>NC_133932.1:3567500-6067500 GCF_031877795.1 Strix aluco
ATACCAGAAAAAGACACAGTATTTCTGAACTGGACTCAACAATGCCATATGAGAGAGAAAACCAGCTCACATTACATTTTGTTGCTGCTGCGTTCATAAATCTATAGTCTTTAAGCCTCTTTTTACTACTGCACCAGTTGGAAATCTGAGATCTACTTGTACAACACCTTATGCTTCCATTCAGATACAGTCCTGCCATCTGAAAGCATAATTGGCTGTTCTGTCTCCCTAAATACCCAAATTAATTTTGTGTGCACTACATACCTTTGTATGAAGGGACGCAGCCTTTCTGAGCGATCCATGGATTAGATTTTTACTGTCATTATTTTTTGTATCCTTCTACTAATCTTTGTGTCATCCACCCTTTTTATCAGCATACTTATTCCCAGATCATCGATGAAAAGGCTGAACAAAATGGGGCTTTGTACTGATTTCTCAGAAGCCAGTCTGGAATGCTCCCATTTGATGATAATTCCCCATTGACAAGTGCTTTTTGAGATCTATCATTTAGCTTTCTCTCAACTCATTTAATCTCTGCTTTATTGGTATTGCATAGTGTTAACATTTTATCAAAATGCCATGAGGTATTATACCATGTTAGAAAAGTCCAAATACAAAGTTGTCTTTATGAACCAGACTTCTAATTCCAGAGAAAAAAGCAGATTTGTTTGAAAAAGCCTATTTTCCTTAAATCTGTGTTGACTAGTGCTAATGACATTCTTACCATCTTATTCTTTGGCTGCTGGATTCTATATAATCATTTTCATCCTTTTATTCTGGAACAATGCCAAAATAACTGCCCTACTGTCACTCGAGTCATCCTGGTTGTTTTATTTTGAATTCAGCACAACATTAATATTCTTCTAATACTTTCTGTTACTCTCCCACAAAGGTTTGAAGTTAAGATCTGTGAGCTGGAGATCCCTGCAACCAACTTTTGTGAGCTCTTTGGTGCAAGTCACCAGGGCCTATAGATTTCAAATGCCTACTCTTAGTAAGCATTGCTTAATATCCATCACAGTTATTGACAAACTGAAAAATATCTCGCCATCCTCACTGTGGAGAAACAGTTATCATGTTCCAGCCTAAACCACCTGCAACAGGCTCCTGAAAACTCTTCTACATTTGGGACTTCAGTGCACTCCACTAACTTCCCTTCCCGCCTTGGAAACACTCCAATAACTTCCCTTCACACCTTGGAAATGCCCCATATGGAACATCTAGGAAGAAGCTGGTTTTACATGAACATGATGCAAGTTTTTTCGCACTTCATCAAAAGACATGCAAATGAATGCATTGCTGAGCTTGGAACTGGTAGCGATGGTTCAACGTGGGCAAAAAGAAAGCCTCCCTCTGAAACACTGAAATGTTTTTTCCATCACTGTAGACTATACCATTAGCCTGGCCAGCCATACCTCTGACCTATAACCCATGCATTATCTTCCATTCAGACCTCTTTCTAGGTCCGCACACTTGGGCTTTGTATAGATCTCAAAGACTTTTGTTAGAAAACATGTCTAAGGCATGAATTCCTGATCCATTTTCACTGCAGCTGAAACAGTTGCCCAGGCTCACATCAGCCTACCCTTTCATTACTACGATATCCTTTTCCTGGCCTTAACACAGCAAACTTACCCAGCTCAAATCAGTGCAGAAAGACAAAGGTCACATTCCCTTCCTGTCATTTGGAGTATGTTGCACCGTTCTCTAAATGTTTCTTTTGGCTTCCCCTCTTCTACTTCACGAAACACAAGCTGTTTGTCTTCACTGTCACGACTTTTACAGCTCGCCCTCCTCCAAGCATCACCTCTGAATCTCTACTGAAAGGTTAGCTCCCATGTCTGATGGACAGTGTTGCCAGACGCCATCAGATTTGAAATGTTTTCAGCAGCACCTTTGAGCTTTCTCCGCTAAACTTTTGCAAAGCTGCTTCATTGTCCTCCTTAAAACTCTCTTTATACTAAAACTGCAATGATCACAAAGGAATAATGATGACAGCTAGGCTTCAGGTGCTCAGGCACCTCTGTCTCTCAGGCTGAGCCATAATGCTACCTCTCTTTTTCTTTTCACCTGCTCATCTCTTCATCTGTGTCTGCCTTTGTCTCTTGCCTTATATTTAGATAAAATATATAATCTGGGCTTTTTTAGAAATGATAATAATGATTGTGTAAGACTTTCAGCCAACGTTCAACACTGATACCCTCCCTAACACCGCAACTGCTTTGCATGCATTCAGATAGGTATGCTGGGAGGTGACATTGTTTTCTGGTATGATTGGGTGGGCTGCCAGGGTGCAACTATATTCATAAGTTAAACAGTGCCTGGAGGCGGTCCTGGGAATGGAAAAATAATCAGTTGTACTGTTGAACAGTTTAGCAGGGCCCCAGCACAGCTCTGCAAGCACCCTTCCAAATAACTCTCAGGCGCCACTTAGGAAGTAGCACATTCCTGGGGCCAGTCTCAACTCGCAGTCTGCATCCAGCCCCGCTGGTGAAAATGGTAAGAGCATTTATCAGCACGGGAAAGGCTATTCTGGGCCAGTTGTCCTCAGTACAGGTCTAGTTTAGTTCTGCAGACATTCTCACGGGTTGCCCTCCTCCTAGGCTTCAGCACTTGGCTGTTTCTACTCATGATCCTGCAGTTTTGACTTACCCATAACTGTGAAAGGCTAAGAGCAGCTTTATGCAGAGTACCCTTTCAGCCCTGTTATTCATTCTCTTGTTCCTTAATGGCCATAGTCACATTGTAGACATTATAATCAAGTGCTTTATCCCACCAGATTTTAATCGAGTCAGTTATGCCGAAATTATTCTCATCAATGAGTACGTCCCATGCCTCCTCCTCACTGCCTGCAGTCCTAAGGGAGTGGTGCTCATCTCATAGCAAAAGAACGTCTTTTCTATGCATTATTTGCAGTATTGGTTCAATTTGTTTGATGCACCCGGAACCTGAATTCATACCGTGGCTGCTGCCTTAGCAGGACGATACTATCCCCAGCCACTCAGGGGAACTGCTGGGTGTGCAATTGTTTGTTGTTCCTGACTTTGGAAGTGGTTATATGCCAACCCCATTGTACACCGGAGTTGAGCACCACCTCAGGACTGCCCTGAATTTTGCTACTTTATAATGTGCTCTCAAGGCTATTACATGGGAAGGATACGGCTGGAGATAAATGCACTCCAGAGTTTTTTCCTGTGCCCTAATACACTATCAGCTGCATGAAATTGGTGCTAAATTAATTAAAGATCATTCTAGGCCCGTTACTCCTACAATTTAGCTTTAAAAACACCACAGATGAGATTTTATAAGGGAAGAAGGAGCACAGCATCCTAGTGCAATTTGCTACCATCTCTCAATTTGATTACTGCTGGGGTAAAGCTGGGGGTGGTGAGGGGAGAGGGACAGAAAAACCAGAGAGATGCGAGACATGATTAAAGCATGGTGTCATCCTATCCACACAGGCAATGTCACATCTGACTGGTCCAAAACCAACCTTGATGTGGCAAGGGCCCTCAAAAGGAGCAATTCTGCCACAAAGACGTTTCTGCTGAGACAAATTCTGAACCCAAGATTGTGGTCAAGGCGACCCACTATATCTGACACCTCTAAAGGGCAATTTGTCCTCCCCCTGCCAGAAACCCTGGAATCACTAAATGCACAGAGCACACTGACAGCTCCACCTCATCTCTTAACTGTCACTTTACTTAAAGCTGCTCTCACGGCCTCACAGAGAAAAATATTCTTCTTTAGCAGCCTCAAGTACACAAATAAAGTGTAGTTTTGTTTTTTGCCTCTCGGAAAGCCCTTTCAAGAGCTCAGGCCTGTGATTCCTTGAAGTAAGTGTGCTTTCAAAAAGGAAATCTCTAGTCCAAGATCAACAGGGGAAGGATCAGGAGACTGGAAAATAAAATCAGCTCTTAGCCTGAGGAGAGTGCACTCACTGAAAGAACCTGTCTGGATTTAATAGGGGAACATGGGCATTAATGGCTTTCAAAAGATCACAGTTTCTGGTTTGAATGAAGGAAGCTTTTGACCTTTGGTACGGATACATTAGGCAACCCCTTGATGTTCTCTAGTTAGTCCTTTCTATGGATAGCAGCACCTGATGAATCGGCACTCTACTTACACCTGATTAGCACTCAGAAAAAGACTCCTTCAGTGAATAAGCCCTAGGTTTGGGTTTGACGCAGACAGCCCAGTCAGGGTAATGGAGGAAGGAGTTCACTGTACTACTGAAAAAGCCCAAACTTGCCTTCAAACAACAGTGCAGATATTTTCCCAGCAAAGAAAAGAGAATTTCTGGCAAGACGTGTGTCTGACAGATAGTGACAGAGAGGGCCCAAGACAGGCACACCATGAGCAAGGGCCATGCAAATGATCACCAGACAATCTGTCAGTGTACCCCAAACCTCACTGGGGGATGATGGACTGGTATTCTCATCATGTTTTCCATCACTACCCCGCCTGAAGTGAAGCAACTGAATTCCCTTCATCCCATCCTTACTTCCACGTTCTCTCCACAGACCCACCAGACCCATGCAATCCTTTCCTGCTACAATTTGCAAGGGCTGTACACAGGTCCTCCTACAGTTCAGGACCCTGAGATTCCAGCTTTAATCACTGCAGCCTATGCACACCTCTCCTTCTGAGGGACAACCACTCTCGTCAGCATAGAAACTTGGGTGTAGAATTTACTAATGATAACAAAACGTGTAGTTCTTGACATAAAACAATAAAATAACTAACAGGGGCTATGTACGACAGGTTAAGATACCTGTCACCGGAGTCGTCCATGGAAAAAAAGATATCTGCCCAGTTTTCCAAACCTGCATCTCTGACAGTCCACATCAGGTGTGGAGAATGCAAAGACAAAGGGAGATTTAGAGAAGTGATCACAGATAGATGAAGAGAGGAAAAATAATATCTTGTAATTCCTTTTCCTAAAAGCTAACTTCCCCTTCTGTGTAGAACAGAAAAGGCTGAGCTAGTGCTTTCGGGTTTTTGGGGTTTTTTTTTGGTTTTGTTTTTTTTTTCACCTTTAATTATGCATCGTCAGTGACAAGCTCATGTGGAGCTAAAAGCTAGATCTGGGCATGAAGCTAATTTTTGGAGCTATTGGCTGTTCACTGCCAGGAATAAAAATGATTCCTTGTCTTCCTAGATTTGGTTTAAGGAGCAAAACCTCTTTGTCTCTCCCTCCATATTAGCTGCCTACAGACAGCTCCATTTTCCATTCGTGCATTTAATTATCCCTTCCTATGTGAACTGCTTTACATTTGTGCTTATTGAATCTCAGCTTATTGATTTCAGCTCACTTCTTGAATTCATCATAGTCGGACTCTGGGCTAATCCTATTCTCCAATGCATTGGCGATTGCTTCCAGCTTTGTGTTGCATATGAATTTGATTAGCATACTCTCCCTTCCGGTCTCCAGTGAAAATGTTAATGAAAACATCGAAAAGTATCAGATGTAGAGCACACATAGGACTCCACGCACCACTGCCTAACCTGACTCTAAACCTTTAATAACACCCAGTACTTCTGGGGTATAGATGGACAACTAACCAACACTTGGCTAAGTGATTTGCAAGAATTCAATTGAGTTTATATTCTGCAGGAACAACTCACAAACCTGGATCAAATGTAAGGAGAGGTCAAGGAAACAGCATTTGAATTGAGAAGGTGTACGAGTTTGATGTTCAATCAGAGTTAGAGTTCAAATTCAAGGATACCACAACAGTCCCTGAAACTTCAGCTTCAAAAAACAGAAACCTCAAAAGGCACACTTTTATTTTTGGCAAGTTTACTGCTATCTCAGGCTTAATTTCACTGGTGTGGCTCTTCTCATGTACTTTAAAAGGATGCCAAATGGCAAAGTAGGCTGGTTCTGGTGTGGATCTAGCTTTCCAAACATAAAAGGATTTAGAATTTAAGAGTTCATGCTCATCTCTAATCAAATGCTTCATTAAGCTGGTTATATCCATGACCTTTTCTTAAGCCATAAGGCTTAGGGTTTTTGTCTTTTTCTTTTTGGGGGGGCAGGGGGTGGGTATGTGTGAGGAATCCATGTTATTTTACATCTTAGTTGCCTCCAGAAAGTTTCACACGGGTTGGTTTTTGAGCCAGGCACTCACCAGTGTTGAAGTTTCTTATACCAGTGCTCAATTCCCATGTTCCCTCTTGTTTGCAAGTTTAATGCTGCTGTTTTTCCACCTCCTCTCTCTCTCCTCCCTTGGGAGATGTTGCTTTACAACATACTTTACTTTGTCTCCTTCTCTTCTCTAACACAGCAGAACCTCAGTACTCCTCAGAAGACCCCCAAACACTGATTTCTGAGAGCAGTAAGGAAGCAAGACACAAAGAGGGCAAAATTATTTTGTTTATAGTGAGATTAATCTCTTTCTGAAAACCAACAGACAACCCCTGGAAGGGATGGCTTATTCCTGACTCAGAAAGATGCACCCAAACAGCGCATTTTTGGCTTCTGGAGTGTACCAGATGGCACAGATTTTTAAAAAAGTTTCCTAACTCTTTTCCAATCATGCCCTCATATTTCTGTGCTCATAACAACTGCTTCTCCCAGAATTGTGCTGATGCAGGACTTCATCACTTTTACTGTACCTCTTACAACAGTTCTTCAGACCATACAGCAATGTCCAGGAGAGAACACTGATCATTCATTTCCAAAGCCACATGCACCTAGCTGGGTTAATCTGCATTATCAGCGGTGTGTGTTGGGATCTGCGATATCGTAACATGATGATTTATTTCTGAGGGAGGCTCACAAGTGGCTGTAAGTAAGCGTAACTAGAGTGAAGGTGCTATAAAGTTTGTTCTATTTGAGCAAAAGGTCTTTCTGACCTAAAACGTGACAGAGATCTACTCCAGCTTTTCAACAGTTGCCCTGGAAACTAGACGTAGATGGTGCCACCGAGTATGACATATCCCTGCATCAGCTGTCCTGTTCTTACCATCCTTTCCAGCAAAGTTAGAACCACAACCTTTTCTTGGCCTTCTCTTATTTGCTCTCTCTTGAAATTTGCTCTCTCTGTTGAAATTCCATATATTTTACTTATAAATTTAATACTAAATCTGTAATATATCTATATATATAAAATAAGTAGTATAGAATGTCAGTTAAAAGCACTGCTCAGATATCAACTAGCACTCCTTTTGCAACCTCATGTGATCAAAATCTCTCATCTGGGCAACTCTATTGACAGTGGTAATAGCCTCTTCAGTCTGCAGAGGGCTACCGTCGTTAAAGCGGGTTGGATACCACTGTGTTAGAGCAGCAGGTTTTCTCAAACACCACCACCTTCAGAAGGACTGTGCGAGGTCAGCTGGTTCCTCCTCCTTACTCGCAGCTGAAGCGAGGGAAAAGTGCTTGCTTAATTTTAAGGTCTCAATATATCCAGAAACAGCACCCAAGATGTCATTTGGTCAAAAATCATGGAAGATGTGTTCAGCATCGTGTTGAGTAGACAAGAGCAGGTGTTAACCTGTACAAGCTCCATTCTCCAAAGGAACAGATGGCCTGGAATATGCCTGTCCTTTCTCATTTTTCAGCCGCCCATCCAGTACTATCAACTACTTTCCTCTTCCACACTGCAACACCCTTAAGCCCAGTAGGCAATTCTCAGAGCTGCTACAGAGAGGGTTTTATTGCGCTTTTATTTAAGGGACTTTCTATGACCCTGTTTATAACATGCCGATGTTCTGAATAAGGTAGCAAGGGAAAGAAAAGCTATTGTCTGAATTGCACAGAGTGGAAATGAAAGCACAGACAAAGCTTCTGAAAAGACTTAAATGATGCCTAATGATGGGGGTAATCACAAAGCAGCATTCTGAAAGGCACATGAATATCTAATCCTTATCAGTTTAATTGAAAGGTGAGCAACCTAACGGAGGTTTTTTTAGCATTTCACTACATATCTACCTGCATCATAAAATGCCTGAATACCTTTGAAAATCTGGCCCTTGGCCTCTATCTCATTTCAAGAAAGAGAAGTAAGCAACTAGAAATGTAAATGAAAGGAATTTGCACTCCTCAGTGTCCAAATCTTTTCTGTCTTTATTAGAAAATACTACTGTAAGTAGTTTACCTGGAAATTCCAGAGCTATTAACTGATCTGCTTGACCTCACCGTACCACTCGTGAATTCATTCTTCTCATTCCCTACAGACTCATGATTTGGGTACTATTGGCACTGTTTAGATTATGCTTTAATGAGTGCCGAAAGCTTTGCATTTTCTTAATGAGAACTGAAGTGAAATTGAAAACTACAGGCTTTGTTTGAACAAGAACAATGTGAATCTGGCAGAATTCAAACCAAGCTACAACTGAAATACTGACCTATATGACAGCCAAGAATGGATTAAGAACATGACTGAAAGGAATTCCAGCAAGATACAACCAGCTTTAACTGAACAGTGTCATACAGAAACAGTAGCTATGCATTTGTAAATATTACACACTTAGCAGTGCACAGAATTCACCTCTTACTGTCTTACAATAAGCAAAATTTGTAAGAAAAGGCGTAAGGAAATCAAACGGCTTAACACAGGTGGAACTGTAGATAACTGAAAATCTAGATGTGTAACTCTTCAGTCATCCTTCCACGAAAAAATGAGCTGGAGAAAGACGAGAAGAGACTATGAACAGGGACTAATTCATTGTTATGGAATTAGAATAACACTGTCTGGCATCTCATCAGCTGAGCTTGGAAATTCAGGGCAATCCTTTGCCATCATTTGGCTTGGGTCCTTAGTTTCTTTTATCCTTTTGTGCTATTCCAAGTTCTTCTGGACTATGTGTCTTCTAGTGGAACGAACAACTTGGTGACACTGAGGGTGGAAAAGGAGTAAGGTACATTATAAAGCAGAATCTCCCAAAATTTAAAAATAAGAGTCTCTCTGCTTGTTCACTTCTCTTGATGCTGTGTGGACTCCACAATGAGTGGGCTGGTGAGTTTATTCCCCTGCTCTTCTTATAACCCTCTTTACCCTCCAGTGGAAAGGATACCACCATCTCCACGCACTGCTCCCCATCATACGAACTGTTTTGTAGTTCTCCATTTCCACCTCTCCCAGTCTGCTTGCCTCTTCCTGTCACAATCTATCTGTACACCAGCGTTATCCACAGGCCTCACAAGGTAACAGAACATAATCACTTTTATGTGCTTGTCTGCCTTAATCTCTGGAAGTGTTCCCTGCAATCACTCTCTGGGGAGTTCATTTGTTAGATCATTCCCCATCTGGGTGAGCTGTATTTAATGTTTATACTATGAAAAAGATCACTGGCGGGTCTTTCCAAACCCCACTCTAGTTGGTGGAATTTGCGTACCTGGCAGAAAGGAGCTGGCTACACCTTTTGGGCTGAAAAAAAAAGCAGCATTGCTTTTTCAATAATTTCTTTGTTGCTTTAACATGAAAAGAATAAACTAGGCAGAATAGGTCAATTTCAAGATTACTCCTCTATAGAGGAAAAGGTTTTAAACAGATCTGTTCTGGCGTCAAGTGACGCGAGTAATTTTCAGGTTATTGATCTCTCCCCAGCATAATTTCTTTGCGATTATTTTCCCTCTCCATTCTTGCCTCATCACTCCTCCATAAGGACCCTCTAAAGGAGTGGTGATCTATTCCCCTTTTCTGTCACATGTACTCCAGCCTACCTTCCATAATTGCAGAAACAATGCTCAGTGACTACCAGAGGTTCAGAGACAGACTTAGGGAAGGAATAAAAGAAGTTTTTATGTGCACTGTTCATTTTCTACTTTCCCAGCCATAAGGGAAACAACCATCCCAAATTCATGCTGATAAAAGTTTTAGTTCCCACTATGGGTGTATTCGATAAAAGCATGTGACATGAGCTTCACACAGTACCAATCTGTTCTAATCTTTCCCAACAACCACACTAAACCAGCAACGGCAGTTCCACCCTCACAAATGCTCACAGCAATACTGCTCTCGAGACATAGCTGCTCAATAAAGACAGAGCTGCCCTGGGAAAGATCACCAAAAAAGCATAGGCAAGGCAGGAAAAGATGATCTCACAAAGACCTAAAATAAGCTTCCTGTCATTAAAAAAATCCTTTTAGAACAAGTCTCAAGGCTACACCTTCTACTAGGTTCAGTCCCTACTCACTACAGAGGAGACCAATGAGTTTATTTGGCTGTTCCCATACTAGTTCATGTAAGATGGTCCTGAAAGCCCCTGAGAAGAAGACTCCACAACCCACAGGATACCTCTGCCAGCACTGAGCCACCCTCCCAGTGAAAAGGTTTTCCTAACGTCCCATCTGAACCTCCCAAGCCACAGCTTGTGGCTGTTGCCAATGTTCTATTGTCTGCTGCTATTTAGAAGAGTTTGGTTCTGTTGTCTCTGCAATTGCACTTCCAAGTGCTGTAGGTTTTTGGCACACCTTTTAGCCTCCTATTCACTAAACTAAACAAGCCTAGATCCTTCAACTCTTTTTCATAGGCCACGTACCATAGGCCCTAATCATCTTAGTAGCTGTCTCTACTAGACCCTCCGCCATTTCTTGGTATCCTTCTTGAATTGTTGAGCCTAAAACTGGACACAGAGTCTCAGGTTTCTGGGCTGAGGGAAATGACAAGTCCAATGTGAGCCAGCTCTCATCATGAAAACGTCAAACTGGCATACTGGGCTACAACAGGCAAAGCGTGGCCAGAAAATTTAAGGGAAGCTCTTACTTCCAACAACTATGTGAAGCTGAACACAAGTGTGACCCACTTCTCCATAAGATTTCATGCTTGCCAGGGAACCTTCCCTACTCTGAGAGTTTGTCACTATGGCTCGCTCACCTTGTGAACTGCAGAGACAGAACACTGGACTTAAAGGATGGTGTAGCTTTGTGAGGAGGTTGCTGTTATTAGAGGTAAGGACTGGGTTCAAGCACCCTGAAGCAGAGGAAGGCCTGAAGCTTGGCGTTCCCAAGTCCATGGCAGACGTTATCTCCATTAGGCCGTTGAGCCAAAGAAGAGAGGACTGTCTTACCTACTGACTTGAGCGAGCTGCACCTAAACATGGGTGTTGGATCAGGCAATGCAAGGAAGAGAAGACAGCTCACAGCTGTCAGTACAAAAGTAGTTGTACGTGTGCATAACCACTGGAGAGTTATGCAGAGAAGACTCCACATCCTTACAACTACTAGTGAGGTAGGGGAGGTGGGTTGCAAGTGCAAATTTGGGGACCTACTTTTCCCTTTATGTATCTAGTCCACTGGCAGAAAGGAAGACGGCTAGCACTATGCTGTTGCCTGTGAAAATAAACAGCTTCATGGATTTAGTTCAGCGTTATGGATTTGCAGTACAAAGGGCAGGTAAGCATATTGGACATGTTCATTTTCTTATAGCCTCCCTACCTCACAGGTTAAGTTGCTGTCAAATAGGAGCCTTTCTCCTTCTGCTGCTCTAAAGGAAACTATGAGAGATGCAGACTGTTTTGAGATTCACACTGGGAAGTGATATTAAACCGGAATGAATGTACAAGATGCATATGCTACTGCGTACATTAAAGACTGCTGATCTCCACAAGCATGTCTGTTTATGAGGGGTGGCTTTCCCTGAAAGAGCCATGAAACTAGATTGTGTTTTGGAAAGCTCTGCCTTAGACAGATGAACCCCATTTTGCAGACATGGGACAGCACTTGAGAAAATCTCTTCTACTTCCCTGGAAAATACCAGCCTCAATTACCCTACAAGCATTCAGCAATCTGTAAGCCAAAAAGAAAGAATTATTTTATAGCATAATACCCCACCCTCCAACCACCCCACATATGCACTGCTACAGTGCCTGGCTATGTTCAGCATAGGAGAATATTGCCTTCAACGACAGATACAAAGACAGCATGAAAAGGGCTTCCAGCTTTAGATGGAAGATAAGTCAGAAAGCAGATTTGCATCATCTTGGGAGTCTGGCACTGCCAATTTCAGTAAGTCACACGAACTTTTAATTTGCAGTGATTAAATAATACTCCACTCTTTTGTGGGATCCGAGTACACTGTGTAATTTGGCATTTCTCCCTGAGGATGAATATGTTGCCTGGGATTCTCTGCAATGTGAAATGAGTGGGCCACAGACTTACAAGGTTTGGCTAAGATCATACCAGCGTCTTTTCGTTTGTTTTCAGAAAGTTCTTTTATCAAGCAAGTCTCATGACAGTATGCACAAAGCCTGTCATAGCAGGCCTCTGACCTACAGAATCCTTTAGCAGCAGTCATTTTGTGCTATAGATACACAGAGTAGGTAGTAAAGAGTAATTCTGCCCATTGAAGTTGAGGAGGGTCAACCCTGAAATTGCATAGATCTGGTATAAACTCAGCGGTGGTGAATCTGAAAGACTGCTACAGGGTTGACAGTTCTTAGGAAATAACATAGACCAGCTCAGTGCCTGCCCTGCATGCTATTGCCTTGCATCCTCAGGTATTCCCAAAACCAGAAAGGAACAACCAAGAAGGATGCTGGGCCAGTCGTCTCTAGAGGATCCCTCCAAACAGCATTTCTATGATTCTGTAACTGTTTAAATTCAAAACCAGAAATGATGAGCAGGAATAGCTAAGTCCCCAAGAGGTTTAGGGTAAAGACCATAATCCTTCACTTAGCATTTCCCTGCACTTACTTCAGGTGGCTTTCCCCTCTGAATTCTGACTTTCCTGAGTCACATTTCTGTATGTTGAACTTTTCCTATAAAGCATGTGGGCATTTAACTCAGGACTGTGGTATCTCCAGGTGGAAACCATCACATAGGCAAGCACGGCACTAGGTGGCCTTTCAGTGCCCAAGCCACCCTCCAAACTGAGCCATCAGAGCACTGTGCATTGTGAAAGACCTGTGCAGTTTGCCAGCTGTACCTCCACAGAGCAAATTCTTGTCCACAGTGGGTCATCAACAATATCAGGAACAAAATAGTTTCCTTAGTACTGTCCCTTTAAAACACAGAGGCTACGTTGCTGTTTGTACTAAACACCAAGTATTTGGTGCTACGAAGATCACAGATGTTGAACTGATGATGACAGGGAACCTTCCACCTCAGTAACCTCACTCCCCCACGGTGGAAAGGATGGTGCCAGCAGCACTTTGCCAGGTCAGTCACTTCACTGTCAGATACAGCTGAAAGGATGAAGAGCAAAGAGAGTGGAGTCAAGACAAAAAGTGCAAGTTCAAGTCTTATTTCATTCTTTAGCAAAGTTTGGTAGGAAAGAATTGGCTAAGGGCCCATTTTCAGTTCAAACACCAAATTGCTTTGATAATTAGCAAGGCTATTGGAACATGTGCAGAGCCTAGGCATAATAGACAAAGCAGATGATAGCATGTCAAGGAATCATATTTGATATAGATTAAAATTACTGAAATATAGGGACTCATGGAAAAATACAATCATTTTGCAATTAAGATTAGGACTAAAAAAGGATTTGCATTCATTGTAATAAGCAAGACCAGTAACAACTAACAACCACCTACGGAGACGGAGCTATTAACATGCAAATGATCATTATTCTGACCGAGGTATTCCTACAGAAAATGTGGCATTTATGCAGATTTCAAAGAAGGTTTTTTTGAAACAAGGTATGTATGGATAAAGAGATGGGAGTGGGAACATGGTTTGTTTACTCAGGAAAACAGTCCTGCTTGATACAGAAGAAAACCAAGAAACACAATTACTGAATTGGGGCTGGAACAGACATGGTATGGGATTCCAGCAAACCTCCCTGACAACATGATTACAAAGAAGAGAGAGCTTCAGGGCCAGAATGTTAATGTAAGAAATGCAAACCTTTATTTAATGACTTAGAGGAGTATAAACCACGGAGGAAAGAGGATATTACTGACTTAAGGTTGGAAATGGGAAGAGATAGGAAATTTTTGTGGAAGTGGTACAAAAACCTGAGCTCTTCAGGTGTAAGCAAATAGTTTATACCTGTAACCACATGACTGCAATCTCATGAGGAGAAAGCATTACCTGCAGTTATGCTGCATACGACTTCCTCTGCTATCAACACTGGGTACGATTACTACTCTAATTTCAGTGGAGCTTTGGTTCTTTCATACCGTATAGGTCTTGACAAATTCATTGCAGTCCATTCTTACAGACGGGGAAAAAGGACCACTGAGCTCTAGTGGGAGGCAAAAATGAGGAAAGAGCACATTCAGGGTACCCAGTGAATGGCAGGGAGCACAAGACTCTTCATCTTGCCAGTGTGTTGTCAAGACCTTGGCAGAGGTCAGTAAAGAAGCAGAAAAGACAAGTATAGCAGCCACCAAAACTGATGGGGGAGAGAGCACCATATGTTACTGTAGGAAAACTCTACCTTTAAATCAGACACAGGAGAATGTTCTTTTGCACACTTTTTCTTTGAGAAAAGGATATTTACAACTAAATTTCACTGCAGCTCTCTTTTACATTCATAGAATTTCAGATCTGTAAGATTTCAAGCATCAGGGAAATTGGCTGCTTTCTAGGAGTCTGGTTTACAGAATTTCCAAAGGTTCTGGAATTCTCTTGTGGCTCAGGCAGCAGCACTGTATTTGAAAACTGCACTGTATGGCCTTACCAGAGAGCCTTCAAAAGATGCTGTAATGTATGGGTTTGATCTATGTGGTAGAAATGGGGTGAGGGTGACAGCCAGAAAGTGCAAGAGCTGGGGAAGGGTTACATCAATTTCCCATTTAGCAGGCTGCACTGATCTTGCAGTCCTCAGTAATCCAAAAGAAGGGAATCTTAGGAGGAGCTGACTTTGCAAATGTCAACTTATAATTCCATATCACGAAGTGCACATTAAGATTCTTTCAGCTCTGCAAAGGGTGTTTCTCAAAAACTGCTAAGGCAAAGAGCATCACTGCAAAAAAAAAAAAAAAAAGCCACCCACCTGCCAATGAGACAAAAATAAACTAAACAGGTGGGTCTAAAATCAACTGTGCTAGCACCAGTGAATGGACATATTACACTATTCCTTTTTCGCTGGGAACTCTGGCTGTTTCATTTGTCTATTTTAATGTGACCACCACCAGATAAATGCTGAAAACCCTGACCTGTGCTCCCACAGGGAATGTGTAAGAGATGAGAATGACTGGCACATGAGGATTTTTTGCCCCACAGTGAATGTATGAGCAGGTGTCGGAAGAAGAATTTGAAGAAAATTTTTTGGCCTAAGTCAGGATCCAAGTATCTTAAGGTCTTGAAGATCTCCTAGATCCTTGGATTACACCTAGTTCTTGCTTTTCTACAGCTGTCAGAAGTATCATACAATCCCTACCAATGATCAAGGCATAGAAATAGTCATGGGGGGGTCAGTGAATGGTTCAACTGGCCACCATCTAAGCTGGTATTAGTTTGGATGAAGTAAAGACACAGATCTCTTACCTGCTATTACTTTGTGCACTGGAGAACTGACTGTAAGAGAAACATGCCATGTATAGTTTAGGATAACCTGCCCACATGGGATGATTCCACAAACCCAGGAGCAATTTAAGGAAAGGACAGTGGTTGGCTAACACAGCAATTTAACATTTCTTTTTAACCTCAACAGTTAGCATTCTGCCTTAAATCATATTTTCTAAGTCAGGAAATTCTGTTAGCTTCATTTTATAGACACAGGAAAGAGTAGTGCACTGTGGCTTGCCAAGCTGTCCGGGTTCCTTGATCGTCCCGGTCTAAGTGAGGGTCCTGACTGGAGTGCCCACAGCTCCCTTGAGGTTATATAACTAAGGCTCCTTCCCATCAAAACAAAGGGCTGTAAAAGGAGAGAGGAGGTGGTGGAGTTCCACTTCTTGCCCCACTAGGAGCTTGAATATTCTCCCAGACTCTTAGTTGAGATGTGAATACAGCAGCTAAGGCTTTGCTGTACTAGTAAATTTAAATGTGCCCAGGAATATTCCCAGATGCAGTAACGTTAATAAACTGTAAGCAAGTTTGCTGGCATAAGATTTGGCCTGTTAAAATTTGCACTTACCCCAAACAATTCCCAGCCATGGATGACCCAGGGACCATTCTTAAGAAGGAAGGGTTGCATGAAGCTGCACTCTTATTAACAGTGGTTTACTACCATAGATCTGGGCCATTCCATGCCAGGTGGCTTTACTGCCTAGAAATGCTGCAAGGTACATTTAATTTATTAGTACAGACATATCTTAAGATGCTTGCTGGAGGTCACCCAGAAAGTCCATGGCAGAGTTGTGACTACAGCCCAGCCTATCTGAGTCCTTGTCTGGTTCATAAACACTGAGACACATTTCCTGTATCAGCACTCTCTCTTGTTCAGCACAAGCTTTTCAACCTGCACAGTGATGAAGCGGGGAAGATACAATAAATAAGTTACTTGGACCAACACTTGTCAGCTTAAGTTTGAATGAGTCTGTGCTCCTAAACCTTGCTTAGTAGTACACGCGAGCATCTCAGCCCACAGATTCCAAATGCTGCGAAAACCTAGAAAGTATTCTGCAACGTACACTTAATCTTCACAATATAAATACACTCCATGTTTCCTCATCATATGCCTCCTCAACACTACAGCTAAAAGCATGGTCAGTTCCTGTAAACTTAAATCATATACCCTGAGCTCAAGACACTGACTCAAGCTCCTACATGTTCCTTAAAACTGTGGGTGTCTGGTCCTAAATTCAGAACCGAGACCCCTGCCAACTGATCCTCAGTATGGAAACGTATCGCACGCCCTTCTTCACTAGCACGTGATTGTACATACATCCACAAATACGATGTCACACAGATACAATATGGAGACCTAAAAGGACAAGCAGCAAAAGACTCCGCCTTCTTTTGCCTGGAGAAAGTGCAATTATGTGGAGGCAGAAAACCAATCAGCCATTATTCCTCTTTAGGTCCCTCCACTATAGGACAGTGAACATGATTACTGCTCCAAGGTGAGGAAAGTTTAGGACATACAATCTTTTAAGGTGTTCCTGCCTCTGAGTCAGTTTTTATAGCCAGGTGAGGCTTTGAGTCCTAAATCTCAGTTCTCTTGAACTCTAGGAATTGGATCAAAAGTTTTGATTGGGTCTCACTGGATATTATTTCATTCAATTGTTTTGTCAGTCAGGGTCTTCTTCACTACAGCACACACATAGAATCCTACTCTAATGCATCTTTTCACCCTACAAAACAGCTTGTATATGTCTGAGCCCACATGCTCAGCTTTTATCAGGTAAATAAACTTAAGCCCACTTTGAGTTACCTAGGATTCTTGACAACCCCTAACGGTTAACAAATAGTCTTTCTTTAGCACTGCAAAAGATTGCATGGTCCAAGTGAGTACAGCCACATGTCAGATAAGCTATAATAAATAAACAGGAATAAATATAATAAACTGCCTTTTCAAATACGTCAGTATTGAAAGCAACCTTTATGTAACCCATAGAGAAACAGGTAGAGTAATCAAGAACAGGGGACTATTTAGGTGGAAGGACCAAATTGTGGAGTGAAAGGAACAACTAAGAAAAAAAAAGGCTACGAAAGCAACTTTTCTTCTTATCACCTGCACACACATGCAATCCACACTGCTGCAGAATTACGTATTTACTTTTGCAGAGTACCTGAGCTCTTAAAAATCTGCCCGCTCTCCAAGCTGAAGTTCAGTAAACTGAGCTCTCTTCAGCAGAGCCACCAAGACCTACCAAGTTAACACTACATCCTTGCACCAAAGCTTGACATAACCCTTGGGAGAATTTAACTAAAGAAAGGAACCCTGAGACACATCTGTAAAAATACCTGAACAGTGACAACATGGGATGGTGACACTTACGAGTGTCTAATGCTCTTTGCACTGGTTCTCTTAAAAATTCACTGATTATTCTCTTAAAACTTCTACATCTGTAAGGATCTCAACAGTTTGAAAATAGCCGAACGCATAAATTACTTTCAAATCATTGGATGGGAAAAACACCTTGGCAGCGGCCAAGGAGATCCCTGATCTTGTTGAAAATGTTTGTTATAGATAGGCATCAAACACAGATCTAAGCCTCCTGAAAGTTCATGGAGGTTTGGATGCAGCAACTGAGTTGTGCATCTACTGACCACTGCATAGAGAGGTTGTACTCAAATGAAGGAAGCCTTATGTATTCACGGCCAGAACTTCAAATTTCTTTTTGATGCTGGTAATTTTAATACCATCTATATCATGGATGGGAGACAAATGCCTGGAAAGCAGCACTGCAATGATCTCCTTGATGAGCAGACAGTTCACTTTCCAAACAAAATTAGTTAAGGAACAGAGGAGGGATCAGCTGTTTGCAGGACTGATAGTGTCTTCACTGAAAGCATACCAAACCCGTAAGGTCGTGGTACTCTCGAGAGGATTTCTTAGACTGCAGCAAATTCAAGTTCAGCTGAAATGTTCAAAAACCCCTAGCTTGGGAACGGGTTATGGAAGCTGAAGATCTGGCTCCTTAAAGATAAAGGGTGTTTCATATTGCTTTCCTAATTG
This sequence comes from Strix aluco, assembly GCF_031877795.1. Classification (NCBI taxonomy): domain Eukaryota; kingdom Metazoa; phylum Chordata; class Aves; order Strigiformes; family Strigidae; genus Strix; species Strix aluco. The sequence goes on from NC_133932.1 coordinate 3,585,962, forward strand.
TTCTGGGGGAAGAAAGCCATTTGCAGCATGCTCTGTTCAACCTTGGGACTAACGGGAGGCATGAAGGAGTCTTGTTAACAAACAAGAGGCTTTGCAGCTTTGTAAATGGAGAAATTCTGCCTACAAAGCTGAGTTTTATACAGAGTTGGTTATTTTTCATCTTACACAAGCGTGGGAGACATGAGCAGCAAGACCACTAAAAATACACAAGTACTGTTTTTCACTTTATGGTTTTTTGGTTTTTTTTAAAGAAAACCCCCCCACAAAACTCCCCAGTGCAAGTTTCCCATCACAGAGGGGGAAAAAAGGGACAAGGAGGGGCAAAGGGATTTGGTAAGGTGACAGAAAGTCAGTGGCAAAGCACTACTTCCCATCCACCCATACATTAGGACTTTTCTGCAAGTGCTTGTAGGTCAAGAGGGAGACAGACTGACTGTTCGAAGAGAGATTTAGAACTCCCTCTTCCCCTCTTACATGGGAAACTGTGCAGAAACCTAAATGTGTTTTTGACAGAGGAAGACTGATCAAAAGATACTGAGGCTTTCTGCCAAGGTTTAACTTTCCTAGCATTCCAGTTGCTTCTGGGGCTGACACTCTATTGCAAACTTCATCCACCAATCCTTCTCACCAGCAAATAGCAATCTATCTCGTGAATTCCATATGGCAATACAATTCTACCAAGGAATAGAAATTTCTTCCCTGTTATGATCTAATTTCTGAAATCCTTGAGGCAATTTTCAGCCTGATAGTGGCAGATGTTGCACATTAGACAACCGTGTTTTGAAGTCAGGATTTTTACCTGGATCATAGTATTTACGCTGTTCTATAGTTTCCTGTGCAATACTGGTCATATGTTATTCAAGCACTCTTGGTATCACTGTATTGGTATAAACAGGACCGATCACACTCATTACAGATTATAAACCACTGTCACACCTTTTTGCAGGATGTAACAAAAAATAAAGCAAGCAATAGTTCCTTCTCTAACTCTCAAAATTCAGTAGGTTTTGCAGTACCAGGTTAGAATACAGTAAATAATCCTACTGGAAAATGGCAGACTTTTAGTAAACATGGAGCGAGGTACTTCCATTAAGTACAGGTCTTCTAAAGATCTTCTACAGATACTGGCAGAAGGGCAAAGCATTTATTTTTGACATTAGTTACAGCTCTTAGTCTTCCTCTGGAAGGGTTAGCTGGCTGATTGAGCTTTGGACATAGCTAGGCCAGAAACCAGTAAATGAGTTAAAAGAGAAAGGCTTACTTATGGCTAGAGGTGTGGCAAGGGTAGACACCCCTACACTAGGTCCCTTTTCCCTTTTTATAAGGCAGGAGGGTGACTGTGGCTTTCACCAAAATCATAGGAAAGTGACAGGTTTTGCCTCAAAGGTCACAGAGCATATACCATCCCTGGTTCCACAAAAAGCCACCCTAGCTTTCTGAGGCTCTCAGCCACCAAGGTGCCTTTTAAGCAGCTGATCAGAGGTGCCTATTGAGCAGCTGATCAGAGCCAACAGCACGGGCAGCTCCTGGGCTGAGAGGGCAGGCAGAAAGGAAAAGTAGCTCTGTTCCAAAACAAAGAGAGGAGTCCCACTGTACCAACTTTGCATCCCCACTTTCATACACCACCAGCCACCATATGTGGGAAGCCTAATGCTGAGAGGGAGTATGGTGACAATGCTCATCAGCCTTCCATCTCTCCCCCTCACAAGCACCATCCCTGCTGCTGTTTATGCCTCCCAACCCCAGGGACCAAAGCTCCTATTAGACTCATCATCCTCCCTCTGTGGATGTTCCCCCCGAGACGTTCATTAGGCCTTGCTGCTTGACAGCAGGCAGCCAGAGAGAACCAGGTGGCCACCTTCTTTTGCAATGCCAGTGTTATTTCTGAGGGGTTATGCTTGCTGGGAAGAAGCTTTTAAATTCCCTGTTTCCCAGACAGAGGGAGGGCTCCATAAAACCCTCCCCGCACAGATGGATTGAAGAAAGGCATTACGCTTGGTGCATTCTCTGCAGGAGTTCATTACCAGAGGGAGAAGAGAAGTGTGAATCCCTCGGTGTCTGCCAACAAGCTTAGAAAAGCAGTTCGTGCTTCCCTGGCTCCTCCTATCCCAGGATCACAAAGCACTATATGTGCATCACTCCAGTAGACTTCACAGCCATCAAGTAACACTATGATAGTGCTGTAGATGGAGAGATGAGGCGAAGGAGACATAGTAAAAATGGAAGCAGGACGGACTAGCTCAAACATCATTGCTGGTACTCTTCCTTCTTCCAACCCACTTTGTAACACTCAATGAAATATCATCCTACTTTGTTTTCAAACTTCAAATCTATTTTATAACTGTAGTTGGACTTTATGAGCTGCTTGGATTTTTGGACACAGTATAGAAAAGAAGGAAAACTTCTGGCAGAAAAGTTATCAATATTTTAGGAAATAGTGGAAAGAAATCTGAAGGGAAAGGCTTCAACAGACACTTCAACATGTAACTTAATATAGGGAACCTAGTTCCACTCAGCCCTACGTTTTCCTGCTTACACACAGATGTTACACTTCTTGTTCTTGTTATAGACATTACTCATGTGTCTTCTTCCATGTGTTACAGGGGAGATATCTTCACCAGGTAAGGAAAAATTACCTTTCCGCCCTGTATTGAAGGAGGGTCCATGAGGATTAGCTCAGTGATAGCTCTCTGCACTTTCTTGTTTGTACCAGTATGATTAATTTGGCTCTTGTTAGGTTTAAGTGCTCTTCCTTTCTAGAGCATGAAGAAAAAAGAGGAGTGGGTAAGGTGGCTGACTTTTAAGGGGTGCTTCTCTGTGATGAATTAAAAACCTCACAATAAAAAAAAAATCATTATGTAGTAGCAAGTTTCTAATGTGCCATTTTCAATAGAAACTTTATTTATAGAGCAGCCATTTAACAGAGAAGTGTGGGAGTCACAGCAGCATTTCAATTGCATGTCAGGAGAAAAACTGGCCCTGGAGTTGAGATAAGTGACAAGAAGAGAAGAGCTGGATGTCAGGCTGAGAAACAAGATGACCTTGGGCAAGTCATTATACCTCCTTCTGCCTCACTTTCCCATCCTGTTAAGCTGAGATTTTTAACAATTACCTGGCCTGACAAGTGTAATCGGTATGTAAAGAGCTCTGAAATGGACACACACTCAGCTGATCCTCACACAACCAGGAGTACTGTGGGGAATGGGCAAGAGGGAGGTAGCAAGGTTCAGTGGCAGTCTGTCTTCCACTGCAAGCACTGGATATACTTGGGAATCCTAAAGACTGTGTGCTTAGATATAGCCACAGCTCGCTCATGCTCAGGGAAGACCCACTGGATCAGCACTAAAATGATGACATGGAACAGCTAAATGCAGACAGGTGTAAGAGTCAGAAAGGTCACAAGGCCAAAATCAGGACATCAGAAGCAGAGAACCATGGGAACCACCATTTCAATTAGCAAAAACACAGTTCAGAGGCATGCAGCCTGGAAAAGCAGACCGAGAATCCAACGCCACTTTGGATGGGGTGGGTGCAAAGCCACACGATATTGGGTAACCATGCTGCACTGGCTGGTACGAACATGGGAGATTAAAGTACCTTTCAGCTTCCACTATATATTCATCTGGGCAACACAAACAGGGGAAGAGTACAGATACTAACAGTGCATCACTCGTGCACATACACAGTTCTGCAGCACGTACAGCAAACATGACACATCAGTTGGAGAGTCGAGGAGTTTTGGGGACAGAGTGCAGGCTTCTGCACCATCAAAAGTTCTAGAAAAAAAAGCGTTATACTCGGGAAGAGAGAAGACATGCATACTTCAGGGAATTCCCCTTGCTCCCATGGGGAAATGTGCCATCGATATTATTTATGCTCTTTGGAGTAACCATCAGTTTTCCCTTGAAAGACAGCAGGACCACAAGGGAGCAGGGGCTGATTGGTGGTGGCTGTTTGTCCTCTGGGGGTGCAAAAGGTCCTAGTATGTAGCATCCAGGTGAGTTGTGAAGATCAGGAAGCAGGAGATGTGGAATATAAGTACATAAAGGCATGATTTGGTTGTAGTCTGGCTAGATGACATACCACTGACTTGGGAGTGGGGTATGTTATAGACAACTTGGGAGAGTGAATTTTAGAGGCATGAGCTGTAGGGCAGAACCCCAGGGAGAAGTTCTTTATAGCTATACCGGATAGATTGCTTGAAAAGAAGCATGCTCTGAATTCAAAGGAAACTGAGATAATATCAGTAACTCGAGGCCTATGCATGCAGAATTCAGTATAAAGTGAGTTTCTTTCATTATTTTCCTGCAGAAATAAATTTGCAGGCACTTCTGGTTGCTGAAAGAGACTTAAAAACACACGGATAAGATGAGGTACAACAGAACTGTGTCTATGATTGGAAAGACTGTGCAATCAACGTATAATTAACCTGTGAAACTTGTTGCCAGAGGATATTATAGAGGAAAACAGATTAGCAAGATTCAGAAAAGGATTAGACCTTACAAGAATAGCATCTGCAGCTAGGCTTGCTAGAATAAAAACCATATGGGTTATTAGTCTTCCCACTTCAGAGTATAAAATGATCTCAAGTTGGGGTCAGAAAGCAATGTCTCCCTATTATGTAGCATTGTAAAACTGGGCACACCAGGGGGTTGTTACAAGTCTATCTAAAGCATCCAGCACTGGCAATGGTTAGGACAGAATACTGGACTGGATGGGCCATTAGTTTGATACAGACGAGCAATTTCTTCTACCATTCTGCCCTCATCTCCTGGGAGAATTCCACTCCCCAAACAGATATGCACTCCAAGCAATTGAAATTCAAGTGTAAACATGTTATTGCTTGAGCAATTTGTGGGCATACAGAGGTACAGAATAGCAGTTAGACCCCAAATAGAGGCGCCTTGTGGAGTAAGAGATTTTTCTATTATAGCTTTGTGATCACCACCTACAAACTTCATGGTTGTCATTCAGCTGGTCAGCATCAGTGGAAGTGCAACCAAAATCCCTCTTGCATAGTGTGGAATCAGTAGAGAAATCTCCTGAAAGTAGGATGGAGCCTGTTCCACTTGCAGCCACGGGTGCAGATGGACAAGCAGGCAAACACAAGCAGAAGGGGAAGGTCCAGTGGGAAGGATGGAAAACCACTGTTTATTAACTCCATTTGCTACACAAAGCCACAGCCAAAAGCAAAGCAAAATGGCAGTGATAACAGAGGTGAAAACATGTGATATATAGGTGGGGACAGCGTGCCAGTGATGCTGAGAAAATGCATTGCTACAGGCACCTCCTTAAAAGTGGGTGGCGTTGCTGTTACACCACTTGGAATTTGGGCAGCATCGGGTAAGTGCTTTCACCTCCAGCAGGACTGCAAGGGGCAGACAGGACATGAATCTTCTCGGTCACCCTCTCCTTCCCAGAATAAACCATTTCAGAATTAAAATGGGATATAAGACTATCAGACTAGGAGCGAAGACAACTTTGGGCAATGCACTGCTCATACCATCCTTGACATGTGTGAGTATGCACATACATTTTAACAGGATAAGGGGTCTGCCTTACACATGAACTGGTGTCATGGTTTAACCCCAGATAGGAACGAAGCACATGGAGCCACTTGCTCATTCCTCCCCTCTCCCAGTGGGACAGGGAGGAGAAATGAAAAACGGTAGAACTTGTGGGTTGAGATAAGAACAGTTTCATAACTAAAATAAAATAAAAACAACTAAAAAATATAATGAAAAGGAATATAACAACAAGAGAGAAATAAAACCAAAAAAAAACCCAGACAAGCGATGCACAATGCAGTTGCTCACCACCCGCTGACCAATGCCCGAGTAGTGATTCACCCCTCCTGGCCAACTCCCCCCAGTTTATATACTGAGTGTGCCGTTCTGTGGTATGGAATAGCCCTTTGGCTAGTTCGGGTCAGCTGTCCTGGCCATGCTCCCTCCCAGCTCCTTGTACACCCGCTCGCTGGCAGAGCACGGGAAACTGAAAAATCCTTGACTTACGGCAACAACTAAACCAGCAGTGTGTTATCAACATTATTCTCACACTGAATCCAGAACACAGCACTGTACCAGCCACTAGGAAGAAAATTAACTCTATCCCAGCCGAAATCAGGACAACTGGTACCTCCTGAATTTCACTGACTCTACTCCCAGTCACTCCAAATGCTTTTCTGAAGAGTTTAGAGCCCTTTACCTCCTGTCTCCTTGAACATTGGCCGTAGCCTTTTACAGCAGAGACCATAGTTTTGGGACACGTCTAGCACAACAGGGAGTGCACCCTTGTAGCGATCATTCAGTTTTCTGAAAAATACGGTTAAATGTGTTTCACCTGCACCACCAACATCTCTCAGCCCCTGGCTCGAAGGTCAAGCGTCCACTCTGCATCAGATAGCTTGATCTTCAGAGACTGCATTTACTCTTATAAAGGTCAAACTAGTAGCACAGCTATTTTCCCTCAGACTTTTCTGTGATCCTGTGCTACCTCTGCATATCGAGAAGACAGCTCTCTCTCTCTTTTTTGAACTCTGTCCTATTAGACTTGCCAGTTGTCTCTTGCCTTGCGGTGACCAGCCCCTGAAAGGTTTCTCTCATTCCTAGCAATGTCAGGTGCACATAAACTCACAGGAACGTGCATACGAACACACGTCCATCCAAACACACACAGATGCCAGGATTCACAGATGCACACACAGCTTCCTAGCTTCGCACTGCTGTTTTCAGCAAGGACCACTCAAAGTGTTTAGCCCAACATGCTGTGATGATGATGTAAACGGAAAAAGAAAAGCCCTTCACCTGTGAAACTAATTAATAGTCAACAAACTTGCTTCAAGGTAGGAGACCTGGCACAGAAGGCCAGAAGCTGTCTCGGAGCCCGGCTGGAGCCCGGCTCAGCTGCTAGGTGGCAGCATCCATTCACTCACCCGCACCGATCGCAGAGCTGGGGCTCGCCAAGGTGTCTGTTGGTTTTAATTCTGTGAGAATTTGATGCTCATCAAAGTGAGCGACTGTTATAGTCCTCACTACAGCCAAAATGCTCAAGGCTGTTGCTGTCGCTGCCCATGATGGGAGCATACATAAACATGAAAAGAAAGTCATCCTGGCTTTTCAGGCATACCACAATTGGGGTTGCAGCTTTTTTAAGGGGATGTAGCTGGACAGACACCTTGCACTGATGCTGATGAAATCACGCCTTATCAGTAGGCAAAGAGGCTCTGTCCTTCTCCACAGCTACTTCAGGGCCCTTTATCGCTGATCAAGGCGAATACTTATCTTCCAAGGGCTTTTCAAACACCAGTTAATTAGTCCCCCCAAACCTATGAGCAAAGCAGGGGAGCCAGAGCCTTGTGTTCTCTGTAGCAAACGAGACTGAAACTCTACGAAGGGCCCCAAATTAAAGCAACCTCCAGTGCAGCACGTGGGAACTGCTGCAGCAGATTTAGGGGCACTTTTAAGGATGCCGCTTGAATATTATATCCTCATTATTCATATAATTAATACTGCAACTACTACTGAATTCCCTGTGTTATTTATATAAGCATTATATTCCAGCTATTTTCTGCGGCTCCTGTCTTTTTGACATGCAATAGATTTTCTTATGGAGACTGTGGGCCTGCATCACTGAGGACCCATGGGAAAGGCAGATTTTCAGCAGAATATGGTTAAATATTCCAGTCCCAGGATCCTATTTAACAATGAGGTGCTGTTGAACACAGCTTGAAAACTGAAGGGCAGAGATTTCAACTCCCCCATGTCAGAAAGCCCCCACAATGTCCATTTGCTTGCTGGCAGCCACCACAGCCAGCAGTTATGGATAAACCTTGACCCTGCATGCTTTTTGCTGGCATGAAGAGCAGGGAAACAGTAAAGAACACCGACATGAAAATCAGGTCATTAGGTTTCAGGGTTAAGATCACACACAAATGACAGGAGGTATATCAACTCTCCTTCACTGAAACTGGATCAGGCAGATATTACGTTGATCTGGCTTAGCTCATGCTTAGAAAGTTTTCTTTGCGACTACAAGGAAAATGGGTGGTTTTCAGGAAAAAGTACTGGCCTTCCTTCTCTGCAGATGAGGAGGAAGCACTCTTGGCCTCTGCAGGCAATTTAACAAGCTCAGTGTGAAAGGGGCATAAGTGTTGTTTGTGTCTGTTCTACTTAACAAGAATGGTCATACACTTACTCTGAGCTTCTAAATCTTCAAATAACCATACAAAGTGAAAACAGGAAGGTTTGGTGCTGTGCTTCCTTCCTGGCCTAGTTGTTCACTTGAGCCCTCTGATGCAGGGAGGAAACTGAACCAAATTGATGTCTCATATTGCTAAACAAAACCAGAGCAAGGACTGAAAGCAAGCTCTGGACCCAGTTTAACAGCTATCTCCCTCTCACCGAGTTTTGCACTGCTCCAACTAGCACCTTCTAAAAGCAACTTCCCACAGAGGCAGCTAACCTGACACCTAAGCAGTGTGGATGGAAGCCAGTCCATGCCACGTGCCCGATCCCTGGCTCTCTTCTGTTTCGCAGTGTAAGACACAAAGACTCCTTTCCGAGTGTTTGCTTTCATCGCCACACTAGTGGAGGCCACCCCCTGCCACTTCAAAGGCCCTACAGAAAAAAAGCCTTTAAAGAAAAGGCATTTTCTTTCAGGAGAGTGTAACCCTACAACAGGGGAAACCGCTTGCAAAGCCCCAAGACAAGAGTGAGTTTTACAACCCTCCTATCCCTGTTGTTAACCCAGGCAGATCCCTCCACGCACTCCTTTGGGTGAATGCTATTTTGAGCTCCTTGACGTTCCCCATAAAATACATGGGAAAACTTGGGCTTCAGGCTTATGCAGGACCAGGGCGGGGGGGGGGGTGGGGGAAGAATGTTTATTCTCAGCTGTTTGACTTTTGCAGAGGGAATCCCATCACAAAAAGCCATCAGTCTGCTCCTTTGCGGAGTGATGGAAACCACTCCCTGTCCCCATGCTCATTAAAGATACTGTGAGGTGACATTCCTTGAGGACTGGCTGCATGTAATTGGTTTATTCTGGCTCACTGCCTCCAAGGAGACTGCTCACTTTTAACTTCATCTGTTTTACCCCACTCGCTGCTTTCCTGTCCTTTCAGCACAGGATAAACTTAATATTCAGGTCAAAGCAAAAGTTCACTTAGCAGCACTTAACATGTCAGCCTTTCAAGTTATAGATTGGAGCCAAAAAAATCCCAAAAAGAGGCTATGGGTAAAAGAAATATTAAACACAACTTAGGAACAGGGTTCCCATCTAGCTGTAGAGATCTTGCCTAGGCATCTTCTGAGATGGCCGAGTTATGAGTAGCAATCCAGCGTTCATACACGCACACTGGCTTCCTCCATTGTAGTTCTCACAAACCTGGCAGCAGCCCACAGCCCTGCATGTGTAAGATATGGAACAGGTCTAGTAGCCTCGTCCTCCTTATCAGGTACTTTGCTAGTAACCACTTTCTCAACCAGCAATATTTTCGACATCTTAGCCACCAGATTTGATGATGAGAAGATCACAGGTACTCTCTCATCTCTTTGAGTGCGTCCCTTATCCCCAAATCCTCAAAATCAGTCTGGAAAACTGGTGACTGATCCTCTGTGCACTCATTCGGGTCTGGGCAGACAAAATTCTTTGACTTTTTTTTTTTTTTGGGGGGGGTTTTTTTTTGAAAACCAACAGTCTGAGGTTTACTCCCAATTCAAACGTAGATGCCAAGTTGACGAATCATGGAAACGGATGCCTCTGTAATGCAAAAGAGTATTCCTCCATTTAATTCCTGCCTAGTTAGCTAAACAGCACATGATCCACATAAATGTAGTTGCTGTCTGTTCCTAAGACCTGCAGTTTGTTCCTAGTGAGCCTGCTGGTTCATTTTCTCCACCCAGTCTGGACTGTTTAATTTATAAATTACATTAAATAAAACTAAAATCCTGTTGGGGCTACTAATATATCATTCATTAAATATTATGTAAAAACAGCAGAGATACATATTTTCTGTTAAGCCCAGACACGTTACTAACTCCCTGTAGAGATCATGTGTGATATCTCTGGATGCAGGCATGCTGCCTAGATCCCCCCTGAGGACAACTCATCCGTCCTCCCACCATCTGTCGGCATGCTGGGGTTCCTCCGTCACACCTAGGCAGCTAGCTCTGGGCTGTGGATTCTGCTCTGTGGCTCTGACACTCAAAGTTAAATGGACCTTAGCGCCCTCCCCAACATGCTGGAGAGGAGATTGCACCCCTGGATTTCTAAGCTTCAGACTTCTTCACTCTGCAAACTTGATGCAAAGTCCCTGGAGTGTCATTAAACCCACACTCTGAACAGATTAGAGATGCATCTCCATTCATCCTTCCTCCTTTTCTACATTCGCCTGCAAGGGAACTTTCATGAAAAGCAGAAACTTTACAAAGTGAAGTGGAGCTCATCTCCATCTATTCCAGGTAACGTCTCCCATCCTGTCAAACAGCTCGGCTGTCATAAAACAACAAATGGAGCAACGCAGGAGTACGGGGGAGCCGAGAAATAAAAAAAGAAAAGCATCTAAACTCTGGCCAGGAAGTTTCTGTTGTTATTTCTGAAGTGTGTTTAGCATGGAGACGTATCGTACATTTAGCACAAGTCCCCGGGACCCTAATGAGCTCCTAATGTACCCCATACTTCAAGGGTTTTCCAAAGAGGCCAGTAACTTAGCAACAGCAGCAAATCCTTGACAGGAATAATCAGTATTTGTGCTGCAGCTTTAGGCTTCCCCTCTTCTCTCCCACTAAGTGGAAGGTGGTTTTGGCTGGGATTTCTTCTCTGCTTTGTCATTGTTCTTATTCCTCTTATGGGTTTCTTCAGTGGTTTTTTTTTTCTTTATCCTTTCTGTTCAGTAAAGCAAAAAACCACCATCAGTGGCTTGCAGGGAGCAGAGTTCTTGCAGCCTGGAGCTAGCAAGATTCTCCCGTGTTTTGTTGCACTGGGGAGGTACAGAGGTGGCTCTCTGGGGATCCCACAGGCAAGCCAGGGCTGGTGAAAGGTGTGATTTTTCACCCAATAGCAAACTAGACAGGCACCAGGGCCACTGGTAGCTCCTCAGGGGTACCAGCTCCCACAAAGAGCTAGAAGGAGATGAGCGATGACTGTTCTTCATGGCTCTCAGCTATGAGAAACTGAATCACTGAACTCTGGAGACATTCTCTTAAAAACACAAAGCAAATATTGTCAGCTAACTGTACTTCTTGAGGCCACATGAGACAGCAGGCTCCAGAGGAATACGAGGTCCTTCTCGTATTCCCACCGGCAGGCTCTGCACTCTTCCCAGCCGGGTGCCGTTTGGTGCCATCATGTACTAAGCATATACCGCCCCTGCCCACATCTCCTGCTGCATCTCCCTGGCCCTCATCTCCTGTCTTTTTGCTAATTGTAGGCCTATGACAGAGTGAAAGGACGCTGTTTTCCATCTTAAGCAAAGTACGTGAACAACTGATTCACATGTTAAGAGAGGGTCTGAAAGAACAAGACATTTGGGTGACTCTCTGGCATCAGAACTTCAGCATATCAAATGTTTAAGAGGACAACCCATTGTAATGTCACTAAGATATCTCCAACGTGGTAACCCGATGTGCAAAAGTGAAATGAGTTGTGCAGTATCACAGAAGGCCTGAGAGCAGGAGACAACTTATCTTGAAACAATTTCTATATGCCCTATTAATATTCCTTAATAATTACACTGTAAAAACACAGGATGAACAGCCAGTTTTGAACTAAAAATCACTGAACAGCCATTCTGGACCTTGTCTAGTATACTTCCAGCAACCAAAGGGACAAAAACACCACTTCTGTACGTCCGAGTGTAATTGGAATTTTACAGACGTAGCTTATCAATGTTTTTTTCCCCCCAATGTTGAAAGGATGGAAGGTTGATGATAGTGAGAAATAGTATTTAACAAGGACTTCTTGATCCAGCAGTGGCCTTTGAAATGTTTAAGAGTGGTCAACTCCAGCTAGGAGAGCCTCTGATATAAAAAACATGGCATCATACTCGCATCTCTTGCATTTATAACAAGAGAGGTGGACTAGGCTTATACATTCATCTTGCGAATTTTAGAGAAATCAGAGGAATAAATAAAATTCCAACGACTTAGAGCCAACCAATCTTATTCACAAAATATCAACAGACTGAGCATGGAAAATGAATGAAGAAACCTTTGCCAGGAGGAGGCAAAGATTTTCTTTTAGGTGGCTGTCCAGGCAGTAAATTGGAATAATATTGTGGGCTAACTCAGCTGAAACACTCCTGAAAAAAACAAAAATTCCTCTACATCCAAAGCATGCTCACCACCATGCAGCAAAGCGCCCACCCAGAGGTACACAAGCAGGCTCCACACCTCACAGATCTGAAATTCAGCACAGTATAGACACACCAGTGTGCTCCTGCACTCAGCTAATGGGATCTTCTGCACGGTGTTGTATAAACACACCTCAACACTGTGAAGTAACCAGACAGGTCCAGGGCAGAATATAAGGATTAAATCTGCTGTTCTAAGCAAAGTAGGTGTTCAAAATCCACCATATTGTTTCAATTACCCCAAACTGTCATCACAGATTCAAAGACAAAGGAGAGGCACGTGGAAACTCTTGACCCCTGGGAGAAACCTACTGGAACTACATGAAAATATCACAGTGATTTGTCCTTTCTTGTTTTTCATTACACATACGGCAAGGCAAGGGCCCAGACCTGCCCACACTGTAATCTGGCCTACAGCATCAGTCAGTTAGGTCTCCACGAAGCGTGAGAGAATCATTAACAGCGTCACTTTCTCTCACAGCCAACCTGGCTTTACCCAACCAGAAATGTCTGCAGGAAAAATCTGAAAAACCCATTAATGGGGATAATGATGCTTACCTTCTGTACAAAGCGCTTGGAGATTCACGGAGGGAAAATTTTGTTAGAGGCAGATATTTATTAAATCCTTTTAGTTTCTTGTATCAAGGATCCATACTACAGCCCTACACTTGGACTTAACTCCCACTACCATTAGAGGCTAGCCTCTATAGACTGTATAGAACAAGCCTATACAGCATGGTTTAAGGCCTATGGCTGTCATGTCTATCCTCCAGACAAGCTGTAGATCTAGCTAGTCCATGCCCACACCTTAATGAGCAGTCTTGCCTTTCAGAATGTGTCACTTTACATTATGGAATGAGACAGAAAAATTATAGTTCTCAGGTGAAATCCAGGCCCCCTTGAAGTCAATGGCTAGGTCTTTCTGATGTAAATAGGGCCAGGATTTCATTCTCTGCCTGAAATTCTCTTTGATATGAAAAAGCACGGTTTGGGTTTTTTTATGTCTGACTTACAGAGTTGAAGGAGTCTTAAAGCTAAGTGATGAAACAGTGCTAAGAAGTTGTGGGGCTGTTGTCACCTGGGACCAGCTGTCCCAGTTCTGGTAACTAGATAATCTGCTTAGTTGACATTTCTGGGGTCTTGGTACACTCTCTCATGATAGAACTCTTCCTCCTCCTTGAATAAAGCTCAGTAAAACATTTGACCTTTTCCAGACTTTAGAGTTTCATTGTGTTTTTAAAAAGGAAAGTAAAGCATGGAAAAACATCTGCTGAAGAGAGAATTTTCTCATTTGGATAACACACTCCCATTTAGTATAAAGAAAACAGACTCAGGGAGGCCTATGCCTATGATTTCCAATTCAGGACAGAGTGCTGTAAAAGTGACTTCATTCCTAAATGTACAAGCATCTCCCCAGAGGAAGATCCTAAATCAGAAAGGACCATAGGGGATCAGTTGGCAAATCATTACCTCATCTGGAAACTGAAGTTCACTGTCTGGTTTCTATCAAGAGTGACAATGAATTCAGAAGGCTTCACCCTAGACCCTTCACAGAACCTGCTGCGCAGCTCAGCATAAGTTTCAGTCGCTAATCAGAGGGCACCCAAGCCTGCAATATTAAAAGGGAAGTTGAAGTCACAACATAAATGCCAAGGAAGAACTGGTGAGGGGAGTGGAGGGGACCAGAGGAGGAAGAATTATTAGAGTAGGGCATGCCACAGGGTCAGCGTTAAGGTGTATTTAGCAGAGCTGTATGTATGCCTGAAACTTGCACTGTGCTTGCCTTTAGCCCGCAGTAGCCGTCTCTCACTTTTTATGAGCACTAGAATTCACTAAGCCCAGGGAGATAAAACTGGTGAATTAAAAAGCTGTTCTCTTTGTTTGGTTTTGAGGCAGGATATAAAACACAGGTCTTGCTGGAGCTTCCTGCTTCTTGCTGCTTGAGAGGCAGTCACGTTAGTCTCAGTGCCTTTCTGATAGGCCATCAAACTAATTACCTGCCTAACGGGAACTGAAATAGATTTCCGTTCTCTTGATGTGTAGGAAGATGAGGAGTTGCGCGCAACACGGAGGAGGGTGTGGGGACTACATCAGATGGGAGAGCCCTAGAAAAGAGCCCTAAATGCAAGAACCTTTAGGGGCAACATGGGAGGCCCGAACCCAAAATAGACCCCTGACAGTTCTGCTGGTCTGGCAGCAATTAAAGACCTAAGAGTAAGATGTGAAGTTCTGCTTGAGTTCTCAAGAATCATGCTGCCTGAATCCAAGATTTTGCTCAAGGACCATCTTTAGCATTAATCCTGTATTTAGCTACATGACTCTAAATTCCTTAGATTCTAATGCTCTTACAGTAGGACGCTTCTGGAAACAGGAGTTATATCAATAAAGTGGATCATTATTGCAATTAATTTCTCTGAAAGACAATTGAAACAGAATGTAACATCAAATCCCCATCTGCTCACCACAAACAGCTAAGCCAGTCCTAAAACAAAACTAAAAATAAATACCTGCTTATAGGCTCAGGCAGCCTTGATTACAAAGAGGGTGGAGGGGAGGTGGCAAAAAAGGGAGAGTCGAACACAGTCTTGAAATGCCATGAGCTTCTCTCTTCATCCTGGCTCATTTTCCAAAGCATATTCTTGAGATGAGAAGGGCTATTTTCCATTTTGTTGCTTCATGATTAAGTGGAACAAGTGCCTATGCTCTCATTGGTTCATTAGAAATACCTGCTACGTAGATGTATCTTTTTCCAGTCCCTTGCTTCTTAGCAAATAAAAAATCTATTCTGGCTTCTCTGCACTGACCCTTTAATTGAACTAACATGGGTTTTGTTGCTGTTCTTTGTTTTTAAATAAGCAATTTTGTACTTGCAGATTTTAATTTCCCACATGGCAAAACACTTCTGAATATTGCCAAATCCCAGGCACTGAGGCTAGTGAAACTACATCTCTGCTTTCCCACACCCAATAAAAAAAAAAAAAAAAAGTTATCAACAAGCATCCCTGCCGACCAGCCCTTTGCCATGACATTCTGTTGGCTTCACGTGAGAGATCATCTTGATGCGCTATGCTAATCCTGTCATTAATTCCAATATTAAAGTTATAGAGACATGAGATTAGGAACCTGTTACCTGCATAAAGCCCAGCAGATTTCCCTCTCTCTCTCTCAAAAAAGAGAGAAGAATCTTATTATATGTATGTAGGCTATTTATACTAGGCTTGCAAATTCTACTCAACACTCACTGGAAGAATAGCCCTTTATTGATAGAGTATTAGATGGGGGAATTTTGGCTGTATGTTATCTTCACCATCATGGTGCAGAGGGAGAAATCTCTGAGACCTAAGCTGGCAATTTTTTAAATGGCAGTTTTATGTGTTTATTACTCTTGTTTTTTTGCCAGGTTTGTTAGGCAGGGAGTAGGTAACAACTTGCAATCTTGTCCACTGGCATGTATACACACATTAATGGGCCAGATGGAGCTGCAGTGATTTTAGCAGCTGAGGGTCTGGACTATTATGTTTATACAGGTCAGGGGAGAGGGGGAACAGACAACTAATTTAATGTAACTTTAGAGCCACAGTCTTCACTAAATTGGACATAGGATTCAAAGTGAAGAAGAAAGAGAAAATCTGGCTCCTTTTCTTGGCTCTGCCACTGGTCTAGTTTGTAATTGTAAGCAATTCTATTTACCCCATCTGCAACATGATTGTAACGTTTCTCCCTGCCTCTGTACAGAGTTCTGAGATGGAGATGCATAAACGCTTCTCAAATTTATCTGACAATTTTTCCTAAAACTTCAGATGTTTAAGCTGCCCCTTCCACGGGTTTCTTTTTTATGTTTGACAGTGTGCTTATTTTATTATTCTTGTAGGCTTGCCTGTAACAATTGACAGATTTTAAAAGTAAATTACCTTCTCTTTAAGGTATGTACTGTAATAATTTTGCCTGCACCACGCATTATGTTTTAAACAAAAGATTTAGGTTTCTTTATTTTTCCCTTGATATTATAAACACTTCTGAATAGTAATTTATTACTGTAGAATTTCACAATAGTAATTTATTACTGTAGAATTTCACCAGCTATTTCCTAGAGTAACAGACGCACAGAGTTGTATTAAGTGCACATGGCTTGTGACATCTTGCCAACCTTTTTGTGCAGAAGCATAAACTAATTTGAGGCTTTTACACGTAATTTGTTATCAAACTGTATCAATAAACTGTAGTTAGTTTCTCTGTGTATGTGATACAACCAAACCAAAGCAAAACAGCATCAACTACTTATTTTTAAACTGCTAGCAATAGTCTGTTTCTTTGTGTCTCCTGGATCAGAGCTTTCAACCCTGTTACTCAATACATGTTGCCCAGGTCATCTGTATTCACAGCTTTCCAAAATGTTTTACTTTTCTCGTATTGTTACTTCCAACAAATCAATAAAACTTGATCCAAAACTTGTCCTTGCTTCTGTCCCTTGTCCCCAATCCTCTTGACATTGAGGGGGTAGAAGGAGAGAGAGATAAGTGGTCCTTCTGTACTACAGATTGCAACCAATAAGCCTATGACAAATTTGAAGTAGCCTGAAAAAATCTGTTCTCATTGCATGAAAAACTGATTATCTTTATGACAATTTTCTGAATGTGTATGTTGATTTAACTCAAAGACTTCTGTTTCCAGGAAGGGAAAGGTAATACAGCAGATGAGGTGACTTAACCTCAAATACTAAAGGATTATGCAAGGACTGTTATGCTTGGTCTTGGCTGACCTCAACTCACGCTGGTCCTAGTGAATTTCTTTAAGAATAATAAAATCTTTAGCACTGAAAGATCCATCACAGCAAAAGCAAAATGCATTTCATCAAAAAGAAGACGATGATTTTCTTGATAGAAGGAACAGGCTCCAGAATCTGTCAAAAAATAGGCCTTCCTAAGTCCCCTAAGACATGTGATTTCAGGTTAGACAGATATACATATAAACAGCTCCTTAATTACATTTTTTTTTCCTCAAAATATTTTGTTCACTTGTAGAAATGCATAACGTTTTTGCTTGAAGAGGCTACGATGCCACTATGAACAGAAAGAAGTCCTGAAACTCTCTGGCTTTTCCCAATAATTATTACTAATATGAAGGACAGTATAGCCCAGGGCCTGGTTTAATAGTGGTAAAATCAACAGCTCTGGCCGTAAGAGGTTGATACGTGAAATTTGAGACTGAACAAGTGCCAGAGAGATCGGAAACGGAACAGAAATGCAGCAAGTCTTAGAAGGCGGCCAGTCACACCCAGACAGTTTTCCAGCCTCGTGAACAGCAGTCTTCTGCTGTGAAGTGCTGTGCTGAACCAGAAAAGCCCGACGCATGTAATTGTATTAAATGCTGATAGCAAAATGACAGTGGAGTACATAAATGAAGAACAATGCCAAGCTACAGGGCTGTACTTTTTGAAGGCAAAGGCCAACAGCGATATGGACAGCAACGGGAGCAAGACTTTACCTGTGTCTCTAACGAGCTTATTTTGCAATTTATCTGCCAAACTCCATATGCATCAGCACATACACGCTTTTGACTATAATGGTCATTATAGTATCTCTTCATCTATGATGCATTGTTCAGATACTTTTCTCAAAAGCAACCTTCATTAAGCTCTGTTTGTCTGAAATAGCCAGAATACTGAACAGCTGCAAGATGCTACACGTTTGTCAAAGCTCATAGAAAAATATGAATGTCTTACGTTGTGTCATTTGAGAATTGATATGTTATTATACTGTCTTTAACGGCTTTATTATAATGCATGTGTACAGGAAAGGAGAGTTAAAACTAAATATTCATTTCTAATTTGGGGATTTCATCTAAGCTAAGCTGTAAAACACTAAAGATGGGCAAATGCTGCCATTTCCTTCAGTGATCATTTAGGTGGATGTAATTTATATACTTGTGTTTTTATGTGCATGAAGGGTGGGTGACATGAGCTCTCTAGCAGGAAAACAAGAACTAAACAAATCCTGTGAAGGCTATAAGGTTCACAAAAAAATAAGCATTCCCCTACTTTATTTTTCACCCTCTTGATACTTTTTTAGCTGCCTCCCTTGATGCCACGTTGTGCAAACTGCATTCATTCTGCGTCCTTATCAGATGCCAGATGCATTATATTGCCACTTATAACTGTTTCCTGCCCAAGTTAAAACAACATATCAGCAGTAAATGGGGTTTCAGCAAAAAAGCTCATACAAAGGAGTTATTTTGACCTCCAGAGGTGCCCTTGAAACTGCTAGACTTGTAGCCTTTCCTAATACATAGCTCAGACCTACATCCTTGGAAAACTGAGGCGGGTTTTCTCATGTTACTGTCATGCTGTGTGGCAGAAAGTATGACGTTGAAAAGTCTTCCATAGATCTGATGGTCTTAGTCACCCTCGCACTTGCCATTCTACTTGCATTTCTCTTAGTACAGCTTTGGAGAAACAGATTCATTTCGCACCTCCCTCCTGAATCTTCAACATTTATTTTGATTCTTTATGTTAATAAATAAACAAAAAATCCAGAGCCTTAGTTGCAGTATAAAACAGCACAATTCACTGCTGGGGTATAGAATTGATATACTAGATATTTCTCATTTATTAGCTTCATTCCTTTGCCTAGTCTCCTACAGTAATGTTATTATTTCCCATGAGGGTCACATGAGATTTTTCTTTTGCTTGCTTTGTACGTGTCTTTGTGTGTGTGCATATTTATTTAATAGGCATTTTCCCCCTTTATCTGCTACTTATTTAAAGCTTTCACTACACCCACTTGATCTGAATACATTGGCTATGTGTGGCCTCTTTGTAACCAGGTTTGCTCTTAATGGTGTATTTACACCAGGTTTTCATACAATACCAAAGAGATCCATAACCAAAGTGATTTAGAAGATGATTTCAATGTTCCTTTCCCCAGAACTGCTCTTCCTTTCTCAACAAGTAGGAAATGGCACTGAAGGGAAAGGATTTGCTTGCAACTCTGCTGTAAAAGCACTTTTCTCTTCTTCAAAGCAATCTCCCTGAGGGGCAAAAATTAAACCAGGTTCTCAGAACAGGTACTTATTTTAAGCATAGGCCTTTCTGGCTCCTGTCAGAAACACAGCACTAGTTCCTGGACTGTGTTTACAGAGCCCTCCCTCACCTAACCCACTCTCAGGAAACACAGATGCCCTGTGAGTAGCAGCTCTTCTCTCTCCCAGCCCTGTCCTGGAGGACAATGGGGCAAGTTGAGCATGGCCAACTTCCAGCCATCCCACCTCCCTGCTCCCACTGTGGTGGGCTGGGACGCACCCCCAGAGGCACAGCATGGTACTTGACCAAAACCTGACATTGCAGATACCACGATGCCACCAGCCCTTGCAAATGTGGTGCTGTGATATGAATGTGGTGATAAGACATCACTGGCAAATCTGATTAGGGACACCAGTGACTGGGAGAATGCCCACAGGGCATGTCAAGTGCTGAGAGACGGCATTTCAAGGAGTCCAAGTCAAGACACCAGTGTTTCCTCTATTAGCAAACCTTCATCGCCTTCAGCCCCCTGCACTGCATCACTATCAACATGACTACAATGGACAACACTGGCATTATTAAAGTCTTCATTTACTTTTGTTTGACGTAACGGTCATGGGGAGCGAACGGGTTTATAGATTTTTATACAGTTGACACATCCTCACACAGTTCTAAACTGGTGTATAAATGTGGCAAAGGCCTCCAAGACCCAGTCAATTCAACCATCGCAGCAAAAAACCTGCTTAGATACCACTCTGCCTTATGTGGCTGAAGACTGTTTTGACAGGACTTAAAGCAGTGCTGTCTGGAAAGCGTTTACAGCAGAATCTTTGCTCCAACCTTGCTGAAAAGGTCAAGCACTTTTTCTTTACTTCCTTGCCTTTCAGAGGCATTCAGGTCTAAACCACAGAGATCTCTATTTTAAGTTTTTACTCGCCTCATTTAGTAACATCACACCTTTTGTCAACTCAGAAAAGTCTTTGGTTTTCAATAATGAAGGAAGACTTAAAAACAAAAGCTAATCTCAGCTCTGAACACAACCAAGATATTCTCAAGGGAGTCTTCTATCCCTTTTAATCTAGGAGAAGAAATGAAAATTTCATAGATATCAGCCTGACAGTATTTTAAAGGAAATAACCAGTCTAAATAATGTTTTTTCCTCTTTCCTACTTCACAAGAAGCGTTCAGTCAGTCAAAAATAACATTTACTGTTTACACACAATCCCAGCAAAAGCTCTAAACTTGCCCCTCCGCCACCTGAGAGTCGCTGGCCAAACTCAGCTCCTCGAGGAAGAGCAGGCAGTCGGTCACTGCATTGCAGCTGGAAATTACAGCTAACCTGCCTGGATGGAGCTGCTACCCACTACAGACAGTTCTCCTCAGCAAGCTTTTTCTGGTTATGCTCTTTGAACCATCACAGAGTGACCACCAGGCAGCCATCGTCCCCCCTCCTGAAGGTTAGGAGAAAGAGAAGTGTTTAGATCATGGAAGATGTATGGGCACCCAACTTCTACTTATGTGCCTGACATTGATTGGCATCAGCCATCATCCATTAGTATCTTTGCAGGTTGTAGGAATCTAGAGAGCCTCCTTCTGAAGGACTTTACCAGTAACTGTCAATACACTCTGACAGGAAAAATATGCTCACTTCTGAGAGTCACCTCTGACAATTTTTTCCCACTCCAGGTTTGAACAAGTAACTTGCAGGAAAATCTAAACAGGCTATTACCAGTCTCCCAACACATGTAGCTCTTTACCTGCTTCTTCTACCAACGGGTTATATTACAGCCTTTACACATCTTTAAGTCCTTCTAAAATAACGGAAACACAAGTTAGACCCATTTTGCCAGGCTTGTAGGAAAAGATTTCCATCACTGCAATTCCTGTAATAAATTTTGTTTTCTGCAAGAACACTGCTGTTGAACACTGTTTCTCAATGTGGCCAGGGGCTCTCACTAATTACAAAGCTGCTCTTCAGCTCCTCAAAGCTCTCCCGTTCCACCCCTAGGAAGGGATTATCAGCAATTCATGGAGAGAAAATACACCCCATATATCCCCACTATTTACTTAGCTCTTCACCAACCGTTCACATATCAAACTTTGTACGTGACACGTTAGATAACAGAGGCAACCCAGAAGGGAAGGGCATACACAGTATTTGCTCGCATGTTGTCTTTTATTTCCTTTAGCCAAAAATCTCATGAGGCAGCTGTATGGCACATTAGAGATAGCTTTACATAAAGGGCCTTTCTTTCAGAGGGGGTTTCTTTGAGCCTGTCTTGCAGTTCGCATTGCAGACCAGATCAAAAGATGTTTTCCTCCATTTTAATAGAGAAATCTGAGACAGATTGTATCAGGGAAGAAAGAGAGTAAAAGAAAGACTAAGAGGTTACTTGGCAATTAGGCAATCTCGATTATTTCCTTCTTGTCTTGCTAAATCTTTCAGCTTGGCTATTGGGTGGAAATGATTTTCCATTCTATTTGACACCGGCTTCACAGATAATTTTGTTTCCATCTATCTGCCTAGTACACTTTATCTATCAGTTCTAATTTGGCCCTATCCCCATTTTTATTTACAAGCTTCCCATAAGCGTAAACAACAGCAATGATCTCTTCTTCTTATGCGGGGGAAAAAAAGGAGCGTGTTTTTCAGGTGAGAGGCATAAGAGTAAGAGCAAAGGTCCCACTGTGGGGAGGTCACACCAAGATGCAGATGCCACCTTTGGCAGGGCAAGGATTTAGTAACCTTTTCTTCATGCACAAGAGAACTCCAGTATACAGATTCAAGTCACTGGGACTGCTGTGTCATCTGTGTCCCTCTCCGTGACCGAGCGTATAATACAGCCACATACGGAAGTGATACATCCTCACAGAGAAGTTAGTAGTTCTCTCAGGATTCTGAACACCAGATTAAAGCCTTTGATATGGGCCATGTGTCCAAGGGACAGCTGGAAAAGAGAGTGGCAGATAATGATAATGTGTCCCTCGACAGCTGTTTTCCTGAGCAGGTTTGCTGCCAACTTCTCAACTAACGGGTGCTGCTTCAGTTGTGGGGACTCACTACCACATAGAGGAGTCCCCATGGTCTACCCATGGCAAACCCATGAATCACACTGTGGGCAATTCAGGCATTGGGACAAATATTTCTCACCATCACAGGAAAAGTATTCTTGCCAACACACCCACTGGACTTATTTAGTTTCTTCACAGAAGCCATCTCTATACTATCTTGGTCTGTACCTTAAAAGAAGCATCAAGCTTCAGGGCAGAAAAGTTTCAAGTGCTTAGTCCAAACTCAGCTGTGACTAACAGCTCGCTTTTCCATGGCCTTGGAAACCCTGTGGCTTGCAACATGCATGGGAGCTAGGATCACAAGGCTCTTATTTCACATCTGCTACGGCTGCAGTGCACCTGCCATTCACAACCATACATGAATCACTTCCTCCCTTTGGTCTGAGAAGCAACCTGAGGTCCTCCATTTGAAAGGGATAGAAGCACAAGGTATTACATTAGGGCTTTGATTCATAATTAAGCAAGCCTTGCGACTCATCTGGGAATTCTGCTAGATGACTTTATACATTAGAACAGGGACTTTGAGAAACATATTTATGGTGTCACCCTGAAAACCAGAGGCATCTCCAGGATGCAGGCTCTCACAGCAGGAGCTTTTCTTCTGTAGAATGACCTCTTTCTTTTAAGAGTTGCTAGCCACTGGTAGAGACACTTACATGGATCAGATCACAGAAAAAGCAAGAAGATTAATATCATTCCTATCTATTGCCATACTGGCTTCAGTGCATTCCTGAGAACCTCAGGAAGGGAAATGCTTTGGCCATGCTTTCCCCATCCCTTGATAACTTGTTTTTTGAGATCTCCTCCTTTCTTGTTCAGACCCCTTAACTTCTTAAATGCTCGCTCTCTCTGTTTTGCTGGGGTTGCTGCCTTTGTTAGAAATATTTTCAGCTTTGATTAATTATTGAGCCTGTATTGCTGAGGGTTTTCTATTCTCCAGTTCTCATTACCGATGCCTTGCAGCCTGTGTGCTTCACTGGTCCCATTGTAGGATTTGATGGATGCACCCGTGAAGTTTTCCTGCCTGCAAAGCCAGTCTTGCCTTTTGCTGATTTTGTTTGGTGGGCAGGGAATTTTGCTCTTGGCTACAGTGAGCAGTAAAGCATACGCACTGGGCAAAGTATTATTATTATTATGGTGGAAGCAGCATGAAATTCTTGCCTCTTTGCTTTCTGCATATTTCCCCTTTAAATCTGTTTCAAAAATTCTCCCCAATGGCCATTTTATTCTCAAAGTTGCTGCATCTTCTTACAGAAGATTCACCAATACATTGCTCTCTCATGGGAGACCAATATTCTTTCTGGTTGTTTGCTTTAATCTAGAATGAAAAGCTATGCATAGTGAAAATATGTTTTGTTTTGTTTATACTCCTTGTGCTTGGCTGCATAATAATCACTAAGGTTGACCAAAACATTTTTCTTTGTTTTGATGAAATAAAACTGTTATCTGTGATAATTCAGACTTAAGATAAGGGTCTAATGCACTGCATAAGAGGTAGTCCGATGGAGTGCAGAGCCTGTAAGAGAACAAGCACGTGGTAGGTCCTGTATCACAGGTTCCATGAGGACCTGAAGAGGCTTAGAGATTTAGAAACTGAACCTGAAGCAAGTGAAATGCTTTTACATTTTTGAGAGTCTGTCTTCCTCAATACTCATCATTTAAAGACAAATTTCTTTAGGCTGACTTACTTATCCTAACTGGGGAGAAAGATGAGTTCTCAGATGTTTGCATTTCCCCTAAGGGACACCTTGTGTTTACAATCAGCTCATTATTAAATTAAATCTCTGCCACAACACTATTTATTTCACTGGACTAAAGGCCCAGGTGACAGTGGCTTGTGCTCCTAATGATTTTATCTAGTTGGGTGTCGGTCCTGGTGAGGGTACCCCTGGTCAGACATAGCCCTGTGATGGCCGAGCCATGGTGAAGGGAGCTGGGCTGCGGCCAAGCTGGGACATCAGCTGAAGGTTGGGGGTCTGGATTAACAGCGTGCGTGCCCAGGCATGGCTGTGGCTGAACTGGAGACTGGCACTCTTAGTGTGATGTAGCTCAGGCAGGGGCTGAACTGCAGAGGTTCCGTTTAAAAGCAGCTCCCACAGCAAGGGAGACTCGTCCTGCGGAAGCCTCTGACAGCGCTGCCTGGGACACTGTCCAAGGCCACTGAAAGAAGGAAGGCCATCCTCACCTGCACAGTCTCAAAGCTGGCTCTGAGCCCCAGTGATCAAACCTCTGTGAGGAGGGATGCTATCAGCCTCCCCTTCGATCTCCTCCTGCCTCTACTCTTTGTTAGAAAGGTCCTGGAGCAACTGTCTGTGGTCAGCTTGAAAAACTCATACATTTTTCACTTTGCAGCAACAATGGGAACAAGAAAAGAACTAGATAAAAGACTAAAATAAATAGCTCTGACACAGATAATCAGTTGAGTGTGCTTTACCATCAGCTGAAGTAGTGCAACTCTGTGAGCATGATCTTAGCAAACACAAGGGACTGTAGCCCAATTTAACTACCACTGTGGATCAAGTCATTACCCCAGGGGCAAGAAAACACACACAGACAGGCAGTGCTGGGTGGCTGCTTAGGCCACAGAAACTCATTAGCCCAAGCAGAGGACACATGGGCGCCTGCATGCTCTCCCACAGACATGGATGTATCCCACATGTACATGCATCCCACATGTACATGGACTCCTTTCTTTCCTTACTATTTCTCAATTTAAGTATTCCCCCACCATAATTACCTTGCCCGCTTTTAACCCAGCCTCAACTCTGCCAACGGTTTATCAGAAACATCTGTCTTTGAACCTACAGTAAAGTCAGAGAGGGTGATTGGGCTGTGTTTTGTTTCCAAGGCAGAAAAGGAGCATTATTAAAACATTGCAAATGCCAAAAATCAGGCTTGGATCCATCTGATACAGCACACCTCTAGTCTCCCTCCCAGCACTTGCCAAGAGCATACACGAGGAGAGTGGGAAAACTACAGCCAACAGTAAATCCATGATCAGTTAATCATGGGTCTGAGCCCTTCACAAAATTTGCATCAACGCTACTTACTGCAACACTCCGGTGCACAGTGTGTTCAGCAAACACCGGAAACCTGGGCTTACGCCACGCATGCCGTAAGCGCAGCCTGACCCACGTGGGGAACCACAGCCGCCAGAACACATGGGGACAAGGCCCAGGAAGCAGGTCCCATGTGACAAAAAAACTCTCTGTCATCAAAGCAACCACCTTCATTTCCTCATTTGTACCTTGACAGGTTCAGAGCAAGGCAAGCCAGTACGGCTGCCCGTAAATGTGCACTGGACACCCCCTTCCCTTCGAACAGGCTCACAGGTCTCCACACAAATGACCCCTCTCCACTGGAGGAGGGATCGGAGCCCCGAGGATGCTCTGCCAGAGTAAAAGGCTTGTAAATCCCCTGCCACCACCATTTCTGTGCTAGAGCCAGATGCCTGTACCCTGAAACTGTGCGCTGACAAGGCTCAGCATCTTTCTTTATTTTAAAGGCACATAGTAGCTTTCATCTGCAAGTCAATATTGGTGAGAAGGTCTGCTGGGATCCGAAATAAGTAGCATAGCTTTTCAGACACAGCAGCATTCTGATGGCATATTAAAAACCTGTGTGAATCATAAATCCCATTTCTTTAGGAACTGAGTCCCATCAGGGCACAGGGCTGAGGGGAAAATGGGCTATTCTGCATATAGTGAGGAGATGATGATGATCTATGTAGGTAAGATGCAGACATTCTGTTGTGAGTGTTTTGTGTCTGTTGTTGCATTTTAAATAAAAAAATAAAATAGTGGCTTAGACTTGCCTGTCACACATCAAGAGACAAAATTCTGCTCACTATTAATCAAGGTGCAAGCAAATTTTTTTCAAGCTCTGCATAGAACTGCCTTCCTCTGACCAAAGAGAAAAAATGAAGAGCAAATTCCTTACATGTAGGATAAACATACTGCTGAAGCAAACACCTCTCTTAATGTTGTGAACAACGCAACAAGCAAAAAGTATTTAGCTGAAGCGTGTGTATGTGTGCACAAGAGAGTGTGCGAGTATGACAGATTGAGTTGGTATGTGCTGAAAAGCAGGACAGGAAAATAGTTGATCCGATTCTTGTGAAAGCAAGCTACAAAAGCTTGAGGGAGTCGGACTGCTGGTGTGCAGGAGTGGGAACATTAATCCCAGAGTGTAGGCAGTGATGGACGGCAGGTGAGCAGATGGGGAGGCAGGTTCTGAGTGCAAAGACGACGGCTTGGAACGAGCCCTGTTTGAGCTCTGTGCAAACACAGCTCGGCAGAATAGGGGCAGCAGTACCCAGGGAATCAGCCTGCAATAGCTCACCCAGCTCACTTTCAAGGTAGCAAGTTACCCAGTGTTCCTGCATGCCAACAATTTCACCCTCTTCGGTCTTGCAGCTTTGTCTTCTGCACTCCTCAAAACAAAAGGTTTCCGGTTTTATGCATAAGCTGGGCTATCCGATCAGCTAAGAAACTTGGATTGCCTTCAGCCTGAATTCCGCCGGGAGCAGGACAGCCCTGCTCCAAAGGTACCTGGATGCCAAGAGTCTCAGGCTGAAGTCCTTCTCTTTATTTCCCTGTGCACCACCCTCTCTCTCTCTCTTCTGCCTCTCAGTTGGTTTGGAGAGAGTTATCTGCCTACCTCTTGGACCCTGATCAGAAGCTGAGCTGGGGCCTGGCCTTTACCATCTGTCCAGGTGGCTCCTTTGCAGCAAGATACTGTCCCACATGTCCTATATGCTTCCATCAGATTCAGGCCTACGCCAGCTTGGCTCTGGGAATGAATTGCTGCACTCTCCTTATTTGAAAGGCAAGCTTGTGCCAACCACTCCATGATCCTCTAGACACGTGCTCTCCCTGGGTGCCCGGTACTTTCCCAGTCACCACAGTACTTGCTGGCCACTGCACTTGTCTGCATCAGATCCTCAGAACTCCACCCATCCCAGTTCCCACTGTGGAGTATTTCAGAGTAACACACAGGAAAAATACTTTCTCTGTATCCGCAACCTGTATTTTTAACTCTCTGTCCTAGAATCCTCTGCAGTGAGGTTTCAAGGGACCAACAGAAGAGGAAGAAAAAAGCCTCTGCTTTTCTTCCACATACAAATGAAGGAAGTCTCACAATTTTTAACCTGACAGAAACATTTGACTGCTGGAACGGGGAAGCCCTTCTCTTTGGAAGAAACACGCAGGCCAGTCCCCTACCTCACTGTATGTCAGGGAGAGAAAACAAAAATAGAGAAATATCTTTTTTCCCTGCCAAGTCCCTAGATGGAGATAACTTGCTGCATATTTTCTGGGAGGAGAAAGATAAAAATCTCAGCTATTCAAGTCTGCGTGCATTTGTCTTCCACACAAAGCTGATAGTACTTTAGCACGCATGCCGCGTACGACTGTATCCGCAATTAATGAATACTTGCATCACAAGTACATTCAATAGGAAAAAGGGATCCTCTTCTCCACTTCAGAGACTGAGGGGTGGGGGGAGGGAAGAGAACATGCAGTGTGCAACATCAACCAATTTGCTTGAGACCACCAGGACAGCTGAGTGGCACAGCGAAGACTTTAACTTGCACAGTACTGGTGCCTTCACCCGACTCCAACCACGGAAAGAGTGGTCAGACAGTGGAATGGGCTGCCCAGGGAGGGGGTGGAGTCACCATCACTGGGTGTGTTTAAAGGTTGTTTGGATGAGCTGTTGGGGGATATGGTGTAGGGGAGAACTTTGTAGAGTAGGGCTGAGGGTTGGACTCGATGATCCCAAGGGTCTTTTCCAACCTGAATGATTTTGTGTGTGTTTGTGTGTGTGTGTGTGTCCCACGCTGAGCAGAAATGGCCAGGGGACTGCTGAAGCTGGCCAGGGCGCAGGGCTGCTCTGCTCCATGCTGGGGCTGGGTGATTCCCTGGCTTTGTCTGTAAGGGACAGTGCCCCAGCAGACAGCCGTCCTAGCCTAAAACAGCAGAGCTGTGTGGAGAACAAATCTAACTTCTCTCACGGTTCCTCGTGCTGTACCTTGCCTCTCCTTGCCGGCCCCCTGCCCGCCTAGCATGCAGTTTGCTCATTCCCTTGCTCACACTCGCTCTTTCCTTTCCTCCCTCCCTCCAGCAGTGTCAGGGAGACAAGTGAAGGTTACTGTTTGGCATGTTTGTTTTTGCATTATTTATGTTGTAGAGGACAGAGTCAGACATCTAGAGGACAGTCTTAGGTCACATGTGAATCCTTCCAAATGGGACTCAATAGCACAACCAGCCAAGTAGAAAACAGACTTGGACAGCCCCATGGAGGGAGGCAACATTTGGAAAGGGATGTTGCACATCTTTCCGGCCAATGTACTTGGCAACACCACGGGTCTGCTTGTGACTCCACCTTCCCTCACTTCTTCCACTTCTTTTTCAGATTCTCCATAAGGTAGGTGCGTACAATCATTTCCTCCCCAGAACTAAGAGGTTTTTCAATATTGTACGTGCTTCATATCCACAGGGCTGCAAGGAACTGGGATTTTTCCACCACTCCAATTCCTGCCTCTCTCCCTGCAACACCTCCTGCTGAGAGCGACTGCTCCTGGGTTGGTCGCGCACATCTCAGAGTAGCCATAAGCATCTCCTGCACAAAGGCCCCCTGCCCTTGTCCTCTGAGGCTGCCCACTGGAAAGGCTGGTGCTCAAGTACCCCACAAGCAGTGCTCCTGCGCCGCACTCACGTTAATAATACCTTGCTCACACTTCTTCCAACTTCGTTTCTCTCTGACCCTTATTTAATAATAAATAGCTGTGCTGTACCCCAACAGAACAGAGATTTTATGCTACTTGTTTTCCCCATGTTTTCCAGCAAAGCTAAGTCTCCCTCAATTTCTTATTGAAAATGAAATGGGGACAGTACTGCTTATACAGCTGGAGATAGTGATCACCAGTGTACAGAGACTGACTTATCAAGCAGATTCTTAATGCCATAAAATCAATGGGTTTAGAAATTCTATTATCTTGCCTCTGATAGAACACGCCAAACTAAAGAAACTTCTTGCCCTTTTTCTTTTTTTAAAAGCATACTTAAATATACCATTACTGCTGTCCCAAAACAAGCTTTCCCCATGGTCCTCTAGTGGATATTACACCAGAGCAAAGGAACAGACAGGCTGTATGGCAAAACAGAAAGGCCAGTTTCTCTCTGGGTTCTACCAGCTATTCTGTTACAGTAATCAGAGGCTGCTGGATCTCCAGATTTGACAGCAATAATCATTCCATAGTATGTAGGGTGCCGGACTCTAAGAAAATTACTTTTGCAAGAACTAAATGCAACCAAACCAAATATATGGGTAGCACAAACCAGAAAAAGTTGTATGACTGCCTGAGAGGACACTACAGTAGATCCACGTGAGTGGAGTCGGTGTGGTATGCACATTCATAGGTCCAAACACCCAAGCAGGTAAAGAGAACAGGGAAAGGAAGGTCTGTGTATAGAAGAGAGGCCACAGAGATCAGGATGCTGGCAAATGATGGGAAATAGTTGATGCTCTAGTGAAAATCAAGCAGGACAAAAGAAGTGAGCCAGATGAGAAGACATAAGGAGGGGATCAGATAGGATGCAAAGTAAACAGCTACAGCTGCTGGACGGGATGCTAAGGACAAATCAGACATGAAATAAAATGATACCTGGGTGAAAGCCATTGAATGGGACACAAAGGGCGTGAGTCTCCCTCAGATTCAGCTTCCAACTATTGACTAGGCGAATCTTTACAATTTGTACTAGGTCTCTTAAATTCCCCTAAGTGTTGTAAACAGATCTCAATGTAAAATGAAGTCTCTCCCTCTAATCCTCTTTTCTCATCCCCCCTACTCATCTACTTATCCCGCTCCCCGCCCCCCTCCCAAAAAAACCCAAAAAACCACCCAAAACTCCATCAGAAAAGGTAGATAGTTGGTGGTTTGGCATCTGGATAACAAATGTGCAGCTCTGGAAATTATTTTTTTCTAGTTTGGTAACAGGAGAACCTGAAGAAATCTCTTCCATTCACTGTGATCCAGTAGTGTCATTTGCAACACGGCGTTGCTGAGCCCTACCTATCTAAGGCTAAGTGAGATGTGGTGAAGGTAAGGTATTAAATAAGTGATATCATTCTGCATGTCATCTGAAAGAAAATGGACTCCAGAAAAGTAAATGGTTTGCTGTGGGTCACATCAGTGGAGCCCTATCATGCATGCTCTGAACGAGTGTGATTTAATCATGGAATAGATCCAAAAGGGAGAGTTGTTTTGACCCGATTAGCCTATCACAGTAGCACACTGCACTATAAATTGTTCTCAGGCAATAAGCAGCAATGAATTATATTGAAACACTGGCTACTTTTAGCTAACGAAGGAGGTGTGCGGATTTGAAGACTGTGGCATTTCATGGAACAACCAAGCAATCAGCCAAGGAAGAAGACAGCAACACACTGATCAAGATACATTTTTTGCAGCCTCACAATCAATAAATATAGAGGCAGTTTCTGCAGACGGCTTCTGGAGTACCACTTGTATGTTATTTAGCTTTGATGTGCCTTGCTGCATCTACATTAAAAATGCTTTGTGATCATGAGACTCGATTTCCACTTCCCATCCAGCCATGCAAATGTTTATAAAGGAAAGCTTTTGTTGCTAGATTGCTCTATAGAGGAGCACCTGATTTCAGTCAGAAGACAGGCAGTTTGGGTGGAGGTAGACTAAAAAAGAAATCTACGTGCAATCAGAATAAGAATCAGACTGCCTCTCAAGACTTAAGTTTGTTCAACCAAACTGAACAAATGAAAATTTGGATCTGGACACCTCCCAGGCTTTGTAGAAACTCAGGCCCATGTCCTTTGTGATTAAATCCATCCCCTACTTCTTCCTGGAGATGTCTTCTGAGCTGAGATCTGAGGGAGAAACCATTCCCCTTGCATGAAAAACATGCAAGTTAAAAAAGAGTCTTTGAAGAAGAGAATTTAAAGTGATGGACAACTTCTAAAGCAGAAGCAGTCAAACAGCAAGATCATTTGTTCTGGATATAACGCCTTGCCTTCCTCTCTGTTATCATCAAAAGCTTCTGTGTTTGTGGGAGAAAATCTCTCCCCCACCACCAGCCCAGTCCTTCCTGCTGTGAGGTCACAGCCCTGTCTTTGTGACACAGCTGTCTGTTGCCATGGAAGTGTTTGTGCTTTCACAAAGTCAGCACAGTGATGACTTCACAAGCAAGGTCATGGAGGAGCAGATGGGCTTGGGAGGAGGGAGGGAGACAGACCCCTTGTTTAAACACAAATAGCGGTGATAATTAATTAACCAAAGTAGCAGGGGAAATTATGAAAAACATGTGAAAGGTAAATGGATTTCTGTTTAGCTGTCTTTCCCAAGAGGCTAAATGTCTCAATTGCAGAGGGGAGATCTTTACAATGAACTAATGAAACAAGGACATTTTCTCTGGTTCCTTCAAGTGGACACTTGTGGAAAAAAATGTGACCAGAGCTTACGCTTTGCCACCCTTCTCCTTTCCTTTCTCATCACCACTTGCTGACCTCAACCAAAAGATCAATATTTTCTATCAGAACCTGGAGTCCCTGTATCTTTTCAGCATATGAGGGCTGTGGTGGGAATAGACAATTATTTAGACAGGAAGTTTATTGTTCTGCAGTGGCTTAACAACAAACACGCTCTGTTTATAAAGGAAACTGTTACATGTTTGTTCTTCTCCTGACTGCCAAAGCCAAAATCTAGTCTTTGGTGTTGACCAAGGTGGCCTTTTTCTTTCTTCAAACATACAACGTTTGCACGATAAGGAATCCACAGCCAAACTATGCCCTTACTTCCACCTAAGCTTCTTTTCTTTTGCCGTTGCAGTGCTGGTTCTGCTGTACACCTTCATACTGTTGCCTAAGTCAGCAGATTTCATTCCAAAACACAAAAGAGCAAGTTACCCAGGTAAGATCAGGGGGATCATCTCAATATGCATGTGAATCCCTGGAATACTTCTGAAGAACCTGGAAGGCATTAAGTACAAGAATTGTTCTTTCTGCATTCCTTCTCTGGACTGCTTTTGCATCACACATACGGGTCAATATACATTCATCCATCTAAGATTTAAGGGGAAAGTGAGCATCTTGTGCATATTTTTGTCATTGTTTATGCAGTGAACAAATTTTGCCTTTCTACCTTTCAAGTGGGAGCTGAGATACTTAAAAAAATAAAATTACAAGGAGACTAGAAAACCTTACCAGAAGGCAAGGTGTTTTTGTGACTGGCAGTTCTGTCATGCAAAAGAAGTTTGGAAAAGCAAACAGCCAACATATGCTATTTAGACACTTTTAAATGAGTTCAAGAGAACTTCTACAAGAAAAGTGAGGGTCTCGGTAGGATTTCTTCCACATACAGGACTCTGTACGTCCACCAGCTCTACCCTTGTTGTCTACTTACAGCTCTGAACATAACACAGACATCACCTCAAACATAAGCACCCAGTTTCACAGCACAATCGTTGAGATTGGAAAGTGTCTCTGGAGTTCATCTAGTCCAGTCCCTCTGCTCAGAGCAAGGTTAACTAGAACAGGTTGATTAGGGCCATGTCCAATTTTTAATGTCTCCAAGAATGAAGACTCCATAACTCTCTGGGCAACCTGTTCCAGTGTTTGAGCACCCTTGCAGTAAAAATAGTTTTTTTCTTACATTTAAACAGAATTTCCTGTATTGCTATTTGTGCCCACTTCCTCTTGTACTGTCATTGGCTGTCATTGGAAAGAGTGTCTCCAGTTTTAAACCCACTTTGCTATCCACTTATCTAGTCCATACTTCATCAGTTAGTCAATGAGGATCTTACAGGAGACTGTCAAAAAGCGAGACAGAGTCAAAAGGCTTACTAAAGTCAAAATAAAGAGTATGCCCTGTCAAAATCTTCAGTATAATTTACTGAACTAGTCATTGCATTGTAAATCCATGCTGACTACACCCAATCGCCCTCCTGTCCTTCAAGGTTCTGAAAATGGTTCCCAGGATTATTTGACCCATCACCTTCACAGGGACTAAGGTATGGTTGAATATCCTGTAGTTCCCTAGATACTCTTTCTTGCCCTTCTTGTAGACAGGTGTGACACTTGCTTTCTTCCAGTCTTCAGGAATTTCCCCCAGTTGCCAAGACCTTACAGGAGTAATCTAGAGTGGCTTTGCAGTGACATCAGCCAGCTCCCTCAGCATTCATGGATACATCCTGTCAGGTCTCGTGGACTTGTTTGTGTCCAGTTTGTTTGAATAACCTGATCCTGCTCTACCAGGGGTAAGTCTTCATTGTGCCAGAGTTTCCCACTGCTCTCAGAGGCCTGGGATTCCTGAAGGCAAATCTTCCTAGTAAAAACCAAGGTGAAGGCGCCATTAAGTACCTCGGTCATTTCCAAATCTTCTGACACCAGGTCCCTGCCCCATTCAGCAGTGGCCCCATAACCTCCTACATCGAGCACGTAGAAAGTTTTTAAAGAAACCTTGCTGTCTGCAGGGTTAAATTAGCTGATACTATTATTTCAAAAGGAGCCCCACCTTCTACGTATCACAGAGAGGCACCCTGTTTACAGCTGTCTTTTTTATCAACATGGCTAATACATGGTCTGGGGCTAAGTTACTGCTGCCTCCTATCAGATAATTAGTCAGTAAATCATTCAACCAACTACAAGGTATAGAGCAAGGACAATGTTTCCAAACCATATTATCATCAGACATTTATATTGCATTTTATTGCAAAGGATTCAGAAGATTTACATATACCCTGTAGAATACTGGCCTTTTTTTACACCTGCTGCTATAGTGCAGCCATCTTTGGAGTGGGACAGATGTGGTTTTTTAAGAGCCATGTTATGGAATAAGCTTATCACAGGAAATTGTGCAGATGAATTCTGTACCTACTCGAAATTTTTAGGAGAATTCAAGGAGAATAATGGTCTAAGGTGGAATTTTGCAAGGATACTGCAGCTAAAAACCAGTGCTTCCAGTTGTAAGGCAGTTACCCAAAATTACAGTAACATGACAGATACAGGGTTTTGCAATTAGAGTGGTAGAAAATACAGTGTAAAAGAACAGGCTTGCAATTTATTCATGTTTTAAACTGAGTTTTACTCCATCTCTTTGGTACACTTATCTGCCATCCAAGCACTACCAAACAACACCTCTAATTTAAGCAGCTCTGGTGAAAGCCACCAAGAAGAATTAAGATCTTGAGTCCTTTAGTGGTTTTGTTAGCTTTGGTCAGAAAGGAGATGGAGCAAAATCATGGTGTGGCTCTGGTGCCTCTGTCAGCTAGATGTAATTCAGCAATACTGAGGGTGCAGCCCAGTGTCAAAGTGCGAACAATACTAACACCTAATTCTTGCAAACAGGCACCACCCATGACAGACCTCACTTTTATGTGAAATGTATGCCATCTCATATCACATTACTTTGTGATATTACACAGAACTGTCCCACTAAGCAACAATATGACTCCCTTTCCCTACACCACGGTATGTTGCATCACTATCTCAGGAAAAAAACCATCACTGTTTACTGGGTCATCTCAGCACCGCTTTCTGCAGTCACCAACCTTTTCACAGCAGTGGCTCACCCAAGCCATGAGAAGATACAATGGTAGCCCAGAACTCCCAGTGAATACTCAATGGAAGCAATGCACTGACCTAGGTTCACACCCAAAAGCTCAGAAAACAAAAGCTTCCAAAATCTGGCAGTTCTTTATTCAAACGCTGAAAAAAATGTTCTAAATTTTACAGGCATTTAGATTTGAGGTTCCAGTCCAGATCACTGCAGATGGATCAAATTTAGAGTCGAGTTTTGCAACACTGTCTACATCAAGCTTATTTCCAAACAGATAATTCATGAACAAGAACTGATCATTAAACCAATGACTGAAACCCGGGGAGGGGGGGGGGCATTATTTTTAAGTAATGTGACTCTCCACAATCCAAGAAACCTACTCATCATCACTAGAAAACTCAACTTAAAATTTATAAAGCCAAGAAGAAAGCTATTTACCTAATACCCTCATGGGCAGGAATGGCAATGTGGGAATGACAACACTGCTGAAGAATTTCCCCTTTCCAGTAGCCAGCTCTCAGCTACATCTAAATTCCAACAGCAATCCCAAAACTCGTTTGAAAGGAAAGACCTCCCAGGATGTGAAGGAGCTCTGTTTTGCTGCTTCCCTACAGACTTTCTGGGCTTGGTTCAGTTGCCCACACAGACGTAATTTGATTTGCCCTAATGTATGTGAGGTATCTGCCCAAGGCTGGAAAATATGACATCAGATCTATGGCAGACCTCCTCTATTCTGAAGCAGGCAGGAAATCCAGGGCATCTCAAAAGGTATCAGGTGATTTCTGGTGTGTTCACAGTAGTGTTACAGTTCAGAGTGTAAATGTGCTATTGAAATGTATCGCCCCACTCCCTGAGTCTGGACTGTGGAGCTGTCTAGAAGTACACTGACTGGATTTCTTTCTGCTGAAAATAAGATGCACATCATAGGTATTCCACTTGTTCATCGATATTCAATTCACAGCTAGATCTAGTTCAAAGCAAACTCCCTTGAAATTTTTATAGTCAGGGCCTCAGTCCTGATGTTTAAACTCCGTAAATCTATGCCTCCAGGTCTGCATTATTCCCAATGCAGACACATGCAAATCACTAGTCTCTAACTCCTTAACTGGACTGTCCTAATTACAAACTGGGATAACGGTTCTGGTCTAACTGTGGGGGTATCGTGTGGATAAGTAAATTCAAGAGTACAGAGTGCCCTGATACTGCTGGAATCAGAGATGCATGTGGAAGAAGCATCATGTAAAGAAATGCAATGAAATCAGAGATTCAAATTTTCATCTATGCCCGAACAGGTCCTTAGCAAGGGCAAACATATTAACAGTGGCAGTCCCACTGCTGACATCAGCATCATGACTGTGCTGCTCCCCGTGCCCTCTCGTGCTTCCAATAATCTTTCATTGAAAATGACATTCTTGATGTCAAAAAGAACAATATGTATTGAGAGAAGGAGAGGTAGTTTTTACCTTCCGATTACAGAAAATGATGTCTTCTCCACTGGCTTCCCTCCTCTGATCCTTGCCCACTTTCCCCGTGAGATGTACTTACACATACGCACACTTCCCCCTCTTTGAAGAAAACCTGCTACTCCCTCAAGCCTTTTGCTAAGCTAAATGGAATTTTGCCAAGCAGAAGTAACACCACCTACCTACTTATAGACCAGCTTCACTTCCCTCCTCCCACTATTATGAGGGAAGGCAGAAGGAAGAATGGCCAACTAAAGATGACTGCCAGAGCTTCTTCAGGTAAAGAGAAGCCCCACTTTCTTTTATCATGATCTTATGTCCTCATCTTCTTCCCTCCCTCCCTTTCCTATGGAAAGTCCACTGAACCGCATTTTGGAAGATCCATTTTTTATTTTTCTGCTCTCCACCTTTTAGGACTATAAATTCATGTTCAAATTAAATTCAGTTATAGGACACTCTAGATCTATTTTTTTTAAAACATTACTATGAAATGGCCAATATATTGGGGTTGAATGAGAGACCTCCTGGAATAAAGAGAGAGCTGAAGAACCATGGTTTCCCAGCTGGGGTTACAGTATATACAAATCCTCTTCAGAAAGAGGGAATGGAAGAACACTTGTTCACTCCACCATACACACCATGCTGGCAGTGGGCAGAGGTGATAGCAACCACAGAAAAAGTGCTTTTAAGAGATCCAGTAGAAGCTCTTCAAAAAAACTACATGAAAATGACACTCTGAAGCCCTGAATTCCTTCCTCCGTCAGAAATTACATAGTGGGAGGGATGACAGTCCTTTTGGCGGATGTCCCAGGAACAGATGTTACACGTCTGTTCTTCATAAACTTAACCTTTTTTCTTCAAGAAGGAACACTTCTCAGAGCTGCTATACAGTGGTTCCCATGTTTGGTGGGGTGGGATAGCTCCACTCCCGCTACAGCCTGTTCTTCCCATTCAAAAAGTCCTGGTGGTGATGCAAAAGCAAAGGAAGCTGGTGTCAGCCAATGCACCCCTGAAGTGAGACAAGTGGTGCCAAGCAGTCTGCACTGTGTGTCTAGACTTTGACTTCTCATTCCCAAAACTACCAAAAGACATTCAAATCATTTAAGGCATATGCGCATGAACTTCCTCCAACCTCCTCCAAACATGTTAATATCAAGTAGTGATGGTCACACCAAGGGGCAGCTGAAAAATTCCCCTATTACACTTCCCTACAACCACACACTCCCAGTGCCTCTAAGGTCAGGAATAAAACCCCTCAAAATGGGTGGCAAAGCAAATAAACTGGCACTGAAGCTTGAGATGATGAAATAGCATTGCTATAAAGCCCTGACATGCTCAAATCAGGAAGATACAAAACCTGGTCAAAATAATAGCTATATGTGCAGTTTTTCCCTCTGCTGTTAAAAAGTGTGGAGAATAAAACAAAAGAGAAAGGGAAAATGCATTTAGATAATTAGCCTTCGAGTCCTGTCTGTTTGGGTGGCTTTTATTGCAGTTATAGGTCTGTCTCTGTACAAGCATAGATATTGGCTATTAACCCTATAAAACATTTTTCATTGCCAAGTACTCAGGTTTTGTTGAGATCCAATACTAAACTGTTATACTACCTTCCTGTGAATCAAATAGCCTGTGATTCAGTTTCCTAAATATAGGCAGCTAATGCCATCTTAGGGACCGTAAGGTATCCTGCTTGGATGTCCTGAAGAGCACAGGCCATATGTTATACGTGCTGGCCTTCAATAGATATCTCAGATACTACAGGGAGTATAAATTAGTACTAGATGCCTGTATACAGGTAACTCAGCCACCCATGCACTGACCCATTTGGTACAAAAGCTCTGGAATACAGGTTTTTTATCACCAATATTCTACACTAATCATTCATTACCTAAGGAGAAAAGAGGAGAATAGTTACCATTAAACTCGCTATAGCGCGAGGCTTTGGGCTCAAGAAGAGGGGACAGAAGAAACCGGTGCGCCCAGGTGGGTTCAAATTGCTCTGGGTATGTATTTTTTCACACTACAGCTTAAACCACACTGGTTTAAAAGGCACAGCTCTCTAGATAACCCCATCCCCTCAAGTCATCCACAGCCTCAAGTTACTAGAGTCCAAGGGTTACGGAAGAGCAAAATAGTAGGTTGTGAAGAACCACAGAAAGGAACTACTTGGGCCAGAAGGGGCGCAAGGGTCAGCTCCCCAATAGATACTCTGTATTGATGCTAAATCAATTTTCCAATCTTGGGGTATTCTTTTGCTTTTAAAATGAGTAGCCCACAGACACTCCATGTGAAAATACAGTTATACTTCTCGGGAGTTTTGGTTTTTTTATCGCTTGGGAATGTCTGCATGAATGCTTCCACAGACGCGACTGTCTGTGCTGGCAATGGCTGCAGGTACTGTGGTAGCTGTGTGCTCTTCTATTAAATTCAGTGTTTGTGGACACCTGAGTGTTTGTGTGCAACCACATGTGCCTTACTTTCACTGTTAGGACAGATGCCCGCATTTATATAGGGGAAAAAATACACCACACCCCCCCTCCCTTGTCTACTGGTCTACTTGCACGATGCAAATCCAGGCAGCAGCAGGAGGAGGATGCGGATTCCCCCTGCCTCTCCTCCCCCTCATCTCTTTCCCTCCTGTCACTCAGACGATAATGATCTGTGTTGTGGGCATTTGCTGGAAAGCTTTAACATAACCATTATTTTTTAGGTTGCTGGAATTGAGGTGGGCGTCAAGGACTCCAATGCATACAAATAAGCTCAGATCCAAGCAAACTCCATCTTGTATAATCTTCACTGAGCAGTAGTCAGGGAGGCACCTTGCTTGCTCTCATTTTGTATGGAAGGAGAGCAAGCACACCACAGTGCCAGTATTACTGAAGTCTGGATTGATCTCACCTGTTCACATCCCGAGGTCTCCTGATCCTTCTGCACCTCAATAGCTATAATCTGTCCCATGAAGTATTATTCACAATGAGACAACTCCACCCACCCATTACTGGAGCAGCAGAGGCAAAATTTATTTCTACCGTATCGAGTCCACAAACACGTGCTTAAAATAGACACAAATCCAAGCTGCAAAGTTGGGAATTTTGCTGGAAGCTTCTCTAAGTTTCAGATGCAGAGGCTGCATTTGAACCCATGGCTTAAGCTTGCTTATTTAAATACGGAAGTTTACGGCCTCTTTTTAAAACAGATGAGCTGGAGGAAATGAAAAGTTGATGGAAAGTTGGGATATTTCTTTAAGGCACTCGGGTATTGACTGTGCGAACCTTGCATGTTCTTTCTCACCACACAATGACATTCTCAAATGATAGCGTACGGTTGTCTTGCAGTTTCTGTATCCCAAGTAAGGAACAAAAAATCCCTGAAAAAATTATATTCATGAAATGGAAGGACCTATCAGGAACAGAAGAAAGAACTGAGCTATGAGGAATGTATTCTCTCCATGGTCCAGAAGTTTACAAATAAAGCGATACTTGTCAAAAGTCAAGATATGCCAGACCTTTCAAAGGATACTTACTATCAAAAGTAGTAGAAAGACTCTTTGGTCATA
Organism: Strix aluco; assembly: GCF_031877795.1. Lineage (NCBI taxonomy): Eukaryota > Metazoa > Chordata > Aves > Strigiformes > Strigidae > Strix > Strix aluco. The sequence goes on from NC_133932.1 coordinate 3,626,015, forward strand.
TTAATAAAAGGACAGCGAAGAAAAAAAATAAGCAGGAATGCTATGCAGCAGGCACGAAGTAGAGACTGAAGATAATCCGTGCCCATGTCAAAAAGTAAATGAAGACTTGACTTAATTTTTCAGTAGTGATGGTGATACTGAGTGTAGGACAAAGGCAGTGTAGCTAATGGGAATGAGAACATAGAAGTTATAATTCCTGGAGAGGAGTAAACTCTGAGATCATACCGCACTCAAGGAGGTGGAACAAGAGAACTTTCACCCCAGAATATTTAAAGAACTGATAAGGGATATTGCATGATAAGCTGCAAGAATCTCGGTACAGCTATCAATAATGGGTATTGTATGAATACCCAATTTAAAACATACAAGTAAGAAAAAAAAGAGAAAGTGATCTGGGCAACCACAGATTTAGTTCTGTCATCCTGGCAGTATGCAATGCTTTGGAACACATGCAGAAATAATTAAAGACATCAAGGTAAGCGGAAAATAGGATAAAATGCAGTATGGCTTTTCCAAAAGCTCCAAACAAACGGCCTGCCTTTTCTGATAGCTGATTTTTTTTAAGCAAAAGAAATGCAGTAATCTATTGCCATTTAAGTAAAACATTGGATACAGTGTCTTATAGGGGATTATTAGTTAAGATGCAGATGATGGCAGTAGTAAAGAATTCTAAGGCAAATAAGGAATTGATGAAAGTGATGACAACTGGTCAGGCTGAACGGGGAATTTATTAATGGAGCTCCTCAAGGACTGAGACCAATTTTATTTAATATTTTCATGATTGATCTTAGCATAAAAGTAAGAGTGTGCTATTGAAGTGAACCAATGACATATAGTTGGAAAACACTGTCAATGCAAAGAGAGACTGAGACGTATAAACAAAGAACCGCCTGACCTTGAGGACTGGACAAACAGAAATGAGAAAAGCACAAAGTGCAAGGTCAGGCACTACAGCAGAAGTTTCTCATGCAAGTGGGGAGCTCGTTAGTTGGAAAGAATAATGGAGCAGACAGACTGGGGAGCACTAATGCCTCATGGGGTGACTACGTGTATTGACAAAGAAATGGAGATGTCATTATAAAAAGCACTGGTGAGATCTGATCTGAAAGAGGGTATAATTCTGGTTACCCACTTTGAAGAGAGCTGGCTCTGGTTTTGAGCTGGTTTGAACTGCTCTGCTTGGATTAGCCAAGGCACATAAAGTTCAGGTTAGAAGGTAGCTAAAAGAGCTGATTTTATTTTTCATTTTCTAAACTGCTCCCCAGATCAGGATGAGATATTGCTGGTTCTGGAGAAATGCTTAATTATACAGAGATTAACTGCTTTGCTCTCTTTTTCTCCGTTGGTGTGAAAGTTTCAAATGGCAAGAAGCAATATGGCATCACAGCCTCCACTGGATCAGTACCGATTCATCCTGAGCAGGAATCTAATCCTCCTGCCTTTTCTCCTGATGAGGAAATCTGATCCTTTTGCCTTTTCGCCCATCCCAGTAACTCAGGCCTTTCATTTAGCCTACCACCCCAACACTTGTTGCAAAGGATGAAGAGATAAACTCTACAAAAGCAGCACTAGAAGAGACACCCTTGACAAACAAATCTTCTTGCATGAATAGGAGAACATGTAGTTCTCATAAAAATGGTAATTAGAGCCCAGCATGAGGAGGCTGATTTTTTCATAATAATAATAATAATAAAAAAATAATCTCCAAGAGCATTCATTCAGGAGGAAGTTATATTTGTCAGCATTATTACTATTATTATTGTATTACCACTAATAACAATGATAAGGCTTTTGCTAAAGGGACAGGACCTTCTATGTAACTAAGCAAACATGCCTAAAAAGGGCTCCCCTTAAGGCATGTCTTCAATTAATAAAGACAACTGATAGATCTGCTTGTAGCCCACTGCAAGGTACCAACTGATTGCCTCTCTCTAATAGCTGTTTAATTTGCTTTTCCCTTACCAGTTACACTGTGCAATATCATTGGCCTCTGCCACGCAATGACAAAGCAGCTGGAGTTTGTGTAGGCAGACCTTTGCTGGTCCAGCCCTATCTTCTCACGTTCCCTGTCTTCCTACCCCCATCTCTTCTGTCAATTTATTTGTCCCCTCCCTCCCCCCCAACACGACGCCTGCACAAGGCACCGCTGTTAATTTATCCAGGAAATGGTTTGATGGTGATAGGGAAATAAATTGATCAGACCTTCTGAACAGCAGCCATGGGAAGAAAGAAACACCCCTAGCCATTTCTCAGTGACCTCTCCCTGTGCTTAAAGAAAACTCATAAGCTCTCAGCACGAATTAGCATGGCCTCATTATAAAAACAGAATTGGGGTCAGAAGAAACTAAGATGGGTAAGGGAAAAAAAATCCCATCAAAAGCAACATCTAAGACAGAAATGCCCTAACTGGGGAGGGCAAAAATGTGAAGCTTCAGAGGAAAGGAAGAGGCTAGAGGTAGAAGAGAAGCAAGCACAGCTTTCTTAAAAAAGCAGAAAGGCAAAGCCCTCCCCAAAGCTGCAAAAGCCTTGATGTCAAGCTGGACAGTCCTGGGGAAAAGAGTTTACATATTTGTATCCTTCACGAATTGCCATTTCCAACCCATTTACAGTCATTGCTGCCAAGTGGCCTGGTCAAGTCATTGCTGTTTGATGGCCTGTGGAAAAAAAGGGGGTTCTTAAAAGACCACAGCTGTGCAGTCTGGCTTCTAAGGGAAGAAAACGTGAATGGCAACTGCACTACTGGCATTCACTGTAGAAAACACCAGTCCCTCCTACCTGCGCCATATTTATTTCACAAGCATTACATCAGTCTGCGCTGTAACGGTGCTGATCCCCAACTATGCCGGAACTTCTCCGTAGGGAAACAAAGCATCTCAGCGCTGTCATCGGTCACCAGCAACAAAACAAGCTCCTAACCCTACAAAGACGTGTCTTGTGCTGCCATGTGGGCCCACTTAGCTGCAAAAAGCAAGCACCATGGGGTCCTGCCGTCAGTTCACCCTTCAGCTTGCCACAGAGCGGGGATGGCTCAGCTGAGATCCCCGGTGAGGGGACTTTGTGGGTGCAGCAGCTCTCCCAGCCCAGGGAGTCTCTCTCACCAGCCCCTCCACTCACACGCCGTGCTGCTGCTTCTGCCCCCACCGTCTTGGAGGAAGGTGTGTACCTTGGACAGGAGCCCCTTCTTACTCTCCACACTCTCTGGGGCTTTACGACCCACCCTCAAAAAGACAGCGCCAGTTTGGCAGCTGCTCATAAATTCTCTCTCCCACCCCTTCCCACACCTGGCACACCCGGGCTTTGTGCCTGTCCCCAGGGCGCATTTGGGAGCGGATCACAGTGACTCTGTAGGCAGGAGAACAAGGCACAACGTGTCTTGCTCGGCGTCACAGGCAAAGCACGAGGGCGGTGTCACTGTCCCCTCAGCCACAGCTGGAAACTTAAAAGACTAGCTCTGACTTATTTACAGGAAGAGGTAATTACAGTAGTCATGAAAGCTTCCACCGCAAGAAAAAAAATCCAGAATCAGCCCTGCTCATTCAATTTTCTGAGAATGAAACAATAGATAGGCTTTGGCATTTTTTCCCATCTCTACCACAGGCTCGCGAGCCCCCCTCTCAAACCTCTTGGCCATCCAGTCTCTTTTTCTTTCCACGCAGAGATGGGCTGTGGCTTGCTGCCATCCGGATAGCACAGCTCTATTTGCACCGGGCTTTGTTGCATTGCCTTCGTCCTGACAAGTGGCAGGAAGGATAGAAAGAAGCCGGCAAGGCAGGAAACGTTACAAACTAATCGAGTCAGCAGCTTAGAGAATCTGTCGATTCACTTTTTTTTCTCTGTTTTAAATTATTTTATTTCATTAATTCTGCCTTGACAAAAAAAAAAAAAAAAAAAGGTAGATGTAAGAAAAAAATAAATTGGACGTTGAATTTATTTACTCCGATACTATCCCTGATCATTCTCACCTTTAAATCACCCTGCTGCTGTGCAGCTGGGCCTTCCAACATCAATATTAATGCTCCTTGCTCCTGGCAGTGGCTAGTGGAGGTGGCATTTCATAATTCAGATGCAAAAATTAAAAGGCAAATGTGAGAGAGAAGGAGCAGAGCAACTATATTTGTGCAGTCTGCTGACTAAAGACCCCTCAGTAAATTCTATAACTGTCTCCCATTACCGAAGGGTCAGGACTCAGGTCTGGTTTGAGAAGTGCCTCCTGCACAGAGGAAGAGTATGGTTTGAAAACTAAAAGTCAGGCCAGCCAAATACCTGAACCAGAGTCACCTAGTCTCAGCAAGGACTAGATACAACAACGTCCATGATTTTAGTGGTGGTTGCTCCAGGATATGGCCAGCACAAAAGAAATTACTGTTGTGGAGTATGATGGAAGTGGCAAATCTACCTCAATAAGGGTGGCCTTAAATATTCAAAAAAATCATATTCCTCCAAATGCAGGATGCTTGCCCAAAAAACCATGACTACTTTAAAAAAGAACACATTGTAATTTTTCTTTTCTTCTCTCTCCTTTCCTTTTCATATAAATCTCCTCTGTCTACCTTTTCACCCAGAAGGACTAGAAACTTCCCTTGAAAAGAAAATAACAGTAGGGTGGATTTTCACGTAATAGCATGTCAGCAAGACCTGTGGCTTTAAGAAATATACCAACTATAACAACACTCTTGAAAAAAAAGCCCTAAAATTGGCAACATTACTAGGTCTATGAGTCACAGGGGCAGACACATCAAGCACCATCCAAAGCAGGTATTTCTGCACCTTGTCCCACAAAGCACACACACACCCCCCCCCCGCCCTTATTGGGAGGGGGGGGGGCAATGCTAAACCAGTTCTGAAAGCAGCATAACTGTGTTAGGGTGGCACTGCCCTAGCACGGCTAATCGGTGCCTATTTCTGAGGCTGTCGCTGCCTGGGAGAGCAGTAGGGCAGACCTGAGAGTTTGGGGCAGAGCTGGATGTGGGGAGCCCTGGGGTGGGCGAGCAGAGGGGCCTGGAAATTGCAGCAGATGAACATCAGCTAGGTGGCATGTGCAAGCCAAGGCAGAGCACCTGAGCACTCTGAAGCTCACAATCAAGGAGTACTGCCAGAGAGATACAGAGGGGGCGAGGAGGCTGCAGGGAGGTATGATAATGTCTTGCAGAGGAAGTTCTGTAAAACATCATTTCACATGGAGTAATGTTTGGATACCTGAGTCTAATCATGGAGTTAACAGCCCTTATTTGCACAACCTCACATACACACACAGTGGTGCACAGGATACAAATCAAACCTCTGTCTACTTACAATGAGGATCCAGGCTATTAGGACACAGCAAGCAGCAGACCAGCCAGGATCATACAAAGGAAAACATTTCATCTTCCAGCTCTCTATACAGTACCAAGAGACCTGTTTTGCACCAAAAGACTTCCTCCCCTTTCATCATTTTCTGTTTCTGCCCTTGCTGTCAGTGCAGTCTGGCCCAAGAGAAGTGACTTTTAGTACTTGCTGATGCTTTGTTGTTTAATCAGATGGTCGCTGGAATCAAGGTTTGCTGGCTGAAGAGGCAGCTGAGCAGGGACTTTCAGAGAGTGGAAATGTCAGCCGACCTCTTGAGAGACATCCCTAATCCATCTAGAGCTTCTTCAGACACTCTTAATTATTGTTTTGTATTTTAAATGACCAGGGGAAAACGGGGTGCCTTTAAAATAAATAAATAAATGAAAGCATCAGAATGAGATGAATGTATCTGTTAGGCTGCTGACAACCCATCTGTCTGAATTCCACCTAGCACTTAGCACACAGGCCTTGTTTCCCCAGAAAGCTTCCAGGATACAGGCAGAGAAACATCCTCAGATTGCATTCAGCTCATGGTTTCTTGCTTTTTGAAGGAAAAGGGAAGCAGGGCTAAATGCATTTAAAATTTCTCACAGATATGAGTGAGTAGATGCAGACACTGAGTGAGAAATAGCAGAGATCACCCTTCTTCCTTATCAGACACATGTCCAGAAAGTACACAGTGCTCCTGACTTAATGGCATACACTTTTCTTCCAGCTCTCAGTCGTCTCCAACTGTTTCAGTCTACCTCTGTCCGGCTTCAAAGCATTGCTGTTATCTCAATCCCTACTGAGCCTCTTCTCTCCTGCCACTTCTGGTGCAGTGGTTGTGCAAAATGGGAAAAACGCCTCACTAAAAACCAAACACACACCAGAAAGACCTTCTAGGTCTAGCTTAGAACAACATCAAATGTAAGGTGAAAAACAAGCCTATATAACCCAAAGGCTCTCTCATTAAAAGTGCTGAGTTGACATTTCAGTTTTATTGAAAGTGAAGAATGTAGAAACTGCTTTTCCCAGAGCTAGAAACTCACCACTTTGGTTTCTACAGTAAGAAAAACCTATGCTGGAATCTCGTTTGACTGGGACAGTAAATAAGTGGCACTGGTTAGGCAATCTGTGGAAGTTCTCTTGCTAAAACAATTCTGGGCGTAGATCTCTATATACTTATCATTTACATTAAAGAAAACCTACTGCCCTAATAATTAAGCTAATCATACTATCTTGTACACAAAGCTGACAGTCTCCTTACAGGCTGCTTTCTAGCCACACTTCCCCTGCTGATTTTACAAACGCAAGGAGTTTGTTTTTAAGAAAGCGAGTGAAAAGAACACTGGAAAAATTATTCTGAGCAGCTCTGTGAGACAGACAGGCATTATGATTCCTGTGCTACAAATGGAAACTGAGGCACAGAGACTCCATGATTTGCCAAGGGCCGCACAAAACCCTGTGGCTGCACCGGCCTCAGCCACTGGAATGGATGTTCCTTCCCTCCTCTTGGCTGTGTGTAGGTATTGTGTCACTGGATGTGTTGTCTTCCTAACGAAACACTGAGGGAGAAGCCCCTACAGCCTCACTTATTAGAGAGCTCTGACCGTTTTCTTGAAGATGGGAGTTGTGAGATGGGTCTTGTGGCCTAGTTCTAACTCACTGCATCACTCATTTATCTCTTTGTTTTCTTTGACCTCATTCCCCTTCTGCACTTGCAGGAAGATGTAGTTTCAAAGGGACCTTTCTTTCCGCTGCTCTCTAGAGAGGAAGAGCAGTGAAGAGTATCACTTCAGATAGCAGACAGGACCAGGCGAAACGCCATCCCAGAATGGTACCCACCTGAAAGCACGGCCAGGAGGACTTAATTAACAAGATGTGAATTCAGCCTTTTAGCTCTAACCAATGGGTAACGGGGACATGAATTTCAATGCAACAAAACTCCATGCCTAGTTTTACATAGCGCTACCCTCTGCAAAATAGCAATTGCAGGACGAATTGGGCTCAATTGTGGTCCATGCAAAGAAACCCCCATGAACAGTCAGGCTCCTGAAAAGCTTTGAGAGAGGACAGCCAACGAGTTCATCTCTTTACAACCCAGTGGCTCAAAGAGACATCTTTGCCTTCCGTCCGCACTCAGATGTACCGCAACGTTTCCCTTTGTGAAACAGAATAGACGCCTCCAAAGACAGCGAGCATTGTCCATGCAGGCATAAAGCAATATTTGGACATGCTGAATGGCTTCCTAAGATGAGAAAAAGTGCTGAAGATACACTAAATTATGACAGATGGGAGCCCTAGAAATGCAACTACCCCCAAACTGGAAAATGAAAAGCCGGCACAAAGGGCAGGCATAACAATAGAATTTAGGCATAACGAAATACATGCCATTTAATGCGGAGCGCACTGAAGCTTCGATCCATAAGTCAAAATCCTAGCCATTAAATAGCCTCATTTAAAAAGTTTTAAAGCAATTAAAATAAATTAGAAACTTCACAGGAGGACGAAATCACTGAAAAGGATAAGAAGCACTTTATGCCAGGCACCGCTTCTGACAGTGTCATGCCCATGAGGCCAGATTTTTATTCGAGAAGAGCTCGGGGCCAGATTTTCAAGGGCTCTGCACCAATAATTAGGGACAGATTTTTCCAAACTGCTCAGCTTCCATTACCCAAATAAAGGCCAGATATACCAAAGTGCTCAGGGCCCAGCAATTCCTACTGTGACAGTTACAGGCACAACATGGCCAGCTTTTTCAGAAACGTGACCATTTATTTCACCGTCTGCCTAAGGAGCAAGTGGCCTGTTTAAAGGCCATCTTCTAGGTTTTTTCATTGGCATGTTGGAAGTGGTTGATTTTTAAGTCTCGCTAACAGTCAGAGGGCCTCAACTTCACCAAGACTGAGACAGCATGGTCTTAAAACACAAGTGGAACAAGCCCTGCTGATTTTACTTTATTTTCCCTAATTCTTGCTCAAGAGACATCTATCATTGACCTCCATATGAAGCACTTCAGAGCTGACTGCAGAAGCAAACTTGTGAAATTAGAATTCTGCCTCCAGCCATTTTGCAGAGCTATATACATCATTTGTGGCACACCGGAATAGGAGCCTTTCTCAGAAACACAAAAATCCCTCAGCAGTGCTGCTAGCAGAGAGGAGAGCCCACGTCAGGATTTTTTCAGCTTTTAAGCTGGTAATAGCTCAACCTGGAAGCGAAACAAAGTGATGCGACCCCACTGCCAGCCCCCAACCCCCAGGCTTGAAAACTGCAAGGAGTTTGTTTCCTCTCAGCTCATCCTAAAATGGATGTTGCAATACTTCCTAGTGCCGAAGTCTTCTGGATCAGGGCTGCTGTACATACAGGAGGTGGCGCAGAGGAGCAATACTTTACAAAACCAAACCCTGTCACTCAGAGATGCTTATTTGCCTCACACTCAAACGCAGATTGTGGGCTTTCAGAGAGAAGCGTTCAACAGAAACAAGTGGGATTCTTGCCCTCTAAAGTAGCTATTGTTCTTTCTGGAAGCACACATTGGCGCACTTCTTTGGTGGCTTACACGTCTGTCTTTGCACTCTCAAACGCCTGTAAGACAGAGCAAACCAATACTGTCAGAATACTGCACCCCTGCTTATACTTAACACTGTACCTGCCCTAAAGAGTTAGTGACCAAGGCCTCAAAACAGGCCACTCCACTGTAATGATGCTGTGGTAAACGACTAAAAGAGAGGTTCTAGCTCTAAGGAAGTGCAGGGTGCCCTCAAACAATGAGAGTACGCAGCAGTCTGTGAACACTCAACAGAGGTGCTGTGGGAGAGGTGAGGTGCCTTCAAGCTAGTTCCAACCAGGAGAGAGAAGCAGCTGGAATACACCACAGAGCAAAAGGAACAGGAGATTTTAATGAGAAAACCACAGTTACAGGTGGGATTATGAAAAAAGGGCCGAGGCCCGTGCATGGTTGTTGAGATACCTACAAAAGCCAACACTGCTGAAAAGATCAATTTTGGACAATATACAGTGTTCACAGCTATGTTTTCTCAACCAAATATGTGAGCTATGGGAAGTATTCTCACTAGCAACCAATCAGCTTAGGAACCTTCATCACACTTAATTTCAATTAGATATGAGGTCTATGTACCTAAAACAGGTCAATGAGACAAGCAGCATCTTAAAAAAGTTAGTTAAATGCTCTCTGGTATTTCATATTTTCTTTTGTGTCTGCCTTCTACCAGTCATTTAAAACAAAGAGAAAGAATGGGGAGCAAAAAGTGTGCTGGTTTTTTCCTGATATTTACTCCCTCTGTGGCCTTTTTTACCAATGGGTAATTCAAATCCACGGCCAGTACGGCACCGTTGAAACATCTCACAGCTACAGTCAGACAAGGCAAACTGGGTAACTCAGGGCATGCGAGGACAAGAACATATCCAGTGCTCCTAGTTCAACAGTGGTTCAGTGGTAGCTAAACATCATTGCTGTCTAATAATATATTTGATGACCTGTACCAGCTGGATTTGATAGCGACACATTTAATGCCTTACAGAGAGAAATACAGGGCACCGAAGAAATTGCTGCAAAAAATCTCGGAAAAGACAAGCTGGACCTGTATGTTTTGACTTGTAGAACAGGCTCCAGCAATTCTGTCTTGAGTAAAATCAAGTGGGGCAGTAAAGAGGAATGTGTGCCATCGCTGCTCCTCGTGATACAAAGTCAGAGAAGACATCTCTCACTGGAAAGAAATGTTTATGATTGTATGCTATAGAGAACATACTATAGCATAGTAGTGTACGCTAGAGAGAAGCACGGTGGCACTCTCCTATTGAAGCCAAGTTTAAGGGGGAAAAAAAAAAAAAAAGCCAATTTGTGTTTTCCAGGCTTGAAAGGAAATCTTTACTTCTGCATTGCCACCTTCACCTACTGTAACCGCACTAGGAGTCCCTCATTTCCTTGGCTGCAGAGCAGCAAGCAGGTGCATAGCAGGATGTATATTAGACCACACCCTCCCTCCTTTATGCTGCCTGTTCCCTGTGGGGGCAAGATAATTACATCCACCCTAAGAAAACATCAATATTTTATTTTTAATGAGCTGGGCAGACCCAATTATCTCAGTAGGCTGTTAATAAGTGAAATTGTGAAGTACGGCTGCAGCTTTGATGGAAACAGAGTCATCTCTGAAATGGGAATTTCTGACACACAGAGTATTAAATAGATGCCAGATTGCTGGAATGGGAAGTTACTCAGAGAAAAAGTGTTTAAGAAAGAAAATTTGCCTTAGTAGCATCTTTAAGTATTCAAAGATAATAAGTCAAACCCCAAAGAATCATCACGTTGGCTTAAAAATCATAACTCCTGAAATAATAATAAGTATTAGGTCTTTTAGTGCCATTCTGATTCTTGATGTTTCATGTTTTGGATCACCAAGTTTTTCTCCCAAAAATAGTGATGATAAATAAAAAAAAGTATGACAAGACTTGCACCATTGCATGGTGGATTGAACCGTATACTGGCAGGGAAAGGACATTTTTCCCTTTACTCGCACAAGGAGGTTGGTTCAGGAAGCACATTGATCTCTTGCTCTTCCCTCCCCTCTCTTCCTGTCCACTCAGAATACGCTATTTTCACTCACAGGCTAAAAAGCAGACAGAATAGGAACAAATCTCAAAAGATCAATGGATGAATTTTCAAGAATACTCAGGACTTACTAACCACATTGATAACAACAGCAACTGCAGAGATAATTCAAAATCTGATGGAAAAAATACAAACATGCCTCCCTCAAGCTTTTGCATGCAACTGAACTCTCTCAATGCAGAAAGCCTAGCGACAGACTCATAATTTAAATTTTATTTTCCTATTTAAGCTGAATTCCAGTTCCAAAATGGAAGGGAGAGAGTTTATCCTCTAAGCTATGTATTATATATTAATCATCAAATGAAATCTATAACCCATTTTGTTTCCTCCTGAATCTCAACAACTACGTTCTTTTCATAAACCAGAGAACCAGATTTACAAATCCAGTTTCTGCCTCAGATTACCATGACATTATTTAGTTGTTCAGATCTCAGATGATTTAGGACTATTTTTTGGGGGAACAGTATAATCGCAAACATGCAAATAGGATTGTGCTCTTCCTTCCAGTAAAGTCAACGTCCACCACAGGAAAACATCAAATACAAATGTATTTGGCAAGTTCACTGGTGAGCTCAACACTATTTGTTGTCTAGTCCATAAATGAAGAGAATACAAATATGTTTACAAGTACCAGTCGAGGCACACGTGAGCCTTGAGCTCTCATCCATGCAAAGTGGTTCCTCCATCTCTCCCAGTCATTTCACTGGGATCACTGGCACTGTTAGTGGAACAAAGCTAGTCTTTCAGAATCAGGGTATTCAATTCAACCTCCAAAAGAAAAGCTGCACCTAAAAGAAAGCCAGCCCCTGGTTCTATATCTAACACACCAGCAGTCAGTTTTATCATTCCTTTTTTCCTTTAATAGTTCTGACAAACGTGGAGCAATTCTAAATCCGGTTCTGTAGCTATGGCCCTCATCAAATGAAATGCATGTATTAGTGTAATCGTTTTTACTGACATCCCAGACACTCAGCCGTATGACCTTGCAGTTCATTTTAAAGGGCAAGAGCAGAATTAGCATCCTCAGCCAGCTCAGTGAAATAAACATAAACCATATAATAAAAAGGAAAAGAAAAAAAAAAAGTTTTCAAACTTTGAATTCCCCTAATCGGTTGTGTTCCACTAAAAGCTGTCCTTCTTAAGACTTCTTTCTGCCTTGACTGCCCATCCTAATCATAGAAAATCAGACATTTAATTCCAGAAAGATGTAAAGGCACAATGCAGACTTTGATCCAAAGCTGTTTCTTCTTGTTGGACTCCAAAAACGGTTTTCAGGCTTCCAAAGACTCTTTGCCAGCTCTGATTAGAAGCCACACTGGCTGACACAGTAATTGCTCTATAATCATATCTTCAGTACCCTGACCTGGTTTATGCATACAATCTATATTCTAATAGCAGTCAACAGGTCACCAGTTAATAAAAAAACCATTAATGTCCCCCTGTGACTAAGAAATGGAGATATTCATCTCACTAGGCCAGTCGGTGGGCCAATATAATTTCTGTGGCCGTTAGTGTAATTAACTCTGCCGGCATGTGGATCTCCCTGGAGGACAATGCAAGCACAGAATGACCTTGCTGTGAGTTCTCGCTGGTGGTACTGTGGTGGGCACAAAGATTTGCGGGGGCTCAGGTCAGACAAGAGAGGATACTTCCCACAGACTGACCTCTCAAAAAAAAAAAAAAAAAGAGAAGCTTATCATTTCTAGGATGCTGTGGAACATATCTGGCTTTGTAAAACAGAGGCAGGGATGGCCACAGCTCAGGCAGGCAGGACCGGCAGCCTGTGCTACGCTGTTTAGCAGTGTCCAAGGGGCAGATGACGAGAGAGAAATTGAGCTGCAAGGGGAGTCAGGTAGGCAGCAAAGTGGTGGGGAAACAGAGAGGATTAATTTATGAATGGAGATGGAATATTTCCATTCAGCCTAAATGTCATCCATGTGAATGTAGTTTGCGTGGCACATGTTACAGCCATTACATGTAGGTCAGAGGAGTACTGGAAAATTTCACAGGTTTCCCAGAAATAGTCTTAGAGGTCTGTGTTACCCTCTCAACACTTAACTGAGGCATATATTCTATCTGTGAGCAGAAACTCTGTGTCTACCAGAAGGCATGAGATGCCTAAAGCAGAAGGGTTTTTTGAAACAGGTTTGTGGGAAGAGATACCACTTCCTCCCACCCCAGAAACCGATGTAAGGATATATGCCAAATAAACCAGGGGATGCAAGAGTACATAAAATAAATTCCTGAGAGAAATTCTGGCTTGCAAGTCAAAGAAGCAGATAAGGTCCCCATACATTGAGTTACGCATACCTTCATGTTCTAGGTTTGTTCCAAAATTCTTTAGTGTTTCACAGTCTTGCTGTCTGGCACAGCCTGAGTCCCAGGAAAAATCCATCCCAAAGAGAGGACCCAGGCTGACACCCACCCACCCACCCGGCAGGCTGAACTCCAGCCTCATTCATCTTTGCACACAGGAGCCACTCGACTGAAAACAGACCAAGACCTAGCAGAACTCATTTCACATGGAAGTCCTGTTCCAAGATCAAAGTCAGCTCCCAGCAAATAAATGTCATGTGTTTAACTACTGTAACACACCTCCTCCAAATCATCTCAGATCCAGATCATTGCTCTGCCTGCACAGACACATTTACATTCTTCTCCACCTACGCATGTTCACCTGGACCCATGCCCAGGAGACATGAATGACCCTCCCCCTCCTCAATTTAGCATCTTTTTATCAAAGGTCCTCTTGTCCCTTTTCCCCTTTACTCGAACAGCACCACGGCAGGCATTTGGAGACTTCAACAGTTGTTTTATCGCCAGATGAAAGGACAGCACCAAGAGAGAGCTGCTGACTGGATTTGTTCCACCAGCTGACACAGACTGCCGCAGACAGGCACTTTAAAGACAGCATGTCATTGTCAGATGAGACTTGCCAGTGTTTCAAAACATCTCGATCTCTAGGGGCCCATAAAAGCTCTGATGCTGTGCCACAGTCTAGATTCCTTTTGACCCATGTTGAGCCCATTATATTGGTAATGTTGACAGCGCTGGACAAAACTGACTGCTATGTAGCAAGAAGCCCCAAACATTTTCTGTTTTCCTCCTGAGCTCTCCATACAATCTGGGAGCTTAATGAGTTAGAGCATATTAAACCCTAAGCAAAATCACTATCAGTTTCGCATGACAATCTGAAAATATTAAGTCTGATCGCGACTGCCCAACGAAATTCAGTTCAGAGGTGTTAAAAGAGGGCTTTGCTGCTACAATTTGGGGTAAGACTGAGAGTATGCTGCACTCAGCCATGAGTGTTTGGGCGCTACCTGCCAATGCAAGCAGTCCTTCATTCTCAGGAACACTCCACTAAGCTCAGTGACTTGATGAGGATCCATGCAATCAAATCCACACAGTAGTAGATTCAACTACTCTGCTCAGTGGAAGGAGAGCACTAGGAACCAGAAAGCAACATGGGGAGAAGAGGCCCTGGCGCTCTCGAGAGAAAACAGCAACAGCAAAAGCCGCTGGATCAGGACGAAATTTTTCACATCAGTTCCCAGAACAGCAGACAAGAAATGAAAATTCTATGCAGCATAGTTTATAACTGCATTATCCACTGACTGCATGCAATATGTCTTTATATACCAAATAGCTAACTAGATTAAGGAAATGCAATCTACATAGCTGATAAATAACCCAGCTAGAATCCACTTTCAAAGACAATCAGGCACCGGCTTTATTATAAATTAAGAAAAATTGCAAACACACAGAAGAAGTATGCGAGACATAGAGGAATAGCTTAGCATTCGAGGCAGAAGATCAGAGAAAGAACAGAATGTGAAAGCAAAGAAGAATGCCAGAGAAGGAGGAGAAAAAGTAAATGAATTGGTGGAGAATATGGGAAGCAAGGGAATGAAGAGGGAAGGCTCAATAGCCTGCATGCTCTCATTCTTTTTGTAACCAAATCTGGAAGCATTTTCAAAAATGGCTGGAGCCTTAGGGTCTTGCTATGGTATATGAACGTTCACATTTTTCCAAGCCATTTCGTGACTTTCTTATCTGACCTCTCAGCATGGCAATTAAAATCTGCCCACACTACTGCTTTTTCACAGCCCTGCCTCCTGTTTGCTTTGCTTGCAGGGTACAGCATCATTAGATATAAGAATCACCATCCACTAGGCTACCTAATGATGTTCGTTTCAGCGCATTTGGGAGAATCTGGCAGGTCTCTTCTATAGCCCCAGCGAGAGACTGGAGAGCCCAGAGGATGTGCAATCTGGGATGGTACAGTGCAGAATTTGAAAGTGAAAAAAACAAAGGAAAACAGGAAACAGGATACATGAACACCATGTGTCAGGCACAGTTTACCAAAAAACCTCAATATCAGAGATGGTGTCAGCAGCCTATACTGTGTATGGATACAAACTATCCTGCCAACTACTTTCCTTCAGGTCACAGATCAGGATAAAGGGCTTCCTGCAGGCCCTAGGATTCCCCCAAAACCTGGTAAATAGAGTCTTTAGGGAACTGAGTTCAGAAAGAGCAAACCAAACCACAGATCCAATTCAAAAAGGTTGCAACAGAAGTAGAAAAGGGCTGGCTGAAAATGATAAAAATTTTAAAAAACCCAATACCTGAACACCCATGAAAAGGTGCTCAAGGTGTTCTAACAATTTCCCAGTAGCAGGAACTTTTTCGCCCTTTTTAAAAAAACTAAAAATGAGAGGAAAGACAAGCATAACAGTGTATGTCTAATAGGATTCCATATAATAAGGGTAATCTATCTCTATGGGAAAGAATAATACACCTGAAAAGCCTTTCTTCCCTATGAATTTCAGTTTCAGAGTATGTCGATGGACATGGTCCAAGTGCAGGACACCATAGCTGCATTTTATCTGGCTAAGCTAGATAAGCCCAGCTGAAGTCTGGGCTAAGTCCTGCTGAGCCTATCTGTGAGGCTAGGACAACTACAAAACCCTAACGATCCTAGAGAAATGATGGACACCGGTGAAGATTAAAAAGCTGGAGACAAGAATATTCCCTGAAGTAAGTCAGGCTAAGAAGCATCAGACTTGCCAAGATGGGAGGCACTCAACCTCAAGAGAGAATCTCTGATGTTATTTGACATTATGATCTCATGTCAGTATTGTTTTCCTTTCATGAAGCACTAAAACACACGTGAGGGTTTGGCATTTACCACAGTCCTGCAGCTCTCAGGTGACATATACAGGTACGTACATCTGCAGTCTTTCTAGGGCACAGAAATCAAACGATAACTTCCTTTCCCTCCCAACGGGATTTTCTCTGCCCTCTGAACATGCTCAACTTCCCTCCTCTCTTTACTAGAGGAGGGGCTTTTTGTATAGAAAAACATGCTTAATGATAGGCAAGTGCTTGAATGCTGAATTGCTTTGCAGGTCATAAGGCGTTAAACATTTGACAGAGTAGATCCAAAGTGTCTCCCACCTCAGGGGAGCTGTTCCAGTTCAGGACAATGAAGAACACACATGGCCCATGTTTTCAGCTTGCTGTGTTGTCTCTGCTCTAGTTCTCAAAAAAAGGGAGAGCTGTATCTCCTCCCGCAAGCAGAGATGAGCCAGGATCTATTATGCTGACTGTATAAAAGAAAAGTGGTGAACTCTTTTTCTCCCTTGCAGCTTTGTAGCTGTCTTTGTAATGAAAAAAAAAAAGAAAAAAAAAAAAGAAAAAAAAAAAAAGGAGTAAGGATGCAAATACACTTTTGGATTTGCTGTCTGCCTTTAGAAAGATGTTTGTTTTCCAGCAGAATCTGCTCTACTTCAAAACCACTCTAAATAAAAGTAATAGATGAGAAATTTGTCATAAATATATTTAATGTATGTGCTTATATCACCTTGCTCCACTGGGAAACAAACAAGCACCACATCAGCACAAAAGCATATCATTTAGTACCATGCTTATTATGGACTGTATAGTATATACAGCAAAACTGAACTAGAGGTGAAGTCAACGATCTGAAGCTAATAAAACAATAAATAATAATAATAAATAAAAGCTGTCAGAGAGGAGAAAGACCCATCATCTCCACCAGTATGTCCATTTGCCAGTACAGGAGTGCTCCCTGCAATTTCTGACCTAGAGAGTTTTAAACATCGCGAACGATAGCGTTCCCAGCACTTCCCTTGAGAAGCTCAATTCATCTCACTGCCAAGGAGCTTTGCCCCAAGTGTCGTTCTGAATTTTCGTTTGCTTGGTTGTCACTATGTTCTCAAAACAATCCCCCACTGGTTGAATCAAAAGTCAGCCAGAGGAAGAGGAATTTATAGAACCTCGTCCAGGGAGCTCCCTGCACTTGATGTGGCAAGCTATGAAATGCGACTGTACGGATTCCTGCAGTGTCCAAATACCAAAGAATGGCTGACGGCAAAAAGAGCCACAAAGGTCACAATACTTTGGGGCTGATATTTAAGCTGTTCTTCTAGGAAGTACCTACCAACCCACTGGGGCACCCACAGAAGAACTGGAACCAACAGGAGCAAGAGGTGGCAGACAACACGATGCAGAACACGCCATGCAAGCTGCACCATGGCATCAAGGGGACTGTTGTCGCCAGGGACTGGGGATGGCAGCCCCAGGCTGAGGCAGACAGCGGGTGTATTTCTGGCTGGCTGTGGGTTATTGCTAAATGCACATAACAGATTCACAGATGGAAGTACAGGGGACTCCTAAGTAATCACTGGCACATCTGCTTCACAGGTTACAACGGTACCATTTCAGAGTGCTGTGTTTTCCTCCTCTTTGGAGAAGCCAGAAAGATCCCAGTACAGCATCTGCCAGAGAGCCTTAGAACCATTCATAAGTACTTTATGCACTTACCTAGAAGAGAATAAAACAACACACAAACAAGAGCACGTTACAGGAGACAGAGCTCGCACCAGCAGCTACACCACCTTCACTCAGCCCCCTGCCTCCCTGTCATGCTGTAGGTTGGGAAGGATCCTTTGTGCTTTGGCTGCAAGGGTGGCAGCCCAGACAGAGCCATCCTTTCGGGGCTCTGCACAAGGCAGTTACACTGAATATTCAGCGATTTGATCTTCTCCCCTGAGGATTTTGCTCTCCATGGTTCACTGCTGATGCAAGCAGCAGCCAAAGAAGAAATGACAGGTGCCTGACATTCACCTCTTCCTTCTGCGGCTCCCTCTTCCTTCCAGTGCTTTCTGCTACCATTCCCATTTCCTCTCCCTACATTTACAGCTGGTTTGTGGTGAGACTTCATCCCTACCCAACACTACCCCTTTGGAGCAAATCCCATTCGGACATAACTTCTAGCTCAATTTCCTTGTACGCTTTCTCAGAGCTTGGCATTCCTCTCTCACCTACCAGCACCCAACGACCTGTCCCTAATTGCAACTGGCAGCACCTCTGCGACAAGGCACCGTTCCTCTCGCAATCTTTTCAGGCCATTTAAGCAAAAGAGCCTTTTCCAAAGCCGGCTCTGCAGCTGACTAAGCCCTTGCAGCCACCAAACAGCTGACTAGAAAGGAAACCCTGAAAACATTTTTCATTTCTCCAAACCTAATTGCCAGATACTCGGATCTGTTCCCCAGTCTTTCTCTCTAGAGCTAGATTTCCAGTACAGACAGAATGCAGATGGTGGGAAATTAATCCAACACTTAAAGGTTTTCTTCTAGGTAATATTATGTCTCATGCTGCCAGCCACACAAGTGTTACAGCAACAGTTCCTCATGCCAGGAAAAAACATGGCCTAGCTCTCATTTCTCCTCCCTGCCATCATACACGCACACACGCCGCAGGGCTGGAAATGAGTTAATCAGATGATGCTCCATAAAGTATGCCAGTTTCTGTATAAACAATATTAAATATGATAATTTCCTCCCTTCTTCTTTTTAAGCTGTTGCATTCGCATTCCCTCTCAGTCACATCAACTTTGGAAGGGAAAACAACTGCAAGAAATCTTGGATAATGTAGTTATGCTAATTTACTGAAAATCTATAAAAGTCAAAGAATAGTCATGGATGTGGGAGCCCTGCAAATAATATGGTTCATTTTCCTTTCCCACATGGCCTATTCTTTGTTGATCAGAAAAAAGTGACCTGCTGCCAAACAGTTTCTGGAAACTAGAGCCGATCATCTCTCATATATATAAAAGATTTGGGAATAAGATCAGTAAGTTCACTCTCCTGTTATTTGTGAAGTTCTTATTATTCATGAAAATGTTCACAAATCCCCAAAGCCTCATGCATTTTAGCACAGATCAAGTGTCTGAAGATTAGTTCTGGAAAGTGCATAATTCACTTCCTATTTTTTTTAAAGTTTCTGCCATCCACTCATACCGCAGAGATCACGGCATGCTACTTAGGCAGCCAGTACCACAGCACAAAGGTAAGGAGTCGCAAATGCTCTGAGGAAGCAAAGAAACAGTCAAAGCTAAAAGGCCTTGAAACAGCCAGTGGCCCGAGAACTGAAGTTAGCATTACTTGGAAAACGAAATCTAGTGAAAAAACATTTGCTGAATAGGAAGCGTATCAATTTTGTAATAAATTTTAGACTACCAGGTCTGCCAGTGTAAGTCAGTGTACCTGTGTCAACAGTATTTTGATTCGTGCCAGATGAGGGGCTGAGCCTTTCACTCCATTTTCAGCTTCAAAGAGAATCTCTACCTACAGTGATACTCAGTGTAGATGGGCTGTTGCTCATGTTTCTCTGGATGCCCAGGCAAAGGAGAAGGCTGGTCCTTAGGCTCTGCAAACCATGGAGGGCTTTGGGCTCAACCCCTTTTCAACACTGAAGCTACTCACAGAACCCAGATTTTGCTTTTGAACAAGGTGGGGAGAAAAACAGATGCCTGCTCTCATCATTCCCACATCACTCCACCTGCAACACAAAGGCAGTGTTATCATGCTGCTGAGATGAACCGCAGTGGGCTGTGATTACTAGTGATGAACCTCATGAGCCTCAACTCTGATGATAAACTAGAATTTCAGAAAGATTAATTCCCATCTTTACTGAGTTAGCACAACAAAGCTAGCAAGCTGATCTTCCCAGACTTCCAGAACTGCTTGTTGGGCTAGAAATATGCTGAGAAGGAAAACTTTTGACTCACAAAAGAATGAATAGGCTAAATCTTCCTAAATGTTTTGTTTGATAGGGGCCAGAATTTCCAAACGTGGAAAAGAACCACCACACTCGAGTCATGGTTTGGGATTAAACCCCTTTGCAATTTCCAGTTGAGCAGTCTGCTTTTGCCTAGTGGCAGACATGAAAACACTTGAGATGTTTGTGCTCCCAATGTTGCTTATATGTACTCTTTTACAGTCCCAGATAGCTGAGGAAACCTGGCTGCTTGAAACTGAGACCCCCCAGGTCCCATACAACCTTGATCCACAGATACAGTAAGTCACATAAGCACACAGAATTGATCCTCCAAGCAGTGTCTTATCCATTTGTATAATTCATGCCTCCTTCTGTTTGTCATAGCAAAACAGAATTCTTCTTGGGCTTTAATAGACTTGTGCTGTACAATCCTGTTCTGCCTAATGCCTACTGATGAAAGAAGTGTTGATGGAGAATTACTCCTCGGGAAGCTTCAGACAGACACACAATGTCAATCACATAGGAATCATTCAGACACTATGGAGCCATTGTGACTGCATTATTGCAAGTCAGCTCTCTATTATCTTGGATAACAGGGAGGGAAGATAACAGGGATGCCCTACAGGACAAGGAAAAAATGGATAATTTGAGTAAGTGGATCATCCTAGGGACTGCAGAGCAGACACACTCCAGTGCCTCCATAAAGAACTATCTGAGTACAAGTGAGTTTATTAACTAGGCTGCAGAGCCATGTGTGCTACTGCATCTAGCATCTAGCGATTGCATGCGATTGCCTGGTTGTCAGAGGTGCCCACACAGCAGGACGATTATACAAGCTGCTGTCTTTCACTGTCCTTAGCTCCCCATTCCTGCCCTGCCCTGTGATGAAAAACCTTCCCCCTTAACAGGTGAAATGGGGGAAGTGACTTCCAGGTTTCACACCTGGGGGGAACTAAATAAAAAAACACATGCTAGTGGTTTAAGGCAACTGTAGGCAGCAGACTCCCCACCATTACTGCTATAAAATCTGTAAAATCTTTCTACTTGTCCTCGCTGTCCTGCTCAGGCAGTGTACACGTGCACCACAGATGCTCTTGTCTGGTCTTGCTACAGCAAGGCCAAGATGCAGCAGGCAGAAATTCCTTACCAGCTTTTAGGGGAAGGAAAGGTGGGAGCTGAAATGCCATTCTCCTGGCAAAGTTGACAGCTATAGCACAACCCCCAGGGGTTCAGTTCAGTCGGTCTCTACTGCATCAAGAAAGGAAACAGTTAAAAGAAACAGAAAGGCAAACTGCACTGTGCATTGGGTGAACACAGCATCCCAGCATCCCTGTCCCTTGTAAAAGCTTCCATACTCTGGCCCAAAATGACAGCAGCTGTTTAGTTTTTAGTCTCCTGATTGGCAGAAAAGTCTCTCCCGGCCTAGTTAATGCAGTTTCAGCAAAGAACCCAGCTGCTTCCCCTCAGCCTCCTAGAGCTGAAGAAGAAACTCCATCCCACAGGGACATGCCAGGATCTGAGGACTGAGAATGTAGTCCTTATTCTAACAGCTGGTTTGGCTGTTGCAATTAGCTTTTTAGATCCTTCTGGAGGCTTGCAGCAACAGCTGCAATAGTTTCCCAGATCAGTGGGTCTTGCCTGTGTATAGGGAGAATGAGCGGTAAATGATCAAAGTCAAGGGAACACTTTTAGAAGCCTTGAAACATGGGCTGGCTCTGTTGTATTCCCCCTCCACCGACACAGAGCATCACACTATCTGCTGCGCGTGGTAACCAGTGTGCTGACTTCTCACAGTGGTTCTCACACTCTGCATCTATCTGCGTTATCACACAGGCGATCTCCCCGCTAGCTCTGAGGACAGGCTTGAATGTACCAGGCTGGTTACCACCACCTCACCACTCCACACGAGGCCTGCCAGATCACACATAGCCTTTCTCTGTTATCATCCTCTTGCTCTCCCAGCACCGTGCAATCTGTGCAGAGTGCTACAAACACTCCCTTTGCTATCACAGGTCTTACCAGCTCACACAGTTCTGCATGTAGTAACTCAGATGCTCTCCACTAACACTCCCTCAGTAAAAAAATAGCTATGTACAATGCCACCATTCCTCTGACTCTCCATGGCATCCTATAATAGCATTTCATTACTCTACTCACAGACATCCCTGTATAGCATACGAGGCAACCAGCAAAGAAGGAAGGGAACATGCTGCAGTGCCGGCACACAATCCATGCACAGTGTATCTTTCTGCAAGTCTTCCCTCCTTCATATATGATATAAAATGCATATCCCTCCAGCATATAGTCTTCACAAGGGTGAAACTACCTGCATGTAATGTGAGATGTCAGGAACTTCACCTTAATTATCACCTCAATGACCTCCTTTACTATCAAATCGCTACTCAAATGATTTTACTATTTACACTGAGGCCAGATCCTGAGTGTTTTATCAGGTGATTTCAGTGAAAGGTGATGGGTGGAAGGTGAAAGAAGTTATGTTGGACAACTCGGTCTGGAGAGTAAAGAGTAAGAACTGAAGAATCAGGACCAATTTTTGTGAGATGATCTATTACCAGCTTGCCTTACTCTTGTTTTTCTTTTGAGCTGTCAGGAAAGACAGACTAGCTGAACAGACTGAAGCGACAAGAGTTAGAAAACAGGAGCCAACAGTTTTAAAAAAATGCAAGATCATTTCAGAATAACCTCTATTTTTTCAGGGGAACCTGCAAGCTTACTGGCTAAAGGTATTCACAGAAAGGCTACGATCCCAGGATAGCCGTCCATCTGAAATTAATTTGACAAGTCTCATATAAACCAATTCCCAAACGCCCAAAGGGCACACCATCTACAACCACAGTTGGATTTCATTCACCTCGCAGGTTGACAGTCCCAGGAGAGACCGAGAAGCAAACAAGCAATAGATACTGGTCTCACCTCCTGGTGGTGTGGCTTCCAGTGTGCCCACATGGCCACTGGCATGAGCTACTAAAGGAAGACTGTCTGTGTGAAGCATACTTTACTTGGAGGAGGATTCATGGGAGTGTGTCTGACAGCAGGCACCTTTCCCCAGTACATCTGCCCAGTCCATCTCTGAGGAGACTGAGGTGCTAGATGCAGAGGAGACCAGGGTCTGTGGGCCCACAGAAAGGGATGGGTGAGTTATTCACAGGCTGCAATGTTCGTTGTAGTTGCTGGAAAAGGATACACACTGTTTCCCACTCTGCGCTCTCCCTTACCCCTCCCCTCCACTGACTCCAGTAATGAGCTCCAGGGGGACTTCTACACTTGCCTTTGAAGTAGCATGTTTCTCTGAACACATTTTGAATTTTGTTTCGTGTGTTGTTTGCTTTCTGGTTGCTCTGCCTGTCTCTCTGTTGAGGGGGTTGACAGCTGTTAGTGGGGCCACTACCACAACTCAGGAACACAGAATATGGAAAAACAAATAAACCAACCCTAGACCCCAAACCAAGAACACCTTTGAAGGAAGAATGCATATTCCCCACAGAGAGAGCTCTCCCCTCCCAACCAGACCTTACCAAAGCCACCATATGCAGCTGAAGGAGCTGAGAAAATCTGAAAGACAGACAGGCAGTACAATTTAGCTAAGGAAGATACAAAGAAGTTATGTTGGACAGCTTGATCTGGAGAGTAAAAGGGTGCTAAAGGCATGCTGGGACTTCAGTCATCCTTAAGTCAAGGACGTTCCTTAGACAAGAGGAGATTAAGAGACTTGACCTTTCTTACAGAACAATTCTTTAACTACTAATTGCCTAAGGAGCTGTGGACACAAAACCTTCTTTCTCAAGAGATCATGGAAAAATGACACCAGGCAAAGGATGGTCAACAGGACATGTTCCATCCTTCGAAACCATTCAAGTAGACCTTGAACCACAATGGGTAGCTGAGAAACCAGAATACTGACTGGACTAACATCTGGAGATGTTGTCTCCAGACCCTAATTCAGTAAGGGGAAAGAGTAATCGATTTTGTTTTCTCTTTAGTTTTAGCTGTACTTAAACCAGAAATGGAGCACGAGTACAGCAGAGATAGCACAGATTTTCTTTTTTTCCCTCACTTGAAAATACTAGACCCTTCCTGCCATTCTTCAGAAGCCTGGAGGGTCTGTGCTCCTTCTTCCTTAATTTTAATAAGGCTACATGTGTTTTTATGTTTGGTTGTGTTTTGTGGTTTGTTTTGGGTTTTGGGCTGTTTTTTGTTGCTTTTTTGTTTTGTTTTGTTTTTGTTATTTTTTTTTTTTTCTGTTTGCTTGCTTGTTTCAGCTACAGATACAGGTGAAATACCATTGACAACAATGGGTCCTTTAGAGGTGGTTCCCAAAACAATGGAAAGCATTATTTTTTCAACCTCTGCCTTCACCAGACATCTGCCCTGTTCTCTCATCCCTTCGCTCCTCCCTTAGTTTGACACTGAATCCCCATCTTTCCTACCTCGGCTTCCCATGGCTTCTTTTCCCCCTTCTTCCCTTCATCTTTGCAACCCAAGGAGCTGGAGAGGGAGAGGGGGACTTAGATCTTACTGGGGCCACTGGAGTGAGCCACTAGCAGCTGTGAGGACTGAAATCACGCTGAGCAAGGTACAGGAATGATTATGGGAGCTGCAGTCTCTTGGAAGGCATTAGAAGGAAAGTGTCTGTGACAGTACCAGAGAGTTGTCTTGCTCACTGGTGAAAGAGAGAAAACGACTGCTCAGGAGAAGAAACAGGGAGCCCTGGTCTGCCTGCCTGCTCTCTCCTCCTTTCTGACTCTTCTGCCCTTGGGACTCGCAGGAGAAGTAGGAGCAGCAGCTGTAGCAAAACGCATCGCCAGGGTGTGCAGAACTCCACAGAGCTGGGACCCAGCACTCGAACCCAGTGGGAGGGAGAAGGGGCAGCTGCTCCAGGCCTCGCTGCCACTGTTTTCTCCTCCAGAAAAGGAGAGGGCAGAGGAAGGGAATCCATGAAGCTGCTGCTCCCAGTCCCAGACCTCATTACCAAGGTGAACCTTACTGGTTAAAAACTTCTGCTTTACAAAATGTCTTTTACTATAATTATCAGCAGAGTGATCTCCACCCAAGCGTTTTAAATCAGGGGGGTGGCTGGATAATTCATTCTCTTGAAAATGAGAAAATAAACAAACCTCTTTCTGATTTCCAGAAGTGCTTGAGAGAACACAAGCAAGGTTTTACTCCTATCTCCAGCCACAAAGCATGTCAGAATATACTGATACATTCTGAGTCTTATTTTCACTGGATCACATTAAGCACTAGACTTCCTAAATGACATGCAGGCAGAACAGAGGAGCAGTACAAAAATACACATATGTGTATAATAGCAGATCCCTGAAGTCAGGTGGCACAACCATAAAATATGAGGTTTTCTAATGTGCTGAGCACCCATCACCTTCCACTGAAATCACCCAATAAAACATGCAGGATCTGGCCTCATTGTAAATAGTAGTAAAATCATTTGAGTAGCGATTTGATAGCAAAGGAGGTCATCGAGGTGATAATTAATTGCCTTTTACTGCAAAACCCATGAGCTGTGACGCTTTCTGCCTGCATCCCAGAAACAGGTATGAATGTCCTACCTTCTTCAGAGTGCCATTGAACCTCCTTTTAACTGCTCTGAAATCTGGGTACCTGAGAAGCTGGAGGAATTTTGATAACAGGTCAGACGCACGGGTCAGCATTGCCTGCTGGCCTGTCACTGAGCAAGAAAGTCCAACCATCCCTGTCCATTATACGGAGAGAAAAGTCTGTGCTATTCCTCTTGGGATCATAAAATCAAAACTCCCTGGTGTTCCTTAAAAATCTGTAGTCCTCCTGCAGAACGGCACGAGTTATCATTTGATATTTATCTTGTAATAGTTCCTAGAGGTCTCAAATCAAGATAGGGACCCTGCTGTGCTAGCTGCTCTGCAAACATAAAGCTAGACTCGGTGCTTGTCCCTCAGAGCATAATTTTTGTCTTGACAGGCTATATATTTCTACCCAGACACAGGACTATTTCTTACTGTCCTAGAACATCTAATCATCAGGGGACTTAACTGGAAGCAGATTTAGGATCAAATATTAAGTAAGTACACAGTTTTAAATGGTGAGCTTTAGCAAACCCAAAGCTATTTGTCAGGCTAAATACATGCTAACCTTTTCACAGCAGAATCACTCCCCAACAAAAAAAATAGCTCGGAATATTTGGGGCAATTTACACCTCTGGCAATGTAAGAAACATGGTTGTGGATATCTCTTTCTAAAGGCGGTGGTCTTAGCAGTCTGTTCGCTGCTGTTTGAAGTTCCTGACCCTCAGTGCCGTGGAGGTGCTAGGTACTGTACCAAAGCAAAGGCAGAACCATGAAGGGGAACATTTCTTGCCCATACTGAAAATCTTAAGCACCAGCTGCACGTGAACAATCTAAAATACACACATAATTTAGAAAGGTGGTACATTTAAAAGGTTTTACTGGTTATGTAGGCTCATCAGAAAGCTACGCAGGCAGCACCGAAAATCCCACAAGCTAACCTGTTCTCTTGAGACTTCCAGCCCAATTTTGCAGACTCGAGAGATTTGGATTAGATTTGAATAATTAATCCAAATTTGTCGGTGCTTCATAGATGAATCAAACCTCCAACCCTTTTAAGGTTCGCCCTCAGTGCTAATAACCCTCTTTACTAAGCATTAGCATAGAGTAGAACAGTTTAATGATATAAGAAAATGCAAAAATTAGATTTATGCTGTCAAAACTTTTGTATCTGAAAATATTGTGGATTCTAATCAGTTGGATTCTTTCCAAAACGAAATATGAAGATTGAAATAAATCTCAAGTAGGTTAAAAAATCCTTTGTGACTCCCACTAACATATTACCAAGGGTCTCTCTACAGAAGAAAAATTACAATGTCACATGGATGGGGACATGTTTGACTTCCTAAAATAAATAAACTGTCTCCTTCTGCACATGCTACGGAACTAGTGACTTCGGCTTAAGCTAAAACGTAAAATTTTCTTGATGCTGCAAGCAAGAAAGAGCTGACAGGTAGCAAAACCGCCAAGAAGAGATCAGTGCTGCGCTCATCTGGGGGTACCTGGCTGTGCAACGCGCAGGCTGCTTTATGGTACTGGTAACCTAACCCTGGCAACAAGGAAGAGGAACCAGCTGAGCCACCCCACTGGAGTGCAAAAGGGCCGCACATACAAAAGACAGGAACAACCCTCCCGAGATGACTGAAGCTCTAGTCACGGCAATGGGGCTCTGCTGGCCAGCACGGGCTGCGGAACTGTCAACTACAGAAGGGAACAGGAGCGGGAGAAGAGACAGCCGAGGTTGAAGCAGCTTTGTGAGAGGGAATAGAAGTGGCACGGAAACATATTCATGAAAAAGAAAGAGATCTGCTGCAATCAGCAAGGAAGGCTCGGAAGAGAGGATCACTTTGCACAAGGGTAGACCGGTCACAAGGCAAGAGGTGAGTTAGACACAGACTGCTCAGGTCCCATGAACATCAAAGTGACTGATAGGTGTCATATAATTCTCAATAATTTGGTGGATATTGAATGTTAGTGCTATAACATTTCTCAGGAGGTTCATAAGGTTCAAAGATATGTTAATATTTGCCCCTTGGCTGTGATTCCCAATCCCAGAACAATCTAAAAGACAGTATGAATATTCTGCGGGTACAGACACCCTAAGCATTTCATTTAAATCTGTTTTAAAAAAAAGATATGACTCCCCAGTGAAGAAAATACCAGACATTCAATAATAACGTGAACATCACCACTGCAACCCTTACTTCAGCTACTGTAGCATACATACACAAAGCTGAAGAGGCACAATAGAACCGGGCAAGCCTTCAACATTTGCCTACAGAAATGTCATCCCTAAACAGTCAAAAATAATGAGCTAAGCCTAAAAAAATAATCCCAAAATTGGATTAAAGACCATGAGATTTGGAAACATACACGTTGGCTTTATAATGTGAAATTTAGGTTTTGAGTCTTTATGAGTCATGCTTTCAAGTTATTTTTCACAACTACAAGAAGAAAAAGAGTATTTTCCGTTCAAACGTAAGAAACCTGCGATTATACCATAATCACAGGACTTCTAAGGCAGGACTTCGAAAAATATCGGTTATTGTGAAAATTGGAAATTTATGAAATTCAGTAAAAGTATATTTAATATGTCACATAAATAACACTTCTAAGGGTGCTATTTCCCAGTATTGGATAAACTGTGCAATGCGAAACATTCTTATCAGTTGCACTGGTTTGTAAACTGTACAGAAAAAGACAAGGACTTATGTTTCTCTTTGGACTTATCGGGAAGTGTCGTATGACCTTTGGATGAAATGATCAAGGTCATCTCCTCAGCTCCTTAAAACACACTCCCTAATTTCGTTTTTGTACCTAGCATATGACCTCTTCAAACGAGTCAGAAGTAGTGTTTTTCTCCCGTGTAGATGAAACATAGTCCCTGTGCCTTTCTTGAGCTAGTGGCAGTAAACATCCAGTTAACCGTTCAATACTTGGAGTGATTTGCAATGTTCACCTGAGTCACATAGCACACTTCTGTCTCCTAACTGGCTGATCTAAAGTACATGAAATACCGCTTCTTTTGAACTCTGTTTCCTTGTGCAAGTACATATTTTAACATTAATCAAAACTTGACAGTAGCATGCAAATACTTAACTTTAATCACCTCAATGCTCCACAGCAGTGAAAAACATGGTAACCGATGTGAGACCTTGTCTTCTACTCAAGAGAATTCTAGTTACGTGCTTACAACTCTGTCATCTCAGGATGTGAACTCTACACAACACTGCAAGCATTTATCCTCACAAACCTATCACCCCATTTTATGGATGAAAAACTGAGGCAGGGAGAAATTAGCACGCATGTAAATTGCTGTTAAAAAAAACAACTGTGTGCATCAGGGATTTGAACAAGACCTCACAAAGTTAAGCTGCTGCCCAGAATACCGGACCAGCTTTCCATGCTATCAACTGTGAGCAGGATTTGTATCTCTGCTTGAAAGGGTCTTGTATTTCCTTCACATTACTAAATACCAGAGGACTGGTTTTAAAAATCAAGACTACTGTAGTGGAATATAGAGCATGGTCCCCATGAGAATTCAGAACTTTGAAGACATGTTTGGTATTTGTACTTAAAGGGCTTGACAGCATCCTCTTAAACAAAAGCTATAACTGCAGCTTCTGTTTCATGCTGTTTTTTTTCCTGCGGGAACTTGACATGAATGAAGGTGACTTGAGAGTTTGCCTTGTAAATCTTCTAAAACAAAGGCATGATGGGACTTGCTCACCCTTCCTGAAACAGTCCTGAATAAGTTCCAGCAAAGAGTCATTCAGTACCAATGAATATGGTATTTCCAGTACCCCTGGATCTAGGTGTTACTATGGGGAAGCTGAGCAAACCTTGCTTTGCACCCAAGAGGAACAGCTTTTATTCTTTGTCAAGCTCATTTCTATTTACCTTGGCAACTATATCCAGTTTGTTGTCTACAAGGACACAGACACATCTGGAGAGCTGGGATTAGGATTTTGAGCCATCAGCTGTGAAACCACAGGCCCTTGCCAACTGAGCAAGCATCTGATGAGCGATTAGTCGGGTTTGTTATTTCATATTTAATAGCTGGAGTAGATTCTCACCTGCTCTGTGGGGTCAGCCACTAGTAGGTGCCATCATTTATTCATGTATGTCTACAACCCTGATGATTGGCATGTCCAAGGGACTACAGAGAGAGATGCTTTTCTCTAGCTTGATGAACACACGCAGCTCTTTTAATAAAATGTAGAACACCTCAGAGAGCAGGCTTGAACAAATTCAGGAGACCTTTTCTGTGTCTCTGGAGCTCCTAGGTGAGTAGAATCCAACCAACTACACTGTGCCGTCAAGCAAAGAAAATCATCATCATCTCCAGCATAATGATAAAAGATTTAGATGACAACCTCAATATAGAAAGCATAGATAAGAAGTCTTCCTGACAGCAGAAAAGTACTTCTGTTGCCACCTTGCCTGCCCTCAATAACCGTTTGGTTTGGAGATGGCTTGCAACTATTTTTATGGCTGCTACTTCAGTGCTTTAGGTTCTGCAACTTGAGGGATTGAGAATCAATAGTTCACTGGAGCCATGCTGGAACTGAAGCACGTGAGGACACAGTCCGCTGTTTTGGATCCTAGGCAAGTTCGGATGTTCTCATTTAGTCAAGATGTGGATAGTTGTTACCCATCTCCTCAAACACTGAACAATGACGTAATTGGAATGAGCCAAAATATTGTGCATGGGCAACTTCTGGAGAAGAACTTATATACTGGACTAATAACATAATTTAATCTCATCTGTCTCATCTGCACAAAAATAAAGCAAATTATTTCCAGGAGTCTGACCTTTAGCACTGAAGGAACAAAAATTATGAAAAAATAGTCAGGCACCACAAAGGAAAACAAGAACAGGGAGCCTGTCTCTGAAATACTGCAGTGAACTCAAAGCAAAAGGTGTCTCTGAAACACCTCACAGTCCAACAAACTTCAAAATTTAGAAGACAAGAATGACAGAAAGCAAAGTGGAAAAAATGGGGAACTGCAACAGTTTGCTGTCTGTGTATGTCAGAGTTGGTCAGGGGTACAGGAAAAAAAGCAAATCACAGAGGGCGGACACGGTTATATTACAGTTACAGTGCTGCCCGACGTATATTCTGGCACTATAGCAAATCTTGCCACCTTTTAAGCTCTGTTAATGTTGGTGTTGCAAAAGCAGTCAGCAGAGGGAGTGAAACTGCGGAAACACCTTCCTCAGCAATTACACTGACTACAGCAATGGGTGTTGCAGTAAATAGTGGAACACAACAGAAGAGGTGTTGGCCCAGTCTAACAAGGGTGGGGAAGAACCTTTTCTGGAGGAAAAAGTAAACCAGCAAAACTTTACTGTTAAATTGGAATTAAAAGCAAACTGAGAAATGCAAACAATCTAACCTGCTAGTGTCTCTTTAAAGAGCAAATGGCGCTTTTTTTTTTTTTTTTTTAAATAACTACTTCAATCCACATCTAATTCCCATTTGTATAATGATGTGATATGCTTCTTGTTCCTTCAGCCCACTGTTCGGCGGTTTGCACACCGAGTCTCTGCAGGCTTGATTCTGTCCTGTGCTGAGCCAACTGCACGAGGCCCTGGGCACACACAGGCTTCAGTCCTGAGTCCTGAGCGCCCAGCAGCACGGTGATCTTCCCAAGGGCAAAGAGTAAATGTAACGGGGATGACTGGATAAGTTATTCGTGCTTCCCCCCTCAAACTTTCAAAAAGTAATTTCCTCCTTAAGTCCAGGTGCTATGTCCACATATATGAGATTAGAGGGGCAGCCAGTACACTGGCTGCGGATACTTGCAGCACGTTAACATTTAATTAGGAATGTTTGCTTTAATCATTTAAGGGATATTAAATGTAAATAGAGAGTGTGAGCGAATGGAGTTGGCTTTGTGTCTGAAAGCAGTCACAGAGCTCTACAATACAGGTGCAGGAGGCAGCAGCGGGAAAGATGACAACTGTTCCCAAGGACAGACCAAGCCCCAGAGGCATGTTCTGGCTAGAGTCCTGCAGGCTGGCGGCATGGAATGAGATGAAGTTTAGGAAAGAAAGATGACAGATGACTTATACGATCGACAAAGCGATGGGATCTGCACTTCAGTAGTGAGGACAGCAGGGTCCCGCCAGCCACAGTCCTGCTGCGGTGCGATGTGATGGGTTTCGGCAAGGTCTATCCTAAAGAAGATCTGCTCTGTAGGAGCCACCTGAGCAAGCGTGTGTTTGCTCGTAGCTCATGTGGAAATCCTGCAGTGCAGCATGTGAGTAGCATACTGCCTATCAAACATAAGATCAGTCGTTTGAGAAAATAGCTTATTTTGGGGAGTGGGAACACAGCCCTCACAGATATGTTGCAAACCTCCTGCTACTATAATTTCACAGCATATTGCCAGTCCACAATCTGGCCATACATCACAGCTTTTGATGGCTCTCTAGGCAGGCGAACAGACACCACAGCGATAATGGTAACAGAAGATACATGCAATAAAATGCAGTGTGAATTCACTGCAACGTGGAACATTTGATCTTTCAACTGGTCACATACCAGTTGCTTTTAAAACCGCAGGTTTTAGAACATCAGCCATATTCTTAGTGCGACAACTGTCTGATCTACCTCAGTTGAAGTGTCAGATACTTGGGTGAAATGATGAGCATGCTCAATCACTCCCAGAAGTCCCAAAGACTTCTAAAGACTCCGGCAACATCTTTGATGCTACCTGTGTACGTGAGAACCATCAAAGGGGTGACCCACACCATTGAGGCATGCAAGACTTGGCACGTGGTTTGCTCTGGTCTGTACTTCTTCCAGACATCCTTTTATTTGCAGCTGTGCCCTAGAAAGCTGGTTCAAGGCTTTACATGTTGGGATCAGCCAAATGAAATACTGGCGCCTCAGGGATGAGGACTAGACCGGTGGGGAAAATCTTTTCACATCCATGAGAGGGGTAGGGACAGGGATGGGCTGGGCAGCCAAGTACTCACCCAGCTTGCTGCCTCTGTTGGAGTAGATTCTTGCCCATCACCATCAGCTGCCCTACATCCCAACGCTCCCTCAGCCGTGGTGGGGTGGTGGCAGCACACGCAGCCAGCTTGGCTCACAGAGAAGAGCTGCCAGGGGAGCCACAGCAGGGCCGCAGCTGCCCTCCAACCCCTGTAGCTACTGTCCCCAGCAACTGCTTGCTTTGCCCGGGCCTGGAACTAGCTCCTACCTCCCCGCTGATTTTTCACATGCCTCCTTCCTGGTCTGCATTATAAATCACACAAGTATAGACTGATGGTGGAAATGCACAGAGCATCCCATAATTAAAGTGACCCATGCTACACCGTAAGAAAGACGACAGATTAAATAAGGAAGGAATAGAAGAGCAAAGATATGTAACAAGGAGGCTGTCGGAAAGAGGTGAGCGCTGTACGGATAGCAGCGTAGAGAGAGAACAGGGCACCCTCTCACTTAATGAATATTTATTGCAAACTGCCGCCTATTATCTTTCAAAGAATTTTTATACAGTTCCCATGTCTTTCATCTGTTTCATGTTATGGTTTATCTAACTGTGGAAATTGCACGCGTCAGGTAAACGTTGATTTACATGCAAATTGCCTTCGCTAAACTCGCCTTTAAGTAAAATAAGATTCGGAAATAATTTTTTCTCATTAATTTGCAGTTTCAAAGAAACCCAAAAACACAACAAATGCAAATAATCTAATTCATTTGTAAATATAAAACAATTTGTTGGGATTTAACTTTGCCGTATTTTTTCTCCCTTCCATGTGCTTTAAATAAATTGCACTGTTTACCAAAGACAAACACAAGAGAGATGCTGGGTTGTTCCAATTCAATACCTTCCTGTTCCTTTTCTTTTAAAGGGCTACTGTCAAGATAAAAATCTCTGCAAGATTCACTCCTGGGGTAACTGCTGAATGATATAGATTTATATCACACATTCAATTGGCCCCATAAATTTAAACCCAAATGTTACTTCCCTGGATGACACTTTAAATTATTAGAAGTGAATTTTAAAAACCCTAGGCCTACATTTGCAAAAATGGCTAATGATTTAGGGACTCAGTTTTTCAGGCCTCTTGCTAAAGGTGTTTTGAACTGCTACTCAAAAAATGCAAGTCCCAGAAGCTGACAGTCACTTTGCAGCCTCTCAACTGTAGTTTATGCAACACCATGATTGTCTGCACTTTGCACTTTCTTGGCTTGAACAATTATGCTGTATTTGATAATATGTAATTCTTAAATAGGTTATCCCTGGTTTAGCGTGGATGTTGGTTAAATAACAGCCCTATTATATCCCTATTTTCCCATATATTAACTGAAGATAATACAGAACGATATTCCTACTTCCTCTGGCGGTTTAATATTTGCAAAGTTGTAAAAAGTACAATTTCTTTCTCATTAGGTGCTCCCATTGGTTTTCAGCATCAATATACTGCTCTCTTACTTGGGGTTTTTGGACTGATAGCTTAAGAATATCTTCATGCCTGCTGGAATGACCGAGGATGACTAATGTGCCAGATTCAAGTCTTCCCTGAAGATGTACAGAGATGGTAACCAAAAGAAAACATGGGGTTTGAGCTGAATATTGAGCTAAGATTCCCAAAAGATGGGCTAGGTTTCCAGTTCTCCCAACAGGTCTTTGAGCAACTGTGGGCAAGACAGTCTTCCCACAAACAGGGGTGAAAATAATTGCTTCTTGCTATCCTTTGTCTTGCCTAAGTATTTGCATTATAAGTGCTTTGGGTTGCTTACCGCCCTTCTCCTCTAGTCTCTTATCTGTAAGATGACATGCCATCAACTCTGCCACACTGATACTAATAACAAACTATTAGAAAAAACTGCTTCTACTTTAAACCACAAAATATTCCTTTCCAGATTTAAGCTGATCAGGCTCTTTACCAGGCATTATATGACTTGGAAGCTGCTCAACCGTTTCACCTTTATAATACACACGTTTAAATATGTTTCATTACTTGAAGAAATTTCTCCCAATTTTAATGGGCAATTTGTTGCATTTATTGTTCAATCCTCTCATGCAATCCCTGCTGGCATCACCAAAAGTAATTCCTAACTTACATGTGAACTGCATAAAATGTCTTGATGTAATCTTATTTTACTGCAGACAGGTGTCCTCATTATTAAAACTATTACTACCACACTTGACACTATAATCACTGACAGTTTCTCAGCAGAGAGGCCAAGAGCTAAATAGACCATAAAGAACAAAACCTCCTCTCAACCCAAAAGGTGATCCCTTTGTGCCAGTCTTCAGGGGTACGGAATGAGCATCTCTCCACGAACAGGCAGAAAACTTTACTCGCCAGCGCTGTCAATCCAGAAGCAATACTAAAATGCCCTGCTTAAAGGAATTGGAAATGAAGCAATAACTCCACAGCCCCAGAAAGGAGAAGCAAAAGTGGAGGCAGCCAGGCCTACCTGGGGCCCTGAGTCTGTCTTATCTTGCAGGGCTGCTGTGAGGAGCCGGGAGAGGGAGCCCGTTAATTAGCAAAGCCCTCGGTGAGGCCACAGTGAGCTGGCGGTGGGTGGCAATTTGTGATGCAACAGCAAGGCAGTAAACAAGGCAAAACTCTCTGTCTGCCTCTCTGGCAAGAAAGCAGTGGGGAGGGCATCAGTGTCTACCACTGTAATATTTGCATGTAACAAGAACTCCTTATGCCGGCTGTTGAATGGGGAGACCAAGAAAGTGTTGGTCTTTTGGATCTCCTCTTAACGCAGCCCGAATTATCTGGTCCTGCTACATGACTACCTGAAAGGAGGGTGCAGAGACCTGGGGATGAGTCTCTTTAACCAAGTAATAAGCGATAGGACAAGAGGGAATGGCCTCAAGTTGCACCAGGGAAGGTTTAGACTAGATATTAGGAAGCATTTCTTTACAGAATGGGTTGTTGGACGCTGGAATGGGCTGCCCAGGGAGGTGGTGGAGTCCCCATCCCTGGAGGTGTTTAAGAGTCGGGTTGACCCAGCGCTGAGGGATCTGGTGTAGTTGAGAACGTTCAGTGTTGGGTTAATGGTTGGACTGGATGATCTTCGAGGTCTTTTCCAACCTACATGATTCTGTGACTTCTCCCCAAGTCCTGGCTCCTTGACCACCCTGCCACCCAAGAGAAGGGATGAAACAAGGGAGAAAAAAAATGCCCTTGTCATATTGCAAAGGGAGCATTACCAGGCACTGAGTAGAGCAGAGATGAAGAATGATTTTGAAGAAGATAATTGAACATGTTGTAATTTGCTCTCTTCTGTGTTTCAATTTTTATCTGCTTGTAGCTCATTTTGCCAGTCATGCAAGCAAGTGCATAAGGGAGGGAGAATGCACATGGATGTGTGCGTGCAGGGTTAGCACGCATGCATGCAAATAAATTAATAATAATAATAAACCCGCAAGCCTGGGCTTCTGTGGGAGGGATCTTCAGGCGGTGGCTGAGCTCCACTGAGCTCAGGTTAGGGGAGATGCGTTATAAGATAGCAGTTCAGGCTGCTGGAGAGAGCAAGCTGTACTGATGAAGCCCTTGGCTCCACTGGCATCCTCTGCGCGTGAGTCCACTAGAGATGGTGACTGCAGCCCAATTCCCGGGAAATCCCAAGCCAGGCAAAAGGAGTTTCTCAACTCTGATGCAATCAAAGGCCCAGGTCTCACAGCTGAGACTCTGTGAAACAGGAGCCTTTTTGAAGTGTTAACACTACTCTTATGCTAATGAATATTTATGCTGCTGACACTTTAAAGGCAAGGAAAAGAACAAACCCATGTTCACAGCCCTTTAACCAACAGGACTGTGTTACTCAAATCAATCAAGGTGAAGTCAGCAATCACTCACTCATTTACCTCTGCTGTCCACATTTGCTGCCAGCCTAATACTGAGTTATTCACAGCCGTCTTACATAGTGGGATTAAGATGGAAAATGGCATACTGGGGCCCCAAGTCACACAGAATCATGCTCTACTCTGAGTCGTGTCCCTTTGACAAATTTGGCTCCCTGGTTCCCAGGAAACAGCCACTGCAGATCTCTGCTTTGAAAGGGGTAGACAGCTCTCTTCACTTACAAGAGATTTCACACAGGTAGCTAGCCTTCCCTGTTACGTGCCCGTAGCCTTGACCTTCTCATGTCCACTGGCACACATGTGCATACCACAAGGATGGAGAGAAAGAGTTCACGTGCTCCATACTCTGCTTTCCATTCCTTCTTTCCCAGGGTTTAAGGTAATAGCATTATGGCCCATGACAACTAATCAATTCACATTACAGTCTCCAGAAGATTATTATACCTGGAGAGAAGCAGGAAGATCAGTAAAGGCACGTTCTTGCAAATACCCGCTGGACTTGCTGAGCCTGGCTGCACTTGGGATCAAATCAGGTTTCACTTAACCACAGGCCGGAGCACTTGTGATTTGCATGAGTAATTAGAACTGATTAATAGAATGACTTGCTTAATTAAGTTTATCTCAAAAGGTGCCCCTTGAAGACTCATGACTCTGAAAATCCAGAGGCAATTTCTCTTCAAAATCCTTTTTTTGGGTTGGAATGCTTTCAGCCTGGATCACTGGATGCATGCACTTGTGCATGTGTGTCTCTGCTGCCCAGATTAATCAAAGTGATGGAATGGATGCACAGAGGTCTCAGGCCTGATGACAGACCAGGATTCCTCAGCAAACTCAAAAGGGACTCTTGTCAACCTGAACAAAGAAATGCTGGCAACAGCGGTAGTGGCTTTTCTGCCAAAAGCAAATGAGCATCTCTCTCTGGCAATTTATGGCTCTGCTGAGCTTTGCTTTATTTTAGATCTTTCACCTTTGCCTAATTTTGGTTGAACCCAGCTCCAGTACCTGGACACGCTGACAGACCAATTCCCAATATTTTGCTTACACAACAGATTTAGACAATACTTTGTGACAGGGAACCCTGATATCCCAGTGTGCTGGTAAATCTACCATTTCCATAACCAGCAGAGGTATGTGTAATATGGTGGAGTTGGGTGAAATCCCAGCATAGACAAGAATACTAGTTTTCCTAGAGCAGGTTAGAGACCTGGAGACTTTTCCTGCTGGGAGCTTTTGTTTTCCCCATACTGGAAGCAACATCAAGATTTGATTTCACTCTAAGTCAGAACAAAGCCAAACAACTTTGACATTTCCTGTGAAATAAAATTTTAACACACGTGCAAACATTTGGTTTAGAGCACTGGAAACTGCATTTAGATGAAATCAAGGCATTTTTACAGTTTTTTTCTTTCAGAAATGATAAAACAACATTGCGAATGAACATTGCAACAGCAAAAGGCATTTTCCAATGAAAAAATGTTCTGTCAGAAAAGTCAATGGCCTTTGCAAGCACCAGCCTTGCTGAAAGGGGAGATGGAATCAATTGATGAGGCCTGTGAACTGTTTTATCGGATGGTAGGTGGAGGATCCAGCGATGGCGTGTAGTCTCATAAACCAGGGAGCACAGTAATGCGAGGGACTCTATATTCTTACAGGTGCAACGAGAGCTTTATGGTCACTCCCTGCTGTGATCTGAAAAGAGTACAGATGTTTACACAACATGCTTTATCAAGGGTGATGATGGTGTGGGGGACCTGCATGTTTTGCTCTTCTGTCAGCACCTGGAGAAGGTGCCTTCTGCACATACAGGAGGTGAGGCTGGGAGGAGAGTTGAAAGTGCTGGCAGCAAAGTGGGGAGGCATGTGTCCCCACTGTGGATGAGTGTTTTAGATCACTCACTTAAAGAGTCACTGTTAAAGGTATTACCAAAAAACCCAATTTTAATGTGCATTTGTAAAAGTGCGACTTAAAGTTCCACGGCAAGGTTCACTCTATTACTTACCACATGGAAGAAATGTACAAAGGAAAATCAAGTTAGAATTGATTTAGAATGATTTACACAGAGACTGAAGATGTAAAAAGGTAAGGGAGACCCTCCCGTTGAGTCATGAGGTTCAGATTGGACCCTCTTGCTTTCTAAACTCCTTCTCAGAGAGGACTCTAGGTGCGGCTAGATCCAGTCCTAGTCCCAGACTTGGTCAATGGTTTATGTCTAATGGAATTAATATAAGGGGTAAGGAAAATACCTTGTTATTACGCTAATTTGTCGTGGAATGAGTGATTATGGATCCTACACAAATTTTAGTTATCAGCAATTGAAGATTATGATCATTTGTGACAGTCCCTTACGAGCAAGATGGGGTGCAGAGCCCAGATTCATAAAGCCTGCTGGATCTGTGCAGGTTCTGCATGACTGAGTGAGGCACCATCCTTCTCAGGTGAGGCTTGACTGCTGCAAGAAAGGTCGGGATGAAGTAGCCTTGCCCTAAAAGGCTATTTAATGAGAATTTGGGGCTTTTTTCTTATGTGAGGGTCCCAGGGCTAAGGATGTGCCAAGTCCACAGAACAGTCAGGCAGCAGTTAAGTATGGAGAGGCATCTGGAGAAGGGGAGGGTCATTCATAGGTGAATTCAGATGAAGTGCCAAGAGAAAAAAAAAGGATGATGAAAAGGGAAAAAGTCAACCAGATCAATCAAGGAAACAGGCATCTGGAAGAAGCACTTATTGATCCAGCTGTGAAAGAAACATTCTGAACCAGATTACCCAGCAGCCACAGACTCCTCTCTCCGTAAGATACTTTCTGTAGTTAATCAGGAAAAGAGGTGACATGAGACAAAGGAATAAAGCCCAGTTTTTCCAGGCTAAGGTTTTGTTCCCTTCGAAATCCTCAAGAGGATGAAACAGTTGGACCTCAAATGATATAGTCAGAGCAGAACAGAAGATACAAGATTTAAGGATTAATTATGTATCTGTGGAAATCTTATTATAAAGGGAAGCAAGCATTCTCTGCCTTTGCACCTTTACTCATCTTAAGATTTTTGGGGAGTGGGAAATTATCAAGGGAAGATTTTCATGCTCTCCTAGTACCATACTGTGAGAAGTATTAGAAAGTTGTCAGGGGATGTTAAATTGGATTTTTTTCTCTATTCAGCCTAATATAGTTGCTTCTCCTCCTTTTTTGTTTTTCTGGTTTGTTGTGTTTTGGTTTTGTTTTTTTTTTTTTTTTTTGTTGTTTTTTTGGGGTTTTTTTTGTTACTGTCTTTTATTGCTTCTGGGAGCTCCAGGCTCTCTTGAGTATTCTTGAGTGTCATCCCCTTTCCTATTCCAGATTTATTCCATTTGCGTACAACAAGAAGATGCACCTGGTGTCAAGAAGGTGGCAGGAAGCAGTAGGTAGCGATTTGGATTTCTTATTGTTCTTTAAATGTCAAGCCTTGCACTTCTGAAGCAAGTTCTTTGGAAAATCTAATTTGTGCATCCTGAGTCACTGTTAGTTCTTTATATGATAAAGCATGGCCAAACCAAAGCTCCTGATTTCTAATATATGCTCAGCTTTGTCACCAGGGCCATCTTTATAGGAAAGGGTAATAGGAATTAATCAAGAAATGCCTTTACTCCAGTAAATGTAGAGCACATAAAAGCAACAGGATTGTGATGATGAAACCTTAGATTAAAACCCCCCCACATTATTCCCTGCTTAGGGCATAACAGGGCCAAAAGCAAGGGATGGTGACTATGTTTAATCAAAGATCTCCATAAATGCCAGCACAAAAGCCATATTGAACTCAAAACCTGTTCTTGCTTCCAGTTCAAAGACATGATGTTTATATGCCTTTCTGTGTCTGTCACTGTCATGCTATCACAGGATTTGTTGATAATTTCTAAAGGAGTGGGGGACAGAAGCAGCACATAGCAATAACCTCCTAAGAAAGTCAGCTTTGAAAAACCTAAACACACAGATTCAAGCGGTCAGGGTTCAGATTCAAAGCATACCCATTTCGGTGTTCTTAACTGAAGCTCTGAAGAACATGAGAATCTGAGAATAGAAGTTTCAGGCCCTATGTAACTTCTGGAAAGTTAGAAATACAGGTTTGATATGGCCAAGAGTCAAAATACTTATTTTCTGCTTCTCTATTCCTTCCCATTTAAACACAGTTGGTCCCCTTCTGTCTCTCTGCTTTTCTATTTTAGCTCAGGAGATGCTCCTTCTTCAGATCACTGTTGGGTGTTACAAAAAGGAAGAGGATAAACAACATAAGAATTTTGCATGACTGAAGGAAACAAGAAAGACAAAGAACAGCAGAAGCAAGATTGAAAAGCTTACCAAAGTTAATTGGCACAATGGCCTGCAAGATTCTTTACAGCCTTTTCTGTTCTGGTTATGAATTATTCCCCCATGCACAGAGCTTATCACAATCCTCAAAATCGCCCTTCCTCCAGTGATCTGAAAGGGATATGCCATCCCTTCCATGTGCAGTGCACAAGCACAGGTGGAGCATTAGGCAGAACTGCTGTGGAAATTTTCAGAATTACCTCAAATCTATCCACACCTCATTTTTTGTCTTTCATTCCCACACCCAAGGCCACCTGTTCCTGCAGTACCGTCAGTTTTACACACTAATCAAGCAGCTTTCGAAGCCTCGACATTTGCACCTTCTTACTCACTCCTAAGCCCATTAGCCCACAATCTGTAGGTATTAATACAAAATCCATGTGCCTAGCTCGAAACCGCACATGAAGATGATGAAATGTAAAGTGCATTTGAACTACGGCTTTAAGGAGATGATGCAATTCTCCAACTGCATTGTACATTTGCAGTGGCACCCATTTATCATGTGCGTGTCCCCTTGTATATGCTAAGGCCTAGGCACATGAGAAAGCAATACAAGGACCAACGTCAAAACACAGAGAGGCCAGGAGGTGAAGCACTCTTACAGATACCACAGTTTTGCATAATGCATCTTGCAGCTATCTCAAGAAACATTTGTGTTACAGTGAACAGCCCTGAGGAACGTTTCATGGGGCTTTCTAATGTGGACTGATACACTCCCACAGCCTTTTGTAAAAACCAAGATTTTAATAACAACTGTTTTGGGGTATGCTTCTTTAATTCTCCATCCTCTGTTGGCACATGTACCCACACTGGAAACGACAGGGGATGCTGTGAGCCAGGCTTGATGCAAGTTGGCAGTTAGGCATTTGATGAAGGACTATAACAGAAGCAGGAGATGGATCTGCAGATCAAGACTGGGCTCATCCTGGCTTTTAAACAGTGATATTCTCAAGTCAGTAACAGGAGGCATTTGTAAGGCTTCCGGATGCGCATGTACAAAGGAACTGAAGTGGACAAACCCACAACTGTAGGAAGTAATACAGGACAAAGTCAGCAGAGCTGGGTATGGAGAGCCCAGGGCTGGAAGAACGAGGAGTACAGCAAGGCACAAGGAGTGTTTTCAACACTACAAAACATTTGACCTGTGAAAAGCTGGTCAGTCTGGTAAACCCTGAGTGAACTATTCACTACAACTAAAATATTGGAAAACAAATGAAATTTTTCAGCAAACCGATCCTGTAGTGTCATTTTAGGGCAAGTAAGTGCTCTGAGCGCTACCCCTTAATGCTCTTTAAACAGCAGTTTCGGGAAAATACGATTAATATGCTTATGAAAACACACATGTCCTGCTGGTATAAATCTCCACTAACACCGTCAAGGTCAATAGGCTTAATATATTTATACCAGTGAAACACTGAGGAATGTGGTCCATGATCTCTGCCAGAAAGGGTTGCACTTACGTTCTTTAGTAAACTGAAAATGGAAGACAATAGCTAAGAAACAGCAAGGACTGGAAGAGAAGGAAGAACTGAAGCTAGAGAAGAGAGGCCTGGGAGTGGAAGCTGTGTTCCAGGAAAGTCAATCAGTAGGAGGTGAAGAGAAGAAGAAAGTGGAAACTGCAATGTGAGGGAAAACAGAAAGGTCAGCAAGGAATGTAGGAGACATCAAGTACCAGCTAAGTCGGATAGTAACACAGTAAGGGTCATTATAGGCTGAGACAGTCTGCAAGGATGGGCTACCACTACAGCAGATCACACAGACTTGGACTGAGATGTCACAGACAGAGGGAGTGAGCACAGCCCTTGAGTGAAGATAAGGTCCAGTAAGTGACCATCACAGCAAATGGATTCGGTTGAAAACTGAAGGGCAAATGAGGACATGAGAGGAAAAAGCTGAGTGACAGAGGGGAAGGATGAAGCTGGCAAGGATGAGATGAAGCCCTGAAAGCACTGAGATCCAACAATGGCAAGGCAGCATGATGCTGTCTTGGACATTCAGAAGAGAGGACACAAGCTTCACAGTAACAGAGCAGAAAAATAAAACAAACACCTCTGCCTCCTCTGGGGTCTCCTGTTGCATTATTTCCATTTTAAATGACATAAAAATACTTCTAATAACCAGAGAAACACTTAAAAATTAAGAAACACTTGTTCCAGTTAATGTGTCTGAACAGTGTGAGTGTGCACACACACACACACACGCAAAAATCACCCAAAAAAGTTTCCCCTGGGAGGTCGTTATTATGCAAAAATTACTCTAATTAGGTCATGAATATATTAGGCCATACTCAGTGCCAACAACAGCAGGGGGAAAAAAGAGAGAGAGATTGGAAATGTGACATGCATACACTCCTAGTGTGGTCAGGGCGACTGGATTCCAAAATGCCATTACGAGATAAAAAGGTCACCCTGTAGGGAGGTAATTGGTACAGCACTCTAGCAGCTGATTAAAGGGACCTTTTTTTTTTTTTCGGGGGCAAGAGAAGGAGGGAGGGTTAATGTAGGATCTCCCCTGAGAAACATATGATCTTGATCAAACATCTGCTTTTGGACAATCACAAAAAAAAGGAAGAGGCTGACACCCTTGACATCCTATTGAAGCAGATGCATTTGTTTAATACCACCTTGACTTGCATATTTTAAGACAACATTAAAGGCAGAGGGTATTTTCCCTCCTGCAGGTTACTCTGTTCAAACAGGCGAGCCTTCGTTTTCCTAGCTCCCATCACTGCTACTGCTCAGACACCGCCCGCATTGCATTAACAAGAAGTAAATGTTTTTAATGAGTCAGTAATGGCTGGGGGAACAGTACAGGGTAAAGCTGCTTCTTCACCCTCTCTTCTCCTCACCAAACAGCAAATAACGACAGCTCCCACAGTTTGAGCTCCCACAACTCCTGGCTTGGTGTGTAAGAGAGAACAGCAGAAGGGCTCGGAAACACCAATCGCACACACTCCCCATAGAGAAATATAAGGAAGCTGGTCTCGGATGGATCCTAAACAACTCTTAAAAGCTGTGTTAAATAAGATTCCATTTAAGCTCTTGAAATGATTAGTGGCACACGTGAAAGCTCACTTTTGTGTTTGCAAAGACAGACAGTCTGGACCCACATTTGGGGCCAGGACTGTAGATGACGCACCATGAGTAGGCAGGGAAAAAAGGAGGAGAAGCAGGGAGGAACACAGGCAGCGCTGCTCCTGGGAGAGAGGACAGCAGTAGCAGGGAGCAGGGTGCACTGATTTTAAAGCTGGCTTGGGAACCAGTTCAGTTTTATGGCCTCTTCTGCCTCCCCAGACTGAGGTACTCCTTGCACTGTCCAACTGAGGTTTGCTCTGGTGTGAGGTCCAGTTTTGATGCTGATGGCCATTGGCCTTTTCCCTTGCTTACAACGAT
Organism: Strix aluco; assembly: GCF_031877795.1. Classification (NCBI taxonomy): domain Eukaryota; kingdom Metazoa; phylum Chordata; class Aves; order Strigiformes; family Strigidae; genus Strix; species Strix aluco. Next base: position 3,670,190 of record NC_133932.1, read on the forward strand.
GAGCAGTTAGATGTCATGCTGAGTGTACAAGCCTTCCCAAATACCACTACCTATGGAACCAAGTCACTGGTAGCAGAAATGGAGGAACGCCTGGCATAGAAGGTGACTTGGTCCAGCTTAATACGGACCACCCTTCCCCACCAGCAATGCCTGGGCAAAATTCAGAAGCAATGATTCTGCTACAGTTTTGTCTGTGAAGAAGAGATTTTAAATCACACAGTATGGTCTTCAGCTTTAAGGTGCTGCTTAAAGGTGCTGTGCTTTAGATGTGACAGGTCTAAGTCCCCTTTTTGATTTACAACTGACTGAAAAAGACAACTGTCAGATTGACTTGCTTCCTTCACCACCCAGCAAAAGAAGCATATACTGAAAATAGCCTCAGAATTAGCAGTTTTGGTCTGTGATACCCAAAGAAAAAATTTTCAACTACACTTTAAGAACAGCTGGGTAACATGCCCATCCACTGAGAATTATTGACATTTCAATATTCATTCTGGTCCCCCAGCAAACTGAAAAGTCGAAATTAAACATGTATTGAACTGAGTCAAAATAAAACATTTGGCTCACTTCTATAAAATTTAAGTTTTATGATTTAGGTTGAACTGACAATAAAATGAAGTCTTTCATTTTGATTTCCCAAAAGAAAGTTTCAATTTTGTAAAAAATCTTTTCCCAGAAAATCATTCCTATGGAACATTCCCAACCACCTGTAATTTTCAATGATACAGAAAATAGTCACTGCAACTCCCTACGATATAGTACTGATCACTGGAGTCCACATAACCCTTAAAAATTCATGCCTTATGGCTAAAAAACCCACCTCATTCTCTAGACTCTCCTGGTGTCTAGGACCAGAACTTAGTAGTTTAAACTACAACTTTAAGACACAAACAGAATGCTCATCAAATGCAACAGATTTGATATGATGTCCATTCACTGCTGAAGATTTAATTTCTTTTTTAAAAGTAATTTTCTTTCATTTTCCCTTGTAGGGTTCACAGAGTAAAAAAATCCAGAGCGGCTTGTCAATGGAGGATGCAGGGCCTTTTAGTTTCTCTCAAAATCGATACAGGCAAGCTGTTTATAAATGTAGGCTACTTAGAAAGAAAGAAAGGAAAGAATTTGGCATGCATCAATGTTAGACAATTTTCCATATGCTTTAATTACTGTACATGATCTTAGATGCTTTTATAACTTATACACCTACCATCACATCATTTTAGCTTCCCAAAATCTTATTTACATTGCCTTAGAATATCCTTATGAGGGAAAGAAGATTACTACCACTGCTATACAGGTAGGAAACACAGAGAAACAAAGTGACCCGTGTTATAGAAAGTCTCTGGCAAAGAAAGTAATTGAGCCCTTGACTTTTTTTTTTTTTTTTTTTTTTTTACCCCCAAGAATAGAAATTAGGAGGAAATTAAAATGGGAGGTATATGCCTAAAGCCTTTAGAATGGAGATGTCTCCCACAGCTGCTCCCTGCTCCTTTAACACCTCCACAGAGGCTTCAATCAACCTCCTCGTCTTGTATCCGCAAGCCAGAAGCACTTTGCAGGAAATGGGGGGTATGCAGGCAGGCATGACAACCCTGAAGATAGATAAAGGTGCTATGGAGATGCTGACAGTGTTTCAGAGCTGAAGGACAAAGAAGTCTGTGGCAGAAGCAGAAGAAATTACACTGGCTCCTTTCTGCATGCTTAGATTTGGTTACTTACACACTGACCCCTAAAGGAGCTGGTAGCGGGGTGGGGGAGAAGCGTCTAAGGAAAGATAAGGTTTCTTTGTGTACAACTTTAGACTCTTCTAATTTCAGTTTCCAACTTGCTTCGTAGCAAATGTTTAACACAGCAGTTGTTAAAATATTTGGCAACCTATTTTTCTAACTGAGAAGCTGGCCATATCATCCATCACTAGCAATGACTTTCATTTGAACAAGCACTTGAATCTACACCACCCTGCCATACCTGTGCCAACAGTTGTATGGAGACCACAGGAGTGATACGGGAGGGAGAAAAATCCTCTGTGTCTCTCTGATGAGAGAAACAACGCCCTCTGAAGGGACAGCTCCTTGCTGCTTACATGAGGCCTGGTGGCCTTGTGTTGCAAAGGGCACTCGGCACCTTGCAGGGTGTAGTGCCAAAAAAATCCTGGGCCCATGCAAGCACTGATGGAAGCATCTCCAAACCCAGTCAGGCAGGCATGGAAACTGCTCAGACATCCGTACTGTGCAGTTCATAGCTTCAATATCCCAACGCAATAGCTGTTCAGACTTGTATTGCAGAGCACTGATTTCTCCAAGTCTTTACAAAAAAAGACAAATTGTGATCCCCTCCCTCCAAGACCACCAAGACAGTATGAAGAATCCCTACAGTGTTCAGCATCCCTGTACCGCTTTCTTAAACAACAGTTATTCCATAAGTAGGTATAAAACTGGGCAGGCCTGCCGGACCACTAGAGTGTACTGGGGTTGCTACCTCGTGCCACCTTCTCTGTCTAGCTGTCTGTCTGTCCTCTCTATCTTCTGTTGTTTCCCAATGTAGGCTGGATAGAGATTCTCTGAGACAGTGAATATTTTTTGTTCACTCCTGTCCATTTAAGTTTCTGTGAGCACTAATATTGACAGCTTTTAGAAGCACATACAACGGAGCATTTGTTCTCTATTAACAGTGTTGTTATGAGACTGCCTGTGCTGTGCCATTCCCCACCCCCTGGGATTTCATATTACTGACATGTAATTTACCTAATTAAAGTATACAAAGAACACAGATGCAGGAGTTATATTGAATACCCCAGGAGTGGACAGTTTGGACTGAAATAATGAAAATTAGCAGGCTTTCTACAAACATCTAATAGGTATATTCCACACTAATTCCAAGCTAGTAACTGACAGAGCTGCCCCCTTCCCAGAAATGAAAGTTTGAAATGATGTGAGCCTTATTTTGTTTCATCAATAAACTGCAGAGTATAAATGTATTAGCATGTTTCTACTGCTCATCTGCAGCTACAGAAGCTTTTACAGCTTGCCTGCATGGGTGCTACACTTGATACTTTGCCTCGATTTCCCTGATGCAGAGGTGACTGATAATCTGTGTGACACAGTCCACCTGGGATAAAACCCATAACCTGGATGAAACAGCTACAATGCAGCATGCTTGTACAGCTCCTTTTATGCACACCATTCTGAACACTTTCCCAGAGTTTAAAAACAAAACACAACCCCAGAAGAGTATTAAATAATAAATGACTATAGAAGGGGAAAGACAAAGTGGCACAGGCAGGAAAAGAATCAGAGGGATAATCTGAGATAAGACCCGAAATGAGACTGTAAGTCGACAAGTGGGAAAAGTATAAAATGGCTAATCTAGATAAGATCAGGAGTGGATTTACAGTGGGCAGAGAGCTAAAGGGCTGAACTTCCTGCTCCTACACTGGCTAGAGCTGCAGAGGTGCAGTATAGCCTCCCCCATGATGGCTGTGTCTCTGCCCTGAGTGTTTTCTAAAAAGGGCAAGGCTCTAGATGAAACAGTGAGTAGTATTTAATTGGCACTGGTTTCAAAGTTCTGTATTTTGTGCTCTCGTGGAGACCAAAAAAAAAAAAAAAAAAGGCCACACATGCAGAAAAATATATTAAAAAGCCACAAACCCAAAAGACGCACAAAAATTTTCTCCAACATTTTCCAACTCTTTGCCTGTATCTGATACTCCTTAGTGTTCCTTTACTTGCTTAATGAAATCACATTTCACCACAAAAATAAAAATAGATGTAAGTCATTAACTGTACTTCTACAAGAACTGGGCTCCAACATTATAAGCAGTGTTAAAAAAACCCTTGGGGTTTGAAAATGAAACGTAATTTCCAATCTATTAATCTAATTTTGAAAATAAACAAACAAAAACTTCTCACCAGACTCATGAGTCGTATCTCTACCGCTGACTGAATCCAGCCTATGCATCCAGAAGTTAAGGGGAACTCCTAAATCCAATTAGGTTATGCCCTCAGAACACTCTACCTCCCAAGTCCGTCTTCCACTAGATAGATGCACATGTAGCCCATTTCCTCCATTAAAAAGTCTTAATGGCATTTCCACCCCAGGCCTGAAGCTAACAGAAAAGTCCCTGCTAATAATGCCCTGAGATCACAGCCAACCGGTATCAATAATGGGGGTTAGAATACTTTTGAGGATCAGGGTCACAGCGAATATTCATGTTGCTACACTGGATGAACATACCATATGTTTTCTTCTATTTTGGAAGTGGGAAGCGATACATATTGCAACCATAATCAATTCACTATTTTCAGAATCTATCACTTATGCTATTTCCAGCAAAAATTGATTTGACATGTGCAAACTCCTGTTTGGCTGTAGCATCCTCATGTAACTTTTCAAAGGGAACCAAAACATTTCTCTGCAAATCTATGCCTCTTATGCTCAAGGACAAATTTTTCCTGTGCTGCCAGCTTGGTCTCTTTTAGTGCATTGACCTCTATTTCTGACAATTTGGTAGTCTCCTCAGTATCACTGTTCATTTGAGGAACGGTGGAAAATATCTCCGACCTCTCTCAGAGTCCTTCATGTATCATTTTAATCATATTTCCCTGTAACACATTTCAGATCATCATCCTGGTGCCCCTTTGCAGTATTGAGAACTTCTCTCCTTAATCCTAAAAGGGACTGGGCACATAAACTTCTGGCCAATAGTTTCAGTGATTTTCTAAAAGGTCTCTATTCCGTAATTACATCATCAGGACAACTCTTCATATTTTCTTGAGATTAGAAAGGTTGGTTGGTTTTGTTTCTTTACTCAGATTGATATATCCCTGCTTGTGTGCTTTCCTATAAATCTTTCTTAGAAATGCTCAAGAGTATAACTGCAGCCACCAGACCTCCTCCTCTGTTATTCAGTTTGCAAATCATACATTTGCAGTTGGACAGTAAAAATGATTCCTCTACACCTGGCAGTCGTCTGCCCAGTGCTTTCCGGAAACTGCAATGAATGGCTTGCAGTCAGCTTCAGCTAGTACTGGCCTCCAACAAATACATCCTGGAAATTTTTCATAACCACGAGCTAGGCTAGGACATCTTTTTCCACTTGTATATACTGAGATTCAGGTTTTGCTGCAGCTATGATACATAACTCATTGGCCTCCAGTTTTGAACACATTATATAGATAAATGCTGCAGTACCTCTCTAGTAGATTCCTGTTTAACATTACCTGCTATCCCTCTGTTAAGACCTTGGTCATTAGTTGCCATTTATTTATGAAACTCTTCAGGAGAATGTGTATCCTATCTCTACTGGGGACCTCTGCACGAATGTGATCTCGGGTTGCTGATCTGGACAGTCACACAAAGCCGTATATTTACCAAACCGCAGGCTTCCTTGGTCTGTCAGGGTAGGCATATTATTGACAGCCTGAATCTTCTTCAGATCTGTCTGTATGTGTTCCCAGTTACTGTCTATCCCAAGGAATTTACATACTCCCTCACTGTGGCAAGCATCCGTATTAGCTTCTCCAGCATCACCCCAAAATACATCTTTTCAGCGGATGCCAAACAACACAAATTGGTGCTATTTCTTCAAACTGCCAAGGAGATGGTTGATGGCATATACACACTTTCTTTTCTCAAGAGTACAAGCCAGAATTTTGCTGATGCTTTAATCATAGACAGATACTTGGAATTAGTCAATAACTCTTATAAGGTAATGGAAATTTTTTCTCTTTGCATATTGCTTTAATTATGTGGGCCCTAGACACAGGTGTAGGGAGCCATCTGGCACTCTGTTGATTCTTCCAGTTCCTGTGTGACTCCCAGAGCCTACTCAGCTCCCTCTTTATATCTGTTCTTTAAGGGAAAACAAACTTCTCTCAAAGGAGGGGTAAGAGCTACATGCCTTTGCCACCCCCATCCATGGGGGCCTTCTTTAATTCCAAAAGGACATCCTCCATCTTATCCTTAACTATTTTCCCTCCAGCAGATCCATCATCTTGATGCAACCAATAGCCTGACAAAGTTTTACTCAACAACAGTGAGCTTTCCTCTATCACTGTGAGAAATTTTATCTTTTCCTCAATGTTAGTTACCTAACAAGGATTAGTATCCCTATATTTTAAGTGTTGGCTGGGTGCATTAATTGCTCCTGTCTGTTCTTGTGCGTCTCAACTCCGTGCGGACTCTATGTAGTCAATGGGAAGGTGCAGAACAGTTTTGTAGTGAAAAACATGCACTGGAAACAAAATGGGAGTTCATAGCTTGACAGAAAGATACGACAGGTACATAACATCAAATATATCATTTATATGTGGTATATAGCTAGGGTCTGCTGATTTATTCAGAAAAGGTACAACGCTTAAAAGATTTTCTGAACAATTTTAAATTATAAACTGATTGCAGTACAAGGGCAAAATTTTGGTTTCTGAGGTGCTGGGAACAGGGCCGAGGCATCAGCTGGGAGTCTCTTTTCCCATACTGGAGGCTTTGTACTTTGTTGAGCCACATGTACAGCTGGACCACTATCTGAAAGGCCAAGCAACTTGCCTTTGGAAACAGTGTGTTTAATGGAAGTCTTCAAAACCAAAGAACTTGCATTCTGAAGCCATCATTTAACCTGCTGCCATATTTTTTGTTAATACTCAACTGACGTACTGATGAGGGGAAAATGGAGCAGGACAGGGAGAGGTTTCTCTCTCCTGCAGTGTCATTCTAGCAGCAAAGCCCATTTTAGGCTGATTACAAACCCACCTCTCATCGTCATACAAGCAAGTAAAAAACCCTTATTCTTTTGCATGTCAAGGTTTAAGTCGCATTGACAACTAGAATTTGTTCTCAAATTTTTCAATACTTTAATCTCTTTTTGAGTTAAAAAATAGGAACAGCTCTTTTTTGAAATTTTTGTGAAGTGTCTGATGTTTCTTTGTGTCCCTCTGTCAAGCCAATGAAATCACATTATATCACAAAATCCAAAACTTAAGTAGATTTTACTGACTATCCTCCAGGCAGCTTCACTGTTCATTTTTAATCCATGTAGAGTGTCTAAATACCACAGCGATAAGTGCAGGCATGTAGATAGATTTTGACATTGGTTCACGAAACAGGGAGTCTTCAAGGGCAGCAATTGAAGAATCTCTAAGAAATTGCCATCGTTCAGGAAACAAGACATGATTGTCCATCATTGTAGCTGATGGAGAAAATAAAAACTTGTGGAATAAAACCTGTGGAATAAATATATTCTGTGACAGCAGCTGTCATTGGTGAATTCTTTTGCCCGCCACATCAGAGATAGTGGATGATATATGGAAGACAGTGGATTTTTTGCTGACAGATAGTTTTCTACAGTTTCCAAGCTGCTAATGCAGTACAGATATTGTTTTTCAGTCTCTCTAGCCTGGCCAACACTTTAATCTAGTATTGATATTTAATTTGTTCCTTTAATTTAGCAATCTGGTGACCCTTCAATCCCACTTACTAAGTAGTTAACAAGTTATGTCTTCACTTACTAATAGAAGAGGAAAAAGTGAAAGCGAAATAAACCGGGAAGTTCTATAATCAAAAACTTTTTTTTAGAGCTAGTTAAAGTTGCTAAGAGATGTAAGTACCTCCTGTTCCCTTTGTTTACAAGCACCGAGAAGCCTCAAAGTAAACAATTTAAGATGCCATAAATTTTATACTACCCACAGTATAAGCACTGCATTATGCTAAGGAGAAAGAAATACGGATTTCATCACTGCATAGAGAATTTAGCCACTGCTCCCAACAAATGCTGTAATGCAATGTCAAAACACCAGTAAGTAATGTCAAAAATAAAACCAGAGAGACCCAAACCAATTCTTAGATTTTCTTGAAAAGAAAGAAGGAGAGAAAGAAGATATGGAAATACGGATCGGCATGTTCATATTTCATGCAGCTCATGAGTCTTAAGACCTGGAATCTGCACTTTCATTTCTAGTAAGCGTGTTTCTCACCCTTCTATCTTTCAAAAGAAAAAATAAAGTGCAGGCTAACCCATTTAACCCAATGAGGTGGTTCTGGTTATCTGTTTTGCTATTTCCAAAAATAAAAAACCATCTCTAATCCGAAAGTTAACTGCCAAAGTTAACTATGATGATGTAAATGCCCACTTTACCAACTATTTCACTGATGGGTTACTTTAGTCATGTCAGCTTCTTCTGTAGTCCCAGATCATCAGTTAAGAAATTGCACAGCAAAATAAACAATATAAGGAAAGGTGCTGCCCATAATACATTAATTTTATTTCTAATTCATAAAAAATCTCATTTAAATGAAGATGAAGCATAGTTTCCTCTCTGTCAAAACAGATTTTCACAACACGAATGGACCAGGACTGAGTCCTAGACAACCTGCAATTGCTGTACAGAGACACTGTTATTTCTGCTTCAGAAGGTTCATTTTTCCAGAATAGCAGACCTTTAGTTTGATGGCCGTTTTATATGTTGGCAACTTCAGCTTAAAAGGGTTTTGATTTTTTTTTCCCTTTATATCAAAGTGAACAACTTCAACAGACAGAATGACAGAAATGTTCGTTGGAAGGAAACCCTGGAGGTCATTTAGTCTAATCTCCCACCCCAAACTAGATCAAGTCAGTTGTGGATTTGTCCAGCCAAGTCTTAAAAATCTCCAAGGATGGAGATACTGCAACAATCTGGGTATCTTTTCCTATGCAACACTTCCCTCCAGTGAATTAGTTTTTCTTAACGTCTCATCTAGACCCTGCAACTTGTGTCCACTGTGCCTTGTTTTATCATTTGCCATTATTGGTAAGAGTCTGGCTCGGTTGTCTTTGCTACTCAACAAGTAGCTGTCGGCTACTATTTGCTCACTCCACTGTCTCCTCGCCACCAACTCCCTCAATTTTTCTTCATCATCCATGCTTTCTTGGTTCCTGACCATCTTGGTTGCCCTCCACTGGACCCTCCCCAGCTTCTCAACATCCCTGTAGAACTAGGAAGCCTAAACTGGATACCGTATCCTCAGCATGGCTGCACAGCAGAAAACAAGAGCATCTCTTGGTCTGTTAGCCACACATCGTATATTGGGTTACATTAAGATGACTGTCTTATTCTGCTGGCTCATATTCAGCTTGATATTTATTATCTTAACCCCTAGGTCCTTCCCAGATAGTCTGCCACTCAAAGAGATAGTTCCTAGCCTGTACTGACAATGGATTATTCTGCCCCAGATGCAGAATGTTTCCTTACTGAACTTCATGACATTCCAGGTAGCCCAGTTCTCAAGTTTCTCAGGGTCTCTCAGTGGAAGCCCTGCCATCTCAGAACCACATATACATGTGCCCAGTGTCCTTCAAGGCAATGTTTTTCAGACAAAACCACAAGATCCCTTCTCGCTAATCAGGAAACCAAGTGGTAGGGAGAGCAGTACAAGGTGGAAGGTAGATGTGACCACTGGAGGAGGAGTCACTGCCACGAAAAAAAATGGCAAAACTAGACAAACACAGCTCTAGATGGACAATCCTCCCTACAAAAGCCAAAGCAATCAGGAGCAGAACACTAGGAGCAATGCAAGAGCCTTCCCACCTCGCTTTAATCACAGTATTTCCATGCTATGAAGGGTTGTTTGTGGAGGAGATGGAACTAGTTGATGTCACCTCAATCTCCTGGGGTGAACATGGTGTTACACGACACCTTAACCCCTTTGCCCTTTCGATCAGCTCCTCTCTTGGAAAGGGCTGTCGCTTAGAAGATGAAATATATTTACAAATTAATTAACTTAGGCCAGTGACTGAAGAATCAGATTTCTACTAACAGGGATTCTGTCTGAGTGATGGATACACAGAACACTGGAGGAATAAAATACTAGCCCTTCTAGCCTCCCAAATCTGAATGTTCAGCAATCACACAACATTTCCCTTCATCAGTCTTTTCTCCTACACTGTCAACCCTTCTTTTCTAAAAGCCTGTAGAATTTGCTTTAGTAGAGGAAGGTATGTGTGTACTGAAGAGAGTATTTGATCTCTGAAAACAGCTCATCAACTCATTAAATAGACAGAGGCCCATTACACAGCAGAACTATGAAAGGCAAAGCAGAGTTGGTGGTGAGGACAGAAGCATGGGATTAGCTGAGAATAAGACTGCAGCCTCTGATGCATAACACAGTTTCTGATTTTAGGACCTGAAGTAGGGGCAAGCCTATGCTGAAAAGTTCATGGCACAATCTGTACATTATGTGGGTTGGAAGCTTCATCTTATGCTTTCTCATGTAAAACACAAGCTGTTTGTCAGAGGGGTTGTATTTGCACAGCTAGGGGGATGTTACAGAATAGAGGCTTACACACAACAGTGTGGGAAGGAGACTGTTCTGATGCTTTTGAGGAATCTTAACATAAGTTACTGGTGTGATGAAGTACTCACAGAGCAAGGGCTACCATTTATTCCTGGAAACAAACGTTGCTGCAGAATTCAGACAATCTCAGCAGAAAGGTAGAGGGGAACTCATGGTCCCAGTCCTTAGTCAGTCATGCAATAAAGCTTCAGGTGGTGAGCAATGTTAAACAGGCCTTCATCATACTGCTTCTGTTTCATGCTTCCTCTCTGGAGGGGGAAGCCTTAACGAGCCACTTGCAACTCCTGCCGTATTAATTCTACTCTGCAACTCGCTAAAGCAGCAAAGCAGAGGCCCAGACAATTTAAGCTCTCAGCAATTTATTTAGAGCAGACCTTACAGATTAGTGACACTCCAAGGATATAAGAGATTACAAATAAAATAAGCTTTGCTTGCCTCAAAGAACCAAATCGAATAATAATAAAAAAAAAATCCAAATTCATTTGTCAAAGAGAGGGTTCATAATTTAGTGGAACAAAATTAATCTTCACAATCATCAAGTGTTGGTCCAACAGTACATCTGATGTTTGTGAGGGTTTGCTTATATCAGCTTCACAACTAATAAATTTTGAGAAACTTTTTGCAAGAGCTGTGGTTGCTTGCCATAATGTCTGACCAGACTTCAATGTTGATAATTAGGTTTTTCCCTCTATGAAATCTCTCCATGATTTGAAATGGTAACAATGATTTTTCTTTATTTCCTGTTCTATATTGTTAGCAGAAGTCAAATTGTTCTACGAGATAGCTGCTGTGTTCTACTTTAGAGCTAGGTAATGAGACTTCTTTTATCTAATATCTGTACTTTCTTATTTAGCAGAAGGTATTTATGTGTTATTCTTTTTACATTTAGAAAGGTCATTTAAACAGCAGTTAGGTAGGCAGCATCTGACAAATAATAATGCTGAGTTGGAAGTGGGGTGGACAGGAAAAGTCGACCAAATGCCAATATTCTGCTCACTGTAATGAGTGAAGCAGCACAGTGCAGTAGATAAGGCTGACCTCAGAGATCCATAGCTGATTACAGTTAGGGGATGCTATTCCCGGGGCATGAGGATTAGAAAGGCAAACTTCAGTGAATGTAGTTGCAGTTAATCTCCTGTTGCCCATCCTTCCTCTCTGCTGGCAACAATCAACCGTATGGCATGGGGTAAACGCCACAATGCCACACGCTCTTCAGCAGAGTCATTGGCAATTTAAATAGCTGTGAAAGTTTGCACTGCAGTCCGTCAGAAGTGCTCATGTGGCAAGACACCTTTATCAAAGATGGGCAATACAGTGTTTTATATAAACGATTTAAACTTATAGCTAGAGCTTATTCCCAGGCATCTCACAAGCACACACACAAACACAGTCTTTTTCTTCCTGTCAATTGAAAGCAGGATGCATTAGCACGGAAGTCCAGCACAGGAAGAAAAGGCATGAAAAGAACAAAGACATTTTCCACAGGTCGTGCTGCTAGGACAGCAAAAACCTTGATGCTTTAAGCCCTTGCACAGGCAAGTCTTCAGCAGCTTCCAAACATTTTTACTACAATTCAGGAACCATATTTACCTAACATGAACTGGAAGCTATTAGGCCCTGTCCTTTTTATCAGCAACACTGCTGGTATGCCTGAATTAATTTTATTGTTTGTAGGAATTTTCTCTTATATTTCTCCAGAGTACCAGAGGCCCTGCAGTAAGACTAACAGAAATGAGACTCCTGACCTGAAGTGTGGTAAAAATGTGGAGAAACATGAGATCCAGTGCTAAGTCAGGGGTGGAAGTACCGGAAAAAGAAGAGATTCACCAGGCCTTTGCTGTAAAGGCTGGTAAGGTAGCTAATGCGTCAGTGGATGTGTTGAGAAGCAAAGGAGACACAATTATACTTTCTGGAATAATGTCAAGCAATAACAATTTCCACAGTGACAGACCAAGCCATCACTTGCTGAGGCTTTTGAGGCAGGAAGGGAGGGAGAAGTAGTAGTCTGATAGGCTGTCAATGGTAGCTCATTATGTATTTTTGACCATCAGCCCCTTGTAGGGAGGGAAAAGCAGCCACCCAGCCAGGGCAGGTATATAATCTGATTGATGCTTCACATAAGTGGCTTTCAAAAACTTGACTGAGCATGAAATCTCATCATTAAAGTTTATGTCCTGAGTGAGTGGGGAAAAGAGAAAGAGAAGGAAAGAGACCAAACCAAAGGGAACCAAAGCTGACAGAATGATGGCAAATTTATGGCCAGGCATCTACTTAAGCATGATTCCCAAAGCTAATCAGCCAACACCAAAACAGGCTTCTGGTTCTGAATGAAATTAAAGAAGAGGCTCACCCTCTCTCCCCGTGCAGAAACATAGAAGAAACCAAAAGCAGTGAAATCAAAACCCATGGGATCCCTGGAATGCAAGTATCTGCTCTGTCGGTTTTACCAAAGACTCTTACAGCACTGTGGAATAATCAGGCACAAATAATCTAGGGTAATTATATCCATTAATTCCATGTTTAACCCTCTGCTTTTCTCTGGTTATATAGAAAACATATACTGCTTAAACAGCTTCTAAGTCCTCAATTTCCATATTTCTATCTGCTTAATACAAGACAGGCCGGGTGCGGAACACGGACATGACAGCACTGCATCCAAAAGACCCTTCGTGCCAGAGGCAGGGGATGTTAAAACTTCAGGAATAAAAAGGGCCTATCAAGATCACAAAATACTCTTAAGTCTCAAAGGACTGGGGAAGAGGGGAATATTTCAGCAATATTCATTCTGATTTGAAAACAAATTGGTCTGCCTCACTTTGCTCCCCCTTTTGTGTTCTTTTTGTGCAATTATTCTAGCTAATGTTCACAGAAACAGCAAATTTTAGTGCCCATTGGAGATTACTTGTGAAGAGTGAATTTAAAATTCTTAATCATAAGCATTCACTGTGTAAATGTGCTTCAAAGGCCTAGGCTCATCCCATCAGGGACTAGCATTGCCCTAGGTAACCAGTGTGTGCAATCAGAGCTAATCAGTCAGATCTGATTTCAAATATCCGCAATAAACAGATCATGGACAAGCTGCAAGTCAAAAATTATTCATAGATATTATTTGACAAATGATTTTGAATGCTGAATAATTCAAGAAGATCACACATTGTTCAAAGACAATTCCCAGGGAGAAAGAAGGGTGAAATTTGTTTTATAAGTTCATGATGGATTCTTCATCTAAGGCTGCTCAAAATACCCTGATGAATAAGGTTATCCTCAGCCTCTCATAGTTATTTCTAAAACATGAACTTTTGAATGGCCACTTTTCAGGAGGAGGCACCGTTTTTGGGGTGCTCCATTTCCAACTAGCCAGGCAAACATCCTCCTCCAGCACTGTTTCAAGGAGCAAGACCAACGTGGACCTGTGAAGGACACCAGCTAGAATTAACGGTGTCGCTATCTGTGCAAAGAATCTGTGACACTGAACAACTCCACAGTGACCCAGAGTCATTTCTGCTGGTGTTTGGCCTTAGCGACTAGTTTGACAGAGGCTGGAAAGATTATTCTACTCACTCACTTCCCAATCTTTTGCCCGTGTGTTACTGATCCTTCCAAGAGGGCAAAAAAAGATCTAGTTGCCCCACTCACCATTAAAAAGCATTCACTTCTGAGAAGGAGTTGGGCTGCTAGTCCTCCTGAACAGCACAGCAATGTTGTGGGTTTTTTATTTATAAAGAAATGAAAAATAACTGTCCAGCTAATACAGTGGGGCATTCAGAGAAGCAGACTACATATTAGGATGTGGGTTTAAACCCTCTACTGGCTGTCAAGAATGCTATTCCAAATGAGTTACAGGTGAGAAAACCTCTCATTTTAGGTTTATTGTCATGTTATCTCTTTGAAAATGTATCACCCCTAGCATCCTACCACAACTGTGTCCAAATCTCTGAGCATCACCTGTCCAGTACTGGGCTCTGCACCTGAAGACTTGGATGAACAAGAGTCATAAGCACCGCACTGAGAAAAGTACAAAGTTTAAGAAATGGGACATAAGGATACAGAAGGAAAAAAAGAACAGGAATGACTTGTTTAGTCTAAGGAAAACCTGAGGTATGACACGATAACAGTCTCTCATTATGTAAAACGCAGCAAAGACGATGGTGATCAATTGTTCTCCATGTCTGCTGAGGATAGAACAGGACGTAATTAATTTAATTTGCAACGGAATTAGATTAGATGTTCAAAAGAAATTTCTATCTGTAAGAGTAAGAACTAGAAGTTCACTACCCCAGGCAGTTATACAATCTCTCTACAAGGAGGTTTTTCTTTTAAGAACAGGTTTGACAAGCTTGTGTCGGAATGGCCTAAGCAACTTGATTCTCCCCTGAGCTGCAGGACAGATTAGAAAACTCTTTGAGAGTCCAACGCTCTCATGATCTCTTTAAGCTCTGCTCTCATGAAAATCTCAGCCTGCCTTCCAGGAGAGCCCCTGAAGTGCCAAACTACACCTCCCCTGAAGCACAGGGAGTGCGCCACAATGTACTGTCACACTCCAAACCAGAATGTTTTAGTCCCCCTTTCCAAACCCCAATCATGCCATTTCTGTCTACTTTGTCTTACTGTAAGGAGTGCAGTTTTCAGATGCAATACAAAGGGTCACCTTGCCACCTGAAAAAAAAATGCCCACCACAGAATTTGAAGATGAATTAGATTTATCCGCAGGATGCTTTAAATGTAAATTTTGCATGACTGGAAATAAAAGGATGTTTTATAGAAACACCTATTCCTTCCTCACCAAATAAGCGAACAGAAGTACCTTAGACCCTAGGAAGAAAGAAGATTAAACTAAAAAGAATGAGAGATTGCAACTCACATGTACCTTTGCAATTCTTTTTTGCACAGATTTAATTGCTGACACACACAAGAGACTCCAGACATACTGCGGCTGCCGTTCAAAGTCTTATCACGCCTGCATGCAGGTGACTGCTGCTCTGAAGAGCCATTCACCAACACGCCAGCTCTGGTGAAGACTTTTCTCCACTTTTAAAAACTCTCCTTATCTCTCTTTGAACACAGAGCATCTCAGGTTGCCAAGGTAACATTATATGCTGCTTTTCTAACAACCAGAACACTGTTTTAAAATCTTTTCCCTTTTGCAAGTCTGGGTAAGTCTATGCTCTCAAGAATGGAAGAGCAAACAGAGCTGCAAGCTCTCAGGTTTTGCCTGCTGTTTTTGAACCCGCTTCCCATGCTCTGCTGTTTTTGAACCCACTTGCATACCCATGAAGAGAAGCACCATGTTTACCTTTCCTGCATTCTGAATCTCCTCTATTCCTCCAACACACAGTCAAAAGTTTTATACCTTCTAGACAGCACAACCCACAAGGATTTATTCATGTTTGCAACTTCTCTTCATTCTGATCATATCTCAACCTCTTCTTAATTTATTCACACATATGTGGCTATTGTTTCAGATTTGGAGGATGACAGGATAACAGCTCTAAGACCACAGGGCTAGCTAAGATAAAATAAAGCACAATCAACAAAAACGTTAGATTAAAATGTTTATATAGAACAAAGGAGGAAACATTTCCAGGCCTGGAACTCTACACTACCGTGTAATCCCGGCACCAAAATATCTTCCTTCTCGTAACCATCTACTCCTCTAGTTCTTGACCATAATGCTTTAAGTGCAAGCAAACAAGTGTCATCATTGCACCTCTCGCAGGATGTTCTCTGAAAATTTCCAGCCTCACATGTGAGTAAGTGTGTTCTGATTTACAAAGAGTGTTAAGAGTGATATCCCACAGCCTGTGAGGGCTCCCAGATGAACACTATACTTCTGATCAACCCAGTTTTGTCTTGGGTCAGAGGTATTCTGCCTCTGTGTGAAACAACTGCTCTTGCTGATTTCCCACAGATGGGAGCTCCTGTCCTGTTTCCGCACAAGTCAGATGTTGTTCCTGTAAAATTGGAAGTGGACACTCACAGAAACAAAGCACTTGTCTTTCTCTGCCTCCCCTGTTGCACCACTACCAGTTGCAGGTGGTGAATCAAGCAAAAAAGTCCATAGGAGGTAAGTGGAAAGAAATAAGGATGAAGAGATAGATCACCTCGACAAACCAATTCCTTTATTCCTCAGTCTTTTAACTTCAGTTAAAAACTTCAGACCTAGTTCAAGTCAGTTGTTTTATATTTATCGTATAAGAAGCTCATTAGACCAACTCTACCACTGCCAGTCAGTCAGATACAACACAGCTGACCACTTTGAAAAACAAGTGTCCTACTCTTGATAGGGCTAAAAATTTCACCCTGCCATTTTTACTTACATTTGTCGAAACCAATACTGTACAAACTGTATGAAATGGCTGTAAAAGCCAACTCAGGCTACCATGACCTTGTCTGCTCAGTCTCCCACCTGCATCAATATCAAGTTAAATTGAACTAGTAGCAATTTTTCCTGTAAAAGTTGACAGTGCTGTAGACAATGCTTCTGAGTGTTTCCAGGCCTAATGGGTAAAACGTTATTCTCCCTGCAATAATTATGGGTTCTATAGTACTTTGAGGAAAATTACTGTGGACAATACATAAATACTTCAATGCTGTGATCACATGATGACCAGTGCAGTGACTTTTGGGTGAAAAGGTTCAATGCCACAATAGTTATGGAATGGCTGATAAAATTTGCATGCTTTTCTACCAATCTTGTACACTGCTGTGAGGTTACAGGAAGCTGGAAGGAACTAACATTCCTAAAATAACCTTCATAACTAATTCATTGAGTTGCAGAACCAAAAGCCAGAAGCAGTCCTTCCCTGTGGCTGTCTGACTGTCCAAGTCTACAGACAAGCTGGCGTGTGGGGAAGAAAGGGGAGGAAGGAGATAATGATTTATATGTAAGATCTTGGGAAAGTTTCAGCGATATTAATACCTGACAAGTAAGGCAACTCTGCTCTTACCACGCTTGTCAGGCTCAGGTATTTTGCAGCCAACTTAGAATTCACTGGAATGTTCCTACTAGCAACATGCCAAAACCTTCAAATGGCCTAAAGCTGAGGGTTTGGGGGAGAAACAAAACTCTGTAGGAGATGGAGATGTGGGACATGCAAGTGACACACAGGGAACCTCAGTGGTCCACTGTGGCTGGACTGGGACTGTGCTGAGCATGCCCCTGGTGTCTACCCACTCTAAGACTCATCTACCCATCCTGAACCAGGTAGAGAGAGGGACTGCTCTGCTGTCAGTCCTGGGATGAGCACCTAGCCCAGCTGGCAACCACCTCTGAACTGTTCTGTGGTCATAAGGCCCTGCACCAGCCTCTGCTAAATGAAAAGCACAGTTGTTAAAGGCCAGGCAGTTAAGAAGCTGTGTGCACTGCAACAAATTCAGTTACTCTGCTGAAAACTCTCTTCAGGTTTACCTTGGTGGGTAAAAATCCAAGATGTTAGTTGGGATAAGAGGGGTTGAGGAAATAAACTGTCTAAAATAAAAGGATATAACCTATTAAAAATGATGGCTCTAATTTTGGCTTTTGGTACAGGACTTGAGTCAATGTATTTTTCATTTTGAGATAACACACACCAAATATCTAGATACAAGTGACAGCTTACAGGCATTTGAACTCTTTAATCTAGATATCTGAAGCTTGCTTCTATTTCCACTAGTTTGCTCAGCCAGTGGTTACTCTTTGGTCCTAAAATGGGCCACACCGTGGACATTATTCACATGGAATTTCCAATCTTCAGTACTGCTTGGGTTCCTCTCTGAAAATTTTCTTATTTCCAGCACTGTTCATCTACTTCAAGCCCTTCTAAAGCTTGTAAAGTTCCCCAGAGCTTTCTCATTCTATGAATTTGCTTTTTTAAAACACTTGAAGAATAACAACAAAAATATCTGCTGAAGTGAACTGTTACCATGTAAATCCCCTTTGGCTCAAACATGATTTTTTTCCAAGCTGAATAGAGAATACAGAGAGAGAGGGGGAAGTGGAGCAGGAATGTTGAGAGATGTAAAGCAAACAATCAGGTCTTTGACACCCAATGAATTTATAAAGATTTTTTTCCCCTTCTCCTTAAAACCTTTGGGATTGCAGAAATCAAATACAAGTGCTTACTGTTGCTGTAGCCAAATGACCACTTTGGACAGACAGCAAGGACAGAAAAGGATGGTAAATCTTATAAAGAGGCTGAGATCTTGGAGTCACTCGGTGCTCCCCCACATCATGGGAAGAGGAGACAGAAACAACTCCAGACAGGAGCCTTAATGTGCAGGAGAATACACAGTGCCTACTAGCTCCTAGGGAGCTCAAGGGGAGACCAGATTGTGGTCCTTCCTCTCCCACCTCTGTTTTTTGCCCACTGAAAGATTTATTGGACTCCTTCAGTCCTAATTTATTTTTATTTATTTTGACACATAGCAGAAAGAGAAAGGAAAAGAAGAAACTGCTAGTAAGCTGGAATAAATAATAACCTCTCCTTCCAGTTATTTCCCTTCAATTATTATGCAACATCATTCACACCATCCGAGGAATGAAAAGAAACCAAGAATTCTCTCAAGAGCTGTGATCACTTCTTCCATAGCTGACTGTGGTCCCCAAACTATGTATTGTTGCTTATTTTGCATACCCATCAGTGATCACACTAATACCAAACGTCTCACTTTGCTGCTTACATTCCAAGGGAAGGTCCTGTTGCTCACAGAACATGCCTGGCCTCTTGCATGTTAAACAGGTACCTAAGGTTCATGCTGATTTCTGGATCCAGCCCTTGTTTGCTGCAAGGGGGAGTGACCTGTCGCCTTCCTAGTTTGAGCTAAGATAGTGCCTGGGCTCACAGAGGTTAAATGCTTTTTTAGTTCTCCTTTAACTTCTCATTTCCTTGCTCTAGAAACACCCTCGTAGGAAGGAAAATGAAAATGTAGTATTGCTGCAAACTACCATCAAAAAGGACCAATTTTCCTCCCACCTCATCCTGCTTTATAGAAGTATAATTGCACTTATTTGAGTGGAGCTACTGCAGATTCTCTAGGTGAGTACCTGTGTGCGTGCATGTGTGAGAGACGGAACGTATGTGTAGGATCAGCTTTTAGACCTTTCCAACTGCAGCGCTTAACATTGTACAAAATGTCCCACATGTACCTCGTGTTTGGTGTCTTCTAGAGGTAAGCAAACCTTTTACCCCCAACCTCCTCTGGCCCTGACTTCCTCACCTTTCCATGAAGCACAAGTCTGCTAACTGTCGGGTCCTTATACTTTAGGCACAATCCTCTCTTGATGAAAGCAGATAAGCCCTCGGGCTGCTGGATAGCTGGAAGGTTAGTAATTACTTTGGCCTCTGCTTTAGCATCTCCTCTTTTACAGCTGAGAGGGAGGTGTGAACTTCAACAAATCACAGAGTTGCATGATCACCATGGAAACGAGGGATGAGCACCTCTTGTGATGAAGACAAATAACTGGTGAGAGGATTCTGTGTGTCCCCCTCCCCTTATTGTTTTGCATTAAATATCTAAAACTTTGGAATCTCAGACAAGTCGGGAATGTTAAACAGATGTAACAGCAACAGCTCAGAGCAGTTGCATAAAGAACAGTTTACCTCTCCTTACAAAAGGTGTTCACAAGTACTTTCAAAACCTCATACTGGCTTAAAGAGGTATGGGATACTTTCGGTTCCCAGGACAGCCCCAGGCTGGGAGAGCAGAGCGGGCTGCAGGACAGCGATGCTTTTGATAAGCTTGAGCTGATTCCGTTCCAAATGGAATTTCATGTTCTCAGTATGGTGCAGCATAAGGTGCAAGCAGGTGTTCACAACCCACATGTCAGTAAGAGATCTCATGTGGGGGTAGGCAGCACTGTCATGTTATTTCACCGGAAAAATTTTAAGTAACAAATAGTATTGGGAAATTGGAAAGGCATAATGGCTTGTGTGGTTTTTGTGCCCTGCTACTCGATACATTTCCTCCCCTTCTCCCACCCAGTAATGGGAATTTTTTACTTCTTCCTCACCAGAATCCACAGAAATGTTCAGCGTGCAGACAGATCATCTTCATTACTGACAGGCGAAGCTGTGTACTTCTACAGATAATGTCTAGTGCTTTAGCACTCATGTTTCAAGAAGAAGCTGAACTCCACTGTGCTAAATACTGTAATGTGACCACAGTAAGAAAGAGACTAAGGCCTGCCTCAAAAACCTTTAAGATGACAAGACAGTGGAAAGATGGAAGGGAAGAATATTTTATTTTTTTTACTTTGCAAGGTTGCACCTTCCTTATCCAAGAGGCAACTCAACAGTTTCCTAAGGTCTCAGATAAAGTACATGTCTGCAACTGAAACTGAACCTGTAAGTCCTGGCTTCTATTACCTTAATTGCATAATCAGCATCCTTCTATAATGGAGCTGTCACAAACACATCGTTCAACACACAAAACCTAAACGAATGGAAGTACCACATGCTACCACACTAGAGGGTGCACGCCCTTCAGCATCCACCTAAACTAGCTTGTTGGTAGGAACAGTGTAGTTTCAGTAGTGCAGACCCTTACATTTAGTAATTCAACTCAACAGAAAGCAAATGACATTTCCCACAAGAATACTGTTCTTCCATGTCCTTTGTCTGGTCCTTGGCTTTGCTTGGACAAAGACATATCCTGAATCCTGTCTGCTGGAAAGGCTCCTACAGCTCACCTTCCCTGAGCTTCCTGTATCAACTGGCTTCCATCTAATTTGCCCAGACACTAGGCCTCAGAGAATTTGCCTGGTCCTTTCTGATCAAGATCTGCAGATCTCCCTGCGCATTCATAAGTCTTTCATCTCCCCTGTGTTGTTTTTTTCTTCCCCAGTGTCACTCTCAACTACATCAAGTCATGATACCTGAACAGCACCTAGAACAGGAACATTCCAGGTTGCTTGCAGTGAGTACATACTGTTGTAAGCTAAGGAATAAATACCCCTAAGCTGAAGATGGGCCATGGAAAATGCTACATAAACATCTTAAAATCCATCACAGAACCACAGGTGTTATGGTATATCAGTAAGGTGTATATATGGTATATCAGCAGGTGTATTATGGTATATCAGCAGGTGTATATAGAATACAAAGCTCACAGTGCCATAGGTAGTGACCTATTCTACGTAGACACGTATTACCTGAAGACACAAAAAATGCCTAAGGTGAAAGACAACCTTTGGCTACATGTGAGATATTTTGTTTTTACTTTTCAATGCTTCCAGAGGAATGAGGATATCTTGTTTTTATCACGCAACATAGTTGCTAATTTACTGATGCTTATTTTTTCCTTTCTAAAGTCCAACGCATCTGCAGGAATGGAACTCAAGTTTTATTTCTTTGAAAACATATGCCTCTGCACTTGTACTGAAGCATAAATTCTAATAGCTCTTAACACCACACTTAGATGCTCAGCTCAGCAATGCAGTTTCTGTACACACACAAAGCCAAGTAATTACAATATATTACGTAGATGGTTCAGACATGCAGAACTGACATAACTATACAAGGAAACTAATACATTTAAGTGATTATGGCAAAAACATTATTCCACAAATGTGTGCATGTTATATAAGACAACTTCATTCATCTGTTCAATTTCTGCAAACTCACCAGCTAGTGAACTTCCTGCCAAGAGTCTTCATATAAAAACTCACTTTCAAAGAATATAGGAAATCTTTGAATTAATTAAAAACCGTATTAGGGAAATGTGATATACCCTGCTAAGAACAGGGTCATGGAGTGACCTATGACTCCAATCACAGATAATTGCAATAAGACACATAGCAAACTGACGGAAAACACGCTATTAGTTAAAGATTACTCAAACCCGAGAAATGTCTTTATGGATGTTAGCTAGCAAGTAACTCTGAATGACAACTAACTCTGAGGAAATCTTAAACTTGTCAAATCAATTCTCATCCTCCAGTGGTTCACTCAACTCCAAAATGGAACAGGCAACAATGACAGACATAGAGAGGTCATCATACAACCAAGTCATCTCTCTCTAAAAGGCAGATCCCCACAAGCCTTCCCAGCCTTCTGAAATGAAGTAATAACAATGAAATCATATTTAGGAGCACATTGAAAGTCCACTGAAAGCTATCAGGATTTATCTCAGCTCAAATAGGCTTAAAACTTGGCCAGTGATTAACTTTTAAGCTGTCAGGGCTCTGCAACAGACAAGTATTTTCTCTAGCATGTGTCTGGATCATCAGCATGGGAACAGCTTTTGTCATACCATTGCTTAAATTGATTTAAATGAAGTAGCATAGCATAGTGGTAGAAGGAGGAGCATAATAATCCAAGGAATAACTTCTGAAAGAGTAGCAGGGACTTTGCCCTACCTCATACTGCCAAGTTCTCAAAGAGGAAAGAAGATAATCAGCAAGAGAAAGACAACTTTATCCCAGTCCTGTGAACTGTTTGCCGCTGATAACGTCATAATGTAGCTCATTCACCTTCTTGGACCTGCTTGTGCTGTCCTTAAGACACATGGACAGAGCTGTGCCAGGGCCCCAAAGAGTTTCTACGAGAAAGCAGATATATTGTACCTTTGTGTAGGAAGACTGTGCAAGCTCACATATTACTCAAGGCAAACTCTTATCAGCCTGCAGAAAACAAGACAATTACTAAAGCATTCACGCCATCAGCAGCCTCCCATTTCTCTGACGCTCAAGTGTCAGTTGTGCTAGTGTTCAGAGATGAGTGATGGAGGATCTATTCCAGTGTGACCCGGACAGTGAGCTCTGAGCAAATCCCTTCTTCCTAGATTTTCTATTTAGGAGCTCTCCATGACCTCTCCACTCTGGAGACCTTGAGATTCTTCTCCATAGTTACCCATCCAGGAACACCAGAAGGATGGAAATCACTCCAGAAATCACAAATCCACATGATTTGGTTTGCCCTGTGCAAAGTGGCTGCATCTACTTCTGCCATACAGGAACAACTGGGTTCACTACAAACGCCTAAATGTTATTGCTTCTTTGTTTTACCTTAGGGTAAAATACCCTCCTTCCTGTGGAAAGAGTCAGCAGTAATGTTGTAATATGCACTCGCAGTAGCAATCACCACATTGTTCTAACAGGAAGTTCTAGTAACCTGAGAAATGCGAGAGTCTCAAAGCACTACAGTTACACCAGTATTCTCAACTACCCATCAGAGAGCTTAGGCACAGAGGGATAAGCGGCTTGACAGATTCAAAGAGGACAACTGGAGGAGTTGATGCACGATCCAGGTCTCCTAGTGTTACAGTCCTTTGGTGCTTTACCTACTATATGACGCTGAAGTCCAGAAAAATGCCAGCAAGGCCCACCAAGCACCCGCTAAAAAGAAAGGATAGGGATGGCAGCAAGTCCAGAACCACCTGCCACCTTGCCCTGCTCAGCATATTTGGAGCCTGGATGCTCTTTTGGCTTGGCTCTCTTTTCTTCAGATAGATAAAGCGTATTTCTCTAACGCACACCCCCTTGTTCCACATGTAGTGGAGGAAGCTGAGGTGGATCATAACTAGGCCCTTTTCTCTCTGACTGTTTTTGCCTGTGAGTTGTTTTAATATGCACTAAGCAGCCGGCCTCTTTGCAATTCATTTTCCTGCTTGCTCCCAGCAATGCCCTGTTGTTTAGACACTTTGATGCACTAGTGTCTACGAACAGCTTGCCAGCAGCACCCACACAAGCAGAAACATTTCCAGACCTCAAAAGACTGACCTAGAGACATTTTTTTCTTAAAATTGACATTTTAACAGAGCACCAGAAGCAGGAGTCCAGCTTGGAGTGCCTTATTTCCATCTTCATGTAGCTCATGGATTTAAAAGGATGAGGGAACTTTTAAAGCCTCCCCTTACAGGCTAATCTCATCACTTACATTTTCTGATTGTCATTTGCTAGCTCAGGTTGAGATGCTCCCATTTATTCAGTCCTTCTCACTGGACTTAATTAAGCTGTGGAAGTTATAAATAACCAGACTCCAGGATCAGTCTCATTAAAAATTAAAGTCCATTAAAAAAAATCTGGACTATTCATATTATCACATGAAAATCCACTACATGTTTTTCTTTTTTTAATGAGAAAATACGCAGATTAAGCCACTTGAGAGTCTTCTTTCTCCACAGCTTTGATTTTAATTTTAGAAGTGCAAAAGTAAAAAAAAAAGTTTTGAAGCCAGAGAACTTCACTGCTACCACCAAAACTGCTTTTGATTCCCGTTGGAAAAAAAAGACAGCTTCAGAACTACTTTTCCCCTAATCTCATCATCACAAAAATTATGATCTTTTCTTGGATTTAAACATTACTTTGTAGTATTTTAAACCTACACAGTTCTCAGTTATGCTACTGCATGGTCTCATAACAGGAGAGAAAACAGCTTGCTACAGTGAAACAAATTAATCTACATCTACTACTCTGAGTACCTTAACAAAAACTACGCTGACAGCACAATTTTAGAGAGAACATCAGATTTCAGTTCCCATTATGATTTTAGGGGAGTAACTACCATAATCTGGGATTTATATTTTGAAGCAACCCTTTTGAATCTCCATTCATGTGACAAATTATTGTCAATACAAAAAAATTATGAATCGTCCCCTAAAAATAATTGGTATTAAAAATATTAACATTTTTTCTTATTTTTCCTCTGAATTTTGACATCAGGGTTGAGGCTATAAATGCATAACATTCCTAGGTATTATTCTGCAACCAGAACAGCAGAAAACTGTTTTCTATTATGCCTATTTAAAAAAATAAAGGAGAAGTTCTCACAAATACATTTCAGCTGCTGAGGTCTTTCAGGGCAGAAGGATGCTCACAAGACTCATCATAAATTCATGGGTTGGCAACACAACGCCAACAGGAAGCACGCTGCTTGACAGACACGGCTTCCCAGGAAAATGGAGAACTGTATTTGGCACCATCGGAGATGCTTCCGAGACACCCCTTAGGATGGAAAGCTGCCTCTAAGGGGGTGGTGCAAATATAGGAATCTGGACACTACATTTTTCTTGGTAAGCTATTTTTCACCCTCTAGGTCTGATCCAATGCAGAAGGAGCAGCGGTTGCACTGCCAGAGAACAGCAGGGCCACATTTTGCCAGAAGCAAAAAACAATTCAGCGAGGAAGAAAATGATCCCCTCTCTTCCATCCACCCCCAGGCTTTCTTACAACTTCTCACAACCACTTAGAGAAACCAGGCTCCCAGGGACAGAAATACCAATATAATCTTCAGTCCCTTAAATGTAAAGACTATCTACCCAAGTGTCAGGGGGAGAAAGAGCATTCCAGCCATTTCAAGAGTTGGTGATAATTCTTGCTCCCAGGCCATTTGTAATGATGCCTCATTTTCTCCCAATGCCATATAACTTCTCTATTATCTACTGGCATTACAGCTGTTGATTTCTTGTTTTCTCTGATGGGACTGTGCAGGGACTTTTTAAATCCAGTGTCTGACAAGAGTTTCAGGGGGGACTGTCAGAAAAATGACCATAGATTATTCTTAAATTACAGCTGTACCCAGTGGTTTTGTAACTGCCATCAGAAAAGTATTAATGGTAATAGAAGAGATATCTACAACTGGCCCTCTCAGACAAGCCATGTGTAACATATTCCCTATAATAAGGAGCTCTGCTTTGAACCGAGGCATCAACCTTAATAAACTATGCTACTCCTACTGCTGCTGCTAAGAGGTTGTTCGGACAGTTTGTTTAACACCATTTTTTCTGGGGTTTGAAATCTAGCAGCACTAAATGTATTTGCTGTGAAAATGACAGCCTCAGCACCACATCTGGGGAAGGTATGATGGAGAGAGGATTTAATTTCATTAAGATTTGTTTTCTGTTTTATCAGGTTTTCCTTTTTTAACAGTGCACCTCGTTGGATAAGGCAGTCCTCCTGTCAAAGCAGCCCACAGAACGGTGTACCACACAATGCTACTGAAATGCAGTCGCTTCCACAGCAGCAACCAGTTAGCAGGGAAAGCACTCAACAGCTTGGCTGAAGAGAGAGAAAAAAGGAAGCTATGGGCAATGTAAACAGAACCTACCACTCCTTCCACAAGGATGGTGTGGAAGGCTGCAACATTATGATTATTTTTATGCCCATGCTGTGTAGATGGGCCCCATTAGGCTTTCAGGTCTTTTCAGAATGAACAGCCTCAACCTGTACCATCGGAGCCTGACAGCAGGCTGCTGGAATGGGGTGATGATACTGGTGCTAGATGGGACTAAAGCAGGTGCCCTGCAGAGCGCATTTTGGTCTCCCTGAAGATGGCCCATGAATGATCTGCAGGCTGAGTATGTCTGGGCTGAAATTCCAGAGCAGGGAAGAAGCCCCTAGACAGACACACCGGGCAGAAGACAGCTAGAAAGAGGGTGATGACAGGTACGGAAACAAAGGAGGAGATGGGGCTGTTCTGATCGGGGCTTACACGTGTCACCCCGACAGCAGTCCTAAGGTGAAAGCGCAGACCACTATGTCATTCTCTCCAGATCACATTAACCCTTCAGAAAGAAAGAGGGGGCTGGATGATTCAGTAACTCTCACAATCTGTTTCAGGCTCTAAAGAGAAGCAGATGCTGTTTCCTCTCTCTCCTTCCACATCTCCTTCTCTTTTAAAAACAGGGAGCCCTGCAAAATCATTCTCTCCACGCAGAACAAATAGTTCATTAGTGTTTGCCTTTATGAGAGTGGGCGAGTAGATTTTGTACCTTGTCTGATCAACATTCGTGCCAATTTTTCAAGGCTGCCTTGCTGGAGCAGATGCAATAACATTTTATTATACAACACAGAATCCAAAGGGATACTTAGCATGCACTGAATCAGCATCGCACAAACCCCCTGGCTAGCTGCACTGGCGGCTGCACTGGCTCTGCAACAGCCCTTTGCAATTTCTTTAGTAAAGAAATGCATGAGGGCTGATCTAGTGGTGAGGGAGAGCGTAACTAAAGACATAAATATATTATGTCCAGCTTGGATCCTGACAACTTCAGTTGCCTTTGATTTAGCTTTGCTGCCCACAAAGAGAAAATGGAAACATCAGCAACAGCTCCTGGACTTCCCTGGTAGTTTGCAAGTACATACAGCTTCTCAGGGGGGAATGCTAGAGAAATGGATGGGACTGCCTTAGTACAAGCTTTAAATAATCAACATATTGTGACTGTACAGGCAGGCTCTAAAAATGGCTCCAGTGGGAAATGGACGGGAAGACTAAAGAAGAGGAAAGAAACAGAGACATGAAAAGGAGCAGAAGAGAGGGAGGTGAAGTAACAGGGAAACGAAAGCAGAAGTTTTGCAACATTGACTACACCAGCTCTTTGGCAGGGGTTCTACGAACCCCGATGCACTGCTCAGCCTGGCCATTTCCAAAGATGGATTAGCAAATTAATGTAAGCAGAGCATAAAGTTGCTGACTGTGGTGGCGTTGAGTCACCTTGGGCCTCATCAGCATTGCTAAACATTGCCCGTAACCTTTCCATTATCACTGAGGGTCTGCACAGCACCAGGACCCAACTGCTCCAATAATTTCAATTACTTTCCCTGACAAATTTTATGTTTCATGTATTTTACTGGCCTGATAATTATGATTTCTCTCATTTCTCGCTATCGAGCTTAATGGGTTCCAGCACGAGTGTACGGTTTCAGAAATGAAGTTCCACTTGAATTCACAAGTTATTATCTACTTTCGCTAATGGAATTGGAAAAAAGAGAAAGAGTGGGAAAGAGATAAAGGATGAGTAGAGAAGGGAGAGAAGAGAGGAAGAGAGACGCATGCACAAAAAAAGACTGAGGGAAAACATGTTGACAGAGGGAAAAACAAGAGAGAAAGAATAGAGACTGAGTTAAGACAAAGATGAAGCACAAGAAGGATGAAAAACAAAAAGGATGTATGGGAGAATGAGATAAAGACTGAGACAGAGAGAGAGACAGACACAGAAAAATGGGTATACAAACAAATGAGAAAGAGCTGTGTAAGGATCAGCACAAATGAGAGTGGAAAACCATCAACATTAAGAGCATTAAAAATGCTTTCTTGCATCATGACTGAAGAGTTGATAGGTTATCTCAAACCTTGGGCAGGCAGCAGAGATCTCAGCTCTGCACCTTCTCCCACTGACCGCAGAGGAAATGATTAATATCCCCAAATAATCTTGCTGGCAATGGTAGATCTCCCAATTAGAGCTAGCTGGGAATTAATCTTTTAAAGTGTGTTAAAGATCCTGAAAAAAAATGAGTGCAAAATGTGCTCCTTTTTCTATCATGGACCTGTCATTCAAGAAGATTTAATCAATTTTGTTGTATCTACTGACCAAAGTTGCCACTGCTCCTTCTTTTGATCAGCCCTGGAGTGCCAGAAGAGGTATACAGAGTGAGCCTGAGCTATCATTATTTGCACATCATCATCAGAGTTGTTTAAAAAGTAGGAATAAAAAAGCTGAAGTAGTAATTAAGTACCAAACCCAGGCATGGCCATCCAGCAGTAACTGGTGTTTTCCTTTCTATTTATAGCTCTGAAAACATTTACCTATATTCAAATAAAAGGCCCACATTCCCTCCTTCCCCACCTGTACACAGGCTCTCAGCATGAAAATATTGCCCTGATGTCAGGAAGAAAAAATTTACAGCAGTGACGTTGCAGAGGTGAGGGCAGGATTTGTCTTTCCAACTTTTTACTGTTGCCTAAAGTGGGCAAGTATATATATATCAGTAAAACTTTTGAAGCTGAAAGCCAGAAAAAGAATGATTTTTCTGTAAGCTGCAGGAAGTCACTAAAAGAAAACAAACATCCCCTAATGTTGCTATTTTGACAGCAAAACATTTTAAAGAATTAATGACCCACTTTATCAGAGATGTTTATGGAGACAGTGTTCAACTCTCCTGCCCAAGCCCAAAGGCACAGGGACACAAATAACCTGGTTTGGGATACAGTGCTTATTTAGGATGCAGACCATCTGCAACAGGGTTAATATCACTGGAGCACTGAGATGAAGAACATACATCCAGAATGCCATCATACACTGTCATTGTCATGGTTCACCGGTGGAAAGGTGTTGCTCTGAAAATCACTTACAAGAAAACCTTGAATGTCATGAGTTTATACACGGCCTTGAGTAGGACAGAAAAGTGAATACAATGAGCAGAGCTATAACAGATAATAAATCTCTTAATCTAAAGATTTTTTTCTAGATCTTCAAGCATGTGTGTGAGATAATAATTGAAAACAGAAAATCAAGACTTCAAAATTCCTATCCAAGTAAACATTCTAAAAATCCACTTCAGGTCAGTCTTCATTTTCTCCAAGATGTAAATCACTCAGTAAAGTTCTCATGATAAAAAGTCACTCTAAACAAGAACAATCATCAAAGCTGTATTTAAAAGCATCTAAAAGGAAATTTCCAATTATCCTTCAAAATCAATTTTAAAGAAAAAAAAAGATTTTTCTATTGGAAAAAATTTTAAAGAAAGTTTTTCTGCCCGCTCTGAATGTTGCTATGAATTAATTATTTCTGTTCTGTTGACAATACTTGAGCTGTTTTCAGTAAATCTGCAGATTACCCTACACATGTGATGGCACTTGGTCAGGCACTAGAACAACATCCACACACATCTTCACAACCTCTTTCCTAAACACCTCTAAAATGAGCTAACAATGATATTTAAATCCTCGCAAGATCCTCAAAAGAGCAGCACCATTAACAAAGGAAAGCAGAATAAAAGAATAAAGGAAAAGGTCTCCGCTTGCAACATTTTTTTCATCCATTTCCGGTATTTATCCCATGAAGGGCACAAACAAGGTTTTAATCAGAGCTAAAAGTCAAAAATACACCCTTCTAAAGTGAAATGGTGGCCATTTCACATGTATGCCTCAGTGATACACCAAGGAGGGACATCAGGTCCCTTGATGTACCACCAAAAGGATATATCGCTAGGGGGTCATTTCTGCTTTCAACATTTTTCCCTGACTGTAGTACAACCTTTCCTGCTACCAGTAACACATAACTGGGCCTCCCAAGAAGCTCGAGAAATCGCTTTAATTCTGTTTTTGAACTTTTCAATGGACCAGCTTCTTATACACAGGGGTTTAGGTCCATCCACAACTCTACTTCACCCAGCAGCAAAAAAGAGCCAGTGATGCAACTTTTTTTGTCATTACTCTTCATTTGCTCTTTGAAACGCTGTAGAAAGGAATGGTCCCACCAATGCTGATCATCTCTCAGGGTTTTTTTCTCACAGTCTACACATTGATGTTGAATGGAGGCTAGAAGAGCCAAGAGAGGGCTCTTCACTCTACATTCATTTTCTTTGTCCTGATCTACGTCCTGTCCTTCTCTGGCAATTTAAGAATAAGCAACAATCAGAAAGGAAGCTTTGTGGCTAAATAAGACTTTAAATGCGGAAGAAGATGCAGAGATTACACAAGAGTTTATGATGCTGGAGACATGGCGAGGTCACTATATGTACAAGGAGTAAAGCACAGTTTCTTATTCCACAATGCAAAGATCAAAGATATGCAACTCTAAAGTTATGTAGTAACACAGGCTCAGCCAGAAGGACTCTGTAAATGCTCAAGAATAGGCTTATTTGGTAACAGTGACTTGAAAGCTGAATACATCTGGACTAACATACGTACCCAGTGATAGCTTCTCAGGAGAGTTAATGATTTACTGAAGTCCACACCAACTACCTTCTCACAGCAAACATGGTATCCCAGGAACCCAGATCATCCCCAGTGAACAGAATAATTAGCTCCGAGTTTCTCAGCAGCATAAGGGAAACGGAAGGTTGCCATCCAGTGGATGATGGCTGAGACCTTACTGTTCCTGTCCCAGGAAGGGGAAGAGATCCCTGTAGGGTCAGGCTTGCAGCATCTGCAGGGAAGGTGAGGCAGGCAGGGACAACCCTGGCTCCCACCACCAAGGTAATCACTGCTGCGCACATCCTTTCTCGACGCTGGTGGTGGCTGTGCTCTGCAAAGTAGGCAGCTGGGCTTGTGGCTTTCTGGATGCCCCTGGCAATCTGCTGTGCTTGGCAATTCTGTTTAGCTTATGCCTTTGGCTAGTATCAATAAAGCCATTCTGCCTAGATAAGTACGGAGAGGGCTGGAATCACTTCCCAGACCTCAAAACAAACTCTACAACTTCTCTGAGATTTGCAGAACCACATGATTTGAATTTCCCTGACCTCGATTAATCATCGCTGTTTGTTTCCCTCTACCAGTAGCCAACGTAGCTGTTAATTTAGGTTTCTAGCCCAAGAGATTTACCTAAGCAGGTGAACTTTGAAGGCTGTCTATATAAGAGCAGAAAACTTTAAAATAATTAGGGGGGTTGTCAGTAGCACCTCAAGAACCAGCGTAAAGGAAACACATGCATTATTCCTCCCATTCTTGTCCCTATACCAAAACCTCTGTGCGCACTCCTGTAAAAAGGTGAGTTTCTAGCATTGTACTAGGAGTCAGTGAATTTGGATTCTGCTTCCTATTCTGTCAGAAGTTTCATGAATGACTGGAACACTGCCTCAGTTTCCCTGCCTGTGGAAGAGAATGATCTTTTTAGTAAAAACCAACTGAAGAAAAAAAAAAAAAAAGCTTTAATGTTCTTGAGTCTTAAGCTTCCCCTTGTGTATACTGGAGAAAAGAATTTTTACCCTTATTGTAAGGCTCCTTGTTAAGACTCGCTTAAATAATACAAACATACCTTCCAGCTCCTCTGTTTTTCCACACTCCACGATCTCACCCTGCTGCAACTGCTTAAGGTACAAGTATTCAGAAGAACTTAGCTATCTATTTCCCATCAGCTTCAACGAGGAGTTATTATGTGCCTGTTTACTTTAAGGGCTGTATTACCAATTTAGGGCCCCAGAGTCCGTGTAGGTTGTCCTTTGGATACATTTGTGAAGTACTCCGTTCTCAGCACTTTGGTTCAGAAAATCTTACTAACAGAGTGCATATACATTTGCTGAAACTTTCTTCATTTCTCTAGTCTCTTCTAATAAAGTGGTACTTCAGGAATGTAAAGCAAAAATATAACTTTAGAAGACAGAAAGCAGCTTCATCCCTGTAGCCCTAAGCTTGCACGCAGCCTGAAAGATGAGGACACTGGTTAGTGTTGAGCTCCTAGGATAAAGGCCTTCTCAGAGGACAGGTGGACTTTTCATGATCTTTAGCTCCACAAACACTGTCACAGCACTGCTGTCTGTATTACTGTGGTCTCTAGTGACCAAAGACCTGCGTCTAGAGGACCAAGGCAAAAGCACAGCCTCCCGTGTTTTTACAGTAATCACTAGCCCAAAAACTAGGAGAAGTAGGAGGGGTCATGGATGTGTACCTGTATTTGTGTGTGAATAAGAAAGAGGGGAGATGCCTGCAAGCACGGATGGATACATGTACTTGAAGACATGTATACATCTGTATCGGGATACAGTTAGCCAGGAAAACCAAGGCTGCTTTACTTTCAAGAATCTGAGATTCAACAGCCAGAAAGAACTACTGTCTGTGATCAGAGGGATGTTATGTAAAGCATAAGGGTCAACTTTACACTCTCAAATGTAATCTAAAGGCTTGCGCTTATTTCACTTCATCTTCTATTTTGAGAAGCGTAGGGGATTCTTCATGAAGCTACTTCACTGGCACCATAAAACTGTTGCTTGGAGGACCAAAAAGAGAAACCTTGTTTGTTGCACTATTTTTCAGAGTCCTTCAGTACTTATCAGCTACCTGGGGGATGGCATTTAATTACGGAGTTTGACTCTTCGCAGGATTCTTGCTTGACCTTGTCAAAAAGTAATTGATGATATGTGACCTGCAGATTCAAAAGGGGCATGTGACTTCTTCTCTCCCTGCTTCTCCAACCGACCTTGAGAGAGGGAGGTATATATGAAAGAGTAAGAACACCAGTGCAGGAACAACACACATCTGTTCCTCCAACCTTGCAAAAATGTGAGAACAAGCTCTATTGGAGAAGCTCTCATGCCCTACTTCTTCCGGCCTCTAAACATTTCTCCAGAACTGTATGTTTTCTAGATGGAGTTGGAAGGACACTGTTTTAGACAAACAGATACCTGAAGAGAAAACAGCTAATCAAAAGCTGCTAAATTTCAGAAGCAACAATGTCAGGAGCAGATTAATAATAAATGTTCATGTGTGCACCCCGGTGCACATGCGTGAGTGGGTGTGAGACAGGATAAGACATTCTGACAGGCAGAGCAGGAAGATGAGTATCTTCCTTTCCCTTCATTCTGCTTATCTGAGGAACAAGTGATCTCCTTCCAATTAGTTGCATCCAGACCCAAATGCTGATGAAGCTCTTGTTCATCGCTCTGGGATTGGCATAGCAACCTGCCATGTATAACAGCTCCAAAGCAGAGATGGTGGGAGCAATGGGCACGCTGTACACAGAGGTGTGAGAAGACAACAATTCAGCAGTTACTCACCACCGACCCGCCAGAGAGGTAACAAGGAGAAAAACAAGGCAGGAAAAAGAAAGCTCCCGACAAGTATTTCTGAAGACAATCTCATCTGTCCACTAAAAACAAAGACTTTACAAGACACCTGGCTGACAAAACTTTGTCTCATCATCTCAGACTTGTCCCCTAGAGCTGTCACATTAAGAGTCTGCGCTTTCAATACAGAGTCTGTGATCATGAGCCGAAGAACAGACTTGAAGCCACTTGGGAGTGGAAGAGAGTATGATCACTCACACGTCCTGGATACTCTTGTGAAAAAGAAGAAAAAAACCCATGGAAAAAAAGACTACCAGCTCCTTGGGAATTGTGGGTGTTGGATCCTGGAAGTTGGTTTTTCTAGTCCTCATCATTTCCTGCCTCTGCCTGAATATAAATAAGAACAGGAGAGGAATCTTCTACCATCAAGTCTCGATCTGATGACAGTTTTCTCCACTTGATGGTTGAAAGTGCATTTGAGTTTCAGGTTTTCTTTCATCTTGTTTGCAAACAGAATGACGTTTCTGTCATTTCAGCCATTTGCCTTCATCAGCAAGATGGTGATGACAGCCGTTTCCCAAAACTATGGGGTTAAGAGAAAGGAGGGGAATGACAAATTCGCGAAGACGGCGACAGTATACGTAAAAGTTTAATCAATACAGAATCAAAGCACTGCTGTGTTCAGGAATGCTGTTAATCTCCCTAAAACATCCAGAAACAGGGAGCAGGAAGCTTCAAGCCACCATAAGGCCTTTCCTGTATCACAGAACCAGGAGTTGTAGAACAGTTCTAACCTGTGCTTCGTTACACAGATGTAATACACAGTGATTACATTGCCCTATACTGGATAGACCCACAGAGAGGTATTAATAATTCATTAATTAACTACTACCACTACAGACAGCTAATAAAGTTGTCCATTAATTCAAGATTCAGGAGACTGTTTTAGGTAGCTGAAGGACAAGAGTATAATTCCAGCTCCCATTTTTTGTCTGTATGAACGGGATTCATCAGATATGCATAAGAGTCAGAGAACAGTTCTGAGAAATGTTTCCAGCAAGGGGGACTGAGCCCTTCCCATGCAGAAAAAGGACAATGATGCATTAGAGCATGACCTTAGGTGAAGCACTTAACCTCTTTGTGCCTCATTTCCCCCCCATCTGTGGAAACAGAAATGGCATTTACCTAACTAGCAGGGGTACTGTGCAGCTTAATTCATTCCTGCCTCAGAGTGACTTTGAGAACCTTACATAAAAGGTGCTAAGAATCAGCAGGGAGAGGAATGACACACAGGGATATTATACATAGGCTGGTGCAACAAACTAACTGTGAATTCAAATAGGTGCTACTTACATGGATATTTATAATAAAGGGCATTTTTGTTGGTGGTGGTTTTGATTTGGGGAGGAGGGGAAGGGGTTTGGCTTTAATGTACTATATCACCACTCCCAGAAAATCCCCTATTAAACCACAGGGCAGGGAATAACAGTTGCTTTCCACACCCTAGTCCACAGACACGTCCAAATGCTGATACAGAGGGACTGTCGCCAGGCCAGAGATTAGACCTCAGGCTTGGCCCTTCTCTTGGGACTCTCTTCTAGAGAGAGTTTACAAGTTGGGGACATGCAGTTTACACAGCTGCCCATTAGGTTACCCAAAGTTCACAGAAGTCAACAAAATCAGTGGAAGGATTTCTGTTTGGCTCAATATTCCTCAATTCAAGAACAAGCCTATATATTCTTCCGAGACACCACCATGAAGTAGCTAACAGCTTTCATTTCCTAGGCTGGATTTAAATCTGTGGCTGTGACACAAGTGAAAAGCCCTCATGCTCATATAACCAATCTCTAATGCTATCAAGCTTCTCAGCTTTTGTTTTGATCCCTAATGCCCTGCCCAGCACTAGCTGTGAGAAAGCTGGCCGATACCTTCCTGTGGTATCAGTTGCTAATTTGCCACCTACATGCCTTAGAAGTACGAATTATAACAGCTTCGTTTACATGTGATGCTAACTAAAGGGAAGAACTGTGGGAACTTACATCACCCACAGAAGCCCAGACACTTAACAGATCTCAACACATCCCAGCATTATAACACTTAAGCAGATCATGGGCCTGACTCCCATCTTTTACTGATAAAACATCGGTCTAACTCCACTGGCTCCAAAAGGACATGTTCTTGTTCCATGCTTAACATCACTCAGAAGAGAAAGTAAGCCCTCTGTATTTTTACCCCCCTCCCACTATCTCTGTTTGCTTAGGGAAAATACCCTCTATGCTTGGGTGACAGAATGCTACGTGAGTGGCTAGTAAGCAAGCAGCTCATTACATTGCCCAAAATTCTAGCAGCAGAGTTTTATAAATCCAGAGATAGGTAGGACAGTGTTTAAAAACATGCTCTCGCCTTCCTTTATTTATCTGACAGGAATGAGAGGTCAGATAAGGCATGCTAGTAAAAGGTTCTGCAGAACAGAGCACTGTTTGATATGCCAGAAACAACTGAGGGATATGACCTCACTTTGGATAAACACATTTTATACCACAGATATTTAGGTAAATAATGTTTGGCTGTATTAAGTAATGAATAATTATATTTAAAGTAAATTAAATGTACCAAAGAGGCAAGAAGGAATTGTAATTTGAACGTTTCATCCCCTTGCTATCTGTGCTTTAATGAAGTGTCCTAAAGGCAGTCATCATGCCAGTCTCTGCAAAAGTCTTCTTATAAGCAATGTTTTTTCACTTCTAAATCACTAGTTTCTGAAGCTGAGA
This sequence comes from Strix aluco, assembly GCF_031877795.1. Taxonomy (NCBI): domain Eukaryota; kingdom Metazoa; phylum Chordata; class Aves; order Strigiformes; family Strigidae; genus Strix; species Strix aluco. The sequence continues at coordinate 3,706,700 of NC_133932.1, forward strand.
ACCACACCCCTACATGTTGTGGGTTTTTTTCTTTCTGTCATTGGCTGTTTTTTTAAAGAAAAAAGAAAAATATTTCCAAATTTTAAAAAGCTAAGACAACATGAACCAAGTACATCTTCATGGCTTAAGAATCAAATAAGCCTTAGGTTTTACTGTGTTTTAAAACCACATGATCTCAAAGCTCATTATATCTCAGTTCCTTGGATGCCCAACTTTTCAGTGGCCTGAAATTCTGTTTGTGCATGTGCTTCTTTTCTGGATCTTTCCTGCTATGGCTGGAACCTCACAGAAGGACAAGATGGAAATCTTGTTATTTAGCTATTTAGTTAATTTAGTTTTGTCAATATAACTATTCCTAATAGCTATTTATTTAGTTACTTAGTTTCCTTGCTTTTTTATTTGATAGGAGGACAAGGGAGACGCACTTGTGGAAAGTTAAAGATGTTTGCTTACCAGATACAGACTCTGTCTGAAAATGTTTGCACTTCTGTGTGTCTTGAAGGGTCTGTGTAGTGAAAGCAGCCTTCCTCATTTGCATGTGAAGAGCACATGAAGCTAAGCAGCATCGCTGGCTGTGCACTGGGAAGTGCTCTCCTCTCTGTCTCTTTATGGGATTATGAAGTGCTCTCATAAACTGTCAGACTGACACCTGCAGCGAGCAGCACTTGGGAGTGTCCAAGCAGCAAGTGAGAGCACTTTACCATTCCAGAAAGACAGGGAGGAAAGCAGGGGAGCCCTTAAAAAGTAACAAAATTCATACTGAGACAGAGAGGTGCAATTAAGAGTGGCTGGCACTGAAGGAGAATCTTTTTCTCCATTTTAATTTCTGAAGTGCTGAGGAAGTATAAAGAGCATCTGCATTTGCATATCTGAAGCACAGGGTACCATTTCCTTTCCAGGCAAAGGGGTGCCAGGGTCTCTGGTGTGCCCTCTTGCTGCTCCTGCCATAGTGTGCTGTCTAGCATTATATTTTCAAATAGATTTCAATATTCAACAGTGGGAGCTTTCATTGTAACCTTTGCAATCCTAATGATAAAGCAGAAGGTTTGGGTTTTTTTTTTCTCCTCTTTCCTCTTTACATGACGAAGCACTGCTATGTTCTAGCTGCTTTCCAGATACTTGGAAAGACATGATCCCTGCCCTGGGGAACTTTTAAAGACTAAAATGCAGGCAGAGGTTATCAGCAGGAGAACACACACAGGCCATTTTTATACAAGCCAGTAAATCTCTCTGAAATTGATATGAAAGAAAACAGATTTACCCTCACAACATACAGTGATAAAGGGTATAAAGTTCAATATTTTTACATAACACTTTACCAGCGCAAATAAAGAGGCAAAGGGGCACATGGTGGGATCCACATTCCCCGCAGCGTATGAACAACAACTCTTCTGGTATGCAGTGGAATCCTCGGCCTGGAGAAAACCAGTCCAGATGTGCCTGGCCTACAGGAATACGTGAGGCGGCTATAGCTCCCAGCGCTACATGAAAAAGCATTTAGATCCCTAACATAGTTCATTTATTCATTTTGGGAAGTGACTGACTTAACTTCAGCTGCTTGAGAAAAGCAAAGGAACAGTGGAAAACAATGGAAGGTGTGGTAAAAGTCATTGTCAAGCTCAAAAGTAGAAAACTAATGTTCAGTTGCCATGAAAGATACCACAGGAACTTAGCACCACATGGGAAAAAAAATCAGGGAAGAGTCAATCTCTGGGGAAAAGAGCAAGTCAAAGTAGGAGGAGTGACAAAATCAATGCAGTTCAGTGGGGATCATTCAGACTGCATCTGAATGACTGTTCTGTTGAAAGTTAGGTGAAATCACCACTGTTTCAGGAAAAATAACAAAGGAAACTGAAATGCAGAAAAAGGAGAAGTTACAGAAATGTGAGAAAAAAAAATGGGGGTATGCCTCTCCCGGTTTGTCAGATCAATTCATAGACACACATCTTCCCTCTTCCTCTTCGAAGCCCATCTGTATTACCTGCATTCAGGCCTAACACGGGAGGACATGAATCAGTGCATGCCAGAGCATAAATGAGGACACATGTGAGTGCAGAGAACTGTGTCTGTGGCCAAGTTCATGCACGTGAGAGCTGGTACAGGTACACATGAATAAGTGGCAGCAAGTGACACATACGTGCTATTTCAAGTGCTTCACTTAGCAAATGAACTCCATAATATTCCCCCTGAAATTGGTCGCTCCTGGGTGTTTAACGAATGGTTGGTCATTTAATGGCCCAAGGCAAAGCCAAGGAAGGTTAACACACTGACAAAGCAGACATTAACTATGATAACAACTGTTTTCATGGAGGATTATTGCTATTATAAACCTTATTCAACATCATAATGCCAACAATCATTCCCTAGTTTTTCCTTGTCTTTCAAATAAAGTTAGTGTCTTCTATGATGCAGCAGAGCAAACAGCACAGCCAAAGTCTGAGGCCTTCAACTTTTAATAATCACTTTTCTGCTTGTTCAAGTACAAGAAGTATTGGGCTTCAGCTGGAAGGTATACCAGCATAAGAAAGCCTCAATTGAACAGAACTCCCCAAGCACCTTTTATCCTGGAGTAAGCCTCTCCACCACGCAATTTGGTTGGGACAAAGAGAACAGAGCTTTTCCTGAGGAGGGGGTGTGACATCTGCCAGCTAGAGATGCCTACTGAAGCATTTGTTGTGGGGGTACAGAAACCGGAGACCACCAGACAATAGAGCTGATCCACATCTAACAAACTGCAAAGAAAAAGAGTTAAACTGTGCCATCATCTACCTACATCAGACCAAGACACTGCAGTCAATGCCTCATCTCTGAGGCTTGCAAAGAACACATTCAGAAAGGTGCAAAGAACTTGCCTTAGCACCTCATTCAGACAAAGCTCCCTTGCTTCAGCCCGGCACCACCACCAGCTGTGGAAACACACTGGGACTTTCCAAAGCACCATTTTTCAACTTTTTCTTTAGGTACAGATCCCTCCAAATTTTCCAGTGGGAGTGTGGATCTCAGCACAGTGAACATACTTTCTGTCAAATGCTGGCCTTCGGAGTTTACATTTCATTTGCTCTGTAGAAATCACTGATGGGTCTATGCAGGGGGGCTGTGTTTCAGGGTTACCAGGTACCGTCCACTTAAACATCACCTGGCTTGGCTTAGGAGACGTGTAAAATACATTGCCTCAAGTAAAAGATGCATAGTGCTTTTTTTCCCCATGAATAAGATACGCTTTGACACTTGAAACAGAAATTTCTGCTAGGAAGAAAACCCAGTGCATGGTCTTTGCTTTGAAGGGTGCAGGGAGGACATCCAGCCGCAGAGGCCATTAAAGATGGAAACCAACAGGCAAAAGCTACAGATGCTCATGAGGTACCATCACGGAATCACTTCACGATATTCAGAAGCTACAACAAAAGGGATTATTTTTCTTTAGCAGCAAAGGTAAGGTATCATAAGCATTACCCTGCAAAGATTGCAACCCGGTCTCTCAAGAAGATTCAAGAGCCCTGGCAACAATTAGGCCACTGAGGGCTCAAGCAGATAAGTCTAATTAAAATCCTCGGTGCAGAGATCAGTGACCTAACAACACTTGATCTTGTCAGCTTTGCCACATCCGCCTCCATCTAGTGGTGAAGGGCCACGAGGGAAGTGGAATGGATAGAGGCTGGCCATAGATTTGTTTGACAGGGTTGCAGGAAGGGAAAGGAGAATGTACAGTATCATCCATATGCTGGAAATGAAGCAATCAGTGAAACTTACAGTATCTAAATCTCAATTAGGCTTTGAAGTTTAAAAATGAAAAAGACCGAGATCAGATGGCTGAAACATTTGTATCCAACCCATATGATAAATGTGTTTAATAATAGTTGTACTTTAAACTTTGCTATCTCCTTCCACTTTAAGATCTCAGAAGGCTTTGCAAGCTTTAGAAATAAAGCCTCATAATACCTCTGCAAGGTCAGCACTATTATTCTCATTTGTAAAAGTGAAATAACTTGGCCAAGGTCACATACAGAGAGTCAGTTGCAGAGTTGGAAATAAAACCTATCTTTTTTGGCTCTCAGCTATGTATATTTCAGGTGATCTGCAAAGGCAAAATACTTGGGTATGTGCCCATTTTTTTTCTTTTCATTTTTATGATGAATAAAGAAGGTCTAAAGATCCTTCTAAGAGTTCATATAAACTGGCCTGAAGGACAACAGTGGTACTTCAAGCAGGAATGATGATACAGATTTAATTTTCAAGCACTTTGAAATCTGCAGCAAAAAGTGTGCTAAATTAAATGCTGGTTAATAAATAAGGATGATAATAATAATAATAATCATCATCTGCTGTAGCACTAGCAGAACAACTCCCTATATGAGCACTGTATTTGAGAATAAAAATAAGATGCCTCTGATACAATTACTCTATCTCATTTATGGCTATGCCACAGTGGTATAATTATAATTACTCCACTATGGTTCTACCAGTTCATTTCCCTGTGTAAAAGAAGCCCTAAGGGATTCTTTTCCTGCTTCTATTCAACGTTTGAAATGTATATTGTTTTTTACTCTAGACATCTTGTGATGAGTGGAAAGTCCAGAAAACTACTGCATTCCAGGAGACCCAGGGGCACAGGTACAGATAGCATTGGGTTGTTTTAACTCTGACTCTGTAGATCACCTGAGGATCTGCTTTTAAAAAAGTGAGAAGGAGGGATCTGCAAGAACACTGAGCTAGTTTTGTTTTAAACCACTCTGAACTGAAATGGATAGGAAGCCATCAGAAGAACAGTCTTCTGGGGAAACAAACAGAAAATCCCAAAAACCTAAAAACCCTTCCTGTCCCCTCCAAGTGAGCGGACTGCATGAATGACAGCTGCTCAGGCGATCAACCTCTCTAAAAAAAACAGGGTTAAGTAGCCTTTGACATTCTGAATGTGTTCAGACTGTAACTAAAACACCAACAAAGCACCACAAACTCAGTAGTCTCCAACGTATTTTTCTCTTCCACACTAGATGAAAAGCCAAAATAAACCCATTTTAACAGGTGTCATATTTCATGTCAGACACCTAAATTGGAGCACTCAAGAGGAAAATCCTACCTTGCGAATCTGTAATGTCATGCACAGAATAGCCACCTTTTCACCCAGGAATTTTTACTTACTGGAGTGTTCTGACCATAGTCAGTGTAGGAAATCTAACAAAGTTGTATGATATACCTCTATCCCTACCTTTGGCTTCTATTTCATGGCTTGCCTTCCTCTAGTACATCTGGCCTTAGGGTTACTATTAAGAGATACAGCCACTAGACTGCACGAACTATGGCTGCTCAGGTGATTAACTGCATTCCCCTAGTGAAGGAAGCCTCCTCGACTGTGTGGCTTTATTTTTACGCAAGGGAAAATTGAAGATTGGTGGGAAGACAGTTAAATAACATCTCTGGAAAAACAGTACAGCTTAGATCTTTGTAGTTATACGTTCAGACTTCACTCACACTTCCGCTGTACGATTCTGTGTCTGTAATTGTACAACAGGTGCTCTCCATGTCATCTGCAGAGCTTTGCATTGTTAATGCTCACCTAATAAAAAATGGCTACAAAATCCCCTGAGAAGCCTTGTTATAGGGGCTTGCTAAGACTGCTAGCAAAACATTTCCTATGGATTTCTGAGGCTATACATGGCACATGTTTTCTGAAATGAAGGCAAAAAAAAAAAAAATTGCTCCTTTAGGATATCCATGTTATGTCAGTGATTTCCCCTAGGAGACTGCATTTAAAACATGTAGTTGAGGCAGCAGGAATTAGAGACAGTCAAAAAAGTCCACATGCTTGAAATACAAGCAAGAAAGGGCAAGGCACATCAAGTTTACAGGTGCTGCCTAGGAAAGATCTCTGTCACCATTAGCAGAAGTTGTATCCCAGAAGCTCTTATACCACCTCCATGACACCACAACACCCACAAATGCTTTCCAGGACTGAAAGCTCTGTGGGCAGCCTGTCTTTGACAGGGTAGGGGCTCACTGTATCTCACTGCCACACGTGTTCATACTGTTGGCACAAGACACGTAGGGAGTGCAGACCCACAAGTAAACATTTAGAATCATAGAACGGAATCATTGAATGGTTTGGGTTGGAAGGGACCTGCCATGGGCAGGGACACCTTCCACTAGCCCAGGTTGCTCAAAGCCCCATCCAACTTGGCCTTGAACACTTCCAGGGAGGGGGCAGCCACAGCCTCTCTGGGCAACCTGTTCCAGTGCCTCACCACACTCACAGTAAAGAATTTCTTCCTTATATCTAATCTAAATTTACCCTCTTTCAGTTTAAAGCCATTACCCCTTGTCCTATCCCTACACTCCCTGATAAAGAGTCCCTCCCCACCTTCCTGTAGGCCCCCTTTAAGTACTGGAAGGCTGCTCTAAGGTCACCCTGGAGCCTTCTCTTCTCCAGGCTGAACAACCCCAACTCTCTCAGCCTGTCCTCATCAGGGAGATGCTCTCCACGCTCCTGACCATCTTTGTAGCCTTCTCTGGACCCACTCAAGCAGGTCCGTGTCCTTCTTCTCTTGCAAGTGAATGGAAATGTGTGAACTGGTCAATGTATGAGGAAAATTGCTACTGATGGAAAACATGGCTGCCAAATGCTTCTACCTGCACAGTCAGAGTACCTGTACTACTGCTATTTAAGGAGTTAGTAACTGGATCAGTCTTCCTCTATTATTAGCTAAATCTCTGGGAGTGGAGGAAAAATACCAGACTTTTGAAGGTTATTACATAGACATGTCTCTGATAATAGCAGAGCCATTAACGATGTCATGTTTCTGTCTTATTGTGATCAGTAGTAAGCACATTTTCCCAACCCACTGCACACAGCAGATCTAGCACTAAGAAATCAGCTCCCTGAAAGTCTCAGGCCTTTTTCCGAAAGCTCACACTGCTGCTGATGGGACCCAGCACGCATGCTGCAAAGCACTGGCATTAATCTACCAGAAGAAGGAGAAGGAAGGAGATCATCCATTCAACATGCATGAAGCACCAAGAGGCCATCAGAGAAAAAAAGACTTCTACGATCATAACTAACCTGCAATGGATTTGAGCTAATGACCGAGAACTAAATTCATATTCTCTGTCTGGCACCGATCCCTTTGCCGAGACAGCAGTCCTTTCTCAGGCATGCATTCGATCCAGAAGGCCTCTGGATGACAAAGATGATGGCATTACTAAACTAAAAGCAACAACATGTCGATTCCCACTTGCTGTGGGGGTCAGGTGATGAATGAGGAGAAACATCCTTGCGATGGAGGGAGTTCCCTAGGAGGAGTTTGATCTGGAAATCAAAGAAGAAGGGGGGACGATAGAAGAGGTCCAAGCAAAATACAGCCAGTGTGTTAACCAAACTTCTTCTCAGTACACCCCTAAGGAGGGAAGTCTCTCTCAAGAGGATAAGGTGAACCAAAGGATGACATTTAATGAATCAAATCATAGCATCTATTTTAACAAATCCATCTGAGCGCAAATAGCTTGCATCATGACCCACTTAAAAAGAGCACGGAGGGAGGAAACAGCAACCAGCCATTTCATTTCAGGAAAAACCTGAGGTAAGAACCCAGATATGTAACATTTCCTTTGCCGAGTGCTCTGCTGGCTGGACAGGGTGCTCCTCACTGCAGTTCCAAAGACTCTGAGCTCACCAGTGAATCAAAGGGTTGACACTGTTTCATCTTTCTTCTAAACATCTCCTCAAAGATGCAGCTTTTCCCAACATGGAAACATACTCTTTCACCTCTACATCAGGGCTGACAATGTGCAGGAGAATAGTTGGAGAATAGTTTTCCATCCAGCTTTGATCTCAAAGCAAAACAACTGGTCCACAGCATGTATGCTGTTCCTTTTAATCCTCCAGGGCCATCACCACTCCTCTGTTAGGAGACCAAGAAGAAAGTTCTTTGCCTGTGTTCATCTAGGCTTTCATATGCTGGGTACCATCCCAGTGAAAACAATGGAGATGCACTGTCTGCTACACTGAAATCAACACTCTCCCTTCTCTGGTCCCGGGGTCTTTATTCCAGTTTGGCAGCACAGGAATGTGTGGTATTACCTGTGCCAGTGTTTCCCGAGACAGAACCACAGTCATGCAGGGATCCATCCCTTCAGCTAGAAATTTCCATTTCAGATGGCAAGAAAGTGGAAGTGTTTTACTCAGTAGAAGTAGTTTCTACCTAAAGCTGCTGTAATATTCATGCTCTCTCTATTCCCACAGCACCTTCCTTCCCCTAGGGAAGGGAAAAAGGATTGAGATTTTTAGAAAGGGGAAGGGACAACTAGAGATGGATAGGAAAAGCAGGTTAACTGGTAAGGGGATATGTGTAACCATCAGGAAGGGAAAGCAGTAGCTAAAGTTTGTCAGAAAATAAAAAACATTCAAACATTTTAATCCTGCAGCATCTGTAAACATACATTTAATTTGCCCATTCATTTATTTTTAGTCTTTCCTGGAAAAAAAGGAAACATTGTGAGAGAGGAAGGAGAGGAATTTTTTGCTTCTATAACTGTGAAGGCTTTCTAAATTTTGAAAAGCGATTGCAATGTAGGCAGGATTTTGGCTCCCCTGCCTTGAGGACTGAATTCCTCCTTAAAGACACAGAGCGAACAGTCACAGTACAGATGTGCTCCCAGACATCAACTCTAAACCCAGCTTCAACTCTCATTTGAAGGAATTGTTTCTGGCAGAGTCAGTGCAGCTATGCGTCTTACTCCGTTCAACTCCTGACCACTGTGCTTGGACAGCTGGTGATGGTGTTAAATCGGCACTAGGAGGCAAAGTATTTTGAGAAATGTGCAAATGGTTACTAGCAATGTGGACTAAGGCTTAGCAAAACTCATTTCACATGCTCAACTAAACTCTGAAATAGGTGCACATTATCAAACTAGCAATTAAAAAAAAAAAAAAAAAAATACCCAGGAAGTCGAGACAATGAGATCTACATCCTATAATTAATCTTAAGAGCATTCACTTCCTCACCTGGATTTATTTTAATTTTTTGTGTCCTTAGAACACCACTGCTCAGGATATATGAGAGATGTCACTAAGGTGTTGATGTTTTAACCAACAAACCAACATAATACTCAGCCCTGCATAAACAGCAACATCAGCTTGAAGCGCCTTTTCCTTTCATGTGCCATTTCCCACTGGAAGTATGTATTGCCCCACCCCACTTCAGAGCTTGAGGTTTTCACATGTTCCCCTTGATTGCTTATCAGAGGATGGTGACACAGAGACCTGATTTCAGGGAGCACAAGACAGACCTGCCTCATTCACTTCTGTCTCCTCCTCTCCCCTCATGGAAGTAGAAGGTTTGTGTGGATGAATTTATGCCACTTGAAGGTTTCCTTAGGGAAGACAACTCCTCTGCCAGGTGCTGAAGCTAGTCTCCTGACAGCACAAACAAGAAGGAGCAAGTCAGAGGACCCTGCCCAGCAGACAGCATGAGATACCATATGAAATCTATTTTATGCTTACTGTCAGGGGAAATACTTCATAGTGGGTACAGGCATCCAACAGAATCTTCAGTAGATGTACGGGCCTATTTTGCCCTTAGAAGCAATGAAGAGTAGAAACACAGCTATTCAATGGGCAGTTTGGGTTTATCCAGAGGTTACAGAACAGGAAACCTAAGCAATTTTTTTCTTTCTCATAATGATCTGTGATATGACCAACACAGTGTAACTGCAATATCTAAATTAAATTCTTATTGAAGACAACCTTACTTCAAGCTAGACTTCTCCTTCCCTTCTCTCTCTTCTAATTTCCAGAGCAGATAGAATGAACACTGATGATCAATGCAGTTCAGCCGAAGTTCAGCACAGAGGCAGTTCCACGCAGGAGACTAACTAAGCAAATCCAAAATACAACCGTGTAACACACTTTGTCAGGAGATAGCCAGAAAGGCAGCCCTGGAGTTCAGTGTATGGGCTGTTCCCTTAGATAATGTAAACTCAGACTTACTTGTCTGTGATGTTGCACCTTTTGCCCTTTCCAGATTAAAGTCAGGACCATGTTCCCCTTTTTCTTGCCCTTCTCCCCATTTTCTATTTCCTAAAATGAAATGAGCAAAACACAGACTATCACAAATTAATGGGGAAAACAGAGAGAGAGCAAAACATGGTAGACTTACACAGTTAGATAGGAGAAGGTATAGCAAAAACAGAGAAGGACAACACGCACTTTTACCCACCAACTCCTACTCAGTTTTACAGGGAACCAGAGTGTAACAGCATCCTTCACTTCTACTCTGCACAAGTCACTGCACCATAACCATTTTTATACCTGCAGCTAAGCCTCTATCAATCCTTCTTTTGGGGACAGCTCCTGGAAGTCCTTCTGGTTTTTGGTTTCCCGTTAGGAATGTGCACAAAGCCTTTGAAGTCAGTGCTCCATCATGCTGCTTCCAGCATCAGATCTTACCACAGATTGAACTAAGGGGCAGGAAACCTCAACTGACTAGACAAAAGACCGGATTTTGTCTGTTGCAATGCTAGAAATACTTCATATATGTTCTGATGATGATGGCCTTTTGCTACAAGACCAGGACGGCATAACAGCAGGGTGAGCTTTCATACGTCACCTACCTAACAATTCCAACATGTGGCATTTTTACAGTCACTGAAAAAACTACAGTGGTAATTTGGAACATAGTCCAAAAGATGAAGGATCTGGATTTAATATCTAATAGTGACTCTCTGAGGCACAGGATGGTTATATGGTGTAAATGAACCATGATAGATATATCTTGCTCCAAAGATCAGTGATGCTGGGACAACAGTGAACAAACAGCTGCAGAAGGCAATCATGAATCAACGAAGAAAGATATTTTTTTTTTTTTTTTTTTCAGAAGCTAAAAGGGCTTCCATTTCAATTGTAAACTGTTCTGGGAAAGAGAAAAGATAGTCATGATGCTTCCTTCAGGATTTCAAAGACGGAACTTAGAGGAAAGCAAGAAAATGGTTTTGATAATTCTTCAGGATTGAAGATGGAGGAATAAAGATGGAAGCATCCCCGAAGTTCATTAGCTGCTCAAGCTGTGTACATCCCAGGCCTAGCTTTGCTAGTGAACCATCCCACAGTGATGGGGAATGCTGCAGGTGTGCATCCTACACCGTCTCCTTTGAACTGCAAGGAGCCAGCCAGTTCCAACCCCTGCTTCCCTCTTTCATAAAGCCTACAGTGTAAGGAAATACCACTCTGGTCAGTCACAATCAACAGACCTTTTCTCTTTAGATCTCTTTTTTCTCTTCTTCCATTTGAGTTTTTTTTTTCTTTCTTTCTTTCTTTTACTATATGAAGGCAATATTTACAGCCAAGGCAGTGCTGAGTAAGATGCAGTGATTATGGCTGATTTTATCACAGCCGTATTACTTAGCTGCAAGGTGAAGCGCTGTGCTAAAATGGATCATGAATCCCTGAAATTGACTATCCGTCACCTTTATAATCCTGATGGAAAGGCAGGTCAGATCAGGCCTGACAACTTCCCATGCAAACAAGACTACAACAGTGACGTCTGCTTGCCTCAAGGCATTTATTTGTCCAGAGAGGAAGGTGATGCCTTAAGGAACTGGACTAGAGAAAGAGGGAGAGAAGAAATCAACCACCCCAACTGCCTCTGCAGGAATCAAGTGTAAATAGAGAAGCCTAAATGTGTACACAGAAAGACTGCTAGGGGTATTGGATGAAAGAATATTACAAGCAGCTAAGAATCAGGATTGCAGCATGAAGGCCTCCCCCTAGGCCAGAGAACAGATTTCAGTTTCAAAGTTAGAAAAATAAAATAACACCTTCTCAGGGCGAATTTGTGGCATGAGATAAAATCTACAAATGGGGAAAACTTTCAAATGCCTGAAGAGTCTAGCCGTACCTCCTTCAAATTCAGTGTCAGAGCCCTTCTCACAAAGTCAGATTAAAAAAGTGTTTGCAAGCTTGGAGACTAAATTAATCAGGGTGTTGTCACTGGCCATTATTACACGTGGCACCTCTGCAACAAAACCCACAGAGTGATGGCAGCATCAAATCTCATGGCGGGTGTTGATTTGGGAACACCCAGCACAGTTGATAAGAATCACTTAGCTATCCCCGGGAATCTTCTGAACTGGCATATGGCCACATGCAAGAGGGACTCTCTAGGAGAAAAGACTAACTAGCATGTTATTGTTTCTAATGAGATTGACATGCTGCTTCTGGTAAACCCAGAACAACCATTTTCTTAAGGCAAGACTTGTTCTGAAGTATAAACACAAGTTGTCTCATTCACACACCTTCCAGGTTAGGGTGTATCTCAGTACCACTAAACACCAAGGAGAGCACTTGTTCTCGGTGTTCGTGTTCTATTCCCAGCATAGTTTCTTATGCATCAGGCGGCCTAGCCGTAGTCATCAACATTATTGTACTTTATTCCTTCCTATGCAAAAAGAGAATAATACTACGAATGTCACAGAGCTACTACGCACTTGTTGTCAAAAGTGGGGTAGACTCTTTGAGATCCTCAGATAGACAGTATTAAAGAAGGGCAAAGACTACTTACATCTTGCTCTTCTCACCTGTCCTTTCTTCCCCTTTCCTCTAGTGCTTCTCCTGGGTAAGTCACATCCCAGCTAAACCTCTTAGTGAGTGATTACATTACAGATAGTGCTAATTACCAAATGTCATCTGTGTGGTACAATCTTATCAACACCCCACACTTCCTCCCCTGAGGTGAGGGGGCTTGATCCATTTCATAAAAGTATCCTAGTTATCTGCTCTAACAAGCTCCATTCCCTCAGGCTTGAAGGTGGCTGTTTGCCTTTTTTTTTTTTTTTCCATCCTAAGTACAGATTCAAAGCTTTTCCGCTAGAACCTCTTGCAAGAAGGAGGGTTTTCCCCAGCAACAGACTGGTGGATACTATCCTTTGTGTATAAAAGAAGCCAGTCGGTTCCCAAGGTGCTGTGTTTCAGATAACATACACTTTTCCCCTCACACACCACGCAGCAGGCAGCACAGTTCCCTCACCTACCGTAGGGCAGAGGAACTCAATACCTGCCCTACAGCTGTGAACACTGAGTTTTGAACATGGGGTAAGAAAGGAAGAGCAGAAATAGGTAGGTTTAGCGCAAGAAAGGCCATAAATGCTTTGGTAAGGCAACTACCAAAGGCAACTACAATCACAACTGTAGTATCACCTGATATTTTATTTCTAGAATCTCCACCTGACCAGACTCTGCCAGTGCCATGCTCTTCTGCTCTGCAGCAATCCCTGCTAGCCTGGTTTGGTGCTCACCCCACATTTCTGACAAAGTAGCTGACATGCGGTGCCTCCATCTAACACACTTTGGAGCTGAGGTGCCCACTGCACAGATGTTCATAGTAACCGCCAGAGCAAATAGCTACAAATACTCTGAAAGAAATAAAGGTAATGACCCTTTTGACACGCTTTCCAGTTGGACTCATCCTTCTGGAGGATTAACAACATAACACGGGGTAGGCACAGTGATCCTGTGGTTTTGGTTACAGCACCACTAGTTCCCAAGGTTTTAACAGGCTAATTCCATCTTGCGCTATTATCCAGAAGGCAGTTTGCTCCCTTTTTAGTAGATACTTTGGTTGTATTCTTATTTTCATGTTTGAAGGTTGTTAGTGGTTTTTTTTTATATAATTTGTGTGCATATTACTTGCTGTCCCTGGAATTCATTTTGTTTCCTGCTAATGAAACCTCTGCGTCGCTAACAAAGCAGAAAATAAAAAAGGTAAATAGCACTCTCCAGAAACAATTTGTTTCTTGTTCTGTAAATTCTTGCTGAACAGCATCTCAGGGAATTTTCACCCCGATAAGAGAAGAGAAAAGCAGAAGGTGATTGAGAAAGAGGCGGACAAAGGGGCTACAAATGCAGTTAGTTGATCTGGAAAGGAAATAATAATGATAGTCACACTGTAGACAAAGAGGTACCCAGACAGCTGCACCTGTGAAACGCCAAAAAGCACTTGAGCACAGGCAAACCATTCGATTGAGTAGAAACCATTGGTTGCAGAGAGATTTGAAGGGGAGATCAGTTTTCTCATGTTTAACCCTTTGTAGCTATGCCAAGAGTCAGATGCCCTCGACAGAGTCCAGACTCAGAAAATGGAACAAGACACAGAAAATGAATGAGTAACCCTGTTCTTCAAAAACACAGTGACATAAGGTAGGTACAGACTGTGTCCGGTGGCACTGCTGTCAGTGAACGTGAAACAAGGAAGATGAAACTTAGGAAGAGGTGATACTGTTTTTTCCTTGCATGCACACTGCTACTACCCTAGAGAAAAGCAAAAGATGTTCTACAAAATGTAGTTTCTTTCTCACATAGGAGAGCCATTATATTTATTTCCATACATCTGAATATGAGTCGCAAGGCTGAAATTTTCCAAAAATTAGGACTGTTGAAAAGATTTTCAAGTTCATATTGAAGTTCCTAAATTAATGGCTTGCAAATAAAAAGAGCTGAACTAGTTGTTTCTACTGATTTTACTGTCTGATATTCAGATCTTAAGCTTTCTAATCCAAGCAGAGAGGTAAAAACAATATTGTAGGACAGGAAGGGAGACGATCTTACATCCTTCCACCTGTATAGTCAAATAATATGCTACCTCTGTGCCTTACTGCTTGGGAACCAGTAACAGAAATTAGTGCCCTTCCTGGAAAAACAGCCCAATCAACCTCAGATTCTGCCAGAAAGAAATACACTGAAAACCAGGACTTATTTCTAAGATGACTCGATTGTTGTAAGTAGCTAAGGGAATTAGATGGCCAAGAGTCACAGGGCCCTAAGTCCCTTCGCCACCTTTAAAAATGCATGCATAGTACTCTACACACGAACACACCTTTGCACTATCACTCACTGGATTACTGGACCAGTTCTTGTATGGAAGATTAAATACAAACTGCTCTACTGCTAAACCATATTTATTGAGCTTTAACCACCATGTAATTTATACGTCTCTTTTTGCAGAGTTGGAAAAACTCCATCAACAATAATAACTGTAATATTCGATTTCAATTGGTATGTTTTTAACCTACAATAAGCAACCTGTTATATCTATACAGAGCTCTTTAGAAGTTATGCAAGTTATTAATTGAGCTGCTAGGAGACCATGCAGGTTGGTTTTGTAGTAACTCCACAGTAAAAAAGAATGCAGCAACCAGAAAAATCCTGGCAAGATAGCAGCATCATCTCAGGAGATGATTGCTGCAGCTGTACTAGTTATTTACATGAAGTCAATTCCAAGTGATTATTAAGAACATGAGGTTTATCGTGTAATATAAAAGGCCAGTTCATTATGTCCACACAAGCTACAGCTTAAATGGCAAATCTCAATAATTCAGTTTTTCTAACAGCAGTTTGGGATTTAATCGCTGCACAATAACTGCATTAATTCTGAATTAATTTCTTAATGGAGATGTAATTGTCTTAGGCTGCATTTAAGGGGCCAAAACCTGCTCTCACCAGCATAAATCCAGTGGAACTTCATGTAAGAGAGTGGGATGATTTCAACAAAGAAACTTGAAGTCAACAGGCAGCTGAGTTTTACACTGGTATCAGAGAAAACAGTATGGCCCAACCATCATTTGCACTTTTTCACTTTCAGTCCCAAGTGACCCTTGTTTCCCTGGGCAAAGTCCATAGAAGTTCTAAACGGCATCACCTCTATTTACTACTATTATTATAATCCATTCATTTGTAAGACACTTCATCCAAAAGGGCTTCAAAGCATTTCACTGCAGGGAAAACATTTCATTTAATACCAAAATGCTTTCAGGTCTGGGGTGAAGAAACCAGCTCATACAGATGGAGGAGCTAAAAGGGCAGACAGCCACATTTCCATTTGGCTAAGACATTCAAGCTGACACCTCCAAGTACCGTAACAAGCCCTGTATGAACAATTTAAGGAAAACGGCTTCAGGAGGTGTTCACAAGAACTTGGATACTACTGTGGCAGGCACCCTGGAAATCCTTAAGATGGAACTGAAATCCCTAGGAACAAAAAAGTGATTGGTGCTACAGTCATCATATAATATGGAAGAAAATGGTGATGGCAAGAAACTGATGTTGTAGGAAGAATGCCTAGACAGCATGAACAGGCACATGAAACAGATATATTTTAGATCTTCCAGTTGCCCACTCCAGATAATGAACTCTTAGTGGTAAGAAGAAAGTTGAGAACACAGAAAGCAGCAAGGCAATAAATCATTTTGAGTAATCAGTGAGGCAGCTAGAAGTTACAGTGACAACACTGCAAGTAACGCAGAAGATTTGAGTCTACTGAGCACTGGAAGCTGAATTCTAGCCCTGGAAGTCCTGCAGCTGCAAGATGGGCTTTGAGGCTCATCCCTTTCAAGGCCATACCAAGGAAGAACAGCGGGACAGTAACACCTCTTACAATCCTAGCCAGCCAGAGAAGTTGCAAAAATTCACCACGTGACAGTAAGTAAACCTTGTGGAGAATACACAAACAAATACAGCCCACAATGCCCTTTCTTCAATTTTAGACATGTCATCTACCACTGTACACAAATATACCCTTTTCCTGTTGAAAGCCAACAGAGAGAATTTTCAGATGCACATGTTGAGCATTTTCCTACCAGCACCGCAGTAACTGCATGTGACTTTTCCCTCCATTTTACATCTATTCACACCATCAGTGACACAGAACCACCAACAGCCTCTCTAACGTTTGGTTTAATATTTATCAAATGAAGAGAGCAGTCACAAACTGCATCCTGCTAAAACATCACGCACATGCCTGCCTGCCCCTTGAGGACCTCCTCTACAGACACTGCCCTGGCAGAACCTTGCAGACACCTCATACAACAACTGTGATACCACAGGGTGCCAGTGGCACAGGTGTACTGCACTAAGAGTCAGTGTTTTAAACAAATCCAGCAACACCCACTTGGCCAGCTCTAGTTTCTCTTTAAATCTATATTCAATGTTTACCCTCTTCCCCTAAATGTGACAAGACCGTCCAACTACTGAAACCATGCCAGTAGACTCAAGACCTCTATTCAGACTTGAGGGATGGGGATGGTTAGTATGAAGCAGACCAAGCAGAAGTCATTGTCTTCATATTATGAGGAAAACAATATTTGGACAAAGGAACTATTTTTAAAAGCCTTTCCTGCCTTTCACTTTTTTGGTACAGGAAAGAGAGTTAAGCAGCTTGTTTTGGGGTCTGCTACTCACACATGAATACATCAGCAGTATATTCCTTTGCACCTCAGTAATACAAGGCATATACAAGCAAATATATATTCACTACCGTTTCTCTAAAAAAAAAAAAAAAAAGGCAGAAAGCATAGAAAAAGCACACCACAATTACTTCCTCCTCTAATGACAGGAAGACCTCAATAGAAAACATACATGATGTGAGCAAGGCAGTCAGCACCAGAAGTTGTATTAAGAGACAGGAGTCCCTGCCTCTTTATATGCCAAAAGGACACTGTCTTTCAGGTCAGTGAGCTAACCCTCCTTACGGATAAAGGTCATGATGAATTTTAGCAGATCAATCATCAAATCTGTCAGAGATAAAGGAAAACTGCCAGAACAGTTTTGATTCCATTTTTTATCTAAATCAGACCTCTCTATGGAAATTGTCAACTTCAATGAAATGTTTGATGGCTAAATATTCAAGTGTTTCCTTGTGATAATCTCAGAACATTTTGTTTAGATCCATTCTTTTGATTTGTATATCATATTAATATTTCATCTAATCTATTGCGCTCTATCAGTTGTATGTGAATTACTATTTACTTACCAGTTCAATAAAGTAAAAAAATTGAGGTAATGAAAACAAATCAAAATAAAAAAGTGAAAGTTTAAATAAAAAAATACATCCAATCGTCCCTAATGGAAGAGGCTTCACAGAAGCAGTGTTGAGAGAGCTGGAGATGATGGTGTCCTCTATATTCAGCAGAGTATGGAACAGGGATTTTGACTATAGTGTGATAGAGCTGATGTTTTGCCTGTTTATGTGGATGTCAGAGTATGTGCAGTGTGTTCTAAACATTGAAAATATTTAGGTTGTTCTGTGACTCTAAGGTAGCAAATGGCTTCACTCTATGCCTTCGAGATCGAAAAACTTCTCCATTGTGAGAAAGTTGAGCTCTGAAATTCAGAATTCGTCTCTCAATTTATCTACATAGGCTCAAATTCTAGCACCCACACCATAACTGCCCTGGCAAGTCTAGTCATTGTAAGCTCTTCCAGCCATTGCACAATCTGTGCTAGGCCGACTGGGGAAGGAAATAAAGCTTAGAGAAAGAAAGGAAGATATAACTTAGCTATACCTTAGAAAGAAAGGGAATTTATTAAAAGAACTTGCTGCTATAGCCTCCGGCATTTCACGGTATCACAGACATTTGCCTGTGGTATCCTGATTCCCTGGCATGCAAGATACAGTGTAATTCACATGTTAGGGCAGATTTTCCAAAAGCAGGTGACAGACCAAAGACTCATCCATGGTTCAGTATGTCAGTGGATACAGTAATTTTTTTGTCGTCTTTAGGTCCTTATACCACATCCATCACTACAGAATCTCAGCAGCTGGTGATGTTCATCAGACACAAAATCAACGAGTGGCCAAGATTAAATAAAACAGTGGCCAGAATTGGGTTCTTAAATTCGCACTTTGGCAGAGGAACAAATAGCATAATCCTCCACACTGAAAGGCAAAAGTGGTCGGGCAAAATCCACCGAACACGCCATGTCGAACCTCCACAATAACTTCTGAATGCACCCATCCATAACCTCAAATCTAAGCCAAAGTACTGGGTTTGGAGCCAATAAAATCCCCTGATCAGGTGGTGGGTCTGGATGGTACAACAGCCTTTTCTAGACTTCAGACCTACGAATCTGAGAATTTACAAAAAAAGTAGTGCATACTTCAATCAAAATCACCCTGCGTGTTTCAAACTGTGGTAATCTACAGACACATCCTAAGCAACAGCCACACATTGGCAGCTGAACACCCCAAGCACTTCTGCACATTGAGGCAGAGGATGAAGTAGATGAGCTTTCAGGATCTCTCTAAACTATTTTCTCTGTGATCCTATGAAACCTGCACAAACTAGCCATGAGGGACCTTTCATACAGCTTGTCTGACAAGATCAACCTGGACCAAGCTGATGGAAAGCGCCATCATTCACAGGAAAACATTCCATAGAAAATGTTCTTTTTGCAAACATATATTAATAAATGAAAGCTGGTACAAGTCTCTTGCTCTCCCCCAACTCTGCACATAAGAAGTGCTGGGGTTATTACCAGCTCATCAAATATTCCATTAAGACTGACAGTCCGAAAAGAGAACTGCCATTTGCACAAGTTCTCTCCGAGCTCCAGCAGCCCTCTCTGTCAGTGTCATGGCTGGACTAAGATTCTGTAGTGAGCAAAAATGAAGTCAGAACCTCTTTAATATATAACTAGCAATAAGAGGAGTGTGAGGGCATTTGAATAATACATCTCATGGTCAGATGAAGCAGTAGGAGCCAAAAGAGAAAGAGTGTAAAAAGTCAAGGGGGCAAAGATCAGAGAAAAATGAGACTTACGTACCTATGTAAAGGGAGAGGTCCAGTTATAAGCTGATAAATAGTAAAAATAGTCCTTTGCATTTATAGAATGCTTTACTTTCAAAAGATTTCCAAAATGGAGCTCAAAGGCTGGTGAGAATCATTGTTCCCTTATTATAGCAGAGGAAATAGAAATCCACAGGAAGGACATGACATTTCCAAGGGCACTTCAGGGTGGCAGTGGCAGAGCTGTGACTACAGCCTGTTTTCTAATGGCTGGAGCAACCGGCCTCTCCCATCCTATCCCTGACAGAGTGTCCAGAGACAGGGAGATAATACACAATACTGCTGAGTTTCCCCATAAACCTGATTAAAGACGGGTTTTTGGTGTTTATGCCAAGTTTACTGGTGCCAGGTTAGCCTAAGGCTACACTAGCAAATGTTATACTCACAATGCCTGAAAAATGCAGAGAAAAATGAGAGCACGGAAATAATTTAGTGCTAATACTGAGCTTTGAATCCCTGTTTCCAGCACCTCAAAATATAGATGTGTTTTCCTCTTGCATTTTGGTTCATATTCCCAATTATAATCACTGTCTTGCCTGTTTGTTTTTTGGTTTTTTTTTGTTTTCTTTTTTTTTTTTTTAATTTACATTAGTACCTAGGATTGGGGATCCTAGAGATGTCATTTAACATCTATGACATCTGCAAACAATGGCATGAATATAACCTCTTATTTTTCAGCAGAGTAACTCTTCTGACCTTGACACATTTGCAGTCAATTTGAACCTGGGTGTAAAAATCCACCACTGCATTTGTCATATCTGCTTCCCTAGAGCCTTCCCCATCCCTATACAGCAACACTTTTCGGTTCCTGCAGTGGCAGGACATGGGAAGGATCGCGGTGCCTCACAGGAAATTTCCATCTGAGAACGACCGTAGGAATAGCAAAAAAAAGTTCTGGGCCAAGAAGAAGTTAGAAGTGAAATTAAAGAGGCTGCTCTACTGCTCCCCCTAAAATAAAGCCTCGATACTAAATAAAGTAAAAAAGACATGCACAAAAACCCCTTCAGCTCCTTATTTAAAGGTAAAGCAGCAAAAAAGCAGCACGGTGTGCAGCTGGAGCAGATGACTAAGCTACAGACCTGTGTGGGCAGAAAGTCCTTAGAGAAGGGATTGCTTTGTCCTTTAAGAGCACAAAACGTGAGGTAATGTTTGCATTTGACAGCTGCTGAAAAATAAATTATTATTATTATTATTGTTACAATACCTGTATGGAGTGCAGGTGCCCAGCTGCTGGCAGGGCCAGGCTCTGTGAGGCCAGGGCGGGGCCACCCCGTACCGGTTCTGACTGGTTCCAGCTGGTTCCAAGAGCCCCTCAGCCGGACCCAGCCAAGCCCCTCAGCCAAGCTGGCAGCGCCCTGGGGAAAGTGTGTGTAAGAAAAGGCGGGAAAAAAGCTGGACAGGGAGAGGAGGAGGGAACAGAATGAGAAACCACAGAGGAAATATAGCAGTCAGAGAAGGGAGCAGCAGACAGAAACCGCCATGCACTGATCATTTACCTGTAAGTAAAAGGGGGGACACCATCCCACCCCCCCCAAAAAAAAAAAAAAAACCACCAAACAAGAAGTCCACAAACCCCACAGGAACTGGAACAAGTTAGATGGTCAGTTTGTCAGTGACCTCCAAATTTCTAGCTACCTCTGTGACTTTCAGTACCTCACAGCGTTTAAAAGCAAAGGGGCACTTCAAGGATGAGCCATGGATGGGAGGACCCAGGGCAGATGGAGGGGTGTAGCCCAGCAGACCCACCTCCCACCCCACTGGAGAGACCTGGCCTCAGAGCAGCATGGGGTCAGGCTGAAACGGAGGAATAAAATCCATTAAATGGGCGCTTTCAGTCACAGAATCAGTTTTCCTTATTTTCCCCTCCTTCTGAAGAATAACGCTACTTCAGAAACTTTCCAGCTCTAAGGCGCAGAGAGGCTGCAGTGCCAGGACAATCTGACCCAGCTCCAGACGGTGACTATTTGTCAAGGTACAAACACCTCGCTTGGAGGGAGCAGAAGTTGTAGTGTTCTGCAAGCATCTAGACTAATATGCAAGAAGCACAGATGAGAGGTCCTTGGTCATGACACATACTTGTAATAATAACTGGTCGTGTAAGAGAGAGACACCCTAGAAAATTACATTGAAAATACACTGAACTCTCCACAACATGTTTCTTTGAAATATTTCACAGGCACCGTTGTTGCCTTGCAGAGACAGCTGGAATTACAGGGACTCTGTAGGGAGGAAAAGTTCAAATAATGAGGATAGGTATAAACATTATTAGGAGTGCAGGGATTTCAGACAAACACTCTGTGTTTGCAGACAGGGTGGGTTCAGGATGGGTTCCATCTTAACTACAGCATACCCCAACTGTGCTTCGGAAAATTAATATGGTTTGGAGGGGATTTTCTTAAATTCAGAGCTAAGGAAAGCTGGCAGGTGCTAAGGAGCGCTCAAGTTAGACAAAGACATCTGCTAGGGATGTCAGTAATAGAGAGATAACTGTTACCTGGGAGCAGAGGATAGGACAGAAACTTCAGCTAAAGGAAAGCTGAGAAACGTTACAACTGCAGAAATAAATTCTGAAAAATAACAGGGCTTCTGACACAGAATTTCAATAAAATTAGGCCCCGGGCCAAAACTAAAAACAATCATGTGTGTATACATCACTGTGGAAGGTTCTGAACAATAATAGGTAACTGAGAACCCTGGATAATGGAAGAAAACCTTGTTATAATAAGGACTAATGGAATGACAAAGATCAATGGAAGAACATAATCTTTGGTTTCAAACTGTATGTGAAGGACATACTAGGCATTAGAGGTAAGGGTGCTGTAACCCCACAGAATCCAGTGAGGTAATGTTTTGAGATGTTCACAAAGTATGCTCCAAAATCCCCAAATATAAGAATATCAGTATACTAGCAGGGTTACATCATCATCCTCTTGATCAAGAGGACAGAAAAATGCTAAATGCATAATGCTGATGAACATCAAAGCAGTAATCAGTCTAATAAAGCAGAAAAAAGTGGGTGACTTTGGTTATCTGCTTACAAAAATGAGTCAGGTGTCATGTTGGGTGACAGTTTAGAAAAATAATTTCTTGACGTGTTAAATAAATTATCACTTAGAACAGCTGACTCCATAGCTCACAGAGACAGGAGACTATTTTCAGTGTAATTTGACATGAAAGACAAAAGTCTGTTTGCAAAGCAACTGTTGTTGATGCACTGAAAAGCAATGACCTCTTCACAAACAGGCTCATTGTCCTTCAGAAATTCCACACACACCCCAAAACAGAAAAAAACACCAAAACTCAACAACACAGATGTGAAGTGACTAAATTTTTGAAAGGAGATTGCAAAATTAAAGAGGTAACTGGTTGAAAAAGTAACATCAGAAATGATAAGGATTATCACGTATCCTAATACATAAAGACAAGGGGAAAAAAAATCATCCAAGAGTCAGAAAGACATCTCCGCATAAGAAAAGTAAACACGAATTTAGGAAGTGAAGTGAGGAAACCCTTAAAAAAAACCCCAGTACATTTAAATGGACAGGCTGAAGAAATTATCTGAGCTACACAGGTATCCCATCAGTAAAAAGAAATCCAGTCCCAGTGAGGCCAACCCAGAGAAACGTAAGAAAAATACAAAATTGTCTTGGTTCCCTTTTGGAATATCTCCTGTTTATTCTTTTTTACAGTGGCTTTGCTAGTGTAAGATGTTTGGGGGAACTGCAAGATCAAGGTCACGCTGCTGATACTCAGTGGTTCTCTGCCCATATACACCTGGTGAGAGACACCGAGCTGAGAGATGTTATTCTAATTCTCAGGCAGGAGAACAGGAACTAAGTTCAAAGTGATCCTGGCAAATAGGAGAAGTGGTCCAAAATAAGCAAGGTGAAATCTGACAGGAAGGTACCAAGCGCTATATCAAAGAGGGGAATTATGTCCTGTAGAGAATGCCCACTCACTGATATGTTAGTGAAAGTCCTACAATAACAACCTGAAGCATATAGCAGTTCATACAGTAAATAGGAGCCAGCAGAGCAATGCTCTAAAGAAAACACATGTCATGTTAAGAGGAGAATAATGTGCAAGATGTGGAAGGTGTCATTTGGAAGATGTATACAATTATGAAGACACTTCGGTTGAAGAACTGCTGTCCAGTTTTAGGCACCAGACTTGAGGAAAGAGCCACATCAACTGGGATAAATCCAGCACAGAAGAAAAAAAAAAATCTTTAAAAAACATCACCCATGAAGAAAGGCTGGCAAAAATGCATTTGTTTAATCTAGAAAAGAGAAGACTACAGAACTAACAGGCCTTGAATACATAGAAACTTATCACAAAGAGGACAGTCTTTGTGTCCACAGCAGTCAGGGGCGGGGGGGTGGGGGGGTGGGGAAATTGGCCCAGCATACAAAATGAATGGTTTGATTTGGAAATGAGAAAAAAGTTTTCAGTTCTTAGGATAGCACAGCACGACAGCATGCTACCTAGGCAGATGTCTGAGTCTCTTTCATTGGAAATTTCTAGAAATAAGGCAAATATTCAGAGTAGTCAGTCCTGCATGTTATAATTTTTACATGATCTTGGGAGAGATCTTAATATCGTACTACTGCTGGAGCAAGGTTTCCACTCCACTCACATGAATATGCTAGAGCTCCCAAAAATACATTAGGTTAGCAGAGGACATAAGTTAGGTCCAGTAATCAAAGGATCTGTGATAACACCAAGAACCAGATTATGCAGAGAGATATTTGAAAACTGGCGTTATGGAAAACCAAATCAAAAAATGAAGGATTAGATTAGCCAGGGGGGCGATGCAGGCCAAGACTGAAGGGTTCTTGGACTTGGATGTAGGAAGCCCAGGGCTGGGACAGCAGACCGTGATAGGTAAGACTTCAGACCTGCATTTCACAGGAAAACAACAAACAAACCCAGTATGGACCCCATGGGTAAGGCAGAGTAATTTCAAACCCTGTACGGGAAGATAAGAATTAGTTGCTATAAAAGGTATAGATGAACCGAGAGCTCATCCAACGCAAAGGAAGAGTCATCATAAAATCTCACTGAAAATCCTAATAACAATTTCTGTATAAAAAAGAAATAAAAAAGGAATTAAAAAAAAACCTCAGGAGTGAAGCATTAAGAGCAACATTCAGAACTAAACTCGCAATATTCGATTCGTTACAGTTGCCCAATATATTCCACATAGATAGTATAGGAGGGAATTGGGGGATATGGATGCCTTTAGCCATGATGCACAAGATGAAGGGAAGAGGTGAGGGGAAAGCTCACTTTCTAAATGCAAGCAGAACCGATAAATCACAGCCTGGCTGGCATGGCAAACACCAGTCCCTCTGGCAGCTTTGTAATTACTCCCTAAATGTGGTCTCAACCCTCTTGATGTGGAGATAAATAACTTTATGTGCAAAGCAATTAAAGCCTCGGGCAACACTGCCGGCAAAGCTTGGTCACTGTGTGTCACTATCCATTTGCCAGAGAGGTGTACAAGTGGTACTGAGTTTATTAAACCAGAGCACTGGCTTCCACACATCAACCTGCCAGAGGCCTTCTTTGGATGGCCCTCAAACAATTGTTTCTCCTCTCCAAAGCAATGAAACATGCTGGTTCAAGGGCTGACCCTGAAGTGAGTTGAGAGACCCTCTGAGCAGTGTGCTAGGCATTTTGCTCCTATCTGCTCTCCCAAAAGAGAGCAGTTTTCTGCGTCGTAAGTCTGATACCTACTGGGGAACCTCTGAAGGAATTATCAATCATCGTGATTAGATTCCTCCTCTTCTCAGGAGAGATCATGCTCGGTTGAAACAAGAGCTATTGCTGGGACGGTAACAAATCACTCTGAAGCAGAGCCCTGCTTGCTGCATTCCTCTTTCCCTTTTACACCTGCACTTCTCTGCCCTTTTCCTGAATGGCCGTATTTTCTCTACATCTCCTGTCTATCCAAAGTAGTACCTGCCTCCAGGTTTATCTCACACCTGCTGCCTACTTGTATCGACAGCTCTGGAAAGCAAACTTAGGGAAGTTCTCCTGCAACCACGTATGGCTGGGCGAAATGGCGCTATACTGTGATACCTGAATCCTATCCCTCTCTAAGGAGCTACTGGCCTACTCAGCTCAGAAGTACCGCATACTGCAGCATCCATGCCAGGAAAAAAAAAAAAAAAAAAAATCCTAGAAAAAGCACCACGCAGGGTGCAAGCCATGACTGGCTCGCACAGCCCCAAAGCAGCCATCATATGCCAGGCAAATCACCTGGTGGGGAGTCCGCTGGCCTGCAAGAAAGGCATGGACTAGCTATATCCGTCACAGCAAATCAAGCCATCTTTCTGCCTAACATAAGGTGCACGACTGGCAGGACAATGGTATGGACCGGACCGCTGTCTAACCCTCTCAGAATGTACAGCTCCAAGTTATGTGAAAATTGGGATAGCTTCTGATTTCAAGAAAACTGAACAAACCCCAAATATTTCAGTTTTGGAAAACTGATTTTTTTTTTTTCTGTTCTGGTTTCAATCCACCACCAAAAGAAAATAAATCAGCACAACAGCCATTTCATTCAAAATCCTTCCTGGCAAACAGATTTTTTTTAACCTGGTTTGGTTGAGAACAGAACCTGAAACAGTATCAGTGTTTTGATAAAAAGCAATGTTCCTTTAAAGCCAGTACTGATTAATACTGGCTACTAGGGGGCACTGCGACATTCAAAGGAGGTACAACTCTGCTACCCACTGCTTGTTACAGTCTCCATGCAATCTTTCACAGTACCTTGGGTACAAATACAGTTATATTCCAGTTTGGGTCATTTCACTCTTTCTAGTAAAAGTACCTCTTCAACTTTAAAATACATACAATGCATTTTTCCCCCCAATTCCTTAGCACAAAGCTATTCAACAAATGCTGGCTCCTTCTTCAGAGGTGACTGTGTTTCAGTGATCATAGGAGACGAAACTTGTTTGTAAACCAGTTTGAGATCATTCAGGACAATCATGACAATGTAACGTAAGAGTTAAGAATTATAATAGTAATCATAATAATAATGATAATGAATATTTCTCTTCCCACTGCAATGAACCCATCTGGAAGGCCTCAGTGTGAGGCTTCAGAAGTATCCAAAACTGTGATTAGAGCAAAATTCATTTCGGCAGGAAGGTGGAAGCTCAGAATGCCAAAGAAAGAAAAAAGGAAGAGAAAAATCCTTTCTAGTTTTGGCCAACAGACCTAATCGGAAATTCTTTTGAAATGTTATTCTCTGGAAGAGAGCTCAGTTAGCAATATTCTGCAAATGCTCAGCCCACTTCATCCATCTGCCAAGCTGAGAATGAATATTCATAGCAAGTTATTTTAATCATTGTGTTTTTCTTGATGTGACATAATTCTATATAATTTTTCCCCCCGGAAAAAAACCCTCTTTTTATGCTGTCAAGTCAGAAAGTTTTTTCTCCATCTGCAAGAAAAAAGGGACATTGGGTGGCTCACGCATGGGTTGTAGCAACAGCCTCATCAACGCTTCTCAAATCCCAGCATTAACAAACTAGCTAATGTCACCAGTGAAATGAGGATGTGCTGGCTTTTACCTGCCCTCTTGAACACAAGGAATTAGTATCTCACACAAGGGATGATCGGGGTGAGAGTGCCAGACTAATGTAGGCAACCCACACCTGGGGGAGCAAGGGAGGCTGCAGTGGCAGAGCTGGGAGCTCAGGGCTGGAAGACCATGGGTGCTGCACTTTGAGAATGAAGGAAATAGGCAGAGAGCTACTGCAAACACATCCAGTGAATGTTGCTTGTAGCCACACACCTTCAAAAGCATATAGTACATAAAAATGCTTTTACAGTTTTTGAGATGTTCTTAAAATAGCTCACGTTCAACACTTAGCAAAAGCGCACATTTCTGGCAAAATTGTCCAAGCAGACAGATTATAAATACTTTAAAGTCCACTGAAGTACTTCAGGAACAAACAGGGTCTTTCCCTGGTTTTAACTGGTGCTCTCAGTTCCCAGCACATTGACAAGACATTTTCTCACGTTGAAAATCCTGAGGAAAATGTTGTTCCTGCAATAAGAGTCTAAAATATTCAATACTTAACTGATGCAAGCATTTCCCAGGTGTCATACATTAACTGCTGGGCCAGGCAAGCTGGGTCACAGGGCTCTGCTCAGTGGCAAGAAAGAGGACACAACCAGGTTTTCTTAAAAACCAGGCGTGTATTTTATAGATCACTCCTGCCTCCTCCTTGTTCTCTGATTGTTGCACCTTGGTGTCCATCCTGCTCCTTGTTCTCTGGTACACCACACTGCAGCGACCTCCTGCTCCCAAGGAGTTTGTGCCCAATGACTAGGTTGCTACCTCCTACCTCAGAGCACCCCAGAAACCCCATGGAGTGCTCCCCAAAGTGCTGAGCCCAGATGATTCCTGGGTGGGATCAACATGAGGAGCAGCTTATTAGAAGGACATCTATGGCTTGTTCCCAGTTGCTACTCAAGTACAACCCATCTCCTTTGATACAGTTCTTTGAGTAGTACAAAAGGGAGGCAGTGAGTACCATACAAAGGTGGATTACAAGAAGCTAAATAAGTTGAGATTTCTTTCTTGCCACCTCTGCTTCATGCTCCCTAGGCAGATCTGCATCTAGCTAAGAACACTGCAGTCAGTTCAAATCACTTCTTCAGTGTAGCAATCCAAGACCTTTAGTTCAGGAAAAAAAAAGGAACAGGAAGGAAAAACAGCAGGCAAGAAAGGAGAGACAGTGATCTGCATTTAGCTTTAATTAACTAGTGGATCTGTTCTGAAAGACAGTAATATACACCAGCAACAGGCCCACGCGAACATCCAGAAATCCCTAATTGCATCCTGTTGCCTGCCTGCTGCTGCTCCTCTTACTTTCCTGACATTCTGGCTCCACTCTTTGGCCACACTCTGCCAAGCACTTTGCAGAAAACCAGTGTTGTCCTCTTCCAGTACTGGAGGCTGCTGCAAAATTCAGGATAGCTGTAACGCTACTTACGGTTGGCAAGGGTAGAAAAAGGTTGAAGTCCAATTGTCACTATTTGCATTTGTCTGTTTCCATGCAGAGACTGGTAAAAAAGAGTTAGCTTCCATACTGGTGGATGGCATGGAAGAGAGAGCATAGAAAGAAATTCCCTGGGACAGATCTGTCACCCTTATAAACAGGCATAGCGTCACTGATGCATCGTGGAAAGCACGGGAGCTCTGCTGACCAGCACCAGTTTTGAATCTGACCTACCAGGAACACAAAATGACTTGTCTGTCTTAGGAGAAGAGGAATCTGTCTCAGAAGACAGGTTACAGCCTAGACCTTTCAGAACAACCTTACAGATTGCAGTGGAGAAAACCTCAACAGGGTTCTACGAAATTAAATACGCAGTCTACACAATGGCTTTCTAAAAATACAGGACTGAAAGAGAAAGAGATTCTCCTAAGGTGGCTCGAATTCTCTATTAAATACTAAGCAAGATTCCATAAAAGCTCTCTAAATGTTAGCAATTTCCATTAGGGAAATCTTTAATGATAGAAGGTCATTACCAGCTGAAGGCCTAGCAATGAGTTCCTGGCTCCCAATCCAAATCCTGGTGGACAATGTCTGTATGTACAGCTGAGCAACTAACTCATGCCAGATAAGACAGCCAACAAATTCAGTTTCCATCCATGACCAGAGGGCCATTGCTTTGAATTTGGTTTTGTTTATTTTTGTTTCCCAATTATGTTTGTTAAATTGTTTGCATTTTTTCATAAATGGCTTCAACACACACTATATATTCCAAATTCAAATGGTACTGCTTAACTGCAATTGGTCAGATAAGTAATATTCCTACTGCCTGAGCACTGAACCACTTCTGGAGTGCTGTGATAGCTTACAGTATATAAATTAGCTAAGGAGAGTACATACTACACATCTGAATGTCCCTAAGATTTTCAAATGAGACCAAGAGAGAAAATGCGTGTACATGTGGGTCCTCTAGGAGGAAAAATGGAATAAGGGCAAAATCAGGGCTATCTTCTCAT
This sequence comes from Strix aluco, assembly GCF_031877795.1. Classification (NCBI taxonomy): domain Eukaryota; kingdom Metazoa; phylum Chordata; class Aves; order Strigiformes; family Strigidae; genus Strix; species Strix aluco. Next base: position 3,736,341 of record NC_133932.1, read on the forward strand.
CCCTGACATCACATTTTAAAGTGCACTTCTCTACCATCTTCCCAGTACTTTGGTTTTTTTTAGTCTAAAAGCTAACTATTTGAAATTCATGACAAATACCTCCCAGCCAGTTCTCTATTCTGATTCCAAAGACCATAATATCTGATATTCTCAACACAGTCTGGCAAGGGAGCACTTTTGGAAGGGGTGAACGCATTTCAGATGGAGTATTTTTTTATTAACTTTTTCAGTTCCAAACACATTGTGAAGATTTTTGTCAAAGTTCCTCAAATAAAGTGTTTTGGGTTTTAAAAAAAAAAAAAAAAAATAGGGCAAGCCAAACAAAAAACCACTACCATGTAACAGTAGAATTAATTTGCAGGACATTTGAATCAATTTCATTGTCACTTTTACCAGGAATCACTTACAGGTTTAATTTTAGTCAGGTAAGAATATGTACCAGTTTGTGTTGCATTTTAAAAGCTGAAATATTTTGAGTCATTTAGCCGTTGAGATGATAAAGAAGAAATGCAATGTTTCAGAATCTCTGAAATGAAACATCTCTATGATGTCAAAAGAAAACCTTTCCATATGCCTAAATATTTCTTTCATAAAAAAAATATAGGGATTTCATCTTTTTTTCCATCTGTTTTGGGGGAAAAAAAAAAAAAAAAAAAAACACGTGTTTGTAAGTCTTAACACTTCCAAGTGGGATGAAACTCTGTTTTGACAAACTCCTGAAAACAGGCCTATAAATGTAGTTCAGACATTCCCTCCTGTTGTGGCAATTACTGACTAGACAACTTCAAAGAATCTGTCTCATAGAAACATGTGTATAATCTACTCCATCAAAGAACATTCCTCATTAAGGTGCCACCGTATTGCTTTATACACAATGTCTGAGCATCCATCGGACCAAGGGAGTCACACCTTAGTAATGTAATACACAAATCACTGTCCTGAAATTATTTAGAAACATGAACAGCTCCACAACCACATCGTGAAGGGGAATGACATAACAATGTTCATTTTGCCTCAAGGAAACTGAATTCAAAGACCTTATGGAAAATATTTCCAAAGTGGCTTGTGGTTTCGGTTGCCTCTGTGTTGGATTCTCTGGCCAGGGACATCCAAGATGCAAGGCACAGAAAGACTCATTCTCCTGGTAGTTGTAGTTTATTATATGCCATACAGCATCTGCTCCTCAAACTCCAGACCGACCATGATGATCATCCTAGCAGTCACTAGGACACGGTGGACTGGAGCTATGTACAGGGAGAGGGAGATGTCAAGGAGAAAAGTAGGTGAAAAAAGGGTATTACATATGACAGAAACATAGTGCGGAAAACAGAGAATATATGCAGGTATGATGAACTGATAGACTGTTAACAGCTTGTTTTTTCCAGAAATCCTATACTGATCCCAAAGATGATGAGATCCCACCTTTCCTATTTATTGTTATGCTTTGTCTGAGTTACTAAACCTTTGGTCTCTTTGACCAAGTTTCCTCCCAAGGACTAAGGAATGCAAGGGCCCTTGCTAGGCTCTCCAGAGAATACACAACCCAGCAGGAGCTCCTCTGAGGCAACAGACTGAATTCAGCCTTTGCTTCTGTTCCTGCAGGAGGAAGAAAGTTTCATCTCTTCTTCTCTTCCGCATGCTCCCACTTCCCCCCTGCTGCTATCTGTGGTTCAAGCCTGTGTACGACCTTGCAGGGACTGCCAATGAAAACAGCTGCCACCCTTCACCACTGCTCTGAGCAGAGCAAGACAACACATGTGGCCAGCTGCCACACGCTCACAGCAGGGCGCTGCTGGTAAGTCCAATCTAGCACTGAATTGGCGTGTTTTGGTACTAACGTAAGTCTAAACCACATCACAAAGCTCAGCAAGGCCCACAAAACACACTGGAGGAGCAGGGTGATTTAATTCCCAGAGTGCTCCTCCTGCTGCAGCCAAAGTGCAAACAAGGCGATTTAAACAGAGACTGGGTATGTCCGTGTTGCAGCCATCACTGCTAGAAACGTCAGTGGAGATGTGCCCATACAAGTAATCTTGGTGTTTTTGAGAGGGTCATGTTCATCTCAGCACTCTGTGCTTTACAGCCACAGTACTGGCAGGAAGTTTTAAAGTGAGAGCATGACCGTCAAGAGAACCTAAAAACTAAATGGACAGTGAAGATCCAGCTGTCCTCCATCACGAAGTGGAGATAGGTCAACAGCAATAAAATGGTACAACTTGCCTATCATTTTTCTTCTCTATAAGAGAGAATGTCAGCTTCTAAACTGCCAAGACAGTATTTTTGACCAGCACTGCCTTTGTAAGAAAAACCTCAGAACAGTCATAAGCTGATCTGTGGGTAAGACAGGGCATCAAACCATGGAAACCCACCACAATGGGAATCACACTTGGAAGTGATACTGGAGGCAGAAGTCTCTTCCTCCTGGCTCAGAGACTAACAATAACGTTACAGGCACCCCAAGTCTGTCTGACAGAGGCCATCCACCCCCAAGACCACCCCTTCACCTCACCCCTTGGTAGCTGGTGCATTCTGGTAACAGAGCCTCAGCTATCAGAAAACAAACTGCAGGTGACAGATTGAACATGTGACCATGCAAAAGCCTGTCTCAGGAGGGACAATTAAAAACACACACAGAAAAATAAATGGCTTTTCCTTTTCAACCCCTTTTCCTCTTCAACAAGTAACAAGACAGAAGCGAGTGCCTGTATGCTAGAATGCCCAGAAAATCGGCAATTAACAAGCGTTCCGCTCTAGCCTGTCTGAGATTTCCTCCCCACAACTGTGGCTAAATGTTTAAATACATCACTCCCCCGCCCCGCCACCATGTGCTTGCTGTGGCTCTGGCACACCTCAGCCCTTCTGGCTGTCCTTATCACGCAGTCTTCCCCTTCTCACGTGTTTATCTGAAGTTTGCTCCAAGCTAAATACTGGGAGAGGGGTATGGTGTCCCCCCAGCTGCCTCCAGGAGCATGCACATTCAGATGAACTAACTACCCCAAATGCACAAAAGCCAAAATGCACTTAGCCCTATGTACCACAGAGGTGTTTATAAGCCAGTCAGCAGCATCCTCAAGAAAGACGCATTATTATATCTGGCCAACAACAACATAATCCAGAGAATTCAAATGGGATTCTTCCCTAGGAAACTAAGTGCTAACCACATTACCATGCAGATGCTCATTAACAAGCCTGTATCAGACAAAAGCTGCAAAGGTATTTTTGTGAGACGTAGGCTTAAATAAAGGCTTTTGACTCAGGTTGGCACTCAGAATTAAATTGATAGAAAAACAGTCTCTCATTAAATTCACACAGCAATTCAAAGATGAAGGCTAAAAATAAAATCTATGCAAACAAGCATGAGGAGTAAAACACTCTGGTAGACTCAGAGGAACACTGCATCATGGACACCTGTGACCTACTGACCTCCTTGGACACTCTTCAAACCCTGAGTTTCAACCAATCAGTTCAGAAAAAGGTGCCAACGCTGTATGCTGATGTTCCTCTCCTGCAGTTATCCATATAGGATGGTTTTCATAGTCCACTGCCTAGAAGCTGCAGATCAAACTTGGAAAAAATGAACCCAAACTACCAAAACAGAGTAAAATTTTATTACAGAGAATAGACATTGAATATCCTTTAAATTATATATAGAGAGGCCTCATAATTAATGAATGACTGAGCTTCAGTCTAAAAATGAAAGAATTACGAAGAAAAAAACCCTCTGCTGCATGACAAAGAATCCACTAGGTAGACACAACCCTACAAAAGAAAATCCTCCAAAAAGAGTTGATAGCATAATCCTTCTTGGCCAACTATATGGAAGCAAAGGCTAGGGCCCAACTTTGACAGCTGAATGGGCTAATTATAATACAACTCCAATGTAGAACCCCCCCCCATCTCAAGTTTTGCAAACAAATGGCATACATGCAATGAGCGTCAGCAACAACAGCTGCAGAACAGAACTGGGCTGGTCTCCCTTGCCAATAGATCTACAGAAAACAGCAGTCAGTCCTGATGCCAGTTCAACCAGCCGAGAGAATACAAACACCACCACAAAGCGCTAGAGGATCCAAAATTGAATCCAGATGAAAACATGACCTATTTCTATACCTTCCCATCTATTTGTTTTATGTTGCTGCTCATCACTGAAATACCCTTTCATGTAAGATCAATAACAATAACAAAGTTCCGAGCTGGCTTCCTTGGCTACGCCCCTACTAGTAAATTAAACAGCGCCTGGAAACATTCCCCAGCACTGGAGCCACCAACATTGCTGAAGTGCTAGAGTGGTTCCTGACACAGTTTTGGCCTGTGCCAACCAACACTATGCCAAGCAGTTCCCAGTCACGTCTATGGGTTAGCACTCCCAACGGACTCATTCCCAACAGACAATTCAGACATGGTCAATCTGTTTTGGAGAGTAAGAGATTTTAACAGCCTAAATGTGGGCCATTCCATGATAGCTGGCCTCAGTGTCAGATTACAGTCTAGGACACATTTAATTGTTTTTTATAGATATAGGTACAGAATTGCTGGCATTTGTCCTTTCCTGAGTTCAGAATTCGTACTGTGGTTGGTTAGCTTCCCTGGACACTAGGTGCTTGTTTAAGCTAAGATTTGGCCCCTCACTACAAAAAGGACATTGAATTACTCAAGCGTGTCCAAAGAAGGGCAACGAAGCTGGTGAAGGGTCTGGAGCACAGGTCGTATGAGGAGCGGCTGAGGGAACTGGGGGGGTTTAGTCTGGAGAAGAGGAAGCTGAGGGGAGACCTCATGGCCCTCTACAACTCCCTGAAAGGAGGTTGCAGAGAGCTGGGGATGAGCCTCTTTAACCAAGTAATAAGCGATAGGACAAGAGGGAATGGCCTCAAGTTGCGCCAGGGAAGGTTTGGACTAGATGTCAGGAAGTATTTCTTTACAGAACGGGTTATTAGGCAGTGGAATGGGCTGCCCAGGGAGGTGGTGGAGTCCCCATCCCTGGAGGTGTTTAAGAGTAGGGTCGACATAGCGCCGAGAGATATGGTGTAGATGGGAACTGTCAGTGCTAGGTTAATGGTTGGACTAGATGATCTTCAAGGTCCTTTCCAACCTAGTTGATTCTGTGATTCTGTGATTCCCTCAAAAACCATGTGTGGTAGTTGAGGGCCTTGCTACAATGATGCAGGCCCAGCTGATGGAACAGTAGGAATGAAGAAATTAATTTCTTAGAATTGTTGATAGCTGACGTCATATTCAATAGCAAGAATTTCAGGTTGGAATTTTATTCACTGCTGTCCTCATTCAAATATCCAACTTTGGGGTTTATCCTTTCAGGAATCATTCTTTGGGGAACTTATCATCAACCCCAGGAGAGATCTGGACCAACATTCAACAGCCTGGTGTTTCCTTCCTCCAGATTCTGAGTCTAGCAGTGTTGTCTTGAGCTGAGCAGCAGCTCAGAAGATTTTTGTGATTGTCCCTAAGTAGGTAGCACTGAAAATAAAAGACAGTAGCATAAGGACAAAATGAGCAATTCTCTTCCCGTTTTACCCTCTTCTTGGTTATCACCAAGGGGTGCCTCACGTTCAGTCAAGGCAGATGAGATAAAGCTGAAAGAGCTAAAGGAACCAACAGTTACTTTAATTTTTGTGGATGATGCTTTTACATTTCTTTTTACACTTAATAACAGGAGAGAATCACCTGCAGAGAGTAGAGTGCGAGTCTTTCAAAAGTCTCATGACATTGTCAGCCAAGTCATCTGTGAAGCTCTTGAAAACTTGAGGCAACTAAAATGGTTCCAAATACCTACATTTAGGCAACTGAATGACCCCCCTGGTCTATACCAGCAGTGGAGTCTGGAGAGCAATTTTGCTGACCAAATGCAGCTATGTAGTCTATCTTTGCAGCTGACTCGACTGAACACACAGGCAGTAAAGAACTGGTAAGGTATGAGAGTGTAGGTACCTGGCTAACAGACAGGTATCTGCATTTAGGTTTCTACAATCTGAGGCTGAACCCCACCCTTGAATGTAGGCAAGTGGAACAAGCTTATTTTGATAGGTCAAAGTGACACTTAAAGCATAGGTATGAGAGTCACTGCAACATGCAGTGTACACTTAGATCTAGTACATTCCCCCCTCGCTCCAGAAAAAGCCACCTTCTTTGAGGGAAGTTCTGCAAATTAATCGTTTTCATTTCAAATCAAGCTGAAAGATGAAATTTTGGAAGTTTCTGCAGAACAATAGCTCTGCAAAACCAAGATTAGAATTAAATGAGATATTTTATTAGAATGATGATGGATTGTTTCATTTTGACAATATCGGCGTGGTGTATGTGGATAATGTCAAAGCATTACAACATTAAATATAAAATATAACGTATGATATTTAGTATGAAAGTCAAACGAAAATCTATCAAAGCATTTAAATCAAAATATTTATATGCTACTCAGACGAAAGGGATCAGCATTACTGAAGCAAATTTGAGAAAGCTGAATCACTATTTGGACATATACTTGTGAAAAATTCCATCCAAATTTACTGTTTTCCACAGAAGCCTTCAATCCCTAACAAAACAACACTTTTGATTTTTTTTTTTTTTTTTTCCCTAACAAGATCTAACAGTAAAGAAATTGGATCCATAGTCTTTACCTGTACTCCATAACCAAGAAGGCAAAGGCACTGGTCAACTAACTGTGCTGTTAAACTATTAGTGTGGTGGTCACTGGCCTGTGCCAACAGCTAGCACACTGGACACAGCTTGGAGGTTATTACAAATGAGGAACTGCTCCCCACAGGCTGTTTGTACATGGCCTCACCGCTCGGAAGGGTAAGAGAATTTACCCTTATTGATATAAGTGTTGCTGTGCCAGTTGGCTGCAGGGCCTGCAAACGTTCCCTGGACTGTTTTACTTAGTAGTGCCAATGAAGCCATACAGACGCCCTAGGAGAACTGCAGCTACCACTGTGAAATGCAAAATACGCAGAATGTTACACAACAAACCATGGCCAAATCCAAGATCAATGAGAATAAACTCATATTCAGAATCTGGAGGTGGAAAAAACAATCCCATCCAAGGGGAAAATAAATTCTATTCTTGTGTTTAAAACACAAGCAGGATGAGAAATACTTTTGGTCATTTATGTAAGAATGCTACAAGATCTAAGAAAAATAAAGGGGGGGGGGCACTACCCAACAGTTAAGAAAATAGAGATTATAATGCCAGAAGGAAAAGTGAACTTCTTTTCCAACCTCCTGAATATCCCAGCTTATAGGACTACACTGAATTAATTCATGCTTGGATAGAACATATGTTCTGAAGAAACAGCTAGTATTGATTTAAAAATTGCCAGTGATAGAGAATCCACCACATTCCCATGGTAAATTGTTCCAATGTTTAATTACTTTCACTGCTGAAAAAACTTGTGCCTCATTTCTAGTGTGAAATTGCCTGGCTTCAGGTTCCAGCCACTAGATCTTTTTATATGTTGTTTGCTAGCTTGAAGTGCCCTCTTATTAAAGTTTGGTTCTTTAAGTAGGTATTTACAAACTGCAACCCCTTAAGTTTCCCACAGATAAACTAAAGAGGCTCTTCTCCAGGAATCTCAGCCTGTGAAGCGTGGCCCTGCGCGTTATCATCATTTACATGTCTAGTTTGAGTCACCTCTTCAGTTTAGCAGTAGCTTCCTTTAATTGTGGACGCCAAAACAGAAGGCAATATTGCAGTAGCCGAGCACCTGTCGAGTAGTGACGCCGTGTATTATTTCCCTAGCTCCTACCTGAGATACTCCAGTTTACACTTCCAAGGCTCCGAACTAGTTTTGCGCAAGGATTCGCTTTCAGCTGACTACTCGTATATTTTTTCACAATTACTGCTTCCCACAACAGAATCCTTTAGGTTAAAAGCACGGCTAGCTACTACTACTGTTTTGTATGCCTTTATATAGCGCTTCGTAACTGACCACATTAAAATACGAACTGCTTCCTTAGGCTAAGTTTAACCAGGAATCTGCAATTGCGCTGCGTCTGTGACCTTGTCCTTTTTCACGGTTTGTCTGCAGAGTTTTATCATTTGTGTCACCAACAAACTGTCCTTCAGGTGGTTTTACATCTTATTCCCTGGTATTGATAAAAATCATAAATATGACAGGAGCAAGAATCAATCTACGCAGAATTCTGATACCACGTGCTTGCGGCAACGATTCCCTGTTTGCGGCTGTATTTTCAGAGTGCCATTTAACCAGTTTTTAATCCATTTAATACCCAGCAAGTCATTTTATACTATCCTAATTTCTTTATCAAGATGCTATGAGGTACAACAAATGCTTTAAATGTCTAACCACATCTGCACCACTACCTTTACCAACAAATTTTATAATCTCATCAAAAAGATATCAGATTAGTTTGACATGATTTATTTCCCATAAATCTATTTTGATTGACATTAATTATATTTCCCTCCTTTAATTTTTTTATTAATCTAATCCCGTATCAGTTTTTCTATTATTTCACCTGAAAACAGTATCAGAATGACAAGGCTATAATTACTTAGGTTGTCCTATTCACAGCTTTTAAATTTGAAAGCATATTTAAACACAAGGATTTTTTTCCAGGCTTCTGGCACTTCAAAACAAATGTCAAGCTCTGCGGAAAGTACCCAGGTCATATCTGAAACTTTTGTAGACCTATTACCCAGATTTTCTAACCGGCCATCAGAATGGCTGTATTGATGCAGAATCCATCTAGTTTGGTGCCCTGCCTCCAGCAGCAGACGTTGAAGCAAGCAAGGTAAGAAGCCTGTGCCCAAGGGACCTTGCCCAGTCTGCTTTCCTAGCCCACAGTAATTTGGGGCTCCGGGACCTGCTCCGGCAGGCATTGCACCTGCATCCTTTTGTGCGCAGCCTCAGGGTTTTTCCTTCCGTGAATTTGTCAAATTGCTTGCTGAAATCACTTTTATTTCTAATTACCTTACCATTCTGTGGCAATGAGTTCTCTGCAATAACTACTACATATTGCATACTTTATTATTTTAAACCTACTGCCTGAATATATCCTTCGATGACCTGTTCTCGCACTCTAAGAAGCAGGTAGCAGCCACTCTGTTCACCTTCTCCATTCCAGTGGTGATTCTGCAGACCTACGGGCCATCTCTCGAGAGACATAGGTGACTCCATCTCTTTTCCCAGGGAAGTCACCCCATGCCTATCAGTGCCTGTACCTCCTGCCTTGGACCTCTTCTAATTCTGCTCATCTTTATTTTAGAGATGGGCACCAAAACTGTGTCTGCTTTGTAAGATGCAGACAGATCGCAGATTTGCAGCGACACAGACATACACGTCGCTTGGTGTTTGGTTATCCCGTTTCCTAATTAATCGTTAGATCTTTGCCTTTTGCACCACCTCTGAACGCTAATCTGACATCTTGACAGAGGTAGATATGTTTTTTCTCAATTTACTGTTTTGGAAGCAGCTCTTTATCTTCCTGAGCTATTCTTGCATTGCATTGTTTAGCCGACTGTCACTACATCTGGAATTGACACTGCTGCCAACTCAAATTACAGTCATCATGCTTAGGATATGACTCAAAACTTCAAACCCATTACCAAGACCTTCCCTGGTCAAACTGTATCTGCCTCTAATACAGCCTCAAGACGAGCTGTATTTATTCCCTTCAGTCAACACTGGTTAAACTTGCCATAGCAACAAAATTAGAGTTGAACTGGAGTCGTGCATGACTCCGCCACCGTCGGGAAGAGGTACGCCCTTGTGTGCTTCCCTCTGTTTTCAGTGCAGTGTGTCTTTTAAGGACCCGCACGGCCAGGGCAATGGAGGCAACAGCCATTCCAGGAAGAAATTTTAAACCAGACTTCTTCATTCGGTGAACACCCTTACTGGAACAGATGTTTTCAGCTGCACTCACAAATATGTTTGCCCATACAACAGCCTTCTGGGGCTTGCATACACTGTCTAGGGCCTTTATGCCTGGATGAGTGCAAAACTACCCACGTGCACAAGTGAGCTGTGGGTAGTTTTATCCCTAGGGACCCGTGTCACTGTTGTTCTCTGTTTGCCTGTGTCTGTAATGCAACAGAAAGACTGACTGCAGCACTGACATAACTGAGCTGATTTCGGTGCTAAACATTATGCTGGAGGCCAGCAGCTGAGGAAGGTGAACACGAGCTGAGAGGTAGATCTTAGCTGATCACTCGGCTGCTCCCATCCATCACATTTGCTCCTACTGGAAAGGATATGAGCAGATCTTTGTTCACGAACAGCTCTTTTTTAAATCTCTGGCAATTAAGAAGAGTGCATCAGGCAGTGGATGTGCAGTAATGGAGAGAGAAGAACCTTCTGTTTTTCTCTCTGTCTTAATTGCTTGTGTATTTATGGGCTTTGGTAATGGTAGCGAAAATCTTCCTGGCACCATATGAATGCTTTTGCCTTCCTTCTCTGAATGACTGGTTTGTTCTTTCTGTGCTGTTTCCTTCCTCTGTGAAGGCACTTTGCTCTCTGTGACCAGATAACTGCCCTCCCTTGCTGCACAAACTCTCACTGCCACCTGGTCTGCCACTCTGCAGATGCTCAAAGGAAACAAGCCCTATTAGCTTTATATTTCCTTATAGAAACTCTCCCTGACAGAGGAGAAATGATCCAGTTCTACTTCCTGAGGGAACATGTTTGCCTCAGGTGCAAAAAGTAAGTCCCAAGGCAAAGGGACTCCCATTAAATGACAAGGCACCAAAGTCATCCCCATTTGCAGCTGCTGCTGCCTCCAGCAGATTTCCCCAAGGGTCTTCATTTAGCTGCAGTTCACCGAGTAGGTCAGGCAGCAATGGCTGCACAACTGGCCAGTCTGTAGCGTAATTAGACTCAACCCTGATGGAGGCTGAAGAAAAGAGGAGCTGGGCTTCGCGCAACACAATACCAAGCTCCGTAAGCTATGGGCAGGATCCGGGGAAGCCACTGGCAAAAATCCCACAAACTCAAATACCGTCAGGATTTGCCTCTTGCTCTTAGCCCCTCTTAGTTGGGCTCATAAGCATGTTTGTTTGCAGTAAGGTCAGAGGAACCCTTCTGTCCCACTCAATAGGAGGCTGTGACATTTGGATAAATAGCCGAAGACTTGTACCAATGGATCCCTTAAATCCTGCCTGATAAACAACAGTAACAGCAGGATCTCAATACTGCAGCGGTTACAAAAGGTAAAAGGTACTTTCCTGGACAGAATTCAATTACGGTCTTAATACTGGTTTTAATTACCTCAACCTAACTGCTCCATGGCACAACAGGCTAGCATGCTCAGCCAACAACTTGCTGCTGAAGGCACTCAACATAGAGGCAACTTGCTCCCTTTTCCAGCAAGTTTGTGGAGACTTCATTTGTATCAAATATACTCCTTGCCTCCCGTGACACATCACCAGTCCCCAACGGCATCTATACCATATCATGCAAAACAGTTCTAAAGCTATCAGCAAGAAGTTTTTTTTCCTGAAACTAAAGAGAAAATTACTAATAAAGCACTACTTTAATAACTTTCAAATAAGAGAGATTAAAAAGCAGTATTTGAATGAATTAAATAAAGAGCACAGGAAAAGAAATGGAGCAATAATAAACAAAAAGTCCTGCTTTCTGCTCATCTTTTTTTGTCAAGGCAAGATATATCTTCTTTGGCTCATACAGTCTTCAAATGTCTTGATTTTTAAAATGGAAGTTGTTTGTTTTTATCAACCTCTCACTAACAGCACACATCACTGAAAATGTATTAAAACTTTTTTTTTTTTTAATAAAAATTTCAATCAGTTTTAGGTTTAGAGCTCTTCTAAGGTAAGAACTTCACTCAGCGTAAGAAATAAGTACGTTTAGGAACCAAAAGGCTGTCTCCTAATCTGCTGTTTCCAAAATAGAAGCCTCAGCTCAGTTGCTGCTTACCTTCTCAGACCTATGGTCATACAGTATGGATTTGTTTGCTGAAGAAAGCTTAGGAAAGAGAATTTCATTCCCTTGCACTGAAGGTTTGAGTTAAGTGCAGCACACCACCTTAGCTGCAAGCATCAGCTATTACACTCTGATTATCCACAACCATCCCGTCATTTGCTACTGCTGCATCTCAGGAACCACTTTGGTCACATACACGTCTTGCACACCATGGCTGTTTGTAGCCTCTACAACAAAGTCCTAACTGAAAAACATGTGAAATAAAATGCACTCTCTTTTCAAAGAAACACGTCAGACTTCTTATCATCGCCCCCTTCACCTAGTTACCATGCTGCCCTGTTCTCTGCAGCTGACAGTTCTGGATGGGTCTGCCACATTTCATTTATTCCTTGTGGGAAATAGCATGCTGGCAGGCTGGCTGTCCCAGAAGGAGTTAAAAGCACTGTCTAGGATGCTTGGAAGATTTCTAGGAATTACAAAGAATAGGGAATGGAGTGTTATGACTGCTCTAACTTTTAATACCCTTGCTTTTGAAGTTGTATGTATTCTATTATAGGCACGCTATACTCAACTGACAGACATTAGACAAGTTCCTTGTATGAAATCCCTAAGTTAAGAGAAGGCCGCAGGCATAACAATAGTGATTTTTATAACATAGTAATCAAGAAGTTGCTCAGCTTTTCTAAGGTAATGTGTTCTGTAAGATCCTGCAGTCCCTAGAAGTAGCTCTTGCTTTGTCTGTTTCCCTGGAAGAAGAAAAAGATGTATGCTGACAAGAAAAACAATCAAAGCTCTTCTGCTCCCTCCCCTCCCCACTACTAACTATCAAGCTTAAACAAGGGAGCATAAGTATTTCACAACCCATTTCCCTCCAACAGCCCTCCATAATCTTAATGCTGATTGCATAACTGAATATTAACTGTGTTCTCCTAATAACCCATACTTGGGAATAGTAAGTAAAGAAGGCAGGTTTGATGAGTTGTGGCAAAACTTTGTACTAATTAAAAAAAGATGTTTACCTCAATCCTCTGCCATTTCTAAAAGGAGTCTGAATTTACTTTCACATAGCTAAAGTATTAAGTCTTTTCCAACAACAGCAGCCACGACTTTGAGTCTCATGGAAATCAGCTGAGGTATCGGTCTCAATGGTGCTGTGGCTGAACCAACAACACAAAAGTCTGCATATATAAGGGTTCATTTAAGAGCCAGCATCTCATCAAGAGAAGGAGTTCTGAATCACAGTGAGCCCAGATAAATTTAGAAATGTTACACCAGGACCAACAATAGCACAGGGCTGGACCACTGCCAGACTTCCTCCACAGGCTTCCAGAGGTAATGAGGGCAGGCTTTGGCTGGAATACCAACCCAGAGTCATGAACATCACAACCCTTATGGAGAACATGTCTCCAGCAATCAATGAGCTGCCATTATCCTTTTCAAGTTAAGACCAAAATGGCTCCAGCCTCCCTAACGCTGATGTATCTCAAATGCCTCTAGAACACTGAATGGTAAACACTGGACCCCTACAAGAAATTAGGGTTGGTTTTCTTTTTTAATCAAAACAACCAGAACTGGCTTTTTGAGTGAATGTAAAACTGTCTCCCTCCAAAATAGCCACGTTAGGTATCACCCCTTCAAAAGCTGCAGAGAAGGGCACTGTCCAAGATGACCCCAGAAGCTCACGCAGAGGACAAACATCTTTTGAAAAGTTTCTGGAAGAGTTTTCTGCACCGATGTCAGGACGATGGGTGGTTCTCCGGATTTACAGTTGGGCTTCCATTTCTGTCCCCTTCATAACAAAGACCTAACGACATCCTCATACAACCTTGCTTACTCCAGCCGCAATGGGGCTACACCCTCTCAACTTCCTACCCACCTAGGAAACCCAAACTCACCCAATATCCCCCCAAAACCATCAAAATTTGAAAGGGGCACAAAAGGTTTTATTTCATAACCATAACTAACTTCCTTTATAACATATGCCTTGAAGTCTCAAGGTACTTTTCATTCTTTGGGCGAGGAGAAACAGGCACAGAGGTATGGAAGGTAAGATTAGAGGTGACCTCTGAGAGCTGTGACTCACCCAGCATCCCTGAAAAAATCTGCAGGAAAGCTAATGATGTAAACAAGTTTCTAAGTCTTGGAATGCCCTGTTTCACTCATGAGGTCGTGTTTTTTGAAGCTGAGTTGGGAAAAGAAACAAGACAGTTGCTTTTCTCATGAATTGTACTAGCAAGGTAGTGCACAACTACTTCTGCTAGACTAGCTCACCTACACGCTTCATAAAAGCAAGTTTGCAGAACTAGTTCTTTCTGAGAAGCCCCACACATCTGTACCACCTTTCTAAAAGAGCAAAGTCAATGCATATGAATCAGAATGGGCTCTGCGGCATGGGAGACACAGCAAATACTTCGCTATTTTGGGACAGGCTCCCAAGAGGAAGCAAAATTTGGGTTGAACAGAAAGCGAACTGCAGCTCTAAAAAAACCTAACGTATCTGCCAAGCTGAACAGTAACCCCAGTATTAGTGACGCAGCAGAGGGGTTTGATCATGGGCTCTTAAATCCAGACCACAGGTGGGTATTTTAAGCTGCATTATGAACTCACTTGTTAGCACAGGAGACTGGGAATGAGCATTTTAGATGGGGGAGAGGAGGAAGAAGGGGCTGCTGGCTGTGAGGTTAGCAGAAGTACTAAAAAGGGCACTGTAACCGTGTGGAGAAGAGCTGAACCTTACTGTTGGCTCTGCAAGCAGTACTCTGCCTCAGACTTCCCGCTCCTGCTCTAGAAGTGAGAGGCAGTGATGTGCTCACTTTGGGAACTGCAAGGCGAGGTCTCGGGTAATAACAGGCATTACACAAAAGGCACAAAAACGGCACCACCGATTTTGTGGAAGAGGTAAGCCTAGGATTGCTTGTCCTTTGGCCCATAGCCCAGGGCACTTCCTCAGAAACCAGGAGGGTTTTGTGGCCCGACGCTCACTGTCTGGCTGACAGACCGATGAGCTAGCTCTGCTGTATCCCGCTCTCCAGCTCCCCAAATTAAGTCTAACAATTTTCTGCATTTCAGATGTGTGACCATCTGTTTCCAGCCTTGTGCTAGACCTCACTGAGGGCATCCTAGAGATACCATTTTCAGAAGCTGCGTGTCTTCTGTTTTTCTCTCTGTTCATTAAACAGGCATTTAAAAGTTTTTCAAAGTATTTGTGCCAAAAAAAAGGGCAAGAGGCTTATCTGGGTTACCTCCCGCTCACAACCACCTTAAGTTACATCTTACGTACTCTAACACATCAATCGGAAAATCTGTCTATGTACCATAAAGCAAATAAATCTTTTCCAGAGTCCATCACACCAACTGGAAAATTTCACACCCAGTCTGTTGGCCAGCCTTACCTGAGCCCCTCCACATAGGCATAAAAATCAAAACAGAAGTAAACTGTAAAAAACATATTATGCAAAATACCTTATATCGCAAATGAACATACTCTATTCAAAATTTATGAGTCTTGAATTAACAAGTCAGCTCATGTCTATGTCTTTATTCTCCATCAACTCCAACAGCACACATTTAGCCTTAAAAAAAAAAAAAAGAAAAAAAAAACAGGTGATAAGAAATGAGAATTAAATGCTGAGTGGGGAATGGGATTTGCTTTTTGAGAGTACATACTTCCCTGCTTGCCTGTGCAGCTTTGAGGACTACAGAACTATTTCATTTTCAAAAGAAAGTAAAAATTCACTTTTCTCCAGAAACCGGAAAGTTAAGTAAAACACCAAATGGTATGAGAATTACAAATAATTCAGCAGTTGGCAAGACTGGATGGAGCATGACTGATACAGATGGAAGATTTAGTGGCCAAACTCTAACAAGTCTCTGCTGAGTACGTACAGACTGAGATTTTTCAGAAGCTTGCAATTTGGCCACATCTAGGTAGATATGAACTGAGATGGCAAAAGGTAAATCCCTGACACCAAGGCTACTTCACCTGCCAAATTCCAATGTCTTCTCTAAACCACATAAATGCTGAATTTTCATTCAAAACAGAAACATGAACTTTTTGTTTTAATGAGTAAGACAACATATGTTTTCCTAATCTCTGGACTTTCTAGCTGAATTTTTCACAAATATTCAGCCCTGGGCTAATACTCAGTGCAAACTACTTCAAACCAAATGGATGCAGTTTGGCAAACTGATAAGCAATGGAAAATTACATTGGATAATGAAAACCGTTAGGCACTTTAGCGATAAGCAATTGTATCAGCTTTGCATAGGACGCGTCTGTCTCCAGCTGTCTCTCTTCAGACCAAATTCAAACACACACAGACAGGTACAGTTCATCTGTAATATTTTTTTTTCCAGTCATTTGCAGCAGATGGGAACGCAATTCACTGTCTGTGTTGACTGCATGTGTGTAGCATGCGCTGGTATTTTGTAGGAAAGTCAGATGGAAAGCTGTAGCATTTATTCTTGCTGCTGCTGCCCCTGCCTTGTAAGCTGTATTTTTGCGGAAGAGTGAAAGGTAATGGGAAGGTACAGAAGAGATGACTGTGATGGCTGGGCAGTGCAGTCTCACGGCCTATTTTGGTTGCTTCTATTTTAGGTTCCTGGCCATGGGAATTTCTCTTCCTCCGCTGACAGAGAGGCAGCAGAATCCCAGGCTCCCTCAGCTCATTCTGACAGCGACTGCTGATGCTGTGACTCACCTCCCAGGATGCTGTCTGCGAGAGGGCTGAGCAGCAAGGAAAAGAAGAGTTTAGATAGGCAGAGGTCATAATTTAAGAACGAGGGAGACTGAGGCCAGTCTTCTTGAGGAGGACAGCGGCAAGGTCCTCAAAGGAAGCGGGGCTTTGCCTGAGAGCTATCGGAGAGAGCTGGGAGACCCAATTCCCCTTTACTGCTCAGCCACCGATGTGCAGTGTGACAAGTGGTAACTTCACTGCCCTCAGATCAAAACGGGAATGGGAGCGACCCACAGAATGAACATGCATGCATACATGTGTGAGAGGGGGCTGAATTTATTGAACACCTGTAAGTGTGCTTGTTTCTTCCAAAGGGGATCTTCAGAAGGAGAGCCATGCTACCAGTATATTCTGCCTGCTTTACCCATTGCCCTGTAAAAAGTATATGATCAAACATTTTCCACCTTGCATACCTTTCACAGAATGTCTGTTCCTTGCAGTCCCTCAGCTTATCCCTACATGTCAGTCTCAGTCCCTGATTACCCTCTGCAACCCTCAGACTCCATGATTTACCCTCCACAACCCCTGCCTCCTGCACAGAGCCAGGACTCTGCCTTCTGTGCATGCCCAGCACCACACTCCTGCTCGCCCCCTCTCCCCAGCCCTCTCCATGCGCTACAGTCTTGTGGTCCCTTTCCTTCCACACTCCGTGCCGCCCTCCCCCCTGTTCACAGTCGCACACACACACAAAGCTCCTTCTGCCTATTAAGCACTTCCATAATGCAAAACCTCACAATTAAAACTAATCCTTATCCTGCAAATAAGCTGGAAAAGAAAGCAGTGCCTTAGAAAGCTTTCCATTTAATGAGCAGCTTTGCCGTGGTCCTCGCCATTCCCCATCTTCTCTGCTCTCTTCTCCAAGCGAGATAAAGATCAGCCCCCCTGCAGCTCCTTACTGTAAACATTAATTCAGAAGGTCACTTACATATTAATGCTGACCCTGTTTCTGGCACCTTCGCTGATACAGAGCACTCCCCCAGCAGTCCCATTAGCAGCAAGTGTTTCAAAAGAAGCTGATTCTTAATGTGGGTAGGGGTGGTGGAAGCTGACCTCCATCACTTCTCCTCCCTTCCTCACCTACTCTCTGAATGTGACCGGTGCTTGCGAGTACCAGACTACTGCATCACGCGTGTGTGCCCAGGACACATTTCTGTTTGTTTTCTTCCCCATGCAAACGCATACCTGTGGAGACGGGAAGCATTGTGCCCACACAAATAAGAGCAGCCTCACAAAACGGCAAATGTCTGAAATCTGCCGTTTTAAAAAGCACTCGGGTATCACAGAAGCAAGACAGAACACCAGGTATACAGACCTCTTACAAGCACACTTGCATGATGCTTACAACCCCCATGTACAGACAGATTTCCCCAATCCCCCCATCCCCATTCGGAATGCAAACCCACCCTTCTCCTTGCCCCATGCCCTCACCTATGCATTTACTCATCCCTTGCACTAGGTTGCACTTGCCTGTTTGAATGCTGCTGAGACTGACAAGTAGCCAGCACCACCAGCAGCCTTGTTCTTTTCCCTGCAGTGACCCAGCAAGGCACCGGACCCCGACCACAGCACTGCAACAGTCATTTCCTGAAGGTGACTCTGAAATGTCAGCAGCCTGCGGTACCTAACACATCCCGGGCAAACTAATGGGACTTCATGACAGAGAGGGAAACCACAAGCAGCGAGCTTGGAAAAACAACGCCCGGGAAGATCCACGGGGGATGCACTTTACCTGCCAGAGCTGAGCCTAACCTCCTGCACCATCATCTTTAGAAAGCTGGCAGTTAGAAAAGCAAAGCCTCTTCCCGCTGAAGAAGAGCGCAGGGAAAGCTCACCTGAACATTAGCTACTCCACAACTCTGAACTCGCTTTTAAGACTTCAGGAAATACTTGCTCTTGTAGCTAAAACAAAAAACTCTCTCACCACTATCCACCTAATTGCATTTCTACTTAGGCATGCACACCCCAGCTCCTGACAAAGTATTCACGGGTTGCCCTTGGCCTCGATAGGGCAAAGCAGGTGCAGAACTGGATGGAACTGATAGGTGTGGGTCCCAGCTCCAGGCAGGTGGGAACCCACATTGCTGGCCATGACCAGGGTAGCAAGACTCACTTGAATCAGCTTGTGGAGTGGGGCCAGGGGACATGACTCTGCAAAGATTTATACTGAAAACCATGTCTGTGGGCAATTTGCACCTGCCTTTTACTCCAGAAGGCTCACGCTTGTTCTCTTTCCATTTCCTGAATCTCTGCCAGAAACCACCTAGATGGAAGCTGGGTGTTTTTGGGCTTGCTACACGGAAAATGTAATGAGATGCAGCTCAGGGACACAGCAGAACACATAACACAAGGAGGAGCACTGCCTGGGCCCATGAAGGACACCTTTGATGTTTTCTTCAGAAAACTTTCAGGGCAAGGAGAATCTTCACCTGCTATCATCCAGGCTGCATATTTGCCAGGGATTTCACTTTAAATTGAAGAGTTTGGACTTGCTGGTTAAATATACATATGTATATATTATATGGCAATAGGATTCTTTCTCAGATTTTAGCTGTTTTTTATAGTATGCAACGAGGATTAAACATGGAGCAGTTAAGATCCATGCCCATTTCCCCTCCAAGCAACTGAGTCCACCCTCCCATTCCTCTGACACCACACCAAAGCAGTTTATTCTCCACGCGCTATTACAAATCCCGTGTTAGTCACCAGCTCTTGCCATGCAGCCCCCCCCCCATCTTGGGGGTCCCACACCAGCTTTGCCCCCGCCCCTCAGTTTTATCCCATGGTTTGTCCTGAGCATCCCACAGAGCTCTGTCAATACACTACCCATTATTATAGTCCCTTCGGCTTTTCCTCAATTAAGACAGCCAATCATGCCTAATTGTTCCCAGTTCTGTGATGGTTTAGTGATGTGAATAAATGTCCCCTCAGGACAATGCCGCATCCACTCAAATCATTCACTTGTGATCTAAATACAAAGGGCATCTAGGTCCTCCAATATGAAAGGCTGCTACATACAACAGATAATGATATGAATCTGGAAAAAAAGGCAGAAGATTTACTTTAGTGATGCAGTTACATTTGTAACTGCAATGTACCAAAAGCTCAGTGTTTTTTAACAGGGGCGTGCATGTCCCAGTGACTCCCACACCCCCCACCAACCAGCTGGATGCAGCTGAAACTGTGAACACGCTCAGAAAATTGAATAGGATTAACTAGGTCCCTGTCCCTCGGTATTAGTCATTCAGAAACATTCTTGCTTTCACAGATTATACCTGGAATTTGGTCCCGGTTCTCACATCCCATTCCCTCAGCATACCAGGAGACCCACCCGGGCAGGGCCTCTCCATCAACAGAGGGGCAGCCCCGCTGCTGCTTTGAGTCTGCCCCAAAAGCCCACATTTCTCACGCTCTGATAGCAGCCTGACCCCGGGGGAAGCAATCCAAGCCACAGCCACTGCAGCAGCATGGATTGCCTTCCCGGAACAGGCTGGCGGGAGCACGCTGGAGCGAAGACCCGGCTTAACGAACCGAACTGCGGTTGGGGCAGCAGTGGCCAACGCAAGGCCGTCTTCCTGGGTCGTGTGCCCCGCTCGGCTGTTGAACTCTGCGGGCAACTGCGGCTCCGTGCTCGGTGGCCACAAAGCCCCTTCTCCACATCTCTGTTTTCTCCACTTTCCAGTCACGGCAAAGACATTTGAGGGGCTCTACCCCTGCTCTCAGTCAAACGGGCGTCTCTAAAGGGCAAGGCAGCCATTTTCTCTGGGGTTGATCTGCATGTTGATTTCTGGTGACAGAAATGGAGGTGGTACCCATACCACCTCCCCACTCTAGTCGTCCAGCCTTGAATCTCCTACACCCACTCACGTGCAACATTCATAAAAAATAAATAAATCCATTTCTCCCCTCTCAAACTAGTGCATGTGAGCTCGCAGGGCGGCTGCATGCAGTAACGCCACCCACAAGGCCCACGGGAAGCAAAGCCTGATGGCTCTGTCTTGCTTCCCCCATCTCTTCTTCCATCTCCCCCGCTATTCAGCAATCAGCAGGCACCGAGCAGCTTTGTGATGTTAAAAGTACTGAGAGGCAACTTCGGCTTTCATATACCGTGATCAATATTTACTGGAGCAATAAAAGAGTTCAGAAACTGCAGCGCTGGCATGATAGAGAAGCTGGAGAGAGGAAAATGGCATTTAAAGTCTTCAGAGGAGCATGACAACCAGCTAATGATTACTTAGGGACTATCAGATTTCTTTCTTCATTTATTTTGCCAGAGCGGTATAACAGAATAATAAGGCAGGAAGCTGGGCCTGGCCCTGGTCTGGGGAAGCAAGTGTGTCTGTAACAAACATCTCTCATTTTCATACCCAGGTTTGGAAGGAGAGGATCGCTTGTTAAGGTGAATAGGAGCACGTCTCCCTGTTCCCAGCTCCTCCACTGACACCCTGGGCAATGCCCTTTGCCCTGTGGGGCTTCTGCAAGTGAACACTTTGTCACATATTCTCCTGATCAAAGGGTCTTGCTGTCGGTAATTTGTCTGCTTTCTCCAGGTTTTTTCAAGTCAGTTCATCAGCTAGCAAGCCTCTGGTGTTGCCCTACAGTAGAATAAACCTTGGGCTCTTATGGACTCAATCTTGGTGTGCAAGCCACACAGCACGTCAGCTGCACTCCATGGCCTCTCCAAAGCACTGTGAGGGGCCTCCAGGCAAAGATGTTTCCTGTAGTGCAATCCAGACTTCAGCAGATAAAAATATCCAAACAACGACGACAACAAAACACCAGGCAGGCCAACTCCTCAACAAACAATGCCTTTTGTTATCTATTATCAGATAACAATGAATTCTCATGCAGTTCCTGAAAACACAGGGATAGATTTTGGGGTGTAAATAACAAAACAGACAATGTAGCTGAAGTTACAAGATGAGGAGAAAGCAGAGGGGCAGGAAAGGCAAAGGATTTGCACAGTTCCGGTCAGAGAAAGCTCATAGTTCCTCATAGTGCATCACAATCACTTGCATTAAAGGATTAAGACTTGACATTTCCCCATTTGTGGGATAACCCCAAAGTTCCCATGATAGTTTAGCCCTTTGAAAACAAACCAAACACGTTACGGATCTTTGCAAGCTCCTCTGACTTACACATCATCTGCTTCCTCCTACATAAATTACACTGCTATTAATATGGCTCAATGGAGAACATGAAACACACTGAGCCTCTAGCAACTTCCAATAGATAAGGGTAGTTAACCCTGTATCTTCTAAGCCACATGCACATGTTTTGTGACAAAAATGAAATTCTTGGAACTCATTTGGGAGCCAGGGCCTCACATGGATCATGTTTTTGCTCTCCTATCTGTTGGACCTCCAGCTGGGGCCATCCATTGCTGCAGGCAGCGGGGAAATCCCAGGAAAGAAGCTGGCCATACAAAGATGTTGTGAGGGATATTTGAAAAGTGGAAAGTCAAGAGTCTTTAGAGGCCAATCAACTTACTATAAGAAAGACTAAAACCCTCTGCCTTCTTTCTGTAACCACAGAGGCCTGGGGAATAGGAAAAGACAAGAGATGTTGTCCCTAACTCCCATTCCTGCCATGGGCTAGCTGAGCTTACAGTGGAGCAAAGCTAACAACCAGCACGCTGGCCTGGGAGGTAGATGGGGAATGAAAATCAAATGCTTGCCCTCCAGGGTACACATTTTTGGAGGGGTGCTCCAAAAAGAAAGATACTCCGACTAGGATGATCCAAGAAAGATGCTGCCACACAAGAAAGAACTGAGAGCTACTGGTGGGAAAGATACGGTATTGAAAATGAAAAACAATCAGAGTGAAAGAAGAGACAGAGGCAAGAAAGGCTCTTACACTAATCCCCCTTTTCTCCCCTGTGTTCTCTTATTGCTGGAGATGAAATCCCAGCACAGTGGCCAAAAAAAAAATTTGCTTAGATCTGCAGATATAGAAGAGAGTGCACAGGCACTGGCTTCTCCAGTATCTTAAACTTAGGCTGCACATCATCCCCCTGCAGTTACAACCCCCCCAACACACACACACCTGAACACACACCGTGTACTCTCTCATGCTGCACAAATGAAGCCAAAGTATGTGGCCGCAGCTCCCTTTTCCCCACCAGGAGCTGTAGCTGCCCCAGGCTGGGCACCCCTCTTTTCCCCCCGCTCCCTCTATCCCCCTCCCTTCCCTTTTCATGACACTCTTATCATCATCTTTGCTCCTTTCCACGTATCCATCTCCTTTCACCCGATTTCCTGTTCTCCTCTCTCTACCCAAGGTTCCTCCAGTATCTTTCTCTGCTCCTCACAGGATCTGGTGTGTGTGTGTCTGGCCACCGATATGACCCCAAATGACAGGATGGAGCAGAGAAGTAACCGAGGTATAATCATTGCCTTGCCCAGATTAACCACTGGAACGGTGTGGAAAACCAGCACCGGTCAGGTTTGCTGCCAGAGGTGGGGCTCTGGCCACAGAATGCAGGAGTTCCAGCTTGCTCACTGATTCAGAGCAACTCTGAGTGAATTTCACTGATTTTTGCCTTAGTTTCCCCATTGGCAAAAAGAAGGGATTAACTTATCCTAGCTACACTAATGATAGGAAAGGAGATGGAAGAGAGTGGAGTGCAGAGACTCACAGGAATGGACAAAAGGAGGGATAATGGGAATTAGAAAGAAGTCTGAAGTTGACTGGGGAATGACAGGTAGACAGATAGGAGGAGAGCAAGATGCCTGTACTAACTGAAGTCACCATGAAGACACGATGTAAATGAGCCACACCACTTCTTGCCTGTTCTGTACTGCGGCTCTGACTAGTTCAGTCTCAAAATACGAGCTAATTTCAGTAGTGTTGCCACTCCCTTTTAAACCCAGATTAACATCCATTCTTGCAAAAGACCCAGGAGCACCTTGTAAGCGTCACCCACTCCCAGATGGAAGGAGATACTGACCCAACCAATTCGCAAGCCCAGATCCTCCCAGAGCGTATAGCTAACCTAACCTCTAACACACAGCAACTTCGCATAGTTTGTCCCCTGAGCTCTCCAACAAGGTCACTGCCTGCGTCCTTTCAGCTCCACCCTATGCAGCCCACTGGCAAGCTGCTCTCTCCTGTGCAAAATCTGCCAGCAAGAGTCAGCGAGCAAAGGCGGCTGCGGGTTCCCAGGGGGCAGATGGTAATGCCATGCTGAAGATAGTAGGAGGGGGAACTTATATCCAAGTCAATTAGGATTAATGCAATGTGGGAAAGTATTAGTTCTGGAGCTGTAGGTTTCTCCATTAGAGATTGAAGGCAGATTGGGAAGAGGGGGGAGGAAAGTGAAGACAAGCTAGCAAAGCCAGTGTCTTGGCTCCCCAGCCCTTTTCCTCCTTTCTCTGTTTTTTTGGAAAGTGATGAGGTGTGGATCTAAGACATTACACTCTGGAGATTGTCAGTGGCTCCAAACCCCATTAAGACAGCAGTTTTCTTGCTCTCCTTTCCACCTCTTTCGCTCAATGCCGTTACGCGCTGATGGTGGCTTGGCCTGTTATCAATGGAAAACTAAAGACATTCTCCAAAATGAAACATCACAGCATCAAAACCTTTGCATTCAACTTCTCTGGGCTGAGAAGAGCTCATTTTTAATGTTGTGGATGACAAGAACAACAGTAAAGTTAAGTGCCAGTCCTGTGAGAAAGGCAAGCGAGCAGGTAGGAGGAGCAGGTAAACCAGACACACTAAGTAAGCTGAGCAGTAGAGAAGCAACCAACAAGCGAGAGAGCGCTCGGGGGTTAGAGATAACATGGTTAGAAACAACACGGGCATCGTCTGAGTGCACACACACACCCCCGCACCCCGTTTTGCAAGGTCAAAGGGACCGACCTGGGAGCAATTTTAAGGGAAGAACTGCATGAGGAAGGCGCTTTCCCCTTCCGAGGGTACCTGCAAGACAGAGGCCACCTCCAAATCCTTTGCAGTGATCATCTTCCCTCCTTCACCTGCCGTAGATACCCAGGCTGCAAGCTCTGCAGGACACAGCTTGCCCCCTCCCTCCTGCCAAGCACCTATGCAGTGGGGATCTGCTCTCAGCTGCATCTCCACCACATCATAACCAACTTCCAGGGTCTGCAAGGAGTAATAGAGGCAGAGGAACTGGGGGCCACAACCACGCCACCAGCTTCTCTTCAACCAAGGGCAATCTGAATGGTAGAGCTGGGGGAAGTATTACTAAAGCTGAGAAGCTGAAGGGCGCTCTCTGCCTTTCCTTTCAGTGCTGACCCCTGAGGGTACAGCAGCAGATCCATCTTCCCTCTTTCAGTGCCTGCTCATACACCTGTACTAAGAGGTTCCAAAATTCATCGTGCCTTCCTGAGGCAACGTCCCTGCTAGGTCAGCGCGTCATGGTGCTGCTGCACTGCAGGCCAGTATGAAATAGGCACAACTGATGCTCAGCCTGCAAGAGAGAAGGACCTGTCAATACTATTTGCCTGTAAAGTGCCACACATGCCGGAGGTGCTTTATAAATAAGTCAATAAACAAACAGCATCAAATTACAAAGAGGAATGAATGATGAACTCTCTTTCCTCTTTCTAAAGAAATAAATAAGGGTCAGAAATATAAATTATACATATTTCAAAATCCACCAGGAAGCTGTATTTTGACAATCTGGTGATGCAGAGGAGGTCTCAAGGCATCCCTCTCCCTCTGAATAACAGTGGATGGCAGAGCACATTGAGGACACTTGCAAACTCATAATCTTAAGAATGCAGTTATATCTACAGTAGCTATATTAATTGCTAAAGCAGCCAATTATGTACACATGCACCTAACATGCTGGTAGATCCCTCCTTATTCCAGCTTTGAACTGCTGCAGTTGACAATTCTCTCGGACCCTTACCCTGCACTGTTTAACTTTAAGTAGTCCTACAGAAGACAATGGAATAATTCAATGCCTTAAAAGCAGGCAGATACTTACGTATTTCCCTGGACTGGGGCTTCAAAGAGAAGCAAAAAATCCAGAGCTCTGCATAGCTTTGTAAGCACCAGGAAACACAGTGTGCCACTGTTAAAATGGCAGCCTTGTCTTCTGAAACAAGGGCTGAGTCCCCAAACAAAACCAGGGATGTCACGAGCTCTAAATCTTTAACTAACAGTGTAATTTCAACTCAGCACTAAACAGGTCAAGGCAGAGGATGGAAAGATGCAATAGGTTTAGAAAATTCCCTGTCTTTTGTTATTATTATTTTAATGGAAAAGAGTGTTGTGGTTTGAAATCCATTATTTCCCTGCAGTGTTTGCAACTCTAATGTAGCAGCTCCAGCTGTTATCTTAATGCTTATATAGAAACTACAGGTGTGCCTGAACATAAACAAAACAGGAAAAGGATGGAAAGCTAAATAGCAACAGGGAAAAGAGCAGGGGCAGGCAGCCTGCACTCAGAACATTCAGGGAGGGACTTCTGACGTTTTGCAGTGCTCAGCCCTGGCAGTGAGCTGCCACAGCACTGCCCTGGTGCTGGTGCAACATCTGCAAAACCTGGGGCTGCGAGGAGGCACCTGGTAACCCAGGTACAGCTCCTCTCCCAGCCCAGGCCGTCTCCCTCATCTGCACCCACCCTCCTTTTAGCACTGGCTCCTGGGGGGCAGGCATTACCAGCAGTCTTCTCTGGGCTTAGTTTAGGAACTGCTGTGCTGGGGGGTTTTTTAAGTCTGCTTCAGGAGTCTAGAATCTGCCATTAATTTTTGCTCTAAAAAGCTTCAAAAGACCCCAAGCTCAAAAGAGCATCCTCAGAAAAGCAGTATTTACTACTGTGAGAAATGCCAGGAAGCACAAACTGCTCGTGTAACGGACCAGTCTCTGAATTAAGACGAGACCATCAGGAGAGATGCCAGCGAGGGAAGCGCACGAAGGCTCCCGTTGCATGGCCAGCTATAAAGCTTAAGCGTGACTGTCCTGAATTCTGCTTCGAGGGAGTGGAAAGTGGAAGCGCTGTGCCTAGCTTTATGGTGCACACCCTGCAAAACGCACGTTGTAAACCTTCCCACCAAGAGCATTAACCAGGGAAAATGTGGGAGATTTACACAGTACTTTTACTTTGTAAAATCTGAGATATCAGCAGTAGATAAAGGAATCTTAAAACATAAGTGTATAACTTGGTGGTACTGCACAAAATCACAGAGGCCACAGAGGCATGAAGGAATTCAGATTCCTAACAGCAGACCAGATAGCGTGCATTACACAAAAGAAAATAACACTGTCTCTTCTCATACTATTATTTATGTACATGTTTATGTAGTTAAATTGCAAAAGCTTTCCTTTAAGGAAAATGACACACTGAGGATGTTTACTCTGTTTATGTTATTATATTAAATGCATTTCTATTTGATTTCATTATTCAATATATATTTTCCTTTTCCAGTTACACTTGGGAGACAGGTACAACGTACACACATTCGTACTTTAGTGTTGTGACAACCACCATCAGAGTTGTTGAAATATCCATTTCAAAACCTGCCTTAGTGCAATCAATCAAATCCTCTGCTGCAACACAGGGAAAATAAACAAGGCTATTGGACTGCAACTCCTGGTCGGGCGGATGGAGTGCAGAGCGTGGAAGACAAAGGGGGAGGGAATACAGAAAGAGGGATGCCAGAAAGAAAGATTATTTCAATGGCTCAAAGAGCTTAAAGAGTCTTAGAGGAGATTAAAGAATAAAACAATATATTAAAATTGCAAGGAAGCAAAACCAGAAACTCAACCATCTTGGTAGCCATAAGAACACATGGGCCATGCAGCTTTAAAGCCCTGAGCATCATACGAGGAAAGATAGAACACGGTTTTCCTGCTGTCTCTATTATTGCATGACAAAGTCCCTGGGACTCTGAGAAGCTGGTATGCTCAGCCCCTCTATCTCTACCCCTCTATCTTAGTCATAAGATTGCCACCAGCAAAAAAAGTTCATACTCAGAGGCAGCTCCTCCTCTTGGGATGCACTTATTCCCAGCAAGGTTTCAAAACTTCGCAGAGGTCATCGTCTGAGTGGTTGATTCCTACTCAGCTAGGAGACGTGCTCCAAAACTTTTGCTTTCAAACCCTTGATTTTCCCAGTCAAACATTTCCAGGAAGCAACCTGTCCTGACTTTCAAAGGACTCTAGTTGAGGGAGGGGGGTGTGTGTGTGTGAGTGTGCATGCAACACCCGCATGAGTGGGGGGAATCTTGTTCTGCATATGCTAGCACCAACTGTATTCTTTAACTGTGTATGTGTTCCGTTAGCCAGAAACGGACCCCAAATCCCTCTAAGCAAGACTCAGCGAGAGCATATGTTCAGGAGCACACTGACAATTAAATGAGAATTTTATGTCATCTCAATACAACAGAAGCAACTGAAAACTATTTGCCTGGTTCAAGAAATGAAAAACTAGCACCACCAAAACTACATAAAACTCTATCACTGAAATTTTGACAAAACTTCCCATTACAGTAGCACTGTGCATGTGTATTTTATATACATGCTTCTTTACTTCAAGCATGAAAAATGTCAGCCCAGAGGGAACTGTCTGGGAAAGTTACAAGCAGGCATTGAGCTTGGTATTCGTTTGCTTACTGTGTTCAGATTTTTATTATTTTTTCTAGTATTTTTGATGGAAGTGTTGCAGCTTTTAGCTTTCATTTAGAAAGAAAATGTGAAGCAGACATATTTGACATATCAGTTCTTGCTTGACTTTTCAAGGGAGACTGAAGCAATACCTAAAGAGACAAATCGTCCTGTTCTACCCACTCCTTGCTTACCACCCCAAGTCTTTCACCAACTCCTTTCCTGCTTTCATGTCTAAGCTTATTGCCTGTGCTGCTTATGAGAGCTGCTGGGATTTCTTTTTCCTCTCTTTCATACCAGACCTCCTTGGGTACAGCTTGAAGTCACTGTAAACAATCCCACCAGATCATGACTGTCCTTAAGAAACTGTTGCAAAAAGAAAGAGGCTGTAAGGACTAACTGGAGAACCGCACTGAGTAGGCAGAACGTGTGTTTTGGAACCCCTTCTGAGATAAAGGGGATCATGGGGCTCTCACAACAGAAGGACTGACACTGGAAAGCTAGGTGGGACCATTGTAGACTAAGCTACAGCGTTACTACTAGACCCTGGCAGTAAAAATGCAGCCTGAAAGCAATGTACTTTACCACGGCATTTAGAAATCAACTTAAAAAGGAGTATGTCTTAGTGTATATGTATTTCACCCAAAATTCTACAATTCTGTAACCTTCTAAATGCATTTTCTATGTTGTAAAAATTAGATCAAGCACGGGAGATAATAAATACGTGAAAAGTATCCAATTCTGCCTTGCCCTCCCCCTCTTCTCTACTTTCTTTTCTTCTTTTTTCCAAGTGAGCTGGCTGCTAGATTCTTGCCCTGGCATTCTCACCCAGAAGGGATCCAGACAGCTGGGTGAGCTAGTCGTTCCAAATGCTTGCTTAAGGGGATATAGTAATGAAACTTCAATCTTTTTCTTGCTGTGCCCTACAGCCCCCATACATTAGTATAGAAAACAGGTTTACAAAGCAGAAGACAGGAGTCCGTCAATATCATTAAACCAGCTGTTATTTCTCCAGTGAATGCCAGAAGAAAGGAGAGAGAAGTGTGGGCGAGAAAGAAGGGACAATTTGTTTTATGACTGAAACACAAATCCTCTGTCTAATGCCTCCATGTGTCTATTTGCTTCATTTTTTCATTTTTCTCCCTCCCTCCCATTTTTCTCAAATGCAGTATCCCCTCAAATGGGTGTCAAAGGCAGCTCTGGGTTTTATCCTGCTTTGCTACAGTGTGAGACACACACATGCACGTTCCTATTTTGTAAAGGACAATGTGTCCCCTCTGACTCATACAAGCGATGGTTCTCCAAGACTTCTTGGTCCCCAGTCTGATCCCCTGGCTTAAAGCTACACTTTGGGATTGTCTCCTGTCTCCTTAAATTCCCCCGGAGAGCATTTAGCAAAGTCGTAGACATAGCTGCCCTGTGAGAGGGATGCTGGCTGAGGTGGAATTCAGTCTGAGATTGAATTTGCCACGGGTAGGTGGTGCGTGGTCTAACTTCCCACTGCAGTTAATGGAGACTCAGTCCTTACAGGCAGTGAAGTCAAAAGGTTAATTCAGTTGATCAGGAGATGTCTGCTCTAGGATGAGTTGAATTAAGTTCCTAGCCTCAACTGACTGCACTGAATCTCTATCAGCTATAATGGGTGTTTAGACACCAACTCACATCTAGATACCTACAGGAAGACCCCTAAAATTTAGATGTTTTAATCTGGAGCTGAACCTCACTCTAGGAGCCAAAGGAATCTCTGCCTGTTTTCCAGCTTCCTTGTGGCCATAAATAAGAGATTTATATCCCTGTGCCTCAAATCCCCTCTTTTTGTGAAACAGGACTAAGAGCTTTCATGTATTGCATGCACTGAGAAATACGTAACACCACAGAACTACTCAGCAATAGTTGTGTCCAGGCAACGGTGGGCTATCGCAGAAGGCAGGATACAGCACACCTGGAAGGAGACAACTGCCAGAACACGATACCAGGCAAAACCATTCTGTTCCTTGCAGAGCACCGAGGACACACTCACAGTGGACAAACAGAGTCTGGTACAAATGCCGTTCCCAGCACCACCCGAGCTAGCTGTGACGTGCAAGAAGGATTACAGAGTTACGACAGGTCCATGCTCAAGCCCTGCCGAGAGGCACAGTTTATCAGCTTAGGTACATGCCTTGCTATCACAGTGCTATCTGGTTTCCAAGACTGAGCGAGCCTCCCTGCATGATGGCATCTTTGTGCCACATTGGTCTACAGTGAAACGTAGCCGTGCTCGTAAAATGCTGGTTGAGAAGGCTCATCGGTTTTGGAGCTCCTCATTCAGTGCTTGCATGAGGCTTTGATGGTCTTGTGTTCCCGGCTTTTTCAGCAAAGCCGAGCTGGTTAAAGCAGGCTGTGAACGATTCTTAGATAATATGCCGGAAATTTTTGAAAATAATGACTCCTTCAGATCTGGAATCGCAGGAGACAGGCTTTCTAGCACTCCTACCTGAAAGCCCAGATAGAACAGCGAAGCTCTAAGGCACATTAAAATGAAATAACAACATACAACACTCACCTCTTTTCCTCTCCAAAGTACTTCATAAGCTTTTATTAAATTAAGTCTCATCACACCCTTGGGACATAGGTGAGGTAAATACCTTCATGAGAGGTAAGACACTGATAACTCTCCACAAACGCTCCTCTGACTGTATGAATTGATTCATTTCAGTTGCACCCTTGTGCTGTCATTTCCCACGGAGTTTCAAGCAATCAAATTTTACTGCCACAAAGGGTTTGCAGGAAATGAACTGCGTAGTTGTACACAAGAGAATTTGCTTATGAAATGCACGTGAGCAGACCCCAGCAAAGAAGAGGAACAGCAGCTCTGTATGACCGGGCCTGTCTGTATTTGGGGCAATAATCCAAATGTTAAGCTATGCATTATCAGCACGAGCTTGACTTATGAATTTTTAATCTATTTAGTCATTTTAATTAAGCAGCTAAATGAAAGGGGGGAAACCTCTAGCAAGCAGGTTCACTTTCAGGTTGGAAGTCAGACTGCTTTCCACCACACAAGTAATCCCCTTCTGTGTGCATGCTGACCAGTGTCTCGAGGACACACAGAATAATGGATGGACTTGACAGTCACAGAGCAGACAAAAAGGTGATGGCAACTCACTAATCAGTGCTTTCTGTTTGGTTTCTAAGAGAATTCATTTCCTGGCAGGAACAGTCACAGAGAGAGAAAGAGATACTTTACCACTGAATTTTAATTAAGAATGTCTTCACACAAAAACATATACAGCAAACATGTACCTACATAAAAAGCCAGTTAGAAGAAAAACGTTCCTCCAAGGAAGTGAAATATTACAGTTCTTAAAAAAAAAAAAAAGGCGGGGGGGGGGGGGAACAAAAGCAATCAAAACCCTGAAAGCCAAACTCCACAAAAAAACAACAGGAGCAGCACTAACTTGTAGTGGGGCAAATCAAGATCTAACCAGATTTCTCTCTTCTGTAAGTCTAGGAAACTCAGAAAGAACATCTTAGAAGTAAACTTACAGCCCAGGAATTGTTTGCAGAAACGATTCAGTTTTGAATCATTTGACTTGAATAATTGCAAGTAGCAAATACATTTGAAAAATCCAAAATCCTCTTGAAGTTGTTTTGCAAACAGAAGCAGCTACAATTTTTAAATTAATTGTACAACTCAAATGATTCTATTAGCTCTAATTATCAACTGTATTTTAGAGGTAGGAAAACTGAGGCAGAGAGAAGCTAAAAGCAGTATCCCCTTGAACAGCTGAGTAATTTTTCAAAGTTTTCTTTTAGATCGGAGGCATTTTTGTCATCTTTCCACCTCCCATGCTCTACAGCTCCCCAGGTCTATTACTGGGTATGATTTCACAGGTATGACTACATCGAAGTCCCTGTTAACTTGGAAGACCTCATGCTCTGCTCTGGGTCAAAGGAAGCAAAGTTCTCAAACCCATCTGGTAATTTTCAAGACACACAAAAAAATTTGATTAAAGTTCCCATTTGAAATTTATATTTGTGGCTGCAAAGTTGTCCTCTTTCTGCTGCTTGTATTGAAATAATGACTTTTTTAAGGGACAGTAGCCAAAAAAGCAAAGGCAGTTAATCTTTTTTTTTTTTTTGGGGGGGGGGGGGCTCAAAACTGTATTTCAATGAAATTTGGAGACTGACTCATCAGGTATGTTCCACAGAAAATACTGGTATTGAAACTGAAAAAAAATCAAACACCCAGAAGTATGTAACTGTACTCCAACTTCCATAATCTACTGCATCATCACTATGTGCAAGATGACTTCCATTCTTCATTTCCAAACAAAATATTTTGCAAGGAGGGAAGCCTCTATTTTGCTGAAAAGAAAAATGTGAATAAAAGGTTTTAATCACAGGCAAGAGAAAAAAGGTCTTTTCCCCTTTCTTTGAAATTCTCTTCAGGAAAACAAAACAAACCAAAACTCCAGAAGTTCATCAACAGGGACAAGAACAAAACCATCTTTTGGCCAACTCCAGACAATACATCTTTTGTATAGATGCAGCCATCAGCAAATTCAGAGGGTGGTGCCCCTGGGAGTTTGGATCAGGTAAGTTTTTCAGGGCCCTGGGTTATTATTTTAACAAACCTATTTCCATTGTCACATCTCCTTATTTGCTAGAAAAGATTAGAGAGCTTCGAAGTGCATAGGAAAAAAATGCAATTCTTAAGAACGTTGCAAGGTTACAGGCGACTGTCTGCTAATAATGCGTGTTGGTTTGGTAACAAGCTGAAACAGAGAGCAGCGGGGGCACTGCTTCATGGCTGCAGCTTTTTCAAAAGGGTCTGTTAAAAGTATTTCAGGAGGAGAGACATGTGAGTGAAATCTTTAAATGTGTCAACAGGGAGGCCAGACACTGAACTTCTGCCCACTCCGGAGCTGACACCATCCTTCAAAGCAGAGGAGATTGACCTTTGCAGTTGAGAATCACTGAGTGGCAGCAGGGGGGTTCCTGTATTAGTTTCTAAGACCTTTTTTCCTTTTCTCTTGTGATAAGAGAAACAGGGAGTAGTCATTTGAATCCACGGTTTGGTGGAAAAAAATATTCCTCTTCCCTGGAAACCGGGCTTGAGAAAGATGGTAGCAGGCCATTGATTAACAAAGTTGTTGAATTGGTTTGCAATGAAATCAAGAAGTGCTCAGTAAAGGACAAGCACAGTTCATTCTCCTGTTCTTCTGCTTTATCAGGAGTGCGAGACCTGCTTAGCCTGAAAAGCATTAGGCTCTGGCAAGGCCTGCAGCAGGTACTGGACATCCGCTGTATTGTGCGCCTCCTCTTCCTCCCTCAAGCCACATTAACTGTGAGCACCGTGTCCTGCTCCATTTCCTGAATTGCTCTCTGCCACCCCGGCATGGAAAATCATGACAATATATCCTCTTCCCCTCTGTTCCAACCAGTTTTCCCAGGTGAAAACATAAACCAACTGGTGAAGGAAAAATACAGCAGTACTTGCACTGCAGCAACAAGACCTGCTAGTGGAGAAATGAGGAAGGCTTCAAGCAACAGGGCTAAGTTTGAGATCGCCCTGGATGGTCCACCAATCAACCCAAACATCAAGACGCTGCCTTTCCTAGGAAGCAAGCACCAGCCTCTCTCTTGCTACCATCCTCCTAAAGCACACCCCTCCTTCTGTGCCAGACGTGCAAGAGAAACCTCTCACTCCCAGTGCCTGGACCAGCACCACACAACCGCACACTGAGCTCCAAGTGCGAGTACCCCAGGTGGACCTACATGCTCTTCAAAGATAAAGTGTGGCCTCAGTTGCTTTGCTGGATCCGAATCTTAAAAGTGGGAAGACCGACCGCCAAACCTCGTGCCCTCAGCACATACCAAAACAGAGGGAGAAGCCTGCACAGACACAAGAAAATACGAAATTAAAGCAACTCCTGACTGTCACCACATGACCTTGGACAGGCTGCATCACCTCTTTGTATTTAGTTCTTCCTGTTCTTCCCCTCTAAGCACACACTCATATCCACTTCTGTAAAATTCAGATTATAACACCCACATCATAATGAGTGTGTGAGGACTAATTGAGTTGATGTTTGCTAAGTGTACAGCAATCCTCAGGTGAAAAAAACACTACATAAGATGGTAAAGCTGATCAGCTTCACCAGGCACCATACTATGGTCAAGGGGAAAAACATTGCTGCCCAGCAAAGGAGAAGAGGAATCCATGCCAATCTCTCAACAAATACATACTAAAGAGGAGCCCATGCCAGCACTCGAAACCTGAGCAGACAGCAGAGTTGAGAAGGCTGGTTAACAAGGAGATTCAGCAGATAACAGCTTAGATGAAACACCTATAGATGAACCAGGTGGCCCAGAAATCTAGGTGTGTTCAGTAAAACTGGTAGGGAAAGGATTTGGGTTTTTTTCATACTGTATTTAAAATTTCAAAATCTTCTCTAAAGCACCATGCTGAAAGGAAAAACTTATTTGTTCAGTTTAAGTGCTCCCTCTTCATAGATGAAAACAAAGTTTTTGAGTGAGAATAAAGTACTTTCTACCACAAATGTATAATCAAGCAACCAAGACTCGTCTATTCAGAAAATACCACATTTTACCACTCTGTTCCAATCTGAATTTTGTCAACATCAACTTGACTTCAGAAGTCATTAATTTTGCTGATACGATGTCTCCCAACAGGAAAATTCCTATTGATATTTTCTAATCATCACCTCTAATTTAGAGCTGTGGGATCGAATTTTTACCACCATAAGACTGTCCTCCCTCTCTCTGAATAAAAAAATTCCCTTCTGTGTATTCAGAGTATGCTGAGGGAACCTTAACATGAGATTTAAATCCAGAACATTCTCTGTGCTGCTAGCCTTAGATAGAGCCTGTGTCTCTTTTTGCTGGGAACGGGTACATACTGCATGATGCCCTCTTAGTAATTTGGTCAGTATCTTACAAATCCTGCCCCAAACATCCCCCTTCTCACAGCATGGCACAGAGCAAGCTGGGTAGAGAAGCTGCTGCCATCCATCCATCCATCCATCCCTCCCTCCCCTCCAGAGGAGGCAGTTTACCATCAGTGTTGTTTCAAGATAAGATTTTTTTCAGGTGATTTATATAGAAAAAAGCTATAGAAATGAGAACACCATAATTATTCCAACGTTTTTTAGTACTACGTATTAATCACTCTCCTCTCCAGAGATGCCATTGCTGATTTGAGAGACTCAATTTTTTCTTCTTTAAAGGTATCTCCAGACCATCTTAAAGAGCTGAGCAGGCTTGGAGAGATAAGAAGGAAAATATGCCTCTAAAGACACTTAATGCTCAATTCTGAGTGTGTAGAGATGCTCACAAACTCAAAGCCCTGCAAAGGACTGAGAAGTTCAGTTCTATTCAGTGTGTATATATTTACCCTCATTCACAGCATTACAGAGCTACTGTCCTTCCAAAAGAGATATAATAAGGAGAAAGCTTTCTGTGACGGAGAGCTCTGGTGCATTCATCCAGCAGTTTAGCAGAACAATGCAGAAATGGAGTCTGCAGCTAAAGAAAACGGAGCCGTCGCTTAAAAACTCTAGTGTTAATAGTTGTCCTGCAAACCCCATCACAATGGAGCAAAGGGAGAATAATGAGGGAAAAGGGAATAGGACAGCGTGAGGCCCAGGGAACTGGCTGAGATGTTCAAACAATAGCTACAAGTGGTAGAAGAAAATCATGGGAGTGTTAATTTGGGGTATTCTCAACAACATTGCAACACGGACCTCAAGGAACAGCCACGCAAATCTCCCCAACAGGTGCCCGAGTTGCTGAACTCCTCATCGTCCCCCTTTGCACTGTCATTCCTACAGGAAGATTCACGGGGTACTCCTCGCTACGCCGAGGCCACAACTCCATGTGCGGGGCCACCGTAATCACGTTACCCATGGAAACGCAGTCTCAAGAGCCGGAGCCTGCGAATGAGGTAGCAGAGCTTCTCTGCCCCTGGCCCCAAGTGGAAGAGGAAGACCACAGGTACATCGACAGAGTTGGTAATAAATGCAGATGCATGTGAGGAGGTTTACCAGCCCTGGTTTTAATCTAACCAGGATGCCACATTTACCCTAGAGCCCACGCTGCTCTGCTCTCCGTGTTGCTTGTTACCCATACTAACGCCATGCTAATTAAGCCTAGCACTGCTAAAGACATAGCCATCCCCGAAGTGGGGAGAGGAGAGGAAACAGAACGAAGGATTAGTAACGCTGCTGTGTGAGGGGAAGAGCAGCTTGCGATAGCCAAGCTAAAACGAAAGGAAACGCTGAATGTGTTTCAGGCTAGTGAAGTGGAAGAGCTGAAGCCGCTCGTATCAGGTATGACTTAGATACATTATGTATAATGTGGTGGAAAGATCCCTCCCCATGTTCCCTGATCGGATTTGACAAGAAAGCCAGTAAAATGTTGGGACTGAGCCATCTGGGACATCAGGTTAGATTCTGGCAGCTGGTAGATGATGCCTAACGTGCCCAGAAAAAACGTTAACTTTTTATTAAGTTTGGCGTGGTTAAAGACTATCCTCTCCCCAAGTGCCCAGGATAACATCCTGGTCTTCCCATTTAGATATATATTCAAGTATTTATCAAATACAATTAGCTACTCGCCCCCAGCCTAATTTATTCTCCTTTTTTTCTTTTTTTGACACTCCCAGCCCTGCACATGCCCAGCCACTGCTGGGATCACTCCAACTCAATCCATTTCTACAGGCAGAGGCCCAATAAAACCTCTGTGGAACTGCTTAAGTGTATTGCCCGTAAATCAATGCATCCCCTCAGCTGACAGTTTCCACAGAGAACAAGCAAGTAGTAAATGTTTCTTCAAACTTCCCGGACTGATAGCCGGTTCCTGCGAATGATGTCCCACAGAGACAACTGCCTTTTTCCCCCCCATCGCTGTCTCCTCTCAACACAACATTATGCTGAGATTGGGATCCAGACCCAAATGCATTACTCAGAGCCCCCGCGGGGCTGCTACCTCGCACCCAGGTAAATCGACTGCTGTGAGTGTTTCCAGGATTACAGGGCAGCAGACAACTTGAAAAGAACTATTACAGACTAATGTTTACATTATGAACCCCACGTTCCCACCTTCTTAAGGCTCCCTACCATCTCCCTGTTTGTAAGCAACTAGAATTTGGGTTTCTTTGAACTGAGCTAACAGAACTCATACATAGTCGTACTGGCAGCAGAATATATAACAAATATGATCAGCAACAACAGGAGAACAGCAAAGGAAACAATTGAATTAATGGCTGATATTTTCGCGCCCCTGTAATCTTCCTCGCTCCTTCCCCACGGAGACCTCTGAAGGGAGCTGCCAGAGCCCTGACTGCAAGGGAGAAGTTACACGGATGAGGAGCCACTTCAAAATGACACAAACCTGTTTTATCTGTCAATCAAGATGGGGGATGAACAGTCGTTTAGCAACAGTGTCACGGAAATTATATTGCTTTGCTTTTGAAGTACATAAATATTTGATTCTCTCTTCCTCAACTTTCTGCTTCTTCCCTTGTTTTAAAACAGATCCATAGTTTTGGGGTTTTTTTTCCTCAATCACATTCAGCTGGTTTGAAAAATATCTGAGTGTAAGAGAATTGGCATATATCCTGCCTATAGCCAATAACAAGAAGAAAAACAGTGGAAGAGAGAGTATATTGCTACTGGAACACGTCAGGTTTCTGTCCCTATTCAGCTGTGGAGTTTTTCCTTTAAAATCTGATGAGAACAATTTTGGGGAAGGGTGCGCAAGCCCCAAGCTCTCACCACTTACCATACGCCCAAAGACCCGAGCGATGCTGATGGTAGCTGTGAGCCTGCTCTACCTGACCCACAGGTGGGTACCCAGACCTTGAGCTTCATTCATGGGTCTGCACCTCTGAAGTACAAGGGCTGCTCACAGCAAGAGCTCTGCTCCTTCAGAGGCCCCAGGGGCTGGGGCCAGGCTGCCAGGGGGTTATAGCAGGCCAGCCTGGGGAGGAAAATCACAACTATGTAAGTCATATTAACCGAGCTGCTTGATGAGCAACTGCAGGTGGACCTTTGCAACAAGAGGATGGACAAGTCCCTGAAAATTTGTCCCAACTGGAGCACAAAAAAGTGTTTTGTTTTAAAATCTTGTCCTAGTTACATACAGAAAACACTGCTGGATATGCTTGTTTTATCTAGACTGGGGGAACAGATCAGCTATTTACACAGCACTCAGCATTTCACATTTTGAAAGCTGGCTAAATACAAAATAACTCTCTTTTGTGTCCAGTCCACATGGCAGAGAGTAGCCCATTGCTCTGAAACAAAACAGCTGCTGCCTTAGCTCAGGTGCTTGAGACAAATTCTTTTGCTACTGAGAATTGTACATAACACGTGTCCCCAAACTGGCGAGGGGGAATGCATCATTACACAGGTTATTTTTATATGAAAGCAAATCCTGACTACTGCCTGTGCTGTGTCCTTAGGGATATCGTAACATTCTCGTGCTCCGTAAGCAAAACTTCACACCTGTGTAAAGGATTTATAAACATTAACCCAGGATTGTGAGGGCTTCTGAAAAAATGGATGCTAGATGGTATCCATGGTCACACTAAAAATGAAGCAGGGTTTATCACTTAAGAGTTTGCCCTCAAGGGTACACAACTGTTTAATGCTTTAGAGAAAAAACACACACAAACACAGTCTTAACCAAACCAGGTAAACCTGAAAATTTCTGCTTTGGGGGAATCTACCTTAGGAATTTTGTGGAAATTTCCTGCTAAGGAATTTGGGAAATTTGCTACCAAGCAAGAATAACATAAGACATGAACGCACAGCAAGGCTGCTTCAGCCTCCAGTACCACTATAGATTTTCCACTGCTGCAGCATCGCCTTCACCCCGTCTCTAGCTGTATGGTCTTACCTGCTCCCTTCTCAAACCCTCCCCTGGTCAAAAATGGGAATTCATTAGCCCTGAGTTATATCAGTTAAAACTGTTGTAGAGCAGCGTCCTCAGAGATCATGGTGCTCGGAAAAAATGTGCTTCTGAACAGCTCGCCCCGTGAGCTGGTTTCTGGCAGCCCCTGTACAGTGGAGGATCATAAGTTTGCTGAAACCAGTAAGCTTCTGCAAAGTGTTTTGATTTCAACAAAATGGTATTTGCTAATGAGAACCTGTTTCAGTGGAAAACTCCCAACTGCTCTTCTCTCTGGCACAAGATTGGGGAAAAGAAAAGAAAAAAACCTACTGACACTCTTGTATACTAAAAGATGTTTCCAGCTAAGGAGGGAAAAAAAAAAATATCAAATATTTGTTCTTTTAACAGTAGAGACTTGGAGCAGAGAGGAACAAGGTAATTTCACATGTTCCTGTGAACAAGCTGCTGCAAATAGCTTCCCTAGATAATAAGTAGAAATGAGTGAGAAGAAATGGATAGGGGAAGATCTATAATAGTGCAAAGAAATGTGTGATCAGCTAGGGAATTCCTCTTAGGAGCCTTGTAGAGAATATCGTATTTGCCAGACCAGATCAGACCACTGGGCCAATCAAGTGCAATTTAAGCATTAAGTGTAACAACTTGATAAATCTAGGTCAGTGCACCTACACGCAGGTACAAGTTTAATACCACTTCATTAGCAGGACTGCAGCACCTAACACGCAGCATATCTACGGGTCCTGGAAGAGAGAAACGATTGGCATTTATGGGATTGCACAATTAAATCAATGAGTTTCTCTTAACGAGTGACCAGAAATTGGTCCCACTTTACAGTTTCTAGTCTGCAGCAGCAGACGGTGCTGGCGCTTCAAATATAAGTGGAAAACAGTACCGCAACGTTCCTCCGGCCAGTGTGTATCTCCCTGCAGGTGGAAGCTGGAGAGGGAAGAGCTCTGCCTTTTTGAGCCCTTGCATTCAATCAGCCTTCACTGGAAATGTATTATCTTAGCATGTGGCAGACCCGCAATTATTATTAAATGTTCTCAAAACCCAGCGCTGACCTGTTTAAATCCATCTTGGCACCTCGTGGCTCTGCCACAACCCGACACAAAGGGGGATTTTATCTCTGCACTTGCTTCAGGCTACTACACAGGGACTTTGCTTCTCGGGCTTACTCAATGAGCAGAGAAATCCCAGGATTTTTAGGTGTGCTTGTAGGATCTCGTCTCTGCAGGGGGGCTGAGAAAGACAGCAAGATTTTGACTGCCTTGGCCAGCAGCTGGGAAAGGGACATTGACAGAGGGGGGCTCTGCCCTCCTGAGACTACGGAGAGATGAAAAGGCTCTTTATTATTTAAAAATAAAATTGGCAGTACTAGATCAACAGCATTATATCCCTAGTTCTTTTCCCCGCAAGTGGGAAGGGTACAGTTTTCTTCTGCTCCTTCCCTGTCCACCACCCCTGATTCTAAGACTGGTCCAAGGCTTCCCACTGCACTAGTCCCAGGGCCACTCAGCTGTGTCAGTAACGAGCCCTCTCTGTACCACGATCATCGGTGTCCGAGTATAGCTTAGAGTTATTCACATCAGCCCCAAGCCAGCTTGCTCAGCTGTGGCTATACTACCCAGTGACCTCTCCCAGGACTGCAGTACAGTCACACATCAGACACAGGACTAACGGCAGCCCGTTGGATACTTCCAGCACAGAAAGTTGTGCGCCACCTTCTATTTAAGCCATCACACTCACAGAATTGCAGTACACTTGTATTTTGTCAGCCACCCAAAGCATACAGAGAACAGTAAGAAATACAGGCGCACAAAAGGCATAACATGCTGTCAGACCCTAGCAAGGTCAGGGCAGAACCTACTTGCGGTCAAGATCTAAAGCCAAACTCTGCCTCTTCAGTTGTCCTGTTGTAGATCTACCCATTCTTCCCTCAGAAACAACTTTCAAGGGCTGCTAACACAAACCCAGACTTAATATAAGTGCAAAAAGCTCCATAGGCATGCAATATATCATTTGGAAAATGAAAAGTGGTCCGAGAGATCTAATCAGCTGAAAGGCAATTCTTTACTGAGGCTGCCAGATGCAGATGAACTCTGCAGGGCTCGCTGGCTCCCGAGACGCCCGTCTGATCTACCCAATCTGCATTGCAGAGGTGTCATCGGACCAGGCCTCCTAAAATCCTGTCTAGCAGCCCTTCTACATATTCCCCAAGTGCTTCACTATGGGTTTTTGTGACCTGACCATTATTATCCAAAATGCTCAATTCACTTGAGTTATCCCTTATGGCTCTTTGAAGACAGCTTTGTCTATACAATTGGCTTTTTTTAGACAATATCTGTCTATAGAATATGAGGTTCAAAACCCTCCATGTGCTTTGCTCTAACATACACAATGATGTTCCGGAAATTTGTCTGTGTTGGGAGGGTATCTGACCCTGAAACAAGAACAGTGGATGAAGGGAAAGAATGCTTCCTACTTCTCCTACAATAATGATAGCAGCACTAAACCCAGGGAAATACTAGACTAGAGAAAGATGGCCTTGGCAATAATAAGAACAACAATTTGAAGGCTAAAATTGTCATCTTGCACACACTTCTTCCAGGAAGCAGGACTAAAGGATTTTTCAGAGTGGATATGACACACAAGCAGGGGGACAGAGCATGGAAGGAGCTGCAGCAGGAGTGATGGTAGATGCAGGAATACAAGCAAGGATGGAATCCGAGCACACACACTCTTGTTCTCAACTTTTTCTCCCAAACAGAATATTCCCTCCAATGCCCTCATCAGCGAGGTTTCTTACACATATCAGATATCCTGGTGTCAGTAGCAGGAAGGCTTTCATGTACACATATATGTCTATGCATGCACACGCTGGGAGCAGGACAGGCTAAGAAGCAGCCAGAGGCAGCCCTGGGCTGAGTCCAGGGAATGGCAGTGAGGGCAGGACAGGATGGCGAGCGTGGGACTAGCACAAGCTTGGATAGCACAGGGGTCCTGGGAGCAGGATGAAGAGACAGAAAATGGACCGAAGGTAGCATTGGATATGGGGAGAAGATTGTGCTTGTTTCAGCTTGGCTTTGCCCACATCCTATCCTTTTCGTATTCTTTCCCTGCTTTCACCTTGCATCTCTCCTCAAACTGCATGGTAAAAAGTACTGCAACCCCACACCTGTGCTCCACTCCCTTCATTCAAAGCCCACTTTCATCACCATGCCATACCTATCCCTGACAAGCCCTGAAAGGCACAGATCCTTTGACTCTGATGTGGATGTCACCTAATGAAGACATCTATAAATACGGGCGCATTAGAGCTCACCATCTGGCTGTGCCTCTTGGACGGCTCCGCTCCCCACAGATCAGCGGGCACGGAGACTGCTGCGGCCAACCAATTATTCCTCCATCTCCTGCTCCAGCACTCACGGGCACGGAGGCCCTCAGCAAGGCCGCTAGCGGCTGGTGGCCGAGCCCACGGGCTCAGCGCGTGCCGTTCAACGCGCAGCCATCAGCTGAGCCCGCGTCGCGCTGCCCCTCGCACACCGTTCCCCGGGCTGGCAGCACCAGCACACTGCAAAGATGATGAACCTATCTGACTCACACCCCCCTGCCTCCTCTCCTTGCCTGGGCATCACCAGCTTCCGCCTTTCTGTTAATCTCAAGCACATTTTTCTCTTTTCTCGTCTGCCTCTGACATACCTTCTCTTCAGCACCAGGCACAAGTTTCCTGTCCACTGGTCAGAATGATAAATTGAAAATATTTCTTTCCAGAAAGACTTAAGACCTCTCATTTAATTTTTGCTTGTTTGGTTTTGTTTTTTTTTTTTTTTTTTAGAAAAACAATCTTTTCAGGTTGGCTGAAAGATTTTATTTAACTTACATGAAAAAAACCTGGTTTTTCTTTCCAAAATTTCTCTTTTTTTTGAAGGAAATTTTCCAAAACTGTCACTGCAAAATGAGAAACTAAAATAGTTCATCTTCTCCAAATAATTTCTCCATTTTTCCCCTCCCCAAAAATGAGCATGACGCACAAAGAGCGTAAACGGTCCCCAAACTGTGTGTTTAGGAAGGCAAAATAGCACTCCCACTGATGTTTTTCCACTTTCTTACTTTTTTTCCCCTATTTTCCCTGCAATTCTCTGCCCATTCCCAAATGCCATCACAGTCACCGGGCCAAGCTCTTGGAGAGCTGCCTGTGCATGGAAAAGTTCACTGAACTGCCACAGCCCTTTTCACTCTCTGTATAGTCTGTAGCCACAGGACACCTAAGATGATTGTATTTTCTTTGAAGTACATGAATATTTTATATCCTCCCTCCCATCCTCCTCGCCTTAATTATTCTCTTATTTTGAAACACCAGCTTGCATGCAGTATTTAAATAAAGCTGTTTTCAGAGCCACAAGCAGCTTGAAACAGTCAAGCCTCTCAGAATATATTGCAAGTGCTATACATCCTCCTGTTCAGCACATAAGTGGAGGAGACCAAGGCACAACCTGGGGAATCCATACAGGACAGGGTGTTACAGGGGAGCACTTTGGAAAGCTTGGCTTCCCTCACCAGAGAAATCCATGCACGTGAGATGAGACACAGGGTCTTCAGCCTGTTCCCCAGCCATCCTGTGCAAATCACTGAAGGGTCTGGCAAGGGGAACTTTGCTCAGGAAAGCATCTGAAAATGCAGGGGATGCAGCGGGTTAGAATTGAAGTGGGCAATGAGGGGAAAATACTGGAAATCGTAATTTGGAAAAACAATAGCTGCTACAGGGCAAGAATGAAAACACATACAGAACTTTCTATGCGTACAGCTATCTATAATTATATGCATACATACAGGTATACACACAAATACATATAAAGGATTCAGA
This sequence comes from Strix aluco, assembly GCF_031877795.1. Classification (NCBI taxonomy): domain Eukaryota; kingdom Metazoa; phylum Chordata; class Aves; order Strigiformes; family Strigidae; genus Strix; species Strix aluco. Next base: position 3,780,344 of record NC_133932.1, read on the forward strand.
TGGTTTGGGTGACTCAGCAGCTCTACAAACATACATGGCCAGCTCACACAAATGTCTGCCAAGGTCCACCAGCTGCAAGGATTCGGCCTTACCAGATTTCAACAAGCCTGTTTTATGGAACACCTTTCAGAGGATATCCAGGATCCCATTTGCTTTGAGTCGTGACATTTTGACACCAAAACTTCAGGTGTTCCAGAGAACCACTGCATACGTCTACGTGTAGGCACCCAAGCGGCTGTAAGTGCAGGTCAGGAGGTGGGATGCTGCACGCCTCAAGCAAGTGGCTACGCTGCTTCAGGCTCACAGCGATGACACGACACTCAGAGGTGGGGCTGGGTCTCTTCTGGGCAGCTGTATCCCCCAGAAGTTGTTTGCCTATTATGTGAGGGAATGGACATTAATAGGGAGAGCCAGCCTTGCACCAGGTGAGGGTGCTACAGACCTGGCAGCTGTTCCAGCTGCTTCAGCGACATGCCCTGGAATATTTGGAGGTGCTTCCCTGAACAGTCGAGAGAAAAGGAAACGAAGCATACCTCTGCACAGGTCAGGGGAGGCCACACACCGTAAATGTTTGTGCAGGTGGATGAATAGCTGTGCCCACAGATGCTCACAAGTAGGGCAAGGACTAAACATGCAGATTTGAAAAGTCATCCATCTCTATTACAAGAATGAGTCATCTCATCCTAATACCACTTTTAACTTTGCGGAGGCTCCTATCAGACACAGCAGGTAGCTGGGAGGCTGCCAAAGGACTGCCTGCACATCTCCGGGCCAAGTGTCCTGAGGTCTGATTGAGGCTTCCCACTTGAGGTGGAGTAACCCCCAAGGCACTCTGCTGGGAACGTGCACAGGACCAATAATAGGGGCAGATGACAACTCCCCAGATCTGCCTGGGGGAGAAAATCATGCTCCTCAGCTCTTGCTTGATGGTGCATCTCTGAATCAGCCCTTCATTATCATCTGCAGTAGATGTTGTGCTCTTATTATCTTATAAAAATCTCGCTGCACTGTCCACATCCCTTGCCAATAAAACCTCAGCAAAGGTAAAAGCTGCTGTGAGATGGAAACTTTAACCTAATGGGGAGATGCTTATAGAGAGCTGGAAAAGTTACTAATGTCTTTCCACACTTGAATATATTTCCTTTTTTACAATGAAGATTTCTAACACCATATTCCCAGGCCAATGCTGCTCAGTAACTCTGGGTGAGAAGAGGTGGAATTTTAACCAGGTCCTACGCGAGGGCCAGGGGAACACATTTTTAAATGAACTGAAGGAGATAGCCAAGTTCAAACATTGCAAAGGCAAGAAGAAAGAGACCCTTAACCAAGTTCCATATGTAGAATAACCCACCCTACAAACAGCTTTACATTGTAGGACACAGCACGCTCCAGTTGCCCTGTGAGGCATAGGGGTTGAAAGTTTCATGCTTTAACTTTGTACAGCCAAGGTGACTCTCTCCTCCCTTCCATGCATTAACTAGGAGACAGGACTAACACGATACGTGTGCCAGCAGCTACAGAAAGCAGAGCAAAGACTACAGCATGATGAGTACTCTGACAGAAGCACGGAGCGCAATATTTATTTACTGCCTGTCAATGTCTAGCCTGGATGGGATGCTGCATCTCCATAGCTATTACGAACTGCTCATTAGACCTTAACAGGACAGGGCTTTGTTGCAATCAGGTCATCTGAGTTGATAGGAGAAGGGGCAGCAAGCAACAGTGGAGAAATCCAAAGTGAAAGGGAAGGAACAACAATCAGCTGCTGCAATGGTTACAGTCAGTAATGAATTGGCTGGCTGGTGTGCATCACTACTGCTTTCTAGCAAGTGAAATTAGGAGCTGAGCCATGTCAGGGGCTCCACACCGTCAGCTGTTAGCGGCGAGATAGATTTAACACAAGTGTCAATGGCACAAGCTTTGGCAAAGGAGAAATTCCCCTCCTAGATGCCAGACAACCACAGCATAAAACAAGAGTGGTACCAGCAACCAAACAGCCAGCGTGGTTAGCGACCCCTTGGCAAGGCCCGCATTGAAACACAGATTTATTAAACTTAACAGGCTTAATGCTGTGGAAGATTTTGAAACTGTCGTGTACATGATGCACATGGAAAAAGATTCAGAAATAACCCACTACCACTGAGATTAAGTGGAGCATCCCAGCCGTACTGTAACCCTGCCTAGAAGCACGGGCACGAGCATGGCTCCAAATAACTAGTGCACTTCTGTTTGCTTCACCCTAGTGCTGGGGGGGGGGGGGGGGGACGACACGGGACAGACAGAAAATTGGGAGTGGGCAGGTCCCCCTCCCAGGAAACACAGTCTGTAGGAGAGAAAAGTGATCATCTCTCTGACAGTCCAGAATGAGGACAGCAAAGAGAAAACCTTCAAGGAAAATTGCAGTGTTCTTCCCAGAATGAGCCTGGGCTCTGAAATCAGCACACAATACATGAGATTGAACACTTGCAGGCCTGGGCCTGTTATTGAAGTAATCTTGGGTAGAAAACAAAAAACAAATTGTGAACTTCTTGTTTACCTTAAGAAATAGATTACTGTTATTCTCCAGCTTAGTTGACTGGAATTACCTAGAGAAGTTGAGCCACAAAAGCCTTCTCTGAAAAGTGTAAAAGCTGAAAAATATCTTTTCTCAGAATTTGTTCCTCTCTGCAGCCATCCCGTCCGCTCAGCAGAGTGATTAACATGACTGTTCACTACATTCTAGCAAGACTAAAACACACGCTGTCTATTTTTTAACTAAGATCTTTTTGCTGCATCTTCCTTTTTGGGTACATATGATTTATGAAGATGCCAGCTTGGCTTCCAGGTCCCAAGATGGACTATTGGTCTGGAAGTGCAGGGGGAAGAAAAAAATCAAAAAAAAAGCCCCTATCTTCTGGATATGCAAAGTAACAGGAACTTTCATGGAGTCCGTAAGGAACAAGCAAACAGTCCCAAGGCGCTCTGCTTACTCAGTCTCTATACAAAACTGAGTTTTATTTAAAAAACCTGCAACTACATTTTCTTTCTGGGAAGCCTCCTGGCCACCCTTAAGAACTGAAGTTGAAGAGGTGAAGACTGGGACTGGAATTATATATAGGGAGCATGGCCAGAAACAGCAATGGAGACAGAAGGAAGAATTTTCCCAAAATGGGTTACTTTTTTTTCCTCAGGAGTGTTTCCTCAGATTTCCTCAGCTCAAAGCACCAGCCTAATTCACACCGAGAAAGAGTAGAGCAGAAGGCAACTATAAGAAACTGAAGTGTGGTTGCGGAGGTAGGTGTTAAAACACATACAGCCACCTGCCAAACTCACATTTGTGATCCTGCCAGACTTGTGTGGCACAAAGCTCCCGCAGAGGAAGAAAAAAAAAAATCAAGACAAACCGACCAGGCTCCTTGCAGCATGCACTTCATTCAGCATTTCAACGAGGAGGCTCAGGGGTGAGATTTCGGGCTTCTTTGCCTCTCTCAGTGAAGAGGGTCAGGATATTTTTCACGTGGGGGTGAGCTGGGAGACACGCATGTGCCTTTGTACAGCGTCTCGGGGGGAAGAGGGCAGTAGCCAGCTGATCCTCCTGCCTGTTGTCAAACAGATAATTGTTCTAAAACAGCTGGGCCAGACAATAGCATCTTTAATGGCCCAGTTTAAATGTGATCGTGACAAAAATAGTAATTTTTTTTAATCTCCCTTTGCCCAGCCTTCCTGGAAATTCATTTTTAATGACTGCAGTTGGCTTTCATTTTTGCTCTTGTTTTTAATTCAGATAACTTCTTGAGTTGTGCAACTTTCCCACCCCCAACACTCCCCATAAATGAAAGGCTTCAATATTTCAAATGCAAAACACCAGATGCTAACAGAGCCAGCGGGGTAATCTGGTTCACCAGTTCTTGCTACTTTGATCTAGGACTGAACAAAAATCCCACATGTCCAACAGGTAAGGACTGGGGACAGGGTTTGATCCATCCCTAAGGCACTTAACATGAATTCCCCCTTACCACCAAGACCCAAGCAGCACACGTCTCCCCATCACCCTCCCCACACGGCCCATCTTTACATGTTTTTATCCAAAGTAGTAAAATGAGCCAATGGCAATCTTTGACACTTGAGGTCAGCTGATTGTTCCCGCATGGTATCACACCTGCATGGTTATTTTCTGTTGCTGCATGTTTAAACAAAGGTAGGAAAAATCACTGTATTTTCTCCAGAGTTCCAAAAATGCATAATTTAATTGTTGCTCTTTCACAAAGACCCATTTTAGGAAGTTCCTATGTAAGTGTTAGAAAACATTTAGCACTGAAATTTCTATGCATTAAAATAATTACTACTTTTCATAAAAGAACTAAATTTAGAACAAAGCTCCCCCAACTCCGCCCCTCCTCTGCCCTGCAGCACCCCATGATCTCCCAGTCTGGGCTTCCCCTCATGCACGTCATTCTGGATTCTTATCACAGACACACGATGTGACCATCATCACAGTCCTCTAGTCTAAATTTGTCCATTTTTTCAACTCTCAGTTTTGTTTGCGTCTGACTTCACACCTCAGAACCCTCTGCTTCATTTTAGACACCAGAATAAACATGCTATAAAGCCTAATTTATTTTCATTGCCCTACACATGGCTAAATTTGGCTCTTGGGTCCAATGCCTCCTTTTTTTGTTACATATTTCACATTGAAGAAAGCAAAATTCATACCTTCTTAATGAAATTTTCACGAACTATGCATTGCCCAGTGCTATATATTCAGCAATATATACTGCAGCTGTTTACATTCAGAAAGTTTCCCTCAGCCCCACGAAGGACAAAATTTATTTTTATATACTAAAAGAATTTAAATTTCCAGAAAATGCTAAGGTCACCTTAGAATATGACTCAGTAACCCAGCTGGAGGTCATGATCCTAGAGCAGGAGGAACATATCCATCATGCATCAATCAACTGTCACTTGGCACTTATGCAAGGCATTATTTAAATGAGCCCCTCAGAAACTGAACTCCTTACTGCTAAACACCTAAATGGTTGGCGTTATAGATTCAGTCCAAATGCTTGACTAGCTGTTGCTGGGGCTACAAGATGAAGGATCCCACCCTCACGCATCCGTCCAGTGCTCAGCATCCTGCTGCTCAAGTGGGACTTTGCAACTTCATCTTCAGCATGAATTTGCTCAGAGGGCGAATGGCTGGGGGAGAGGTAAGCAGCAGGGGTGAAGCTAAAACACACGACTGCACTGTAAAATGAGATGGGCGGGAGCCTGGGGTGCTGAGCACCATCCTATACTTCTGGGGATAATTCAGGATCCAAGATGTGGACAAATGAAATGTACAATTCTGCCATGAAGGAAAAAAAAAAAGCCCCAAAAGCAGGGATTTGAGATTCCAAAAGATAACTTGGGTTCTTATGACTGGGTTCATCTCTGTACTGACTAAAAATAGTTACCTACTACAAAGCCTCTGATTTCAGTGATTTAGGTCAGGTTTAGCATGAGTTCAGGGCCATATCCATTTACCACATTGCTGGATTGGAGTTAAGTCAAAAGAATATCACCTGAAAACAGGTAATATCAGCAAGACATGACCTGCTAAAAATCTCATTCCATAACTCACATCATCCAAACTGTTACTTTGTCAGGAATAACAGGAAGAGAAAGTTTAAAAAAACAAACCAAACAACCCATTATCGGCTCAATGCTACAAACTAATCAAGACAATTATGGTTTAATAAAAACCCTCCTTCTATCAAGTCATGAAAGACAGACAAAAGAAGCCAGGTCCAGTGAACGTCATAAAAGGAGCAAAGTTGGTGGTTTAATGCTCTTTAATGAAGGGGGCTCTCTTTGGCACTGAAGCAGCCAACCCACGTACAGAGACACAAAGTGTCTTCAGATAATCTGCATCCAGGACTTGGTTGTTGGCATTTCCTTTTAGAGGACCTCAGGGTGGAAGTTTTGCTAGTCCTGGAGCATGGGGAACCCAGGTATAATTTATTTTTCCTTTTCTATTAGCACCTAGGAGGCTTCTAGTGAAAACTCCTCATTGCACTTCACCTACAGACTGTCTGAAACAGGAGTAGCTTTGATGGGCAAAGCTGCCAGAAAGGGGAAAAAGAACAAAATATACCTCCGCACTTTACAGAGAGGAAAACAAGGAGTGAAAAGGTTCTTTGCTGTGCACACTGGAAATTTGGGGCAGAGCTCACAACTACAGACAGCAAGTCTAGAGCCTGTGCTAGGCTGCCCATCCATGGCATCGAATTCACAGAGTGCTAAAGAGGGAGAGAGCCCAAGGAAGGCGAGAGCTTCGTGAAGGCAGCTCTTCTGAGGAGAGATAACCATATTTGATTCACAGAAGTGCACGATACATTGGGCAAGCTACGGCCATCAACAGAAGTGCAGGCATGAAACCTAAGGGGGCCAAGAGCTGATTAAACTAGGAGGCAGTTAATTTGAAAAAAAAAAAAAAAGGCAACTCTCCCTCCCGCTGTGATGAAGAACCTATGTGATCCACTGCTGTCAGCTCACATACCGCGACTGGATAATTTTGGGAGAAATAACAACATTGAAAGCTATGCTGAACAAATGCGAAGAGGAATTCAGGGCATTGGGGCCTGGAAAGGCAAGGGAAGAAACGCTTTCCCCATTCTTGTACAGCGTTGTCCAATTAGGCATAGGCACACGTTCTCCTTTGAAGCACACAGGACAGGCTGTAGTGTGCGCTGCTGCGGGGCTGCGTGATCCAAGGAGGGACAGATGGGCCAAACGGACCTGATCTGAAAAGGAAAATTCTACCTTCCCCTCACCAAGAGGGTAAATGAGAAGGGAGGAAAAGGAAGGGGAAAAGCAGGAGGAGAAAGATAAAAAGAGAGCAAAGGGAAGGGAAGTAGGAAGAAGGCAAAAGAGATTTTTTAAAAGACATAATAGAGAGCTAGGATAAATGGAGGGAAAAAACAGAGCCCTAAAGGATTTGATTTAAAAAGCCACAATGTTTTTCTTCACTCAGCAGCAACACTGCAGACTGCATCTCTGTATCCAAATGACTGAAAGCAAATGGCAGGTCATGCAGCAAATGCCTGTTCCTGTCGGGGGGCACTGCCTGCCCCCTTCCCCACCCCAAACACGCAGGATCACAGTTCTCTGCCATCGCTTACCCTAGCAGACAAGGCAGGGACCAGTGTTTGGTGCCACCGAGGTGGCCTCTCGTCAGTCAGCACTGCACCTCCTGCACCCCGGGGGCTCCAGCCCATCCATTAGAGCTGGCAGCAAAGCTCCCTCTGCTCCCGGCCACCCCGCAACTGACGGGGACTGTGGCACAAGGCGGGAGACAGCAAGTTAAAAAAAAAATAAATTTAAAAAACCTGAAGAGGAAGCTGGTGATTTCATCCAGCAGCACCCACGGGGTGTGTGGGGTGGATCCAAATCACTGCACGCAGGCAGTAAGCAAGGTAAGGAAAAGAGCAAGGGATTAAAGCAGCCCAGCTACACACAAGCGAGCCGCTTGCATGGTTGGATGAAACAAGGCAGAATTATGACCAGCTTACCCCAGTCCTGGAAGGGTTCACAGGCTTACACATGTGGAGAAAGCAGGGGCTGAGTTAGCCACAATTCTGTGCTATGTTGCTCATAAAAAACCAAAGCTTGATTCCTTATGTTTTACAGAAAACCTGGTTTCAAAATGCAGAAATGGGACGCACTTCACTTACCCTCAAAGAGATGCAGGAATGCCCTCAAACAGCACAGGAGACGGGCTGGAGAGGAAGATCATCCCCCAACAGAAAGCACGGGGAGAATTCAGCTTTGCACCATGAAAATTCAATTGCCTCGTTTAGACCTCTGAAAGCCTGGTGACTTAACGTAACCTGTATTTACTGAAAGCATCACAGGAACCGAAATTTATAGTTTGAAATGGGCCCGTATGGGAAAACGCTCCCAACACCTATGAAATCCTTTTGCTACACAGGAATATCATTACAGGACTAGCTAAAAAGGAGAAGTGCAACCTGCTGTATCACCACTTCTTTGTGATTCTGGCTTTTCATACAATTTTGCCTCTGCTGAGGCCCAACTGTGCTTGCATGGTGAAAAAAAATGGGATCACACAACAAAGTGAGATGCTTGCAAGCATCCCCCACAGCCAGCCCTCTCCTTAAAGTCATTGCTGTTTGGAGACAGCATATCTCTTCCCAGTTTTGCAGCTCTCTCCCTAGCAGGCCTTTCATACACATGAAAAGAAATATCTGATCAAATATATTCCTCTATCATGGCTTTGGAAATATTAGCAAGATTTAATTAATATATAATCATATCAGCAGAAAAGAGTTAATTGAAATATTGAATAAGTACAACTTTAACAGGATTGGAACATAATGCTTCAGACGTACTAAGCAGATGATTTATCCACCATGCTATACAAATTTTAGTTAACAGTTGGGCAAAGACTTTAGAGCTATTATTTTTACCAACAGAAGGGTATTCCCTAGGTTGTGCCAAAGCCTGTGTGCTGAAAAGCATTGTGAAAAAATCAGCTTATTGTGCGTTTTCTTCTCCTATTAGAATAAAAGGAGAAAAATGTGTCTGACATTGTTAATTGGGATCTTGTGGTAATGCAGCAGTATGTGCACAGAGAGACAAACGAAGTTTCAGTGCAAATTCACTGACCTTAGTCAAGATATATCCAGGGAAGAAAATGGCTAAATGAATTGAATTCTGTGACATGAAGCATGTATTACATTCCCAGGTGCCATATTAATTGTGCATGGTACCAGCAGGACAGTTGTAAGACAGGTACAATATGCCTACAATCACTGTTGAGGTTAACTACATAGCAAAGAGAGGTTAGCAATGAAACAGGCCTGAACTACAAGCCACCATCTCTACCTTCAGATTTTGCAGAAACTTGTTTACAGAGCTGAATTCTGTGTACAGGGTTTCCGTCCTGCAGCCGTGGGCTAAAGTCTCAGATGTCAATAAAAATCAAGAAAGTTGGGAAAAAAGTTGACTCTGACTAAAGTTATCCAGATGTGGAAAATCTCCAGTCAACCCAATCAGCAACTCTGCAAAGATGCACTTATGTTAAATCACAGACAAGGCTGGCAGAGGCTGGTGTTTATCACCAGCTTGCAAGCAGAAAACGAACTGATGAATCTCAGATGAGATCCCAGTGAGGGGGATTCATGTTACAAAATCAGTGACTCAGTAAGGCAGCACTCAGTACCAAACTTGTCTTTCCTGCAGCTTTCCCCAGACACTGCTTTCAATTCACTCCCTTGGGACCTTGCATTAGTCACATAGTTGCCTGGTGTCTCTCTCTCCCCTTCTGTGAAATGGGAAGAATAACACTTCCTTTCCACCAGGGACATATGCAGATAATCATCTCAACAGTTGTGATTAGACACAGTGATAATAGTGGCAAAAGTACTAGAGACACCTAGGAAGACTGAACTACTCTCTGCAAGAGAAGAAAATTCATCTAGATAAAGGAAGTGATGTGCCTGGCTTGGTATCCAGAAGTGAATTTCAAGCCCCTGCAAAAGCAAGGATGAAAAACTCTGCCTCAGAAAGACATATATGCAGAATTCATGGGACTGTATGAATATCCAACACTTGTCATGCCTTCCATCCAAGTTTGTTTGGACACGAACACTTACTTTGAAATTACCACAGGCGTGCGCAGGTACATAGAAAGACAGAATAAAGATGTCTGGCTACACTCATCCCAAATGCTCTTTTTTCTATTTGCTTTTGTAGCCAACTCTCATGGGCTCCCGATTAGTAGAAGAATGAGTAAAAGTCCTGTTAAAATAAGGATTGACCTAAACTTCTGCACCCAAGTTAAAATCGAACCCAAGACCTTCCCTCCAACATCTTTGGTATTAAGCAAAAAAGGTTTCAAAGGACTCTTATTTATTATGTATTTGCTGCTAGAATCTTTCTACCTCAGGTTTGGAAAATACACAAGTGTATCCCACTACACTCATTAAATATGTTCAATTCATTATTTTTTTCTGGCTCAAAAGATACGGTTGCAAAGTCTAGAGAAGTTGCTGTATTTTATATGCTGATTCAAACCAGCCCTCCATGTTCCTGAAGGATTTTGGGGAGGGGGAAGTGGGTAGGAGGTATAAGAATCACCCAAGCGTGTACAAAGTCCTGAAATAAGGCAGAGCCATAGGCTAGCAGGATTGTTTCACATTACTGAAGCTTCATCTATTCTCTTTTGTCCTGAACAGACAGGCCAAAGCAAGCAAAAAACGAGGCAAGTCTTTGCAGATTTTCCTGGTACGTTTAGAAAAACACAGCATGCCAAGGCTCTCGTCAGGGACATCTCTGCAATGTCCAAATAGCAGTTCATGAAATGCAGCTTTGCTTCCCCAGTGCACCTTCTGTGTGCCAGAGGGGATCCTGAGCCCCAGTCCCTCGCTACCTACACAGGTAGGGCTGCAGGACAGTGCCCTCAAAACAATGGTATGGCCCAGTACTCAGAAGATACTACCTCCACGTAAGGGACGCAGCATCTCCGATGGAGGATAATTCAATTTTAAATGTAAGATAGCCAAGAAAAAGCAGCAGAAAGATTCTTGTGTAGCTTAAGATGCCAAAGAGATGTAGCAGACCACTGGGGTTAGGAGAGTCCCAGTAGAGGTGCAGACACGGGAGAGAGAGGGAGTTCAGAGCTAATCCGGATCCCAGCTCTCCCAGCTGGGAACACTGGGGAAAGCAGCACCGGCGTGCAGAGGGTGCAAAGAGCTGATCCCTTTTCTCCAGCAGGAAACACTGTAATAGTATGAGAAGAGTTCTATCATTAAATACTATATAATATTTTAATAACTACCACTTACGATTTACCTAATTACTTATTTCTGTTCCTTAATGTATCGACTTAGTATTTATTAATAGACAGCTAGACTTTAATGGAAGTGAATGGTCAGTGCCTCCCTTGGGCTACTGTTAAAGACTTCTTTCATTTTTATCTGTGAAGACCATTCATAAATAAACCATCAAACCACGTACTGGGAAATGAAGAATCTCAGTTATGAACCCAAGTTTCCCCAACCCATCCCATGTGCTGTCACTGGCAATAGGAATGGAGAGAGTATCACATCTCAGTCCTGGGCAAGAATCACTCCAGACCCAAATCTGGTTTTTTTTGCTAAATGGATTCAGAGTAGCCCCACGTTTGAGGGAAGAGAGGGAAGACTTTGCAGCAGCCTGCTCCGTGCTTGTGCAGACACAATCAGGAAGACAGCTACTGGCTTGGAGGCGCCTGTCCCACGGTCTTTCACAGCTTTAGTAATGACATTGAGAACTAAAACTGTTAATTTCACAACTGCAAGAAAAACTGGAGCTTCTGCCAGCGTTCCCGCATTAGCCAGGTCTCCCTACCTCTGCCATGCCAGCGTTAATAGATTAATTAATCCCAGTAATACTTCATGCCACTGATGACAATTTCCAGGGAACAAACTGAAACAGTCTTTTTCCCAAGTTATGAAAAATGCAGCAAATTTAGCAGAAAAGGAACAACAACAAATCCCAAGATGAACACTAAAGGACATCTGTATTCAGAATATATCTGTATTTATATATATATTTATATTCAGATCACTGCAAAAAAAGCATGAAGCCATACCTTACTTTCTCGCCCTCAAACCCTGGAGGTCCATTAAGCCTAAGTCTAGCAGTGTTTACATTTGGCACGTTGACATGGCAGGAATGGGCAAGGGTAGGGATTTGGGGAGGTGAGACGGGCAGCCAACATTCCTGCTTCATCCCAAGAAGCTTTTGTGCTCCTAGCTTTTGTTGTCCCCTCTTTTCTCTCACATCATTGATCCCCACTGCCAGGAAGGCCCTAGGAATGAGATCTTGCAGCATCTGAAACCAGCAGTTGCACCTGTCACTAAAATGCCTTTAAAACACTTCCCCTCCGCACAAGTTATGGAGCTTTTTCCTGGTCCTCCACCCCTAAATCACACGCAGGAGTTGTTGGGGAAGCTGCCTTTGACTACTGAGCACAGATGCAGGCTGGGAACCGAAGTTCTAGGCCTCCGCTCTCCGTGCGGCGATAACCCAGTCACTTCATCTTGCACTTTAGCACAGCTCAATCACACTGGCCACATCAGAGAACCACAGCACTGCAGCAGGGTCTGCGAACTGGTCCTGGCTTTAGGATACTGAACACCAGGTTCCTCTAAACTCTCAAGATTCATACTAGTAAAGACATCAACTCATCAAGCAACTCCCACAATCTCTGCCCTGTCCTCATCTCCTCCCAACCCAAGGAGAAAAACCTCCCTGCCCCTGCTCTCCTGGCAATAGCTCCACAAAGGAGAAAGCCCCTAGGAGCGAAATGTCGCAGATTTTGAGGACGTGATTAATTATTTAAATTGACAAAATTACATTCCACTGGTGACATTCAATGCTGTGTCTACTCTGCCTCTCGCGCTCCCCTTCCCTCCCTGCCAGCCCCCGGCAGCTCTTCTCCCCATGGACATGTGCCAAGCCAGGGATCTGTTCCTTCGACTCTGCTCTCTGCTAAATGTTTTTTATTCTCAACCACCTGCCCCAGGCCCTCTCATCAATTATTAATCAAGTGATCCATGAATATGCAAATCAACCCACGCACTCATTTTATTAAATTAAATAAAAAAGAAGAGAGACATGGCATGTACAGCAGCAGAATAGATGATGGGGTGGACTGCTCCAGGGAAGTGAGGATAGGTGCTTTCTAACAGAAAAAGGAGGAGTAGGATGAGAGGGAACATGCACTGTATACAACTAGCAAGAGGATTACTTCTAGAGCCGTTCGCATGTTTATTTTAACGTGATGTTCCGCGGGAACGCGGGGGTTGGAAGATGAGCGCGTGAACGTACAGGGGGGCTTTACCCTGCAGTAAACGAACAGGTGGAGACCCCAGTTCCTTTCTAATAATCCCTGTCAATAGGGGCACTGTGGAACAGGACAGGCATTTATGAGCTTGGGGTGGTCCAGCTGGTCGTGCACAAGGCATTTCCATCTGGCCCACAGCATCCACCTCAGCAAAAATGCAGCTGTGCTGCATCCATGTGAACAGATAAGGGTAAGCCAAGGACACTGCCTCTATATAGATCTTTTGAGTGGGAACCGCTGCTGCCACCTGTCTGGCTCACACAGGAGAGGAAGCAGGGAGGATTTCCTTTAAAATTATGTCTTCTCCCAGCTGCTAACATGCTGACCCATTCTGTGCTAGGTATTGAAAAGAACTATCCCTCCATCAAGTTTTCTACTTGTGTAGCATCCTGCCTCACCTCCACCCCTCCCAACACACTCTCCACACCTTTACACACTAGCTGATCTTTCTGGATCTCCTCAAGTCAACAGATTTCCCTGGTGGAAAGCGTATGAGCCACAAGACTGGCCTGTCATTTCCATCAACTGCAAGGTTGCCTGAGTGCTGATGCCCAATCCAAACAAGCAAAAACCAAAGGCCTCAAATCAGAAATTTCCCTTTCAATAGAGGGGATATGGGTGTTGCCACCCCCATGCTAAGGCCCCTTTACGCCTGTGGGATTTTCTGGAAAAGACACTCAAAAGGAGTGGAAGATCACCATCTGGTCTGCTTTCCCAGTCACTGGTGTTATGGCAAGCAGAGCTGAAAAGCCTTGGGATGACACTCCTTTCCACTTCCTAACACTTGCACACAAGCACCCCCTTAGGTGTAGCTGAGACTGTCCTCGCCCCACAGAGATGCTATATTCCCTTCCACCTAAATAGTTTGGCTTTCTCCCTTTCTGCCAGCTTCACTGAGCTCCATGTCACTGCTTGACTAATATCAGGTATTGACCTTCATGAGGGTTTGAGGGAGTTCAGTGCTGGCAGGCAGAAGAGGATCCCCTCCTTACTCAGGAAAAAGGTAGAGCATGGGCAAACGGCAGGGCATGGGCTTTCTCTCCCAACAGGAGACTGTCACAAGTCTAAGATCAGTAGGTTATTCCTACTTGTCCTAAGCATTCCTATTAAATGCTGATGCTGGGGGGACACCTCTCTCCTGGTTCAGCAAATCATCAAGAGAGCACTGATGGCACAGGTGATACCATTCTTCCAAGGCAGTCAACTTCTAACTCCCGAGCCACATGCTGTGTCTGAGACCACCACAACGAGCTCCTCCACAAAGGCTGTGCCACATGCTGCGCCCTGGGTCCAACCGTGGCTGTGGGAGAAGCCAAACAGATGCTGGAGCTGGCAGCAGGCCCAGCCCTGTCCCATAGCGGGGCTTCAGAGAGATGCTGCGGTCACTGGATTGGGAAACTCCCATGGAGCTCCATCTCCCCGTGGGCTGTGAGGTTTGGAAGATGAGTTTTCTACCTCCTGACCATTTTGAAATGCAATTTGCAGAATCAAGAATGTCTGTTACCTCCAGTACAGCTTGCAGACACATACACATTATGGCATTGCTGAACAGAAGCCAAAGAGAAGGGGACTGCATCAGCAGCTGGAAATTATGTGCTCACATGATTCCTTGGCCACCGCTCTGCTTATGGGGGTACCAGAGGTGGATGGGAGGAACAGCTTTTTCACCCACTGATCCGAAACTGTTGGTTCATATTGAGGAGTAATTCTGGTTATACCCTCCTTCTCCATAAAACGGCTAACAATCCTGCTGGCAAAAACTCAGGGCTCAAACAGTGTAAGGCCGAGGCTTAGTGGTACTAATTTCTCAGTCATTCCTGTATTACACAGATGTGAAAAGATGCTGTGAGACCAGAGCCACAATATCAAAACTGGTGCAAACGGCGAGCCCTCATCACAGAGAGACAGGGACCAGAGCTGCTCTACAGCTGCTAGCTCCGGTGTTTGCCTCCCCCAGTGTTAGACACACCCCTCAAGATCTATCCTGCACTCCAAGTCCTGGAATACGATCCCTACAGATGACTCCAGTATCAGACTTTTCAGTATTTCAGAGTAACGCCTGCACTCGAATGGAAATGCACAGGGACCAAGGTGGTGGGACTGAGTTCAAACATGCCCCGCGCTCCCTGCACACGCAGCTCCAGCTCCCCACAGAAGCACTTGGACTGGGCCACCTGAGGTGCCAACGTGCCAGGTGGAAAAGATGCTCCATGCTAGCGACATGTGCCTGACATGCACCCATGGGGCTCAGCAGCCACGAGTGTCCTGCAGAGTTCAGCTGCTTTATTCCTTCAGGGCATCTCACACCGCACCTCTATGTGCAGCAATGCTTCTCTGATGCACTGAAGGAGCAAGAAAGCTCCTGCTTCTTAACTTCTGAATGGGAGGGAAAAGGAGAAAAAAAAAAAAGAAAAGAATTCCCCTAATGTCACCAGCTAAATGTTAATTTGGAATGAGATTTTTTTGTTGTTTTCTAAATTGCTCTTAACTGTATGCCAGCACACAGGTAAATTGTTCTTGGCTGAGAAAATGGCCTGTCTCTCTTTTCAGAGATTAACATAGAGGACAGTGAATGGAGCAGCAAACAAGAAAACCATGCTCCCTTTACGAATCATTCAATAGTTTCCTGACTTCTTTTCTATATATTTTTCAGCTGTAAATGAGTTTCTGCTGCTCACTCCAGCTGAAGGCCTTGCCTGCCATTGTTACTCCCCATTTTCTTTTTAAACAAGGTGGGGGAAGGAAGGAAGAAGTAATTTGCTGCCATGGTGACTCCAAGTGAAATGAAACTGCTGTACTTCCCTCCTGCCCCTCCAAAAGCTTCCCCCCAAATGCCCTCCCCAACAACTCTGCTCATTTGGCATAGGAATGCCCATGCTCACTTTCTCTGGCTCAGAGGGATCCTGGCTGCTCAAATGACAGACTGGCCATTTCCACTGGAGGAAAGGATTAAGGATACCTCACTTCAAGGAGCCTACAAGAAGGTCTAATTGGCACCTCCAAAGCTTTCAGTGTAGAAGTTGTGCCAGAAACGTAACCCTGGAGAATGAGCCTGTATGTCACTGCACTTTTGTCCATCTGCAGTTAATAACATGGCTAGCATAGGTCAGAGGACGTACGTGTGGTCCAGATACTTGCGCATTCTTCTCCTGCAAAGCAATGCCAAGAAATAACTTTGACTACAGACAGTACCTAAGACCACAAAGCCCACTTCTCTCCCCAGACAGAAATGTCATGAGCTACCAGTGTCCATCTCTCTCATGGGGCAACTATTTCCCTAAACTCACTTCATATATCCCTCTCACTGAACAAGCCTTTCCCAGAAGTCTGCAGTTTAGATCATGGTTTCAGCTTTGAGTGGTGATACCAGTTCACTCACAGTTGGGTTGTTCCAGCTATCTAACAAGCTTATTGCATTTTTCCCAAGTCTTCCCTTTAGCTAAAAATCATGAAATAGATCATTTAAAAAAGAGAAGTCACATGGATTTTCATATTCTCTTTTCACAAAGAGAAAAGGAAGGCTTATCAACTCTATCAGCTATTACTCCTCTGCCCTCATAAAGCACCCTTCTCCCTTTTCTACTTAAACAACTTGCTCAACTACTCAGCACACATTCTCCATGCTCCCATCTTTCCCAGTCTTATGAGTATTTCCATGTTACAGTGCCAGCAGAAGAAAAGAAATCCTTATACACCAAGTTAGATTCAGAATGGCTTCCCTTTATCTCAAAAATCTCTGGTAAGAACTTGTGCGGGTAGAGAATATAACAGTCATTGGCATTTTGAAGATTATTCCTCATGTTATAAGGAGTGGGAACATGGTTGTCTCTTCTGGAATTAACACAACCTGTCATGTTCTCTTAAATATACAAAGGCTTCATCTGCAGTGGAAGGTAGTCTACTGATATAATTAATAATCATGTGATAGGTGAAAATATCTATTTGTTTGATTCATGGATCTTGAGTGAATATGAGGAATGTGAGACTTATGCCTACCTTCTTTGCATTAGAAGTTTAATTTACTGCCTCTGTAGAGAAATAGCACTCGTTTCTCTCTCCCTCTCCAGGATTCTTGCAGCGTGTTACGGAGGAGGAGCTGCACACAGTCCCTTATGGAGACTGATTCAAGTCAGTGGTGAATCGAAAGCATGGGTGCTTCTCCAGATGCCCAACTTGAAAACACACTGGAAGAATCTAATCCATAGAGAGCACAGCCAGAACTGCTCAAAACAAACACTGCTTTCTTAGCTTTCAAGGGTGGGGGTCTAAAAATGGGGGCATCAATAACAACCAGCACTGGAAATCCCAACCTCTCCCCACCCTTTAGTTGTTTGATGTTTTGCCCCCTCCATAGGAAGGATCACTAATACATAGTCTAAAACAGCAGAATTGCATTTTAGACTAATTAACTATACTGTCACTTGCACATACAGACATCTAACAGTTCAAAACAAGACACTTGTGACTGATGCATGCTCTAACTAGAGTAGGTACCTCAGCATAAAGCATAACTAGGAAACCCTTATATGTAGACACCTGATTACTGCACTTTAACAACCCACATTTTCCCATGAGCAAGCTAAAAAAGGTGAAAGGAATTAATTCAGGAAACCTAGTCACAGATAAAACAATTCTAAAATTCAGCTAGCAGGACAGGAAAAGAGAGGTCAAGTAAAACCACCATCATTTAAGGCACTCAGGACAGATGAGGGAAGTCCCCTGCAGGGACTCTGAAGGGTCTCTGAACTGGGTGGGAACAGTCTGCTGGAATGGGTCCTGAGGACACGCTCTCAAATGGGGAGCAGAGCTTCTGGCTTTCTGCAGTACCTATCCTTCACACTGTACTGGTGCATCGGGGATCTCAGCTGGAATCCAAATATACCTTCTGGAATAGAATCCAGAGGCAGATCAAAGTAACCCAAGAACACATCCCCAGTGCCAGATGTACTCACACATCCCTTTTCTATCTCTCATTTCTAGGACATGAAGAACCTGAATTGCGTTTTCATGTCCATGCAATGGGTGCTATGCAAAAACCTTTCCAACAAAAGATTTGGTTTAGGCACAACTTTCTGAAAGATTCTTTTTCCCTTTTTTTTTTAATATATATTTTCACTTCCTTCAGTCCTGAAAGTAATTAACTTGCAATGGCAGCTAATTATAAGCAAAGAGAAATTGGAGGCTGCGTGGCTGTCTGTTTGGTGCAAGCTCGGCAAAGTGTTTTTTAATTGGAAACCCTCTTCACCGTGTTCATTTCAATCCATTTTGCACTGTATTTATCGTTCCAGATTCATATTATATCCATGACCTTTCATCTAATGACAGAAGCTCATGCAGAGAAAAAATGATTATTTTAACAAACAGACATTAGAGTTATGAAAGAGAGGAAGGAAAAAACAGGCAAGAGGAGAAAGCAGGAATGACATGAGACAAGAATAAAGCACATCCTAAATAGTAGATGCTGATCTCTCTCGCTCCTTCTCCTCTGGTATGTGACCTCTGCAGGAGCCCTCCAACCCACTGCTATTGCTACAGCATCCCTTGGCTGATGCCAGATACTAATGAATAGCAGGTGCTGAAGGCCTTACAAAAACAAGCTTCCTATTCCCATGGTCATCCACTGGGAAGAGACACTCAGAGGTGCATCCTGAACACAGCTCTTTTGTGCAGCCAGTGGCATGTTAGGAGCTGGGGGCCGAGTCTTCTGTGATTCTGCAGTTTGCTGTGACTGCAAGGCAGAGTTTAGTACATCCTCTAAGGCAAGCACAGGTGAGAGAGTTCCAAAACATGAAGCTGAGAATCATTGCAAACAATGCACTACTTAAACTGCAGGGCATGAGTTGGAGATAGCTGGGAAAAAGGATCCTAGTTCCATGGATGTAATGGTGTCACCCCAAATACATGCAAATTCACCTTACTGTACTTCAACCGAGTGGAAGATGCAGAAAAATGTCAGCAAGATCCTATTTATTCCTCGCTCTTTGGGCAAAGCATCAGCCTCAGGCCGAACCCTCAGCCACACTCTCTGACACTGCCTGTGTTTTCTTAGCAGGACCTCACCCCTGTATGTAGTTGCCAAAAAAAAAAAAAAAACCAAAACACAAATCTGTGGCCTGAAGTGGCAGTGAAATGGCTCAGAGACCTCAGGCCCCCGCAGCAGTGGAACAACATCTCTACGCAAACAGCAGCTCGTTTGGTGCTGGGGTGGCTGGTGGGTTGCAGATGATCCAATCTGAACTGGCATTTCCCACTGTTAACGAGCAGTTCTTGCCAACTGCCCACCTGGCTTCTGCAAGAAGCAGCTTAGCAGGCACTAGATGTTTGGCAAAAGACTCCATAGATTAATCGCAGTAAGTTTATATGATACACTGAGCACCAACTGCCTAATCTATGTTTACCAGCAGCAGGGATGGTCCAGTAGTGAAGGGCCAGGCATGTCCAAGCAACTCTTCCCAGTTGTAACTGGAATAGCTAATCACACATCCTTACCTCCACCCTTAACTAAATTATCCAGCATGCATCCCAGTGCCTCCCATACAGAAAAGTCTTTGAGGAGTAATTTATCCAGCAGAGCAGTGTTTTGCTTACTACCTAACACCACGTTATTTCTGCTCAGGACTGTGTCACTCCACATGAACTTTCAGAAAGAACAGGGTTTTTTTGTGAGCCCCTCTGCTGAAATTAATTTTTCTTGTGAAGTCATCTTCTTCTTGTGAAGACAGGTTAATACAAATTCTATGGAAAAAAAAGTGTAAAAAGCAAATAAGCGACCAAAGCAGAATGGAAGGATACCAGTGCTACGTTTGAATGCCAGTGTCAACTGTAAACCTAAGAAGGAAATACAGGCAGTGTAAAACAAAAATTAGTAAAATTGTCTGTAAGCAAGGTATTACAGGAGGCATTTGTTGGTCTTGATGGTCAGGAAATAGTTTCCTTGAGCCTTGGGAATATAACCAACCATGCAGAACTTAATGATATTTTCACAAGTGCAACGGTGCCTAAGACACATGAAGTTCAATGAAAGTCATACCCTAACTCAGGCCTTGCATAACACCTGTTTAGAAAACTTCATTCAAAGGTACAAAACAGGCCAGAGCACCAATGCTGAAGATTCATGAGCTCTTTAAGGGCACAGCCAGGTACCACGCTTTGCATATTTTTTGGAATCCATCTTCACATCAGATGTCGACATATGGTCATAAAGTGACTGACAGGCTCTGGACAGGCATCTACAGAACCCCCCAAACAAAACTCACCCCTGAAAGGTTGACCGAAAACTGCTTTATGGGGGAGATTTCCAGAAGTGCAAATGGCCCTTAGGCCCACCGCTTCCACCTACTCGCAATCCCTAAAATACTAAGCAGGTAATTTAGAAGCCAAAGAGGAAAAAAAAATATTTGCAGAGCAATCACTTATAACTATACATCCACTCCCAGTGCCTCTTTGTGATTCATTAATAAAGAAAACTCAGAGACTAGCAGCTGTGTTCAAGAAACATTGCAGCAAAGTCCATCTGAGCACCGGCACTAAATATGCCATCAGATGTCACTGTGCAGATTTGGGAGCCCTTATATTGCTAGGTTGACATCCATCTGGCCACTTTAACACTGTTGTAGCAGCACAGGGTTGCAATTTTTATAGCCCTGTTCTCCCACATAAACTCGATACATCAGGCTGTTTGAGGTGAAGATTTGTTCAGCTGCGTCATGGCTGCCCAATATCTTGTCAAGACAGTGTTGCATCAGCTCAGGAGATCTCTTGGAGACCCTCCCCTCTGTTCCCTGTGTGAACACGGAGGACGACAGGAGAAAAAAGGTAGCAAGAGATGATGGGGTATGTGATTACAGACTATAAATTCATCAGATGGGTAAGCATCAGGGAGGAAAAAGAGCTCTTTAAACTAAGAGATCATGTTGACATAAGAACATATGGATGTTAACTGGCCATGAATACACTTAAATTAAAAAGAGGCTTTTAAACCTTCAGAGCAGTGAGATTAGACAGGGACATCCAACTTCAGTATTAGGGGAAAGCCACCCCAATCACATTGCAAATTTATGATATTACACAAGGATGAGAGCTGGACCAGATAATCCAGAGGTTTCCACGTATCCTACACTGGAGTAACAAGCATCCCACGACACTTTGCTGTGTGGCAAAGTCACCCCATACCAGTTGCCTGGAAAGTTTTTCCCTCGATCAATGGACTATATACACGTACTACCAAACCACAGAACCCTGAACATCAGAGCAACCAAAACTGTTTTTATAAGTCTGTTCCACAGGTCCAGACTGAACAAGTTTTTAAATGCATAGGGTATGTTTTCAAAAGTACTTTTCAAAAAACAAGTCCCATTTTCAAAAAGAACTCAAATCCCCAAGTCCTTTGATTTTCAGGAAGACAAGCTCCTGAGCAGCTGAGGTGCTTTTGAGAGTTTTGTCCCCAGTCTTTAATGTCATTTTAGGCACTTTGATTTACTCTCCCTTTGCTGTCACACAACATAGTTTTGTCCTATGCCATATTGAAAACAGTGTCTCTAACCTTTTGATTCTAATAGAGCTTGAAATACTAGGATAGATGACAAACTTTGCTCAGTTTTGTTTACTCTTTTCTATATGTATGAGGATCATGGACCATGTAACAACACAGAAAGATACAGATTAAAAAAAAGAAAGATTTGCTGTTGACTTCAGCACCAGATGTAACCCAGACTTTATGAATTTCACACTTTATGAAAAACAGAAAGCCACAACATATTTTTGCACAGGATCTGGATAACCCAAGTTGCCACCTACTCTGTTCAACCACTAAATTAAGTGCCTACCTGTGTAAAAGATGGTGGATTTTTTTTAAATTTTAATAAGGCTTTTAAAAAAATTATTATAAAACCATAACCGTGTTGTCAGACCACATCGGGATTACAAACGCCTTGCCATTGCCAACATGCCAGGTGACAACTTTTTGCTGCTAGTGATTTGAATATCTGATCAGAAAGTAGAGGCTTCAATTGGTGCAAGTAAAATTGTTGGTGAGGAACAAAGAGTCTCCAGTAGCGTAGCTGACTATGAAAAGTCATCTGTTAATTCTACAAACGTAATTTTTAATTTAATCCGAGTACATCAGAAGCATTTTAGACATATTTCATTTGTACATTTTATCATATAAAATGACAATGAGTGGCAATCTAGGAAGTTTACCAGTAAAGTGAAGAATTTTACTCAAAAAATAGCAAGCAAATCTGGAAATGTCCCACACTGGTTATTTTAGCCCGAACAAGGCTCAAGATATGGATCAAAAGTTTCTTCTAAAGAAACAGCCTGCCTACCCATCTCAGACCACATATCTCAACACTGGCTGAGATACTGTGCCCTGCCTTCCATCACCCATTTCGGGTCAATAGGCTGACCCGAGCGTGATGCTCGTTTGCAGTCCAGCCTGGACTGCATTTTGGTCTTGCCATTTTACTTTGACTTACCCGAACTTCAGCAGAACTCAGCTGTCACAGTAAAGGACAGCTGCCATATGGTACATATTAAGTTTCTGATGAACACAAAACCTCCTTTTGAAACCCAACGACTCTGCTAATATCCCATCCCATATAAGCATACCATCTTCCTCGCCATCCAACAACAGTTTCTTAATGTTTTGCAACCTGTACATTCCACCACAACTATAACAAAAAGCATTGCCATGCCAGTATCATTATTAATGCCATCCCCACCTTGACAAATAATCATCCTTTGACTCCAGAACACAGATTCCTCGCTGCCTCCTCTGGTAGTCAGAAAAGCAGTAGCTGATATCATTCGGATTACAAAATGCTCTGATACTTGGGCATAACTTGATGGATGCTAATCAGTTACGGTGAGATACTGGTATTTACCACAGCTACTTTCAACAGCATCAAGATATTTAACAGTGACTAGGACTCAGAACAAGCTGTGCATGTCTAGCCATCTCTTCCTCTCCCAACTTTATCACAGGCAGGCACACAACAATGGCAGTTTTGTTGTCAATCCAAGTTACCTAGTGATGTCATCATAAAAAGTATTCAACTAAGATTAAATAACTTACCATTACTTTAAAGACAATCAGGAAAGGATTAGAAAGCACAAAGACTTACCTATGGAGAAAAAAAAAGAAGCAAAATTATGGAATGAGCAAACACAAGAGCAGAAGGTATTCAACAATTTGAGTTCAGAGGTATGAGAAGAGTCTTGACAGAATACCAAGAAAAGCAGATCTAGTTCCTTGCAGTGACAGCACCCTGAATCAGAGAGGACAAACTTTACCAGGTGACACTCACAACAAGGGTTATTTTAATCACACTTACAGGTAGGCTCAAAACAAAAGTATTATTTTCTGCCCCAAGGAACTTACATTCTCATTTGAGATGAGCACATCAGCAGATGATCACCTGGGGAGCAGGAAAATAATACTACTCTCAGATTTGGCTGTGAAAGCATCAGACAAATCTTAAGGATTATGTGGAATACTTGTGTTAGCTGTCATAAGGGAGCAATTAAAAAATAAATACAATAAATTAGTTCTGAACTGGCTCTAAAATGTGAAGGGGGCTTATTTCCCAGGTTTATTTTGCATGCAGAAAAAAATAGTAGGAGTTTTGCAAGATCCTTCTCTTCATCATTATTAACCACGCAGTTCTTTGTGGAACAGAGGAACTGCTGTTATAGGCCAAGGATCCATGGTGCTGGGTCACTGTACAAACAGAAAATCAAAGACTGCTTTGTTTGAAAGCGTTTCAAGGTGCTTCCATTAAATTTCTCATGAGTTTTCATCAGAAAATGGTGAAACTTGATGGTGAAACTACAAGCATCACCAAACACAGCTGAAAATCTAATACTCATCGGGCTCCCCACTCAGGCCCTCTCTTGTCCTGCCACTTGTAGTTTTTATGCTGTGAGTTTGACTCCCTCCCAGGCCCATCCTCCCAGTCAGTGGTTTGCCACTGCTTTCCTTCAGACCTTCAGAAAATCATGCCTCTGTGTGCCAGAAAGAGCTGTGCTGAGCACGGGTATCAGCTTCTACACAGAAAGCCGACAAACGCTAAGACCTCTCTGTAAGGATGAGTATTTCGCACATTATCATTGCTTCACTGATATTTCTGAGCAGAACGTAGAAAATAAAAGCTCATATCACAGAGTACAATGGAGGACTCCTATAATAAATTTATTTATTTTACTTCAAAAGTCTTATTTTCAGGGCAACCTGATCCAAAATCCATTGATGTCAATAGCCCGGAGCAGAAAAGCGCAACAGATTACAGCAAAGAGATCATTCAGAAGGGGAACACCACTTTTGTGGGATATAGACCCACATCAGCAAGCTTTGCACAGAACTCTGACCCAGCTTACAGACATCCGAGCAAGCAAGTCAACAAGAGGACCTCTGGCTGCACGAGTCCCTATTTATCTGCGCAGGAGGTACCGCAACACGTTGTACCAGCTCAGATGTTTTGCCTACAGTTCAGACTATGCGGATGTGGTCACCACTAGTGGGGTCAACAAGGTGTTTGTTCCCAAATAATATTTACCCAGGAGTCTTGCAGTCTTTTTTATTTTCCCATTAGTCATCAACACAACTGCATTTTACAGCATGCCCTCCATGGAGCCAGTGTCACCCACCTCAATGGGATGAAACTCATTTAATGGAGGGAAAACACAAGCGTCTCAGCAAG
Source organism: Strix aluco (assembly GCF_031877795.1). Taxonomy (NCBI): domain Eukaryota; kingdom Metazoa; phylum Chordata; class Aves; order Strigiformes; family Strigidae; genus Strix; species Strix aluco. The sequence goes on from NC_133932.1 coordinate 3,804,914, forward strand.
AAGCAGCAAAATCCGGTGGTTCATTTCAAAAAGAAAGGCTTAGGATAATTTTTTTCCAGTGAATTGTATGCAAGTTTGATATATCAGTGTACACATTCTCTTCAGAGAAACTTCCTTGCATATACTTTGAGCAGTCCTTGGTGCTCAGTGCATACCAGAGTCATTGAATACTTATAAATAAATATTCAAAGACAATTTGTGAACAGGCTAGAGGATGAAATTTCTTGTAGTGAGCTTAGACTCACTGATATAGGAACAGGAATAATGTCACATGGTATCAATGATCCATCAAATGGCATGGAAAATTAGGAGTAGATACTCAGAAAAAGGCATTCTCAAATAAACCAGAGGCTAAAATTCAGTCACACAAACTATTTATCTAACAACTGAGAATAATGAACAAATTAGTATAAAGTCAGTCTGCTCCCAGATAACTTACTGAAGAGAGGGGTGAGAATACATTTTGTTAATGCATTGCTGCCTGCCAACAGTTCACCCTGTTCTAACTCTTAGAAACAGAGTGGACTGACAATAACTGGGAAGAGCTGATAGAAAAAGAAGAGGGAGAATGATGAGCAGTAGAGAATAAAACATGAATGGTGATGGAAAAACACCAGTTGCCCCTTTGCAGGAAAAGGAAATAAGGGGGACAAAGCCTTCCTCTGCTTACACTGCTCGAGATCCTAATCACTTTGGTCAGGTTGCAGCAGATTTGGCCCCCGTTATGCAAAACCTAAGAGCACAACCACCTACAAAGAGCAACACTGGCTATAACGAACAAAAATCCCAAAGCACAACTTTCACCTCTTCTCCTCCTTATCACCAGAAGACACCACACCTCCTTCCCCCCTCCACCCCTTGCTCCTACTAAACTCTTCTGCCTTCCAGATAGCTCTACCTGTCAGTCACTCGAGACACTTGGTCCAGCTTCTGTCTTAAGGACACTCAACAATAGGGAAATAGAAGAGCAGCTTAGCCAGCTCTGCAAGGGAGATTATTCAAAAGGTTAATTACTGAATGAAACAGCAATAGGAAATGGAGGCAGCAATGGGAAAGGGGATGGAGGAGGAAGGGAGGGAGCAAATGACTTTCAGCTGCTAAATCTGGCTTTCCAAATCCTTAAAAGTCCTTTACAATTTAGGCTGAACAAGGAGGGGACAGGAGGGGGATGGGCTGTGTTGTTCACTTGCATGTTTGATAAAACCTCAATTACGTTATTCTCCTAATCCTGTGTCATTAGGAGCAAAATGGTACATCGGGAGGCCATTTAGATATGAACGCCTGCAACCTCACCATCCGACCTGCTGACTTGTCCTTTCTTCCTTCTGCTCACTCTCTTTTTGTTGCTGGAGCCAATTATATTTAGAGATGTGATTTTTTTTTTGGCTAGGCACTTGGCCTCCAGCACCAGGGGTCCCAAAATGGCCTGGCTGGAGACTCTTATGGCCATTATTATTATTTTTTTGGTGCAAAGGTCATTATTACTATAATAACTGGGAATGAATCTGTCTATTCAGAGCTTTTTAAAAGAAAAACAAAAACCCCCAACACAAAACAAAGGAGCATTTTCCATGGTGCCTCCAATCCCTGTTCTCACTGGAGCAGGAGGAGTCTGACTACTCATTTCAGTGGGAGAGAAGGATTGAACCCAACTGGAGAATTTTACAATACTAAAATAAAGGCCTCAAAGCAGCCAAGTGAATTCAGATGTAAAGCTCATATCTCTTTGCTCCCTGCTGAAGGAAGGAAACAAAACTAAAAGGAGAAACTGTCTGTATGATCCTCCCTTCATCCTTAGCCTTATATTAAACCTCAGCCTGGCCCTGAGCACAATTCAGACACGATGGCAAATCTTGGGTCAGGAGCATCCAATGCCCTATGGACGAGCCTAGCATGAAGGCCAGAGTGTGGCAGCACTGTCACTTTGTCATCTCCTTGGTACCCCAAATCTGCACCTGCGTCAGTAGTTCACCAGAGATGGCTGCGTTTCAATGACTTGAAACAATCCATACATCATTTATATGGCTCGTTGTTCTTTCTCTGTTAAGAGATCAATACAGGTATCTCTTCTCATTATACTATAATGCATGATGAGTGCAGTCACTATCTTAAAGTCACTTGCCAGTACATGACATAATGAGCCCTGCTTTTTGTCCTCTGGACACTTATATAAAGGCATTATAAGAGTTCACAGGCAATCAAGTTACTATTTTATTTAGATAAGAAGCAAAGTGAAGGAGGCCGATAAACCTTTTCTCAGCTCTACCCCAGCACTAGTTTTGCAGGCTGGTTTTGATACCATTGGGAGAAAGAAATAACAAGAGCATGTTTGGAGCCTCCACAACTTTCTAAAGAGGCATAATGTTACATAGCCTTCTGAAAAGGGAAAAATCGACCTTATCACTTATTAAAATTTAGGGAAATCATGAGGTGAAGGGGATGATAAATAACCTTGAGGGAGAGACACTTGGCAAGTATAAGTTCTAAAGCGTAACGGGCAAAAGAGTCTTGACTTTAGGAATTTCACTTAATTTGATTTATTGCCAATTAACATAAACTTTTATTTACTGATTCAGGCACCGGAAAACAGAAATGACAAACAATTAAACAAACACTTAGGTAAACCTCTTTTTTCACAGTTCTCCAAGCTCCACCGCAGTCCTACACATCTGCCCCCCAACATGCCAGCCAGCCTACCCTTCCCCTGTTTTGGACACACATTACACTCACTCCCTGCAAGCCCCTTGGGTTAGGTGACAGACAGCTCAGGACATTCGGTTGGTATGTGATGCTTTCTTGCTGCTGCTTCTTATTTCTTATTGTTTTCTTTCTCTGCTCCTTCCTTTTTGTTTGTTTCCTCTTCTCCAGCCCAGGTTCTCCACAGGCTGCAGTCCCTTTGGGGTATCCCTGCTCCAGTGTGGGTCACCTATGGGCTGCAGCACCTCCCCTGCCAAAGCACCACCCCAGCACAGGGTGCTTCCCTCCAAGAACCATCTTCAGCCCCATTGCCAACAACGTACCCTTCCACGTGCCTCCTCCTGTGTCCCCTCTCATGCATCCTCCCATCTCCTACCGTGTCTACTTTGCTTTCCCTTCTCACATCTCCCCACATATCTCCCACAGAGAGGCTGCAACACCTCTGACTGGCCACTTTCCAACTGAAAAACTTCTATCAAGGATTATGCTGGAGTTGGCAGAAAGCTTGCCCTCCAGCTACCCAGGCTGCTGTCTATCACAGAGCTATCCACCTTTACGGTGGTCACTCCAGCACCTTGCATCAGCCCAAACTGCCATTTTAGAAAGAGCAAAAGCAAAGAGATATGCTGCATTGGGAGTGACCATCAGGCACAGCTAACCAGATATTTTCCATACCACCTTCCAACCAAGGTTCTCCAGCCACTGGAGCCATTTCATGCTGAGACAGTGGAAAAGAGATTTTCATAGATTGGGTGATGCTCAGTCCTTCCTCCTTGTTTATCCTCCCTCCCTACCAAATATTCAGGCTGCAAGTGAAGTAGTAGACGGCCACATCCCTCAGTACAGCTTTCCTGAGTCAGAGTCCACCTTCACAAACTGAAGCTCTTTTAATAGCACTGTCAATGAGAGACTGCATATCTAGTTAAGTGCTATTCAGATGCACCCACAGACGTTCACTGCTTCAGAAACACATCTCTTCCTAATAATATAGTTGGCTACATTATCTTATTTGACACTAAAAACTTGAGATGATTGATGGTAGTTTAAATTCTGAATAGACAAAAATTATAGAGCAGCTTTATAATCTTTTGCATTAGTGCCCTGGGGAAATGGCTGAAGTCTTTATCACATTCAAAGGACAGCATGACTGATGCTAAATCTCTACCCTCCCAGCCAGACCAGCCTTCCATGAAGGTCTCAGGCAGCCTAGTCGGGAGTCTACCTACAAGAGTGGCTCTGAGGCCCTGGCATCTGATCATTAGGTGCCACGCTTTTCATCTTCCCTAACTACCGCTCTGCAGTATTTCTAACTTACTTGCAACTAAGTCAGGATCAAGGAACAAAGAGAGAGGAAGGATGATGAAGGGAAAAGAACAGAGTGAGAGACTTTCCTTTACCTTGGGTATAAACAGCTATCCTGCTGAGAAGTAACGTAGTGTTTGCTTCCTGGACACACAAATAGTACAAAAGAGCTGAGAAACTATATCCTAACAAGTATGGAAGAGTGGTTCAAGAACGTGCCCCAGGAGAAAGAGCAAATATACTGGTACCCATACAAGGTAGGTTTGGGGAGGATTAGGCTTTTATAACAGTCCTGGAAAGAGCGACATTCATTACTTTGAGAATCATTGTGCTTATTTCAATACCAAAATGAAGGGAGTGGGAACTTACACTCACTCTTCTCCAGAGTCTCTTTTCCCAGTTTGAAAAAGCAGTCCAAATCAGAGCTCTTTTTATTAAGAAAACAAGAAAAAGATGTGTGGAGCAAAAGGAGCCTCTCAGAAGAAACAGAAGGGACAATGAAGGCTCAAAACCTCTCAAGCAGCTCATATCACTTTAATAAAAGCATAGATGACCATATGGAGTTCACGTGAGAGTAAGAGACAGACAGGAACAGAGATGGACACCACACTGGAAGCCTCCTTAAATGTGTTGCCAGAGGAAAGTGTCCCGACTGTTCCTTCCCCTCAACTCATGATCTGTGACCAGAAACCGTCATTTGTCTCAGCCCCCAGTCCCCCAAGTTCTTATGGCCATAAACATCTCTACAGAAGATAACCCTCCTTCTCCTCCATGAGGACTTGTAATACACAACAGTCAATAAGGCTCCTTTATTTCCACGCTTCAATGAATATCAGTGTTGTATCAACTCCTTTTCTTGTCCTCCATTGCCTGTGTATCAAGACTGCTTCTATCAATCCACACAGAAATCTTTTTAGCCCAGGTTTCTATCAACAAAAAGAGAGGATACAATTGCTCTCGTCTTTTTTGAGCATTGCAACCCTTCTTCCTAGGTTCAAGCCTATCCCAGGACAGAGGTATCAAGAAAACTCCACGTAGTTAATGCTAGCCTTCATGCTAAGCTCACTAAATAAGCTAGCGATCCAGGCAAAAATTTCACAACAGTTCATTTGAGTCTGTCCAGCTAAAGCTCGGTGTCCCAGGTTTCACCAGACAAGGAGCTGCCCAGCATTTTGGGAGGACTTTTTGCACCATGGTTTCACAGTACTACTGCATCCCCATACCAGAGTATACTAAACAAAGTAAACAAACTCTGATTTGCACAGACATGAGTTATAAACTTAGCAATGTCCCCAACAGAAAGAGTAGTAAAGTCATGTTGAAATGAAAATGCAGGAATCAATTCTGTATCAGAACTGCTGGACTCTGGTACAACTGCCCACAGTTTCTCCAGCTTAGAGCAGCTGATGGTGTCGGGTGAGGTCACTACACACGGTCCCCCCATCTCACAGCCTGGACAATGCTGTCACAAGAGGGTCTGCAAGGCTGCTAATTTAGTCGGTCCTCTGAGAAAAACACACAACCTGAAGAGTAAATATAAAAAAATAATCTTCCTTACTACCTGCTAGCCAGCGGGCAGCGTTCAGCTGGGAAGAGTAAACCATGGCCTCATTGCTGCAGGCTGCATGAAGTAATATTCTTAAAGCAGCATCACCAACAGCAAAGACAATACAAAATACATCACCTGCCTACATAGTTTTCAGCTAGTTTGACAGAAAGGAACATTTTTCCTCCTACATCCAGAGGAAAATATCATCTCCTTGTCTGTCTTTATCCATCTTTTGTGTCTTGCCTTTTAATTAGCCTATAAATGTTTTGGAGAAGGGAGCCACCACTCTGATTCTGCATTCATACAGGGCAGAGGGTCTTGGTTCATGGCAAGGCCACCTTAACGTTGCTGAGACAAGAGCCATCATCAGCCAGCACTTCAGCAGCTTCGCCGTTGCTTCGCTTTGCCGGACTGCATCTCCCTTGCCTTTGCAGGCAGGCTGTGTGGTTTCCACGTGCACTCCCCACACGTGCTGGGACTTGAAGAGTGCCTCAAAACGCTGCAGTATCATTCCCCACCCCGACTGTCTGCCCCCCTGCCCCAGTGCATACCTCTCCCCCTACCCCTTCCCCTGCTATCTCACTCCCGATTAGTTGCATGCTTGTGATTAAGTCCCTTTTAATAAATGACTCCTATTAAACTGGATTCCTCTGTCACTGAGAGAGACATAAAATTAAAAACTGTCTGTCTTTAATCATGCCAGGCTTCATCTCCGTCTCTCAGGCTCCATTTATCAATAATTAATATAAGGAAGACTGAAATCCATTTCAATTTCAAAGACCCAAATGTTACATTTTTTAATAAAAAAGAAAGAAAAGAAAGAAACTACCATCACTCCCAGAAACAGAGACAGCTAGACTTACACACGGGAAAAGAGAATCCAGCAGTGCTGCAGCAGCCTCCAAAAAGGAAAGAGGGGCTTGGATGTGACAAGCAACTCTCCTTGTGGCTCTGTAACTAGAGATATTTCCTCTCAAATACTCCCACACAGAGCAAGAACCCCAGTGGTCCCAAGGCCTACAGAGATCTGCGCTGCAGCTCATAGCCTTACTTCTCTTGGTTTAACCGAGTCTCCCGAGTTACGACAAACCAGCACGCTGAGCTACCTGGTCTGGCATCTTCTTTTAAAAAACTGCCAGACTTCAGATGCTCCAAGGGAAAGCCACAACCATTGCTTCCCTACAAACACAGTGGCAATACGTGGCAGGATTTACTGGTATGAGCAAGGATGCGGGGAGGCAAGTCACCAGCCTGGGTCTCGTTGTGTTGCTCTATAAAGGACTAGAATTGACATTAAAATCCTTCTTCCTTTATTGAAGTGATGCTGCTGTTTAGTCTGGCTTTTTGTTACTACACCACACCCTGTTGTGTAGGAAGTACAAGAAAGTCCAACACAGAACCACTGACAAATGCCACCAAAATTTTTCTTTTGGCTTTCACCCCTGAGAAGGGGGCTCACCGTTCAGTGTCAAGGTAACTTGAAGAGGAAAACCATTGGGCCTATCTACCCTTGAAGCGAAGAGCAATCACGGTTTGGGTAGGTATCCCTGTGTTTGGCTACTGCACATAGCACACCTGATCACACAGTCAGGTTGCCTTGAGCTCTGTGGCCAGCTTTAGACCAGGCTGGGTGTGTCTCTGAGCACACCTACGCAGTGTGGTCCTCGGCCAGCAATACAACTTGAGGAAAGCCCCTTGTGTCCATGGGGATGCCGTGCCTCAAGTCACACCCCCTGCAAAGGCTGTCTAGCTCAACTCAGACCACGCTGAAGATGTCCACGTGGCTTTCTGTCAGTTCAGAACACAAGCAGACAAACTGACACCTTCAAGAAAAACAAAACACAAATGTCTGTGTCACACAGACATATTTGACATGAGCTCAAGTCACATCGCATGGACATACCACCTCAGGAGACTGGACAGCTGGACCAGCCACAGACCTGCCAGCCATTACATCAGTAAATATATAAGACAAAGTGAAATAGAATACAAAATGCAGTTGTCCTTCCGGGGGAATCTTGCACATAAACAGAAAAAACCCCCCAACCTTTCCACCCAAATGCCACTGAGCAGATAAACACACAGCACAAAACTAGAAATAAAGGTGAACCTCTGAGCTGTGTGTTACCCTGCATAGTTCCCAAGTCAGGCAATTCCCAGTATACCCACCAGCAGAATACCCGGCCCAACACCTCCCAAGCCTCAGCACCTAGCAGACTCCCCAGTCTGTGGATCTCAGCACAACCACTTCCCTGCTGCTCACCCATAATTGCCATGGAAGTGGGGAATCGCACACAACTAAACCCTGCTGCTAGAGGCAGCAACAATTAGGACATTACCCTCTGATTAACAGCCCTGTGCAGGGGAACACAATAAGCAGCCTGGTGTAACATGGTAACACTATCAGTCATTACTCAGTAATTACTGTGCAACTACTCAGGGACACAAAGGCACAATCCCCCCCCCACCCCCCACCCCCCCCATGGTTACAGTGGAGAAATATCATTCAATAGCCTTTAATTACTGCAGAACCACATGGTAACAAATGATGACCTGCCCGCTGGTATAAAGTGGTCCTATCACTCATTGCTCATTCCCTGGTAGTTACTAAGGGAACCCTTTGGTAATCCCACAGTGACTGTGGTGCATTGTGGCTGTGGAGATTTTTATCCCAGCATATGGTGAATTTTCAAGAAGGGGGGGGGGCAGTATGGAGGAATTACAAAAAAACATTTGCTCAACTACTGTTATCTTCCCAATAAGCTCCCTGTTCCATGCCACTGAATTGTGGCAACATTGTGGTTATGCTTTCAGTGAAACTTAGACACGAGGGGGATAATTGCACCTTTGCCCTGCAGATCTTGTGGTACTTGTAATTATATCCCGTTACCAAGGAACACAGCAATTTCTAACCTATTACCCACAGGTATCGTTTATTTCAGAGTTAAATTTATTACTTCAATGCCAGCCTCGCTCATGGTTCTCCTTTATGCATTCAAGCTTCCCTAGTGACAAACAATGAAAATAGAGTGAACTGAAAAAGATGGGATATAGGGACAATAGATGGGAGCAGAAGATGCAGATGCCCTTCTGGCCCTGCGCGTTGCTTTTCACTAAGCCTGGAGAGATTTTCTTAAGGGAGGAGGAGCATCCATGCAGAAGGGGAGCAACCCTTCTGCAAGCCTAGAGAGGCTGCGAAATGAAGCTGCTCCCAGGGCCACCCTCATCTGTGATGGGGCTGCAGTGCTGGCTCTCAGCCCACGCGGAGACAACAGTTCTCACAGCTATCCACAGTTTTTAGGCTGCTGTGCTTTGTAAACCAAGGCTCCAAGAGCCTCTGTGACTTCTAACAACTTCCTGCCTGCAAAATTAAGGAAGGAACATCAGAGGTGTGCTCTAGTGCACAGCTGAACTCTGAGGCAAGGGACTGCCAACTGGTCTGTAACTACCTAACATGCGATAGAAAAATAAAGCCTGTTTACTTCTGACTATTCAATTCCCAGCAAGAGGAGAGTCACTGGTGGAAGGAAGAAATTGATATTTTCCTGGAGCTATATCAACATTTTAAAAGGAAACAAGCAATCAAGAATATGGATCTTTACTGACTGTGGTGTGCCACGTCACCAGCAGCAGAAGGGAAAATATGTGCAGCCAATTCTGCAGGTTTCCCCTTCCCCAGCTAGCAGAGATGCTCATGATGTTTGTCACCACCACTGAGCTCCTCACAAGTCTCGTAGCATTTCTGCACACAAACCAGTGTGGCCTCTGGACTACTGCAACCTATGACAGCTTTTAATAGCTCTTTAAAGGATATTCCAGCAATTGGGTGCTGCATCTTTACCACTACTGACACTCACCTACTGCAAAGGGCTGAAAGAGGGGCAAACCTGGCACTCCTTATCTGCCCTGGGAGCCCCTAGCTTGCCCAGAGAGGAAGAATTTAATAGAGGATACTGAAATGTACTGATTCAGTCCTGACTATCCTGTGTCGAAGGGCAGGACAGGGCTGAGAGCAAAGAGGACATGGCAGGAGGAGGCGGTCAGGACCACAGGATCAGTCCTCTTCCAGGTAACTGCAGTTAGAACAAAGCTGTGAACGATAAGCATCCCAGATCACACGCATGGTTTAGCTAATGACAGCAGGTCTCCATTTTTGGGAGATCAAACAATATCCAATACTGAAAAGGCTAGAAAGAGTAAATAGAGATATTACAGATTTGTGTCCCACTTCCTGCATTATCTTTGCGATGAATAAGTCATCTCCTCTGAAAACAATAGGTGCTCCAAGTCCCGGAGAGGAGCTTGCTGCTGTTCAAACGCATCGTGCTGTTACGGCAAGTCAAGCTCCAGGAGCAACACAAAAAGATAACGCTGGAACATGAAGAGAAGACCTGAAGTAAGTTGTTATGGAAACTAGATTCTCACAAGCTCACACCACCGAATGAGGTCTCTCTCCTTACATCCATTTGTCAAAAAGCCCAAGATGCACAGGAGCTGCTAATGACCACAGCTCTGTTGCCTCACCTTGCATTCACAGCAGGTTTTATTCAAATGAAACAACGCCCGCTTTAATATGAACTACTTTATTGTCAGACTCTAAAGTTTCAGAAAAATCTAAACAGCACCAAAAAGTGGTGGCAAGACCACACGTTAATAGTCGCAAGACCATATGTTAATAGGCTCAAGCCCGTGTTTAACAGCGTAGACATACAGGATGGGGAATAGCTACTTCACCTAAGCTATGTAGTGCCATTTTACATGCCCTGGGTTATCTCATCTGACTTTTTCCGGCCTTTCCACCAGCACATAGCCCTTCTGTAGTTGACATTTGGCACTATTGCCTCAGATTACATTGACTATAAAGAAAAGGCAAATCCTTGGGTAATCTTATACCGAAACAAAAAGTCTGTATAGCAGTGTACTGATAACAGCACTGGGTAAAGATCATTTTCCCACCGAAGCAAAGCTGGGAGCTGGCTATGGCAGACTGCTAGGCAGCAGTAGAGGCAAACCACTGCCCCTCCTCATCACTGTTAAATCCTTGGTTACATCTGTGGAAGAAGAGGTTGGGGTAGACCTGGCACTTACTTCCCGCTGGGACCCCCTGCTTTCTGTTGTCCAACGCTAGCAAGATCAGTGAGATTGTTTTTCCGGGGCTTTCCACGCAAGTTCTTGCCTTTTAAATTCTGCCACGGGATAGAGAGAACTTTACCTAGGCTGTCAAAATGCTTTAGGCTGACTGATAAGATGCTGCATGAATCGTGTCCTGGGTATCAGTTCAGCCCTGATGCTATCTTGCGCCTGGACCTTCTTTCAGAAAGACTCCAACTTATCCAACCTTCATTTCAGGACCTGTTATTCCCACAATACTCAGGATCAGACACACTTCCAGACCTAAGTCTTGGGACTTGGCTTATGATTTGACCCAGCATCATGCTGAGTCCCTGCTCATTCCCCCAAGCAACTTGTTATGTTCTTCCTACTCCACAGTCTCCAACACCAGGCTAAAGCAGGCATAGGGAGGATGTAACAGTACTCAAAAACATGCTTGGTGCCACCAAGAAACCAACGCCAGGAGGTAGAGTTTAGAACATGTTCTGCGCTGTCCTACCCTGTGTCTGAGGGCAGGAAGAAGCAGCAGCAGCAGTAGTAACAGGTCTCATGCCAGTACAGCGGCCCCTACTCCTGCAGCATGCTGTCTGGCTTGCAGGGCAATAGCAGCAACATCTGCTACAGTTAAGAGTGCAAATGAGTTTCTCTGCCGTTTTCAGTCACTCACGACTTGCCAAAATTTTCATCTTCACAGCTGAAATTTTCTAGGCTTGGCCAGTATCCAGTGGCAATTATTTTTTGAAAGAAGATGGCAACAGTGACTTAACCACTATAGAGCACTTAGAATGGCATTCATCACTATTATTCAAAAGTCCTAACAGAATTAAGCAGCTTTAAAGCCCACAAAGTTTAGGTCTGAGAGATGAAAAGCCAGAAGCATCCCGAGTTAGCACTAAACCTCAAGGATCCACTAAGATGAAGTTGGAGGAGGGAGGAAGGGCTAATGATCCTGTAACCAACTACTATCTCGTTAAAATAGTATGCAGGGCATATTGCCAACTCACTACTAAATTGAATTGCAGAGGCAGGTAGTGTAAGAACTTGTGAAAACTTTAACAAATGCGAGTACAAGTTTCAGTAATGGCTCTGTAAGACCTTTCCTCTGAAGGCATTATTTCCTCAGCAGCTGAGCAGAGCCAACAGGTCACCAAGCCTAAAGAGGGAAGACTTGCTCCCCACTTCTCTCCTCACCCATGCTCTTAGCTGTGCAGCTCTGCCCCCTTCCTTGCACCAGCTCAGCTCCAGAGCTCGCTGGACCCACCTTTCACCCAACCAATTTGGCTCACTAACCAACCTGAAAACTAGGTGCTTTTATTGCTGGGTTATGACTTGAATGAACTTGGGGAGGGACCTACTGAGCACCAGAGCAATTAGAAGGTAAGTGGCAGGAACATGCACCTGGAAGAGGCATGGTCTCAGTCTGCTGATGGTAGCAAGCTATTGTGGTGCTTCTCCCACCTGGGGCATCTTCACTCTAAGTCTCCACAAGCTGGAAATTTGCAAAGCACTCAAGCCCCACTGCAGGAATAATCCAGTCTTAACATACAAGAGTGCAAATCCCTTTCTAGTAACCAGAATTAGAAAGACAGGTCTTTTCTTTAATGGGTCTAACTCACAGTATGTAAACATCTCTGCAACAAAAAGATGATATAATGGTACTACAGAAAAAGTTGCACAGGTTATAATGCTGTGACATTTGGGGTCTGCAGGTGAGGCTTCCAGACTCTGAGATGTGAATAAAGAGCCTCTTTACATTCAATCAATGCTCACTGTCATGGGTTTGAGTATTTTGTCAGTGGTATTCTTTCGGTATCTGGAAGAGGAGGGACAGAAAGAATTGGTTTTAATTAAGTCACAGGAAAAACAATCAGTTTTTCATCCTGGAAGACAGAAGAGGTGGGAAAGAGATGTGTGCTGAAGGTTTTCCAAATTCCCCTTGCATAAGGTTACTAGCTCTACCCTTCGAAGCAAGCTAGTTATTAATTACAGACAGTGCATTCCAGAGGTTACAGAAAGTACCGGATGGGGGGGCAATGACTACTGGTTGACTTCTGTACTCTTTGAAAGAGTCCTGTAATTTCTTCTATATGGTGCATACGCTGTATGGGTATAAACCACAAGAGAAAAAGTAACAAATCTAATGAAGCTACAGCACAGATGCTGTAAAGCTGGACAGTCTTTTCTACTGAAGCAAAACTTCAATTTTTTTTTTTTTTTTTTGGTGGTTACTCCCATTCTACAGCGGTCAAACCTAACTTACAAAGGTAATGATCCTTACACATAAGCGCCAAGTAGCCATCTTTCCAAGGTAACGTTGACAAATACAGAGAGAACAGGGCAAGGTAAATAAATGTGTTCTGTGCTCTTGAGTATAACTCAACAGATATGAGAATAGACAGTGGAAGGCAGGCCAGCTGCACTCTAAAGAACATTCCAGATGCACATCTAACAGTTACTACAAGAGTGTATCTCCACTAGGTTACAGCCTGCAGTGGCATCTGCCCAAGCAGAGACACTATACTGTAGCATTAAGCTGGGACTCCTGTGTGCCCTGAGCCTGTGCCGCACAGCACACCAGGATCAAGCAAAAAATAATTCTTGCATTTTACCGAAACGCTCCTTTCTGCTACCAAGTTACTGGGAAACAGTAGCATTACTCAGCACAGCATAGGAGCCCTCTGAGATTTGTCATCTTGCTTTATATGATTGCTCTGTAACGCTCTTCAAAAGAACGCATCAAGAAACCCAGTTCGGTTCTTGCAGAGGCTCTAAGTTTGGCAAATGGTGTTGAAGGCAGCCTACGATGTATGGTGGGTGCTCCAGCAGATCTGCCTATCTGTTCTCTGCACACAGGTACCCGTGACCATGTAGAACCTTTGCTGACTTCCACGGCTTTCCCACACAGGCAACTGGCAAGATCGTGACCTTGTTTTGCATAATGGCTTGATTCAGATAATCCCAAGAGTGCTTACGGTCATTTAAATCAGTTGTAATATAAGGAATTTCAGGCTGATTTTAATTTTTAAAAAGTTAGATTTGCAGTGTAAAGCTCAGTCAGAAAATGTCAGTGTAACACCTCCCCTCACACTCCAAACCAGTCTCCTGTGCACACACATTTTGATGCAGCTTTGCTAAAATTTTTTTACACCACCACCCCCAGACCCTACCACATTCAGTCCACAGGATGGCTGGGACTTGCTGGATGAGTGGCTATTCAATATTTCTTCTTCCTTTCATTATTCATTGCGTGGCCTTACATCTTATTTATCATACACTAAGCCCCTCAACTGAACAAGGCAGAAATTCTGCAATAAGAACAGTTTGTGAGCATTTAAAGACTATATTGTAATTCTGGTATTTCCTGACTTCTGTGCATTTCGTTTCACTGTTACTTTAATCCATGTCTTTTGTGTTGAATTTCATTGCCTCTTTGAAAAAGAAAAGTAGATAAACAAAGAAATTCCTTCATGAGCAACACATTGACAGGCAGCAATAGAGCATTTGTCTTTTATAAATGTGCAATTTAGAGCTGTGGAAATAATTGATTTTTTGGTTTGCTAGCAAATCAAAATAAAAGTTATTTTTGGGTTGCCCTAAAAGGCACACAAGAAAAGTCTTGTTTAAGTTAAAAAGCAAAAAGAATTAGATGAAGCCCCCAAACTAATTTGTTTGGATGAACTGAAGTGTTGCATTGGGAATAGATTGCTCTCTTTTAGGATTTCTAACACTTTCAAAAATAAAGTTTTCATTCCTTTGATTTTTTTTTTTAAATAAGCCCCCAAAGTTTTACTTTGATCATCTTTCTACTTCCTTGAAGTTAGTTCTTTCACTTTTCTTCTCTATGCCCACCCCCAAAGATCTTGTCACAATTTCAAGTTGAGTTTGTGATTGTTTCAACTGACTTAAAGTTGTATTTCTGTAAAAAGCTGTTCAGTAAAAGGGAGAAGGGAGAGTCGGGTTGCCCACCTCCTGTTTTAAAGCAATTGACTGGGCAGAATCCCCCACTGCTTCTGCTCTCACCTCTTCATCATTATTTATAAACTAAGTACATGAGTGTGGCTACACCTCACACAGAGTCAATAGCCTAAAGGCCATGTGATGCAACGAATTAATGTGATTACACAGTGGGGTAGGGCTGGGGGCAGACAGGCAGCAAACCCACAAGATTTGGCCCCGTTCTGACTGTGCATGGTTGGTGGCTCTTTTGCAGGATCAGGGCCTGAAGTACACAATTACTCAGCGAAACGGGATATTTTTATTTATGTTGCCATAACCCACTAGCCACAGCCGAGGTCCTGTTGTACCAGTCATTCCCCATGTAGAGACTCCTTGCCGAGCAACAGCCTGCGAGCTGCTCAGGGCAGATCAAGGCTGAGAGGGACACGGAGGCACAGGGGATGCCATGTGCCCAAATGGACACAATATTCACTAACGGGTCCAGACCCCTCTGCACAGAAGCCACTACCCAATTCTTTGAGCCACCTTAAGGTTGGGGGAGATTTCACAAAATAGGGAAAAACCACCTTTACTTTCTTGCATGAGAGAAGTACACACAACTCTCATTTTCACCTATACATTATTATTTTCCAGGTCTACTAAAATGCTGAACAAACAGCTGCTCGGAGAAGGTTCACCGCAGCTTTGGTGAGCAAGTACTGGGGAATAGCCACAGTTCTACTGTTGTTTACACCGGCGCTGCCTCACCAAGATTTTCACAGGCACATTTGTTCCCAGTGACAGAAATCCCAGGCAAATTATAATTTCTGTGCACCTTAAAGTTAGAAGCTAAATCCACTTGCAAACCAGACAGCAAATGACAAGTTCTCATAGTTGTAAATGCAGACATTACTGCCATTTTTAGATGTGACAGGGGGGAGTGTTTATCAGTTCCCCTTCCATACCCTGTTCAGAAGCAGTAAAGGATGCTAGGTTTCCCTCCTAAAAATTGCCAGCACCTTAAAATAGAAAGGTGTAAATGCAATCAGTTCTCCACAGGGCATGGCAACGTGGAGATAGATCCTGGAGACAAGTCAAGACCAACAGTACTACTACTTCCATGCCTAAGTTGACATGTGTAACAGCTCAGAATTTTCTGCATCCTTTGTCTCCTGTCCCAGGAAGATTTACTAGCTTGGGCAGAGCGCTGTGTGAATGCCTGGGACCAGCTCAAGCCTGGAACCAGCCTAACTGCATTTGTATGGCATTGGAGATATTAAGCTCTGTCAAACCTAAGCTGATCTGTGCAGATCCCATGTGGTTGCCCTTGCACCTAAGCAACCTGTTTTATCTATAGGCTGTGTTGTCTGAGAATGAATTATTCAGCATTAATCGTTTGGTTTTTTTTTCCCCAAAGAGAAATATCTTTTACTTACAGTTCATCCGAAATTTTCTTGCCAAGATGCTCTACCACAGATACCCACAAGTGCTTTTAGTCAATGTAATTTCATCCTCGTTCCTCCTTTATTTTCTTAGAATAATTAAAAGAATGAGATGTCAATAAACACATCAAAATATTTTGAGGTAAAAATATTTCTTTTCTGAAAAAGCTGAAGCAGAAAATTTTGTTTCTTCAATTTGAGGGAGGGAGGTTGGGGCTAAAATACTTCACAAATCACTTGGGTCAAACAGAATACTCATTTCTGCTGAATGGAATACACAACCAAAAATCTTATCCAGCTCCATTTGAAATTTAGCATTTAGAGTGAAAATGCATGTACAACTTCAGCTTTATGCATAGGTGCATGCTTCACCAACAATAAATTGAACAGAACAGGGCACAAAGACACTGTACTAAATTGCATACTGCAGCCTCCAATTTTGTACTTTCAGATATTTATGGGTAGCTGCAGAGTTGTGGGTGTGCTCATTTTTCACATGCAAATGGTCATTTGCACATCCAGATACGCCTGAAAAATTAAAGACTTGTTTGAGCACTGATGAAATACAACAACTCCATGTACTGAATAAAAGCATTAAGGCATCACAGCAAAGGGAAGGAGGAAACGCAGAAGCATTATGGGAGACACAAGAAATATTTAAGAGAAGCTGAAAAGGGATGAAAATTTGCAAAAGCATCCCTATGGGTTTGGAAATTTTCCTTCAGTTAGGAACAGCCTCAGAAATAAAGACAAGCAAGATAGAAAAACCCAGTCGAAAAATCTACCCTTGGCTTCTCACATGATCCCTTAAGATGAGGATTAACTCATGTCATTGATTGAATGAACCCTTAAACACATTATACCTTCATATTAATGAAAATACTGAAAATAAAACAATTGGAGAAAACATTTCAGCATACCAGCACACAAGCAGCCACCCCCCCATCCTGCAGGCTGGTTTAAGGAAAGGACAACAGCCTCCACCCATTGTCAGTGAAGTTACACTGGATTGTAGCTGCTGGATTTATGGCCCTAGGGTTTGGCACTCATCTCTCCTCTCATGCCCCACAGGTTGTGGAGAAGTGGGTGCCAGGCTCCATGAAACGAAGACACTAGCATCCAAAAAAAAGCAGGTAGTAGTCCCCTTGCAGTTTTGACAAAAAGCAAAGGACGGGCTGAAATTTGGGACCTCTTCCCTCCCCGCCTCCTTCTGCAGCTCGCTCACACATACTCCCTCAAAATGCAAACACACACAGACACAACCTTAGTTCCTTCCACAGACGACATGACATCAAATTGACAGAGCTGTGACTATTTGACATCCAAGCTGATAACAGAACGGCACTTTTGAGCAACACTTGAACAATAGGCAAGAAATGTGGCTTCCATAAATGGGTGAATTTACAGCTTGCTGTTCGAGAAATAAATAAACCATTACCCACAAAGCATCATTTCTCTTTGAAGTATGTCACCTGTCACTAAAGGTTAAATAACTGTCAACTGCTCATAGGAGGCTGGCGGGGGTAGGTTGTAGCTTTGCAACTTCTTATAGCTTTAATGGGGACTGTGCAGTTATAACCCTCCCGTGTTAAGGAACATGACATCGCTGACTGTCAGCAGTGGGAAATGGATCACCCACTACATGCCTGTTATCAGCTCATTGTCTGTTATGATTTTATGGAGGAAACAGGTCAAAACAGAGTAGGGCAGCAATCCGCATGAAATAATGGGCCAACTGCTGTGACTGACAGGACAAGATGCAAGAGACATGGGGTTTAGATTTGGGAGCCAACTGATACAGGGAAAGCAAAGGTCTCCCCCTCTCTCTCCAAGACCTAGTCATGCCATTAGTCCGTGCCTTTGTTACCCATCCATGAACCAGGGACAACATGCACCCGTCACAGGGACCTGGGACAAAAGACTCATAGCTCAGACCAGCTGGCAAAGGCAGCAAGGGCAGGTGGATGCAAGCACACCAAGAGCACTAGGGAGACCACCTGTGAAGATTCAAATCCTATGCAGACTCTGTTCACGAGCAACTGAAGGAGATGGCATCATCTTTTTTTACCCCTGGCCAGTAATAAACCTGCACCTAAAGTTTTAGATGGGGTCACTTTTCCCCCTGCTTCCTGCCAGCTTTGGAAGGAAGAGACCAGCTTAAAACCCCGAACCACACGCAGGAGATGACAGTAGGGCAGGGAGCTTACTGATGGAATGGGAGTCATCAGAAAACATGCCAGGCATTCAGACAGCAAGCTGAAAAAGTACATGTTTCTAGAAATAAGAGACAGCACGTGGACTTGGTAGCCTGCCATTTCCTACAGAATGTGGTAAGGACAAGGAACTGGGCAGAAATCACTTGCAAAGTCTCTCAGGCATTGGTGAGAAGTGATGGTAACCTTGTCAGACAGGCAATGCTGCTTGCCTTCTCCCTTCCATAGGGAGCACACACGGATTTTCAAAATGAGAAGTCATTATTACAGAAGATATATAGTTGATATGGGCAGGTATTTGTGCCTACACAGACACACAAGTCTCTTGAGACACGAGTACACATGTACTGTGGAAGTTCCCTCACCCTGTAAGCTAGCTGACCAGCCTCGCAGGGCTCAGTCACCTGCCCCCCCCAAATCCTCCCAGGAAGTAAAAGACAGCAGAAAAAGCTAAAGCCTCACCTCTCAGCTGGATAGTCATTAGTCCTACAAACATGGCAAAGTGGTCTGTTACTGCTCTTCTGTAGTACCTGTGATATTACCCTCTCAGGCTGAGAAACGTTCAGAAATGGTTTTTCTGCCAAAACTCAACAGCATTCCAGTTTTTGCCCTGCAAAGCAGCGTCTCAGCAAGAGCTCCCTTCCCTCTCTGGAGAACGGGTGCACATCCCAGAGAACCACTGGCCGTTCTTTGCCTCCACTTGAGAGGGAGTTACTGGAGTTGAGGGTCTGACCTACAGATAACTACAAATTGACAACAGAGCCCCAAGAATATTGAGAAATAAACCTTTTTTTTTTTTTCAAACCTCTTCACTCAGCTGTTCTTCAAATTCAAAGTGTCCATATGGCTAATCAGCATGAAGGGCCTGCTGTGAGAGTAAAAGGATTGCCAGCATCCCAGAAGCAGACAGACATTCAATAAGAGGAATAGTACTGTAATATCTAGCAACTCCTGAATCCATTTTCATCTCAAAACTGTATGTCCCTCTCCACTCCACCAAAACAGGAAGCAATGAAAGCTGTATTCCTGATGATACCGGAGGAAGGGGAGTTTGTCCCAGGTTGCCAAAAGCACAAATTCCATTTACATGTTGCATTTAAAAATTGGTTCTGAAACCCCATGCCCACTCCTAACCCCTATGCCATTCCCCAGTAATATAGGGCTACTGAAGTTGAATGAAAGCTGTCAGGGAAGAGAAGCATGATGCAAGAGGAAGCACAGGTTGTATAAATGCTACATCACCCTTTCTTATCCAGTAAAACCAACCCTTGCCCTCAGTGTGGGTTCTCAACTTGCTAAGAGCCCTCCATTGGGCTGGCAGCAAGAATTGCAGATGAACACTGTCACGCAGGTTTGCTATCCCCTCCATCCTCTATTTTATCTAGGAATATTTCTAGATGTATGTAGACAGTTGCAGTGTGGCATCACAAAGAGTAGCACCGTGTCTCTCAGAATTCTCTTGTCCTTAACAGGAAGATTAGTAGTAGTTAATATACCTTCCCCTGAGGAGCCATCTATGAAGCTTTTAAGGAACCAGACAGAGGACCTGACACGAGACGGGGCTCACAGACTGATTCTTTGTCTTAAAACAAAGTTTGTAGTGCTCTCAAGTTCAGACAAATTT
Source organism: Strix aluco (assembly GCF_031877795.1). Lineage (NCBI taxonomy): Eukaryota > Metazoa > Chordata > Aves > Strigiformes > Strigidae > Strix > Strix aluco. The sequence goes on from NC_133932.1 coordinate 3,824,789, forward strand.
AGACAGGACCTAAGTCATTTGCCCTTAAAGAGGCCAAGGAATAAATTATCCCAGCCACAGACAGCATCACCCAAATGCAGAGTCACAAGAATATTCTGTTCTCTATCACTTTTCATGGGCCAGTGGATGTGGCAGTGCAAAAGCGTGCATTTCAATGCAACAAGCTCTGTATTCTTAAAGAGATTTGTTCTCTTCCTTCACAAATCCTTCCAGTACCACCCAGCTGGAGAGAAATGTGCATGCAAGTATTTGGCACCTTTCCTCTCACTTGACAGCCAAGAGAAATCCAGAGGCCAGTTCCCCCAGTGCCCTGACAACCCTACAGGGATGGGATATTCATTTCCATTCCCATGCCAGATGACAAGCAAGTTATAAATTGTGTTCAGTCCTACCATCCCTTGTTTATCTACCATGACAGTCTTCTCTGGCTCTTGTGTGGCTAGGAGCCCAGAGGGCATGCATGACCTTTTTCAAGCTGTTCTAAGTTGTCATAAGCTCTTCTGCCCCCCTTTCTATTTTCCATCATTTTATTCATGCCCTGCCCTTCTCCCTCTCCCTCTATCACTCCAACATCCCTTTATTGCAATTCTCCTAGAACTTTATCTTCTCCTGTCTCCCTGTCCATGAATTACAGCCTCTCTTACTTTCCTCTCTTTTCCTCTTCTTGTTCCCTTTGATGGTGTCTCTTTTATTTCTCTCCTCCATTTGTTGAGCAGGCCAAGCTTCCACCCAGACACTCCATTAACCCAAGCCTCCTCTGACTTGCTACAGTGCTGAAAACAGATGAAAACTGGGCTCCCCTCACTGCCTCCTCCCTCCCTGCTTCCATTTATCTTTGCTCCCTCATGCCTTTTACCTCTTCCCCTCTCTCTCCCCCTTCTCTCTTCAGGTACATTGTTGTACCTGGTGCTCTCTTGATCTGCTGTCATTTTTTGAGCTCCCTGTTTTGCTCATCTTCCAATCCCCCATCAGCACTCTCTGAAAATTAAGGTCAAAGATTAGTCCTTTGTAGCTGCCCTAGTGCTGAGTTGAACCAAACATCACTTAGATCCAGAAATTTCCTTTCAGGGCCACCTGGAAGGGTAAACTAAGACATCTTGCATTTCTTGCCAAGGCCTGAGTTGCTGAACTAGTAGAGAACAGAATTATTTATAAAGACAGCTTATGGGGATGTTATTGAGATGATGGTTCAACACCTCAGAGCCAGCCCTTCCAATATTTCAGGTTGCAATAAATAAAAAATGGGGGAGAAACAGGAGACATGACAAATCCTTTAGCTGGGATTTGGTTTGCAACAGTGAGATTTGGCTAATTTTCCCCTCTCACACAGATAAAAGAAAGAAAGGGGTGTCAGAATCTTTGATCTACAGGAATAGGGGAACCTGTATTTATAGTAGTCTTTGACTTCCCAGTGTCAGAGCTGTTAATTTTTACACAACACTTAAGCAACTCACTAGTGAGCACTAAACTTGTGGGTTTGTATTTAGATGTCTCATTACATAGCAAGACAAAGGGAAAATGGACTAATGCAAGAAGACTCAGGAAAAGAGTTCGGGATTGCAATGTCTCTGGTAACTCTCATTGTACAGCTGGCACAGGACCAGATGACAGATGTGCAGATGACGAGACATAAAAAGTCCATCACAGGTGCAAGAAAAATAATGACCAATTCTGCAGGAAAATGGTGTTCGTACTGAAACAAGGCAACTCCACCTGTACCAAAGCAATGCTGACACCCACCACAAGAACACAGGAGGGTTAGGGAGCTTACTGCAGTTACCTGATGTGAGGAAAGAATGAGATGCTATGGGAATTCATGGCAGACAAAAATCTGTGAACCGTGGATGAAAAGAGAGCCCTTCGCCCTACTGCAGAGACGTAATTTCTGTCGTGCTCTGTATAGGATGAAGATAGTGAGCTTCATGGATATAATTTCCAGAAGAGGAACAGGACCACACATTAAGAACCATGGACAACAGAACTGGCTCAAGCCCAGCTTCTTAAAAAGCTGTTTGGTCCTGGGTAAAAGTACTGACTGAAGCTTTCACCAGGGTTGGGTTTTCTCCTGCAAGAACTGTGGCACACACAACAGCAGAGCTCACTTTGCAGTTGCTCTGCGGCATCAACCTACCTATTTAGTTATTTCCATAAAACAGAGGATAAAACCTTTTAATCACCTAATTGTGACACTTCTGGTTGAAAACAGCCTATGTGTTCAAACACTGAATGAGGCAAAACAAACAGGAACAGATACACGCACAAAATGGTTTCCTAAGATTTGTTTTGTTAAGGGACTAAAAGGCACAGTGCCAAAAATAAGACATATGGAAGGCTAGCTATTGTACCAAATTGAGAAGCAGCTCAGAATTCCTAGCAAAAGAATGGGATCATAACTCAGCAGGCATTTCTGATGGCAAAACGTGGAGAAATGACAAAAAGGGAAATCAATGGGGTATTGTATTACCTGGCTATAAAGTATTCAAGAAGGATAGATTGGGGCCAAGTTTTCTTCTAGCATAACTCCAATGACTTCAGTAGAGTTATGGCAGTAAAGACACCTGTCCTCTAATGCAGAGACCATTAGAGTAGCAATAGACTCAACTCCCACAGTATCGAGTGACATGACATCACTGCAGGCACAGTCTTAGTTTAGCATCTGTCTTGACAAAAAAAACCCAAGCTGTAAACATATTTTAAAGGTATAATACAAGCTTTCTGCTCAAATAAAGGTATAGATTCCACAGTGGAGGAAATCAAAGAGGAAAGGAAGTCTAATGTAACAGCTACCTGATCAGCCACAGCAAGATGAAAGTTAAGAAACAATTTTAGTTTAACTGCTTCTTAAAACTGCCAGTTCTAGGGTACAAGGAGAAGTGAAAACTTTTTCCATTAATTCAGACAAGTTAAAATAAAGGTAATTATTGTTGAGCTAATGTATACCAGTGACCAAGATATCATCCAGTTTACAGTCTTAAAACAGCAATCAGAACAAAATCTAGGAGTCTTTTAGATGCACAAGGTACTATCACTTAATCAGAAATCAGCAAGACAGAGTAAACACCAAACATTTCCATTATGCCTGAAGTGCAGTGTAGTGCATGATAGCTCTCGGACTATTTTTTCCTGTATCACAGATTCATCTAGGTTGGAAGGGACCTTGAAGATCATCCAGTCCAACCATTAGCCTAACATTGACAGTTCTCAACTCACCATATCCCTAAGCGTTATGTCAACCCGACTCTTAAATACCTCCAGGGATGGGGACTCCACCACCTCCCTGGGCAGCCCATTCCAACGCCTAACTACCCGTTCTGTAAAGAAATACTTCCTAATATCTAGTCTAAACCTTCCCTGGTGCAACTTGAGGCCATTACCTCTTGTCCTATCGCTTATTACTTGGTTCAAGAGACTAATCCCCCCTCTCTGCACCCTCCTTTCATGGAGTTGTAGAGGGCCATGAGGTCTCCCCTCAGCCTCCTCTTCTCCAGACTAAACCCCCCCAGTTCCCTCAGCCGCTCCTCATATGACATGTGCTAATAAGTTATAAAAATAAGTAATAAGGTGGAAAAAAGTTTCAGAAGCAGTAAGATGCATCTAGATTAAACTGCAGAACAAGACGACTCTTCCAAGGTCTCCGAATCAAGCTGGGTGCACCCACAGCATAACAGCCTATCAATCACCTGTTGACAAATGGAAGGTAACACACAGTAGAAAACAGAGTTTGAACTGTCCACACACTAACAACTGCAGCTGGTATTAATTGTGACTACGCAGGGAAGAGACCTGAGTGTCACTGGGGACAGCTCAATGACAGTCTGCTCAATATGCAGAGGCAGTAGAGAAGGGTGAAGGGATGCAGAGGAAATGAGTGGTTGATGAATGTACCCAAGTACATTCCAGTACCATCATATAAATTAGGGGTATGCTCTCATTTACAATGCTACATTTGGTTTCAGCCAACAATCCGCCCCCACCCCGTGGTACCATACAGCTAAATCATCAGGGATCAAAACAACAGACAAATACGATTACTGCCTGCGTGAGGCCACAGATGCTTCCAAGGACAAAGTTAACTTTCATCCTAGTGGGGCAGATGCCTTTGCTATGGAAGATGACTTAGGGACTCCCTAAGGCCTCATCTTCAAAGGCAAGCTGAATCCTGACTCATCCCTAAAAAAAACCACCTAAGTTCCCACTCAAAGATGACCAAATAAGGAAGCCAAGTGATTCCAGCATTCATTAAACAGGGCTTCAAACACAAGGAGTCGGCTGAGGCCTGCTCGCTGGCACTGGGCTTACACGGTCTGCACCGATCCACAGAAGGAGGAAAACACCCTGGTGCAGCGCACGTCTCTGCAGATCTTCCTTCCTGTTTCTGAGGCACTGAGCACACCTCCATACGAACCGGCCACACGGGAGATGGCCTCTGCCTGGTTCAGCTAAGCAAAATCTGTCCAGTTTGTGAGCCTACATCTTTGCCAAAGCAGACATCAGCAGTACAGCTTGGACAGCATGCGTGAAAAATACATTGGCACCTCCAACCCCGCCAACTGCCCATGCTTGCCCCCATCCTTCACAATTTCATCTACCAGAACTAGAGCACCACCAGCCTGCCCAGGGACCACCATCCACCTGAGCAGCTCATCTCAAAAACTGCAAAGAAGGCTAGAGGAGCAAAAGAGGAGTAATGTAAGGTACAGAGCTTGGCTGTATCCCACTCGGATCTGGGGCTCACAGCGAGACTGAACAGACCGTGAAATAAAGCTCTTCCTGTTCTTCAGATGAAGAAAGTTACTCCTCTCCACTTGCCTCTGATAAGATTGGAAAGAAGGGGAAGAAAACATCCTCCTCGGGTCTGAAAGTGATCCTTTGACCTTCCAAGTGTGACACTTCTTTTCAGCACTACTGCATCTTCTTTCTGCTTAGTGATATCCTTGGAAGCAAGTTTGCTGCCATAAAAGAAATTGCTGCAGCTGTAAATAGTGATGAACACTGAATATTCTTTACAATTTCTGGAAATCTCTTGTGTCACGCCCATGACTGCACTCTAATTATCCAATTAGGAAGCAGGAAGAAGAGCACATGGCTTATTGTGTCCAGCCAGATCTTGCACACATCACTCAAACTGTGAATATCAAACAAATTGTTCACAAATTAGCAAGACCAAAATTATTCACAGAAATTCTCTGAATAATCTCAAATAGCCAATAAATTGAGGGAGGGCAAGAAATGATGATGATCTGCTTATCAGCAGTTCTGAAACACGAACAGGAAGCCGAGTTTGCCAGGCTTCTTCTAAAAGTTGTTTGAATTTTCACCATAACAAGTATGCGAATTTGACTGAGCACTGCAGACTGCCTTTGAAGTTTAGTGAACAACAACAGGCTCAAATATGGTCAAATTTAAATCAAGACAGAATGCTTCCAAAGCTGTCATGATTTTTCATCCCCCCATTATCTATAAATTGTTTACCCAGTACTCCGTGCATGTTATCACTGCTGACAATGTAGTCAAGTGCACGACACCAAAAAAGAAAATGGCTTGTTCAAGGCAGACAGTGATTGCACACAGCTTAACAAACTTGGGTTTACTTCCTCTTCCTCCTCTGAAAAATCCACTGACCTGTGAATTTCCTCAACCATTTTTTGTAAGCCCTTGAAGACTTTGGTTTTCCATTTTTGTCTTAACATTTTTGAGTCATTTTAAAAAATTCAATATTTTCAAGAGAGGAGATCGAATATGCATTGAAGCCTTCGGTTTTCTGAGGCTCTTATATCAGATAAGCATCTAACAGAAAGTTCTGGGAAACTCTTTTAACTTTATGCACTCTTTTCAACAGTCTGTCAGGAATCTCTTAGCACTATTTCCCCCCACCTCTTACTTCTGAAAAGAAGAGGAAAAGTTATTTCTGCAGGAATTACTTTTACTGGAAGAAGGAGATCCAAGGGAAAGTGCTAATAAAAAGCTGTTTCTCTTCTTTTTCTGGGATATGAGACAGACAAACAGAAGTTCATGACGAAGTCCTCTGATGACTAATTCCTTTTGTTGCAATAAATGCTGACAGCTCTCCACCCCCACACAGACAGACACTTGATTTCATTAGATAGTGCTGAGATGCGTATTTTAACTAAATATTTCAGAAGAGATGTACGCCCTGGTTGACAGGCAATACAGGCGAAGGCAGAATATTTCACTGGTCACACACACAAAGCTGCTTTCCTGTCGTAGGGACAGGGTACATGATGCCATGACTGTTCCCAATACAATTTCATTACTCTAATTGCTTGGTCAACTCCTCCTGACTATTAAAAAAAAAGTATGGATACCACTTGCCAATGCCCCTTTTCCCTGCATGCATGTACTCACACCCACCAGACTATGAGAGTGTATTCCCCATTTACTCACCATGTACAAGCCTATCTTGCATACCTCACAAATCACAGCATAACACTTGTTTTATTCTAGTGATTAAAACACAGCCCGCTACCTTAAATAGGTATGCAATTTTTATAGATGACCAGGTCATTTGTGATTTTGTCTCCTCTCTCCCCACCCTCATATATACATTTTTCAAAGACTGCCTTGAAACAACTAAAAGGGATCTCATCTTTAAAGAATGAGGGCTCATCACCTTGTGATAATTAAGCTTCTTTAAGAGGTCTCAAGGTGGGCAAGCAGCCTTGCGGAATGGCCCATAATGACTAGTCACCGCTAAAAACCTTGCCTATATTATATCAAACATGAAATAGGTAGGAATACAAGGAATACAACTAGGAATTCAACCCATAAAGCCTTCTTTGTGCGACTGAGAAGCCTCAGAAGTGCTTTGAAAGGCTTGAAGGAAGAGAAATGATTTTAACAAAAGAACAAAAGAAGAAAACTTGAAAGAGAACAGAAGTTCTGAAGTGTGTGGGGGTGGGAGAAGTCTTCAGTGTTAGGAACACCAAAGAGATCTCTAACTCAAAGCTACCAGAATAGCTTAAACAAGCCGAGGTGGCTGTGGCTTGATATTCTTACTTCAGCAGCGACTGTAGTTTGTTGCCCAGGGGACTGCACTATGCATCTAACTGGACTGTGGTTTAATTTGCAGAGGACCTAGAGGATGGTTGCTCCCTATATCCCAACAAGAGCAGCTCAGCTTCCAGGAGGCTGTGGAGCTGTGCTTCTGTGCCGTAGCTTGCTGGCAAGGAAACCACAGCCTAACTCTTCTAATGAGCACCGAGCACAGGCGAAGGAACAGACACAAGGAAGAGGGCCCCAGGTTTGCTACATGTGAACTGCCCTCCTCTGCCAGCAGAGCAGCTCCCAGATGACCACCGAAGGGCTGAGGTGAGAAAGGGGCCGACAGCCCCTTCACTGTGACGGCACCATGGCTTGAAATTCCAATCTCCTCCTGCTCCCCTGGGGTAGTTTATGAGCCATTTTGGTTAGTGAACGTTGGCTCCTAAAATTAATGAGCGTGTCTGTTTTCAACATACGGTCAATTGCTGATTGTTCTGATCTGGTGAGCTAGGCTGATGAATACATACCACCCACAGATTAAAAAAAGAGATGGGCTTTCCTGCGGTGTTGAGGAAAGGGAAGAGGAAAAAGAAACGACAGCAAAAAACCTAAGCCAAATGCCAAAGGTACATCAGGGTGACTCTGCACCCAAAAATGCACTTAACAGGGACCTGAACTATGAAAAGATGTCTTCTGCTGCAGCTAAGATTTTACTGAACGGTTGATCTGGTCATTTATCTTTTTTCTGTAGCCAACAACAGACCCCAACAACAGGTCCGATAGCCCTGGCCTTAACAGAATGCCAACTCACAGCCACAAAAAGGCATCTTCTCCTCACTCCGCTCACTCATGGGAATAGGTAACAATGTCAGATTGTCACACGTTGGCCAACTTGTCCTCTCTTACACTAACACCCAGCTTACGGGTCCATGCTGTCACTTCATGCCAATGCATACTCAGCTGCCCGATTCCCCAGGGAAGCGACTCAGCGTAGCTGGTGGCACACATGCACACGGCCATTCCCCAAAAGGACCCCATGCACTACATGAACCATCATGTTAGACAGCAGGTGCAGCTAGTTAACCCCGAATGTCAAGTGGTAAAAGTTCTGATTAAGAATAAAAGAAAAAGGCCAAACAGCCCTTGCCAGTCATAAGACATGCTGCCCACCAGTAAATCAAAATTTTTATGCCACTGCATACATTGCATGTGCCTGCTATCCTCAGCCATGTGTTCACCTCATGAAAAATACATGAAGATCTAAGTGGCATTAATAGTGTTTATGAGCCCATCACCTGGACAGATATTCCCTTTATGGTTCTAATGAAATAACACAGAGAAAGAGACACACAGAGACCGTAACCTTCTCGAAAGAAAAAACCCTAATCTGTATTCCTGAACCCCCTCGACCTGAATTCTTGATGTCCCAAAATGAAGAGAAAATACACTCTGCCAGAACCGACATACTAAAGAGCCCCCTTCATTTAACAACAAAGCATCTGCCAACCTTGTTATACATCTGTCATGTATACATCAGGCTGGGCTCGCAGGAGCGAGGAGATGAACGGGAACTGGGAGCAGGAGGCGGCTGGTAGAAGAGGAGGGAAAGGAAAAGCAGATAGCATGTGAGGGTGGTGGAGGACAAACAGGAGAGCTGGAAAAGCAGAGAGCAAGAGGGAAAGTTAAAGGGAGGTAAGGGAGAGAGTGTTTGATCGATCGCTGAGTCTGTATTAACTCAGTCACAGGTCTCTGATGATCTCTAAATGGACTCAGCTCTGCTCTCATGGTTTATGATACCAGCAGAACCATTTGATTGAATTACGGTTCTTCAATTGATCGCTCCGTATCAGTAATCTTTGACTTCTCTACTCACCAGCCAGCTCCTCTTACAAAGGCAAGCTTTGATGGCAAGGATTTCCTGACATTTTTTAGCTGGAGCAAATCAGTATAAGAGTTGAATTGCTTTCACTGACATTTCACAGGGAGAGCAACACGGCAGGTACCACTGCCGGTCCTTGATAGCAATGAAAGGGCAGCTAAGAAGAGACAAACACACTTGGGTATACAACGTGCAACCCTTTGAACTAGGCAGAGATGAAGGCTACTTCCAGATAAAACATGCCTGCATCCTCACGCCATACATCCATTCTTTTCAAGCTGTCCCGCTAACATCCCCCTTTAGTGCACAAGCATTGGTGCTGCCAAAAGCAGCTGCTTTTTTGCATTTTACTGAGAGGCGAGGACACGTCTGCCTTACTGTTTGGTAACGACAGAACGGAGCGCACTAATGCAGAGCCTATAGGAAGCTGTCACAGACAGGACCCCACCGTATTACGTGCTGCACAAAGACAAAGGAATAGTTTCTGCCTGAAGGATTTAATATCCATACACAAAATGAGAGCTAAAAGACAGAGATGGTAAACTACATAGAAACAAAAATAACATTTTGAGCAGTTTGAGACAGCCTGGATGAAATGCCAATCTAAAGCAATCTAAAAAACCAATTAAACCTTACACTCATTCTCAAATAGGAATCTGAACTGTCACTTTGATGAGTTTTAAGTATAAAGCTTAAATATTTAACTTTCTTGCATTTCTGCCTAGCACACTTGTTGCTTCACTTCTGAGCATTCAGGTTTGTGGCTTTGCTTTTGAAAGTACCACAATAGGAGAAAATTTCAGAAAAGATTTGAAGGGGAAAAAAAACCAGCATCAACCCTGCCCACTTTTATAGGGAACTCTAACTTCGCTTCTTTCCAGAGGAGAGGATCAAAGCACAAGGAAAAACATTGAATTGTCATATATCAACACTGCAAATGCAGAATGAAACAAGATAGAGACTGCTTTACCTGCAGCAGGGACTTCAAACTGTCTGAAATCGGCAGCTCTGAATTGATGGGGGGGACTGTGGGAAAGATGAGTGGACTGTACTAGACATCGTCAACTCTTCACCTTATCCACTGACCCTTGGTGGTTACCAGGGAGCAGAAGTTGGAACGACCTCATCACTGTTCTGAGTTAATCTAAGCCAAGCTAACCCTAGGCCATTTTCAAGTACTTTTGGACCATTACCTTCCCATCCTTCCAAGTCTAATAAACATAATTATTTATCAGGCTGGAACACTGACCTTGTATCTGTTTCGATTCCTAATAGTCAACAAGTGGGCAGCCAGAAAGGTGACTTTAAAAAAAAAACATCTGAAGGATTTAATGACAATTCTCAAAACTGGGTCAAATCTTGAGCAACGACGGGTATCAGAGGGCAGTTCAGGCACAGGGCACTTCTTTAGACTTGAATCTGTAGCAAAGCAACCATACCCTGAGGCAAACACATCGTTTCAATAGAAGTTTGCAGCACTTTGAGAGAGAGACACACACCCACAGCTAATACATTTCTAACTTCAGTAACTCTCCTTTTTGGAACTGCCAAGACAAGTGATGCATCGATTTTCCTACAGCTCACCCTGCACGATTGGTATCAAGGCTGTGTAGGCGTCTGGTGAAGTGTTCACAAATTTCTCTGAAGAAGTAAAGACAAAGAAATCCACAACTGTAATCAAATTCGAGATGCTGAGACCAGTATGAAAACTCTGTAAGCAGGCTCATTCTATGCAGCCAGAAATGAAACTGAGCCATTACTGATTTCTCATCTGAAGACCTTTGCAGAAAGCACCTGCAATATTACCTGCGTGTACTTGGAAAGTAACCTTTGCAGAGGCAGCAACAGCAGGGCAAGGGAAATTTGCATTTTAGAACCAGATAGAGAACCAGGCTGCAGAGACATGACGAAAAGCGAAAAGAAATCTATAGCTGGCCATTGAGATCCCTGCTGCAGCATGGGACAGGTGTTACTGGGGGGGGCTCATCCATGACTGACATTTTCTGTCAAGGCTTTAGGCTGCAGCTGCCTCTGATTTGGCTGATCACTTGCTATCAGCTCCTGCCTTCTACATCACATCTGTATTTTGCTCACTGGATTTAAAAATATACACATACCTGACAGACATAGCCCTGAAGATACAGAAAAGAGACACGAGTGTCCCACCATGGTTCCCATTAGGCTCCTGCTCCAACAACCACACCTTTTCCCCCCCCTCTCTTCCCCAGGAAAACCTGCCTCTCATTTATGCAGTGAGCTGCCCAAGGGGGAAACCACAAGTTTAGAAGCTACCACCCACATATAAACTAATTCACCTCCCAGAGGTAGAAATGCTCCTTATAGGACATCTGGCAAATGCCATTGTCACCAGAGAAAATCCAGGCTCAGAGGGAACTGCTTACAACCACAGAAATCTGTATGAGTAGAACCTTAGGTTCTGTATCTTCTAAATCAGAGCTGTTTCTTCTACCTTACTGGCACAGCCTCCCAACACATTCCTCCTCCCCTCCAATGTTAAGATATAGCAGTTTTATAGAGTGTGCAGATGCTGAATTTTTTGCATATAAAGTTTATCATCTAATCACTCACTCATGGAATAAAGCACCAAGTAACATTTGAGTAATCAGACTGAATGCATAAATATCCTATAGTTACACAGTTGTCACAGCATATAATTTCTTAGTTTTCTGCTTTTACAGACATCATCAGTAGTGACTTCAATCCCCTCCTAAACATTAAATGATCTCTACAGAAATTACCTCAGGTGGGGGAGGAAGAGGGAAACGTTGTTCTTCCCACCAGAGAGGGAAACAGCAGGCAGAGATGAAGGTGATGAGCGACCATTAGTTCCTTGGATCCCATGTGAATTCCCCATGACCTGCTCACAGCCCCAAAGACACAGACCACTCTCACCACATGGACTTCTCCAGCACTCCCACCACATGGCCTTCTTCCCGTTGCATTTTGGAAGGCAGCCCAGTTTAACAACAAGTCCTATGACTAGCACTTTTCCCTCTCTGTGGTGCAATAAGCCTTTGCAGAAGCCCCATTTCCAGGCCTTGCGCCCCTGGAATGGGTCACATTTAGGAAATTGGTGAGTCTTGTCACTGGTAGGGCAAGGCTGTTGCCTTCAGTGAGGTCTGGTGCTGTCTTCAGTTTCTGTGTACAGCAGCTCAGAGTGTTACAGCACACCCATAAAATTATTCCTTCTCTCACACAGAATACAACTAGTCTAAGCCTAAGAACGAACAAATAGTAAAGAAGATTTCTCTACCAAATGCCACTATTTTAGTATCTACTTCCCTTTCCAGTTCTGATGAAAACTCAGAATTTGGCCTTGTATAAAAGGGAACATTTTGAAAACTTTGAATCAGCATGATAAATTATTTAATACTTAAAAAAATAGGTTAAATGCTTACAACTTCTTGAATCAAGAACTTTGCTTCAATTTGTTGAATCAGTTGCCCCTTCCTACCCCCAAATCAACAATGTTCCAAGAAGGTACTGTGTTTTCTCAAGAGGGATTTAATAAGCTTATCTCACTTTCTCATTGTCCTCTATATACCAGATTATCTAGCTCCGGTTTGTGTCCCCTGATGTAACATGGCTGTTTGACCAGCAATACACCATCATTTCAACCAGAAGAGACCGCAGTGTGTCTTGGGAAACACAAGTCCCAGGAATTCTGCCTGCTTTGTAAGGGTGGGTGCAACAGAAACACATTTTCGATGGAAAACTTTCTGGTCAGTTCAATCAGTAATTCCAAAGAAAGATAAATGCAAACATTTGTTTGTGGAGGAAAAATCCCCCATACATGAGAGGAATACTAACAACAGCTCCTTGACCAGTAAATATGAATTTAACAGAGCAAGACAACAACCTGAACTCCAGAGACATCATTATGGAGGTGGTGCTCATATTGAAGTGAACAGAGATGCTCTGAATAACGCTTCAGAGGGACCTGGCTCATTTTGGATAGGGCATAAACCTCCAATAATCTGATGGTTTAGAGATCACTCATACTCCAATTACTTCCTAGGATACCAGCCTCACACATGCATATTCTGAATCGGCTTTTTGCCTGGTAAAGACCCTGTTAGCTCATCACGCTTTTCCTAGCATTCAAAAAACCAGGTAAGGGACAGATGAATGAGAGAATGGGCAAGAAAGTTGCAAGAAAATAGGATAGATGAGGACACAACAGCTGCAGTCACTTTGGACATCTTCAGGCTTCCCATATTGAGAACTAAGAAAATCACAAGCCATGGATGAGGGAGAAGGTGCCTTCATAGTGTCCAAAATTAGAAACCCCTGCTACTAAGCTCTGTCAGATATGGGCAGACCTAGTATATCTAGCAGCACTGGCAAGAGGCCCTGGAACAGCTACTGGCATCTGGCACCTACCACTGCAAGCACTTTCTCATGTGAAACACAAGCAGCACCACGGCGAATTCCCACTGGGACTAGATATCATGCTGTTCCCAGTGCGGAAAACACACTGATAAATTGGCTAAAAACACTGAGATTTGCTGGTTCCATGCAAATCACTGAAATATGAGCTGCCTGCAAAATTTAAATAGGCCACGTAAATAGGTCCTCAAGTCTCAGGCCCAGGAGACGCACAAATGACTCCCGGTCCTAGCAGCCAGGCAGGGATGCAGCTGCCGCTCTCCTCTTCCCCTTGTCCAGCAGGAGCACAGAATCAAGTGGGCATATTATAACTCACAGCAGGGAGAGGGCAGTACACCTGAAGTACTCTTCACTCTCATCAGGCTGTGCTGAAGTGGCCTGGGAGTAGCTGGTTGCAATCACAGTCTCCTGCTGAGCTAGATGGATACTACAGAAGGCAGTTTCAGGCTGGACTCAGGTAAGATATAGTAACTTTGGCCACAAAGAATGAAGGGTCAGAAAAAGAGATGAATTCTGGGACAGCAGAATGATGAACGGACCACATATCTGTGTTCATATCAAAACTTACACTACATCCCATCATACACACATGGGCCCTCTGAGCAGCTCTTGTATGAATAAGGCACACTAATCAAGGGTTTCAGCTCAGGCTTCCCAAAACCAGTCGTCTTTATTAATATTTTAAATTTTAAAACCCCTTCATCTCCCATTCAATCCATGTCAGGAGAGAAACAGAGTAAGTCACCATCAATTTTAATTGTTAGCTCTCACTGGAAACATCCCATTTCTGTAATGACTGAACATCGAACTGCTTAAGTGTCTCAGGGCTCAGACCTCGAGTCACTTTTAGCTGTGGGGGATCTGCATCACTATTCCAAATTCAGACGAGGCCAAGATCAATCATGACTTTTTCAGAAGATCTCTGTAGACTTTCTTACTGCTCCCTTGATACTGTAGGACCAAAAAACCACTAACCATCTCCTTATATCAGAGTGGTTTTTAGGAATCAAGGGTATTTCAGAAAAAGTAGATATAGGTGGGAAAGAAAGATAAGTACTTCTAGCTTATTAAATATTCAATACGATTTCCATACATGGTTTCATATGCAGAAATGGCTTTAAAGTTCCTTACAGAAACCCTATTACTGCTTAGTATCACCAAGGTCTGGCTTATACAGTACATTCTTTCATAAAGGACTTGTTGTTGATGCCTCAGAGAGTGTCTGCAAAAAGACGTTCAGGGTTTTTGACATTCCAAGTTACCAGCTTGGCAAAACAAATCGCTGTCTTTCACATACCCCCATCTTCATTTGACAGGGTCCTTGAAGACAGCGGGCAAAAGCATGAGCTAAGATGCCTGTATCCACCAACTCCCTCCTGTTTGTTCTTCCCATGCCTCCCAAAGAAGTTACATCAAAGCATCCCCATGGGGACAACTCATTAAAAAGCAACTCCTTTTCCTCGACCAGGTCACCAGCAGCATTACACAAGGTTGCAAGTTCTTGTCCATCAGACAATGCTTATAAATAGCACAGGGACAGCACTGTCCCTCCATTTTTAATAACTGCAGAAATCTCACAGAATGACTCCAGAAGGATGGAAAGGGAAGAAGGTTGTCCCTCTGAAACACTTCTCCTTTAGACATACCTGACCACATTAAGAACAAGCAGCTCAAAGACATGTAATTTAACATTAAAGGAAAAAAAGAAAAAAAGACACCAACAAAACCCCAAGGGAGTGCTCTGAGCAGCAGAACTAATGAAGCCTCATTTTCTACAGATTTGCATCTCATGATTGATTGACTTCGGTGCACAAGTAAGAGAAAACACCAGCTGAAACTTCGCCTGCCCTTGGGGCATTTATAACAACTCACTCCTGTGGATTTTTGCATCTATTAAGGTTTGAGTTCATGCTGTGGAATCTCCTGCACTGGGGAATTCAGAAGACCCTACAGGAAGCAATTTCCCTCAGCTTAGCCCTCACTGCAAAGGAAGGCCATGCAAGTACAGTGGCAGAGACCAAAAGGTGCCAACTAATTTGCTGACATGTGGCAACTTGAGAGCACCTGAGCCCACAGATGACTTCATCTTGCCTGGGCTGGGCTGAATTGGAACCCAGAGGAAATTCTAATTTTGTTTAGTCATCAGGCATAGAAATAGAAACCTTTATGACCAAAGAGGTTTGTCAGGTGTCCATAGGCACTATTTACATGGAATTTTTTGCCTGAGCATTTGATGCTGAAATAGCATTTTACACCTGAGAGAGAGAACTGATAACCCCCACATTTTCTTAGCCATGTATTCAGAGCAGCCTGGGTGGTAGGAGAAGCCTCAAGTCCTAAAGTCTCCCAAGCAGCACGGCTGCAGGAATGGAGACACCTCAAACTAGAGGCCAAATGCTGAAAACAGAGGCCCTATCAAGCTACTAAAAGCTCCCAGAAGGAATCAGCAGCACAGGCTTAAGCAGAGTTACAGCTGCTTCTTCTGACAAGCACATGAAAGACATGCTGGCACTGACCATTCGTAACCACTGCAGGCACACCGCTGCCAGCACCCCACCAAACACCGACAGCTTGACAGAGCGTCATCACTTCAGGTTTAGCAACTACTTCCCCAGTACACAGGAGTCCCAGGCATTCATTGTGCCTGAAGCAATTTTACATGAGACAGCGACAAAGTAATTAAACTTTGAATCCTCTAGAAATAGAAGGCTGTGCTTGTCATTGCTGAGTCCCTCCTGCTAACAGGGAGCACCTTAATGACAAGTGATATCACATGGGCTCAAGGTGACAAACCAGCCTTTTCTCCCAAATTAATATCTTGCTGCACCATCCTGGAGAGAGACCCCCTTCATCCCTTAAGCACTGTGCTTAAACATTAGGTAATTAAGTTTCTTACTCTGAATCATAAGCCAACACTGCAACTGGACAAGAGATGAAAAGGATGGAAAAGGGGTAACACAAACTCCATTTTTAAAAAGGGAAATAAAGAGGACCCGGGGAACTACAGGCCAGTCAGTCTCACCTCTGTGCTTGGTAAGACCATTGAGCAGATCCTGCTGGAAACTATGCTAGGGCATGAAGAAAATAAGGTGATGATTGGTGACAGCCAACGTGGCTTCACTAAGGGCAAATCATGCCTGATAGATTTGGTGGCCTTCTGCAATGGGGTTACAGTGTTAGTGGAGAAGGGAAGAGCAACTGACATCATCTACCTGGACTCGTGCAAAGCTCTGACACTGTCCCACATGACATCCTTGTCTCTAAACTGAAGAGACATGGGTTTGATGGATGGGTCACTCAGTGGATAAGGAGTTGGCTGGTTGTTCACACTCAAAGAGTTGCTGTCAACAGCTCAATGTCCAAGTGGAGAGCAGTGATGAGTGCCGTTCCTCAGGGGTCGGTGTTGGGATTGGTGCTGTTTAACATCTTTGTTGGTGACATGGACAGTGGGATCGAGGCACCCTCAGAAAGTTCACCGACAACACCAAGCTGTGTGGTGCAGTCAACACGCTGGAGGGAAGGGATGTGCCATCCAGATGGACCTGGACAGGCTGGAGAGGTGGGCCCTGTGTGAACCTCATGGAGTTCAACAAGGTCAAGGGCAAGGTCCTGCACATGAGTCGGGGCAATCCCAAGCACAAACACAGGCTGGGCGAGGAGTGGATTGAGAGCAGCCCTACAGAGAAGGACTTGGGGGGTATTAGTGGATGGAGAACTGACCATGAGCCAGCAATGTACGCTCACAGCCCAGAAACCAACCGTGTGCTGGGCTGCATCAAGAGAAGTGTGGCCAGCAGGTCAAGGGAGGGGATTCTCCCCCTCTGCTCAGCTCTCGTGAGACCCCACCTGCAGTGCTGTGTCCAGCTCTGGGGTCCCCAACATAAAGAGGACATGGACCTGCTTGAGCGGGTCCAGAGGAGGCCATGAAGACGATCGAGGGGCTGGAGCACCTCCCTGATGAGGAGAGGCTGACAGAGTTGGGGGTGTTCAGCTGGAGAACAGAAGGCTCCAGGGAGACCTTATAGCAGCCTCCCAGTACTTAAAGGGGGCTACAGGAAAGGTGGGGAGGGTCTCTTGATCAGGGGGTATAGGGATAGGTAATGGTTTTATAACTGAAAGTGGGTAGATTTAGATTAGATGTAAGGGTGAAATTCTTTACTGTGATGGTGGTGGAGGCACTGGAACAGGTTGCCCAGAGAAGCTGTAGCTGCCCCCTCCCTGGAAGTGTTCAAGACCAGGTTGGATGGGGCTTTGATCAACTTGATCTAGTGGAAGGTGTCTGTCAAATCCTTCAAAATCTAGATAGTCCTGTTTCCCAATTAAAACAATTCTGTCTACTGAAAACCATTCCTGTCCTATTCTCTCCTTTCAGTATGACTGTCTTACACCACTTATCAAGATATCAATCCCCAAAATTGGGAGGTTGCTCCATGTTACATTACAAACCCTATGACCATTTGTTCTACCGTAGCAACAAGCTTCACCAAGATTAGTGCCTTATTTTATGCCAAGCTGTACAAATACACAACAGATACTTGCTGCCCAGATCACGTAACCATATAAATACACATGATAAGGGATGGTGGTATTACATGCCTTTGCAGAAGGCAAATGAAAAAAATCCCATAAACTATCCACAATCACTCAGGTAGTCTGTGGGACAGCTTAAAATTGCTTTCCTTAGTTCCAGCCCAGTGCCTTGAACGTTAATCCTTGCTTAACCTGCCCTCTCAGTTCACAAAAAGAGTACCTCTACTACCAAGAGTATCTGTACTACTACAAAAGAGCATCTCTACTACCAAGCCAGACAGCAATATCATCCCTCTTTTACACTTTATTCCCCAGCCCCTTTTACATGCATATGTAGTAAGTTTTCATGCGAGACTTCCCTACTGCCAAATGTTATGTGCAATATGGAGCTATGTAAAACAAATACTGTTCGTACTTATAAGAAAAGAGATTGATAGACAGGCAGCCCTTAAAAGCTGAACAGGTTAAGTGGAGCCACTACATTCTGTAAGAGGAGGGTGAGACCTGCATGCACAACACAGTAAGGCAAAAATTTATTAAATAATTCAGAGGTTATGTCACAATTACTTATGCAAAAACAAACAGTAAAAGAATAAGTGTAGGTGATTCAATATAATGCATGTGAGAGAAGAGGAGTGTTAAGTGCTTGATATACACACATACATTCTTAAATCATAAATGTGAAATTAAACAAGTAGCTCTGTGAGCCACAGAGCTAATGAAAACCTTTTTCCTACAGCTGTGGATCTCATGGCTGGGCAGCTTCAATGGCTGAGAAGGTGCGAATGCCAAGTAAAGCTTCCTCCACAGTAGAGACAATCCCAGGGCTTTCTCCTGGATAAACTCTGTGGGGTTTAATAAAGATCTGGCCCCACACTACAACTTTCTCCCTCAGTCAGATCAAAGTGCTCTCATCTCCTATACTCTGATACTTATTTTCAGAAATCACTTTTTCTTTAAGGCCCTGCTGTCTGAAATAGCTGGCAGGACCTAGAGCTGCAATGGGTAGGGAGAGAACACAAAGAAGCAGCACAAAGACCACAGCTGTTTTGGTTTCTCTGCTTCTCGTATTTCAGTAGCGAGGTGACCGCTCTACCAGCATGCGGCAGGTAGTAATGACAAGCACCACTACAGATGACATCCTAAGCCCTGCTTGCTCCAATTATGCACGCAGGAGCATACCAATCTGTATTTAAGTACAGACCTTCCGCTCTCACAGTTTGCTAATGGGGATCAGCAACAGCTGGGCAGTTTATGGCACTCAGAAAGTGGTACCAGAAGGACCCGTGACTGTTAGCTAGGCAGAGAAGAGCAGGATGGGCATGCTTTCTCTTCTTCCCCGATCTGCCAGATTGCAAAACTGTCTGATTAACCTTTAGTCCATCGAGTCTTTCAACACCAGAACAAACAGAAAAACCTGTTTCCAGATGTTACTGTGGTAAATGCAATGTGCACATTCTAGGATTAGATAGAGGAAGCTGCAATGAATAGTTTGCTACGTTTCCTTTATCGTCTGCTTTGTAAAACATAAAAAGCAAAAATAACAGATTCCATAACCTTAAAAACTTCCATAAAGCAACATGCTTACGTCTCAGAGAACTGCCAGAAAGCCTGCAGCCCACCAGGTTTCGGCAGAGAGGCTTGCTAGCCAGACCTTCTGCACAGGAGCGGGAGTATAAACTGGCAGATGCAGCTGGCACTGAGCATTCAGGGTGCTAGTCCCGATCCTACTGTGAGCACATTAAGCAAGTCATTTTACCTTTCTGTCTCAATTTCTTTATCTGTGAAATGGAAATGCTGATACTGAAGTAGAGGAATTCAAATGAAGGAGTAGATTCAGGCAGGCTCTAAAATGCAACACCACTGATTGTCAGAGACCTGAGACAGCCCGATATAGCTGCAAGAATATTTCACCTACACCCTTATTAGACTCTAGTTATTCCCAGAGGTGAGACTTACTAACAACCCAGTATCTCTTGCAGGTTTAGTCCAAAATGTTAAGGGGAACTGAAGTCAGCCAAGGCCAGGCTGCCGCAGTGAGCCAAGTCGTTCCCCTCACAATTTAATCTTAATTTTAAGAATGATTCCGAGTATTTGCCCCAAACAATTTTAGCAGGCATGCTTCTTCAGAAGCTCAGTACTGAAACGGTGAGGAAACTTTTAAATTAACAATCTTATTCTAGTCATAAGCCAGTTCATCCCCTGCTTTTCTTGTGACAACACTGTTCTTCAGCTTAAATAGCCATTTTCCCTTCCTGCTCTATTTTGGCTCAGTGTATTTACAGAAGTCAACTGCATCCCTTCTGTGTTTTGACTTTAGCCAGCCAAACAAGCCTAGCCTCTCCTGAGTCCCTGTTCCTACCAAACACTCGCTCTGAATCTCAAGAGGCAGAGCTGTAGCAGAGCTGACCCTGCCTTTCTTGCATTATAATTCTGCTACTTATTAGGCTTTTTTTTTCCAGGAGAACACAGTGGGTGGGTACCTCGATTGTCAGAAAGAATAAACCAGCGCATGAAACAGGAGGTTACAGAAGTGCAGTCTCCTTTACAGACTATGCTACTGTGGTGCTTTATTATTTCCATTGCAAAAGAGGCAGGCAAAACACAGAGAACATTTCTTCTTGCATAAAAACACCACAGCAGAGGACTTGGGTGCACAGAAGCTGCAAAGCCCCAGCCAGGCCAAGGATCCTTCATGAGCTTACATTCTACAGAAACAAGAGGCAAACTCAGCAACTCTCCAGCCTTTGTGTTCAAACACTGGGGGAGAAGCCTAGATTATCTTCACAGCTACCTCAAGTCCATGACATATATACATTTCTTATGAGACATTACCTTTAGATGTTAAAATGGGGGAAGGTCAGGGGGAGAAGAAACAGTAAACATTGAGTTTAGGAATTACGTCATGGAGAAAAAGAGGGGAGACCCACAAAGCACATGCCTGCCTTCTGCATGTACCTGAAGGTACCACCACATTTACAACAAGGCCCAACACCAAAGAGTTTGCCCTCTCCCCTGTAGCTACTCCACTCACATCCCACCACATCTGTCACGGTGTTAATGACAGCAGCTGCAGCATGTAATGAACCCCCACACACCTGTGCAGCACTGGGAAGAAGCTGGCAAGTTCCCTCACCTACCCACATCCATCCCTCCGGCAAGGGCTTGGCCTCAGTTGCAGTACCACCACCCCTCCTGTTTTTCAGCTCCTCCTTTTCACCTTCTTTAGGTGGGAGCACCCACTGCCTTTCTGCTCCCAGGAATTCGAGCTTCATTGCATCCTCTTTTAACTATGGCACACAGGAGCTGCAAGACACAAGTACTTTCTCCACAAAGGTCTTGCCGAAACAGCTGACTCAGGTGGCCGGCTTCACTAGGGTATCAGAAAAGGATGTGTGAGCATCCCAGGCAGGCAATTATAGGATGACTAGTCCATGTTAAAAAAGTTTCTTCCTAATCCTGTCAGATGCTGCTTGCTGTAAGCCCTGAAGCTCTAAGATATATTGATCACCATCTTCTTTTATCCTACACAACAGAGCTGCATTTATTCTCAAATTCCTTGGCCATCCCTAATCCTGCTCATTTGACAACCTGAGCAATCTCTGGTGGCACCGACTTCTGCTGCCCTAGTTAGGAGGAATGTGCATATGTATTTCTCCATTTCAGGCGACTGCTAGTTTCTCAGAAAATTTGACCCGGTGGCCTCTGCTCCATGCCACAGTTCAGCTGATGCCTCTGTATGCACAAGCCAACAACCCCTGCAAGAGGTAAGGCTTTGCTGACCCTCAGCATTACTAGAAAAATCCCATCCAAGTTTCCTGAGGTATGCCAGATGCTACTCAAGGGAGTGGTAGGGGAAGCAAGAGGGCTGATCTTAACAAACAGGCCAGTTTACACTTTTTTTCCACCTGTGCTAAGAACACTTCTATTTCAGAAACCCAGAGAATGGAAGTTATCCAGGAGGACCTCAGCTCATACCCTCCACAAGAAAAGGTTAGTTACCACCAGAATACACCACACACCACCACTCTAAGCCTCACATTTTCCATCCTCAGCAAGGCACTCAAGCCAAAATAATATACTTCTGAGTAAGAAAACCCCACCCCAATCCTTTTAATCTCACAACCTAAATACACGTGTTCAGGTTTCAATTTCCAACGCTTTTTCCATCAAGTCAAAGTAAGATAATTACTATCTCCCATGCACACATAATTATTCACACAGTACTGTTGTGCACAAGTCACCATTTCGCTTACCTTTGGTACACTCTTGCACATACAGCAGTATCAGACTGAAAGTGTCCTGTTGGAAGTCCTTCCTCCAACTCCAGGGCTGCAGTTGGGTTCATTGCTTAACCCAGATATTCACACATTCAGACCCTTTTGCCTGACCCCTTGTATAACACAGGCTGTGGGATTTCACATAGTGCTTCCAGAAGCAGCCCATAGCTTGTCTGGGTATCTTCCTTCTCTCCACTTCCAAGTGGAGAGCAGTGATGAGTGCCATTCCTCAGGGGTTGGTGCACTCACCAAGGGAAGGCTCCAGGGAGACCTTATAGCAGCCTCCCAGTACTTAAAGGGGGCTACAGAAAAGGTGGGGAGGAGGTATTCATCAGGGAGCGTAGGGATAGGATGAGGGATAATGGTTTTATAACTGAAAGAGGGTAGATTTAGATTAGATGTAAGGGTGAAATTCTTTACTGTGATGGTGACAAGGCACTGGAACAGGTTGCCCAGAGAAGCTGTGGCTGCCCCCTCCCTGGCAGTGTTCACGACCAGGTTGGACGGGGCTTTGAGCAACCTGGTCTAGTGGAAGGTGTCCCTGCCCATGGCAGGCGTGTTGGTCCCTTCCAACCCAAACCATTCTATATTTCCTTTAAAAGTGACCAGTCTCAAAGTTTCAAATCCCACCTTGATCTACTATAACTTTCACAGAATGCAGCAATCAGTATTATTCCAGACAAGTGCATACTATTGATTTATACAGTAGTATGATAAGATTGTCAATGTTTTCTATTCCAATCTTCATGCATCCTCACACTTTTTAATTTTTTGAGGGATAGAAGAAAGGAAAAAAGCAAAAATTGCTGCTAGGTATCGAGCAGAGGGTTTCAGAACAAAGACCTTCACTCTCTTCCTTATTGGTGATTACAGTTAATCAAGAACTCAGCAGGGTGAGGCAGCAGTCCAAACTGTTTCCTCCAAGCTGTAAGCTCACATAAGCAATGGCACATACTGGGAGGTTGAGGTCTTACCCTACCAGGGAGACATCATGGGCAGGCCCCCTCCATCCCATGGATGCTCTGCTTGGTCCTTGTGGGAGAGATCCAAGGCTGCAGGTCCCACAGCAATGGCTCAGGAAACCCTTCCTTGTTTTGCCAGGTTGAAAACTGATAGCTTAACCCCAATCTTCACACTCTACCCTTCAAGCCAGCTCCAGACTTCAAAGAGCACACTGACACTCACCTGGAAGACGCTCTGCTTCCCTCGTGGGCTCTTGAAAGGGCTTTTGTCACCATATTATCCTCACCAGGTAGGAAATCCCTATAAATTGTTTTCCCTTTATGACCATCTTCTGCTATGGGTTGATGGTTGAACACAGGCCTCAGGGGGTACAGCACAGGGCTACAGCAGCCAGAAATGATGAAGAGGAAAAACCCTCTAAAATGGCAGGTCCTGGCTTTTTGTAGCAGTGCTTGGAGCACACCTCTTCCTTTGTTATCCCCTGGGTTCCTCCACCTCTCACCCCACCCTAAGCACAGGTGGGTCTCAGCAGAGTTACCCAACACCGCTACCCGCAGCTTCCACCCAGCTCCTCCTCCTCCAACCCCACAGCGGGGACAATCAGATCTGCAGCTGTGATCTCCCCTCCACAGGTGGAGGAGGTGAAGGGGGAGAAGGTGGAGACAGTTGCTTTGCTTTGCTTCGACTACCGAGGCACCCAGAGAAGATGAGGGTCTCCTTCGAAGTCCCTGTTAAGTGATTTATAAAGCAGGCTGCCTTGCTTTGCCAAGCAGACCTTCAGTCTCCTTGACTGCCCATTTCTATACTCTCTGCTGTCCCCCTTAGACTGTGCTGCCACTTTGCTCTCTGTTTAGACCAGAGGGGTGGGAAAAAGCCATCTCTTGGCACAGGAGCATGCATTGGCTAGCGTGAAGGAGCCTTGATCTCAGCATGGCTGTGACCAGCAGCCACAGCATCCTTGGTGGACGTGTTTCAGAGCTGAAGACCCCTGAGCACAATATAGAGGACAATGCCACTGAAAGAGGGAAGATATGTGCACCTGACTTAGGATGTTCACCTCTTCAGAGTCAGCAGTGAAAAGTACCTCCAGAGAGCAATTCAGAGCACCTGTCTGTCTGCATTGACTGTAGAGTGAATTAAGACAGCCTGTCCTTTTAGCACAGGCTAATCTAACTTAGATGCTTTGAATTAGGCAGTGTGAATGCAGCTTCTTCTTTATTTCCCTCCCTCAGTAATTTCCTAGTGTCGCTTAAATGCTACAGAAATCACAGGGAAAGTTGGGTAGAGTGCATTGGAGTCACTGCCATCTGCCTGAGTATACAGCTGGGGATATTAATAATCATTTCTTCCATTGGAGCTTGAGAAAAAAAAAAAGGAGAAAAAAAAAGGAAAAAAAAAAAGAAAAAACCCAAGTGTTTTGTAGCTTCCTGTTTGAATTAATCTCCTCTGACAACTGCTGATTTGGGTTTGTGATTCGATCCTCCATATGTCTAGCTCTATTGGTCAATTAAGTGCAGGGGGCGATTGGGAGAAGCAGTGATGCTCGGACTGATTATAAGAGGAAGCATCAGGCAGTACTTAGGACATGCAAAGCTGGCTGGCGCACTCAGCATTCACACGGCCAGGCTGAGCGTAAGGTAGCTGCTGCTGCTTTTCAGGTCAAGGAGATTCTCCCTGGCTCTACCAAGACAAGACACAGCTGCCTGGGTATTGACCGTTTGTGAGCAAGGGGCACAGTTGCAGGAAGGGAATGAGCAAACAAGCACAAGGAATTGCAAGGAGCAGAGGATCAAAAAATAAATAAAAGACTACAGAAACATGAATAGCTTCTTCCATTATCCATTGCTGCAGACAGATGAACACAATATAAGCCAGAAAGGTTAGGAGTAGGGACTGGCGGAGAAAATGAGAAGCAGCTTAGAATAATCCAGGTTAGTTCACATGAGGGAAAATAAATAGAACCCAGAACATTAAAAGAGAGGTAGATTTGGAAATTGTCAATGATCAAATAAGGGCTGTGGGAGATAGTGGACAGCAAGTTAAGTTACAGATCTGCAATGCTCTATAGCAACAGTCAGCGGGGGAAAAAAAAAAAGTTAACATAATGCTGTGCTTCATCTGCAGAGAAATCATGTCAGGAAGTGAGGAGGTACTGGCCCTCTGTACAGATCTGGCAGGACAGCACCTGGAATACTGCCCTCAATTCTGGGCAACATGCATTTACAAAAGATGTTGATGAGCACAGGGAATACAGAGAAGAGCAGCACAAAAAAAAAAAAAAATGATTAAGCGTCTGAAAGCACTGACATATGAGGAGAGATTAAAATAATTAAATATGTATTGCTTGGCAAGGGGTAAGATTAACCGTCTACAAGTGTGTAAATACCAAGAAGGTAGAGGAATTGTATTAAGGGGTATAAATATAAGTGTAATAGCGCAAAAGTAAATACAGGCTCAATATTAAAAAAAAAAAAAAAAAATCCTTAGCCCTGAGATTTTTTTAAACTCTCCTTGAGAAGGTGAGGTTTATTGCTTGCAGCAGCTGTAGTGGCATGAAGAGAACAGGGTTGCAGTCATGCCTCAGTGGCAAGTCTCCACAGAAATAGACCCAGAGAAGAAGGTAAAACCTCAGGAGTCACCAGTGATTAGGAACGGCCCAAAGTGGCCTGCAGACAGCTCAGCAGAAGCCAGGGCTGGGGCAGACCTACGGGCCAGCTGCTTAGCAGAAGGCAGCACGGAAAGGGAACGGAGACCGAGCTGTGTCTTCAAAAGGCACCCAGACCCCACTTCTCTTGGGCGCAGGAAGCCGGGGTTAGCTTCTAACCATCCTCTCCTTCCATCGTTACACCCGCTTCTTCCATTTTCACCAGCTAAACCAGGAATGCCCTGGGATGCCGTTTCCCCTCCCGTGCCTCTGCAAGGGCGTCTTGGCTGGCGGAGCTGCCGGAGCCTGGCCCCACGTCAGGCAGCCACCGGCCCAGGGTGCGTTCGGCAGTGCCGGGAAAAGCGCTGCTGGCACCGCTGCAGCAAGCTCGCCAAAATTGGCCTTGTCACTTTAAATACATTAGACAATAAATCATCCCTCTGAGACATCCCCAAAGGAAAAACACGGGAAAAAAATAGCACTTAAAAGCCCTTTTCTATTACAAAGCCTCTGGGGAGCTTTTAAACTTGGAGAGTTTTTAAGTGAATTTTATGCTTTTTTCCCCCCTTTGCCTGCCTTTATTATCAGTTGCTAACATTAGCCTTGCCTTCCCATGACCAAACTCTCATCCAGACTCCTTTTTTTTGGCTTTTCTCCCTTAAGTTTCTCCCCCTTTTCTCTCTCACCCTTACACGTACACACACGAACATCCATAATGTCCATATAACAGGCTCTTTCCCATTCAGCATCTCCTCTTAAATGGAAATTACTCTTTACCAATATTCCTTTCCTCCATATCACTCTCCCTTTCCCTGCATTTCCCTTCACTTTTTCCCTTTCCTCTGTATTCCCCTCTCTCATCTGTCATTCTTCCTGCCTGGCTGTACTGGAACAACTTCAAAACACTTTCCCTGCTTTTAGGAGGACCGCATAAATTTTGCAGCTTTAACTTATTTTTACAAAGCACTCTGGTGGGTTTCCTCACTATAGAGCATATTCCTTCACCCTTGCCTTAGGAGTCGTCAAGCACTACTGACCTAGAAGAGCAGTATTTGGTGCCTGTGTTACAGCTTTCCAGTACCAGCTTTCTCCAACTGCACTAAGAAATAATGTTTCCTCCATTTTCCAGTGCTCGGGAAGCCAAGTGTGGCTATGGAACCAGATCTCCCATGCAATGCTTAAACTGTTCTCCTGCCTATTGGTCTTTTTTTGGCCTTGGAGAACTTTTATCATTAAAACCCTGAGGCATAAGCCCAGTCTGGTTGTATGCCTTTCTAGAGCTGTGTGGGAGAAGTGGGTAGCATTTTCCAGTTAAACACAAGGATTTTACATCTTCAGTCACGTATGTGTGTTGTGTGTCAGAGCACAAAGAGGGAATGTAAGGTAAGTGAGGGCAAATTTCAGAATTTGCAACTCTATGGAACAACCTGATGACTTTCCATAGGCAGCATGCTGGGAACCTGTCAGCATCCAGCTATTGTAAAGTAACTCTTACGCCACGGCTGACCTAGCAGAGTCCTGCACAGGTGCTATCAGTTCATTTTGTTGTGCTGCATCTAGGACTGTTACCCAACCAATCTCCCACCAAGCTGGCCAGTTATAGCGTAGCATGTGGAAGACCCTGTCAGAGGTCAGTGCAAAGCACGTTGGCACGGGCAGCAGCAGCTATTCCAACTGATTGTTCTTTGTTTTATTTTTGTTCCTACAGGTGCAAGCCCAAGGTGACCTTGTGATCTACAGTTCCTCGTTGCTGCCACCTGAGTGCCAACATTGCCACGGCCAGAAATGCGACTTCTAGAGAAGTACAACATAACCCAGTAGAAAATACCAGGCTGCCTAATAATGAAGTTAACCATCTCTACCACTGGCAACCAATCCAATAAGGCACCTCTCTAAACAGTACAAAACACGGTATTTTTTTATCACTAGGGATAGTGATACAGTCAGGGCAGCAGAAGCAAACACACTTGATAGCTCTGTCCTTTGCACAGTGTGTTGGATTTGCCTGGGATGGGGGATGAATTAAAACAGGAGCAGGAAACACAACAGTTAGTTGGCACCACATGATAAATTGGACAGGCTGAAGCGTGGAGCAGAGGCAAAGAAAAAGGAGATGGAAAGAGAAATAAAACCCATTACTTTGACACCTTGTGGCTTCCTGGTCTCTTCAGTGGTCGATACTCATGCTTAGAAGTCGATGGGCATCCTCCTCATCCCTAGCCCATGCCTCCCCCTCCTTCCCAACCCCTTCCCAGCCACAGCCTGAGTGACCAAATATCAGCCCCAGGACAGTCAGAGAAAGGGTGTGGGACACACAAATGTGGAGGACTAAAGCCTGCGTGAAAGGAAACGGTATGTCCCGGGCGTTTGTCCGGGGAAGCGGGAGGTGGGGACAGAAATGAAAGGTCTATGTTCTCCCTAATCATTTCCGCCACAATAAGGGAGAGAGCGCGACATACACCAGTGGATCGCAGCCATTAGAAATGAACCGCTGGTGGCTGGCAAATTGTAAATTAGAGAGCCAGAGTGAGAAGAAAGAAAATCAAAGGGGGGACGAGGTCATGTTTTATTTCACTTGTAGCGCTTTTCAAATTCAGCCCTAACCAAACCTGATTAAAGTAAATCCCTTTTTTACGGCCTGTGGAGTCTATAAGATTATGGTGTTAATGGAAGTGTGATTCGATCCGTCAGTAATGGTGCATGTCGGGGCCCAGGCGCCTCAGACAAGTCCATTTTTTAAGACGTATTTATTGTTTTTTCCTCCCCCCCCTCTCCTTTCTGTTCTCTGCATTGCGGGGTTTAATTGAACATTTTAAAGTGATTCTTCTTCAAGGCCCATTAATTGATTTTATTTGTGTATTCTCCAGGGGTCAAGGGGAAAATATATAATAAAACATAAGCTCCAGGTCTGAGTTTGTCACTGTTTCCACCTTTCAACAAACATAAAGCACATTTCATCTTTAGCATTTCAGATTTCTTCTCTTCCACCCTTATTCCCTGCCACTAGTGCTCTCAGATGTTAGTCTCTCTGCTTCCCCTGTTCCACTGTTCATCTCTAAAATTTGCCACTGTTATTGGGAGCACACGACAGCAATCTCCCTCTCTTTTCCTGTGCAACATCGGTTTTAAAACACCACTTTGCTTGTAGGGACTACAAATGACTTCTCCTGCCCCAAGCTGAGCAGAGGGGAGGGCACTGGGTTACATATGTTTGTAAATGTGTGGTCCTCGAAGCTCAGGTCATTTCCTCTACAACTGGGGACGATTTCCATGAGCTTCTTAGAAAACACTTCCCGAGCAGCCTGCCTCTTTCACACCGTTAGCCCAACAGGGCACGTGAGCCTCTGCGTGACAGCGAAAAGATGCTTCTTTCTGCCACTGGGCCTGCAAGGGGACACTGTTCCCTTCTCAGCCTTCCCTGATGCTCAGCATAAGGTAACCAGCTGCTCCAAATAAATACACATTGAGCTAGCTTTGTTTACTTCAGATTCTGCAGTGCCATTTGTTTCCTTCAGCTCCCCACTCCACTCCCTAAAGCTGGCCCCAAAGACAATTTTATTTCTGATTCACCTTGTTGAAGCCCTTAGTCTTCTCTTTCATGCTGTTCTTCTGCAGAAGTACATTTCTTTTAATAGAGTTTTCAAAACACAAGGGGTTTCTTTTTATTATTATTTTTAAATCACAAAATGCACCAGGGAAGTTTTCATCCTCCCACTCACCTCACTCAGATCCTTTCCACAAACTAAATTAATGCAAGGCAAAAAACACTCTTCTTTCCATCCTTTGATTGACATGGTCTGGGTGAGAGATCATTGCCACAGCTAAGGCAGTTCTTTGGGGGCGCAGCCTTCCCAATCAGTTCCATGCAATCCTGAGTTTGTTTTGAAATTTGGCGTCATGTAACATACTGGGATGGGACCAAATCCAACATAAACCTCTTACCAGTAGACCTCTTGTCCTGCGTGCTCCTGAGTGCAGAAAAAAAAAAAAAAAAATCCATTCTATACTAGAGCTGACGGAGAAGTTACGGAGGCAGAATGCAATTACCCAAGAGTGGAAGTTTGCCTTACTCCCTTTACTCTTATGACAAGTACTATGGCATCTTTAAGCAGGCAGAATTTCAGATTTATGTCTGAAATCATAGCAAGGGAGGATTCACTAACGTTGTGCAGGGGAAGAGGTTATGGTAAAGGCAAAAGAAGAGCTCCCCCTGCTAACTCATCAGCAATCTTCTGCTCTAAGATAAGCTTTCCATGGAAGGTTGAAAATACAAATCCTGAGCAAGTTAAGTCTATACTGGCCAGAACAAAACCTATGTAGCTGGAGATGCACTCAGACCTGTGGCATTGCTCCCCATTGACACTGGAGCAGTTTCCCAGGCTGCAAGTTCATTGATGAGCAGGTACTTGCTCTTTTGGCAAGACATGGGGACACTACTGTGAGGTGAATATACTTCTAGGAAACACATACCACTGTGTCGTGGCCTTCTCCAGCTATCCTCATCTTCTGGCTCTAGTTTTACAAGTGCATTTGGAATCACTACCTTGTCCTTTCAGTTATTCCACTACCTTCTTCCTTGTTCTGCTAAGATATCTCTGGTGTCTCTGCTGAGACATGCTCCACAACATCTCTGCCTGGTGATTAGCCTCTTCTACAGCAAACGGGGCCATCTCATTCTCTTAAAGGTTAGCAAGACAGTATCCTTGTAACAGGAGCTCCCTACATTTGTAAGTATGATGATTTTTGGAATAAGGAAAAGAAGTTCTTTTGAGAAGTCTGACCAGCTGTGATCTAGGCCTACACCATTATCTAGCTTTTCACTGTATTAGCTGAATTTCCAGCTTGCTGTCTGCATAGACCCGTGTCCACTGCACACAGCTTCCCGTAGCTCTCGACCCTGGACAGTAATCTTCTAAACTTTCCGTTACAGCCACTCTCTGTCAAACAAGATTAAAATAAAATTTCCTCTGTGCATACACATGCAAATATACAACACCATTCTCCCCACGTTCTCATGTCAAGGTTGAAAACCCTACAAGTCTATTATCACCTGAATTCAAAGAATCCATCTTCTCCTCAGGAGCTTTCATCCTGATCCATCTTGGTGTCTCTTAGCAGGGTTTTTACCCTTTGTGTTTCAGCTATAATTTCATTTCAGCATAACCTTGACCTGCCTATGCTACCAGAGCATATCTCCTCTGTCTAATTGTTCACCCTCCCCCATATACATACGAAACTCAGTGTCCTCCCTTAGCTAATATAATACAAAAGAATCAATCTGTCAGGCACACGTACCCGCACAGCCTCAGCAAATTAACCTTGCAGAGTAATTAGGGCAAGCGCCATGGTGTTGGTATCATGGCCTCATTTTGCTGCTCTAAGCATTAAAAAACTACCACAGCACAGCTACCAGTTAAAATCAATAGCCTACTATATTAATAAGAATAAAGCTATCCAAGTTCTTCCTTGCTCCTGTGTTGGGCCATAAGGGTGTACTGTGTGGAAGAGTCCGGAGGTCCCTGTGTTATGGCTTTGATGGAGACCAGGCTTGAAGAGCAGCTGCTCTTCAGTGGAGGTGAGAGGCTCTCAGAGGCTCAAGCAGAGGATAGATTTACTGGACAGGATCATAAGAAGTTGCCAAACAGTCTTTCCAGGCCTGTCACGGCCTAGGAGCCATGGAAGTCAGACAGTTTCTATTTGCATTGCATAATTGGCGGAGCCTGTCACAACATTGTGAAAGCCAGCTGCTGCTTTCTGCTCAGAGTTAATTCCACCTGATTTATTTAATATTGTAATGAATATAATCCTTTCTTGCCACCCCTCTCCCCACACACTCAGCCAGCAATTGGAGAGAGCAGACGCTGCAGACAAACCTGCACAAGCAGGTGGTGTGGAGAGCCTTGGCTCTTCCACTGAGTGACTGAGCAGCTCAGCAATGTGCTCCAGAGAGAGAAGTGGGATGTGTGCCAGGGGAACGCAGCCACGCACACACTTTTCTCACACCTAAGAGTGGCTTGCAGATCTGCAGAGATGGCAAATGCATGGACAACCAGGTGTGACCACAAGTGAAGGATAGAGCACAGCGCTGTAGGAACCTACCCTCAGCTCAGGCTTTGGTGAGAGCAGGAGAGATTTAAAGACGTGTTGCAAGGGATTTAAATACGTGTTGCAAGGGGGTGAGAAGGGAAGATACTCAAGAGCTAGGGTAAAATAAAGTCAATTTGCTTGACTTAAGGAAAGATGCGGCAGAGCTGGTGGGTAAGGACACAGCATCTAAGGAGAGAGCTGCTGAAGAGCACCAGGAAATTCTGCTGGCAGGTCTCTAACTTCTTCTTCCCACTGTGAAAAAATAAAAGCCAAGCCCACTGTAATCCAACAGCAGCCAAGCCAGAGGTAGCTTCATCTGAAAAGCAAAAAGCCCTGGAAGCACAGTAACTTCTGACAAAATTTGGTAATTATTTAGCTTTGAGGCTTCTGGCCTACTAAAGTGCAAGTACGTTCAGCTGGCAAGGGAAGAAGTTCTGCAGGACAAAGACGGCTTCAAGAGCTGGGCCAAAGATGGAGCTCTTGGCAGGATAAATCAGACTGAGGCAATGAACAACAGCACCAACCGCAGCTATGGAAAGAAGCAAAAATGAAGGGAATGGGAAATACTGCTCCCTTCCACACAGCATCTAGGGATTGCAGCCTAGATGAAGGAAGGAAGCCAGAAACTCCTAGACCCTCTGTTGGGGCAAGACCGAAAGAAGACATGAAGCCTAGCCTTTCATTCAACACCAGAATCAATACTGGTTTCAAATTGGGCTTTATAATCATGTTCAGTGGGTACTCTGACAGGATGCTCGAAGAATGAGATGGCATTCAGGAGAGCTGCTTTAGTGTCACAGCTGTAGGAAAAAGATACAAAAGATGAGAAAGGAGTCTGGAAACTGCTGAGAGACAGTGATGTTTATCTAACAAAGGATGAGCCAGACGGAGGAACCAAGAAGTCTTAAGATGTGGAGGGAGAATGTTGTTCCATAGAAAACAAGTGTTACAAGTACTTGCTGGCTCTGGAAACATTTGATTTGCTGTTCCCACCATGGAAACAGCTGGTTACCCCCAGACAACTTGAGCTCTTATGTTTTATGCCAAATTCTGCTAACTGACCTGATTTCAGAGCCCATGTCAATTGGGAAGTTGCAGAAGGTGGCTGCAGTTGATCAGATAGTCTGCCACATAATACACAGCCATCCTTTTCAGCTTGTAAAGTGTTTAGGGAGGTACTTTCATGAAATAAATCTGTACCCCAACATGCACAAAAAAAGCTCTCTTTAGAGTGCCACATACTGTTAGAATTGTTAAGTAGTTGGTCAAATCCAAACATTTCTCTTCCTGCCCAACTTAACTGGGTGTTTTCCAAAACTCAGAATAATTAATCTGCAACACATCCAACAGAAGCTGTGTGTAGGAGCTATCACTGATGCAGGAGCCATGATACTGAAGGTACACTATCATCCAGATGAGCTGCCACCTGGAGCG
The DNA here is from genome assembly GCF_031877795.1 of Strix aluco. Classification (NCBI taxonomy): domain Eukaryota; kingdom Metazoa; phylum Chordata; class Aves; order Strigiformes; family Strigidae; genus Strix; species Strix aluco. The sequence continues at coordinate 3,858,018 of NC_133932.1, forward strand.
GACAGATGGAGATGAAGGGGAGGAGGGAGAAAAGCCAGTTGACTGAATGGTTTCATTAAGCTGTAAGGAGGAAAGAAAGTATGTAGAAATGAGAATCAAGAGTCTTTAGACACTAGCAACAAGACAGTGTGTTTGTATCGCTCAGTGGAAACAAGGACCTTTGCCCTGTCCTGGTGAAAAGTTTTGCTGGTGTCTTACTAAGAAAGAAATGACGGTGTAGTAACATCCTGACTTTACTTTTCTCCCTGATCCTTCAGAAAGGCTTAGGGAAAGACATGCTCCCCCCACTCCTGAATCCATCCCGCACTAAAGACACAGAGCACTCTGGGGCAAGTCTGTAGAGATTTAGTTAGTTTAGATCCCCAGCCAGGGCAGAGAGGCTCAATAAAACTGCTAGTCTCTCATATTAATACCAAGTCTTCAGGTTTTAATCCCAGGCTCTCAGTGACCTGGAACACCAGCAATGCTAACAACAAACTTAAAGTCACAAAGACGACTAAGTGTGAAACCAGATTTAAAGATTTAGCAGCTATTCTCAGCAGTCTCCTGTTTAGGCAAAATGCGTCAAAGGCATTTGGAAACTACTGAGAGGTGCTCTGAAATGGTAGCTGATTTCATGGCTGACAATGAAAAGCGGAGCAAGGGGCTTATCTCTGAGATAGAAGTGAGCAGAAGGAAAACTGCCACCAGCTACAAGGAAGAGCTGATCCGGCTTCCTCAGTTGCCCGACACTGAAAACATGGCTCCCTCCACCAGTGGCACTTGCCCCGGCCTCCTCCAGAAAATGTAGTTTCAGAGGAAGGAGGGAAGGAATTTGAAGGGGTGAAGAAAGCAGAGCTAGAGGACCGTAACCGGGAATCCGGATGCTTACAGGAGCTCTGGTCACCCACCCTCCTCCTCTGTCCATTACAGCTCAGAGACTCTCCAATCTGCCCAGGTAATGACCAGAGGAAGCAGATTTCCTATCCTCGGATCTGCTGCCACTCTGAGTTTGCAGCAGACATTTTGTAATCAGAGAGCCTGTCAAGAGAGACAAGAGCCTTTAGCAGAAAAGAGGAGTTAATTGCATAACAAGGGATTTAAAATCTTTGCAAAGGGGGACAATAAAAGAAACAATTATGGAGTTTAACCACCGCTGCTGGCACGGGGTTGAATGTCATTTGTCCTTAGCTACACTGATATAGTTGAACAGTGCGCACTTATGGCTGATGTTTCGGTTTGCTGGTGATTTTGGAATGTCAGCAAAAGTTTTGTTTCAAACTAAACCAAATAATTTTTTCTATTTCAAGCATTTAATTAAAAATGATTAGAGGTTTTATTTTAAAGAAAAGTTGCTTCCAATTGACACAAACCCAAGAATTAAATTTTTTTTTGAAAATGGGAAAATGGAACATTTTGATTTTGGAGGAATTTGGGGATACTACTTTGAGAGCTGTCGAAATAGACACAAAAGCTGCCATGTAGTCAGCATTTATTACCCTACTTTATTCTGTATGCATTCAGATACAAACCCAGCTGAGACCGTAACAGTCCATTTTCACAAAGCAGATTTAAGGCCGGTGTTTATTTTGCCTTTCATGCACATTTCTAAAGGCATATTTATTAAGAAGAAGTGTGAGAAACAACTTCTTGACCTGAAGCATCTACAGCTGGCTGGAGGAGGCAGACTTTCTCCTACTCTTGCTCCAAGCAATTACTAGCGGTTCAGCATTACAAGGATTAAATTGTAGCATTTCTGCTATAACCTGCTACAGGGAGCAACTCAGGGCCACTCTGCCTCCCCAAGTGGCATTAGGGAAACACAACCTGAGTACTGTGCCTTTCATAGAGGGAACTGGCAATTTATTTCATGTATTGATGTATGGCAGAAACCATCTCAAGCAGTTTGGGACTTCATCTACACACAGAGCTGTAAGTGCTTTGTCCCTTGGTGAAGCTCTGCAGAGGAAGGGCAGCAGAGATTTACTCACTGACTAAACTCCAACATTACACGTACACATCTGACTGTAACTTCCTTGCAGTTTTATTTTACTCCCTCAAAAGAGAAATTCAACTAGAAATGACTTGAATTCCAGTCTAAGGCATTTGCTCAGATGAGGCTATTCCTAGAGATGCTTTGCAAGCACTGTTCTCCAACTTAAACCTAAACAAAAAGGGAAGCGGTTTGGAAAAAAATTCACCTGAAATTAGGTACCTAATGCAGAGTGATGGATTTTGGAAGTGTTGACTGCTCACAGCTACTGCTCCTTATAGTATCGTTCAGGTGTAAATGCAATAGGAATAATAAAGCAGGTGGAGAGATGTTGGACCCGGAAGGGCAGTTACCCAAGACTTTAACATAGCACTTCAAAGAACAATAGAGATGCCTTAGTAAGTAAGATAATATGGGGTGAGTTTTGAATCGCTCAGTGTTGGCATCTGGGAAATTCAGAAAAACAAATTCTTTATTATAATTTGGTTGGTCCTCATAAAACCAAACCACCTAACCAAAACATGTCAATTTTTAGAGCCTAAAACCACCTTCATGTAAAGAGAAATTTTTTCTCCATCTAATTTTTTACAGGAACTGCTAAAGGAGGGCAGGGAAAGTAATTTGGTTAAAGCTTCACCAGCAGATTTACAGAGACTACTGAAAATGAAACATTCTGTTTGGAGCCATCAAAGTAGGATGGTCTGGGTGGGCCAGACCTGCCCTATGGCTCAGCTCCTTCTGGCCAGCGACTGCTGAGGAGAGGGCGAACGATGACTAATACGACGTGCTCCATCCCAAGAGCTGAGTGCCACACACCCTGTCTGGGCACAGCCAAGCTCCTGCCACCATAAATCCCTCTTTCTAACACCTCCATGAGATCTGCAAAGCGAGACCTGAAACTGCAGTCTTACCCTGCGCTCACAAGAAGCAGAAGCAGCTAGCGACCCAGATTGTAAGCCAAATTATGCCCACTCAGAGACAGAAAAACTTTACTGGTGAGTTAAGAGCTCATTTCTTACTGTGTAGTTTGGGGGCTAGTCTGCCAAAAGGAGGATATTGTGCTAGACAGCTTCTGATTCAAACACATTCACCAACACCTGTGTTTGTCAGGGAAAAAGCATCCTTTTGACTGATACGTTCGCTTTTGCCCCATTCTTCTTTGTTTGAAGATGAACTCTTTGTAAATAATTTAAGCGCATCCCTGACTGGCTGTTATCATCCCAAGGTCTTCCTCCCATCAGTATTCTCCAAGAGGGAGCATGCTTCTTTCCTCCTGTAATGTACTAACTTTTTCATTGCTTCTTTATGCTCACTTCTCACCAATCTAAATAATGGATCAATTGAGGTTTTATTCTTTGCTTTAATTAGGTCTTGAATTTTGAGAGTATTTCACTGTAATTACTTCATTAAACGTGAACTGAAAAGCAAAAACCCCTCCAAAACAAACAAAGTTGTGCTGGTGCTCTTTAATCAGTTTTTTTATGATACATAAAGGCAGGCTCAAAATTTTAAATGAGTATGGAGTTTTTCTCTCAGTTCCATGTATAGGAAAATACTGACAGCCTGGGCTAACTGTTTCAAACCAGCAGAGAGAAAGAAAGAGAAGGACAGAAGGGCACAATACTGCCATGGACCAACTCAGTCAGTCAGTCTTTGACTTACAATGGCCGCAGGATAATAATCCTGCTGTTATTACGCACGCACCTAACTCGCATGCAATTGCCTATGCCCTTGATGCTGTATTTCAGGTCAAAATAATAGGTTATGGAGACACCTAAGTTACACCTTCCTTTTCTTAGAGTGTGAACAAGATGGCATAAAACCAGTATCACAAGTTCCTACCAACTCCCCATCACACCAGGGTAATTCCTCATTGACTGACTCCTCAGATTTTTAACTCCTTCTCCACCAGCTAGCAACTGTATGATACCTAAGGAAAAACGGAGCATCAAATCATGAAGCTTGTATTCACAGGGAGGCAAGGGGGAAAGAGGGTGCAGGGAGGTGGGCAATAGGCTGAAACCGGAGCAACAACTTCTTCCAGCTTTGGAAGTCCAGGGTCAAAATCTGGTTAAGCCAGCAGAAGTTTTAATATCAAATTGAGAGGTTCCCAAGTGGAGAAAGTCTGGTTCCCCCCACTTCGTTAAATACAACTTGATTTTATTTTTTTTTTATTGGGGGGAGGGAGGAGGGGAAAGAGGGCATGATGGAGGGGGGTGATTGAGTCCACCTTCCCGCACTAAAATGACTCAAATTTGAAACAGAAGGCTTTAAAATCTCAATATTTCTAATAGTAAAAACCAAAGCAGAAATGGGCATCTTCAGGATACTGTCATAACAGATTCTGTATAAAACAAGAGAATGAGAAGGAAGAGGACCGCTACGCAGTGCATTTTAAGACCATAAAAATCCCCCTCACAATCACTCCTTCTCCCTATTCCCCCGAGATATCTAACTTTGATAACAACTGAGATGCAACCAGGAAAACACACATCTAATACATTCAGATTGTTTTAGTTCTGGATTTGTACATCCGCTAGCACAAGAAGACTTTGCATGAAGATTAATTGTTTTAAGCTGAACGGGTAAGAAGCAAGAATAATTGCAGTCTGTAAAATCAAGAAGATCCGTGGAGAAGTCCAGGAAGATTCTACGGTGCTATAAATCTCAGGGTGCAGATCTTAAAGTTATATTGTGCAATAATCGTAACAATAGAGTAAGGTGTTTTATCTATAATTTGATAAAGCATCCCATCCCAAACTTCTTATGAATATATAAATCCAGTGGTGTTAGGTCAGAAGGTCCTGCTAGCTCCCAGTCCATCTCTGACACTGGCCAGAAGCAAATGCCCTACAAAAGGGCTATAAAAAACATGACAAAAATACAGCAAAGTTTCTCCCTAGTACATTCTCACAGCATACAGCAACCTATAGCTTAGGGACTTCCTGAGCCAATGCTTACATACATATCTGAGTTTAATAGCCCTTGATGGACTATTCCACGCACTCCCTAATCCTTTTTTGAAACTATTCATAGTTCTGGCCTCCCAGACATCCTGTGGTGACAATTTCCCTATTTAATTGTATAGAGAGTGTATAATACAATGCGAATATTGCAACTAAATGAAGGCTAAAGGGGAAAATGATAAGTCTACAAGCATGATGAAAGAGAGAAGGGGAGGAAATATTTTGCATGATTAAAGGGGATATGATAAGGAGTGGCAGGCTGAAATTATATTCAGCTCAAAGAACAGAAAAGATCTCGGTCTGTCTGGTAGTTATGTATGCTCCCAGTGGATGCGTTGGTAACTCCACCTTAAACTGGACAGGATAATTCATTCATCTGGGAGCAATACCTGGAGCTATCCTGTTCTGGAAGAAACAGCAATCAGTCTGGATGTAACAGCTATTTCTCAACTTTAGCATACAGTTTTACAAAGTCAAAACCAAATTTTTAAAGGAAGAAAGTTTTCCAAAGAGAAGTCTTGGATAGAATTCCTATCTGCTGTCATGGAGCAGGAAGAAAGCAGTTACATTTAATGTTAAGGAAGGGTTGCAGGCTGGGAAAGGCTGTCTCTGGCCTTACAGAGAAGAGGCGTATGGTACAGATTGTTGTGGGATGAATGATGCCAATGGCTCTTCGCAAGGCTGCTTTCAATGCTGTTTTTCTTAATATGTTCGCTTCGCTCTGTTGCTTGGTTGGTAAATTTTTGTTAGTCAAACTGGCCAAGAGGGAGCTGGATTAGTACAGAGGGAGGATTGGTACAGCTACTACCATGATTGTCACCAGAAACATGCATACGCGTATGTGCACACTCATGTGCGCACAAATTTAAAGTGTATAAATCCCTTGGACATCCATCCTATTAAGTAAGAAGGAGCAGAGAATAAGAAATTTTAGGTTACTGCTTATAGAAGGGCTCTTCATCTGTCTCTGGCAAATGCCAAGTGATTTAAAAAAAAAATAAAAGGGGAACAGACCTCAGTGTTTCTAAAATCTCAGTACTGGAGCTAATGAACTCTCAACATTTTTCACAGCTTCCTTCTATTCTGAAAACCAGGCCTACCCCACTGATAGTGCTGGGGGCAGATGTTCCCAAGGCTTTCATGATCCTTATGAATGTTTAACCTTGTGATCACCTTCTCTGACTCTCCTGGATCCCATCTTGGAGGTACTGTGGCCTAGAGGCAACAGGTTAAGTTACTCTCGGTGTCCTGTTCAGCCCATGGCCTCTCTGCAGAGTCTGCCAACAAAAGGGGGTCAGTTTGAAATGCTGGGTTTTCTGATGTGAACGCCTGCCCACCAAAACTGGACGGAATCGACCAACTCATTTTGTATCCCATAGGTTGCTGCATGGCAGCAGCTTCCAAGATTACTGAGCTGGGCTGGATTCAAACTGGCAAGCTATACTGCTATACAATGGCTTTCCATTTCACCTTTGAAGGAAAAATTATCTAAAGTGGTTCTGCCTAAATCAGAGCTTCTACCCCCCTCCCCCTTCTCCACCATATTTCAGGTCTGAGCGTGACATCTGGCATGACACATGGGGAACCTGCAATCTAGAGAACTCATCCATCTTCATAAGTGAAGGACATCCATATATTTCAACAAAGCCTAGGAAAGACTTGCAGCAGGAGGATCCAGTAACCTCGCCAGGCACTCTGCATATTTTATGAATGACAGCACCGACACTACCACAGCCAGCAGCAAAACAAACTCCACTGAAGTAGTCTTGAGAGCACCGACATGGACAGCAGAGGCAAGTATTTCTGGGAGAGGAGACTATCACCGTGTTTCGTTCCTCTGCTTTCCCCCCATGCTTCCTGCTATCTCCATGTATCGGGTCTGGCTGAGCCAGAATTGGTTTTCCCCTGTAGCAGCCCTCATGGTGCTGTGTTTTATGCTGGGAGCTGGCAGGGTGTTGATAGCACACTGGTGTTGTGGCTACTGCTGAGTGGTGCTTACACAGCACCAAGGCTCTTTCTGACATTTCCCCCCCACAGTGGGACGGGGTGGGCAAGATCTTGGGAGGGGACACAACCAGGACAGCTGACCCGAACTGACCAAAGGGATATTCCAGACCATCTGACGTCTACTCAGTATAAAGCTGGGAGAAAGGAGGAAGGGGGTGGGGTCACCCTTGGTCCTCCGAGGCAACCACTACGCGTATTGGAGCCCTGCTTCCTGAGAAGGCCCGACATCGCCTGTTCATGGGAAGTAGAGAATAAATCTGTTTTCTTTTTTTTGCTTCCGCGCGCGGACCTTTGCTTCGCTTTGCTTATATTAAAACTGCTGTTGTTTTACCCACAAGGGTTGTTTTGTTTTCCTATCTTATTTTCTTTCCCTTCTTTGCCCTATTGAGAAAAAAAGGGGAAAGGGGGGGAAGTGATAGAGCGACTTGGTGGGTACCTGGCATTTAGCCAAGGTCAAACCACCACACTCCACAACTGCAGCAATTCACAGTTCTGCCTTCATTCATGGGAGGAGGCGAATGTTCATACACTGGGCAAGGTGAGCCACCAGCTAGCGTGCTCCTCATGCTGCTCTCTCGCAGCCATGCTGCATGTGCTCTATGACAGGGCTCAGTGAAGCATGCCTTGAAGCCATGCCCTCTGCAGCTCCATCTCTGCCTCATTCCCCATCTCCCTTTGTGATGCGTGTCCCACATCCACCTGCAATGCCAAGTCCTTGCTCTTCTCCCCCACTCTGGACCTTGTCCCACTTGTTGCTGTTACAGGCTGCAGTTCCAAAGCCATCTCTTCCTCTGTGGTTACACACCGAAGCTCTGGGAGGACAAGAAATGCTTAAAGCCCAGGAAAGGTGAAAACACTAGCACGGTGTATTTTGCTGTTGAACAAGTAAGACACATGGACAAATATCACTGTCTTCTTTGAAACATTTAGAAGTCTGAGTGTAAAGAATGTCAACCCAGAGCAAACCACGCCAGCCTACTTCCATCTGAACATCAACACACACAGCTTATGGCTCCAGAGAGCAGCTGCAGTGAATGCTGAGGGAATTCTACTGGCTCCTTCTTCTTATATAATAAACCAGAAAAAATAAGTGTTCGTTCTTCTTGAAACAAACCCTCTCTGGTCAAGACATGAGGAGGCCGGGATGAGTTAATATCCTACCTGTCAGTGAACTTGGAGGTGGTGTTTCTCCGTGAGGGGCCACAATTTTAAGTTCTCTGATTCTGTGGCTGTGGGAGCTATTTCAACAGGAGCGCAAACTATTTATATAACACACACTCCAGGCTCGCATCCAAAACGCTGGCCTTTGATCAGAAAAAGATATTATCCAAAGCCAACCTTACAAACACCAGCAAGAGTGCCAGAGTGGCCAGATGGTGCTCGGGTACCACTGCAGCCCCCTGGATCAATTCCCTTGCAAACACTGGCAACTGCGATGGGCAAGGATGCACCCTCCCCCTCCATCGCTCCCTTCATAAATCCAGCAAGGTGTGCCAACTGTCCCCGGCAGCATCAGGCACTTCTGCAGCTCCCTACTGCTCCTCTCACAAGCAAGGCAGAGCTGCCAGTGGGCCCTCACTCTGCCAAATATTGCTGCATCTTCCAATCTGCTTCCCTCTCAAGCACTGACAAAGGTGCTACGACAGCATCACTAGTGATGTGCCTCTCCATACCCTTTCCCTTGCAAGTACCGGCAGTGATGCCAAGGTACTAAAATTGTGCCAGGCATCAATAAAGACCCTTTGTAATAATCCCCTGTTGCAAGAAATGGCAAAAAGACCCAAGTGTCCAGATGGTGCTCTAATAACCTTCCCTTGCCCTTTATGGCTTGCAAACACTGGCAAGGATGCCAAGCTGCCCAGAGTAACCTTACAAATCTTTGAGGGACTCCCTTATCAGAGGAAAAAGAATATTTCAATGCTGCTGGCAGGTAGTTTCTCTTACTCATATGTAATTCACAGATATCTACCAGTTTACAAGCAACTACTCTTACAGTAACTACCACCTCTCTTGTCTTCAACACCAGCAGAGCTGCTCTAAGGAAAACCCCAGATGTACACAGGCAGTATCCTAAAGGCCATGACACAAACCATCGCTGCTAAATTGAGCTTCTTCACCTGTCTGTTTAATGTGATGGGTTTCAGTGGCACAGTGCACCCACTAGCAGGCCATCAATGGCAAATGCAAGTATAGGTTGAGCCTAAGAGTTTGGTACAGGTATAAAGAAGGAAAAAAGAAATCATGCCCTAAGTGATGTCTTAGAGAGCTTATGCTAATTTAAAACTTACGCTGTTCCCACTCTCTGCCTATGATTGCTGTAAATACTTCATGGACCCCCAAACCAAAATCAAGCTTTGGTAGACTAAGAGTAGAGAAGCAGATTTCTTCTAATAACAGCTGAAAGCACTGTCCCCATTTTCCTTCACAGATACCACTTGGCCTCTTTGGCCAGCTACAAACCTACACCGCTTCCACTTGTAAAGGAAAACACTGACAGAAGATGAAAGGCTGCTTCTGTGCTCTAAATGCCTCATACCTTGATTAAAAATGTTTTTGTCAATTAGAGATTGATTTTTGCTGTTCATTAAAGTGATGGATGTCGGTACTGACGGAGGTGATATTTTACCCTGCGGTGGCCTACTGTATAAATGGGTAGGAGAAGCCAGAGGCTCCAGTTTGCTAGGATGGAGTTGATGGCCAGGACTGGGATAAAATAGGCCAGTCAGAGGATGGAGAAATGAGTGCCACAGTCCTCAGGGAGGAGCAGGGGGAAGCTCTCATGGCAGAGTTTTGCAGACAGTCCTTACCACTTTATCCTTCTGAGAGCACAGGGGATTCTGAAGACAGATTTTAAGTAGAGCTGGGGATGTGGGGTTTTTTGTACGGTTGCGCAGTGGGAATGAAGATATGGATTGCACAGATGCCACAAGCTGGTAAGTTTTTACATGCAGGCCATGCAAAATTCCCCCAACTCAAGCAGAGCTTCTCCTCCAGGAATTCACCCTGAGTCCTGCCCTGACACTGCCATCAAAAAAGCATTCCCTGAGAGGAAGGAAGGGCTGTCCTTAAGCTGCACAGGATAGGTCAAGCTAAGGTATGATTTCCATGAGAAAATCCAAGAGCTTCAAATACATAACCAAGGGCTGTAACACAGCTTTCCAAAAAATTAACCTACCTTCACCATCCACTTTCTGCAGGGCAGGGGCTACACGTTACTTGTGTTGCTACCAGCGAGGGTAAGACAGGGAGTTACTAGGAACCTCAGTATTTTCCAGCGCCGTACCCGTCTTGCTTTTGACATTATTAGCCCAAGCTATGTGGAGGAGGAAAAGCAGGAGTCACTGCACAAGCAGCCCTACATGAAATAATAGAGGAGTCACACCACCTACGGGAAGTAGCGGCGCACATGCAAATATGACATCTCCCTGGGGCTGGAACTCCCCAGAACTACCAATATCTGCAGAAGAGAGTTTCAGCATCCACACATCTTCTGTACTAAGATACGGCCCCCTGACAACCCAGCTGTTTTTTTACAGATTTTTGCAACCTACTGCACATCCATCCATGCTTTTGCAGGCATGGAAAGAGAAAGAAACGTGACTCTTCTTTGTCCCAGAGGACAAAGCAGGAATTCAAGGGCACAATTTAGTGGCCCGACAATAGTCCCCGTGTAAAATGTCCCAGAGTCTCCAAGAAACCCACGTGCCACTAGCAAATACAACAGACCTTAGAGCAGCTTCACTCTGCTGGGGCATAGCAGGAAGATTTGGGTGTACAAAAGGGGACCGTTACAACTACATTAGAGGGCTGAATAACGCCCTTCATGCCGTGCTGTCCCCGTCTTCAGGGGGGATGCAGGGCTGCCACATGGCAATCGCTAACGCACAACCAGGGGCTGAAACGCAGCGCTGCAAAAATCAACCTGCCCCCTTTTCGCCGCTCAAAACTGTTATCTGTAGGTCCCCCATCTCCTTCAAGTTCCAGTTTTAGATACAAACTGTGTGTGCGTATAAACACACACACAGACACATATATTTATATGCTGATGAGATCGTTAAATTTATCAGCTCTCCAATTCATTTGAGGTTCGTTATGGAGCTGCAGCGCTGCTCTTTTCATCTGGAAATGGAAAGGAAACAGCCTTTACCCCTTTCACGAAATTAAAGCGAAATGGGTACCACTTTATTTTAAGTGCCCATTAACTAAAGCGTAACTGAAACCAAGTTACAATGGGCGCCTCAGGGGAATGTACATAGGAGACACACGCATACACACACACATACACACACACCAGCAGCAAATGGCGTCAAGGCACAAAAATCAGGCCTTGTGGAATAAACATCAAAGCACTTCATAGTGCAGTGATAGTTAAAAGCCTATTTTACACCCAGAAATGGGGAGAGATGCAGGTCCAAGAGCTCTCCAGTCCCCTTGAAAGACTCATTTAAGTCTTATTAAAATATTACCTGCTTTTTTTTTTGCCTTTTACTGGATTTAAACTCTTAATTCATCTTCTGTAATTTTTTCTGCACTTGGCTATTGTGAGGGGGAAAAAGACTCAATACTGTTAGCAAAAAGATCTAATTGCTAACTTCTTTTCATCTCAGAAGACCCCTCTCCCTCCTCCTTCTCTCTTTCCTTACAGGTTGGGTCACCGCAGCTTTCTTAATCTTTGGAGATTATTCTTCTGTGGTTTGATGAGACTTCACTAGACTCTTAAATCTTTTCAGTTCACCTCATTTAAATATTTTGGCCAATTCCTGAAGTTAATGATGATGAATAGGATTAAGATTAAAGGCTTAAAAGGGTTAGGAGGAGGAAAAAATATATTTCATTTCCAACAATGCATACAGAAGTCTCCCTTACTCTGTGTTGCATTCTCTTTCCATCAGGGCTGTAGCTCACAGCTCTTGGCCGGTCTCTGACGTGGCTGCATCTGTCTGTCTCTCTGCAACCTCCCTCTTTAGCACTGAGTTCAGCAGAAAAAGATCAGGACCTTTGCACTCTCTTTGCATGCGCTCTCACTTGCTCTCTACACTGTCTACCTCTGCTTGTGCTCTCTGTGCTTCCTTGACTTATTCAAAACCCACATATCCAAGTATAACCTTTCAAAGATGTCAGTCTAAAAAAAAATAAGCACACATTTATATAGTCAAAATTATCCTCATCATTTTGCACAGACATTTAGAAGACAACCAGCCTGAAACTGTTGTCTGTGCATAGTATAACCCTTTCCTGAAGAAAGAAATCTTCTCCTTTATTCTTCTTTCACTCCTTTCCATCCACTGATTTCCTCTGCCAGAAAGTTGAAAATCCATCCTCACCACCTTTGAAGACACAGAAATCAGACCAAACTCTAAATCTAGCTGTAACTAAGTATGCCCTATTTCCCCATCAGTCTTTTTCTTACAGAAGATAATTTCACAGAATTGCAATGTTAGGAAGTCTTTGGTCGCTTTGGACAGACTTGAATCCCTCTGGCTCCTGTTTCAGAATCAGTGGAGGAGAGAGCTCACCGAGGGACTTGAATGGATGATACAAGTTGCCAAATGCAACCAGGCAATTCTCTCTCAAACCCAGCTTTGCTAGGTGAATTGTGAGCTGGTGATACTATACCCTGACAAACCTCTCCTCTGCTGCAGCTGAAGCAGCACAGAGAAGGTGACTGAGACAGCAGCAGTCAGTTCCTGGCACAGCACAAGAGCAGGTCAGCTTGCTGGCGCAGTACAAGACCCCTGCTCTGACAGGGGGTGACCATGATTATCTAGACACCTATCTTCAGTTCTCAGTGCTGTAAATCTAGGTCTTCACCAACACAAACTTTTTAAACAGGTGGGGAGAGGGTGAATACATTTTCTAGCCTTCAGTGAGAAAGCTGCATGAGAGGGAACAACGTTTATGATGCTAAGGATTAAAAATGGCTTATTGGGGGGAACAAAGTGGAGCTATGGGTCTGCTGCAGATTTCTGGCATATTGAACAAACTGTACTAAAGCTTTAACCTTAAATATTTATAACTATATTTACCAGAGTTCATGTCAGACTTGGTTCAGACAGAGTTTGCATAAAGGCACTGAGGTCCTTTAACAGAGGAGGAATGTACACAGTGCTGAAGTCAGTCTGAGCTCAATAAAAGATGAGCAAGGAGGGGGGATGAGAGCAGAATGGAGCGAGCTGAAAGATCATTCGGTGTTGCCTTAGGCAAAGCACCAGCAAGTCCACACAAGAAGCAGCTCTGCTAACAAGAGTTAAGGATCGAGTATGACCAATACCAAACTTGAAGGGGAAAAGCTAATGGGATGTAAACATGGACAAGCACAAGGATTTCTCACTATAGACGGAAGGAAATGTAAGTACAGTGAGCAGGCCTATTTAAGATCACGCTTGTACAACACCCTCACCACCTCTGTGCTTTGGCCAGCATGAGTGGAAGAGACCCCAGGCGTGTTCACAGTTCAGGGGAACTCGGCACTAGCAACGGAAGGACACAGCTTGCCTCCCGGAGGACAGCCCAAGTAGGGGTGACATTTCCTAAGTAAGAGGTGACGTTTCCTCATTGCCGAAATGAGAGACTTTTTGGAAAATCCTAGACATCGCAGACACTGCATAGTCATTGTCCTGGCACAACAGAAAGGGGGCTTTCGCAGTAGAGATTGCTTCTCTTAAATGTGTTCAGAAACATGTCCGGTTCTTTACACTTATTAAAAGTCTCAGTAGCACCTTCTCTAACTGCAGGGTGGGGAAATCCTAGTGTGCTCAACAAAGTCAGAATCAAGTGTTTTGATTGACACAATGGGCTTGAATCAGAGACTTCCAGAGATAAAAACAGAAGGTAAAGAATCAAGTGGTTGTTCATCAGCAACTGCAGAGCAGTCTGGTAACTGTGTGGGATTTTACCAACACACAGAGGCAGATTTTGAGGGGCATATGGACTAAGGGGATTGTAACTCCTTAAAACTACTCCTTAAAAGTCCCCTCCACTGCCAAGTGAAGCGAATGCTGGAAGAACAGCTGTGATGGGTATGGGGAGTGCAATGGCCCATCACAGCTACATCCATTCCCAGTGCACATTTTCCATCTTCATTTGCTGCCCTAAGCATTTGTGCAGATTTGCTAAATAGTACACAGATATCATATTCTATGGCGAAGCAATCTCTTTGCAAAATGCACTTGGTTGTAAAGGCTTCATCTGAAGTAATGGTTGAAAGAAAGGAAAAAGAAAAATGTGGTTTCCATTTTTTTCTTTTTCAAGAGTGAAATATTTTCTTTTTAACTGTATCAAATATCAGCATTTGGAAACTGTCAACAGGATCCATGTATTGATATTAAAAGAAAATTAAAATTAAAAGCAAATTTGAAAGAGAAGAGAAACAAGGTTTAATGAAGATCTTTTTCATCTCTTGTTTCTAGAATGCAAGCCTTCAATTCAGTAAAAAGGACCTAAGGATATTTATTGCTCCAGGATCCAGGACCTTCAAAAGAGAGATATAAAGAAACATCAAAGGCAGGTGTGTGCATGCATGTGTGTGCTGCCCGTGTGTCTGTGCATGTCTCTCCTCTTTCCCAGGGGCACAGCCACAGCCTGGTGCCCTGCCTTGACTCCGTAATGAGATTGGGTTCCCTCTGAGCTCGCTTTTCTTCAGCCTTGGCAATACAATCATGTCACTCAAGTTGGGACTTCAGCCGCCCGCAGCTATAAACCTGCCCAATTTCCTGAGAGCTCTTGGGATATTCTTGACCTAGGCTGCTGTGCTACTTTCCCTGAGCCTCCCTTTTAACAATCACTTATCAATTCAGCTGTTTAGCAAATAACTGGTCATAAAGAAATGCTGAAGTCAGTGAAAAAAAACCCACCAACATTCCCATCCTTTACATGTGCAAAAAAATTAGTATTTCAGAACTATTTCACACCTGGGCAAGCACAAGTATCTGATGAAGCTCCACAGGGAACTAAAAAGACAGGCCAATTCCAGGTCGGAGAGGTGATTCTCATGCCTATCTGGGTATGGGAAAGCCAAATCTGCACCCCTGCTGTGACTGTGGCAGTGCAAGATCTGAACCACGTCTCCCACGTCTCCAGTACCACAAGCTAGTACCACAAGCAGGTACTAGCTGCTTGATATGTGATATTCCCAAAAGCTAGAATGAAAAATTTTCTAGCTGATGATAGGCTTACATAAATACAGCCTCGTTTAATAAATTCACATCTCACAACTAAAATGAAATAAAAGTCACCAACTAATTCAAGCTCTTTTAACAAAAAATTCTGTTATTGCCCAGGCACTAGTAACAATGATGTAAAAACTCATGTTGGTAACTGAAAAAAGCCTGTCTGAGCAGATGCTGTTGGTGGATCTGTCTGTGTCTGCCCATGGCTTTATCACTGAGCTATGCCTGTTCCCGACCTTTACTTCTTTTGGTTGTGATTAATGAAGAGCCATCCACCAGGTAAACCTCACTTTGGCTGAGATTCTTTTGACAGCTATTAAATCCTATGTATTTTTTATTTTACCACTCATTTGTTACAGTGCTGTGCACACAGAAGTGGAGTGGCAGCTATGAATTCAGCAATCATCAAGTCTTGGCATTGATCAAGGTGAGTATTTTCATTCAAGCATTCTTAAGACTCTTGTCAGTGCATGGCTGCTTCCTTGCAGGCTCCCAATAATCTCGGTGCCATTTCTTCTGAATGAGATAAAAATAGCCTTTATCGATAAAGACTACTGAGACCAAAACAGTAGGTTTTGCCTCGAGAATTAGATCAGTCCAATAGTTGGGTTTATAATACCAACATGGAGACTACTCTATGCCAGCCTGATAGAGCCATACGTCAGAGAACAAGAATGGACTGAGCAACGAGGAAGAGATTCAAAGGCAGAAGTGGACAGACAAAGCAGAAAGCATTCCCAACTTTAAACCCTAGGCATAGAGATTTACGGGGGAACAACCCAAAGGAAAAGATTCAAATGATTTCCATTAGCTGAGACAGTCTCCCAGCCCCAATATATCTATCATACAGTAGGAGCAAGGACGCTCTAAGTAGACAAGTGGAAAGAATGAAGATGATGTTGAGCTCTGCATAAAGTTGTAGGTGGGGGCCCACAATTAGAAATTCAGAGCTGTGCCATGTGCTACCATTTAGATCTGAAGTTCTAGCTGGATCATGTTCGAAGAAAAGGTCAACCCCAAAGTCACATCTGGCTTTAGAGCCAAAGAAACCCCAAGAGTGGATATGCTGAGTCCCACCACTAAAGTCAATGTTAGGAATGCAAATAAGAAGAGTGCTCCTAAAAGGCATATTTGGAGAATGGCCAAAGCAAAAGAGTCTGATTCCCTTCAGCCCACCACGATATAAATCAGTCATGCTGCTGAAAAACGGCAGTACCAGCGGGACACGGGCCCAGGTTGCGTGACAGCGGGAATGTGCAGGATACTCTCAGTTATGCTCACATACCTCCTAGCAGCCCTGGAGTTTGCAGGTTAAAGGACAAAAATGATTACTAGCAGAAGTGGAAAGAATTTCACAGAAGTCGGTGCTGTAATGCTCTCTGTGCCTGCTCTGAATTTCTCCCCGAGCACAAGAACTTTGAGACTAATTTCGCCATGGCTCATGGGATGAATGTTGTCTCTTTTTTCTGCGTAGAAATTATCTGGAAATGGTGGGTTGCTAGTTTAGTTTTATGAGCTACTAAAACTATTCTTTGAATAATAATTGGCCTGAAGTTCATCTGTTGAAAGAGTTCAATATTCAGCATTCAGCTCAGGGCAGCAGCAAATCAGCTCTGGAAGGGGGGGGCTTGGGGGGAATTACTCCCTCCAGAGTCACGGCCACACCACATGTGGCAAACCAAGTTTAAAATAGCTGCAGACAGAGAGGAGATATGTCATTTGGAAATTACTTGTGCGCTGTTTGAAGCAGCCGTTAACCGTGCAGCAAACAGACTCTGCAAATAGAATTGCTGTGTGCAACACAACCTGGGACTAATGTAACCTCCTGTTTCCGATTACCGGGACAAGCTCTGAAGCCTGCCATCCACAGAAACTAATACCAAGGACTAGGGAACGGTGAAAGTTTTATGGAAGACAGGGCGACAGAAGCCGGTCCGGATGATTAAAATTAAATCTCCAAAAGGAATTGATTGTCTCTCCTTGATTCAGAGCACTAACTCTAATAAGATCTTTCATCATAAGGAGGCCTCCACAAGCCTGGCTTTGGAGGAGAAAGTAATACTGTGAATTTCTAACCATGAGAGTGTGAATTTAAATAAAACTGGATATGCATTTGCCTAGCTTGCAGGCAGTGACCAAAAAGAAGGGAAAAACAAATCTTAGCTGATAACACAGCTTATTGAAATGGTTCCACGCAGCAAGTTAAACCAGACAAAAACAATGCTGAGATGCAATGAGTCTGTTTTGCTTTTATTTCCTTCTAAATTAGCCATTCAGATCCATTAAAAGTGGAAATTTCAGCCTATGCTGGACAAATACTCTCATTGCCAATTGAGAAAGGAGCTCTGTTCAGCCAAGTATGTATTCCTTCCAAGTATATATTCCCTTAAAATGGTAGGACTGGCCAAAGGGCTCAACTATGGCATGCTCCCTTTCCTGCTCTGTGGGGAAGTCACTCTGTCTCCCCTACAGACACAACGATATTTCCTTGCGCTTTAATTCTTATACCTCTCCCAAGGCCACTGGACTTGGGCTCTCTGGGTAGGCAGGATATTGGCAGCTCAGTCCACTGACAGCAAGGTGAATACCCTGAGGAGGTGTTGTATTGCTGGTGGTACCGCCTTTTACATTTGCAGCAATAAGAGTAGCTCTGCAAAGCTCGCCTTCCCTGGCCTTTTCTCACAAGTTACTGCTCTGAAAGGTTTTGCTTTGGGCCAAACGAAATAATTTGGGTCAAGTGAAACGATGTTTTCCATCTTTTTTTTTCCCCTTCCTATATGAAAAAGGAGAGCAACCGAACAAGAGGCAAAATAACCAACGCAAAGAGAATTTGGATTGACGCAAGCCAATTTTTCTATCTCCAAATGTTTTGTTTTAGAAGCCGAAGAGAAAAATATTTGCACAGCCTTAACCCTAACCAGAAGAGTTCATTAAGGAACTGGTGGCAGTTTGCACACCGTATAGGTGTTAACTTAAACTACACACGTTTTAATTTGAGTAATTACGTTCTCTGGGCCTAATTCCCACTAGTTTAATCTGGGTATTTTCTGTCATCACTTGTTGTACCCAACAGTTGTAAAATGTTACCATGCACTATTAAACAGCTGCTGCCTTCCACAGGTGGCTGCCTTTCAGAATGAGGTGAGGATGTCTCCTGTATTGCACAGAGGAGTTGTGAGGTTTAATTCATTCATGTTTGTGAACAGCTCTGAAAGTTTCATTTAAAACCTGCCGTATTCTTTTCAGGCTACATTTCCCAATAGAAAAGAGTGCAAAGTAAAATAGCAGCTTTCACAGAGAGACAGTGGACACATCTGCAGCTAGGCTGATCATAAAGGGATACTCCTATATAATACACCGGTAAGCCCTACTACACTGCATGGTGTGCATATGCATCTTTCAATACATACTATGCATATATTTCAATACAAACATACATCATGTTTCAATAAATCCAGTACTACAGTCCAATAGCTTTGGCCCATGTGTATTCTCATCAGCTTCAGTAGGATTATCAGCAGAACAAAAAATGCAGTATTGGACACCTCTGAAGATTTTATCTATAGTAAATATGAAATAAGAGATATGTGGGGAATTCATTCAGGTCTTGGGCACGTCTTTTGCTTCTGTGTTGTTCAATACCACTACAACCACAAACACTTTCCAGGTATACAGTGAACCTTGTTTGATAGAACTGTGGAATTGAACGAACAAAACTATGTCCTGACTTGGATTTACAGCTGATTTACAGTACTCCTTCTCCTGAGCCTAACCATTCAGCCATACCAATTTGACCAAGCACTTTGTCCCCTTGCTTGAAAGAGTAAGGCAGAGAAGATCCAGTTCCATTGGTCCAGGCTTTGCCCACAACAAACCAGAGCTATTACATACCAAGTCACTTTAGTGTTGGTGTCCGTCCTCATTCATAAGGCGTGTAAAACAAAGGAACTTTACCCTGGTCTTCCTCTGTGATATGACCAAAGGATGAGGAGGACAAGTCTCAGGATCTTGGGAGGGAGGGAAGCAGGCAGGGAGGGAGAGGACAGCAGAGAGGGAGAAAGGGAGACAGGGAAAGGCAGGCAGGTCTCCCCTACTTCCTCCTAGACCTTGAAAACAAGAGTTTTTGCGAAAAGTTTACCTTGTATCTCCACAATATAGTAACTGATCTCATTGTTGCTTGCAAGAGTTCTCTCAGGACTCAAAGAGCGTGAGCTGTTTACAGGAGAGTTAGTTTCTTCTAGTTAGATAGCTAGCTATCACAAATGTTGATCCATCACCACAATCCAGGGTAGTTCCCTTTTAGTCTGGATAGCATTTGATAGTTAGAAAGGTACGTGGATACACAACTGTGCAGTGCGGACTGTCTGCTTGTGCCCCTCAGGCACCCAGGGCTGAACTCCTGTGCCCTAGCTATCGACTTCAGCTGTGCTGCCTGCTTTCAACAACTTGCATTAAAACTTCATGGTACGCTCTTGCTTTTTTGCCCTTGTTCAAATGCAGAAAATACTGGATAGTCCCTTCAGGCCCTTGTAATTCAGGCTCCAGACTACATCCTGGCACCTGTCTGCTTTTTCTGTCCCAGGAAAGAAACGGAGCTACTTCATGGTTAGTTTGGGTAACAACAGAAATTAATTAGATAACTGAGTTGTGGACTTTCTATAAAATCTCTCCACAGAGCGCAAGCAGGAGTCAAAGGCTCAGCAAGGCAAGAGGAAAGGAAGGAGGAAGAAGAGAAGTTTGGGGAAGGACAACAGAAATAGGAAAATGTCATGTGTGGCCCGTAAAGAGACAGTTCACCAGCTGCAAGTAGAGACTCGGAGACGAAGGCAAGGCTTTGGGAAAGGAAGACTGCGAGAAGGGTGGAGCCTAAAACTGCGACAGGAGGAATAAGCATTTCTGGTTTAGCAACTGGTGGTAGAAGTGAACTTGTCCATAAAATGACAGAGCCCATCTCTACACTGTAGCGTCTGTGCTAAGGTTATTCTTGGCCTGGAGGGGAAAAGACCCCGACCTTAGAAACAAGATGGTTTTGTTTTAGTTTTTTCAGGAGTGGGACTGGGGGAGGGGGGCGCTTTTTAAATTTTCAACAGTAACCACAACCAGAAGTGAGGAAACTGGGCATGCAGTGTAAGCTAAGAGTGTGGCAGAGCCTCTGACCCTCCCCAGCACTGCTCCGATACCCTTGGCCTACACCACACTCCAGCTCTGCTTGGCGTTTTTGCTCTTTGGTGCTGTGGAGGCAGACCTCCCGGCCTGACTAATTAGCGTGGCTGCACCTGTAATAAGGTGCGCCAAAGAAGACAATACTGACAAGAGACAGCAGCGGGATGTCAGGATTTCAGCTCATGGCTGCCTGCCTCAGGAGCACGTGACAGAAGAACAGCAGCAACCGTCCACCTTCAGTAGAGAGGGGCAATGCTGCACATGAGCTACCTGCATGTCCCCCCTGAGCAAATGGGGGCACGTGCATACCCCAGTCCAAGGGGAAACCCATGGGAGAGACTGGGTTTCCTCCTCCTGCTTTGTGGTCCATTGTTGGGCTTTTGTGGGAGGCCACAAACTGGTTGCAGAAGAGCAGCGCGGAGCTCCCACTCCCTGGCCTCACTCAGGCACTCTTCAGTGCTCATCCTCTTGGTGCTGGTACAGACACAGCCCGCTATGAGCACAGGTCTACACACCCTACTGCATCCCAACAGCAGAAAGACATCATTCCAATGTACCCACGATGAGTAGGAGGCTGGGCTACTGGGGTCCACTCCAACCTGAATTACCCTACCACCCCACTCAATAGGCTGAGGGCCCTTCAACAGCAGTAGCCTCAGCAGGCACGACGTGTGAGGTCTTCACCTCAGATGGTTTTCAGTTACCCACAGACAGACACACATGCTCACACTGTACTGATGAAAGACACTGTGAAATGCTGATCTCCATTAACTGAGTCTCCTCAGGCTCTTTCTCCAACCACGAGGACCTCATCTCCAGTGCTTGCGCTGCCTTTGGTGACAATATTTCTTGCACAGCTCACCATCAAGAGCTGCTGTCTCCTACCTTGCAATCTTTTTTTAGGGGTACCTTTGTGCTGCACAGGAAGGAGACATGCTGAGAGGAACACGAAAAAAGTAGGAAAGGAGGCTGGGCAGGAGAAGTGGACAGCAGCTCATTTAGGTGCGTGCTGAAGACAAAGTGGCAAGCAAAGAAAGAAGTTGAGGAGAAAGAAGGAAGGTGAGTGGCAGGGAAAGGTCCACTGAGAAACTGAGAGGGACATGGAGAGTAGACAGATACAGAGGGAGATCAGAGCCGGCAGCATGACAGAGAGGGTGGAAGACCAGGAAGGGTGTTTCCATTTGTATTTTCATCTGATAAAAAAATGTGCTCACATAAAAAAAATGCCACCTTAGAGAAAGAACAGCTCAGACAGTGAGAAAAGAGGTTTTGACAGAACAGCCAACTTAGGAAAGACCTGTCTGCATAAGTGATCAGCTCAAACCACATCAACAACTTACACGGTCCAACCTTCCCTCTGATTCAGACATTCTGGCCCTGGCTTTACTGACTGGAGTAACTGGGTCACCAACCACCGCACCAAGGTGGCTATTCTGATTTTTTTAGACTCAAACTACCACGGCATCATACAAGGTTATGGGGATATACCAGCCCTCTCAGCACAAACGTAGGGCTTTACTAACCTGGCTGGCATGGCAATTTCCTTGATAGACATGGCCCGGATTTGTTTTGAGTTTTGTTTAACTTTAATAGCTTTATCCTTGAAAGATAGAGGAGAAGAGGTGGTCTTAAATTGAGAGGAGGGAGTCAATAAGCCTCCTTTCATTAGATAATGACTCTGCCTGCTCTGTACTCAAGATTTAACTCTAAGCCCCTTCCATGAAGTAAAATAGTCTGGTTTGGCTCTGTGTGTGTGTATGTTAAAGGAAGAGGTAGATCAAATTCAAGAAAGTGCTGAACACTCCTGCCCTTTGCTTTGTTGGTTATTTGTCCTCACCGGCAACTGGCCTCCCTCAGAGAATGCTGGCTTGCGGATGAAATGAAATACAATACAGCTGTATTTTGTATAGCATTTCTCAAGTAAACAGGATCACAATTGCTCTGCAGGCTAAGTGATAAAAAACAGCACAGAGAGATGGAAATTAAGAGACAGAAATGATGGAAGAAAACCAGCTGCTTCCAGAGGAAGGAAGCACAGCTCTGCGGATGGGCACAGGCTCAGCTCTTAGATCTGCCACAACTTCACGCTTTGACCTTGAACAACCTGCTCGACCTTACCAGGGCTCAGTTTCCAGTGCAAGACTTCTGCTTATTAACTCTTTCTTGTCTCGGGAAGTCAGAGGTGACTGCATTCGTGTCTGTGGGGTGCTTTGACACTAACCAGGCAAGGGCTTAAATGGCTGGGTAGGTAGAAGTGTGCTGGAAGGTAATGGCACGCAAAGTGATCAGAGTCTTTCAGGATGCCAATACCTAAAAAAGAATCACAATACTTCACTGAGCGTGATGATGCCACTGAAACAATTTAGCAAGTGATGTTGAAACAAGGAGGTGAGAAGCAAATTTTGCTGCAGTAGGACAGCCTCGCCTCACACCCAGTGCGACAGGAGGAGACAGCAGCCATCGTATTCCTTAAAAGCAGTTTCACTCTGGGGACAGCTATTAAGGAATGGAGTAGCTGCCAGTGACAGAACTGTCTGAGCATGTTAAATCTGGGTAGCATGTGGTACGGTGGTCATTTATAACCATGATACTAACAGTACACAACATATTGCTTATCACTATCAGAGGGTCGGGAAGGATGGCTAGAAAAATGCCTTGCAATCTGCTGCTGAGCAGCTCAAACACGGAGAAGCATGAGAAGTGATGACCCAAATGGCTAATGAACGTGTTTCATTATATGTTGACTGTGAACAGCAGGCTGACATAATACTTTTCAAAATAAGACATGATTTTGAAAGCACTTTCCATTTTTTTGAGCAACCTGGTTGTCTGTTTCAGTGAAGAAGAGGCTGGTGTGCTCCTCAGTCTGGCTGTGGAGAGGAGAGGCTGCAGGATACTACTAAACACTGATTTCTAGGGGTCCAACCATTTCCCTCCCTGTCACAAGCTTGGGCTCCTGTTCCCCTTTAAGGGACATAACTAACAATAGTTGGACAGAAAAAGAGAAGGCACAAGCAGGTGGTTGGCTAGGACACATCATTTTCACAAGACAGATGAGGGAAAAACCTAGATATTAGAAGTTAGCTCCTTGCTTCTGTATAAGGGACTTGAGCACTTCTGCCCCTTCTCCCCTCTCCTCCCTAAATCTCCTTCTATTTCCACGTCCATCATCCCTGTCCCTTGCAGCTAGTTCGGGGCAGAGACATGAATTAGAGTGGATAGAAGTTGAGAGAGGGCCCTTGGAGAGAGCAAATGGGAAGCTACTGCCCCAGGCTGCTGCTGCCCCTGGAAGCAACGGGCCACGTGTTGACCCACGCAAAGCCTCCAGCTGCACGGAGGCTGGCTGCTGCCTCCCTGCTTGCCTGCCACATCGTTCACTGCCCATTGGCCACATGATACAACATATGCAAACCCTGACCCCAAAGAAGCACAGAGCAGGCGCCAAGGCAAGCGACTGCTGGCAATGCACGCTGCCAAAGCACCTTGTGCCTACCTGCGTGGTGGCAAGGGTGTGGAGAAGGCAAGGCACCAGACTCAGCTGCATCCCCCTGCTAGAGGGACTTGGGTGCATTCACTGCCTCCACTTAATTGGCCTTTGCGGGGAAGCACAACTTGGTGTGTGAATATCAATAGGATCTTTAAATCTAGAGAGATATTCTATCCTGAGAGAGTTTCCTGAAGCCGGGCGCTTCAGATCGACGGCTCGGCAGGTATCGCACCAATCTCACAATTGCTTTTGTGCCAGCTGTGGGAATCACAGACTCAAGTCCTACAGATATCTCTCCTTACGTAGGACACCTTTCCTCCTCTCCTCACCACGGCCCCAAGTCAGAGCCAAGCCATGGACACAAGCATCGTTTTTCTCAGCCTGCAGAAGCAGTGTGCATCAAGTCAGATGCATCTCCTGTGCATCACCATAGCAACGAGATCAGGCCTGGTGTGGAAAATGAGGGGCAAGGGGAAAAATTAAGGAAGAGAGCTCTGCAGATAAGAGATGGCTGCTTCTCCCTCAACTGGTGGCAGGCAGTACAGACCAAGAGGAGCCCGCAGGAGTGACGTCCGTCTGTGCCGCTGCTGGGGCAGAGAGAGACCACCCAGGAGCTGCAGCTCACGAACATATTCAGGACTAAGAGGTAAGGCTGAGGACATGGGACAGGCATTGACTGGCTATATATCAAGCCCCTTGAGCCCGCCAGACATTAGCGTCTTTATCATTGAATTGCAACACCGCGTTGGTCCGAGAGCCCAAATCACAGCTGCACTGAGGTCTTTATTCTTTACACCAGTATTTAGGCCTTGCTGCCGAAACCCTTCTCTCTCGTGGCACTTCTAACAGCACTAACTCCAAACAGTAACATAAAGCACAACAGATCAGCTGCCTTGTGCCTGAGTCCCTGAGAGCTGTCCAGATGGCCTGGTGAGGAAATCCAGTCATGATGGGAACTTGTGGGAAGCCTACAAAACCAGCTTGGGCATGGCTCAGCAGCTTTCCTGCCCGGTTTGCATGAGATCTTGTAACCTTACAGATGACGCCACTCCTTGGACTCTTGCTAGAGCTCAAGTTACCTTCCTCTATTAGAGTGTCCCAGGCTGCGACTGAGCCCCAGATACATCCCCGTGGGACCCTCCCTACCGCATCCCCGTTGTTCAGACCATGGCAAAAAGATCAGAGCAGCTGCTGTGCCTGAAAAGTAGCTCTCATCATCTTCTCCTCAAGTGTCCCCAAAGTGGATAGCTGGCAAAAATCCTTAGAAAGCCAGAACACTGACACTTTTAGGAAAGCCTTCCTTCAGGGATGTGAGTACTACTGGGACCACCTCACATGTCTTGACCTCATAGTACACATGGCCCCAATTTTCACGCTGACTTCTGCTGACCAAAGCTCTACAGAAATGATTAAGAAACTGCTATCAGTTGCCGCTAGGGGGAAGAAGGTTCTTTAAACGACAGTAGGTGGTTTTGGAGCTGACAGAGCTCAAGTTTGATCTAGCCACTCCAGCTGAATGTAAATAGGGTTTTTTATGCATCTCTCATTACTTTTCTTAGTAAAGAGAAATTAAACCACAATCAAATGCTGTGGTCACCCTGCGTTCTTCTCTGGCACCCTCCCAGATAGGACCCTCCATACAGTTTGTGCCCTGGAAAAGCCACGTTTTAGCAGAAAGCCGAATGCTGTCCCTCTCTGGAGTCTGGCTTTGACATACAGGATTTCAGCCTCTCTCAGCAACATCTAGGCTTCATCCCTCTTCGGCTGTACTCATGCTACTACCTCTTGGAGTAAGGCAATCAGTATAAACTTCTTTTCCAGATCCCCTGCTTAACCTCAGGCAGACCTATATAGCTTTAAGTAGCATATTACAGTAATAAGGGGCCATGACTATTTCTGAGAATATTCCCTCCTTGCCATTAGTAACCCACCACGATAAGCAGCTCTATCTTCACTGCTGCCACCAGTCACTTGCAGGCCACTGGAGCTGCAAAGAAGGACAGAGCAGCCTGTCATAAAGAAAAAGTGAGAGGAGTGCATAAACTGGGAGAGAGGGTGGGGGAAGGAATAAGCATTGACAGTCAAAATGCGAAAAAGATGAAATGCAATTTTTCTTCAAATGCCTGGAGACAAGACAGATCTCCCGGCTTCCTTCCCCTCCCTTGCCCTCTTGCCTGAAAAGAGAAGAGGTAGTTAACATAGGAAAGCCCCTCAAATAAGCCCTGACAGCCACATATTCAGAAACTGATGGCATTTCCCTAAACACTGTTTGTAAAATGGTAATTATCCAGCAGGCAGTGACAGCTGGCACTTAGCACTGAGAGAGAACATGAGCGGACAAGAAGAAAGGGATCCTGCCGTAATTGAACAAAGGGTAAAGAAATATATAAAACATAATCAGAAAAATACAAAGATTGCTGGCTGTGCTAATAGGTCACTTCAGCTTCTTGGTTCATGTTGAAGTGATTGAGTTTGAATGCAGATTCAGACTGACATCCTCCAAAGCGTTCAGCTGGGAGCAGCACCTCGGGGGGGAGCATCGGCGGCAGCAAACCTGAGGGGCTGAGCAGCCAGCAGCGAGCACGTGGGTGCCAAACTGGTGACCGGCTTTTTCAGTCAGTGTCTGGAGCACCTGCTCTCCAACTTGTGTCACAAGATGAGCTGCTGGGAACGAGAGCTTCTGGGTAGACATTTCCTCCCTACTTCAGACCACCTCAGCAACCCAGTTATGCCACAAAATGAAAATGAGTCTTTCATTGGAAGCATCTACCCTGGACAAAGCACCAGGCAATGTGCTTTAGAGAAACCTCTTGAGTTGGACAAGGAGGCAGCGAGGCCCATCTCCTAATCCTCTGGTATTAAACAAAAAATCCACTTCTGGGATTTTTTTAGGGCCATGGAGCAGCCTGTCAGTTCAGATATCAGTTCTGACAGATCTGTATGGCCTTGGGGGAGGGCGCTTCTTTCTGTGCCTTGAGTCTTTACCTACAAAATGCGTTGTGAGTTGTTGTAGCTTTGCCATACATTCAAAGCAAGGCCTGTTTCCTGTTATGTCCTACCCAAAATCTAGGAGGACAGGGTCCTGAACTGGGCTTGAGTCCTTTAAGCATGATCAGTAATACAAGTCAAGATATCTTCCCTCATATGAGAGTCACACTCAAAGAGAATAAAAGAAACTCATAATAATGAGCAGGGTGGTATCTTTGAGCTCTGGGTTTTCCAAACTCATATTCTGTGGCCATTTCATTTGGTTCCTCATTACTTTAATGAGGATGTTATCTCCCTCCAGCCTGCAGTTGAGAACACTCTGATCTCTCCAGAATGCTCCATGACTTGCTTTTGCCTGGATCCTGCCTGGAGAGGTTACTGCCGGGATGTGGCAGCATGCACGTTTGATCACAACCCACAATATGCCCCTGAGTCACTCAGTGAATAACGGGTTAGCAGCCCTAACAAATGACACTCAGATGAGTGTGGTCAGACAAGGACATGTAATGGAGCCCTAGAAGATGGGAAGGAGGTCTGCCTCTCTCCTTTGTACCAGGAATCAGCTTGGCACGGAGACAGTCCATGCCTGGGATAAGACAGAAAGGGCATCCAAATTCCTTGTCATTTTCTTTGCCATTGCTTCTGCTGCACCAAAAGATGCTATTCATGAAAAAGATACAATTGTCCTAATTGACCCATACAAATTTAGCAATTGAGGGCAAAATCCTTAAAGCTTCTGAACTCCTGCTAAGCACACCTTCCTCCTCTATCCCGCCTCAAACTCTAGTTTACTGAGCGTTGCTACTACTTGGTCCATCGCACCAAATGACCTTTAAGCTTCTTTTT
Source organism: Strix aluco (assembly GCF_031877795.1). Lineage (NCBI taxonomy): Eukaryota > Metazoa > Chordata > Aves > Strigiformes > Strigidae > Strix > Strix aluco. The sequence goes on from NC_133932.1 coordinate 3,885,615, forward strand.
ATGCCATATTCTCCTTGGTGCCAGGTCTGTATGTTAATAATTTTCTCAGCACCCATGCACATTTAAAAGAAGATAGATTTTCTCTGCTGCAGACAGATACACCTCTGCACGGCAATTCATTATGCTACTATCTCCAAAGCTGTTTCTTTGAGAAATATGCATACAGAGCTGTATTAACAGTGTATAGTTTTCATGACGATAACTGATGATTTGTTTGACTAGGTCTCTTATGTATCAATCTAACTATTTTGTAGTTTCCATGTGATTTATTTTTGACTGTCTTAATAAAGTTCAAATATTACTTTTTCTCAGTAATCAATCTGCTTTCTTTAAACTACTGTTAAATTATTTTTTTAATGAGTGAGAGTTTGAGTAAAGAATTTATCCTACAAAACTACTGATCTGAAAGTTATCAATATATTTCTAAATGGACAAGTACAAGTAAATTGAAAAGTGAGATCTTTTCCATCAGATGACATTAAAATATATGCATGTTTTCAAGTACAAAGTAATTACTTTAAGCAGTAATAGAGCATTTCTCGTAAGATATATTAAAGAAACACCAACAATGAAATTGCTAATGTTGCAATTTAATTATCAAACCTTCTATATGCCAGCACATCTTCACTATTACTTTTGTTGCCATTCTTGATCTGTAGCATGTTGTCTAACATAATTTACTATCCCTTTTTATTTTAGCACAAATTACTTTCATAGCTTCTGTTTATCTGCCATATACGGAAAAGCACAGACACACAGAAGATGCTACACAATGGTAATTAAGGTTAAAGGAAAAAAATGAGAGTAACGTTGCGTTATGTGAAAACTTCTGTGTAGCCACATAATGAAAGCTGGTAACACGTACCTGCAGGAGACTAGTTTAAGATCAAAAGTTCAGTTGTAATTTTGGGAAGTAATTTCAGTATAGCCATTATAAGGTAGCGCCAGATGACTTCTGAGTGAACATGCATATTCATTATCATTATTAATGTATTTACCACAGACTCCTTTGTTTCTCTGAAAGGTTCCACACACAATCTAGCTTGGCTATTTCCTGACTTAAGCACACTGAAGCTCAACAGTTTCTTGATACAATATGGCTTCACTGATACTTAGATTAGAAAGGAAGAGCTTAGATCACCTAGGTCTTCTCCCTAAGTGATGTAGGCCTTACATTTCACCCATAGTTTCCCCATTTCTAACTCAAAAACTTGTGAGTGAAGCAAAGAAAATCTTTCAGAAAGACATCTGATGTTGATTTGAGAACGGCAAGTGATGTAGAGCTGAACACATACTTGGGTAATCTAATTTATTTTATGAAATAAATTCAGACAATACATACATTCCTGTACACACATGCACACACATTCATACACTCAAAATAAAAGCACCTTAATGATCCTCTCTGTCAGAGTAATAGCTAGTACACGTCACTTGGCTTTGGTGACTGTCCAAGCATACTCACTGCTGCTGGAGGAAACCATTCCTGGGTTTGCCCTCTAAAATCCACCTGGCACTCAGCATGAGTACTTAACACATATTAATTTAATGAAGCACCCCTATCACTGCTGCAAGTTCGGGAAGACGCAGCACATCACCGTCAGCAAGGTTTTTGTCACCGTCAGTGAGTTATTTGTGTTGTCTCTGTTGGATGGCCGTGTGATGGCTTTTGTGGGGGGCTTGTAGAGAAGTGGGGTGCAAGGTAAGTCACAAGGAGGGGTGCAGGCCAACTCAAGCTTGTCCTGTGCACAGCCCTAGATTATCAGATGTGAAGCAGATGTGGAAAATGTATATAGCAGAGTTAATGCTCCACCTCCACCCTCCTATGATGGGCGTCATATGCCCATCAGCCCAGTGTATTACCAAAGGCACAGATCGACGTGAGTACATCTCTAAGGCTTTCAAACCTGAACTGGGCGATTCTCAGCAGTTCTGATAACAGAAAGAAAAATCCTCCTCCTGCCTGCCCTTCTCCATCTGCAGCTCTCACTGCAGGACAGACAGGAGGAGGAAAGTGCAGGGAGCATGGAGAGGGGTGTGTGTGCACACGCTCAGGCACAGGTACATTAGCATGACAGCCCACAGAAGTATATGTGAAATAAAGACAAAAACAGACAAGAGGTCACATAGAAATAAAGGATCGGCAAACAAGAAGTAAATGTGGAAATCTAAGACAAACAGATCAAGGGGGAGGAAATGAGCAGGAAAGAGAGAGAAAGTGTTCAGAGTAACTGGCAGCACAGGCCAGGAGACATCCGAGCTGCAGGTGTGCACAGAAACATTAGGAATGGAGTGTAAACACTCACACACACAGTACCACACACTCAATTAGGCACAAATGACAAATCACAGACTCATTTGGGTGAGAAAAGACCTTTGGTGCCTCATCCAGGCCATTGCTGCACATTGTGGCAGGTCTGATTACACCTAAACCATCCCTGACAGATGGGTGACTCATCTCTGCCTTGAATATCTCCAATGCTGGTGCCTCTATGGCCTGCCTTGGCAGCCTGCTCTGTCACCAAACTGTTCCTAGAGTTATAAAGTTTTCCCTCATATTTTTTAACTAACTGTTCCCTGCTGCACCTCAGGACCATTATGTCTTAGGCCTGTTTGTACCAACCACTGAGAAAAATGGATCCCCATCCTCTCAGTAGCGTCTCTTTATGGATTTGCAGACAGTGATTACATCTCCCTTCACACATCTTTCCTCCTCAATGAATATATACCAGCCTCCTTAATCTTCTCATTTACGCTATACTTTCCAAACCTATCAGCATTTTTGTCACTCTTCCTGGAGCTTCCTCCAATACATTGTGGCTTTGGGACCTGGAGGACACAGCATTAATTCAGCTTCCCGCCTCTTACCTGTGCCATGTCCAGTCATGAAAGGTTGAGGACTGGCTTTATTTTCTTTCCTGAATATCATTTGCTTCCTGAATACCTCCTACTTTACCCTCCTGAAAGATTCTGTTATGTGCAGAGACAAACACACACACGCATGCGTGCACATACCCACCCACTTTATATATTATATAGATAAATACAAGAGCCTTGCCTAGTAGAGTTCCAACATTGAAAGCTGCCTTAAAAGATAAGCTGGGCCAGCTGTGCTGAAGAGTATCTGAAGGAGTGGAGAATGAGGAAGATGATGGTGTCACTTTAAATTCTGGAAGAAGCCCCATTAGATGGTACCCTGATGGCGGACTTAACATTGTGAAAATTAGGACATTCTCTTGCTGTCTCCAAACCCAAATATTATTCAAATCCGTGCAGCCCGTATCCATTTCATCATGCCCATTTGTCTTCTGCGCCCCTGTATACTGCATCCATCATTCTTTCCTCCTCGATTAAAGCCTTCACTTACAAGACCGGTTAGGCTATTTCTCAACAGGTCTGCCCCCCTATTGTTAAAGTGATGTGCATGAATGGTTTCTACACAATGCAAAAACGCCTTTGGCACTATGATTTTAGTTGCAAATGGATAACCTACATGGGGAAAAAAATCAAGAAAGGAAGGACTGAGTAGGTCATTTGAGATATTATGCAGCTGCCTCCAATTGCTCGCTTTAGTTTCTGAAAAGCCTCTTGAGGGTTGAATTAGAAGATGGACCTTTAAAAACATCTGGAGACAATATCCAGTAGAGCACCCAAGAATGCCATAGCATTTCCTTTATGGATTTCACAGAGAGAGCAAGTACCAAGTAACATGCGTAACAAACACAACACACCTAGTCCGGTGAAAAGACATTATGACAATAAAGGGACAATCATTTCAAAGGGTCCCCAATTTACATCTGTAATCAGCTACTTGCACAAAAGCGTGCCATTTCTATACCTAACAGCCTGACCTGAAGGCCAGCACCATGACATACTTTACCAAGGGACCACTGGCCACTTGTTTGCCCCATACTACTTCAGAACTAGAGGGTGGAATGAACTGACAGGATTTTGGCTCTAGGGGTTGTGAAACTAGAGGCTAGGCTCGGGGAAAGTCATCTGTAACCCATTATAGCTACAGGCTTATAGCCAATGACAGCAATGTATAGATGTGTCTGTGTGGCAGACTAATGGTCAATAATATTTCTTTTCAATACCCTGCTGCAACATCAAGCCAAGTATGGTGTTTATTAATCTCATGGAATTTCCTGTCTGTTCTGGAAACTGCAGGTTTTTACCCTGATTGCACCAGTCTTAAAAGAAAATCTGAAAAATCAGTTAAGAAACGGAGAAGCATCTCATGCCTCACCACGAAAAGAATATGAGATGTAAAATGTCATCGCTTTGATGTGCTGGCAAACTTCCTGGAATCAGTCGACCAAAGATAACTATGTTTATAAATATTTGGGATATGAAGATACTGTATATAAATTGCATTTTTATTATTATTATAAAAGTGTGATGTGTTTTTTAAAAAAAAAAAAAAAAAAGAAATCACTCTGCAGTGTATTCTAAATATATACATTGGGGTGTTTTGTGCTGTGCATAGTGTGTTGTTAATACGGAGGAAACTGAATTCTACTTTCTCCCTATGAGCAAAGTGGCTATTCCCTTCTCAATTTCTCCCAGCAAGAGGTGCCAAGAGGCTGGTGGAACAGCACTGGAGTTGCTCACAGCTCTGGCAGCACAGGTGAGAAGCACTCTGAAGATCCCTCTATCTTAAGGTTTTGTGCTGCTGACTCTGGTATCTAAGAATCTCCCATGTAAAATCAATAGCAATAACAAAATCCCTTGGAGACTTCACGGAGTCTCCTGGACGATACAGCCGGGGCTGTGCTGGAGGAATAGCTGGGGATGACCACAGGTGGTTCCAGCTGCTCCTGGCAGGTTTTATTGCAGGGAGAGGCTCAGGACTGCTGCCTGCAGAACTCTCACAATCCAGATAATTGCTTTTCTATTCTTTTTACAACTGATATTTCATTCTCATTAAGACAGAAGAATTGCTGAAATACAACCGAAGCGGCTCCCACACCCACGTACATTCTGTTCCTGACCAGCTGGCCTCCACGCTATGCCAGTCCGGGCCTCTTCGCACCCAGCTCTGGCAACCCCTCTGCAGCACCCCCTGCTATTCCTGTCCTCTCACAGGCTCCTTTGCACAGCTCTGCTCGGGACCCTGCCCCACATCACCTCACCCCAGCCGAAGCTTGGCCCCTCCGCAGTCCCACTAACGCACCCCGATCCTCAGCAAAAGCCCCTCCTGCTATTTCCATTCCTGTGCAAATCTATTCCAGTTTAATTGCTGTCTCTCCCATCTTGCAGCTCTATCAACATCCACATTTTCATTTGTCATCTTTTCTTGATTCCCAGCCTTTTTTCCTGTTATTCCCTGCAATAACAGGCAGCATGCCACAACCGATTCCACTTCCATTGGCTGAAAAAGCAAGTAGTACCCTACTAGTAATCCTACCTGAAATCTATTGAGCTGTCAGCTGGCTCCATGAAACAGAGGTAAACAATTAAGGCACAATGTTTGCAATAATCACCCTGCAGAGCATTAACTCCCTGTCATTTGAGTCCTGGATTGGTGGTGTCAATGGGTCTCAGCCCTGGCTGGCACAGCCAGGCTATTCCCACGCACCAGCAGGGTCTCTCCAAGCACGGAGAGGCTCTCTCTTGCCTCTCTTATCATGGCTTTGCACCTTCTGCTTCCTTGACAAATAACCATTCACTCTACAGCCCGGGGCTGAGGGGACCTGACTTTCATCCCAGTCAGCCACCAGCTCGCGACAAATACCAGTGACAGCAGCAGCATTTAGCAGGTTTCAGTCCAGATTTAAGACGCATTGGATAGATATTGCACTAGATACTCAAATGGCTCCCACAGCAAGGGCAGAGCACCGTATACAGAATCAGCTGGAGGGAGACCTTACATCACTCCTGTGTTATAAAATATGATTTGTGTTGCATTCTTTAAGAGCAGAAAGAAGAATTCTGCTCATATTCATATACAGGCTTACTTGTGTTTGGGGGAAACAGGATTGCCAGCATTCAGGATCAATCAGCCCTTAACAGAGTTCAGGGTTTGGAGAATCATGCCTCGTTTGCTCTCCCATTGTAAATGTTAACTAAAGTAGCTCTGGTGAGAGGTGCCAGCTCAATAGCCCTGGAGATTAACCTGCCAAATTCTTTTCTCAGTTGCAGCACTGTAAACCCTGAGTAATTCCAACTACAATCAGCAGAGCTACTCCAGAATTGCAGCCAGGGGTGGGTTTTGGTACCGGGTCTTTCTGTTCTCATCCACATCAGGAAGACACCTAGTCTAACTCTGCCGCAGTGCTCCCGATGACCTCAGCAAGACCCAGATTTGAGCCCACAACAGATACGGCACCGGCAGCAACAGTATTTGCTTTACAGAATCACAGAATCATCTCGGTTGGAAAGGACCTTGAAGATCATCTAGTCCAACCGTTAACCTAGCACTGACAGATCCCAACTACACCAGATCCCTAAGTGCGACCCGCCTCTTGAACACCTCCAGGGATGGGGACTCCACCACCTCCCTGGGCAGCCCATTCCAATGCCCAACAACCCCTTCTGCAAAGAAATACTTACTAAGAGCCAGTCTGACCCTGCCCTGGCACAGCTTGAGGCCATTCCCTCTTGTCCTAGTGCTTGTTACTTGGTTCAAGAGACTCATCCCCCCTCTCTGCACCCTCCTTTCAGGGAGTTGTAGAGGGCCATGAGGTCTCCCCTCAGCCTCCTCTTCTCCAGACTAAACCCCCCCAGTTCCCTCAGCCGCTCCCCATCAGACCTGTGCTCCAGACCCTGCACCAGCTCCGTTGCCCTTCTCTGGACACGCTCAAGTCATTCAATGGCCTTTTTGGAGTGAGGGGCCCAAAACTGAACCCACTCATTGAGGGGCGGCCTCACCAGTGCCGAGTCCAGGGGTAAGATCCCTTCCCTGTCCCTGCTGGCCACGCTAGTGCTGATACAAGCCAGGATCCCATTGGCCTTGGCCACCTGGGCACACTGCTGGCTCCTGTTCAGCTGGCTGTCAATCAACACCCCCAGGTCCCTCTCTGACTGGCAGCTCTCCAGCCACTCCTCCCCAAGTAATGTGTCCCGCACCTCCTGAACTGACATGCCTTACACTTTACCTCAATCCCTGCTGGAAAGACCAACCCTGCTTCATAGCTTGCATATAGTAAACTCACAATTAGCACCAAGGATGAGTTTTCTCAGACAGAGCTGACTTTCGCCTAATCACGCACATTCAAACCAATGGGTTTTTCAGCACTGATTTCAACAGAAGGATAATTGCAGCTAAAATCAAGCACTCTGAATGAAAATACTAAGAACAGCAGAAAGAACTAGGGTAACTGGATGTGCCCATAGATAGCCCTGTGCAGTTGCCATCAATATGAGCCTGCTATATGCTATACTGAAAGGATGATGGCATTCTCTGGACCTATGCTGTGATGTTACTAAACTGCAGCTGTAGCTGGGGCTTGACTTGTCTCTGTTCAAGGCATCAAGATACCTGAAGAGCTCCAAGGTAGACCAGGTTTTCCCCAGACCTTTCCATGCCACAGCCAAGAGTCCACAAGCCCTAATTTCCCAATTTTCCTTTTCATTAGAAATGCTGATATTTAACCAGATCAGATTCCTCTAAAGAGAGAAAGTCTGACTTTGAACCAGTGGGAAACCAGTTGAAATGAAGGAGTGAGCTAGTTCACTGAACAATTCTCTCTCTTTCCCCATGCTTTCATCTCTGTGGACTTTCTACATTGCGCATGTGATGATTTATGATGTTGACATCATCGTGAAGCTCTCTCACTATTTCATAAAAGGCCTGAGAAAGAGAGTTTTGGCTCAGTAGTGTTGGATAAAATTCAGCATTTGGAGGGGCCGCAGTCCACAAAACCTCAAAATCTTTGGAGATTCAGCCAATATTTAGGATAGAGGACTGGAGTGTTTTACAACCTGTGGTGTGGAGAGCAGGTGTTTTGTGGGCCCTGCTGGCCTAAAAGCTCACCACAGTCAACAGCAGGACTTGAACACTTCTACCAAGAGCAGATGCCCATCACAACTCTCTTTACTCTCCCATCTTGTGCCCGTAAATGTCCCAAGACAGGAACTTTAATCACCCTGTAACCTTCCCTCAGCCCTTTTTTTATGTATGTGGAGTTGCCTGGAGGGAATCACTTCTCTCTTTGTGGAGCTCTCATGAGAGCACATGCAGGACACTATCTTCACTCCTAGGCACCTCATTATGCAAAATATATTGACAAAAATGAACAAGAGCAGAGTGGAGCAACAAAACAGTCAGATAATTAGAGCAGTCAAAGAATGAAAGGGTCAAATATGCCTGTCGTGGCTGTGAGTAGGAGACAGGATATCAATATGAATACGACAAAGGGAAAAAAGCAACTGCAGACCAAACCTGAGAAAAACTTCCTGACAGGTACAGCAGCAGGTTGTGGAATGTCTCCCAAAGCATGTAACTGGGTCCTCACTGCTAGAAAATATATCAGAGGAAAGCATGCTGGTACACAGTACAGTGCCCAAGAGGCACGCTTGCTCTGCAGTAATGGCCAGCTGCAGTTATCACTACTTGCAGTTTCAACTGGATGTTTTCACCTATGTTGCACGTCTCGAGCTCATGGGCAGCTTGCTGCTGTGCAGATTTTAAGCAGATGTCATCTCCCTTCCTCCCTCCGCTGGTTAAAGTGATTTCAGGATGAGATGATAATTAGTCCCCGAAAGGCTGTGTGCAGAATGCAGCAGGGTGCAGTAGGTTGCACTCCAGTGCAAAAGAGAGCTGGGGCTCATCACAGGTAAAACATTAAGCCGTGGTTGTAACACAAGCTGATTTCTCAACACATTTGTGCATACCCACTCCTTGACTCGCTGCTGAGGAAGCTAGAGAAGAGGCTCCACTGAGCAGCACAGTAAGTGCCAGACTGTATTGGCCATGGCGTTCCTCCAGTTCCCTATTCTTGTCCACAACAGCACTTGGTACCAGATGCTTCAGGGAAGGAACAAGTACGCCACGCAGACAGATGTGCAACAGCTTGTCCCTCTATATTAGGCCTTGTCCTAGGTTTTGAGACCTAGAGAAACCTTAAACCCTACTGACTGCACGTGGCTGGCTCTTCTTCCCAGAAGGTATTCTCCTTGATTAAAACAACTCTGGATACTCTCAATGAATACTGGATCTTTTTTAGTTTTGAGCCCTGCTGAAAGCCAGCTATTGATGATGTTACATGACAATGATTTCTACAGCAAACCTGCCTGTTACAGGGAAAAAAATACTCCCCCTTTTTCATCTTGTAGTGTCATCAAACATCTCCTTGTTCTCTCCTCTGAAAACCGAGGCGCTCTCTCACAAACATGCAGACTTTTACATATCTCTTCTCCTTAGCAACATACAAGCTCTGCTGGTCCCAAACTTTCAAAGAACTTTCTCTTTGCATGAGAATCCTCCCAAGCACATCATTATTCTTGTCACCCAGCTCTCAGCCACCTCTCTTCTGAGACAGCGTGGCCAGTCCTGCACACATTTTTTTTTAGCTGAGGTTCCAGCACTGAGAACGTGGGATCAATCCACACACCATCACATTATCATGCTGCAAAACTGTCCCCACAGTCCCCGGTCCTTTCTGCTTTGCAGGTGGGCCCTCGCCATAACGCAGCAGTACTTTGGCAGTCTATGTCCTCCCTGTTGCTTCCTCAACCCTTGCAGCTTTTAGTTAAGTCTTCCATTCATCTGCCTCACGCTTGGTGCTCATCTTGTGTACATTCAAGAACTGTATAAACAAAGGATGTAATTACTACTCCTCCAGTTTGGGTAGGCATATATAAATGAGTGGCCTTTTAAGGGCATTCCTGTAGAAAAAAAAAAAAAAAAAGTGTTGTGTCTTCACTAAATCCATCTATTAGTCTTTTCCATTATAATCAATAAATCAGTTCTCTTTTTATATGGTGATGTTGGCTCAGCTGTGATTTTTTGATGGCAAAATTCATTACTCAATTGTCTCATCGCTTCCTTTCTAAGTTCAAAAACATCCATTAGCACCACTATGTGAAGCCCCATTAATCTGCTTTCGTTATAATAATGTTCTTATTCTTTCTTAGCGTCTTTATTGCATCCCACTCATCCTTGTTGTCTCATAGGAGCTTTTAATTAATGCACTAAGAAGTGAAATAAAGAACCAGCATTTTTTTAAGATTTAGCATTTTTGGTTACTGGACAGAAATTAACTAAATTCACTCAGGTGACCCTGTTCTAGAATGGGGAGAGTTGGCATACAGTGCAGGCTGGATGCTTTCAGAGCTGCCTGGTTTCTGCAGGGAAAAGTACATTCAAAATAATCTTTTACCGGCTCCAAGTACTCGTTTGGTTTTGTTCTACTACTGTCTCCTGCAAAATGTTTTTCAAAATGGGAAGGTTCTATCACACCTATCCCATGCTGGTTTGGGGCTTTGATTTGCTTCTTAGTGCAAATCAACAAAACGTACCCTGCAGCAAAAGAAACTCCTGGAGAAGGGCTCCAAACAAAGGTGAGAAGGACTTCTCAGTTACTGAAGGCATCAAAAGTGATGTCTTACTCCCCTTCTTTACCCGTGAACTTGAAGTCTGCCTTGTCACTTAGATCCATTCCATGAGAAAACAAAATATGGGACAAAGCAACACTGATTTAGTTTTTCTGTTTTTCTATTTCCCATCCTCCAAGTTTCTTCCTGCCCATAAGACTTAAGAAAAGGACACAAACACTTGCTATTTCTACAGCAGACATGTCTCAGAGACAGGCTACGGTAGCTGTAAGGCTCCTGGGCCTTGAGTCAAAAGATGTGTTTCTTAGTCCTACATCCAGCAGATGCCTCTGGGGAAGCCTTTTCACTGCCCCCTTTCTGTCTTCTGTTCGGTGCCGGTGCCACCAACAAGGGATGTTCCACGTTCCTGTCCCCGATGGGTCCCTGGTCACCGCCGGGGTCTCTGGGTGCTATGGCAGCACAGCTGAGCTCAAGGGCTCTTGAAAGCACAGGGCTGCTGCTGTCCTAAAGATCTTCCCTACAGGTAGAGGAGGCTTTGCTGCTCTGTACGGACACACCGTGATCTCTTCCAACGCACCACTTGTTAGGGAAGGCCGTTTGCATCAACCCTCGTGGGGCTCAGCTCCGCCACCCTTACCCAAGGGTGTTAAGTCCTCACGTGCAGCTCAAGCAACTGGGAAGGAGTCTCAGCATACATTTCAGAGCACCCAAAACCAGAGTGCTTGGAAGCAAGGGCTTGGAGCTAATTGCTGGCAATTTGGCCTTGTATATCCTACTTGAGAATTCCTTTCCATGAAGGAAGATGGCATGCATTTGGGTGAGGGAGCAAGCGCAGCTCCTCTGGGGAGAGCTGCCGCAAAACACCAGATGAAAACTACTTGCCTTGCCCTTCCAGCATGTGTTAGTATAGGATACAAGAAACAACAACTGAGGAATATTAAATTCCCTTCCTTGGTCCCCCACAAAGGGACAAACAAAGTTGGTGAACAATGATTTTCTGGACCTCTCTAATGAAATCACCCCTTCTTCTTAAACATTGCTAGTCAATAGAAAATTGGCATGTTTACTTCCTTCGAGGAGACCAAATGTAGAACTGCCTAGAAAAACAGGCAAAGGGATATGTTGTGAGCTGATATCTCTGACAAGTCAGAGGGAAGGAAAAAAAAAAAAACTGTACACGGATTATAGAATTTATCATTAAAAAAAAGAAAACCCAAACCCAAGAACTTTGCATGATACTTCAAAAGAAAAGAACGAAAAGGGAGGTGGAAGGGGGGAACAAAAAGAAAAGAAAATCTGTCAAGAATTTTCTCACTGCATCCAAAATGCCTCAGTGAGCAGAGATACAGAAACAAGCTAATTACTGTCTTTCTTTTACTCTCCCAGTTCTGAACTCCATACACAACATTTTTCACGATTATTAATAAAGGAACACTTTTATCTCCGCCTTATTAAGAGTTCTGGGGGCAGGAGTATAGTATCTGACAGATACCATATGGGATAGGGTGGAAACAGGAGGGAATGAAGGAAAGGAAGATAGAACCAAGGAGGCGACTTAGAAATCCCTCCATAGTTCCTAGGATGCACGTCCAAACTACTGGACTTTCTATATAATTGGAGCAATTTCTGCTCTGCTATACTCTTCATTTCCAAGGCTTTGAGGCTCAGGGTGTCAGGGAACAGGGTGTGGAGTCTGCAGTCATCTGCATGGAAAAAAGGTCATCTCCATGCATCTCTGAAAAGGAAAGTCCAACCCCTGAAAAGCCAGGGAAGCTGCGGGACAGACATGAGAGGCACAGGCAGAGCCGTGTGGCAAACCTAGGAATGCAGTCGGAGGTGCCACACTGGTGTAGAATGTGAGGGGAGCCCCAGGCTGGGGACCAGGAGGGGGCACTGGCAGAGCTGGTGTGGGTAACCCTAGGCTGGATGCTGGTCAAAACAGAGATCCGCTGGTCTGAAGGGGCTTCGTAGGGTTCCCGACTATGTGTTATCAAACTCCAGCTTTTGCTTTCAGCTCTTTGCTTCCATAAACATCGTGAAGCTGGAGTTAGAAAAACAACAGAAATTCTTACGGCACAGCCCCCATCCCCTTCAGGCACAGAGTATTTTCCGAGTTTGGAAGAGCAGCTTAGACCAGCTGCTTTTTTGAATAAGTCAGGGAGGTGGCAGGAGCCAGGAGGCACAGAGGAAGAGCACCAGCTCACTGCATGAATTCTGCCTGTACTACACCTGACCAGTTTAAGCACCTGCCTAACTCTTCACAAACATGAAATCAGCATCTGTCTCTTCATAGTACCATTGCCTGTCTCACACGCAGCCTTTGCATCCTGTCTTACCAATGTTGCAGACCAAGCCAAGCTGGAGCTACCAGACACTGGGCATCCTCGGGTGCAGACCCTTACACCTAGCTGACAGCTAATTGCTCATAGCAAGACAAACCCTTTTTCTTATCATCCATGAGGCCCTGACCAAACACTACAGTGGGGAGAGATACAGAATGCCAAGCAATTCTACCTGTGGTCCTAAGGAAAATATTCAAACTCCCTCCAGGTTATAAATCCTCTTCAGTAACTGAACATACATAAGATATTATATATTCCCTGAGAAAACAGGGAATTTCTACATGTACCATTTGGCAGACCAGAGCTCTGTAGCTAAAAGCCACTGTTTGTTCAAATCAAACCCTCATCTGCTGAAGTTTCACCATTACTTGCCCACAACCAACAGCAGGTAATGCTCCGCCATTTACCCTGGCAGAGAGTCCAACATCTTCCAAGTAATTCTTCATTACAGAGCAGAGCTTACTATTCACTCTTTTGCATAACAAATAAAAATAAACAAATAAAGAAAAAACCCCACACCTAAACATAATCTGCTCTTCCTATAGGGCACTGTGGGCTTTTAAGAAGTGTTTTGTGGTCTGCATAAGGATCTTTGGATTAGTTGTTCAAATTTTTCTCTGTGGCTCTTTCTAAATTAAAGATATTGCATGATTTAGAGAGACCAGACTTGATGATGCAGCTGGTCCCATCAAATCTGTTGTAATCAGTGAGATTCAGCTCTGATCCTAGCAATCTGCTTTGTAGCTGCAGGAAAGCCACAAGGAGAACCTGTCCTAGGGCAGATCCCAGGCAGAGATGCTCACCCTGGCACCATATGGCTTCTCCTCCTTGTCCTGCCACCAGAAAGATGTTGGCTGGATAAGGAAAGGGGCTGGTAAGTGCAAAAAAGGGAGTTGCTAGAGCATTTCATTGCCATACCAATGTGATGCAGTATAGTTCATGAGAAGCCAGGGAAGAGGCTGCCATAATTGAAACATCCCTGGCTCTCCTGACAGAGGATGCTCAGAGGATTCCTTAGAAGCCCTACTCCAAAACCTGGGCTGGTGTAAGGCACCTTCTTTCTCCAGCTAGATCACTTTGTAGCTTATGCCCCAAAACCAACAGCAGAGACAGGAGGGAATCAGCAAATCATGAAGCTGTTTTCTTTTGCATCACGCTGTGCAAGCAAATCAAAACCAAACCACCACACTCCAAGTGACAGTCGCAAGCACCCCTCTACCTTCCCACACTCATGAACCTCCCCGCACCGAGACTCCAGTGTTAAAGGTGAACACCAGAGTTTTTCGAAAAAGATTAAAAAATCTGGGCTACTCTGCCACCACTGCCACCACCTGGACAGCAAATACTCAGAGGAATGAATCCGTGTAAAAGAAAACCTCCCTCCTAGGCAACCTGAAAAATGACTGTTTATATTCTCTTTGGATTATGAGGGGCTAATAGGTGGCAGAACACCTCTTTCCAGAGTACAGAGCAATCACTGCTCTTACATAAAACAAGAGTTAATGATTCTGCTGATTTACAACCTATTTTCCACTAATACATCCAGCAGTGAATTCTCAAGAGGCTTTCACCGTACGCAAATCTGGAATACAGGACAGTGATAAAGCTATGTTTAGCTAGAAGATGAGAAAACAAATGATAGGTAGGAGCCAAAATTTCAAATCTGGGTTAATTTGTTAATGCCTTGTAACTCAAAAAAACCACTTTGACTAATTTTCTTCAGGCTATATGGAAAAAAATTCCCTTTTGCTTTCAAAGTAAACCCAATAGGGATCAGAGCACATCAATTTTGCTAATGGAACCTGGTTGCAGCCTTAATTATTATTATTATCTCTTTGTGACAGATTAGCCATTTACCCAGATTATATAGACATAGTGAGATTAGATTAGATAGGCCAGGCTCCATATGCTTTTTCTATCTCCCTGTGCATTTGACTAACTGAATCCCTGCTTGTACGCCTGGTAATGAGATATCTTAGTACATTTACTTTAAGCTCTGTTTTCAAGGAAAATCGACCAAGGTTCAGGAAGAGGAGCTAGTAAAAGAGGTGTTTCAATTTGAGGGATACACTGATTTCAAAGGCCTAACAGTGGTGGGATGTAGGACCATACAGTACTCTTCAAGGTCAGCTGTTATTTTCACAGCAAGCGAGCAGAGGTGAAAAGAAATATCCACAAATACAAAAGAGACATTCCAGGTCCCCTGCAATGGGTCCATCTGCTGTCAGGCTCCTACAAGAAAATAGGGCCACTTTAGTTAGCAAGCTGTACGGGATACAATTTCTTTGTATGAACAAACCCTGGGATTAAAAGAACAAGCTTGGATAAACCTTGTGGGATTTTGAATGTATTTAACAAGGTGCAGCCAAGTTTTCCTAACTGAAAGGGCAAAAGAAGAAAATCTATATGTCCCTACTGGGCTTGCAAGGTTACCTCAACCCCCCAGCAGGCTTTATCATCATGGGATGAGATAATAGGTAAGAAAAGAAGAAAAAGTTTTCTTCCTTCATAACAAGCTGAAGCTTGGAAAGTTGTAAAGCAGAAAGGATGGAAATGTTGCACAGATTTGGAATGGATACCCCTATGCAAGGGTCTGCTTTGCAGTCAGCCTGTCCAGGCAAATTTTTTAGACAAATGTTTGATCTGCTGTTCTGAAACATGAGAGAAACATTCAAGACATTTTTAAAAGAGAGGACTTCTCCTCCAGAGCCTTTGTCCAGCCCCTTCCTACCCCATTTTGTATCGAACTCCAAACCTGCATATAGCCTTGCCCAGAGAAAGCTGCATTCTGAATGCTCTGTACCAGGAGAGGTTGTAAAGCAATTTGGCATCAAAGGCAGGGAAGAAATATAAATCCCTTGCATCTGCAAGGTCTTGATTCTGCTCTGAAACTCCTTCAAGAAAAAAAAAAAAAAAAAAAAACAGGAGTAGAAAACAGCAAGGACAGCACATGTCACCTCCCCATTCCTAAAACACCTGACTTAACACTAAGAGCAATGGTGCTCCAAATTTTGTTGTTCATTGTGCTTATGAAAGCCACAAGAATCTGGCCATGTAAAACAGCTTTTATGGATGAAAACACCTACACGTTCTTTTATTCGGAAGCTATTCCAGATTTTCCTTTGCAAATTCTGGTTAACAAGTTTCTTCAGATGCATTCTGATAACCCTCATGGATTCTCCTGTTTGGCTCTTATGCACCCCACATTTTGCTTCACCACGTGCTTAAAGAAACCGAATTCCTTTCCCCAGGTACGTCTCAGATAGAAGTAAACTTCAGCAGGCTATTCTCTCTGGAAAAATTGTCAAACATTTGGAGAAAAGCTTAAAAATGGCATTTATTCAGCACAGCTCATCAAGCTACTCTGAAAAACATAAGTACTAAGGACAGCTGGCGAAAGGTTAGAAAAGCAAGTTACATTGACATTGCTCTCTCGCTCTTTCTTCCAGGAGTCCCACGTTTGATGTTACACTGAGCTCTCTGTATTTAAGCTGGCTTGCTCCCTTCCTCTGTCCTGCCTCATTCCACCGCTTGCACATACACCCGTCAGCTTAATTCCTTCAAAGAAAAAAAAGAACAACATGGTTCCTTCTCCTTGCCCTGTAATAATGAAAAACTGCACAAGAAGACAGAGCAATGCATACAGGGACCTCTCTTACCCTCCTTCCCGAATGCCTCCAGCATGCTGAGCTGGGGGCTGGCACCAGCTCACTTGATTAAAGTGCTTCCTGCTTTTGAGATTGCTTTCTTTTTTTTTCCCCCCTTCCCCACCCCCCCCCCCCCCCCCCCGCCCCCTCCCCAAGTGATTGGGTGGAGCTCTGCTTTATTTCTTCCCCTCTTCACGGCTTGCTTGTTTATATTTGCCGGTTATGAAAGCTGTGAGTCACGCTTTGATTTACAACCTGTCCCAGGAGAGACAGGAGACCCTAATGAAAGAGCAGCCTGCAAGGGTAATTAATACCTACCAGACATTCAACCATACTATTAGCGAGCAATGCGTGCGTATGTGTGTGCGTGAGCATTGTCAACTGGAGATGAACAGAGACAATATCCACAGTGGTGCGGCCCCAAGCACCCTGCTAACCCACAGCCATGGTTATTGACAAACGAGAGACGCCCAACCAAAACCTCCATTGCGGGGAACAAACCTGGAAGGGGGCCATGGTGAGAGGAGGTAACTGCGGGGGGCTGCTAGTGAGGGATACAGGAGGGAGGCTGGCGCAGTGCATTGATTGGGGATGCTGCGATGGAGAGAAGTCGGGAGGGTGATGGATCACCCCTGCTTAAAACAAACAAAAACCAGGCAGCTTGCCAGGAATGGCTTAGGCCAGTTTCATTAAAACTCTTCATTCATCATGCTGAAACAAGGCGGTGTTTGTTATTGCAGCGGTGGTGTGCTGGTGCAGTGGCTATTACAAGAGTGGGTGGCAATACAGGGAGGGGGCAGTGGGAGGAGATGGGAGGATAATGAAGGATGGAGGCGACTGGGAGGCGACAGGGCTCAAGTATCACTTACCATCCACCGAAGGGACTAAAACTCTCCCTCTATCTCCTGCATGGAACTGGGCTGGTAAGACTTCACATCCATCCAGCCGAATCCCCAGGATGAGAGAAGATTCCCTACTTCCAGGTGTATTTATTCCCCTCATTAAATCAAATAATGGCACCACAACACGCTGGGGCTTGCTGTGGTGTCACGCTCAGCTGTGGCCATGAATCCCCTCCATGTCACCTCAGGAAATCCTAACAGCGTGGTGCTCAAATAAAAGCACCGCACCTGCCTGAGGAAGGAAGGGGTCTCTTAGGTCTTTTCCATCTCTGCATTCTGTGTTAGATCCTGCTCTCACCACCCATGCACCTAGGGAAAGCAGAAACCAGCAGGGGTGGAAACTGCCTCACTACGTAGCTGAGATTCCCTCACTCATGCGTTTGCTTCCACTTCATCGCATCCCCCAGGCGGCTCTGGGGACACAGCGCTGTCAACACGAAACATGCCACCATGCCCTAGGCACGAACTAATGAAGGTACGATGCTACCTGCCCAGTGCCTTTGTGAGTGACCTTAATGCCAGGGTCAAACCTCCTCAAAAGACGTAGTCTTCCTGCCCACCTGCATCCAAACAAATCTCTCTCTGAACTTTTTCATCAGGCTCCCAGTCAGTGACCCATGTGCCCTGCAGTTGCATGGCTGGTATTAAGGCCAGCCTTTGATTTTAAAGCCCGATGACTGCAATTCCTCTGGAGAATCAGGCTCCATGTATGTGTACCTATTAAATGACATCCATGTCGGCCCGTTGACAGAGATTGCAGCTGTGTAACGTCTATGTGCTTGTACGTGTGAGGGAGGGGGAGAGAAGGTGAGAGCTCGTTTTGTTGTGATGTGTTTTATTGAGCAGCAAGAGACACTGCTGTAGACTGATAATAGAAATCCAGGAACACAACCATCTAAGGGTTGAGATGGAGGAAAAAAACGTGCGTGTGTGTATGACAGGGAACAATTACACTATTATCTTCACGCACACCCAGCAAAAGAAAGCCTTGGGGTGGGCACGTGCATGTGTTGAAGCTGTGTCATCAGCCTGGCTTGAATTCCCCGGTCTGAGCTCCTGCTAGGAGTAAGAGTTGGTATTCATTTCCATAGTAGGCTACCCTTCCAAGAGAAATAGCTTTGTATGTATGACAGAAACCACAAGCAACCTCAACAGCAAGAAAGCTGACTCTGGGGAGACATATGAAACACAGAAATAGGTACCCGCAGGACCCTCAAAGGAAACCTTAGCATCCTTCTCTGCCACGGTGCTGGAGACAGGCCGGTAAGCGTGCCTGTGCATCGTGGTGCTCACCCTCCTCACATCCTGGTTACGGAAACATGGATAGTCTCATTGTGAGAGTAAGAGATAAGGTTGCACTAGTTACAACTGTCAACTGAGGAAATGCAATATCCCCAGTCCATCCCGGTCGCAGCTAAGGGGTGTTTTTGCGATGTCCTTTGGTGGCCTGAGGTACAGGCTACAAACTAGCGTTCTCACTGGCTACATTTTAAAGTATCTACTGCAGCAACAGCAGCTGCATGATGTTAATTAGTACAGGCCCAAGATTTTTGAAAGGAACATTTTCTGGGAGAAAAATCAAGTTGAACAAAACCAGCATGTTTTGCAGGAAAATATCAATTGTGCTGAAATCTTCAAGGAAAATTTTCATGACAGCATCTCATTTGGATAAGGCTGAAAAAAAAGTTGCTTTTGCATTATATGAATGTAACACAAAGGGGAAGTTAAATGCTTCGGTAAGGGTGGAGCAAAACATTTTTAGACTCTTTATGAATGCTGCCAACATGATAACTTTCCCCACCATCTTTTTTTCAGGTCAGGTGACATAAATTTTGAAATCTTAGCTTTTCCAGAAATGAAAAACTGGTATTCAATCACTTAGAACGTTCCTAAGGATATACTTTTTGACATTTTTACAAATTTCCACCTAGTTTTCAGTGAGCAGAGAAATAAATGCCTTCTCCTCAGGAATGCAGACAGCACAGGTATTCTGTCAGTGGACACAACCCTAAATCTGGGCAGGTGTACCTGACCTAGCAGTTTTGCCAACCAATGACCGAGCAGCTACCAACATTCATATTGTTCATGTCTTTACACATCTATGTCTGTTATCTGGTAGCAGACCTACTTAGGCTATAGATAGCTTAGATTTGCCTGCAGGCACTGCAAATTGTAACCCTCCACATGATTGCTATGACTCAGTGTCAGAGCCAGGGACAGGACTTAAGCCTCACACCCCTACATCCCCCACTCCCGGTTCTTCCAGACAAACAACGCTCATTTGTTTCCCAGCCTACAAGTGCAGGGCTGCTTTTCCAACGTCCGCCTTGCCTTAGCTGATTAATAACTCACGCACTAGAAAGTTTCTCCTAATGCTTGACCTAAATATTCTCTGCACTTCCCCTGTTGGCTAGTGAGAATAATTGGTCTCTCTGTCCTCTTTGCAACATATTCCTTCATGTATCAGCAGGCAGGCCTCACAGCTCCCTTCTGCCTTCTCTTCTCCAGACTTCAATGGCATTACACCGCAGGTGAGGGTGTAATTTGGCCCATTCACGGCCAGCTCTCTCAGCCTTCCCCTCAGAGGTCTTCCTGTGCATGAAGAATTTGTCTGGTTTTCTCTGCTTTAATGGTGCACAGGGGTGTTCTCCCTGCTTCTCCGATGTGTGTCCAGCACAGCTGTGCCTCAGGAAACTGGATTTAAAGAGAATGATATTTGCCCATTTACATCGATTGTGGGACTGAAAGATTCTAACAAACCCTATTCTAAAATCAATTTTTCTGACTTAAAGGGCCCCTGCTGTATTCCAGTAACGAGAATAAAATATCGCATTTCACCAAAATCCTATTATACTGTCATGAATATCCCATCACACTGTCAAGAACCAGGCAGTGGTTCTCTATGGTGTCTTCCTTATTGATGGGCAATCATCCCGCTTAAAGGTTCAGTTTGAACAAGGTCTCAAGAGCCTGGATCCTTCCCTGCAGTGCACCAAAGCCCAGCGGTTCCTCCCAAGCAGCACACACCCCGGTGATCCCTGCCAGTGCAGATCCCCCTCCATACTGCACCGAGTGGGCAACTGAAGATCCTCGTCATCTTTCAAGAAGTGCCTATCAACCCGCAGGATTAGGCTCTGACCTGTGAAACCTCAGAAAAGAGAGGTGACATCTGTGGCTGGTTTTCCGCAGATGCCACTGTGCATGTTCAGGAACGAGGGCTGCAGCATTTTCTCTCAAGGACCAGCTCTTTGGGTCATCTTGGGCCACCATGTCATTTTGCTTCGTGTCCTCCATCTACTAATTTTTACCAGCAGCCCCAAGAAGCTGAGGAACTCCAATTTAACACTTGGTGCAACACCCAAGGACATTCAGGGAGATGCCAGTCCTGAGAGGCATGCATATTCATCCCCTCTTTTCCAGATTTCGCACAGACCCCAAATCAAGGCTCAGACAGTTCATCTTGGCCAGAGAGGGAAAGGGAAAAATCAGAAATAAAATCTGAAGCAAAACTTCTGAAAAGTTGTAGAGGATAAAAACTCTTGAGTCCAGATCCAGGAATAAATTTTACAGCTGGCACCTGTTTGTCTTCATTACAAATGAAATGCAAAGCTCTGATTACACCACAAGCTTTAAGACACTTAAAAGCTAACTGTGGATCAAACTTTTTCAGATGAAGCCATGTTCTATCCATTCAAATTAGTTCCTGCTCTCTCCAGATGGTCTCTCCCATCACTTTTCTAAGCTGAAATAAGTGTGTAAAGGAATCCTTCTGGGTTGTCTTCCCACCTTTCATTTCAAGGACAGTGCTATTTCTTCCACTCCTCTCACAAGGAATCAGGAAGGTGGGGCGCTGCAGCAGTGCCTCCTTCACTGAACACACAAACTAAAACCCAAGAAATTCCACCTGAACCTAGGAAAACACTTTTTAACTATGAGGGTGGTCAAACACTGGAACGGGTTGCCCAGACAGGTTGTGGAGTCTCCATCTGTGGAGATACTCAAAACCCAACTGGACATGGTCCTGGGCAACCTGCTCCAGCTGATCCTGCTTGAGCAATGGTGTCAGACTAGATGGTCTCAAGAGGTCCCTTCCAACGTCAACCATTCTGTAATTCATTCATCATCTCAGGGCTCTGCTTTGCTGAAATTGGGGATTCAAAAAAAGTTATGGAATACAGAAAATCTTTTCTAAGAAAGGACCCACCCTGCAAAATTCATTAAAAAAGAAAAAAAAAAAAAAAAACCACTAAATGGATACACTGAAAATACAATAGCTGCACAAGTATGCTGATGCAAGAAAATACTAGAACTACATGGCACAGCCTTCATCTTATTCCTTAAATAACAAGATATATTATGTCACTCACTTTTCTTCATAACTTATGCAGCATACAGAATGAGTGAGGCAAGGTTCCTCGATTCCATGACTTATCTGTACCTTATCAAGCCTTAATATTCTCCCAGTGTAGTTTGCTCTTTCCTTCCTTCTTCCTCCCTCCGTTCCTTCTCCTTCCTTTTCCTTCCTTCCTTCTTTCCTTTTTCCTCCTTCCTTCTTTTCTCTTTCTCACTTCCTTCTTTTTTCTTTAAAAAAACAATAAAACCACAACTAAAATGCTGACAAAAAGAATAAATTGACATCTTTGGAGCCTATAGTTGAGATTTCCAAGGCTGACTGATGGGTTTACATAGACAACTCCCATTTATTTACTTGGTAATTTCAACAAAAAGCCCTCTTTGACTCTATGGACAGAGTGTAGGAGGAGTGGCTTTCCTGCTCCCTACCCACATAAAAACCTTCTGGTCTTCTTTGGGCAAGTGAAGCTCCAACTAGCTTTTCCATTTATTGATGTTTTCTTGTGTGTTGTGAGTATAATCATTTCTGTGGGGAAAGGCAACTGTGCTAAAACCGTACCTGAAGCAGACTGCCCACTTCTCAACACCAAAAACCTGACTAGCCTGCAACATGGGGAAGTGGCTGTGACTCACCAAGCCCTTTGATATTCAAATAATAATCAACAATTATCCCAGAAGTAGTGCCAACTGCCCCCATGAAGATAAACATCTCCTCTCGCTTGCTATTCATAAAGATGGGTTTCCAAGTTTCCCCTGCTGAAAAAGCACAGCTATGGTTTCTGTTCAGGTGTACCACCCTGACACACGGAGCGTCCTGGGCCACAGTCACAGACCTCCTGAAGGGCTTCCACAAATCTTTCAGGAGCGGTGAATAAGGAAAGGGAAGAACAACGCATGGCTGCCATTTCTGGCAGGTAACCAGCAACCTGAGAGCTGCTCCATACAAAACAGGACTTGTTTTGGGGACTGCCGGACACTGCTAGACCCCACTCTATCTGGCAGACTTAGTTAATTCATTCTGCCCACTGTCATCACAGGGGATCCCCCCGTGCTCTACGGCCAGACCCCCCAGCCTCAGGGGGGCCAACAGACTAAACTACAACCGCAAGTTCGTACGTAGTGGGTTTCACATGGAATTGGCCAGAATCGAACGGGAAGAAACAAGAGACGCAGCAAGCAGCGTGTTGGTAACAGATAACCTGGGCTTGCCGGCCCGGCTACCGCCGGCTGCCCTCGGTGGAGGAGATGAAGCTGTTATCTTCCAGTTGCACACACCTAGCAGCCACTTACAGTGATCCGAGGGGAGATTTAGGCACACATGCAAACACAAAATATTTCCCGTCTTTTCAAAATTTTCAATCAAATGCATTTATCTGCTCCCAAGAAGAGAAATAAAATGGGAGGAATTCACTGTTCTGCCACACATTTCCCTCTTGAAGATGTGCCACCTGTGGTCAGGGGGCTGCATGGGGCTGTTCTCAGATGGCTTTTCTTCAGCAGGGATAGCAAATACATCTTCCCAGGGCTTTTTCCCAAAAATGCAAAGGAAGAAAAGAGAGAGGGGATTCTTCTTGGATGTAAGACCCCTTTGAATCTATCCTGGGTGCAAATACATGCCTGTATCTTTCACAGTTTTTCATATTTTTCACACACTTGATAGTACAATATTGGCTTTGCAGAGCATCAAGCACCACCACAAAACCCACAGACCCTTCTCTCACCTCCAGCATAGACACGTCACCCTCCAGAGCCCAGCACACCTCACACCTCCACTGACCCATGCCACATAGATCCAACACAGAGCACTAAAACCTCTATTTCTTCCTCTCCCTCCCTCACACACACATATGATCCTCAACATGACATAAACACCCAGCCTCAAAAGGCACAAAAGAACAGGACATTTTGCTTGAATGCAGAGCCCTCTCTCCACGCTCCTCCCTTCCCTGAAGCCTCACCTAAAAAAGCAGGAGATATCCCAGCTCTTCACCTCGTTTCCTGCTCTTGTTACATCACAGACTGCAAGGATATGGCTTCTAATAATGTATATAACATTTGCTTTAAACTAAAAAAGCAGCAAGAAGCATCATATGTTGCTGGCTTTTAGACAGAACTTATCTGCAAATAAAACAATGTGCCTGTGTGCTCATTTGGGGTCTTTTGTTTCACAGCTGATTATTTAATTTCAAGTGCCCTGAGTGTCCTAGGCATTTACCACAAATGAATGAAGACGCAGTTCCTGTGTGTCAGGAATATACAAGCTCAATTCAACAGGATACAATAAGCGAAGGTCATGAACAAGCAGGGGGATAAGCAGAGGCACGAGTGGGTGGTTAAAGGCGGATCATTATTACTCAGTAAGGCCTGGACATAAAACAATGGCTTCTGTTCAGTTTGTTTTTGAGGGGCTTTATTAGCTCTTTCTCTTGCCATAGGCAGAAGAGGGAGGAAGAGTTCAGCGGGTTGATCTGACTGAGGCTTGGCGAGTAGTTTCCTGAAGAAGCTTGGGGATGGTGCAGCAGGCGGTATAGAGGGGACCCACAGATAATGAAAAGGTTAAGGAGAACATCCAGGCTGTCACACAGTACCCTGAGGCACCCAAGGTCCAAGCTCAATTGCCCCTGACTCTACCTACCATGGAGGGACAGGGAGAGGACAAGTCAAAGCTAAACCCACGCCCCAGTGTTCACTGCTAAATGGGGTGCTGCAGAGAGGAGGAGACTCGGTGAAGGTTGCAGGACTTGCAAACTGCGGGCATGGGGTCAGAGCTGAAGTTACCAAATCTGATTTGGTCTAACTGTCAAAATCCATACGTGACTATGGGAATCCTTCTACACCTTCCATAGGTGCTGGAGGAGTCCTTCATCAATCCTGAGGCTCAGTCTGAATTTCCTTTATCATTTGATCTTGCACAAGGCTCCAGCTCAGTCAGGTGTGTCCAGCTCCTTTGCTGTGGAGTGGCATAGCCCATGCTTTTTGAATAACCCAGGGTCTGCAACCACAGGTGCTTGTTAGGCAAACAGGTTTCCTACTTGTCTGCGTTTACTTTTTCAGAATCTCTGTGGTTATTTTGCTGTGAACGTTAAAGCTTTCAGCAGTACATTTTGGTCCTTATCAGATAAAAAAAGAAAAGAGAAAAAAATAATTTCCAAAACATTTTTGTCTAAATTTGCTTGTCAGTCACAATTTTCAACTCAAAAAGCTCTCTGGCACTGCACTGGAAAAGCTATAAGCTGCAGAGTTGCATTATTCAGTTTCCTCCATCTCTAGATGTATTATTTAACTTCTTGGCAATAATGTCAGGAACGTAATCCAATAGAAATGCAGAGAAACAAAGGAACCCAAAATTTCAGAGCAGCTCAAATTGGTTTTCAGGGCTTACTTTATAGAAACTGAGAAAAAGAAAAAAAAAAAAGAAAAGAAAAAAGAAAAGAAAAAAGAAAAGAAAAAAGCAAAGGAGGCATAACATTATCAGTGTAGAGGTAACACAACAGGCACACACTTAAGAAGGCAAATCTAGAACCCCCTTCCTTTGGCTTCTGGTAGGAAATCTTTAGCTACTGGAGCCACAGGAAAACTGCCCTGGCTGCTGCTTGTCCCCTCCACGATCCAACAACACTCACCCACTCACTTCCTTGTCAGGTTAAAAGCCTCATTTCTCAAAGAGAAATTTATTGACTGACCAATCTCATTTACATGCCCCACTACCCAGCTCCCCCAGGGCAGGATAAATTTCTTTTTCACAGGTGTCCATGAGGCTGACTTACCCAGAATGCATGTCCCCATGGGTGAGATATCCTGAACACAAACCACCCATTCCCAGCACACTCCCCGCTTGTCTTTGCCACCCGAATCCCGCTTGTACTTGGCCTCAGTTCTCTCTAATATTTGTTTGTTCTTGCTGCAAGATCATAGGGGTAGGAACCTTGCTCTATTTTACAGCGGTAAAATGCCCACGAGGAATAACAAGAAGGAGAATCAATGTTTATAGTTTATAAGGTACCTTGAAATTCTGAGATTAAAGGTCCTTTTTGCTATTATTCTAAAGTACGCTCTTAAACAAATACCTGCTGTTCTCAGATACCAGTATACATCCTTTTTCCTCCATTATTATTATTACTCTAAAAATGTTAAATGGCCCTTCATTTTCTTCAAGGATCAAAAGAGCTTATGACAAATACCAATTTGTTCTTGATGCTGAGGAGCAAGCTGAAGCACAGAGAAACCAAGCACACACGAGTCTGTGGCTGAGACACGAAAATAGATGCCCCTGATCCCATCCACACTGCCTTCACTCCGAAATGCGCTTTGTCACTGCGCAAGGAGCACACATTAAAGGTGGGGTGGCAAAGACTTTGAAAGTGCAAAGAACAAGACTGATTGGAGAAGGGGTGAGAGGATTTGCTGCAAGGGTGAAGCATTGCAGAACAGACGATGCCACCGAGCAAAGATTTCTCTGACAGGGAGTGTGTCTGCATTCTCCTAGTCACGCCGAAGGGGAGGGGGGACATCTCCCTGGCTGATGCTCCATAGCTCAGAGGTTATATATTTATAACACTTTTTATATTCTCAGACCTTTAAGATCATAAAATATGCTCTGTACTGCACGGCATTACAGTTAGATGTCTCAGGTTTTAGAAGGAGGGGTTTAGGAATAAAAAAAAAACCCTCCTCACACACTGAGCAAGTCCAAAGCAACCTGGCTACTCAACAGTAAAATCTCTTAAAAATGCAGTGCAGTTGTTTGATGTAGGAAGGTTCAAAGAGACAGCAGTAGACCAAATATAACTTTAATACAAGTCTCCAGCCACCGGCTTTTTGTGAAACTTTTAACGACTATGGGGCTATGGGGCAGTGCCTGACAAAGCCCCTCTCCCAGCACAACCAGTGAATCTCCCACAGATGTTTGCCAAGGTCAGAGCTTCTCACATATTTGGTCCCTAAGCTACATATTAGTGTGGCATAGAGATCACTGCAAGGAGAAATTGTATTATAAAACCCAAACCGTCAAGGATCCTTCTGGGGTTACTTTAGATGCCAAAATGCAATATGGATCTGTGGGGTTTTATGATTTGAACACACAGGCAGAGTGTTTCAAACAACCTCTTTCTCACTGGTGCTGGTGGGATA
The DNA here is from genome assembly GCF_031877795.1 of Strix aluco. Lineage (NCBI taxonomy): Eukaryota > Metazoa > Chordata > Aves > Strigiformes > Strigidae > Strix > Strix aluco. The sequence continues at coordinate 3,912,489 of NC_133932.1, forward strand.
GTGGAGGGAATTTATTTGGAAACCAGGCAAAAAATTTTAGCAAAATCTTAGACAGTTGAGAAACCTGCTCAGCAGAATTCTGAAGCTTTAGCAGTCTTGTCTACTAGATTGCTCTCCAGACACTGGTCCAGCTCAAGCCCTGCGAACAGAAGGCAGAAACAGATCCCAAGCCCTAATACCCAGACACCAATCTAACCAGAGTTTTCCAGAGCACCCACAGAGGTCAAGGCCAGCACTCTGGTTCAAGTCTTCTGCCTGTAAGATGCCAGAAAAGCAGCAGAGGAAAATGGAGGCGAAGAGGGGTTGCTCATCAGCTCGCAGCCTGCAGGCACAGAGCGAATCTGGGGAGCTGTTGCCCTCCAGGCACTGTGGGATGGTACACACACGCATGCAGCATGCTGCCCCACGACATGGGACCTCGACTGCAGGCACCGAAGACTGAGAGGTCATGAAACAGCACCGTGTGAAGTGGTACACGACCGCGGCATTCCCTTCTCCCTGGCAGCACAGCAAGCACCCACACATATTAATTCCCACGGTTGAAGGGGAGAGGCGGTGGCTGAAGCAAAGTTGTCGCCTGACGATGGCTGGGAGGGTACAGACCCAGGCTTGACACGTGCTACAGGCACGTGCTGTGTCAGGGGTGCGAGGTACCAGCCCCCCTAAAACTCAGGGAGGGCTGCAGCAGGGAGCATGAGGCTTTGCATGGGGAGCTGCATTAGCCGCAAGAGTAAGAGCAAGCTCGCTGAAGGGCAGGGGGGCAGAAAAAGCTGCAGGTGGATAAAGTGCCTAAAAAGCCCCAGCACACCTGCCTCTCCCTCCGGGGACTCGGCAATCATGCAAGCCTCAGAACGAGGAAAGGGGGACAGGCACAGGGCCGGGTCCCAGGGCACAGCTCCCAGCCCCGCGGCTCCTGGCCCTGGGGGCCAGCGCAGGCCAGCCCGGCAGGCAGCGGGGAGGCAAGAGGGCACCGCTCCCAGCCCTCGCTCCAGCGACGCAAATGCCACGGGAAGCGATGCCGCGCATCCCCATTTGTCACCAGGGCCGGCATTAACAGAATGTTTAAAAGTCATGATGTCATCGCTATTAATCAGGGCCCCGCTGGGCCACGCTCCGGTGCTGCATATTAATCACCAGCGGCCCCGGGACTCGCTTATCTGGAGAGGCTAAGTTTAGATCCATAAAACATGATTTATTTTTAAAAGTAGCATTATTAAGGATGAGCTACAGCCTCGTTTGTGCTCCCGCTGGAGTCTCCTTTAGGAAAAGGTTGGTATTTTGGAGTTGGTACGGAAACCATCCTTATTATTTTGAGCTTGAGAAAGCTGTCAGGTGTGATACTGGCCTTTGAATGTCTTGGATCTTGCCTCTACAGAGGAGAATCATCCCAATGCCCCAGCAGAATCACAGCTTGGAGAAAAAATTCCCATTTGAATCATTTTCAACTACAGATGGGAGAGGGCTAACACCTCAGCAAGGAGAGCAGATGATGCTGAAAGGCTGGTCAGAGGCAGACCTGAGTGCCCCCGCGATGGTAACAAATGGCAGTGTCCCACCCTACGTGCCTGGATATGGCCTTTAACAACAGGTGAGTCCTCTGAATACCAACGCATAACCGACGTCTAGCATATTAACTTATTTTCTGTGCTCTGCAAAGTGCTTCTGCTGGATCAACAGTATGATTGATCCACACAAATGAATTCGTAAAAGCCTGCCTGCACTCAAATTTATGTGAGTTTAACTACAGCGACTTTAACAATCACTTCAGCTCTGGTGCAATCCACACAGAGGAACTGCACCGGTTTAACAAAATCATTTTCTAAATCAGTCTGCTAAATTTGATTTGAGCTCTTGCTCTTCTCCTTGTACTTTAATTTAAAAGAGGTTCTGGTGCCAGGTTGGTGTGCACAGGTGACATCTACACGGGGTCCCCCAACCCAAACCAAGAGACTCCATCAAACTGTTCCAGCAGTTCAGTTAACTCTGTTCCTAAACCAATCCAGTTAAACCCAGTGCAAATCCTGTGTGTGGGGCCAATCCAAGAGATGTGGCAGACAGAGCAGTGAGAGGAAAGCCTCACCGGCACAAGACACAGTTCATTCATTCCATTGGCAAAGGAAGACTTGCTCCTTTATACTGCCCATGACAGCATCAGCAACAATCGTGGTCTCCTCTCACGGGAGCCACAGGGTGATTCTGGGTCCCCACGTGGCTGTAGAAATTGTACTGGGCCCTGTGTCATTGCCACACCGCCTGGTCCCACCAGGTTAGCTGCCATCAAGGGAGAAGGGCCAAGACCAGCCCTGATCTTCTCTGGTGCCAACCGCCTGAACCCTGATGCCTCACAGGCACTGTCCTCCTGCTCTCGCCACCATGGGGGGTAAGTGCTGAGTCATTTGACAGCTTCACTGCTCCCAAGCTAGCGACATTTCTTCTCAGCCTGCCTTCCCAGCCACACCATCACCTCAGGCAGGGCTGTGCAGTGAAGCTCATCCGAATGAGCATGGGGCCTCTTACTCATACGCAGAGAGAGAGACGTAATGCTGCCATCAGTCATGTTGACAAGCCTTGGGATCCCATCTGACAGCAGCAAGGGGACTCAGCAGACCAAGATATTCATCAAAGTGCTTCGATATGAAACTGGCTGGCTATTCACTGTCATCTCAAAGGAGCCAAAGTTTGCCCGGCCAGTCTATAGTCAGTGGAGAAACAAACCCTTATGGCTAAGCTGCTCATTCAACCTATACCTCTCCCTTTGGGTCAGACTTTTGAGAAACGTGATCTCACACACAACTTTTTCCCATTGCCTGGCCATGAATTCCCCAAGTCTGGAAACCCTGACTGCCCACATCGCATTTCAGAACGGACCTTCTGTATCCCAAGAGCCAGAGGTGAGCGGGGCTCATACAGTCCTACTGCGGAGGGCTTCTGCAGCCCCATGTCCTGAGAGCAGGGCCAGGGGAAGGGGGGGAAGACTCGCAGAGCATCCTAAATGACAAGGTTAATTTGCAGTCGCCTGTTACCTGTACCTAATGTAATGAATCAACACGCTGCAGATAACAAACACAATTACCACGCAATTTACCAGCACATCCCTTTGGGAGGCAGGACCATAACGTGGTCCCTCCACCTCAGAGTTTCTGTCCGGAGCTGAGCTCCCCTTGGAGGGCTTACTCTGACTGACACAGCTATGATTTTCTGCAGAGTCTTTACAAGGTTCAAATTAGGGGAGTGGGGACATTAAATTTAAATAGGTAGAGTGGGCTTTCTGGGTTTTGTTTTGGTTTGGTTTGTTTTTTCTTTTTGGTTCACTATCTTTTGTGATCCAAGGCAAAGGATGGAGAACAGGGGGAAAAGTCTGCAAGGAGACTAAGTCCAAGCCTCCAAAACTCTGCTCTTCCTTCTAGTGGGAGTAGGCTTGAATGTCCATCCCAGACAGGCTGGCTCTGGCAGAGTAAGATAAATAGAAGCAGTGACAGCTCCAGAGCTGCTGATCAGACAAAAGAAACAGCACCAGCGCCTTCCCCAGAGGGTTTGATTAGGCAGCTCTCAAACGGGGCAAGCACGGGGCTTCGGCTCAGCTTTGCCAACACAAACCACTAAATGAACATCACCAGGTACCTCCCCTTCCACATATTCATGGCACTGGTGCCCCCCATGAAGAAAGCTGTACAGGGGGCTTACCCAAAAAGAAGGCACCCTTTCTGCCATCCACTCCTGCACAACTCTTTCCCATTCAAATCCCCTGTGAACCATGCTATTTAAATCCCTATTTTACTGTAGCTGGCTCGTCATGTTCCTCTGCTCATTAGGCTGGCAGCACAGGCTCAGCAGCATTTGCACTTCAGCATCAGAATTTCTGCTGTGAAGTGCGACTGTCATCCACTTGCCTGGACATGATGTTCCTAAAAATAGTCTCGTCCTTGTTTTCTTACTCTCTAACAGAACAGGCAGTCTCTTTTCCTGAACCTTGATCACCAAATTCTCCTCTCAGATCCTCACAACCACTCCTTCAGTCTCCTCCTTTCTACATAAATTATTACTGCTAAAACTCTTCCTTGCCAAGCCACCAGCCCACCTCAAACATTCCAAAGTTCCTTCTTCTTCAGGTCTCTAAAGGTCAGAGGGCGGGCATTCACTTACATACTGGGTCTCCTGTGATGAACAGCTTATCCACAGCCTGTCACTGACAGTGAATGGTCACAGCTGGCTGGGGACCAGCTGAGGACACATAACCTGGGAGTGACGAATCCCCAGCAGTATTCCCTACTCATGACAAGAACGTGCCTACAAGGGAAAATCCCACTTCTGACAGAGCCAAATAACTTTATCCCATCTGGAGCAGATTCGTCTTGAAACTTGGAGGGAGAGGAAGCAATTAACAGCTCCTCATATTCGGAGATCACAGCATAAGACGTAGGAAACCTGGGGTTGGTTGTGTGCCTACACCAACAGCACAGAGAAGCAATGCCAAGCAGTGTAGAACTGCAGCGGCATGGACGTCACCTTCCTGCCCTCCTCACCTCATCCTTCTAGGCTGCACCATGTCCCATACCCACAATGCCTCAAACACCTCTACCACACAGAAAAAGGCAGAGGCAGACGAGCAGCAGTGCTCCCCTCGGCATGGGGGAGAAGCGTTTTGGGTTAGGGATGCCTCCAGTGGTTGTGTCCACCCTCCATCTCTTGGACTCTCCAAGATAACCAGAAAGACCGCACGTCCTCAGACTGCTATAAGGGGGAATTGGGACTCATTATCTTGTGGAAGTGGTGATGAAAAGCAGTATCTCTGCACATCCCAGGGCTCCCGAGCACAGTACATACCAAAGCCTTGCTAACTGTTTATTATTAAGATCTAAAAATCAGTTGTGTGTCTTTGTAACTCCTGTTCTCGATTGATGAGAAGAGGGCCCCGAGGGAAGTGAAAACATTTGCCAGGGAAGAAGCTTTTAACATCAGAAGGCAGGAAACCAAATAGCACTCCTCATGCCTCTGCCTTACATGCTGGGTGCAGCGCTCGCCCTGTGCAAGCGCGGTGGAAGGAGCAAGCTGCCCAGCTGGCCCCAGCTGGGTAGGGACGGCTGGGCAGCAGCTCACTGCCACAGGGCATGTTTTTCAACCATCCTGGCCCCCAGATTCCGCCCCCTGCTTCACACTGCAGGGGAAAAAAATGTGGAAACAAGATCCATACCAAAATTTGAGCCACCCAGTTATAGTTTAATCCCCCTTGGGAGTGAGGTGAGGTCTCTTGAAGTTCTCAGCAGTGCCTGGTCACACAGTCTGGGCCAACAGGTGAGAACATCTACCTCCCAAGTATTTTCATTTTTGTGCTCCGTGCCATGCCAGGGGAAAGGATGTTCCTGACCTTCCAGACACATTACTATGAGACAAGAGCAGACAGGCTCTTTCTCAAATGCTCTGGTCACTGTTTTTATCACCTGGCATCCTGAAGTATAATTTCTAAATCTGGGCAAAGCATTTACCAAACAATCTCTTTCTGATTTGGTATTGACTTAAATACTCAATGCAAGCATAAACAGCTACAGCTGGCATAAGTGAACTGAAAATCTTGCTTGTGTGAACTCATCAAGAAGAACCTTCAACTTCTAGTGGCTCCAAAACCAGTTTCAGTTTACACACACCCTTCTTTCATTCCTCTCTCTAACGACATTTATCTTTTCTCAGAATCAAAAAGGTCAGACCAGCAGTGTCTGTGCTGTACCCAGAAGGTACAGTCACTGCACAAGCTGGAATATCTGACCCCATCACCACGCCTAATCAGGCTCCTGCTGGCATCCACTGTGGATCCAATGCTTTCACAGCTCCACCGTGGCACATCTGCACATCCTGCAAGAGTGGGCACAGAGCAATGCAGAAGCGCCAGCAAAGTGCTGAAATGGGTGAAGGGATCTGAATGCATAATGCATTGCACTGTGTTTTGATGAATTCTCTTGCTCAAATGGATGTAATAATTTCTCTAGCTTGGCTCCAGAACCTGAATTCACAGACTAGAACTGTCTGTGCTGTCCAGTGTCACCACACAGGGTCCCCTCGAGTTGTAATTAAGATTTAACCACAAATAAGTGCACTGCTATGCTGCAAAGCCTTCCAAGAGCCAGGTCCCTATCTGGGTGAAAATACTCATCCATTCTACGACAGTATCAAATCAGGGGTGCTTTGAAATGTGAGACTGAGTGATGGCAAACGTGCATATCTGCAATTGTTTCCTTGCTGAGAGACAAACCAGGAAAACATGGCTGTGACAGATCCAGCAGAAGGACCAGGTCAGAGGGGACCATGAGAGCTGGAAGGATTCTCTCCCAATCCTCACCTCACCCCACAAGTGAAAGAAGTCAAATCTCTTCTCTGAATATTTTCCTTTGGTTCCTGGTTGCATCTCTTTAGAAGGCAGATCTAATGAAAACACAGGAGAGTCTGTTCTTTGTGGCCATGAGGTTAATAAGAGTGGAACACAGGAGCAGCAGGAGCTGCAGGAAGAATAATTCCTTTTAAAGCTGGAGATAGGAAGGCTATAGGTGGTAAGTGTGACATTTCCGCACGGAGGAGTCCAGCTTAATTACCTACAATTCAAAGGTAGAAAGCTATACATTAAGGCAGGCAAAAAGAAAGTGGTAGGAGAGGACAGACTTTGGCTGCTCATGAAGATTTAACATCATTAACTCTCTGGCTTCCAAGAATGTTACTGTATTTTCACTGGCCAAATACCAATACAGCTAATTGCATTTGTGTTACCTGCAGTTCAATGAGAAATTGTTTCTTTCTCATTGCCTGCCCTGTCATATAGTACAGGAACACACAGCAATACCAAGCAGAGTGGCTTCACTTCATTTGTAGGTAAAACAACTCCTGTGTGCATTAAGCTTGGCTCAGCAAGACACGCAGACAACACCAAGGGGCTGGAGCTGCTGTTATTCAGATGGCAGTCAGTTCTGGCATGCTGACAGGGACAGCATCCACAGGTGCTAAGTGCCTTAAAAGTTATTTGGCAGAGCCTGTATGACTGGGTAGTTGCTGGTAATCATAATATCTGGCCAACTGAATATCTGAGTCACCTATTCACCTACTCAGTATTTGTGTATGCTACAGACAGACATATGGCTTACAGCAAACTAGGGAACAGACACTGCTGCACACTCATTTCCTCGTCTTTCCCAGGATTCGCTGATGCATTCTCAGTTGAGACAGACACAGGCCAAACTTCCTTTCCAATATACCACTAAAAAGGCTGTATTCTGACAGCTTTTGTTATTGTCTTAATCTCTTTGCTCTTGCTCATGCCTGACAAAATGAGGAATTGGTGGCCACCTCTGAGCTAACAGGCTCCCAAAGTCCGACATACTGAAAGGATCAAGATCTGGATTCCCAGGTATCTTGTACTATGAAGTCAGTGTAAGAGCCTCCCATCACCCCCGTCCTCTTGTCTGAACGTTATTTGTAGCTGTTCAGTTGCGGTACAAGTGACCGTGAGGCCAGACAAAATAAAACAGGTACAACTAGTTTAAAACCCGCCACCCTAAAACCCTGTAACAAAATAGCATCATTTCCCCAAGATGACTGATAGGAGTCCCCCCCAACCCCGCAGCACTGCAGCTCACACAGCAGAAAGCACAGGACCAGGAGGAGAGCTCCTTCCCTTGAGTCTGCTCCCAGCCAGACAAGAGTGGGGAACCACTGCCCAGCCTGGGCTTAGTCCATAAAGTAGTTTCCTTCTATTATTGAAGGCAGAGGGAGAGAATCAACATCCATATGCGGATGTCAAAGAAAGCAAAACATTACATGGAGTCATCTAATGCTTTCTTTGCAGGGCACTTGCGTGACTGATTTCCCTCTGCGATGGGTCCCCTGGTGAGCAGATGATGGCCAACCGGCCTGCTCCTCCTGTGCTCCTGCTGCTGGACGTGAGGAACCTGCAGGAAGAGACACTCTATACCCACTACAATCAGCACACACAGCTCCTCAGCTGCATCAGGACAGTCACCACCTGCAAGCTGCCAAGAGTCAAATCTGATCAAATTTGTTTCCTTTGCCCTGTAATGCTGCAGTTAAAGGTTGTTTCTGCTTGCATCTGCTCCGAACACCTCCCTCCATCACCACCTCCCAGCTGCTGAGAGACCAGCGCTGGGGGATCACTTTGGCATCCCCCTCCTATGTCACTGTATTTGCTGGCTGGTAAAAAACCCCTGTGACCAATGTGACTGGATGATCTCACGGACAGAGCAGCAGCAGTGATGGAACACCAGCCCGAGATGCTAAGGACCGGGGTCCTAGTGTAGAGACGACTCACATGTGTGATCGGGAGCACTCAGGAGAGACCCCTTCTCTTAGGGCTGAAGCAAGAAGCCACATCCACAGCATTAACACAGGGAAGGTCCAGAAGGGCTCCAGCTTTTTTGCCTTTTAATACTCTCTTGCTGTCCTCAGCCAAGAAAGCTGTTCTTCCCCTTTCTCTTTGTCCTCAAGCCAGAGGATTTAGGGAAAATTCAAAGGTGAAATTTTCAGAAGTTGACATCTCTGAGGCAACAGAGGATGGAGACTTCTGATTTCTGAACACCCTTCCTCTAACTCATTCTGCATGCATCGGTCTTAGGTGATTAAAGTGGCAGAACTGGAAGGGCAAAAAACTTCCAAGAGTTGCAGCTTTATTATGGAGGGGCTGGAGTCTCTTCATAGCTGAGGTTGTAATCAGTTTCCACTCTCAGCTCTGACTTAAATAACTCTCCATATGCATTCCTCTAACTTCAGCTCATAATTGCAGGGTTTCGTATTGAAGCTAAAAAGATTGTTTTTCCCCCTTCCCTCCTCCTCACTGCAATTTGAAGAATTTGGACCTGTAATTCAAAGAGTAAGGCAATGCCAGACTGAACCTTTGCCAGACTAAATGCTTCCTTCACTTCTTTCACTGGAGAAAACAAAGCAAAACACCCCCCCACTAAAAAAGAGAGTTTTTTTCATCTCCTTAAATGACTCAAAATTCAAATCTCTTCGAAAACATATGCATAGGCGGCAGTTGCAGAAAATAAGGTGCATGTCAGAAAGTCATAAACAACCGAAGCATTTAGCTGTAATAAACTAAGCGTACACATAGTTGGTATTCTGGTAGCCAATGCTAGCTGGAAAACCTCCCAAAAGCGGAAATCACACAATCGAGGAGTTTTTCTGGTTTTAGACAAAACCAAAATCTCCTAAAAAACAGAAGACTCTCTTCCACTGAGGACATGGAAAACTATCAAAACGCTTTCCACTTGCTCTGGAAGTAGCAAATTGCTGCATATAGAAAACACGAAATTCCTCCTATGCTGTACTAAAGCAGATTAGACTTGCCATTACTTTGGCTCTGTTTTTTATTTCTAGAGGTTAAAGTTTTGGCCCCAATTATATGTGGAACCTAGTATTTTGCTATTTGCATAAACCTTATGTTTGCACTGGATTTAATATAAAATACAATCCAGCCATTTAGTTTGTTCCTACAAAAGTAGCCCCCTCCAAAGAAAAAGAATCCATCTCTGCAAGTTGTAAATCTTCCATTTTTTCATATTGACTGCTGTTTTCAAATTTCTGCACGTGACCAGTTCACAAATCTTTTTTTATAAATCATTAGCAAGACAGAAACCAAGTGCATTCGCTGTAGTGGAGAATATCATGTGGCAAAGAGTTGCATATCTACCCCTGACAGGCGTTCTGTAAGCCTTGCAGACACTTTGTTTTTTGGCAATTCGTTCCTATACACAGGGAAGATTCCTATAAGAAATAGGGAACTACTCCAGCTGCCCCAGCTGCAAGTGTGCAGGGCAGGGCAAGGGAGCAGCGCAGTCAATGGGCAGAAATCCAAAGGTACCCAGAGTGGAAAGATGCCAGGAGCAAACAGGGTCCTTAAGCTGCTCATGAATTAGCCTGTATAGAGTACCAGCAGAAATATGGGCTCCACATAAAGAAATTAAACCTTGCACAGGCTTCATTAATTTGAACTTAATGATTATTGTGACTCGCATCTGTAAATAGTTATGCACATGTGTCGCTCGAGTCACATATAGTAGTTCTGACGCCAGCAGGAATTCACAAACTTTACACAAGTTATAATGTATACGGGTACAGAGACCTCTGGCTGCTGCACTGAAATGAAATGCCTTCTAGGCATTTAATAGCCAATAAATAAATAAAGGAAAAGGAAAGCAAATGTAACTTGCTGTATGAGGTCTGGCAAAATAAGAGCTGACTTACTAAACACCCTGCTGCATGTTGCAAAATACCCTTAATTCTGCCTGCCTGGTGGGCAACAACTACCCATTTCTGAAAGACGCACTTCTAACAACCACAAACAGACATTCAAAAAGTCATTGTCTACAGGAAAACAAATCCATGGAAGGCATGACGTTTTGACATCCTTCCCTCCTCTGGACAATTTAATCTGGCATGTAAGTAATGTACTGGTCTGGTTTGATGAAATGGACACTCTGACCCTTTCTTTACACTTGAAGATTGATTGATTGTTTGTACCTGAACATTTACGCCTTAGCAAACCCACAAAAAGAGAAACAAACCTTTGGCCACAATATTTAATTTCTGCTAGCAACATTTCACAGCTGTTACTTCCCTGTTTACTCAAAGGAACTTACATCTTGCTTTGTAAAATGCTTTACGTTCCCACCCTCATTTCCATACTCTGCTGTAGGTAAAAACCTATTTCCTTTGAGTTCCTTAATTGAAATACATCTAATTCCACAGGCGCTTTCCAAGATTTGTTTACAGCAGAACTCGCCACTTAAAAAGCAACAATGTTTTTTAAAGGAACACATCCCCTTACTCGTATTGCGAACACAACTCCTGAGATTACTGTCAGGGGGAGTATTCTCAAATACATGTCGTCTTTACCCTCTCCCTGTTAGCTTTTTGCACTCCTCTCAGCTTGGACAACGAAAATCAATGCAGCTGCTTTCCTCTTTCTCTCCAGTGAATTTGAGTATCAGGTGACAGAGGAGTAGTTTTTGTTTTAAGACAACCCTTTGCACTGGAACTTTTACAAAAATGAACTACTTAATGGGAATTATTTGCTCTTGGCTTGTGTGGGGGAAAAAAAAAAATCCAAACATCCACCACCTTTTCTTTTTTTTTTTCTTTTTCCTTTTTAAACAAAGCAAAAATTTGTCAGCCAAATAGGAATTGACAGCATTCCTTTAAAAAGCAAAATAAAGCTCACCCCAGCTGGGCACTCACTAGGCTGCTATATTTGTGTCTCACGTGCTGGGCCCATGTGCAACTCAGCTTCCCTTGATCTGAACAGCCTTGCTGTGCTGTGTCTTCCCCAGTCCCCCCGGCACACTTAAGCTTTCTCTCTGCCTCCTGCTCCGTGTCACCCCTGCGCCCCAGCGGAGTACAGCTGATCCAAGCCCCCAGGAGCGGCTCAGACTCTGGCGCTGGCTCCAGCCCCAAACTCTGACAAAGCTCAAGCCCATCCTTACCGCAGAGCTCCAGAACTGCAAGTAAAGGCTGGAGATTTGACACTCACCCTTCCAGAAATGCATCCTAGAGAAAACTTACAGTCTCTACTGAGGTTTCCCCGATCAATTGTTCTTTACTTTGGCTGTCATGAGAAACCAAAAAATCCATAAGAATTCTAAAAAGCATTTTCAATTGTATTCTGACTCTGTTTCCTCATCACTTGGGAGACGTTTTTGGGATGAGTCTGCTAGGTAGCCAACGGTCCTAGATCATAAACAGGAAACACAACTCCTTTTTTCTTTTAAGCAGTCAAATTTCCTCCTCCTACCTGGTTTCACAATTGAAACAGACCCCTCCGCTATTAAAACACGCATTTTTGCTACTTTCTGTGACCAGGCTTCTTCTGGTTCTCCATTCTCCCTGAAGGCTCATGAGTAAGGATGACAGGCATCATGTTGACTTAAAATGTCCTGCCTCCATCCTAATGCAGAGAGACTTGAGGTGCTCATAAGAAGCTCCTACAGCTCTGCACTTTGCAGCCTGGAATTTTAAGATGAATAGTGACGAGTTTCAATGTGCCTTAAAACACCAGACCACAAACTGCAGTTGTTCAGGATCTGCCTCTTGGGAAGCTCAACTGTCCAGGGATGGGACAGGCATGATCTACAATCCGAACATTTTAGGACGTGCAGCATGACTTGATATTAATTCCTGACATTTTTGCTCTTCTGGTAGAAGATATTTCTCTTTCCCTCTTCCTTTCCTGAAGAAAATATTCATCAGCTGTGTGTGTGGCTGTCCAACTGCCCTCCTCTTCTCCCCAGTCTCGGGTTGTTCGCATTTGAAGGAGACACACCAAGACCTAGTGAGCTTTCCTTATTACATCAATGCATTTGTAACAGCTTCTGAACACTGCCCACAATTCACGACAGGTTCTCCAAATCACCACAGAGCATTTCCATTTGTTTTCTACTACGGAAAACTTGTTTTAATGAAATCCAAAATAAGCAATCACCTACAAACTAAGGGCATGTTTCTGAAACAGAAAAGGAAACAATGGGTCTCCTTGGTTTGTCTATATCAACACAGAGCTTTTCTGACAGACTTAATTCTTATCAGCACCAGACAAGCAAGTCATCACCATGAAATTGTTCCTACTAAAAGCACTGTCCTGAACAAAGGATGATGCGATTCAAAGGAAGGGAGAGAACTGGTGGTGGAGCTTGTATGCTCTCTTGGGGCTCAGTTCAGCTCCTCCTGAAGAGGGTTTTTGTTTGCTTGTTGCATTACCATTTATATGCAGGTCATCTGAGTCGGGGGGCGGGGGGGGGAGGAATTTCTGCTAATAAATCCTCTTTGACAACTGCTTTGTAGTTTCAGTATTTGCAAACTGCTAAACAAATTAAGAATAGAAACAGAAGAAAGAATTAGGTCTTCAGCAGTCATCTGGCATCCTATTTTAAGCCTGTTTCTGATGACATGCCCTCTGACATTTTTTTATAATGTCAGTGACTTTTAAAATTAGAGTTCAATCAACTAATTTTCAGTGCTCTTGTGCATTAGATTTGAACAAGATGAGTCTACTAAAGTAGTTTTAATCTCTCTTTTGTTTTTGGTTTGTTTTGGGGGTTTTTTTGTTCTTGTGCTATAAAGTGGCAAAGTGAATGAAGGGACATTTTGCCACCTGAAAAACTCCACCTTTAGGTAGCTATAGCCAGGAGCCCAGTGAATCCTGCTCATTTCATACTAGGTAAAAACCTCTTAGTCAAGGCTTCACATGGTCTGTCTTTTGGGGAGGGTTTTATTCCTTTGTTTATCTATCTCATAAGGCAAACATCTGTTCAAAATCAGGTAAACTCCAGTTGAAACTTTAACTACAGAAGAGCTACGTTCAATTCAGAATAACTTTAGTTAGAAGAATTCATTCACCAGAGCCCTTGCACAAATTATTCACCATATGCAGAAAACTACAAACAACAAATTATTTTACAGAAGTAAACACACATTAAAATTTGCATTGTAACACAAGTAACTTTAAGATTGGAATGTAAAAAGAGTTTCCCTATAAAACAGCATGGAAACAAAAATAGGCACCGGCTATATTTTGCACATTTGCAATTTACTCCTTTTGCACAGTTGTGGCAACGGAACTGGATATTCAAGAAAGAAATCAAAAGGACAATGTAAAAGTGAAGACGCTTGAGAAGCCACTTCTGTTAGAGGAGAGATCTTAATGTGGACTTGCATCAACTGTGGGAGTGAGTGGATTTGTCAGGAGAAGGTAACACAACCAGGTTGTTACTGGTACCGATATGTAATAACAAAGCAGAGCTGCAAGAAACTGGGCTGTTTGACTTCAGTGAGCATTAAATGAGAAAAAACAAACGCAAAGCATCCATGAAGTTCATGCAATGTGAGGCAAGCCCAAAGGAATTCAAAAGCCCAAGTAAACAAAACTGCTAACCAGTGACCCAGTGGGAGAAGGGCACTTATGAAGCAGCTCCGAGCTTCTGCCTTTGCTGCTCAGTCAGTGCTTGCAAGTGTTGCTGTTGTACATACATCAACTCAGGGAGAGACAAGGAGAAGGAAGAAGTGAAAGGGAAACACCATTAGAGCAGCAAAAGCTCTGGAGCAGAGAGAGTTGCAGCCCCAAACATAGAATCGCTTTGGTGATACAAGTTTGCTTAACACCTGGCACCAAGGTAAACTGGGATTATGAATGCAGACAGCAACTTTGGTGGGAGTGAACAAGCAATGACAGCGTTCAAAACCCATGCAAAGAGTAAGAAGTAAAACAATAACATAAAAACAAGGAGCTTCAATGAGGCAGACTGCAATACACACAGAAAACAGGTAGGTAGGCTCTCAGGGGAAGTGAGGCTAAAGGAGAAAGGACCCAAGGAAAGCTGGTAATTTCTCAGAGAAACAATATTGAGAGACCCAGTGCAAAGTGTCCTGTTGCAGCACATGGGAAGGCAGGATGGAAGGAAGCAGGGTAAATCATGAGCACTTTCCTGAGCTCGTACGAAGGGAGCACAGACCGCAGGCCAGCCTACTGAGGTGGGGTAAAAGGATGCAGGGATGCAGTCAAAAAGTAACAGGAAAGAATTCCCTTCATTCACTAGCACTGAGAACACAAAGAAAAGCGTTAATGGAAAGGGACAGATGACAGTCTAAAGGCTGAATAATTTTTGGAGGCCAGTTCATTAAGAAGGTCAAGTTCAAGTGTCTAACACTATGCTATTAATGTCAATGGCATGAAAGCTCAGGCTATGAAAGCCTAGAAAAAACCCAGAGGAATATGTTTTCAAGCTGGCTGGTCCTGATGAACTTCCTCCTTTGAATACTTAGAGGACCGGCTGAAGCAATTTCAGTTCATGGAGAAAATGAATCATAGAGAACAGAAAAGATTTTAGAAGCCTGGAAAGGGGAAACATGGTGTCTAGCTTTAAAAAATTATGCTAGGGAATTACAGACCACTCAGTTTAACTTCCATCCCAAGAAAAAATATTGAAACAAATAATCGAACTATACGTAAGAAGCTAAAAGGATAAGTACGAAGAGATGAGTAACAGACCCTGTTGAATTGTCAGAAAGAAATTGTGTCAAGCCAATTTAATTTCTTTGTGTGACAGGTAATGGGCCTTGGGCAAAGGTGACAAGCAATAGATGCCATATATCTTGACTCTTAGTAGGATTTGTGACACCAGTGCCTGTGATATTCTCTTCAGCAATCTCAGAAAACATGGACTAGTACTCAAGGGTAGGTGTAAAACCAGTGGCACAGCCTTACTCAGAGGGCAGCTCTCAGTGGTTTCTGTCAAAAAGGGAAGCTGCACCGACTGAGAACCCCCAGGGGTCTCTCCCAGGACAAATATGGTGAACATTGCCCTCAACCTGAACAATGGTGTGGAATGGAGATCTGGCTTATAAATCATGTAGATGATACCTTGCTAGGCAGACTGCAAGAACACTGAAAGCTAACTTTAGAATTTAAAAGGATCTTTACAAGGTGGAAAAGCACTCTTAAAAATTGAATTAATTCAACAAAGATCAATTAAAGTCTTCAACAAGAATAAATAACTGCATGGACACAAGATAAGGGAACAACTAATTAGTCAGATGTTCTTCAGAAAGAAAATAATCTGAGGTGGGCAGAATGTAGTTATTTGCCAGCTGGATTTATATCAGCAGCATTATAACAAACGCAAATACGTAGACATAGGAATCTGGACACACGGTACCATCTTTCCACTCTACCAAGCATTGAGTGGCTTCAGCTGTTTTGGACATGACACTTTAAGAAAGACAGAGACCCAAGAAGAGGAAACCTAGAGGAGAGCAAACAAGAACAGTTACAACTCTAACACACCTCTTTCAGGGGTAAATTGAAAGAAGTTGGGCTAATCAGTCAGCAGAAGGGAAGACTGGGGTAGGCATGATAAGAATCTTTATGTATATAAAAGATTGCTTACAGAAGGGAAAGGAATAATTTGTGGTTCATGTTTACTGCAGACAGAGCAAGGCTTACATTTCTGAAAGGAAGCTGCATGCCAGCTAGCAAGCAGAATGAAACTCTATTGGTAAGCATGGTAAAGTACTAGAAAGTCTACTTGGGGAGGGAATCGAGTTTCCATTACTGGATGGCTTTCAAAACAAATCATATGGCAGGAATGACATGTACAGGTGAGTCTGCTTCAAGGTAGAGAGATGGACTTGCGATGTTCTTAGGACCCTTTCAGTTCTATTTTTAAGACTCTCTGAAAATGTTCAGGTAAAAGCACTTTGAATGCTGGCAACAACCTTTTTTTTTTCCACTAAAAATGATGTTTGAGAGATGCAATCAAAAAAAAAGGAAGAAATGCTTTAAGTGTATTTCCTGAAATGTGTGTTCGCTGCCACTGCTCTGCAGGATGAAATCACCAGAACTTTGACTTCTGAGCTTCAGTGAGAGACTGTGTCATAGCAAGGGTTATATTGGCATCAATTCAAAGATATTATTTATCAGAGAAAACTAAAACTTTTATTGTGACTTAAAGTCTGTTAACACTTGCTCTTATAAAGCCCCAAGCATCTGGGCAACATATTCCTAGAGAGAAGGCATAAGCTGATTTAGGTAGAACAAGAGAGACTGTGTGGGATTTAACTTGAGTGTGAGATCTCAGACTTCCATTGTGCAGACTGTCTTCGAGTATGTTGGTAGGTTAGGAGACATGCTGAGATCTTAAGGGAATACTTTCAAGCACAATCTTGAAGTAATTGAATTAAATCACTCCTCCACACACCAAGTTTTCACAGGGAGAGCTAACAATAAATACACAAATATCTATGTAAGGGCTTCATTAAGATCACTTACATTTGGAGTTAGATTTTTTTTCAGTCATCTCCAAATGCCACTGATTTTCTATAGCAAGCCTTTCCAACTTCTTGACAAACAGGATGGCAAATTCTGCTAAGGCAGTTTACTTGGGAGGCTGAATGGTAAATACACCTTACAGTACTACATACTGGTAGAAAAACTACTTTGGTGGTAGCAGAGATTGTCCCTGGGACCACAGTTCAGTCTGGAAACTACCAGGGGAACAGTCCTGGGTTGTAAGACAGAGCTGTGGACTGCATTTTTAGTGGTGGGCAGCTGAAACAGAGACAAAGGCCCAGATTCCCAAAGTGTTCCTGGGCTCTTCAGGCCATACCTGCCTTTATGGACCTGGCTCTATGACTTTATTGCAGTGACACGAGAAGGCAGAGCATAGCTGGACCCACTGTCGCCTCAGACACCAGATAGGAAACAATTTCAATCAGTTCTGACACAGAAACAGTGGTCTTTCAGCTACTACATCCCTGCAAACTTCAGAAAAGTAGTGAAAAGAAGGACAGCGGTCTAGTTATGGCCTCCCCTCCCCAAAAAGGAAAGACTATGACTTATTAGACATCAGAGAAGCCCCAAGGGTTGATGTCATTATGACTGTCCCCTAGCCAAATGGCATACCAGGGAATTCAACCACAGACCAAATGAGAGGGTATCACATTCACTGCTCAGGCAACCGTGTGCAGTTTTAGCTTGGTTAAAAGCAATTTTAGGCAATTCTTACTGCCAAGTTCAAAGAGATTCTGGTTTCCAAAGGAAACCAAACCACTGCCAAGTGGTCTGAAAACATGACGAGAGCCATGACTGAGATCCATCCTGGATGTGAGGCTGTCCCCTGTTGCTCCCCTCAGCCCACCCTGAAGGGCAAGGAAGGCAAGGCAGGAGGGAAGGGGCAGCCCCCCGCTCTCCCCACATCCCCCCGCACTCTGAGCTGGGAGGGCCATGGCTGAGATTGCTGGCTTGTGGTCGTGGCTGGAGCTGAGGAGGTGCTCTAAGCCTGTAGGGAGCGAAGCCCTGGCCTGCCTGGTGCAATCCGCCCACAGTACCTGAGAGCCCCTTGTAGGAAGGGGAGCAGCTGAGGTGGTATGCCCAACTCCTTCCTATCAGCAAGAGCATCTCTGAGGGCTGCTAGCACCTACTTGAAAGCCTCCCTGAGTACCCCAAGTGCAAACGTTCCCCACCACTTCTCTTTGGCGCTCCAGTAAGTTTCCAGTATGTCTACATACCAGTGTGTTAGGGGCATTTGATCAGGATAGACATAGCTGGCTTCAGGGTTTCACAGCCACAGGGTTGGTGGGAAGGTGCTACAGCACCTGGACTGTGCAAAGCAAAGTTTCAGAGACTGGAGACCAGACCAGAGAACAAACAGGGAGTCAGAGACTTACAGAATTGTGCAGGTGGGAAGGGATCTCCTGAGGTCTCTAGTCCAACACCCTGCTCAAGGCACGGCCGGCTAGACCAGTATTGTCCCAGACTTCCCTCAGAAACCCATGATGCTTTTTGGCTTTAATCCTCTGTATCAGTGCATCTCTGCTGTGCTCAGAGTGCTTATTTTTCTGCTTGCTTGCGATGTGAGTGCTATTCTGCCTGGGCTGCTAGCTGGCCTGCTTCAGCACATATGCATTTTGGAATCAGTGAGAGGGATGAATGGCTGAAATGACACGGAAGAAAGAAGGTCCCGTGGTTTCCCCGGGATCCCTGAAGCAGTTTCATTTCCTTGTTCCGCCAGAGATTTTCTGCCTAGCCATGGACACATCCCCTGGACACCCACCACACAGACCAGGATTCATCTAGCCTAACATCTTACCTATGAGATAAGACTTCTATCATAAGCTCCCCTTATAGCCTACAGAGAAAGATCACAGGTTCAGACAGCGCTGCATCCTATCCTAAACCAGGTATTTCATTTGGGTGGCTTGATCCCTGTCTTTAGCCTCTGAGTTTCTGAGCCTCCCAGGAAAAAGGAGAGGATAGCTCTCTGTTCTTTCACAGGAATATTACATGCATCAATACAGTAAATATTTTCAGGCCTGCAGACACTAACCATGATCAAGAGCATGGAAGAACCAGAGACAGAAACCTACTGTGAGAACTTTTGCTCTTTCTTATTCATCGTGATACCAAAGCTGGACAAACGATTTGCAGCAAAAATTTTGCAATGTTTCTTCATGAAATTTTGGCACATAGACATTTTTGATTAATTTGTTCCTTATGCAAACATATTCAAAACAAACGATGAGAAGGTATTTCAGCCCGTGGACTACACATAAAACTTGTCCCCATGACTAGAGCAAATTAAAAATTTCAAATGTGAAGCAAAATATATTTATTTTTGTCAAAGGAAGGGAAAACGACAGCATCCTCTCACATTTCTATTTGAATAAGTTAAACCACAACATCCAAACATAACTCTTTCAAGAACTGAAGGAGGGAAAAGGGGGACTACAAGAAACCCAGAGAGGGACTTTTTATGAGGACACATAGTGACAGGACAAGGGGTAATGGCTTTAAACTGAAAGAGGGTAGATTTAGATTAGGTGTAAGGAAGAAATTCTTCCCTGTGAGGGTGGTGAGGCACTGGAACAGGTTGCCCAGAGAGGCTGTGGCTGCCCCCTCCCTGGAAGGGTTCAAGGCCAGGTTGGACGGGGCTTTGGGCAACCTGGGCTAGTGGAAGGTGTCCCTGCCCATGGCAGGGGGGTTGGAACTAGATAATCTTTAAGGTCCCTTCCATCCCAAACCATTCTATGATTGATTCTACGAATTCATGTGTTCTGCAAATGCTGGCTAGCAAATCACTTGGTATGACAAAGCAAAGTCAAATAATACTAGTAATTCTCCCTGATTGGAGGAGTTCAAGCTGACAGGACTTTTATAAGCACATACATTTTTTTATTGCTTATTTCTGTATTCCATAATCGTAAACAAAATTCACCTGAGAAATGTTTCTGAAAGAAACGTAGGCAGAGAACTGAAAATAAGCCTTGCCAACACGCAGGGAGAGGGAAGGTCAATGAGATCCCATATCAAAGCGAGAAGACCTCTAAAATCCTGCTAGTGCAGCCGAAGGCAGACCTAGCTGCATGAGGTACTCCGTGGGGATAGGAGAACCAGGGATAACCAGCTGGGTAGCAATGGTGGCCTATCAATTTTGTGACTGAGATTAGAGGCAGAATGATAAACCCTGTACAAAGAAACCCCTCCCTTTATTACTCAGGCTACGGGTTTCATCTCAGGGCTTCTATAGAAGGTGCTGAACTAAAGCAGCTCTGAGCATCATCCTGCTGGGAGAGCTTGGTGCAGGAGCTGCAGCTACCCTATCGCACTGCTGTTCCGGGGGAAACAACCATTAGCAAATGCTTTTTTATGGAATTCATTTACCATAGCTCTTTCTGATGACAGGCTGCTGGGGAGCAGAGTTATGACATCCAGAAACTGACAACAAGAGCAATAAAACCTGACATATATCATGAAAGCCAAGCTATGGTACTATGTGTAATTAACAGAGAGTGTAATTATTCACCTCGAGAAGGACTTTGATGGATGCCTTATAGTTAATTCTTTTTTCCTGCGTTTCATCTTCTCTCTTCCACAGCAGCCAGGAAGGCTAGCTTGCAACTTTTAGCTTTTTGCCCTGTTTCTCATCCAAAGATGTTGTATCTTTATGGCCTGTAGCCAGGCTTGGACCAATCCCAGGCAAGATGCTTCATCTAACCCTGGAGGTGTTTAGTTTCAGGCCTAGCTTTTGAAGTGGTCATTATATTAGCATGGGATGGACCAGATAGGTATTAAAACTCCGAGCACGCCCAATATCCCTCAGATGTTTCCAGGATCCTGAGTATCATCACATGTATAAAAGCAATCTTCCATTTCATAACAACACCGTGCCTCTTCCTTAGTGCCCACTAAACCCTGACACAAGTTACAGCTGGAAGAGGAGTGTTTATTTCCCCCAAATTCTGTCAAGAAATCTGAACAGAAAAGAGCATCAGGAAGAGTTTGAACAGTTGCCCAGTCCCAATAAGCTGCAGAGGAGGCACTTAAAAAGCCGCAGTACCATCCACAGAGTGGACTCGGTGGTGTTTGTTGGCGTGCACTGCTTTTGCATGGGAGGAGAAGCAACTGGGGAGGATTTGGCTCAAGCTCTGAAAATCAGAGGGAGAAGCTGCTACTATACAAAATGTGATCATTTAAAAACATTGCAACCATGGGTAATGTGATCTAGCTGATGCACTGGGGACTGGATAGAAATTTAAGCTCAGTCACATGAATTTGAAGAGCTCCACAACCCTTAAATGAAAGAGAAATTCATAGCCTTGGGACAAAATGACCAAAGCCTTATCTAAAACCCATTGAAAGCAACTAGAATGATTCCACAGGCTTTTGGGGGCGTTGGATCAGACCCCAGATGGATGCAAACCTCTGAAGAAGAGGCTATATAATCTTAACGCAAGAACAGAGACATTTTAAAAGGCAGTGAAATGCACAGTTGGGCTCTGTATGACTCAGTGATGAATGAGTGTCCATGTTGCATCATTTCAAAAAGAGAAAGCTGGAGATGAAGGGAATCTAAAAAAGAATCCAGAAGAGAAATAAAACTTCCTCTGATAATCGCAAACCCCTGGCCACACAACGAGTTTGGGTACACAAGCTAAGATAGACCCCAGAATTTGGTCAAATCCTTATAAATGCAAAGACCAAAAAAATAATTTTCAAAGCTGCAGCACATATATTAAACCCAAGAGAGTCTGCACATTTAGAGAACAGAAAGGCAATGGCGTATATATTTTTGTAGGCACAGAGAGTGCAAAATAAATGGCTCAGACAGGCAAACACAGCTAAACGTTAATGGCATGGCTGTATTCTTTCAAACTGGGTAACTGCAATGTGTTCCAGGGAAAATACTGGGACTTGAAAATGACATAGCCCAAGTTAGTAAAAAGTGATGTGTGTTGTAAGCACTACAGAATCCAAAACACAAATCCTCACGTCTCCAAATACCTCTTGGATAAATTAGTCATTCCCATGGGATGCCCACCCAGAAAAGGTACTGTTCACCCTAATGAGTAGGAAAACTGCATCTGATCATAGGAATAAAGCAAGCACTTATTGGTACAGAAGAACAATTTATAGTTTGAAAGAATTACGTAGTTGTAACTGAGAAGTCAAATATTCTATGGATGTGTATTGATTCACATAACTGAAATGAAGCCATAAAGTCTGTATAGCATCTGATCAAAATCACTAAAGAAAGGACAGCTGAGATCTTAGCAGAAAAGCAAAAATAAATGTTAGATATAACACAGGCATTTTTGGAAGAAAAAAAAATAGCTCAGGCTCTTAAGCTAGTGATTTTTAATACACCATTTGGATATTATACAGTGAATTTCAGCAAAGGCCATTTGGTACAAGTTCTGCTCCCAAGGTATTACAAAGAGTAATTGCACAGATCTTTGAGGGATTACGAGGTGTCAGACTTTTAATGGATGATGTTTTAATTTGGGTACAGGGAAGTTAACACAAAGAAAGACTCTGGCAAGTATTGCAGGAAGTCAGAAAGAGATGCCAATCTGGTGCATAAAATACTTGTGGTCCAAAGCACAACTTTGTTCCCAGAGGTTGGGCAAAGATGCCTTTACTGGAGTTCCAGATAAAATGCAACAGCAGGATGTCCACCTTACAATGTAAATTAGATCTTCAGAGATTTATGAAGGTGGTAAACTGTATCCATTATTCATTCAAATTCTAACTAGAGTCAATATGTCCTTAAGGAATTAAGAGTAAGCTACCTGGTATTGGGGAGATTAATATGAACAAGGAAATAAACAGTTAAAAACAGTGACACTAATCCACCAGCTTAAAAAGATCATAATGACGTTTTCTGAAAAGCCGTAATACGTGTGCATCTTACGAGTTTAGACCAAGATTTCTAAGCAGAACAGACAGAAACTATTGCCAGGTTGACAAAGAAGTGCTAGTAATTTTATTTGCTCCTCTAAACTTCCTTCAATCTAGATAAATATGAAAGATATCGAGAAAAGAGACTACAAAGCACTTCGAAGTGGTTGTAAAAAATCTTTTGCCTAATTTTCACAGATACTACGCATTAGCTTGAGTTGGAAATGCAGACAGTAAGCACCTTGCAAAATCAGTCCATTTGTCTTTGGCATCATCTACAACTTCATAGATAAAGCTGATGTTCTTTTACCAGGGAAGAAGATTTCAAAGGCACAAATTGCTGTTTGATGCCCACTGCCTAATGCACAGCTATGCTCCTAGCTGAAAGTTGGAGGTTTTAAAATTTCCCTTATTTTCCTTTGGAGTGTAATTGGACTAAAAAGTGCATGCCATTACTGCTATCATGGCAATGAAAAGTGGATAGCATTCGGTGAAAACTCCAAACTGTGTTTTCTGATATATTCAAAACACATACAGTAAAGATCATCTCAGCAAAAACCAAAATGCAGCTATCTGTGATGTGGGATGCAGCAACTGTTTTGCAGTGCTGAAGCAATCCAAAAAAAAAAAAAAAGAAAAAAAAAAGGAGAAGAGGAAGAAATTTTAATTGTAAAGAGGAGGAATTCAGAAAGTAGCGTGTAATCATTTGCATTGGAATTTGGGGAGACATTGGTGTTAACATCCCTGCTTTTACGGGAGATATCGTATGATCTCTAACAGCACCTTATTTTGATATGCTACCCAGAGGATTGCTCCTCCATCAGCACGGGGAGCTGCACGCTGCAGCAGAGCACCTGATCCGTCCTGGCTCACAGAATTTGCCTCCATGGAGTTCCCATCAGGAGGTTCTCAAGCTTCTCCTTTTCAACAGCTGACCCCACTTTGCACTCTTTGGGTTGGAGAGATCTATCACCTTCCCAATATTAGGTGATATGGCTTCAGGCCATAATGTATCGTGCCTCTAGAGGCAGATGAAGGGAAGCAGCAACCAAGGTTTAAAGTTGGCAGCGTGCACAAGAAACATGAATTTAGCAGCTTTCAACAAATGTCTGTAAAACAGAAGACAGAAAATGCGGTATCTGTTTGTCAGACTCCCAGGACTGTGATAACAAGATGTGCAATAAGTCAAGACTGAGTGGATTAACTATTCTCCATGTGAAACCTAGCACTGGTATGTCAGTGGATTTAACAGGACGGGATAAAATTAGCAGACTTGCAGGAAACCTATAAGGACATGAAGGATACTAGTTGTTAGGACTGAAATACACTGGGAGAGTTGGTGTGGGGAACCCTGGGCTGGGAAAGCTGGGGGTGGGGCATGCAGGGGAGGAGGGGGCCGTGGCAGAGCTTTTCAGCGTGTGGTTGTTTCTAGTCACACAGAATCACAGAATCATTCAGGTTGGAAAAGACCCTTGGGATCACCGAGTCCAACCATCAGCTCTACTCTACAAAGTTCTCCCCTACACCATATCCCCCAACAGCTCATCCAAACGACCCTTAAACACATCCAGGGATGGGGACTCCACCCCCTCCCTGGGCAGCCCATTCCACTCTCTGACCACTCTTTCTGTGAAAGATTTTTTCCTCATGTCCAGTCTGAACCTCCCCTGTTGCAGTTTAAAGCCGTTCCCTCTTGTTCTGTCACTAATCACCTGTGAGAAGAGACCAGCACCAACCTCTCTACAATGTCCCTTCAGGGAGCTGTAGAGAGTGATGAGGTCTCCCCTCAGCCTTCTCCTCCTCAAACTAAACAGTCCCAGCTCCTTCAATCGCTCCTCATAGGATTTGTTCTCCAGGCCCTTCACCAGCTTCGTTGCCAGCTCTATCCATCCTCCAGTTTTATACACTGTGTAGTTTTGTGGCATCTAGAAGAGCAGACATGAGCCCTACAGCCCCAATTACTCTGCTGTGATATCTATGGGGCCTTTGTGGAAGTCCCTTCCACAAGTCATCCTATAGGACTGCAATGCACGAAGCATGCTGAGCCACTCGGTGTGGCCGAGCGAGCAAAGTGGTGAGTCGCTGCCGGCGGCACGGATGAGCTGCAAGCCCTGTGCCAGGGACAGAGGTGTGCAGATCATGCGGCAAGAGCCCACAGCCCCCCGCTTCCTCCTGTGCCACTGCATTTTCAATATTTTGTTTCTCTCGCCCACTCATTCCCAGCTACTGAGTCATGGGTTCCTGAGGCTTTTTCTGATCCTCATGGAAATGTTATTGCGAGAGTGTACAAGTTCAAACGCTCTGCTTCGTGGCCTCCTTCTCACAGGTTTGTTTCCCTTTCTGCACCTCCCCCTCCCCATCTTTTTTCTCTCTCTCCCTTTCCTCATTATTGTGGCAAGGGAAGGGAAGGAAAGGAAATACTTCAGAAATGAAAGATTAGTTTGCTGTATCATAAAGATGAGCTTTGTAATCACTTTCCTTTAAGCAAAGAATTAAAAGATAATAAAAGCCCTAATTAAGGACCTCGTTAGCTTAACTAGATTTTCATATGCAAAGTGATGTTCGCCACGTGCTGCTGCCGTCTGAAAATGCCGCCTGGTCCTACACGGAAAGCACCTGTGCCAACTCCCAACTGCATTTTCCTTCTTCCTTTCACTTAGCTTTTTTTTCTTTCCCGCTCCCTTCCCCTCTGTGCCAGGGTTCAGCAGGCTTGGGCTGACACGAGGCTGCCTTGCGCTGGGCACACATGAGACAGACTCGGCGTACCTTATGAACCATGTGGAAGGACCGTGCATGAGACAAAAGGGCATGGAAGATGGAGGTGAGCAGAAAGGACCGACAAGAGCTGAGAGCACACAGGCTCAGCCCAAGAGGAAGGCAGAGGAAGCATACACGAACCGCTCAGGCCAAGTGGGTCCGATGGCAGGTGGAGACTAGTTAGGTGCAGGATGCATCTGAGTCCTGCTGAGCATAAGGATGCTCTGGGTGGGTCTGGACTGCCACAAGGCAGAGCTGGAGGGAAGATATGCTGGCTGGGGCTAGCCCAGGTCTTGCCACTGTACAGAACCTAGCTAAGATATAGGCAAAGACTTGCATTAAGGGTTTGATTTCACCCTTAACCAGAAACAAAAGCTGGATCCTTGGAGACACTGTGCAAGGGGCTTTCCAGAGCTCAGTTCCTGGTCCCACAAGACCTGTGGTGCAGTCTAGCAGGTGAACAGGTAGCTGTTTGAGGATGTGCTTAATAGAAGCAATTAGAAAATCATTATACCACAGTAGCGCGAGCAGGTGAGTGAACAAAACGACTGCTCACTGCTGTGTGAGAAAGCAGCCTGGCCCAGCTGAGCAAAGAGCAGTTACCAGTTATCTGCAGCCCAGCCAGCAGGCACTGCCCAGCAGAGGCCACGGCAGAGCCGCAGGAGCAGGCGTCCGCCCGGCTGTAACAATCTGATAAATTCCTACAGCTGGGAACTCAGCACGAGATGGGAATCGGGATTTTCATCCTCGTTAAAACTGTAATCGGAGCCTCATTCTACTTCGTTTAGACCCTGCTGTGAACGTGAGCAAACGCCGCAGGGTGCTGAGCAGGGAGGTGACCTCCGGGCCATGGCGAGTGGCACGCCAGCCAGAAGCAGCGGGAGGCTGGAGGGAGGCCACTGAGGCACAGACCGGTGTGGCCTGAGTGTATCTCGTGTAGGTATGCAAAGACCCCTGTTGTGAGCTCCCCAGCTTTCAACTTTTTTTTTTTTTTTTTCAATTTAGAGAATAAGAAAGAAAACATTCCAGTGCTGAGACGGGTTTGAAACGGAGACTCAGGGCTCAGCCTTCAGCTTGAGCCTCTCGGTGTGAGCGGCTGTGCGCTTTCACCCTGAACCCAGTGGACCTCAGATCCCTGTCTGAAACCCTGGTGCTACACTCAATAGCCCCTATCTCAACTTTTAGTCCAGGGCAAGACTTAAGTAGACCTGATACAGCATTACGAGATTGGAGACTGGGTCGATCCATTTATTAGCTGAGAATTTTCTTTGTTTAATATAATTGATTCTTGCCTTTCCTCTGCAAAACATGGGAGTGGCTCGATACAAGGCAGGGGGTCATTTAGTTTGAGAACAGAGAGGAAGAGCTATAAACCAGATCCAGATATTGCATCCAGCATTCAGACACCAGACTCCTGGCTGGTCCCATCTCCAATCATTATATGTACTCATGCAGAAGAGGAAATTGCCAATGTGCCTTAAATATAGTTTAAAAATAATCAGCAACAATCAAAGTACTTCTACTACATTACAGGTTAAGAGTGAGGCAATTTGTTAGTGAGGGTCAGGCAAACTACCTTAATTTGGCCTTCGACCACTTCCCACCTCATGGACCAACAAGTGCATCATAACTATTAGAACAACTTCACCGAATGTTACAATTACTCATGTCAAATGAAAATGTAATGCAGTTAACGTGCATGCTGGCTCCCTGCTGCTACTGCTGATGATTATTGCTATTAGAGCATGACCAAACAGTCATTCAAATATAAACAGCAGATTTGTTTTGATGGTGTTCGTGGCCCATTTTATTCGTTTTTTGTGAACATTAACACAAATGGCTTTGGTTTGCAAGACTGTCCCTGGGGAGAGAGACAAAGTCAGGAGTACCGTTGTGCTGAGTCTGTATCAGCTAAACTATCTGCACTGGAAGATTTTGCATGGCTCTCTGGAAAACTTGACAGCCACCTCATCAGAGAGAAAAAGCAGAGCTAAGCAAGTCGGAGTGCTGGTTGCACAAGATGAGCACACAGTACCTGAACAAAAAATCATGGCAATCCACTGACGGGCAGCTTTCACAGCAGCACATTCCTGCCAGCCATTCAGTAAACAGCTAGGAATGACAGCTACATCAAAACGTGGTACGCAGCTCATCCGCAAGTTTCTGATCCAAAGCCTACTAAAGGAAAAGGTGTCATTCCACTGTCTTACGCAGTTTGTGTGTTATAGAGTAACACACAGGGCTAAATTCACTAAAAGCTCTGCTTGCTGTGAAAAGATTACCTGATTAAGAAGATTAATTATTATTATTGCTCTCATTTCTATGTCACCCTTTAGTGGAATTCCTTGTCTCTACATCAGTTCCCAAGACAGGATCTCAGTTGCTCTCTCCATCTTGTCTGAGCTGCTTACTGCAAGTGGGTTTTGCCTTGTAAAGACGAGTGCTAATCCTAATGGCCACTGATGCGATTACGTTGTGCAGCTGACTGCAGAACCTCTCCTTTGCAAAAGAACAGATGCAGAAGGTGGCAATCCCAGGATGCCAGGGATCCAACTAATTACCTAATGCACCAAGGCCATGACTCTTGCCAGATGCTTTGATAACAACTCCTTGTTTATCTCTTCCGCAGAAGCACATACTCAGCAATATGCACACTGAGGAAGGGCTAAGACTCTCTTCCACATCACAGGACTGACTTTGAGGCGAGGCCACAGTCTCCCAGTTTGCATTAATTTTGACAGGTCTGTGAGAGGTGCCAGCCTCCTCCGAGGAGCTCGGTGCTCTGGGTGGAGCTGCTGGTTGGTGCAGAGAGGACAGACCAAGGGCCTGAGTCAAGAAAATGAGTAAGAATGCAGGAAACACAGTCAGCACATGTTCTTCGAAAGCCTTGTTGGTGGAAAGTTAGATAGAAAGTTAGAAAGGTATATAAAAGTCAGACAGACTACAGAAGAGTGCTGGTTTGGACATGAATATGGAGCTTTGAGGAGTCATTCCCGAGTTGATTTCTAGTACCAGTTCAAAGAAAAGGTTACTAGCTGTGCAACATGCCAAGAGCTAAGGATATCTGGAGTACCCCCTTGTGCTTATTCTTGTTTGGCTGTTTCTTCACACAGTAAAAAGATTAGGTTTCTTCATGCTAGAGCACAGATGATGGAGAAGAAATGTGACATAGAAATACAAAATCGTGAGCATCATGTATCAAGTGAATAAGAAAAATCTTTCACCTTCTCTTTCAGTAGAAGGAATGGAAACTCAGTGAAGCAGATGGGTGATGAGCAAATGCAAAATAGAGCAGGTGGAGCAGAGTTCAGCTGTGGAACTCACTGCTGCAGGACACTGCAGGACCTCAAAGAGCCGTGAGACAAATTCACAAGGAGCTACCGAGCACAAAGCGAACACTACTGGCTCAGGAGGTCCCTGTGCTGCAAATCACTGGAGGCTCAGAAAGTGTAACAGAGGGGTATCGTTATATACTTACACCACTCTTACATTTTTCTCTTGGCATCTGCTATAGGTCACTGCTGGAGACATATGGGGGAAAAGCAGCTAGACAGATCCTTGGTTCTGCTTGGTATGGCAGTTCTTATGTTACTGACTAATTGGATGAGCTGTACGGCTCAGATCCTTAAGCAGGAAGTTAGGCACGTCTGTGCTTAGAGAGCTATGAAATGACATCTTTCTTTTTCTTTCTTTTTTTTTTTTTCATGGCATTTCCTATTCCAGGTTGCCCATAGACTGTCCCAAAGAATGGAGGCGGGAGCTCCTGGCAAAGTCTGAGAAGAAACAGTTTCACATCTACACATGACCAGGATGGGGTGTGATGAGGGGACATATCATCATCACAGACATCTACTCCCACTCACCGATTACCAGCAGGAGAGGTATGTGAGCAGCAATTCTGTTCTAAGTAAATCCAAACTGAAAGTGCCAGCACAGCATGGCAAGGTACTCTGAGGATGATCTTCCTATACGTCAGTGTGAGCATAAGATAGTACAGGCATGCATAGCAAGTGCAAACATGAGATAAAAAATATGGAGGTGCACAGGTATCTACAAAAGGAAGAGGGGAGAGAGAGGAGTATGTCTGCAAACATTTTTTACAGTGCACGTATTTATAGTGTTTATCAGAATCCATCCATCCATGCACTCTACAGGAGAGTGCAGCCTGCAAGGCAGCAGTTTGTCTGAAATCAGGTGTGTGTGAGTATCTTCTAGGACTGTGCGAAGGTATATGCACACCAACATACCAAATAAGCAAGCAGCAGAGAGCAGCATAAGGGTAAAAGGGCACTTCATAAGGAGATATGGGGGTGGAGTGCAGGGTCACTCCCCAGCTGGAGCAGAGGAGGATCTGGGGAGCAACCTTCAAGGAGGCTTTTCCTATGCAGGCAGAGTGAAATTCACTGCAGTCGCGGTAGTTCTGTGAGCAACGCGAGGCACGCAGAAGAGGAAGGCATCTGTCCCACTCAGAGAGCAAAGAGCTGAGCAGCTGAAAATACTTGTGTCAAATCCCTACTTAGGCATCTCTTCCCCCTCCAGCCCTTGTTCCCCCTCCCCACGCTTCCCCATTCATTTCTCATTCTGCAGCTCTTCAGCACTAGGCCCTTCTCCTGATTAACATTTCAAACCCATTGATAGTTTGTGCTGGCTTAGACAAACTAATCATCATTAGCACTTCAAAAACCTGTCCAGTATTCCCTCCCAGAGTCACAGGTGCCACCCTCAGCTGCTTGGAGAAAAAATACAGCAGCCACAACAGCATCTCTCAGCAAGGCCATCAGGAGATACCAGCTCACAGCCCTGGCAGGCAGGGAGATTACAGTCCTTGGACTCTGGGCTCCCCCAGATCCAGGCAGCAGGTAAAGCAGGGGGCCATCTAGGAGGAGGGCAGAGGGCTGCAGGTGTCTTCTCCTTCCTAGGTCTTACAGCAATGTGCTCTAGCACACTGGAGTCTGTGCTGGAAGCACTTCTCACTGCCCAAGGAAAAGCAGAGTCAATGTCCTAGATATGGCTGTTTTCTTCCAGCCTGGCCAAGCTGGAGAGATGTTCATAGCTGAGGTTTGACTGGGATTCACTGGACCTGGTGTAGCTACAATCTGCGCACAGAAGGCTGGGTGCTTTTCCCAGTGACCTGTCTCTTGTGTTTATAGAGCGGGAAGAAGCGGAAAATAAATAAATAACCCCGGGAGACCGTGAATGATGCAAGAACAGGTGTCTTGGTGAGCTGCCCATGTCTGGTCTGAGCTGCAGCCAAGAGATACAAAGGCCATAGATAAATGCAGACTAACAGGAGGAAAAGAGTGATGGGCTGGAAGATATTCTCTGTGACACTTGGATACAAGTCTGCTACCGAACTGCCAGGAAGGCTTGGATGTGCTTCCTTATCTTTTTCCTGGAGGAATCCTCCCCATCAGGCAGGGTCATTCCACACACCACCCATTTTCAAAGAACGAAATTGTGTTTTCTGCCATGGGGATCAGGTGGTATTCAACATTGCCCTGGGGATGAAGGCTGTAAAGGTGCCTGTGAGATTTCTACCTCACTTCAGCTAATGTCAGCTGGGCCCTGAAGCGAGCTCAGGACCGCTCAAGAGACAAAACCTTCCTGACAGCGGCTGAAAAGAAGCAGGTTTGCCCAGCAGACCTGCTTTTCGGCTGGGACGGAAGCAAAGGGCTCAACATGACTCTGAAGCACACATCCTCCTAGGTCTGTCTTGGATTCAAAATTTCATTTTGGTCAGACTGACGTTAAAATAATGACTGCACAATCACCAGGATAAAAAGACCACTGGAATTATTGTACCTTGGGCACCTCTCTGGATCCTCACATGTCATGTTTGTGGAGTGCACATCCATGAGGAGGCTCTGAAACGCTGCTGAGCCTGCGTGCATCAGAGTCGCTGTGGAAAAGCAACCACCTTTCGTGTAGCTGCTTAGCAGCACGCACCAATCCCACCCAGAGGTCACACTGGAGAGAAAGGGATTATTTATAAGGCAACTAAAACCTTCCTACTGAAGCCCAGAACTAATGCGGAACAGCAAAATGATAGGAGAAAAAGCTCTCACGTGCCTCTGGAACCGAGGCCTGAGGAATGCAATTCCTCAAGCAAGAACCATCCAGGCAGGCTGGTGGGGAGATACCACATACCTGCAAAACTGCCTAGTCCTGAGAGCCATCCCAGGCTCCCTCTTCTGCCAGTGCTCTTCTTCAGGTGTTCCAGAGCCGCCTACTATTAAGCATCCCAAGCAATCTGCCCAGCCACAGCATCTGTATTGATCCTGCTCCAAACAGATCTGTGCAGAAACCCAGAATGCAACATGCTCTACCTTGCCTCCTTTCGGGGGAAGCCTGTACAGGCCTATTCAGAGATTCTCCCACTAGGTTGGTTTTAGCACACAGTCCCCACATGCTCAGGAAGGCGCATGTGGCTGCGATGAGCCTCCCTTCATGGCTTGAGAAAGTTATAAGGGCAGATCA
Organism: Strix aluco; assembly: GCF_031877795.1. Taxonomy (NCBI): domain Eukaryota; kingdom Metazoa; phylum Chordata; class Aves; order Strigiformes; family Strigidae; genus Strix; species Strix aluco. The sequence continues at coordinate 3,944,443 of NC_133932.1, forward strand.
GTTCCAGAGCAGGCAGTATAAAATTGCCAGTCCTTTTTACAAGCTCACCTCATTAAGGATATGTGACAGCACTAATTCTCACCAGAAAAAAAAGATTGCCTGCACAGCTCCCCATCCTCTGCTGCACAGGACATATGTGAGCATCCCTAAGGCATATTTCCTTCTCCCGTACCTGCTCTCCTGAGATCCTCCCCATCTAAAACTTCCTTCAGTGAACATGCTAGCATGAGGCTTATCTCGTAATTTTGCATGGCCATCATCTGGCAGCACCTGTAAACTTTGCTTAACTGTGAGATACAAGGGGATAGGGTAGGGTAGGAGGTCAGTGCAATCACAGATGTTACTTTAGAGGCTGCACGCTTCTCCTGCTGTCCACCAGGAGACTGGGTCTGTGGGAGTATCCTGCCTCCACGTTCCCGTGAGGCCAATGCTCAGGTACTGACAACTTTTAGGACAGCAGTAGTTTCAGAAGTGAATATGTTGCCACCTTCCGAGACCTGTTCAGTCACTGGCAGTCACCCCTCAGCTATATGACTCCCTTGTTCCTGCAAATATTTGTTCCCTCCAACACCCCCACCATCTTTCCTGCCCCAGCCCGCTATCTTCCGACCTGAAAATAAAATACTTTTGTTTACCGCACAATCGTCTGGTTTTAAGGCTGAGCTCCCTGGAGGCTTCAGTCGTAATTTCTGGCCTCCCTGCCTGTAACCAGCAAGAGGCTTGGGGATAGGATGCCAGTGGCTGTGATAGTATCTGTAGAGCACCAGGCTCGGCAATGCAGAGCCGGCCCGAGGCAGCAGCTCGGGTCTGTTGCAGGATGCCGACAGAAGGGGGCAAAATCCATCTGCAGTCAGAGCTTGTTCCCTGCTTTTGCTTAGCTTGCTTTCTAACTCTCACCCTCGCATCCCTTCAGTCCAGACCCCTTCGAGAGCCTCTGGCCCGGCTGGCTGCCCCTGTGGAGGGGCTGTCGGAGGGGGCACTTTCACACCCCTCGGAAGGGGGGGCTGTCAGGACAGCCTGGCCTGGGGTGCTCCCCTGATCTGACAGCCTCATGGCCTGGGGCAGGGGCCAGCTCACACCATCTCACCTGTCCCACTTGCCTCCCTGGGACTTGGAGTGGCCCCAAGACAAGAGGGCCACTGGCCGACAGGCACGTGGATAAGAATTAGCCAGTGGGTGCTGTGGGCAATGCCAGGCTGAGCCTGAATATGAAGTCGCTGCGTGCTTCTTGCTGAGATGGCTGTTGCTGCTGAGAGCAGCAGAAAAGCTGATGGAGTTGCAAGGAGGGTCCCCAGGAATGGGTGAGAGAAATGGGGCGACAGGGATGACAAGCTTCCTTCCATGCAGTGCACACTTGAGGTCAGGTTCTTCTCCTTGCACCTCTGTGGTTCAAGGGAGGGTGGGTGCAAAACATGGCAGAGGCAGGATGGCAGGGTCCCACTGCACCCAGTGCCCACCAGTGGGCACGCAGGACCCACCCATCTACAAGATTTGGGGCAGGAAACAGCAAAAGTGTTTGGGGACACAGGGAGCACAGCAAGTTTCCAACTGACAGTGTGTTACTTTAAATCCTTCTCCACACTACTTTTGGAGTCAGGTGCCACCTTTAGAAAAGCCCCAGTGCAGTGGACAACATCACATCTCAGGGGACTGGGAGTTTCAATTCCCTGTGAGCTGGTAATCTAGAGATGCTTGTGGGGTGACTTCTGCCAATGAAGAAAGCATAGAAAAAGGGGAACAGGAAAGGAACAGAAAAGCAGGCAATTCCTCTCAAACAGTATTACGCACAGCACACCCCCCCCTTTTTTTTTCCTGTGAGTAAGCAACATTTTCTCTCTCCTCTTCTCCTCAGCTGGCTTGGTAACTTCTATTTCTGTACACATCAGTGAGTCCCTTCTCCTTACATCATCTGACATGCCTACAGCCAACTCCTGTGAATTTCCTGCAAGTCTTACTATAGCTGGCAGCTGCCCTTAAAGCCCCTCAGCAGACTTGCACAGTTCACTGGGGAAGAGCTTTTGCATCCCTCTTCCCTGGTTTCTAGACTTTGCATTTGAGGAGAGCAGGGGGAGGAAGGAATGGAAAATGGGGACTTCCCTAAGCCCCAGCCTGGCTTCACGCTTTCTTCTACACTTGTGGTACAGCAGGGAATGAGAAAAATTATTATCTTTATCTCCAGTTCCTGAGTTGCAGCTTGGTCCCCGTGTGACACAGGATGCTCGGGGGCTGCTACCCCTGCCGGCAGTGGGATCTTTTTCCTTTAGCTGCCAGCAAGGTGCAGCCACCTTCAAGTACCCCTGGCAGCAGCCACACCACCGCCTAGGAGAGAAGGTGAGGAACTGTTCGGTGTGTAACAGAGATGGCAAAGGTAGGCAGGATGAACCGATAACTCACCTTGCACCCGGGTCATCACATCTCACACAGTAATGCTGTGGAGTCTCGAGTGTCTGCTGCTGGGCAAATTCTCAGTTTCGAGATTTCCAGCCTGCAGCGCCCAGCTGATGTTGGTCCTCAGGGGCCAACCAGACACCAGCCCATGGGGAATCCTGGCTGTTATCTCTCCTTCTCTCTCAAGCGGCTCTGAGGGTCTGATCAGGGTGACAGAGAGCATATTTCTGCCTGTCTCTTGGGACAACCCCCTCTTGAAGCTCTCAGGCTGGGCAGAAGAGATGTTAACAGAGATGCTGCTTGATGAAGTGCCAACACAGCATACCGGGAAGGCCCTAGATGTCCCCAGCCATGAAGTCTTCTGCTTCACAAGGCTGGGCTGTGGTTGGGAGCCCTTGCATTAAGGTACCCTAGCAAGTCTGTACAGCAGAGCTGGAGGGAGGGAGGAGAGGGAGGCACAGAGCAAGAGACATCTCTTTCGATGGGAATGAAGGACTTTCATGCCCAGATCCTGAGGGCACCCCCAGACACACACCCCGTATGTAGATGTGTGCATAAGAAAAGATGTGTGTGTTCAAGCTTAACCGAGAGCCGACCTGAGGGCTTTTTTGTTTCTCGCACGTGGGATAGGCTGGAGCAGGGAGATTTTGCACACTTCGTTAATGTAGTCTGCAGCCCATTTCTGATGATCTGAATCCTTCCTCTCTTTAAAAAGGTTCCTTGAGCAGACAGCAGGCCCCGTGTAAAACATCCATTCACAGCAATTACAGCAGCCAGAGAAGGAGAAACATTTTACACCTTTAAACTGAAAAACCCTACAGGGGAAGAGTTGTATTCTCTAAAGAGAAAGGAAGAAAGATGGGAAGAAAAGGTGTCGGGCTGTGGCAAGCAGAAGACTGAAGTTTGTCGTTATGTTCTTTGTCCCACAGACCACCCCACACACTGGCATTATGGGGGCAGGCAGTATATCTGAGGCAAGCATGCTTACATCATAAAGGCTTTGTAAGCGTCTTGTTGGCCAAAATGTTTAAGGATCATTTCCTGAAGAAGTTCCTTGTAAATAGATACGTACAACTGTGTTTATCACAAAGCTGTGATTCCTGCTGTGCCCTATGGAAGGGATTAAGTTGCTGGCCACTCTTTAGCCTTATTCTCAACTATGCAGATCTAAGAAAAGATCTATGGATTAAGCTGATGCTTTGGGGATTTTTTTTTTCCCCTCATTCCCAAGAACAACCCCAATTTTTCATTCAGACCTTAAGTTAGATAGCTATCCTGCTGAGAGACTGCAGGTCTCTCTCCTGGAGCTCTGGCAAACAGGAGAAAGAGATGGCAAAAACTTTTTTTTCCATCTGCAAGTGAGCAAAACTGACCTGGAGTCACACAGGAATTAGAGCAACAGAGGAGGAAGAGGCTATTTTTATCGAGTCACTTTTTTTGAGGTGAGAACCACATTTTAAGCTGTTAGTCCCCATTTCTCTCTAAATTCTCTGAGGAGCTGGCAATGGATGGCAGGGCCTGACCTCCAAAAAGAAATAACAATTAAGAGGGGAACAAATCCAGCTGTTGCTGTGCAGCACACCAAGGCCTCCCTGAACCTCACAGCAGGGGTGAGGACAGGATTTCAGTTGCCCTGTTTGCAGCTCCCCTGCCTCCTGAATGGAAGGAGATGCTCCACCAGCCATCAGGCTGCAGAGGAGCTATAACAAAGGCTTGGTGTGCCGCAGCCGCAGAGAGATGAAGGATGTTAGGTGATGAAAGACTGGCTAAGTCAGGATGGCTGTCTAAAACATTTCAAAGAAATTAAAGAAAGGAGAAATTAAGAAAGATGTTGAACTGTAAGCCTAATTAGAGTAGCAGTGTAGTTATAGTCATGATAGCCTAAGGATACAATTAGATGTGTCTAGGGAGGAAGGCTGATCTTGTTGTTAAAGCGTAAAGGTAAGGGACAGGATAATACGGGTTGAAGTCTGGTGCTGGCTCCTGGATGTCTCTGATGTGGTGCAGTGACTCCTTGTGACTCCAGCAGGAAAATTCCAGTCTCTTGACACCTCGGTTTTAATGTTTTGGAAATCTTTCTAAACTAGCCTGAGGAATTCCCAAGACCAAGCTGAGGCATTTTCACGGCATCCAACCACCAGGATCCCTTTTAGTACACCTTGGACTTGCAATCGGAGATCTTGGGGCAAAAGCTGCTAGGGGAAAGTAAAGCTGTTTGCCAAAAACCAACCAAGGGAGATGACCTAAATTAGCATGAAACATCCGAACCAGTCATTTTCTAGTCTCACATAATCACATCTCAGTTTTGTGGAAGAGATGCTAAAAGAGACACAGCCCTTCATTTTGATATTACAGACTGATATTCCTAAGGAAATGGACTTTGGTGACCCTTGTTCTGGTCCTCAATAAAGCAAGCAAACATGTCACAGCACACAGGCATCATTCACAACACGGCTCTGAGGCCCCAGCTGTTTGTCAGTCCCTCTTTGCCCAACGTTACTGCCCTCTTCACTCTGCATTTGTGGGAAAGAGTTGTGACAGCGGGAACAAGAGGAGATAAATAGGAGATTGAGGCTGACACAAGCTTTGTCTTTAGAAACCTTAGCAGGCAGGCGCAGGCAGCTAAGCCCGCCCTGTGCGCAGCATTCACCCAGGGTGCTGTGCCAGCCCCAGAGCAGCAGCAGCAAGCTCCATCCAGCAAACCTCAGCAGCCCACCTCAGCCCACGCTTGGCACTGACCTAGCAAAGTCTTCTATGCCTCCATCAGCAACTAGACACGGGAGATCATGCTTTTTTCTCTCCAAGACACAGCACCGGCACTTTTCTAGCAGGTGGAAATAAGCATTTGAGGGATGCAAGGGGAGATGATGGCAGAGCCCCATTGCAGAGGGTGCTAAGAGAGATGTCTGAGTCGGTGACACCCAAGGAAAATGAAGTCCTGTGGCTTACATGGGCATGAGCACAAAGCTTCTCAGAGAAACACTCAGGCACATCACAGAGACATCCTGACAGAGGACCTGCCTCGAACAGCAGATGCCACCCAGTGATCCAGACAGGTAACAGGATGTGGATCGGCACCATCCCCAGCTACCTGGGCAGTGGCAGAGATTCCGCGGAGGCCCTGGACTTTGATTCACCCCTGAGGGGTCTCGGTGGGAGGCAATATTTACCATGCCACTTGAGTGCCAGCTCTACATTGTCCGTGGCATGAAATGACTGACATGCTGGCGCACAAAGGTAAAAAAGGACAGATTGATTTATTGATCAAGGAAAGACACAGTCTCCTTGACAGAGATGCGCTGTCAAATGATGGCAGGACGTGCTGCTAAAAGCCCTCCAGATTGATTACTTTACCTGCTGCCTGATCCTTCATCGCCCTGGGCTCTGGCAGGTGAAGAGTAGGGGGAGATTTACACATGGCTGGGAGTCAGGACAGGAAAGCATGCAGGAATGAAAGCTCCAGGGGTTTGGCTAGGACACAGCAGAACCCCTCACCCCCACCTGCCACAGGGCTGGAAGGTCCCTCAGCCCATGGGCCAGCCAAGGTGGCAGGAAGACTACCGAAACCTTGCCATGCAGCCAACCAAAAGCAGCACCGTGGCAGGTAACACCTGCACATCCTGAAACGCTGCCATTTCCCTTCCCCATCTGTTCCCTTCTCTAGGATTAAACCGCTCCTGTCTGTACAATTATATGGCCTGCGCCTGTCCCGGGGACAGCTGAGAGCGCAGCCAGGCACCTGGTCCGGCGCTGCTGTCAAACCCCAGCACGCTGCAGCCTCAGCCCCAGCCATGCAGGCACACAGCCCGCTGCAGGAGGCAACGCCGCAGCCCACATCCCAGCACCAAGTGCATCAAGCCAGGGCACCCATGGACAGCAGCCACCTCACCAGCAGCTGCAACGGGGTGGTGCCAGCCCAAGAAGGAGCCAGGTCCTCCCCTCTGCCGCTGCCAGCGCACGCTGGGGCATCCAGAGCAGCTCTCTCTTAGTATGGGCTAATGACAATAAACTGATGGAGAATTGTACCTCACTGAGGGAGAGGAGAACATGGGAACAGTCATTTGCTTGAACTTCTAGGCCCCAATTCACTATTTCTGCACTGGTTCCCTCTCCAGATACGCTCTCGGGTAAACAGGATCCCCCCCTACTTGACAAGAAGAGAAGCGTGACCAAGCCTCTCTGAGAGCTTGCTCAGGAGCCAGCCTGAGCTGCGCTAGGTAAGAGGCCGGGCCTTACCACGGCAGCAGTTCAAGGCAGCCTGGGTACGACATGACATGGATGCGCTCACTCAGCACCACATCAAAGCCCAAAGTTACTCTGGTGACCAGCAGAGCCCTGACTTTGCTGTGCAGACACGTCGAGCCAAGAACATCACAAATTTGTAATGAGCTTGTTTAGAAAGCTGTAGCATGAGACAGGCAGTAGAGGATAGACATAACAAAGTGAATCCCTTAAATGCTTCAGCACTGCCCAATTTACCAGGCACAGTATGTTGGGAAAATGCCACTCCAGAGCTGCTCTCATACCTGTTAAAGGGCTTGATATTCCCAAAACGTGGCAGCTCTATCTTAATTCTGTGGGCAATCCGACCGGCTCTGGCTGCGCACCAAATCCAGATGGCTCGCCACCTCTCTTGTGAAAAGTGTAAATAATGCAGCAGACCAACCACAGGAAAAACAGTGATCCCACAAAGGCAGAGATGTGAGACGCTAATCTGACTTTTGAACAAGCATCTAATTTAACATCCTCCTAAGAGCCTTTTTTCTGGACTGCAGCAAATGCCATGAATGATTGAAGAACACCCGACCCAGACACCCTGACTGTGGGAAAGGCAGGAGTACAACAGGAAGAGTTGTGAGGAGCAGTTGTGCACTAGAAAAGGCAGGTGAAGTGGGCACATACTACTGCATGCAGGATAACACTTCGATGGACACAACTGATGTCATCTATCTTGACTTCCGTAATGCCTTTGACATGGTCCAGCCCAACATCCTTGTTGCTAAATTGGTTGATGGATGGAGTAACAGCTGGATAAAGAATTGGCTGGGTGGCCACATCCAAAGAGTTGCAGTCAATGGCTCAATGTCCAAATGGAGATGAGTAACAAGGTGTCCCTCAAGGGTCCATATCAGGACCAATACTGTTCAATATCTTTATTAATGACATAGTGGGACCTAGTGCACCCTCAGAAAGTTTGCACATGACACCAAGCTGAGGGATGCCATCCAGAAGAACCTTGACAGGCTTGAGGAGTGGGCCCATGTGAACCTCATAAAGCTCAACAAGACTAAGTTACAAGGTCCTACACCTGGGTTGGGGCAATCCCCAATATGAATACAGATTGGAGAATGAATTGAGAGCAGCCCTGTGGAGAAGGACTTGGGGGTACTGGTGGATGAAAAATTAGATAATGAGCTGGCAGTGTGCGCTTGCAGCCCAGAAAGCCATCCGTATCCTGGGCTGCATCAAAAGAAGCGTGACCAGCAGGTCGAGGGAGGTGATTCTCCCCCTCTACTCTGCTCTCAAGAGAGCCCACCTGGAGTACTGTGTTCAGCTCTGGGGTCACCAGCACAAGAAAGACATGGACCTGTTAGAGCTGTTCCAGAGGAGGGCCTCAAAAATGATCAGGGGGCTGGAACACCTCTCTTGTGAAGACAGGCTGAGAGAGTTGGGATTGTTTGGCCGGGAGAAGACAAGGCTCCAGGGAGACCTTATTGTGGCCTTTCAATATATAAAGAGGGCATATAGGAAAAATGAAGAGGGACTTTCTACCAGGGTCTGTAGTGACAGGACAAGGGGCAACAGTTTTAAACTAAACAGGGGTAGATTTAGATGGGACGTAAGAAAGAAATTCTTTACCATGAAGGTCGTGAGACAGGTTGCCCAGAGAAGTTGTAGACAACCCCTCCCTGGAAGTGTTCAAGGTCAGGTTGGATGGGGGTTTAAGCAACCTGGTCTAGTGGAAGATGGCCGTCTCCACGGCAGAAGGGTTGGAACGAGATGATCTTTGAAGGTTCCATCTGACCAAAACCATGCTGTGATTCTGCAGAACTCTCTAACCCCTTACACTGGAGATATGAGCAGATCTCCCAGCCCTGAGAGCAAGCAAAGCAGCAATGAGAGAACGGTATCAATAAGAGCAATCATAATTCCGTTTCCTCTTTCACTGGCACTTCTATTCAAAGATCTCAAAACCTTTTTAAAATAGTGAGAGATTAATCTCATTCATCACCTCATCTCATTCCCTCCACATGTCACATCCCAATTTCACCCTGAATTCATACATATATACAATTTAGCAACGACCAACTCTACTGAAAGGAGATGGTGATTTGACTATCTCTGGTTTTGGAGGGTACTTAGATATCCAGAGGAGCCACTGCATCCTAGAGCCAGGGGCCGCATTTGAAATACAGCATCTCAGCTTTTCATGGCTGAAAGAGGCATGATCTCCTGCCTGAGCCAAAGAAACTGGACCGACAGCTTCTTTCTCAAAAAGTTCTTCTAGTTAAATGTATTTTGGATCTTGCAGCCCCTTGTCTTTAGAGCTGAAGAGGTAACAAGAGGAACCCAACAAGAAATTTGCCTACACGCACAAGAGCAACAGAAGGGGGAAAAAAACACAAATCACAGGTAAAATTTCCCTGCAACAAAGTGATGTTTTGGCTGTGAAGGGATTTCCATTGATAATCTTGGGGATGGGAGAAGAGGAACAGAGGGAGACATCTGTCATCATACTTAATGGTGCTTCTCATTGTACAGTTTTAATAATTAAAGAAGATTCACTCAAGTAGAAAGAAAGATAGGATTAAGAAAGAAAAAAAAGGGAAAATGGAAAAAAAAACCTACTAGGCAGTTGTGTAACTATTTTTCCCTTGGGCCTGGAAAATGTTGCTACTAAGTAATCCAAGATGCTGCTTAAGATGCAAACTATTGCTTGCTAGGGAAAGGGAGGGAGGGCAGAGGGAGAATACTGCAACAACATTTGACTACATCTGCTACCCGCTCATTATTGTAATAGAGAGAGGTAGGGATAAATCTGACTACACGTGTGAGGGCAGCAATTGGTTGTTAGGTTTCAAAGATGCTATTACATCCTGGAGGAGCAGGGATATACACAGGTGACATTCACCAATTTCAATGGGGCGGAGGGAAATCACACACTGGAATGAAGCTAATAGCAACCCAGAGGGCAGGGTCCATGATTGCCAACCTGATTTCTATAATTGGTGTGATTACTACTATTGTAACTTAAACACAACAGCAAATCACTTGCTTAATTGAATTTTCTTTCTGTGTGTGGCTGGGAAGGGGGAGGACACAGAGTAGGATACAAATTTCTGCTACGGCTGCGTGAGCCTTAGACATGAAGCAGGCAGAGGGGCTGGGGGGGCTGCCCCAGGGGCAGAAAGCGGAGCTTAGGTAAGGCCTAAGGCATGGCAGGGCAGCTTTTCTTGCCTGATTTTCCTGGGGGGGTGATGATCTGTGTTTCTAAACAGTGCCAACACCTTTGCTACATTGAAAGTGAAAATTTTGCACAGGACTTAGTAAATGCCTCACAGCGTACCAGAAGATGATAAAGCTTCTCACTGAACTCCCGGGGGGTCAGGCAGATGGCCATGCTGCATCCAGTGCCCTCGCTCTCAAATACATCCCCTTTTACCATCAGTGAAAGCCAGAAAGGAATACCTTTTAAATCAGCCTGTAGGATCAGTTTATTCTCTCCAGCTTTTTTTTTTTCTAAAAGACATCTGCAGCAGCCAGGAGACTCCAAAAAAAAAACAAACACTGGCATCTGAAATGCCGGAAAGAAACATGACCTAAACATATGTGTTATCTCTGGGTCACGGCATTAAATCTCTGCTATATCTTACTCAAAGATTCACAAAGAGATGACAGAAAAACAGGGCTGCTCATACCCTCTTATACCTGGTCTGGAGGGGGCACCTACTTGCTCCATTAAAACTCACCTGTTTTCAAATGCTATTTTGAACCTGAAATTACAGACTCATCTGCACCTTCGTGCTTTGGCAGGTTGAGAAGTGGTTCGGAGTAGTGGTTTTTAACAGGACTGATCAGTATATTGTATTTGGAGATTTTGACCAGATTTTGTGCAGGGTGTCCTGTTTGGGGAATCCAAGTATGGATCCAAAACTTCTAGCATCACCCTGTCTACTCTGTGAAACTGAAACCAGGAAAATCTCTGCTGAATTGATTTGAATTCAGTGCATCTGATAATCTTCCTAATGCCCTGGATGAGAAACCCTCAGGTCTGTTCAGAAAAAAACAAACCAGCAGCAAATTTTGCTATGCCCAAGACTGCAATACGACAATACACTTCTTTCCTTAGAGCTTTTCATGCATGCATTTTACAGCACGCTACACAAACAGGGAAGCGTTGCTTTTTGACAGGGAACCTGAGACATACACAGATGCAGCACCCAAAATTGCAGGCAGGGCTGTGAGCAAGATGCCATCCTTCTGACCATACTCAGACCTCAGGCATCTCTATGACTTACTAAGAGTCAGACTTGATGTACTTGTCTCATGGGAGCCTTACTGCTGGCCTTATTGACTACCCTGGTAAGACAAGTAGGACTCGAGGCATAAATGTAACCTTGCAGAGGGTCCTACTGTGAGTGTTTGGGTGGAACTTTTGGTACTGCCATGACTCAAAGCCTAAAAGTAATTGTTTATTTTTCTTTTTAAACTTGCCTTTACCCAGCACAGAAAGCCAGGGTATGGGGAGGGACTCTGGGAAAACACGATCCCTTCAATAATATATGTCTCCCCTACAGTTGCACAAAAATAAAATATTAATTTATCTGATTTGAAAGGGAAAGAAGGAAGGAGGAGAAAAATTGGCTGGGGCTATGTCATGTTTTCCATCATATATTTATGTTTATATTCATACATAATGCTTCCATGTATCATCCATTACCTTCTGCTCTTGTACGTGCTTGTCACTCCATGTTTCCTTCCTTAAGAAAGGAGACAACAAAACCTGAGCTGTGGTCATCGCACTGGGAAAGGGCACTAGTGGCAAAAATGATTTTTCACTGAGAGTCTTTGGCTGTATTTTCATAGACTTCATCTGAGTTCTTACCTATTTGACTGTCACATCAAGCCTCCTTCACACCCTGAGCTTCTAAGAGCACTGAAAGTGAGGATATATGGGACTTCTTTGTTACCAAGAGGAGGCATGATGAGTTTTGGAAAATAAGCCACTTTCAGACCATCCCGGCTCAAGGAAAAATGTTAATATGTCTTGATGGGATACTAAAGTCTTTACGATGGTATAAAAGCACTAGGAAGAGACATAAGTATGAAGCATGTCTTTCAGATCAGATTTGGGAAATGGGCCTCCAGTAATGCTAGCATTTCAGTTGGGAAATGTGCAAATACAGGCCATTTATCATCTTCAGGTTTTTCACTCTGTCCAAATAGATATCTGTCTAAAATAACATGTTCTAAACCCCAGCACTCCCCACTCCACAGGAGGAAAATCTCTGTCATTCTACAGAGTCAGCCTGGTTTATCCCCAAGGTTATGGGGGAAAAAAAAATACACATTTTTCTTTATTCATCTCAATTTTGAAACAGGAAAAGAGCCTCAAGGAAGTCCAGCTATTAACAAAGAGGGCAACAAAAAGGTAACCAAAACTAATGCAAAAACATTTTTCCTTCCCCACGGATTCAGCTCTCCTGTATAAAAATTATCAGACCAGCCATCTATTCCCATCAGAGAGAATCCCACTCCGGCTGCACTAGCACTCAACAAATGTCCTGTCAAACAGATGGGCTTTGCAACAAGCTCGTTAGGTCTTTCTTGTTAAAGACACCACTGCTACATGGCTGAGTTTGGCTCCTGTTTCACCTAGTTCTTCAGAAGGGCACATGCATACAAATATATCTACCGTACAAAAAATTCAGCATTGCTAAAACATTAAGACTGAGAAATCAAGCACTTAGAAGTCAAGCCATTCCATATGTTAAAGTTTCTCCTGCACCATTGATTCTAGCCCATTGTACATCCTATTTATCACACATTATATATGAAATTGTACATTTCACAGGTAAAATAAGAACCGAGAATCTATATATATTCTGGTGTGCAATGAGATCAAGTTAATGGTGCAGAAAAAACCCAAGCTCTTGGAATATTCTCAATTCTATCTTAGATTTATATTCTTAATATTACATTACATTGTTACCTTATGCTTCCACCTATATCTTTGTTGTATCTATTTCTTATCTTTTCCTCTATTTTATGCCTAGTGTCTGCAAAGCCTTACACAGGCACTGAATTTGTATGCACTGTAAGAAATCCAACAGAGGGTCAATGCCCCACATTTTGACTGTAAACTTGTTGGTTCTGGAACTGTCTTTATTGTGTATCATTAGAGAGCCCAATACCCTGGGTTCCTGACTGATATTTGGGAACTGTATGTTCCATAATAGCAATTACTTTCAGCAATAATTGCAACATACTGCTAAACATATTCTTAAGGCTTTGCAGGATCTGGGCTTTCGATCACAAGCTTTCTGAGAATGAGACCAGTTCTTTGATATATCTTTGTACTTTGCTAATAACAACAGCAGGGCTTCTAAGTGTTATTACAAGACACACAGTAAGTTAGTATTTCGGCTAGGGGTAGGGAACAGGCTGCATTTAGATCCTACTTTTATTCGTTTTAATGACAAGACGAAAAAGAAAAGTCAAAACTATTTGGCTTATGCTGTTTCCATAACCTGCAGCCTTCATCAGCAGAGCTGTGAAACTCCCTGTATAGTGTTTATCACAATTTTCTATCCCAGTTAGTCCAACCTCTTGATTATCTACCTGTCAGGGGTGAAGCTCAAGTTAAGAGTGAAGGTCAGGTCCTGTAGAGTGTCCAAGATCTGCAAGAGTGGAGCAGCTGAGCACTTTGGCCTTGAGGACTTGTCATTATACTTCACTCCCATCATCCACTGCTAATTGCCCTGAGCTTCCAGGACACATCAGCTCCATACAGAGCAATTTAGTCTCTGTAGGTAACAAGTCCTGGTAGATTCAGCAGTGGAACTCTCTACCTGACTGCGTGGCTAATAGCTTGGCAGTTAAAAGGTCAAGATGTTCACCTGTACATGTGCTTTGGTGTCCAAGTCAGCCACTTTTCCACATACTGGGATGGTTCTTTTAATACTTCTGAAAAATGAAAACGGCAACATGTTTCTTAATCACAAGTAAGATGTTTAAACTGTGAAGCTCTGCAAGTCAGGATTCTGACATGCTGCCGGTATCATGAGTATTTGCAAAAGCGAGCTGTCCTATGCCATCAGGTAACAGTGATGCACAGCAAGTCATGCTTGTATATTCCAGCAGCAAGGCTAAATGTCTCAACCTGCCTGACTTTTATTTTACATTCAAGGAAAGCTACAGAGAGAAAGAAGAAAAACAATCTCATGAAAGAGAGCTAGTCTCTACCTGAACTGAGACACAAGAGAGCAAATGCCCACAACAGAGAGGGAATTTTCTGCCAAGAAAGAGGCAGAATACAGAGAGCAGGTGGCAAGTAAGACAGATGCTGAAACCCCACATTAACGGGTGCCTTAAGAAACCTAATGCTGATGGATGGGTAGACAGATGCTAAGTATGTAATCTCCTTGCAGATGGACAGTAACATGCAACAGAAACGCTATCAAGAAGGAAATGTTGCATGTTTGAGCAGATATCTGTAAGCACAGGGAATCGATGAATGGCTGTATCTTTGGCTTTTTCCATTTATGTCATGTCTAGCCTGAAATACCTGGGTTGAGTTACTCAGTTCACTCTCTGTTTCAGCCATCCCATTGCCACAACCCTTCCCGTCCATGTCTCATAGTAAGTGCCAAAGAGGATGGATCTGTAGCCACTGAGACATTTCCAGATTACAAGAGTGATTCAGGTGAAAAAAGAACCTTCCTGCTCCAAACATGAGGCCAAAAATTAACCTGTTTACTTCTGCCTTTCATTATTTCCATCCACTCCTTCTTAAACATTTCTACAGTTTTAAGATACATAGGGAAGTTGTTTTTGTGACTAATACAAAAACTACTGGAAATCTCCCAGGAAAGTGTGTTCTCTGCTGATTTCCAGACCCAAGAGATGTCTTGATAAATGCTGAAAACTCCCTTGCACTTGGCAGTGCTTCAACCAGCCTCTGAACTCTGAGGGCAGCTGTCACCACCATGACATTCCTTCAGCCACAGAGCGCCCAGACCTATGTCTGCAAACCATCAAGACTATCTAACACATCCTTTTGAAAAGATGGCAGATATTACCAATCCAGCATGCAGTATCCCCTCGGAGCTTTCCTTCTGACACGCTGAGAAGCTAGATGTGTGACAGAGGGAGAGCATGTGCAGCAGTCAGCCTAGCAGAAAGAGAAACCAAACAGAAGCTGAAGGACCACTTGTACTCCTGGGAGTTAAAATATGTGGCTTATTGCTATCCATCCACAAGCAAAACTCATCAACGTCATTAGCAAGCACAGCTCTGCTCAGTCAGGTCATGCTTATTACAGTGGATTTTTCAGTCACTTCTTTTGTACACAATTATGTGTCCAGCAGAGCCTAAACTTCCTGGCGTACGTGGCTTTATCTTAGCATGAAACTTTGTCTGCACACTCTGTGGAGAGCAGAGCTCAGGATGAGGGCAGCTGTGATCTGTTCCTCTCTTGGAAACAACATGACAGATATCTGCCACTGCCTCTACCAGCTTGTGAAAGCCCATGTGCCCAGGGCTGATGGCAGAGCTGAGCGTGCTTGAGCTGCAACAGCTTTTAAGAAAAGGAGATGGTTCCTGGATGGAGCCCCTGCAGTGGTGGTGCCAGCGCCCTGCAGCGCACGCTACCACTGTCTGGTACGTACCAAGCTATAGAGTGTCACAGGCCTGGGAAAAAGTGTTTTGAAACAGCCACAGAGCCACCGATGTGCCCATGCTATATGCATCCCTTCTTTCCCTAATGGATGGCCTTCTCCAAATGACCCCCCCTTAGAACAGGCAGCTAATCAGTGTAGCCACAGGAGGCAGAGACCGCTTTCAGTCCTCCCAGCACCACGATCCCAAACTGTAAGGGAAAAAGACACAGAAGGATCTGGAAGTTTAGTTCAGATCCCTCATTGCCTTTCTTCTCCTGGGACATCCTCTGATGTAGCGTAAGAAAGAGAAGGTGGGTGGGTATGATCTACTGGGGCTATCCCTCTGTCTTAGAAATGGAAAAAACCTCTTGCAATCCTTCCAGACCCAGGACTCGGGGAGGAAGAGATTAAAAAAAACTCCTGAAGGCACAGAGGAAAGACAGTGACTGAGGAAAAAAAAAAAAGATAGTGAGGAAACGCAGGAGAAGGCTAGGGACTGGATAATATAGAATTAGCTGTGTGACAAGGACATCAGCAGACACAACAGTAAAGACGGTACTATTTTTTCCAGGTATTTTAAAGACTTCAGACTGTAGTGCGGGGGCTTAAAAAGTCTTTCATACAATCTTAATCAGTTTCTTTTTCTGCCTCTTTCCCTTTCTCTATTCCTTCCTCATTTTGTAGGCTTTGGGGCTTTTTTATTTTTTGTGAATCTCTCCCTTCTCCTTCCTCTTCCTCCTCCCTTATCCAAAACCCCCTTTTCTCCAAGCACGTGTTGCCCATTGGCTCATCCTCCCTGCCCATCAGAGGGGCATTTGTAGTAAGGCAGAGGAGCACATCTGAGCTGAACTTGTCAGATAGAGGAAATTTGATAAATATCATCAGAATGAAAGATGATAGAAATTAAAGAGGTTTCTCTCCCTCTTTTCAGTAACTGTGCCTGAGCAGCCATACCACCCCGCAACAGATCTGACAAGCTAAGCAGAGCTGAGAAACGAACTGTCACTATTTGGATGGGAGAAACTGCAAATAACAGTGTTAGTGACTCAGAAACGCGTCGGTGCAGCCGCAGAGTCCTAGGAGGAACGTGCTGGGTGCAGCTTTGAAGTGTCCCCTCCATCAGCTACCAACCCCTATGCTATGTTTTAAAAAGCGACAGGCACGTGACAACCTTCATTTCACCGAGTGGGTCTTTGGATTTGCCTACATGGGAAAGTTTTACCACTCATATGTAGGTGTGATTTTGAGAAAATACACCTGCACCCATTAATCCCCCCCGTATAATTCATCCTCTCTCACGAATGGCCTCATTCACTTGAGCTCCTTCTGAGTGGCTTTCCCAACAGGGCGTGCAACCCCAATCCACCACCGCAACGACAGCTGCTAAAATCCACATCTCCCATTACACCTGCACAACCTGCCCACCTGGACTAAGCCTTAGGCTCTAAGGTCACTCTCAAAGACAGGATTTAATACCGATCTAAGCAAAGAAATTTGCTAGCATCGTGGTTGTGCTATAATCCCGCTGCTGTATGTTGTATTTGTACAGCAACCTATTGAGCCATTCCTGTTGGAAGCAGAGGGAGCTGTATGTTGGTTTAGCTGATGTGGTGGGAGGAAACTCTCACTCTGTTAAACACCTGTTATATTCCGGAGCAGAGGAGGCTGCACTTCGGTACCGGTACGAATACCACGCGCATCTTCTGTAAGGAATTTTGGGATCAATGAAATGAAATGAGCTACTGAAATATATGCTAATATTCCAACTAGATACATAAACCAGAAGACTGGGTGGTTTGAAATGCGGTTTATGAATATGCAACACTCAATTTAAAATAATTGTGCAGTTCAACAAATACAAAAAGGGAAAATTTGGGGACAGACTCTGTTTGGTAGTCTTGTTTAATTGGCTATAATTTCTACTTCATAGCAGTATGGATTTTAAAATATGTCATAACCAGAGTTGGGAAAGTTATAGAATCTGTATTACACGAGAATTGTCCCCAGTTAAAAGATGGTTGCTCTGACCATCAAAACCCCCTCGCTTTTGCATTTGCTTTCTGCACACACATTCAGCAATTGGGAGCTGCTCCCATTAAACGCTGGCAGAAAGCCACTTCCAGCTTGCCAACCCACGTACCGGTAATGGCAGAGAACAAAGAAGAAGCTCAAACACATCCACATATTCATGCTGGAAGTTGTACTTTATATGGGACCAGACGCTGCTTGTCACAGGAAAGAGGAGAAGCTCCCAAAATCTCTTGCTGCAACTCTGGCTCCAAAGCAATCAAAGAAGCCAGTTGCACACACCTAACACTGGGTAAAATGTTCGTGTGCACACAATTACTGTATGCAACCGGGTATGCACAAATTACCTTTAGACTCCCACCCAGCCAAAAAGCTGTACAGCTGCCTGCATTTCCTAGGAGTGATGCTTCGGGACAAGCTGGGGAGGGGAAGGAGGGGCGGACAGCTTTAAACATGTTCCAAGTGGTCTAGTTCTTATCTTTTCCCTTTTCGTGAATTGATTCCTCTTCCAGAGAGAGTGAAGGCCACTGGTTTCTTCATAACTCCCTCTGGCTACAGGAGATAGCCTCAGCAAATCAGGAAAACAAGGCAAGAGAGTGTGATCTATCACAGCTAAAGCAGATCCAATGGCAAACCTCTGATCCTTACTGCTCAACTGATTTATAAAAAAAAACAAGGAGGAAAAGAAAAAGAAAAAAAAGTAAAAAAAAAGGAGAGGAGGGGGGAAAAAAGGGAAAGCACAAACACAGAAAGGTAGCTATACAAGTAAGCAAACAATCATTTCTGGAGTAAAGTCAAGGCAACTGCCCTCGGCTCACAGGCGTTTGTAATAGACGACGCAGAACTACAGAGCGCAAGTGAATCACTGTGAATTATCCTTCCAGCTCTAACAACCAACCCGATGCCTTTTAAGCAAACAGAAACCACCTTGTTTACAAGAAAATAGGACGCGGCAAGTGGGGGAGCGAAGGTAGCGGGCGAGGGAAGGAGAGGAGGTGGTGATGGGCATATTACTTTCAACCTCTCAAGCGCTAAGAATGAGGCTTTCGTCTGTGCTGCCTCAGCAGGACTTGGACAGGTGAACGCAGCGGCTGCTGCGCTGGGGACGCTCTCATCCACTGCTGATGGAGAAGCAGCCCCCGCAGTGTCACCGTGCTTCAGCGGGGTGTTTTTAGAGCATGTTGGTTTGATCTGCTGTCTTCTGCCTGATTCTTCCACCTGTTTAGCTCCTTCCTTCCCTGACACTGCAAGCGTGCTAGTGGCACCAGGGCTCCCAACCTCCTGAGTTGACACAAAGCTAGGCAGGGAGCAAGGAGGAGAGTTGGAGTCCCTGATGCACCCCAGAATCACCACAGCTGACCTTCTATAACTCACTGTCACCTCTCTGTGTCTGCGATTGTCTGGTGATAGCAGAGACTCGGGTCCAGACTCCAAGGATGCTCAGGAGGCAGGCCAGGAGGTGTTACCCAATGTCCTGGCTGCAGCAGGGGAAAGGGAAAGGATGAGAATAATTAAATAAATACACCTCTGTTCCAGCTTAGCACCTTCTGAGTTCACATTAAACACTAAGTCCAGCATGTTCTTCCACAGGATTGCTCCCCAGCCTGCCATTCCCTGGCCCATATACACACACTTCATTATCCCTGACAAAGTGCAGCCCCTTGCACAGGTTCTCCCTGAATTTCTGGCATAACTTTTTCAGGTGATTCATGCATTTTGTTCTAGCCCTGTTCACAAGCGTGCCTGCAATCCCGCAAACATCAAAAATAAATACTTCTTTACTATCCTATCATCCAGCTCATGAGAGAAAATACTGAGCAATAACTGACGTAGGGCTGACCCCTGTCACTCCACGCATCTTCCACTTTGACAGAGAACCATCAGTAGCTCCTGTCTGAGCACAACAGATGTTGCAACCACCCTTTGGTATTTCAACTGACCTTCTCTAATGCGCTTATGGGGATGCTATGAGTGTCAAAAGCCTTAATAAAGTGAAAGTATAGGATATCTGCTGTTTGTATCCCATTAGTAAGGCCAGTTACCTGGCAGAGGAGGAGAAGAGGTTGGTTAGAATGGCATTGGTTTAGCTGGCTCTGCCTTGGGCCACTAGGATAGACCCCTCTTCCTGTCACTTCCACCCTCTGAGCTGAGCTAGCAGCACAAAGACCTCAGGGTAGCAGTGGCTCAATGCAGCCTTGTACCAGATAACATGGTCAGCTTTGCTTGAAGCATGGCAGCTTGGTGAGGAAGGGGTGCCTCTGACATGCAGTGAGAGCCACGAGACCCGTGAGATAGATGCTGCAACGACTTTTGGGAAACAGAGTCAACTGCCATGGGTTTAAGATTTCCAGAAAGATTCAAAGTGCTGAAAGTGCAATTTCTCATTGTACACATTGTTTCCTGGGAGAAAACTTTCTATTGACACTAACACCGAAGTCTCCAATGATCTCCTCAGCCTTGTATCATCACATATCAGTAATTAGAGGCATTTCCTTCAGATTGCTCTCTCTCCCAGCCTACCTATCCTTTCTGTTGGAGGATCCTGTCTTTGCCTGGCTTACATACCACCCTCTGTTTACTTGAGAAGGAGAGTGAGGTCGGAGAAGAAATTCCTATCCATTACTGAGCTGTTAAAGCATCAGTGAATATGTGTTATTAGCCTATTTTAACTTAATTTATTGTTGAACATACAATAACTGTCAGAATAAATCACTTGCAAAGGCCAACAAAACTCCCCTGTATCTTAGAGAACAATGTTGCTGAAAAATACTGGCAGCCCTGTGCGTTGCTTGCATTAATTTTAAGCCCCCCTCCCCAAAAATCCCAAGCAAACTGGAATCCTCCCTTGCAAAAGCATCTTCTTCTGAACTTCCTGCTGTTGGGTGTCAAAATCATCTGTGTCCCCTAGTTGATACAGCCTGATTCTGTTTTGCCAGTTATGAAGTGCAGAAGGATTTCCAGTGTTTACCCATTACCTGTACACTCACAAAGCCCGTAACTTCTACACACTCACCTTCCCACAGCCATTCCCAAACCAGAAGTCCCCTACTCCCTGTTGATCCAGGTGATGCCCTTTGAGACACTCCATCCTTGAGGACACAGGACCACTGTTGATACACCTACTAAGCATCTTCACTGGGTCTCTCCCCTCAGCTGCTCCCCAGCCTCACTTTCTGCTTAAACTCCTCTGCACCAGCATCTCCAGCTCCTGCCACCATCCCTAATATCACACAGCCCCCTGATCTGGACTATGCTCCAGGCAACCTCTCGCTGGGAGAAGCACCAGCCCCTGCAAAGGACGGGTGGGCATTCATCCTGCCTCCCACATACGCAGCTGCTGCTGGAGCGGTGCCCATTCGCCAGGGCTCACTCTTCGAACCCCCCCACTGCCCCGCCGACACTCAGCACATTTCCACCACCTTGCCCAGGCAAACCTGTGGCAGGGCAATGGGGACAGGCACACCAGGGCAGGGACGGGCAACAAAGAAGCCACAACAGGCAGAGTTGAAGAGGAACAGTGTTTAGACTTGAAGCCAGGCAAATCAGATGATTAAAGGGAAAAGTTTTTTCCTAAGGGGGAAAAAAAAAAAAAGTCCCTAATCTTTCTTTTGCTCGGCTTTTTGGTTTGAATTTTTTTGTTTTTAATCTTGTGTGTTTTCAATTTCAATCTCTCTTCCTCTCTTTCTCCTGTTTTTGAATATATATTTTCATCAGTGCCACAAGAAGCACTACAGATCTCTAGCAGAGTAAACTGTTCAGCACAGCAACCTGGTAGCTGAGGACATCAGCAGATGGGAAATGCCACTGTTTTGAATATTTTAACCTTAGTTCCTGAAATCTGGGCCATAGTTTAAAATAGGTAGCAAGCATTCAAAACAGGAGTATTGCTTTATCAATAAGAATCCTTACTACTTCTCCAGGTGCAATTCAGGACAGAAGCATTTTTGTCCACGGCTTAATGGTGGAACATTTTGTGCCTGTGATTTAATTGCAGGCATAAAATTGATGACCAGCCAGGCACTGATCAAGGGGCATAAAAATTGCATCTGAAAGCAAGTAGAGTTCTGCTTTTTTTATTTTCTTAAACATGGTAGAAATAGGAACAGAATTTTGAAGAGTAAATCATGTGCCCAAATGAGAGCTTCTACCTCCCCTATTTCTGGAAATATATCCGTGAATAACACAATTTCATTCCTGGGTGAAGGCATCAGGGCTTTCTGGTGCAACTCCCCCATGAAGTCAAAACTTGAACATCTCATTGAGGCAACATAAATCTTGCCAGTGGGATGCCAAGATCAGCACCTGCAAAAGGATGTTTGCACACCTTAGTGCTGCTGTTGGTCTCCAAACGCAGCAGTAACCAAAGGAGCCAAGCTGTGTGCATGGCACTGGGTAAACATAGGGAAAAATGCCCCGCTTGCCCCAAATGTTTTCATTCTAAGGCCAGGCACCTAGCACTTTATATCGGAGGTGACTACAATTGATACAAAGCAAAAGTGTACTTTTATTTCCTTTGGTTTCCTCATACAAACAACTTATCTGACTGCCCTTCAGCCAATATTCAATTAGGGGCTTAATTAGTTGCTAGGTGTAACTGAGTCGGGACAAAAAAAAAATTGGGAGAGAGAATAGATCCTTTATTGCTGTGCTTTCCAATAGAGCAGTGGGGTTGGGGGCCGTGGATGACCAGCTCTCACCTCATTCCTTCTGCTGACTCCTCAGATCTAACCACCGCTGCCCAGCGCTGCCCAGCTCTCCCAGTTCCCCAAACAGCCTTACTCCGCAAAAGCTTGCAAACCAGAGAGCAGATCATAAATTCCCATCGCCTTGGACCACGTTCAGATCCCTGTTGCAGTCCTCCAGCACAAGTGAAGCCACAAAGAGAGACCAACACAGGCAGGAGCTTGAGCCCAGGCCCGTGGCAGCTTCCCATCAGCTCTGCTGAGGATGGTCCCAACCCTTCTCTTCCCATATCACCTGCTCAAACTCCCTCTTTTCCCACCCTTTCCTCCTCAGTTTGATAGTGCAACTAAACCCTCACCTGCAGTTACCCCAGTTTATTAACCTCCTTTTCAGTAAAAATCAATCTATCTGTTTTCATTCCCACAAAAAGCCAAGTGTGGGCAAACAGGTACCCCAGAAGAACCACTCAAGACGTGTGTTTTCTTTAGCTATGGAGCAAGCTCCCTCTCTGTCAGGTGCTATCATAATACAGCTATAACAGATATGGTCTCCCTTTCTGCATTTTTCACATTTCTCTTTCTAAAATAGTCTGGTCACCTGGAACACCTACAATTTTATAAGCCACAGTGAAATGGTACTTTACAGACACATGCTATTTTCTCTTCCGAGAACTTTGCTTTTGTTCTTTCTTGTTCTGTTGCTTTTCTTTGATTAAATAAATGCATCCAGAATAGAAGCGCAGGTCTGCACTTTGTGCTTGAACACTAAGACAAACAGCAATGTTGCCATGGATTTTTTTAAACTCCAAATAAAAATAAACAAACACATCTTGGCAGTGTTTGGAATAGAAGCTAGTGAATAATTCACAATGAATAATTGATTTGCTGAATTTAGCTTGGTGGGGTTTTTTTTTTGTTCTGCTGGTGGAATGTGCACTACCAGATGGTGAGTTCAATAAATGTATTTGTTTTTCCAATTTATTTGATGGATTTCCCCCCCCAATTTTTCCCCCCTCTAAGGTGAAGTCTGAAATTCCAGATGGTTTGACTAGTGGCCAGATAAGTCACGATGTATTGTTTCAGCTTCCTCTTTAGAAAGGTGGAAAGAGTGATAACAGGAGTGGAAAAATGCATACATGAAGCAGGAATGAAAGAGGGGGGGGCAGTTTGTATCAAAGAGAAGACAAATAAGAGGAGGTGTGATAACAGTCTATAAAATAGTGAATAATACAGAGAATGGAGGTGAAGAGCTACTGTTTTCTCTTTTTTTATAGTGCAAGAAAAAATGAGCAGTTAATGAAGCTGAAAGGTGGTGATTACAAATTTGCTAGAGAAATATTTTTTTTAACAGAACACTGAACTTAGGCAAGGGAACTCACTGCCACATTACATTAAAGCCAAGAGTATAGCAAAATGAAGCAAGGAATTACACATTTACATGGGGAACCAAAACATCCAAATATAAAGTACCAGTGCCGATGACATGGACTATATTACCTCATGTCTTAGGGCATAAACTAATAATTATTACTGATAAATACGTGATATTATCTGCCAACTGCAGTGGTTCCCTTACCTTCCAACTAAAAATCTGATGCTGCTTATTCTGATAAGTCAAATCAGGGCTCAAGAGACTTCAAGACTGATTCTCTTTGACAATTGCTAAGGTTGGACGAATGCACAGATCCTTCTAAGTTGAATATTCTCAGGGGATTTTCTAAAATTCAATTTTTATAAATATTTCTGCAGTGCTGAACTTTTTTTTTCTTTTTTTTTTTTTTTCCTCGTAAAATAAAATTGGTCAAATATGTGTAGAGAGAGAATGTTAAAGTGGCATTAAGTGCAGCCAAAGCATATTCACTGACAAATTTGGTCTAATGTTCATAAAAATATGGTTTGCATTATTTACCAGCAAATGCTTCATCCAGGGGGAGAGCGGGTAGCATTTTGCACAGGATGAAATCTCACTAATTACATTGGTATTAATGATAGGAGGGTGTTCTTTGACTTCAGAGAGTGCTCCTTCAGGGGAATAAAACTTAATTCCGCAAGTGTTTATACACGAGAGCCCTTGGTGCACAGCCCAAACCTGCAGCAAGACACTAGCACCCAAGTATCTGAAAGTGAGAGCTGTCCAGAAAGACAAACTGAAGTATCTATGCTAACTGCAAAAAAGGCAAACCACAACAAAGCATCATTAGCAGGGAAAGGTACATAGTAGTTTAAAGATTATTTTGTTTGCTAAATCCATCTTTGTTTGATCCATCTGAAGTTCATGGCAACTTCGCTATTCCTGTGAATGAACACAGCATCATGTTTGAATTATTCCCAAAAGAAAACACTATCACATCAGGTACCAAAAGTGTCTCAAAAATCATGTTGCAATTTGGCTTAAGCCTGCACAGAAGCAACTGAATTAAACTGCATTATTCATCTCCACAAGCTCACAAATCACTGGCTTCAACGAGGCAGTACCAAGGCCTGCATAAACCTCTGCTGTCCTTCTGCTCTGATTCTGCTGACTCAAAGCTTCTCCACCTATTCTTCTGTGGGAGCTCCATTTGCTCACGTTTTCTGTATTTCATTTATATCAGAACAAAGAAATACAGGCTTATAAAAAGATATGTATTTATTTTTACCTTGGCAGTTCCTGTGTAAACCTGGAGTGATCTAACGAGCACGCAGTCTACAAACAGAATGGATGAGGGACATGGGAATATTATTACAGAGACTATACCCATCCCACCCAACGCTACTTGCTCCAAACCCAGCTTCTCAATGGCCTGTAAATAAGCTTGCTGTCTTCTCCTCCCAGGTCCTGCAGCAGCAAAATGCAGTGAACGAGCTGTGGGTGCTGGGCAGCTGAGGAGCCAGGTAAATGAGCCAGAAGCCAGCTTGAAGAGACAGAGGTGGAGCAGCCGGGGGATCCGTGATGGGGTGAAAAATTTATGGCACTCCTCTCCAAGACAAATTTTGCAGTGTGGAAAGCCTCAGTGCTCCCTCCCACCCTTGCCGACTTCCCCTCTGACTCTTTCCCTCACAGCATTCCTCCACCACTGTCTTGCTTTCATCCTCACTCGCTGCTCCAGTTTGTAAAAGCTAACACCGCAGACCTGGCCGCATGCGAGGGCACCAAAGATGGGACAGATCTAGTGGAGATTTATTCCTTGCTGGTTTATGTGCCTTGAGCTCAGATTCCAACCACCTCTCCTAATGAGATCCTCACGTTTCCAAACCTGGGGTGCACCAGGTCTCTGCTTAGCCTGACCCGAGGGACGCGGGTGCTGCATCCCAGACAGCAGCATCTCCACACTGGGTGCGTCCCATTTCACCCCACAACCCAGCGCTGCTCACCCTCCAGAATCTGAAGACCCCTGGAAACACACCCCATCTTCCTGCCTGCCAGACTTCTTGCCAAAGCAAAGGGCCAACGGGGAAAGGCACGCACACAGGTCCCTCCTGAAAAGCTCACTGAGGACCCAGTCAGGGGTACGCGGCGGCAACTGGTCCTGCTAGGCACAAGACCTGCTTTTGTGGTCCACAAGCCACAGATGACCAATGCACCAAACTTTCTTCCGAGGAGATCTGAGCTCCAGCAAATGCCCTGTTCACAGATGAAATGAGTTTTCTCAGCTCAGTCATCTGGAATGGGTGCTGCTACAGGGCAGAAGCGGGGAGCACAGGCAGAGCCATGCGTCTTGGGGCTGGAAATGAGAGAATGCACTTTCTAGCTCCAGCCAGGCCAAGAAGGTCAAGGCATCAAGGCTCTTGTTTTCCCAGCTCCTTCAAGCTGGCACCGCTCTCACGAGCTGGCAGACTGCATCATTCAGTTCCCACAGCAGATTTACATGACAAGTTCTAAGAAAAAGCTGCCGATGCATTCTGCTGTCACCCTCCCAGGTCCCCAAAGCACTTCGGCTGTCTTGGATAAAAATTAAATAAATAAGAGACGCACAGAAGAGAAGCCTTTCAAAGACAGGCACACAAGCAGCAGAGTTGTCAGGGGACTCCCTGCGCTGGTGCCCTCCCTCGCTCCCCCCTCCGTCCTCTTTTATTTCCCTCAGCCGGCGCGGATGGTGTGGCGGGACTGGAAGAAACCTGGCAAGGTCATGCTGTTTGATTCTGATGCCAGTTTCAATTACATCCTGGCTTTTATAACCAAATCAAAAAAACAAAAGGCTAAGAAGAAAAAAAAGAGGGAGAGGGAGAGAGAGGAGAGACAGCAGAGTCCAGCTGCAGGCTGGGAAATGACATTTCAATTTGTCAATTGATCCAGTCCCCCTCCTTCCCCCCCACCCCCCACCCTTTTTTTTTCCTTTCTCCTTCTGCCCTGTAAATTAATTAGCCCATTTATCATGTGGAAGGACTGCAAACGGGTCAGCCCAGATATGGGCAGAGCTGGAACAAACCTGCTTTCTGTTTGGGTATGGGCACCAAAGATGTGGCCACAAAGCATCGACAGTCAGGTGGAAGAAATGTCCCCAATGTGTTCAATTCTCAGGTTTCAGGTTGTCCTGGAGAGATCACAGATCTGCTTTCCACTGACTCTCCAAAGCACCTCAGCACATGAAAAGTAGGTAGCTACCTTTCTTCATCAGCTTAGACTTTTGTGCAAGCTTGGGAAACAAGGACTAAGAAGGCATTCAGCCAAATGAAAAGCTGAATTCAAAGGTGCTGGAATACCTTTTTTCTGCATTTCTTCCCCCTCCACATGTTATATTATTAGACTGTGGGACTGGAAGCTAAAGGAAATAATTGAAAGGAAGAATCTCACAGCATTCCAAGAAGGGGCAGGAGGGAGACACATCGCAACATCCTGAATTATGACAATGAATGACAGCGATATTTTTGAAGACACATTAAAGCTTCAGAAAGTAAACTAGCTCCTCACTCTCATGGCTAGGGATGAGACTTAGCATGAGGTCAGATTACTCAAATGTGACACCTTGCTCCTTTTTCTCTGATGTATCTGCTACCAACCATTATGACAGCTGGGCTTCTGAATCAAATGATAATCAGATCCAACCTAAGCCTCCATGTCCAGACCTCCCAGCCTATGCACTACCAGCTGCAACACGGAAGAAGTGAAATCCCCTGAAGAAAAAGTCTTCTCAAGATCTTTTCAGCTTCTAGCAAAGTCTGCCATGATGGTCCTAGGTACGATTCAAAAACTAAGGTACTGGCGTGAAAAGGAAGCTATCCTGGTCCAGCTCTTTGATCCAGGCCTGTGGTTCAGTCCCTCCAGTGATGTGGATGACTCTGAAACTGCAGACTAGGGAAGTACCAATAGAACAGTGAACACTAATTCTCTCCTCTCATACCCTAATGAGAAAGAACATCCTCAAATGAGACACCTGGGGAGTTAGATAAAATAAGTAATATGATTTAAAAGCAAAACAAGGGGCTAAGCACAGAGTTGGTGCAAGTGAATACAATTCCGCTGAAGTCCAGAGAGTTTTCCCAGGCATACATTTGGCTCCATACATTTTCACTTATTCAGTATTCAAGCATTCTTCTCCCAATCTCCTCTTCTTTTTATCCATCCATATCTATGCAAATCTCATTTCTTCAACCCAGCTCACCACAATAAGTATCTCTCTCACACACATAAAGCCTAAATTTTATCAAGCATTTTATTTACTTCTGTCCCAGCGGAGAGGAGAAAAAATAGAGAGAGATAGAAAAAGAGAATGATAGAGATTACTGCTGCCTCTTTTTTTTTTTTTTTTTTGGTCATAATTGGCAGGTACTAAGACATTTCCATTATCGGCACAAACAAACAAACAAACAAATCCAGATCAACCCAGCGACAGCAGCTCCAGGTGAGGACTCCAGGTGACAGTGCTAGCTATGGGCAGTGGTGCCGCTGTACGAGGCTGATGAAATGCCACTGCAGCCTGCAGACTCGGCAGAAATGGAGGCAGAAACCATCATTATCCACTCAGATCCTAACGGGGGGCAGGTCCTTGCTGTGCTGTGCTGGGTACGCACGCTAAGTGAAAGAAAGACCCCAAAGAACTCATCAGCTGAGTGCAAGGAAGGACAAAACTGGCAGGGAGAGGAGGAGGGAAAGGAGAAAGGCAGAGCGCCTGCCAGCTGCCTCACTGTGCTCCAGTGTTTGCTCTGCCGGGAAGCGGGAAAGGGGCAGGTTGGGATGAAGGACTGTGAAGGGGCAGTATTGTGGCCTTAGGAAGAAGTGCAGACGGCAAAAAAACTCAACTGTGTTTGAAACAGTCCCCACATACTTTCTGATTCTGTATTCATAGTGTGGCTGGTTACTACATCTCTCCTGCTGGTTGTAGCCAGGCAATGGGGAACTGTGACCCCATTCTCTTTCCCCGCACAGTCTCCACACCGCAGAGATGGATGGGATGTTGTTACTTACCCTCCTTCATCCCGCACAGTCAAAAACTGAGCGCTGGGACTGCCCATCTCTGCTGCTGCTGCTACTCAGAGCTCCT
This sequence comes from Strix aluco, assembly GCF_031877795.1. Classification (NCBI taxonomy): domain Eukaryota; kingdom Metazoa; phylum Chordata; class Aves; order Strigiformes; family Strigidae; genus Strix; species Strix aluco. The sequence continues at coordinate 3,972,883 of NC_133932.1, forward strand.
ATAGGGACATTTTTTTCCCTCAAAAGCACAATACAAAACACCCTGCTTCTTTCATTCTTCATTAAACACTGTCTGGTGTTGCCCAAGACAAGCAGTGTTTAAAACCTCTCTAGTGGAAATGATGCCGCCAGCAAGCCCGAGTTAAAAATTCACACTGGGAAGCTCAGCGACTCGTGCGGGGCCAGCACACCAGGGCCCCCTCCCAAAACTGCAGTTATCCCCACCTACTGCCGAAGAGGTATTTTATGCTCCAAGCCCTAACAAAAGTGCCACTACTGGAATGCACAGCCGGGTTTGTTACACGGATACTCACCCCCTGGTACGCCACTGAGACGAGCTCAGGAACAGCTACTACCAGCACGCTGTAGCCATCTGAAAGCAAGGCGGGAGCCATGCGCTCCGCCCAGCATCACCCCCAGACTTTGCCACCCCTCACAGCCCTTCCGTGACTCAGTTTCCCAGGAACAATTATGTTCCCAGCCTCAGCTGGGGGCTACGAGACTCTTTGATTTGCTATACAAAAGACTGACAATGTAAATACAGGTGACCAAGCCTCCAGAAGAGAGAATGAATCTATCACAGCAGTTTCTCAAAACCTCAGCTCAGTCCTGCCTACAGGGCCATTTCACTGCAGGATTTCGCAGATTTGACTGGGTTTATCTTTGCAACATCACAAATAGTTGTACCCTCTCCAGCTCACAAATGGGGAAATCCAACTGCAGAAATGCCATGCACATTCCCCAAGGTCACAGGGGAAGTGCATGGCACTGCAGAGAGCAGCATCTAGGCCTCCTGCATCTCAGATGCACAGCAGTCCCTCTTCCTTGTAACTGAAATTTTGTATCCGTCCCTAGAGTCATCCAGTGCTTTGAGAAAATATATGTGCTCCAAAGCTATCGCAAAGCAAGTCGGTACTAGTAAGCAATTCCCAATAAAACAGAAAGTCAAAATTTCTTTATCTTTGACTTGATCAAAAAATGATATATACTTAAATCTTTTTTTCCCTTAAATACTCTCCTCACAAATGTGAAATCCTGCTGAAAGACATTTTCAGACCAAAATAGGTTGGTTAGCATAAAAAGATGGCTCCCTCTACTCCCCGCCATTTTACTGCAAAATTTGTGTTTAATGCCAAAACACCTAGTTTGCTAAAGGTCATAGAAAAGTGACAAGAAAAACAACTAAATAAATACTCAAAGGGGATGAACATTTGGACATACATTCACCCTGAATGTACCTCTCATTGTCTGGACATAATTATACACCTGAATCCTGCTACATCTTTCAAAGACAAGGACAGAAAAGCCAGCAAGAAGAATGTTTTTCTTCTTCATGAACCACGACATTCAAGAATTAAAGGACACTCCTGGCCCAAGAGATCTGATCTTGCCGAGGCACTTTCAAGGAGCCTTGTCATCTCAGGGGACTCGCTCACAGCAGTGCTGAGCATTCAGAAGAGATCAACAGGAGGTCACTGGTCTCAGGACCCACTGGACCTTGATTTCCTCTATGTTTCAACCCTCCAGTTTTCCAACTCCTTCCCTCTCCTTCCCACCTTTCCAGTGAGATGCAGGAAGCTGAAGGACCTGTACTTCACCCTAGAGCTGAATCCTGACATTGCCTCCCCAAAAGATTTTCCCCTCCTTAGGACGGGGGATGAAAGGAGATTATCAAGATGTCCACAGAATATCTCATACTAGATTTCCTCACACTTGCTTGGCCTCTCATCGATCCTCCTGGTGCCACTTCACCTGCTGGCAAGGGGATCCAAGCGGATCTACACTACACATCCTAATGGCTAAGCCATCTCCAAACTTGACACTCATTTCTTCACATGTGAGTACTGCCAACTTTGACTCATTGACGCAATTGGAGAATGGCTTGAGGGAAAGTGGTTGCACAGGTGTCTAAGCTACATCTCTGAATGTGATAGAAGCAGCACAGGCCAAAGACCCTAGGATTATCTTGTGATTCACAGAATTGTAAGAACTTTCAGTTGCTTACATGAACTTAGAAATCTTTCGAGGTTTCTCTCAGCCTGGCAATAACAGACCTACCTAACCACACTGACAAACATCAGCAGGCTCCTCAACCCTTCTATTTTTGCAATAAATGAGAATTCTTCTCTTTCTTCTTTCTTCTTAATTAATTTCTGTCTTCTATTATTACCCTGGGCTGCTGCTTTTGTCTAGAGCAGTTCTGTTCCGGACCACAGAAACAATAAAAGAATATGTTCCCCGTGCCCATGCAAGGACTCTGAACTGTCAGAGCTGTGCTAATAAAAGGTAAAAATAAAAACTGATCTGAGATCAACCTGCTTCTGCTTCAGACTTCGAGACAGTCCAGATCATTATAAATGGGGTGGAGAGGGGAAAACAGCTCAGAGGATAGCAGTGGCTTATCTGTCTACCAGAGACCTCAAAGCACTTTCTAATACTAATGAATGAGCCTTTCTAGCTCCTTCTGAGATGAATCAGCACTGCTATTGCTCCAGAAGGGATGAGGAAACCGAGGCATGGGAATGGGATGTGATCCGTGCGCAGCCTGACCATGGCACAGTGCAGAGCCTGAGCCGACAACCTGCCGTTAGCCACAGGCCATTCCCCCTCCCCTAAAAGGGCACTATGAAAAAGTTGCTACCTGCTAAAGCAAGTCAGCACAACATACAGCCTGTGAAGCAATATGTTTAGCCAGTTAAGCAGTGTGCATGATTAAAGCCTCCAGGGAACAGGAACGTGGGATAGAGGGGTGAAGCGCAATCCAGTGCAAGAAGACTTCAGAGGTCCAGGCTTGTCAGTGGGTGCATCACTAAATTTGGTCTTGGTCCATTTCTCACTCGGCAGAAACCACATGCAACTCTGGTCTCAGTCCATTTCTCACTTGGCAGAAACCACATGCAACTTCCTACTTCACCTCTGTAATTAGTCAAAGCATTCCTTTCCTCAGCCTGCTTCTGCAGGGACACCAAGGGCTATTAGGGTCAAGGGAAAGCGAGGGATCTTTCTAGGACAAATGTTAATGAGAGGGTGGCAAAGTTTGTTTTACAGCTCTTGGAGTACGCTCTGCTCTAAGAATAAAAAATTACCCTTCCAAATGGTTGATTTGACCCTTTTCAGGAGTATGATAATAAGAACCAAAAAAAAGGGAAAAAAAGGCCACAAAATATATGCATCAAATGCTCTAGAGCAGTGGTCATGGCTCCAGCACATAAAACATTTGCTCTGCCACCGGACAAAGTGTAAATCCTATTTTTCTTTCCTAAAAAAAAAGAAAGATGAAAAGCCCCTAAATGATTCAATATTTTATACACACTCCGTATACTGCAGCCTTGAAAAAGATGCCGCAGCATGACGGGCTTTGGAGACTTTATCTTGCTGCAGCAACTGAAGAAGAGCAATTTTAACACTGACATAATAGTCAGGCATGTGTTTGTTTGGTGGTTATCCACAGCTAGTATTAGGGTGCTGGTGAATGTGTTCTTGGCAGTTTTGCATATGCACAGGTTTCATTTTTAATGGGCTGTACTCCATGTACGCATATGTTTCGGGCTATGTCTATGCATAATTTGTTAATGCTGTACAAACGGAGGTGCCAGACCTGTGCACATGCTTTTGGCATGTGCTATGCGTGCATGAACTCTGCGTGCATGTACGCATGTGCGTGCGTTCTGGGCTGTGAGGTTTTGTTTCTCACTGTGTATTGGAGTCAGGTGTGTGCTGCGAGCGCGTGTGATTTTGCAGGGTTTGCTAAGGTGTGATGTCATTCTTCTATCAGTTTTGTCATTCTTTTCAGTTGACCCTGTTGGTAACCACTACAACATACCATCCACTCCTGCTCCACACTGAAGGGTTCATCCCTTTCTTCTGCTACACTGTCAGAGCTGCCGTTTTATGGGGCAGTGTGTCCTCCACCATAGAAAGACTGCCCCTACCCCACACAGAGCAAGTCCAACTTGCACCAACCCAGAGCCAACCTCAGGTTCCTCACCCACCACGAGGAAGCAGATGTCCCATCCAGTCCCAGACACCAGCCTTGCCCTGGCACCTTCACGGGCAGTGGCCCCTGTCCTTCCGCTGAGGTTGAGCCAGTGCCATGCCACTGCACTTTGTGCCCTTGGGCGTGTGCGTACAGTTTTCCAGTGCTGCCTGGGGCAGATGCCATTGATCAAAGGACCACAAGGTGGAAAATCAACAGAAGAGTCCACCCTGGGCCACACTGAACAAAGATGCTGTTAGCAGGAAACTGCCATAAGCTGTTCACAAGCTTAAGGTGTATTACCTCCGTATCTCCCATATTCCCACATGAACCAGCTCCCTACTACACCTTAAGGAGAGCCACAGACCTTCCCCTGTGGTCAGGACTAGTGAGATGAAGCTCCTGCTAAGGGAAGCAGCTAGGAGACCTCCCTCAGATTATCAGCTCTGGTAAAGCAGTGGTACAAGCAACCTAAGCTTTGATATGGTGATATAAGGTCTAGCCTTGAGGCAGGCAAAACATTCAAGCCATAACATAAAATGCCATCGGAGTAGTTTCTGATGCACAACTCTGCCTTTTGTATTCTTTATTTTGTAGTCTCTTCACTACTCTAAACCAGGTTATGCTTCTTACATATCATAGTAGTTGTTAAATTGAACTGGGATCAGGGGAAATACCTTCCACTCCCAGTCATCCAGTCAATCCTATCAAGTCCATCATCTGCATCACAACACAGAGCAAAAGGTCAGCATCTGGCGTGGAGAAAAGGGGTGCTCTCCTGTAACACGCTCTGTTGGGTTTACGTGGCAAGGCTAGGGGGGAAGGGGGACTGCAGACGTGACTTCTGTGAGAAGACAGCAGGAGCTGTTCCCATGTTGAATACAGCCAGGTTCAGCTGGCTCCAAGACAGACCTGCCACTGGCCAAAGCTGAGCCCATCAGTGATGTTGGCAGCACCTCTGCGCTAACATATTCAAGAAAGAATAAAAACCCCACTGTCCAGCATCTGTGAGAGAGGAGAAAACGGGAGAAAAAGAGCCCTGCAGACACCAAGGTCAGTGAAGAGGGAGGGGAGAAGGTGCTCCAGGTGGCAGAGCAGATTCCCCTGAAGCCCACAGAGAAGAATATGGTGACGCAGGTTGTCCCACTGAAGCCCACGAAGGATCCCACAAGGCAGCAGGTGGATGTGCCCTGAAGGAGGTTGCAGCCCTTGGAAAGCCCGTGCTGGAGCCGGCTTCTGGCAGGAGCTGCGTCATGGAGCGGAGCCCACACAGGAGCAAGTTTTCTGGCAGAAGCTGCAGCCCATGGGGGACACATCCTGGAGCAGCCCATTCCTGAAGCACTGTGCCCCATGGGAAGGACCCACACTGAAGAGGTTCCTGAAGGACTGTCTCCTTTGGGAGGGACCCCACGCTGCAGCAGGGGAAAAGCATGAGGAGGAAGGAGTGGCAAAGACTAAGTGTTACAGACTGACTGCAACCCTCATTCCCTGTCCCCCTGTGCTGCTCAGGGGAGAGGTAGAAGAGTTGGAAGTGAAGTTGAGCCTGGGAAGAAGCGAGGGGTTGGGGAAGGTGGTTTTAGTTTTGTTCTTATTTCTCACTGTCCTACTCTGTTATTAACTGGCAATAAATTAAATTAATTTTCCTGAGTCTAGTCTGTTCTGCCCGTGACAGTAATTGGTAAGCAATCTTCCCCTGTCCTGCTGAGGAGGAGGAGTGATAGAGCTTCTTGGTGGGCATGCAGCGGCAAGCCAAGGTCATCCCACACCCCCACCCACCCAAATAGATAATGCCACCAAGGGAAAACATAGAGAGGAGCATCTCTAAGCAACTGGCAATGTTGTGGCAGGTGAGGTAGACAGCAGCGTTACAGCTGTGCGTAGCTTTTCTGCCCAGTCCTTGGGGCCTGGTTACAGGAAGGACAAAGAACCACAGTTTCCAAGATGATGAACATCAACTGCTCCCAGGGACTTCAGACAGAGAAGGGGTAGACTGCACTTCTGAAAAATCAAACCCTTGCTCCTGAGACAAATGAACCATAATGGCTCGTGCTCCAACCAAATAATAATTAGTTCAAATAACAATCCGTGTTCCAGCCAAAGTCTGGGACCCGAGAAGCCGCCTCCTCTTGCCCAGGACACAGAGTGAGGCAGTGGCTGGAACTCCCTCTTCGGAGGCATTCCCAGCCCTAAAGTGTCATCAGCAAAAGGAGTGATCCGATTTCTTGGCAGCACAAACTGCCACAGGCTCATGAGCCACTTCCTTCCCTAGGACGTGATGCCCTGGACGGCTCTGCTTTTGCTGCCTGCCAGTGTCTGCTGCCTCCCCACTCCTCCATAAGCCCCCCCTGCTCCCTCCACTACTCATTCCTTTGCTCAACGAGGCTGGCATTTAAGAAACACTTATTCCAATCCATTTCTACCCTTGTACAGCAATTGGGTGTCATTTAGTTTGATTTAACCAATTTAGTCCTATGAATTAATTGGTTAATAAGCCATCTGTATGCATCAGGTGACAGAGTCGCGCTCTCACACACAGACACAGACAAGCTACCCACTTGTCCTTGTTTAATAACAGGCTGTAGGGAGTAGGAGCGGGAGAGGCATGCAGGCTAATATCACTCCCCGTGGGGAACTGCCAACAAAGGTACTTGGGTGATCATCGCACCGACCTTGACCTCTGAGCAGGGGAACTGTCTGTTTAGGGTAATTCAGAAATAACCTACACCATAGCTAGAGAGGAGTGCCAGCTACAGAACAGACGCAAGAACCATGAATATGCTTCACGTTGTGGGTTCTTTTTTTTTTTTTTAAAGAGGGAGGAAAAGAGGTTTAGTGCATGCTTAGTAGACAGTAGGAAATTCTCAGCTGCATTCCCAAGCAGCTGAACTTTGTATGTGTGTAGGAGGGGGAGAGGGGTAGGAAGTGGGGGAATAGGAGGAGACTGAGTTCTAAAGCGTTTGATTTAGGTGTGATCTTTAATTACGAGAAAAATACCCCATCTATTTTGATTTCTTTTTAAATGCCAAGAAAAAAAGCACCCCTCACAGGCCCCAACCATTTCAATGTTATATACAAACCCCCAAGCCATTCAATAAACAATACAGCAAACCAAAAGCAAATCCAGCAACATATCCCAACCCACACAACAGAAAAACATCAACTGTTTAGACAGAAAACCAACAACTCCCTCCCCTGGCCACCCATCCATCTCAGGCAGCCCCTGGCCATGCATCCATCTCAGCCAGCCCTGGATGCTCCAGCAAGCAGACAAGTTTCTCTGCATACCCTGAAGGTCAACACACGGAGGGACTTTCAGACTGAGGGGGAACTGAATTACAGGGTTATGGGACCCTTGGGAAAAAGCCCTGACAGCAGCTCCCTCTCTTTTCTGCCCTGAGAGCTACCCTCCATCTCAGTCACTGCAACTGCAGTGACATTACATGGGGAAGGGGTCCCTCACTGGTGTGGGAGGCTCCCAACTGATTTGGGACAGTAAATGCCAGCACTGGGGCCAGAAACTACAAAACCCAAGCCAAATGGCAGCGCTTTAGTATGACATGCTGGGCAACATGCTCTCATTAAAGAAATGGCCCACAAGGTTCTGTACCGGGTAGTTTCTAGTTGAATGCAAGGTGCAGCCTGCTGTAGGCTGCATGGTCCAGCTGTCACAGCCCAAGGATGGGACACCAGGGAGAGCCTTGGCTGAGGCCACGCCAGGGAGAGGAGATGGGGCTTAGCCTGTGCTGGGAGGTGCACAGCAGCAGTGCTTCTGCAAGGGCTCCTCCAGGGCCCTCCCCGGCGTTTTCCAGTGATCAGGGAGAGAAATTAGAGTGATGCAGACTCTGCAAGGGAGACATAAAGTGAGTAGCAGGGATGTAGCTCCGAGGAGAAAGTACTTTCCTCCCCTCTCCCTAAGGAAAATGAAATTACAGTGGAGTTCGCTTTAAACGGATCCCATTAGCACAACAGGCACCACTGGAAGAATAACATCCTCTGTGCGCTGAAGCGAAACACCAACAGGCGGAGCAGAGCAAGCTGTAACAGTCCCCTCCACACAGGAAAGGGAGAAACCTGTTTACCCAGTACACTCAGTAGGAGACTGCATGAAGAGAGGGGAAAAGCAAAGCGACACAGGAAACCTGCCAGAGTTCCTGGTGTGAGCGTGCCCTACCAGCCCGCGCAAAGCAGGCAGGACAGAACCTTTTCACTGCATGTGTGGGGAGCCCCAGAGCGCCTTGCTGGGTGTTAAGCCCTGAAAAACACTCTTGTGCTTTCACTAGCATGTTAGTGCTTGTTCCCAGACACTGTAAAACTATCAAAACACAGAGTAAAGCGGCCCTGCCTGAACAAGTGGAAGCCTTAGCTAAACTGCCTCTGCTTGGTCTGTAGCAGCAATGCCTGTGAAATGAATGAATGAACATACCCACCCATCCATTACAAACAATTTCAGTTGATCAGTGACCACAAAAAACAGATCACCCTGGCTGAATTGAGCAAGTGGCAACGCAGCTTTACAGGTTGTTTAATGGCCACGCAGATCATACGTATCCGACTGACACTTTCCCAGTTAGGCAGCTCACATGCAAAAGGCAGTCACATCCCACATCACACTTCACAAGAAGTCTTATCTTTACCAATTCCTAAGGACTCCGAGCCCAAAATGTGTAAAAGTACTTAGGAGATTAAAGGGGCAGAAAGATTTTTTCTTCTTTCCCAGAAACACTTCACCAGGCTCAGTTCCTTAACTCATTTCAAAAAAGAGAGAGACGCCTACACTGCTTGGGAGGACTTGGAAATCTCACCAGCTGCCTCATGGCAGCTCCCAGCACTGAAACACCTTTGAATCTGTGTGGCATCCTGTTACCCAAATATCATTAGTCATGGAGCCAGTGCATCTCTCCGTGCAAGCCTTGCGCATCCAGATGGAGCTGCGCAAATGCTGGTAGCAGCAAGCACAGGGCAACGGGGCAGCAAGAGAGACCACCACTGCTGGAGACGTGCGTGGCACAGGACAGGGTTACTGCCTGGGGAGTATGGGACACGTTATGGGATGCAGGGGAAAAGCATTTGCGGATTGTACGGGATTTATGGGATATTTTGGGGACAGACCAAAGGAAGAGAAAGGGAGGGACAAAGGTGGAGAGAAAAAAGCATGGTAAAATAGAGGGATAAGGGGACAGAAGGGACCAGTCGCATGTCAACAGGTTGCTGGTCAGTGCACTCATTTGATGGGCACAGTCTGTCCTGCCCTCTCATTGAGCTCCACTTCTCACTATTTTCCTGGGTGAGAGGACTCTGCTCTGTGTGTGAAGCTGGATTAGCTAGTGAGTACCTCAAGTGGCTTAGAAGCCCAGTGAGTGTGTCTCTTTTTGGGAACAAGACAACTGGAGGAGCTGTCTGCTGGAGTGACCAGAACAGCCAGTTGTCCAGCAAGACAACTGCTGTAGAGATCAGCCAAACTGAGCCCCCTTGGTCCTGCCTCTGGTTGTCTCCATCCTCCACATCATCTCCAGCCTGGGAACCGTCTCCCTTAGTTTCCTCCCATCTCAACCTCTTTTCTTAATTCTCCTGACAAAACCTTAAACAGTCTAAAAAGCATCCCCAACAAGCATGAGGGAACACAAATATCTTACCAAATGTGCATTTGAGCTCCACATGCTCCCAGGGATGGCGTAGTAATAAAAACCAATTAGATAACGCTCAGCAGCCACAGTGAGAGGGAGTGGTACAATCTTACCACGACTAATAGGGGTTTTAATAATAGATGTGTCTCTCTGTGCAGTGCTGGAGAGGGGAAGCCAAAGTGGTTTCAGTTACATTGCATCTTTCTGCCCAGTGAATTTCTGTGAGTGGACGATTAATATTCTATGAAAGTGGGGATTAACTTGCCCTCCGCACTTAGTACTTCTACCAGGGAGATCCCTGGTCAGGACTGGGCTCTCTCTGATGGTGCAGGATGGAGGAATCCCACGGAGGAGCATGCTCAGCTCACTCCCGCACCCCCTCATGAAAGGACATATTACTCAATCCTACAGGTCCCAACTTTCGAGCAGTTCAGTAATGAAAAACCTGGAAAAGCACATGCTTTTTGCTCTCTTGCTTTCTTTCACATCCCAGGAAAAGTCCAAAAGCAAAGTTGCAACTGACAGCTGAAACAAGGCTGAAGAAAGCCCAACACACCAGAAGAAGCCATGTGTGCCCCAGGTGGATCAGTATCATGGGCAGGGTGCCACAAAGCCCCCTGCTTCCATCTCTTCCCGCTGCCTTCTGTTTACAAACCTTCACTTCATGCCTCCTTGCTCAAAACACAAACAAAAGCCATGGAGGGCATTTTCTTGTTGCCATAGAAACAGTTATTATAATCTCAAACATACTTAATACTTTTTCCCCCTCCAGCACCTTGCAACAGCTTGCTGTTCAAGGGAAAGGCAATGCTGCAAGAGGAGGAAGAGGGCAGGCAAAAGAGCCCTGACAGCTCATGTCCTGCACTGGGGGACTCAGCATCCCTGCAGCTGCCCATAATCTCCTTTCCATCAGCACACAGATTCTTTCTTTCTTTTCCTCTCTCTTTCTGTCTTGTTTTCTGTTCTTTGCAGTGTCACATCATTTACATTTATGAAAGGAATTTTCCTGGGGGTGCAAAGATAGTTCAAATTGTCTGTGATCAGATCAACCTTGTGCATAATACATTTGTATGAAAATAAACTCCCTGGGGCCCACGCTCCTGGCTGAAAGTCTCTGTAATGAAGTATTTTACTCTAATTTAGTTAAAGATGATGGAGATAGGAATGAGTGCGTGCCTGCATGCATATCGAGGAGGAGAGGAAAGACAGGATACTATACACACACAAAAGCCAATAATTATAAGATTACATGCTAGCTGGGAACACTACTGAAATACCTCATTATTACAAGAAGTTAACTTCTCATCCATTCCTGCTGAAAATCAGTCCTGCCCTATAGAGCTTCTTGCAGACCAGATCTGGACAACCTGAATGCCTGTCCTCTGAAGGGGTAGGCGGAAAACTACCCTTCCATCCTGCATCACCTGTTAAGAAATCATTCCCATTCCACATCCAGACTGAGCCAAGTCCACGTTGGGATAATGACCTTCCCTGCTCCCCATTCTTTTCCAAATGCAAAAGCAAGACATCACCCTCGATTAGAGTCGTGCCTCTGGAACATCAGCCTTTCATTTTGCAGCCTCTGCTCTATTTGATTCAGAAGGATGACTTCTCTGTAGGGCTCCTTCCCCATGCTTCCAGTCCCAGGTGAGTAAGTTGGCTCCCAGGTTCCTGGCTACTCTTGTGTGACCTCTCTGACTTGGCTAGGTACTTAAACCTTGAAATGTGAAAGTCTTCCTGGCAAAACCTTGTTGAAATTGAGGACAATTCCACCCAAGGTTTCTGTTTCAATTAACTGGTATTTTCTGAGGATAACAACTTTGCCCGCACACAAAATTATCAACCAGATCTGCCTCTTAACAAAGGTTAAATGATTTCAGCGAACCTTGGGTCAAGTCTGAAGTACAACCGCAGATAGTTAAGTTCTAGTACACTCTGCCATTGACTCGCTATGAGCCTTGCACAAACCTCTGCTCTCTGTTTTGTTTCCCTCCCTTTTCTAGGGACAACAAACTTACCTCTCTGCTCAACAAAAAAACATGAGATTTCATACATCAGTCTCCCAGGGTTCCAGCCACAGACTGAACATACCCACGGCCATCCTCAGATGTTTCAGGTATGGTTAATACAGGGAAGGGATACAATTTGATCACCACTGCTTTCAGTTCAAGAGGATTGTGTCCTTCAGGCTTCTTTACTGTCAATAATAAAAATACTGGGATTTCTTTACTTCATTATTGCAGGGGGGTGTGGGGAAAATGCAAATAAATGCTATTAAAGGAGAGGAGAGGGAAAGAAGTGGGGAGATAGAAAAGCTAGGAGTCACTGATAAGGTGTGAAAAGAACGACACGATTCAAGGTGCACAAGGAGAACTGGCAAGAGTGATTTGGCAAACAGTACTCCTAGCTAGGATTTGCTGTGTTTGTGCATTTTCCTAATAGCTTTGCTGAGAGGATCTGCTTTGGATAATGCAGGTGTCTTACGTGTTTAGATCCAGGATGGCTACCCCAATTTTTTTTCAAAGGCTGTGTCACATGGGACATAAATAAAAAATTATTCTAGGATGTGGATGCAGACACACATGTACTGTAGAAATACATATTTTACTCAAGTCTTTTTTTTTTTTTCCTTCCCATTTCTATACCCTAAGAAAAAAAGAGACAATCAGCTCTTGTGCCTAGACAGGCCTGGAAAAATTCCTACATCCCAGTGAAGACTTGATCTTCCACACAGTAAGGGAAGTGATCAACTCTTCTGAAAGAGAAACTACACAAAATACACCTTGAAAATGAAGGCAGAGGACTAAATCCATTCCTGGCAAGAAGAAGGTGCAACTCCCTTTGAAGCAAGAGAAATCAGTGCCGCTGAATTTGTCTTAGGGAGATAAATACTAATAACCAGTCCTTCCCAGAGGACAATCTGATAACGCTGAAGTTGACACCCACAAACGTCAGGCAGGATATATTTCCTTCTGTATGCCAGTATCTAAGCTTATCACCCTATTTGCTGCTTCTCTCCCAAGTCATTTTGCAGGGTCAAAGGCTATCATAGGGCTTTAATTAGAATGCCATCATAATGAGCTGACACTTAAATCAGCCTGCCAGTGGCTAAAGAAAATTAACCTTAGAGTCAACTGAGCTCCAGTCTGGGAGTTCATGTCACGAGGGGGCAACAGACACTTGCAGAGCTGATGTGGATGGTGGAGGGATAGAGAGCTAAACCTTGCATTCCTTTGAACCAAGAGATCTACGCCGGGGAACTCACCTATTCTAGCTGTCTCTGATGCAAAATAAAAGCAAGCAGTCTCTACTGAGCTTTGTGCCATGTGTTTGCTGTGCTAAGCCAAGGAGAAATCAACAGGGAGAAGTTACCTGGGGATAGAAACTTCTTTTGGGCTCCTTGAGAAAGGAGCGACTTGAGCTCATATACATCTATGAACGTGTCATGTGTGATAAACCACATCAGTTGCTATGAATGACTTTGTCATTATGATTTAGTTGATTATATCATTATTACGCAAGAGCCTAGGCTGCACATCAGGGCAGGTGCTTCACCCAGCTCAGACCCTGCAAAGCTGAGGGAGCAAATAAACAGTATGAGAATATCCCTTGCTGGCTAACAAATCAGAGGGGCATTCACATGGATGAATACACACAGGGGATTAACCTCCCTGCTAAGCTTGCACTGTCTCTTTGCCACTGGTGCCCCTGCAACTGTACTGCCCCTTCTCACATGCATTTTGCACCAGTTTCTCTCCAGACCATCTTTTGGCACAAGTCAGAACAATGCTGCATTGCCAGTGAGTTTTGAGTAAGTTCTGCACAGTCAGTGGCAGTTTTTCCCAGTGAACCCAGATATTCCCTTTAGTACCATTTTTCTTCACATCCTAAAGGCACCCAGTAGCCTAGAGAAAAAATCCAATGTACATTACTCACAGGTACCAGAGAATCCATAAAGGCTTACTGCCTTCCTCAGAGCTGAACTGCCAGTGCTATCATTTTCCACGACATCTCTTTTATGCCACTGCACTTGACAAATACTTTGTGCCTCTCCACACGTATTTAGGAAATCCTGCCAACGCAGGCACAGAGAACGCACAAATGGACCTAACATCTCCATCTATTCAAGACAGAGCTGTGCAGCAAAACCAAGAGATTTTGCTAGCCAAATCTGGCCACGGTGCTGCCCATGTACAGCAGATTCAGCCCCATGTTCTTTGCCACGAGAGGACACATTTTCCTCTCATTAAGAGCAGTACGCCTCAGAGGCTACTTTAAACACCATCTTGGTGTGTGTCTACTACAACCATAATCAACCTTTCTCTAAAGGGTAACTACCTGATTGAGAACCTTGGGAGATGACTCTACTTGTTATAACGTTTAAAACTGGATCAACTCTGCTAGAGTCAATGCAGCAATAGCAGATTCACAAAACGATGCTAAACAGTAGAATTTACTGCAGAACCATCTTTTTAAAGGAAAGGTGAAGCTGCCTTCTTTTGCAACAGTATTGGATGAAACACTTGCTTCCTATGTTGCCAATGACACCTTCAACTAATTGTTCCTGAAAGACTGCTGAAGACCTCAGTTAATTCTTCTCTAGTTACGCCTTTGTTTACTTTTGGGATTTGACAGCACTGCAGAGGTCAACTTGTTTCCTTCTTAAGAACAACAAAGCTCCGATGGGCTCAGTGTTATAGTTGCCAAATTAATGTGCTAGGAATTAAAACACTCAAACCCATCTTCCACCTCCTGTACGGTTCATTCACAGGTTTTTATGCCACAGAGGCTGTGATACACAACAACCACAAACATTAGAGTAGGCATTTTGAAACTTTGCAATATTTGCACCAGGATATTTAAAAAGGGTATAATTTTCAGTTTATGTTAAGCTTTAAGTATAATTTTGTTGTTTTGAAAGTATTCCTAAATCGCATGATTTGGACGCAAGTCATTCCATTTGTGATACTTGCTTAAAGCTTCAGCTCCCATGAGGCTTCGAGAAAATTTCAGCTTTCTTTTAAAAAAAAAGAATGTTATTAACCCCTGGGGGCGTTATACTGAAAAACACGAAATTGTAACCTTTGGCTTGACCCAAATGTCTTGAACCTAGGCGCAAGTAATAACAAGTGCAGGTATTCGGGAACGTTCCTGTGGGGTATACATTTCGGAGGACAGTGTTGGTTATTTCTGAGGTACATGGCAATTTGGAAGTCAGTCTCATGTTCTGGGGCAGCCAGACACGTGATACTGAGAAGGGACATCTCTGAACACCAGTTTTGAAAGGGGAGTAATCTTGGGGCTTTTTTTTTCTTGTAGTTTTCTTCTCTTCTCACCAGATCTTGTAATATACGGATTCAACAGATGGTGTGATCTCTTCCTCCCTCTCTCCCCTCAAGTCAAAAAGTAAAATAGTAAATACCACTGTAAGCACTTAATGCAGAAATAAACCACTGCAATACAAGGAAGAGGAGCTTCAGACACTTCAAAATAAACAAGATGTAAGAAAAGACAGGTCATCATCCAAGGCATACAGTTCCACACAGAAAAATGGCATCTCCCTGTCTTTCTTCTGACAGCAAGAAACAGTTTCCCCCCTACTCCCAAATAAACCTCAGGCTACAGGAACATCACTGACATTTTCTTTAAAGAGTTTTTAATTAAAATAACATTAAGTATGCCATGTTCAGTATTTGTCAGGCATCAGGAAAGGCTACTAAAATTATCACTGAGGGGCCTATTAAATATCATCATATGCTCCCAGAGTAACTAATTACAGACGTTTTTAAAGGTTCTGACTTGCCCATCCTGCAAAAATCTTTAACTTTTTTATTTCTTTATTTACTTGTATCAAATAACCAAATGTTAACAACGTGCTATTCGGCACCTGTCCTGCAGAACAGGCAGGCATTGCCCCACTGCCCTCAATGGCACTGAACAGCCTCCCAGGAGCCAGGGAGCAAACCTGACCAGGTTTCAGTGCCTTTTTTTTTTTTTTTTTTTCCCCCCTCTGCCTTCTGCACTTCATTACATCACTTGAACGTTTGGGCAAAGGCCACAGCAAACACTGGAGTTTGGAAATAAAACAGGTACTCTCAGCAATCCAAATCCAAAAGCTTAAGGAACTTAGAAAACTGCAAGCCCTTTGAGAAAACTCCAGCCTTCTTGATCTGTGCTTGTACACCACCTCACGTAGCAGGATCATGTTGGGCCACTACTATAACTACCAGCTATGGTGACTATAGTAAATAATACTGAAAAAGGCTTGGAGCTGAACTTTTCTTTCTGCATGGAACAGTATCAGAATGAAAACAATGATGATGGTTTATTGTGTAGACAGGGTAGTAACAAGACCTCTACACTGTTCTTCATGGAATTGCTCTTCAGAGCAAAGGGCAGCCACCTGCTCCGAGACTGACATCTAATGCCACACCACACCAGCACATCCAGGCACAGAGGGTGTGTCCAGAGGCATACTTCTAGGCTTACTAACTGCAAGGTCAGAGAGACTGGTCCTGAAGCCACCCAGGGAGCACTGAAAATTCAACAGAGACATACTCAGACACAAGTGGTTGCTTCCCCAGCTTTCCATCTCCCAGAGCAAGCACCTGTGTGTTGCTCAGCAGTGCCAGACCAGGTGAGAGGTCCGACCGCAAGGAGCACAGCCCTTCTGCTGATTCAGCCCAAAGAGGGCTTTCCAGCAGGAATTTGGAGCAATCACAGTGAATGATGTTGCCGCTTGCTTTATGCATGAGGTAGACCAGTTTCCTCACTGACCTTCACGTTGCTTGTGAGGAGGGCAAGCATTTCAGCACCTACGCCATCCGCGAATTTGGACTTCCCCTCAAGAATACGAAAATTAGGTCAGAGGCTTTTCTCTTCGCCTTCCATTCCTGCAAAGCACATTAGAGCTCAAATCCTCAAGACAAAGCATTATTATTATTATTGTTGTTATTTTTTTATGGTGGAAGAAAATATTAATGTTACAAATAGCTGCCATTAGCATAAGCAGAGCTGCATATTAATATGCACACGGATGTCTCCACTGTCAGGAAGCAGAGAGGCCCCAGAGGCCCTGCTTTCACTGGGGAAAATGATGATGGCATTAGCTCTAATGATAATGATAAGGAGGCTGCCATAAATGATATGACAATTTCTTTTGTAATCCTGTTTGGGCAAAGACTTCTTCCTTACTCCCCAGTGACCATAAAAGGATGCTGTTTAAACAAATGGCAGCTTGACTGATTTATTTAATTTCACCACAGCTTTATGGTTTTCTTAAAAAGTGCCAGCTCTTTGAGTCATGTGACTAAGAAAGAAACTCAGTTAAGCCTTTCAGATAACTTCCTAACCACCAGGATTTTGGAGAACAGGATACTAAATAAAAGGAATCCCACATCTATTAATGTTCTTAAAACCTTGTGATATTTGAGTCTTTCTGGACAAACAATACTATTATATCCAAGGACAGCAGAAGCTATGAAGGAAAAAAGAAAAGGATATGAAAAAAATAACAAGTAATTAAAGTTGTCCCTGATGTAAGATATCCCCAACCCGATCACAGCCTTTCTCCCCCTTCACTTATCATTGCCCCATGCATATTACATCTAGGATGCAACAGCAGACCTTTGTGAGCCTATGCTATGAATCAGATGTGAGAAGTGATCTGGCTGAAGAGTAACAAAGCAAAAGAGAGCACAGAGGAGGATTTTCTACAGAAAGATTTTGGATTTGCTCAACAGTGCAGACCTGCAGGCAGGCATGCTGGTACAGCTGGGAGGGCAGAGAAAGTGTGGTCTAAGCTGCTCCTGTTACTGAGAAAGTGCACGTTGGACTGGGGGAAGAGATGCAGGGGGAAGATCTGTGTTCCTAGGGCCCATGTGTCAAGAGTCTGTCCAACCTGTTTTGTCTCTTCCAGCTGTGGAACAAACATGAGTTTCCTTCTTTTTCAGCCCAGAGGGAAAGCAGAAATCGTTATCCCCAGCTGTGATGTTAACGCCTTGATTATGCAACAGGACTTGGCTGCAACAAATGCAAAAGCATTTTTTCACTGAACTCTGCATCTGGACACGGACAGAAGATGATTCTCTCTGGCTCTGTAGCTTCTGAACTAATTACACAGCTTTTTGGCGATGTCACTGCACAGGGTGTCTCTGGCCTGGAATTGTCTGTCATGGCTACAATGTGCAATGTGTCAGGGAGGTGGGGATGCTAGGTTTTGGTCTGTCAGCTTCTGTGTTGAAAACCCTATTGAGCTCAGCTAAAATGCTACACTACCTGCTTTTCCTTTTTCACATTTGTTCTTGTGATATGTATCCTGAAGCTCATTAGAAAGAAATTTAAGCTTTATATCAGCAGTAACATTTTTTTGCAGTAAACTCAATCCAAAGGGACTGGACAAGAGCACAAAGAACCCTACAGATGATGGCTTCAGATAAGGTGACCAGGTGAAATTCTTGATACAGAGATGTGTCCAAAATGCCATGTTACTGGTAGGCACAGGCCAGTAAGGCAGGTGTTATAGAAAGACAGCTTCCTCCACCCACGTAGCCTGTAGGAGACAGGGAATAGGCACAAGCCCACGATCTGTCTCTGAGGTAGTATCTGTCCCAGAAAATACAGCAGCAAAACCAACCATCTTTGCAATACAAAACAGCTGTAATAAAGCTGAAAAACTGGTGGACTCAAGATGAAAAACATCAGGGTAGTCCAAAATATGAATCCTGCTTGTTCTCCTCTTCTGCTCCTTACTCTCTCTCCCTTCGACTTAGTTGAGTGGTTCAAGTCTGTATCTCAAACTCAGTCCCCACATTGCTTCTCAAACCCTTATTATTCCAGCTGGCATCCACAGATAAATGTTTTCTCATTTATTTTCTTGCTTTGGAACAGAACCTCAGTTATCCAACAGAATTCCTCTGCAGAGACAGCAGGAATAATCCAGCAGGAATGCTAAGCAATGATGACCATGCTTGGGAAATGCCACATTATCATAAACCTCCTGGTTTGGACATATCCAGAACCAATAGCAGATCTTCTTTTCCCAGCTAAACCCACTAAGATAGTGCAGATAATCTGAGGAACTTCCCTAAATAACCACGACCACAACACTGTAATTGTAAGCAGAAGAACATACACACACCCTACAAATGATGTATATTAACATCAGTTATTCAATACTGTCTCCTACTGTGAACAGTTGAGAGAAAAAAATTAAACTAATATATGAAGTCTGTTTGCTGTTTCTGCATGACTAGAACTTATACACAGAAGTCTGTGGTTCACCCATACTTGGATTCCTAAGCATGTTGTTTGCTGGTCTCCCAGACCAGCATTATGTGGTTTACCACATAATGTCTGTGGATTTAAAAAGAGGAGGAGCAACTCTGAATCGTACAGTATTTGTACGATCCTGGAAGCCACATGCAGAAACCCAAAGCTGTTCCCTGGACAGCTGTATGAGCTTGGTATGTAACAAGGTGTATGTTATTAGACGCAACCATAAAGGTGCTTGAAAACTGGAAGGATGAACTACAGCCCACCGTATGCCAAGTCCACACAGACATAAATCTTGATTTCAAATGTGGCCATCAGGACTTCAGTGCCAAGTGGAAATAAGAGCAATAAAAAAATACTTTCAAAAATACTTTGTCAGACTCAGGTCACGCACCACAAGAACTTAGTGTCTGGAAGGGGAAGAGGCTTGGCAGATCGAACAGATTTGCTTGAACTTGCTGTTCCCGCGCAACTTGCTCTGTGGCTGTACAGGGGCACCACAGTCACCACAAGACAGAAATTGCACAAGTGCTTGTTCGAAGATTGGCATGGCCTTCTTGGCACCCAAGCTAAAGAGAGGATTCAGTGGTAGTGCTCAATGATCTCATTATAAACCAGCCTAGGGGAGGAGAGATGTAACAAAAAAAAAAAAAATTACACACGCCTTTGATGGCAGATGACATTCCATTAGCCCAGGACAACGATATGCATATGTATGCTATAAGCACCCCGACAGAGGTAATGACTTACTGACAGGGTATAAAGCAGTGCAGGTTAATCACCCCGATCGCTGGATCAGGCAGTCACAAGACATCTGTTTTCCCAACAAGTTTTTTCTAGCAAAGACTTACAAACAGACAGGAGAGCCATGAACACCTGCAATTGGACACCCCTCGCTGTGGCCTTTGAGCCAAGGAACACATCACCTTCTCAGTTGATCACGGCCCAGTCAACTGGTACTTTTGCATAGGAAAACCAAAGCTTCACTTACCTAGAACAGAAGACAAAAAAGAGAGAGAGAGAGAAAAAAAAAAACAGTTAGTAGATTTCCCTGAAACATACAGATGCTGCTTATCTTTATTTCCCAGGTGATTCCCACATCCCAGCACCTTGTTAGGAGATTCCTGACATGTTCAGGAACAGGAGTGATCTATGATAACTCTCTTAGCACATGGCCACTATCTCCCCTGCTGTAATTGTTCTGTGGCGCCATTTAATGTTATACAGATTATTCATTAAGAAAAGCAAAACTGAGCAGGTGTTTTGATCAACATCTTGTTCTATTAAAAAAAAAAAAAAAAAAAGAGAGAGAGAAAGAGGCTTCACAACAACATTAACCACACGGAAGGGCACAAATTATTCTGACTGTGAACAGCAGGGCGCAGAAGGTCTTGAAGTCTACCGAAAGAAACTGCAGCAGGAAAGGAAAGGATCTCCTTGTTAAGGGAAGGATGGATTGAGTCACTCTGCCTCGTGGTTCTGTCATATATTATCTGAACTATGGCTGCAATGTAAGGCCTTGATAATCTTGGTTTAGGTCCAAGGCTCTGCCATGGGATGGAAGGAGGGAACAGATGATCTTGAGGACCGTGCCATCCCTGCACTTCAGGATTTTCATGAAGACACAGCACCTTTGTGTGCAATACAACACGGACATAAAAAAAAAGATGTGACTGTCTCGCAAGGAGCTACCACCTGAATAAGCCAGAGGGAGGACATAAAGGGGGGCTGTTAGATAGGAAGAGGGGAAGCTAACCAGCTCTGAAGCAGTACTAAGCCTCTTCTTTCAGCCCAGTTTCATGCTCACTCAGAGCGCGGCTAGGATGTGCTACTTTCTCCAACACTGATTTATAGGTCTGGAGCCAGGACCAGCAATCAATCAACCAGGACTCAGTCTTTGCAAGTCAACCTGCCTCTGAGAGGTAACTCAAATTTCCAGAGAAGGGGCGAAAACGACTATTCCAAGGGTCAGGTCCTGAGAACATAAGAGCCTTCCTCCAGCTCAGTTTTGAACAAAGTCAAATCAGCATTTTCATGTTTGGAAACTGCACGTCACACTTACTCCTGCTCAATTCTACCAGTCCGGGATAGCACAGAGCAGCACTTAACATCCCGTGCAAGCTTCGTCTGCCACCACAGGCTGCATTATTTGAACTGTAATGGAATATAGCTACTATCACAGAATCCCCTAGAGGAGGTGCAGCCGCGCTTGCACACTATGGGGAAAGAAATACATTAATATACATTCACAGCACATTTGCAAAGAGATTGGTTTGCTCATAGCGAGATTTGCACCTGTATAATTGTATCACTTTCAAATTAATCATAATCATACTCTCAACCAATATATGATCTACAGAGTAGGCCTCATCCTTGGACTCTCATAATCGGGATAAAAATAGCTGGCTCTGAATGCACCAAGATTTCTGCTGGTACGCAGGAGACAGTAAATCCCAGCTGACCCACTAAGCCTTGGTATTTTGTTTCTGCAAAGCCCTAGCATGGCATGTATCTTTGCATAAGTAAGACCCGGTCTGTGCGACAGCAGCACCGTAACATTTAGTGATACGTTCCCTTTGCAGAACACTACAAAAGTAGCACAAGCCTTACTTTTCCGAGGAAAACTTAAGCTCAAAGAGAGGTTAAGTGATTTGCCAACAGATACATAGTGCCTCTGTCACACAGAGAGACACAGGACCTGTAACTCTCGGCTTCCCCAACGTACACATTTAATTACTGGGTATCTCCATGCAGGAGCAGCGACCCACAAGTGCAGTGTAGCATCAGCCTGAAGCCTCCCTAGTGCCATGTCTGCCCCTCCCCTGCCGTCTCCTCCACATGGCTCCCAGCAAAAGGCGGATTCCTTAATTGTGTTATTAGCTGAATTATTAATTGATATGAAAACAGCATTTTACTGGGCATAAAAAGTCATTTGGAAATGAGATAAAATGTTCTCGGCGCTGCCTGCCTCCGAGCAGAGCTGGAGCGAGGGCTCTGACAGCTTGATTATTATGCACATTAGTGCAATCTGGTGAGCTCCCAACACGGGGAGCGTGGAGTCCCCCAGTACCGTATCCATCAGGCTGCATCCTTCTCCTTTTCTCTTTCTTCCCCCTGTCACTGCCTGCTTTGCATTTATGTGGGAGACCTCAGGGGTAAGTTTTTCTTTCTGATCAATCCCAGCTGTCATGACTGCAAAGCTGCTAATGATAGCGGCAGTGGGCAAATAGTATTTTCCCTTCAGTCCCACACTGGGAAAGTTTGTCTTTGTGCCTCTTTCCCAAGTCCTCCTGCACCCCAAAAGGGAAGAGATTGTTTGCCAAGATGTTCTTTGCTGTAAAGGAGCTGCTTGTATTTCTCTGTCTCCAAGTCCTTTGTGTCCCACTGTGGAAACAGCGGTCTGTGTATTCATACCTTCTTCTACAAAATGTTCCCATATTTCCTGATGTGGGGTGTGTGGTGTGCGTGTCATGATGCCTTTTCAGCCTTTGTTCAAAACCCTGTCTTTGGACATGATACACTTTCACTCCAGACAGCCCCTTTTCCCCTGGTTCTGAAAGGGGACACCTCTACGGATGCTCACCATGTCATCCATACCACTCCCTGCGCCTGCCCCCCTCTCCCACCCCCTTGTCAGCCCCCCAAGGGTTCACAGAGCTGCAGCAGGAGCAGAGCTGCCTAGCAGATGGTATCAATTAATTCTGAACCTCCATTAAAGCAGCAAAATGTACGTCCTTGCACAAGGGGAGTGATAAACCCTGGGCAGCCTCCTTCCCTACCTTTTTTGACCCCTTTTGCTGTCACCCCACCAGTGGGAACCTACCCCCACTGACCCACATCTCTACATGCAGCCAGAGGAGCCAGCAGACACCAGTGATCAATCCCATCTCTTACATGCAAACCTTGTAATTTAGCAATAACTACTCAACCACCATTGACCTGCTAATTAATCCATGGATTTTTTGTTGTGCCTTTAATTGTTGGCCCCAATATCTGAGTCACTTTAGACTGCTCACTCTGCGCAGAGCCTAACCAACTAAATGCTACTTCAGCTCCGTAGTAATAAAACACTGAAATATATTGACTCCCTGCCAGCTCTTGCGCTCGCTCTCTGCCTCTCCGCTTGCCGGCTGAGTGCTGGCGTGTGAAGGGAATATAGAGAGGGGAAGGCATCAGCCATGAGAGATGAAGTTTGGGACACAGGTGAGAGAAAGCAAGAATCACTCACCGGTGACAGGCCACCAAGGGCAGCCTCTGATCCCTGCTACAGCCTTGCTCTGACAAACTCAAACCCACTGTTCTTCCATCCCAAAATGGGCTTGATGGCTCTGAAAATTCACAGGCGTGCTGGATCCTGCCTTCTTTCTGCCTTCCACCCCTTACTGAGGAAATCTTTGTCCTCTTGACTCTCACTGTCAGAGTCACTATATACATGTTTGAGAGAAAAAGCCAGATTGTATAGGCAAAAACTGAATCCATGCAGTGGAGAGCCAGATCATCTATATTTTTTTTGCTAGCGCTGTCTCTGTGTAAACATGGATGAATCACCACGAATGCAGTTTTCTGAAGTGACTCGCACCTCTTGGTGCCTTGCACTGATGCTAAGTTTGGGGAGATGGAAATGGCAGTTTGAAACCCTGACATGGCAGGAACTGCGGATGCTCAGCCCGCTTGGACATTGAGTGACTGTGAACCGGGCCCTCGCAACAGCCGTTTGATAACGTGGGTCACACGGATGATGGGGGTGGGACAGAGATGAAGGGACTAATGGGTGACAGTTTGGTGCTGAGAACAGAGAAGTAGGAGGAGGTTGTTAACCCGGTCAAGAAAATTGTCCATTAAAAAGTATTCATTTTCATTTGGTTAAAATCAAAATGGAAGCCCTGTCAGCGGCAGCTGATATTTACCCTCCCACACAGAAATAAAGTAGAAAGCGATAAGCCCTTCCAATTACAGCTGTAGCTTGCTGCCATTGCTTTCGTTGGAGCTGATCTGTAGTCCTGAGCTGTTCCTGATGCCCACCTTGCAGTCTGCTGCATAGCATCACACCACACAACTGCCCTGCCCAGAGAGCTCACCGCATCCCTCCAGCTGAGCCCCATGAGCGGGCCAGCGAGCGGTTGGAAAAAACACAGGCAACTGAAATAAAAGGGTATCGAGGGGACTGGTGGAGATGAGGCAACTCCACGGGCAAGCTCTCTGTGTTGGTGCATCACATGGGTGAGTGGAGAAGTGGTGCCCTTGAAGAGCCCGGGCTCAGCATGGCTGGAAAGACCAGTATACTCCAACAAGATAGGGATGCAAAACCTACCATGCCTTGATGCTGACAGTATAATGACACCGTGACCACAAGTCCATAGGTCAAAAACTATTCTGCTAGCACACCTGAGATGCTGTAACTGGGGGGCAGTGGCAGGACAGAGGCACTTATTGTAGGAGAAGGCTATGGGGAAAGCAGCCGTAGGGTAGCCCTGTACTTCCTGATCCTAACACTGCTGTTTCCATGTAAATAGCTAGTGTTCCCAAGCCTGCTGCGTCCCCCCATCCTTTTCTGTTTGTCTCTGTAAACAGCAATGCCAGAGCATGTCCAGGGTACAAAGAGTGGCCAGAACAAGGCTTCCCAGCAACAACGGGTCACACTGGCAACTCTGAGGGGGTTTGGCAGCAGCATTTCTAAAAGTTTCCTTGAGGACTTCCTGGATCTTACTGTCCTGATCTGCCCTCTCTTTTTTAATACTGCAAATAACGTTTCTGAAATGCAGGTCATTTGGGGTAATTTATGATCTCTTTCATTAGCAAGAGAGTCTATCGGCAGCGGACGTCCTGCTGGTCAACACTTGAGGACTTTTGAACAGAAAGGATTTTTCTGTGCTTCCCCCAAAACTGTCTAGAGGCAGCACAGTTGGGTGGGAGGAAGCTGAAGAATTGCTTGTTCGAGTGCCGGCACATACTGGGTTTGGAAATGCTGCACAGTACATGCAAAATATCTCAGTGAAAGGACGTCATTTTGCTGAATAGCTTTGTCACTGAATTGCTTGATCAAAGATACCAAAATGAGTCGCCATAGGCACGAGAAGAAACGTTTTCTCTCAGTTATATCCTATCTAGTTCTTTTATAGAGCAATTATCACCGAGAGAACCATTTCCGTCTTTACAAAAAGATATGCATTATAAATAGCTCAGCATTTTTGGGCAGGATGGACATTCAAAAGCCCTCATGTGCTTTAGTGGAGAACTGTAAACTGACTTCGTTTTGGAAATTCACTGCTTTACAACATTCCTGCCACACATACGTGACCAGTCTAACAGCTGAAGGATCAAGACCTTGGACTTCAAATCTACTTCAAGAGGGTGCTTTCAGTCTGTGCTACTAGGCCTTTTTGCTTGCAATCTAGTGAACTGCCTTGTCCAAGATGGGACGACAGAGCCCTTGCACCTGATGGCTGTCCGAGAGCCTGATGCCAACCTCGGGCAGGACTATAAGGATCATGGGGTGTCTTTAAACCATTTTTGTATTCGTTAAACCCTCAAAAATTCTACAGATGGCTTCCCCTCTTTATTCATAGGCATGGGGGATTTGGGAGTTGCTGTACTACTACATCTCCCTGCATCCCCACGTCCAAAACAAGTCCTTAACACCAAGTGACTGTGATTTATGAAGTTAAAGAGCCTTCACACTCATGTTTTGCTGATTAAATTGCTACTTTAGAGGTGTAGACCTCAGTGGAGTGCTTTAACCCGTGGTGGTAAAAGCAGATCTTTGTTTAAATTAAACCTCAGCTCTTCCACACAGAGACAAAGGAACCTGCACTTACGTTAGTTGTACTGCAAGAAAATTGCACTGAGGAACAGATACGCCATATCGAACCAGCTAAACAGTGGTGACCATGCCAACTTATTTCCAGGTGAACACCTTCCCGGAAAGGAGGGTTGTTTGCATGTGGGGTTTAAACTAGATTCAGCCCCTACCAGCTTTCTGATATGTCGTCGGGGTTTGTCCCATGAAGATGCTGCCTCCACTATGCTCTGGAAGAACATCTTCCCCTCATCACTTGACTGCCTTACAGAGCCCAGGAGCTGCTTTGCATTTACATTGGGTTTTCCTTGGAGAAACCTGGATGGATAAGAACTAGAGAGTAAGAGAGATGGTAAATTGGTTTGGGACTGAGGCACAATGCTCAGCCTGATGTATGATCTCCTCCTCTACTCCAGCAAGATCAATTAAGGTTATTAAGAGAAAACTCACTGCTTGGGATATATACAGGGAGCAACAACATGTGGGAAACAACCTTGTAAGGAGAGGGAGCAGTCAGATGGGAGCTCAGAGAGCTTTTCCATCTGTGGTTTTCTCCAGGAACCCTAACCAGGCACTTACAAGACCTCCATCAGCAACATCCTGTCTGGGCACCTTGCATGGGAATTTCTACTCACCAGCCTTCCTGGGAGGCAAGGAAGAATAACTGTGCTCATTTGAAAGAGAGAAACAAGATTCAGTGACTTCCTCAAACTCAAACTCGCAGCCTCTAGCAGAAATGAGAATCAAACACAGATTTTCCAAGTCTGACAGCCTAACTACCTTTTCCCATCCAGCTTCCTGTACTGGAAAGTAGAACAAAAAGTTGGGTTTTTTTGCTTTCTTCTAAAACCAGTGGTCTGTCTCACATGATTGAGTCTCTACAGCCAACCCTTGAGGGTGAGTTGGACCCTTCCCATCTTAGCCAGCCCCAGACAGCTGCCCTATGCTGTCCTCATACCTCACAAAACCATAAAGTTCACGTCATGCTATGACACCACAATAGCACAACAGCAGCACAGGAGCACTTCCCAAGCCTCAACCCCTCTGCCAGCCAGAGGGAACTTTCAGCATGGCAGGGGGAATCAGAGAGGGATGGCTTCAGCAGGAGGGATCTACCCCATTTGAATTAAACCTCAGCCGCTACCTCTGTTCAAGTAGGTCCCACCTTGCTGATGCCGTATTGGCAGAGCAAGCTCAGGCTTAGTTTTGAAACTCCTGCCTCCTAAAGCAACAGCAAGCTGCCTGCAGCCTTTCCAGCTATTTGACCATGCTCTTGCAGCACAGGGAAAAATTCATCTCAATTGAAAGACTGGGGTATAGGAAGTAGAGTGGCGTTTCCCAAGTGTCCTCCCCTCAACTCATTGTGGCAGAGGAGGGGATGGTCCTGTTCAGAGAGGAACAGCCAGAATGACTGATTGCATCCATGCCACTGAAAGATGCTGATGAGAAAAACCCAGGCTCCTGCCTGTCATATTTTCAAAGCCCCCAGACGCTGGCTCAGAGCCTTGCCTGTCGCTTTCCTTAAGCCTCTGTTGAAGAGGAAGAGTGAAGATCTCAGAGACAGTGTTTAGTGTCATAGACAGTTCGGCAAGAGACAATTTTTCACCCCGTTAAATCCCTCTGCAGAATATTATCTGCTGGTTTTCCCTCTTTTTATGATTTTCTTATGATTATCTCCTGCTGTTTCTGTCCTCAGCAGCCAAATAAATAAATAGCAGTATAGCTGTCAGCAGTTTTAGCTGAGTAAGAAGGCCCTGCAGACAGCCTTGATGGGCTACACCCCTCCTCGCCCTCAGTACCGCTGCCCTCCAGGCAGCATCAGGGTGCTGAGACCCTCAGGTCTAATGGCAAGAGGGGAGCAGGAGGGTGCTGAGAGTACAGCCTCTTGCTTCTCTGCCCATCTTTTGCTCTGCAGGCAGGGACATGTCACTCTCACCTGTAAATATGATGATGATGATAACATTAATAGCAACTTGATGGGGGAGGAGGGCTGTGAATATTTAACCTCCACACCTGTGCTGGGAACATGTTTTTATCATCATCTCATTGCACAAAGGAAAAAAAAATCACGTCAGAGAGGTGAAGAGACTTCCATGGGGTCACAAAGCCAGTCTGTGGCAGAGCCAGGAATAAAACCCAGCCGATCTGATAGCAAGGTACTGGTGTCTTCCCCGTAAAACAATTCTGCCCTTTAAAAAAATAAATGCATGTCTTTCTCTTGTGTATGTGTATCCTTTACCCCCTACCTTCTCTACTTTTTCTTCTTCTCTGCCTAGTTTATTCATACGGCAGTCACAGAGGTATGCAGAGCACTTTACATACAAATGCAAAGACAAGACACCTGCACAGGGGGACTTAGAGTCTGGCCACTGCGTTCACTCATAGTTTGGGAATTCCTTCTCAGACTCAATTTTATACAGTGCTTAGGGATTCTGGTCCCTTTAGGGTGATGTTTAATTCATCTCCTATGACTCTCTGAGATCCTTTGCAGGTACTGATCCTGTCTTTTTCATGAGCTTGGTGCTCAGATGTCTGGTTTTTTTCTTCCATATATAGATTTCTTCTCTTTCTTCCTACTCAGATAAAGCTTTTCCTCTACTCCAGCCTTCATCTTTGGTCTTGCTCTCTCATTGCCTTTTTCGCCTTCTCTGCTTTCAACGTATCTTCCTCATTTTTTCTTTCTGAGCATTCTTCTCTTTGCCTTGACACAACCTGTTCTCATTTATAACAAGGGTCCTTACACCCTTCTTCAGATACCCACCCCAGCCACCATGTCTAGCTCTGCCTGTGCCTCCACTCCTTCCCAACTTGTTTGTTAGGCAAGTGCTGGATTTATCAAATAGCTACCTTTCCAGGAGTACACAATATATTAATAACACGATGAAGTTCTCACTGTATATATACCAAACTGACTCACTTTTAACACCACCATTGGAAGATAAGTCCCATGGCAGCGCACTAGCAGTGACAGCAGCTGCAACAAAGCAGGGTTGGCTAGGTTTTGACAGATATCTTAACCCAACAGTTGCTTATTGGATCAGCATGACCACTTGTACATCCGTTTTTAAAGAAAAAAATAACATTTACTTAGGTCCTGTTTCTCCCGTCCCACATAACACACGGGTCAGAAAAGTAGAGGAAGGGGCAGAGACCCATGTCTAGAGATCTACCATGCCACGAACATAAAAACGTCTCACACTTCCAGCTCTCCTCTCAGTATCTTCCAGACTTCAAACTACCATGCTGATGGGAACAAAAGAAAATCTATTTGCTTGGGGAAGGAGAAATTTCTTACCCTTTTTTATATGGGTGGTGTGATTTCAGCAAACAAAGAAGTGTCAGCCCACTCTTGGCTGTCACAGGAACTGGCTTTTATCTGACAAGGCTTTGAGAACCCAAAGTTTTTGAAGACGTGAAAACAGGAGCTTCATGCCTCATCCAGCTTTTTGATTGTGATCTCTTTCCTAGCACTACAAAGTGCAAGGGTCAAGACAGTTACTTTGCACCTATTTCCACAAATTTTTAGGAGCTCCGTCTACTTGATGCAATCTTCTTCAACCATTGCCTTCCCTCTATTAGCCCTCATACCTACTCTCAAGGATTTTCTCGTGATTAGGCAAAAACTCAAGATAAGATCCTCAGAAGACTGAGACAAAGCTAATCCTCATGAAATTGGAGATCACAACACTTTCACATTTCCTACACCCACTGAATGGGTCAATGCAGCAACTTCGCAGCTCCTCTAAGTTGTGCCCAGATGGCCTGAAACTCAGGGTGCTGGGAATCGCTGGAATACAGTCTACTGGGTTTGTGCAAGTACCCACAGTCCTGAGCGTAGGTTTGAAAATAAATTAAGAAAAATAATTTTGTAGTTACTTGCCTGGTTTTGAATGATTTAATCTCCCTTACCTATTGCTATTATAATACATAAGAATAATACAACAATACCCACTGTCCTCAAATTGCAGGGCTGAGGTGATTTGGACCCTGCTGCAGGGACCACTCCAGGCCCTCCTCAGCGTGCGCTCCTGTCCTCCTAAGCCTGCAGAGTCCCCACCTATCCCTCTGAGCCCCCCACCGCTGCTGTTCCTGGCCCTGTGCACCTCAGCTCTCCTCCTCCTGTGGCTGCGAGAGCAGGCACCCTCCCACCAGCAAGAGGCCAGTTCAGGCGAGTCCCATTCTCTTCTGCAAAGCCTGATGTAAAAGCAACCATGAGGGAAGACAGAAAGTAAACAGGCCAGTGAGTCTGAGCTCTCTCCTCGCCGAGAACTGCTGCCTGCTCCTTTCTCTCCCCTACCCAAAAACTCCTCTCCTTAACTGAGGAGAGAACATGAGCCCCAACAACATCCCACACTGCCTCCATGTGCGGCAGATAGAGGCAAGGGCAGCCAAGTGGAGAGATCTTCCCTCAGGCTATAACAAGCAGGAGCTTCTGGAGCCACAGAGAGGCAAAAGTATTTTTGGCAGGGATTAAATCAAGAATACATCGGGAACAGTCTGGCTAGCTAGACAAAATGCAACCATGATGGGTAGCTCAGCCCGCCACGCCTTCCTCCCCACTGTCCTTCAAGGACAATCAAAACAAAATTATTACTGCCATCTCAGTACCTAGGTCTGAGCAAACATGCCCTAGGGTCAAAACCGCAGGGCAACTCACCTCAGGGGAGCTCTGCAGCTCTCCCTCAGCCCTTCCTGTGCTTTACAGCCTGGACTGATACTACTTCATGCTGACCTCTTAGAGGCACCCACTCCTCCCCAGCAAAAAAAAGTTGTATCTTGGGTGAGCAAAGGGGTACAAAAAAGGAGAAAGGCAGGAACACTGCTGCAGGCCCAGAGATAGACAGGGAAGGAGATGGTGTCAAGTTTGCCAGACACCATTAACGAGTTGAAGAAGCCCCATTGCTATGTCAAGGCCAGTCTCAAAGCTCACCCTTGTTGCTCCAAGCTACAGTAGGCCCTTGGCTGGGAAGAAGGGAGCTGAGGACCCAAATTTCAGAGTCAGCTGCAGAAGATCAGTTGGTGTAAACCCCTGTGATGCCCTGGGCCTGGGCCACAGGATAGCAGGGGCACCGCAGAGAGTCAGGCCAGCCCACGAGGGCGCCTGGGCATCAAACGTGGCTAGGTGGGCAGAGCGGTGCCAGGGAAAGCAGGAGGGTAGCAGCCATCAGAAAGCTAAGGCTATTACAATACTGCCAGGGCCCTGCCTGCTGGCAGGCAGAGCCAGAGCTGCAGGAGAGCAAGCGCCGGGAAGCGCGGGTAGAGCCCAGCCACGGGTTGTGCCATGCGAGCATCAGTGCCATGGGCAACAGAGCATGGCGAGAGCTCCACGAGCAGCAGCCGGCGCCGAACTAACAGCCCGCCTGCTGGCACAAAGCTGGGAGAGCTGGGCAGGAGCCCGGGAAGCAGAGAGTAACTGTGCTCCTGGGTGAGCTGGGCGATGGGGGGGGGGGAAAGGCAGCTGCTTCATGCAACCTCCGCTTCCCAGACCTTTAATGCTCAACAGTTCTTTGCCCACCCATGGGAGCTGGCACTCCAGCACAAGGATCTCCCCAGGCAGAAGATAGAGGACAGCGGGATAAAGCAGAGAGAGCACACTGTTTGTGCTGAGTGTTGGTATAAGTACAGATCTGCTGGGGCGCCGGGGGGTTTGATAAAGGAAATAGAGAGTACACAGTGGGACCCACGAGCTGTTGTGCCTGGTCCCATGTGAAGTCAGAGCAAAACTGCAGTCCCTGATGCAGTTATTATACAAGGTACAAGGCAAGGGGCAGTCGCTGAACCCCAGAGAGGAAGGAAAGGAATTACTAGGCTAGAGCAAAGCTGCTAGCACTCTGAAGGAGTAGCAAAACCACCAGTCCCTTTTCTGTAACAGTTATCAGGCTTGCATATTCTTCTAGCATGTTGCGAGTTTTCCTGATCCGTGCTTCCTAACTACCAGGAAATTCAGTTTCAGAAGCTTTTGCACACATCTGTGTTTCTTCTTACCCTGTTTGTGCCACGGAGCAGCTCAGGAACAGCTTTCACCCGTGTCCTCCAAGAAGCTTTCACGCTGAAAAAGTACTGCTGAGCTCCTCTCAGTACAGAAAAAACAGCGTTGAACCACTGATGAAGAGCCTGACTGTGCCTTGTTCACGTAATACCTTCACTGGCATCAGTGAAAGCATTGCAGGAATGCAGCGAGCAGCCTCCATCCCTACGTGTAGAAATACAACTGCCACACTCGTGAAGCTACAGCTAGAGGGGAATTGAGCTGTTCCCTTCCACTGCACTGTCGAATGTAATTTACTCCCTGGCATTGTGTGATCAAGCAAAGGACGGGCAATAACAGACACAGCAGCTTATCCTGGAGAATGGCAACTTCACCTCTTCAGCTTCTAACTGAGCCTGACTGCAACTTCAGACATGTATTTGTACCTCTTCTGCAGTGTTCCCATCCCCAGCACTCCTGGCGGGGAGGCAGAGAAGGCGGCAAGGGTCTCTGGTATAACCTGGGGAAATCAGCATGCCAGCAAAGGCAAAATCCTAAGGCTTTCCCCTGGAGGAGTAAAAGCTGTTTAGAGCAGCGTGTAAATTCACGGCAAGAAGCAATAAAGGTGAGTTTTATACATTCCCATTATTGCTTGTACGTCTTTGCAATAATGTTTATTGACATGTTTGAATGGAGCACAAGCTGCAGTTCGGTTCAACTGCCTGTGAAAATGGGACATTTGTCAAGAAACAAACCTTACAGATCTTAGCAGCTCCTCTCTTCCCAGGTATTAGTTGGGAAATACTGGGAAGGGTATGGAGCACCAGGGAAAAGGCATCTGCTGAGATGCTCGGGGTGCCTTGGCTAACAATCCCTGAGGTGCAGAGAGGGAGGGGAAAAGCTCAGCAGGTTAATGGGGAGCGTCTTACTTTGCGTTGACACTCATGCACAGCCTAAAAGCATGCATGCACATCAATTACAGAATCCCTATGAGGCACAATAAAATTAACCTTGCATGGCCAGAGAGATATACTACAAATGTGTCTCATCGAAGGCGCTTGCCACGGCTTTAGCCAAGGTACCCTATGAAAACTTGTCCATGGCTTCCCTTGACATGCAGAAATGCCCTTGCTCCTCCTTTCCACCAAGCCCAGTTCCTTGAGGAGAGGAGCCTCTTCTAACTCCTCTGAATTTTAAAGATCCCTGAAGACATGCAGCACATTTAAAATTCATTAAATGCAAAAGACATCCTTCTTCAGGAGTTACTAAGTTGGAACTGAATGCCCCAGATTTCGACAAGGCTTGGATAGGACTCTTAGTTTGGTCCACTACAGACACAGAAATGACATCAGTCATGCCACGACAGAAGTTTTGGATTTGAACCCCTGTGCTGAGCTTTAAACAGCTAACGGTTCCAAACGTACCACGCTCTGTGGTTCTGCTTCAGGCACGCTTCAGCTCTCATCACCCTTTTTACACTGAAAACTCATGGTATGGGGCTACCTCTGTTTCCATAAAAAGCAAGACTACCACACAGTTCATCCACTTTAGTCCCTGTTCTGTAGCCAATGCTCTCCCACTCTGTCCCAGCACCGGCTCTGCCAGGACCGCTTGCTCCTGAGTGGCAATTATTCCAGTCATACGTCCTCTCCACATGTGGCACTCGTTACCAGACAAACTAGACCTAGCCTTGTGGACCCCTCCCTCCCCAGCATCCTGCAATGTCACTTCTCATTAAGCTTCATAAACCTTTCAAGTGACAATTCTCTCTGCATTCATTGCTGCACCAGCCCAGGGAATAGGAATGGCCTCTGGTTAACATCACATCACTGCTGTGGCTTTGTTTTTGTGCATGTTGATCAGAAATTACCTGGCTTAGAGAAAGTAATTTAGTGATAAATGATTGCCCGTTCAGAGGTATCTAGTTTCAGTCGTAGCTGCCAGGTATTAATCTATTTGTCAGTCCTTTCAGATCTTCTGCGTTGATGAGCAGCAGTACAGCTAAGGAGCAAGAGCAGCTCCCAACTCTGGAAAGTGAAGACCCCTCTTCGGAGGGCAGCAAAGAGGGCAAAGAACTTATTCCACACCTTTTCAGCTGCATTTGCAAGGTGCTCTCGAAGCAAGGAGGACCAACTGGGAGGGATTAGTGAGGGCCAGGGTTCCAGCTTTGACCTTCAAAGGAGCTTTTGAACAGAGCTCAAAAGCAGAGAAAGCACAGATTTAAGTCTCAAAAGTGCCTGGGAGCGTCTGGATGAAACATTGAGTGGGAACATGCCAGCCCATACAAAAAAGCCAAATTTTTTCAGTTATCAGCATTCCCCAAACTTTCAACAGGAGCATTCCAACAATGAAATTTTTGGACATGAAGGGACAAAAAGTTAAGTGAGTAGCTAGACTCCTCACCTAGGATACACAGCTCTCAAGATCTAATTCATCTTCTGCAACAGGAGCTCAAATCTCAGGCCTCCCACCTTTTCTGAGCAGTGTCACCTCTCTTCGGTACAATAACTAACTACTTACAAAGAGCACAAGGTTTACACCTCTTTTACGCCCACTGGTTATTCTCCCTGAGAGACAGGAACGATTTTCCAATACCAGGATGAAGAATGTAACCCACAGTTTGTTTTGGCCATGGCATAAAATCATTGGAATTCATCCAAGCCCACTTGTTCACAGAATGGACAAGGTTTAAATAAGGATTGGCAAACACAGCTCACAGGACAAGTTGGACCTCTCCAGCTAAGAGAGGAGATCCCAGAAACCTTCAAGACGTCTCTGAACTCTACATTCAAATACTTCTGAAATTCTACAGTGCATCTTTTGATACGCGGCTCCAACTTTCACATTTGTGGTTCCCAGACACGGGGAGGTCACAACAGACACCAAAATTTGAAATTTACAGCCCATTTCCATCATGCCAGCCAGAACTCGAACTCTGGAAAAGATTCCTCAGTCTTGTTCTGGATTTAGTATATTGCTATAGGACATTAGAAGAACTTTGGGCTGCCCTATGGAGAAGTTTGAGGAGCAGACAGATATCCAAGCCATTACCAGATTCCTGACAGTGAACCTCACTCATGCAGTGGCCTTGGTGCAAGCTCCTCTTTAAAAAAATCAGAATAATTTGGTGGTACTTCCTAATGCTCCATATTTAGGGTTCCTGGAGAAAACTGCTTCTTTTTTGTGACAGGAAACTTCTCATCTCCCTTTGGTTGGGGCAAAAAATCTGCACCTTCCCTTTCCCTCCACTCTCTGCTGGGCTGCAGTACTGTTTTCTTGAGCCGTTCAAGTTCAGAGGCTCCAGAACTGCCTTCCCAAGCCCTGCAGGTAATCGGGCAGCATGCATTTGTCTTGAAAGCAGATGTGCAAGGCAGCTGGGACCTCCCCTCCTTCCGCCTACCCTCCTTCCCTCAGTGCTCCATGTGCTTATTCTCTTCATCTCCCGTAAGCCAGGGAGAGCTGATATTTGGAAACAATTCCCTCCCTCTCCAACTTGCCCCCCAGCTCCCCTCTTGCTTCTGACCATGCCTCAGGCAGAGTCGTGAGGGCTGCTGGACGCAGCAGCCTGGGGAGGAGGAGGTCTGCCCCGCCACTTGCAGCTGGGACTGCTTCCCCCTCCGCTCAAATGAGGGAGGAGGCGCGACAAGGAGGGAGCATCCTCGCCACCTCGGCCGCGACACCCCGCCACGGGCACCCTGCCTACGGCCGGCCGGGACTCGTGCAGGTGCGACGACGTCGGCGGGAGTTCAGGCAGATTCCCACGCCTCGGGAGTGCCGCCCAGAGCCGTTCCCCCCGCCTTCGAGCCGGCAGGTTTACAAGCCTCTAATTCCCAGCTACAAGCGCTGGTCTCCGTGCCAAGGAAGCAGCGGCGCGTGCTGTCATTCACGCGGCTGGAAGGCCTCTCCTGCCAGCGTTTGCGGCTATCGTACCAGCTGCTCGGGGCCCGGAGCAGATGGCGGGATGGCACACCTGACAGGGAGCAGACCTTCCAAGGACGAAGGGGGAGGAAGAGTTTGCACGCGGCGTGGCCAGCCCCAATCCCCAGCCATGCGAAGATGGAACAAACGTACCCACCCCTCCCTCTCTCCCATCCCCTTCAAGTCACAAGAAGAGATTTTCACACTAGGGTAAACCTGGACTGGTGTCATTGATACCTCTAAACTTGTACACTTCTCCCCGTCTCAGCCAAAATGCCCTTTGTTCGAGCTAATTACCAAGCACATTGAGCTAATTATCAAGCAAAATCCCATCTCAGCCTTTCCCTTGAGTATGCAAGAACATTTTCTTCAGGAGGGCTCAACTACTTTAAGCCCACTCCAGCCCCCAGAAACAGTAGTGCTGGAAGAGGTAAGAGCTCTGGCCAAGGGCAAGCGTATTTCTCCTCCAGCCATAGTGCATCCCGAAAAGAGATGATGACAGAGCACAGGCTATGGAATTAATCCCAGTTCCAGCTCCTCATCTTCCCATCTCTCCCAGATGAAGTTACCGAAAGGAACAGATACAAGAGAACATCACAGAGCGCAAGAGATATAAAACAGTGATTATGTCGCATACAATCCATCCTGAAGAACTGATATGTGAGCGCACATACATTTAAATATTTGAAAAGCATCTTTTACAATGAATATCAAAATGACTTACAATCCAAGTCAGAGAAAAATGCCCTTACTTCTCCCTATCTCCCTTTTCTCATTACAGAGATAAATCCCGGGTGCGTCTCTCAGCTGCAGAGGGAGACTGAGGAATATATATATATATATAAAAAAACATATATATGTGTGTGTGAGCGTGTTTGTATGTATAAAATATACAACAGTAATAATCTCAACAATTTTAAGAGAAGCTCGCTGCAGAATACAGCCAGTCTTGAAGATGAGAAACTCTGGGTAACAGCCGAAGCCTCTCTCTTCCCATCTGCACAGTGGGTGGGAAAAGATGCCAGGTAGCAAAAGCATGGGCTTGCATTGTGTACCAGAAAGTGAGAGGAAGGTAGGAGGAAGGAGCAGGAAGGATGGTCACACGTGTGTAGGAATAGTGTTTGTGGTCCAGCAGCTGTGGACAGTCGGCCCTGTCGACACCAAGCACGCAAGCAATACACATACAGGTGCTGCACCTATCCCAAGATTTTAAATCATATCAATTACAGATTTGCCGCCTTTCTACTGCATTCTTGTTTTATAATGAAAACTGAAATGAATAGTGGCTTCAGAAGCTCAGTCTTAGTTTTGTTTTGGTTTGTTTCTTTCCTGTCAACCCCCTCCCAGCTACCCTGGAACTCAATCAGGAGCCTTGGCAGCTCCGCTGGCACTGCAACCATGCTGCTCCGCACGTCGTGGGGGATGCTCTGACTCGGGGGGGAGCAATTCACACTTGCATACATTGAGATGGAGAGATGTTGCTTTTTTAATTAGAAAGCTTCACCTCTATTCCCAATCCTGGTCACACCTGAAAGCATATGCAACAGCGCAACTATGTCTCAATGTACTTTTCTCTCTCTTCCCTGTGATTCCTATTCAATTCAAGGGCGGTTTATTTGAACTCATTTTGTGCCTGAACCTCTCAATTTCTAAGTGCTTTTCTCTATGTAAATACATACACATGCATAAGTTTTGATCTCTGTGCCTTCACTGTGGGCCTGGGAGCGCTACTGTAAGCGTACCCCTGTGACAGCCCCCTGGTATCATGCAACGCCCAGTAAAGCTGTAACATCTTTCACTGGAGCAACACACAGTGTCCTGCCTCCACAAGGCTGAAGAATCCTGTCAGTAGTCCGATAAACATTCACAACTCTGAATCATGCAAACATCATTAATCAGTTATCTAGAAAATAAAAGGATTTCCAAACAATAAGAAAAGTTCATTTTCCCCCCTTCTTTTTTGTCATTATATGAGCCTCAAGGGTAGACACAAGCCGTATTTCTCAAGCCTTGCTCTGCCACCAAAACCACAAAAGGTTGAGAACAATTTACTTTCAGAAGCAGAGACATCTGGTAAAGCACAAATTATCATTGAGACACATGACAAAAAATTCCAGAATTGGTAGCACCTGCAACTGCCTTCAGTGTAGAAACCATGAAAAAGATACAGATTTGTGAAGTGGCTTCTACGAAGTGTCACAACAAATAAGGAGGACAGTGAGAAATGAAGCAAAAGTCTCCTGACCCACAAACGTGCTTTTCCAACCAGACCAGGCTGTCACTGTAACGTGTGATCTCAGGACCCCGTGCGCCCAAATGAATAGTTTCTCTGTTCTGTTTTTAACTATGCGCACAGTGGATGCCAGGATTTTATAGTTATGCTTGCTGCCTAGGAAGAGCACAGTCTCCTCCGCCCACAGATGTGCCGCTACATTTACACAGCTGTACATACATTTCCATACATGTCTCCAGTGACAAGGTGCAGTGCTGTGCAGTTATAAGCCCATGCCAAGGCTCCTACATGTGCAGGATGCCAGAATCCAGTATATGTGCCCTGGATAACTAAT
Organism: Strix aluco; assembly: GCF_031877795.1. Lineage (NCBI taxonomy): Eukaryota > Metazoa > Chordata > Aves > Strigiformes > Strigidae > Strix > Strix aluco. Next base: position 4,011,004 of record NC_133932.1, read on the forward strand.
CAGAGCCCTTTGCCCTGGCTGCGTCTCTCACTGTTTGAGCTTTGTAACAAGCGACAGACACACACATTTCTTCCTCAGCTTTGACTCCTGAGTATAGAGTGCTTACGCGGACCTAGGTGTTGAACAAACGATCAGCCAGCTGTAATGTTACTTTAAATGCAAGTTTGTGTATCGGCTCTGGGAACAAGCCTGAGAGATGCAGTTGAAACGAACACAGTCACTCTGAGCACAGGATCTGCATAAATCACTGTCCAGTATATTCATTCCTATTGACAGATTAATTCCTTTCTCAGGTTTTGCTTAAAAGTGTACCACTGAATACTAATAACAGTCCCCAGAGCTGCAGTAATGTCACTCAAGGCAGGGTGAAAAATGCTGGAGGGAATGATCTAGGGCCTTCTTGATGGGGGAAGCTCCCAGCTGCTCCAGCTCCCCAGGCTGGCAGCTGGCTGCAGCGGGTGGAAGAAGCCACCTCCTCACCTTGCGAGTGGATGGGATTACCCGAGTCTCTCATTCTGCCAGGAGGTAGCACTGTAAGGAACACTGCAGAGACACTAGACCTGGAAGAAAACGTCTCAAAGTCTGCCAGAGTAAAGTTGGAAATAGCGAGGCAAATCCTCATCTCCCCGTAAAACTAGCTGCATATGTGACACAGCAAGGGCACTGGCCTGAGAGGCAGGGCAGGCAGCAGAGCAGGGAATCTCTGTAATGTTTCCCAGCCCCAGTTGATTCCTCGGGTGCGTTTTATTCTCTGCACCTGAAAAAAATGAATGCAAAGGTATTTCCACTTAATCAAGTCTCCCAGCCAAGGTGTCAGGCACAGAGAAATCGCTTGTCACTCCAATGCTTCCCAGCATGCGCTCGCTGCACCAAGGAATGGAGGGCAAAGGGATTACAGAATTAAGCGATACTGGTACAGCAGCCGGAGAGTGGCCAAGATTTACCTGTCACTCGGAAGAAAACTCCATTTCATTTTGTGATTTACTAAGAGTGAAAGTTAAAGTGGTGGGGCCTAGGCAAGCCCTGGGATCTATAAGCAAGCGACGTCAAACCGTCAGCCCATGACAGCCCGTACCAGGCAACTTAACCTTTCTCTGGGCAAGGCAAGAGCAGCTGCATGGTAATCCCTTGGTTCAGGCTTAGGTACAGGCTCCTAGACTCCTATCAGACTTCATCACTGCCCGTCAGTTACCTGGAGGACCAGCCTCATCCTTTCTCAGGGGACCAGAAGCAGTGTTTTCTGGGAGTCAGGATAATGGCATTAGCCCTGCAAGTGTGGAAAGGTGCCTTCCCATCTCCATGGTGTTTGCATAACAGCAGCCAGCCTGAAGGGAGACAGTTGTTTAATCTGTGAGGTGTCCACTTGATTTTTATTAATGACAACACGAGGACCAGTCTAGCAAGGTCCTGCACAGATCAGGATGAAGTGTGAGAGCAGAGAAAAAGGCCCAGCTAGTGCAGTTCCTCTACCCCTCCTCTCCCTTTCAGGCAGGCTCCTTGCACCAGGCTGTCTCTAGCAGCAGAACTGGCAGGACTGTGGGAGTCCATAGTGCTGTGTCTGCCTCTTCTGATAACAGACAACCCTTAAGGCAAAATCTGTTTCACTTTCTTTACACTTTCTTTAGTGAAAACACACTTTTTTTTCCCCAAAAAAAAGAGTCTTGGCCTCTATCACTCCTAACTCTCTTGTCCACTTACTCGTGTAGAGATGTGACTAAGAGTTCTTGGGACAAAGCCCTCAAAAATAACATCTTGCTCTTCTACTTTTTAGTGAGCACCTCCATCTTCATCTTCCCCTAAGATCCCACCTGCCCCCTCCTGTGTCTGCTTCTCTTCCTCCTCCAAACCGGCTTCCCTGCCTGTATGCTGGCTGGGGTGGTCTAGTCGAAATGAATTCCCTTTACACCTTCTTTGCAAATGAACACAGACCCTTTGTTACAGTTTGATTCAGATTTCTCCCCACATTTTGGGTCATGGTGCCTGTCCCGTCACTCTGCTGATCTGCCAGAACTGAGAGCTCAGAAAGGCAAGTGATGAGACCCTGCCAAAAGGCACAAAGCAGCAACTTCACAGGTATGGAGGGGAGCACCTGGATGAAAACTGAGGGTTTGCAGCTGGCTGGCTGTTTTTCTCTAGCTGGCTGAACCAAACTCCAGAGCTGGATGTCTCTCAGCTTGGAGAAAAATCTAGTTCAGTTGACTCTATTTCAGGTTGTAAAAAGTGTAAGTGGAGCCCTTTTAAAAGCCAGGTGTACCTGAAGTCAGATTAATCCCCAAGTGTCATGAATCAATGCAACACGGCTTCATGCTGCAACGATAACCATTCTCAGGCTATTTATTTGTCAGCCAGCTTTGTTCCTATTGATTGTGTCCCGTCATAAGCTCAACTGCACCTTAAAGCCAGCGAGGGCCTTCCCCCTGCCCTGTTTCAGTGCCAAGAGCACGCTGCCTTCCAGCTTGGTGAGATGGTCCCAGCCTCGCACAGCTCACAGTCCTCAAGCTTCTGCTTGTTCTCTGTATTATAAATGGACTCGAGGGTGACACAAACACTGTTTTGGTCCACACCAGGTGCTGGCTAGCTCTTGGCTAGAAAGATGACAGCACATGTGCTGCTGGAATTAAAAAGCAATACCTCTGCTAAAAGGTTATCTGCCTCCTCCTGCTCTGCCAAAGGAACACGTGCTGGTTACACTCATGTCCTAGACAGTGTCACCTTTACCATGCAGGCTGCACCTTGCTCCTCATTATGAGCTTATATGCTGAGCAGCACCCTGCTTGCACAGGAGCCACAGGCCATAAATACTCCATGAAATGTACATATTCTGCCACTAAGCAAAGACTTTCCAGGTAGGTTTGATGCTCTGCTACCTCCCCATCTTTTCTCATTCCTTCTCTCCATGCTAGCCTCTGTGCTTTCTTCTATTTAGACCTTGAAAACCTTGAAATCCGTCAATGCACAATTACCTTTGTTCTCTTTCTTCTTTTTCAGTTCCTTCCATTGGCCTTTTTTCTTCTCTTCCTCACTCCATTCACCTGCATCTCTGCCTGTGCTCACCCCATACATTTCGCCCCCCAATACCTCTCTCCCATGCCTTTCTCTGTTTCCAAACTCTTCTATCAGTCTTTTGCTTTTACATTTCTCTAATCTACCCTGAATTGTCTTGTCTTTGCCATTTTTAAGCAAAATTAAGACTGCCCATGAATGTAAGTGAAAGGTACCTCCCTGGATATTTTTAAATCTTCCAAAAGAAGCCCCAAGGCTCAGTCAAAGCCAATTTGCCTAGACATAGCTACACAAGAAGGCTTGCGCCAGTTACAGACACAGTTAGTTTTTCACACACACACCAGGAGGTACTTGTCTGTTCTACTTTATCTCCAAACAGCAGCACTGAAATACCATTCAGATTCTCCTCCTTGTCCTTCCCTGGGTCACTGCTAGGCAGAGCTGAAGGGTAAACACAGATTAACTGGTTTACAGCACTTCTGATTTGGCCAGTACAGGGCTTCTCTGTGTACATCCACTGCTTTGATACACCAAACAACGCATAATTTATCTTATTTACACTGCACGTAAACTCCTGAGACCTCCCATTTTAGACAGATTTGTAACATTGGTTCTCCAGAAGCAAGGCAAGGTCACAGTACTGGTGGGGGGGTGATGGTACAGCCATTCACCTTATTTGGGTGCAAAGTTATTCAATCAAGCATGCCTGGATTCCACATTTTTGCCTCAACCTTCACCTGTAATCAGCTGGAAAATCAAGGTGATAGGCCCGGCTCCACAAAAGAAAAAGGATGGCCAAATGTGGCATGTATCTTGAAAAATGGGAGGACTGGGGGATTATAAAGCAGAACGCTTAGCTTTGGTTCCCAGAAACCGACTGGGACAAATAACCAAACTACTTTTAAGCACCTGCAAGATAACAAGGAGATGAGTAACAGACAACATGCACTTGTCAAGGAAAATCATGTCAAACCAATCTAATTTTCTTCAGTGGAAGGGTAACAGGTCTTAGGGACAGCAGAAACAGTTCAGTCATACATCTTGACCTTAGTAAGCTTTCTGACACCTTTCTCCTCACATTCCTACGGGCAAGATCAGAAAATATAGTCTAGATGAACACACTATACAATGGCTACACAACCTGCTGGAAAACAGTACTCAGAAAGTAGTTACCAATGGTTCACTGTCAAAATGCAAGGATATACCAGTGGGGTTTCTGCGGGGATCTGTTTGCAGTCTGCTGACATTCAATATTTTCATTAATGACCAGGATAAAGTCTGTTTATTGAATTTGCAGATGACAGCAAGCTGAGCAGGAGTGCACATGGAAGATAGGTAAGGAATTAAAAATGATCTCATCATATTTACAACATGAGCTGATAAAAAGCAGAATAAAATACTATATGGGTGTGTGCAAGGTATTACGCTTTGGTAGGAATAACAGCCTCCGCTGATACAGGATGAACTACCAGGCAGTTAGCAGCCTGGCAGAAAAGGGGGTTATAGTAGAAAAGGCAACAGTAGACCAAAAGCTCAACATGAATCACCATTACCTTACTAGTAAGAAAAAAGCAAATACCATGTAAGTGTACAAGGGTGCAACCTGCAAAGCACAGAAATGAATCTGCTCTAGCTAACGCTGGTGGGAGTTAGCCAGGGTACTGTGTCCACCTTGGGAGAACGAACCCCAAGGAGAGTGTGGCCCCACTGGAGAGAGACCTGAGGAAGGCAATGATAATAACCAGAAGTTGAGAAAGCACCATTTCTAAGGGAGTTTGAATGCATTGGGGTTGTTTACTTTAGAGAAGATAAACAAAAAGAGGAGACATTAAAATAGTTTTAAAAAATTGTAGAGGTTTCAGCCAAAAAAAAAAAAAAGAGAGAACAGTTTGTTCTGCACACCCGAGGCCAATACAAAAAGGAAAGTAGGGGTTAAATTGCAGAAAGAGAGATTAAGGTTAGAAGTCACCTCTGAGATCTATCTGTAAGGACATTTAAGCACCAGAAAAGATTGCCTGGGGTTGCAGAGACCCCACCCTTGGGAAGTGTTTTAGAGTCAGCTAGATAAACATGTCAGCAAACACCAGAGTATAGCTGATCTGGTCTGTCAGCAGTGGGATGAATGAGATCCCCTCCCCAGGTTACTTCTAGCCATCTCATCATGAAAAGTTTCTCGCTCAACCGAAACATTAATCCATGTACAAACCTCTCCTCAGAGGCGTTGCTCGCAGACATATGAGAGTTATGAAAAGTAAACTGGACTGCTGGTCCCTCTGCTGCCATGCCGTGTGGTGCTGCCAGTGCTGTGTATGGTGGCAGTGACCATCCCACAGTGTATCTTTCTAACTGTGCAGTGGCATGGGTTAAAACTTTTCTTTCCACCTGATTAAACAGATCTGTTTATGACACAGCCTGTAAGGGATTTACTTTTTGGCATCACTGGGGATGACACCACCAGTATAAGAAGCTAAGGCAGCAGATCCCAAAATAGGGGTCTTGACACCAACAAAGAAGTCTGAAATCTTGGAGGAAAGATCACTGCCCCTGAAAATGGAGCATCGAGAAGAAAAGTTTGGAAACTGCTGAGCTAAGGGCTTTTTCTCCAAGAATCTGACAACTTTCCTTCTCAATTGAAAGCTGTTTTGCGACACAAATCCTGTATCGAAGTAGTGGCCTTTGTAACTCTATATTCCTCTACAGTATAAGGAGCAGCAGGACAAACACAAGCTCCTGCAGTAGTGACCTGGGTTATCAGGCAGGTCTGTGATTAGAGCTGCTCAGAAAATGGAATTTTGTCCACAGGGAAAACATGCCATCCAGCACTTTCCAAGCAAAGGCACTCTGACTGTACATTCCCATCCTCCTCTTTGCCTGTGAGTGGTTACAACAGCCTCTACTGACTGGGGACCAATTCCGGGCGCCAGTTGCAGGCACCAGTGCCTAGATATCTCCCCAGTGCATGTCCCATGCTTAGCTGTATGGGATCTAGGCAGTCCGGACTTCGAAGGTAAATCACAGGATGAGAGCAGAATGCCGGAGCATTTTTCATGACCTTTCTAATGAAGATATTCAGGTCTCAAAATGCTACTAGCTGAGAGGACACTCGTGCCTTTTCTTTTCTAACAGTTCTGTGGTGGGAATATGAATGACTCTGCACCACCACATAAAAGGTATAAATACCAAGGGAGGAGAAGTATGGCTTGGGTCAGTCCAAACGCATCTCATTAAGGAAGCAACGACACCAAGAAAAACAAAATGAAGGCTTGGGGTGAAGGACTATTTGGCTCAGAGTGTGACAGCCCATATATAATTCTCACCAAGAAAATGCAAGTTGCCTCATCGTATGCTTTTGCATGGACCTGTAAAACAACTGCAAGATTAGATTCCCTGCAAATATGCCTGCTTGTACACATGCATGCCCCCTAGTGAAAAGAGCTACTAATCTGTAAGGCCACTTCCCTTTCTGTGATTTTCTGAACCTCTGCTGATTTCCGCTTGTGGAGACTCCAGATGGTGTCCTTACCGAAATGGAGGCTCTGTGCTCCCCTGGACCCTCACATGGTTAAGCACTTAGCCATTGCCACAATGAGAAACACCTTTTACAGTTCAATTTGATCTTTCTCAAGGATTACTAGAAGTACCTACTCTTGCTGTAGTGAAATGTTAGGCTGCAATAAATGATTTCACCGTAAGAGGTTTTAACTGTCATAGACATCAAAATGGCTTTGCAATGGTTATGAGTAGATTTAACTCAGAAGTTTGACAGTCCCATGTGCTCAACAGCACACTGAACGATTCAGTAATGATAGTGAACATATCTCCCCAGGGGACCCCAGTGTGAAGATGCACAGACACTTAAGGCTCACAGCCCCATCCCCAGAAACAACAAGGCATCTCACTTCCTTGACTGCGTTTGGGAAGGGAACCAGTTTTGCTTTCAAATCACATTGTTACCATCAGTGAGCAAAGGCAGCGGGGATGATTATGCCTCACTTCTGGAGGTATGTGACAAGTCTCCCCCAATTTGTTCACCTGATGTTGCATTAACTGTCTGCAAGGGGATTTCTGTGCCACTTGCAAAACTGTGGCAGTAGAGATAAGAAACAAGGTGTGGCAGGAAACATTATCAGAGGAGGAGATACATAGCCCACAGTCGATACCAGACTAGGGCACAAAATAGCTGGCTCACCCCTGTGTTGCAAAAGGCAACACCTCCTACAGCACAGCACCCATAAGGCCATGCTGGGGCACTGGAATGTGTCCAGAAAGGAAAGGAGGGTGTTTCCAGCACACCACCCCCCTTCACGTGACACCTGGGGTATGGAAAAGGAACACCCCACCCCCCCGGCTCTCTGCAAGGTAAAAAGCTTATGCTGAAACAGGGTTACTCCAGCCTTGGTATTTGGAGCAGGTGCAGACATTTGGCTGGCTTTCTCAGAAAGTGCAGCATCCGCAACTGGAGGCAGATTTTTTTCAAAAGAGCTGAGATCCCATTCAGACAACAAACCCAGCATCCAGGTTTTCGAAACAGAGCTCCTCATGCTGGAAGAGAGCTTGTTTGGAAAACGGGAGCTGTAATGACAGTCACTAGAAGTCCTACAAGACACCGCTACAGGTGCACAGACCCTGTGGGGGGTAGCAGCATGTGTCAAACACTCCTTCATGGATGCTTAAAAATTCCTTTCCCCCTCTCTGGGACACAAGGCAGATTCCCAGTCACTTAGGGCAGCTGACTTCACCTATTCAAGCCCCGTGATGTGCAGATAAACATTTCTACTTTTTAGAAACTAAAACGCAATTAAAATATTTTCTAGAGACTCTCAATGAGTAAGAAGTTTTTTAGAGGAGGTTTTGAGAAGCGAATACTTAAAACTACAAATTTATCTTTCCAAATAAATTTCAAAGAAACTTTTCACTTAGCAGCAGAACATAATTTTCTTCTGCATATGGCCCCATGACCAATCCCGCTGTCATTCCCAAATGCCCTCCTAAAATTGATAACATGGGGAAATCTGAAGTGCTTCAGCTGCCAGATGAATTATATATGCACTGTACAGAAGCCGTGCAACACAATTCCACTTCTGACATCGTAACAAACCAGTGTTTCATTTGTAATTCTTCTGATACAACTTACAGAAACAGTAACAAACACCAGCCATCAAGGAAAGATGCCTGAGAAAATGTCCATTGCTTCCCTCTTGATGAGGATATGCCCAGTGAAAGGAATCACGACAAACACAGGGCTGACGTGCTTTAGAAGACAACACGAATGTTAATAACTAAAAATCATTTCACAAGCTTCTAAAAGTAATATGGCCTGCTCCTGTAAAAATGCTGAAGAAGGAGGAAAAAGGTATGTGTGAGCCGAGGAAAGTCAGTCATGAAACAGAGGAGGTTCCAAACTCAGTTTGGATGATTCATATAAAAGGAGAATGCAGAGAAACTGTGCCAGTTCTGCCCTGGAAGACTACCTCTGCAAGGTGAGGTCTGGTTTGAGTACAAAGTGCCGAAAAATTTCCACCATTGACAGCTAAAAGTACAGACAGATACAATGTACAGTTGCATTGCTTTAGTAACTACAATTCCAATTTTATAACGGGGAATGCAAAACTATTACTTGGCTGGAAAAAACCACATTTCTTTCCTAGGAAACCAGTTTAGTTCTCAAAGCTGCCTCTGTTAGAGCTGACAAGTGCTTGAAACAATGAACATCCTAAAGCAGTGAACTTAAAATAAATCAGCAGTACAGGTGAACACACTGGATGCTGGCAACCCATGACAAGAGTGTAATCCCAGACATGCTTTCTACTAGATTGCAACAGTCAGTTTGACAGCTGATACTGCCTTCAGAATGACTGTACCTGCAACAGGCACTATTAAGGCTCTCCTGACAATAAGCAGATTTCCCTTGGACAACTCTCAAGTGCAGAAAAAAAGTCCTGCTTTTTATGACTTCCTAGTTATTCTCAGTCATTATCATCATCTCATACTTCATGTTGTCTTCCACCAAAAAAATCCCAGGATCTTTGGCAAAAACTGTTGAGTTGATGAGAGAGTCGCCCCTAACTTCAAAGGAACCTCGATAAAACCATTTGTTAATGTGATTCCAAAAACTTATAAGGAGTGCAAAAATACTGCAAAGGAGATATGGAGAAGAGAAAGACTCAAACTGAATGCATTGAAAAGATTTCCAAAATGTTCCAAGCTTTGGAATGCTAAAATATGTTGGAACATTAAAACATTTCCAAAATGTTTTAACATTTTTATGCACGCAGAAGCTTTAATCGGAATACGATAAGACAGGTCCTAGAAGTGAATATTGCATGTCCCAGCAGGGGACTGGCAGTCTCCCTTTCCAAATGAGAAAATCTTCATGATTATTAGCTTCCAGTCCTGTGCTGTCACAACATATCAGAAACTTGAATCTCTCACTGTCTCACAACCAAATCTTCCTAGGAAACTTCTGGGGAAAAAAATATACATTTAGAGAAAAAGCACATTAATTTGGTGGGCAGACCTGACCCTACTCTGCACAGGTATGACTATCTGAAGTAGATCATGAGTTTGCAACTGGTATTTTTGATCCTGTCTGCAAGGAAGAAAATGGACTCCTGAGATCTCTTCCAACCTTTCATTTTTGCTATTCTAATATTGGATTGATTCCCAGGCAAATGAATTACCGGATGCAATGCAGGTTAGACACTCCAGGGTACATAATGAATGGGTTTTTTATTATTATTTATATATATAAAGATGAGTGCGTGTGGCTCTGCAATTAGCTCATGGGTTTAACTTCCAGACACGTGCGCGCTACAGGGGAGAGAGAGAGAAAGAAAGAGAACAAGCAAGGTTTGCATCTACGTGCATAAATCCTTTCCTCATAAGATTCGTCTCCCCTCACTCTGCCCTTGACAGAGTTTTTACTGCCCACAGTCCCAGGAAGGCACTGGGTACCTGCCTCCTAGGAAAGCACAGGTTTATTTGGGGAATTACTCCTACCCTGCTGTGGAAGAACAAGCCCTACAGTTGTGATTTGCAGTTTGAGAGAGCTCAGAAGCATTGAGGAGAAAAGAAAGAGAAAGCCAAGAGCCTGCAGTACGAGTCCTCTCCCTAGTACATATGCACACACCTGTAACACACTTCCACGCTAGCTCAGCGGATGCTCATCTCTAAAAAGCTCCTCAAGGGCACATACTACATCACGGTTGAGTGGGTTTGCCAAGTGCCCTGGCACTCTGGCAAAGCCCACACCCTGGCCCAAACTCTACTTCCGAGGCATAATCCCCAAAGTATTCATCCACCAAAGAAAAAAGTGGTTCCACAGGGGCTGAGGGGGGCTGGGGAAGCCACGCACAGCGCTGCTAAAACAGCAGCAGCTGCTGCTCAACGTGGATAATTTCCCTTTATTTTCCCACTGGGAAACCTCCTCTAAAGGCAACATTCACAACTGGGTTAGGCAGAAGACTGTGAGTTGGTATTCCTCATCCCCCTCCGGCCTGGCGCTTCCCCACGCCACGCCATCCCTCCCGAAACCCAGGCACGCACCTACTTCGTCGCGCAGACGACGGGAGAGCGGGTGGCAGCTGCTGGGAGGTGGGTGCCTCTGGAGGTGCCGGGGAGGGCCGGCTGGGGGGCACCGCCAGACACTGCTGGGGGTGCAGGGGGGCCCCCGCCAGGCTCCTGTGGGACAGGCCGTGCTGCCCTGCCGTAGCCCAGGGGGGCTTCTGCTGGCCACGGCTGCCCAGCGTTGCCTTGGCCACCGGGGTCACAGCGCTGACATCACAGTGGCGCCCTCGCTGGGTGGCTGCCGCCTGGTGACGGCGCTGATGTCACAGTGCTGGGCCTCGCCACTTGGCTCCCCACCTGGTGGCGGTGCTGACATCACGGCCTACCCCTTCCCGCGGTGATGGCGCCGGCCCCGCCCCTCCGCGCCACCGGGCCCACGGCCCCAGGCACAGCCGAGGGAGGCAGAGGAGGCCGGGGGCGCAGGCCTGGCACCCCGGGACACACCCCGCCCTGCTGCTCTCCTAGGCCGGCCTGGCTCCTCGGGACCCCCCACTCCAAGGCTGGCCTGACTTCTCGGGGACCCCACTCCTAGGCTGGTCTGGCCCCTTGGGGACACCCCACTCCTAGGTTGGCCTGGCTCTTCAGGGACCCCACTCCTAGGCTGGCCTGGCTCCCCAGGGACCCCCCACTGCAAGGCCGGCCTGGCTCTTTGGGGACCCCACTTCTAGGCTGGCCTGGCTCCCCAGGGACCCCCCCCACTCCAAAGCCAGCCTGGTCCCTTGAGGACCCCCCACTCCAAGGCTGGCCTGGATCCTCGGGGACCCCCCACTCCAAGGCCAGCCTGGCTCCCCAGGGACCCCCCACCCCTCCCTCCAAGGTCTCTGACCCCCGAGCTCCCACCCAGCTCCCTCCCAGGCCCCGACTGGACCCTGCAGAAGCAGAGCCATGGCACAGCCGCCATCAGCAGGGCAGCGTTATTTAAGGACAGGGAAGAGCATCATCTGGTGAGAGCAGTCTCCTTCGGTCAGCCTGAGGCTCGCAGGAGGAGAGTTAACTGCAATTCAGGAGCGGGGCAGGTGGAAAGGCTGTACCAGGTGTAACACAGGGCTAGAAAAAGCAAGAGGAGGGCAGGAGCCTGCAGAAGGCCCTGAGTGGGGGGGACGGCTCAGACCAAGCTGATGGTGTGGCAGAGCAAGTGAAATCACAGGCAGCACTCCCGGAGCTGCACCAGTTCAACGCCGCTGATACCCTGCTCCATGAGGCACACTGCTGGGACGATTCCTGATCCATTCCTTCCTGCTTTTCCCCTTCCCTTGCAGGGAGAAGCATCCCTCCTTAGGCTAAAATTCAAGCCTCTCCTCTGCTGCCCTAGTGGGATAAAGGCAGAGAGGGGAGGCGCACAAGGCAAGGCCCGCTTGGGCTTTGTCTAGACTTCCTATCGTTTTAACTCACGTTAATTGCTCCCCAATTAGCCAGAGTTAGCTAACACATTTGTAAACACCAGTCTAGACACTCCACAAACATTTGTTCTAAGACACATATGTAAAAGAGTTAAGTGGATGCTAAGGCAATTAGGTATAATCTTATTACTTCCCTTTCTCGCATCTCCTTTTCACCCTTTGCTGGAGCACAGACCGGAGCTCTGTACTTGCAGAACTTTTTTTCAAAAGGCACTACAAAGGTAAACCTTAGGGCTATCGCATGCAAAACCCTGATAAGGTGCTATTAGTTCCCAGTCAACTTTCAAAGACAGAGTACGGTAGGGTTTTATAGCCACAGACATTCAATGCACACAGAATCCACTAAGTAGGTGTAAAAGCCTTCAGAGTTTCTCAATTTTGATTTATATTCTCTTTAAAAAATCATTAGGCAGTAGATTTTCTGGTGTTCTTTATACAGACAGACCCCTCACCCCCTTTGTTACGGCTATATATCAAAACATAAGGTTTCAACATGACATTCACACTTCTGCTACTTTAGCACGCGTAGCAACACGTTCCCCTCTGATTTTCTTTCAAAGATGCCTTATCAGTCTTTATATATGATCATAATGTGGAGCATATATCAATGGGATTCTTCAGAGCTGGAGAAGAACTGCAATCTCTGAGTGCTTTCACAATCCCACGAGCAAAAAAGCAGGTTAGGGGTTTCCAAATCTAGCATCATTCCCAGCCCCTCCTGAGTTAACAGAAATCTGTAGCTTATATCCGAAGCAGAATGGAAACTGGCATCGCGATGTAAAACATCCATTTCTGCAAGGTTCTTGGGATACAAGGCAATACATTTTTCTTCTCATCACAGGTCAAAACAGACAATGCAGCCTCTAAACGAGCTACCCCCTGTTCGCTCTTCCACAGGGTTGGCAAGCCAGGGGCAAGCAGGTTGCCAAAGGCTCACCATTAATGTCCGGGGCTGTGCCTCCTCTAAGGCTGAGAGCAACCACCACCCCTTTTTGCAAGTGTGCCATTTGGTGCTCTTTGGATGACCAAACCTCATCCTAGTAAAGTGTTTCTAGTGTTCAAGGCTAGGTTGGAGGGGGTTTTGAGAAACCTGATCTAGTGGAAGACATCCCTGCCCATGGCAGGGGGGTTGGAACTAGATGATCTTTATGCTCCCTTCCAACTCAAACCATTCTATGATTTCCCTAACAAGTCTGCTCTCATCTGAATTCAAAATGACACCAATTTTGGAGCTAACCCTCACAGCACAAACAAATTTCAAAATTATTCACAGAAATTCTGTAACATTTTCCTTCTGGGTGGGAAAGAGAGAAAGAATTTTAATATTCCTATCATCCAATGTTTCAGTCTTATTTCTTGAAATGCCCCGAACTGCTTAATTTCAAGCTGTTTTAGCATTAAGATGTATTTTCCTTTTGTCTCAGAAAAGCCAGAGGAAAGTTAAACGCCTCCGTTCTTTGCTACAGGCTGTGCTATGCAGATCATATCTCCCATGATTTAACTCTGCTTTGTCAGAAGGGAGACACCATCATGTACCATTTTTTTTCCTCTTTTCTCCAAGATGAGCTGCCTAGAGAAGAGGGCAAAAATGAAAACCCACCCAACCTAATAAAGGCAAAGAAAATCAGCTTCATGTTTTTTGGAACTACTTCGAAATTTAAAAGTTCAAGCCTACTAAAAATGAGCATGTTTTGCTTGGGTCAAAACTTTACTCAAAATCCTCCACTTTCATTTTATTGATAACAGCGAGGGGGGAAAAAAAGTTGAGAAACTGTTTCTTGCACTAAAAAATTCCAAACCTACTTTACTTTTAGCTATCTCCGGGTGCTTGGCAAAGCAGTTCACCTGCATTTCAAGCAAATTATCTTTAGCCCAGATATGCTCTGCTGCACACACCAGTTTTAGCAGTCTGAAATCGCTTAATTCATTTGCAGTTATTTGGTGCTGAGGGAAGATTGCAGTCAGAGCACCTCGAAGAGGCCAGGCTTCTGCTTGCCACATGGCAAGTAAGCTGTGGATGTTGGTAGCCAGCACTGCCCTGCCTTGCTGCTGCTGAGGGTGCTGGGCGATGCCAGTCCTGATAGGACTCCGCTATGCATGCGCATTCAAGCAAATGAAAGTCGTAGGCAGAGTCTGCTCTCAAAAAGGGGAAAAAAAAAAAAAAAAAGAAAGAAGGAAAAAAAAAAAAGTGTGTTTTTAACCTCATGGCAACTGTCAGAAGTTATCTCAAGTGGAAAAACATTGCACTGATAGTGTACTTTGGTTTTACCACAAGATAAACTTGGTGATGTCAGCCCCAGGCTCAGCTAACTCAGACTGACCTGACCTAGATTACTTTAAATAATAATAATAAAAGAAATCCCTCTGTAAAACAACCTGATTTTTCTGTGGTTTTTTGCCTCTGTTAATCACATTACTCAAAAGTAAAAAAGAAAAAAAGATTACTTAAAATGCACCAAAGTAATTTTACAAAGGTAAGAAAATTCCCTTCAGATGATAACAAGTAACTCCTTTCCCACATCAAATTTAAGGCTGTAACTAAGAAGTCAACCTCTACTCCCATCTACCCTCTGCTTTCTTGTAATGTCACAGAGCAAAATACTGCCTGGATGAAATCCCCAAACCCAGGGATCTACTCTGCTAGTTTTTCTACCAGATCACCGGGGTGAGTGATGGTGCCCTGGGCAGGACACAGGTGACATATACTGACCCCACATACATGGAGGGCCATGATGCTGTTCTCGGTGTGGATGCGTGTTTGAAAGAAGGAGACGTTTAGCCTAGTGATCTTAAAAAGTGAAAGGGCCAACTGGTGTGAAAGAGGGGTGAAAATCTGTGTGTACCCTGAGACTCACTGCCCTTGGCCCGGGCGCTGGCTCCGGTGTGGGAAATTCAATGTTGCTTTTGGGAACGAGCAGCAGCTCTTCCATTTACATACATTAATCCATGGAAGTACAGGAGGCATTATCATTTGCCAGACTTGTTTGCATAATGAGGAACTCTCAAGAGAAATTTCTTGGAGAAGTGTTGCCATTAACATGCGGTGTTACCGCGGCATTTCTATTCAGCCTTCATCCCCTCCTCCCTCCTGCCACGTACACCCACTCACTGAAAACGTGAAGTCCCTGTTAGAGCCCCTTGGAGCAGCCCTGTTGGAAGGAGATCCTGTGCCGTGCTCTCAGTGGGTTTTCAGACACGCTGACACCCCCCACGTCCAGCCCTGCTCTCTCAGCCCAAGCGGTTATGCCATGCCAATGACTTACTGACTCGTAAGCAAACACCAGGGTGAGCAGGACTTTTGCCTGGCTAATTTGTTGCTGGTGAATGACTCTCACTTTCTCAACCCTTTCTCACTGGAGGGGTGCAAAAGGGGATTGGGCTACATGGGGGTGAGAAGGACAGGCATTAAACAAGATGCAAAGACCCTGATTTTGTTAATGAGATGACCTGCACCTCCTTGCAGAAACACAAGGAAGGAAAGTTAAAGGGAGAAAGCAAAAAGGTTTCCAATAAAAGCAGTCAGTGTTTCTGAACCACTGCTGGCGCCCCTTGAACGTTAGCAGTGGCAGCAGGAGCAGCAGAGGAGCTGTTAAGCTACCAGGAATTTCCAGTGGGGAGCTCCTGGTGTCACCCTGACTGATGGACCTCAGCTCTTCCCTCTTTCCGCAGGGATGCAGTGGCCCAGAGCCCTCCAAGTCTTCACAGAGGGTGAGAGCCCCCGTTGTCAGGCAGCCTAAATAATGGCCTCTAATGGGTTCAGCAGTATTGAAAGAGCCTGCTACCCCCTCCTCCCCCTCCCCTGCTGCCACCCCTTCCACTGACTCAGATGTATTATCAGGGCTGGAAGTACCAGCAAGCCTCTCCTCTCCCTCAGGGGCTGGCAGCACCAGAGAAGGGATCCCCGACCAGCCAGTCTCGCCGGCTTCCCCATTTGTTTTCATTTTGTCACCAGACGTTTCTATTTAAGCTGCTTGGAAGGATATCTCAGTAACAGCCCTACTAGGCTCAAGGAGACAGAGGCTGACAATGAGCACGCCTCCCTCCTTTCTCCTGAACATCACCCTCACGTCAAAACATCCAGTCATGTTGTGAGGGAGATGGGGAGAGGCAGGCATGCCCAGGGGCTCTCTTCCCACCTTCCTCCACCCCCTGTACCACCTCAGCAGTTGATGGAAATGGAGCTGTTTGTGACTCACAGGTGCTACCCTGCAAACCAGCTCAGACAGCTCAGCAGTTACGATGCTAAACCAGTATCAGCAAGGTCTGAAGGGATGGCCTGCTCCCCTCACATGGTTTAGACTGCAGAGCAAAGCCACTAATGCACAGGTTCCCATACAAAATACCTTCAAACTCCTTGCTGCAGATCCTCTGGGGGATTGCGTGGTTTTAGCGCAGGATCTGTCCTTCTACACACTCAAGAGAAGCCACACTTTTGCATGGAAGTTGTGCACCCATCCTCCAAAAAACAAATGCTAACAGGGTGTAGGCACCTGAGGGTGCCTCTACACCACATGTCGCCTGAACTGATTAGCTCAGATAGCATCCCTGCGTGACGCTGCACTGCACACAGGGTAGGTGTGCCTGAGCTGTCCTTACTGACAGCCACCACCAAACAGTCTTGAGCCAACCTTCAGATACCACAGCCAAAGGCCAGAGATGCAAACAAACATAGCCCTCCCACCCTGTTACACTGCCGAGGAAGAGAGCACTGTCATTTCCAAGGATCTTACCATGATTAGAGGTAAGAGTGGGAAGTTTCCCCTGTGGGAACTGGGAACAGGAACTCATAATCCCTACACATGAGATCCAGATTTTACTCACAGCTCTGCTGCCGACAGCTGTGTGGATCTGGACACTTCATCCATCCACACTTTTCTTTCCCTTGCATAAAATTGTGGATGATGATTCTCTTTGCAAACCCTTCTGCTGTCCTTGAGCAGAATACAGCACACAAGCGCTCGTTATCGTCACTGGTGTCACACTGACGGCCTGTGTACGGTTTGCACAGCTGAGTACAGTCAGGCTGTATGGGGTCTGTGGTCCCCTGCATCAGTGTCTGTGCCACGCCGTGCCTGCTAGGCGATGCCTGCCCGCGCTCCCCCAGCGCAGCCTGCTCACAGCTGTAGGCAGCTGTCACATCATCTCTGGAGGAGATTGCATCCTCTGTCACATCCCCCTGCACTCTCAGCAATATGTACGTACACTCCGGGTGTGGATGACTGCAAGTGGGATGCATATTTAGATCTGACTATCTCTGTGTGCATCTCTGTGTATGCACACATGTGAGAATGGGGTCAGGAGAATCTCTTTTCCCTTTCATGTTACTCATCACAAAATCCCTATACCCAAAGTCACCTTTGCAGGTTGTTTTGCAAGCCCCTGATTGAAACATCTGCTTCTCTTCCTGCTTTGCTGAGTGAGGAAAGCATCCACAGAAAGAAATGGAAGAAGCCATTAGCTTAATCTCCAAGGGGGAACCCTTGAACAGCTCAGAAAAGCCTGTGCCAAGAGGAGGACACTGGAAAGTGAGAGCAAGCCAAGGAAAGAGACAGATGGGGCCAGCTCCACTCCAGTTCTCGGCTGCCTTTGCTGCACAGTGCACATAATATTCGTACAAGGTCTAATTTATAAACCCAGCTCGTGTTTATAAACTCCGCTGTCCTAATGGAAATGAAAACATTAATACAACCCGAGGATTCTTCACTTTCCAGGTTTTAATTAAAATCATAGGCGTTGAGAAGCAAGAGTGTCTTCGTGGAATACAAGTCTAATGAAGTATTTCCTCACACAGCACAAATCTCTGTGTGCAGTCCCAGCTCGCTGGCATGGGGTGCCTGAAACACCGACCCCCCTGGAACCAGGAGTTCGCATCTTGAAAATTAGACAAACAAATTATCCCGCAATTTGTTTCAAATAAATGTAGGTGCCAAGATGGACCTGGAAAAATAATATTAAGTGGGGAAAAGAAACCCCAACAACCTAGCACAGGCATAAAACATGATCTCTTAATTGACTAACTGGAGGCAATAGTGACTACATTGCACGCTAGCGAGGGGGAACTGCGTGGGAAAAAGGAGAGGACTCGGATGGGCAGGCAGCGCGTCAAGGCACAGCAGAGGAGGGGTGATGGGGGGAAGAAGTAACAACGTGAAAAAAGACAGCACAGGAAGGTTGGAGTGAGGGGAATTAAGGGCACTGGTGAAGTCAGAGAAAATGTAAACATACGAAAATTGTAAGACTAGATCACACAGACCTAGTTCCCTCGGTCTCCCCCGGGACCAAAGGAAAGCAAGAAAGGAACTGGCATGGAGTGACCTACATGTGTAGACACAGATGAAGGGACTGATCTTTGGCAGGTGTAAAGCTGGCTGGAGGTCAAGGCTGATGGCAGAGCACCAGTGCACTGCAAAATGAAGCCCAGCAGAAGCAGCGATTTTCTCTAGTAAAGAGCGCCACCATCCTCTAGGGAAATATGTGTCTAGTCTGCTCCCTCCAGGACTGCTTTCTACCCCACTGCATAACGGTTCCTGCCTTCTCGTAGGAGGCACACACAAAGAAGAGAGGGAGGAGGCCCTGAAAGACAAAGCCAGCTTGAAGGTAACATGAAGCAGTCTAGAGATATGAGAGCTCTAAATGGGGAGAGGGTGACTTTGCCTCCCCACTCTAAGGCCCACCTCGAGGAAGAGTGCTGGCATCGCTCAGGCAGCTTAAGAACAATCTTTCGTGGATTTGGTTTCAATTTAAATGCCTCCATCTAAATCTAGGGGAGCTAGAGATGGACTTCAGTCAGAGGAGTGTGTGTGGGTGTGGTCCCGGGCTTCTTTCAGGACTCTGAAAGTTTCTACCAGCCACACTTTGGTTTGACCTTGTTTATTGCAACCAGTAGGTTGCTTGCCCCATATTCTTTTCAGTTTAGGCCAAGTCCACTTGCTTAATAGTTCCCTGTGATGCTCCTATATGCTTGGTTAATTCTGTATCCTGGTGAGATTAAAAAAAGCAAAAGGTGCTTTTTTTGCCTATTGTTCCTTTTCTTTACTACTCGTCACCTTGGGAGACAATGGAAATGCAGAAACACATTGGCCAGAAGAATATGACTCACAATCAAGGGAGCTGGCACAATCGTGTCCTTGGCCTTACATTCTGGGGTCACCGTGTGAGGCAGGATCAATGGAAAAGAGATGCATCGTTTCTTCACCAAACATTGCTCAAGACTTGAATATGCTTCTTTCAATCCCGAATTAGCCAATAAAGCACATCTAAACAGTTTACAGAGTTCCTGTGCTTACAGGGGCCACGACATTCATAACTGGAAACTCACGAGATGTCACAGACAGGACTTAAAGAAAATGGATGGACTCCTGTCAGCCTCAGTTGAAGTTGTGAGCCAAGTGCCTTCTCTGTCAGGAGGAAAGCAGCTCGCTGGTTAAATCCCCCACCTACGTAAGGCTAGGCTGACATACTGTTTGTCCACCCAACACCACCAATACTGTGAGGTGCCTTCAGCTAAAAGAAACCCTTTGGCTCATCTGAACCTGTTTCAGGGTGCAAGAGGAGCCTGGGCTAAGGCACTTGGGAAGTGAGAGAAACAAAGGAAGTGCCATGTTTAAGAGGGAAACACGCTTTCTGACCCTTGTAGGTAGCTATACAGAGTGCTAATGAGGCCAAAAAAAAGGAACTGAAAGCATCACTGAGCTTTGCAAATTGCTTCCTAGTTACTGGCCTGGTGTGGGCAACTTCCAGTTTTATTGGGCTACTCCTTTGGTCAAGGTCTGCTCGGTTTGTATTATTTTTATCCTGGCAATAAAGGGGAGGCTTTAGAATAATTTAAAAATGCAACACTGCAGAATCAAATGTAGATGACCTTGCAAATCTGGGGGTTATAAATCAGCCAATGGAAAGGAACGCTGTGCAGTAGTAAGAGAAACAGGGCAAATATGTGCACTTACATATACTTGACTAATGGTTTATATTTTATAGCACCTTCCCTTAGAAGATCTCAAAGAGCTTTACAGTAAATAGAAAAAAGAAACGGAAAAAAGAAAAAAGACTTTGGCTGTCTGATCCTGAATTCACAAGCCCCACTCCCAGCTGGTTACACCAGTTGACACCATCTGGAGGCCAGGGCTGCCATTTCCCTGTGCCCAAAGCAGAGGTAAAACACAAAGAAACCAGAATTCTCTGTTCATGACATCAGTCCCTTGAAGTGATACAAGGATCTGGTATTGGCTTTGTACAGACCCAGATAACCCCCTGGGAAAACAATGAAGAGCCAGTCTCCACCGCCACAGTACAAATCTCATGTCCTACTTAAGGGTTTTCTCTGGGATGGCGCCATCAACATCAGTATGAGGAAGGACAGGCACTAGGAAAGGTCTTTCAAATTTGGTCCGTTCCTTTTGCAAACAAGTTCTTACTATGTGTCTAGCTAGCAGATAAATATTCTACCCCAGTCATTGCTGTCATACCTGAGCACCCATTGACACTGTCCTTACTCCCCCGGGGTTAGTGACAGATCAGCAGAAATACTGTAAGACCAAGGTCAAGTTTAGAATCATAAAAGCTCACAGAAAATTCACAGTTCTTGCAGGCTGGTCCTGCAAGAGATGCCAACAAGTGACTGAGCCAAGATCACAGGTACAAGAAAGTACTAGTACTGGGGACTGCCCTTCATCTCCTGAGAATTTAACACAGACCGAAAACAAACTGCTAATACTGATGCCATGGCAGTGTATCTCGAGACTGATTCGACAATGTTTTTATACTGAAGAGCAGAGAACTCCCCACTAATCTGGCATATCTGACCAATACTTTTTTTTTTTTTAATAGCCTTGGAGTCCCTTTTCTATACATACCTATGAAAAGACAAACATACGGGTCTTGGTTTTTCCAGTGGTTAGGAAAAAAAAGAACAGAACGAAGACGTTTGATTTTGACAGTATCTATCCTGGCATCTCATGCCACTACTTGAGAGAGCTAATGGAGAGTGATCACAATGCCAAAGGAACACGAGCAGACAGAAAGAGCTGTTAAAGAATCAGAATAAGTTGCAAATGCATCTAGACAAGCGATTAGGAATCTCACCTCCTACCTACCAGCAGTCAGCGGCTGTGTTCCTCCTACTGCACTCGAGCAGGGTTGGGCTAGACCTTGCCTGTGTTTGAGATGCCCAAGCTCCCAGAGAAACCTGGGTCCTTATTTGCAAGCAAAGCTGCATTTTGATTTTGCATGCACCAGGTTTTGCTCAGGGGGCCATTCTTGGATTCCCCCCATATCCTGATGAAACTGAAATGCCTAGAAAGACAAACTAAAACCTTGCTGTGGCATTTTCATGAGTAGCTCTCTGTTTGTGGGTGTGTACATGTAAAAGGGGTAAAAAGTACAGCCCCAAATGGGAAGGCTAGTACTAAAGGCTCCAGGAATATAGTTTTTTGATTTTTCTATTTCACAGTTGGTTGATTTCAAACATTCTAATGGCTGCTCCCTACCCTAGTGCCCATCTGTCTATTTTAATAAATGTTCTTGGTAGCACCTACCTGGCAAGCGTTCGAACACCCAGCAGCACAACCAAATTTCACCCTAAATCAGGGGGCTGGAACAGCGAGCTCTATGGAAATGATGCAATCATCCTTCTCCCACAACACAGGCACTGGCAGCAGCAGATAGACAGATGGGTAAAGCAAGCAGACAAGAAAACATGATAGGCCTGGCCCCGTCTCTCCTTCTCCCTTCCATTTTTTCTGTTGAAGTCTGGGTGAGCAAAGGACAGGTTGCTGTAATACTTGGGTGCTCTGTGCAGCCACAGAGGTCTTCTGGGTGGCAGTTAGAAAGATGCAAAGGTTCATCAGCTACCCTGGAGATGCTATGAGATAACTTATGCACTGTGGGCACCAGGTGACAGTGAACTGCTTCTCTTTAGGACCCATTCATTACCTTTGATCTGTCCGTGTCTCTCTCCAGATCTAATCAGTGGTGACGGATGCTAACCCTTGCTTCCTCCATCCTCTGGGCATCTAGCTGTGCTCCCTCTCATTTGTCACAGGGTCCCCCCCATCCATTCCCCAGCAAATCTTCCATCCCGCGTGGAGGTGCTGGGACAGGGAGGGGATCAGCTTCCTGCAGACCAGCTTGTGCCACAGTTAAGTTGAGGAGGATGGGCACAGGGCGGGTACGTCATCTCCCAGTGCTAGGAGAGCTGGACACTGACCTGCTGTGTTCATACCCCAATTCTTTGTCTGGTCTCTCTAAACAGAGCTGCTCTCTGTTATATAGCTTTCTACTGCAAAACACAAGCTGGGTTGGGATGTGAGGGTCAAAACCCTGTGTTTCACTTGAACTCCAGTGCAAGCAAGTGGCTTTGCTGCCTGTTACTGTTCCTTGCCCCCTCTCGTACAGGAAGACAGACCTGGCCCAAGCCCTCTCAAGGTTATCTCAATGATGTTCATCTCTATTACAAGGCCATAGGAATTCTTCCCCGTACCTCTCCTCTCTCTAGCATCCTTTTCATCAAATGCATGTCAAAACTGCAAGAGGTACCAATAACTTAGATCAGAGATTAGTGAAGAGATGAGACCCAAGTAGAGCACTGAAGTAGGCTATTCAGCAGGGACTATAGGTTCTTCGTGGGCGAGGAAAGGCTGCTTTTTGATGTAAGCCTTTAACCTCCCTCCCCCTTAAGTATCAGATGGTGGAAGAGTGTGGAGGGCAACTCACAACACAGGCCATGTAAATCTTTGTCATGCTAGGAGAGCTGCCTGCATTCATGACCAGCTTTCCTCACCCTTTCCCTTCACTCTCTACCCTAAGAGGTAGCATCCCCATGTGGCTGATATTCTGTTATGGCCTCAAGGATATGAGTGTGTGGCTAAGTCTTGGCATTTCACCCTTCATCAATACTAAAATTTAGCAAGAAATGTGTACAATGAAGGCTTATGTCTTAGGCCTTTTTCTTATTAATCCTATTACACTTGTCTTTATGAGCTCTCCAAGTTCCTTTTACTCCCTCCGAGGCTTGGCTGCAAATGAGATTTTGCATCTCAGTGTAAAATAACCCGACCATTTTTCTATAAAATTAAATAAAAATCCTCCATCCTGGCAGTACATGCCCAGAATCCAATTTCTGGAGTCTACATCTTTCCAAGTGCTTCATTGTCTTCTCAACTTCCCTTAGCTTTGGGAACATGCTTTCATTCTGTCCTGATCAATATCGTGAAGAAAAGTAAGGAGCAAACTTTAAACAGCTCAGATTAACTAGAGGCAGAAAATGTGAGACTAAGCTGCAGAATTCTGTGACGTTTGGCAAATCTCCTCTTATTACATATGCCTCAATTTTTCGATGTGTGAAGCGGTAACAGTGATAGTCCTAGTCTGCAATGCGGATGGGATGTCTTGGCTCATGGATGTTCAAGAGTACAATGAGATTCTGTTACAACTAATAGTATCCGTAAGTTTATCAGGAAAACAACTATTTTTTTAAAAATTTTATTCTTTTTGACAAGAGAGCCTCCAGAAATAAATCCTAGTGCCAGAGTTGTGTATATGTTCAATAAGGAAGCCACGCCTGCTCCCAAAAAGCTTACCATAATGACAAGAAAAAGCAAAATGAAGAGTGTATTAGAATTCTTAATGCCATCTAGAGTTAGTAAGGTAGAGTGGAGTGGCCAGAAATGAAAAATAATGGGTGAGGAAAGTTAATAGCATCCCTTCCCAGAGCTCTCACTACTTTGAATTTAATCTTTCAGAGAAAGGTAAGTATTGTGTGGGAAGTAATTCCTACTATATTAAGGGAGGAGGATTTTCACTCTACCATGTTTGGACAGGTTTGGTGCTCTGACGTTATCATTTACCTTTGATCTGTAAAATCTGGATACCTGTTAGCAGTTCACCAATACTACTCATAATTTGAAGCCTTTAATACCTGATATGGCAAGATGACTTGGGCTGCAAGAATAAACAAAATCAAGCACAGCTTGCAGTGCTTTAAAGAAACATTGACCTCAACCAGCTGAGCTCCCGTCCAACCGAGTCTCAGAACCTCCCCCAGCAGATTTCCACCTGCACAAGTGTATTCCTGTTCAGCCTCTGCAGCACACCACTGTTTACCATAAAGTTGACATTTAGGTATGAAAAAATCAGGAAGGAAAGGGGATGATTTAAAAATAAAATGTAATTTACACTAATTATGTTGTTACATAGGATGCTCTGCAAAAAACATTAGCAAGTGAGATCATGTCACTAAAGCACAAGATGAACTGTATGGAAGACTTACAAGTTCCTAAGTCAGAAAACTGTGGCTTCCTGCTGCTTCTCATTTCTTGGCCAATCAATGCTACATAAAGTCTTTTAGGATATAGTCAAAGTACCTTTGCAGACCTAATGTCTGCAGTATCTAAATAGGAAACCAGTGGTAATACACTGATACGTGTAGCATCCTGGTGCAGAAAAGCCTATGAGCACTGCAATGCTACGGAACAAAGTGAGGGCTGTCCTGAGCCACCTGTAGCAAAATAGTCAAACCTAAAACTTCCAAAGCCCAGCATCATGCCACAATCACTGACCAACCTTCACTTGACCTCCAGAAAATTGCTGAAAAGGAGATGACCACCAACTCGCGGTGTAGGACATGCACTACTGTGCAGCTTGATGTCTCCCTGATCAGGATCAAGGACTCTTTGCCAGTCCTCACTTTTTCCCAGTACTCACCCTGTACTGAACTGGGAGGGTACATGTCTGTCTTGCAGCTATCAAACGCCACCATTAGCAACTAAAAAAAGAGCACAGTGAACTCACAAATATTTGGGTAGGTTTGGAAAAGCAGTTC
Source organism: Strix aluco (assembly GCF_031877795.1). Lineage (NCBI taxonomy): Eukaryota > Metazoa > Chordata > Aves > Strigiformes > Strigidae > Strix > Strix aluco. Next base: position 4,035,790 of record NC_133932.1, read on the forward strand.
TTCAAAGAGCATCCTAAGTCTTGATATGATTTTAACACATCTCTCAAGCGCCTTCAGCTCAGATCATCTCAATTTACATATCAATACCTTTCAGTTTGCTCTCCTGTAGCCTGGAGGGGTAAGGGGAGAACTTGCCTTTGTCACTATCCCCAGCTGATCCAGCTCAAGTATTTCAGGGGGTTGTACACAGACCACCTTACCATTTAAAACTTGAGTGTAATGCATACCATGCTTCCCACCTGCACACACGTTCTTATAGCAGGCTTTATTTTATCCAAAGTGGGCCAAGATTAAAGCATTCTTGAAGACAACCACCCAGTAACCCTGTTGTGAATGTAAAGATACGTAATCTAAGCTTGAATATTTGGGAGGCACACAAACTGTCTCAGGAATGTGGGATACAGCAAAGAGATCCTGCTACACATTTTCAACCGGGTTTTCACCAATGCCTGTGCTCAAATTCAGGTGGGAAGTTGATGGCCTCAGAGTTTCCACCATCCAAGAAACGATCAGCTAACAAACAGAGTTGACACATTTTACATTTCACGGTGTACAAACACTCAGAAAATGGGCTTCAGCTGTGCTCTTTTTGCTTTTTTCTTTCCTGCTTTGTTTTGCTTTACAAAACTATTCACCATCAATCTATCTAAACCACTTCTCTGACCACAGGGGCCGGGCAGCTAAGGACTGTGATTATTTGTCAAAGCTTTTATTTTGAAAAAAAACCGACAAAAGTAATTCAACAAATTTTTTGACAAATACATTTGAAAATTGTTAGGCTACCTCAGTTAACCAGATGAATAATGCAAAATGATATGAGGTGAATAATTTATTACAAAATATGGGGAAAAAAACACTATATAAATTATTGAACTAATATTATTTGACAAGTGCTTGCCCTTCCCTGAAGTGCGGCTTTCTCTGTGATGGAACATAGCAGCTGTTTAAAAGCAACAATAGTTTAAGGCAGCAAATGAAGAAGAATTGCAAGTGCTAAGAGAGTATGAGATTAGGCAGAATGCAATTATCCAGATTGGAAGCTGGTTAAAATCAGGAAATAAGGCAAAGGTTCTCCTATAAAATATATCATACAATAACAACCACAAGTGGTACAGATATCTTCTCTTGTGTTTTTTGTTGGTTTTGTGTGTGGTTTTGTTTTTTTTTTTTTTTAATCCAAAATGTTTGTTAACCAAGGAATAGAACAGAATAGACTATTTCAGTTGGAAGGGATTACAACGATCACCTAGTCCAACTGCGTGACCAATTCAGGGCTCACCAAAAGTTAAGCATGTTAATTAAGGGCATTGTCCAAACGCCTCTTAAACAGTCACAGGCTTGGGGCATCCACCGACTCTCCAGGAAGCCTGTTCCAGTGTCTGACCACCCTCTCAGTAAAGAAATGCTGCCTAATGTCCAGTCTAAACCTCCCCTGGTGCGGCTTTGAGCCATTCCCACGTGTCCTATCACTGGATCCCAGGGAGGAGAGCTCAGCACCTCCCTCTCCTCTTCTCCTCCCCAGGAAGCTGCAGAGAGCGATGAGGTTGTCCCTCAGCCTCCTTCTCTCCAAACTAGACAAGCCCAAAGTCCTCAGCTGCCCTTGACAGGACATGCCTGCTGGCCTGTCCTGCGAGGTTCCATTCGAACTTGCAGGTGAGGTTTCTTCCCTCCCTGCTCCGTGAGACCGTCTGCCTGCCAGCACCCTGACGGAACGCAAAGGCATATCGCTCCTAACAACATACGGAATCAGAACCTGAAGAAAGGGGCCAGGCTGGGCAAGACCCCAGCCTAACCAAAGCCCAGCCTAACCAAAGCCCAGCCTAGCCAAAGCCCAGCCTAGCCAAAGCCCAGCGTAGCCGAAGCCCAGCGTAGCCAAAGCCCAGCGTAGCCAAAGCCCAGCGTAGCCAAAGCCCAGCCTAGCCAAAGCCCAGCCTAACCAAAGCTCAGCCTAGCCAAAGCCCAGCCTAGCCAAAGCCCAGCCTAACCAAAGCCCAGCCTAACCAAAGCTCAGCCTAACCAAAGCCCAGCCTAGCCAAAGCCCAGCCTAGCCAAAGCCCAGCCTAACCAAAGCCCAGCCTAGCCAAAGCCCAGCCTAGCCAAAGCCCAGCCTAGCCAAAGCCCGGCTCGGCGCCGGGCGACACCTAGCGGCGGGAGCGCGCGTTGCGGGGTGGGTGTCTCGGGAGCGCATCCTCCGTGGGGTGAGGGAGAGCATCCAGCCAGGAACCACCACAGCAGAGCACAGCAGCGCTTCAGCTGACCTGCGAAGCCGCCGGAGGGTGCAAACCCCACCCACCTGCGAGTAGTTTATAAGAACTGCTGCAAACTCAGGGCACGGGCAGCCACAGATTTAATGCCTTGTGAGGCAGCTCTTGCTCTCCTGCTGGGTAGAAGGGAGTGAAAAATCATGACTGCTCACAACGTTCAGAGCTCAGCTATACACGCATTAGCCCCGAGTTTTTATGTCAGCCATTGATGAGTTAGGAAGGAAGGAGAGCCTGCTTTTCTTCAGGCATATTTCCTTCATTAGCCTTATAGCCAGCAGGATGCCCTTACTCACACCATGGAATAGCCCCCTGTATAGCTATTAGTGTGCCTCCAGGAGCTGTTACTTTAAAGACGCTACCAGTCCCTTTCAAAAGGGCAAATCATAACTGTGGCACCTTGGAAAGATTTGCTTCTAGTACCTAAGAGCAGGAGCTGAGCTCACCCTAAGTATCGCAAGAATTATTTGGGGAATTTATGCTCTTGGGTCCTGGCTCCCAGTCACTGGCAGGGAAATGCAGGACTGCGCAGAAAACAAAATTTACAAATCTCTGTCACCCTATGGGAACGTTGCGATACTCCCAATTTACACACACACTTTGGATGTGTAAATATTTCAGAGCTGCAGTTTAAGGGCACCAGTGATTTGCACAGCACTATGTATCACTGCTTCCCAGGGAACACAGTGCTACTGCAAAGTAGCACTCAAGTCAGAGGTGGATTTAACATTAGCATCGCAGCACTACGCTACAAGTTTGATTGTTTATGTACATCATGTCAACTGATTTAAAATCTATATTTACACACACTGAGATGGCCTCCCCTCATTAATAAATTAAGAGATTGTAAAACCACTGGATCTGCAAGTTGGCTTTCTAATTTACTAGCGTCTGAGTATCAGGTTGCCCACCCTTCCTAGGCAAAAGCTGCTGGGAGGAACAAACCTAAATGCTCCACACAGCCCTGTAGCTTGTGGTTGTCCATACACCACGGGTATTCATGCTCCTCATACTACACCTCTCTGTAGGCTAAAGAAGTCTTTTCTGCCCTGAGGGTTATTAGCCTTGGATCTTTTGCCAACGCTGAATTCAAACATTTAGATGAGTTTAATGACAAAGGTTAGTTTTTCCAAGAGGAAGCTGGAAACCTACAGCAGTATGATCTTGGGGGCTAAGAACTACACAGTGAACGAGTTGCCATTGCCGCCACTCACAAGGGCCCCTCTGCCATCAGCTCTCTAAGCTCATAACTCCCTTCCTTCCCTCAGCACGAATGATGAAATATTAGAGGCTCTGATCTCTGCCTCATTAAATAGAGAATATTCTTACTCTGTCCTGACCTGTGCTAGGGCCAGTTTAAGGAGCAATCTGTCATGAGATCATTAATACAAAGACTTGCTCAGAGGGCAAGGATGTTCATCCAAAATTAAATTCTTAACCTTTTTGGGAAGGACTTCGGAAAGGATATTTTACCTTTCCTAACTGGAGGGATCAGTTATATATTTCCACACTGCAACGATGATGGAATCAGAGCCAAGAGGCCAGCACCATGCTGAGACTTTGCCTCCCCAACTCCTTCAGTGATGCCCAGCACTGTGTGAGCAGAAGCCCCAGAGATCAGGAAGAAGAGCAACGGCCAGGATAAAACTGAAATCAATGTAGTTCAAAGAGGCCAAAGGCACAAGTCCCATAACAGCAGCCTTGCAAGGGATAATATGAGGACACTGTAGAAAAGGATGCCTGGACATAGAGAGATGCTATAAAAACATTAATGAGTCTTTGCCATCCTTTCGAGACACAGATCCAATTGTCAGACACAGTAAACTCGCAAGTCACATGAGTGACAAATGAAAGGGACTCTGGTTTTACTTGCAGTGTTGCTCATAAAGGTTCTGGGAGAAGGTCTGTCCTTTAATATATGGATTTACTGTGCTTGGTATCTGAGTGGTTCCTTGGTCTTCCTCCTGCCCCCCTCTCCACTCTTCTCCTACAAAGGGTTTTAATGACAAGAGATACCCACTGCCTGATGATGAGAGCAAGCTATAAGGATGGATGCAGATAGAGAGAAAGGAAACCTCAAAGACATATGTTTTCTTCTAATAGTATACAATCTACACAGACTGCTGCAGAAATGGGATGAATAATAGAATCACAGAATTTTCTCATCCCCTGTCGCTGTCAAATCCTATTAAACTCACTCCAGGTAAAAGGTGCATTATCGACACTGCTAAAACTACACTACACATCGAGGTTACCATAAACAAATGAAAGAAGATGGGTGTGAGAGAGGATAAAGACAAATCACAAATCATCATCTTCCCAGTGAAGCATCAAGAGTATATGTATTGGGGGTGAGGTGCTATTCCTGAGGACATATAAAAGCTATATCAGGTTAGGACGGGAGCTTAATATTAACCCTCTTGTTACTGTTTTTTCTATGAATACTGTCTCTGCTGCTTCTTTTGAGGCTAATGTGCTTTTATACCAAAGAAGATACAGACAACTGGATTAGTATGGGATTTAGGGAGCAGGCTGTGTACCGAGTGATGTGACAGCGAACAACTAAATTTAATATGGCAGCTTGATCCATTATGTATTTTATTCCAAGAAAATTCTACATGGGCACGTGAAACCTGGACTGGATCTTGCATCACAGTGGACGGGTATCCAGAAGTGTCAGATCTGGGCCACACAATGATCGCATTTTAACAACCATTTTTTCTGCCACTAAGTACGTTTTACGTGGCTTAAGCTTATAAACACACAGAATCCTCATTAGAAATCATCCTGACCCTAAACTTTAAATAAAGATCCATAATATTTAGCTCCTTTCTGACATTTTTACTTGCGAAGCTTAAAGATCTTTAATCGATCGATATCGTTAACGCTCATTTCCATAGAGGTGTCGAGCAGGGAGGCTGACACGTGCAAGGTTGCCCAGTGAATCAAGAAGAGAGCCAGGGACTGCACCTAGAGCTCCCATCTTGCTCAAACACTCCTGCAACCTTTACCCAGCTCAGCACCACAACAGAGATTTTATCCACTGTCATCACATGGCCCCGAAATTTGTGCACACAACCAAAATCCTCATTCTGATAGTCTCAGAGGGGTTTCAAAGTAGTACAGGTCCCACCAAAGAGAAGGTCTGTTGATTACTGCTCTTCCTTAAGAAATCACTGGATGAAATCAAAGACATGCACAGATAACCACTGAAACACCTCTCTCTCCTCTCCTGGATCTTACACAGGTTTAACTTCGTACCTACACATACATATGACAGAGTACATGGGATGCTCAGTGTTTGTCAGCTGAGAACCCCAATTACACCAAGGCCTGCCCCCAGCTTGGTACCACAGGACATACTTGCTTATTAGAGATGAGGTAGCTTCTGCTGCCCTATCCTCAGAGTAACTGTAGAGACTAAGAAATATAAAGCCTCTCTTATGTTTCATTAAAAAAGAGTTAATATGGAGAGGGTATACTTAATTTGATACTAAGTTGTCCTTTGCATATCACTGGCCTGATCCTACCATCTTCCCAAAGCTTTATCAGCTCTGAGAGGGACACAGCAAGCAGCTATTCCAAGAAGCAAGGAGAAGCCTTTACAGAAACAGGTTTTGTAATCATTCGCAATTCATTTAGCATACGGAGCAACATTCTGGGTGTCATGTCTCCCAGCTGGTGGCCAGACGCTACAGTGGATGCGACCAACTGGCCACAGTCCTTCAGCCTGGCAGACCAGGCTTCTGTGTATGCATGGCCTGCGTGTTTCCATGGCTGAGGCTCAGAGCACCATGTCCAAGTCCTGCAAGCAGACGCCAAGCCAGCTGAACCACAGAGGAAATTATCCCCTGGCCAAGCCGGGTGGGGGTATGCCAAACTTTGGAAAAGAGCACCAGCCAGCCAAGACGATCTTACATTGAGAGCAGTCATCGTTCCCTAATGGTCTTACTTCTTAGTGAGAGGGGAGGAAGAACAGATGGCTTTTGCATTCAGAGCCAAGCCAAGGGTTCAAGGGGATGTGCGGTGTCTTTTCTGCAGCCCCTCTAAACCCTGCACACCTACATAGAGCAATACAGCTGGCACAGCACCAGAGGTCCTGGAGCTGGCTCCACTCAGGCTGGAGTCCCTGATGCACAGGGAGCCATGAGCTCACCTCCCAGAGCAACACAGCTGGCTTGGTACAGCACTAGGCCCAGGCCCTAGTTGAAAACCAACCATTGTTTAATGCTAGTTTGGAGATTTCTCCACTGCTTTGTCTGAATGCTTCTTAGTGCCAGTTTTTCTTCTTTAACAAGAGGGAGGGTCCTGATCTGCTCTCAGACGTTGCTTTAAGAGCCAGGAAAGAGCTAGGTAGATACCACTCTGCCTAGGAAAAATTGTCTGTGGGTGCTGAGGAAGAAGACAGGGAGGTTGTTAACACGCATTCAAGCCTGGAGAGCTCCACAGGTAGATGTGTCTGTCAGTGACAAGGACTAAGGCCCATGCAGCCTGGAGGATGGGTTGCGCTTAATTGCTTTGCCTATTTGCAATTGTATGGTTAATTTGTAGCTACTTTCTACCCAAAGTATGACTCTGCTATCACTCCCTTAGCATTACAGCTAAGGACACGATTGCACTTCCAGACAGGCTTGTCGCTTAGAAAACACTAATGCCCCACTTCTGCAAGGCGATTATTAAGGGGTGCTCTGAGTTTATAATATATCAAATGTCTGCGTGGCTACAGACTGATAACCTGGAACCAGCAGCAGCATTGATTAAGTGCTGCTGGCAAGCTGACTTCTGGAATACTACAGGCCACCAGCAGCCATAATACAGGAATAATTAATAATAATGCTTAATCTTGCCCTCTAATGAACATGAAAAAAATCTCTCTCTCACCTTGGCCCCTCCTCCTCCTCTGCATGAATCTTAAGAGGAAGAAAACCTATGATGTAGCAGTCACAACTTTAAGAGCAAGGGTCTAAGCGCAGAGGAGCAGGCAGGCTGCTGCCATGCAACGTGCCGATAGTTGCGCAGGTACTAACACCCTGTGAATGGAGATACATCCATCCTTCACTGGCTGTGAGAAACACGCTTAGCGTGAGGCTTTGAGGGAACAGTGAAAAGCAAGTGACATCTTATTTCTATTGTACAAAACAGCTCTGAAATCAAAGCACCTTTGTTTCTAAATAGTCTGTCTTTGTTTCCCTGTACTAGCAATTCAAGCAATCAGAAATCCTGAGTCTAGCCTTCCAAAACCATGAAAATGAGTTTTCTAGATTTGTTGTTTTCAAATCATCAGGTTACATTTAGGTTGTATTTTCCGGCTTTTCATCACAACATTGTAGTAAAAAAACCTTCTTTGAGCCTCTTCTCCTCACCTCCCCTCCCTCCCAAAAAATGAAAGAGGAAAATTCATCTTCTTGCTCACACACCTACAAGGCAGCTGAGCCTGAAATTAAATATGGAAGGACTAAGAACTGCTGCTGAAATTGTAAGAGTCAACAGTACAAAGTTTCCAAAATCCCTGTTCTAATGTTGAGGCTGTGGCAAAGCTGTATTTGAAATGGATAATGCTTTATTGTGCTATACTTGAATTCTCTCATGCTGCTCTCTTCTCCTTGTTAAAGACATTCATGGGGAAAACCTCTGGATGCTCTTTGTATATGAAGGAACAAAGTGTCCTCTCCCATGGAGACAGAAACCAGTGTTACTGAAGCCAAAAGGCCCAAAGTGCCATCTAATGCTAAAATAACAGGGAGTTTTACCTCTACTTATCTCTCATAATCCTGAGCTATTTGTCCTCCAGATGAAATGAAAGATACATCCCATCACCTCCACTGCACGCAAATATCATAGCCTGTGAAGTTACATATTAGCAGTTTGGGAGATTCCCTCCCACAGGAAGGGATCAAGCTGGGTGAACAGTGACTAAGAATTTTGTTTTTTTTCCCCAAAACCCCATCTTATGTCTGAAATATATGATGCCGACTAATGATGTATGTAGCTGTGGGAGCCACAGTAATTACTGAGGCAAATGAATCTCACGCCTCGGGGAGCAGAGTGCTTTCCATGGTGCTCTGGGAGTCCCCCACCTGCAGCATTACCCTGAGATGTGCAGAACCTCTGACTTGTCTCCTTGCGGTGGCTCTCACCCCCCCCTTCTTGCCCATCAGGCAGCTCAATCCAAAACCCTTGGCAGGAGGCTGTGCCAATAAATATATTTTCTATTGGCAGGATATTGCTCTCCTCTGAAATATCACATATTTGGCCATTAGGGAAGGCAGAGTCTGATCTTGTATGTCAAATCCTATACTCCCATGAAAAATGAAGGAGCCACTTTGCTCTGCTCTTCTCTTCTCCCAGCTAACCAGCCAAGGATGCTGTCACAAGTAAAACGCAGTGTGCAGGGCTTGCTTTGTAACACAGAGATACGGTGTAGTTGGGATCGGTCAGTGCTAGGTTAACGGTTGGACTGGATGATCTCCAAGGTCCTTTCCAACCTAGATGATTCTGTGATTCTGTGAGAGGGGAGTGGATTGGAGAACAGCAAAGGGGCAGGAGATACACGTGCCTACTTGCCCACCGAAACTCCCGAGAATTTTAATTTCAGGCCTCTCAACAGCCCTGACGCAAAAATTGTAGCATCAGTGAAGCTGTAACGAGTTAGTGGTGCATTTGATGTTTACAGACTGTAGATCAGGAGCAAAAGTGCAGGACTTCGCGGTAGCCTTGCTACACATAGATGCAGGGTTTGGACCCAAGGCTTAAGTTCAGGAGTTTCAACAAGAAACTGAAATGCTTGGAGAATTCATAATAAGATACAAAGCTTTTCTTCTATACAGAGTAACCTAGTTTTTACCAACCCCCACGAAAGGTGACCAGAAGCTCTTAACATGCAAAGCCTTAATTTGGGCAGGCACTAGGTGGCCCATGGGTAGTTGATTTCAGAACAGATACCAGCCCCAAAAGCTTGCTATTGCAATCATTAATTGACTTCCACACTGTGAGGATAAATTTAGGACTTCTGCTAAAAGACAGGAAAAAAGCACAGGGTGGGGGGTGGGAAAGGCAAAAAGAGGAAAGATTCACGGAGCTGGGTCAGCACACTTGATTCTGGATTTTAACCACTCTGGGGCCTGGTTTTCCCTCAAAATGAGTCAAATCCCAGCCAGCTACAACACATCAGGAGAAGAGCCTACAAACATTTCAAAAGCGGACGAGATCTCCCGGGTTAACCCAACACAAACACCACTCAGCGCACTGGAACGTTGGCCTCAGGATAGACGCGGGGTATTCCGAGTCAGCCTTGCTTTCAAGGGGGTTGCAAAATGAAGCAGAGGCCCCTGGACCTCCTTCTCCAGTGGGTTTGACTGCCCAGGAAGCCAGGGCTGCTACTCCTGGTAGCAACACCTCCACCAGCACCAGGAATGGCAGAGGCAGGTGGAGAGCTAGAGGGATGCTGGGTTCTGCAGCACGGGTGCGCGCTTGTGAATCCACAGGCAGGGAGACAGGCGCATGGTGGAGAGGGTTAGATTAGCCTGCACTGATAAATGTTCTGTGTGCTCTGATACTCCAAGAATCCTCTTTTTTCCCCTTCCCTCCTCCTTCCCCCTCAAATTGCAGCCTCCTCCCTCCTGCCTGGTTTCATCACAACTCCAGATTGCTTGAACAAGCTGCCTGATAAGCCCACAGATGCCAACAGGAAGCAATGATGTTACAATACGTGTCACAGGGAAAATGTCAACTGTATCATTATAATGAAGGTCATGTCTCCCTCACAGAGAGCTCAGGGCTCTGCACAATTCACATGTTGTTATTAGGTAGATGTTGACATGTGTAACTTCTACCTTACAAGAGTCACTACACAGGGACGAGTAAGGAAATGCTGGCTCACAACTACTCCGAGCTTCAGCCTCCCTGATAGAAAGTGCAGAAAGAAACAATTAGCAAGCATTACACAGGTGGGAATTCACAAATACTCCGATTCCAGCTCCTCGTGACAGACAGGATAACAGGGCAAATGCACAGCACATAAGCAGCCTCAGACAGCACCAAAGCAAAGCACAAAGTGGTACTAAGAGCGAGTCAGGCACAAAAGCAACCAGCCTCCATCCCAAAGTTGATGCTAGTAAATGGCACTTGGATACTCCATGTAAAACAGCTCGCTGCCTCCCTAATGTAGGGAATCTCCTCCTTTTAAACCTAGCGATAAAAATGATAAAAAGGGGACTATAAAAAATAAAAGCCTTGAATTAATACTCTAATGAAGTTTTATTATTTTTCTGAAAAAGATTTTGTTCTGTGATGAGGAAATATATACTCTCCTTGGCTCTGGCTCCGTGCAAGGAAGCGGTTGTAGGGGTGGTGGGGAGTGTTTGTGCACGCATGCGCGCACGAGATGAAGCAAGGCGCTGAATGCAGAAAGCAGAGGCCTTTTAATTCTCCAGAAAGACACGATGTTCTTTCCCGTCTTTTCTCCATCTCCAAACCTGTCAATATTTTGCTCAATAAGGGATGACATGTTGGCAAGGATTTTCACATGCACATGCACACATGCGTGTGCACGTACCCTGCTAGAGCTGATGAGAGAAGATCAAAATTTGAGAGATTTGACTAATACATTGCATGAAAAAGTGCTTTCAGTGATCCACAAGACTGCCCATCACTCGTTTGTCAGGAGAGATGGTTAGGGCATTGCTCACAGATCCTCCCAGGACATCAAAACAATATTCACGTAAAGACAGAGAAGAGGAAAGGAGCATGATAGAAGAGTGATCATCTGAAGAACTGGAGGTGTACAGCTCTTGAGGGGCAAGAACTAAGGTAGGGCTGGTGCATCAGCACACTTATGGGTGGCTGAGCACCATTTTACTCTTTCTCCAGTCCAGAAAGCCAAGGGAGAGGGTAAAGCAGTGGCGTCAGCAGGTTGCAGCTCAACGATAATTGCACTTCTCTGTGATGCTGGGTTGTAATTTATCTGCTCCCTCCCATTCCCACAGTGCCGTGGTATATCCCCTCCCATCAATTTGTTCCCATATGCACTACTGTGAGGTGAAATTGCTTGTTGGACTCAGCCTGGTATTTTTTATGGCAGACTGTGTCCACTCAGTTGCTTGGGGAAAAGCTGCCTCAGGACTGGAAGTACAGAGGAACACACACCTCCCTGAAGCATCTGTTTATATTTTATTTTAGTAAGAGTAGAAGGAAAGCACCATTTTATTCTTCCATCTATAGGGCCATATTCTTATGCCTCTAAGAATTAAAACAGTCAGTGGGGGCAATTAACAAGCAGTAGGTCAACATAGTGAAGACACTCCGAGAAGAAGCCAGGATGATTTGGCCTTCAACCCTGCCACTCCCTGGCAGGTAAGCTGCAGGAAGACAGCAGCAGAAAAGAAAGTCTTTTTATCCTTAGTTCTGTTTTTCTATCCTAGGATGATCCACCTTCCCTGTCTTTACCCAGTGCTTTGGAAAGCTGAATCTGAGAGACAACCCTTGAGAAATCCCTCCCAGGCTGCATCTGAAGCCCAGGCGCAAGGACAGACACTACAGGTTATCTGAAGAGAAAGCTTGTAAACAGCTGTCACGTCCTAGCCCCAAAGGGACTGTACTTCAGAGGGAGACCTTCAGAGCAAAGCCTGCTGAAGGAATCTCCACAAATGGCAAGTTTGGCTTGAAACATCAAGTGGTCACCATCTTCTCTGCCATTGCACCATCTTGTTATATCTCCATAGTCCAAATACAGAACAAAAGAATTATTCCCTGAAGCTAGTGAAGCGTACTCAAGAGATAAAGGAAATGTTGAGGCCTTCCCTCATCATGGGGAAGAAGATGAAAAAGAGGAAGAAGTGATTTGGGGGTTTGCCAGCAACCACATTCAGCATAATGGAATTCTTAATCTAAGTCAAAGAAGGGAGTCAATGGGTAAGCACAGCAAGCCTTCCCCCACAGGAAATCACCAGGGGCTTGGTCCACTATCATCAGAAGCAACTCTTTCAGGTTCTGTTGTTGCAAGTAGGTTAATCTCAGTGGCTCACAGATTTCTCACTTGGCTCCTGATCTGCACAGTAATCCGAAATGAACTGCTTCCTGCATTTCCGCCTCTGCTTCTTTATTCACTTATTTTAATTTGAAAGAGGATTTAGTGATTCGTGGAAGTCAGGGATCAATATCCCTAGCACGAGCCAAGACCAGCTCTGAGCAAGACTGGCCGCAGGATTCTGCAGCTGACAGCGTACCTCAGTCCTGACCTCAGGCCGGACACCCCCTGCCAGAGGTTGGTTTCTCTGCTACCGTTCAGCCAGTGCCCCCTCCACCACCACAGCCCCCCACCACCTCACTCTGCCTGTTCCTCTCCCTCCTGCCCTCAGTCTTCCTTGCGTTGACAGTATAAAATACAAGCCAGAAGATGAAACTATGGTTTTGAGATGATAAAATTATGATGAGATACACCAAATTCATTTTTATTTGCAATCATAAACCAAGCTTCACTTTACAAGACAGAGAAATTAAAAAGGAAAATGAGAAAGAGTTCAAGTGCATCAGTTACAGGTTGTTAATAGAACCAAAGTATTTTGTACTATTTATATTTTATGAAGCTCTATTGCTGTGTTTTGTACAACAGAACATCACAATAAATCATTCACCAACTCAGTAAAGGATCCAGAAAACTGATCTCATCTCATCCTTTAGAAGGCCAAAGATCCTGATCTGTGTACATTAAACTCCCCCAAACGCACTTTAAAATGCACTTTAAAAATGAAAAAAAACCCTTATCAGTCCTGACTTTTGTTTTTTTAGAACTTTTCTACTGAATTTTTTCAATTGTTGTAGGATAGTGTCCTGCCAGAAATTAAGTAATTTTTCAAAGAATGACAGAGAATGTTTGAGAAGTCCATAAAAGAAATTACAACTTTTTAATGAAAAATAACTTGATTTTCATATTTCTGCAAGAAGAAATAATTATTTAAAATAATTATAATTATTATTACTTTTCTTAGAATTCTTTTGCAGCCTTTGAGGTTTCCTTTGGAAGCCCTCAGCTAATCCTACTCCCTTCAAAACACACCTGAGCTAGGATTTGCAGGACTGGTGATAGGTCAAACACACTCTAAGTAGGTGGTACAGAGCAGGCAGGCAGTTTTCTAAACATGCAAAGCTGGCTCTGCTAACCTTCTCTCTGTTTTGGGTTTTATATTATACTAGGTAAGCATGACACTTCAGATCTATCGGCATGCCTGCGCTGGACTATGATGGCGTACCAGGTGACTTGTTTTGGAAGGTGGGGACCAACATCCACTTTAGATGAGGCAAAAGTGATGCTGGTGAGTGAGCAAGGCAAGAGGTGTGGGGTGACTCTGCAGTGCCCAGGTGGGTGAGGTGAGTTAGCACCAGAGGTGAGACGTGGCTCTCCCTGCTCAGCAGACACAGTGATGAGGATGAGGCAGGGGTGCAGCTGACCACGTCTCTGGCAAAGCAAGGGGCTGTGCAGGTGGCATGGAAGAGGATGATGTGTCATTCTTGCAGGCGCATCAGGAAGTTTGACACCTGCCCCTACGTCCTATTGTGCTGATCCTCCGCTCCGATCAAGCTTTGCCTAGATCAGGAAAGCAGCTATAACAATGGCCAGCAATGTTTTTTTATGATAACTTCTATCTTCTCAGTGCCTGGGAACCATTAGCCTCTCAGTTTGTCTTAGACCTGCTTTAATGTACTCCTGAATGAGTCATGGCAAACAACAGGATCTCCGCTGGTGCAGTCACACACTTGAGAAGAAAGGGCCTGCCCTCGGGAGTGAGAGAGAATCAGTTGTGCTGGAAATGCACGTTAGAGGCAACTTCTCAGCACTCTGCTCCTCTGCCCTGCCAGAGCATCTCCGGATGCAGGAAAGTCAGTCGTTTCCCACAACAGCAGCCCTGCCCATGAGCACCAGCAGGACCAAGTCAGAAGAGAAAGACGTGAGGGTCCTCTTTAAGCTCAGTGAGGAAGCACTAGCACTATCCTGGCCAAAGCAGTGAGCTTCAGAGCCCTGCCATGAGGTAGGCTCACTCCCACTCACGATGGTCTCCGTACTTTTCAAGTCCAGTTATAGACTGGCTTAATAGCATCAGTGTAGAACTTTGTGTGGACCCTTATTTTAGTGTCAGACAGGTCTGGGGTTACCACGAGACACCGAGGGTGCTGGGAAATGAACATGGTGCTGTGGGATGCACCAAAATTTGGGACTGACTCTGCAGACGTCTGCTCTTACCCCATCATGCTTCAGCCTTGCTCCCAGAAACAGGCTTGCATTCAGCCAGAATAAAAATAGCTACATGTCCCTGTGCACCAGTTTAGTAAAGAAGCGCAGTCAAGGCTAAAGGATCTTGAAATCCCAGACACCAAATGCCTCCTGTCAGCAGACCTGGAGGCGACCGTCACTTTAGGCAGGGTCGTCAGAAAACCACTGCATCTTGAGGTCTGAAGGGTGGAGTAGGAGCCCGAGACAGATATTGAAGAGAAGCTGAAGAGGCAGCAAGCAAAGGACGAGGGCTGGGATTTGAGGAGAGCGCATTTAGTACTGGCCGAGCTTGTTACTGTTTTGGTGCAGTTAGCTCCTGTCTGTCACTCTCAATAAAAGTGTTATTGATTAGCATGTGACTTTATTGTAGAGAGCTGGCTGTGAGCCAAGGTGGAAGGACTCCAGAGGGAAAAGAGGATGACTTGGCTGGCAGGGAGGGGAGGGGGGGGATGGAGCAGGAGGAAAAGGGAAGCTTAAAAACATAAAATCTTGAAAAGAGTAATTAATTCTGGTCGTTAGAGCAATCTATTCAGATTTTCAAGAATATTATAAATCAGTTGCCTGTACCCTTCCTATTAGCATTCACGCTGGGGAGCAATCCTGGGGAGAACTGATCAGCTGAGAGCACCAGTGCCCTAGGGAAGGACTCCAGCTCAGGGAAAGGAGGATTGTTTTGGCTGCTCATTTCAGACCACTTCTGTGCCCAGGCCCATGGAAAACAAAGGAGCCTGGAGTCATGGCCCTTCAGGAGATGCATGGTTCCTCAACCCACCTCCACTGCTGTCCCCTTGAGGATGTGCCAAAGGAAAGGGCAGATGGCCTGCAAATCTTTCTGAAAGTGAGAAAGTGTTACTATCTCTTGCAGCTAAACTGGAAAAGAAAAAAAAGAAAAAAAAAAAATCCCTACAGAAAAATAGAGGGCAGAAATGAGAGGGCAGAAAATGTATACTTTCTAAATTAATTTAGAAATAAGCTTTATTTAAAAAAAAATAAAATCAACATTTTCTCTGAAATGTTTCATTGTAATTGCTTTCTTATGGAAAACTTTCTTTGAAACCTGCTTCATTAACCACAGAATCCCATTTTTTGTGAACAAATCTAACTTTTTTTTTTTCCCCCTCCTTTAAACTACTTTCTCACTCATGGAGGCTTTGAAAAGTCATCTGGAGCCTTTAGGAAGAACATAAATGTGGAATAGGAAGAGTAATGAAAAATTATTCATTGAAATACATGACAGAAGGAACTCCGTCATCAAATAACTCTTGCTCTACCATTTAGAGAGAGAGAGAAAAAAAGTCTTGATTAGATAGCTGATGGATTTTCTATTTATGTATCAGGAAGACATGCTCCTAGTAGGGAATGCTCCCAGTTCCCATCTTTAAGTTGGCCCACCTTTCAGCAAGCTGGGCACTGCCTCCTCGGAGGCTCACAGGATAGGGAGGCTGTGGAGCTACGATGAGAGGCACTGGCAGAGCTCTGTGCAGGGAGCTTGGCACAGGGCAGCAGACAGTGTTGAAGGCTGGAGCCAGGGACACTGACAGGGCTACAGGCCCAGACTTGTCCACGGTACACATGGAATTTAAAAGTACGTTTAATCTGTTCATGTCCTTTCCAAAGAACAAAAATAAGAATGCTCCTGATGTTGACAAGACATGTCTTGGCAATGCAAATCCAGATATCAACAAATACCTAATAGGACACAACAGTTTCAGAAAACAACCATCAGCAAAGCACAGCTCTCCAATCTCCCCTTTTCAACACTCAACACTTGCATTTAAAGGTCTCTTGTTGCCACACACTAATTTCATGGCTATCAATGTCCTGGCCTGTTTCTCTCCATTTCCTCAGCTCTTGATGGAAAACTCTTCTGACACGCCTCTTTCCCAAAGCATGCACACTTTTATACACTAGCTGTCCAGCCGCTGCTGCAGGACATCAATACGACAACAGGCCAGTTCAGTAATGACCAGTTTGTGGCGCTAATTATTCTGGAGTGCTATGACGATGACACTGTAGCTGTACTCCATACCATGACTATGAAGATGTAGCTGGGCAGCTTGCACCCTGCACTGAAGCAGCCTTGGCTGCGTTACGTGGCAGCTTTCAGGCAGAGTTAAGAGAGCATTAACTCTGCCACAGCATTGGCACAATTCTCGGAAGCCTGTGTTATCTCGATCCTCAAGCAGCACAATTGCCACGTGGAACTTGGTTGTCACATCTGTCCCTTCCCTCCTCCCCAACACACCTTCCCATCAGACCTTTGCCACCTTCCCTCCTTCACAGCAGCAGCAATATCCTGGAAGGGGCCCCATTAAACCACCAGCCCAGATGGCTTTGCTGCTTTCCCTGAGTGCATCTGTGGCCACGCTCTGCCAAGGAGGAGATTTCCCTGAAGGTCTCTTCACTTGCCGAAACGTAGGGGTTTGGTACCATTTGGGATGCCTTGGGGTGCCCAAGACATCTGCACAGAAACGGCAGCTATGACATAGGACTACAGGAAACCTGTGCCCATCTGCACCAGTGGCAAGAAGCCAGGCAAGCCACCAGAAAGCGGCTAAAGTAAGGGACATAAGCACCTAACACTGCTTCGAACCCGCAAGCTGGGGGAGTGGTATAGGGGGGTTCTTAGATGTTGTTGGGAGTCCTTTCTTCTTTCTGCTGACACCTGCTGGACCTTGCCCTTCCTGGCAGCAGGCTCAGGAGAGAGTTTCTGGAATATTTTTCCAGCAAAGAACAGACAAAAATCTGGCACTGTGTTCTGAGAATGGAAAGCAAGATGCAGTTGTTATTTTAGTTGGGAAAGAAGTCTACAGATTCCCCCACACGCTCTCCGCTTCCTTCTCTTTGCACCACCCAGGCATGATTACTGGAAAAGGGCACTGGATGGAAAGGAAGAATTTTTGCGGGAAGTCCCAAACAGTAATATAAATAACTCGCTTGAATGCCTTTTTCTGCTTCTCATTCCTTCCACGGTGCTTCCCTCTCCAATACCTGCTTTTTAGATTCGTCTTTTATACCCACTGCTGCCAGCTCTTAGCTTCATTTTCTAGTTTTGATTGCATGTTATTTACTTAGCACCCGTTGATTTGTCCCCTCAGGACTTCTCCGTTTTAAGCAAAGAGAATGCGTATGATTTTAAGTGGACATAATTTTACAGAAGAAAGGAAATAATCACTATAGCCTCCTTCTCACTAGAAAAAAACAAAAGCAAGTCCATCTGAGAGATGTTTCAGCAGTTGGTCACAGCTGAGCTGATCACGAAATGGTGACCACAGAAAGGGTTGGGGTAGGGGTGACAAAAAGTCACAACATATGCAGAGCAGCATCTTCACTGTTTTAGATCTGCTTAATTCATATTATCTTTTAAAATGTACACAACTTGGGGGAAAAAAAAAAAAATCAGCTCTCTGATATAAGGTATCCTCCTAGTCTTTCTCTCAGCAGAGCCATGAAACATACCGAGTTGTACTTTGGAAACAAAGCACAGACTCAAGAAAGTAGGAGGCTAACAGACTCACACGGATGTCACAAGACACTGAGCTAACCAGAGGTCCTAACATGTACCCATCCAAACTCAACACAGAAAGTACTAACTAAACTACAACACCAAGCTGTGTGGTGCAGTCAACAATGCTGGAGGGAAGGGATGTGCCATCCAGAGGGACCTGGACAGGCTGGAGAGGTGGGACCGTGTGAACCTCATGGAGTTCAACAAGGCCAAGGGCAAGGTCCTGCCCACGGGTCGGGGCAATACCAAGCACAAACACAGGCTGGGCGAGGAGTGGATTGAGAGCAGCCCTGTGGAGAAGGACTTGGGGGTATTAATGGATGGAAAATGGACTGTGAGCCAGCAATGTGTGCTCACAGCCCTGAAACCAACCGTGTCTTGGGCTGTATCCAGAGAAGTGTGGCCAGCAGGTCGAGGGAGGGGATTCTCCCCCTCTACTCCACTCTCTGGGGTACTGTGTCCAGCTCTGGGGTCCCCAACGTAAGGAGGACATGGACCTGCTTGAGCGGGTCCAGAGGAGGCCACAAAGATGATCAGAGGGCTTGAACACCTCTCCTATGAAGACAGGCTGAAAGAGTTGGTCTTGCTCAGCATGCAGAAGAGAAGGCTCTGGGGAGACCTTATAGTGGCCTCCCAGTACTTAAAGGGGGCTACAGGAAAGCTGGAGAGGGACTCTTTATCAGGGGGTGTAGTGACAGGACTAGGGGTAACAGTTTTAAACTGAGAGAGGGTAGATTTAGGTTAGATACAAGGAAGAAATTCTTCCCTGTGAGGGTGGTGAGACACTGGAACAGGTTGCCTAGAGGGGTTGTGGCTGCCCCCTCCCTGGAAGTGTTCAAGGCCAGGTTGGACGGGGCTTTGGGCAACCTGGGCTAGTGGAAGGTGTCCCTGCCCATGGCAGGGGGTTGGAACTAGATGACCTTTAAGGTCCCTTCCAACCCAAACTGTTCTATGACGCTAAGTTTTAAGAGGATAGGGGCAACTGCACATGAAAAGGGTACTCCCACCTTAGTTTTACTCCTCCTTTAACATTGCTCTGACGGACTGCCTCAGTGTGCCACCTCCTCCTCCATCAGCACAGTGACTTCCCAACCACTCCGCCTGCAGCCACCACTGGCTTCACCCCAATGCTTCCTTAGCCAGCTAAAAAACTGCAGGACAGCCCAATTCCTTCACTGCCCCAGTGCAGGAGTCAGCCAAAATCATCATCAGAAAAAACAAGCAGGACCCTAGCCATTTCCTCATTTTTATGCTACTTGCAAATAACAACATATTTCTCAAAGACTCACACAATCATTTATTTAACAAGTAGCCTACTGTGAACACATTTTAGCCTATGGCATGCATAAAGACAGCTTGCTTCTATTATGGTTGGGGTTTTTTTTCATATAGACAAAAGAAAGTCTGCCAAGCTTTTAGATTATTTTTTTTTTTAACTATAAAGGTAAAACATCACAGGAAGGTAAAGCCTCACAAACACAGCAGCCTTTCTTTGTCCCTCTCTCTCACCTGCCCACTCTCTCTACAAGAGCCTGAGTTGTTCACCAAATGGCAGGTTGACTCAGCACCGTGGCTGGACTATTCTGACTCTTGACATCCTTTCAAGCCTATCATTTTTACGATGCCATCTTATGTAGTAGGTCATTAGTCACTTAAGTCACATGGTATTTGCACTGCCCCCTTATTGGATGACTGATGCTTTAAACAAAACAGCAAACATCAAGTCATTTCATTATATGGTTGTGAGTGTACTTTTAATGAGCAAGCAGTTTGGCCAGAGATGCGTATTAGCTTTTAGGACTCATTTTCGTAGGCGGTCAATCATCTTTCCATACTTACCAACAGCAAAAGAAGTGACATTCCCCAATTTATAGCAAAATGCAATGTACAAACATAACTGAGTACCCCTGTGTATACTCTTTTTGGACCAGCTTCTCCAGTTGTGTAGAAACACGAACTGCAGAGGCACTAAAAATGGAATCAAGTTCAAAGAACAAGACGAATGTGCTTCTGACAGCACACATTAATTCTCAGCACTGGGTCATCATATCAACCCCTTGGTGTCCACTTGAAAACCTCTCTTTTTAATCCGTGATCTCTTTCCTTTCCTGAGATGCAGTGTTTTACAGGTAGGATATTTAAGAGCACACAGCACTGGCTGATCTTTGACTTCAGTGTGAGCACACGTAGGCCAGTTTTAAAAATCTTTCCCAACGTTCATCATCACTGTATATCCTCTCTTGTTCCTTAAGTTTCTCATCACTCTAAATCCTCTCCTACCGTCTTATACAGGTTAGTTTTCTTCAGAACTTTTGTACTCAAACTCCACTAGAATTTAACTCAGACCAAAAGAAACAGTTCCAAAAAGAAAGCATGAAGCAGCTACTCAGGGTACAAGGAAGTACTTATGTTTCTGAAAGCAAGTGGAAAATGTTTTTTAGTTTTCAGCTGACAAGAACTGCTTGAAATACCAATACATGCTCCGTTCACCACTGGACCAGAAGATGCTCCACAGAGGAACAGTGGCTCACTGGCGACAGGAAAAAGACAAGAAAAATTACTCTGTTTTAAGAGATGGAAAGGAGGAGCTGTATGGAATAAAGTGTCCTCTGCCACCTTGTAGATGGAGCGTTCAGAGCAGAACTAAAGAAAAGCCTGCAGTGAGCAGGCAGCCATGCACATGCCAGCTGGTTGGCTGTCTAGCAAGTTGAACTGGTATTGAAGAGGCATTTCCATTGTGAAGACTTTTTAGAAAGTGTGCTGAAGCTGATGGGAAGAACATTTTTCAAAGAGATCCAGACAACAAACTGCACTTTGCACAATAAAAATACCCATTAAGTTCCATTATGGTTATTTTTATTGAAGCTAGTCTAGACATTCAAG
Organism: Strix aluco; assembly: GCF_031877795.1. Lineage (NCBI taxonomy): Eukaryota > Metazoa > Chordata > Aves > Strigiformes > Strigidae > Strix > Strix aluco. The sequence continues at coordinate 4,056,707 of NC_133932.1, forward strand.
TACTGTTTTTATTCATCTCCAGATAAATAGAGATCTAGATAAAGATGGAACCACTGCCACCGTGTAGGGTCAGACTACATAACAGCCGAGTCATTATCCTATCTTTGACAGCGACCAGAACAGAATGAACATTCAAGCTTCCCTCATTCCCAAATGCCCTCTCAATCTAGGGATGCAACTGACTCATACTCTGCATCGCTGTGTTAAACAGTTCCTCAGGATTTTTTTTTTCATTAACACATTCAATATTTGGATATTAAAAAAAAGGAAATTTGGCTTATTCATCTGTTGATGAAACGAACATCACTTGAAAGCTTGTTTTGTTCTAAATCCAGATTTACCTGAGATCCTTCAAGTCTACCTAATCCTAAAATACCAAACATTTTAAGGATCCTTTTTTAATGGTTTTCAGAAATAAGGAACCCTCAGCAGTTTCTCCCAAAAGCAATATGAGCTTGAAGATGTCCTGGGCTTTTAAACAAACACAAATTTTGGGGTTTAGGCTTTAAATAGGTGTTGTCAGCTAACTTTGGACCCTTTCAGGTTTGGAAATAGTCTCTAGCTGGTTTCTTAGCAGAGAAAGAACCTGAAACCATGATCGTGGCCTGGCCTGTAGTATCTTGTCTTGCGCTGTCAGCGTCCTGGTACAGTGTGAAGGGCATTTCTGAACCTGACAGATCCATGAGATGGAAGCTTCTGGCTCTAGAAACAGCTAGAAATTTTCAAGGCTACCTCAGACTGGCTGTTTCAGGAGGAACTGGACAAGCTCATCTGGGATTGATGCTGAGGTTAAGAAATCTATCACGTTTTATTGTTCCTGCTGATGTATGACATGCCATCCTTCATCTCTTTGTAATGCAGAGTTCCTGCATGTTGGCTCACATTATACTGTCAGCTCCACTTTTACTCCCTCCTCCCCCAACTCCATTTGTCTGTTCGTGCTAAAAATAACATCAAGATTCATGTCTATGAAAGAGATGGGCGCCAGAGAGAGGAAAACTTGCTGACTAAAAGACTCATGACCCTACTTATCACCTTCTACTGCAAGCCTGGATCGTCTCTATTCAAGGAACTTCATTCCCGACTCTGGAAAGTAGGGGAAAAAGTTCCAAACTTGAGGAGATTGTCCAATATCTACATCAAAATCTTTTCAGTAATGCAGGTCAAGAGCCGCATGGGAGGTTTTTGGGCATCCCGGGTTCCTGTCTTCTCTGTGGCATGAGCAAAGGCTGATGAACAGGTTTAATGGGTGGCTTATACAAGAAAGGACCCAGAGGCCAAAGAAGGATTCTGCACCTTCATTTTAAGGCCCCATGAGGTTTGCACCAGGTCTGAGACATCCCTGATGTGCACGGTCCATCTCTGTTTGGAAGCCTGACTGACAGCTCTTCCTTTCCAGACAGTAAGCACATGCTTGCAGGGAAGAAAGAAGCTCTAGCAAAAGTATGTACATGGAATTTGTTCTGCTGAATCAAGTGGCAGATGTCTGCTCTCTGAGCTTATAACAAAGCTTGCCCCTTCGTGGTACTGAGGGGCTCCAGGCCACTGGAGATGTGCCTCTCCAGTAAGATTTCCAACACTGTTCATCTCTAGTCATTTAAGAGCCTGGGGTTTTTCTTTTTGGTTATTGTTCTTTTCTAAAATCAGAGGTCTTTTCTTTCTTAAAGCGCAGCTACGGTGTCATGACGTCCTAATTTGTATAATTGCTGTCTATCCTCAAGTTTCCCCTGCAGTTTCAATTACACGTCTCACTTCAATTAAAATTCTTAATTCTTGTCCCAAACTGGCATACAGCACAGCTAACAGTCACGGTTATCCTGCTCTACCCCAAAGCTGGCTGCACCATCCTAGTGGGATGGCTGAATAGAAAGCAGTTGGAAGCCACGTGGGATAAAATGCATCTGTAAAAATATCAAACATTGATCGTGAGCTACTCTTGCCTTGCTTTTGCATCTGGAGGAACATGGTTTGAACCAGGGAACCTCCCAGACAGTTAGGGAAGCAGAGCAGAAATGAAACGCCCTTCAACTGCTTCCAGAGTAAAGGAACGTAAGAGGTGAAGAGCTGGGTTGAGCGGGCTGAAGACCCTCTAGAGAGTCTCCAGGGGATGGAACCATGCACTTCAAGTGTGCTGCAAGAAGGAGAGGGAGGTGAGGGCCGGGGTAGGGTTTGCCACACAGGGAGTAGGGCCGCTTCCATAAAGCAGCCTGTCGTGTAAACAAGATGTACCTTTGACATCCTCCCCTTCGGGGCACCAAGGCATGAAGCAGGCGATGTATTTCAAGCCAAACAGGTGATTTGTAGGTGCTAAGTGTTCATAAAGACAAGATTAAAGAGCTCTCTGATAGCAGAGCAGTAAATCATTCCCCACCTGCAGAGTTGAGTGCCGGCGCGGATGCTCCTCCGACCCTGATTAAATAAAGGATGGCTCAGCAAGAAGGGGGCTAAAGTTAGCTGACAGCTCTTGACTGAGCTGGTGTCTTGCCTGCTGCTGTTGCGGCTGATGGCTAATTTTCTCCCAGAGGAACCTTTGCAAAGGCTGGTAATTAAAACCAGTGAAAGGCAATCAGGCTTATGGGAAGGCAGGCCCGTCTGTCCACTTTCCCCCAACTGTGGGCCTTCCCTGACTGAAAGCCTCCATGGGTCAAAGCTGCTCCTGGTTCAGGATGCTTTAAGGACTGTAAGGTGGCTGGCTAAATAAAAGCACAAGGCCTGGTGCTTTCACTTGCTCCAGTGAAAGAAAGCTAAAAGTAAATATCTAATAACTTTACATCCATCATGCAACAAACCCTGACAAGCTCTGAGTGTCCTGTGTGCAGTTTTGAGGATCAAATACACACACACATATATCTATGTACACATAAATATATATATATATATGCATATATACATGTCCTCAGAACACGCTTATGTTTTCATAGAATCCCATGCTCTCCCCTGGGAATAATGCTTTCCCTGTACCCAGTCAGATGGGTGAAAATAATTATCCAAGTGTTACAACCTGGGAAGCGATGGCCCAAATGAGGGAGGTTTTGCAGTCAAAGGCTCAGAGTTTGATGGCAGAGCAAGGAACAGAACCCGAGCTGCATCAACTCCCAAGTCTCCTTCTTAACCAAGCGCATGTTTAGACTAAAGAAGCAGGTTTCGTTTTAAATTACCTATTTTACTAGCCTAGATAGGACCCAAAAGAACGTAATGGAAGGGAAACTTAATGGGACCTCATTAGATTGTTACAACATTTTTTCTGCACTGTGCTATTAGCTCTTTAAAATAGATTATCGGAAAGAACACACTTCACAGATTTAAATTACTTGTGGCTTTTGCCTTACCTGAGTTATTTCTTTTACTTTTTATTCATCTGGGGTTTTCGGGCTAGATTGGTCAGAATTTTTTTTTCCACTTCTAGATTTACGGATACTTGTACAAAGCTGGCACAGTTTTGGGTTGTTAGACCTTTAGTGACATTGCTCAATCCTAAACAGAAAAATCTTTTTAATTGATGGATCCTGATTTTGGAATATTTTTCTGTAAATCTAAGAAAGAGAGGAATTTTTTCAAGTTGTTTTTTAAAGGGGCAATACAGTAACAAGATAGGTACTCCAGGGTTTTTTTGGAGTTCCCCCTCCTTTGTCATTGTACTGAAGCTAGAAATACTCAAAGATCATCCAAGTCCCAGAGTTGGATTTACAATAGCAACATTCCTTAACTTTGGGTGTGCTCATATTTGCCCCACTATAAGCAGGGAAAGGCAGAGTGAAAGAGGGATCTGGAGCACTTGGATAGTCCTGATCAGGTGCTTTACTTCCAGCCAAGCTCTAAAATTCACCATGTAGCTTTGTTACTGAGCCTGGGGCCAAGAATGGAATTGGTTCCTCTGACTTGAGGAGCCAGTTTCTCTTTCACATGTTCCAGGGATAGCTCAAAGATACAATCAATAGAAAATTGAAAATAGGTTAGAATGAAGAGATAGGAAGACTTAAAAAAGCTGAGAAGTTCCATGCGGTTACTTTTCCAGAAAGATGACTGCTTGTTTTGATGCTCTTCCAACTACTTAATTATCTACACTGAAAAAAAAAAACAAAACAATAGACTACTGCTGCTTCACAGTTCATGACGTCTTATGTTTAGCATCCTGTGTCCACACTTTCCTGAAGCAGATTGAGAGCACATGCAGAAGAACTAAGTGTATTTTCTTCCCACCAGTACCTCCTGCTCTTCACAGTACCATGAAACTGAAGTTCCCTATGGGAACAGTAATTTCATGTTTTATAAACTTTTCAAGCCAGCTTATTTCTACATTGTTCATTCACCTCAAAACACTGCCTCACTTGCTGCTGAGGGAAAAAGGGTTCAGTCACTGCAACCCCCTTTGCTTCTGCCTCTTCACTGGTCCAGTACCCCGAGACTCTGCTGTTACACTGTGGTACACTCCAGCATGGCTTCACATTTCACTAATCCTTGGATTTCACTGGTTGTACTCACTTATTTAGATATACAGGCACAAATATACCCTTATATGTAGCTTGGGCAAACAGACCTTGGCGGTGAAGGGAACTACTCTGCAGAAGAAAACTGCAGGACTCTTTCCATGCCCGCCTCTCCAAGATGCTATTTCATCACACCAACCCTTCCATGCTCATTCCCTGCTTGAAACTGAAGACCTGCATTGTTATTAGCATTAGACCATCAGCTGACTTCTTCCTTGCACCTCAGATGTAGACCTTGGCAGACACTACACAATCTGATATTAAGTCAATATTTGCCACTTTCCAGTGCTCTTTGAAGAGGAACTCTTCTTGATTAGGATCAGGATGAGTCAGGCTGCACCTAGGCTAGAGTCCTGCCCTGCTTTAATCTCTAATTAACCGTCTGTTTCATTTCACCCAAATATGTAAAAACATTGGTGTATAGACACTACCCAGATGTTTGCTCCCCGGTGTAAGTATTGGTGGTTTACCACATCCCGATCTTTAGGCCTGAATCCTGAAACAGTCCTGGGGTAGGTTTGAACTAGTATCTACAGACGCATTCACTGGCCCAGAGCTAACTGTTAGCTGATTACATTCCTCCTCCTGTTTTCACACAAGTTAATTTACACACACCAACAAAGGACAAGGAGAAGCGGGGATAAAACCAGGCAACACCAAAGGTACAGTGTGAAGGACATAACGATGAGATGGCCGAACACAGGCAAACTCGGGACATGAGTCCCTCAGGACAAACTCCACCCAAAGGTACCCAAGACATACCAGGCATCATCCTGATGGGCACCCACCCATGAGCTGTAGCAGCCAAAGGGAACAACCTTGTGTTCAGTGGTAGAAGAGCGTGCCCCCAGGGAGCTACAGTTATCTTCTGAAAAATGGATTCCCTTCTAATCTGGAGGAAAGGGAGAGTGCAGGGATTAAACCACAAGCCTGCAACTGGGAAGGAGCAGGGAAAGAAGGCAGCAGGGTTCAGCGCCCTTCCCTGCCCAACCCTTGGCCTCCCCACATCTCTGTGCAGCAAGGAGGAGAGCATTCCCCCTTTTCTATGGGGACCAGGTGGATAAATGCCTCTACAAAGGCTACAAAGAGTTTCTTGCTTGGGGTATTATCAGGGACCACCTACGTATCTTGGACGGTTCCCTAGAAAGCCGTGACGCGGCCGGAGCAGCACGCCAGCCCCTCCATTCCCGTGCCTCTTGCTGCCACCCCCTGCGCCTGTCACCCTCGCCAGCTGCCACCGCTGAACGTGGCACCGCCAGTGCCAAGAACAACGAGCCTCCGAGCGGAGCTGCCCCAGCAGTGCCAGCCCCTCAACCCTGCTCGGCTCCCTGCGTCTTTCCCGTTGATTTACGTATCTCCGCAATGTTATTTATCAACTGCTCCATAATTAATCAGACACAGAGCTTGGCAGCGCTAAATGAGCAGCCTGTCCCCAGCGCCCCACCGCCACCAGCCCCCTCCCCTCCCAGCTACCATGCTTTATCGCACGCCACAACACTGGAGCCTGCATTCAGTCGCTCCTCATAATAGCAGCCAGGGGGGCTTTTCAAATGATCTCATCTCACCGGGAGAGCAGGCACTCATCCTGCCAGACTGGCAGGAAGAGAGGAATTAGCATCCAGGTAAATGCCAGCTTCCTGCCAGTTATCCCACCAGCCACCTGGCTAAAGAGCTGCAGCCGCTCTGAAATGAAATAGCTTGCTGTTCTTTGCTTCACGACCTCTTCCTGCCCCTGCCACCCTGGCCTGTAACCTCTCCCCTTTCCATCAGATTGCTTTCCTCTTGCTTTCTCCCCTTGCCTCTCTCCCCAGCACCCGTCCTTCCAGACTCTGCTCTGCTTTCCAATACGTTTTTCTCATGTTGCCTTCTTTCTCTCATCTACTCTTGCCATTACTCCCTTTCTCCCCCACTCTCTCCTCACATAAGCCCCAGATCAAGGACATTGTATGCAAACAAAATTGCGCTGTGTTGTTTCCATGAGTAAAGACTTAAGAGGAACCTGGACTCCAAAAGTCCTTCAGCTCAAATCTATCAGATATAAAGACCACAGATCCTAATCCGCTAATAAAGTCAGATTAAAAAGCAAGGCTCAGGAGACATGGGTTATGTTCCTAGATATGGCATGCATGGACTGAGATGCTATTAGCACGACATGCTGCACCTCAATTTACCTGTCATTAAGATACAGAGGAGAGAGATGCTAAATGACCCAAACTGATACAGTGCCCCTGCTTGTAAAAGCACTCACACACTCAAGGTTAAAGTGGAAGACTTTAGAGACTGCCTAGAAATTTAAAATATCTCTCCCTTTTTTTCAGCATTGAGGTTGATTCACTCTCCTCAATCAACCTGTGGGAAACAAGGTGGGGACTGCAACATTAGGAAACCTTGACTTCATCACTCTAGCTTTATTCCTGCTCTTTTCATGTTAAGGTCCCCCCTGTGGGAATCATGCCTTAAAAAGGCTTTTGCAAGAGCGAGCTGTGATGCAGTGCAGACACAGCACTCACAGCGAGCCTGGGCACTGAACAAGGCCCTCCACCGGCAGAGGCATCACCTCGGAGTGACTACTGAGCAGCACATCTTGGCTTGCCACATCCTCTTACCCCAAAAACATAGGAAATGTGGGTGTTTTCCTGGACCTCAGCTGATCTCCCCAGGCTCCTTAACTCTCTAGCCACTAGCACACTGCCTAGCTAGCATATCATGAACATTGAACCCTTCTGAAATAAACCACCTTTTGTGATTAAGCTGAGGTAAGATCTACAGATAAACACCCAAGGTTAGGCAGGACTAAGGAAGAGAAGCATAAACTTTGTCCCAGTGCAAAACAACAACATAAAATTGTCAGCCTCTGCCCCAGGACAGCCTTGCAAGAAAGCTGCAGGGGAAGAGACCTGAGCAAGGGATCCTAACATAGCATCACCAATTAATACTAGCCCCCTCTCTTGGCCCACTGCACAGAAGTAAAACAGGGCTCATGTTAGTGATGTTTACTCAGATACTGAGCACAAAAGGTAAGGAGAGGAACCAGAGGGGTGATAAGAATTTTGTTGCAATCACTTGCCTATGCTTTTCATGCTAGAAAGAACTGGTTTTATCCTGCCTAAAGAGTAGAGGTAGGAAGCAAGAAATAAGAGAAAAAAACCTGGAAAAGTCTGTTGCGAAACTTTATTTATTTATTTAAAGGCAGATGGGGGAGTATAATGGGGAAAACAAGAAGAGAGATTGAAAGTAGAGGAAAAAATAGGAAGGTAAGCTGTAGAAAATTGAGCTAGTAGGAAATGAGGCAGAGATGTAGAAAGCGCTGTTCAAAAAGCTTTGATTTTAGCTCTACTATGCAGATGCTCAGCAGAATTTTTGCTGCCAGTGGTGGGATATTTTTGTTTCTCATGGATTTCTAGCTAACAATCCTGTACTTTCCCCTTGGCCGAGGGCATGGAGAGCATGTAAAATGCCAGCATTGCACCTCCTTGGATCCTTCTCTCTTTTTCTCTGTAGGACTTCTGCTCTCTGGGGGGTCTCTTGGAAAGGGTGCAAAAACAGCAGTTCAAAAAGCATTTGAGAAATATAGTTGGGCCTAAAAGTCTCAGGTGGAAGGAACATTATCCAAAATGGGAACTAATTATTTGGTGGATTAAGGCCACTGGCTGGGTCTGCAGAGTTAGCAGATGGACAAGAATGCGGTGGAGTCCTTTTTCAGGATGGATGGCATGGTGTGAACATCTGTCTGCTGCAAGTAGGAATATGTTCCAGGTCCACTTGGTCTCAAAAGCAGAAGTGCAACCTTCTACTTGGACACAACTCACAGAAACCAAAACTGCACTGAGGGGCTTTTTCATGTGGTGAGATCAAAGGGCTGGGACTTGGCTTTGCATAAGGGGTTTGGATGAGCCTCATGGCGCTGAAAAAGGAGAACGGCTTAGATAGAACTATAAAAGTCATTACTATAAAGACATTACTTTGCAAAACCTTTTGCCACTAGGTTATGACTTTGAATCCCATGCATTCTGGCAGCACATTAAAATCATTACCATTGCCATCTGACCACTCTGTGGTGGTCTCTGTGTGAAGAAAGTTTTGTGGCCTTTAGTCAAATCCCAGTGAGCACATTTAAATCACTAGCAGCACTGAGTGTAAGGATACCTGATCCAGTTCTACTAGGCTGGAGTAAAGTCAGAGCAAATTGACACAAATGGGAGATCTACCCTATAAGATATCCCAGGAGCTGGGATAGATTAAATAGATTTTTCCTATCTAAGGACCTATGAAGTCCTTAGCAGGAAGGTGTTTCAACCTATGAAAAGATTAGGATTAAACTAAACAGCCCTAAATGCACATAATCCCTTAGTTGAGGTCTGCCATGTCAACTAGAAAACATACTATATACCACTACAGCTCAGCAACTGGAGCTTCAAGTATTCCCAGAAGGGCCATCCTGTAGTTGGCATATGACAAATACATGGCAGTTTGTAAAGACATGCAACAGATTATCAGTAAAAGAATCACACATTTTTCAGCAGCAAATGCATAGGCTAATGGAGTTGCTCCTTCTCACGTGTGGTTGCTGGGGACAGCTACTATAGAAGGATAAAACCACTGGTTCATTCATTGGAGCAGAGAGGGCCCAGCTCCTTGGAAAGTCCTATGCAGGAACTGCAGCAGTGCTTGGCCAAAAAGGCAGGAGGAAACTAGTGGAAACCTGATCTCTCTCCTCCTCCTCCCACATAAACACACAGTTTTTCATAGTAGCCAATAATGGGTACCACCAACTCTGCCCTGACGTTACGCAAAGATCGCTGCCGCATCGAGCAGAGGCGCACGCAGATCAGCTGTAAATGAGCTAGCTCAGATATCGGAAGCCGTCGGCGCTTAGGTTGAGCCAGTTTACCCTGCACACAGACACAGCACGGCACTAGAAAACCACGATATGCCCACAAGGTTTTGAACTCCATTGATCTTCGTAGTAATGAATTTTGCAGAGGAAAAGGGCAAGGAGAGTGGAGGAATGCAGACGCATAGCACGGAGGGGCTGTGGCAGACCTTCCCAAGCCCATGTCCTGCTTCCAGCGTTCCCACCACCTTGCTGTCCTCATCCTTGCAGCACATCTCCTTCCCTCACAACCCTGCAACAGCCGTTTCCCCAGTGGGCCCAGACACATCACAACTTTTTAGCGGCCCAAATGACAAGGCAGAGGAGGACTGTCTGAAAACGACAAACAGAATTAGCCTGGTGTTATGCAGGGCGGCAGCCAGAGCCAGTGCTGCTATTTACAGGGGACACAGCTTGCAAAAAGCAAACAGCTCCCCATGGCCCATGGGGGCTCTGCTCTAACTAATGTGTCGTGTGACACTGAAGGCAGATAATTAATCTCCTATCACACCACCTGCCCGCACCACCCCTTTCCCTTATCCAATATCTTCCTCCCTGTCCCTCCATTTACAGACACCATTTACAGAAAGGAGTGAAGTTTATCACTGCCACCTATTGGCATTTGCCCTGCAGGAAGAACATGGGGACGTGGCAACGCTATGCCCAAAAACTTCACCACTTCTTTAATGTTACGGCTCCCTGTAAAACTGTAGACACGTTGGTGCTCAGTGGGTAAACACGCAGCATGCAATTCTGGATGGATCTGTAAACTAAGAGCAAAGCTGCATTAGCAACAGTACCGTACGCAGCCAGTCCCCTTGCTAACAGTTTTGGTGGTGGTGGTTTGGTTTTGGGGTTTTTTTCCCCTCTCTTTTTCACTTGTAGGACCTAAGACCAGCACTGCACTCTGTCATGTGGATATAGCAACTCACTTGAAGCCAGCTAAAGCATCTTTGATATTACACAGCATCAAATGTTTTGGACATACCCTGCAGGTCCTTATAATCAGTGCAGAGCTCTCAGTACTGGAAGCCAGTCTTATAAGGCACTCTGGGGGCATCTGTACTGAACTAAATTTGGGATATCTGGCACAGTTCTGTATTAAGGTCAATTTTACTTAGCTTTAGCCATCCGGGCAAAAGGTCTGTTTCCCTGCTGTGTTCTGTAACACACATACAAGCACAATGCAGAAAGCATTTTAAGTTTTCAAGTAAATCTACCTCCTGCTTTGAAGCTCAGAAAGTCAGGCCTGAGGTGGGGTTTGACACCAGCACTGGAATAGAGGCGAGGCAGGAGGAGCATTGCTGGTCAGAAGTTGGGGGCACTGACAGAGCTGTATCAGGGAAACTCTGAACTGAAATACCAGGAGGGCTGCAGGGCAGATGGAGGGGCACTGGCAGACTTGTCGAGACGGGCAAAGCTGTTTGCACATCCTTTACACAGAACATGCCTGGATGCAGTCACTGATGCAAGTCCCTACTTGAATAAAAATCAAAACTAAAAATAAAGCAGCTGAAGAGAAAGCCATACCTTGTTCTTTAAAGCTGACCTTTCCCTTTCTCCAGCATAGTTAGATCCCTTACAAGATTCGGTATGTTCAAGAAGAATTTTTTAAAAACATTTTTACAAACATGTTCTGCATGACCGCTTCCACTAATCGTGCCGACAGGGGCGATCAATGCCTTTAAAGGAGATTTGTGGAAACCACAAAGAGTCAAATGCTGCCACTATGGAGATAAATGCCCCTTCAGTTTCTCAGCTGCCGCTCACCACAACACACCTCCTCAGGGAAAGGTTTTACTCCAGACCCAGCTTATTATTAAGACGGGGCAGAAGTTCAGGACCGACTCACAAGGAACCACTTCCCACCTGGCTTTATTTCTCAACAGAAAGTACTGTGCTTAAAACACTACTACAGACCCTCTTACACTGCACTGGATCATTAATTCAACATTGATCCAGAGGAAGCACGCGCACCACGTCCTACAGCACCCTGCTTTTGAAGGTCTCCCATTCTCTCTATCGACCAGGCTGAAGGTTGCTTAAGTTAGCAAGAAGAAACAAAATTTCAACTCCACCGAATGTCAAAGGGATCTGAAAAACTGTGCCTTTTTTTTTTTTTTTTTTTTTCCCCTTCAAATTTAAGATCAGGATTTCGGTACATTCTCCCTGATTAGCTCTTTACACGTGAAACATTTTCACTCATCTCTTTTCATGAATCAGTTTGGGCAGCAAGTAATCTGGATAGAGGCCTGTACGCTCAAAACAGATAACAAATCAAGCTATTCAAGATTAAATGCATTTCCCTGATTCCCACTATTTTAAAGGCCAGAGTTCTATAAAATAGTACCAGATGTTTTAATTAGCAGAAAGCAACAGCATATTCCCGCACAGCATGTTCCAGAAGGGATACTGAAGCGACAAAGTAAAAAATCTCAACGCAGAATGAATGCATGTTTCATTAGCCATCTTTGACTGCTTCCCCTGCACTCTGCCTACGAGCCTGCCTTTCCTAGGACTCGTTCCAAAATATTACTTCAAGTAAATTTTGTTTTGTTCCTTACTGTTCCCTGGAAACCTTATAAATATATTCCACTGGTGTTTCTCAACTTCCCCTACTCAATCAATCTTTGTCCCAACCCAAATCTATTTCACTTCATTTGAAGAAACGAACTCTGCCTTCTGATCTAACAGACACTCCACTAGAGATGCAGTCACTGCATATTTTGCAGTGTGTTTGAACCCATGGACACAGCAAGGCAGAAATTAATACTCAACCTAAAACATTCATAAAATAGTGTTTCTTACATGGGCCACAAAAACCATGGGGGGATGATGCAATATGATACAGTGGCAGCTCTGTTGTTTCTTAGCTGGTGAGGATCTCAATATAAAATTTCGCAGACCACCTGTGTGCACAGGCAAGCGTATAAGACAACAGGGATTTCAGGGAACATCATACAAAGCAAGAACATTATGGGTTATTTTTTATCAAGATGATACCACTAAGAAGAGACTACTTTGGTGTTATATGTTGGAAAACAGAAAAAGTGACCATTACCTCATAAAAGACCTTATATGAGTCCAGAGGAGGCCACAAAGATGATAAAAGGGCTGGAGCACCTCTCCTACGAAGACAGGCTGCTCAGCCTGGAGAAGAGAAGGCTCCAGGGAGACCTTATAGCGGCCTTCCAGTACCTAAAGGGGGCTACAGGAAAGCTGGAGAGGGACTTTTTACAAGGGCATGTAGTGACAGGACAAGGGGTAACGGTTTTAAACTGAAAGAGAGTAGATATCTGGAAGAAATTCTTCCCTGTGAGGGTGGTGAGACAGTAGAACAGGTTGCCTAGAGGGGTTGTGGCTGCCCCCTCCCTGGAAGTGTTCAAGGCCAGGTTGGACGGGGCTTTGGGCAACCTGGGCTAGTGGAAGGTGTCCCTGCCCATGGCAGGGGGGTTGGAACTAGATGGTCTTTAAGGTCCCTTCCAACCCAAATCATTCTATGATACCTTTTCTCCTAATGTTCCCCATTTTGCCCCCATAATGAGGAGCTGCATGCCTGTCCCTGAAAAACTGAGGATAGGCACTGAAATCCCCCTGATGGCTACTGGACAGGTGCAGTGCACTTTCTAGCACATTGTGGTGCCACGCTCGGTGACAGCATTCACACTGTCCCCACAGCACAAAAGGGAAATATTTCTGAAGATTTTACTGAAGGTTATGAAGCTCTATGGGGGATGACTATCCCCAAGTGTAGGAGTCTGGGCCGCGCTGAGGGGAAGTTAGTGCAGGCAGAAGAATGCAAGAATGAAGACAAGGCCAGCAAAATAAGGCTGGCAAAAACACACAAGATAGCAGATAAGTGAGAAACGTCAGCAAAAGCACACAAGTCTGAGCAAAACAGGGTTTGAGACAGGGGAGTTTTTGGCAAGTTTTGGGCTTTACGTGCTAATTGCAATTAACCAATGCAAATGCTTGTAGAGGCGCATGAACAGCGCGTGTAGATAACCTGTAGCCTTTTAGAAGATAGATGAGTGCATGTACGGAACTTAGTAGGATATAAATGTAACTAGGACTGGAAAAAAAAAAAATATATATGGACGATCTGATCATCGCATTGGTGTTGTTCGTTCCTGTTCCCGCATGGAGAAATAAGGACCCCAGCTAATGGTAACCCCGACACCCAAGGAAAGAGCTGTCCCTGATACCAAGATTATATTGGTTTTTCCACCATCTGCAGAGTTCTGACTGTGTTGTTCTTTCCTTACAAACCTTCATAGTTGAGCAGGCAGTTTTGAAAATCTTGGGCTGACAAAATAATACCACCAAAAGGGTATCTGTAGTGGAAGAAATACACATCCAGGAATTCATTCTCTTCTCTACAGTGAGATAAGAGTAGTAAGAAAAAAGCCAACACAACTAAAACATTTACCACTTCAAAATATTCCAGTGAAAAGTGGAAAATTAAGAAGGACAAATAAAACACATGTAAGTTCTGGCTAATGAAACCCGTTTGCTTCCTGAAATAAGTTTAGAGTAAAATCCAATGTTCAATTCTCACTTTATCTTCTTGGAAATCCAGTAGTGTTGCACTGCTGCGTCTTTCCAGGAATGCAGAGAGCTGGGACAATCTGCATCGTTGTTCCTCTCCTGCCTCTCTTACTCTCCCCTTGTTTATTCCTCTCTCCATCTGCTTCAGTGGCTTATTTCTGATTTCTTCTGTCCTTTGAAGTTATCAGGAGTAAGACACAAGATTGATTCTCCAGGTCAAACTGTTCCTCATCAATTATAGTAAACAAACCAGGAACGTGTTTTCAAGCCTGTCAGTCTCCTTTCCGTCTCTCACACACGCACACATAGATGTCCTTCTACTTCCAAGGAAAACAGGAGCTGAAACGGGTCATTTGTTATTTTCTCTTTAAAGACAACCATGGTCACATTTCTCCAATTTAATAACTCCTATGGAAGGCGACATCTCTTGATGAGAAACAATACCTGGTATTGATACAAACAGATAGGATTACAGATACAAAATCTAAATCCATCCATTTCTGACAATTCATAATTATTTAGTTCAGAAGTTCTGGTTCGCTTAAAGAGAGAGGATTAGGGGTCAGGGAAAGAACAGCAAATTGTGCTGATGAGAACTTTTTAATCAGAAAACCAATGGCACGGGGATTGGGTTCCAAAATGGCTATGAGGAAATAGCTGAAAGAAGGGGTGGAGCAGAATGAGAGAGAGAGATCAAGAAAGAGGCACTAATCCCTAACCTTTTTTTAAATCTTTCTTTCCTTAGCTGCTTACAGCACAGCTTTTTCCCTCAGCAACTCCCAATAGCCCCAGCCACCTCCATGTAAGTTTTCCACCAGTAGTGCCCATCCTGTTCAGCAGAGGAGTCACTACCCCTCCCCTTCAGACAGAGCTGCACTGGTGCATGAAGCACTGCAGATGGGTGACACAACCCACCCGATGCTGCCATCATGCTGCCAGTGGCACTAAGGGCTTGGTTTTGCCCAAGGCTAATGGTGTGGGCACAGGGTGCTCCTCACTTGGCAGCCCTCAGTTGATTATGGCACCGGGGTAGCCAAGGTGGGCCCATGCTGTCCCTCCCTCCTGCCAACAGACACATCTATCTCCGGGGGAAGGGATCTCCCCTCACCTTTTCAAAGGACCAACAATGACTTGCAATCATGACACGCTGTTGCATCTCTGACGCTTTCTCTGCTGCAGTGCAATAACATTATATTCTATTTCTGTGCTATCAGCTTCTAGAGGAAACACTATTACAAGCACCTTTTTCTGGGACAAGCCAGCTTCTACCTTCTCCCCGACCACAAGGCAAAGCCACTGCACAATTGTATTTACAAGACCCTCTGCACTGCCCTGGGAATGCTGGCACCATCACAAGTGAAGCATTACAACATCCCAACACAATCGCAGGAGAGCTGAGACCTCAGATCTTCGGCCCTAAGAAGGCTATTAAAGACTATGACAAATACTTGTTTTAAAACATAACTCCCATGCGGGATCTAGACGCCTTTCTGACAAGGCAGGACTGCTCCAGAACCCAATTGCTTTCTGAAATAACGAAGGCCAGTGGGGAGCCAAGATCAAAACCATGCTGAGTAGCAGTGAGCTACAAAAAAACTTTGGAAATCTCCTTTGGCCATCCAGAGTAGTGGGAAAGGGACAACCCAAGAAACATCCCTCAAATCCCACCTTTCTCTACCATCAGCACCACCCAGGTGCTGACGATTGACGTGGGCTTCCTATAGCAGGCTGTCTGTCATCATCGCTACCAAAACGCTCTTCCCCAACACTTTCGCTCTAGCCCCGTAGTCCTTTCTAGGAATTGTGTATTTTGACCTCTAGCACTAAAGACTAGAGTCTTGCTATGGGCTACTTCATCTCATAGTGCCTCTGAGTTCTCTGACAATACAAACATCTGTCTAACTGGCATATGTACATTCTATGACAATCAAGCATGTGAATTTGAGGGATCCTTAACAGAGAGTAGTGATGCTCAAATAAGCTTTGGCTGTTTTTACAAGCATTAAACTAGTGTGCTATTGAATACATGCCAAAAGTGGAAGAGATCCATGAGGTTCCATATCCTCTCTAAATTGAGAAAATTGTTATAAAAACACAGAGAAGTCTGGAAGAGCAAAACCCTAAAAAACTAAACAAGTCCTGACTCCAGACTTTTCACAAGTTTTATGTCTTTTTTCCCCTTTCTTCCTTTCATTTAATAATAAAAAAAAAAAATTAATAAGTGGAATGTTCTGTAGTAACTTTGAAAGAAGTAATTTAATAAAAAAAATTCAGAGTGCCTCAAGTTAATTTAATTCAATCCTAGGCTCATGCTGCTGCCAAATTGCACATTTCAAAACTGCACAGCCAAAGAACTTTAGGTGCCCTCTGAGAACGCCTGAAGTGAAAGAAAAGGCAAGGAAAAAAAGACCCATGAAAGCAAATGAAGGCAAAAAGCTTGTTGGGGGTTGGAGGGAAAAGAGAAGGAAGAGGAAGTTTCAATTAATGTGAAAGTGATTTTATGCTTAAGAACAATAGTTAGGTAGAAGTGTCACTGGCATTTATTTAATTATTTAACACCCTTTGAAGGGAAGAGAGAGTAGGTCAGGTCAGTCAAGATGAGGAAAGCTCATCAGTAAAGAATAACTAGCTTGCAAAATGAAAGTACAGCATAGCAATAGAGTCCCAAGGGTCAGGGCTTCAAGTGAGAGAAATCAAGGCACTCTGAACTAAATTCTTCCCTGAGACGTATTCAGCAAGGGTCTGTAGGCTTTAGTGGGAGCCCTGCAGACGTGCATCCTGAGACACGATCCAGTCTGGAGACTGTGAACGCACCTTATGGGTCTGATCAACTCCCACTGAAGCAAAAGCACTGTGACAGCAGGACTGATTACAGTGCGTTGTTAGGTGACATCTGAGATAGCTAAGAGGCCATAGCGGACAGATAGTAGGCAAGAAAACATCTTAGAAATGCTCAACTATAATTCAATGCTGTAGTGTCCCAATGTCCTGCACCAGAGAGAGTCTGGGAATTAAGAGGTGGGATGCAACTTTGGTCTCCTAATTTTGCTCTGGAAAAAACAACGCACGATGCATTACCAAGGCAAGGTGTTTTTCACCAGTCTCTGTCTATCCATAGAAGTTCATGGATCACGTTGCCACCATATTGTGGGTTAAAACCTGTACTCAGAAGCCTGCCACATGAGACGCAGTATGTAGGTTATGAATAATGTTGCTAGCAAGTAACTTCCTCCATCTCACAATTACCACAGCTAAGCAGAACTACCTATCATCACTTCTGTCCTCTCTAGCCCCTGGGTCCCTCTTGGTGTCATCCATCTGTTTACAACAGGGGGGTTTAGGCGTTAAGCCCTTCAGAGCAAGGAGTGTTGATTATTATAAATGTGTGCCAACGTTCCTCCATGGTCTCAAAGCTTATGAAAAGGATTACGACGTGACTGCCAGCAATACCAGAGGACTGGATTTGATGACCCAAAGAGGTCCTTTGGAGCCCTATACTCCTAATCACTACTGCATTGCTTTTACTATTGGTCCTAATCTTATTGTTTACTTTTTTGAGCAGGTGAAGGTAAATTCTACTAGCTTGTTTTAAGTTCAAGGTTACAGCAGCTCTGATTGCGAAAGTATCACATCCTAAATAAGCAATACAGATTGACCAAAGGCCTTAGACTGTCTGCTACGATTTCCTCTTAAGGGAGATACAGTTTAAGCTGGATGTCATTGGAAAGTCCGTACTTTCAACAAGATTTTTGATAAAGCCACATAATTAACAAACGACCTTGATGTTATCATACCAACTGGGCACGTTTTCCATTGTAACAAATACCTCAGCTAGTATCAGAAGACTGCCCAGCATTCTTTTTACACATATATAAGAATACATGAACATAGAGAACTACAACATTGATTTTTATATATATATAAAACCCTTACATATAAATATGTATATATAAGTATATAGAATCAGTGCTTCCCAGATCATATTGTTTCTCTTTTATTTTTTTATCCACTTGCTCCATGTTTTGGGTCTTTCACAGTCTATTTCTCCCATATGCTATCTGCTTCGTTAGAAAAGCCAGCTACAAGAGGTGATGACCCAAGTTCTTCAAATGCGTAGGCATACATAGGAAACAGTTTCCAGCTACAACAAAAAAAAAGGGTGCAAACTTGGTCCCAACTTCACCCCATTTTATGCAGTCTTTGCATCCCCCACACTCAACAAGCTGATCATTTGATTGTAACTTAGAACTGGCTCTTTCTGAACTATAAAGAACTTCACTATTTCCATGGACAATCAATACTATGGCAACAGATCGAGTTCCAGTAAAATAGATTTATAATATATACACTACTATTTACTGGCTTTTCTAATATTTACTGTGGCATCCGAAAGGGCTTTACACGCATCTCTGAAGTTATCCCCCATTTGGCATCTAGGGAACAGAAGTCCATATCCTCTAAGATAATTAGATACTTAATGATCTACGTGTCTATTTACTTTTTGAGGATCTCGGCTGCAGAGAATATTAAGTGACTTACCCAAATGTCATACAAAAAGGTTGTGGTAGTGCCTTAAAAAAAAAAAAAACAGAACCAGAAACCAATCTCCTAAATCCATATACTTTGTCTTAACTACTATCCTTGTGAATTACACTGTTATATAATGTAATTAGGAGAAAATAGCAAGTTCTATTCTAGGAACTTCTAATCAGCGACAAGCACTGCACTCCTAACGATCTCATTAGAAAAGAAATGCATAATTGCACGGTAGCACCATCTAGCAAACTACACCTCCAGCCACAGGGGCAGCCCTTTCCCAGGTAGACAGCACAACTTCGAGTGAGACCACTTCTGCTACAAGTAACACCAGGAACACTCACAAGTAAGAAGTAAGAAGGATGTTGTCTCTACTAAACATGAAGTAAAGGCTTTAAAAAAATAGAAGGAGGAAAAGAAAACTTTATTACCAAGGTATTGTTTGTTGAGAATAAATACTAAACTGGTGCTTTGCTGCTGTCCTCGAGCGCAGAAATTTTATAAGCAAAGCCTACTTCCAACAGGAATAGATGTAGAGACCACAGACTTACAGGCACCTTAGATCTTGATCTAATCTTTGCAAATACATTCCTATCCAGTGATCCCTATGTACATTTTATTTATACCCACCTATTCTTCATTTGCACATTTCAAAGCAAGCACCTCACTGCAACACCAAAAATGAAAGAGCCCAAACTTTCTGCCATATCTTTAGAAATTCAGTAGATCTCAAGCCACCCACCACATGCTTGATGCTACAGTGAACACTATGACCCAGCCCCACCAGAGGATGGAAGAGCAGGCAGCTGGCCCAAATTCCCAGTCAGAGCAGACATCTGGCATCATCAACAGCAGCCCTTATAGACCATGGCTGAGCTGTAAAACCTGAATTAGGTTTGAAGTCCCCCAAACTGTGAGAGTAGTGTGGTCTAGATTTAGTATTTGAAGTCATCACTGGATTTAACAGGGCACTTTCCTTGGAAAGTCCTGCTTGAGCAAGAAAGAGTGAGCTCCAGTGGCAGGGATCACAGCTACAGCTATGGGCTAACAAGGTGGTCCTGCAAGATCTCTATGCAGTAATGATTTAGTATCTCATGGCACATGGGGAAACAGTTTAAAGTTCCCAAAACAGACATAGTAGCCACTGAAGGGTATTTGCAAGCTCTTTCACAGCTTCCTCTGCTACCATCAGCAAACTCCTACTTGAGTGTGCCGCTCTGTAAAATGGGAATTTTACAGCCCCGCAGGGAAGATGTGAAGGAGTAAAGCACCAAAGCGAGGAGTTAGGCATCTAAAAGCTTTATTGATCCGGGTCTAAGTATAACATATTATTGGACTCCATGTTAGGTCATATCTGGGAGCCTAAGAAAAGCAGCCGTAAGAGGCAGCAACAGGATTGAACTCTAAAGTAAGGAAATAATGTATGAAAAATCATGAACTGAAATGCTTTAACCTACGAAGGCAAGGACAAGAAGTGGTTAAGAGGGGATTTTGCTTAAGCACAGAGAAGAAAATCTTCAGAGATACAAATCACGACTGCTGATGATTCTGTTTTCCTCCTGACACAGATAATGGGATAAGTGGGCATGCATGGAAATCACAGAAAGGAGAATTTCTGAGGAAATGAAAGCCTTTCACAAAGCCAGCTCCATTATACCATTTTCCCCTGTGCCTCCTGCTGGGAAAGGCTGGGAGTACAGCTACCCTCAGCTCCTTCACAGCCCACAGGAGAAGCTGGGAGCTCTCCTCTGCCGGGGAACATGCCCTAAGCCCTGATCTGCCCTGTTCTGCAAGCAGCCAGGCCTGGAGCAGCTCCGAGATGCCCCCCAGCTGCCTCTCCCACCTCATTTCCTAATGCACTCTTCACAGGCAGAGGCAGGGACTGGAGTAACTAGGAGGTCTCGCCCTGCTCCATCCTGGCTGGGATGCTCAGGCCATGAAATAGGAGAACATCAGTGTCCCAGTCCTGCCTCTGCTGCCTAAAGGGAGGTGCTGAGACTGGAACAGGCTCTGAGAGAGTCTCCCGCATGCTAGTCCTCATGCAGGAGAAAGCACAGAGCGAATAAAGCAGCATCCTTCCTGCACTGGGCAAGCCTGCGTCAAAGCTCATTCACTGATGTGCAAAACCTAAATCTCTGTGAGGCTCCTCTTCTTCTTTATTTTTTTTTTTTTTTTTTAAATTCTCCCCACCCCCAGTCACTCTCCCTCTTTTTTGGACGTTGCCATGGAAACTGCATCTGGTTTCCATTCTCTCCCTTTCCGTCATGTCCCTGCTCAGAGTCAGAGGCAGCATCTGAGAGACATTGATCAGTGATGCAATGAGCCAGCCCCGTGGGAACCAGGCTGGCCTGCAGCACCGCCTACGTAAGCCCAGGGCTCCCAATCACCACCTTCCTCACAGAGAAGGTCCAATTTTACTATTCCTTGGGCAAGTTTAATCAAAAATCAGGTAGGACCAGGCCCTTTAAGGCACCATTCTTCAGAGGGTCAATAGGAACGTCCTCATACACACACACATCAAGCCCTCAAGTAGCTCTGTCAGGAGATGCTGGGGTTATTCCCATGTCCCTGTACACATTAAAGTCTACCACCAGCTGGCTACAAAGAAGTCTGTGAGTCACTGATGTGCTATTTCTCTTTGAAAGGTAGCCTATACCCCACACCACCTGCCCCATCCCCTCCTGAGGCTGCTAAAGCAGTGATACTTTTTTTTTTTGGTCTTGCGTTAGACCACATACACTGGCAAGCCTAAGGCTTGATCCCTCATAGCCAATACACCTGCACCCCACTCTTTTGTGCCTTACTGCTGCTGTCTGATTTCCCATCAGCTCTCTTACTGCAAGGGAGTGCAAATAAAGTAAGTAACCAAAACCAGAAACAGCCGCGCTAACACACGAAGTCAGTAGAGCAGTATTTCCATTAGGAAGTGTTTCAGATGGCAAGCCACAACAACAACAAAAGGCCAAAAAAAGGGAAGGCGCATCAGTAAAGACAAAGCAATCTCAAAGGAAGGAAGGATGAAAAAATGTTGAAACAGGGCCAAGAGAAAGACTGGCCTGCTTTTTTAATTTCAGCTTGCTCCTAGCTGAATCCCTTTTCCTTCAGCCTCCTCCCACCACCTCCCCGAAGGGTACCGCTGCCTCCTAACACACTGATGTGCCAAGGAGCCCTCTGACAGCTCTCTATTAATTAACTTCATGCCGATACAAATTTTATTTAAAGTTAAAAAAATCCAATTCACATTGATCCACCTTCATTGCTCCATCTGGCTGCCAATCAATGGCTGCTCGGCTTTACCTGACAAGGGAATAGATCTCACAGCTTCACGCAGAAGGGAGCGCTTGGGAAGTGGGAAATGAAAGTACTCTCTTTGGGCCTCTCCCCCATCCTACACCCATTCTGGAGGGAGCTATATCAGTGTCCTTCCTCCTTCCCTGATTTTCCTCTATCCTCCAATTTCTCTGCAGACCTCCCACTCCTGACGGTATGAGATTCTCTCTGTACCAATTGCCCAGGGTCCCATTGTCCCAGCCCAGAAGGGGGCTCTTCTCATATGGCAGACCAGGTTAAAAGTTCATACAATGCACAGGGCTCAGTGGAGACAAGAGAGGGATGAATTGGCCCCCTGTGTTCAGACTTCTGACAAGATTTGCTGGATTTCTCAATGGCAATTGTCATTTCACTCTCAGAGGGAAAAGCTTTGTCTCCTCCCCTTCTCTCTGCCCCAGGAATCGATATGGCTTCTACAGAGAACAGCCTTTCCCAAACAATGCTTTGTCCCTTAGGCCTTGTCTGCACTAAGAAAATTGGTAAGCTTTTTCTTTTTTTCCTGCTCTGCAAGTAGCAAAATAAGATGCTGGAGAGGAGACATAACACAGACATCATCACCCAAGGATCAGAGAGGGGCTGCTGGTCCCATACAGTCTACACAGTAGCTTTTACTTTCAACATTACTGGCTGCTAACAGTCAGGGCGAATAGTCTAGCTCTGGTGGAGTTTGGCTAACATATGCCAGCACAAACCTCAAGCTGGCCTTTCTCCTAATGTTTAAAGTTAGTTGACTCATCTGTGACCCAGAAAGAAGCTGAAGATGCATTACCTTGCATCTTTACACTATGAGAAAAGTTATTTTACAAGCAGTTTTAGTTAGTGCCCTCTTTCTAAACTCACTGAAAAAAATTCATATTCTTCTACTATAGGCAAAGTTTTCAGTTTGTCAGTACGGCACTGAGAGGGCTCAACAAACTTGTTTTATAACTGAGATTCTAGAATCTCACAGCTCAGGAACTTCAGTGTTAGCAGACATAGGCAGGACTGAAAGAGAGACTATTTCAGCAAAAATATCCAGCTTTAGCCCTCATGGGAAAGATGTAGAGAGAAGATGATAATAGGCTACCTGTGGGCAACGCCCTTGAAGCCATCATTAAAATCCCACCTTTGAACTACCTGGTGATATGCCTGTCTGATGGAATCATACCATTTCTGCCAACCGACAAATCCTGCTGGCCTGAGACGTCACGTATGCAGGGTTTCTTTTGAAGAACACCCTCAACCATTTTGGCACGGACCAGACGACGCGGCAAGCTCTGGCCATTCTCTACAGCCTACATTGTTCTCGCCCACTGGGCCAAGGCAGTTGCTTGTCTGCTCACACTAAGTGGGGCACCCAACCTACAGGGTTAATGTCTTACGTGCAGAAGTCTTCGCATGCACGTGCACGTGTAATTCACTGTCTTAAAAGACAATAATATACTGGCTTACATACAACAGCTTCTATTTGTGGGTGAGCAGTAAAGGGAAGGATAAATCCTCCACCCCTGCCAAAGTGAAACAATGTGAACCAGGTAAACATGTCAGACTGCTTCCTCTAATTTAGCTTATGTTTATATGCTGGGCACACACTGATGGGTATGGCTATAAACCTAATACAAGCTGCAACAGAGGAGGCTGGATACCCCTAAAATGGCACTCTAAGTGCTTGTTGGATACTGTAACAGCATGGCTTGTGCAACATCACCATGAACACTCGCCATCCCTAAGCCTGAATAAATGCAATACAGGCTTGAACTACAGAGAAAGGAAATGAGCAGGCAGGAGAAATGGAAGACAGGGAGGCTTATTATGTCTTGGGTTCCTGGAAAAAATTATTACCAACTTGATTTTCTTGCCCACTCACAAATGTTTAGGATTAATTTTGGTAACACAGAATCCTCTCATTGCAAATAAAGTAATTCTGATGCCTGTGGCCTATTTCCTGATGGCAGATACCTTATTAACGAACCTGTTTTGATACTCGGTCTTCTATAAAATAGAAGAGGAAGCCACAGGGTATAGTGAATCCAAGTTTACTTCAGAAATGGATTGCAAGTTCAGGATGGGCCAAGTGGGAAACCTTGTGTTTGATTACTCTCCAGCAGGCTGGAATTTGGAGGAGGTCAGGATTTGGAAGCAGCTTCAGAAAACATTTTGGAGGAAGAAGGAGCTTTGTAACAGGAGCTGCTGGAAAACTTTAGTGGGTTCTCAGGTAAATAGCTGTGCCCACATCTGGCCCAAGTGGGTATTGCTTTGTCTCTCTTTGCTTGGTAGCACAAGCAGCAAGTTTGTTTTGAGGCTCTATTGAGCCATTGCTAGCCACTGGGTCACAGGCTTCCTCTGCTTGGTAAAAGTATCTTTAACATCTAAAGATCAGCAGAATCTCAAGTTCCATCTGGTGGCCATATCACTCCAAAGACACCAGGGTTGTTATCTGAAGATAAGAGGGTCCACATAACTCAGCCCTACAGCAATACCATAGCACTTTATAGCCTGAAATGTTTATCTTTCTGAAACACCCGTCTAGCTTAGAATTTTCATTGCCAGAGTGGGCATTAAAGCACAACAAAATTAAGGAATTCTTTCCAGATAACATGAAAAGGCCCACAGAAGATCAGGAAGCTCGACCTTCAGCTCCCAAGTCCCAGGCTAGTGTCTCATCCTCCTTCCTTCATGGTCTGAGTGTAGCTCCTATATCCCAGCTTTCTGAGAGACCTGCAAAGTAGCTGTGGATATAACTGCTACAGCAACGAGCCAACACATTACCCACAACCCTTCTCACACCCATCCTCCAGGTCTCTCTGCTGACCCCCTCTTCCCTTTGCTTATTTGCTCTTTGTCTACTTTCCCAGGGTCTCTTTTTGCCTCTCTCATCTTGCAAGTACAGAGATACACACCATCTATGCAGAACTAGAAAAGAAATATCCACAGGCTGCTGAACTTGCTCGTTGGAAGCAAACAGCCACAGCAAAGCAAATAGCCCTGGCCCTCACAAACCTGGCTTCAGACAATGAATCAAAGGTACTTAAGCTGGCATTAAACCACCCTGGGCTTTTGGAGCTTGCTGGCAGAAAAAGAAAAGCTGAAAGAGAAAAGGAAAAAAAAGAAAGGAGGTAAGAATTATAAAACCTCCCAGACCCCACAAGTAAGCTAAAGAAGTCAGAGGGACAACAGCGCCTTTGGTGTTTGCTTTGATAAACATCGCTCCCCGTATAGCCTCTGAGGGACCACCCTCCACTCCCCCAGCACCCTGCTTTGGGCCCCTCCTTGTCTCCTTCCCCCAGTCCCTCAGACACATGCAGCACCGTGCCTCCCTGCCTTTACTGCTCTCTTTCAAACACACCCTTTCCTCTTTTTCTCCAGCTACTCTTACCCCTTAACTCCATCCCTGTCTCAGGCTCCTTTCTTTCACAGGCCTTGATAGAAAGAAGCAGGTTTGAAATTAGCTGTTATTCAATCCCAAATTACTGACCCTTGGGGGCAGGGGCTGCTGTATGCTCTTATAGTGTCCCAGTCACCACTTAAGGCCTTTTGATATTGCTACAGGAACCACATCTAAAGCCAGAAGGGGTCATCTGGGCTAATATAACCTCCAGGATAACATGGGCTAGAAAGCAACTCAGCAATTTCAGCACTCAGTGGAGAAAGTTGTTTGCGTTACATCATCTCTTAGAAAGGTACCCAGTTTTGACTAAAAGACTCCAGCTGAAGGACTGTCTACCATAAAACTAGTCAGACCAGCTGGTATCGTCCTTTTTAACTTCTGCCTCATTTCTAGTAAAAATTCGTCCACCCTCAGCTTCTGATTGGTATGTACCATTATGCTTATGCCTAAAATCATCATATTGTCAGAGCTTGTCAAAACCTTTCTTTCTCTTCAGGAAAAATTTCACAAGTTCACAGTTTTTGCTAGGAAAGAAACATGCTCAGATGAGAGGCTTTCCTGTGAAATAAAAATATTGGGAAAAAAGTTTTGTTTAGGAGGTGTGAGAATCTTTCGCTTCAATGACTCTGAAGTCCCTTGTTTTGATAAGGACAAAGAGCTTCTGCTGTTACCACTCGGACTTTTCGTTTGAAAGGCAGAGATTTAGACTGGACATATGGAGAAAACTGCTGTACCAGGAAGGGTGTAGCAGGTACCAAAGAGGCTGTAGGACCTGTAACTTTGTCAAGGCTCAGTTAGATAAAGCCATGGTGACCTGATCTGGTGTTGGTGGCAGTTGTATCTGAAGAGGAGGCCACACTTTGTGACCTTCAGTGGTCCCTTCCAGCCAGTGGGCCTGCAGTTCTGTGAAATGCAAGTCAAAACAAAACACTCCAGCCTACCTGAAACCAAGCGTTTCACCAAGCCTTCTTCACAAACAGTTATAGTACCAAGGAAATGGTGCTCTCCAAGACAAAACTTGGACAGCATCTTCAGCAGGAGCTATGAATTTGCTCTTGAATTCCTCCCTTGAGCTTTCCTTAGCATGGGAAAAGCACATTTAGCTCTCTTTGCTTTTACATCCTTGCATTCCTGTGCCAGGGATGGGTGGGCAGACACCAGCCCATCCCTATCTATATAGAGGCAGAGAGTATTTTAGTAAGAGTACCATGGTGCACACGTCTTTTTTTCTTGTGAGAGAAAAGCTCATCTGCAGAAAAACATCATATTAAAGTACTTCAGAGCAGTCCCTATACCACACCCAATTCCCAAGCTGCAGTGCCTCCTCTTTTTCCAGAAACTCTTTGGGAAAAATCAATGTTTTCTTTCACAAAATTTCAGCTGAAAAATCTTTTGAGATAGTCTTTTCTGTCAAAAAGCTGTCAGTTTTCCCACTGAAGTTTGGAACAGATTCAAAGTGACAATTTTTTCTTCTATTTTGCTTTAAAATGTCATATTCCTAACTTTTTTTTTTTTTTTGGAATGGAATAAAAGCATACGTGATAAAGTGACATTTCTACTCGAGCTATCATTTTGTTTCTCCTTTTTTTAAGCTGAGAAACAGAAATGGAATATTTTCAGTCAAAACGTTGATTTTTTTTTTTAACTAAAATGTTTGTTTCAAATTTCCCCCTGGAAAACCCTTTTTTTTTTTTCTCCCCAGCAGAACTGATGTTGCTCTCCCTCCCAGAAAAGTTCATTTTCAACATACCTATGTTTCTTTTGCCCTACAGGAATACTTTCTGCACATAAAAACTTCAACCTATATGAATTCATTTCTCTGCCTTGGCAGTTAATTGGGCAGACATGGGCTGCAAGAAGGTTACTGGGAAAACCCCTCTTCAGTTTGTATTAAGGCTCTGAAGGGGGGGGTGCAGTCTTTCTCCACTTGACAAGGATGAGACCCACTGCCTCTGAGCACACTTTATTTCTGCCACAGGGTATATCAAGGCACAAGGGAGGGTGCAAAATTTATTGGGAGTGTCAGTAACTGCGTTCAAGTTGGGTCCCAGCTCTTTGTTGGTGGCTGAGAACAAAACTTTTTTCTTCCAGAGTTTGTAATCAAACACAGGTGGCTTTGACAGTCCTTATAGCTCTCTAGAAAACTGTGCTTTCATAAATAAATGAAATGCTTTGGGCACAGTGAGAGACCCTGCTGACTGAATGCATCCTTCTCCCTCCCTGCCTCGGACCTGAGGGCCTGGCTACCAAATTTTGTGCTTCAATCCAGTGCCCTAATGTCATTTTGCATACAAGAGGTAAAAATCCTATTTGGTCAACAGCAAAGATCCACACTCCAACTTAAAACATTTTACTTCAGTGCCAGGCCTACAGCAATATTAGTGTCTCTGTCCAGGCTTTCTTTTCAGGACTTAGGGAAATGTCTAACTTCGAAACTTCTTAGGAAATTTACTCCATTGCACAATCCTTCTTTATATTATATCGGATGGGATACACCCCCCGAGGGTGCTGAAGGAGCTGGCTGGGGTGCTCGCCAAGCCCCTCTCTATCATTTACCAGCAGTCCTGGCTGACCAGGGAGGTCCCGACAGAAATCAGAGTTAAGTCCAGTTGGTGGCCAGTCACAAGTGGTGTCCCCCAGGGCTCGGTATTGGGACCAAACATCTTTATTGATGATCTAGACGAGGGGATCAAGTGCACCCTCAGTAAGTTTGCAGATGACACCAAGTTGGGTGGGAGTGTTGATCTGCTCGAGGGTAGGGAGGCTCTGCAGAGAGACCTGGACAGGCTGGAGCAATGGGCTGAGCCCAACTGTATGAGCTTCAATAAGGCCAAATGCCGGGTGCTGCACTTGGGCCACAACAACCCCCAGCAGCACTACAGGCTTGGGGAGAAGTGGCTGGAGAGCTGCCAGTCAGAGAGGGACCTGGGGGTGTTGATTGACAGCCGGCTGAACAGGAGCCAGCAGTGTGCCCAGGTGGCCAAGAAGGCCAATGGCATCCTGGCTTGTATCAGCAATAGGGTGGCCAGCAGGGACAGGGAAGGGATCTTACCCCTGGACTCGGCGCTGGTGAGGCCGCATCTTGATGAGTGGGTTCAGTTTTGGGCCCCTCACTACAAAAAGGCCATTGAATGACTCGAGCGTGTCCAGAGAAGGGCAACGGAGCTGGTGCAGGGTCTGGAGCACAGGTCTGATGGGGAGCGGCTGAGGGAACTGGGGGGGTTTAGTCTGGAGAAGAGGAGGCTGAGGGGAGACCTCATTGCCCTCTACAACTCCCTGAAAGGAGGGTGCAGAGAGGGGGGATGAGTCTCTTGAACCAAGGAACAAGTGATAGGACAAAAGGGAATGGCTTCAAGCTGTGCCAGGGCAGGGTCAGACTGGCTCTTAGGAAGTATTTCTTTGCAGAAGGGGTTGTTGGGCGTTGGAATGGGCTGCCCAGGGCAGGGGGAGAGTCCCCATCCCTGGAGGGCTCGAAGAGTTGGGTTGACCCAGCGCTGAGGGATCTGGTGGAGTTGGGAACGGTCAGTGTGAGGTTCATGGTTGGACTGGAGGATCTTCAAGGTCTTTTCCAACCTAGATGATTCTGTTATTAAATCCACACAGTGATGATAATGTGGCTAGAAATATTTGCCAGCAAGGGATCGAGTGGGTGGAAAACAGGGGTTTGCTGAATTATTGCTAGACTATTTAATTTTTACTTTAGATAAGTACACTTCTCCTTGCTTCTACACATTGCTCACATTGTCTCTCCAGGCTTCACACCTTACCTAAAATGGTCCTGGTCAAGCATAACTTTCCAGTTTGTTTCTTCTCTTTAGCATACCTCACTGTCTGGGTTCATGAAGCGCTGTCTTTTGAAGGACATTTCCAAAACCCCTGCCCTGATTGCACATTCACCACCCAACAGCACTCTATCTATCTCCACTGAGAAAAATCAATCAGTCCTTAGCTCCCTTTCCCTGGAAGGCATGTGGAGGCAGCGCATAGTAAATCAAGCACTAATACTTCTGTTAGAAGACCTTTAACCAAGGATATATGCCTTCCATAACAACTTAGCTAAAAGACTGCATATGCAACATGTAAGGCATTAGGAAATGCCCGCTGGGGTGTCCCTGGGAACTTCAAGGCTGCCTAATGGTCCAAACAAATTGGCAGCTTTCCTTATCACTATTTACATTGCATCTTCATTTTTATGTTTTTAAGCAAGCAGAGCTTCTGACATTAAAAATGGCACCTATGACGCTGAACTCAAATCTGCACCAGGGAGAAGCCAGTCGATGCTACTGTGGGGATGCTGCTACTACTGGATCCATTGCAGATCCACACATGCAGAGACATTTGCTTCTTCAGCCTCAGGCTTGTTCATCCAGATAGCCAGTTGAGCAAAAGGAGAGGTTAGCGCTCCTACTGGCCACCTGGTTTACTGCAGTGCTTAACCCTTTCTGGTTTAGCATCAACTTCTTTCTAAATCTCATTTCTTTCCCATCCATCAGCATGATCCTCCAGCCCATAACACAGAAACTGGCTGAAAGGAGAGACAGCTTCATTAAGTGTTAGAGGAAGTTGTGCATGAAATCTAATTCAGGGGTCCAGACCCTCATGCCCAAAGGAAGCATAGTTCTATGCGTGTGGGGACAATGAAACACAGAAGTCAGAGGACACCAGGTACAAGATAAGCAGGCTCTGTACTTATGCTCTTTCTTCAAAGCAAGAAGGGAGCATATCTCCTCTGAAGTCAATGTGAAATATTTGGTACCCTGTTGAAGGTGAGGGAGTATGAAGTCACTTCTAGCACCTTGCTAATGAACTGAGAAATCAAGGTGTCTGGATTCTACCCCAGGTGTTGCAAAAACACCCTCAACTACCCATCTAAGACAGGAAGAAGGTCTAGAGCATCTTGAACAGATGGTGGGTTAGACAATGAGTTGTAGCGATATCTGGGGAAAACAACTGCTCTCAAAAAACACGGTACGTGTTTTTAAATGTGGAAGTGCTAGCGGGCAAAGATACAACATCTTTAGACAAGTTTTAAACTCAGCTCTGCTGCAATGACACAGCCTGTGACCAATTTCCTGCACACCAAGAGTGGAGCAAGCAGCATGCAAGACCTGCCTCAGCTGCTCCTCCTCCCGCCTTCCTCCCTCGTGCTTCAGAGCCATCTCCCAAAGCTCATGCAAGGCAAGCACGCTTTCACTTCAAGAGGGGTCAGGAAACATAGGATTTCAAGAAATGATGTCTCTGATGTTTTCAAGGCTAGATGTGAACAGAAACTGTACCAGGGCCATAATGGAAAATGCTCCCCAGTTAGGGGTTACGTGCTGCCCCTGCACAGAATCCATGTTCTCCGAAGCATAAGGGGTGGGTGACTAATACTCCACAGGTCTTCACAGCTATCTTATGTGCCTACACACACACAGGCATCCTGATGTGAAAAAAATATCATCTCACCTGTGTGGTGTTTACACAACACTGAAACTCTTTATTACCCCAGATGATAACCAAGCAAACTGCTTTTACTCGCATTTATACTCATCAGCTCCCCAGCAGTGGGGACTCTGAGCTAGTTGAGCCCGAGGTATGTGTATAGTAATCAGGCCAAAGAGAGGCACCATTCTCATGTACAACACTGAACCTTCTGAGCTCAATGGGCCTTGGTAGCCATACCTAGCTGCATTATACTAAAAGCCAAAAAAACCCAGATGGGGCAAAAGTCCTCAGCACAAGCATAAAATGTGGCCTGAGTGACCTCCTCACCTCCAAAGGCAGGGGGCAAAAGATGTCTAAGCAGGGTGACGTCCACACATTTTCCCATGGTGGGCTGCAATTTTTCTCTTACGTCCCTGACAAAATAAAGAAATATGTAGTAAGGTAATCTTTTAGTAGAGACTTATGTATAGAGGTTAGACTAAACCAAACTGAACTGGTTTAGCAGTGTACAGCAGTAAAGCAGAGACATCGGCCTTCAAAGATAACTCTGCAGGGGTTGTAGAAGATGCAGCAGTGAGAAGGGCATGCCATGGGTGACAGTGAATTAGTCTGGCAGCAGAGCCTATTCGTATACTAGGACATATTAGTACAATAGGGAGTCTGAGTCACATTCACAAGCCAGATGGAGGAAGATAATCGCAGTGCCAAGTCATGGTGGAAGAGAGCATAGTAAGCAAATGTCACCCAGACCTCCCAAGCCAAAGGGCACCCACAAAAAGGGAAAAAATGGAAGCAGATCACAAAGTGGTGGAAAGCTGTATTTTGCAAATCTGGGGAAGAGCACACCATTGCAAGTAGTTTTGCTACATATCTAATGAACCCAGATCAGCTACTGCTGAAGTGCGGGCTAGGAGAAGAAGAGGAGGAGGACAGAGGCCCCAACACAATAACCTGAACTGAAGCCAATAGAAGCATGGGAGTGGTCCCACTGCTGCATGGGACCCAGTGAAACACCGGGGAATGGAATACCTTCCCAAAGTATGGGCTTGATAGAAAAGTTATTACATGAGGCTACAGGAGGATATCTTTGATATGGTGAATCTGTAACAAACACAAGTCTGAGAGACAACTAGATACCCAGTGTTTTCAGGCCACAGAGGCAGCCATAAGTGGAAGTCCAGGCTCACACATGTTGAGTATGTACACTGGAAGCACAGTTGACAGTGGTTTAGCTCTGCCCTGTCCTGGTTTCCTTACTTGCTTTGTTTGGGCTCTCATTTCCACATGACTTCACATAAACAAGCCAAATACCACACACAACACAAATCAAGATGTACATCCTTGCTATTTGTTCTGGATGCAAAGGTAGGGTCTACACAGGCATGCCAGCCCCTCAGCCTTTGCTGGCATCAGATTAATCTGCCGAGTCTTCATACCCGATGTACGATTTGTGTAATTGCACCTTCCTCTTTGCTCTCCTGTGGCTGGCCTTTAGCCTCTGTCTTTGCAGTGCAATATCCCAGCTTCTCTCCTATTCTGTAACCCCCATCCCAAATACAGCTGGCAAAGGAGGCCTATGAACTGTTGCAAGGGATCACAGGATAAAAGAGAAGCCACGAGGCCACACAACATTCAGGATTGTGCTGTCAGTGAGAGCCTATTATACCACGCAAGTCTCACCTAAACTTGTTCCTTTTCACTGGATCCTGATCCCCCTTCTGCTTCCTTTCTTGATTAGGACCAAGCTTTGGCGTTGGGAAGGATCTGTGCACATAATTTTGCTGTCTGCAAGACAGTCAAGTTGAGAAGGTATCTGAGGTTGTACTTCTGCTGCAGAGAGAGCTCCAGGGCTTATGCAAATCTGCTGCTCACCCTGGGCAAGGCAGAAGACTCAAATGTAACAAGCACAAAAAAGCCGATTCTTTATGAGGCTGCTGGACATGGAGGAAACCAGAGAACTCAAGGACCTCTGACTGTGGTAGCAGTTCAGTGTCATCTGATCAGATCTTTATGTCTGGCCTGGATTCAGGGGACGCAAAGAATGGATGGTGCATGGCTGGCCTCTATCCTCATTCCTTCCTTTTATCTAAGCGCAAAACAGGAGGAATGGGGTGGAAAGATGAGCTGATCATTAGAAAACACTTTTAATCAGACCTTCATGAAGATCACAAAGTCATCAGCTCATGGTGACGAATTGCCAGGGACTCCATGATGAATGCATTTGCAAATATTGCTGCAGAACAATTTCCTTCCGTCGCCAGAGCACTCCAAACAAATTAGATTCCCTCTAATCACATCTCCTGTCTGTGGATGAGGAAAGATGGGCCCGTCAGCACAAACGCATTTAGGGGGCGTGCAGTGGAGGGGAGAGAGTGGGAGGTAAGGGGCTAGATGCAGCAGGCAGGCAGATGAGGCGCTGGAAAGTTGCCCAGCTTTGAGGAGAGTCTCTGAGCAGGGGTGTGGATACACAGTAATCCCAAGCATCTCCCCCTGCTTGCACACACTCAACATGAATGCTAGAAAATGAAGGCAGAAAAGCCAGTGATTCACCTGGAATTTTACAATGGTGCAGAATAAAAGGAAGGAGAATAACGACAGCATCATTTATCCCAGAGGGTGCAGCCCTTGCTAAGGTTACACAGAAGACTAAAAGCAGTTTCCGTGACAAGGCAAAGCCTGTGCTGCTTTCCCCACTGTCTTTCCCCATGTCTTACCCCTAGCTGAGACCCTTGAATTAGTGAAGCTGAAGGAACAGCTTCTCAGATAATCCAGTGCAGGTTACTCACAAGATGCAGTACTAAGATGGAGACACAGTTGGGAATTGTTAATTAGTACCAGGTGGCCATTATGCCATGCTGGAGGCATTCAACAAAGCTGGTAGCTCTTTTAATTCATACTAAATTTAAGCATATTAGTTTCAGGCTCTTTGAAATCAGGTACACAAGAGGCCTTACGTTTAAAGACAAACACAGGGTGAACAGCACTTTTTGTTTTTAAAAACAGAAAATACTGTGCCAAAAAGGATGGTCTAAGTAAGATGTCTGAAGGCTACTGTTCTTCTCTCTAAATGCTGGAAGCTGGCCAGGAAAATTATTGCAGAGTAGCATGCTCATACCAGTATCATGTCCATCGTCTACAGTTTTCCTGTATGCATGAATTAACCCAACAATAGCTTCCTCCTCCCTTGCCTGAGAAATCAAGTGTCATCACTTAGCGACACATCGCTTAGTGACTGACCTGGTACGTCACAGGTTATGGTTTCTGTTCCAGGACTGGACAAGTGCAATCCATGGAGGTAAGCTGGTGATACAGCAAGCCCAATATTTACTTTATCCAACTACTTTCCAGCACTGGCTTGAGATCCACTGTACCCATTTTTGCTAGGACATTGAAGGAGCCTGATATTCTTAGAAAGCAGATTTTGCCATGTTTCCATGTGTGGGGTATGAGAGGGTGCGACATGGTAGAGAAGACAAGGATCGTGGGCACATTCTATGAATACAAAGCAGCAGGAACAGTCTGAAAGAGTTAAGCGCGACGCAAAGTCTGAGCAAGGTGCGCTTGCAGGCCTGGGTGTTATCTGTTGAAGGACTTACACTTGTGCTTTATTAATTTCCCTGCTCAGAGGAGCTAGGGTAGGTTTTGGCTTCCCACTCCCTAGTTGGTACCAACTTGCTGTGCGCAGTCCCCGCTCCTGGCAGCTCAGAAACTCTGCCAACAGCTCAGTACTGAAGGAAAAAAGTAAGCCCAGTCCGTGCCCCTTTTAATTAGCTTTGAGATCTGGCACCGAACGAGTCGACACAGAAGAGACAAAGTAAAGAAAAAGTCTTGTTTAAAATACAGCAGAGAGCTCGCTGTGGAACGGCGAGTGGAGTGAGAGCGGGGGGAGCGGAGGAAGGAGAGGGGAGCTGCTGCGAGAGCAATTGGCCTTGTTTGCTCTCCTGGAAGCCTCTGTGTGCTTTTCCTCCAACGTGCGCTGGATTTATATAGGGGGCAAACCCTTACGGGCCAGTGGGCTCAGAGCGAGGCTTGGGCCAAGAAGCCCGCGGGCTGCTGCCAGCTTCCCCTCCTCCTCCTCCTCTCGTCTGCTCATGCTCTCTTTCACACTCTCGCACAGCAGGACCTTCTTATCAGGTATGATAAGCAGCACTCCTGAGCACTGCTGGCAGGCTTCCAGCTCACGTTCCAGGAGCGCGGCCGGGTGCTGCCGCTGTGTGAGCACACTTTAATAAAACTCTGATTTTTATCTGAACATTTTATTAATCCAAGCTCAGCCGTTTGCCAAAAAAGCCAACACATTGAATATGCCAACGTGTGTTCTCTCCAGCTTCTAATGCCAATGTACCTCTGCCCACAGAGCCTCCTCTGCTTCACACTGAGATGCATTTTCTATGCAGAGTTTCTCCTACTTTATTGCTTACCCCTCCATCATGCTAGGGAGATGGCAGGGGCTCTCTGCAACTAGTTTGCTCTCCCTTCTTCTGCAGAGTGATTTTGAACAAGAAGGGGAAAAAAAAAAAATTGATTTTTTCATTAATGGGTTCCTACTGCCAAAATTACTATTTCCACGTGCTCTGAGCATGGGGAAAAGACACTTGTCTACTCCTAAAAAAAAAAAAATCTTTCTTTTCTTATCCTTTCACTGCTGCCCTGCTGTCATTCACCACCTCTCATGATACATCCATCTCAATCCTCTCACAGGGTGGGCTGGAATGTAAACATCACTGGGTGCTAGAATTCAGCCTGCTGCAACACGGCCAGAGGAAAGGAACAGGAAAGATGGAGAAGTTTGTGTGGGACCAGGCTTAAAAGATCAGATGGATGTTCTAAAAGCATCCATAGTCAGTACATTTTTTCCATGTCCTAGCTGATGCATTGAAATGTTTTCCTGGAATAAGAGAGCCTGCTCTGCTGCTCTTCCTACTCTTATTGTGCCAGTTTGAGAATGGGACCCAAGGGCTTTCAGCTCGATAAGGGACTGTGCTGTTTGGGCCATGTTCTTGCCTAATGGAGTAGCTCCCCTGCTGTCCACAAGACTGATGACATTCAGTGCAAAAGCCTTTTTGTGAGCTGTATTAAAGCACTAAACACCTTGTAGGACTATGATACTGATCCACGGTCTTTACTGTTTCCAAACTGGCAACTGTATTCTGGCCTTTCGTCCCTGGAGGAAGTCACACATTTTCCCATTCCATCTCTCTACAGTCCTTCTGTAGAGGTTGTCCTCATTTGTCCATGGCTCTTTTATATGCTTAATACATTTCCCCCACAAGCTTCAGATCAAACTCTCCCATCTGTATTCCAAACCTGCTCATCTCCTGCTGCAAGCACAGTTTGTCTTCCATCCCACTTAAGCCAGGCTAAATCCTAACCTACTCCTGTACAAGCTCAGAACTTCCTGTCATTCCTTTGAGAAAAGTTCATTGTGTTTTTAAGCTTATCATCGCAAACCTTCTGACTCTTTGGGATTCTGCTTCAATCCAGTCAATGGCCCCCTTTTTGGCTGTCTGATCTGCCATAACAAATGCTCACGGGAAACCATAAGAAAGACCAGGTGCTGGCCAACCGGGACCGCACCTTACTAGGCGAGACGACATGAAAAAGCAAGATGTTACTTCCCAAGCCACGCAGGCAAAAGATTTGACAAGCAGCTCAAATGGTAATCAGCAAGTGGTAAAATGGTGAACAGGGACTCTGAAAGCAAGGACGAGGATGTACACCTAGCTCTTTCTTCTCTGACTATTCATTTGGGCAGTCACGTTTTGGAGTGAGGCATAGATTTAACGTTGTCAATCTATTAAAACTGAAATGAAAGAGCAAGGGAAGATAGAGTTCTGCCTGGCAACTCAGGAGATACTTAGGAGACTGATGTTCAGCTATTAGCTCTGCTGGAGACATCACATGCGATATTGGTCAAATCACTACGCCGTAGCTCCTTCTTCGTATAGTTAGGATGTCTAAAATAGTCCAGCCCTGACTTCAGCAAGGATGGTGAGTTAATGTGTAAGAAATAATGATTGAAAATTAGAGTTGGTGTTCTTCTAAAGGCTCTGAAGAACAAGGAGGTAGGAAAAACTGCTGTGGGGATAACAGATAGAGAGGTGAAATAATAAGCTTAACAGTGCCATGGGAATGAGATGTCCTTAAGTCCGATTCCTATTAGGGTTCTACATAAAGTCTGTATGCTCCCTGTCTCACTGTTTCCTCAGGCAAAAGACAGGCTGGCTGCTTACGCTAGCCAAATGTTACAGTCAATTCCTTCAGCCCCAATCTTTCAGTTGACGAAAGCAAAAGAAGACAGACTAAGTCCAAGAAAACCCCAGTGAACCAAACAACCCTCTCTCCTGCCAAACAACAATCAAAATGCATCCTGCACAGGACCACTGAAAGTTTCAAAGGATGCTGTGGTTTGCCTGCTATAGGCTTAGGAACATAATGCTAAGTAGTATTCCTGTATAAGGGCTGGAGCTCAAGCCAGGTTCATTAAGATTTGTAGTCTGCACTGTCTAAAGGCAAGAGCTGTTTGGCCCTAGGCTCTGGACAGCAAAGAATATGTCTGTGCCACGCAGAATGATTTAACTTAAGTCCTAGAAAAAGTGTGGACACATTAGTACAGCATGCTGATCAAGCTACTGTGCTCTGCCTCTCCAGGCAGCTAAGTAATCTGACAGCACATCTTCCCATACACCGTTATTCTGCTCCCAAAATAGCTGAGGTGATCTTGCACAACGCTAAGGCACGTGCCAAGAGAGACTATCTTGCCCTTTGTGAGCTTACAGCCATACTGGCATCCAATCTTTCACAAGAATGGTTGCTCAGATCTAGCCACACACAGGTTATTCACCTAAAAAAACCAAAACAATGTGGCTGTAATAATCAATTAACAGCTACCCCAAAACTCATTTGCTTCATAGCTGGAGCTGTTCTCTCTTCAACTAGGTGTATGATCTCAAAGTGGAGGCGTGAGCATCTTTCACACACCTAAAATCTTCTTTCAAAGTGTCAGACACAGGCAGTTGGACTAGATGAGACTTGGTCTCAAATACTGCTGCACTTCTAACATTAAAGACTCTGCTACAGGACAACAAAGAAGCCAGGAGAATCCTCTCCAGTGAAAGTTTAGCATTAAGAAGGTCAAAGCCTCAATGAATACAGCGTAGGGAATAAGACTGTTAATTTTGCCTTGTGAGCATAGTTTTAAAAAGACTAGGGAAGGAACAGAGCAAAGTACAACCTTTTTTCGTTTTTTTTTTAAATAACTGTGATTCCAAGCACAATAAACAGAGACAGAAAGCTTGGAACTGAGGCAACAGTAGGGAAGGAGTAAGGAATGAGCAGCTATTGGTGATGCTTCCTCATGATGTTGAAATATAAGTATAAATAGAAGCTTGTTATCAGTTTTGAAAACACAATAATTGATTACCTGCTCACAAGATTGTGCCTGGTAAAGATTATTACTTGTGCCCTGGGCAAAGTTTTGCACTGACCAGTAGAGTTGTCAGCATGGAGCGAGGGCTCTGGGAAACCGGTGAGGGCAATTGCACAACTGCCCTGCCTCTGCCACACTGCTATGCCAAGTGCACATTTAGAGTCATCCCAAGCGGGAGACTGACTTGCTTCATGAAAGAATGATTAAATGCTGCAGTCCTCCCCTGGAGAAGTAGGCTTGTCACTCCAAGGATCTCTTTGCAAGGCAAGTGCTTGCCCCTGTGATCAGAGGAGACAGTATAGCACAGAGAAGGAATCCAAGGCACTTGCCAGCCCCTACCTGACATGGTGAGGGGGTGCTCATATACGCCCCAGCTACACAGATGACAGCTGCTGTTCAAAACATCTCTCTTCACAGACTCATGCAGTATTTGTACAGAGCAATATTATCCTAAATGTCTTCTAATTATTCCTTTGGATTAATGAAAACCTGCTATATTATTGACGGGTCTTTTGCAATATTTATAAAACACGGATTGGATTAAGGAGGAATAAATAAATATGTAGAAGATACCTAACATGTAAATAATAAATATTCAGTCATCTATTTTTTCACAAGATGGTTTAAATATATGGTGTTTTCAATAAATCTTTAATAACTCTGCAAATATTTATTTATTTGCTTTGAAGCATAAGGGAATTGCGAGAAAGCTCTGCAGACTCCAGAAAGGGCAAGCAGATGGAACACATGCCCTACCATGGAGCCTTCAACCATCTTCTGGCAAGGAAAGAAAACACGTCCCTAGCTACTCCAGGCCTGGGAGCAAAGAGAGCGGAGGGAGGGGACTTTCAAGAATTGAGTGCAGAAATGTATCAATTGCTTCACAACCAGCCAGGCACACCAACCATTGCTGCTGCACAACACAACAGCTAAGCCCAGCCAACCACCACCACATTTCGCAAAGCTCGTAATTACATTACAGAGAAGCATTCAGCCTCTGTAGGATTCTCCTCTCCTAGTAAGGGAACTACTGAGAGTGTATTTGCTGGAGCTCCTAAGCCCGCAGTGATAAAGAAAGGAAGACAAGAAGAAACAGTTTGGTTGTGAGCTACTCCCAACTTTCCTAAGTAGTCTAGTTTTTTCACAGGCTAATATAATGTCAACAGAATTGTCCCTCTTAAGACTCTACCTGTGGCATTGAACATCCTGAGACCTGTGGTAAAGAGCAGATCTGCTTTCCCCAAATAGGCAAGCTGGACTCTGCTCGGTTAAGGAACCCTCAATATCCTATGTCCCAGGAGATTTGGACATAAATTGGGGTGCTCAACCTTCCAGAGGACACAAGGTCATACATAGATTTTAAAATTCAAACACTGCTACATTATCAAAAAGTTCTACTTTACTAGAGGCACCATAACAGTTGGTCTATCGTGACCCAGAGTAACATCATGGCAGGTTATTAAAATGCGACTCTTCTGAAATATGTTTGGATAGCATCAAATGCCTGCTAAGACAATGGCTTTTTGTAATCACTTGATATTGTGGTAAGAAAAGCTTTAAAATTAAATGCCCAAAACACAGTTAACACATTTAGTTTTAATGGGATAGGATGGCCATTGCATGTTAAATAAATACTGATTGTAAAAAGCAAGTCAAGTTGCTGAGTTTTAATAGCTGTGCAGTAAATAACTGTTTATGCGTCATTACGTGGATTTGGAAGCATCAGCAAATATGCTTTTAATAATCAATTGATACTTAACATATAATATCTGTCTGATTAAATCAAAGGAGATGGATGCAGCCACAGTAATTACTGCATATTGTTACAATGTCATTGGATTAGGGAAACATATTTATTGAGGTGGAAAAAAGTCAGAGGTAGATACATATCTCCTTGCCTGTCTTCTTACTGCATTACCTTGGGCTGTCATCTCATTGATTTCCCAAGATAAGCAATGTTCACCCTAGTCAATACTTGGACAGGATACCACCGAGGGAAACCTAGAGTGCTGAGGGAAGTGGTGCTAGTAATGCAACTGAGATTGCTTTTTCATTTTCCAGAAGGAAAGTGTGATGCCCTAAGTCCTCTGAAGTGCAGCACCCCAGAGGCGATATGGGACGCCTCTCCCCTGCAGGCAGCAATCCTGTCAGTGGCAGAGCCACGGGTCCAGGCAGACTGCACAGTGGGTCATCATATTCCAGCCCCCCAAATGAAGTTTCTAGATGCAGCATTGCTCTTCACGTCATGTCAGAAAGAAACGTCACTCTGGGACAGCCTGAAGCAAGGAAGACCATGAAAACCTTCTTTCTACCTGCAGAATATCCTTTTCTCACTTCAGAAGTGCCCAAAACAAATCCTCTGCCGGTCTACTCCCTTACACCTTTAGTGGGGCAGGACCAGTGGCCAGAATGACAGCAATCTGTTTTACAGACACTGCAATTACTCTAATCACAGTCCAGCTCTTGACGCAGCAAAGTGCAAGGTGGCTTAAAGCACCTGGGCTTCCCTACCTCTAGCTGTACCTAGCGTGACATAACACAAGCTGAAGACGTAGCTCGGATCTAGTTCAAAACTTCCAGTACTGGGAACACAAACATGCTCCTATTCACTGATAGCTGGAATAAAACTACCTTTAGGCCACACATTTAAAGCCAAGGAAAGAAAATTTTGGCATAGGCTTTCAGTTCTTAAACAAACAACACATGCTTATTACAAATGTACAGTGTATGAAAATGTAGCCTGTACTAAAGCAAGCCAGGGAAAATCCTCAATTGTGTACATTGCTGTAGGCTACCCAAAAGCAAATGGGTCTGTGGCACTTCAGCGAACACTGGGGGCTGGCTCCTTTACTCATATATGTAAAAGCAGAGAGAACCACCAGTTCCATTCACAGAATCATCTAGGTTGGAAAAGACCTTGAAGATCCTCCAGTCCAACCATGAACCTCACACTGACTCTTCTCAACTCCACCAGATCCCTCAGCGCTGGGTCAACCCGACTCTTCAACCCCTCCAGGGATGGGGACTCCCCCCCTGCCCTGGGCAGCCCATTCCAACACCCAACAACCCCTTCTGCAAAGAAATACTTCCTAAGAGCCAGTCTGACCCTGCCCTGGCGCAGCTTGAGGCCATTCCCTCTTGTCCTATCGCTTGTTACTTGGTTCAAGAGACTCATCCCCCCTCTCTGCACCCTCCTTTCAGGGAGTTGTAGAGGGCGATGAGGTCTCCCCTCAGCCTCCTCTTCTCCAGACTAAACCCCCCCAGTTCCCTCAGCCGTTCCCCATCAGACCTGTGCTCCAGACCCTGCACCAGCTCCGTTGCCCTTCTCTGGACACGCTCGAGTCATTCAATGGCCTTTTTGGAGTGAGGGGCCCAGTAATCAAGATGCGGCCTCACCAGCGCCGAGTCCAGGGGTAAGATCCCTTCCCTGTCCCTGCTGGCCACCCTATTGCTGATACAAGCCAGGATGCCATTGGCCTTCTTGGCCACCTGGGCACACTGCTGGCTCCTGTTCAGCTGGCTGTCCATCAACACCCCCAGGTCCCTCTCTGACTGGCAGCTCTCCAGCCACTCCTC
This sequence comes from Strix aluco, assembly GCF_031877795.1. Classification (NCBI taxonomy): domain Eukaryota; kingdom Metazoa; phylum Chordata; class Aves; order Strigiformes; family Strigidae; genus Strix; species Strix aluco. Next base: position 4,098,280 of record NC_133932.1, read on the forward strand.
CCCAAGCCTGTAGCGCTGCTGGGGGTTGTTGTGGCCCAAGTGCAGCACCCGGCATTTGGCCTTACTGAAACTCCTCCAGTTGGCCTCAGCCCATCGCTCCAGCCTGTCCAGGTCTCTCTGCAGAGCCTCCCTACCCTCGAGCAGATCAACACTCCCACCCAACTTGGTGTCATCTGCAAACTTACTGAGGGTGCACTCGATCCCCTCGTCTAGATCATCAATAAAGATGTTAAACAGGAGCAGCCCCAAAACCCAGCCCTGGGGGACACCACTCGTGACCGGCCACCAACTGGATTTAACTCCGTTCACCACAACTCTTTGGGCCCGGCCATCCAGCCAGTTTTTTACCCAGCAAAGCGTGTGCCCATCCAAGCCACAAGCAGCCAGTTTTGCCAGGAGAATGCTGTGGGAAACGGTGCCAAAGGCCTTACTAAAGTCAAGGTAGACAACATCCACAGCCTTTCCCTCATCCAATAAGCAGGTCACCCTGTCATAGGAGGAGATCAGGTTTGTCAAGCAGGACCTGCCTTTCATAAACCCATGCTGACTGGGCCTGATCCCCTGGTTGTCCATTATATGACTGTTAATGGCACTCGAGATGACCTGCTCAACCCAGATCCTGGATTTACCCCATGTATTTATCCTCCCTCACACCAAACCCTCTGCAGGACAGGAAAGCATCTAGAACCAGAGACATGAGTGTTAGCAGGCACTTAATTCCACTGACACCAATGACACTCTAGAGGCCTGAACAAATGAGTCGCATAAATCTCTCTTTGAATCTCAAGCTTAGTTACCAGGGTCCGAAGTACTGTATTAAATAGGTGAACCTTAAAAGGTTCAAGAAAACATCTTAAAACTTTCAGGAAGTTGCACAAACACATCTTTAATTACCTGCATGTTAGTCAACCTATAAGGCTAGGAGTTTCTCAGAGATTTGCTAAAAGCATTGCTTCTGGTCATACTGACAACAACATTTCAGAAAAACTGGAAAAAAAAACCCAAACCCTCTCACCCTCTATCTCCCCAACCACACGCCTAACTAAAAACAAGCAAAATGGATGGTGAATTTGAACCAATGCAGGAGAGCACGCAAACTCACCTGACTCTGCTACAAAAAAAAAAAACCAGACCATCAGGACGAATGTCTTTAAAAAAGGAACAGAAAGCCGTATGCCTGCTAATGTTTTTGGTAGAGCAGCAGTAACAACAATGCTACTTTGGATTCCTAGAGCACCTTTTATCCTGGGGTCTCAAAGCACTTCATAAAAAGCTGACTAAGCATCACCCTGCCCCATTTGGGAAAAAAAAAAAGGTAAAAATGCAGCAGTTTCAGTGTCATCAGCTGCCTGCAATACTTGAGCCCTGACTCCCTTGCCTTAACAAGGCCTTGCTTGCTTGCTCTGATTGTCAGAGTGGGATAATAGTAACCACCAAATCCTAAGGTTTCAGGAACATAAGTGGATTTTCAAAGGACTGTTCTCCTCCTCCTTACTCCCCAACCCAATACTCATCAGCGCGCCTTTGAATAGAGGCATTATGGGATTTTCTTCACTTTCCTCTAAATCAAGAGGTCAAAAATGCAAATAACACAGGCCCTGGTGGATCAGCAGCCCAACGTGGTAAATGGCATCTTGGCAAGAAGTGGAGTGCAGCCCAATTGTACAAGCAAGTTCTTCTGTAAGCACTGGAATTAGAGACACCTGGTTTTCAGAGTTGGTATGTGTTGGGGGGGGTTATCTGGTGTAGGGTTTTTTGGGGGGAAGGGGGGGGGGTAGGGGTGCAGGCTTGGGATTTTCTGGGGGGAAAAAAAAGTCTCCAAGTGATGCTCTTCCCACTACCTGAGCATTGCTAACATTTCTTCTGGATAGAATCTCTGTTTTCCAAACATATAGCTGAGTTCATGCAACTACAGAACTAATAAGGTCACTTTTATCCTGTTTTCAAGAAAACTGTAAGGAGTGAACGTCTCTGAGATTTCAATTGAGCTGAAATCAGTCAAGATGTTCAGTAATTACAGAAGATTGAAAGACAGCCACTCTGCTCCTAGAAGCTATGTTTGTGTATGAAACCAGGCTACGAAACAGGTGAAAAGAAAAACTAAAAGTCATGTTAGCCAAAAGGTTTACCTGAAAAAATGCAATAGAACACAGAGTGCTTCTTTATGTGAATAGTCCTGCGTAAATCGATGGAGCTACTCAGCAAACAAGGACTGCAGCATCAGGCCTGGAGAAGGGCTTTCTCTGCTCACCTTCTGTTGAGAGTGAAACCAACTCTGTATCGACTCCAAGGCCATCCCCAGTAATAAGATCAAGGCAGTACAAAGGGGGAGTTGAGAAAACTGCTTGCTGCAGCATCAGGGAACAATCCAGCTGCAGGCCCCATCGCACACGACCCATTGATAGTGGAGAGGAGAGGTAAACCCCCCTCTTCCCAGAGAGACAGTGTCAGCTACCCCACTCCTCATCCCCAGCCAAAGCCTGGCCAGCCTGGCCAGCCGCACAGTCCTGCAACCACAAATAAGAGCTCACAGCGGAGCGGCTGGGAAGCAGACTAGTTTATTTTATTGTTTTGCAACTTCTTATTTATGAAAATGCTCCGAGAGCCTGGATATGGATCAAGTTTCGCTGCTCAATATTTATTAGAGTCTCACCTGCCTCACCGGAATGGGAACTGCGGGCACTTTGATTAATGGATTGGAAAAGAGAAATGTATAGTTTCCCTGTCGCCTCAGTAAGCACCTCCCTGTATCTTGTGCCGAGAGGCTATTTTACAGCATCGCAGTCCTCGGTGAATCTCTGCTGATTGCTTGCTGCCTCCCTACAGCAGCACTCTGCTTGGAGGTGCAGGGTGGCACTGTGTTTTATCCTGTAGCTGGAGGTGGAAGAGCACTGCGGTGCTATGTCAAGTAGAAATAGGCCCTCTCTGAACAACAATAAAAGCACCAACTTAAAATATCACCCCAATGGCTGCTGCAGAGGTTGGGGAATAAACTAAGTTCTTCTCTGTGCTCGGAGAGCACCCACCAGTGCCAAAGAGGGACTTCTGGCTGTGGCCCGACTGCTCTCCCAAGGCAATGGCTGTACTACCATTGTTTTAGCAGAAGCCTGTAGACCCAGGCAGCTCCAGTGGCTGCACCCTGTAAAGCACAAGTGTTAGCCAGGCCCTGTCCCTCTGGCTTTCTTCGTCAGCCTCCTCCAGCAGTGAAATTAAGCTTAGGCCCACCTTTATGCCAGCCTGATGCTTCCGAGCCAAACGGAGTTTGCACTTTGCTCCCATACAAGGCTGCAGGATGCTTCTGGTTTGCCACTGGCTAGCCAAGATGCACTGCTGAAGCTCAGACCCATGCAGACCCCACACAGTCAGTTTTGCAGCAGGAATCCTTCCTATCCCAGCAGTGACCGGTTCCCAGAGCTCAGCTTCCCCCCAGCATTTTGAGGTACAGCACAAATACTACAACCAATAGCTGCCACCCAAGCTGCTCTTGGCCATGCAACGATTCTGGCATACAGTGCATTATGTCAAGACTACTTCCCACATGATACACAGAGACCACCGATTCAATCTATACCTATCTATACTAAGAAAACACAAAGTTTTTCATCGATGGTGAAAGCAGAGGGTTGATGGGGGTCCCAGAAATTTATTTTTTTAAAAAACCTCCTGCACACACTCCCCATGTCAGGTACCTGGGTGCACATTGCTCATCATCACAGCAAGCAGTGTAGGGCTGAGGAAGCCAAAAGGGGAGGAAGAGGAGAGCGGAGCATATTTCCTCCAGGAGAGGGCAGTCCCATACACACACATGCCGGTAACTCTTTGCACATGCTGGAAATGAATCAGACCTTCAAAACGAAAACTCCCCATTATCCCAACATCCTCAGCTGGTCCGTCTTCCCTTGACTGGTAAGGGATGGTGCCCTGCAGATGCCTGGAGTCTGTGCAGTGATTTAATCCTGCACGTTGTAATCTTTTATCTTTACATTTTGACTAACAACTTTCTGCTCCGGTGGAAGTGAGCAAGTACTAGCATGTCCTAGCATCAGGCATGGAGGGGGCCCGATGCTATGAGGGTCTCACACACGCACCGTGGCACACCATGGGCTTTGCCTTCAGATACCAACCTCATGTCTGCCTGGAAAAGTCTAACCCTTCACTCCTGCCCTGGAAACCTTCCACAGAAAGCACATCTGTGCTCACATACAGATTACTCCAGCTGCAGACTCCCCAAACCAGCTCTGCTGCTGCCTCCCACTTCTTGCCCTGTAGCCCCTCAGCCGGCAGTCCCTCCACCCAGCTCCGCCAACCTCTTTCAGTCTCCACTTTCCTATTTCCACATCTGCCAAGACACCTCAGACCTGTCCCGCAACCTGTCTACCTGTGATATTGTCAAGGGAAGTTCCAAGAATTAGTGAGGCTTGGTACGTGACACCTCCCTGGGGCTGATGTAGCATCACCCAACCCTCCTCACTCCTGGACTTTTGGAAAGCATGCTCCTGCACCAAGCAGCACACTTCAGCCACTGGCTGAAGCTTATGATGGGCTGTCCTCACCCCTTCCTGGGGATGCGTCGGTACTGAGTACGTATGATCCCAAAGGACTTTGAGAGGATTCGTCTGGACTTCAGTTAATTGCTACTGCAAATTAGGTCTAAACCTATTTGTCCCAACCGCGTGATGGATGAGGCTGTACATTACGGCTGCTTCTAAAGTCTACGTTTTTATCAAAAGATTGGCAGCTCCTGTGGGCCCTGCTGAGATAAAAAGGACCTTCTGCTTCCCAAGCCCCTTTTCCCTGCTTGCACCTTCTCCCTGGTTTTTGTATTCAGCTTAGGGCCTCCAGGAGTGTCTGGAGGAATTAATTTCCTTTGCAGCCCACCCCTCCTTCTCCCGAACGAAAGCTAGAGCTGGTTTTTCCAAGTTGGATTCGCAGGAGAAATATGAAAGCTAAAGGCACACGGTATAAATAAACATGCAATGGGAACACAAGAGGCAAAACACAGAGGCCCAACGCAGACGAGAGAGACAATACAGCATAACAAATAGCGAGCTGTGCTTCGCCTGTGGCATTTTCCAGCTACATCAATAATTATATAATACAACAGTCGCCGATTTCTCAGGCGCGGATCAATACCGACTGCAGTGCCACCCCGCTCCGTGGTGGGTTGAGGACTGAGGGGCTCTTTGAATGCCCCTGCTTTGCCTGTGCTGGGGATCAATGATTGTGTTTTGCAGGTAGCGCCATGGGCTAGGGAAATGGCAAGTGTATTCTTCAGGCTAAAGACACAGGGGTCTGCCCATGGCACACGATGCTGCCAGCATTGGTAGGAAATGTTAAAAAAAAAAGGCAAGCTAACTTCCTGCAGAAGATGCTACCCAGGTACTGCTTTGGCAGACGATGCAACCCAGGTACTGCTTTGGCTAGGTGCTGCTGGTTGGCAAGAGGTTGACAGAGGGTTCATCCCACGAGCATCTTGCATACTGTGAACTTGCTCAGCAGGAAGCAATTCGGCTGTCAAGTGTAAGGGTATGAATGCACCCACTTGTCAGGCCTTCCCTAACAGCAGTTAGGGGACACGGTACCGTTGGAGATATCCTTATTCTTCATAACAAAATATAATTCTGTAAACACTGAAGCAGGGATGCTAAAAACAAAACAAGTTGAAAAAACTGAACAAGTTTGTGGACAGAGCATAATGAGCATCTCTGCTTCAAAGAGCGCAGTTCTGCGATACCTTCCTCAAATTCCCATTTTAAGTGTACAATCACTAAACATTGTGCTGAAGGGGGGACGCAAAAAAAAAGGGAAATCAAATGAAGAAAACATTGAGAACATCAACCACCACCACCCTCTTTTCTGTTGTTAGTTGGCTTGGGATTCCTACGAAGAGGAGGCCTGAAATATAGATTTCAAACCATTAATACTATTATTTAAGTGCTAGACTGAGAGAAGTGGCAGAAGCTATGTCTGACCCATGCAACTTCCCACAAATGGCAATTACCTCTAAAAGTTTCCCATGGCAAATCTAAATTGAAAGAGACACTTGGAAACCCAGACTCATTTGTTTTCTTCAGGAAAGTGGACCTTTAGGGCTAGAACTGACCAATGAAGAAAAAAATAAAACCAAACCCCAAAACCAAATCCCAAAACTAACAGCCAGAAGATGTGGATGGTACAGTCCCACTCTTGACAATTTAACAGTGAAATAATTGGCTTGCAGTGTATGTTATTATTTTATTTGGTTGCAGGTTGTCTCTGGTCAGACTTTGTCTTGTATTTGTTAGACAAGCATTCTGATACCACTATGTAAAATGTCAAGTAATATAATTGGGCCTCAGTCCTACAAAGCCTTCCTTCAGACAGAACTCACATGTCATTGGGAATTTCAACTGATTTCCCTGCTGGAAGGCTGGATTAAAGGTCTTCCTACTGCAAAAATTGAAAAACTCATAACACTGACACAGTCATCTTGCCAATCAAAGAGTAATAAAAAATAGAAGTGACTCTGAAAGAGATCATCCTAAACAGCAAAAAATCCCTAAATTAATAAAAAAATAATACTTGCATCCAGCAGCCTACAAAAGCTTGTGGCACATTTCACTACCACTACAGTCACACAGTTAAGTGCTTGAGTACCACCACGGACAGGCTATAGTATAAAATCACCGGTGTAGAGGGCGGATACTACCTTAGAACTCCAATTAGAGCCAGAAGCAGAGGTTTGCACATCCCTCTGTGGCAAATCTGTAACTAGATCTCTCGGCTGAACTAAGTGTTATACATACATCTAGCAAAACCCAGTTGCTACATAAGGATCCATAATTTGCAAAGGCAAACAGGCACAGGAAGATAAAAATGGGTGATCTTGTAATGGAGATGGTATAGCTATAAAAATTTTCCCCTATGTATAATGCATTGTCTTTGCTGCAATTGGTGCTCTCAATTGAGCTGTGATCATGTGAATGGATCAGAGAAATTATGCTTCCAGTTTGTGTAAGAGCTAGTCAAAACGTGAAGGGCTGTTGATCTTATGATTTGTTTTTCCTCCATTAACAGTTATTAACAGGTATAATGCATTTACAGAGATCACACGATATAGGAAGAATCTAGTATTTGTGGAACAAATGCTTGGCTATTATCTTCCCATTACTGGTGAACGATAGAGGTCAGGAAAAAGCAAAGCGACCTGCCCAAGACTGCAGAGAAGCCTGTGGTAGATGAAGGCAGTGGAACTGAACCTTTCGACTCCTAGCCAAATACCCCTCCTCTCTGGCAGATGCATCAGGAGAGTGTCAGAATGGGTTAAAAGTGGGGAGTTCCTGCAGCCCAGCTGGTCAGCAGTAGCATGTTAACCATAGTAATCTGACTTGCAAATCTGAGACTGTATACTGAAGTGGCTGCTCTTTTTCCATTTTCTACCACCATCAATTCAATGCAGTTCAGAGCTGCTAGACTCAAACCAAACCAAAATAACCCAATTGGGCCCAGGGCATACATATGAATATTTACAAAAGTTTTACTAGTGAAAACGTGTGGGTAGAAAGAACCCAAGTATTTGTCGGAGAAACAAGCAGATAACACAACCTGTACTGGCATGATGCTCTGGGTTTGCTGTTTGCCTCTCCCTGCCATCTAATCAACTCCCTTTGGAACACTCTTTTCTGTGAGGACTCTCTCTCCATTGCATGCTGATGACTGATATTGCACTCAGCATATTGTAAATGGGAGCTGCTTTCCACTGTAAAGGGACAAACCCTAATTTGCCATAGCCCTGGGTCAGACGCAAGTTAAATGAGCCAGAGCAGGACACAGCCACACCCTCCACCGCTGGGCTATGCAAGCTGCAGCATACACACGAAATCAATTACTTTGGGCTCTTCTGAATGCGACAGGAGAAAATTACATCTGAGCTCTGGCCTCGGCCAATCAATCCTACAGTAGCCTGATTTTTCTAGGAATGACGCTGCAGGCAAAGCTTGTGTGACCTACAAAGAGAAAGGTCTCAGTTCAGGGAGCGCTCTAGCTCTCCTTTTCTGTTCCCTCTCAGTCTTGCTACTGCTCCTGTCCATGGGGCTTCTTTCATCACACTCTCATAAGAGCTATCTTTACCCAGTCAGGACATCAAATAACATGTGACTCATGCCACCAATTGCAAGAAGTCACCAAAACTCAAACACCAAATATCCAATTTTGTTTGCATCACTTATGATCAACCTACAGAACAAAACTCATCTCCCTTACTCAAGTAGTAGCCACTTCCTAGGACTTATCTGCTTCCAGACATTACAGGCCAAGAGAGGTAAGCAAAGTGAGCTGCAGTATTCAAGACTGCTTCACGTGCAATAGAAGCCAAGCATTAAAATAACCAGGACCCCACTTGTTCCCTTCCAGAGCTCCTCAGGCCTTGCAAACTCAAAAGTCTCTTGAGCATCCCATCCTGTGTGGGAGAAGACACAGGATGAGGGGTGAAAGAGATGGGAAATTCCCTTGGGGGAAATAAATCAGATCCTTGCAGAAGAAAAGGCCCTGCAGAAACATACATAATTATTATACTTCCATTTATGCCTTTAACAAGTACCAAAAAGGTCAGTATATGAGGTTTTCCTTCTTAGTAACGGAAGGCAACACTCCCAGCCTTGCAAACTGGAAGTCCTGTTGGTTGAACTGTAATTACAGACTTATGAAGACAAAACAAAGATTACCAAGAAAGCACGACTAGTCATAACCATGCTAAAACTGTCACCACAGCTTTGTTGCTCTATCTATCCACACTGGTCACAGGGATACTGCAGGCAAGCAAAACTACTAGCACTGAGCTCCCCTGAAGTTTGGATGCTATAAAGATGGTTTTTCCAGATTATTTTCTAGAAAAGTTCAAACCAGGACTCAAGCTTGGAAACCAGAAGTCCATGGTTCTGCCATCTTGTCATCTCTCTCTCCTTTGCCTTGGGTTCCTCTCTTTTACCTTAGTGGTCTCCCCAAGCTAGTTCTTAACTGCATGCAGAATGGCCCATGCATTTCACAGACTGACAACTTGTTTTCAGAAATTACTTAGATGCATCAGAGCTCAAGTCTCATTGAGAGCTGATGGGCTCTGCCCTCCTGAGTGACCAAAGCCCAGATTTCTAAATGCTACTTAAATACCTTAATAGTAGCTTACAAGCCTAGTGCACAAAAAGCCAAGTTTAAAGCAATATAAATAAATATCCATAAGTGAACCTAAATAGATCCAGAAAAATTGAATCTCTCTCATTACATTTGTATCTATGTCTACATAAATCACTTTGGAAGGTGAAGTCTTCAATCCTTCACTCACCAGAATGCCTTCTGCCCTGCCTGAGTGTCTCTTCTGAAGACAATCTCAGTATTAGTCAATATGATTCAATGCATAACAGGATCTTCCCTGTAGAAGAACTGAGAGTTTAAAAGCCTGGGAGTATAACACAGGAAACAAAAGACTACATGCTGTGATTTCCATGGGTATGCCAGACTGCAGCAAATTATATCTTATAAGCTCTGTGCAACCATTGACATAGTATTTGCATTAGCATGTCCTCCTCCTCATGAGTCAGGGTGCCCATGCCTCGGATGTCTACCTAAAACAATAAGAACTTGCTGTGTGTTCCAGACTGGAGCAGAGATTAACCAGTATAGGATCACAGTGGATATTTCCAGGACTTTTAGAGCTGGAGAACAAACAGTGAAATTTGGCCTCACATTTTTCAGGATATAAAATGGTTCTCATTAAAAAGTCCATGTTTATCACAGCACCTCACAGCAATACCTGATTTAAGAGAAGTCGATCATCTTCTCTGTACTGCATGGGGTATATAGGAGGATGTCATTTGCTGCACAATGGTGCCCTTTTAATAATGACCTCCATGCTGACAAATAAAATAAACCCACGAAAGCAGCACACCAACAGTCAGAGCAATACAACATTAGCCTCAAAACTTTTTAGAGCTGAGGCTATGCCTGGACATAGTAGGAACATACCAATAAGGCACAAGAAAACTTCTCAAGCACAGTTTGCCATAGGCATTCACTGAATACGCCTCAGCACAAAATGGCAGAGCATTACTGATGCACTTGGCTGTCAGGTAGCTGGTAACATTTTTCCTACTCAACTCTCTAAACAACAGCTAGATACAAACCACGTGAGAAACCAATCAGTGAAGCCATCAACAGAATGAACCCTTGGAAGACAGGAGATGCCAGAAATACAGACATGCTGAGAGGGGGGGGTGAACTAAAACCTCCTCACCTGTGAATTCTGGAAAAGAAAAGTTCAAGCCCACAGATAGGGAACCAACACAGAAGGTGCTCTGGTGAGGCTGCAACACAGTTTTTTTGTACTTGCACTTCAGTGGCTCCTGGATTCTAGGTGACATCCCTCCAGCTGACAGTGGCATTTGAACAATGCCTGAACCTTTTCAGCTGAGGTTCTATTGTCAAGCACTGAAAATGCATCTGTTCGTGTTCAAGAAAACATTGGCTTTCTCATGAAAAAAAAAAAAAAGAAAATACACTCTCTCATTAGCCTCTGACACAGTGTTCATGATGCATATAAAAATTGGCTCTGCTATTTCTAATAAACAGAGGAGTGCCCATGCAGATTTAAGTACTTAGACAAGTGTAGTGTGTTGCATTAAGGAAATGCAGAACTATGTTACAAGAAATATAAAGGGAATTCTTCACTGAATTTGCTGAATACAGCTCTCCTCCATTAATGCAATCCTGTCTGTCAATACCAATGGTCTTCCTAACTCCTGGCCAGGATTAACTAGTCACCGAATTGGGAGCTCACTGCAGCTCTATCTAGAAAGGTAGAGTTGAAAGAAACACGGGTCAATTCACAGAAAAGGTTTCTTTCTTCATCATGCAAGAGTGGGATGAATAAGAACAGAATCCATTTATCAACAGTGCATTAAAACTCCAGGGCTCCAAAGGTTTATTTCATTTCAAATCATGGCCTGCCTGCTCATTTTAACGTGACTTCATGAAAAGCTCTCTGCATTACAAAGGGATCTCCGAGCTTGGCTTTCCTCCTCCCCACCTTCCAACCGCTCTTCTCACATTCTCTCAGCTCAGCCACACTGCAGGGCGATGAGAGTCCCATACTCACTGTCTGCCTGTATGACCCAGTAGGTCAGAAGAGAAGACCTTCAGCAATGGAGAACGTCAGTCCTCAGTAAGGCTTCCAAAAAGATGTCTAACAGCAGTTATAGGACACAGCAGATGGGCTGTCCTACCTTATTTAATAATATTGGGAAGAGTAAAAGGTTTCTTCCGCACCTGTAAGACCCAGGTTTCCTCTCAAAGACAAAAGGATCCAAAGAGAATGTGAACACACAAAATTCTCAGCCTCATAGAGAGGATCTGCATACAGACTCACAGCAGCCAGACGTTGGTGCTGACCACAGCAAATCTCAGGCTGCTTCTACAGGCAGCTCGTGATGGGTTTCTGTGCGGAAATTACTTATCCTTTCTGTGCTTCTACTTTGCTACAGGGAAGAGTTAAGTCTCCAGGATTTTTTTTAAAAAAAAAAAGTACAACCCTTCCACCATTATACCAACTAAGTAAAAGTATTTTCAAAAATATACACTTTCACAAGCCTTCTGCACTAGTTACACAGGGGATTCAGAGGGAAAAAAAAAAAAAAAGAAAGTATGAAACTCCCACTGAGTTTCAGAGTCTTAAAAAGATAGTTAAGGCAACTTTCACATTTGCTCAGCACAGTGTCTGGGAATGCCAAGCGAACCTTTGCCCTCTTCTTAGGAAAATATACACTGAACTTTAACTACGTCTCACAGGAGAATTAATGTTCACACTTTCAACCAGCATTAAAGTGGCTTTAATTCGATTTAGTTTAATTTCTTTTAAAGGAAAATTAAACGAAATCAAATGAAGGCCATTTTTAATTCTGAACAAGTGTGTGTGCACGCATCAGTTTAATACAGTTTACATAATCCACTTGAAACACACCTTGTTACTTAATTCCGATCAACTTTCCCATATGCTCCTGCCTAGACAAGCCCTTGGAGATAACATTATCCGTCCTTAAGGAACAGAAGCATTTCATTATTGACACCTAACTCTAGAGAGAGCTACTCTGAAAGGGACAATGTAGTTGCACACAATTTATATGTCTGTCACAGAGAGAACAATGCTCTGTATACAGATATGAGAGCAATTAATATACTGGGGGTTGTTTTTCCATTAGTCACTAATTACACAGTAGACCAGTAACACAGAAGCCTTGTTCCTGTCAAAGAAACCATAGCTCCAGAACTGTTGAACTGATAATTCAGAGCCTGCCTTTTGTTTCCCTGGGGATACCCTGCACCTTTGCCATCAGTTAACTGAAAACACCATGGATGATGCAGATCTGGAAGCAATGGCTGTGTGTTGCAGACCACTGTTTAAGAACTTCTGAATTACATGAGCATTTACATGAGACAAGTCAAGGTGAGTTCAGTGACTGAACAGAATTGCTTCCAGTCTTTGTCACAACATATGAGAAGAATAGTTTGTCACTGAAGATTTTTGCTTCCTCTTACAAAATACAGGAGAAGCATGGCAACCTCGCTCCTGCATTATCTCATCAGGCTATTGCAAACACAACAAAATGCCAACTCTGGTTGAGGGTGGTTTTGAAGAATCCTTGTTTTGCCAAGATACCTTGCAAAAGCTAAAAAAGGTAAGAGGAGAGGGAAGAGAGAATGGAGCATTACAAAGCTTTTAAAAGGATGTTGTAATAAACTCCAATGCATTTAGTAAGCCACAGATGTGACCCTGCCCAGTCAGGGAAGGGGCACCACTGGTCCCAGCTCCACAGCTTTCCCTTATGACCTTCTCCCCACATTCTTTTCCTCCACTGCTCACTGCATGGACTCACTCTAAGAACGCAACATGATCTGTGCTCTCCTGTGACCCAGCCAATCCACAGCTCCAACATCGCTGCAGGTTGTAAGTGTTTTAGAGGAGCCATAGAGGAACGGTCCAGCCATGCCCTTTGATAAAAGAAGAGAAGCAACCATCCTTGTTGCTATTCTACTGGCCATAGCAAGTTAGAACAGAAGGGCAATTGTCTCGCCTTCCCCCCCCACCAAAGCAAGGACCCAGGGCTCGAGGACCTCTGAAAAATGCCAATTTACAATCAGCTTCTCTAATTAGCATTTAGTGGAAGCTCTTCACCTTTCACCAATGACAGATCTATCCAGGGATCTGTGGTTAGAGCAAGCTCCCTCTTGATATGAGAAAAGGGATAGATACAGTGTTACAGACACAGCATTACATGTTTTTTTAATGAAAGCCTATACCTCCAGAAGTTGCTCACCAGAACAAGTCGATGAACCATTACTTGCAATCCCAACTTTTAAATTTAAAGCCTAGTCAACTCATCTTTGGTCCAACTGTGTTGATCTTGAGTCAACAATTCCAGGAAAACAAAATGCCTCTCCTTCCCTCCCCTTTTCTTTGTTGTTACTACAAATAGAGGTGGGAAAGAGATTCTTTATGCTTTCATCAATACTTTTACAGTTAAAATCATGTACGCCATATGTAGGTTTTGTTTGAGGTTTTTTTTTTTTAGTACACATGAAAGTCAGGAAAATATCATCCAGTTGACTTACACTTCAATACAAAAATGCTAAATCATCCACAAAGCTGACCGGTTCTTTATTGTCTACAATGAGTATCAAGGAACAAAGATTAGCCTCATAATGAAAATTCAATCGCATTCTTAACTATTCACAGACTACCACTCTGCTCCACAAGGTACAAGTGAGGATAATTGACAAGATGGATTGAATGATCCAATAGGTTTAACTTCTGCAAGTTTTTATGGCAAAGACTTTGTCTTAGCTTAAATCAGTATAGTACAACGTTTATCTGTGGAGCTAGAGAAACATTGAAAAAAGAAAGCCTGGATCAGCTGAACTTCCCTTCTAGAAGGAAGCTGCCTTTAGAGCAAAATATAATAAAGAGGCAGAGTGCAGATTGGGACCTCTCACACAGAGAGCATCTTTTATGCATGGGGGAAGATGGGGCTGGAACTTCCTTAGTCTTCATTTTCATTGCACAGACAGGTAAGCTAAGGCATAAACTGATTAATGGACTGACTTAAAGAAAGCCTGTGGCAAAGACAGGAATTAAGCTCAGCTCCCCCGAGGATCAGTCCAGTATCTTAACAATCCCATATCTTTCCATTCTGAAATACCGTGCCTTTCCTTTGTAATTAAACAGCATGGATTTGAGGGGGCCAATTTTAACTGTCATTGTACTGAAAGAGCTTGCACTGGTCAAGTGGGGAGGAATTGCCTTGCCAACCTAAAAAGACTTTTCCTTACTTAATTCCAGGCTTCCAAGCTTTCAGAAATAGAAAATATTGCATAAGCAACAGTACTGAACAATTCTGAAGGCATACTGAAAGAGCTTTTTATACTCTCCCATTTTAATAGCTGGTGCTTTTACTGTAGATATTATATGGTTACAGAATAATGTGTATGGGTTTAATGTCTGGTATGATAATATTCAAGGTGAAGATATTGAAAATTCAATTAAAATATAGTTTAGGATATTGGCTTATTTTAATTTCCAGCCTCCTTTGCCCTCCATCCACCTCCTTTGCATCCAGGAGCTCCTCCCGAGATCTGAAGCTAGAAGTTACGTGCTGAATCTTTTCTCCTGTAACTCATAATCTGAAGTTCTTTGTAATTTTTCAGCATCTGACTATCTGAAACCACTTCTCAAAATTCGCCAAAATCCCCACGCTCCTTTAACAGAAGAGGATACTGAAGTGCTGAGGCAGGAGTAGTTCCTATTAAGGACAAAACTAGATGGGGGACCCCAAAGTCTTGTCTCTTAGCACTAAGCCCTGGGTCACTCAAACTCACTAGAGCTTTTTTAAACTGTGCTTGCCTTTTTGAGCAGTTTCAGAGAGGGAACATAAATTACTTCACCACAGCAAAGCAACTCCCTCCTCTGCAGTTCTCAGTTACCTTTAACCAACGCAGCTTTTGCCATCATTTATGTTCCTCTTACTTGTTTGATCAATGAAGTGCTCACTGCCACTGGGCTGCCTTACATGGTACAAAGAAGAAAATAGAAGTCCTACTGGAACATGATCAGAGAAAACAGCAATAATTTCAAGAGGCAAGCAATGAACCAGCCTCTCAGAAGAGCTCCAACTGCTGTCCAGAGTTTTTCCTGATCCTTCCTAAAAATATATGGGAGAGAACACTGTATGGTTAGTCACTTTGGTTGCCTGCTAAACTGAAGAGAAGCATTGAGCATCACTGCACATAACAAGACCTCCTCCAGACAAGCACTGCTAGGACAGGGGAGAGATTCTTGTCCTATTTTCTGTTTCAGACCATGCTCAGGAACACCTGGTCCTGGAAACTAAACATGAATTGTCTTGTGCCAGATTTGAGAGAACATATACCTGAAGTGTTTATGTGGCCTGTCTAAATCTTACCCTGATACAGTAATGGCCGGTGTTATCCTTGTCACATTAAATATTATCACTAACCTACTTCTTCTGAAACTCCTCCAACTTCCCAAATTTTATTATAATAAATTGTATATCTAAAACATTATATATATGGCACCCCTTTATTTCAGTGGGACAGTTTCTGTAATAAGAGGAAAGTAGCACACCAGGTTCCACGACATTTAATAATCAAGCCCACCCTGTATGTAGTTTACACAGACATGAAGATTTAGGTAAAACATCATGATCACCAGTCCCAAGTAACCCAACAAGTGAGCTCTTCAAGGTATCAGAAGAGTCACTTCCCTATTTATAACTTTCATGACCATACAACCAGCTAACAAAAGTTGATCACTTCCCTGTATTACAGAGAGGGGAAAAGAAAATAGAGTCTTACGATTAAGCAAGGAAAGAGACTAAACAAAAAAAAGCCTGCCAGTCCTTGACTTAGTACATAGTCTCATCTCAGCATTGCCTGCAAAGAGACCGTTAGTCCCTGTATTTGGGCCCATGAGGGTTATAGTGCATTCAGGTAACCACCCATCTAGAAGCAGATGAGCTATTTCTACCCTTCTGGTTCCATAAGCCTTCCTGCACACCACCGCTAGCATTCACCTTTTTTCAGTAACCACCTTCATGGCGTTTACTGGTGAAGAAGCAACCGAGTATCTCCCAGAGCTGATTCTTGCTAACTACGTCAGAGTAGTGACTTCCAGTGCTTATACCCCACTACGATGGCATTCTTGGCCAAGGTGTACATGCAGTGCCTGCGTGGCAGCTGAAGGAAGGATGCACACCTCTACTATAGGGAGGTGAAGGAGATGCACGGGAACTTCCTTCTCGGGTGATGCTGTCCTCCTGCAGCACACACATTGAAGTCTGACTGGCTGTAGAGTTACTGGGAGGTCAGTTGGCAGCAAACGAAAAAGTCAGCATATTAATACTGGATAACAACAGGAAAAATCCACCCTACGCTGTTTCGTTTTGAGGGTGTTGCCTTGTTTGCCAGCTCCCGAGACATGCTCTTTCCAGAGGGGATAGCTGTGTGTGCCCTGCTTCCCACACTTAGCTGTGGATTTAAATACGCAGGCATTGCTGCTAGGTGAGTGCCATTTGAATTGACAAACTGGGATTTCTGCTGTGTGCTTCGCACTTAATGCAGCCCTGCCTAGGCTTTGAAGGCAACGGCTTGTTGCCTTGGGGTCTGAAACTAACAAAGCCGAGCAGAACAAGCCCAGGGCTCCCGTTGGATTGCTCGATCAAAGACAATATTAAACAGCACTGTTTTTATAACTACTATTCTGGGGCACTCGGATAGCAAGACAAAGGAGATGAAGTTAATTTCTGTTATCATAGCCTGGTGCAGCTGCAAGGGCCCTGGGAGAAGCCATCTTCTCTTGCTGGCTTATGCAGCCCGTGCGTTGCAGGAGCTCCAGTTAAACAAACAGGGCTTCAAAAGCTTGTCAGATGAACTCCTGCTCCTTTTTCCCCCCACACCACTGTCAAATATGCCCCTGTTCCTTCCCCCAGACATCTTCTACACATCTCATCACAGACACCAGGGAGCCTTGACCACTTCTCCGCACCTCCCAGCTCTCTACTTCACCTTTTCTATCACCAGTGCTGCCCAAGGAGACCCAGACTAGGGAAATCCTGCACTTGGCACAGAAGCACTCTTCAAGGGGACCAGACAGAGAATGAGTCCTCCAGGTTCTGCTCTGCCACTGACATAGCTCATCACCTTTGACAAGTATCTTAACCTTTGGTTTGTACATTTTCAGCTGGATTAACAAGGCCCAGGCTATTTGTTTGGGTTTTTTGGGGTTTGTTTTTTTTTTTGAGTTGCTGGCAGATAAAGGTATGCCCCATTTTTTTATACCCTTAGATATGACTAGTGATGGAAATCACTGAGCACTATTCCAGGAGGAAGTGGAAGCTATCTCCTGATGAGAAGCACTGCTTAGGATATTTGAGGCAATTTTAAGATGCCTCTCTCTAAACCATCATGGTCACGGCCAGCAGACCACCTTAAGAATGGATGCTTGTCTGCAGCAGTGCTGTCCCAGGACTGCCATAGGTACCTTGGGCTCCATTTTTTCCTCCTTACTCTTCACCCACAGTTGAGCATAGAAATCATTCATGGAAAAGCAGGAGTGTGGTAGACCATGCTTATCTTGGTTGCAGTAAGGGCAAGGAGGATGAGAAAACTGGGTAATCATGAAAAGCTCTGAAATAAGATTACTAAAATGGAGGCAAGAGCTCCAGAGAGCTTTGTTTAAAGTCTTCTTCTTCACACTGTATGTTATTTCTCTGAGGTCAGTCAGATAAAGGCAAAACCCAGTGTTTACGAAAGTGGGGATAGGACATGGAAATAGTACACTGCTTGAGATGAGCAGGGTACTCCAGAAATTTGTCTGCATCAAAGGACAGAACATCCCATATTTTCATCCTCTCAAACTGGGAGCTCGCCTTGGGTCTCTAACATCTAGGAAGATGTTCCCAGCAACCCAAGTACTCCTGTACAGGAAGCGCTCTGTGCTAATATCTGCCATCCTGGATTTCACAAACTGGTTTCGTTCAAGCTTGCTTTGCCCTCTACCCTCGAGATCCTCAATTAGCTGAAAACACACTAAAATACAGATAAGTTTTGCCGGAAAAATTTCTCAATAGATCCAACACTGATGCCCGCAAAATGAACCAAAATGCAACATCAAGCTCAAACAAGAGGGATACAGTTATGTCCAACTATATGCTGATACCTTACATATCTTCCTGATCTCAGAGTTTTGCTACTAAGCGGTCAGTACAGATCCATGACAACTTCAGGAAAAAAAGTGTCCATTCTAATTGCTTGAAGGCATAAAAAGAGAGCGCTGTTCTCAATCCAGAAGAGAAGTAGCCAGTCTTCATTTTTAAAGCAAACCTTTTAGACGTAAATTGCTGCATTATTTAAGTTTATTGAACATCTAACACCAGGAAATGTGCAATTCATGAAATTTTCAGTGAAGATGTACGAATGAGACTTTCCGATACATTTTTAAAATGTGAAATTATCAAAGTTTTATGCATTGTCGACTTTGGCCATGTACAGTAGAGTTAATTGAAAGAGCAGTTCTAGCTTTAAAAGAGTCCCCATGAAAGTGGCAATGTGTGTTTTATTGTCTCTTAGTCATTTGCAACTCAGAGGTGCCCAAGCTTATACGTGAAAGCGTTTCTGATAATCCATGAAGATGGTTTTCTTCTTGCACTTGTATCACTAGTTCTATAGTTTCTGCAAGCTAAATAATGTGCCTAGCTAACCAGATGCAACCCTTAAGCCCCAGATCAGACCCCATAAGAAATTTGATACCGTCATGGGGAGGATCGAAGATCCTCTATTCGGAGTACCCTCGACAAAAGGAACAAACCAGACGGGAACAAACTGCATTTCACAGTGCCGGCAAAAAAGCAGAAGGGTAAAGGTATCCTCACTCAAGAGGGCAGAATGGTGTTTGATCAAAAGACACGTACATTACAACTCATTCCCCTTCTTCCCCTCACAGAAATGTACCAGATTACAATTTTCTTACCCTCAAGTTGGAACAGGTACTGCAAAGGACAACTAAATCAAACGACACATCTTCAACCTGCTAGAGAGAAGCAGTGTAAATCCAGCCTGAAGCCTCTGCTCCCTAAAATTGGATTAGGGACTCCACATCAGGTCTACCTAAAACAGACAAATAGCCCTTACAGCTAGTTTTTCCTTTTCCTTGTTTTTCCACACAAAAAACTCCCCCCAAAGCAAAGAAACCTTCAAGAGGTGTTAGACAACCTTCTACCCCACAACAACAAGTAAGGCCACAGACCAGAACATTAATACCAATGCAGAATTCACGGTTTCTAACATGAATTCTCAGTACGACCGTGGTGCAGGGAGTGGACGTCACAGAAGGTGTTGGGCTACTCTGCTTTGCTACAAGCACATCTTTGGTCCTTTGTTTTGGACATAAAGCTGCAGCAGCAGGAAACAAGCTGGGATGTTTGGTTGAAGTTTAATGCAGAGGGATGAAAGAAAAGACCTGTGCCTCCTCCTTCCTCGCAGCTCCAGTGAGCCAACATCAGGGGCAAGAAGGAATTGGCCACACTGACTGGAGGACGCAGGGCAGACACCGCACCACAAATTTTACAAATGCAGCAGAGCCGCCGGCCTCCAAATCTGCCAAGGGCGATACACAGGGATTTGGTCAGGAATTTGGAACTCTCTTTTACAGCCAGAGCACCATCGCCACTATTGCCTGCTGAAATACATGCAAGGATTGCGTCCTACTGCTGCCACCTCTGCTCACAGAGCCAACAAGCACTTCCCCAGCCATCCACTGGGACAAGTGGGGGCTCTCCCACAGCCCGCCCTTCAGCGCAGCAAGCCAAAGCATAAAGACACAGAGCTCGGGTGCCTTTGGCAGTGTGAGCTTTTTTCCCTGTGTCTGTGTGGCAGGTGCAGACCTTTTTGCTCACCTCCTTTCTAGCAATTAATGCAAGCCTCACACAGAACGCTGGAAGTCACAGAGCTCTAACACTAACATGTATGGTGGCTAAAAACGCAACTTGGAGAGAAAAGTGAGACCTCTCCAAAGCAGATCAGAGTCCAGGGAATAACGTGCTTCCTGAACTGTGGGATAACCAGATTCCAGATCCTGCTCTATTTTGGAGCAGAAACGTAGACCTGGATGTCTGATATTACACTGGCTTAGAATCAGCCTCTGCTTCTTTCAGAAAGGCCATCCTTGCCATGATAAATCCTTCCTTGTACCAGTTTTCATTAAACATCCACATTTTCCCAAGAAATTTCTGGTTTAGTTCTGTTAAGAATGATCATTTGCATGATCATTTTTACAGCACCAACTCTACTAACAAAAGTAGTTACTAAATAGTGTCAATCCACTTTTTTCACTTTGTTCTAACATGGAATAAGAGTAAACCAAAAAATTTTTTCACTTCTTGTTTCAGAATAGTCTCTCTCCCTGTGAAGATTGCTCTTAAATAGTGCTGCTGTTGGATATCTAGGCCAGGAATTCTGAAGAATGGCTGTCTAGGTTATTTTAGATTTTGGCTCTGAAATTCTTCAAAATGCTTAGATTTTTCTTCAAAAATTCAGCACATAGCAATACAATACAACCACAAGTTTGCCACCAACCACCCTCTTTCTTAGAGCCTTCTCGTCTCTCTTTTCCTTTCAGAATTACGGTTCATGTAACCCACAGAGCAACCCCACAGCTCTACCCTGTACAGCCAGTTGCAGGAATCTGTTTCAAGACCTCCTGCTGCTTTGCCTTTGCACCAATATCTAAAGGAGGCGGCAGCATCGTGCTCTGACTCAACAGCTGGGTGTGAAGCGACAAGCATTCTGCCGGGGTTAGAATGAGATTAACAAAATCCCACAGAACAATGATTAAAAGGTGCTGTAACAAATCCATTTGCTGCATGCAACAAACACAATTACTAGACAAATTATCTCTCACTCCACTCCTCTCTCTGCAATGAGCTAGGGCTGACAACCCTCACCCTTTGGGCTCCAAACGTACAGTCCAGCTTTTCAAGCGATACCGCCTTTGATTAACGATAGCAGCAGTAGCTCTCTATCTCCCTCCGTGCATTATGCCGCTAGAGGGCACACAAATTGCCTAAATAATACCTAGAAAACAGTAGGTCCATTGGTCCTCAGGCCTGTATTTCAAGTTCTTCATCTTCACGAACATGCATCCTACCATCCAAGAGCAACTCATCTCTGTCAATACTGATTCTCACGTTTGGAGGCTCCAATCTTCTCCCTTCCTCCATCCTTTACTGAATTTCTCACATCTCCCTGTTTTCCCATTCTGGCACAAATGCAGCCAACTAAATCTACCTGAAGCTAAGTGTGGATTTCATATTTTTTTCCATGATTTACATATTTCTTAAAGAGGAGATTAGAACATGAAAAATCAGGAAGTTTAGTGCAGACGACTCAAGTCTGCAGTGTTCCTCATCTCTGGTTCAGAGACAGAGCCCAGCTGCACTCCCATTGCACCAAATCTGATCTAACGAGCTCTCCCACTCTGCTAGGGAGGGAGTACAGAGTAAAGATGTCATTACCAACAGCCACCTTGCACATACCAAGATTAGCCGTAAATCCAAGCTAAGAAATGTGGATTTCCAACCAGAATCAGCTGTCTCTACACCTTGTTCCCTGGCACTGCTGGGGCTGCTGAGACCCTCAAACTGGCCCTGCACAGACCAGGAAAGATCCAGCAACACTTACCAGTCTGGACTGCAGGTACTGCAAAATAGTGCTGCTTGCTTCCTGCCCAGGAAACAGTTTACAATTTGCATAGTCCTGTACCTGAGCTAATAAACTATGATGAACTCTCTCTGGGTCTGCATCCATGGCACAAATAATCTTCAGTCTGGATAAGCCCCATTACATATCCTGGCTCTTTCACTCAAGCTGCTATACCTTTTACCTCTGGAAGTCCATGGTGCCAGCCAGCACAACAACCACTACAAAACTTGCTGTCAATTCAGTCTGTTCTCTTCCCAAAAAAGTGTTAAATTGAGTAGCCAACACCACACATTTAGCTTTTACTATTCAGTTCTGTTGTAAGCAAGATAAGGGCAAACCAGCTGTCCAATTCGCACCCACCAACAATCAACTCGGTCATCTCCTACCATCTTGTTACATCTCTGCCTCCCTCATAGGCCCACCTCCTTCCAGTTCACAGATGGCCCTGGGAGGGCTCAGCTTGCCAGGAATGCTACAAGCTCAGCCGCATCAGCTTCTGAGCCTGAAGGGACTAGTCCACTGTTCAGTTACCATTTTGAAAATGTGCGAGATAAAGAGCAGAGGATAGGAATGTATCATATGTGGCAATGGGAAACCTGTCAAAGCCTAGCACAGCTTACAGGACAAAGTTCACAGAATCGTCTAGGTTGGAAAAGACCTTGAAGATCATCTAGTCCAACCATTAGCCTAACATTGACAGTTCTCAACTACACCATATCCCTAAGCGCTATGTTGACCTGACTCTTGAACACCTCCAGGGATGGGGACTCCACCACCTCCCTGGGCAGCCCATTCCAACGCCTGACTACCCGTTCTGTAAAGAAATACTTCCTAATATCTAGTCTAAATCTTCCCTGGCACAATTTGAGGCCATTCCCTCTTGTCCTATCACTTATTACTTGGTTCAAGAGACTCATCCCCAGCATTCTGCAGCCTCCTTTCAGGTAGTTGTAGAGGGCCATAAGGTCTCCCCTCAGCCTCCTCTTCTCCACACTAAACCCCCCCAGTTCCCTCAGCCACTCCCCATCAGACCTGTGCTCCAGACCCTGCACCAGCTTCGTTGCCCTTCTCTGGACACGCTCGAGTCACTCAATGTCCTTTTTGTAGTGAGGGGCCCAAAACTGAACCCAGTAATCAAGGTGTGGCCTCACCAGTGTCGAGTACAGGGGCAAAAAAAGTTACAGATATTGGGATTTCATCTTACTGGGTGACCAACAGGCTGCCTTTGCCCACTTATCAGACAAATCTGAATGAACACCCCACTAAAGGAAAGAGGAAAAAAGTCTGAGTTAAGCAGTTAATAATGAGGATTTCATTTCTTAATATAGCAGAAGACTTCCTCATGAGTCTGTCTTGTGCCAGTATCTGCGTCATAGCAGAAATAATACAAGACAAGAAAGAAAAATGCTTTAAAGAATATGGTTCTTCGTCAGACTGGAAGTATTAGCTGTGATTCAGAAATTAATGACAGCATAAAAATCTATTAAGGCATCTAGACTGTCTCTCAAGGGACCTTTTCAAGCTTGTAGTGCATGGATTATTCTCCAGGGCCCTGCCCAGCCAAACTTCAGATATCCCAAATGACAGCAATTCTGCCACAATTCTTAACAAAGCTATTTCACCACCTAATCTCTTTCTTACATTAAGTATTTTCCTCTCCTGTAAATTTTCTTTCCCCTCCTCCGAATTTTGTACCATGAGAGACACTTCAAGCTCTGAGTCCACACTAGACAATTCTTCACGCCTTCCCAGTATGCCTAGATCATTAGCATAGCTCCTCTTTAGTCATTTAGCCAAAACAGCTATATATTTAGCTCTCACAAGCATTCCTCATAAGTCAGTCCCTCCAGCCCCTTAATCATTCTCCTTGCAATCCTCTGAATTCCCTCTAATTTTGTTTACATCTTTCTGGAATTGAAGTGCCCGGAACCAAGTGCTGTAAACAACAACAGCTCGTTATCTGGCTAGACTGTAATTCCGGTGATCACAGCACAGGCCCCGCACATGCCATGCACACGCAGACACACGCGCATCCTCTGGTTCAGACATGACATGACTACGGTATGCAAGTCCTGCATGATGATCATTCTCTCCTTCCCAGTGACATCAGCTGGGCCTCTTTCAAGGAAATCCAGTTCCAAACAAAAGTGGGGGTAGACGTTCTATAGAGCCTTTACAGCTCTTGTTTAAATAAGTCTTCTTGTCAATTTGCTCCACTATTTTCTCCAGTTTTACAATTCCCAGTCTGTCCAGGAATAGTCACAATCCAAGCTGAACAATCATTCCTGTTATCCAACACAAACACAATCCACAACATAATATAAAACCCTTCCACATGATGCACACTCCACAGGTTCCAGTCCCATCAAGCAGTGGCAGATCCCATCAAAAATGGGCCGCTCTTACTTTTGAGCCAGTGAAGCAAGCATGACAACAGTGCTTTCCCCAAGCATTTTCCCTCAGGGAAACTGCCTCTAACCCTCGGTTGAGAGAGCCTGGACTACCACGTTCTTTGATGGCTGTATTGAAAACCCTTTCCCAGAGAGGCATTAGCAGGAGAAGGTCAGACCTAACACCCCAGGGAAATAAATGTATGATATATCCCTGAGGATGCTCTTTTAGCTGTCTGCAGACCCAAGACAGACACCAGCTACTGGCAGCACTCAGGTTATATTTTCAAGTTTTCATCACACCTATACAGGCTACAATTTTCAGAACTTTTTTGTTTTAGATGATAGTTGAGACTTTGATGTAATCTTATGATAGAAGATAACACATCGCAGAAAAGCCTTTAAGCACTTGTGCCTTAATCTGTTCTTGAAACTCAAGTTGGAATTTTTTCAACAAAACACCTTTTTTTCCTTATTAGAAAAACGCCAATTCAGTGAGGCAGAAACATCCTGCAAAACTTTTTGGTTTGCTTCAACAAACTTCTGGTGAACTTCAGGCAGGGTTCAGCAAGAAACCTGTCAAGGTTCCTGTCAGCTCCCAGGGCATCTGTGGGGTAGACAAGGCACCAAGGAAAAGGGGCAGCTCCACAAGAAAGGTTCTTCTAGATCAAGGTCCTCCTAACAATTTCAAAGCCTCTTCTCACATCACATCCCCAGGTCTGCATGAACCTCAGAGCCAGCACACTCTAAGGATCTTTGCTATGTGGCAAAGGAAGCAGGAGCTTGAAGTCTCTCTCCTGTCTCCCCAGAACCTTTCACAGCGTCATTCCTCCTTCACAACACCTCAAGTGAAGCTTCAGCGCCAAGGACTGCTTGGGATGTCTTGTTTCTCTTTTTCTGGTTGTTTGGATTGTTTTGGACAGCAGGAGGAGGGAAAGAGACCAGAAACTCTTTAGGTTGACCAGCGGATGCACAAAGCCTACAAGCAGGGGTCTAGTGAGGTCCCTTGAAGCCTGGAGAAAAACCTGCTGCTACAAAGCTTTACATCAGGACAGACAGAGCAAGGCCAGCCAGAATGGCCTTTTCTCCCTTTCCTTTATGTACACAGCAGACCGGAAGAGAAGAAAGACTCTGTACTGCTGACCTTAGCTCTAGGTCCCTCTGGGACAATGCCACAGCTCATTTAGCTCATGCTGCAGCCTGATTTTTTTTTTCATTTTATTATCAGCCCAATTGAAGCTCTGTGACTGCTGGATAGTACACAAACCAGTCACCATTAGACACCTAAGATACATGGAAATGGAGGAGAGGTTCTGTACCCTCACTTTAGCTCTCACCATTTCCTCCCTTCCCTCTCTTAGCAGGCCTAGGACTACAGGCAGCTCTTACACGACTTTAGCTAGTATGATTAAGATTTTTTTCTTTGCATCACTGTGAAATTACTGTTAGTAAAAGCCTTAACCCTGATACAGCACAAAGACTCTTCCAGAAAAATAGTTTCCTTCCCTGTACTGAAGATTTAGAAGAAGTGCAGAACATCTCACAGGGGCATGTCTGCAGTCAGCTCTATCTTGCTTTTACTCAGCTACCTAAACCCAAGACTTGACAAAACACAGCTATGCCTGACAGACTCCATGCTGTTGAGGTAGTTCAACCAGCAAGGCTGTGTTAATGCAGGTACAGCCAAAGTGCAGACTTGCTGGTTTACTTGTTCAGGTTGCATCCAGCCCAGAAACCCTTTGCACATACAGTACACAGCAGCATAGCTACGTAAGAAAGGTTGGCTCAGTCAGGCTGTACTATTTTTGAATACGTTGGTCTAATTAAAACAGTGCAGCTTGTGCATGTAAGAAAGCATCCTTTTATCCTCTTCCTTCTTCTATTCCCAGAAAGTCTCCCATGAAAGTGCAGGAGTCAGACTTGTCCTTTCCACTCTCTACACTATATTTCATGCCCAGGTGACTGAAGCGTGACTAAGTTGCGACCTTACACTGAGGCTATCACAGAAAGATGAGGAGGGGTAGCCAAACCACAGCAACAATTCTGTTTCACTGCAACAATCGCTTGCCATGTCAAGATAGGATGCAAATCTGCTATGAATAATGGTCACTCCAAAAGCATACACAGCTACACAGATATTCCTATCAGCAATCCTGCCGCATTCACCTACTGAACTAACACTTCGTAATATCTCCCTTGTACAAAACACAACTGTGAACCAGATTTGTTAACATGGCACAAGCATCTCTACCACACAATTTATGCATTTTCTTTCACATGCACACACACACATATATATATTCACCATCATCTTCGGTTTTGTACGTGCATCTTCCCAAAAGCCAAAGAAGAGATGTGCAAAGACCTTTGGTCATATCTTCATGCACAGATCATGTATACAGGCATAAATAAAACTGGATGCTGTGATATAATCGATCCCATTGTACAACAAAATAGCTTTAGGAGGCGAAGAGTGGATACTCATACAAGCAGATGTACCCATAATGACGTAAGTCTAAACACATTTACACAACAAAAACCCCACAGATGCCCCCTGAAATAACCCCTCCCTTTCCTGCAGGCAAACCCTCACCTGCAAATCCCTCCTTTGTCAAACACTTAAGTATATACCCACACGGTGAGCTTCGCTGACACTCACACAAGTGGAAGTCAGGTAACGCAGTGCACTGGCTGCAAGCTCATGGTCAGAGAGACCTTTGCTCTCACTCTTGATGTAGCTCTGGGTCAACTGCTGAGGGCCAAGCACAGCCAGGCTCCATGCAGGTGCAGCAGCCAGAAGGCATGGAGAAGAATATTAATTGTTATTGTCCTAACAGATTGTAGGGATTAATTGGTTCCAGCCTGCAACTCACCATCAATATAAGTGCTAAGGGGCAGAGGGGAGGGAGCTGTGATTACCCACTTACATTGCATACTCATATCCCAGTGACTGTGTGCTGATAAGCTATTGATTTCCTGGTTGGAAAGCTCCACAGCCTTCCATTTGTCTCCTTGCTTGCTTTGTCCCTTATCCCCGCTGCTCATGACCTGCCTGCCACATGTTCACCCTCCCAATGGCCAAGAGCACATCACCAGAAGAAGGAGCGGGCCACACTCTTTGTGGAGAGCTCTGACAAACCTGAAAGAAATGAAGAAACCTGCATCCAGGTCATCACACAGAGGCAGACCCTAGAGAAGGGAGCAGGTTTCAAGAATAAGCCATCTTCAGAGGCTTTTGGATGCTTTATATAACCTAGGAACCACAAAACCCCACACTGTGAGCCCACAGCTCCAAATATACTCACCTTTGCTCTAAGCCAAAACCCATCCTCAGAAGCTTACCTTCTGATGCTTTTTTTTTAAAAAAAAAAAAAAGCAGACAAACCAGCCAGCCCCTCAAAAAACACCACCACACCAGCCTGCCTTAACTCAATATGTATATCCTTGCATTGCCCCCAAAACCACCTCCTCACGGAGATGCCATTCAACAAAGTCCAGTAGCTCTACAGCTGACAACCATAGCAACATCCTATTCCACGCTTACGGGTGACCAGTAAGTAGGTCTAGTGTAAAGGGCCCTTTTCCCTCAGCATGTAGTCATACTGAATTTTTTCCATAAACTTTAAGATAGCAGGTATGGCCAGCAAGACACTTCACTGGGAGGCCCTGCAAGCCTTTGCTGGGGAGAATATTCCTCTGGCTCAGAGAAATTAAAGCAGCAGGCCCTGCAGTGCCATTCCCTCTCCCTCCAAGCAGGTGAGCAGGGCAATGCTTCCCCACCGGCAGAAAACCTGCTGGAGGGAGCTCAGAGGGAACTGCCTCCGCTTCCAGGATATCCACCATCAGCCAAAGCACCGCAGTGCAGTGGCATAGCACAGAATCCAACCTGGATTTCTCTTTTTTCCCCACCTATTTCTGCAAGTATCACAAATTCCCGGCATTTCTTGTTCTTTTCCATGCTGCCTGCAGGGATCTCTGCCCTTCCCTGACACCAGGGGAGGGATGTGTCTCACATGCTCACCCACACATGCCCTTATCTACTCCTTCTCAGAGTGGGACAAGATGGTCTTTGCTGTGCTTAGTATTTTTGATTTTATCCCAGATAAAATGACAGCAGGAAGAGTACATCAGCTGTCAAAGCCATTGCTCTTTGAGTCTGAACAGCACATAAAAAACTACGTCACACACTTCTTCAAGGAAAAGGGGATACTGACAATTCACGCTTCCTTTAGGGACTGCAGACAGCAAAACTCTGCATCCTCCCGGCAGCACCCTACACGCAAAAGGGACAGTTTTTGACAAAGCACATGCCCACATATTCAAAGGCACACATGGAAGATTTTCCCCAGACTCTCCCAGGATGCCTTTGTCTGGTACCACTGTGGATTTCACTCAGATTATTCAGTACTTTACCAACCTCTGTCAGCCCACAATCTCAGCTGATCTTCCACAAGAAAGCCCATCAGGTATTCAGATGTGCCCAGAAAAGGAAGCTTCCCTTGTATTTACTCTTAATCACCTTTTGCCACCTGTTTTCACTTCACAGCATACAGGTCAGCAAGCAGTGCTACAGCTCCTCATCACCAGCCTCTCCAGGTAAGTGCACAGAACACCCAGCTGCTGGGGCAGGGGCTGCATCACATTTGGACTCACGTATCAACATCCCTGCTTTAACCCAATCCTAAGCAAATCAGCCTTGAACAGGGTAAATCTGTTGAGGGAAGGAGACAGTCCCCACAAGCAAGGTAAGGGCCTTGGCGTACCCAAAAGCTTACAGGAGGCACAGCTGGCACGCAGTAAGGATGTGAATTTGTAAAGCATTGGGTCTGCCATCAGCCTAGGATGACAGCAGCCATATTCCTCACCCTGATTGGAAGGAGCTCTATTGCTTGGAGGTAAAAAAGGAGGTGGAAGGAGTAACTCTTAAAGAACTTATTTCCTCCTCAGACCACCAACATGGGTGCTCGAAGGCTAAAAAAGGAGCACCCCAAACATAGGCAGTAGGGTATTTGTTACAAGACTAGTAAAACCCTTGTGTGAGAGGAGATATCTCAGACTAAAAGATAAAGCAAATTTCCACTTACCATAATAAAGGCCTCTGAGTAGCTAGCTGAGTGCTGAGATTTATAACAGCTAGGGGAAATGGGTCCTTACTGGTGTGGTAATTATTGACTCAAATGGTCTGCAGTCACAGGGATAGGACTAGAAGAAACACTTGGGATATCTTTTTAATGCTCCCTGTTTGCAGATAAAAAGCCTTCTCTGACTCTTCCCTGTCTTAAGCCTACACGAAGAGTGTTTTGTTTTAGGTATTGAACCTCTTCATCATTTAAGGGAATGCAAGGCAGCTGAGTGAGTTGTTACCTCATCAATACAGTCCAGCCTGGGAGAGCTTCCCCTGCCTTATTCGACAGAGAGAGTTGAAAACAGGTAGGATGAAAGGTATATTCAGGAGAGCAGGAAAAGTATTTTTTTCTCCAGTCGGCAATATCTGAATATTATCCAACTGCATCACAATCACCCCACACTGTTACCCATACACCACAATGTCACCGCTCACACACACATACATTCCCTCTCCTCCCGCTGTTCCCCCCATCCATTACGCATTATCAGCACAGAAACACTCGGGTACACGCTTCCATCCATATAGATTGCACAAACCTCGCGCATTTACAAACACATCATTTTTCACACCCGCATTGCCCAGTAACATTATAAAACATGAGACTTTACAGATAACATTTGTACTGCATACCAACCTACAGCATCCTACTCTGCTTACCCAAGTGCCGCTGTGATTTCTTTCATCAGACTCATTCCCCATTTATGAACACCCTTGAGCAGCTCAAAAAATACAGTAAACGCTGCCAGTACTATGCAGACCAGTTCTGCACATCCTTTTCTAAAGCATCTAGTTTGGCTTTGGAGGTATCTTAATTTATTTATTTTTTAAAAGCACAAAATCTCCTGCAATTAACCAATGAGGTGGGGTTGTAGGGGAGGTTCGCTAAAACAAGCTGGGATTTTTTAGTAAATTGCTGATTTGAAACAGCTGTTCTTTTTCAAGGGAAAGTGTTTGTTTAGAACATTTTTCAATGTAAAGCAATGCTGAAGAAAATGTTGTATAATTTGTCAAGGCATTCATATTTTAAATAAAATGCTCAGGGGGGGAAATCAGAATTACTTTTCATATTGACAGCTAAGTTAGAGTAATAGTAGGTAAAAGTGAAAACATCAACACAAAATTCTTCTAAATTATCAAAATGCAATTTTTGACAGACCCAAATAATTTGCTTTTCCTCCCCGTCCCCATGCACCCAATTTTTGACTTGGGGATAAAAAAGGAAAAGAAAAATTCAGCTTTTGAGTCCGATTGAAGAATCTGTTTTTTATCAGAAGCTACAAGGCACACCATGCTAAGAATCGAATCCATTCGAGGGAAAAGCTGCGGCATGCCACTAGAAAATCCCACCCACCAGCAGTGCTGGGGTGTGCAGGTACTTTTATCCCTCCAGGCCCCACAGGGCAGGAGGGCCAGTGCACCGTGCAGGAGGAAGAACCCTCCCGCCTCTGAGCCACCTGCCTCCCAACGAGGGCTGGAAGCCCAGCAGTAGGGAAATGCAAGAATCCCGAACCAGAAAATTGAGGAAACGTAGTGATCAGGAAAAAAAAAGAAGAAGAAAAATCCTCTGTGCAGGACTTAAAGCCTCTAAGCTAGAGGAGAAGGAGCAAAGCCTGTCTCTGCGCCCAAGCCCCCGAGCCCAGGCAGGCGGGGGACAGGCGACCCATTGCATATCCCCTGGCAGAGGCGCAGGAGGAGGCAGCCTGTGTTGGCCACTTGGCACTGTGGAGCCCGTAGGTCTCCTGCCAGCCTCAGCTGTCCTTCCTCCCCTTGCACCCCCATCCCCTGCTCCTCAGCCTCAGCTCGGCCATGCCCAGCAGCGCCGGCACCGCTCCCCTTCACCCCCACGTTGGGTGGCTTTGGGAGAACAGAAAAAGACGAGGAGCTGCTTTTGCGTTCACCCGTACACCCCCAAGTGGACAGCGAGGAAAAGGGGGAGAGAAGGCAGGGACAAGTTTTGGATGGCTTGCAGAGGTGCAGGCTCAGCTGGCTGGCTCTGGACGGACGCGCTCGGAAGCCGTCCGAATGGGGTCACCGCCTCTCAGAGCCACCACGGCGGTTTCCTAGGGTAGGAGCTCCACAGAGTTGTGCTCAGCAGGGCTACAGAAGTGCTCAAGGCTTGTTACCACAGCTTTCGACGAATAACAATTAATTGGAAATAAGTGGGGGTTTGTTGGGGGTTTTTTTATATATATATATATTTTTTAAGAGCACAATACATTCGCACCCCCTTTATAACTCCTTCAGACATCTTTGGGCTCGCTCGTGAGGTGCCCTGCTCCTTCCGTGCAGCCCCACCATTCCTGCTTCCCCATCCTCTCACTCTCCAGACCAGAGAAAGGAAATTACTGCTGGCTATGAAACTAGATCCAGCAGTGGTCTGGTTTATATCACATCTGAAGTTTGGGAGCAGTAGAAAAAGCAGCTCCAGGTTTGCAAAACTGTCCTCATCCCATCCCATTCCATCCCAAAACCGAGGGAGGGCAACTGTGTTGCCTCTGCCTTCTCAGAGGGTACCTGGTAAGACAGCTCTTAAAGAACCTTCCCTGATGCCTTCAAAATCAGAACAGATGAGGCTGATACAACTGTGGCAGTAGTAACTCACTAAAACAGAAGGTAAAAGCCTGTAAATGCCTGTAGCCAGGCATAAGCTACAGCTATAAGAAAGGACTAAACCAGCTCGGGGTTGTGCTAGCATCGGGATGCTCTGGTTGCAACTCGGGGACTTGGAAACACGGCGTGGAGCAAGCGCCATTGACAACAGGCTAGGAAACATGCATCAGAGAGGGAGGCAATGTTCAGAGTCAGTGTGGTTTGCCAGTGTCCATCTTCCTTGACAGGTCTGTGCCTATTCCTCCAGAGCAGAGGGAAGTTCACATCCAGCTACGCAACTTCACTGCTGACATTAGCTACTTATGCTACACAAGTACTGGTTCTCCTCTTGCCCCATGTGCTGGAAAAAAATCCTCCTCCCCTGTCAGAAATAGCCACTTCACAGCGAGGAAGTCAG
Source organism: Strix aluco (assembly GCF_031877795.1). NCBI lineage: Eukaryota > Metazoa > Chordata > Aves > Strigiformes > Strigidae > Strix > Strix aluco. The sequence continues at coordinate 4,130,600 of NC_133932.1, forward strand.
CTGGAAGGTGCTGGTGCTGGATTCACAATCCAGAGTTCAGAGAATCCAAGTTTGAGGGAAAATACGTGAGAGTGAAAAAGCATGTGTACGCAACCCAGGAACAGAAGAAGTGAGGCTGTATGAAAAGGAACACTTGGTAAATGTGAGAAAGCGGCAAAAAATGAGGGATTTCATAGCAGGTGCTTGCGGTAGTGACAGGTAAGTGTGAGGCTGCAACAGAAAGTGTGTGTGTGCCAGAGAGCATGCCTGTATGGGAATTTGCTTAGCAGAAGCAAAATAGAAGAGGACAGTACATGCAAGACTGTGCGTAAAAGTAGGAGCTAAGGGGAAGTGAGGATGCTGTGACTGGGCATATCTCCATGCACGGCACTCACGCGCTAGCATGCACAAGAGTGAGAGAAAAGCGCTCTGTGTGTGGTAAAACCAGTCGGAGTGAGATACCCTCTAAGGGTACAGCTCACTGCGAATGCCAGACTGCGAGGCACAGAGTAGGCCAGGTAGAGTACATATATGTTCTTTATTTATATATTCACCCATGTGCGTGTATACGTGTGCACGCATGCAGGCTTACAAGGCTCGTGCGGCTGGATAGGCGAGGGATTTTTATATGCAAGCAACCATGAATACTAGTGTGCAGGATGGAGAGAGAGCGCAAGAAAAGGCTTGAAGGAGGTGGGGGGAGAGAGGAAGAGAGAACGTGAGTGCGAGAGAGGCAGACTGGCACTCCAGGAATTGCATGTGCTAGGGAGCTAGAACTGTATGTGCCAGAGTGAGTTTATTCATCTTCCCTGCTACATTCATGAATGTGTGTGTGTGTGTGTGAAGGACCACTGGCGTGTATAAGTGAGTGTGGATCATGTACAAGCTACGATTTGAAGGCTATGATTATATGTACGTGTGTGACATGTATTTATACATACAGCATGGGATGCATTAACCCTTAACTCCTGTTTACAGAAAGCATCTCAAAACCAGCTAGCATGCCTGTCATCACTTCAAACTAAATTCCATACTCACACTTGGCTCTTAAAGCAAGAAACCCAGCTGGCAGTTCTCCACCGAACAAAACCCCATACCCAACAAATTTTCTTATCCTGTCTTTCCTCCATCACTCTCTCTTTTTTTATCCCTGGTGGAGGGGAAGGACATAGTGTTTTTGCAGGCAGACCCGAGGCATTGAGGTTCCTCTAACCTCCCCCTCTCCGGGCAAAACCAAAATAAAACAGAAAAAAAAAAAAAACACAAACCACAAAAGAAACTTAATACTGATCTCCTCAGGAAGGTGAAGAATCCAGGAGCATCAGTACTTGTGACCCAAAGTGCTGAGAAATAGTGGCTGTGGATGGAGGGGATACCCACCTTCACCCACCCCTCTTTTCCTTTGCAAATCTTACTGTGCCCCCCCCCCCAACTCCCCCTCTGCAAAAGCATAAATACAGCAGCAAAGTCAGTCACATGCAGTGCCCTCTAACCATAGGATTCACCAGCAGTGATCTCTCCTTGGCTTATTTCCTGGAGGGGGGGAGGTTTGGAGGGGAAGCGGGGGAGAGGAAGCTCCAGCTCCCAGCTCCATGTTTCAGGCCATCCTCAGTCCATCAGCCTCAATTCAAACAGAAGGGTTTGAGGAGGTTGCAAGAAAAAAACTCATCACATACCTTGCAAGGAGAAGAGGGACAGGAAGAATCCCAGCACCCAGATACTGTGCAGCCAGTAGGTCCTCATGCTTCTGTCTCACTCGCTCCGCTTCCTCTGCCTTTTTCTCCGTCTCTTTGCTTCTCTCTCAATTTATCTCTTTTTTTTTTTTTTTTTTTTCTTCCCCCCCCCCTTCTCTCCTCTCAAAGAAAATGGGATTCGTGTTTCCCTTCAGTCCCCCTGGGCTCTGCTTTACCAGCTCTGACAATCCAGTCGCAGCAAAAGCTGACCTGCGGTGGCCAGATTCCCAAATAACCTCGCACTCTCCCCTTCAAGTGCTGGAGAAAGGGGGGGGCCAGGTTAGATGCTCGCGGTAGCCTGCGCTGGCTGTAAACACAGAGAATCTCTGTCTCTCTCCTGCAGCTCCAACTAAATGCGACTGTACTTAAACAAGCAATGCCTTATAGGACAGTGCTCAGAGCAGAAAAGATCCCACCTCTGCCACCTAGTGTTGCAAGCCAGCTCATTTATTTTATTTTTATATATATAAATATATACATGTTATGCTATAGAAATATGGTTCTCTCATTCCTCTGCAAATGTATCTCTTGGATCACAGGTCTACGAGCCACGCTGGGCTCAGGAGTCCCTAAGGCTCCAGCTCCAGCTGACATGGGGAGGTTATTCAGCAGAGGAATATTCCTCATCGCCACAAGAAACGCAGCGGGGCAGGTTTGATTTCTCGGCAGAGTTCTGCTTGACAAAATCTGAAGCAAGGGTCTCTCTGATGCTGGTGTCACTGCTGGGCAGTACACAGGGGCCAGAGGGAGATTCAGACACACTGATTGTAATTACAGAGCTGCCAAGGCCTCCAGGAAAAATAGCAAGCAGCAGGCTGCATTAATCTTTGCTGGATCTCCTGTGACTTTCGTGCAATTTCAGAGGGACCTGGAGGAATCCTTCTGTGTAGGAAATCCAGCATGCAAAGTCACTGTTTGCTCACAGACAGCTTCTCCCACTACCCCTCTCCTTTCAAATACAGGTTCCTCCTACCATAGGTAGCATGAACTTTTTTTCCCCAAGGAGTAATTAGCTCCTGTAGTTCTATTGCCCCCTAAAATCATTCCCTCTGGTGAGAGGAACAGCTGTAATGAAGCACTACTTAACATCCACACAGGGCTTTTCATCGGTCACTCTCCAGGCGTTTCACACAAGGGTGTCCTTTCACAGCTGGGGACACAGAGGCAGTGCGACTGCACAGCTTGTGAGAGGCCAGTCCCTGGGATGCAGTGCGACGGCCCAAGTGGGCTGCACACCCAGCCTGGTGGTCCCTCTTCAGGCCACATTGCCCCCTTCACTGCGAACACCGTGACAGCCCATGAAGATGCCGCCGCTAAAGGATCCCAATCTCCAATTTACACGCGGCAGATGCAGGCCGCCAAGGTGAGAGTGCAGGTGTAGGAAAGGTGTGTAGGATTCTCGTCACTAATGATGCTGCCCCAGAAGTATTTCTTATCAGACTGCTGTAGAGCAAACTGTTCTGCAAACAGAATGCATCAAGCCTGCCTCCCCGCGGGTTATTGTCTGCTGTCTCCAAAATCCCCCTCACCCTACTGTAATGAAAGCCAGATCCCATCATATCCCTTGTAGGAAGAAGAAATAGCATGCTGTGGCTAGCCTAGAAACACGTGCTTGTTTCCTAGAGGACCAAAATGCACACTACAATGCAATGCAAAACGCAGTCACCATTTGGCCTGGCTGGCTGCTGCCAGATACCACCTGTGTTATTCATGCTTTTTCCCCTATGGAGGGAGCGGGGCATTACCCAGTCACCAGTTTTTAAGAGACATGCAGGAACAAGTTACTTTTCAGCCCTCAACCCTCTTTTAAATTGTAGTTGAAATTGGTTGCACTGAAAAATTCTTGGGAGGAAGAACATATGGACAAACAGATACACATGTACTATCAGCTAGGCTTCATTTCCCAAGGAAATCAAACTAAAAATATTACAGTGGGTTAAAGTCAACTGACTCCAGTCAACTGGAATCCCAGAATCATCTGGATTGGAAAAGCCCTTGAAGCTCCTCCAGTCCAACCATGAACCTCACACTGACCATTCCCAACTCCACCAGATCCCTCAGCGCTGGGTCAACCCAACTCTTCAACCCCTCCAGGGATGGGGACTCCCCCCCTGCCCTGGGCAGCCCATTCCAACGCCCAACAACCCCTTCTGCAAAGAAATACTTCCTAAGAGCCAGTCTGACCCTGCCCTGGCGCAGCTTGAGGCCATTCCCTCTTGTCCTAGTGCTTGTTACTTGGTTCAAGAGACTCGTCCCCAGCTCTCTGCACCCTCCTTTCAGGGAGTTGGAGAGGGCCATGAGGTCTCCCCTCAGCCTCCTCTTCTCCAGACTAAACCCCCCCAGTTCCCTCAGCCGCTCCCCATCAGACCTGTGCTCCAGACCCTGCACCAGCTTCGTTGCCCTTCTCTGGACACGCTCGAGTCATTCAATGGCCTTTTTGGAGTGAGGGGCCCAAAACTGAACCCAGGCATCGAGATGCGGCCTCACCAGTGCCGAGTACAGGGGTAAGATCCCTTCCCTGTCTCTGCTGGCCATGCTATTGCTGATACAAAAGGAGCATGCTTCTTGTTCATGGTTTCCTTTTTAAATGGTTTTCATCCTCTGATACTGCATTGGGTTTTCATGGCAAGGTTTTGGTAGCGGGGTGGCTATAGGAGTGAGTTCTGTGAAAAGCTGCTAGAAGCTCCCCCCATGTCCGACAGAGCCAATACCAGCCAGCTCCAAGACAGACCCACCGCTGGCCAAGGCCAAGGCCATCAGTGATGGTGGTAGCGCCTCTGGCATAACATATTTAAGAAGGGGAAAAAGTTGCTGTGCAACAGCAATTGCAGCGGCAGAGAGAGGAGTGAGAATATGTGAGAGCAACAACTCTGCAGACACCAAGGTCAGTGAAGAAGGAGGGGGAGGAGGTGCTCCAGGCACTGGAGCAGAGATTCCCCTGCAGCCCATGGTGAAGACCATGGTGAGGCAGGCAGATGCACCTGAAGGAGACTGTAATCCTGGGGGAAGCCTGCGCTGGAGCAGGTTTTCTGGCAGGATTTGTTCATGAAGAACTGCAGCCCGTGGGAAGGACTCACGTTGGAGAAGTTCATGAGGACTGTCTCCCGTGGGAGAGGCCTCACGCTGGAGCAGGGGAAGAGTGTGAGGAGTCCTCCCCCTGAGGAGGAAGGATCGGCAGAAACAATGGGTGATGAACTGACTGTAACCCCATTCCCCGTCCCCTTGTGCTGCTGGTGGGGAGGAGGTAGAGAAAATTGGGAGTAAAGTTAAGCCCAGGAAGAAGGGAGGAGTGGGAAGAAGGTGTTTTTAAGATTCTGTTTCATTTCTCGCTATCCTACTCTGATTTTCTTGGTAATAAATTAAATTAATTTTCCCTAAGTCAAGTCTGTTTTGCCTGTGACAGTAACTGGTGAGTGATCTCTGCCTGTCCTTATCTTGACCCACGAGCCTTTCATTATATTCTCTCTCCTCTGTCCAGCTGAGGAGGGGGAGTGATAAAGTGGTTTTGGTTGGCACCTGGTGTCCAAACCCACCAGAGATACCAACAGAACATGATCTGAAAGAAAGCACAGGCAAAAATAAGCTTACCACTCCAGAAGCGTTTAGAAGTTAGCGTGCCAAAATCAAGTGGTGACAGTCAGTTTGTAGGCTTGGAGTGGGAGATAGTTTTTGACTTTTGTTGCAGGAATCTCCACCAAGGTCTGGCACAAATCCAGGGACCAGCTAGGCCAGCACCTTAATACCACACCAGCTCTATACATTTCTGACTCTTATGACTGTTCATATGCTCAGCATCCCTCCTTTCATTCATTCTATACCTTCATCATCCATTACCTCAGTGCCCAACATCTACATCTGATATATTATGCAGCATTATATCCATTCATACTCTATGACGAATTTCCTCAGCCCCATATATGGCACCAAAGCTCATCCGCTATCTATCCCAACATCCCCGCTACCCCAGTCACACGCATAACCTCGTCACTCACTTACCTGACACATAATTCTACAGGCATCCACAACCTTACCACTTTTGTCAGACCATTATGCAAACGTTCACATCTACTTTACCTACAGATTTCTGCTCACAACTCTGTGCATGATCCCATATAAACAGCTCTCCACTGCATGGCCATCTCTCGCTTTCACAGAATCACAAAATCAGCTGGGTTGGAAAAGCCCTTGAAGCTCCTCCAGTCCAACCATTAACCTCACACTGACAGTTCTCAACTCCACCAGATCCCTCAGCGCTGGGTCAACCCAACTCTTAAACTCCTCCAGGGATAGGGACTCCCCCCCCTGCCCTGGGCAACCCATTCCAACGCCCAACAACCTCTTCTGGAAAGAAATACTTCCTAAGAGCCAGTCTGACCCTGCCCTGGTGCAGCTTGAGGCCATTCCCTCTTGTCCTATCGCTTGTTACTTGGTTCAAGAGACTCATCTCTTCAACCTTTAAAGAGACTCACTTTGGGTATAAATATGCTGTGGCCTGTTGGGTCCAGTCCTCTCTGGGGTCTTTGAGCATTTATGTAATAGAAATTTCATTGAAATAATAATAATAAATAATCAGTAATAATAAACAATAATAGAATTGGATCTCTGCTCCATAATTTGCATAAGGATAAAACCTAGGTGAGATGATGCTGAACCCAGTATTGTTCCCATCCAGAATGGGCAGTGGTAATTATAACTAGAGAGAAGATGCAAAGAAAGAAGCACTCTCTCAGGTAGCAGCATCTTACGCTTCCCTGGAGAAGCCAGCATGACTGAAAGGAGAAACAGCTATTTCTTACAACCTATTTGACATACTGTTAACCTTCAAAAACATTCAGGGCTGGATTTTGGCTCCCTTGGTCATGCTGAGTCATACCAACGGGGTTGCTCAGGACATTAGGCTACTAAATATGAGCAGGAGTATCAGGTTCTGTGGGCTGAAATTCTCTGGAATTGGTCTCCAGCCAAAGGTGAGTCCACTTTCTATGTGGCCAAATCCCTCAGCTACCTATATAGTGTGAAGGCAAAAACAGAAGCAAGAATTATACCCAATTTTCCCTAAACCCCCCAAACATTAAAAAAACCCCCAACAAAACAAAGCCAAAGTCCTTGTTCTTCAGTACTTTCTTTTAAAATTATTGCAGTTCTTCCACTTACCACAGTATTCAAAAGCCAGATGAACCACAGAAATATCAGCTATTAAAGAGCACATCTACAATCCTGTATTAAAAAAAAAAAAAAAAAAAAAAAAAAGGTTGGATTCTGACAGAGCTCTGAATGATTGAAAGTTGGCTACTTTTAATGCATAGTAAAAGTATTTCATTAAGGCTGAGTGGATGCATTTAGATGCACTGTGCATGGATGCTTGTCCATTTTTTAATAAATAAATGTGCTTTGTGCTATTAACTGTTTAAGCACTCACACTTTCATTTCTATTTCATCTTAGCTTTAGTCACTTCACGCAATATCAATATTAACTTGATTGTGCAGCACACACATAATATTTTCTCTTCCGAGTTTTTATACTGAACCTACCATAAAATACTTCTCAAGCAGGCATGTTAAAGTTGATGGAGGAACTTTTAACTTTTCCATTACAGATTTTTTCAAATTACTGTTATTTAACTGTGTAAATGTCATGTTGCATTAGCAAAAGGCTTAGTGATTTTTTCACTTTAATAGAAATAGTATTGAAAACACAGTTGGCCATGCAAATTTTGCAGGGTTTACATAAGAGAATGAGTGGTCCTGAAATTTAAAGCTGAGAGAGCAGGAGACAAGAGCCATAGATTACCCAGGAGTGGTTTTTTCTAGATGTTTTAGTGCCCTGTCCTGCATGTCTGTCTCTGACATATGTGTATTACTACTTGTTTTATTGAGTGTTGTATCTGTGGGCTTCATGGCGTGTCTTTGGGACTAGTGCATCTATGATAAATAGCACATTTTAGTGTGATTTAGAAGAGTGTTGTGGCATGTGCTGCATGTGATCTTGGGAAAGGGAGTGGAAGGAGATGTTCTCTCAGCAAGAAATACTCATTTGTCATGTGGCTTTGTGAAACCCACCACTATCCAAGGTCAAGGACTGCACAGTGTCCAGAAATGTGAGCTCTCATAGAAAGGATGCACAGTGCATCAGGACCATGATAAATAGTCTCATACCTGATTAGGCTCCTTTATGTGAACTGAGAAAAGAGCATTCATGCTTCTCGTTCGCCTTCAGCCTGATATTCAAGAGAAGCCAATCCTGCTCAAACCACACTTCCCACAACTGCCCTTTCCTTTCTGCCACTTCATACTTCTCATCTATATTCACTCCGTTTCCCTCTCTCAGCTTCTCTTCTCCCCTTTCCACCTCTTTTCCTCTCTACTATCTTGCTGTGAAACCCATCAAAGATGGCAGAGTGTCTTTCTGAGGCTTCTTCAAGAGAAGGATTTTCCACCAGGGTTTCTACAAAACTCCAAGCTGAAAGTAGCTTTTTTTGAACAAATAAATGCCAGGCCAGCAACTGAGAAAGGTAACATGTGGCTATATAGCAATTCCATAAGATAAAAATCCACAGAAATAGCCAGCCAATGAGATAGCAGCAACACTTGAGGAGAGGTGGAAGGAGGGAAGAGATGGAAAGAATCCTCATTTAGTTTCAACAACCATGCGATGACGCAATAAGGACTGAACCGAGAACCCTTGGAGACGAATGTGTTGCATGAACTGGTACAGCACAAACGACTGAGAGAGTTTCTCTAACATTAGCCAGAGCAGACCCACATCCTCTACAAGCTGGGTCACATAAAGGGTATCTCACAAAAAGCGTTTGCCAGCAGTATATAAAACACATTCACATTGTTGCATAATTAGAATATGAAATAAATGGCATAGCAGACGCTATCAGCATGTCTACCATGCTGTATCCATGGTGCCAACTCCTCTCTAAGGGAAGCCTCACCCAGGCCATGCTGAGAAAGCCTGAAACACAGGCATGCAGAACCCAGCCTCTGGGGAAATACACACAAAAAGTTCTGCAGAAAGGGCCCCCACTCTTTGAACGTTTGCAAGATTTTGTTGGAAATCTGCAAGTGTGAACGACAACAAGAAAAAGAAAATTGGCTAGCACCCAAAAAAAAAAAAAATTTGGCAGATAATTTTTTGAGTTGTCATGTTTTCTGTGGGAAAAGAGTCGGCTCTTTCCAGCTGGAAAAAAAAATAATAATCCTCATCAGGTCTTATGAACAGCAGGGAATTCACAGTCCAGAGGTAGAGGTGTTTACACCACAAAACCCTTGCCACATCCAGCATTAAGTGGCCTCTGCAGAGGCACAAGCAACACTACAGAGCACCTTTTAGACAGTGCTCTTGCAGCCCCCTGGTCTTTAAATCTCCACCAGAGCTTGGCAGCACAGACCTTTCTCACCTCCTCCTGGGATTCAAGGCTTGTTCCCCCAGGCAGCACTCTACCAAAGACATTTCCCTAAAATAGCACCCAGCTCCCCTGGCATATACCTTGTTCTGACCAGAAGCAGCCTTTTATCCCAGCTGTTGGGTCTTTAGCCACAGCTGAGGGCTTTGTGCTTCCCTCCATTAACCCTCTGCGCCCACTGCGGGGGAGCTGCTGCGTGCTGCAGCCCAGTTTCCTGACCCATGGTCCCAACAAGTCAAGCATCGTGCTCCCTGGGTGGTACTTCCACCTTTAGGCTAAGGCTTGTTGGCTTTGCTAGATGTATTGTGGGTTGACTTTAGAGATAGGACTGCCATATGCCTAGGTTCTCCTGTACATGTCCTTTGTTCTTTAGGTAAAGCAGGAAAGGGAAATGTGGCCGTTTGCCCACTGTGCCTGGTTAACTGAGCTCCAGCTGATCTGCCTGATGCAAGAAAGTCCCAAACAAATGACTGCTGTACTTATCACCCAAATGAGATATGGGTGGCAAATGACATCAGTTTCACTGTCTGCAATGAGAGCTGACCTGCACTTATCACACAGAATCACAGAATCATTCAGGTTGGAAAAGACCCTTGGGATCATCAAGTCCAACCCTCAGCCCTACTCTACAAAGTTCTCCCCTACACCACACCCCCCAACATCTCCTCTAAATGACCCTTAAACACATCCAGGGATGGTGACTCCACCCCCTCCCTGGGCAGCCCATTCCACTCTCTCACCACTCTTTCTGTGAAAAATTTGTTCCTCATGTCCAGTCTGAACCTCCCCTGTTGCAGTTTAAAGCCGTTCCCTCTTGTTCTGTCACTAATCACCTGTGAGAAGAGACCAGCACCAACCTCTCTACAATGTCCTTTCAGGGAGCTGTAGAGAGTGATGAGGTCTCCCCTCACCTTCTCCTCCTCAAACTAAACAGTCCCAGCTCCTTCAATCTCTCCTCACAGGATTTATTCTCCAGGCCCTTCCCCAGCCTCGTTGCCCTCCTCTGCACTCGCTCCAGCACCTCGAGATCTCTCTCGTATTGAGGTGCCCAAAACTGGACACAACACTCCAGGTGTGGCCTCACCAGTGCAGAGCACAGGGGGACTATCACCTCCCTACTTCTGCTGGTCACACTATTTCTAATCCAAGCCAGGATGCCGTTGGCTTTCTTGGCCACCTGGGCACGCTGCCGGCTCATGTTCAGCTGTTTGTCAATTAGAACCCCCAGATCCTTCTCTTCCACACAGCTCCAGCCACACCTCCCCAAGCCTGTAGCCATGAAGGGGGTTGTTGTGGCCCAAGTGCAGGACCTGGCACTTGGCCTTGTTGAAGCTCATCCCGTTAACGTTGGCCACCGATCCAATCTATCCAAGTCTCTCTGTAGAGCCTCCCTATCCTCATGCAGATCGACACTCCCGCTTCACTTGGTGTCATCTGCGAATTTACTGATGATACACTCTATGTCCTTATCAAGATCGTCAATAAAGATGTTCAACACAAAAATGATCCCAACACTGAGCCCTGAGGAACACCACTTGTGACCAGCTGCCAGCTGGATTTAGCTCCATTGACCACCACTCTCTGGGACCATCCATCCACCCAGTGCTTGACCCAGCAGACTGTACGCTCAGCCAGGCCATGGGCAGCCAGTTTTTCTATGGCATTTGTGGACAGCCCGACATTTCCTGGACAGAAAGACAGAAAAACAGTTTTTTATGCCATGGATGTTTTTTATGCTGGGGCATCCGTACTTAGCAGTCTGGATGGCAGCCGGAGCTCGAGTTGTGTGAGTGTTCCCATCGCAAGAGTCTCCTTGCAGCGGTTCACAACATCCTGAAATTATGAACTCCCAGGCTGATGTTTTTCAGACCTAGTCTCTTACCCAAGGATGGATTTTTATGATTTTGTTTTTGTTTTTGAAAGCTTGAGCAAGCAAGGGTTTGGCTGTTTAAGGTACTTGGGACTGGGGGAGTGTTTTATGATTAGTGGAAGAAACAATTTGTGCCTTTTTTTAACAGTTCCAGTGCAGAAATTACTGTGGATAGAGCGTTGAGAGGCAAATAATGTGAGACAAGATTTGTAGGAAGAGGCAATATCTTTTATTAAACTAAAGAATACAGCTGAAAGGACAAAACAAAATAGGCTTTCCAGACATATGGGCTTGCATGCCCAAAAGTATATCCAGACTTTTAACTATATGATGTCAAATAACTGATAGTACTTGTCCCTACAAATCTGCCCTCATTTATGTCTTTAGTTCATCCTAGCAACAATATCACTAGATCTTGGAAGTCAAGCCTACGGTGGTGAGGACAACATTACTCAGAGCAGTAGAAAATATGCAAACATGGTTGCATAGAGTTGGTCTTCATTTGGCCGAATCAGAGGTTCTGGAAAATACTTGGTTTGCACGGCATGAAAAGACTCGGGTTTTAATACTGTGCAGAGAGTAATCTCTGTGTAGGCAGGGCTCCACACAATTCTACACATCACTGAAGATCTGTTCTCAAGCCCAATAAATGCAGTTGAAAGACTCTCACCAAACTCAGTGGCCCCTAATCCAGGTCCCCTCAACAGCAGAGTCACGAAGGTGGCCCTCTCCATTACTTGCTCTGTGTTGAGTGTACCTTCCCCTGCCGCCATTTATCAGTTGTGCTGCAGGAGTGGTACAGAACCTTCACTGAGACCAAAGCCTGTTGTACTAGATGCTCTACACAAGGATGGCGAGAAATTATTTCAAGCCATTGACACCAGGTGCCAAGACAGAGGACTCAGCACAGAGAAGAGCCTACAGCCCACCTACTATTTAAAAAAATAAGACTGTGATGCAATTGCAGACTCTCACTTAATGAAAAACACGAGGAGGCAGCTTTCAGTTTGGCACTACCTGATTTCTGCTAGCCTTTGTAATGTTAAGTAGTTTCTTTTCCAAAGAAGGAGTTCTCTGCTGTAGCTATTTTATCAGACAGAGGATGATCAGGAGGTTAAAAACCACATTATTAGCATTAATGACTATTATTATTTATACCTCTGTATAAGTGGCACAAGTATGTGAGAAGAGACAGTCCATTCCCCCAAAATGCTCACAAATCTTATTTATGATAAGAAATCACAGACCATGTATTGATAATAGGAGAGGAGAACAGGGAAGAAGGAGGAAAACTGTATTAAACATAGACCTCTTCTGCAGCTTGGGCAAGAAACTGTCTCCTGGGGCCTGCTTTCTCAGCCAGAAAATATGGGTACAGGGGTTTTCTCTCCAACACTTTCTACCATAACAAAGGGTTGTGTGGTGTTTCTCTTTGCTCTCCCTTCTTGCCAGCAACATATTAACCTGCAGCCCAAAGCCCATGCCAATAACACACAGGAGGCAGCATCCAGACTGGCAGAAATAACCAGGTTTTTTACAGTTCTGTCCACCTGTAGATTAAGAGCTCACTGTATTACTATTTTACAGATGGGGAAACTGAGGCACGTGATGGTACAATAGCTTTCCCTAAGATCACCTACTTTTATATCCACAAAGAGCCCTAAAATAGATCCTTAAGGTGTGTTTCTTGCAGAGTGATTCCATTTATTCCCCAAGCAGTGTCCTCCACCAGCAGAAGCAATTTATTGCCAAAACAACAGCATCCGTGCTACAGTGTTTCCCACCAACAGCAAAGCCAACAAACATTGTGAACTAATTAGACTAGCAGATGTTTCTATTGTAGGTAACCTCAGAGGTTAGCATCTTAGAGAGTGAAGGCAATCCAGTGATAAATGCAACTTCCCCTGACTTGGAAAACTTGATTTTACTACAATATTACTGAGCCCAAACATACAGAACAGTATTACATCTGATGTGGAAATCCCATGAGGTCCTAGAAATTCTGACAAGTAGATTCCAAGTCCTTCCTCTGACACAAACATCATGGGTCAGTTTAGACATTAAGGGAGCTTGGATCAAGATTTTTTTTCTCATTGGTTAAAATGGGGAAAATAGATCACACCAATGAGAGAATCTTGAAAAACCACCAAGATGTTCATGGTGAGCAAGGAATTGGAAAGTATATAAAAACGCATTTAATCTGTACAACTTTTCCCTCTCAGTGCAGAATCTTGTTTCAATATGTGCCCTGGAGAGGTTAAGCCTTGCAAGTGTCTTGTAAAACTGAGACTGCTTTGCATCCCCAGTGGATCTCCAGGCAAATGCAAGACTGAACAACGACTCCATATCTGGCTGTGTGTGATTCCACCTCCATGACAGCTTCACTTGAGAAATCAATGAGCCCAACCATGGCATATTTTGGGGCTGTATCGAAAGGAAGATGCTTGTACTTTGATAGAATACAAAAAGCTAAAAGGACCATCCCTCAACTTAAACAGAAGAGATTTTCTACTAAAGGCAGAAGGTGTCTATGGTTGCCATGAAGTGGCCACAATCGTAAGAGGGTCATAGCAGAGATATTCATAGTTAGCTACTAAATTTATTCAATACCCTTAGGCTCTGTTTAGATAGACTGAAGTTACCCCAAGGTCAAACTTCTCTATGGTGCAGACTATAAGCTTATAAATGCAAGCTCAGGTGTTGACCAGGCACATTTAAGAATCCCCAGCACTCTCTTTGCCTGACCATGCTTGATGAGTCACTGGGTCAACAAGCATGTTTATGCAAGCATCCAGTTGGCCCTCTGAATGGCAGCCACAGGGACAGGATGAAAATGTGGTGCATGGTCTTTGGTCTCAAGACCAGTTTCATAGCAATGCAGGCATAGCTTCAGTTTAACTTGTGAATCTCTCTTGCTCCCAGAATGCTAGTCTCCAACTCCTAATAATAAGCACGTTCTTTATCGGGCTATTGTCAGAAAAGTAGATCTGGAAATTGCATTATGCTGGAGCTTGCTTCAGTATCAATTGAGCTTAGTTTGAATTAAAAGAGAGAAAAGACTGCTCTGAGTTACATCAGGAACTGATTTAGAGACTCTTTTTGCTCCTGCTCAGATGCTTTTCTTTTGCCAAACAGAACCTACCTGAATTGGGAAGTCTGACCCTTCATACACAGCTCCTGGATAGAGTGATGCAGTTAGCATACACCTCTATAAATGAAAACTTGTGCGTTTTGCAGAGAAGATCCAGACTAGGACTGTAATCAGTATAATAGAGGTTCTAATGGAGGTGATAAGAACAAATGAACCTTATAAGTTTTCCCTGGCCCTCCAGAGCCTAGGTGGCACACACAGACTTTGCAGTCCAACATCATTGTATGAGGAATGCTGTGTCCTCGAACAGGCACTAATGTGTGTCTTATGGCATCTTTGCTACACTACCAGGTACAGGTCAAGGGAAACTGATCCTCTAATGCTAGAAAAAGATATTCAGAAGATATGGTCAGCCTTTCTTCTGACCTCTGCACTAAGCAGCTTGGTTTGTTTCTGTGTTCACAGGTACCTTGGCAAAAGCAGCAGTATATCAGCCTTTTATTCTGTGGCTTTCTCCTTTACATTTTGCAGGGGTGTTATCTGAAAATAGTCTTGCAGAGGAAGGCAGGGAAAAGAGGCCATCTGCAGCTTTAGCTGTCAGGTTGGTGAAGACAGGGGCAGGGAAGGTGTAGATTTAGATGACAGCTGCCCAGACAAGTGGCAGATGAGTGGGGAACTTGGTGACGGAAAATTGTACAATGGAAATAGAAAAAAAAAATTAGAAAACAGGTCATAACTTCAAAAGAAAAGGAAAGGGATCTGAGTAACCAACCCAGGAAAGGGATCTGAGTAACCAACCCAGTGCTCTCTTATGTTGGGCTTTACCTTGGGTCTCTAAGGTTATATTTTGAATGGATTCTGATATTAGAGAGGACTCCCACATTTCCTTTCCTCTGATTTCTTTCTAGGAGTTATGAGCTGGAACCTCCCTGATATCTTTCTGGTGACCTCTGCAGGGTTTTGATCTGGGATTGCCCCATGGTGCTCTGCCTGTTCCAGCTGAATTAGTAGCCCCTCTGGTCCCACAGCTCTGCTGAAGCTGGTTGATGCCCACACTTACAACATTGCCATGTTGGTGGCTCCAATCTCCTTGCATCCTCAGGGTGCTAGATTCCCTATGGCAATCAGTCTCACTTGCTTTGGGTGACAGAGAGCTCCCAGCTTGTGGGTGACTTCTTTCTTGTCTGAACTCCGTGAAACCAAGTGGCAAGAACAGGATTAGGCTCACTCAGAAATGCTATCAGGATCAAGCCCATCACCTTGCACCCCAGTGAGCAGTGATCTTACACTCTGGGATGTGTTGATTAATTGTAGATGGTCAAAGTCACTTGTAAGCTATTTATCACAGTCATCATTAGGCATCATAAGGGACCTGTAAGAGGCCTGGTTAAGAGGGATCGCTCCCATTTTTCTTCAGCTTTCATCATGCCCTAGTGCCAGCAAGGACCCATGGTTGGATTAACCTCTTCTTTACTAAGGCTGAAATAAATAGGAGGCCAAACCCAAGATCTAGGTACAGGGAAATAGAGCAGCTTGCCCATGGTTATTGCCAGAGTCAGCAGCAGAACTCATGTCATCTGAGCCCTGGTAGCAAGCCATCAAGGGCACTACTGATACCTGCTCTCCTCAAGAGTCAAACCCTCAAAATAAGGATAAAGTCCTTGTGTCAGTGACCCAAAATTGAATGAGCAACACAAGGGCATCTTCACACCCTCTTTGTCATTCTTGACTTCTGGATGCTGCCACTTGTGCATTATTGGCATGGACTTTGGGCCACAGATTAATATGTTGCTGGAAAGAGTGGAGGACAAGGAATAACACACACATAACCCCACTGAGCTCTCTTGCAAACCCATCCATAGTTGGCTGCTGTAGGAGTTACGACTCCCAAGAGTCATAAAAGCTATAGCTTCTTACTAGAACAAATGAAAACACTTTATCAGGTCAGGACTTCAAGTGCTAGGGCATGAGTGCTGTTGTCTTCTTGAACTGGGAAACCATACCTAAGGATCTGCCCAGAAAGATGCAAGTGATTTCTCTACGCATCTGCTGAATGGGTGCCTCCACCTACAACTGAGGCAACTTGCAGCTGTTGAGCTTGCACCCGGCACTGCTTCACTCTCCACAAAGGAAAGAAAATCAGAGGGGGCTGTTGGCTGAATTATCCTACAGTCCTTCATCTAAAACTGCTCTACATACCTAAATGGAGACTGTGTTTTCACTGGGCTGGTTAGGTGAAGGGTTTGAATGGGTTCTTGGAATAAACAGTCCTAACCATTCCCTGGGACTCTCTGCATCAAATCCCTTCTGATGGATACCTGACTAACGATGACATAGTTGACAGTCAATTCTGTGGGCATAAGAAATCCTTCCCCCTGTGAATAGGATATCCTCTAGAAGAGGAGGAATTCAGGGGTTGGCACCCATTGCAGTCCAGGAGCTTACAACTTGTTTTATATGCTTGTTTGACTTTTGTCTCGACTGTGGCAAACAACAATAGTGAACAGAAAAATACCTGCCTTATCCGGAAGTTAATTGATAGGGATAGTATGCTGCAGTCCCTTGAGGAATGCAAAAAATACCTGTGTCATATCTCAGGGAGAGAGATTTCTTCCCCCCCTCCTTGAAAAAAAAGGCATATTTCTGGAAATCTATAAACCTCTGTGAGATTTTGGGGTTTGCAAGGAGACCTGTAAAACTGAGGAGTAAAAAGGAGGAAGAAATGAGAGAGGAGAAGATAAAGTAATTGCCTAATGTACGCCTTTAATGAACTAAAACATATTCTTCCCACAAAGGGCTCATAAGGGAAAAAATAGGATTCTTCATATACACCTTCAATCTAACACTGAATTATCTGTGGCAATTGGACCCGCAGCCTCACATGAGAGGGTCTTATAAAGAGGAAAGGATATTGTAAGACTACTGTATGCAAACGCACCCAATTAATTCAAGAGCATCATTGTTATTTCATTTATATAGCACCATAGGGGTATGCAATGCTTTACAGACGATTAGGGGCTATAAAAGTTTAGAGAAAAGATGAAGCAGAATGCAAGGAGCTGGCAACCAACTGGAGTACGAGCCCTGACTAAAAGCTCTCACCATGGTGTTTATGGTTTGTTTGTTTGTTGTGGTTGTTTTGTTGTTTTTGTTTGTGGGTTTGGTTTTTTTTTTTAAGGTTCAAGGAGTGTTTTTTGGCACTAATCCCTTTTTACAGGGAGGGAGAGACCGTTTAACATGATTGTTGGGCCTGTTCCAAGGATGCAAAGTTAGAAAACATACTCATTAAAACAGGTCTGAAGAAAGAAAACACAAACATGCACGACAAGGAGCAGGGAGATAAATTTGAGATAAACTGTAAGTCATTTCCTGAGAGTTCAATGCTTCAGTAAATTGGCGGAGTAAACAGAGACTGCATATGCCCAGAATTGACTGGCTGAGGCTCCAATTAGATGGGTGTTGTGCTCCTAGGTTGAGACAGACATGCATAAAACACATCCTGTAACTTGTGTCCTGCATTTGCATCTCAGGGATACTCTTGGATTCTCAGTTGTTTTTTAGCTAGCATGAGAGCAGCCAAGACCAAGAAGAATCTTTCCACCAGCATAAAAGCATGCGACTCAAGATTCCAGATAGAGATCTGATTAATAGGTTCTAGACAGGCTTTTGTACTGCAGCACAAAATATTTCAGCAACAGCTGGACCTTAAATTTACCCAGAAGCCATACAATGAGAACATAGAAGCTTTCTCAAGAAACATGTATTTTCTCACAGCAGCATATGACACCTGTGCTCTGTAAATGGCACCAAGCCAGGGTTTTAAGGATGAGTTTTACTGTATCAGTTGTGAACTCAATGTAGGTGGATCTTTAAAGGGTTTTTTTGTTGTTGTTGTTTGGGTTTTGTTAAATAAGACACGGAAAAGCTTTTCTGTTTCGTCTTAAACAGGGAAGGTCTTTGAAAAATCTGTTAATTTTTTATCTTCCCTCTAATGCTTTTCATCTACCACTTTTATCAAAATGGTCACTGAGAAATTTTTTTAAAAAGTAAAAATTAAAAAGGACTAAAAGCCTTTTTTTGTTAACCGGGAAATTCTATATCAGTAAGCATTTTTGTTAAAAAGCTTGACTGAAAAATAATACTTCTTGTTTGTTAGGGTGGAGAGGGGGAAACAGGTCCTTTCCCCATGCTTCAAAGCTATTTTGGCTTTATAGAATCAGAATGGTTTGGGTTCAAAGGGACCTTAAAGATCATCTAGTCCCAACGCCCCTGCCATGGGCAGGGACACCTTCCACTGCACCAGGTTGCCCAAAGCCCCGTCCAACCTGGCCTTGAACACTTCCAGGGAGGGGGCAGCCACAGCTTCTCTGGGCAACCTGTTCCAGTGACTGACCACCCTCTTTCCATTATAAAACCATTACTCCTTGTCCCATCACTACACCCTCTGATAAGAGTCCCTCCCCATCTTTCCTGTAGCCCCTTTAAGTACTGGAAGGCCACTATAAGGTCTCCCTGGAACCTTCTCTTCTCCAGGCTGAACACCCCCAACTCTCTCAGTCTGTCCTCATCAGGGAGGTGCTCCAGCCCCCTGATCATCTTTGTGGCCTCCTCTGGACCCACTTGAGCAGATCCATGTCCTTCTTATTCTGGGGACCCCAGAGCTGGACACAGTACCCCAGAGAGTGGAGTAGAGGGGGAGAATCCCCTCCCTCAACCTGCTGGCCACACTTCTCTGGATGCAGCCAAAGACACGGTTGGTTTCAGGGCTGTGAGCACACATTGCTGGCTCACAGTCCGTTTTCCATCCATTAATACCCCCAAGTCCTTCTCCTCAGGGCTGTTCTCAATCCACTCCTCGCCCAGCCTGTGTTTGTGCTTGGGATTGCCCCGACCCATGGGCAGGACCTTGCCCTTGGCCTTGTTGAACTCCATGAGGTTTGCATGTCCCACCTCTCCAGCCTGTCCAGATCCCTCTGGATGGCACATCCCTTCCCTCCAGCGTGTCGACCGCACCACACAGCTTGGTGTTGTCGTCAAACCTGCTGAGAGTGCACTCAGTTGCAAAAGTTTCAGAATTCTGTGCTCAGTCCCTGCTTTTTCCATTAGCTCCAGAGTAATTCCTGAAATAATTTTTTGCATTATTTCCCAAGAAGATATGTCTTTTATTTTTATTGTCCAACAGCTACCACCAGTGATAATGGGTCACCTAAAGCTTACAGACTAGTATTAGTGCATTTGACAAGATGGCCTCTTGACTGATGTTTACTGTGTTAAAAAAAAATAAATCCTACCAGTATCTCTGACCTTCGGGCAACTATCCTCTAAAACAGTTTTATTTATAGAAAATTATGCGTGGATCATCTCTATCTTTCTATTGAGATGCTAATGTTTGTTTTAACCTATTTTATACTACTACAGTTTATTCTTTGTTGCTGTACAAGTACCTTTCTACTGATTTTGCTGTGTCTACGCTAAGGGAAGTTATACTGCAGTAACTATTCCAATATGTTGTAGGACAAATTGAAAGATTTCTGGTTGAATCTACTGGTAAAGCCATTAATTTTATGGGGGAAGGGAAAGGAATTGAGAAAATGCAACATTTTTTTGCTTAGAACAGTACTTTTGTGTGTGCGGGTGTGTTTGTGTTATTCAAATAATAAAAAAGCAGCAGCAACAAACATCCTGCCTAACCTTTTCCCAGCCTTCCCTTGAACAACACTAAATGTTGCCCTTCAGTAGCCCATACAGTCAAATATACAGCTAAATCAGCTTTTCATTCTCTTGGCCAGGATCCACAAACAGTGCTGTTGAGTACCACCCTCCACAGAGGCCACACGCCCAGCTCACAGGAGCATCATCTCTGGCTGCCTCTGTTCCGACAGCAGCAGTCTCCTGTGAATCTCCACTCTTTCGAAATGACCTCCATCACTTGGCAAATTCCTGCTCCAGAAAATTAAGGGGTGGTAGCTTAACCGTTTCTAGTCTGGGCTACAAATATCTGTTTGTTCTTCACAGTTTGGTCCAAAACACCAAATACGTGATGTTCCCTACTTAGTTATTTACCCCTACGTCCCTGCTTTTAGATGATGCTGTTCTTCAACTGAGTCATGAGCCTGACCTGGGACTTTCCTTCTGACAAAGACAGGTTGTAGCTTTGCTGTTCTCCACAAAGAGCTTCTAGAAACTCCCTCCTGAGTTTCCTTGGAAACAGTGTATGATCAGCATAATGCTCCATGGCACTTGACCATTCATCTCTGTGGTGGTTATAAAAATCCCATCAGAAAAAGCCTTCAAGCTTTCTTAACCCATTAAAAAAAAGAATCCAGATACCAATCCTTTGATTCAACAGTAAAACAAACAATAAAATTCTTCATTAGACTAATTGGGCCAATACTCTTGAAAAACATGATAGGCCTAAATCTACATTCTAGCTTCAGACCCAGGAAGATGAGATCTGAGGCAATACCCTGTGGGGCTTGTCTACTTGGTAATTGCTATCAATTATGAAAAAATGGTTTTCAACCTTTTCAGTTGTGTGGCACCTAAATGTTTCCTACAAGTTTCACAATGGAGGTGAAGCCTAGTAGAGTGAGCCTAAGCTTCCTGAAATAAGATTTCTTAATAACTTTTCCTGGGATCACTTGGATCTGCACAGTGCAAGTTGGAGAACGTAGTAGTACTCTTCTACAGGGGAATTATAAGACAGCTCATGAATAAATGGGGTTCATTTTCCAACTACAGCCCCTACTGTGATTAAGGCTATTTTTCTCTTCCTTAACCTCTTGAGTCAGGCATGGAGAAAATGTGTGTTACAAAGCCATTAGACAAACCAGTGAGTCTTGGAAATAAGTGATTTTTTCCCTTCATCTTTTGTTTGTCATTAACAGTCTTCTCAGTAACTACCATTATGGCAACACTGGGCCACGTGACAGAAGGTAATGAAAATGAAGAGGAGAGGGGAAAGTTATTGCACTAGAACAAACTCTGTTATATTGCGGATTATATTACAAGTGAAAGGCACATGACTGCATTGCCTAAGACTGTGGTGATGCTATGGGAGCCTTTCTCAGTCCTAAGCTGTTCATTAGCACGGAGAGATTTTGATTTAATAACTGTGATCAAAATCCCACTGAATACGCTGGTCATTATGTACCCAAACTGAAGATGCTCACCAAGGTTTATGATCTTTGAGTAAATTTAAGTATTCATTAAAAGGACCAGCTAGTATATCAGTTACATAAGGAAAGCATCCAAATGATACTGTTGTCTGAAAAAGCCCTGACCTTTCAGAAAGCAGTTGGTATTACTGTGCCAATGAAAATAGCAGCTAAAGATGTTAAGGAGAATCTGAGTGTAATACATTAAGTAGTGACCGTGCTTAATGAGTAATAAGGTAAATCATTATAAGAGGGACCTCTTTCTGCCTGAAGGGCTCCTATAAACACAAGGGCAACATCAAAAGGTATGTGAACATCATGGCTTCATCTATTTGAATAAATAACAGTGTCAGGAAACATTTCCAGGCACTTGAACCTCATAACCTGCATTTTTCAATTGTTAAAGCAATTCCTGGCATGGTTTGGACCCAGCCCAAGTAGCATTCTCCTAAACAATTCTTGAGTACAGGGTGGGAACTCACAGGGTTGAGGGACCATTCCCAGTTGGCACATTTGGATGTGGCTCCCTGTTTTGGAGGTTAGGAAAGCTTAATATTATGGAAATTGGCTATTCCACGCCAGCTGGGATCAGCACCAGAGAGAGGTCATGACGTATATAAGATCACTAGCTATATAGTGAGTGCTTGGCAAGTTTCCTAGAGCTGGATTTGTAGAAGTATCACGGCAAATGGGGCAGGAAAGGAACTGAGGAGATCATCATCTTGGGTCCATCTCCTGTGATAGGAACCCTTTTCATCATACAGATTTTATACTGTAGCAGCTGACATGAGTTCTGGTGAAAATGCACCATAGAGCTGGACAAACAGGGTAAAGACGCATGTTAGCAGAGAACAGAGTGACAAGCCCAGAAGTTCCTCAGAATCTGTAACAAGATCCAAGGCCTCCATTGCCACTCAAGGCCTTTATTCAGTACTTTCAAAGGAAATGCAAATTGACTAGACATAGGCTTGCAATAGTGGCATACAGACAAAAGAACTCTAGGGCACTGTCAGAGTGATGTTCAAAGGGCATATGGTAACTAACTGTGTGGAATATGTAGGAACTCCTCCCCTTGGACATCGTATCCAACTGGACTGAGGCAAAGTCAAGGGCACTGTGAGCCAGGTTTTCAGAGGAACTTGGCATCCAGCTACACTTCAAAATAAGCAGGTAATTCTTTTGAAGATGCTGATCCTTATTCAAATTTTAACCATAAATAGGAGCTGCTTGATACTGGCTGGGCACATCTGAGGATATGTCCTAAACTGAAGAAGCCAAGCCCTTGAAAAGGCTGCAATGTGTTTGCCGAATCTAATATTTACAAGTTGTACATAGCAGAGTCTTCTACATATTAGCACTGACAGATATTCTAGTGCAATTTAAATGAAAGTTACCAGTAGGAATGACCTGTGATGTCAACACATGTGAGACTGATACTGTTATCCTTTTTACAATGACTGATGGCAATTAGTTGCCTGTTGTTTATGAATAAAAAGGTTTTATGCAAGAGGAAACTCACTATGGCCTTGCTGCCTGGGAAGCACCGAAGCTTGTGTAACAAACTAAGACCTTTACACATGAGACCTTATGCTCATAATGGATAAAACAGTATGGGCCAGCCACCCTTTTCCTACTTCCAAAGCAAGATATCTCATGGCAACAGAGAAAATTGCGGAAACAAGGTCCTTGTCAGCACTCTATTGGCATAATATCACAGACTTATTGGCTGGCATAATACTGATGACTGGTTTTCCTGCTTGCCATGGCACACACGGGACAGTTTACCCTAAATAAGCGAGTAAGAGTATTCAGTCTATGCCAGGCTTGGCATCCTAACAAATGCACAATTAGCAACGGAAAGCTGTAAAGAGTCACTTTTAAATTAGCCATGTTTCTTGGGGCAAAGGTAATTGCTCTAGTGATGTTAAATGTTTCTTTCAGTGCTCATATAGTCTGAGCATTGATGAGGGTTGTCTCATGCATTGGATGCAAGTTGTAATTCCCAAAAGGTTGAAACAAGCTCTCTAAAAGGGATTACGTGACACTCATCTTGGAGTGTTTGGGATGAAATCAATGTCTGGAAGCCATCTTTGGTATTCTAACACTGAGCACTAAAGGTCCAACTCTGAATGTGGCTAATTGGAGCCATTTCTGACTACAAGGAGGTGAAAACTAATGTTCAGTGATTAATATAAATTATTAAGAATGTACAATCCTAGTAGATAAACTGTGGGCTAAAATAAATTCCAAGGTAGCTCTATTGACAAGCATCATTCAAGTAGATATACTCCAGCAAATGGGTGCCAAGTGAAGCTTGGGTGATTTCTTGTGCTGCTCCACGTGCGTAATGCAAGACTGAATGGGACAAACTCAACATTTTCTACTGAGACAAATATTTCTCTCAGAATTAAACACCGAATAGCTTCTACCACAAACCTGTTGAAGATCCAGTGTGCTTCCAGGTTATTATCCCTTTTATGCCACCTGAACCCTGTCCAACAAGTGGCCACAGAGAACACTCCATTGAGAAATACTGGAGACACAAATGGCTGGTCTAAACTAAGTGGATGAAGAAAAACATTACAGCATCCTGATATTTAGAAGACTTTAGAAGACTTCCGTTTCAACAGCTCCGGCATCATTTCAAATAACATCTAGTTCAGAGCAACCCAAGTATGCTCAGCTATTCCTTGGAAGACTTGACTGAAGAAAACACCTTCAGCTAAGATTAGTTAAGGTCAGCTAGTTCTTCTTGTGTAGACAGGAAGCCAAAGAGTTGCTGTACCAACCTGGCAGTCACTTCAGATTGACAGCAAAAACCAGAAAATAGCACCAATCCTTCACCACTGTACCCTGCTATTAAAACAGGCAAGATCCAGCATGCACTGGTACAAGGTGAACTTACTCTAAAATGGTCAGAGGCTGCATGCTATCATAAGAGGAAGAGGCCATTTCAGGCTCTCTGTGACAGCTCGCTTGTTCAATGTAGACGCATTTAATTAAACTGGAAACCAAAAGAGAGGCCTGACTTTGTAGGCAGGATAACAGCAAAGACTTCAAAGCAAAGGCATTATGTTCTCCATTGTGCAAGATACAAGGGGAGGGAAAAAACCATTCTTTCACTCTATCAAACATAATAAAAGGCTGAGTTAAGAAGCACAGAAAAAAATGTCTGGTTAATTTAAGGTGAAATCAGAAAAGAAAAAATACAAGGGCTTGCCTGGTTCTCAGAGCATCATCACTCTTGCTGATTTTAGATGGTACACTGGATACTCAGCATCTCTGAAATTGAGATCCAAAAATTGAATGGGTCTGTATTGTTCCTTCTCACCACAGTAGAAGTGCCATATTGAATCTCAAATAGTCTGCAATTACAGTGCAATTGGTTCAAGGGGTTACAGGAAAACCACTATGGGCACATCTTGTGTTGCATACATTCTCACAGACACATGTACTAAGTAGGAAATGCAAATACATGTTGACATTACAAGGTTATCCACGAGTCTTGTTACCTTTTTTTTTTTTCCTCTAATCTGTGCCAGAAATACAGTAACATTAATAAAGACAGATCTGACCATTTCCTTCACTGGGGTACCTCAGAGGAGAGTCAGGACTAAGGCAAGATCACATCAGGACCCTGTAGCACTCTGTCTGGAGTCAGGCTGGTATGAACGGAGGGAACACAGATCTGGGAATACATGGAACTGACTAAAAGTGTCTCTGTGTGTTCATCCACAATTCCCTTTCTCCACTCAATCCAACTGGTAGGTCCAGCCAGACACGCAACAGCAGTGTATCTTCATGGACTTGAGGATCTTAAGGGTCTTTTCTAACCCAAATGATTGATTTTATGATTCTATCCTGCCTGTGGGTGCAGATGGCATATATGTTGGTGAACGTGACAATAGAAGCAAATCCAGTGCTCTGCTCAAAGGTGAAGAAGGTTTCTTGCAGAATCAGCTATTATTGTAACCCTGAAGAGCTGGTACTCCACCTTCCCTGTGCTGGATTTCTAAGGATCCCAGACAAACCTGTTTCGTATAGAAGGAGTTCTCTCAGCTAATAGGAAAAGGGGAAAAAAAAGCATACGCCAGTGCCCTGTTCTGTTCAGTACCCAGCTCCAAAACAATACCACAGCCTATCCTTTCAATTTTTTTTCCTGAATTGTGGAATGGTCCTTCAATTACATTTTGGTCAACTTCCTGTAATGATACCCTTGGTTTGAGTAGAATTTAAAGAAGAGTGGAAGGCGTAAAAAGAAAAAAAATTAAAGAGAAGGGAAGAGGTAAAGAGATTCTGACAAGAGATATGATTGATGCTGTGTGTGCTTTATCTTTCACAGCTTATGTAATATATATATGAGAAATAGTTAGTTTGATAGTTAAAGAAACTAAATTCCTGTCGAGGATAAAATACATCAGGGACACAGAACAATTCTTCATCTGGTTTGGCTATCATTCACTTTCCAGCCTACTGACTGTCTCCCAGGAGAATTCGCAATAGATCAGAGGCAATGATCCTCTCTCCTCAGGCCCCCACTGTTTCTTCCCTCCTTCCCCATTTCCCCCTCCCCTCCTGCCACCACCATCTTTGCAGCCCGATCCTGCCAGCTCCCTGCCCTGGGCTGTGTAAAAGGAGTGTGCGAAAGCAGCAAACCTCTGGAGAAAGCACGTGGTGTGGCTGCCAGGAATGGGGATGAAGGAGAAGAGGCTGGTCCATGCGGAGAGCCGGAGGCACTGTGCCGTCCTCGTGTGATGCTCGCAGCCCCTTGCAGGCTGTTTTACAGGGAGCGGCAAGAGGAACGGGAAAGGCAGAAACAGAGTCTCTCTGGAGACTCAAGAAGAAAAGTCAGGGATTCAAAGCAAAGATGAGGCCAGAGCAACACGGCAGAAATCTCTGAATGAACACGTTCCACCCAGCACTCCTCCTTCCCCTAAATGCCGTATTTTCCCTCTCAGTATCTCACCTCCCTGTCACTACAGGGAGACACTCTTCTGCTGTCAGGGGCACGATGGGTCAAGAGAATCCCAAACCCTTTGTCCTCCTTCCAGGACTGAAGGTGCCCCACCACATCCTCTTGTAAAAGCACGTGCTCAAAACAAAGTCAACACTAAAATTAATAGTTACAGGTAGGCCTGTATATATGTAGTGTCTGATGCATAACTTCATTAGTTCCTTAGAACTTTCCCAGACTTGATTTGTAGAAGTGGATATCTGCAGTGAACATTGTTGGGGTTTTCTGTGTTGTTTTTCCCCCCCTCTTCAGTTTCATCTGCAAGAGTTTAGCTACTGTTTGAGACACACAGTAAGGAAACAGAAGGAAAGTTGGTACCTTGCAACTTCATCTGGGAAAGCTCTGTGGTCTCAAATAGGGAGCAAGAATATGAATTTTGGCAGGATAATGGGCTTCATGCCAGAAATACACTGTTGATACAGTCAAGAAAATTACAGATCAATTTACCACGACAGAAGACTCTGAAATAAAAAATCCACAGGTTGCACATGAAGAATCATGTTAGATCTAGCAGCAATATACTTTGAAGGTTTTGCCTGCACTGAGACTGCTCAGTAGAAACACTGCTGTTCTCCTTGGGTTCTCAAGAGGCAGACAGGTCTGGTTTCTTCAGTAAAGAGCAAGGACACCTGAACATTGAATTATCAGCTGTCAGATCCAGACAACAGAAGGAGATGTTCTCAACAGATGAGACACAATGAATCAGTAGGTGGCAAAAGGCACAGATTAGTTCTAAGATCCCTTATGGGGACAGCTGCAAGAAAAGGCTCTGAGATCTAGAGTTGAGGAAGAAGCTCAGCTTGACTGTAACATGTGCTGGGGTACTGGGGCTGTGGGTCAGTGGGTAAGAAGTGTGTGAGACCAGAGGCTGGACAGAGGAAAAACAAAAGATGAATAAGTAGTCAGAAGAGAGAAATGGAAATAATTGGACAAAAGAATTACTACAAGGTAAAGAGATGAGCATAAGGAGCAGAGAGAACAAGATTTAGTCCTGCTCACCAAGGAGTCTAGGGCTTGGAAGAGAAGTCCAACAGGGACAGGGACTGATAGGGTAAAGAGCCTACCAGTGGTACAAAGAAACACTAGGTGAGGGAAAGACTGATGGACAGAAACAGGATAGAGAAGATAGAGCCAAATAGGTCTTTTTTAAAAGGAAGTGCTAACGTTGGAAGAATCTCCACTCACTGCAAGACACTTCTATGGAACTTGAAGCAGCTCCCAAGAAACACAAAGAAACACTAGAAACTCTAGCTAAGTTCCCAAGTCCTACATGTGCTGAGCCACAGAAGATGCTGTTAGACAGGTACTACTGAAGAGAAAGAGATCTGTGAAGTGGTTAAAGATCTGCTAAACAAATGTTCAAATAGCAATATCGTGACATTTTCATTTTTCTGTTTGTTGATTTAAGAGATAGCAAGACATTTGTTAACAAAGTGCTCAAAGTCATAATGTCAAACACTCAAAAATCAGGAATTGCCACTCTTCAACTGAGAAAATGCCTGTCTGACCCCGAAGTATGCACATGCATCAGCAGCCATGGGTGACTGGCAAACAATATACCAGGCAGGGCTGGTAGAGAAGAGGCAGAAATACCCAGGATTGCTGAGGACTGGGTCAGATCTCTCTCCATTACAAGAAAATTAAAGGACAAGATGGTTCCAGGGGTCAGGGAAGGATACGATGAAAATGAGGTCAGTAGTCAGAGTGTTAGACTATCTAAGACTGTCCTATACAACATGCCTGAAGGAAAGCCAGACCTGTGAGAAGGAGCATGAGGAGGACAACCTGACCATCAGGGCAGGGTGCTAGGAGAAAGGCAAGAGCTAGGACCTGAGGCAGGCCTGGAGCAAACAATAAAATGGGCAGCAGAGGCCCCAGGGCAAGAAGTGGAGTCTCAGAAGAGGGGGCAGCTGGTGTGCTGACCACCACAAAGGGAAGGAGAAAATTCAGTAATGGGGTTTGCTATCGAGTTTCCACTTAGCAGAGTTTTCCTGTGATGGTCCTCAGAAGGAATCTAAGCATGCTATAAGTGTCACAGCCCTTCTGTGAGCTGGGAGCATAACCTTATCCCGACATCACATGCAAGACACAGAGAGGGCCAAGAAGCAGCAGAAAATATCTGGACTAACAGCCACGTGCCCCTTCTCACCATATGCAGCCACAGTAGATACCAACACTAACACTAGACCAGCCCTACCGCAGCGTTACAGCATCTGCTCCATCTTGCTTTGCGCTGCCTACCCCACTGAAACAGCCTCCTTCTTGTATCTGTTTCCCTCCTTCCGCACCCTGTGGTGACTCTCTGTTCCGCTGGAGGAGAAGGGCTGATATTTCACCCCTCTGAAAGATGTTCCCTTTACCAGGAAAGTGCTGGAGCAGACAGCAGATGCATGCCACAAGATGCATCAGTGGGGGTGCTGCAGGTTACAGGTGAATGAGGAAGGATGCTGTAAAGTGGCATAGAAGACCACAGCTGGAGGGATGCTGCCTCCACTGTGGGATGAATTCACCCAGGAACAGATTTCAGCCCCACAGTGAGATCAAGAGGGACGGTGGGAATTTAATGAGGGGAGAGCAAGACAGAGAAACCCCACCCTAACCTGCATACCCCACTGTCACCTAACATCATCACTGTATGTTAGGATATATCAGCATTTGGGGAGAGGTGTCAGCACCGTGAGAGAGTCAAATGGCAGTGCCGTTTGCTAGTGAAAAGGCCCCCTTCGTTTGGGGATTTTTTGGGCTATGTGACACAAGATAGTTCTATACGCACTCAAGCTGATAGTTTTAACCTGTTTGAATGTGCTGAGGGGAAAAAAAAAAAAAAACAACCTAGCAATTAACTAGGGAAACATGGGAAGAAGGGATTGCCCAATTCAACAAGGCAGCTTCTCGAAGGGACAGAGCTGGCACAAGTGATGCAGGAGGATACTGTTCTGGGAATGAGTTGGTTTTGTGCCTTCCTTTTCACTAACTGGATTCCACAGAAGCTGGTATTTCACCTCACTGCAGCATCCCAGAGCCTCCCTTCCAATACCCAGTGATGTCTGCCATCCTTTCCTGAGGCATGAGGCCTGCCAGGAAAAGTTGGAGCAAACCACTCCAGTTGGCTTCAAGCTCCTCCAGGGCATGGAGAAATCCATCCCTTCTTCTCAAAACCTCAAAGCTGCTGCGAGAGCAGTATACAAATATTCCAGCCTGGAGTTCAGATTTCCTCATACCCCTCCCAAGCACAAACTGAATAGGAGTTTAGGTGAGGTTTCCAGGCCAGGCCATTTTTTTCCAGCATCTCTTTCCAACAGCAGTTCATTCTCGCTCCCCTTGGTACAAAGCCGTGGGGACTGTTTATTCCTAATGGTAGCTGCAGGCTCTATCCAGCCAAAATCAGGCTCTTAATATGAATGGAAATACTTTATAATTACAAATCTAAGGGTAGGCAGGAAAGGAAAAAACAAGAAAATCCCATGACCTCAGAGTTGCAACTGTCTTTCTTTGGCAAAGAATTCAAAGAACTACCTATCTATCAAAGCCTATTAAAACAATCAGGAAATAGGAGGTCCCCTGACAGTTCAGCATTTGTATCCATCAACAGGAAAAGCAGAGCCATACCCCGAACAGATAATCTCTGTAGCTGGCCACCTGAGCTTCAGGCATCCACAGGTGAAGTCTATAATGCATCCCTAACTGCATCATCTCTAAGGGGAGGTTTTCCATTAGCTCTTTGCAGGAAATGTAGCTAACAGTTTCACTGAAAGGCACCTCTTGAACACATTTACATAAGTAAGCTTTCACTTACAAAAAGCAGCCTCAGTCAATCCACTGGGGTTTTCCCATCGCCCCCTAAACTTAACAGCATATGATCAAAGAGCAATGGAGTAAGCAGCTTCTTCCCTAATGGCTCCTCCAAAGTGACTTTATGCCCTGGGTGGTTGTATGAGGTGGGGTTTCTCCTGCTCAGGTTCAGGGAACTTGAGGCTGGCCTATGGGCCAGCTTTCCTAAGGAGGTTCATTACACCAACTCCTTCTACATTATTTATCATTTGTTTGCTCAGCTCTTTTAATTGCTTTCTTACTAGCATTACACTCCCTGCAGTCTTCTCAGTGAGGCATACACTTCTTCACCTCCTGTCCTGTAGTGCCGAGCTCTGCCCTTTGGACACCTGCTGCATGCATTCCCTCCCAGAGGTGATGTTTGGGGGGAGAGATGAGCCGGTTCAGATGCAATGGGAAAAGGGTACATGGCATGGCAGTGTGTCTGTCAGCGGACTTGCTCTTTGTGGGTGCTCTCCTTTGCCACCCCCACTAATTCACCCTCCCCCAACTGCTTCATAAACATCATCACCATCCCCTTTCTGAATTAAACAGGCCCAAGGATAGGCAAGAATTAGAGTGTAACCGTCAGTGTTTAAGACCCCATGTTCTATGAGCCATCAGTATCTAGCACTTGGCTTATTACTAGATGTCAGCTCTTAAAATCGCAATTATAAAGAAAAGCAATTTTAAGTCATTATCATAGGCTTTCTAAAATACATTTGTTTCCTTTCAACCCCCATCCTCCTTCTCTCAAGGTCTATGCAATTGAATTTATTGGGACAACCTGTCTTAATAGGCAGGAAAAAATAACACCTGTACAATACTTTGCCTTCCCACTACTCCTCAAACAATTGTTCCAGTGCACTCAGTTGTTTTTTTTTTTTTTTTTAAAAACTGTGAAACATGCAGGCAGGATTGAGAAGGTGCAAATCTTTTGCTAGTGTTCCTCTGGGCTGACTGGGCTCCGCTGTGCCTCAGCAGCAGGGCTGTTCCTAAACCATGCTGCTGAAAAGTGCATACCACACTGTAATGCAGTCGCTATATATAGTCTGTAAAGAGCTTTTGGAAACCATGAGGAAAAGAGCTATTTGATGTACAATAAATTATTAATTGTTATTAGTTACTATCTTGACAGGTTTCTGTTGCTCAGCTATCCTCCAACCCCAATTTGGGGGAGGGGGCAGCTTCTCTCCCTCCTTCGTTCTTACTTTTCCCCTTCTCCCCCTTGCCCCGGCCCACTTTGGGACCAGCTGTCTCTGCATCTCTTTGCCCCTCACTGAGGCCAGACTGGATCTCAGTCTTCCTCCAACTTCCCCATACACACACAGTGATGGAAACAACAGCACAGTAACAGCCGAGAGGTCAACATCCCAGCAGGAACCACTATAATCTGGATTCTGCCTTCACATTTAAAGCAGGATTTCACACAGCTACCCCCTTGTGCTGACCCCAGTACCTTATGCCTGAGAACAGCATAGTCATCTGGGCCATTTACCAAGCGTTTCATCTCTTCTCACATTTATTATATGCCTGGAAAAGCATAGATTCCTTTACAGGGTATTTGAGCTCATGTGCCTCTTGTGTTGCTGGAGCCTGCTATGTGCATGCTGGTTTTATCCTATATGGAAGGGCTTGGTATAGGGAACACAGGTATGGCACAGGTGAGAGGTAGCTGGGAGACAGTGCAGCATCTGCCAGGACCAAGCAAAGTACAGCTCGAGGCCAACCATCCTCTCTGCTCAGGCAATGGGACTCTGGCAGCCTCTCGCCTGTTTGTGAGGTTACAGCTCTAAAACACACTTTCCATTGAAATTCTCCAAGATAAAGTTAAAGCCAGGAGAACACGTCGCTTTACTCAGCTCTGCCCGATAGGCACGTGCCCTGCAAAACACAAACCACTGTTCAAGGAAGGGGTGAAGCAACTGTGAGGTTAAAGCTAACACTGTGAGGTTAAAGCTAACACTGTGTGGCTGTGGGATCCGTAACAGCTCTGTGCTGAGCCATTCTTTATACAGCCTCATGAGCATGTGTCCCGAGTCACTCCAGCCCCCAAATGAAAACAGGAGGGAGGACTCACTTGCCCTTGTCCCCAAAAAGACAAGTGAAGTCTTCAAAATCTCCATACAAAACCAGAAGCGATGCTTTGTCCACCAGTGGGGGAGAAATATTAATTTCATTTTGAGTTTAACATGAAAATTTTAAAACATCACACAAGAGAATCACAGTATAGGGCAAGGCTCTGTAAGTGATGGGCTTGGAGACACAAGTCTTTCAGGCAGCAAAGAGAGAAGAGGGAGACTTTGCAGGCAGAGGCATCATACAGGCTACCTTGAGCATGAACAGCAGCTCCATCTAGCACATGCCCCAGAGCACTGTATCTATTTGCTTGTCTCATCATTTGAAACAGACACACTATTCAATTTACAGGGAAACAGGAGGCCTCCTGCCTTCACCACACTATGAAAAATATACCCCATTGTCAGCCATGAGTGCAGCTGTACTACTGTGAATATGATTTACCTGCCAGGGCTGATGAAGACAAACCAGCTTTGGTGCCGTTTCAGAAGCCAGA
Source organism: Strix aluco (assembly GCF_031877795.1). Taxonomy (NCBI): domain Eukaryota; kingdom Metazoa; phylum Chordata; class Aves; order Strigiformes; family Strigidae; genus Strix; species Strix aluco. Next base: position 4,163,241 of record NC_133932.1, read on the forward strand.
ATAAAAACCTGCCTGGGTGAGTCTGGCGGAGGGGTAACCACCTACACCATTCGTACTCCTACGTGCAGCTACACCCATGGCAACTGTGCATGCAGAAGCACTGAGGAGTGCAAAGGAGGTGTATGTGCACACAAGGAAGTGTATGAAACTTTTTCCATGTCAGCTGTTGGATATAAAGCACAACACAGGTAGGGTTTAGAAAAGGATTTCTAGACAGATGACCTGTTTTGAACAGTTAATTCCAGACTTTCTCAAGCCAAGAACAAATAACTCGAAATACCTTCACCTAATATTGGAATCACGAGGATTAATCACAAGATAGGGGGCATTCCTCATTGTAGAGAAAAGGATGGGAAGAGAATAGCAAAGGCAGAAGACCAGCATTTTTGCATCCCTGTTCCAGAAAAGCTATGGGGAACACTTTTCATTTTATTCTAAAGAAAATAACCTGTCCCCAGAGTGTGCGTATATAGTCCCTGCTTCTGTGAAGAGCGCACCGGAGTGTAAAGACAGAAATTCAGAAGTAGAAATGAAATAGATTTTTTTTTTTTTTTTTTTAAGTAGCAAACTTAAAACATTGCAAAAGGTTAGAATGATTTAGAACACCCAGACTGAACGGCCACGCTTGGCTGTTCTCCGAGTACGTGTGAGGTGACTCTGCACACAGGGCTCTTGCAGTGGCCAGAAAAATTGTGCTGCTTGCAGCCTCTTTCATTTCCCTGCTATCTTTATGAGAGGCACGCGAGAGAAAGTTACCTGCTTGCCATATGGGGACATGGCTCAGATCAGTTCATGCTTCTCTGTCACAGTAAAGGGAGGTGCAATGTGGACAGAATAGCTGCTCCCTTATCTCCTGTGAGGGAAAAGATGTCAGCCATGCAGCCAGTTCTTCTTGCTTAATTCTCTGAAAATAGTTTGTGCCCAGATGAGTGCTTTGTAAATTTGTTGGTATGTAGAATGGCTTGGGTTGGAAGGATCTTCAAAGATCATCTAGCTCCTTGTATGTCAGTACCCTCCTATAGGGCTATACATATGCAGCTACCTATAATATGATGCTACGGTAGCCTGTATGGGCTTTGCCATTTCAATGATATTATTATTGTCAATTATATTATTAGTATTACTGTATTATAAACTAAATTGCAGAAGATCATCTTCTTCAGCAGCATCATACATACAGATCACAGAGATAAGAAGGTACTCAGTCACTCTAATTTCAGAATTGCCACAGAGGAAGCGAGCAAAGCTCAGACAGCCTCTAGCCAGCCAGGTACTAGATTATATACCTCCACTGAAGAGATCCTTTGTTATCCTTTTACATCAGCTACCAAACTTGGAGAAATAGGGGGATTAAGAACATGAGAGGTAGTGCTGATGTTATCATGAGTAGATGGACAAACTAGCATTGTCAGGACAGAAATTTAGCTACAACTAACATTGAGCAAATCCTTCAGTGGTTGGTTGGTCCAGAAAATTCCACATTAGGCAGGGAAAAAAATTCATAATGGCATATACACAAGGTGAACAACGAAGCAATGGCACAGTTGCATTAGATGGGTTCAGGTTGCCACTGTATATGATCTACAACAGTAAATACTTTCCTAAAAAGACAGAATTATTGAGGGCCATTTAGATGAGAGAGATGAATGACAGTCCAGTCTCATGAGTGATTCTGCAGAGCAAGCATGTTTAGTGAGGTATCACTGAGCTTAGGCTAGGTTTGATAGTTTCAAGAGGCACAAAGTCAGGGATCAGTTAGGGAAAGCAGGACTGCATTAGATCTCCCTCCTGCAGTAATGCCTGACACTTTGGTACTCTTTGGTTGGTCCAATGAGATAAACCCTTTGAGAATATTTTGGTATTGTTATTCAAGTTGACAGCTATGAATGACCATCAAAAAGCCTAACCAGGCACATAAAGAAAACCTCAGCTGAAGCTGTCGTTGTCAGTAGATTTAGGAGTATGATGTTCAGTTAGTTCTATTGCTACTGAGAAAAGGAGCAAGGGGACATCAAACAACTTGAATGCAACTGAAATGGACTCTTTTGGAAGAATACAACCTTCACTGACTCTTCTCTAAGCAAAGATGAGCTGATAGTAAGCTGTAAAATGGGATGTGAACAAGAGGTGCGCGAGAAGACTTTCCAAGAACTGTAGTTACAGTTCATCATGTTGCTTTCATCATAGTCAACACCACTTGTTAGGGTTGTTGAAAAAATACCCTCCAGCCTCTTGATCCTTAAATTCCAATTATCATTGCTACTGAAAACTGTTTCATTGCCAGTGCTGCCCTGCTTATAAGGGAATGACAACAGTAACATGTTTCATCATCCTCTGGTATATTGTGATTTGAGGATCAGATGATTGGCAAAAATGTAGTTACTTAACCAAAGCCTACTCTTGCTTGTCAATCTAGGCACCAGCCACATTCAAGTGGCTGAATACGTAGCTGAATCCTGCTTGTGGAGTAATAAGGTTTGAAGTGGGTGAAGGAGAAGGGCAACCCCTCATCCACTACTATAAGAGACAGCAGACCCCTGGCAGGTCCACAGTTTGGTTACACCTCCCATTTGGAGAGTAAATGCTGGGGGAGAAGTGAAGCTGAAATTTATAAGAACAGCATCCTCAGATTGTAATGCTTCCTATTTCTGAATCCCTCCTTATGACCTCTGCAAAAGCAGCAAGAAAGATCTTCTGTACACAGCAGGTAATATGGAGAACCTACGCATCTGGTGAGTCAGAGTGTTCAAGGTAGAACAGTGAATTTCCATTCACTTCTCAGTTTTTAATTGTGTCTAAATTTCTCAATAAACATCTTTTCTTCCTGAAATTCAGCATGATTAGATCACTTGTCAGAGAAAAATGCTTCTGGGGGAAAATGATATGTCATTTGAAAAACATTTTTTAGATATAGAAGTATTGTAAAAGTAAAAAAAAAAATATATTTTTGTAGTTTCTTCAAAACCTTCAAAGGTTTCTCCACAAAACAGAAGAAAACAAGCTATGTCTGTAAACTCCACATTTGTTTTATTCATTGTTTTCCCTTCAGGTAGATCTATATGCAAGATTCACTCCTGAAAGGACAGCAAGGCCCTTTCTACATTAAGAAAACGTGCTCTGTATTGATGTAATTACACTGGTGCCAACTTCCTTAATGCAGGCAGTACTTCAGTTGACCTTGGAAAACATGGAATCTCTCCAACAGGTTTACAGACTTGCTAGAGGTCATGTGAAGTACGTAACCTCAAAAAACTCGAGTCCTTATGCTAGTTATTTAATATAGCAAGAATGTTAACTCATCTCATATTTTTATTGTGCTTGTCAGACAATATTCTAGTACTATAGATGAGATGAAGATTTTGATGTTTCATTCCTGGGCTATTCTACCTGCTATAGCATCTTTTCTTCAGTCCTCTGCTTGGGGTCCACAGGTAGGGCAGAGGGAAAGGAAGAACTGAGAGAACTGATGGTGTCTTCTCAAAGTTCCCCATCAATGTCATATTCAAACCATTTGATGTCATTAGAAGCAGAGCAGTCTGTTGTCATTTTTCTCCTGTTTATATTGCCCCTGCAACCAGGCAAAAAAAAGAAAGTGAAATTACAGCTCTGGAGGGCTTCTCTTCCCTCCTTTTTTGTGCTTCTGTCATCCTATTTGACTGTTCTTCTTAGCTGCTCAGGAACTGTCACCTTGTATAGCATCCAGGGGGTCTCTGGCAATCCAAAGTGACAAAAAATAATATAGTGGAAAAAATCACGCAGGAGGCAGATGAAAGAAGTGGTGAAGCCAACAGAAAAACGACAGAAGGGAAGCAGTGGAGCTGGATTGGTTGCAGTTGTTGTTTGTGTGCTCTGGAAATATCATTAATGATGAAGAAGAGGCAATAAATTTCTTTGAAGCCCTCTATGATCCTTTTCCTATTCTTTGTCACCCTGGAGATGAACTGTGTGCATTGGAATTTTCTTTCTCTCTCCCTTCTTCCTGGAATTTAACAGATGTGGTAACCTTTGTGCTTTTTATTGTGCACTCAGGAAATAAAATTCCACTCAGTTAAGCCACATTGTGAGTGGAAATGCAGCCATCAGCTCAGGTGGACTTAGAGTACAGCAGCTGAGAAAATCCAAATCAGACAGCCTCTACACTCCATGACGAGTTGAAGAACTGCTCCACTGTCCTTTACCTGACCTGGCTCCTACCTTCTCAAACAATAGCCTGCAGCTACCCCAACTAGTCAGAAAACAAAATCCAAGATCACATATCTCCCACTACTAGGAGGGAATGACTTACCTCCTGGGCTTGGAGAAATGGTCACAGGTCTGCATCTGTGAATACACAGCTTTACCAGAGGACCTAGAGTCTCAGAGAACAGATGAGAGAGAAGAGGTCAATCCCATTAGATTCCTACTGCTAATATTAAGGCAATTTTTGCCTTGAACGGAAGACTGGGAATCACAGAGGAGGGTGCTTTGTCTGTTTTGGAAAGGCTGGTGTGTACAAGGACTTCTGGGCTGATCAATAAAGTGCCCATAATTCTGTGTCTCTAGCATTAATAAAAGCATTGCAAAATACAGAAGTGTCACAGAATCACAGAATCGTCTAGGTTGGAAAAGACCTTGTCAGTTACAGAACATTTCAATCACATCTGAATTAAAGTTCTGAGCCTGTGTAAAGAAGAATTGGGGTGAAGATTAGGAAAAAAGGCTCCTCTTCACAGGAGAAGAGCTTTCACAATTCACTGTGCAGCCAATGGAAGAGCAGCTCTCATGTCTCCACCATAACTCCTTTCAGGTGACAAGCTAATAAGCATATCAGAAGACCAAAAAAGGCAAGTCCCTCACCTCCTGAGGTCTGCCATCCCATGGCCCTTCCATGGGAGAGGAAGGTGTGAACACTCTTGCAGTGCTTCGATTTGGTTCTGAGAACCTGGGATCCCTCTCACGCTGAAACCCCTTCAGGGAGCCATTTACTGGGCCCCTTGTGTGGGCACAGGACCTTCCTTTGAACCTTATACCTCCACCATAGAGATAGTTGAGCTCCCTGGTTTGAGTAATGTTCACCATATGAACATTCCTGACTTAGTGGGCATTTTTCTGTTGGGTAGATTGAGTGCTGGTACAAAGCGAGAGAAGTACTATTTCTGGGCAGTTTCAGCCTGGCCATAAATCTTGTGTCACAGATCAAGTCAAACTGGTAATAAATCTTTTAAAGCTTCTAAGACACGATGCCAGATCCAGCCCTTGGAAAAGGAAGTACAATTCCATTGACTGCCAACACTTGTTTGCATGAGATTTTATCTCTTTCCTTCTCACTATTCCCAATATCAATGCCTTGTCTGCTTTAACTGCCTCTGAAGTAAACGTTGCTCTGAAAAAGAGAACAGCAGGCTAGAGATGTCCAGAAAATGCTATTTCCATACTGTTTTTTCAGATTGGCAAAAATTTTCATTCCACACCACGTATAATACAACTGGAGGCAGGGCAGGCTCAGGACAAAGCCAGAGTGTCTGCATAAATTTTCTTCTTAGTCCTTTCTGCCAACACCTCTGAGGTCAAATTCTCTCACTGCCTAGCTTGTCTTAGAACACCCCTGGGGCATCACGAGAGTGGTCCCATTAACACACCAAAAAGAAAGAATGCAGCACTCCCAGACCCTTAAGCACCTCTGGAGTTCCCCTGAAAGAGTGTGAATGGTCCCCTGTCACAGGTTATTTCCCTCTGTAGGAAAAAAAATTTTGCAAGAACTTATACCAGAAAGCTACAGATGACCTGCATCATCACACTCACACTGCATCTCCCATCACCGCTCTCTGATGTACACTGTCCACCAAAACCTCTTTGGACAGCATAAAGCATTCAGATATGGTCAGTATGGTGCTGATGGAGTGAAGCTGAGCAGATGATCTCAGCAAGCTTTATGGCTTTTACACATTCTCTCCACTTCCAGAGCTGCAAGACCCAACCAGGGAGGACACCTTAATATAAATTTCCCAACAGGTATATGTGAGAGACTGCTTAGCTTCTGAGTCAGTCAGTCAGCAATGAGTCATTGCCCACCGGAGGAAAAAAAACAAGACCTATCAAAGTTGTTTTTCAAAAACAAGAAAGAATGATTCAAGTATAGCAAATAGGTAGGCATTTGGCTGGACTGGGGAGGTCCTAGTTCTTGCTCCTGTATTTCCCATCTCCTACATCCCAGGTGAGTGGTCCAGCAGGCCTACACAACCAACTCCCTCCCCACTTGACCATTACGGGGACAGCTAAAACAAAGTGTAATAGCCCCCTCAGGCAAGACTAAGAAAGAGCTTCAACTGAGGAAAAAACAAACACCTGAGAAAAGCCATGGTTGTTGGGAACAGAGGCAGAATGGGGGATTTTATGTGACTTACAGCTTCCCTGGTTAAACCCTTGGCCACCATGCAGTTTTGGTACTCAGATCCAGCCGGTATCTCTCATCATAAATTCCCAGCTGAGACCAACAACTTCCAAACATAAGTTATGCTTAAAACCCACTAGTTCATTCTCATATTTCAACAAACTGAAAGTCTCTGACACAAAACTGTCAGAAAATTCCCCACTGAGCTTCTGTGAAAGATGCTCCAAGAAATTGCATTGGTACAAATATTATAAATACCAAGTACCCAGGCTACAGGTCAGCAAGAGTTAGGTATAAAAGAATCTGACCTTGTTTCTCAATCTTCATGTGCCATACTCATTCACTGTGGAAGCATTCAAACCAGCCAACAGTTGTTCCTTTTCATTTAATCTTTTTGCCAAATAATATATCTTTCAGACAGCCTCGCTGGAATTATTCATACACACAAATGAGCAGCTACTGGAATAAGTTTCTTTACCAGTTGTTGCTCTCCTTCATAGTTCCTGGGTTTCAGGCACCCCCTCATAATGTCCTCTTTGATAGTATGGGAAGGCAAAATCAGCTTTTTAACTTCCGATGAGGGCATAAAATTTTTGATACACACGAGGGAGAACTGTTTACTCTTCTATGAAATTATATAGAAGTAATAGTGCTTTTTTTTTTTTTTTTTAAAGGTAAATGCTTTAGAAATCACTTAATAGTGGTATAGACATCTGAGTGCCAAAAAGAAATCTCTGGGCTGATGGGAGGGCCAATAAGACTGAAAAAATGATGGGGGACTCTGGAGGGACTGAGCAATCAGCAGAAGCACACTAGAAGCAGAGCATCTAGAGCATGGTCCAGGTAACAGGACAAACATTGAATATTTTCATCCGTTCATATGTTTGGATTGAATTTTTACTAAAATCTCCATAACACCCTTCACTACTGAAAGAAAACAAGAAAGAAAGATTATTGAAGTTGAGAAGTCACAAGTACAAGAAGGTTTTGAAGAGAAAAATCTTTCTTGGTCTTGAAACTCATTTGACTAAGAAATTGCTTCCTTCTGCCCAGCAGCTTTCATTGTAGTTCCCAGAATCTCAAAGAAGGGCAGCCAAGTTATGACAACTGGCAAACGCTGTTATTTAAGCTTGACTGTTAAAACAGAGGACAGGTTGAGGCCAGATGAGTTTACAGATAAGTTTGTAGCAAATGAGGTTGATGTAACTATAAGCAGCACTGACATCCAACCACGTCCAGCTGAAGAAGCAGAGACACATCTGTGATCCTAAAGGCATAAGAAAACCCAAGTGGAAAGCATTCCAAAAGGCATAAAGGCCTTTTTCTGGCTTTAACCTGTCCCAACAGATATTTATCCAATTTGTGTTTTTTGTGAAAACTTAAAAAAAGAAATTCAATGTCCTTCTCGGGCAATCTATTTTAGTGCTTAACTATTCTTACTCCTAGAAAGTTATTCCTAATGCGTAACCTAGATCTTCTTTCTGCAATTTAAGCCCATCACTTCTCATTCTTTCTTTGGTGGACGTGGATAGCTGTCTTATCTCCACACACGCCAAAGGTCTGACAGCAAATTCAGCTTCCCTTACTGGCAGGAATGGACCTTAATTACAAGATGATTTCAACTCTCACAGCTCATATTTGTATATACACTATGCATATTTATGTCACATGCCAAAGATGACTGCTTTGCATGGATGGCTGTGAGGATTTTGTTGTGGTAGAGAAAACAAATCGCCACTGCTGGCATTATAGCACAAGAAACATTTTTTGCGCACCCTCGTAAGTATTCCATACACACACACATATATATAGTTTTCCAATTAAGAGCAGTGTTGTGTACATACCCTGACAGTTCTGAGGGCAACCTAATGCTGCCACAAGTGTACTCAGTCCATATCTGCATGCAGCCACCCAAGTGCATGCACAGACACAAAGGCATATGAATGCTTACTGATTTGTGGCACAGACTTGCAGATGGTATAAATCAGTGTCGGTCCTACTCAGCCTGACTCTTATTCAAGTTGTCCATAAGGTATGAACAGACAAACATGTAGATCTCCATGTCTACAGAGCCATATGGGCTGTACACCCAGGTGGGTGTGCATTACATACCTTCCTGGCCTGATGGATGCTGCAGTACAGCTGCCAGCCTGGCCACCCAAAGCACAGACTTAAGCACCATCAAGTTCCCATCCGTAGAAAACTCTGGCTCAGGCACTAGAAGAAAGACTGTGAGCAGCACAGTGCAATGCAGCAGGGCCCTGTTGAACCAATTAGGGTTAACACATTTCTGGTTAATGAGAGGTGCCGGTCATGATTGTAAATTAATATTTTCCAGTGGCTACCCATGCACTCAAGTGTCAGTATTGATCAAACTTACCTCTGCCCAGTTAATGCTGATAGATTCAACAGCAACATACGCCTGTTCATCTGTTACCCAATTAAGATAAGCTCTTGACTCATCCTAATAGCTGTATTTATTGTCATCAGGAATATTGATGTATCTCTGTGCTAACTGCAAGCCAACATACACACGTGAGCACATGCAAAGGATGCGGTGGTGCTCTGGGAATTGTCCCAGGCTCAAACCACAGTGAGAAAGCACTTCGTTAGCCTTCATATTCTTTTGTCCAGAGAGGCAGTATTTTCTATGCAGAAAGGGAAAGGATCCTCCTCTTCTCTAGTCTCTAGTCTTACTAAACTAGATTCCCTCCCTCCCTCCCCTCTGCCTCATCCCCCCCCCCCCCCCCCTCAGAGAATAAGCAGCACAGCAAGCTCCACAAATAAACTGCTTGGATCTTTAAAGACTAAAGCAAACGGAAGCCTCCTGTTGCATAGGGAGTCCAGCATGTGAGAAATGCTGGGCATGTAAGGAAAATGCCTATGGGAGGAACCAAATAAGGATTAATGAGCATCTTTTTATATGGTTCTCTACATTTCTAGCCTGACTCTGAATCAGAAGCTGCTGGGTAGCTAATGGGCCTTGGGTAAGGGACACGACAGCAGCTGTCTGTAAAAAGCAAACAAAAAAAGACTGTAGGAAAATTTAACATTTTCCTTGCAGCGCGAGGAGTTTGTTCCTGAAAAGCCCATATACAGTTTAGCCAACCCAAGAGGCACTTGTCCCTTCCTGGAAACACAGGCTCCAGCCCCTAGCAAATGGGTTCTTAAATAGAGCAAGAGATCAGGACTCATTTACTCACAAAAAGGTCATTCTAAACGAAAACAGAAGTGAGAGCTCAGAGGAGGCCAGTTCATCTCTGCAGCCAAAGTGCAGCCCTGACAATCCCAGCCAAAGCGCCCATCCTGTGTGGCCAAGATTGCATGCTGTGGCATATAAAGTTGAATTAGAAAAGAAGGTGGTAGATGTGACTCCGAACGCTCAACAAGTTCGAAAGCAGTTAACACGGGTCTTCTGGCGTGCGACACCGGCCTCTGTGCTTACTCATTAAGGATGCCTTTTCCCTGCCATCTGAGCACAAATGAGATGGCACCATCTGACTTATACAGAGGCTGAGTTTGGTCCCAGGGAACTGGCTGGAATCTCAGGTCATCAGTAAAAACCTATCTGGTGGTTTTTGTAAGTGGTAACCTCAATCGGTCTTCCAATTTGACAGATGGCCCCAGGGCAACTTATGGTCCTGGAAGCACCTTATTAAGCCACAGTTAATAGCCGCTCACACCGAGTGACAAAAGTTTGAATGGGATCTTGCAAATGGACCCTTTTAACCCACCAGAGGTGGAACTTGCAAGCCTGCTGCCACATAGTGATGGCAGAGCTCACGCTGCTGCTGCTTCTGTCCAATCTGTCCTTTAGATAAGTGAAGGACACCTATCTCCAGGGCCCTCCACTTAGTACTTTTCATCGTTCACTAAATTAAAAAGTGAGCAATTGACAGCACATCTTATTAAATGACACCTCTCCCTTCTTCCCCCTACCACCATGGCCATGTTTTAACAGCCACAGACACTTTGCTGGTGTCTTTTTAATTTGATTTAACTAAAAAAATAACACACAAAGCCATTTGGCCTTGTGCCACTCAACGTACTGCTATAGAGTAGGCATGAGTTATAGGGTAATATTTCACACCCTGTTGTGTCTTATTACTTAACTAATAACAATATTTACCCAGGGTTTTCCCCGAGCAACTCAGACAGGTTTAAAAGAAATCTTGATTAAAGAATGACAGCCAAAGTATTGGATGTTAAGTATAAATAAGAGTAATGTGAAGAGAGTGGAAGAGTTTACTGTTGCATCCTGGTAGTTTGCAGTAAATCAGTATAATATGAAAGTTCCTCCTTTACCAGGCCTTCCCAGTTGCCAGCTCTCTCGCTGCAATCCATGTAGAGAACTGCCAGACTTCTTACTTGCACAAGTGCAGATCTTGTGGTCTGCAGCTGCAACACGCAGTGGTAGCATTTGCTTGCCAGAGGCTGAACCTTTTACACTAAGCCCTTAACCACTAGAGCTGAGGGAATAATCAGCCACATCTCACCTTTTCTGGGGAAATACAATTATAGCAAACTAGTATATCACAGCCTTCTTCCACAAATTCCCTGACACGCTCAGTAGTTTGTAACTACAAAAAGATTTTTAGCTGATCCAGAAAAAAAACCTCTCAGTGTATTATCTGTGGAACTCACTGCTGAGGCAGACAAAGCCAAGGACCAAGTAAATTACAAGGGTATTAGATGTTACCAGTAAACCCACCCCCGTCCAGGTTAGAGAGGATATGACACCAACTCATTCACATAGCTCTTTCACCACTCAAGAAGCAACTGTCTCTTTGGTAGATTATTCCATGTTCTCATACCTTGCATTTTCTGCTGAAATAGTTGGCGTTGCCCTCTGTTCAAGGCAGGATACAGAGCTATCAAAGTCCTTGTCTCACTTCCCGTGGTAATTCTCCAGCTGACTAAGGGACTTATGCGACACATCCATTCAGCTAAGGAAGGCACTGCAGATTCCTTCCAACCTAACAGCATTCAGAAAAATCATCTAATACTGTAAATACAAGGACTCCTGTCAAAAGCAAAGAAGAAAAAAATACATTCAAATTTATGTTCAAGTTGCTGTTTCCCTGACTGCCTCATAGATTACCTGCTCATTGGAAGCAGGGGAAAAAAACATGACCATTCTCTGCAGCTTCTTGTTTTCCCATGGAGACCTCCCCTTCACAAGTTTACCAGCCTCCGATATGACTCCTCTTACAGAGCCTTAGTAGGGATGTATGCAAGCCAGGGCTGAGCACTGTAAATAATGTCATTTCTGTACAATTACTTAAGCTGATGAATGGGCAAAATCCTGCAGTTGTTACTCAGGCAAAACATCATTCCAAGACGCTGAAAATTTTGAATGAATAAAAGCATTAGGATTTGATCCAACAGTAGTAATTTTGGAGCAGAAACCTTAAGGAACGTGAGTCTCTCCTGACAAGGGTTGTGACACAGGATGCTCTTACTGTCCAGTCCCATATCATACCAGCAACAATCTGTCACTGGCTGCATTCCTGAGATAAGGACTGCAGCAGGCAGTGGCTGAGGAGCAGAAGTGAGATGACTGAACATCAGGCTCTGCAGAGGTTGTCTTTTCATCCTGCAGTATTTCAGCATTCCCCAGTCTTGCTTCCACATTGGAAAGACTGGGTATGAAATACTTGTTCCTTTCTGAGGTGGGAGCTTTATGTTGCAGGAGAGCCTATGGGCAAATATCTGAGCAATATTTGCATTTGCAGGGTCTGTTCTATGTCTGTGATCAAATGAGATCCAGCTAGGGAAGGTTACAGCAGTACAAGGGCAGGGAGAGACTGAAATCCTCCTTTGCTTCCTCACCAACACGGAAAGGAGCCCCATGAGCCAAGCAGAGTCATGTGGAGGTGGAACGAAACTCCGTATCTTATTGAGAATATTTAGTCCCAACTAAGGGAACATTTTCTATTTTTCCTTTACACTGACATCACCTGCACTTGCAGTAAAGTTTTATGCCATCTTACCACATACTTCCTTCTCCTCCCCCACTCACCTCCCTGTAAGTACACCCAGATGCATTCAGTCTAGCTTTCCTGCTCTCAGATCTGTACTCCCTCAGGTCCTACCCAGCTTCTTCCCAGTCCTCTTTTCCCTACACAAGTGACTATACTTCTCACACACACACCGGTCTCCACTTCCTTCAGCCCTCTCAGTTCTGGTTGGGAATGGCATGGGCTCGTTATTAACTCTGCCAGCTGTTTCATCACCCTCTCATCATGCCAAACCAGAAAGGCCTTTGTTCTCCAGGACACCCCTCCCAGCTGACTCTGACTGGGTGGCTTATCATCCAGAAGCAGCAGCTTTTGCCCTGGCAGCTTATTTCTACATGCCAATCCTTCTGTGCTAGCAAAAAAAGAGCCTTCTCCCTCCTCCTCTGGCCCCCTACCATTTGTCTTTCATTTCCTTCCTAAGGGAGGGGAGGGAACTGTACCATCCCTCTTGGCTCAACTGCTTCTGCTTGGTGTATTTTGTCCCTCTGCAGGAGATAGACCTTGTAAGGAAAGTAGAAATGGCCTTGGGATAAGAGGTCACATCCTTATAACTTAACTTACAGGCCAGGGGCTAAAACCACTGCCAAAAAGTGGCAGACAGTACTAGTTTCTGTTAGAAAATTAGGGATTCTGCTTCAAAAACAAAAATGCAAGATGATAGAAGTCCCCCAAATCACTGTGCATATGCATAATAGCTCCAAAGCATTAATGGTAATGAGTTTAAATGGGTCCAGGACTTACCCATCAGAGTAAAGACAGACAGACTGATCAAACTCAGACCAAGGGCAACACCAGCTGCTGGCCTTTGGAGTTATGAGCCAGGCATCAGTAGACAGAATGCCAGGCAGGAAAAAAATGATGCCCCAAACTACAGTTCCCATGAATCCCTTTAGTGACTTAAGCTGCTGCTGTGAAAATTGTATTTTAACCTTTTATTCCAACACAAAATAGAGACATATCTGAAACAGGGAAAAGTAATTTCCATTTTCTCTTAGCCTGAGGATTTAGCCCTTGAGGAAGGCTGCAAGGACCATGTATCGCATTCATCTCATTTTTTTTAAAAGTACAGCCCTTATTTTAGAAACACTCGACTTCCATTCATGAGTGATCTTCCACTTCTCCTGTTGACAGACATGTGTCCAGACTTCTCACTTTCTCTTCTACCACTGAATATCTCTTTCCAAACTCACTCTTTTCCAGTGCAGGTCAGCTTCATCATCTGGCATGAGTGACAGAAGGAAGCTAAACACCCTGAAAAAAAAAAAAAAAAATGAAAGGAAGAACCTGTAGGTAAAAGACCTAGAGGAAAGCCAGATACTTAATGCCAGAAGATCATTTTGCAAAATACTGCTCTCCTCTGAAGGCCCAGTCCATGCGCTGCATTTGGAAAGGTTCCTGCTAAGGTAGTGAAGACCCCTGAAGTACACAGGACCCAGAGGGAGAGAAATGAGAGCCTAGTCCATTTTAAATTCAGTGACAGGTTCCGTGCAGAAAAACATGACTCCCTTAACACTCTTCTACAGCCTCCTACTTTTCCCCACCCATTCACTTAGCCTTCAATTTCTTCATGCAAAATGTATCTCAGCATCAGTTCTCAAGCACTCAAATTCTACATCCTTCATTTGTGGTACCCTAACTCACCTCCAACTCCACCTGTCTGACTTTGCTCACCTTGGCAGGAACAGTGGTGTACTCATGCTTACTTTCATACAACAAATCCCATTTTCTTGCCATCTTTACTTTCTATCCTCTGTGGTAGCCATTCTGTAGAGATGCAGCAGCCTATTTAATAAAAAACTATCCCTTGTGCCTGAGGCACCACACCTCCCAGACATCATGACACCTTTGTGTTGTGCTGCTGCCCTGTCCCCAGTGGAAGGCTCTTTAAAGCCCAGGCCCTATCTGTATCACCATTTCTGTTTTGAGACATGTTCTTGAGAGTCCTGCAAGTATGGGCTTCCAGTTCCAACAAGGATGATGTCCATCCTTACACACAGACTGAACTGACATTTCTAGTGAGAAAAATACTGATGTCAGGTTGTGGAAGTGGTGGTGTGCTGGAAACAGGACTCTAGGGAAGACCACATTTGTGTGTGCAGTCTCCCTGTAACCCCTGAGAACAAAACAGCTGCTAAGCTCTGCAAGAAAGTAGAAAACTCCCCAATTTTATAGCTACCCACATTATTCATGAGATACCAAACATGCATTATAAAGCACTGATTCATACATCAAGAGCAGAAGGAAAGATTATGATTTTGCCTGATTTCCCAGCACTGATTATTGAACTTCAACTAAAAATTTCTGTATTGAAATGCCTTTGTTTGAGCTAGAATCAATCTTTTAGACAGCAGGCCAGTCTTGATTTGAAAATCTGATATATGGGAAAGTTACTGTTTCTCCAGTTATTTCATCCCGATGGAAAATTATCCTCACCATTAAATCTGCCTTATTTCTTACCCCCCTACCCTGTTTTGTGTAATTCAGCTTGCAGCTACTGGGTCTTGTCAGCTTTTTCTCTGCCAGAATTGCTGAAATCTTCTTCCTAAGTAGGTAAGCGGGGCCTATGGTGATGATCCTTCTCAGTCTCCCCTAAATAGATTGAGTTTCCTAGGTCTTTCATTCTGAGGCAGATTTCCAACCTTTGCGTCATTCCAGTGGGCTCTTATCTGAACCCTTTCCAATTCGTCAACAGGCCTTTGATACATTTTGTAACACAGCTAAATTAATGTTGCAAGAGAAATCATCACTTTTTTACTTTCTAGGCTTTTGTGTGCTTGATTTCTCACTCGTAACATTGCACATAACTACATACCATATGTGGTAAAAAAACATCACACACAGGAGACTCTTAAAGGTCAGAAACTAAACTAGAAAATATATACCGGATAATCCAATCAAAGCTTATTAGTTATTATCTTTTCCCAGTTCCCACCTCTGGATGCCAGATGCTGCAGGAGCTTAAAGTACCTTACCCAGTGACTTATCTAGTCCAGAGATAATTGGCCTGATGCTACTACCATTTCTTCCCTTGGAAAACCATCCTGCAAGTCTTGTTAAGGGAAATTTTTCCTAACACTTAAATTTTTCATGTGGTTAATTTCATCCTATTTCTTTTACAGCCTTAAACCATGTTATGTAAATCTTCTTTCTTCTACATCCTTGAGCAATATAAATTACATCCTATTATTTCTACATCCCTAAGTCAACCTAACTAACAACCCTTTGTTACTCCTAGACCTTAAAGCAAGCCTGCATGTCTCTTTATTGTGTCCAATCCTTTAAAAGCTTATAAAGAATCCTAATACCCTAGGTGGGTGGTCAGCTTATGCTTGCTTACTTTCAGTTTCTGTACATCCCCATCAACGAAACCTCGCAGTTGATTTTTTGCATTTCTTTCATCTCTGGGACCCATTTTGCATCGCAATATCCCAGATCTGTCTGAACTGAGGCATCATTACTGCCAGTCATAGTAGTCCCCATCTTGCCAGTCCAGGACTTGCTACTTCTTCTTATGAAACTCACAGTCTCAAGTGATATCTATTTCCATTACATAAGTATATATACACATACACACAAATGGATTTTGTCCTGCAAATGGAATCATAGTTAAATTTCACCCAATCCAGACATAAACTAGTCTTCAGAGTAAATGTAGCAAACAGAGGATGGAAAATGGGAATAACAAAACTTCTCCATGAGGAGTGGTGAGAGTTAGCTGCAGGACGAGCAAGCACGCAGTAGGACAAATGGCTTCTTCAGCAACAGAACAAAAAAAGCTCATCAACTGAGTTTTTGGTTTGTGATTTTTGTTTTTAATCTAGGGCACAATCAACAAATTTTAGACTCCCATCTGTACTTTAAGCAGCAGCATATGCAAGGATACAAGACCAGTCTAGCTGGTACTGTAGATGGCATTTTAGACATGACAAAGCTTTGGACACATCCCAGACGCTTGCCTAGTCTAGAAATAGCCAAGGTCACCAAATTCTTTCTCTGCTAGAAAAATAAATGTGGCTGTAAGTGGCTTTCTTATTTTGGTGATGTCCACGTTGCAGACAGAATCTCAGCTACTTTGAGGCAACAGGACAACCAGAAAGCATGGCCCAACTTTGTACCCAGTTGTTTGGACTCTTAACTCACTCTCCCTCTGCGGGTGAATAGGGTCTGTTCGCAAGATGCCAAACTGGTCACTCAGTTTGAGCTGCCATCAATAGTGGTTTAATTACAGAATCACAGGATCTTTGAGACTGGAAGAGATCTCCTGAGATCATCTAGTACAATAAGATGCTTTCAAGACCATAAGTCATCTTGGGGACATCAGTCATGACTGATCTTCTGCCAAGCAAAGGAATAGCAGTGCTTATATCTGGTTTAAAAACCACCCTGCCATACACAGATCTTCTTTGGGAAAGCTCTGCAGACATTTAGGTCCCCCTGCCCTTAAATAAGGCATCTTTGTGTTCTGGCACTGTAAAAATGCCTGATGGCCTACATAACAAAAACATTATAATAGCAGTTATCCTGAAAATGCAGCTGACATTTTGAAGGGGATTAAAGAAGGCATTTTGGATTTGACCAAGATGATACCAAAGAGGAAGGCATATCTGCCTTGCTTTGGCAACACTATTACAAAAAATTCTGTTCTGGCTAAAGCCCAACTGTTTCCACTAACTTTTTGGCCCAGTCACAACACTAAATAACCCATTACTCTGCCAGGTCTGTTTGGAGCCCAGAGCGAATTACTTGTTTCTTGGCCCAAACTTGCATGAGAAGATCCTCAGCTCAAGATAACTGACACTTTACCACATAGCAAGGACTCCCCTTTGAGACACAGAAACATTTCATTTCGTTGACTGATCTTTTTCTAGATTTATAGAACACACCTTTCCCTGGAGCTCAGGTCACGTTTGCATAGTTGAATAAAAATGCCATTAATCTTCTCCTTTCCAGCAGTAGAAAGCAATGGAGAATTAATTCCTCCAGGGCCCTCCTCAAGGAACTACTTAGCTCGTTGCCGGACCTTATGCTATTCCTTTTGGGGTCAGTACAGTCCTCTGACTTGCCAGGGTAGTTCACCAATCCACACTGAAGACTCTTTCCCTTTGGGAACAAGTTGCTCCTGCAGTCAAACCAAGCCAATAATGACTCATGATGCCAGGTAATGGGATGCCCCCCTAATACTTAGGCCTAACATTAAACATTGCAATGGATCTATGCATCAGGTCAGCTGCACAGATTTATTCTTTGTGGTTCAATCAGTTCATAAAAGGATCAAGACTAAGGAAAGATTTGTTGTTGTTGTTAACAGAGAGATGATCCGGGGAGGAGGTTTTAACTCTGGAGTTAGGTGTAAACAGTGGGTTAAGGATGGAGACTGCAGATCAGAGATGGCTTTATACTGTAATACAGACTATTATCATCTCACTATGGTAGATTGGAAGCTGCTGTGCATATTCCTACCAGTGCTTAGTTGGTGGATATAACAATTTCCTTCCTATGTTCTTAAAAGAGCAACAAAGTTTATATTGGCTTGAGTCAAACACTTCAACAACTACATTTTGACCTCTTGGTCCATCTGACCACCAGAGAAATCAGAGAAATATGAGAAAAGTTTTTAGCCCTTGAACAGCACAAATGTTGTCAAAGTGTGCTGTCCCTGTGGACTTCATCATCATTGGCTTCATCATACAAAGAGGGACATTTGGACTACTGTATCCAAATCTTTCTAGTGCATGCATGAAACAATCCTGTATCCTCTCGTGTTCTGTTAATAATCTGAATGATATTTGCTTGCTTTTATTTGGATGCAATGTCTGAGTCCTGTCTGGCTGCTGAGCAGACTTCTCCCAGACGAGTTTGAAACACATTTGGCAGTTCTTTGCCCATATGTGCTCCCTCAGACATGCCTCCTTAAAAATCACACAACTAGACAGTTGCTCAGAAATCAACACGTGTTCCCCTCAGACATGACAGGTACTGTTAGCCTGTGACTTCTGCTATTTTAACACAGTCAGATGCCACAAACATGAGTCTAGTATAAAATAGCATTTAGCTAGCTAGCTAGCAACCCTCTACCAGTAATGAGATTGCAGTTTACTATACTAGATAATAAACTAAGCAGACCATTTCCTAATAGAAAACCATTGCCTCTGCACCAAGTAAAAGAACAGCAAACATAGTAGGGACATAGTAGCCCAAGGAATTGTATTTACTTGGTTTCAGAACATATGAGAAGGTGATAAATTAGACATAAAGGGTTGAGCTTAATGTTGCAGGAGAGGCATTTTGATAATTTTCTCTCCTTTTTTTGTCCCTCCCTTTCACTCCCATCTCCCTCCTCCTATTTTCCTACTGGTGGAGATGCATTTCCACAGCATGCAGCCTTTCCTCTCTAATAAACTTTTTCTTCTATCATCAAGATGAAAGCCTTGAAAGAGATGGTATTTATGGAGAACACTCTAACCTTCGCTGCATACTCCTCAGGAACTGGCACAGTGCAGGACCGACAAAGCTTCTGAGTGAAGACATGTGGCAGCTTTCTAAAGTACGCACAGTGAAAGTCTGGGAGAGCTGGAGCCACAGCGGCTTCCAGTTAACCAAACATGACTATCTCTGACTTCCCTCTCAGCCTCTGTAATTGTCCTAAGCTGGAGTCCTAGGGAGCAAAAAACCCCCAGATGTGAAAACAGTGGTGTACGAAGTAAGAAAGGGAGAGGGAGCAATGCAAAGATGGGAGGTAAAGGATTGAGAAAGAGAGAAGTCAAGAGATTTATTCAGCATTTCCTTGTCTGTCTCCTCCACAAACTGAATCACAGAAGCATGAAAGTAGATGTATTGAATCTCAAAGGAAATAAAAGAAGTGGAAAATTAACTACTGATGAAAAAAAATAGCTGTGTCCAGGGATTCCTGCATATCAACTCTGAGCTCCCTCTTATCAGCTTAGAATAGAAAAGGCCAGGGGACTGGGGAGGAAAGGTCAAACTCTAAGGGAAAACACAGGCACGGGAAAAATGAGAGCTAACATGGAAATCAAAGCAAAAGAGCAGGACAGAAAAGGGTTGATTCTGTTTCAGATGATTTGCATGCACTGCCCTGAGTGCCATTTCCCAATTTCAGCATCACGAATGGGTGAAGTTGGCTTAAGGCTGAGGCTTAGAAAAGCCACACCACTTTATGCCTTTCTTTTCCCCTCCTCTATTTGGCAACAGGTAATAACACAGTGGGCTGGGGAAACCTTGTACAACAGCAGCTGCCGCCATCTGCATGGGCACACAGCTGAGCCAATTGTGAGCTGCTGCATGCCAGGTCTGAACCGACCTCAGGAGCTCTTCCCTGCTGGTTACTAATGGCTTAGACACTGTGCACAAAGTTGGCCTGTTTAATTCTGGCTGGATCCTGGGCCTCGCGTTTTCCTGTATCTTACACTGTTGTTTCCCTTTAGTCTTGAATAAGCTTTGACCTTATTCTCTTCTGGGCCTCCCTATCCACGTTGACTTGAGTGGCCACCTCAGGTATCCAGATGATGAGGGATAAAGGGCTGCCTCCACATATCTTTCTAATCATAGACAGGTCCACTGCCATAGTCTTTTTGGAAATCGCTAACACAAGACTGGAATAAACGTATATTGTTACTATTGCCCACAGGTAGTCAATATACGGGACCTTAAAGACTGGCTTTCAGTGGAAGTAAAACTGGTTGCCCAAGAATATCCCAAACAAATGTGTGTGCGCCCTTCCCACCCCTTACATATCAGCTACCAATGTGCAAAGGCATCTCCTTTTCAGAAATCTCCACTGAAACCCAAAGCCTGGCTCCCAAGGAGAAACTGTGACCACAAATTTGCCTTCATCTGGACAAAAATCAGTATAACCAAATGGACAGCTACATCATCTTTGGCAAAGACTGACAATCAGTCAGGGCCAAGGGCACACATAGAGGTAGGATGTACCTGGGGACACACTGATGACATAATTCAGCAATATTAGTTGTACAAATGCAGACCAAATGACAACCTCTCACAGAAAGAGCTAACAGCTTTAAAGAAGAGAGCAAGATAAAATTATGTGGGGGGGTAAGCAGGACAGATGGGTTAACAAACATAATAGGATGTGCATAATTCTCAGCTACTCAGGAACAGTAATCACAAATCACCACCTGCCCAGTTACTATCAGATGGCAGGTTTGCCTCTTCATATTCAACAAATCTGTTTCCTGTATATGCATCACCATCAGACTTGGTGCATTCACTTTCCAAAGTAACTTTTCTTGTTCTACACAGCCAGTTCAGCTCTGGTAGAAGGAACAGGAGTTTACACCTTCCTATACAACAAATTATTTACTATATTCAAATCAGTCTGAGTAAAACAGCTGAGGCAAGGAAGCTTTCAGCATATCAGTGTACCTCATTTTGGCTTGCAGAAACTTTTACTTCATGAGGTTTGACTTTGAAACTACAGTTGGGCACTGCAGAACCTGTTTTGAACTGCATTTCACTCAACTGGAGACTACTTGCTCTGCTGGTACTAGGAGGAAATAAACGTGGAACCCTACAAACTCACTGGAACTGCCATATCACAAAACTGAGCTCATCAGGAGAGGCTGTGCATAATATTTTTGAGCAGAACAAAAATTCCACTTGTGAGGATCCAAGTGAATTTGGATCAATTTTGACAGATACTTCTGGATAAAAGAAAAAAGTGAGGTGTGGGAAAAGGTGAAGGAAAGAAATCTCACAAGAGTCAGATTTTTTTTTTAACTGTTGAAACGATGTTACCATTTTTTAAAACAGTCCAGGCTTAAAAAAAGAAAACTTTTACAAGAGATGAATTAACATCATCCCCACAATTAAATGAAACTTTTCTTTTTCAGTTTTGGATTGAATGAGGTACTTCTGGTCAATGGAACCCACCATTCTCTTTTTCCTTCGGCTGACTTTATTTTTTTGTCCAGCCATCGAATTGAAAAATCTATTATTCACACAACTCAATCTGAAATAAATAAAAGAGCAAACCAGCTGTAGACTCCTTAGATTCTGAATTAAAACGTCAGGCTATGGGATACTAGTAGAATATTCCATTGTTAGAGAATCACACACTATATAATCCCTTAATTATAACCAAACCTTTAGCAGTAGTTTCATGTACTTATAACATCACTGGCTTTCAGGTATCCCCATTCTAAGCTGAACTCCCCACAGAGCATTAAGGGCACACATGGTGAGCAGTAGGTCTATGAGATGATGGTTATCTAATTCCTGTGATAAAAAAAAAAAAAAAGGAAAACATCTGTCAGTGAGGAGGAAACTTGCAACCTTGGGAGTTTTCATAATGGGACACTGACATTGCTGGCTTGTCTCTAAGGAAAAGCTTGGGAGGGAATTCTCCTTAGGGAAAAAGGCCATAGTAGGAAGACACTGCTTATTGTCAAGCAGGCATAAGACTGCATAGAAAATGGGACCTATGCTTCAGGAATTTAGCTGGACAGACTGGAAGGAACCCAGTCAAGTGCAGAGCAGAGAAGAATCTGCATAGCTCAGAGAGGCTGACCTAATTTGCCTCTCCTTTCCCAGAAGTCCTGCATCCACAGCAACTGAGTGATGCAGAGAAGAGCAGGCACCAAGCCAGGGCCTGCATCCTGTGCGAGATGGGCAAAGGATAGCCCGTTCAACAGGGAGGTGTAGGATCCTCCCAGATTTTCAACAGCTTATCACAGGTTATCTTCCCTCCCTTCTTCCCTCACTCTCAGCAGGGCTTCTTCTGGCATGGATTTAGCCCTGCCCAAGCAGCCAGGTGATTAGCACTGCTTTTTAAGCCTGTCCTGGCCAGAGGGATAAGGGAGACATTCTTCAGGCTTGCTCACTCACTCACCACTCGGCCGTAGCAATTTCTCGTTATCATTGTCCATGAGCCCGAGCCCACAGAAATGAAGAGAGTGGAAGTTATTTTCTACTGTTGTTTTGAATGTGAAGTAGAGCAGAGCCTGGATTTCATTCTCAGGGCACTACAGGTTCACAGGCAGTGCGTAGACAGCACAATCGCTTATCTCTCCCCAAGGCATTGCATACAAGAAAGAAAAGAGAGACACAGTGCTGGCCAGGGTTCATTGCTCTTGGCAAACTGCAGTGGCATCCCAGAGGTGAGCGGCTTCCTGAGCCAGTCCAGTCAGAAATACCAGCTCAGAGGTGAAGCACCGTGCCACTTAGGCATATGTGCAATGCTCAAAATAGCCACAGAGCTGCAGCTAGGCAGATTTGGACTAGCAATGTTTAACAAGGGTAATTACCTTCTGGGACAGCATGTCAAGGCTTGTGGGGAGGCTTCCTTGCAGGAATGTCTTTAAATCAAGGCTAGATTATTCTGAGTTGTGGTCCAAACACAGCACCCAGGACTTGAGGCAGGAATTATCAGAGCTACCCATAGCACTGTGTCCTGCAGAGCACTGGCGTTGATGAACACATGGTCTTCCTTAGCCCTTGCTACCAAGCACCCTCGGTCAAACAGTCCCCTCATCTGGGGATCCTCGTCACACATGACCATGGTGTGAGAAAGTCCAGGAGTGTGGGTGATGAATATATAGGACTATACCCCCTCTGCATTTTGTGAGGGCTTTCCGTATTCCTCCTCCATGTCTGAGCCAGCAGAGTACCTTAGGCACTCTTATCCCCTCTATTGTCTTCCAGTGTTATAGAAACCAAAGCAAATCAACCTATCTCTGCTGGCTACCATACTGAGATTTCTCAGACATTCAGTTGGTGAAGCCAATAGCTTAAATCCCACTACTCAGCAGGAGCAAGATTGTACCCCCCCTTCTGGATCTCATTGCCTAGGCACCTGAGTGAGTTTAGTCCTCTTTTCAGCAAGACACAAGAGGAAACAAAGGCAGAGCATCATCACAGGTCCCCTTCACCCAAGAACCAGATATCCCCACCGGGGAGGTGGAGGATTTAACAATAGCTTTCTTTCCTTTGCGATTCACAGCAGAGAAGTCTGGGGAGTGTTTAGTCTCCTTCTGGAACGCTGGAGTTTCTGGCTTTTGATCATGTTACAGAACTGAACATCACCTACACTGGGAAGTAGTCAGCTACAGTGAGAGTTTGGGGGATACTCCTAGATCCTTCAGTTTTTTTCTACCAGTCTTGTTCTACAACCCCACTGCTGCTAGAGAGAGCAAGAGCAGAAGACGACCTGCTGACCCCTGCAGCACCTTCTAGCTTGGTGCTCCACTGCTGCCTGATCATCATCTTACAGCAGGGTAAAGAGGAAGAAGGAGACTTGCAAATATTCTCATCAAATTTCACCAGCTGCCTGACAAGTAAGGTATTTTTGGGGTAGGAGGGGAAAATCCGCACTACAAACAAGACAACGATAGGATTTGAACCCTAACAGGTATATCCCAGTGGCTCTGTAGCCCACTGCATCATCCCTGCTGCTGGGGTAAGTGTATAATTTGGCACAATCAGGCCCTTTGTTTGGAGGGCTTCCTTACAGTCTGAGCACGATCTTCAAGCAAGATAGGCAGGTAAACTCTTACCTTACAAAACTCCTGAGGACTGTGATTCTAACTTGTGATGGCCAAACCAATGTGCCCCAGAAATATGTCACTGGAGTAGCTGGTAAGAATAAAAACAGCCAGGAAGTTTATGACTGTGCCCACAAAAATCAGTGACTTAATAAAACACTAATCATAGATCACTGAAGGTGGCTTCACTCGCTGCTTCCCCTTGGGTGGCCGAAGCCATGGATTTCACCTAAGCCCTGCGCTCAGGTGAAGCTCTTCTGAGGAAACCCTACAGAGCTCCTGCTACCACCATTGTGCCCCTTGGGCAATGGCTCATCTGACTCCTGAATGCTCTCAGAAAGCAAGCCTCCTTCGCCTTCACCTTTTCCCCCAGCCGAGCACTACATCTTGCTCCCACCCCCTATCACTGCTAGTGGGCTTGACCGGGAGGGCTACATCTTCCTGCCCTCAGCTGGCTGCTCTTGGGAGGGAAGGAAGCTCACCCAGATGGATTTCAGCAGTTCTCATGAGTATTTTATGGTCTTTTACTGATTTACAGCCAGTTCAGCATTCTTGTAAATGGCCATAAATTGGATTGAAGTCATAAATCATAACCAGAGAAAGAGAGACACAGTCTCTGAGTCCCAGCTCAGGCTAAACCAGCCTCTATGAATATATGGAAGAAACCTGCTCCCTCAATCAATACCCACAGCTCAGACTACAGCAACAGTCCAGAGGGTCCACCCCCCCATTCCTCTTCCACAAGGCTGCAGCAGTAGTTCCATACTGCATGTGTGTGATGCGCTAAAAATACCTTCTTTCCAAGTGGCTGGCAAAGCCAGCTGTAACACAGGGGTTGTCCCCACCACCTGAGCACTTCATGACCTTTGCTGTACTTGCATGTGCACACATACACATCCCCTGTGAGCAGGGAGGCAGACCAGCACTCTTCACGCCAGTCTCACACGGATCAGCAAGGGGAGATTCCCATCCTACACGTTACATTTGGGAGATGATTGCCTTCTTTCTCCAGGGAGACTGGCAGAAAGTTGCAGGTTGTTATTATTCTGAAACTCTTGATTTATTCCGCATAGGGCACTGAAAGCTGAAATACCTTGCTTCCACTCCACAAGCCTGGCACCTAAAATCTAGGTTTTAGTGTCTTTCTCTTTTGTTTCCCTAGCTCATTTGTAGAATCTAACCTGTAAACATTTCTAAAAGCTTCTGGCATGGCTGATGCAAGCTGGACCTTTCATATTTCTTTAGCTGATTGCAGCCCAGGAAAGATAAGCTGTTTTTTTCCACTTCCTTAACATAGCAATGAAACACAGTGCTAGCCCTAAACACCAAAGGGAAGGAGGCACCAGCACACTAACCAGCTCACTCCCCTGCCCACCCTTGCAGCTCACCACAACCTTCCCTACAGATACCAAAATCCAGAAAACCCCATTAACTACCCTGCCAGGCTTTTTGAGGCCCCGAGGGCCACCAGGTGAGTTGCTTTGGCCCCAGGGCGTGTGATGGAGATAAGCCTTAACATCTTCCTTACAGGCATAAAGGGCTCCTGTTGTGTCTAGCACAGGACTTCTAGTGGGAAGAAGTCCTACCATGCCCACAGTTTCTGAGGTGTTTTTCTTCCTTAAAGGCATGTGAAAAGTTACCACAAAGGCCTATCAGGTACTACCTGCATAGGAATCACAGCCTCAGCCACTCCATTATGATCCTACAAAGGATTGTGACATTGCCTAGCTAGTGGCCAAGGATGCAAACCCTGTCCATAGAAGCAGTGCACCCCTCTCAGTCTATTTGGTTCAGACTTGGTTATGTTTTTTTATTATTTAGCCAGATGGATTGATTTAGACTTAGACCTGCATCTGTTAAAATGGAATTATGTGCCTTGCTCTATATATATTCTGTATTTAAATACAAGTCACTGGTCAATTGCCAGCACAAAGGGAGGGTAACTTCACAGAAGAGTACCCTAAAATCATGGACCACCAATGATGTAATTTTCTAATAGCCTGGAAGAGGAGAAGAGCTGCTTGCTTATTCAGCTTTTCATTAATTAATCATCTTGCTGTTACTTTGTGTTCCCCCTGTTCACTTGTATCTGCTTCTTTCCACTCCTTGTCTTATTTTTACTTGTCTGTGCATTACTGTCTTTGTGTAACGCCTCAAAGCTCTAGACTGGGACTAGCTTCCTACTGCGCTGAGCACAATACAAAACACAAAGATATTCATATTTACATATGGGCAAGGCTGACTGTTTCTGGAGCTCTTTTGAGTTTTGTTCCAGTAGCTTTCAGTAGATAGTCCAGGCACTACTTGTAAGGGTTCTGTTAAAAGTGTCTAAAGGTAAGCCCCAAACTGGTGGGTTAGAGTCTCTTTGGAGGACTTGTATCTCTTTGGGAGGAAAATTTAAATAAAAATTTAAAAATAGAAAGAGAGAGGAACAAAGTTCATAAAACCTTGGGGAGAAAAACCACAATTGTTTTGCTACGGTAAATAATACAATGATTAATAGTAATGATAATAATAATGTCATAATTGGCCTGTAGTTGCTTGCCAAGACTCTAAAGAAGAGTTATAGTAACTTGACTATTTATATCAGCATTCAGATTCTTGGAAAAGCGTGTTCTTTCAAAGTTGCATTTAGCTGGTAATGTTAACACCAAGGTAAAGTATTACCAGTACACTGATGTTTGAGAACACTTGAGGAAATTATGAGAACTAAGAATTATTCCTACCCTTACTGATTACTATTATTTTTCATTAGGCACTTATCATCATGTCATAATTTTTTTGTTTTGGTTTTGTTTTTATTTTTTGCATCCATTTTCACTCTGCACTGCAGGTCTGATCACCTAATCATGTACCTGTATGCTGTATTATGAGCGAGACAGAAAACAAACAAGCTAACTCAGAACTGATGACATCACAGTGCAGAGTCAGAGCTCATCTGCCCTGTCATGCAGCAGGGATCTGTGAGTCAGCCATGAGTCCCATGGACACACAAATCCAGCTTTGAATCAGTTCAAAGCTCCTGGATCGAGGAGCATGGGAAGCAGTGTGTATCCTGTGGTTCAACACCTGGGTACGA
Source organism: Strix aluco (assembly GCF_031877795.1). Classification (NCBI taxonomy): domain Eukaryota; kingdom Metazoa; phylum Chordata; class Aves; order Strigiformes; family Strigidae; genus Strix; species Strix aluco. The sequence goes on from NC_133932.1 coordinate 4,190,229, forward strand.
TCAAAACATATTGCTTGACTGCTGGACCACCAGTGTTCAACATATCCTGATTCCTCCCATCACAACCCAGATTTAGCTTTCCAGATGTCTCCACATGGCCCTCAGCCTTTTCCTAATAGGTCAGTAACAAGTAAGTGAATTTGGCTGATGGCTGAAGACTCTTCTGGCACCAACACAGTCTGGCACATAGCCATCAGTGTGTGCCACCATCACCACTGATTCTACTTGAAGGGGTTTTGGGGGTAGGGGGCACATCACCAATACACACACACCCCCCAAGTACACACAGCCAGACACTGCCCACATTTGCAGGCATAGAGCAGTGGATCTCAAAGGTTCAATCCAGCTTCAGTGGCTGTGAAGGCTAAGCCACTTTGCCGTGGGTCACTTGTCCAAATGATGACAGCAAATAGATCCTAAACTTTACAGGTCAAGAAACTTGTATTTTTCTTCTGTGTTTGTTCAGTGGAGTTCTAGTCCAGGAGCTTCTAAGGGTCTTCTATTTTAATACAAGTAATAATAATAATGATAATAACAACAGTTATTAGCCAGATGAATAGCAAAAACAGAGGCAGAGGAGTCTGCAGGTTCTTCTGGACCTCAGTTTTTGAGCAAGAGAAGATAGGACTAGCAAAAGCCACAAGGTGACACCAAATCATTAGGGTCAACCAAAGTAAAGGGTCTCAAAAAATTCAGGTGTGATGGTGCTTTCTCCATAAATCTACTGGCTAGGATGTCACCCTCAGGCTGAATAGAAGCTTGCAATGAATTCCTACCCTTAGAAATAGTTGCCCTTCACTGGGTACTGCTGAATCTTTCCTGTCAGAGAAGATTTATCCATGGGAAATAATTAAAAAACAGTTCAGAACTTTCTTCCTCTTGGAATGGATGATATTGCATTAATTAGCAGAGGATGGGGGTTGATTTAGTTTTTTTTTTTCTTTGCCTGCAAGGACAAGAGACATTTATGCTTCCCACAAGGTCTTCCTTCACCCCAGACCTCTTCTTGCTACTTTAAATGATATATACATTGTCCACAATGCTGTAATAGTGCTAAGCATGGTATCATTTTCAGAAACAAAATGTCTCCCTTCCTCTTATTCTCTCACACATATGGCATCTCAAAGGCATTGACAGACTATAAATTCACACCAAGGTTATGGAGAATTTCCACAGAGAGGAAGGAAAGTTGGCTATTTTTTGATGGCCCTCTCTGTGAACTGTGAAGAAAACAACCAGTGCCATCACCAGTCGCAGACAGAAAAACAGTGATATTAGAAAAGCGTTTTCTAATCTGAAATGGTGTTCACAGCAAAGTACAGCCTAGTGTTTTTGTGTTTGTGGTGTGTTGCGGTGAGGTTTGTTTAAACCAACAGATACTCCATCTCTGTTTTGCTTGAAATCTCCAAGAAATAATGCTTTGTGTCTTTTGGATCCAGCCATAGTCTTACGTGTCTTTAAGGTTCATTTGGATGAGCTCTTGGGGGATGTGGTGTAGAGGAGAACTTTGTAGAGTAGGGCTGATGGTTGGACTCGATGATCCCAAGGGTCTTTTCCAACCTGAATGATTCTGTGATTCTGTGTCAAGTCCAATGTTGGACTTGGTTCTCTGTTTCTAGTTGCTCACTGACACCTGCAGAGCTGGCGCAGGTCTGTAGCAGGGATCTCTCTGTTATATGTAGCGCCATTATAGAGCTGTCTGAAAGGAGATATCAGATCACTCTGACCCCAGGGCATCCTCTGAGTGCCTCAAAGCTCATGTTCCCAGCTTCTGGACATCTACCCCTCTGTTCCCCTCTGTTGCAGTGCCTGCAAATGAGAGAGCAGTGTAGTTATTTCAGGGCATTAAAAATACCAATATAAATGATGCATGGCAGAAAGCTAGGTCCAGACACTGCCAATGTGTAAAAGCGCTATTGTCCTGGTACTCATGTGTTCTTTACAGCAATTTGGTAAGAGAGGGAAGTTTCAAAGCACCACCAGTGCCCTCTCTAAACATCCTCTCCACTGTGAAACTCAGCCATCACGTGCAGAGCACACAGCAACACCGGGCAGGGATTCCCAGGGCTGGCAGGGACCGTGAAGGGCAGCACCAGTTTGGTGGTATGGCACTGCTAGAGCCAAGGCAGGGGCAGGCAACTGGGGGCACCTGAGCGGGTATCTCTGCTGGCATGCAGCTCCCTGTTCTGGGGAAGTGCTAGGCAGTGAGAATCACCACCCTGCCCAACATTTCCCAAAGAGCCAGCCTCTGGTTTTCTGATGAAAGGCTTCTTTGCGTGGCAAGCATAGGCAGGGAATGGAGCTGAAGAGATTCATTTCTGCTAGCCCTGTGTTTTGCAGACCTTTTTTTTAATTGGGGTAAATAGAATCAGAATGACAAGTGCAGAGTGATGGCTTCGATGTGCTATTTGTCTGGTGAGGAATTTGTGAAATATGTGTTTTTCTGTAGAGAGTGCATGGCTGTAAAGAAGGGCCAGAGTCAGCACAACCTCAGACCGATGGAGAATAAAGCATTCTAGTTTTGTGGCCATTGATCTGATGACACTGTGGGTAATGGATGGACAAGGTTAGTCTCAGAATGTCTGATTTTTCTCAAATCATTGCTGGAGTCAGACTTGAGGTTGCTTCACCATGCAATTCTGTATTTACCGTTATTAGAGATTCTCATATCTTCACACTCACTTTGAATTTCCTACGCTTTTAGTGACTGATGGGTTTGGAAGTTTTTTTTAGAGAAGCATATAATTCTGGAAAGATATTTTTACGTGATTATTTTTGTTTACCTGAATTCTATTAATCTTCCCTTGCAACCTTAGATCCATGATTTATATGGAATTTCATATTGCAGTTCACGTGTTTCAGGTTTTCTGTTAGTTGTTTGGGAAGTAAATGCTACTGTTGGGATAAAATCCTTCCTTTTTTTTTTTTTTTTTTTTTTTTTTTAAATCAAAGTGCACTCATTTTGAGAAAAGGCTTAAATTCAGGGAAGATGAGATCCCTGATCAGTTAAGGAAACCTAAGTAGCACAAACAGGTTCCAGACATGTTTGGGGCTATACTGCAAGAACAGCTAGTCTTGGGGAAATGCCTCCATAGGCAGGGAACAGTATATTTTCTTATGAGGTGCTGGACACTGTGCCTCCATTAAAGGAGCCTTTGAAGAAAGGGCTGTGGCAGGAGAAAACAGGAAAGTGGCAACCAAATTGATGCTTGCAAAAAGAAATGAAACACTTCAAATCACATCTCTATTTCCATAGTACCGCCTGCCACTGAGGGCATCAGCCCTGGACTGTTAAGTCCACCTGTAGCTTTAAAATCCCTTTGGATGCCTTATTGCTATGTAACTCCCAGATAACCATATTATTAAAACACTCCCACTTCCAGTCGCAACCTGCCAGAAGATGGTGTCCTATCCTATCAGACACAGGTCTCAGCACAATGATCTAGGCATTTGTGACTGATTATTGCAGCTAATATCTAGTGAAGAAGCCAGGCATCCTGGAAAAGCTCCAGTTGACAAAACACAGTCTCTGGTCTCCCTAGCAACACCGATTACTGTGAGAACATCACCCTGCTGCTCCCTCGTTTGTATCAGCCACCAGTGAAGACAGAGTCACCTTCAAGGTCTCTGCCCCAATACTCCGCGCATGCCACGGGTTTTGTCTGAATTGCCGAAGAGATTCACCTTTCTGCATAACCCCATGGTTACTATGCTGTGAAGGAACAAGCAGACTGTTGACTCCGAGGATGAGGTCCATGTATGCTGGAGACAGGATTTTGCTGGGCTTAGAACACATTGAATTACAGCCACAGGTATTTCATCCTGAAGACATGGGAAATCTTCCTCCTTTTGTTTCAATGCATTTTAACAAGCCAAGATCTCCCTATTAGTTTTGTAAGATGCAAGGACCAGAAGTTTTAAGAGAACATTAAGATCAACAAAGCCTTTAATGAAAGCTGCTACAATCTATCCACCCTTTATGTTATTGTCTCCCTCTCTTCCACAAAGGGCCTTGACTTCAAGACTACACATTCCCAGAAATTCCAAGCCAACAAGCCATTTTCGTTACACGCTTACAAGTAAGACTTTTCCCATCTGCTGCATTTCCCTAAGGGAATTACTCCCAGGAATAGCGAGAACCACCATGGCAGGTGAGAGAACTCAGTTTCCCCACATAGCCCTCCATCAATGAGTTTTTTCCTCTCACTCACCTGGGTGCAAAACACATCACAGAACATCCACACACCCACTCCTTAGCACACACAGAAGTCTAAACAAACAAATCACCCTATAAACTAAGCAGGCTCTTTCCCCTACAGGGCAGAGGAGGGGAAAAGACAGAAAGCTTGTGATTTTTGTTTCTGTTTTCCAATACTTGGATCACTCTCAGACAGTGTGCTTCTGGAAGTGTCTAAACAAACAAGAAAGCTGTTGTGGTCAGAAGCTTTATACGGTCTCTGGCCCATAAGTCACCCAGGGGATTCCTATGAGCACTGGGAGAGATTCCCGTGCTACCCTCAGCCATGCAAGTGAAGACGCCTTTGCACAGCACTATCTGGGGTTGTGAAATCATACCCTGAAATCAGCTCTCTGCGAAGCTGCCTTAAATCTGTTAGCAGGTCTTGAGGAATGACCCACAAATCTTCTTTCGAATTTTTAATTAATTCCTTTCTGCTGAGTTCACTCCCCTTTTTTGCTGTGTTTCCATGAACAATCTCACAAATCAGTTTACTGTCAGGGATGTTCGTAGACATGGCAAATTTTAAGTCAGCGTTGCATACTATTTGCAGAAAGTGCATTTTGAATGTGTTATTACAGGTCTCTTCACTGTCTCCATTAAAAATCTTTTCTACTAGAAGAATGAAACTCAAAACGCAGGCTCATGTCTGTACCCCAAAACCCCTAGTACCTGGAAGGAGAAAACTGATAGCAAGCAAAACCTTTCCACATCCTTTCTTCAGCATAGTTTTGGTTACAAGACAGAAGTGCTGATTCAGACCACAGGTCCATCTACCACAGTATACTGTCTCCTGCAACAACCACAAGAAAAAATGCAAGGAAATACGTGAACAGAGCAACTACTTTCCCAAAGGCAAATGTGCCACAGTATAAACCTATTAGGGACTTTGTTGTTGCTGGTGATATCACAGGGAGGTGTTCGAATATTCAGGTAAGTGGAATACTATGACTGATCAAACAGGTTGATTGATTAGTTGATCTCATCTAAGTCAAGAAATATACACATGCTTTTAACACACAATGATTTTAATGGAGAATACCGAGTACTCTCTGTGACTCTCACAATAAACTATTTTCAACACGCACTGCAAAATATTTTTGCCTGAAAACTCTAAGCAAACATAAAAATTATTATCAATTACTGGACATAGTGGCTTGAGCATGAACTGTGACCTCAATAGCAGATAACTTCTGATGGAGCAGGGCAGGTTCAAATGGAAACTGTGGTTTTTGTGAAAGAGCAAAGGTGATTACCCACAGCAAGAAACTCCCACCTGAAGGAGAGGATTAGCCATGTCTTGAGATCAACAGCAGACCTCATTCAAGGAGTCACTTGTTAGCTAAACACATATGTTTTAGTCAAAGGCAAATTATTTGGCTCAATCCAGGGGTGACTGGGTGAAAATTAATAGCCTGTGATACTTGGAAGGTCAAAGCAGATGATCTAGTGGTCCCCTTAGCCTTCAACTCCATGAGTCCATGAATGTACAATGGACACATGGTTCATTATAAAGAGTGGTACAGTCTCAGCTGATATAAATAGACATTTGCACTGATTTACACTTGATAAGCATCTGGTCAGGCTTGCTCAGCTGCAGTCTGGCATGCGATGTAGTCAAGTTTAAAACTAACAAATGACTGTAGCACATCAGAGCTCATGGACCAGATGGTATGAGGGGATTACAGGAACCTCACCCGTGCACATGGCCCTGACAGGAGAAGTCTCGGTCTCATCTACAAGATGTTCCATTTGTAAGCTGAAGAGACCAGACTCCTGGGGAGGTATGTTGCAAGCTCTGGTGTCTAAGATGGGCTCCCCTGGGTTGTGCTGGGCTCTGGAAAGAGTGCTGCTTTGCCTAGAGTTTCTCCCAAAGCTGCCTCTTCACCAGGATGCCCTCACCATTGCCATCTCTGGACATGTCACCTTATGTTGCATTTACTAGTATTTTTTGTCCTAGGGTTTACAAACTTGAGAACAATTGAGTTTCTTAAATTCTGCCATCAGGTTAGGGTAGTGACAGTGAACACTTCCTTTCCTATTGTCTGAAAGCTAATCTCAAAGGGAAAATTCAAGTTACTCTCAATTTCTGCCTGTTTTCACTTGTCTCCCCATGTATCATGCTACTAGTGTTTTCCTGTTTCTGAAATACTTTTTAAGTATGTGTAGGTTAGCATGCCCACAGTAGTTGCTGTTTAACCAATCTCTCCAGACTTTATCCTTTTAATCTTTCTTTCTAAATCAATTCCTCTGCTCCCTTGATCATTTCAGTTGCTCTCCTTTGAACAGCTCCTGTTTGTCAATAACTCTTCCTAATGACTCATGTGGAACAGGAAATATGTGAAACTTCAAGGCGTAAAAAAGACAGGAGCAGCACAGGTTCCGAGTCCTAGATCCCTGGGAATCATGATTGTAATGGAAGAGCAGCCTGCAGGGAATTTGTGAGCACTGCCCACAGTGTCTGTTCCCCCTGGCTGCTTCACACAGAGCCTGTGGGACAGCAGGTGCAAGGTGGTGATGGATGTGCTCGAGCACCCAAGGCCTGGAGGCCGTATTCTGCCCTCATTAGAAGATGTGCAAGAGAACTCTGTAGGTACTAGAAGCTAGTCTGCTTTGAGAGTGGCCTCAGGGCTTGCAGGAAGAAACACTGTAGTTGTATCTCTAAGGCCAGCTTACACATGCGTGGAAGAGTGGAGAACAGGCAGATGATATGAGGTCATTTACTACAGCCATAATGTACTTCCATATGATGCATATACATTCTCCCCACAGGTGGGAAGTAATGCTGAGAAGTTACACCATGTATAAAGGCAAAGATACAGTCATTTAGTGAGGCATTTTCTAAAATATGGAAATTCAGCCCAAATTATAGTAATATAAGAGATTGTAAAGTGCAGCAGGGGAGATATAAAATGGAGATTAAGGAGGGTATAAGGAGCTTTGCTGAACAAATCATACTGTGGCAAATCCATGCCCAAACTCTGTGGGCACCTGACTTCCCCCTGGGAGCAAAATGGTGCAGTTCTGCTGAGTAAGAAGACAAGAGCTGGTTACAAAGGAGAACTCAGGGCAGGGAGCCGTCCCTGCCACAGCACAGGAGCCGTCCCACAGAGGCAGCCTTCATAACAATGCACAGAACGTAAGCATGGTGAGCCATCAGCTGACTCACCCCAGGGAAGCATTCGGGGTACATAAAAAGTTTCCTCAGTCATTCAAGTAAAACAGCCTCCTCAGACTGACAGCACTGCAGCTCCATAAGTGTGGGGACGTGAGGAGATTCCTCTCGCAAAGCTCCTCAGTCTCCTCTGTGACTCCAGCTTCTGCTTAGGATGATGATTTCTGCCTGTGAAGGAGGTGAAAATTACACAGTAGGGCTAGTGACTCTGGTTAGAGGGCCATGTGTAGCCCAAGCGGAGGCCAAAAGTTGCCTACTTTCCAAAAGTATCAACTTTGCTTTAGACTGCATCACATTTTAGAGTTGTGGAAGAAGCTTGTTAGAGATAAATTTCATAGAAACAAAATGAGCAAGGATAAGAACCGGGAGCCAATGCCCTCAACAAGACTGCATTGCCTTGCACCAGCTGATGTGCAATCCATCTGCACTGGGGCAACGTGCAGCTTCCACTCCAAAGCAGCTCAGACATGAGAGCCCTGTAGGAGGGTAGCCTTCTGAGGTAGGGGACACTCACCTGGGAGGTGCCAGGTGAATAGCAGACTCTGGGGAGGTGGGAAGGACCAAGCGGTCCTGGTTTGGTGAGATGCAGGCAGGCTCAGGATGCTCAGCTACCCTTGCAAGTCCTCTTCCTTCCTGGGCCTGATCCAGGGATTACTGTAACTTGTAGTGTCTTCCAGGATTTAATTCAGTCCCTGCACATAGAGAGAGCTGTGCGTGTCATTCACTGCATAAGCCAACCTTTGGGCCTAATGCTACAGAGCAGTATGCTAAGCTGCTGGTGGGCATGTGTGCAGCAGCTGTGAGGGTCAGCAGAGAGACCTTTGTGTCTGTAACACCAAATGGACATTTTGCAGGCCTGATTTTCCTCTCTTGTGACAGCCATAGCTCGACCACATGTTTTTCTGTCTGGGGGCCAGGTGAATTACTCTCACTTTGGAACTGAAAACACCTCTTACAGCAGAAGAGCTGCCTGTGTGCGGGGAGAAGGAAAACATCCTCCCCCTGCCATGCAAAAAGGTACTTTGGGGATGTCAGTTTGTTCTCTTATAGAGGTGGAAATCAGCTCTCGCTCTGTGTGTGTGTTGTTTTGTGTGCCCAGCGCTAACAGGGCTCTGACCATCAGTTCTCTCAAACAAGGTGGTTGAAAGTTGTTGCCTTGCAAAGACAGACAAGTGGGTAATGGCCATCAATGTTGTGTTTAGGACCACCTGACTAACCAGAAGGTTGAAGCAGGAGGGCTGAGGTGCCAACAGTACAAACTGTTTTGGTGGCTGAAAAGGTAGAAGAGCCAACACCGGTTCGCCAAACCCAACCACTTGTTGCCTTAGGCAACTTGTCACTTCATCCATGTCTAGAGTGGAACCAGGCACATGGAAAACAATGGATTTCTCTCCTCTGGGCTTTTTCACCTGGGGAGGTGAAGAGAAGAGTGAGATGTGAGACTCTTGGATGTTTGTGAAAATCCCAGGCTGAGAAGGATCAGAGGCATGAAAAGATGGCACAGCAGATGATGTAAACTTCCAAGTGGATGATAAGTGTCTTCAAATGCCCAAGGAATGGGAGTTCAGAGTAGTTGAGCTATTAACTAAAGCAGGCAGTGGCTCATTCAAACAGCTTTTTGTACAAATGCCTGTGGGACTGAGGGACTGGGAGGGGAGCAGTTATTGTAACTGTTTTACAAAGAAGCTGAAGATGATCCAATTATAAAACGGAGCACCTTACCTCGGAACAAGGAGAGAACGCTGAAAAAAATCATTAAAGATAGAGTTAGAAAGCTTCTAGACGAGTCTAATGTGATAGAGATAAACCTGTTCACCAGTTTCTGTAAGTATGGCTTGTGCTTCTCTAGCTTATTAGGATTCTGGGGAAGCGTTAATGAAATACTGGACTGAGGAGAAGGGGTGTGGGGGGAACATAATTTATTTAAACTTTTCAAAAGCCTTTTGATAAAGTCTTTCACAAGAGGCTATTAAAGAAATTTGTTACCCGTAGGGTGGGAGGCAAAGTCCTGACATGGATTAAAACCTAGATAAGAGGTAAGAAACAAAGGAAAGGAATAAGCGTCCAATTCTCTGCATGAAAGGAGGTTAATAGCAAGATGCTCCAGGGATCAGCATCAGGACCAGGGATGTTCAATATGTTTATTAACGATCTAAGAGAAAGAGAAGAACAACAGAGATACAAAATTTTGCTGATGGCACAGTTTACTTCTTGCAGGCAATTTATTGGCTGCATTTGACTCTCTTTTTGTGTTCATGGCTTGTCTATGAATAGATCACCAGTTTTACTAATAGGCCTATAAATATAATTGGAAGTACGGCTCCGTCTGGTGAACAGTACTGAGACTGATTGCAGGAGGAGACCTACAGGTGCTGGAACATCAGCCTGGGATGGATGCAGAGTTACAAAGCAAGAGAGTTTCTGCGTTCAGCCCTCCACCAGCTCTGTAAGTGCTGTTTCCTGTAACTCTGCTGCGTCTGGAGAAGTCTGGAGAAGAGGAGGCTGAGGGGAGACCTCATTGCCCTCTACAGCTACCTGAAAGGAGGTTGCAGAGAGCTGGAGATGAGTCTCTTGAACCAAGTAACAAGCGATAGGACAAGAGGGAATGGCCTCAAATTGCGCCAGGGAAGGTTTAGACTGGATATTAGGAAGCATTTTTTTACAGAACGGGTTGTTGGGCGTTGGAATGGGCTGCCCAGGGAGGTGGTGGAGTCCCCATCCCTGGAGGTATTTAAGAGTCGGGTTGACCCAGCGCTGAGGGATATGGTGTAGTTGGGAACTGTCAATGTTAGGTTAATGGTTGGACTGGATGATCTTCAAGGTGTTTTCCAACCAACCTAGACGATTCTGTGATTCTGTTAGTCTGTCTTGTCTCACCATCCGTTAGCGAGCAGGAACGACTGTGGTATAAGCAGTGTTAGGATATCCACCCATATCATCATCACACTATTTCATACTTACACTCCTGTGTGGGTTGAATCTGCTGCAAATTCATGTGAGGTTGTGGGCCCTTTGCCAGCACCCCCAAGACATTACCCATGTGTACATTTCTTGGGGGAAGCGGCACTCATGCACACACCTTTATCAGTATTACTTCTGCATTCCAAGTCCTGATTTGGCAGATCCTTCGCCATGAGGCCAAGCTTTTTGCTGCAAGTTTTAGGAATTAAGTGCATGCTTCACCACATCACTGTACAGCTGCCAGAGATGCTCTCCTATGGCCGTGTCCCGCATGCTACCCCATCCAGATTCACTTTCCGCACTGACTCCATGGCCTTCCTATGGCTCCTATTCACTATTCATCACAGTGACTGAAACACTCAGCTCCTAGCAAGGTAGTTATTGTAGGCAAGTTAAAAGTCCTCCTTCACAGTCACTGGCTGCCACATAAGTTTGTTCAACTCGCTGTATTAAAGTCATTAGTGCCAGGCAGCCCTGGAGAAATGCTTTATGTTGTCATTTTCCTCTATAGTAAGGCAACCATTTTTTTACTCACTTAAGGTTGCTACCTCAGAGTACCTCAGCACATGCTGGATGCTGCCTGTATTTACATCCTTTGCCAGACAAGAAAAATCTTAGAGACATGATTAGAGTAAACTACATATTCAAGTACTTTCTTAAATAGAGGCTTCATTGAATTGGTTTCCGTTTGATAATCACCCGCTTCTAGTCCAGGGCTACCAACAGAAACCTTTTTTTTTCCCCTGTGGTCATCAAATTTCAGTTTATAGGTCAGTGTCTTGTAAAGAGGGTATAAGTTTTTTCAGCTGACCACACCAGGCAGCAGAAGTTCCCATGTTACCAGTTTGACCCAGCACTGTGTTGTCACAACAGATGACAAAGAACCGGATCAACACAGTGGCTGCGAGTGCAATGAAGGAGGAGGAGGAGGAGGATGAGTGCTAGTCGGTCTGTACAGTTCCTTGGTACGCAAGGTGTTACTGCTGAGGAAGAAATTCCCAGATGATATCTGATTCGGCAGATCCTCTGTTGCGACGGTGATTACTCAGAGGTTTATGCGCGCCCTTTCTCCCACCTCCTACCCGCTACTGAGGAATGAACCGAGGAAAAGGGGTACTCTGGGCGTAAGCACCTTCAAGGACCAGTAGCAGCAGGGTTGATGCAGTTGTCCTCATGCTAATGAAGTCTGGTGTTTGAAGGCGGCGATTCCTCCTGCGATCTGCTGGCATTGTCACTTGACATTTCTCACCAGCTGGTGAGTAGGAAAAAAGAGTGTTCTGGTGTCAGTGGAAAATAAGTGGCTGCAGTGTATAGTCGAGTTGCTGGAGGCTTCATAATGCTGCCTTCAGTCTTTTATATATATATGCAACCATGTATGAGCAGAATGGCCTCCATCTCAAAGCTACTCCGTTCTGTCAGAAACAAGCTGGAGCAGCCAGGCGGTCGCTTGACTAATGACACAAAGGGAAGGTGCTAAGAAGGCAAATGCAGTACGAACTCAAGCTCAGCATGCTGCAAACAAATTGAGCTGCTGTGCTAAAGTTGTGAAGAAAAGAGATTTTCCTATTACTTATACAGCAGTCCTAGACATCAGGGGAACAAGCAAGCTGGAAATGGAAATTCCCATTGATGGGAAGAAATTTGATATTATTGTCATTGCCAAAACTTGCAGGGATTAGTCACAATACTTGGAATTTTCACAGTGTACTAACAAACATTTAAGGAAAAACAGAGTGAGTAAAGGCATAGGGGTGATGCTCTGTGTTAAAGATGCCACTGTGTTTTTTCAGTTACTTGATTCTTCAGATCGGAGACTGATCCTTATGTTTACTAGTAAAACCTTTCAGAGGGTGACTATTGGGGTCTTTCAGCCTCTACTAAATTAAGGATTTAATAATGATACTGCTCATCTCTGTAGCATATGGAAATATAAAATACAGTTATTATGGAAGGATTCCAATTTTAAAAGATGCTAGAGGTTTTTTGTAGTCAACAGGAAACATCACTGATGCTTCTGAAGTGTAGACATGATAATTTTCTACGGTGAAAACATTACATTCAGGTTGAGGTAAAAGTCTGCTGTTGTTATTAGGAAGCACAAAGAAGAATGAAATGCTGGTCTGGAAGCTGTTGGTTGCCTCTGGAGGGTAGGTCTCAAGTCAACGAGGAGTGCAGGCTGAGATAGGCAGATGTGGAAATCAGTATAAAGTAAAAAAATTCTGACTTACTGAATGTATTCAAGAACACATTGCACTGATACGCACAGGCTTGATAGGAAGCAGCCTGGGAGCCATAAATAAAGAGAGAGAAACATTGAGGACAATTATAAATAACTTAGAAGAATGATAAGCTCCTGGACTGCAAATTGGCATGAGAAACTATTCAATGATCCATGGTTAACAGCATGATTAGTGTATGACTGGTTAATAACAGTGTAGAGAAATGTCACTGGGAAAAGCAGAGATATGCACCTGCATAAGCTTTTGGACAATATTAACGGTATAAACAGATAGAAAAATGGCAGGAAAAAAGATTGCTTTTACATTTGCCAGTGTCCTTGCACCTTCACACACATACACACGCCCACAAAAGGGTTTGTACACGCCTGTCCAACTGATCACCTGGCTGGTAGAATTAATAAAAGGTTATACTCACTGGATGTTCGTTCAAACCTGTTGCAGCAGCAGCTGTCAACCCCTGGAAGCAGCTACAGGGACCAGTGATCATGATTTGATTACAGTGAGTATGAACACAGGGAGTATGGTGCCAAGCAGTAATATATATAGATATATATACTTGGCCCTCTGAAAAGGCTAACTTCCCAAATGTCAAAAGTAAAATTTATTAGGAGAGAGCATACAACACATATGTATATATTTGTATAAATCCTCATTTATGTGTGAAAGAGAATTGGGAGCTCCTTCGGTAAAGTTTATCAGAGGCCTCAGAGGCCACTGTCGCACAGTCACATAAGAAGATGACTGGGGAGAAAAAGTCAGTAAGACTGAGCAGTAAGAAAGGTAGTAGTGTGAGAGTCAGAATACTTATGTACCATGTTGGGAGAAAAAAGGGGGAAATGGAAACAACCAGTATTAACTAGAAGATTGAAGTTCAAAATAGAGATACAGGAACTAAATATCACTCTATATTTAATCCACTTACCTTAGTATACACAATAAAAAGAACAGCCAAAGTCATGAGGACAAGTATTACACTTGCCATGTCCCTTGCAGCCACCAGAAGGCCAGACTGAGCAGCAGGGAGGCAGGAAGGACCTAACCAAATGCAAAGGGCTTTCTAGAGCAGTGCTTTACACTGCAGAAATGAGTGCTGCGTGTAGTTTTCTCCTGGTTTTCTATGGATCTCTGCTTTTCCCTCTGCACTTGTCCCGAGAGAAAACACGTACATAAGAGTCATTTTGTCAGAGCTGGGGCATTCCTTCTTTATGTTATTAGATAGACCTGAAAAGAAATAGGAAATAAACCAACAGGTCCACAATGAGGGAATCTGAGGGCATATGCAACCGCTCAGCACATAGGTATCGGGGGAAATCAGACACCAGAGCTGAACTTGGTGACAAGACCTCCAGCCCCAGCAAGCCAGCAGAAAGGGGATCAGAGCCTGTGCCCAGTGAGGCAATCTTGTGGAAGCCCCTCAGGAGGAGCAGAGGGATTATAACACCAGGACTGTACAAAGCCCTGCCACAGAGGAGCACAGCCAGCCACAGGATCAGGAGCAGGGCTCCAGTAAATCATCACCTTCCCCCCACCAGTCCCCACGGTGTCTCCTTGGCCAGTGAATACCAGCAGGACAGAGGGAGTCTGGAGCACTTGCAGGTGGGAGGACCCCTTCTGTCCAGCAGGGATGTGAGGTGAGGGTGGTGGGGAGGGGAAAGGGGGGTCAGGGGAGTCCTCTCTGTTTTTCTGAGGGAATGGGGGAAGTTTCTGCCCCCTCCCCTTGATGAGCTGGTGCGGCTGGGCGGCAGTGGCAACCTGATGCTGGGTGTCACGCTAACAGGTCCTTCTGGCCATGACATTTCTGAAGTGTCTTTTCAGACCCTGGCGTCACAGCTGACTCGGCCCAGGCAGTGAGTGGGGCCAGACATGCTGTCAGGATCACTCCCACGTTCAATTCCTCACAGCAGCCTGCACGCATGCGTTGTCACTTGACCTCGTCCACCATCCTTTCCCAGAGGCAAAGCTGCTTCCTGCAGCGGAGGGCTGTTGTCCGTCAAAGGCGCAGGTGCCTCTGTCCTGTCCTCTCCCCTCCCTGCAAAATCCCAGCTGAGGTATCCATTGTCCACAGGGAGGTGAAAAAAGGGGATTAAACCACTGGATCCACGTCCATCGGCTCCCACACACTTCGTAGGAAGTACACAAGGGACTCTGATGCCAGGCTGTAAGACTACAAGAAGCGACAGGGAAGGAGAGAGAAAATAAATGGGTGCTGAACTGGGACCTGGAGTACTAGCCTAGGGCTTTGCACTTGGCAGATCCTCATCACAGAAGACAACTTTGTGGTGCTATTACCAGTCAGCACTTCTCCCTCACTCCCTTTCCCTTTCATCTAGGTTGCTGCAGTTGCATTTAATGACACAACAGATGTATTCATTTGCATCTTTATACAGATCTCTAAGCTCTACAAATGGGTGGGTGGGCGTGACCCTATTTCCCCAAATTATTCAGCACCTTTCAGTTATGCATTTTTCTCTTTTCTAATGTCTTTTTGAAGCACATGGAAGCAGCAGTGGAGAATTACTCTGCCATTTTCTCTTGAGCATCTGGGACCCGATCGCTCCCCTGTCTATGTGAATCTCCCTTAGAAGCCAACAGGAGCCACGGAGTTGTCTGTGCACAGGCGGACTGCCTCCCCCACCATACACACACACTTCCTGGAGAGGGGGAAAAGGCACAGATTTACCTGACATACTCCCATGCTACACAGAAGATGGCTACGGAGAAGAAATAAGGGAAAAACAAGTGACACCCTGTCTATTTATCGAGGGTGATGACAGTTCTGTTGCTGCCATCAAGAGATCTGTAGTTGCATTTATGGGATGTGGGTGAGTTAAAATATTTCCCTTCACCGTCTGAAGGCGGTGTTTATGCGGAGCTGCTTGAAGCATGCTCCATGCCGATGACTCAGGAAGACGCTACCACCGGTGTGGAAGATCTGTCAGGGCAGCCGGGTGCTGGTGTGTGTTCTTCAGAACTTCCTCTAAGCTGGTGCCCAGGTCCCTGGTCCTCAGCCATGGGGGGTACCCAGATAGAGCAAGAGGGTTTAAATGGGGGAGGGGGGGAACAGGTCTACACACAGTGCCATTTCCCATGGGCAAACACGCTGTGCTGCATGTCCCCTGAGTCTGGAGCACGGCATTGCCATCTCTGCCTGGCCAGCTGCACAGATTGAGGACAGAAGGACAGGAAACAAGGAGAGGAGAAGAAAAAAGACGAGAGAAAGGGCTGTTCCCCACTGAGCTGTCATATATACTTAGGCAACACACCAGGGGGCTAGTCCCAGACTGATGCATAGGAGAGAAAAGCTCCTGTTCTGACTGTCCTTCTACCTGCCCCTCGCTCAGGCCAGGTGGCTCTGGGGCCATGTGTTGGTGAGAAGCTATTGGTGTGACACCCTGGGAGGGCAATGAATGAGGACACCGGTGCCTCTGGCAGAGATAATCTCCGGTTTAATTTATGGGTTGTGCTTTGTGTACAAAGCCACGGTCACAGATATAACGCAATCCCATTACTGTGTGTGTGCTGAGCACAGCTGTCAATCAGTGGTGCTTTGCATAAGTACATTTTCATATAAATATGTATGTTCTCTAGCTAATGGTATTATTATTTATTATTTGTGTTACTGTTGTGCCTCAAGGCTTAGGCAGGGACTAGGTCCCTGTTGTGCCGGGTGTCACACACGTGGTGAGAGGCAGACCGTGTTCTGCACAGCTTCCAGACTAAACACACCGTAACAGGCAGAGTCTGGGGTGCCTAAGGAAAAAAAGCATTTTGAAATTGAAGTGCTGGATACAGCAATCCAGTGACAGAGTTGGGAGCAGACCTGGGCTCGTGGTGACTTCCTATCCAACACTCTTCCCATTAGACTTCTCCAGTACTGAAAACTTGGCAACTTTTTCTTCTTTTGGGGAAGAAAATAGATGAGATGTTTTACAAGGTGGAAATTCCCTCTGATCCCTCTCTCTGAATACTCCCATGTGCAGGAAGGCCAGAGGGCAGCCAGATAGAAGAAAAAAGGTGCCTCGAGGAGGGAGGGGGCACGTCCATCAGAAGTCTGCCTGTGACTCCCTCTCACTGGCATCCCTGTGCAGAAAGCAACAGCGACCCCTCTGATGTCCAAGGCATGGCACCCCTTGCTCTGGCCCACGTTCAGTCTTGGATGCGTACCCTAAGCCTCACACCGTATAATGTGAGATGTCTTCTCCTCCCACCTGAGCACAGCAGGTTCTTCTCTGACTGCTGTAAAAGGGCACTGTCTTGGGTATCACTGTCAAGGATTTGGTGGTGGTGGAGGGGCACAGGGTGCCCAGTGTGGGAGAGTTGAGGGGCTACTCTGCTGGTGCCAGTCAGTCCCACCTGTTTCTGTAATGATTGGTACCAACTCACTGCACCCCAGTGCTAAGGCCAGTCACAGAATCACAGAATCAAAATCAAAATCACAGAATCAAAAAGACCTTGAAAATCATCCAGTCCAACCATTAACCTCACACTGACCGTTCGCAACTCCACCAGATCCCTCAGCGCTGGGTCAACCCGACTCTTCAACCCCTCCAGGGATGGGGACTCCACCCCTGCCCTGGGCAGCCCATTCCAACGCCCAACAACCCCTTCTGCAAAGAAATCCTTCCTAAGAGCCAGTCTGACCCTGCCCTGGCGCAGCTTGAGGCCATTCCCTCTTGTCCTATCGCTTATTACTTGGTTAAAGAAACTCATCCCCCCTCTCTGCACCCTCCTCTCAGAGAGTTGTAGTGGACGGTGAGGTCTCCCCTCAGCCTCCTCTTCTCCACACTAAACCCCCCCAGTTCCCTCAGCCGCTCCCCATCAGACCTGTGCTCCAGACCCTGCACCAGCTCCGTTGCCCTTCTCTGGACACGCTCGAGTCATTCAATGGCCTTTTTGGAGTGAGGGGCCCAAAACTGAACCCAGTCATCGAGGTGCGGCCTCACCAGTGCCAAGTCCAGGGGTAAGATCCCTTCCCTGTCCCTGCTGGCCATGCTAGTGCTGATACAAGCCAGGATGCCATTGGCCTTCTTGGCCACCTGGGCACACTGCTGGCTCCTGTTCAGCCAGCTGTCAATCAACCCCCCCAGGTCCCTCTCTGACTGGCAGCTCTCCAGCCACTCCTTCCCAAGCCTGTAGCACTGCTGGGGGTTGTTGTGGCCCAAGTGCAGCACCCGGCATTTGGCCTTATTGAAACTCCTCCAGTTGGGCTCAGCCCATCGCTCCAGCCTGTCCAGGTCTCTCTGCAGAGCCTCCCTACCCTCGAGCAGATCAACACTCCCACCCAACTTTGTCAGGGGTCCCTGGCCCTGCTGCTCCAGCAGTACTAAGGGAGGGTGGCACCATTTGGGTAGGGGACTCTGCAGGGGACACCACATCAGGACGCAAGAGAGAATAAACAAGAGGAGACAGGAGGAGATGTGAGGATGCACAAAAGGAGACACAGGAAGGGACACAGAAGCAGATACAGGAGGAGGCATGTGGAAGGGGACAGCTGGGTATGGCTCTTAAAGGGAGGTACTCCATGCGGGGGGGAACCTCGGAAGGGGACTGTGCTTGCAGGGGACCCAAGCTGGAGCAGGGACACCCCTGAAGGGACTGCAGTTTTAGATGACCCACACTGGAGCAGGGACACCCCAAAGGGTCAGCAGCCCATGGGTGACCCAGGCTGGAGCAGGTTATTAATGAGAAGGAAAGAGCAGGGGAAGGAAAGAGCAAAAAATCAGGAGTGACAGCAAGAAAGCGACCTCCTGCACCGACCATCTCCTCACCCAAGGGACTGGCAGGGACTGAGTGTAAAATGCCGTGAAAATGGAGGCAGGGAGGCTGGTGGGAGAGAGGTGTTGGACTGAAGCTGACCCTGGGGAACAGGGAAGAAAGGGTCTTCCCTCGGTGTTTAATTATCTAAGTCTTTGTTTTCCAACAACCAAATCCGTAAATAAAAGTTTATGTTAATTGGAAATAAATCAAATTCAGTGAAATTCGCTGAACTGAGACTGTTTTGCCTGCAACAGACACATATGAAAAAATTGGAGCTTTTTAGCAGATAAGGCTCTAAAGAAAAGCTTCAGAAGGCAATTCAGGATCATTGACAAAGCCTCAAACCAGAAGTAGAGTGCAAAAAGCCCCCAGTATTTCTCTTGTTATAAATTTGTACACAACCACTGAATGTGCAAGAACAAACACCAGCAGATGACACCAGAGGTCGTGCACTGCTGCTGATACCAGAGTCCAAGACACTACATCTAAGTCATGGCTGCTGAACAGATCTGGTGTGACCAAAGAAACACTGACTGTCTTAAGACAGCCAGGTTTCCAGTCTTCATGAACCAGCCAAAAAAAAAGCAAAATGCTACTACACTCTCTCATAGGCTCATCCCTTTTGCAGAACTGCATTATTAACTAACCAGGATAGACAGCAACCAGACATGCTGATAGATGAAATACTGGTAGTAGTGGGTCCCATTCATTGCACACTGATTCCCCTGTGCATACATAGTCCGATCTGCACGCATCAGCTGCATTTGTAATAATTCTATAGCACAGCCACAGCAGTGATTTGTACAGAAATCCAGTAGATTACTGCTCAAAGCATAGGGCAACCATCTGTCCGGATCAATACAGCTGGGATGTCTGATGCAATTCAGCAAAGCTGGGGCACCTCTTCTGTCTCTCAGACAGCAAAATTCCCCTTTATTTTGACTGAGATTAGTTCCCTTCTTCTGCATGTACTGAGAGCAACTATGTTTGTCTACCCTAATTACCTTGCAGTCACTCTAACTTGAGCCTAAAAATGGCCTGCTGAGGTGTACCACAAATAAAATCACAGAAATGTCACTGTATATTCCAGTACCAGCACCCGGAAAGAGAGATCTCAAGGTCCCACTGTGAAATGGCTAGTGAAATTTAATAACAGCAATGGCAGTCAGATTTATGTAACTTTTACGAAATCAATAGTACTGGGCTCTCCAAAACAACTGGAAGAGTGAGACCCCATACAAATGTAATTAAGCACAGATGGCAGCGTGCTTTCTATGCTCGTGAACACTGCTGCAAAGCTGTGTTCACTTTAACGTGAACAGCAGTTGCCTTGAACTTGCTGTTGCTGATGCGAAAATGCCATTGTCGCTAATCAAGGCTGCTTGTAATGTAACAGGCACTCATCCTTATTTTAATGGGGCTGGTGTCAGAGTTCCAACGCTCTGCAGGAAACAGGTAGGAGATGAGACAGACTCTGTGAGATAAAGTTTCACGTATAACGTCCAGACCTCATTCAGCTGACTTCTACCTCATTTTTTCCCCAAAGCAATGTCAAAAATTTCTTTGCAGTGCAGGACCACAACCTCTTCCCCACCCCAAAGCAATGGGCCCATCTAAGGGCTTGGGTGGGTCTGTGGTACAGGTGAGTGAGTGCTGTGCTGAGCACTCATCTCCTTGAGCGGCCCCCAGCCATACCCTCCTGCAGCTTCATGCAATGGCCTTTTCCTTCCTATGTCCCACACCACCAGCACTCCCATGCCCTACACCTCACATCCTAGCTTACGGGGTCACATGCGCAGCAGGGGACAAGAAAACAGTCTGGGATTAAGACCTATATGAAGTGAAGAAAAGGTAAAAAAATTCCAGTCAGTACACAAATCATAAATGTAGGTGGTTGAGAAGCGGAGGGAGGGAAAAGGGTGATCACACATTTTAATTTTTTCAGTCTTCCTTAACTGAATATTTTGTTTTCCTGTTGGATAAAAGGTACATGGAGGTAGAGGAGCGAATGTCACAAAGCTGTCATCAGGCTGTTTTCCACACTTATTTTCTGAAATTTGAAATGACACTGAAAGTTGAAAATTTGAAAAAAAAAAAATTCTTCACAGAGCTATCTGTACACCTCTGTCATAATTTTAAAAGGAGAGATGTATTTTTAACAGCCTCAGGGGAAAAAACATGTTAGGAAAGTTCAGAAAAGCTTGAGTGCTGTTACAACCCAAAAATACTTCTAATCATTAAAGGCATAGCCTTTTTAACCTTCTCAGCTGACTCTAACACTCTCCCTGGCTTTGACTAACATCTTGCTCCACCAACACGGCAGTCTGCCTCTACAAACAGACCCTGGGATGTAACCTCATGGGCAACATGTGTACAGTTAAAGCTGGAAGTTGTCACTCCTGTGCAGAACCAGCCTCGAAAGGCTCTATTCAAGCACAGTTATCTAATGCAGTGGTTTTCAACTTATTCAGCCCTGTTAATGGCTTATGGGCTATGTCAAAGGGAAACACAAAAGGTAAAAGAAAGTCACTCTAATATCTCCAAAACTAAGTTGAAGATAAAGGGATCTGTACCACTGCTAGGCAATTTTTAGAGGTCCATAAATAGGATTGAAAACCGTGATGAGGTGCTTCAGTCTGCACTGAAGCATCTGTATTAGTCTTCACTTCTGAGACACCGAATGCTAGCTACTGGTTACTTCAGTATAACCAAAGGGTGCCTTCCTTAAGGCCTAAATGTCAGAGCTAGCAGGAACAGCTTACCAAATTAGTCAGGAGTTGTGGAAAATTAAGTTGAAGATTATAATTTTTTTGTTTGTTTGTTTACTGGTTTTGGTAACCAGTTTGGTCCATTTTATTTTTTGTATTTGTGTCCTCTCTTTTCTTTGGAGCCCTCTCATCTATTTATTGAATCCGTTTTCACTGTCGAACCTATAATTTCATACTACTAGAAAACCTACTGAAATTATTTCTTGGTGAGAAAGTATGGTTTTGCTTTAATTTCCATGAAATCTTTTCATGAAAACTGGTAAATCTAAACTGTGGAAAATTATGAATGTGAACATTGGCAAATCAAACTAATTTTGCACGGTTGAGTTGCTAGCAACCTCCTCACAGTATAAGCCCACACAAATCCCAAATGTTCTTACTTTGAAGGTGTGGGGTTTTGGGTTTGTTTTGGTTTTTCCTCTTTGTTGCCATACCTTCTTTTCCACTCATTGAACCATTCCTAGTTTTTTTCTGTTTGAAAACCTGGTCTTTTTATAGTGGTGGTTGTGGTGACAGAAGAAGCAAACGTGTAATTACATTCCAATTTCATCAATCATCTTATAAGACTGTACAATTCCCTTAGCAGTTTAGTTGGATGCTCAGCTTCCTACAAGTATGCCTGGATCTCCCACTTCAGTGTAGTGTGTGTGACGGATCCATTTCGCACTCTGAATGTCTTGTCTGTTTGGATGATGAGCTTATAGGGGAAGGGAATATCTGCTCTCCACATTCATGTGGTCCTGAATACACTGAAGATCTCTTCTTAGTTGGCCACTACCAGTGGCTATAAATTTCATTATTAATAATAGAAAATAATAACTTGGCTGAAACATCAAGTATCCCTTCACCTATCGGGATTTTTTTTTCCACTCAGACTATTAAATGGAATTTTGCTTTATGAAGATTATTTTATTTTTAAAATACATATTATACAATCACCAAAGTTTAAAAGAAGTGCATAAATTGAGGGGGATGAGAATTAAAAATTCTTCTTAAAAAAAGACATTCAGCTTAAGTTATTCTTCTTTCCAGTTCCTCCCCCTAGTATTCATAGGTTTCTCTGATAGTTTAACTGTATGTGAGTTTACATATCTGTCATTAGGTGGGCAAATTTGAGAATACTGCCCTAAATTAGTAGGGATTAGGAACTTGCACAATAAGGAAGTTAGGGCCTAAAATGCCTTTTATGTGGAACTGCAATCAAAACATAAATGCACTCATCTTCCTCCCTTCTGAGAGCTCAGCAGAGCCAGAAGTACTTGACTTTAAAGCTCCTTTCCAGCAAGGCTGTAACAGAACTCATGTCCCAGAAGATGAAGGATTTTTTTCTTAGATCTTCCAAGCAACATTCTCGGTTAATAGTGCTGTCTTCACTCTTTCTTCATCATATACCTGTTTAAAAGGTACAAACATCTTCCAATATGCCAGTCTGACAGGACTCAGATGGGGGAAGATCAATATTTTATGGCCTTGGTAAGTGATTGTCTTTATGGCTTCAGCTGCTTTTAGGATTTGCTCCCTCTCATGTATATCAGACAGAGAAGCACCAACAGTGTCGCCTTAACCGGCTGCATTTGTGTTTAAAGCAATGATTTCTTGGGCTCATGCATTTCCATGCTTTCTTACTGAGATCCCTTGCTAGATTTTAAGACACAATCCCAGTTATCCCAGTTCACAGGGCCGTGAAATAGCCCAAGAAATGCCATGACACACATTTCATTTATGAATATGCACTCGTTCACACTGACACTGTGACAATCACATTACAGTCTCTGCAGTACCACTATCAAAGCTCGAGCTGGGCCAATAGCTTGTTTGCTGTCCCCCTCCAGAGGGACTGGCTGCCATCAGGATGCACGACCCAGCTGGGGGGGGGCGGTCTCTGCTGACCCTCCCGTGCTGCCTCTTGCAGCACCTCAGCTTGAGACACCTAAGGGGTCAAGCCTTGCTCTGTGAGCAGGGACAAGGCAGGGGAAAGCGGGCAGTAAAAACTGAATCTGAACCACCTGAGCATCCTCAGAGGACCATGTCACACCCCACAGTGCTCTGTCGTGGTTTGAGCCCAGAGGGCAACCAAGAACCACACAGACACTCGCTCACCCCTTACCACTCAGGAATGGGAAGGAGAAAATAAAGCAAAAGGCTTAGGAATCGAGATAAGGACAGGGAGGGATGACTCACCCATTACAGTCACAGGCAAAAGACAGACTTGGTAGGGAAAGAAAAGAATTTAATTGAGACACTATCAACAGCAACGCTTAACAGACTGAGTAGGACAGTGAGGAGCATAACCACATCTTAAAAACAGCTTCCTCCACCCCTCTCTTCTTCCTGGGCTCAGCTTTGCTCCTGATATCTCTACCTCCTCCTGCCTAGTGGTGCAGGGGGCAGGGGAGAGGGGGGTGCGGTCAGTCCTGCCACTCCTTCCTCCTCAGGAGGAGGACTCCTCACATTCTTCTACTGCTCCAGCGTGGTGTCTCCCTCACGGGAGGCAGTCCTCCATGAATTTTCTCGTATGTGAGTCCTTCCCATGGGCCACAGTGTTTCCTGAGCTGCTCTGGCATGGGTCCCTCCTGACTGTTGCAATCCTCCCAGTGCTGAACTACAACAGAGTCCCGGCCTCCTTCGGATGCAGTCACCTGCTCCGGCATAGGGTCCTCCATGGGCTGCACGTGGGCATCTGCTCCACCATGGTCCTCAGTGTGCTGCAGGGGGGGTGGCCCTGCCCTCTCACCACGGGCTGCAAGGGGGTCTCTGCTCCAGTGCATCTCCCCCCTTCCTCCTCCTTCCTTCCACTGACCTCAGTGTTTGAATAGTGTCTTCCTCGCAACTCCAACTCCTCCTCCCAGGTTCTCCTTCTTAAACATGTTCTCACAGAGGCGCAGCCACCATCACTAACTGACTTATCCTTGGCCAGAGGTGGATCTGACTTGGATCGGGGGAGCTTTGAGAAGCTTCTCACAGGGGCCACTGCTGTAGCCCCTCCCCTGCTACCAAAAACACTGCCACACACACAAACCCAGCACATGCTCACAGCAAAGATTTCTACTGCTGCTTCACTTCTGGTCTGTCTCTGCTTATGAATAGATTTTATGGCCCAGGTGCTCCCATGACTCCAAAGACAAGCTCGCTTCAGTCTCTGCTCTGCATTGTGTTTAAGTATGTGCTTAGCCCTTAATACATATTTTCAACCCATTAGAGCCAAACAACACTAAGAACTGGCTTAAATACCCTCTGGAAGGTGAACAGGGACACAGGGCCCTGGCAACCCCAAGTAAAAACCAAGTGCAAAAGAAGACTTTCTCTGTCAGTAAACAAAACAAAGCAAGCTGATTTTTAAACCTTTTGGCATGTCTGGGTGTCTTTACCGCCACTGATGAAGAATAAACAATGCAATTATTAATTATTGATGATCACTAATAAGAATGATGATTATCATCACCATCATCCAGCCTTGCCGTTCCTGCCACCTCTCTAATCAGTGTGATCTTGCTGTTATTATACATAATTGCGATCTTCCAAGTCAGGGTAGGCGAAAAAGCAACCTTGCAATGTAAATACTAAATACTTAGCATAACAAGAGTGAGAGCTCCCCGGCTTGGAGCAGAGCTAAGTGAAGTCACGGGCTTCCATTCTTTTTAATTTACCATCTGTTCTGTATGACACAGCCTGTGTCTCTTTAGGGTTTAGTACCCATTTATTATCCAAAAGCCACCTCTGCCTGCTATTAAAATCACGTTGGAGTGATTTAGAGAGGGAATCCGTCCATTTGCCCAAGTGGAAAGATGTGTCATCAGCATAAACCTAAATGCTGCAGCCTTCCTGGACTCCAGGACTGGGAACTGCCTCACCAGCACACATACCTTCTGTCAGCTCCAACCCCTGCCCTCCTCCTGGCAGAGTCAATTACCACGGACTTGTCATTACGTACAGCCCCTTCTCTCCTCTTCCCTTGTGTTACACACACATCACGCTCACACACACACTGTTCCATCATGCCTTTTTCCTCTCTGTCTTTCTCATGCAAGGGACTTGACAGAGTCCCATCCCACTGCTACCCCATCTCCTCTTTCCTTTTAACCCCAACCTCCCTGGTCATTACCCTCTATTGGTTGCAGACTAAGCCAGCACACTTGATATTCTTCCCTCTCCATTCCCTTTAATCATTCACTCTCCTATATACCTGGCCAAATGGGCGTGTTCCTCACCCCTTCGTTTTCCAACGTACCCTTGTTCTCATGTCCTCTCACTCAGCCTTACCCCCTCTCCTCTTTTCCAGCTCTCACAGTCCTCACCACTATTTAGTAAAACACAGCGCAGATGAAGATAATTGCCATCACTTCCACAGTCCCCTGGGACATCTCAGAAATCTCCCACAGGTACCCAGACAAGCATCTCACCCTAATAGCAAATGACTGATAAACTAAGCAAGAGATTTTCAACACTCTCTGCAAATTGAACCCAACAACACTCCCTCCACCTCCATAGCTGCCTTCCATGGCTTTAGCCACTTCCAATTAACTGAGCAGCCCAGAGCTCTCCTCAGGGATCCAGGACAAACAGGACCTGGGATGAAAACAAGCCCAGGAAGACAAAACAATTAAATGCAAGGTGGCTTGACTCCAGGACCCCGGGGCAGGACTTCTGGGGAATAAGGACCCTGGGAGAGTCTATAGCTGGGAGCTCAGTCCCTACAGAGCCATCAGGTGGGATACAGGAGGCAAAGTTCCCTGCACAGCAGAGAGAGGGCACGGTGGTACTAGTAGCACTGCACACATTTGTCCGTCCATCTGATTACCAAAGGGAGACCTTTCCGTGTGCTAAATATTTAGGATCTCGGTTGGTTTCCTGAGACAACAGCCATTTTGTTCTCAGGCTCACTACAGGAGAGGCTTATGTGTTACGCTTTCCCATGGAGGGTGGAAGATGAATAGAGTCATTGCCCCAACTTAAAACATTTTAATGAAAACCCTGGCCTCACTGATGTGTGTCCTTGCTTGCTGTTATTTTTCCTTACCTAATTTAACTGATAGACTACAGTAGGGGGAGAGAGGAAAGGAGAAAGAAAACAAGGGAAAAATGGGTATGTTCTCACCAGAAGTTCTGAATTGATTCAAAATTAATTCCTCCCCTCTATTTTGAATAAATACTTCAAAATCAAACAACTCAATTTTTGGTTTAGCCTCAAATGCTTTTTTTCCCCCCACCAAATAGGCGACAATATATATTCAGATTGTTTTGTTTAAAAAAAAGGAACAGTGCCCTGAAAATGAAATGACATGTTAAGACTTTTTAGTATTTTATTTAGAGATAGTGATTTGAAATGAAAGTTACAATTCAGTACTTTTCTGGGGGGGGTGAGCACCTCATTTCTAGAGGGTTGATGGAAAGAGGGGATGCTGAAGTACCAGGGATTCTCAAGAAGTGGGTCATTTGTCTCTGCCACTCCTTTTGCTTGGACAGCTTGTAGCTAGATGGTTGTTTGTCCCCATGGTGGGGCAAAAGGGCAGGAGATATCCTAGACACAGTTTGCTTCACTCTGGCTACCCTCAGTGGAGAACAGAACTACAGAAGCTGAGAGAGCAGGAAAGAGTGTCATGAGATGAGTAAGGGCTCAGTCCGATTTCAGTATAAGCCTGGAACTATTGGAAGAAGAATGCAGTGGGAAAAGCATATATCCCTTACCTGTCCTACCTTGTCCCACTGTCCCATGCCAATTCTGTCAGGTTTATCCAGAAAGAGCACACCTCAGCCTCAGAGCAGAGTGGGATGCCAGGGTGTGCATGCTCTTTCTTTTGTCCCTGCAGAGCACCTGCGTTGCAAGCATGTGGGACTGGAAAAGGCTTTTTTTTAAAAGGACTGCTTAAGAGAAAAATTGACTCATGACCTGTCACTCTGTGCAGTGAAATGCCCCTGCTTTCATTCTGCTCTGGCAAGTCTGACAGCATCTCCCACTGCCAGCTGGGGCACAGAAACTACTCCAGCCCAACACCTCCATCTAAACAAGATCAACACTGTGCAGGACAGTAGGGAAGGGTTGATGTGAGGAGCCCTGGGCTGGAGGAGCCAGGGGGGCTGCAAGGCAGGAGGAGGCACTGGCAGAGCTGGTGAGGGGACCCCCAGTCTGGGAGGGCCAGAAGTTACTGCAAGTTGGTAATGTGGTGCATTAGTAGAAATGTGTGCATAGGGGAAGCCATATAGAGCTAAGTTTAGCTCTAGTCAACACCATCAGTCTTTCACTTTCATGAGCACTAAAATTGACTGAAACTCACTCAAAATATGTATTTTTAAAAATGGGAAAGGAAAACAAAATGTCCGGTTCCTGTAAGATGATCAATAACAGCCAGTGCTAGAGATGACTTTTTCAGCCACAGAGAAACAACTGTTATTGTTGAATTGCTCGGGAACTTTGCCAGTGGACAAAGATAAACTAATAATGTCAAGGAGAGGAGGGGTGAGATTGCTGAAACCTTAGCTACGGTAAGAGGGTTGATGGAAACTCTTTCAAGGGGCATGTGGCAGGCCTCACAGAAAGCAATCAACTCCGATGAGGCACCAGGGAAAGCAAGGGGTGGGAGAGCACACACCTATGGCACCTCCACGCTGCTGCTGCTGCAGCTGCCCGAGCAGGGTGGCACAGGATGCGGCATCGCCCTGCTAACTCATGACATGCCAGAAAACAGAGGGTCTGGCTTCTTGCAGGACTCTCCACCCAATATATAGTCGTCCTGCACTGCAGCTTGGCTTTTCCGGCTCCCACATAGGTGTGAAGTCCAGAAGGTCAGGCGCTGTTGGGCAGGAGCAACGGGCACCCACGGAGCAACCCTGTGGTCCCAGGAGCAGGTCACCTTGTGTTCCCAGAACTGCTGCAGACGTGCATCGCTTAACGCTGCAAAGTAGCCACTAGCAAGGCTTCCTTTCTGCAGCTGCATCCCCTGTCACCTGCAGCTGTGCAGTAACAGATTGCAAGCCCATGCATCACCCAGAGCACGCTACCTTGGTGGACCCACCCACTGCATGGCTTCGCACCGAGGGGATATTTCTCTGGCTGCCGGCAAGCCAGCCCTTAAAGATGGTCCACGGGCGCTTCCAGGGCAGTTTACAGCAGTTGCTAGGTTGCTGACTGTAATAGTTTTGACTGTGAAAGGCTCCAGGGAAAACCAGAGCAGTCACAGGGTCATAGTTCCCTGAGTTTTTGCCATTTCATCCCAGAAAAATAGTAAATCTTATTCCCCAAAATAAAGCCCTTCATATTTTGTGAAGCACTGCACCGAGGGCTGTTTCTCACAAGACCCTGTTATTCCTATAGCACCAGCCACATGACACCAAGGCACAAATTTGGGCCACGGTGGCCAGTGACAATAGATGGAAAAGCCCTGGACAGACCCCAGTTTGTGCTTGTGAGACATAGGTTGTTCTGTCTAATCCTGACCTTTACAAAGTTTCCAAATACTCACTTCCATTACTAAAGAAAATGACTGTACATTTTGGGTTTTTGTGCATTTAGCTCAAAATTTCCCAGAATTCAAGTGATGACAGACCAAACCCAAAACCCAAACCAGTTCTCTGGGTGGTGCTACAGGGCGGGACGGTGCAGCTGAGCCATGGGGTGCTAGAGGGACTTGCTGATGGGTGAAGAACCAGCCAAAACAAGAGTCAAAATCAAAACCCAAGGGTCCTGATTTCCAGGGCTGTCTTCTGCCTGAAAAATTATGTTTCTTAGCAGCTCACTCTCCTCTCATCAGCAATGGGGTAATTACCCTTGCCTCACCCTCATATGCTTTTGATATATCACTGGGTCACTGGCTGCTTGAGAAAGGAAGCTGGTGTTTCATGGTGTTGCAGAAGGGGAAACTGAGGCACAGAGGAAAGTGAAGAGACTTACCTGAGGTTATTCATCAGGGGAGTGGGACATCTGGGTCTAAAACCATTTTTTCAAGAGCCCAAGGTCTTTCAAGTCTCAGGTTCAGCAAATATTCAGCTCTGAATATAGGTATCTGTTGCTAGTTTTATAAATGGGGAGGGAGGGCTGTCTTTTTCAGCATTTAGGACCCTGCAGCCCACACTGATTTGGGCTTTTTGGAGGCTGCAGCCTTATCATTTTCAACAAGAAGGACTCAGATCCCTCAGGGATGAATAGAGCCTCAGGTTACCACATCTGAGATGGGCGTGAGGGCACATCGACTCTGCAAGCATCCCATCAAACCGTTGGACCTTTGACCTGCCAAACGCACTTTTTAGCCAGGAAGTTGTTTACATGGCCGGGTCTGTCCTCAGCCTCTCTGTTAACAGAGATGCTTATTTGATGCTGACACTTGCTTCTGCAAGGACACCTCAGCCCCAGTCCCCCCGGCTCAGTATGCACAGACCACAGAAAAGTCACCGTAAGCGCCCATTGACTGCTCAGTCCCACCAGCTGCCATGCAGGCGGGAGCCCACATCTCCAGAAGAGTCCAAGCCCCGTGCTCCCCTCCCTCTCTATATTTGTGTTGCGCTTTAAATGGCTTTGTTTTGCTTAAGCATTCCTTTTAAAGCAATGTTTAGCTTCCAGTTGGAATGAGCTCCAGGAAGCATGGCCGGGGCCCTGCCTGGAACAACGGCCTGTAATTTACGGTGAGTTATGTTTCAATTACCTCGGTGTTATAGCGTCTTGGTGAGGGCAGGCATTATGTCATGTCAGGGATACGGGCAAGGGAGAAAATACAGACGCTCCCATTACAGCCAGTGATGGAGCAGTTTTAATAATACTGCAGGAAAAAAAATAAAGAGAGGGGGAGCGCAAATGACTTTCCAGCCATACCATTACTGCACATTAGTAACACAGCGCAGCCAGGGAGAGAGAGGGGGAGAAGAGAGTGGGGAAAGAGAGGCACAGCTGAGTGACAAGGAAGAGGAAAATGGAGAGGAGATAGCGGAGGCAGAGAAAGGGAAAAACAGGGTGAGGCAGGAGGAGAGAGGGAAGGATGGAGAAAGGGATAGAGAAGGAAAGAGGGACACCAGTGGAGCAGGGAAAGAGAAAGACAAAGGCTTGCTGAGATGCAAGAGGAGGGTGGCAGGAGAGGAAGGATGAGGTCCTCGCTGAGTTATAGAGGGATGCCAGCTGCCTCAGCCCCACAGTTCTCACAGCCCACAGCCTGCTCCCGTGCCCCCCACACCTCTGCTGGCCCTGGCTCACCGGCTGGCTGCGGGGAACAACAGGCGAGAAGCCACAGGAAAGGGGAAGAGAAGCAATCGTTATTAGGCTTTTGTGAACGATATTGCTTTGTTGCTAGAACAAAGCACTCGACTTTCCAATAATAACAATCTACTTTTTTTTTTTTTTAATCAAATTTCCTTTGTCATTGTGGCTTTCTTTAATTTCGTTTCAGCAGGCTAAGCCTCTCACTTCCAGCTTACTGCCTCAATCGCCGCTCTTGCCTTACTCTCAGTCACTCCTGCCCATGTGCGCCAGGCCGCTCTCTCCTTCTTTATTTTCTTGACACAAATAGCAGTCATTGCTCAGAGAATGTGCTGGGTGAGCCTGCTTTGTAATTCAAACCTTTTATTCAGGTTACCATTATGTACTAAAGAGGAAAATATGTATTGGCTAAATGGCCATCGTTACCGATGGTCCCCTGGCTGGGAGGGGAGGGCTTGGGCACCGGACCTCACATGGACCTGCTGCCTCCCTGCCCCACTCATCACTTGCCTGGGAACCCAGTTCATCCTCACCGTCACCTGCCTTCCCACTGTGGGGAGAAAACCCTCAGGTTGGAAATTAATTTTTTGCCTTTCCGTGTGTGTTCATACTCGACAATGGGCTGCAAAAGCCAAGAACTTTGTGCATATCAAACAGCTGACAGGAAGACCAAGGCTGGAAATTTGGGGAGGTAATTTGAAGGAAGGATGAACAAGTGAAATTTTGCCTTTGTCTGGGTAACTTATACCAGTACAACTACTATAGATTAGTACTCCACTAATGTAGTCTTATTTTTCCAATGCAATGCCATAAAGCTCCAGCATACCTAAGGCAGGGATTTCCCACCGTCATAAATGGCTTCATGTTACTATACCAGTAAAAACAAAAGCTGTCTCCCTGTCCCTCAAATTTAGGATTTCCAGAATGCTGTGTTAGTAGGGAGAAGGAATAATATTTCTGTGTTTCAAGCTGTGCACCTGCAAGTCTTTCAGGATTATATTAGTGCAGTACCAGTGAATGCAGTTGTGTAAATGTGATCTGAACCAGGCACTGGCACACAGTGACACATCTCTTGTGCATGCCTGGCTTATGACGGTAATGAGAAAACAGGACACTAAATGTTCTGGTTTAATATTAAACAAACATGCATATGCAATCCCCGTTCCAGTGTGAAGCCTGCAGAAACATTTCCCCCATCAACACGCTCTGATTATCAGTCCGAGTTTGCACTGTATCAGCAGCTTGCCACCGTGTGACTGGCATTTTTGCCACTCAGATACAAAGATCCCAAATGCTGGTTCAGCCTACTGTTGAACCGTGCTGCAGGCTTCCCAGCCCTGCTGTACAGTGTGATGCGTGTTAGACTGTTTGCAGCTGAGGGCTGCAGTTTCCAGAGTGGTACTTTGTGATGCTCACACCTCACTTGCTGCATCAAAGCAGGGGGGCAGTTGTGCGTCCCTCCTGAAGGCATCCAGATAATGCTGTGGTGGGGCACATGTAGTGCGGGTAGGAAGATCTCAGAGGTTGGGAGAGTGCTACCAGAAATTTAAAGTGGACGCTCCCTCAAAACATTCTCCACCCACTGGATTATCTCAGCTTTACAGGAGGACACACACACCAGAGGACATTACTGAGGTGGCTTGAGTTCCATATTAAGAAGTCCACTTTTCTGCTTCTCCTCTGATAGAGTGGATGATTTTCTGGTCAAACTGGACTTTTTGCCTACACATTTCAGGGAAGATTTCTATTTTGTCCCTGGACCTCCCTGAAAAGGAGGCCATGGTCTGTCTTGCACTGTCTGAGGTGTTGTCGAGGGTTTCACAGAATCACACAATCATCAAGGTTGGAAAAGACCTTGAAGATCCTCCAGTCCAACCATGAACCTCACACTGACCGTTCGCAACTCCACCAGATCCCTCAGCGCTGGGTCAACCCGACTCTTCAACCCCTCCAGGGATGGGGACTCCACCCCTGCCCTGGGCAGCCCATTCCAACGCCCAACAACCCCTTCTGCAAAGAAATACTTCCTAAGAGCCAGTCTGACCCTGCCCTGGTGCAGCTTGAGGCCATTCCCTCTTGTCCTGGCGCTTGTTACTTGGTTAAAGAGACCCATCCCCAGCTCTTTGCAGCTTCCTTCTGTGATTCTGTGATTCTGTGAAAAGGAGGCCATGGTCTGTCTTGCACTGTCTGAGGTGTAGTTGAGGGTTTGTGGTTCACTTAGAACCTCTTTGCCTCAGGTTAAGTTTCAGAAGAACTTACATGGCAAATGCATCTAGTTTGCATTATAAACAGGACATATTTCTCTTTCCAAGCAGAGATTATCTTGTTTACTTATTTTTTTATTTATTTGGTGCCATAGGGATACCTTTGTACTGACAGGCGGGATTCAGTTGCATGCAGAAAAAGGCAATTTCATCCAAGCTGTCCTACTGCAGCCCCTCATCCGTCTTGTGGCAGATTTTTAGCAGCAAGAATCTCTGAGAATCTCTTTCTTCCCTCCGTTTCTGAGCTCACAGATGTTAAACACAGGCGATGTAGATCTGATGGTCTTGTGGTTCCAGCTTCTTCTCCCTGTTTCCAGCTGCTAAACCACATTTAAAGATGTTAACAATACACAAAATACCCTCGGCATATGACTTCTCTGTGCAAGTGATCACTGGAGCTGTCACAGGGGTATTATTAAGTTGCCAAGGAGAAGAAACACATCCCCCCTGGTTCTGAACGGAATGGGAGGCATCTGTAAGGCAGCTTCTCAAACAGGAGGTGGCCCACGCTTTAGAAAATGTTGAGGGCCCACACAGAGGAAAACTTTATTTTAGGAAGCACAGACTAAGCAATTCACCTGTACTGTGTCTATTGGTTTCCCTCCATTGTGTTTAGTCAGTCAAGTCATTCTGCAGCCCAGTTCTCGTCAATGGATTTTTTGTTAAACACAGCACAGTGACTAGTGTTTTTACCTGCATAAATTTCCATATGATTTTTTTCGAGCTAAAACATGAAGCGCCTGTGGGATATGCAGATATGCCTTTGGGACAACCGTGAGTAAACACGTGGGTAGCAGCATATTTGCAAACATCTAACGCTCTGAGATGGAAAAGCGAGTCCTGGGGCACTAGGGCAACTACAACAGAGATTTGTTGAGCAGTGGGGGGTATAGCTTCATTCCTCTTCACACGGGGGAGAACTGGCCACGGATGTTATGGGAGAGCTCTCTGTCACAGACTTAGCAGAAGAATTCAGAGTTCTCCTTCCTACTGTCAGTAACAATATTCCCTCACAACTACAGCTTGCTGTCCACTTGGCTGCCTGTGGTATCGCTCGAGACTGCAGGATCAAAAGCTTGCACAGTAACTGGGTCAGAGAGTCTCCTTAGAGGGGACTGTGCTGTGTTTCTCCTCATGCCAGCCACCATGTTAAATGAGATGCAGTAAACAAGTGGAAAACGT
Source organism: Strix aluco (assembly GCF_031877795.1). Classification (NCBI taxonomy): domain Eukaryota; kingdom Metazoa; phylum Chordata; class Aves; order Strigiformes; family Strigidae; genus Strix; species Strix aluco. Next base: position 4,223,991 of record NC_133932.1, read on the forward strand.
GGTGTCAGGTAAAATAACAAGGCTTTCGGCTGATTTTGGAAAAACTGGGAAATGAGGAGTGGCACAAAATTGACTGCTTCAAGAAATTTAGAACAGCGGATCCTAAAAGTCCTTCTGTAGCACAGCCCTGCCCCATCACTTTGGTTTGTATAATAGGATGTATTAGGATCCAGTTACAAGCGAAAGTCCACTAGGGAGTGGAAGTGTGAAGCTTAATACAGTATCACAGAAATGGAAAGCTTCTTTAATGGTACAGAAGGGACTTGTGCTTGAAAGCATTTAACAAGCCTTGGTAAGTAAACTGTAGTAATTGAGCTAGCAAAGGCATTTAGCTTGAATACTTTGTATACGTATAACAAAATCAAATAAGCACCAGGAAGAACTATTTTTCGAAAGGATAATTTGAAATGCTTCTATTCCCTCTCCAGACAAAGAACACTTACCTGTTTCAGTGTGCACGCTTCATTGTGCCATGTAGCTACGGCGACTCCTGGTTTGTGAGCACAAAAGGATTTAAACCACAATGCATTAATGTCAAGCTTCACACCTACAGTTATTTCTAGTCCACCCAGGAGTATAGCCCTTCAGCTCCAGAACTTCAAACTGAGAACTCAGCTGATCATGGCATCCTCTGGGACTAATCCTCCCTCTACTTCTCTCAACTCCAACTCTTTGCTTTCCCTGAGGATCTGGAAAAGAAACTGGGGTGCTGAAAGGCATGGGAAAGGAGATAAATAACAAGCATGAGCAAACTGTCAAAGAAAGCTTCACTGTGGTCAGCTGTATGTCAGAGAAAAAGAGAGGAAGAGAAGAATGAAAGCTAAGGACAATAGAAGCTTTAAGGATCTGACCTCTATACCCAGCAGAATTTTGGTGTTGAATACAAGAGGTTGTCAAAGGTCTTGAAAACATTTGGGTCAAAAAACACCCATTGAGATTATTTGTTTTCTTTGAACTGAACACTGAGATTTCCACTAACTAAAATTTAAGAAAAAAATGGAGGAAAAAAGCAGTGTCGTGCCTTCAAAGCTGCTGCAGGGCCTTATGGGGGTTGAGCTTTCCTCCATTCTCCTGTGGGAGAGGGTCTTGCTTAGAGGTGAGTCCTAAAATGAAGGTCTGAAGAACTGCGTTTGTCGCTGTGACACCATATTAAGTTCTAACTTTGCAAGGTTGAAGTAAAATATTTTGAGTGTGGTGTTTGAAGTGGAAACTGGAGATCCAGTTTGAAATTTTAGGTGGAGAAGTTTTTAATTTTTGTCTTTTTTTGGTAGAAAATATTCTTGTTTGGGTTCAGCTTTCTGTGAAAAATTGTGGTGAACAGGAACTCACTAGACATGAGTTTGGTTTAACCTGTTTGGGCTTCTTTGACATTCAGGAGAATTCCAGTTCAAGAATTTTCATCTGAACAAGAGGAAATGAGATTAAATTACCCACTGAAAAAAAAACCAAAAGAACCTTTTACCAAGTTTTGGGCACAAATTTGTATGTCTGTGTTTGAAAGGTGCTGAGAAATGAATAGAAGACAAGGCATGGAAAAGGATGAAAACAAGGAGGAGAAGGGAGGTGGACAACAGAGATGGCAAAGGCTCTAACATGATGCAAAGATGGAGGCTTACTTCAGAGAGAAGACTTCAGGAAAAGAATCAGTTGCAACCTGTGTTGAAAGCAGAGAAGACAAGAGACAAAGGAGTGGCTCTATCAGACCTTCAGATGCCACAGAAACATGCTTCTTAACAGCTGGGAAAGACACATCTTCAGACCCATACTGCAACCCTAGCTTTTGCAGCAAAGAGTGTTCCAGAAAATGTGTACCACCACGAAGTGATGTTGATGACTGGAGAGCAGAGTGTCATTGCTGAAACAGTGAGAGCTGAGCCAAGGATGAGACACTAGCTTTGAGAGCCTTCATTTAAACAACTAAATAAGGAAGAACGCAGCTTAAACTATGGCAGACTGGATTATTCTTACACAGGTACATGCAGCAAAACAGCATGATGGGAGAAAAAGAAACACAAGGTCATTAGTACATAGAGCTCTCCCACTCCTCCAGTTAGCAAGTCACAGCTATTTGGAAAAATTGGGGTCCAATTGTTCTTTCTCTCTTCTTAGTGAATTTTCTCACCTCCACTGTCCCAACCCACCACCCACCTTCCAAGAAAACTAAAGCTCCAGTGATTTGTTTGTAACATTTAATTCTTACTTGAAGAGCTTATGTTACTGGGTTTAAGGAAAACAAAGAATGCTAAACAACTTAAACGGCCAACAACTGACAAATAACAAATAAACAAAGCACTCAATTCAAACATAAATGAGGCCAGGGATTGCCTATTATTCTGTCTTTGCACACTACCTAGAAAACAGGCAGAGGGGGTGCATTCTTGGTCAATCCCTAGGCACTGTCATAATAAACATGATTAATAGGCTATAATTTACCTGCACAAATAATTCAATGAACAAATACAAACAACAAACAAATTTGGGCAGCCGTGATCAGATCTTGAGCAGAATAAAGCAAATTCACTAAATAAATTGGTATCAACTAGTCCTAGTAATTGCATTCCATCTCCCAGAATGGCTCCTGGATTACTTATGGAGTCCAAAAGCCTGCCAAGCATTTTACAGACTATGTCCATTCTGAGCCTACGAGAGTGGATTCACTGCCTACACCCAAATCACTGAGCGCTTGCATTTGCATTGACATTTTTATGGGGCTTTCTAGCTTTGCAAGTGTTTTCTAAGGGATGTTTAAAATAGCCCTGGTCCTCTTGTAATATTCCTGATTGAGTAACAGTATCAGACTAGATTTTACATTCTTTCAGCCACAGAAATGGCTTACTGGGGGCATTAAAATAAGACCCCCTGGAGAAACACATGCACAGATTATAGATAAGCCCTCAGCATTGCCTTAGCATTCCTTGTTATTTGCTCTCCCCATGTCCTGGGAGGTTGTCCTGGGTTTTGAGCTTGAGTCACAGCTCAGCAGAGGCCCTGGAAGCCTATGCTGTCTTTAGCCAGCTTCGAGAGAAGCGAGTACCTCTCCTCCACAGACCAGAGCTCTGGTCTATTTTTGTGACTCCCAAGCAGAGCTCTCGCTCTTTGGAAGAAATGCTGAACGCAGCTTTCCTGGGCCATACATCCTCCCTCCTCCCCACCTCAGCTGGGCAGCAGTGCCGAGTGTGGTGGGCAAGCACAGGTTCCACGACAAGGTAAGATAAATGGAGAAACATGCACTGCAAAAGATGTTTATTGAGTGAGATGCTAAATGAATAACCCAATCAATGCTGTAATATTTAATTCAATACAAACTTCAGATTGAGAGTGTTCCCCATTTATTTTGTGCTGTCACAGAAATTGTCGTTCGTTAGAGCAGTGCGCTATCATTAAGGGGAAGAGGTTTCCAGCAGGGACGGGCTGGTTCCAGGGTGTGCAATGGGTACAGCCTTTGCAAGATGGTGAGCGGCGAAGAGTTTACTACCTTCCTTTTCTGCTAGGGACTTTGGGGGAGGCAGGAGATATTGTGCTCTTCTGAAATGCTCCCACCCTCTGTAATGCCTTGTGCCAGCGTAATATTTTCTCCATGTGGCCAGGAGCCCTTTGCAGCTGTGTCTATGCCCTGGACTATTTGGACATGCCAAGCATGAGTTTAAACTGTCCTGTTCTCTCCCTCTTCTGGGCTCCCAGTTCCCTGCTGGGACACTGCCACTGCTCATATTCTCAGCAGAGGGCTGCAGTCAGCAACAGGGAGGGAAGCGAGAAGCTGTGCCTGTGTCCTGCGAACTCAGGCAGCGCCAGCGATGCAGCAAAAGGAGCAAGGGGAGGCAGAAAAACTCTCTTCCTGGGTGAAGTCCTGGACCATCAACCTGCCCTTGCCACGTGCTTCTTCAGTGTGTCAATGCACACATCTCCTCAGCACTGTGAGGAAACTGCAAGGTCAGCTGCAGCGTGCCAGCACACCCTGCCTGTACTTGCACTAGCCTGCAGGCAGCCCTGCCTGCTGGCATGCCATCCTGCCTCACCACCAGTGCAACACGCTCACCCTCTAACACTCGTGCATTAGGATGTCACGGCAGAGGTTGCCAGCTGGCTGGACACCCCTTGCTTGTAACAGGTGGCACGTTGTCTCTAAATCATCCTAGCCATACTTATTCAGTGCACCTGGCACCCTGTCCCCCACATTTATAGCTGCCACTCTCGTTGATCTCAAACCATCTGGTACAGCTCTAGCTTGTCCTGTGCTTGATCGGATTTCCTGAGTGTAACACTTGACTGAGTGCTGCCTGCGACTCCTTCCTTGTCTCATGCTGCCTCTCATTCTCTCTGGCCTCTGTCACTGGCCAGGTTGTGCCAAGATGCAGGACAATGTTTCAAGCATGGCATGGCATCACTGAAGCCCCATTCTTTGAAATAGTTGATTCTCTTTTTCCTAGGGATTTACATGAAAGCAGCCTCAGGTAGTTCAATATTGATTTCCACACGGGTGTTTGAGAAATGTGTTCATTCCAGCAGATTGAATACATTCAGTGGGTGTTCTTCAAAGCCAACTTCACTCTTGAAGTGATCCCAGTTAGCTTATTCATTTCCTTCTCAAAAGTCCTTCGTTCTTTCTTCTGTCTCTCTCTTTGCTCTCTCAGGCAAGTCCTTAATTATCCCCCCAAGTGTTGCTGGGTGGAGCAGCTGAAAGCTATGCTTAACATGTCCTCTGATTACCCGCAGAGGACTAATGAAATAAGGACAGATTTAGTGAATCTGGATGCACATGTGTTTGCATGATCATTTAGTTCTCTTCGTTCTCCCCTCACAAAGGAAACCAAATCCTGCTGGCCCCCAGTGAACTTCTCCACTGCTTTTGGGGAGCTGACATGGGCACAGCATATGTTTCTGTCAAGCCTCAAGTGCTCTGATGGTTTCTAATTCAAGGTAATTTACGAGGAACTGTTTTGAAAGGAGAGCACAAAACCTCCATATTAATTGGGGGTGATATAGAAGGCAAAGCATATGTCAATGCAGAGATAACAATGTATGAATACAAACAGAAGCAACCCCCTACTCCGCTTTTCTATCTCATCTACCCATCCATTCATCCATTCTAACTCTACCTCCTCTTCTCACTTCTCTTATTTTTATGACTGCAAGAATTCATGTTTCATCCACATTTCAAAGGCTGGTGAGTAACCAGAACTTTGTCGGCATCTTCATTTTAAACTGAAAAAACAAACAGCACCCCCTCAGCCCCCCTTCTCCCAGTCTGTTCCTGCCAGAAACGTAGCAACCAGCACGCACGGCTTTCTGCAGGCAGCCTAGTTTGCATTTAATTAGTTCTGTGATATCCTAAACTTCTTTCAACCTCCGCCCCCAGAACATCGCTGTAGAAATCCTCACTCTGGGAATGGCATGATGGAGCTGTCAAAAACCCAGCATCTGTGCCAGGAAGTGCATAGAGCACTTGGATTCCTGGATCAGGACACAACTTGCCTAGAAAATACTCTGCTACCAGGAAAATGAAGCAATGTAATGCTCTGCAGAAGAACAAAGATAGGAAATCTAAACCCTATTTTATAAGCTGGGATGTATGAGGCAGAGATATGAGGCTACCTGCTCTCAGAGCATCTGTCTCGCATATCGGTAGCCACACCAGGACAGGAGCCTGCTCTCCCCTGCTGGGAAAAGGCAAGGGTTTTCCAAGGTGAGGAGGAATCTTGTGGGACAAACAGTCATAATTCCTAGCATCTTCTTTTCACAGCCATGCATCCCTGTGCCAGCTGTGAGTACAACTTTGTGAGTCTCCTTGCAACAGGGTTTATATTCTCATGGATCACCTTTAGGTACTCAGTCCAAGGGCACTGAACAGAAAAGGCAGTTTCTTACTTTTTTACAGTTAAGAGTAACTTAACACTGAAGGGAAGGGGTTTGTGTGGACCAATATGGTAATGCCTTCTGGACTCTCTACACTTTGTCAAGTGAGAGTGCTCAGGACCTTGGCCAATAAACCCCCCTTCTTCACCTTGCAGAAAACACCACCTCCAGCTCCATGCAATTCACCTTAGCTCCACCAACTCCATCCTAAACCTGGGCCCTGCCTCCAAGGCTTCTGCTTGGACATTGCACCAGGAGTTATCAAAAATGGCAATGCAATCAGCATGTGGTGGATCCAGCTGGCTGCTGGGGACCCTTGTCCTTTCTATTTTCCCTCTACAGTCTTGAATTTCCACCCACAGATCAATCATTCCAGCTCCCCCCTCCTCCAAGACAACAGGGGTTTCCCAAAACAGTGTTAACTCCAGTGACTGTCTGAGGTGGCCGATGAGATAATCATCATTTTTCCCCTGAGCAAAACCTCCCTTTTCTGTGCATTTACCCCTAACCCATAGCTGATAAGTGCCAGCCACAGGAAAGCTTCTCACAGTTGCCTGCATTTCTGCTAGCCACAGCAAACCTGAAAGCTGGAAAGCAGAGCTAAAGCAGGCAGAGCTAAAGCAGGCATTGATATTTTTAATCACTCCGTCAGCCCACTAACCCTCTTTGATGGTTCAACCAGGCTTACAGTTGGCAAGAGTGTTGCTGACAACAGTACCAGCACGTAGAGACAGGTCCATTTTCTGTATGTGACCAGTGCAATGGAGCTTCTTCCTCTGGCCATTCACAATGTCTCAGCAGGGCCGGCAGCCACATTCACCACCAGGACTCTGAGAATTAAAGCACAGGGAGCGTTCGCCTCGTTCAACAGTTTCTCCCTCCCACCCCCTGCCATTCTGCTGCTGTTAAACTCGCTGCAGCTTCAGCTGCTTTATCATCTCATTTGCTTTCTGATCTGACACCAGCCTGCCATGCAGCTGATCAAAGGCAGAAACCAGAGTGCAGCCGGGCTGAGCAGCCCCAGAATTCAAACAAACATGTCACTTCCCATCTCTATATGTTAGACAACTTCACTTCTTTCTGTTACTGCCTCTTTTAATCTCTCCCTTCACACATACACACCCCCCTTTGCTTTCTCTTCATCCTTTACATTCATTTCCCATGCCCACATGCGGTAAGCTTTCCCCCTTCCTTTCTTGATCTTTCCCATCACTTTTCCCCCTTTCCCCTTGCCCCCAAAGTCCCTCTGTCTTCATGACTGCTCTCATTCCTTCCTCCTCTCCCTTCTTACTCTTCCCAGCATGCTCACACTGTTTTACTTGATTGTTTCAGCTTCTGCCTCTTCCTCACTCTTTTTGGAGACTCTACATTGTTTCACAGGAGTGAAATCACTTTTTGGGGTGTGGAAGTAAGGCCCCAGAAAGGGTATTGTTTCCTTCAACGCCATGGGTAGACTATTATTAGTATCAATATTATCTTTATGCATGTCTCTTGAATCAGTATATGACCTCCTACCATGAAGTCTTTCATGGATAAGAAGTCTCTCAGCACCTGAAATATGGTGTAGGGAAGAAAGAAATTCAGAGGTCCATTCCTGCAAGCAAGCAAGGAAGGAAGGAAGAAAGAGAGAGAGCACGAAAGAGAGGAGACAAAGAGAAAAGAGGAGAAAAGGGAAGAAAAGAAAAAAGAAAAGCAAAATGCCACAAGGTATTTTGGACTTTTGGGAGGGTGGGGATGACAGGCAGTAAATACAGGCAGTTTGAATAGAAAACGTTCCGTACAAAGTTGCTGAATTTCATTTTAACATAATCCTCAAATAACTCTTGCATCTCAAGCTGAACTAGCAATGCTTGAAATGTCTCTGGTAATTCGCTCTATCACCTGGACAGGACTACAAATTAATCTTAATTCTGTATTTGGGCTCACATTTCAATGTTTCAGTCTGCAACCAGCTATCACTCCAAACTCCAAAGGAGACCAGTTCAGATCTCTTTAGGTTAGGAAATGAGTATTGAGTCTGATCCCTTATGGTAAGTCCAAGCTCCTGTCCCTGATGGTAGACAGACCACATACATTAGAGAAAGGTATAAGAATCATGTGTGAGACAGCTGAGATAATTTTGCCTCCACTTCCCTACCCATTAGGGCTCAGCTGAAGTTTCAAGAGTTGGAAATGATGTTCCAAGGCTCAAACTAATCTGCAAAATTTCTAGTGAGATCTGAACATCTCTGAGGTCTTCAAGCAGGCATTTTGGTCTACACCCAGCTTGATTAAAGTATTCCTGGATTCAATTAACTGAAATATAATGAGATTATTTCACAACATGCAATCTGATTTTTTTTTGGTTACAGTAAAGTGAGCGAGTGGTGATTACAAGGCTTAATACAGCAGGCCTTGTTGTTCCACTGGAATCAAAAAGTGACATGAAATTAAGTAAATTTTGCCAGAATTTCTTGGGGGAAGCTAGGAGTGGGGGAAAATATCTCTGGTTTTCCTCCATAAAATTATTTTTCATTAGATAATTCTAGAAAATATATTCTGTGGCACATTATATAACAGAAGATGAAACAGTTTAAATGAAAGATACTTCATTTTCATCAAAATAAAATACACATTGAATCGAGTGTTAAATATACACACAAAATTATTTCCCCAGAATATTCACTAATAGAAAACATCTTTCAAAAATTAGGGCTTTAATTCCAGTTCCACGTCAAAGCTAAATTTCAAAAATCTGAATCCTGGGGGCGGACAGTCACAGGTTTTATTTTGCTAGATACTGCCTCTGGGAATGATGGTGAACACCGAGGCCAGGTGCAGGGTTGGCAGCAGGCACCCACCTGTGTGATGCAGCTGCATCCAGCCTGGGAGTGACTTCCAACACACCAATGGTCCATGGAGCATATTCTGAAATTCCACCATCCATCTTGCTCCCTTGCCTTGGTGAAATGAAATGGTTGCCCTCCACAGGGGCCAGCGAGGAAACTTCCACTTCACTCTGTAACTTTGGATCAAGTCCTTGATTAAGTGCCCATCTGAAGGCTTTGCTAACCATGGCAGTCCCAGAGCTGAACAACCGGCTGAGCTCTTAAACGTCAAGTTCTCTTGCCTCAAATGCATTAAGCAGATTTTATTTACAATATTTTTCTACGTCAGCAGCGCAGATAGTTCATTTTTGTAACCAAAACCCGCCCCTTACACATCTGCAGATGCTCACACATGAATATGCTCTAAAATTTATCCTTGTGCATCATACTGGGGTACTTCATCTTGTGGTACTCCTTTTGAAGCTCCTGTTGCCAATTCAAGGTGTCTCTCTTGCCATGGGACGCTTAAAAAAAACACCTAAAAGAAAAGAATTCACAATCTATGGTCCCTAAATCCCAAGTTCTCAGCTTAATAATACTTTTTCAGCTGTGCAGTTCCAACATTCATAACTAGTGCTGAGAAAATAATTTGCAGCCAGTAATTTGCTGAAAGAATTTAGTCCCTTTCTCTGCTCGCAGATGGTCCCTGAGCAAAATTAAAATTTCCTCGAATGTACTCATTATTTGAAAATACTCAACACATTTTTGGCAGGGCTTTTTTTTTTCCCCCTTTAAAAAAAAAAATTCTTGCAGATTGATCACAAAAGCATTGCTTGTGTATTCCATAGTTAGTATTCTAGCCATGAGCTGCTGGTTTGTTGTGATTAATCATAGGTTCATAGTATGGTTTCCATTCCCCCACTGGAGGAAAAACAAAACCCCCGTAATTCTTATAGTCAGGTGTAGGCCTTGAAAAACCCCAGGGGCCTTGATTTCCCTTCGGGAAAAGGAGCAGGGAAATTAGACTAGGGAATTTTAACCCTTCTGGTCTCTGGTTCTCCCAGTGTTTCACATATCTTTCGTAGTACTTACAGTTCCAATTTCATGTGGCCTCCATACAAGGTCTTGCAACGGTGCAGCAGGGCCACATATTTGGGAGCACGTGTCCTAATGGCACAACACGGCACGTAACACCCCCTCATGCTCCCTCTTCCATGCAGTGAAATTGACTCACCCCAGACTCGATCAAGAAAGCACCCATGGAGAAGTTGCAGGATGCTGCAATAGAAGCACATGAGCTATGGGACGAGCTGGAGGGTGCCCAGGAATGGGGGTGGACAGAGGAGTCTTCTTCAAAATTGTGAGTCCTGACAGGTCTGGGTTTTTAAACAATCACTCCAGAGGACAAATAAATAAGGCTTCGAAAATTGATTGACGGGCCTGGTCCATCATTTAAATTCCATTATCTCCTTGCATGCCAAAGAACCACATGCAAGAGAGGACCTTAGCATTGCATTTATCTGCGTTCATACCAAGACCTAGTTTATTTACCGGCTTGTTAAGGCTACAGTAGACTCACTAACTTCTTATTCTGTCCTCATGCTCTGCTCACCTGCTCCCACTAGCTTTGGGTTGTCCTGCTCTGCTCCTCTAGCTGGGACACTGGTGTTCCTCCAGGGCTGGGTGCAAGCTGATGTCCTAGAGCTGAGAGGATGGGGTCACAACCTGATACAAATCCTCTGAGCCATGCCTTCCATCCATCAATTGCTCTCTTTCTGTGCTAATGATGTGTGCTACTGATGCAAGCACAGACAGAACTGTGCCACTCTTTGCAGCTGCTTCAGGGAAGAATCACATTTACATTACTAAATGCAGCTTTCCAGCAAAAACACAGAGTGAAGTCAGAAGACAGCCTTTGATAAGGAAGAAAGAGACTTTAAAACAAATAACCCACATTCACTAACATGTATTCAAATACAGACAAGAGGAACAGTGGTAAAAAAAGCCAAAAACCCCTGACATTTCTGTTTCAAGCTGCCTTTATCACAGATCGTGCGGTTTTTATTTTGGCTGTTACCTTTCCTTTTGATAGTCTCTTCTGAATCACTTCTCAGACAGACACTTCTCCACTTCCACTTGGTGCTGGGGGATCCTGTCTCTTGCAGTGTGCTAGCCTACCCCAAAACAACGGCCAACTGTAAAGGTGTAAAAGGCTTTTCTGCTCCTGGAAGGTATTCTGTGTCCACAGCAGAGCTCCGTCAAGAGGTCTTGAATTTGACTTATATCAGGAAGACAGGACAGAGGTGCCTGTCTTGCTGCATATATAGAACTATGACAACTTAGAAATGTTTAGAGAAAAAAAAAAAAAAGATTTTGCAAGGGGATGACATTTGCATTCAAATTAATTTAGTATATGGGAGATTTAGTTTGTTAATCGTATGTAGCAAAACACCTCACAAAGCCTCTGGGACATATAAGGTGCACTATGATAGCCTGACTAGATAATTGGTACAGGTAGCCCTTACATTTTCAATATGACACTAGATTTATTTTATTTTTTGGAATGTGTGACAGGCAGGTAGAAAGTGAGGAGTTTCAGCAGACGGAAATGGGCAGCTGCAGCTAACCTCAAGCAGAAAATAAAGGATTTCCTGACATTTACAGCCACAAAAATCAGAAGCAAATTAACTGTTGAAGATGACATCAGTAGATTTCAGAATTAGCCCTTTATTAGGGTAGGTGATGAGAATCATACCATTCAGAACTGCTGTTTTTCAGCTGTATTATGGAAAACACTGGAGCAGAGTTACTCTCAACTAATATTCTGATAGTTGTTTCTAGCTTTTTTGGTGGCAGAAAAAGACTTTAAAAAATGGAACTGAAACAAAGAACAATTCAGAGAGAGGAGATCTATTCTGCGGCAACTTCCATGAGAATGGAGACAAAAAAATAAAACACTAAGAGCTTTTATAAAAGGTAATTTTTTCATGGCTAGAACATTTTCTGTCTATTATAAAGTTAAAAAATAAGGAATTTCCTCAATCAGAAAGCGGAGGCTGAATCACTCTGGACTTCGGATGTTTGAAATATAAGGCAAAATCTCAGTCCAAACTTAGCAGTTCATTCCACCCTCAACGCCACTCACCACAGACCTCTCTCCCCCAAGCATCAGAGTATATCAGAGTTCAGATCCAGATGCAAATTCCTTAAGTTGTTAAAAAGTTTCACCAGTTAGGAAGTCAGAAGAGGACAAACGTTACAGTGTGTGGGCTTAGACACCTCTTGAATCAAGAGGGTAAAAAAAGAAGCACAATCTTTCCTGTTATTTAAGCTCAAGGTTTATGCCAGACAGTACATGATATTCTAACGAAGAGGAGAAGGATATAGCGAACTCAGGCTTTATTAAAGTCCGGGTGTACATGATTTACTTTTCATTAGATTTAGTTAGCAGCTAAATAGTAATTCGGGCAGGAGTTCTAGCCGTGCTTAATACTTTAGTCTTACAACAAAATAATATCTCCATCATCATTAAAAACAAACATTCAGATGGGAACAAATTAACTCATCTCAATTCAGCCAGCTGCAAAGACCTCCTTTCTATTAGTGCCATTTCAGAAAAATTATGTCAGCCATTTCCAAATCACCTCTTAAAAATACGTGACTTTTGCATCAAGTCTGTAAGGCCATAAAATTCAGGCCCTTCCAAGCCAGTAAGGGAGTCACTCACTGAGATCCCCGTGTTTTCCTGGAGAATGCCCTGCAAGCGCGAGGACCATCTAATCTACCCCTCCATGCCACAGAGGTGGCACTGGGTGAGTGGTGATCCAACAAGCCACTGTCATAGTTTTATAGGTTACCTAAAATTGCACAAAGCAACTTGGCCTAAAATATTTAGAGGTCCAGGTCTTACCCAACAGCTTCCAGAGGAGGGCACTTACCCCAGAAATACACCAGGCCATAAAACAAACAAGGAATGTAGCCTCTGCTTTGACACCCATTTTGTTCATGGGCAATCAAATCCTTTCTATTCCTTTATCCACTGTGCTGTGTCTCGATAACGAGCACCTGCAGCTCCAGGCAATACAAAGAAAACTGAAGAAAGCAACAGCAAAACCCTCACTTGCTGCCTAGGACTGGCTTCTGTGCTAAAAGCTGGAGCGATCTCTCCTCTGCTTTTCCACTTAGAGTTTCTCTAATGCTTTCTGACTAAACAAGAAGAAGCCTCATTTATTCTTAGAAAAGTTGCTGGGTCACCCATAAGCTCAAATTTAAGTTCTGTTGGAAAAGACTTTTCTGCAGACTGCATCTGAAAACTGCCCACTCTCAAATCCCACTTCCTATCCCAAAGCACTTTGAGGAAGTTTGGATACACATCTGAACTTTTCAGCTTGATGTAGTCTCTCCCTGTGACTCATAGAAATGTTTCCATGAATATTTAATTTTTTTAAGTTCCAAAAGGAAAAAAAAGGCTTAAATAGGGAAAGAAAAAGACTCAAACAAATACCATAGCTGCCAACATCTTGTGACAGAGAGTCAATAGCTTTTAAATCTGCATAAAATTACATACATTTCCATGAAATTACCTGCATTTACATATAGGGATGCTTGATGCTACAAGGGACTTGCAGCTCCTCCCCAAGACTCCCCAGATCCTGGCTTCTTCCACCGGCCTAGCAATGCATGAATTCTGCCATCCTTGAGCTCTGAAGGCACTGGGAAAATCCAGGAAGGAATTGCTGGGGCATTTCCACGGCCCAGTGGAAATTCCTGTCTGACCAGGCACATGGGCCAGCAGCTTCAGGAAGTCTCCCTGAAACCTCTCTCCCTTTCTACTTCCTTATCTCTTTTTCTCCTCCTTGGCAGTGCCAGGAGGAGTCTGGGGAGGACAACTTCTAGCAGATAGAAGAAAATCTGTCCTCCTCCTTCCTGTCTCTGTTCCTCACCACGTGCAATAAGGGGACACTGCCCACAGCATCACCAGCTAGGTGTTAGCTCCAGTCCTCAGGGGGATCAGGGATCCCCCTCAGCCCCTCATGAGCTGGGGCAAGGCCACCCACTGGCACCCTGTGCAATATCACGGGTTGGGGAAGGAGGGAAATAGGGTCTGGTGGTAAAAATGACCAGCCTTAAGGGTTTCTGGAGTGCATGGAAGGCGAAAAGACTGGCCCAGACATAGTGGGTGTCTGCAACTGGAGCCAAGGACAAGTTTGAAAAGTCATAGGCAATACTGGCTTTTATCCCCAGACAGAATAGGTGTTTCTAGAGTATCACAAAGAAAGGGGAACCCCAGCTGCAAACCATCTGATTGAAGGACTGTTGTCACAAAACATTTAACCACTTCTGAGCTGCTGTGATGTAGCCATACCTCCTTGCCAAGCCCAGGCCAGTTGTGTCAGCCATTTGTGGAGTGAGCCCAAGAACCCCAGCTCATGGCCCCCACACTGGGGGAGCCAACAGCGTTCTGGGCACAGTGTGTGTGTGTGTGGAGGTGGGAACCACCTGCCAGCAATCTTAGTGCAACGGGAAATCACAGCCTTAGAGACAATGTGAGTCTGGGGTTAGAAAAGGTAAGTTGTTTTTCACTACCTGACCAAACCCAAGGATAAGTTTGATGAGCAATTCCTTCCTGCAACAGCCTCCAGTTGTGTTTCTAGCACGTAGATATATTCTGGAGACTGTCCTGCTGGCTGGACCCACAGCTGTGGGATCATGGAGTAACCTACCCCCAGGACCAGTGAGCATCCTGAGCAGACAGCCTCTTCCACACTCCTCCCTCAGGTTAGGGAGAGAGCAGGACATGAGGAGCCGAAGGTTTTACATTTTTCCTGCCTTCTCATTGCAGCCCCTCAGCCCAACAGCCAAAGGTATTGTTTGACATGATTATGTTTCCCCTGGTGACATTTGCCCACTAAAAACTAAACCCAAACCCACTAGCCTCCTTTCACAGAGGCCACAAGACAGACTAGTAATGAGTTGGATCAAAATGGGGAGTGCTTTGTATCCCACCCCCAGGCCCTGGCCTCCCTGTGTGTAACTGCTTTTGAAATATATTTGGTAACACACCGAATGTATTTAAAGGGATTGTGGAACTGGCCAATTTTCATGCTAATTAAAGTGCAGGAGATGGAAGTGAGCTGTTTGAAATACATTACAGCACCGAGGAAAACATATTGTGCGCTATCTCATATTTTTCAAGAGCCCATATTCAAATCCACTTTCAATCTGTGTGCACCGTGCTTCTGCTGCTGCCTGCGTTACCAATCCACAGGCAGCGTTCGTCCTGCCCCTGCGCTGGCCCAGCCTTTGGTATGGGATGGACCTGGATGCAGAATCTGTCCCTGGGGACAGAGCAAACTAGGTCAGTGGCTTGGAAGGCACCAGAGTGCCGGGCTCCCACATGGAGGGAGGTGGGGAAGGGAGATTACTAATCTCCACAGACAGTATAGCCAAAGGGGACATTATTTAAATTTCCCACAGCGGATGCTTGCAGAGGAGAGAGCCCAGGCTCACAAAGGTGTTTCTCTTGCAAGGAATGGGGGAAGTGTGAGGTTCAGTTAAGTGTTTGGGGGAAGGGAAATCTCACGCAGGAAGGCATTTGCGGAGCTTGTGAGCATCCTTTCTTTGCTTCCCTGGATAGCTAGTTGGTCAGGCCACACACACTGTCCCAGGTAGACAAAAGCTAGACCAGCATCTCTGAGCAAGGGGCATAGGTGTAGCTTTGACCTGGATTTCAGCCACTCAGGCTGCATGAGCTGCTTCACAAATACAGAGCAATTTTCTTACCTGACAGGTCAGCTGAGACCAATTGTTTTGTCCGATTTGCCCAGATAAGTTTAGAAACCCATTTTTGGGGGCAAATTAAATGCTGCCCTTTTGTTTATACACAATTCCTTCCTCTACAGGAAGAGACCCCTTCAGAGTGCACATTCATGTATATGAGCTAGTTTCAGTGACTGGCTTGAGAAAAATCTGTGTGTGTAAATTGATGGGAACATCCTTGTGTACTTCCCAAGACATGTCCAACAGCCCTCTGGTTCATCTCTGCATGTAGCTTGGCCTCCCTGCAGATGGTGGCTGGAAGAGGGGATGATGTCTCTAGGCACACCCCCCCATTCCCCCAGGAAGACTGCAGAGAGAAGGATCTATTTCTATGTAGACACACCATAGCTATAGGCCTCCTGTCTATGCATGACTGCTTGTGTGTAGGAATTACTTGGTTGTTTTCCTTCTGGGTTCATCTCCTTGCCCTCTCTCACTGTGCTTTGGATACAGGGGCTGCAAGGATATTTGTCCCTGGGGCTGAGAGCTACCAGGCTGCACTGTCAAGTGCTGAGCAGTATTTCTTCACCCTCAGGAAGAAATCTGCTTCTTTAAATATTTGTCTGACTCCTTGACAGTTTTTTGACAGAACATCCACGTCCCTGTTTACAGTAGCATTCAGTGGCAGAAGACATCTCTATCAGGGCACCCTCTCCTTTGCAAGCAAAGCCCTATTCCTGGTTGGCAACAGATCTTCCTTCCCTGTTTCAGTTCGTATTTGAGTTGTGTCCCCTATGAGGGCCTCATTTCCCAAGCCAGAATTTGGAGAGACAGCTTCCCTGGGGCTGATACACAGATTGCAAAGGTTAGGGAGCAGCAGGTGAGATGGTAAAAAAGAGAGGTTCTTCCCACTTCGGTTCCATCAAAGGACGGAGGTGGTGGAATAACAGCAAAAAGAGCAAATCCTTGTTCTTGTGAAATAAAGGCAAGTGTCTCTCTTAAATGTTAATTGAGAAGTTTTCCTTCCTTCAGAGTCTGGCAAGTGATGTGTGTGGGGGTGGGAGGAAGACCGGAATTACCTAGCAATATCTGGGAACACCCTGCAATCCAGGGATCACGTGGCTTTGGAAGTGACAGCAGCTCTTAGGAGGTATCTGAAGTAAGCCAAGATGACATGTGGGAGTAGGGGAATTAGCCAGCTCTGCCTGATGCCATTTCAGCTTTCTGGTGTCAGGTCCAGCTGAAGTCCTTGCCTTTGGAGAGAAGCCATCACCAGTCCATTAGATCAGTTTCTGACTTAGCTCTATCAAGGCGATGTGGCTGACTGGTCAGTGCAGTAACAAATTTGAAGAGAGATATCTGAATTAAGTCATCCCTAAAGAGTATCTGAAAGAATAGCCTGGTTTCATGAGCTTGTGGTAGACTAAGCCTTTTAATAAGAACAATATCTAGATTGTCTTTGTGACATTGGAATCCACTGAGTGCTTAAACCCTGCTCTACTGGTGCCTGGCAGTTTACAGCGTGAGTGGTAAATAAGAGCGCTTGCAGGAATGAAGAGCTTGATTAATAGATGATTCCCATTGGAGCATGGGCCAGAATATAACAGGGTTGGCAGGGACAGGCTGTGCCTCAGATTCACTTTGAAGTCAGTGGTGTGGTGCTGCCAAGATTTCTTCTGCAGTGTCTTCACCGTGCAAAGGAGAGCATGACCTTTGCTGATGCTGGTGGTATTCATCTTCCTTTGTCCTGCTCAAAGACAAAGTTGAGAAGAACCATCTCTCTATGGTAAACTGAACAGTTTACAAGATCCTCCGTGTTCCAAAGATGATGAGAAAGTTAGGAGTGCCAGAGTCTCAGGAACCTCAAGACAGCTATTCCCAGGTCTTCATGCTCTTTACGATGCTCAGATTAGGAGCACAAATAGTTTTGCCTCGAAAAGCTGTCTCTCTGGCAGAACCACAGATACTTGTGTTCAGAGGCAGCACTGTGTGCTGTCACCCAAAGGAGAGAGGGATGCTCTCCTACAGCATTTCTGGAAGGCACTGCCATTGTTCAGAGTGCAAGTGGGCTGAGGAGCTTAACAGATGGCTGCAGTGAGACATGGACTCTCTACAGATGGTAAATTCATTCCCTCCGAGATCAGTGGTGGGCTGGATGACAGCCCAATATGGTTGCAGACTCCAAAAGCCTGTATTACCCCCACACACCCTGTTATCATGACATTTTCCTCTTTGGAGAAGGCAAAGGGATTTAGACAGACAGACACAGACATATACATGGGTAGGGAGAAACCAGAGAAAATGGCAGATGGCATAGAAACAGGTATGTATCTCTCTGAGAGGCTGTCAGCATGGGAAGAGAGGGCAGATCAGTTATTGCTCACTAGCTCCCCTTGTAGACATCCCTTCCAGTTCATGGACATCCATAGGATGGGACACCTTGGTTTTCAAAACATATTTTTTATGAGCACCAGATCCCAGTAAGTAAAATCACCAAGGATGGCATCTCTGAGAAAATCTCCCAAGAAGTCCTTGTCTTGAAGGATTTTTTCTTTGAGACCATGGCCACATTTTTAAACACTGGCCAATACTCATTAGAATGATCTCCTGGTTGGATTTTTTGCTACTAGCTGTTAAAAGTCTGGAAGCCTTTACCAGACTTAATGAAATCAGTGGAATTAGACAGCAAAAGACTTCCTGCTGTGAGCATCCTCAGAGCTGAATGGATCCCCACCTTACCCCTCTCATCCTGAAACAGAACATCAAATTTCCCATCAAATAAGAAGTTTATCAAGTTTTATCAAGGGAAATTGGTTGCTTTCTTAACTTTTTAAAAGCGAAAACAGAAAGTATTTCAAGCCAGAAATAGCATATCAGAGAGTTTAAATTCTTTCGAATATGTTTTTCTTTTTGCAATCAGGTCATCTTTTGAAGCCAATCCTCCTCCAGGTGATATTTCAGCACTGCAACACTGCAAGATGTCACTGAGTCCAGGGTTTAGGAAACCACATCCTCATTCATTTCAGGATGATCTTGGGCTATTTAATGATTGTGGTGGATAATACCAGGAAGCTGTCTGGAAACGCTCAGCTCGGATGCAGTTCCAGGTTCCACAGCGAACATGTAGGTCACAGAATTATCTCAGCAGTCAGCATCCATTGACTCATAGGAAACCTGACTCGCAGCCATTCATGTTAAATGGTATTGACAAAAGTTCCTTTTATTTCTGTATTTCCCTATAAGCTTATAAAATGATACCCACAGGGACTAATGCCATATTATCTCAGGAACAAGCTTAACTTCAGCAGGCTGGTATTCAGCAAACCACCAAAACTGGGGGAAGGTCTGGATTAGAACGCATCTCCTGATAGCTCCTCTGCCCACAGCCCCAGGGCTTACAGGCTGAGCAGCACATCCCTGAAATTCACTTCCTTCCAGTTTAACAGAGAGTCTGAAAGGAAGCTTCACAAGAGCAGCTATTCCAAAAGACACTGCTGTTACTTCTGGTGGCAGAATAGATCTTGTGATTCAGCATCCAACACCTTCTCTGGAAGCTCTGAAGCAACTCTAGAAATAGTCCCTTTCAAAAAAGAAGAAAAAGAAAAAAAGGAGAAAAAAAGGAGAAAAAAAGGAGAAAAAAAGGGAGAAAAAAAGGAGAAAAAAAGGAGAAAAAAGGAGAAAAAAAGGAGAAAAAAAAGGAGAAAAAAAAGGAGAAGAAAAGGAGAAAAAAAGAGAAAAAAAGGAGAAAAAAAGGAGAAAAAAGGGAGAAAAAAAAGAGAAGAAAAGGAGAAAAAAAGGAGAAAAAAAAGGAGAAAAAAAGGAGAAAAAAAAAGGAGAAAAAAAAGGAGAAGAAAAGGAGAAAAAAGGAGGAAAAAGGAGGAAAAAATGAGAAAAAAGGGAGAAGAAAAGGAGAAAAAAAGGAGAAAAAAAGGAGAAAAAAAAGGAGAAAAAAAGGAGAAGAAAAGGAGAAAAAAAGAGAAAAAAAGGAGAAAAAAGGAGAAAAAAAAAGGAGAAAAAAAGGAGAAAAAAAGGAGAAAAAAAAGGAGAAAAAAAGGAGAAAAAAAAGGAGAAAGAAAAGGAGAAGAAAAGGAGAAAAAAAGGAGAAAAAAAGGAGGAAAAAAAAGGAGAAAAAAGGGAGAAAAAAAGGAGAAAAAAAGGAGAAAAAAAAGGAGAAAAAAAAAGGAGAAAAAAAGGAGAAGAAAAGGAGAAAAAAAGAGAAAAAAAGGAGAAAAAAAGGAGAAAAAAGGAGAAAAAAGGAGGAAAAAGGAGGAAAAAAGGAGGAAAAAAGG
Source organism: Strix aluco (assembly GCF_031877795.1). Taxonomy (NCBI): domain Eukaryota; kingdom Metazoa; phylum Chordata; class Aves; order Strigiformes; family Strigidae; genus Strix; species Strix aluco. The sequence goes on from NC_133932.1 coordinate 4,243,699, forward strand.
AGGAAAAAAGGAGGAAAGAAGGAGGAAAAAAGGAGGAAAAAAGGAGGAAAAAAGGAGGAAAAAAGGAGGAAAGAAGGAGGAAAAAAGGAGGAAAAAAGGAGGAAAAAAGGAGGAAAGAAGGAGGAAAGAAGGAGGAAAAAAGGAGGAAAAAAGGAGAAAAAAGGAGAAAAAAAGGAGAAAAAAGGAGAAAAAAGGAGAAAAAAAGGAGGAAAAAAGGAGGAAAAAAGGAGGAAAAAAGGAGGAAAAAAGGAGGAAAAAAGGAGGAAAAAAGGAGGAAAAAAGGAGGAAAAAAGGAGGAAAGAAGGAGGAAAGAAGGAGGAAAGAAGGAGGAAAAAAGGAGGAAAAAAGGAGGAAAAAAGGAGGAAAAAAGGAGGAAAAAAGGAGGAAAGAAGGAGGAAAGAAGGAGGAAAAAAGGAGGAAAAAGGGAGGAAAAAGGGAGGAAAAAAGGAGGAAAAAAGGAGGAAAAAAGGAGAAAAAAGGAGAAAAAAGGAGAAAAAAAAGGAGAAGAAAAGGAGAAAAAAAGGAGAAAAAAAGGAGAAAAAAGGAGAAAAAAGGAGAAAAAAAGGAGAAAAAAAGGAGGAAAAAAGGAGGAAAAAAGGAGGAAAAAAGGAGGAAAAAAGGAGGAAAAAAGGAGGAAAGAAGGAGGAAAAAAGGAGGAAAAAAGGAGGAAAGAAGGAGGAAAAAAGGAGGAAAAAAGGAGGAAAAAAGGAGGAAAGAAGGAGGAAAAAAGGAGGAAAAAAGGAGGAAAAAAGGAGGAAAGAAGGAGGAAAAAAGGAGGAAAGAAGGAGGAAAAAAGGAGGAAAAAAGGAGGAAAAAAGGAGGAAAAAAGGAGGAAAAAAAGGAGGAAAAAAGGAGGAAAAAAAGGAGGAAAAAGGAGAAAAAAGGAGAAAAAAGGAGAAAAAAAGGAGAAAAAAAGGAGAAAAAGGAGAAAAGGAGAAAGAGAAGTCATTTGAGACATGCAAGTGGATTTGTAGATCTGAAAAAAATACAGAGGATATGCCTTGCCAAATATAAACTTGCTGGTGCAAAGATCTTAGTCTAAAGTTGATGGAAAGGTCCCTTGTGTTACATTGCTTCCTTGCATTAAAGTGGTGTTAGAACACCTTGCAGGATCAAGCACAATATGAATGGTAAATCCTAGAGCTATATATATAAGTATGGAAATACCACAGTGGTAATACTGTTCCCAGGATGCTATATTTTGGGGAGAAATGCCAATGTAGCAGTGCAAGTTGATCCCCAGTGGCTTTGCCAAGAGGTTCTGGCATTATTCCAGAGGTATTACTTTTAGCTTGGTCTCTCAAGTCTGCTAAATACTTCTCAATATGAAAAACATAGTACCATGATGTTAAGATGCTAATACCACGTGAAGAGACAGTGGGGCAGGGAACTCTGAAGCAGAGAGAGCAGAGAACTCCCCAGCCGTGCTCCTTTACTCCTCCCCAGCCCTTTTGTTCCAGGGTATTTCCCCCCACTTTCCAAGGTTCATCTTCAGAGCCGCCAGGCTCTGGAGCCGCTGCAGCAAAGCATGCTGTTGTACAGCCACTAGCCCCTTGCTGTTCTCAGGGAAAACCCTCCTCCCCAAGGACTGCTTCATTTATTTCATTTGTCTCCTTTCCATCTCCCACCCTCTTCTCAGGGGAATACAACCCAGGCAGATAAGCTAATGAGACAATTAGCTCTTCACTCCCTGATTGAAGGGCCCTTTATTTCCCTAACCAGCCAAGCCAATTCTCAACATCGTGAGTGCTTGACTTTATTTCTGCAATGTGATTCATCTTCTTTCTTGCTCATATATAAACCTACCGTAAAAGAATATTATTAATGTTGCCAAGTCAAGCAATTGCTTGTTAGCAAACACTTAGACCTAAGCCTGTTTGGGGAGCCTTAATTCACCCTCTTCCTCTTCCCACCTCCCCACAATTCACCTTGCATGTGCATTTTACCAAGGCCTATAATAACCTTATCCTACAGCAGTGTACAGAGAGCCCATTCCACACTCAGCACACATATTGGGCAGTGATCTATGAGGACCCATGAGCTAGTCACTATTTTATTTTTCAGTGATACACTGGTTTGCCTCTCAACTTTACTTGCCACCTACCTGCTATCGCCTGCCTACAAAAGATTATTGCAAGGCAGCACACAAAGGCTGGGTACAGCCACAATACAAGAATCATAGTGAAGTGTAACCCAGCATGCCAAAATCACATCTTAAAAAAACACAGCACCTGCTGGAAGTGTTCACTGCAAACTCTGGCAGAAGGAGAAGATGGAGATCTGAGAGAAATTTAAGAGCTTCTCCTGTTTCCCTTCAGCCCAAAGACCCTACCTCCCAGGTGATCAGTCAGCAGCCTTTACACTTCTCCTCCATGTTCTTCTACCTTCAGGCAGGTATGGAAAGGAGATGGCTCAGGAAGGACTGCTCTATCTGCACCCTGGCTGGCAAGGGAGGCAGCGTGCCCTGCCCCTCCTCTGACCCCGTGCCATGGAGAGAGGAGAAGCCTTTCAGAGACTTAGCTCCTCTGAGGTCCTAATCTGAGATGCAGACCCAAGGTATTTGGCTAGATTTGGGCTCTATATGTGGGGAAGTGCAACAGTGGACTTTAAGAGGCCTGCAAGATCTGCTCAGTAGCAGCACAAGGTCCCTGTTTTCCTCTTATGCCCCTTCCATCCACTCCCACTGAGCCGTATAACCAATTATGACCATGTCACACAGTACTATGGAAGTTCAGTTGTCAGAGTATTAGCTACTCATTGGCCTTTCTTTGGCAGCACCCTGCCCACCAGCCTGGGATCAGAGGGCTCTTTTAGTTGCTCCTGTTTCTATACCAAGTGGAAGAGAGACAAATGGCACCTATGCCTGAAGCATCACTGTTAAGTGTTGGGTCAGTGTTCAATGTTGGTGGCTGACTGCATCCTTCAGGCCCATGAGATGTTTTCCAGTATTACATGATGTGTGCTCTATTCAACACTTGCTATTGCATGCTTGATAATTTAATCTGTCATAACTCTTGTTGATTCCTTGATAGAATGTCCCCCCAGATCCCAGTAAGAGCTTGCAGCATGGCCTCAGAGACACATCTGCCTGAAAGCATTCATGTCCTCTCCCCCTTTTCATGCAGTTGCTTCTAGGGAAGGTTGCAAAGGGAAGGAAAGGATGGAAGGCAGTGTCAAAGTTCTTGTTAGATTCATCTTTTGCTTAGTCAAATCTAAAAGGGGCCCTGTATCCAGGATAACCTGAATGCTACAGATTATTTTAGCCCCAGCCTTCTTCCTTGCTCCTTGTTCCTTTAAACATTCCTGAGAACTCACAAACGTCCTGCTGCAAGGCAAAGAAGTCTCCTGCACACCCACACAGAAATAACTGTCAGATTTATGACGCATCACTCTTTTCAGACTTATCAGCATTTTTGCCCAAAAATTTCTATTCAGGCAGCATTTGAATGCTTTGTGCATTTATCCAGAGTTTACAAATGCATGAAAAGTTAGAGAAGGAGCAGGTCGACAGGTCGTGCACCCTAGCCCTGACAACTCATAGAAGAAGGCTCAATGCAAAATACACCCGCATTGTTTCTACTTGGTATCTCCCAGACATTAGGTGGCAAGCCTAGCTACTGCACCACTGAACCTCTTTTCTTTAAATGCATGCTTGTGTATATTAACTCGCTTCAGCATTGCAGAAGGCCAATAGATGCAGATGGACTTTTGTTGCAAAGCTTCCAAGAACTGGTAACTCATAACCGTGCAGTACTTTAAACATTTGATTTTAAAGACCTAAAGGGGTGGAAAAGAGCTCTTGGACTCATAAAAGTACAGTATATTTGCAGATAGGTTCAGCAGCCCCTGCCCAGACAGGATTATAGGAAATAAAGACCAAAAGTTTGCAGAAACAGTGAGATGGGTTTGGAGAAAACGTCTGCTCTCTTCCAGTGTTCGATAGAGGCAGCACAGCAAGCAGAGAGTTAAGGCTTTTCCCCTGCTACACTGCAGCAAAAATGAGAGATTTAAATAGACTGAAAATGTAAATCCAACATTTACTCCATAGACAGAGTGAGGCAGAGCGGAGGGGAGGGGAGTGAGGGAGGATAGATGATCATTGGATGTGTGAGAAGAGAGATGCATCACATAGTATATATTTTATATGTATTAATATTCATACCAGTTCTTTCCTTTCTCCCTCCAGGCTCTGTCTGCTGCTTCAGTTCATCCATCCAGCTTCAAGAGGGAGATGGATCTTTCAGCCCTTTCCTGCAACTCTAAGCTAGAATCTAAGTGTCAAAGTAGCACGTGGTTCCCTTCTTAGCAACGTTGCAGGAAGGTGTTGTAGGGACATCTACAGTCACAGGTCCTCCTAAGAGAAAGCAGAGCTTGCAAGAGAGCTTGTCCCATGCTCCCTGGGAAGATCAGAGATGTGCTTGAGCTGTGACATTCAGGAAGAGGAAGCACAGAGAGCGACACAAGTTCTTCCTGAGTCCAGAGGGAGCACTACTGCTTTTAGGGATGCACAGAGATTTAAGAACTGCTGCCCTGCATCTGAGGGTCTGAAACAACTCGTGGGGCAGAGTCAGCATGTGCAAAGTCTTCAGATATGGAATTGGGGAATAGAGATAACCATACCTTTGGAAAGAGGATGTGCTCTGCGACTGTGGAGTGGTGGTAGTCAAGTCCTGTAAAAATACAGGATTGTCTTCTGTTGGTCTGGAAACAAGGAAAGTGCCAGTGTTGAGGAAGGATGGAGTCAGGGGGCTGGGACACTTGGTTGGGTCTAAAAAGACATCCAGCCTAGAGGCAACAGCATCAAGATCAAGAAGTAATATACAGGTAATAGTGCATGAGAAAAGGGTTTCAATTTGCTGAAAAGAAGATGAGGCCGAAGTTTATGCTTAAAGGCTGCTGCAGTATTTTCATTCCAACACTACTGAAGATTGTCATGAAAAAATCCATTTTCCGAACTGTGTTCAGAAGCGAGACAGTAGCAGTCCTGGAAGACTGATGTTTCCCTCAAGACTCAAGTGCTTCAAACTAAGAAAACTTGATGGCAGTGCTTAAAAAGCACTATGTGCCCCAAACAAGCGTCACAGCAGAGAAATAAATTGCTCTTAACCAAGCCACGGAAAGGTGAGACTTAACAGCTTTCTCGCTGGTCTTGCAAAGCTCTTCTACCTGTCATATTGGTATTTATGCCTAAGGACTCTCTTGGGAATTCTTGCTTTCTATTCGGGAATCAAAAAGTCTGGACTTTGATGAGGAAAAAGCTGACGAATATTTTTCACAGGGAGCAATTTAACCCAGAGGAAGAGACAGGTATTGCATGAAGTCCAGCACATATGTGTGTGGAGTCCAACACTGAGGGGCAGCCCTTCTGGAAGGCATCTCCATGTGTTGAGTGGAAGCAGACGGGCACCATGGTCTGGAGTTGCTCCTGAGAACACCAGGGAACCAGATTTAGAGGCATGACATGAGCTGTACCTGTGTTCGCCCAGCTGAGCGCAGAAGGTTTGGGCATGCAGTATGTATTTGCATTGTTCTAAAACGCAGTGAAAGGAAAAGCTATTTTGTATTTGTAAGGAGGAGGATACCCTCCCTTTTTCTTAGCAAACATTGACGCATTTGTGTACTACAAAGGATTGGTCTTCCACTGTGGAACAGCTCCTCTGAATTTTGGGATGCAGAAGCTGGATTTCAGTAATCTGGAATGGGTAAAAATCAGTGCAACTATTTATCTTTGGACACAGCAACTGACAGATGTATCCTTATTTTTTTGGAAAAGTGTACAGAAGATTTACCATCTTTCCTCCCACAGAAACTGACAGTGTTCACAAAATTAGCATCCAGGAGATAAAAGTTCAGACCACAACCGGCTGCCAATTCACATAGCACAATTTAAGTCGGTGCCACTTTACAGGAAAGCTTTTACAGGAAGTGCTCAGGAAGGTTTTTGATCTATGGATGTAAAGTAAGTACTTTTTACCCTTGCCATTATTTGGTACAGAAGGAAGAGATTTTTAGTGTACCATGGAAACACAGATTTGTCAGTGTCGTTTGTATTACAGTCACATCCAGGGCCTCCCACTGTGATAGATGCTGAATAAACATGCAAGTGAGAAGTCCACACCACCTAACAAAGATATCCAAAAGGAAAGAAATTAAACTGCTTGTCCAAGATCATGAAGCAAAGCAGAAACAGAAAACAGCACAGACTTCTTAGTCACGTATACTACTTTGTTTGTGGAAAGCGTGTATTTACTGAGGTTATAACTTCTTCACAGATGCATGCCTTCAGACAAAGGCACTCTCCTTTTGCCACTAGTGTCAACCAGAGATGTATTTCCCAGTTACTTCATTCCTCCCGATGGATCCCTTCAGCAGTGTCATTCTCACCTATAACTCCTCGACTTCATCCTAATTTAAACATATGAAATCTGAGCTGGGTACAAAGTCTCTCTTGCAGCCCCAGAACACCACGTTCACACATTTCATGAGGATTACCAAAGTCTGGTTTCCTCTGGGCTATGCTCAGCTGCAAGCAGCTTCTCTGACTTTTAGTAACACGTGCTTCACATTGCAGCCTTTGTATCAAAAGAAAGCAAAACATTTTTTCTCTCCGTACTGTTTTGCTAAAATTGGACTAGTTCAAATGTTCTTGGTGAATGAAAGGAAGGAAAGGGTTCTGCAAGCAGAGGATGCTCCGTTTGTCTTATATTCTAAGCATGCAAGATAAATGTCGTGCTGATTAATTTTTTTCCTCAGCCCAAAATGAATAGGAATTTAATTCTCACATTAAATTGGAGAATTTAAAAACCCAAAATGAGTATTTTATTTTAATCACTTTTAAAATCTGTATGAAAAAAATCAGTCCTTCGCTGTAGTTAGCATACCTTTTTACCTCGACAAAAAGCTTCTAAAAGTCCTTTTGAAAACAAATTTTCCTTGAAATTTCTAAACATACCAAACCAATCCCTCAGGCAAAATTTTTTTCCAAGTTGGTATTTTCCAGTGGAAAAAGATTCCCGTTCTAACCTTCCATTAATAAAATTTCTAGCTTGGCTGAGCACTCTTAGCTATGTCGCAAGTGAACAGCTCGCTTTGGAAATCATTAATCCAGGCCTGATGTGCACTGGCTTCTTTGCAGCCTATGGCTGACCACTGGAGCAGACTGTGCCAGGAAAGAAGGTGTACCTGTATCTTTTTGCTGCTGCTGAGCTGCGTGGTTTCAGTGGGCATGTTGGCAGGGGGACGCGAGAGCAGGGAAGGGCAGAGCATGCGTGCTTGGGGAAGAAGCACAGTTGAGTAGGTCATATGAACGTGTGGGCTGGTGGACAGGGTGACTGAAGGTAAGCTGAAAATGATGCTGATGAAATTATGGCTAGTGGAAAATGCTTCTGAGATACAGCTTGCAGCTCTATGGCTGGATTCCTATTCGCAATTCCTCACTCCCCTAGTGTTTGTGAAGTAAAAATCAGCTTTCCTGAGATGCTGGTGCTTGCGGTTCATTTTGAGTTCACTAGTTTAGGGCAGTCAACACTTCTGGAAAACATGGCTACTAATAGATTCAAACATAAACGAAAATAAAATCTTATTCTTTAAATCTGTGGCAAGCTTGATTTTTAAAATAGTCCTTTAAAACGTATTCAGCCTCCTTTTAAAAAGTATTTCTCCCCTTGCGTAAGTCAGAAATAGCCAGATCAATTTTGTCAAAAAAATCCAACAACTCCTAAACAAATCCTTTGGGTTTAGACTAAGCGTGAGCAATTTCATCCTGAAAGAAGAATCACTGGGAGAGCTCAGAGGAAATGGAAGCAGAGGCTTGGACGCTGCAACTCTTTCAAGCTCTGTATTTGGTGTGTGCTGCTGGCAGAGGCACAAAGGAATCTGCAGCTGAATTGGCCCATTATCAAGGGATGGGATTTTGTTTCCAGAGTTGTCAGTACAACTAAAAAGAAGAAGACAGAGTGCCAGAAGCAAGCCTGCATGGGCGCACAGAGGGGCTGGCTCGCTCACCCCACCGCCAGCAGCTCCCCGGGGATGGGGACCGGCTGACCCTGAAGTCCTGGTTCGGCAGGGGTGCTTACCCCAGGGGTGCCTCCCCCTCTGCCACGAAGCACTGCATGCGCATGGTGAAAGGTCCAAGCCCACCGCCTGGATGGTTGCCTGTCACCAGACTCATTTTCTCCAAGAAGAACCTGCAAACTCCTGGTGTGAGGGGACACAGTTCAGGCTGCAGTAGCAGGGTTTTCCATTCCTTCCCTGCTCTCTGTACCTGACTGGCACGACTCATTCACAATACCTGTAAACAAACCACACTGCAGCACAGTTCAATTTTGTACTACACTGAATGATGGGTCTCCTGCAGATGGCCTAGTGATGTACTACAACTAGTGTTAAGCAAGTGACAGCAAGCAGCAAGACAGTGCCGTTGAAACCTCATACAAAGAATTACTTGAAGCCTTCATATATCAAGCAAACAAGAGAAGGGGGGAAGAGAGGGTTATCTGAGCAGGTGTTTTCAGATTAAGTTTGAAGGGAGATGGAAATGAGAGATTGCAAAGCAGTTAGCTCTCTGCAGCCGCAAGATTATGTGAATAGGTCTCTGCTTAGCACATGCCTCTCACTGTCCCGGTATGAAAGATTTCAAGTCCACGGAGATCTCGAAGGGACAGCTGCAGCCATCCGGCATCTCGTGTGCAAAGCCTGCTCTGTAACAGCCGATTCTTATCTCAGAAGCCCAGATAAATTTCCTCCCAGTTCTCCAGACTAGTGGATCTCGATTATCACAAACCCTATGGCTTTTCTCATAAGCTATGCTCTTACCTTTAAGCATGGCAGTATTTGTGTGAACTGCTGCTGGGCTACTGTCAAGAGTTAGATTGTTCAAACCTCTCCAGTATAAGCAAGTCCAGAAAGCTGCTCGGTGTTATAACAGGTTTGGAGCCAGCCCCCACTCCAACAAATCTGGACACCTCAGTTTTTCCTAGCCCCAAACTCCAGATCTGAGCATCAGAGGTTGCAACGAACTGAGCCATCCCATCCATGTTAAAACATTGCTCCAGAGAGAAATTCAGCACTTCTCTGAGGCCTTTTCAGCATTCATTGCAGGATTATTCTCTACATCCATAGCTTCAGGGACTGTAGGATGTGGAAGAGCTGATACTTGAATGAAGTGTTTAGTTTTGAGTGAACAAAAGGCTCATTTGCCTAAAGTGGGCGTGTTTGTGCTGCAGATAGTTTGAAGCCTTTGATGCAATGACTCGGGAACAACTTGTTCTGAAACCATTCACTTAGTGGAGGCACGTGGAAATTCAGCATCCATGCTCCCACTGTTTGCTGTTCTTCCCATGCAGCAGTGAGCACTAGCAAGAACTGGAAATACTGTTTAGTGTCTTGCTAGAGATCTCATTCCTCCAGGGAAATGGGTATATCTCCCTTTTCCTGCGTGTGTGCAGAGTACGGAAGGCAAAGGACCAGAACATCAGTGAATAGCCCCACACCATGTCACTGGGAAATAATCACATTTTCTGTGTCAGCCGCGAAATCTCTCTCCTCACAGTCACTGGAGGACAGAGAGGCAGGATCAGTGGGACTACAGGAGCCTCTCATTAGATTTAGAGGACTTCAGCAAAGCCCTGTTTACTGGCCAGTCCTCAGAGAGCTGGAGCGTTGGCGGTGGCCCATGCTGGGGTATCACCAGGCAGGCCCTCGTTCTTACACTGCAGAGGGGATGGAAAAGAGCTGAGGATATACTTGCATGGATTTCTTCTCTTTGTTGTGGAAGCTCAGAGGCACCAGTCCTCTCTGGGTACTTTCCAAAGAGCCTCTGTTTCCTTGTGGTGTGGACTGTGTGCTGCAGAAGTCCTCTCCTGTGTCTTTGCAACTCCTGAGCCATGACAGGGACCTGTGGGTGGGAGAGCAAATGAAGGCCTGTGCAGTATATGAGAAGGAGTGGCTGGGCTCCGCAGAACTTCTCTGACATGAGAGGAGGGACATGGCACGAGAGATTGGAGTTGCACCCTCCCTTCCTGCCTCTCCATGGGACACTCTGTCAGTCAGGGTGAATGGAAGAAGAGATCACCAACAGCCTTTGCATCTAGTATACATTTGACCCTCCAAGAGGGGAGAGCTGTGGAAGATGCTCAGTGATTCACAGAGTTGCATGTGGTAATGACGAGGGAGGCGGTGGCCAATCTTCCGCATTTGCCCTTTTTACAACATGAAACAAATTTGTGCTGATTTAAGATCAACAGGAGACAGTGATGAGAGACCTGGCTGCCCTGGAAGCACTCTCACTTTGCCTAGACCACTCAGGGAGCACAGCACAGAAGGCACACAGTAAGTCACTGCAGATTACAGGCTAATAATATGACACCTTGTGTGTTGTCAACTATATTGCCACCGCCTGCCCTTAGGCAGAGGCGGCAGACATAACCGTATATGCATCTAGCAAGTACACCAACTGTCCTCTGCTATCAAGGACAGGCGGCAGAACTAAGCATCTCCATTCCCAGCTCAGATAAATTGGATCAACTCCCCTCTGCTGCTGCTGGCTTTTGCTTACAATATTAAGCTACTTTGGACCAGAGATCCATTCCCCCCTCCTCCCATATTGCTCCCACTGTTGCATCCATGGCAACATTAGGAGCTTAACTGCAGACAATTCAGCCAAGGCCACCAGCTACTTCAAAGCACACTCCTCAGCTTGAGGATTCTTGTTTATTTTAGAGTTCCCACTGCTGCTATCATCAATGGGACATCATGAGTATGGACAACAGAGAGCACAAGGAACAAAGGGCCTGATACCATTCCTGTGTCAGTTTACTGCTAGTCTGCAGCCTGAAGGCAAACCATTATTTCATCAAGGAGGAAGAGCACAAGAAGCAGCAGCGTTCCCTTACACACACTCCTTTTGGCAGGAAATTCGAAAGAGTAGGAAAAGATGGGGTCATGAGCGAAAGTCTGGTGGAACAGATAAGAGGAAGAAGTCAAAAGCTTGAGTAATTTCATACAAACAGGCCAGGCTTGCTCCCAACCATGCAAATGAATGTAAGGAGTATCTCAGTAGCAAAGCATTAACTCTTTAGCCATTAGTTACCATCGTGCCAGCCTGCATGGCTCCCAGCCACCTTCAGTGAGGAATTATGCTTACAGAATTTTCTTTTCAGGTGAAATGAGATGCTCTCAAGTGTAGGTAACTGTCGCAAGCCCAAATCTTTAATACCCTTTTACAACACCAGGCATCTTCTGTATGTATGATATCAGTGCAAGACAGTGAATAGTACAGGATTATATGCCGCAGAAGGACTCCAAATCATTCACATCCTGCAAACAAAGACAAAGAGGCACCAGAAACCAAACTCAGAAACATCCACAAGAATTAGTATTTCCTTAGTATACTACCCTATGCACTAATAGCCCTGAAGTATAACTCCCATTCCCCTCAAAAATATGTAAAGAAAACATGGAACCAAGGGTTTGCAACAGCTAGACACATGAAGTGTAGAGGTCTCCAACAAATATTTTCAATATCTTGCAGTAGATGTGTGACCCCTGTGTAGCAGCAAGTCTATTGATACAGGCTTGCATTTCCCAGTCACTTTTTGCAAATCTTTCAAATATAGTTCACAGATCTCCAGCACTGAGTTTTTTCAGGCCAAGATCTCCCCAAGGCACCTCCCCAGGGCATCATCCTAAAAATCCAACTCACCCAACACGGCAAAAAGAGAAAAGGGGTGAAAAAAAGCCGCTCCTAGGCCCTGTCAGCGAGTTGGATTAAATCTTTATTTCAGCCTCTAATTATTACTTCAGCTCTGAAGCAAGACTCTAAGAACCAAAAATTTTTTTTCCAGGAACATTCATGCGCTCCAAATAAGCCAGGAAAACTGAAAGTTAACTGAAAAGCCAAGGAGAAAAATTAAAAAAAAAAAAAAAAAGCCCTTTTCTTTTTCAGGAGAAGCACAGATTAAACGCAGTAAGTACGGTTCAGTAAAGTCTCCCTTCAGACCCCTTCCAGAAATTAGCATATCTGACACTGCAGTCTTCACATCACTAGTTTTAACTCCAGGTTTACACCTGTGCTGTCACAATTATTTCCATGAATGTGTCAAAATCCACAGTGAAATAGCTGAGGTTCCATACCTTCTCTATTTTTAGAAGCCCAAGCCTTGTAGACATTTTTCTGTTGATTAGAGGTTTCCCTGTTCAGTTCATTGATCACAAGGGCCATTTACAAGACTCTGAGATATCTAAAGCTGATTTCAAGTCCACAAAGTGCTATCATGTTCTGAGGTGAGATTTCACATTGATTCTGAATACAGATAAGATGCTCTGGGAACAGACACAAGGAGAAAAGTAACTTGTCTAGATAGACTTGTCATCGAGTGCAAACCTAACCAGAGTCCTGAGCCAACCTTTGAGAATGTGTCTGACTTACACCATTGAGCCAGGCAGTCACTCCCAATAAAATCAGACTAATTGTTAAAATCAGGACCTTGACTGTAAACCCTTTGAAGCCCAAAGCCACTAAGAGGTGACCTTGAGAAGAATTTGTACATTCTTTGGTTTTGCAAATGCCTGATAGACCACAAAAGCAAAAAGACTGTTTTGTACTGACTCGTAGGTCACCGTTACACTAGTGAACTACAAAGCTCACAGCCCAGGGCATGTGGTGGCTGAAGGTGCTGAACTGTTAGTGTGCTCTGGGATCACCTTCCCCTCAGGCTGGGGACTGTCCCCAAGCAGCAGGTTGGAGGCAGTCACCCTACTCTGTATGAAAGCTGTCCTTGTGTCACGTCCCGCTCAGACGAGGGAGACAAGTGACTCAGATTCGCAAATCCCCAATGGAGCGGACAACAAGTCTCCAAGTCTAAACATTTATTAATTACTCACAATGTACTAATTGAACACACGATAGTTGGCTAAGTATATAGCAAGTTGTGGCAAGCAATATAATATGCCTTGCATTTCTTAATAGGAAAGGGAAAAGAGGGAGGTAGAGGGAATGGGGAAATACAGATCACCGGTCTGGGTTTCTGCGCTGATCCTGCCGACGAGGGTTCCAGGAGGCACAGGAGACATACGTCTTTTTTGCTGGCATCCGTCTTCTTCGCTTCACTGCACTCTCTCTCGGGCCCCGCCCCCCCCCCCCCCCCTTCTTGATTTATACCCACTTTCCTTGGGTACGTCCCCTAGTTCAACCCACATACCTACGTATCCCATGTACGGGGAGGGGTAAGGTGTTTCATGGGATGATGTAATTAGCATGATCATGTTAGCCCTCGTTAGCATATTGAGGAGTGTTAACTTTAATATGCATTTGTGGATAATGAAGCAAAGGTCATTCACCGGACAGATGGCCCTTGAAGTTTTGGCCAGGTGCACCAGAGCAGAGCTGTCCTGTCTTCACAGGGCTCCCTCCTCCAGCCCCATCTTGTGTTATTCGGGCAGCCTTGTCAGCTTCGACCTCCACAGAATGCACCTTGTGACTCATAGTTTTGTCTTGTGAGTGTTTGAGGCATTTCTTTGATCAGCCTCAACTTTTGCTTTCTCAGGCTGTTTTTCGTAGTTTCTTGCAGGCCTGGTTTCTCGTCTCTCACACCTTGCCATATCAGATGATGTCAGAGGGGACTCTTTGCTCCTCTTTTATTTTCCCTATCCTACTTACAAATAATAATTTAAAAAATGAAAACATCATCCTAGTATCCCTTCCAAGATATACCAAAGCGATTTTTTTTGGTTTGAGTCCTCTTTTTTCATATTTTCTTCTGTAAGTGTTGGCAATACTTGAAGGTAGAACTAAATCCTCAGACAAGTTCTAAGCAAACCTAAAGCGTTAAACCCCAAATATTACAGCTCCATCTTGATTTGGTGCTAACTCACAGACATTTCCTATGCATAGCCTGTAACTGAAGATATTGAGCTCTTTTATTGTTATTAATTTTAATGATAGTTTAGGGGATTACTAATGGGATAGTAGAGATAGTAGAGCCTTTTCATAGCCTGGGCACAATCCACACTTGGTACAGAAGTGGCTGAAAGTCACTAAAGTCCAGTATCTAGAAGGAGAACACAGCAGAGTTAGAAAAGATATGATAAGGGATCACCCACAAAGCTCAAAATCCATCTCGCCTTTTTTTCTCCGTCACATCTCCATAAGGAGCCATGCCAGAATACAGAGATTGGAATCACAGCCTTGATCATAAATAACCTTTGAGACTCTTGCCATAAATAACTTTTGAGATTCTTGCCATTCACTTTCTCATTTATACCTCACAGCTGAAAGATCATACTGTATAGTGCTCCTGATAGACCCCCCTTCCCCAAACTCAAGGCCATGCCAAACACCCACAGAGGGAAATATAACTGAGAAAAATACAAGCCCAAAGCACCCCTCTTCTCTGTTAGCTGTTTTTGTCAGTACCTACTGGAAAACATCATGGCTGGGACAGCAGCTACCTACAGAAGCCCACGTGTACTCTTGGAGACTTCTGTCTGCTAAACCAGAAAGGTGACCTGACCATCAGAAAAAAAAATGATGCTAGAATAAACACAGTGTTATTTTTTGAGAGAAATTACATATCTGCTAGGCCTATTTCTCACCCTTTCCTGAAGAGCTCTCTCTGCCCCACTGCCTCCACAAGAAGGAGAAGTTTTCTTGAAGAGGCCAGCACCAAACTAATCTCACAGCCTCATTACTCTTTTCTTTCCACAGTTCAGTGGGCTCTGCACATACTGTCTTCCCGCAAAGCCCCCCCCTCAGACCCAATCAGTTCCTCAGAGGAAGAGGAACTCCTCCATACCCCTCCACACTCCCCACATCAGCTCTCTCCAGGTGGATCAAGGCTCCACTGGAGCTGGTTGCTTGGGCTCCCTTCCCTGCCTCCAAGGTGGCCATTCACTCTGTCACAAACCAGTCAGCTGAGCTGAAAAGCCTAAGTCCCCTCAAGAAAAACAAAAAAAGGCCTGTGGGCTCAGGCTGTGGAGGCTACACCTGCAGTGTAAATCTTCATCCCAGAACAGCTATGCTGGGAACTTCTTTTAGAAGACAGAACCAGTATCTTACTGCAGGATCCATGCCCGATTATTAACCTTGTAAATATTTCAGGTTACACAGTGTATTGTACCTTTAGTTTATTGATATGTCCATTGACTATTAAAATTAATTTTTCATTACACTAATTAATTACGATAGTGATTTGGCAATTATCTTCTGTAAAGTTTGGCTGAGATCAGTTGCAGCCTCTCTCAGTGCCTTTAAAATGTGCTCCAGATCCTTGCAGAATGCCAGATGAAAGATATGGCTTTATTAGACCAAAACTGGGATGCTGACAACTCTCCCAGGATATGTATTGACAGCCTTACTGTCTTAAAAGGTACAAACTGTATGGCACAGCATAAAAACCTTGGATGCAGGAGCAAAGAAAGATATGCATAGGTTTAACACATACCGCTATGCCCTTTTTGTATTCCCACAGAGGCTGGAATTCAGACAGAAATTTCATCACAGAATCTGTTTTATGGATGGTCTGGAGAATTCATGGAGGCATTTGTTCCAGAGACACGACTAAGTCCTTTCTTCGACTGGAGACAGCTTATGTCATGCACTGCGGAATACGGTTTACTAATCACCAGCGCTGGTTTGAATGGCTCCATGGATCAAAAATGACTTTACATAGTGGTGCCGAGCGCATTTGCCATTCTCCTGCATTGATCATTAGGACGCTTTTCTTGCGAGGATCATACTGGGAGTCATTTCTTTGATGTGTGCAAATGCAGGAAAGAGCTGAGGCTTTTACAGGAGCTGCTTGGCTACAGGTAAAGAATGGCGCAGCTTCGGGGAGGGCCATTGCAAGACAATTAGAGCCTGCTTGTTCTGCCTTCTTATTTACAGGATGAACATAGCTCATGTTGTTTTGGCAGGGAGGAGATTTTGTTTCTGTGCTTTGGAAAAGCTCATCCAAGTGCAGCCATATCACAGGTCCTTTCAGCAGGGAGCTGACTTTAAGCTCTGTCCTTTTGTCCCCCTGTCACCACCCCTTTCTTTTCTGCTCCCTTCACCCTCTCTTAAGGTAAGATAAAGCTGCGTCTTTGTGATGGTCAGTAGTCACTCTGAGACAAACTTCTAGTCATTGTGAAATCAGCGTGAGCATTTCCACCCACTGAAATTGGAAGAGGATTAGATTTCTATGCAGTCATCTCCATTGAACCATAACAGACATGGTCTGCTCATGTTCACCAGCTTCTCAAAAAACATGTGTAATAATTTGGCTGTCTGTGATTGCCTCATTCTCTTGCAAATGGCATGCCCTGGGGGGAATAGTGCCCTTCCTACTCCTGCTTACCTTTCTACAGTGTGGTCATAAAGAGGACTCTTGCTCTAGTTCTTGGAAGAACAGCCATTGACTTTAGTAAACTTTGGACCAAGTCCTCAGCCTGAGTTTTATTCCTGGCAGTGTCCACATTGCTTGTAAGCACTGGACAATGGATTAATTACGGACTAAGCACTGCACAGCCTTTGCAATGCTGCAGTCTTTAGACCTTCTGGGCAAATGTTCAGCACACTTGGAGGGTATTTATCTCCTTTCATGGCTGATCAACAGAGAGGACATGGCCAGTGAAGCAAGTTCATTGTTCTGTGCTCATGAGGTGGCTAAACATGAAATGTGTAGCTCCGTTCCTGGCTGATGACTGAGCTCCCCTGTCCGTAGCCAAATGATTCGCTGCATGTGCATACTGCACCACTCCTGTCCCTATGCCATCCTCCTCCTCAGTGTCCACCAGCATCATTCATCCTCAGTTTGCATGTCAACACACTCATGTGAAGTCCATGAATGAAAATACGCTTGGCTACGCTGAATCAAAGGATTGGCCACGTATGCAGGAAAAGGACACAACAGAAAACTGTGGTGAAGTTAACCTTGGATTGAGCTATCTGAGTTTCTGGCTACTTCTTTCAATTGTGAAGTATGCAGCAGCATCCTGGGGAGGAAGGGATGCTGCTGGCAGTCAAATTCCAGGCTGCAGCTTTGTGCTCTGAAAGAGAAAATAAAATCCCTGGGAGAGAGAAGAGCCTTGGAGAGACTTAGCATTGTACTGAGATGACACATTTGTTTTCAGGAAAACTCATTCTTGGATTTTGTTTTTTCAGTTTGCTAACAAAGAAACTCACATGTGAACAACACTGTCTGGGACCTCCAAAAGCCAGAACAGGTTAACAATGACTGCTTTGCCTCCACAAAGTTGGGGTTGCTGGCTCCACTCATGGTGAGTTGAAGTTCTCACTGTACTGATACAATATGTAAATATTTGAGTGGGTTTGCTTTTTCGGATGAACTCCCACTGCCCTTCTTCATTTTGGAGGCAGAGGCAGCACATCTGGCATTTGGAGAAACAACAACATCAACAAAACCCCCACATTATTAATATTTTAAAACTGTCTCCTGCATATGAATAGAGAAAGTGTATTATCACTTCTAATTGCATAGGCCTGTGTAATGGGTTTATGTAACATGTAAGCTTTTCTACTGAGCTCACCACTGTAGGCTTTGAGACCATTGGAAACACTAAATAATTTAGCCTCAAACTACCCCCTGGTGGTGTGGTTCAGTGTCATTTGTCTCCATTTTACAGATGGGGAACCAGTGTAAAAAAACTTCCAGTGCTCTCCCTAAGGTCACCCAAGGAGCTTGTGGCAAAGCTTCAAAATATTGTGCCTCTACCAATTTTTTTTTTTTTTTCCCCCCTGAAAAAAGACTCTGGACCAAAGCAAAACTCACAAGAACTGCAACTGGATTTTGGAAACATTACAGCCTGCAGTCAGATTTCATCTGACTGCCTAGAGCTACAGAAGATCTATACAAAAAAAGTCTTAGGCTGGACTAAATTCTGGTGTACATCACAGAAATGTAACTAGGATTTAGTGCTTTAAAAGTGATGACCCAAACGATGAACTGGTAGTCCACCTTAAAAGAGGAAAATAGCATCATGAGGAATGGTAAAATGGTTTTCAGAAATAGAGACTAAGGGGAGCAGAATACTTTCCTGTTTCATCCTGATTTAGCAAGTAGTTTTGACTAACCCACCTTTTTTAGTATTCTACCCTGTCCTTAGGGGAAAATCCTTGCAATAAATAAACAGAAAAGCTGGGTAATGGAGGAGTTCTAATGAGGTATTTTCATAAAAAAGTTTTTAATACACTGAAATGTTTCACTTTGACATTTCCTAAACAAACCTTAACCTTTTCATACTCTTTTAAGAATTGATCATCCCTGTAGAGAAAACAAGAAAATATATGTATATATTTTAAAACAGAATTGAATAACTCAAAACAAAACATGACACTGACATTCAAAGGAAAACACTGGTCACCTAAATTTAATTTCTCAGGCTACGGTGAAATAAACAGCTTATTTCCTCATCCATGCCAAAATTTCTGTTTTGATGCAAACCAGGACTTTTTTCCCTGCACTTCTGGTTCAGCCACCAAACCATAAAGTGATTTTCTTTTCACTCAATTGGCTTCTTCTTTTAAACTCAATTTTAACCCTTTGAACATTGTCCAGCCATGTCCACACATTTCATGGGAAGTCGCTTTCTTTATGGCATTTTAAACTGAAGGCTTGTATTCAACTTGCTGTCCTAAAATTATACTGACAGGTCAGATCAGGATCTGAAATCTGTGGATTGCTGCACCTCAAAGGTGATGGAGTCACACACTTCAGTCCTGATGGATCTGCATGTTACAGCTTGTGAAGTGTAGCAGTGTGCCAATCCTATGCTTGCATCTGAAGCCCATCCTTTTCTCTTACAAAAGCCACCAAGGCTTACACAACAAACGCAATCACATTAATTCAAGGTCCAGTAGCAGAAGCAGTAGGAGAAGCATACAGCTAAAAAGAAATGGAGTAGCATTAAAATGGACAGAATACAGTCTAAATATCAAAAAATAAAGAAGAGTATTTGGCTTGGGAATAACCTATTCCGTTGTGTGGAATGTGTAGCCTTGACAAAGCATTGGTAAGTAGCCTATAAATCTCTACCAAAACTCTTGGCAGTATCAGCATATTTCCAGCCTTCGTGGCTCTGCCCATAGAGATGCACTGGAGCAGTTCTCCGTCCACTCTTGTCTAACATCTGGTGGGAGAACGTGAACCCTGGTGCCTCAGTTTCAGACCTAGACAAGTCTGCTTTAATTTCATTGTTTATGATAAGCCCATTAGATCAGGGTGGCTCATATGTTGGACGTGGTGGGCTCTGTGGATGAAGAACAGATTGTGCAAGCTGAACCCAAGGAAGATGGAGATTATGCTGGCAGGCAAAATAAAGCACTTTGAATAGTTTATGGTCCCTCTGTGGCAGTCTTTACATATTGTGAACAGCCACAAACGGTCTGTTCAGGCAGTGCACTAGGAAAGGCCCCAGACTCTTCTGTCATGGACAAATCATGCTGAGGCAGAGCTCTCTGCCATCCCCATTTGGCTAGAAGACTCCACTTCATCCTGGCACATCATGTCCTGGCCTGGAGTAGCCAAGCTTTTGTCACCTTCTGTTTGGATTACAGGACTGTGATGACCCTTTGGAGAGTCCAGCTGAGACAACTCCCGGCAGCAATACGAACAACTCTGAGCACATCTTACTTGTCCTCTGCTGCCTATGCTAGCTCCCCCAGAACTCACATAAAAATTCATAGCCTTGCTCTTTATCCTCATAGCCTGGGCTCAAGATATGAAAAACACTGCAGAAAGCTCCTGGCTGCAGGTGATGTTCTTTGCCATAGTGAGGGTCTATCATTAAGGGAATACTTCCTTTACTGGTGACTGTGGTTCTTCCACGGACTACTCCAAGCCTTATGACTTTTCATTCCTGGTACCAGGTTTATTTCTTTAACAGTGCTAATCTTTAGCATAAATGTGAATTTGCTGCCTGTGTGTATTTAAAAAAGGAGGAAAAAAAAGGCAAAGTGAAAAATGTATTTATGTTAAAGAATCTTAAAATCCTAAAATCAGCTGGAATACTACTGAATGCACAGGAATAAGCCATGCCTTAATGGTGCCAGTGCATGCTCTCCTGGAAAGTGCCTAAATCCCGCAATGAGGTCAGAAGCAGAAGACTAGCACAGAACAGATGCTTGGATATTAATTAGGCTGATACTTGTGTAAGTGCTCAGACGCACATCTGTGTTTCCACAGTATCTCTTCTTGACAGGTAGTTCACTGGTGCAAGGGAAACACATTAGCTCAACCCAATTTGACAGAGGCTTAAAGACTTGTGCTTTACCTTGCATTTGTTGTATAGCAGAGAACATATGGTTAATTATCACGGCTCAGTTAATAAGCACGACTTGTTAGGCCAATGTCTTAGGATTTCCTAAGGAAGTCCACAGACAACTGCAACTTCACAAACAGCCTCTTATAACATGTAGGGTTTGTTCAGGCCCAAAGACACTTTGAGTATAACATGCAGAGGGTGCTTTTCTCCCACTTTTTCAGTAACATTTCCTGTCCCTTTCTTAAAATTTAAAGAAGTTCTGATTGTGAGGGGGATGAGATATACTTTTGCATGAAGGAATTTGTATTTCTGAGCAGTGCAAGTTTTCCCTTTGTCCTGGTCTTCTCTCTCTTGTCCTAGCTTTTCTGGCCACAGACTGTTTTGAATTATGTTGATAGAGTACCAAGTTTCCAAGCATATCGGGTTGTTTCATAAGAGCACAGATTCGTTGGTTTTGAGGCATGGAACTATGGTAGAGGCAACTTAGTCCAATCCACTGACCTTCCAGTATTAGGATTTGGGGAACTGGTAGAAAACAATAAACCATCTCTGACTCCTTCCAGTGACAGCTCATTCTCTCTTTCCACTCCTGTATTATTTAATGTCTTTCTGAAGAGCTGAAAGATATATATTCTGTAGGTAGGAATAGGTGTTCACAGCAATGTTGGGCATTGAGAAACTCTAAGAGAGATGGATCTTTGTATGGCAGGAAGGGAATATATCCTGACAGAATGGCCTCGAATAAAAATGACAAGTGAGGTCCTCTTCCAGCATAGAGAAAAGTGATGTCCCCAGAACAGGAATGACACAGTTAAGCAGATCCTTAAAGCTTGGATAATGCTGCACAAAAAGATAGCCACTGATAGATACCTGATTTTTTTCTTACAAACTCTGTCTTTCAACATAGGCACTTTTCAAGCACATTTCCAAGAATGCTGGTGTGATCAGTTCTTTGTTGTTTGTGTTTTTTTTTTTCTTTTTTTTTTTTCCCCCCTGAATACTTAAAAGACCAAGTGCATTTCAATGCCTTTCAAAGTCTTTCACATCATGAGAGACATACCTGCATATTTGTGCAAACTGGAAATAGATGAAATATCACATGCTTCATTGGAACAACTGCAAATAATCAAAGCTGAAATGAAAACTGAATATTCTGAAAAGACCATTTTGACCAGCAGTTGTTGTTCAAAATAACATACAAAAATAATTCTTACAATCCATTCTGAAGAAGAAAAACACTATAGAAATGTCAAAGCTTTTCCCAGATATCCTTAGATCTTTGCAAGGGATGGACTAAGAGAGGCAAAATTTTTAGGGAAAGGTACCATCTTTTATTAGGCAAATAGTGAAAAATGAGGGGGAAAAGAGTCATGAGTTCTTTTTTTTGAGTTGGAAGCAGAAAATTTCAGGCTATATTGTCTTTCTTAGATCTAAAATCAGTCCAAGAAAAGACCTGTTTCAGTGTGTCTGATAAAACTTTGCCTTGTTGATATCCTTAGGCCATGAAAGCTGCAACAACATTCTTACTACATGTAAGGTATCAAATTCTTTTGTCTTATTCAGAGGGCTGGAAGGGACCATGACAGGTCATCTAGTCCATCTTCCCCACTTCAGATCAGAATCAAATACAACTATGCCATTCCTGAAACTTATTTATCTAGTGTGTTCTTAAAGACCTCTAATGACAGAGACTGCACGACCTCCTGGAGCAATCTTTGTCTTACCTGAACCTTTCTTACTGCAATTTAAACCCATTACTTCTTTGTCTTATCCATCATGGCCATGGGGAATCACTTCCTCTCTTTGTCTTTTCCACAACCTCTTGAAGACTGTTGTTATCCTCTCAGTTTTCTCTTTTTTAAGTTAAACAAACCCAGTTCTCCTACAACTATCTCACTGGTCTTTTTCTCTAAGCTATTTCTGACTCTGACTTTTACGTATTCCTAATTATTTGTGTTGCTGTCCTATAGACTGTGTTTGTTCTGAATTTGTCCTGATATCCCAAAGTACTATTTATTCAATATGGAATACAGAGCATGATCCCAAAACAGAGTGAACATAGAGACTGACTCACTCTTTCAGGAACAAGTGACCTCTCCTGCCTCACATTAATACCCTAGAGCACAACAGCATGTTGGAACCCAAACTTGAAGTGAATATGCATGCTTTTCACTAGTTACAGCAGACTAAGGCAGGGATCCATTAAGAGGAACAGTTCTGAGGCATCTATCAGAAAATAAATATTTTGTAGTGATAAGAATTTCAATTTTCATACGGGCATGTTACAGGCTCTTAGCGTTACGCAGGATGCAGGAGGTTATTATTAGCATCAACCCTACTTTTCAGATGGGAAAAGCACAGTACAAAGAAATAATGAGATGAAGCCCAAAGCCACATAATGAGAAATAAACATAAGGCAGACTGGGAAAGGAGATTTCCTGATTTTCCTTGTTTTTCTTTTCTCCCTGTGCTTCAGACTCTGGCACTGAATTTTTTTCTGACCTTAGGGGAAGATGATTAAGCCCAGGTTCAGGTTGGAATCCACTGATGGAGTGGGGCAGAGAAGTCAGATGAGCAAAGAAGGTAAATTTTCTTCACGTACCATGACCGGAGTAATGCAATCTATTCTGCTGGATCTGTATCAGAGCAATGTGATGGCATTTATCTTCCACCCAGTGCCCAGGTAATGCCTGTACCTCTTTGCCTTCAACAGAAAGGCAAAAGGATAAGCTCAGATTAATTTTCACAGGGTTTTGTTGCAAAACAAGTGTGTAAAAAATTATTTTAAGAGACCTAGATGATGTCTTTTCATATCAGTGTTTAGCAATATCTGCCTCTGTAGATGATGTAGCTGTTAGTACTGCAAGGATCCCTTAGGACAAACTCCTGTTGTAACACATTTTCTCTGCACCAAAGCCTACATAAATGTTAAATGAAGCCACTTTAAACAAATATAGGTAACAGAGAGAAAATAAGCCTGTTAACAGAATCAGCATTGCAGTCACTAAGTCATAATATTTTATTTATTTATTATGTCATAATACCTGTAACAAAAGTAACTAGATGCTATAAAATAACACTTACAGACATAGAAGTTGAAATGGCTCACCACGTCCAACCCTTCATAAAAGCTCCTCTGACTCACAGTATCCAATGAAAGAAAGAAAACAAAGTATAGCCCCTTTCCAGCCCCAAATAATGTTTAGTCAAATGCCTGGCTGAGCACAACAGCCACAGCACGTGATGCTTTCAAAAACACAGCCTCCAAAAGAACCTTAGACCATCACGCAGTACCTGGGGTGTGGACCTTCAAGCTGTAAGGGAGACTGAGGAAAGAAACACGCTTGTTTTCCAAATGTGGCCTACTGTCAGCTGCTGGACTGAACCAAGCCGAACAATGGGAAGGGTGATGGAGAGGGGAAAGGGAACAGGAAGATGGTTCTCAGCACATTGAACAGCAAACATAACATGGTAAAGGGATCCGAAGCACTGCACCTTGTGCCACATGAAAAAACAAAAATATCAAAAGCAGGGAGCAGGGGTATCCGTGCTGCATGTTGAGAGTTAAGATAAGCTAGGTAATTGTGAGAGGAAGACTATCTGGTCAGAAATACAGAGAGAAATGCTGTCCACGTCATAACTAGGAGCAGCAAGGGAATCTAAGTGGACCTCCTTGGCTAATATCAAGCTACACAGGAAAAAAATAGCATTGAAGGGCTCTTAGCAGGAAAACAGCAAACACACCTTTTCTCCATTATTCTCAGCAAATCACCTGATTTCCCCTCTTTTGGCACTGTGGTCCACCTTTCCTAAACTCAGCCTCATCAATTTATTTAACACTCAGAGCTTGAACAGATAGCAAGCAAGGGAGAGTGCAAGGAGACAAGAGTGTAACCAATGAACAGAAACTCAACACCTTCTTTTGAGCACCTCTTTCCTCCATGTTACATCTTTTTTTTTTCCCCTTTCCTTCCAAACCAAGACATGAAAACAGCATAATGCAGAGGCACTCAAATGGCACTGCCAACACAGTGCATCGGAAAACACATTCCCTCCCCGACTCTGATAATTTAGCTTTGTTTTAGTTTCAATCTAATGAACATTTATGCTGTAGCCAATCTTCAATTTATACCCATTTAGTCCAAAGCACAATTATATGCCGAGCGGAAAATGCAGCTTTGACTCATAATAATAAGATTGGCACAGTGTCTGGCAGTTTTTCACACTTTGTTTTCATGCCTGCAGCCATATCAGTTGGGCAATGATTTTGCCATATCTCCTAAAAAAAGGTCAAGCTGGCAGACAGAAGAGGAGGACTGTGGGAGATGTAATATTGGCGTAAGACACCTTCTGAGATACCTAGCAATCTCCAGCAAAGGATGTGGGAGAGAAACTTTCTCAAAGAGATGTCTATGTTGAAGAAAAAAAAAAAAGACATCCTTTTCACTCTGTTTCTAATCCAAATTGCATTGTCATCACTCTTGCTTGGAGCAGAAGTCTCTTGTTCACATAAGCCCATTGGTAAGTTAGACCTTTTCCAGTACGTTTGAGAACCTGATGGTAGGAAATGTGCTCGGAAGGCCATTTTCAACTACTTTAAAAACAGAAGTATTGTCTATTCAAGACTCGTTGGCAGAGACCCTCTGGAAGGCTTTCCATTAGGAAAGGTGGTCTTGTGCCTAATTTATAAAGTCAGGACTTATCAGTAGTATTCTTGGCTTTGCCTTTGACTCGCTATGAGATACCAAAGCCATCACTTAATCTCCCCCTCTCTGCTTAATTTTCTTCATCAGTAAAATAAGGTGAATGATACCCAACTCTCAGCAGACTCTAGACTAGTCAATGTCAATTGTAAATGTGTTTTGAGACTACATAGTGGAAGGTGCTAAAAAAGAGTTGAAGAAGAAATAGGTCCCCAAGCCATCCTTGGGAGTCCTCTCACAGTTTCAGCCTATACAGCTACTCACTTCCTGTCTATGTCTTATGCAGAGTTGCTGCTGCTAAGCAATGTACTAAAACAGCTCCTGGTGAAGAAATCTGTTGAGCACAGTGGTCCTCATTCTGACTGGAAGGTGCTATGAACAGATGGACTACTCCTGTTTGGCATCTTCTTTCTCTTGGCCTGATACTGGACCTTATTGCATTTTCACCTGCTTAGCTTGCTGGGAAGTCAGCTCGTCCTTTGTGTAACTTCTTTTATTTCTTTATTTTTTCAGCAATGGGGAAGAGTTCTTACCTGGCCTCTTTGGGGGGAATTTCATGCACAGTTGGTGGTGCCCAGAAGGGAGAAGCAGATGCTGTTGAGATATTCATTGTGTCCAAAATAGAAAGCAATTTATATGGACAATTAAGAAGAGCCACACGGGACTTTGGTGGTTGGAAGCTACAAGTCTGTAAGCAGGCAATTTCTAGGACTTAAAAAAAAAAAGAAAAAAAATTGAATTCACCTGAGGCCATGCAAGAGAAGTTATATAGAGAGAACAATTCCCAAGTTCATTCACCAGGGCATTAAGCTCCTGATTTGCAGTGGAAATGCAGTGTGTGGTGTCCTGTCATCAACAGGATTTAGAGGACAGAGAAAGCAGTCATCACAGAACAGGTATAAAATTGTCACACAAAGAGTAAAGGCAAAGCAAGCCAGGATAGTTCAAAAATATTAAAAGAGGCTCTCTAAAATGCTGTCTGTCCTGACCCTCATCTGACAGTTATGCCTATCCTCCTCTGATTCTCTGCACCCTAGATCCTCCAGAGTGTTTTCTCTTCTCATTCATGACATCGCACAGGTAAAAGACCTGACGAAGGGACAGAAATGTGGTGGAATGGGTTATGTGCTTGGAATTTATTTTCTGATCATTGTTTTTGCTCTTTTGGTATTGGGCAGCCAGAGAATGTCAGAATTTTCTGTTGACCTGACATTTTTCCTGCTGCTTCATCAATTAAGGGAGTTTCAGTTTCAGGCACAAAGGAGTTAAATCAATTTGCTTCAGAACAGCCCTAAGAAATCACTCAACTCTTTAAAAAGTCTCTGGAGGGGTGGTTGCTGCAGCCTGAGGGATGTGCAAGCTGAAGGCTCAGCAGCTACATTGACATTCGAAGGCATAAACCTTTCGGAGAAGGGACAGAAATTATGTGATTTTGTCCCTTCTCTAGTTAACTACAGAGCTTAGTGTACTGCCTGCACTTGCCTTTTCCCTAGACATTGCTTTGGGCTGTCTTATTAGGTTCAGAGTCCCTCTGAGAATATGCTGCCTCTCAGCAATACAAAGAGCCAGAGGACGTTTCTCACTCATCTCTTCATAGCCAGAGTTGGCACAGGATGTGCAGGAGCACTGAGAAATCACGCATTGACTCGTCGCTTATTTGCACATATGAACTTGGGCCAGCTCAAAAATCCCCTTATGAACCATCACCCTGTATGATGGTGTGATATTCTCCTCCAGTTCTTCAGCTGCTGAATTGAACTGTTTCAGCTGAACAGCTCCAAGGTGTCTTCTGCATGCAATGTGGGATCTGGCAGGGCATTTCTCCTCTGGTTGCTTGATTTAAGTCAGCTAAAAACTCTGGAAACAGTTTTCCTGAAGCAGCCAGTCTCTCACAAAACTGAAACTATCATTTGAAAAGAAAGAAGGGATCGAGTGGTGTCCTGGGTTCAGTTGGGATAGAGTTAATTTTCACAAGAAGCTGGGAGGGGGCATGGCCAGGACAGCTGACCTGAACTATCCAAGGGGATATTCGATACAATATGATGTCATACTCAGTATATAACTGGGGGAGGTGGCTCAGGAATGGGCTGAGCATCAGGTTCCAGGTGGTGAGCAATCGCATTGTCCATCACTCGCTTTATATATTCTTTTATTAGTATTACTGTTACTATTGTTTCTTCTCTCCTTGTGTTGTCGTATTAAACTGTCCTTATCTCAGCCCATGAGGTTCTTTCAATTTTCAACCTTTTTCTTCCAATTCTCCTCCCCATCCCATTGCAGGGGAGGAGTGAGCGAGCAGACACATGGTGCTTCATTGCTGTCTGGGCTTATATCACAAGTGGTGAGACTAGATATAGGACCCAACTTACTTAAGGTACTGCTGAAGTCTATATTTTCCCTGCCTTTTTCATTCAGATTCCTATGGTGAAAGGAAGCATTATCCATCAAGGAATGAATGCTCTGCTTTGATTCAGCACCTCTTACTCGTCTACTTTCACCATCTCCTGTAGCCTGGATTTCCATCAGAAAGCTATTCTGCATTTTCATGTCCTTTTCCTGGCTGTTATCCTGCTAGGCCTTGGCATTGTCTGAGCTAAAGTGCTTTTTTCTCTTTTTTCCTGTTTCATATTGTCAAAATTGTATGTGTCCCACTCATTCTTTCCTCAGTATTGTTTCTGACCCAACATATACAGACCTATGGTTAAAGTAGATGGCTGTGTTTCACAACATCGTTAGTTTCTTGCTGTATGATGTATTGTTATTCTGAATAAGAGTTTAGCTACTCACAGATAACACTGTAACTGGAGTACTTACATGAGATGCAGTTCACATAGCTTGAGTCCTTGCTTTGAATCAGGAAGAACGGGAACCTGAAGTTGTCTCTCTCTCATAAAAGGAACACTTGGTTAACAGATATTCTGCAACAGAGCTCTTTCCTTTCCTGAAAATTTTCTAAGCAGAAGTTTCATTGAACCCCGTTCATTACAAGAAAAACATCTGTTGTCTACAAACTCAAAACTTCCCATGGAATATAATAGAACAATTTTTGTGGAATAATTCAGAACTGGTTCTACTGATAAGGTCTTTGCAATGGGATGCCAAGATAGCCAGCAGGTCCTTTGGATACTTCTTGTGTTGCTGCTCTCCAGAGAAAGCACTACAGAAGGATTTATTCCCCAAAATAAAAGACTAGCATGGAAAAGCAGAGTTCATGGGCATCATCAGAAGCCTAGTATATCTAAGCCCACAGCTCCACCACCTTGGCAGGCATGTGAGATGAATAGATATACTAGCCTGCTGCTACTCAGAAGAGCTTCTTGGCATAAGAACAGCAAGAAGGAGATCCAGAGTCTTCTCTGTCTGATGCTTGTCATTAGCCAGGACACATGAACAAAGATTACTTCTTGTTTCCCCATTTCACAACTGCCAAGACAGATGTGAAGGTCAAAGGAATGATGTGGCAGTGGTGTGCCATGCCTCCACACTGTGTGCATGCATTAAAAGGTTTATTCCATAAGGATGGGGAAAAAAAGGAAAGTTATGGTCTTTTTTTCCTTCTACTGGGTGCCAGGAGCTACGTTTTAGCTGGAACTGAGACAACTCTAGAGAAAGGGGCTAACAGGCGGGAGGGTAGTAGGAAAGGTAGGGCAAGTCAAGATTAATCTGCAGAGGATGGGCAAAGAAATCAAAAGAGGAAGGTCAACAAAGCAGGAAAAAAGAAAGGGAAGAAAGAATAAAAGCAGAGGGAAATAACCCAAATAATTCAAAGGTAGTGGCAAAAATAAAGAGGAGAGAAAATATTTACTGAACAGACATAGAACAGAAGGCAACCATATAGGTTGTCGTTTCCAGCCTCCAAATACTACAGACAACAATGGAATAGACATGAAGTTGAGGAACATGTACAACCTCTGCTTCAATCCCCATTCCAATTCTAAGTCAGAATACACCTCAGCCTTGTAACACTTGATGCAAAAGAACAAATGCTGCAGTGTCTAACCAAGACAGTGGGATGGATGAACGGCCTTGGGAAGATCTCAGACTCATGCAATTGCATGCAGGTAGACACACTCGGATATTTCTTGAGAGTGGATCATGCTCCACATGGCTATAGAGGAAGACCAGATGAGCAATCACTCTAAACAATCTTTGCTCTTCAGTCCAGAAGAAAATTCTTTCCCGATCCCGCATCCAATCAATGTTTTTAATTCCAGACACATCAGTGAGGCAATGTCACTAGGAGCCCCAGCATAACCCATTTATATCCTGTCTTTAGCCTTGGCCAAGTTCTTGTTTGGGTAATTTAATGCTTCAAAGGAAGATCAATTTGCCCTCTCCCCACTCCTCATTCCTCCCACCCTTACATACACATCCAAGAGAATAAAGGACTAGGAAATGAAGGGGCTTCCTTCTTTACCCCAATAGTGGTCAGTGGAAGCTCTGAAGCATGAAATTAATTAATTAAAATATAAATGCAGTGTAATTCCTTCTATGAACTCAGCAAGCTCTACTTTTTAATTATTTAAGTTCCTTGCCCTTGTTATCTTATATGGAAGGCCAGAACTTCATTCCTTTGAAGTTTAGAAACCTTTTCCTGGTTTCCAAGCTAATTTATACTCATCTGATCTTTTAGCACTGCTTTTCTTCAGCTGAAACAATTCTCCATCCTGGTATTTACAAAGAGTATATTTATGAAGAAAAACTACTCCTTCTCATCTTTCTTTTGCTAGTCTAAGCAAGCCTCCCACACACACTTTTTAAAGGTCTGCCACTTCCCCTAATCATTCTCACAACTTTTTTCTGCATGTCACTTTCCCTGTTTTGATCAGAAGTGACCCAAATTGGCCACAATATTTTAAGCGAGGCCTCCTCAGTTCCTCATATCAATGTACTACTAAAATACTTCCCTTTCTGAGAATACCCTTGCCTGATACATCCCAGAACTGCATTAATCCTTTTCAAGGCAATGTCATATTCCAGCAAAAAGGCAAAGAAAATGTGAAGCAGAAAAGGGAGATGCTGAACAGAAAAATGAAAGTATCCTGAGGAACAACAGACAATTCTGGAGGGAAGAAAAAAACCACCAACTGCCCTGCAAATGTAAAGACATTATCAGCTTTGTAGAAAAGGTAATTCAAAGGAATAATGGAAAGTCAGAAAGCTGAGGCAAGGCACATCTGTACAAAATCTCAGTGTGCTAGCTTTGCACGACCTCTCAGCTTCATGCCAAGTCTCTGACACTGCTTGCTAATGTCAGCGTTTTGGCAAAAGCAGTGCTGACACGGCCACGCTGGTAAGGGGGGGAGACTCTGAGTGTGAGTGGTGAGTCCTGAACAGGCCCTTTGCAGCAGAGCTCATAGATTGTCTCTCCAAGGTA
Source organism: Strix aluco (assembly GCF_031877795.1). NCBI lineage: Eukaryota > Metazoa > Chordata > Aves > Strigiformes > Strigidae > Strix > Strix aluco. The sequence goes on from NC_133932.1 coordinate 4,274,038, forward strand.
CAGTGCTTTCTGCCTAGTAATTTAAGAATTAGCACTCCCTGCATGTGTGTGCATGCGTGTGGTTTGTGTGTGTGTGCGTGTGTGTGTGTGCTTGACATACAAAACCTATGGGGTCTTTCTTGAGCCCTAAAATTTTATGACTAATATTTTTTGATAAAAATATTTCACTGTCCCACAGACATGCAAATATTGTCCTTTAACCTGAGAAAGAATATAATGGAAGATCTCAAAGTACTTTAAGAATATTAATGAGAAATTACAATAATCCCCAGGCAGCATATGCTTATGTATATTCTGTGTATTCCACAAGGAAACAAAGTAAGTCCTGCTCTAAGTTGCCTCATGCTTTCCATAGTGAAACATGATTACGCCTTTTTTTAGTTATTATTTTGAAGAAAAACTTCAACATTGAAGCATTTTGCAGAACTTTAAAACAGAAGATGCGGGGGGAGAGAAAGCTTTACATTTTGCTATTATACAGTAAAGCTGATGGGGTTTGCCATTTCAAAAGACAAATAAATAAATAAAACCGAACAAATTTTCTCATAGGTGGTTTGTAGAGCAGCACCTTTGTTTCTGCCAGTGCAGAAGGAAACTCAACTTGCAGCAGACACGCGATATGTCAATTAATTTCCATTGTATTGGCAAAAAGCAACACACACAAGACAGATTTATCAAGCTATCTGATAGTCTGAGAGCCAAGAATTCTTCTTCCAGCTCTCTCCTCTCCTCTCTGCTTCCCTCCATACACACACATGCACAAATAAAGGCAAATCTGCCACTCCTGCAAGCGTAACACTGTAAAGTTCTGCAGTTTTATTGTGGGTGTTTATCATAAAGCATCCTTATCTGTTATCTGCTTATAGAGGAGGCTTTGGTATGTTATTTCAGAGTAATAGCCGAGAGCGAGTTAAATTGCATTAACCTTTAAAGCTGGCATTAATGGGTAACCGTGTCAGGAGACTATATTACTGTACAATTTCCTTTTCCTATTCTTATGCTGGCTCTGCGTTTAGAGTATTATTTGCTGTTAGTGCCAGCCTTACATCACAGACTTTGAGCTTTGAGCACAGTACTCGTGTTCTAGGGAAGCACTCAGCTGGAAGAAATGTAGGACTGGCTTTTCCCCACCACTGACAGACAACAGGAGAGAAGGCAGGTTCTTGTGACAGGGGCTATACATCTTGTCCTTTGGCACAATCAACAGGTGATTCGGTACATGCTCCATACCCATGTTTTTCACCTGCAATAAGGTGAATTCAGGGCTACGCTGTGCTCATAGCCTGAAGCTAGTAGGTTAGGACTTGCTATTGGACATAATCAGTGCAGCACGTGAGAGACAAGCCCCCTCCTATTGCTGCAGAAGGTTGTCAGCAGATCACTGGGAAAGAGAGCTCTTAGAACTGAGATTTTTAGATGTGGGGACTAAACAGTATGAGCTGTACTATGTTCTCTGTTGCTCTAACAGGGAAAACTTCTGCAAGGTATTCCAAGTGTGCAAGCTCAATTTAACAGCAGCTTTCCATGAACGGGGACAGCTGGAGCTACTCCAGATCTATTATGGTGTAAATGGAACTGGAACGTGGCCTACCACTTATCAGATATTCTCTTCTATGTATTAATTATACACGTAAAAGTCCTGTATTTAGGAATAATCGCAATAATTTATCACTTTCAGAGAACTGTAATTGCAAACACAACATAACCATTTGTCAGCTGTTTCAGATGGAAAGGAGTAGGCTGAGAGAAGGCAGCAGCCTCTTTGATCACATTTTCATTGGGAAGTCTCTTCATTACAGGTTTGGTTTGTGGACCCTCCTCCCCCTCATAACTCTTCAAGTCTTCTTCACAAGCTGTTTATCCAAAGAATACCTGTGCTTGACTCCCCTCCCACTGGAGTTCCTCCTGAGCTTTGGCAGGAGAGCTAGCAGGACAATGCCATGAAAGGACACAATGTCCCCACACAACGGAGGCAACATTTCTGAAAACACACAGCCAATAAAAAATGCAGTGACCTTCAAATCTTTCATCAATTGGGAGTGATCAGATTTGGCATTTTGTAAGCCTACCTTACCAAAAAGACCTTTCTTTAGGAAAGAGGAAAAGGCCCAGAGTCAGTTTTAATACTTCTCAGGAAAGGTCCTGGTAAGAGCAGGCATACCTACTCCCTAGACCGTATGCTGCAGGTGATGCGGCAGAGGTGCATGATACTTGGCTGCCATGGAGATGAGTACAACAGAAGAGCCCAAATAGAAAAGAACATGTTTTGTTTTGAAGTGCTGTTGCAATAAAGGTGCATGTTAAATACAGAGCTACTTGTTTCTTGCCAAAAGCTAACGTTAATTGTTTAAATTAACACTGCAATTAACAGGCAACTAAAATAAATACTTTCTTTTTTCTTTTCCTTGTTTCTTTAGAGAAGCCATAACTGATTGCTTCACAAGCCTTCCCTGGGAGCACACATGCTGTGCTGCCCTTGACAATGGAACTGTGCAGCCTCTTCTCCCCAGCTGGTCAGCGAGGCTGGACAGTGCAGGCTGGGGATGCTTCCAGGCCTTCGGGTGCATCTAGCTTTGTGCTTTCTCATGAACATTTTTTTGTCACCACGGCTGTGCTCAGTGGCAACTTTTTTGCCATCTCCCCAGAGAGGTCTGTCACAGCCCCTATGTAGGTAACCATGTTCCCTCCTTCGAGCTGTAGGGATTTACCCTCCTAGTGCAGTTCAGCAAGATGGGCAACAGCAAAATGGGAGCTTACACTTCATTTAGGACTGGTCTGGTACTGTGAAGTTTTGGGCAGCTTTCTAGGGGGTGAAACACATGTCATCTACAGTCTGACTTGGTTTTGCCTGCATGTATCTTTACACAGCCCTAAAGGAGTCTACCAAAAGTCCTTACTTTTCTTATTTCAAACAGCAGAGTTTCACCCTATTAGTTCCAGAGGTGCCAGTTACAAGCCGCAGGGTGACAGGTGCAGACGTACTTGCACACCAGTAAGCCCCTGCTTTGGGGGGAACGACTCTGGGCCTGCAGTCTACAGAGGGTTTTGGAACAATGTGTTGCATTCAGAGAAGTGATAAGGATCTCTCTCCCCCTAAAGAAAATAAAGGAAAAAAATTACAATCATTGGTAGAAACGGTGTTGATTTTTCTTAATGATAAATGAAATTAAAATTTGGATGAGAATGATGGATGCCGCCAGTCAGAGTTCTTCTTGTTACAGCAGCCCATGCCTCTTTATGTACCCATCTCATGAAAGTGTCAGAGATATTTAAAAAGAAAAAAAAAAAGAAATATGCTAAAATTAAAATGGAGAAGAAAAAGTCATTTCACACATTTAATGGCATAATGAAGTCTTTTTAATGTAATTTTCTTTACTCTTCTGATTACATATTCACAAAGAGGATCTTCACTTCCATCTTTATTAGGCACTGTGTTTGTCATCATTATGGGTTAAGTATTTTCATAAACATTTGATGAATATTAACCATTTAAAATAAAAAATAACTGTTTATTCTCACTGCAATGACTGCTGCACATGGAGATATTAATACTAGAGTAAGTCACATGAAATTACACACCCCTGCAGCCCCATCCCTATGTGCAAGGAAGCAGTGCAGAGGCTGGAGGAGGAGAGACTCTCAACCTAGTGAACATGGACAGCTGGGCTTGCAAAGCTGGATCCTAGCTAGACCTAAAGCCAGGGCTGACAGCGATCCCAAAAGACTACCGAATTTCCCCATCAGAGACTTGGTGTTCCTGGGTCCTTCCTACAGGTCACAGAATCACAGAATCATCTCAGTTGGAAAGGACCTTGAAGATCATCCAGTCCAACCATTAACCTAACACTGCCAGTTCCCATCTACACGATATCTGTCAGCGCTATGTCGACCCTACTCTTAAACACCTCCAGGGATGGGGACTCCACCACCTCCCTGGGCAGCCCATTCCAATGCCTAATAACCCGTTCTGTAAAGAAATACTTCCTGACATCTAGTCTAAACCTTCCCTGGCGCAACTTGAGGCCATTCCCTCTTGTCCTATCGCTTATTACTTGGCTAAAGAGGCTCATCCCCAGCTCTCTGCAACCTCCTTTCAGACAGCTGTAGAGGGCGATGAGGTCTCCCCTCAGCCTCCTCTTCTCCACACTAAACCCCCCCAGTTCCCTCAGCCGCTCCCCATCAGACCTGTGCTCCAGACCCTGCACCAGCTCCGTTGCCCTTCTCTGGACACGCTCGAGTCATTCAATGGCCTTTTTGGAGTGAGGGGCCCAAAACTGAACCCAGTCATCGAGGTGCGGCCTCACCAGTGCCAAGTCCAGGGGTAAGATCCCTTCCCTGTCCCTGCTGGCCACGCTAGTGCTGATACAAACCAGGATGCCATTGGCCTTCTTGGCCACCTGGGCACACTGCTGGCTCCTGTTCAGCCAGCTGTCAATCAACACCCCCAGGTCCCTCTCTGACTGGCAGCTCTCCAGCCACTGCTCCCCAAGCCTGTAGCACTGCTGGGGGTTGTTGTGACCCAAAATAAGGTCACAAAATAACAGGCTGTTTCTTTGTTGTTTTCCCAACATGACTGCATTCTTCTCTTCCCTGCTGCTTACAAGGGGCTAATCCAGCCCAGGCTTTAGGATAACATCCTGGTTAATATATAAGTCATCCCTAGCTGGTGCAAATGTCCTAACAAACACATTTTTAAACATAGTCTGTTCCCTACAGCAGAGGAATAACTTCCTAAAACAAACAGTTCCAGAGCTAAGTGCTGTAGAAAGTGGAGGAGGGATGAACACTGCGAAAGAAGGTCCATCAGAAAGAGGTTGCCTAGAGTTGGGTAAAAACATAACCTGGTTAATCTGTTTTTAAGTAGAGCAGAAAAATGCAGACATAGCACTTTGGGTCAATAAAAGCACTAGTTATAATGAAATTATAACTATATTTCATTCTGATCCTGTATTTTTATTAGAAAAGGTTTATTTCTCAATGACTGAGTCATTTTAAAAAAGGATAACAATCATGTGTACTGCTTAAACATTGTCTAACCTCTTTCCTCCATCCTGCTTCTCCTTCACTTGAGCTTTTATCCATTTCCCTTCCCCCAATCAACAAAATAAAAACATCAGTGATGACATCCTAATTTCAAGGCATCACCTGAAAGCTCATTTCTGACAGAAGGCTATTGTAGCAAAAATACCTGACCTGTTTCTCATCAGAAGGCACCCAAGTTCCTTCGCTTACCCACAGGAAACAAGAGACATCTGATACACCAGGGGCCTTCCCACCTGTAAGCCAATTTTAGACAGCAGGTGCTGGCTCACTCTTCCCCATGAGTTCCCATGTCAGCGCCAACTTGCCCCGAGAGTAAGAAGCCATAGAGCACTTTTTTTTTTTTTTAAAAAGGCAGAGTAATAAGCAAACGGTGAGGGGAAAAGGTCCACCTGTGGATCTTATAGTGCCTCTCCCCACCTCCCCAAAGTGCAGAGCAATATTGCCAGTGCTGTCAAACATTATTAGAAGGGCCGATGTGGGAAGGATCAGAGGGTTACTCTTTGTTGCCTTCCCAGCCATAAACTGGGTCACTTTAATTAAATTCTGTAGGTAGGGGATCCAGAGCAGAAGCATAAATAGCCCAAAGGCCCAGTTTGAAAGATCCTGACTCAGCCCTGACTGGAGAGGGTTAAGAGAAGAATTACTGGTGGATGTTTAATTAGGATTTGAGCGATGGGGATTGGGCATTAGGCTGGGGTTTGTTTAGGGCTCATGTGTGCTCAAGCGTCGAGGTAATTTCACATTGTGCTTTGCTGCGTCCTTCGCCAATCTCAGCCAGGGCCTTACGGGAGCTAGAGTAAAAGCTCCACCTGGAGACAGCAAGAGCCTGTCTGCTTCCCTGGCTGCTCACAGCGGATGTTACCCGTGAGGATCTTCTGGGAGAGCAGAGGGCCCAGGAGCATGCATCCCCAGAATTAGCTCCTCACTGGCTGCAGCCCTGGCATTTCTCTTCCTTCCATCAGTTAGCACCTCTAATTTCCCAGTCCCTCAGGGAGCCGGGCACATGCTGTGTGGGAGCAGCGAGTAATTGCAGGTCTGCAGCAGGGATATGGAGGAGGGGGAGGCTAAGGAAAGGAGGAAAACTTGTGCCAAAACTTCCTGCCACTCCCTGGCCACCATCTTTGTGAGAAGGCTGGTGCCTCAGAAATATGTTTGGATCTGGACCACACGCAGCCTTCGCTGCCAGTTACCCGCAGCCACTCCCTTGCACAGTAAGTCTTTCCAGTGTGTTGCAACCTGCTAGTAGTCAACATGATGCTGTCTCCAAGTGGAGGATCCCATTCTTCCCTGCAGTTGCATGAGAGGCTTTTCTGAGAAAATAAAATTAGATGTGATTCTCCGCTTCAGTTTGAGGCTCCTTTTCCAAGTCCTCTGTCTAATTCGCATCACTTCAACTGACTACTTTCCCAAGAAAGCTGCCAAGGTCACTGTTGCAGCAGGACGAACAAGGAGGCAAGACATAGCTCCTGGGAACTACTTATCCAACCTTGTCTGGGATGGATTCTGAAATCCTGATGCTGAGCATCTTGGTATAATGTTTCAATGCCTGACTGAGGTGTAAACTGGTATTAAGCCTCAGGGTTCTGGGTGCTGTGAAGCAAATGGATCCTCTTCTTTCTGGCTAGTGATATAAATAGGCACAAGGTGTGGTCCCTGTAACTGGAACTCAGCTGCCTACATTGCCAAATTTGTGGCATGGCCCCTGGCATGGTTTTGGCCCAGACCAGCCAGCAGCATCCCAGAGGACTCTTGGGCACAGCCGGTGATTTATCATGGGCTGGGCATCATTTCCAGAAGCAGCTTGCACACAGCTGTCTTGATCTGGAGGGAAGGAGAGCTTTGTTGCATGGAAGCAGGCCACTGCAGGCCAAGCAGCCTCAATATCAGGGAATTTTTCTGAGACATAACTAATTCCCTGGTACAGAAGTAGGCTTTTTCACCGAAAGACTGCTCAGGACCACTCAATGGAGAGAAGGGCAATCCCCTTCCAAAGCAGCCTTTTCCCAACTGGGCTGAACCCCATGAAGGTGTGAGATCTTCTCCTGGACTTGGATAAGGCCTTTCAAGGGGGGAGGGAATAAACAGAACTAGTTGAGTTTAGCAGTGGAACAAAGAATCTAAGATATGGGCGGAAAAGTCCTTCATGGTCTTAAAAAGTGGGTGCTGTAGAGCCTGCGTGGCAAGAACAGAGGTGACAAGAAGCATTCAGCTCTGACTTGCATGCCCGTGTCTGGGAAGCAAGGTTCAGTATCTCTAAATAGTCTTAAACTAGACTGGCTTGTTATTAGTGGAAACCAAGCCCTTGCGTGTTATTAGTCAGCAGATGGTATATAAATGTGATGTCAGGAACCAATCTAGCACGACCCACGGCAAGAAGGAGGATGATTAAACAGGGAAATGAAACAGAGCTGAGGAATGTCACAAAAGAGTTAGCACAGAGGGACTCGGATCCCCAGCAGCACAGGGGCTTTAGACCACAGGAAAAAGCTTTGCCAAGGAAAAAAAGCAAGAAGTGAGTCTGTAAACAGAGCTGACCACAGGGGATAAAGATGAAATGGAAGCAGACTTTTTTACTATCTCAATCAGGGAGAAAAAAGTGACAAGAACTGACTGAGACGCTGAAAAGTGAGTGATATGCTATTGCCAAGAATAATGCTCAAAACACTGTAACAGCTGATAGAGGCACTAAGCATCATGAACCCAGACAGAATAAGACTTCAGAGACATCTCTCGGTTAAAGGAAAAAACAACCAACAAACTAACCAAAAGCTTTCAGCAACAGAAAAGGGAGCAGATGTTAGCGCCGAGAGCACTAGACTCCACAGGCGACTTTGGAGACTGCTGTCAGCGACTCCCAGTGAAAAAAGCAGGTGTGTCTCTCCCTTAGAATACAAATGCAGCAGAGTCTGTCCTTACCCCAGCATACTCACAGTGAGCCCTCACCTTTCTTTATTCTTATCTAGGACAAACGATGTCCCTCAAGAACTAGCCCAGAAGGGCCAGAAAATTTTTCTTTCACTTCCTGCCCCTCACATCTGAGCAAGAGCCAGAGTGTTTGCCCTCTTCTGTTTTCCCACTGTTTCTCTGCTCCAGTATCCTCATTTCCAACAATGTTGTTCAGACTCCACCCAAAAGGTTCTGGGTTTGTCATTAAAAGAAACCTGTATCAGATTCCTCCCAGAGAGAATAACAGATAATTTTATTTTTCCAAGTAACTCAGGGCTCTTTTCTAATTCTCCGCTTAACCTTCTGGAGAGTTTCAGCCTCCGCCTTTTGCTGGCTCATATAACCTGCTTGTCCAGCTGGCTTCAGGCAGAAGCCTCCTAACCTAGTCCTGGTGGGGCCATCTTCTGTTGCAGCCCCCTCAGGCAGATGAAGAAGAGGACAAACCATCTCCATCAGACCTGCACCATGAAATGTGAGGATACCCAAGTTACATCCAAGCAAGCTGGGGTACCTACATCAGCACGCAGCCATGTAGAGAGGCACTTTTGGGAGACTGGCCCTGGCTAGCAACTGTGCTTGCAGCACAGTACCCAGACAGCTTGCCATCTTCCAGAACTGCCCGGCTTGGCTCTGCCTTGGGCTTCTCTTCAGGATTCAGTGGTGTGTCATGCAAACCCACCTGCAGAAGAAAGCCCTCCAATGATCTATGGCCTCCACAAACCAGTGCAGCACTTAGCACAGACCCAAGAGGAGGTCCCTCTGCTGGTCGTGGGTACATTTTTATTTATTCCTTTTTGCATATATACATTGTCATGTATAATTAATGCTTCTGCAGTGTTTTTTTGATCTTGTATGGGATTTTTATTTTTCCCATCGCATTTCCCTTGCCTTAGCATGTGTCAGTTTATTTCTTATTTTTCTCCCTCCCCATCTCTCTCCCCCTTCAGTTTAGGCCACTCTCCCACCTCTCTGCAATATAGGCCATCCTCCCCTATCTCTCTTTCCTCCCTCCGTCTCCCTCCCTCCCTTCTTCCTCAGTATGAGCCACCCCCCCCAACTCCCTCTCCCTCTCCTGTCAGCAAAGCAGTTTATCGGCAGTTGCAGTCTCATCTATCAGTCCAATTCATCTTTCCCTGCAGCCTTTGGGGGAGAGTGAGAGGAAAAACCACAAGCTGCCTTCCTAAAGAAACCAGTGGCAGCCACGGGCATTAATATGAGAAGCTTGGGAAGGTGTCGTTTTTCACTCAAGCTGACATTTAAGCTGTTTCATAAATATGAAATCAAACCAAGGGCCCAGATGGGCCTCCACCCCCTCCTCTTTTGACTAAGAGCGGCTGTGATACTCTCTTCACCAGCTTAAAACAAGGGGATGACAGGAGCAAATCCCTGGGGGATGAAGGATAGAAGGAGCGCCTGTTCTCAGCAATGGCACCTGTGATGTTTACACTAGTTTCAGCAAAGAGCCACCAGTCAGTACAGGAGAGCCATCAGTCATTATTGGTAGTGGCAGGTTTTCTGAGGTGGGATTTCCCTCTGAGTGCACAAGGCAATGGGGTGGATATTTTCCCCGCTATCCCCACACAGGATGGTGGATCTCTTTCCATCAACAGCTCTCTTATCACCATAACTGTTTCACACACACACAGAGCCTGATTTCAGGAGGGAAAGAGGTATAAATCTCTGTTTCTGGTCCTTTTTGGAAAGCAGGTCTGCTTACACCACCCCAGTCACTATGCAGCCTGTGGTACCATTATGGGGTGCAACACCTCGAGCCCAGCACATTCCAGGGAACCAGCACAGTTTTTAGAAGAATTTACTCAACTAGTTGGGAGGGCTGCAAACTGACCCTCCCCTCCCATTAGGAAGCAATTCCTTTCATGGCTGGGATGAGGAAGAGGTGTCATGGGTATCTGTTAATGGCCACAGATCCCAGGAGCAAGGGAAAGGATGTAGATCCTACTGCCTCTTCCTCTTGGTATGATAAGGAGGGTCTCTGAGTTTGTCTGCAGTGTCTGTTTTGTTGTGCCCACCCTGCTGGCACTGCTTCAGACCACCATCTACCCCACTGTGCCTAAAAATCCTTACTGTACTACAGGCAAGGGGAGAGGGCCACAGCCCAAGGAGACATGGATATGACATCTTTATATATGCTGCTAGGTATTACTGGCAGCGATACAGCTCCTTGGGATCCAGGCATTAATTACAACTGCCCTGAAATTGCTCGCCAGCCTATACAGGATACGATAGCAGAAAGTGACTTCCTAGGGCACCGAGCTCCTCTTGGTTTCACCGTGTCATACGGTCTCATCCCTCAACATGGCATGCTCACAGCACCTTATACTATCTGCCTCTACTGTAACCCTTCAAAAGCTATGCTCGGACTACTCTGATGGACAGAAACCATCTAATTCCCAGTACAAGTTCAGCTGACCACTTTTGTGAGAACAGTGAACTTCAACTAAATTAGTTTTTCTCCTTCCTTTGTGTTTGACCCAGTTATGTGTTTACAGAGAATAATCATGTTCCCCCGGTCTCCATTTGACTAGACTGAACAGGGCAGGCTCCTTTCCTCTGACACGGTGGGCTTGCTATTCCCCTGATCATACAAGTTTTTCACGTTGCCGTTTGCTCCAGTTTTAATTCTTCTCACCTGAAAATGACTGACAAGAGTTACAACGACTGTTGCAGGTGATGTCTACACCTCCTTCGTACAACCACCACGGTATTCCCCTGTGTCGAGTGTGTGTTCCTCCCCTGGCACATCCTAAGATCTCATTTACCTCTTGCATGGCCATTTCAAGTTGTGAGCTAATAGCTGTACTGTGATTGACTGCTACAAGCAAGTCTGTCTTCTGTTTTCTTGTTTCAAACTGATAAACTTTCAGTGTGCAGGTGAACCTCTTGCTCACAGTGCCCAGATCTGCGGCCTTGTATTTCATGCTGCTGCATTCCCTCACATCTCTGTTAGCCTAATTCCACAAAACCTTGTATGATATTCTGGTGATTCTAGTCATTGACGCTGCTGCCTGTTAACCCACTTCTAATTTTAGGCCAAATGTCATCATTGAAAAAAACATTGGTCCCAAGACCAGGGCTTAAGAACTTACCTAGTAACCTCCTTCCATTACAGCCGCCTTCTTCCCCTCTTTTACCAGTTCCTTACTCACGTCACAATTCTTTCACTAATCCTCATCTTCTCTCATTTAACTAATAATTTCCCAGGTGGCACCATACCAAATTTTAATGAAGTACAGATAGAGAAGATCTACTATTTTTCCCTTGTCTAGAACATCAGTTACCTTATCAAAGACAGATATCGAGTTAGTCTGGCACAATCTCTTTTTGATAATGGCATATTGCACTATATCCCATTTTCTATTCCATGTCTTCAATTATTCTTTCCGACATAATTTGCTCTGAATCCATCTATGCCCTTGAGGGAAAAAAACCAAGCCCACAGCTGCCTAGATCACTCTCCCTCCCTTTCTTAAATATGGGTACTACATCTGCTATTATCCAGAAGAACCCCCAGTGATTGGACAGATTTATTAAAAATCCCATCTATCAGACCTGCGATTTCATGGGCCAGTTCTTTTAGCATTCTGGGGAGGGTGATTTCCCGGCCTCTCTGGTTTGAGCACAGTAAGCTCTCTGAATTGCTTCCATCTTGCATGCAATCATTGTTCATTCAGTATACTTATTCCCGTTAGTCCACCTGACTTTGCCCCCACACTCCATATTTCTGCTCTTAGGGGCAAAGTATCCCTCTAGTTTAGCACTGTGCAAATTTTCCTCACTACATACAGAGGATCCACTTCTGTTTTCATTTATAGTGTTAAGGATCCTTCTGTTGTTTCATTTCCTTTGCAGGGACTAACTCAGTTTGACTTCTGGCAATTCTCACTTCATCTCTGTACTTTCTGACCTCTCAAGACATACCTTTCTCTGTTGCTTAATCCCCTTTCCAAGGCTGCTTTGATGTGCAGGTGGACTAGGCAGTTATCAAGTGCAGCAGGCTGCTGGGGAGGGGTAATAAAAGGGCCACAGACCTATGGCTTTCTTGGCCTACACCAAGCGCTGCAGAGCTAGCCTTGCTGTGATTGCCAACACAGACAGGGTCAGGGTGGCTGCTACTGCTGCAGGAATATGCCCTCTGAGCAATGGGAACTGCTGCTCCTACCCTCTGCTCCTCTGGATGGAAGTAAGTTAGACCTTCCTCTCACATCCTCCTCCCAGTCCCAATTCTTCACTTCCTCTCCCGGAGGCACGCATTCCCCTTTCACACATGCCACCACAAGCAGTAGCCCAAGAGGCACAGATGGGTAGCTGCTTTGGGTTCAGAGTAGAAATAGGGCACTTTTGTAGCTCCTTTGGAGGTGGGGAGGAAACAGAGGCAGATCTGCATTTTGAGATGACAGCGGTTGCAAGGGTATTGAGTGGTGGAGGGAGAGAGGAAGACTCCTTTCTCTTACTACAGTGCCCTGAAAACTCTCACAGCTCCTTTGCAGCCCCCCAGCTCATCTTGTCTTCACTCACCTCACATCTGCTTTGCACTGCCACCACAAATGACTTCTTTGATCTTCATATTTAGGGATGGCAGCATTCAAAAATTTGTTAATACTGTAGACAATGTGCTGCTTCTGCCCTCCTCTGTTCCTTCTAGGATCTCTGCTTGTGGCTGAGGTGTTTTTAAAGTTAAGCTTTTGAAAGAAGTTGGTCATTCATCTCCTGCAAGTTTGCTCCCTTTTCCTGGCATGCAAATTCCAAATCATTTTGCACTATCCACTTAAATATATTACCCTGCTCCTCCTCCTTTAAAGTCTCTGAGTTCCCAAGTCCAGCTGACTTACTGATTTCTTTGCTTGCACAAAGTTTGCCCTTCGGAAATAAAAGGAAACTCTCAGTTATGATTCATTCTTATTTGTCCAACCATTCAGTTTGAACTGAACCATAGAGCTGTAGGACTTGAAGGGACCTTGAGAGCTCACATAGTCCATCTCAGCCCCAAGTAATGATCAGCTGTCTAGACCTCCATCACTCCTGACAGGCATGTGTTTAACCTGCTCTTTTAAACCTCCACTGGCAGAGACTCCATAACCTCCCCAAGAAATCTGTGCCTTGTATTACTCTCCCTTCCCTCAAAAAGTGTTCCCCAATGTCTCATCTGAATCTCTTTTTGTGCAATTTAAGACCATTATTGCCTGTCCTCTCTACCATGGATGCAAAGAAAAGGTTATTGTCTTCACGGCAGCTTCCTCCTTCTTCATAAACCCTTTCAATCTTCTCTTCCCTGGCTAAGCAGCTCCCAGCTCATTCAATCTTTCCTCACTAGTTATGGTTTCTACATCTCTGAGCATTCCTGGTTTTGTTTTCTGAACTAAGTCCAGGAAACCTGCATCTTTCTTAAAATGTAGCATCCAAAACTTGATGCAGTTGAGGCTAAATTGAAAAAGGATTACTTCACATATCTCACACGTGATATCCCTATTTATACATCCCAGCATGATGTTTGCTTTCTTTGCAACAGATGTTTTACTATTATTGAGTTACAGGCAGTTTGTGATCCACTGTAACCCTCTATATCCTTGTCAGCAGAACTATACCTGGCTGCTCCCATTTTGTGCTGGAACTATCAATTGCTGCTCAGCACCTTGTACTCATCTTCACTGATTTGCATCCCATTTTTTGCAGAATACTTCTCCAATCCAATTAGATAATTTTGAATTTGAATCCTGTCCCTTGTACCATGTACATGCTATTCAACAGGGTGTTCTATAATTTATTAAGGACATGCATTATTCCATAACTTAACTCATCAGTGATCATGGTACCCAACTCGTTGCATCCTTCTTGTCACTCAGTGAATCACTGATAACTGTTTTACAAGTACGTTTTTCCAAACAGTTTTGAATCTATATAATAGTAATTTTATCCAGGCTGCATTGCTCTAGCCTGCTAATGGAAGTCTCACATGAGGCAGTGTCAAAACCTAACAAGTCAAGGTGCTTTGTCGTTATCTACAAGGCTTGTTACCTGTCAGAGTAGGAAATCAGGTTGGCTTTATACAATTTGTTCCTGACAAAATCAAATTGCCTGTTATTTACCATGTTGCTATCCAACTCATGATCAATCTATTGTTAGGTCCCACATAAAGCTCTCCTGTAAAATTCTCTCTGCTAACTGAAATCAAGGCTACAATAGCAGCACTTTTGATGAGGCTCAGTGATTATTTGGTGATGAAGTCTTTTAGCTATCACATTCAAGAATAACCAGGCCCTACTTTCATTAATAGCACTTATTTTACAATCTAAATTTCAGAAAATACAGCCTTCTAAACTGACTCAATTCCTAGTTATATTTTTTCTCTCCCTCTCTCATACATGTTGAAGTGCTTTATGATCCCATAGGCTAGAGCAGGCACCCAGGGGTAACATTTTTTCAGTTCCTCCCCAAACGGATTTTAACCCAAGTCAATCCTCTTTTAGCTTTAGCTACTACTTATTTGACCATCTCACCCTTAATGTGCACAATCCCAGCTAACTTCATCTTTGTTTCCACCTTTCCTGAAAACCATACACCTTTCAATACCCATGTTCCAGTCATGACTGTTACTCTAACATGTTTCTATAATAACCATTTAATAACGAATAGGTATTTTGCTGGTTTTCATGTTCCTTGAACTAATGGTAATGCACCTTGGTTGTTTCAGGCTAATCCAGCCCATTTTGCTAGCTAAACTGTGTACAAGCCTTCCCCAAACAGTATCACTAGTTTCACTACTGTTCCAGTCAACATCTGTACTCTCATTTTCTTTGCCTTTTTGTTTTATTCCTTGCTATACATCCATCTATTGTTATATACTCTTATCCAGTGTTGTTCCTTCTGTGCATTAAACAAACAAACATGGGGACAAATACTGTAAAAGCCTTTTCCAAACTTATACTCTGTTTCCTAGACTAAGATCTGATTATTAATTGTGCTACCTGAATGCCAGAAATCAGTCTCTTAGGCATACAGGAGCTGATTCTTCCCAAAGGATGGCTCTCCTTTTGGGAATGCCTCTCAGCTGTTAGGCTTTCTGAAAACCTTCCCAATAAGACCAGCCCTATGACTCTTACTGTCTTTGTGCACACAAGAAATCCCACTGAAGTTCACCTGAACTTCACTTTCTGAGAACTTTCCTTGGGTTTTTTTTTGTATTTTTGACCTTCTCTGGTGGGATTCTGGCGCTAACACTTGTCCCAGCATGAAGGTCAACCACTGGATTTTTCACAGGATAGTCTTTGGGTTCACAGATCTTCATGGTGGGATTCACCACTGGATGTACCAGGGATCAATATATCTGCTAAGACTAAACAAAGCCATCAGTCCTGGGCTGTGTCTGTGGAAGCACACATGACACCACACAAAGGCCATGTTTTCAAAGGTAAGCAAGTTGACAAGGTGAGCAACTTTCTGTGCCATGGCCCAGGTGGATGCCTTGCAGAAGCAGTCTGGACAGGAAGGCACAGCAGCTGCAGTTAAGTGCTCAGGGGAACTAATGTTCCCTTGACTCAGCCACTTGAGACCCTTGCAGCAAACTGTAGCTCAGATGAAGGGGAAGGAGACACAGTCATTCTAGCACATACAGAGCATGGTAGGAGGAAGGGGAAGGTCTGGAGTGTCTCTGCTGTACGAGACACTCTACGCTATAGATGCTTTTCTATTCTGTCCCCATAGCCTGCTCTGAGAGGTGTGTGGACCAAGAAATTTCTGCTGCTTGGAAAACAGAGCAAGCCTTTGGGACTCATGGCAGAGTGCTGTCCATATTTGCTGATTCTTCTGCTGTGGGTCTTTCTGTTTTCTCTCACTTTCCTCTGTGAATGACCCTTATCTTTCCTCTGTGTCCCCAACTATGTCCATCATTTTTCTTTCCTTCAGGTTGACTGATTCTCTTGCTATTCCATCCTCTGTCTCTTTCTCCATTGCAGTGTTCAGTGTAGCAAGCCTGTTCTCCACCCCATTTCTCCTCCATCAGCCAGTCTCTTCCTCTGCACATGTCCTCACCTAGCCTACACTCAAGATCCCTCCATTCAACTGGGATCATGGATGTGGAACACTGCTATATAACCACATCTAATCCTTGTGGAGAAATCTTCACTGAAGAGAAGTGAAGACCAGTGGTAGCAGGGGAACTGGTCTGGAGGAAAGTTTGTGATAACGTAGAGAGCAAAGTATGCAGTCACCTGAAAAGCTTCTCCAAAAGCCTGGAGACTTAGGACATCAAGAAGTTTTAAGAGCAAATATAAATGTTCTTGAGAGAAAATTAAAGGAGAACTTTTCTCTCAAAATGCCTAGCCTCACATTTTATTAGAAGAAAATATTATTACAAGTCAGGGAAAAATGACACAAGATCTCTTGAAATGTAGTTCAGTAAGGAAACCAACTTATATTCCTATAGCACCTGGAACACGATATCCATAATCAACATTAAAAAAAAAAAAAGATGAGAGAGAGTAGGAGAAATAACAGAGGTAGATAGGGCCCCAGAGACATGCTATTAAAAAATTATATTTAGAATATGTGAGTCTCCAAGGAACAGCAGACGCAGAAGTCAATTATACTACCTCAAAGGGAGATTTCCAAATACCATACCTAGTGGGAAATTACACAGACTTGACTCCCTACATGCCTGCAACTCCCATGATCTTTCCCATTTCACAAGGCAATTGTGAATCTCTACCACGCTGGGGTGGCACCTTTTTCATGTAAGGTGTGAGTATAACAAACATTAACTGTGTACATGTCTAATCCAGTGATTTAATAGACCTGAACAAAATTTGGAATCTCTGTGCCAAAGGAAGTTCTGAAATTTTAAATTTGTTTAAAACCAAACCAAAACAAAAAAGAACAAAACATAGAAAATCTCAATGAAATACTGTTCCTTTTAGGTCAACCAGAATGTTTTGCCTGTATCTTAACTTCAATGTTACATTATATTGTAGTTTCAAAGAAAAAATAGGAATCCAAGAAAGAAGTTATAAAAAAGCCTAAATGAAACATTTCAACTTACTGGAAGTGTTGATGTGTTTTCTGAGTGAATTTTCATCAAATGGGGCACATTTCTACAGACCCTTAAGCTTTCATAAAATCAGCCTTTATGAATGGAAAGTCGTTATACTCAAAAAAAAAAAAAAAATCAAGTCCCTCTCCTATTGAGTTTCTAACCTTCAGCACTGGAAGTACAATCAGTGTCACTTGTGTCACTAAACAACCTTCTAGGTGTGAGCGACAACAATCTCAGCAGTTCCTCTAGCCAGACACTCGAGAGAGTACACTCAGATTCATGTGGTTTCACTCCTGTGACCTGCAGACTGCTGCAGGTTCACAGCCTGTCTTTAAGAGTCTGTGTAAGACACCTACAAAACACAGTGTGTTTTGCTAGGTTTGAACTTGCTGTATGAGGTGAAATTTCCACTGGAAATGTTTGGTTCTTTCTGATTTTGAAAAGCGCAACAGTCCGCAACACTCATCTGCCTCGCAGGGCAGCAGAGGATGAAGAGTCACCGCACCGAGCCTTGCCCTGACGCAGGAGTGGAGGAAAATGTACAACAGCCCTAGGGAAAATCTCCTCCTCTGAGGAAGAGAAAAGCTTTCCAAAGGAGGGAGACGACAGCTGCAGCTTCCTTGGAAAGCCACTCTCTTCCTCTGTCTCCAGGATGAGCACGGATCTGGGGTAATTCCTCTATAGCATTCCCAGTTAATCTCCACTGCGAACAGACATTACTCTTCCCTCATATTTCTGAAATTATTCTTCCTTCTCTGTTGTGCAGTTACTCTCGCCTACGTTTCTGGAGAGTGATAAACACATTAACAAACGCAGCTCTCCCTATCAAACCTGGAAATCAGGAAAGCTGCAAATTCAGAATATCAAACTACAAATCCTAGCTGCTGCGATGCAGCAGATGAAGGACTTTGAAATATAGCTGTTGTATTGGATAGTTATCAACTGGGTGAAACATTTGAGCTGCGGCTGCATCAGACCTATCCTCCCTGCTCAACAGGTCACGTACAACCTAGGAAAAGTTCTTGAGGGATATAATGCACTGCCCATTTTTGTCACGGAGACCTTTCTTGCTTCATTTGGTGGCAACAAAGTCACTCCCCGTATCTTCAGAGAGAAGTGTTTCACTTCAGGTCAAATAGTGATCTAATATCAATGAAGAGTGAGCAGGACAAAAAATTGGTAGCTGTCTAGTAACTAATGAGTGGACTGTCAAAGAAATCACTACAGCTTGCACTTCACTGGCCATTTTGGACTAGGAGAAGGATTAATTACAGTATGGACAGTGGGATTTGTCAAGTAAATACAGGGACATGTGCTGTAGAAATTCGCATCTGGGGAAGCCATCTTAAGCTTTCCTTGTAAGTCAGTAAAGCTCTAATCAATATAACTAATGCTGTTTAGGGTGCAGTTCATTGCATCCTAAAATAAACACCTATGTTTTATCTGCTGAAGCACTCTCCTCAGTATCCATTAACAATAATGGCATACAGACATCTAGCAGGGGTGTATCTAGGACACAGACACCTGTGTTGTAGATACCCATGGCTAAGCGAGGCAAGTCCTCCCCTGACTTCTTTTCTGAGCTATAAATGAGGCCCTGCTAGGCCAGCAGGGAATAGGCTTGCATTATCTGTGCACAATTTGTTGGGGACTTTGCTTTTATATCCTCTCGTAGCTAATGGCCTGCTCCATTAATTCTTAAGGTTAAGGTGACCTTGTAAAGATAAATAAGTGCATTTCTCAAATAGCACACAGCAAATACATGTAAGCACGCATTTAGATATTCGTGAAAGAAATTAACCCTACCTCTCTAACTCATTTCCCACTTCCCTTTCAGTAGCAAGATAATCCACTTAAATAGAGTTCCCAACCTTTATACAGGCATAAAACAACATGAAAAAGATGGAAAAGCCCAATTGGTTGGTTCCTTTCCTGCTCATTGAATAAAAAGAATAATTATTTCCTTATTAAAACAAAAATTAAATATTTTCTAAGCTTTCATCCTTTTTTGTCTTCATAATACCACCTCTTAAAATAAAAAAGAAACATGAAACTTAATAAAAATAAACCAAAATTGAAGCAAACAGAATAATTGGCAAGGTGTGAAAATACTGCTCGTATCCTGGAGACAGACTGCGTTGTCGGTTGTTTCTTAATTTTCACTCTATTAAGGTAATTTCCTGTGACTGTGGGTTTTTTTCTGGCAGCCATTCTCACACACTGTCATCCCTGCCTTCTTTGCATGCTGGTTGGGGGTGTGTGGTTTTGGGTTTGGTTTTTTTTTCCTGATCAGGAAGGAAAAACACATGTATCAGGTCCATTTCCCAGAAGTCTAGAGGCAGACATGCTGGTCTCTGAGTCCCAAGTGCATGGAAGGGAGCAGTGAAAATAAATTTCCAAATGTAACTTCCACATGACCGTAATATCTGCTCAACAGCACCGTTAATGGATGTCTCCTACAAGAAGCCAAGGTTTAAGGCAACACTCCACGCTACAAACTTTGCCATTCTACCCAGAAAAATGTCTGCATCACCACCCCACCTTAACTTGGACCCAGGTCTGGTTCTAAACTTAGAGCAGACTCATAGCAATTTGTAACCAGGTTAAATCTGGAAGTATATGAATTTTCTGTGGTCAGACTGACAGCTACATGTCAGTTTTCTTCATTGCTTTCTTCCCTTGCTGATGACACTTCTCTCATGCTCCTCCTTATGAGCAGGAGATGTTGGTACATCCATCAAGGCTATCAGATGTACCTGCTGTAAGACTTAAGCACCCTGAGGAAGTTTATAACTAAATCTAGATTTTGCAGAGAGCTTGAAATGAACAGCATGTCTTCAAACGTGTCAGGAGTGACATAAGGTCAAATTAAACTGATTTTAGAACCACAATGAAATTCTCGTATTAAATAAGACTAAAACCTTTGCCTAAAACTCTCACGGCTCCATCAGAAATCATTTTAGAAAGCTTTGGAAATCTGGGAGTGGAAAATGTCTTTGGTCTTTTCACCTTTCCCATTTTTGTCCCATTCTGGCTTCCAGCCAGAAACAAATACAATAGTGTGGGAAAGTTTTAACTGGAAGCAAGAATTATCAGATGTTCTTAAACTAAAATTTTCTGCCTGTGATCAGAACCTGGCATAGTAGAACAGGCAAAGTTTTCTTCTATCACTGTTTATCCCTCTACCTCTGACTCTTACCATTCCTCTGTGTGCATGTATTTGTCTGTGCGCATGACTTTACAATGACTTTGAAAATGCAAATTAATTTTATTATTATTATGTAGATGTCTTGTGATTATTTCAAAAAAATACGTTGGAGGTTGTACAAAAACTTCCCTGGAAATCTGATATTTTCCATGATACTTGTCTTGTGTTTGCCTTCACTTGTGCACAAGGGAGAACTGATTCACAACCTGTTATTTGTTGTATAAACCTTTAGTGATCAAGTAAAAGGTACTCTCTTACTTCACGAGCTTTATTCATCAGGAATCTCTCAGCCTTTGTGTCTTGTATCAGTGATATCAACAGTTCACGTTCTCTTTTGAACCATTGGCAGGCATAAAATAGCCAGGCTGATATTGCTGAATCTGATTTCTGTTTCAGATGCATTTGATGATAAGAAGCAGTTGTCTTATTGTTTGCTGCATGTCATTAGGAGCAGGCATGATCTGGATGATGGCCCAGAACAAGAGAAGGGGGAACTGGGTGATGAGATAAGATCCAACCTTGCAGAAGGTACTTCATCTCCCTGCCTCCCTTCTGTCCTGCACAGCAGCCCTAAGTGAAAGCTCACTGGCTTTCTATGGCATTTTAACTTTTGTACATCAAAAATACTGAACAAAGAGCATGCGTCTACTTACAGTATTTCCCAGTTCTCTTTGTTCTTGATTTTCTGAGGAGCCAAATCACTTCCACGCTCAGGATTATGTACAAATGAGAGGTTAATACCATAGGTATGTCTCCAACATACAGCAATGCAGACCTACAGAGAGCAGCCTGAAAGAAATTTCTTTAGGTTAGAGAAGCAAGTCTAACCATGATGGCGAGTGGAATAAATGAGCCAGTGAAGAGGAAGGTTCCTTCTATTACTCAAGATTTTAGAGGTAGCACAGAGGTCTTTTACTGTACCACGTTATGGTATATCACTTACTCCAGCCATTCCTCCAGCTCCTCACTCTCCTCTGGGAGGTTCCACCTCTTTACGCATTTTTATCAGCAAGGACTAAAGCCATTGTGAGGAACCAGTAAGGCTTTAGTAGGAGGACCTATGTTAGCATCTTAATGAAACCACATGTGGTCTGTGGTCTTGGAGGGCAAGCCACATGGTCCTTCACTTCCAGTGGGCACTGGGAGAGCAGGTCCTATCCAGCTGTGCACTTTTTAACAAGGAGGTGATGCTTCTTTGCAGATGGATGATTTCAGAAACAGAGGAGGAGATTTGTGCATTCATCAGCTGGTAAGCTCCCATTCCCTACTATCCTCTGTATCAGCAGTCATGTGGATTTACCACAGCTCCTGGGATCCCAGGTCCAAAACTTCCTAACTGATCCTTCAGCTCCCTGCCTCCCACTACCTCTTCTCTGCACCTACTATGTACTGGTGATGACCACCAGAACTGTGAATAGTTTGGGAATCAGCTGTCTGAGAAGAATACTTGAGAATGATTGTTATGGGGCTAATGCCCCCTACACTTCCCAAGGAGCAGCTCTGATCCTTTAGCAGCACTTTACTTTGGGAGTTGCTATTTCTGATGGATTCTCAGAGCCACAACCTGGTGACTTGTTTGCAGCAGAAACAAGATATGTACCTCATAAAGGAAGACTGGAGTCATCACCATTTGGTGCAGATCCAGGGCTTGAGACTATGTGGCTGCTTAGTGCAACCATACGAGTTCAGCAGGCACAGCTGTCACCAGCTACCTCCATAGGATGCCATTTGTGTCAGTCTATAGCAACCCCCTCTGGTCTGCTGGAAAAAGAGCATCAATCTCTTCTGGAAAGCACACTCACACCTCAGTGGAGCTGCACCTGGAGGGCCAGGGTGAAAGCCAACCAGAGACTCAGGAGTCTGGGAGGTTAAAAAAAAAAAAAAAAAAGAGATCTCTCAGTCATCTGATGAACACAGCAAGCAAGGCCTAAACCAACCCAGCTCCCGGGATGCAATTACGTGTCTCCAGTTTTTGCACTGACCTTGTTCATGGTTACTGACATTTGGCACTGCAGAAGGTAGAGCAAAGGCAGAAAGAGGAGGTGAAAGGACATGAGGTAGAAGGGCAGAAAGCTGGCAAGAAAAGTAAAGGCTAGAAATATACCCCAAATGGGCTGGGGCAGACTTTTCTACAGCACCAAGTTTTGCAGTCAAGCAGCACCAAATCTTCCTAGAGCAGGAAGAAGCAGATAGGCACAGAAAAGTGAAAGGGGGGACCTAAACCACCGGCAAAGCTCCTGCACTCACTGCAAAGCATGTGACAAGCAGCAAGTATGGAGGGCTCCAGAGAAGACGTACTCCAGTCTCCCATCCTCCTACTGCGTTTCCACTCCTTCAACACTTACAGACTCCAAACTCTCCAGAAGACTATGCCGAACAGGACATCAGCCATTCCAAAGACCAAACCACACCAACAACTACAGACAGCCACAGGAAAAGAGATGAAAAGACAGAGATCATTGCCCAAGTGGTAAGTCCCAAATGAAGCTTAGCAGAGAAGTCAGGAGACATTCAGATGGTTCTCAGACAGACACCCTCCTCATGCTATAGGAGCAGAAGAAACATATCCATGAGCAACTAATAAAACCTGTTTTCTTATGTTAACATGCCATAGGTCCCTAACTCTCTGCAGATAAATTGCCCATAGTCTGCAGTTGAGTCATCTATTTTTCCTTTTTATTTTCTCTCTTCCCATTTCTGTCCTGTATTTCTCATTCACTCTATTTTTCACTCTACCTTATTCCTAACTGCCTTTTCATCCTTTTTTTCAACAGCTGTTTTCTTTCTCACCAGTCTCTCTGCTTTTCTTTCCTAAGGGGAGCATGGACCAGGAAACATCTGAATTAAAACGTGTGTACATCTGATGCACGCAAGAGCTTGATATGAGGCATGAGAAGTTTGCCATATCCCTAATGATTAGCTCTTTGACTGCCATCTTTCTAGCAGCAGGATTTTCTTCAAGAGGAAGTACGTGGTATAATCAGCTCAGTGAAGGGAAATTAAATGAATTTGGGATTGATGAAAAACCCACACAATCAAGTTCTGAAAGAGTGAAGGGAGATGTGTTTTGGTATCCTTCCTGACTCAAATTGCTTTTCGGCACTGAAAGTAAAACATATACCATTTACAAAACACAGAGGGAAAAAAAAAAAAACAGAGAATGATGTATCCTGGACAACTAACACTTAAAGACACGAACATAGAACTAGTGCATATTCAAAAGAGTTCTCTTATTTCATACAAGCAGTTAATTACCAGTGTTCGTGAGTAAACCAAACAACACAGAAACTGTCTACTTATTAACTAAAGTGGAAAGAAAACAAAGAGTGAAAGAGAGAAAAGATACATATTTAACACCTGATAATGATGGAATGCTGTAAATTAGAGATAAAGAGCCCTATTCTGCCAAGAGTTACACCAATGTGTAACAGGGGACAGAGCTGGGCCCAACTGATGCCTCAGGGATTTTTGCTGACCCGCTGTAAAGTGGAGTGGCTGCTGTCACCTTGTATTCGTTTTGCTTTTCCCTCCCTTGTCCTCCCCCAAGGGAAAAATCCCTGAATCAGCCGTATGCCATCAAGGCATTTTGCCACTGTACAAGCAAAATGGGGAGCTCTTGAATGCTCTCATGGCAGCCGTCCCACATGTTGCTAGTATATTTCAGCTGTCAGGTGGATTAAATATTGCCCTTTAAGCAAACTCATGAAAATGTAAGAGCCTCACCATTTTGTCTTTCCCAAGATGAGGTTCCTGTCCCAGGTTAAAGGTGGGCAAGAGACAAGTCTACAGCATTTGGACTCATTAAACACCCAGTGGTCTAAAGGCCAGATATTCAGGAGTCAGCATCCGGTGGGAAACCCAGTAAGAGTCTTTCCAAAGGACTCAGCCCCTATTAGGACCAGGCAGGAGGCAGCCAGATTTTTGGATCCTCCCAAACTTCAACACACAAGAACTGCAAGTGCCGAGGGCTTCTCAGGACCCTGCATAACTCAACTACTCAGACAAACAGAGGTGCCAGAAATCTCACGCTGACCAGCAATCATGTGCCTTTCTTTAGCCAAAAATACCATAAAACTAGATTGTGTAGTGTTGTTCTGCAGATCCTACATTCAAACACTAACAGCTCAAATGCAGCTGTCACTGAATCTGGGCTCTATTTAAGTCATTCAGATGTGTAAGTACTTGATTGTGCCTGAAAATCAAATGTTTAGATCTTCTAAAAGGTCTGACTTTGGGTGACAATGAGAATTGCCATCATGAAAGCAGACACTCCAGCTGAAAATTTGGCCCTTTTTAAAAAAACTTTTTCAGAAAAGTCCAGCAATGATAGGAAGGTTAAATGCCTGCACCACATTGGGATGTTCTGTTTCAGTCTAATCACTCAGGGATTAATCATCTGCACAGTATCTAAATGCCGCCCAGACAAGTTGCTCTGTGCCTGCAGGAGCTGGGGACTACTTTAAAAAATTGCCTCAGTACTGTCTCCAACTCAGCATCCAGCCACGAGCCTGACATTCTCCCCTGAGCCAGTAGAAGTCCTCAAGGACATCACGTTCAGAACTGCTGGAGAGCGAGCCCGTGAATGTGACAGCCTCCTGCCATGGGCCTGCCTGGCCAAATCAGACTTTGATGTTAGTCTGTGGTGAGATGGGGTTTTCTATGTCCCGAAGGAAAGCGAAACTCACTTGGAGTTACAGGCTTACAGTCTTTGAATCTTTCTGCTTCAGCTGATATATTGTCTAAATCTAAAACTTATTTAAAAACCTGTCTGGATGCGACGGCTTTTAATTAATCTTCTCTTAGTTTTTATACTATATAGTACCTTGAAGACGCAAGATCAATCACTGCTGTATTGTAATGTAGAGTTGGGAGACAGAAAGATAAATGAGCTATCAAGTTTAGCATTTTGATAGCTAAGTTTAATTTTAACTAGCTCAGGAACATACCATAGATAGGTGGATAAAGTCATGAAATGGAGCATTCATCTTTAGGACCCAAGTTAGAGTCCATCAGAACAGAAAGGGTTCCTTAATGTCTGGTCAGTCTCACACAGACTTCTCAAAAGAATAAACAATTACTGAAAATGAGAAACATCATCAAGCAGCAAAAAAAAAAAAAAAAAAAAAAATCACGCAAGTCTGATGGGATGCGACTATATCTGGCACCTTTCATCTGAATATTCTACAGCTTCCACCCTTCAAAGACACATTCATAAAGGCATTAGGACTATTTCCAATGCATAATATTAGGCATACGTGAGAGTCGTGGCAGAAACAGGTCTCAGTACTTTATAAGAAGGGGTAAATACAATGTCATGCATAAGAAGGGGGAAGAGAGAAGAAAGTTTATCACTCAGGGGTACAAAATGAATCAGCAGCAGAGCTGGCAGCAGAACCACGGAATCCTGACTCATCATTTACTCCACTCATGAGGCTATCTGCAGCTCTGCAAGTAAGTGATATAACAGCCAGCCAAGTCATTCATCCTTCTGAAAGTGCCTATGCAAGAATGAGGCACGTTCAGATCTTCGTGCCTTTCATGACTCAGTCACTCAAATTCTGATGTGTTTCACAGGGTCCATCACAGAAACTAATTCCTGTGCTTTCTGTTTGGTCCATTGTAATGATTCTCATTCTAATGCGTGCCACGCATCCATCACAGTGAGGACTTCTAACATGCTCCACCCAGTCCTACTGCAATGACTAATGCTAATGCACTGCGCCAGTCTGTGAGGAATTTCCATCATGCATCATTTCAAGATCACATCGTATTCAACAGGACGTTCAAATTAAGGCAGTTCTTGTACATAGAGTTTCTCTGAATCTTAACTCTGGCCTTTTTCCATTAGGCCAGTAAAAATGCTGTGCAGGGGAGCTAAATAAAAAGCGACTCTCTTTTGTCTGTGTCTCCAAGGAATTTATAAACCACCCATCACCCAAGTTTTTCCACACACTGGGTGAAAGCGTCTCTTTGTGAGAGGTTTGGTCTGAGCCACTGAGGTAAGAATTATTGAAGTTCACAAAACCCAAACCAAACGCTGAAATCATTGCTTCTAGTTCCATCTGGTCAAGTGTAACAGATTTGGGGTTTTTTTTGTTTGTCTGGGGGGAACTGCATACCTGTACATGTTTTTTCACATAGTAAAGTGGATGCAACTGGTGTGACTGATAATATATATATCAACCAAATAATTCAGTTTTCAGTTACTCCTCTGGTACGATACTGAGGCTCTGAACACACTCTTAATACACAGCATCCATTATTTTACCAATGGGTCAAAAATGCTGTGGCTACATGTCACAAAGAACCAACCCAGTATTAATTCATTCAGCTGTTGGAAATTTGTTCAGAACATTTTGGAGGTTTAACTTTGCTCCAAAGGACTGTATATGGTATCAGATACCATCTGTCCTCCACTATGTGGCATTAAGCCAGCATTAAAAAACCTTAAAAGCAACCTTAGACTCTGTAGCTTCTGCTCTTGCTAGTTCAGCAGAAAGGCACTTTTTTGCCCACATCCTATCCAGATCAAAAATGTAACAGGGGCTGATGCAGCAGGGCACGTGGCCTCAGAGTTGAGAGATGCTGTTTTCTTCCCAGCTTACTCCATCTGCTCGTCAGTGCAAGATTACGTGCTGTTATTGCGTTGGTACAGGGATTTTAGCCAGTCTGTTCCACGCTGTGGTGTGTGATGTGGCTTTGAAGAACCTGTCCCAGAAGAGGGCTCGTGTTCTGCAAAGGCAGGCTCTCATTACTAGAGCCAAATGTATAGCAAAGACATGCAGGTCAACCATTTTTAATAACTTAGAAATAGAATATGACTCTGGCCATTTTTATGCTCTGTTTATACTTGCTTTAGAGAGCCCTCACATGTGCGAAGTCCCATTGGAACAAGAGTTCAGAGGGAGTAAATCTCAGGCCTGTAGCTTAGAACCACTTAATCACACAACAGACTTCATTTCTGGCAGAAGTAATTAACAGAGGTTCAGCCATCTAATCAGGGAACAAAGGCACGGCTCTGTCACCTCATTGACCAATCATGCCACCTGAATATCGAATCATGAATATTGACTACTCACAACAAAGGGTTTGCAGGTAGCTCCCAGACCAAAATATGGATAAACTGAGGCTGCAGGTCAGTCAATGCAAACCCACAGTGTAAAACAACTACTGGCGGAGCGCAGCAACAAACATGGGGAGAGCAAAACAAAGCAGCAGCTAAATTTGCCAGCAGCCGCAGATTCTGCTTGGCTGAGTATAAAAGAGAGAGCAAGAAAAAGGGAGTGGGAAGAAGGGTGGGAAAAGAGGTTGCTCCCTGCAGTGTCCTCCTGATAAACACTGTCCAGAGGAAAGTTCAGAAGTGTGGGAGCACTCAGGTTTGCACAGGGCATGTCAAACAGCGGTGAGCTCTTGTCTAAAAGCCCATCTCGCAGGGCTCTACACCATGTACTGATCCTCCCAGACAGAGCATTCCTCATTCACTTGCTTTTTCCATATGCTTGTTTTGACCAGTGCCAAGCAAGGGCACTCTGCCAAAGCTGATTTTTGTTGCCCTGCCTGGGAGCTTGCTCCTTTGCACTGTGTTCAGGCTTCCTTCTTTATACTGAGGTGAGCTCCACGCTTCTGCAGCATGAGAAAAGTAAAAGGTGGGACAGAGAGAGGTCTGGGGCTCAGAAACAGGTTATTCTGGTAATTGCTGGGGCAGAACTGAGACTGAGACAATGAGAAAGTTCTCAGTCAAATCACAGCATCGCACCATGCTCCTGCCTTTGCAGCATAATGAATAACAGCCCTATCATTCAGATACCTTTTTTATGGGGGAGCCATCAAAAATAGAACCAAACTGAAGATCTTAGGCTCATTCTAACTTATCATGTAAGCCTGACTCCCAGAAAAATGCTGTCTTCAGAAAGAATTCACACCTTAGGAAAACAGCCCCAGCCTTGTTCATGGACTTTCCACACAAAACCAAAACTAAGGAAACCCTGAAAGAGTTGGGTTGAGAGACTGTAATAGTTCATTCAATTCAAAGGGATCTCAATTAAGCAATATCTTCTACCCTAGTGATGCCAACAGAAAACTGTGGTCTGAAAGAGGGCAAATAGAGTATAAAGAGCTAAACAGAGGATTAAGTTCGTATAGTATAACAAGGCAGGCAGTGAGAAATTCTAAGGCTAACCCAGTCTTACAGTCAAAACTCTACACAGAGAAGCTGGAGAGCTGGGGTTTATTTTCAGCCCTGGCACAGTTTTTATGAATGACTTGGGCACCATCAGTCCACTTTGTTCTAAATCTTGATTTCCTTAATTATGAAAGAGAACAATAATGCTAATAAACTACTTCAGAAGAAGCAGGAAGGACATGGTAATATTTGCAAGGTGTTCAGACACTAGTTTGACTGAGGAGACAGGAAAAGGCGGGAAAACAGAGGCTTCCCTGGACCTCTTCTGTGAGGATACAGTCAGGTATGGTGGAAGGAGACAGGTAATGTTGGATCCAGCCCAGCTGCTGTTGGTCATGCAGGGTAAAAGCTGTGGGGTAGTCTAGGTGCCAGTCTTGGTCTGCTGAATCTGAGGCCAAATTGCTTAGCTCTTCAGCCTAGGTCTAGGTGTTTGCCTGAGTGAGGCCATAACATGCTGGGTTACATTAAAGGTCAGGAAGGCTTCAGCAAGAAGGGGATGAACTGAATGCACAAGTGAATGTGCAAAGCCAGGAGACCAGGCCAAACAAAAAACCCCAAAAAAACCCCAAAACAAAAACCAAAAAAACCTTCCCCCCACTTCTCTCCCACCCCCACCCCAAATGTTATATAGAAGGAGGACCAAAGCAGAATCTGGAGAGGCTTATGGTGGAGGCTGGAGGGCCTGTTCACCCCTGCAGCCCCTCCCGGCAATGACAAGTATCATGCTGTCACAGCAAAGAGATAAGTCAAGAACTAAGACAGTTTCATACTAAAGAGGTCTGAAGAGTAAATTAACTCACCAGAGTAACCCACCAGCCTCCTGTAGGACCAGCCCTTCTGAGTGAAGGTGTCTGCATGACTGTATGTATGTAGGCAAACAGGCCTCCCACGAGGCTGTGAAATCAGGCAGTTAAGGGAATTTAATAAAATTTACCTGTAGGGAAAGCATCATCTCCCATTTTCTACCTCCCAAGAACCTCTCCCCTTTTACCTCTTCCAGTCCTGCTTCTAAAAAGGAACAGCATACTTTATTTATTGCTTCCCCTCCTAGCCTCGTCACTTCAGCTGCTGAGGGCACATGACCAGCAATTCAATGTGCTGTGCAGCATCACAGCTGGCACATATCTGTCTCTGAATCACTACAAAGAGATGGCCAAGAGGTGAGAATGTTTCCACGAGCAGTTGCAGCTGACCCATTGCAAAAGACACGCTGAGCCCTTCATGTGAGGACTTCACTGTTACAGACCAACGTTTCTTAGTACACCAGTCACAACTGTTCCTGAGGTCAAAACAACATAGCAGCTTCCTTACAGGGTGAGAAGTTGCAATTACTTCCCCCAAGTGATTAGTCTAACCAGGGAACTGCTAAACAGCTTTAATTGCTGGCAGCAGCTCAGCTTCTCCAGCACAGGCCAGTGAATGTTGACAGAGTAGTTACAACCAGCTCTCTCGCCTCTGCCTTGGAGGAACAGATCTTTGTCCATTTGAGGTATCACATGAAGAGAAATGAGGTAAATGAGAAGGGGCACCATTTGCAAAAAAAATGCGTAAGATTGGGATAGATGAACAGCAGCAGCAAACACACTGATTATCTCAAATTGCCTGGCAGAAGAGATTAGATGAAGAACAAATTTAAGCAGGCAGGGGGAAGGGAAAGCAAGCCAGGTACTCTGCCTTGCCTTCCCTCACTGGCCTGCATCTCCTGCTTGTTTGCTGTACCACGAGTGCTGCCACGTTGCTGTAGACCAGAGAAACCCCAGTACTACATGGGGAGGACAAGCGACGCCAAAGCTGCAGCAAGGGAGCTGGAAATGGGCACCAACGGGGAGCTGTCGGTTCTCCTTGGGGCCAAAGCGGTGGGACCGCTCTTACAACAGCAGTGCTACGCTGGCCAGGTCTCTGCTGGAGCAGTTTGGTACCAGCCAGCTGCAGCCAGGATGGCTGTGGGGAGCCTGATCTCCAGCTGTGCTGGTAGACCACGTTCACATCAGGACTGTGTCAGCCCCTGGGTCACCCACACATCAGAGTACCTGGAGAGTAAAGGAGAAGCTGTGTCGTCTTGTCAGCCGTTTGCTGTGTGCCAAGGTAGGGCAGTTCAGAGGCACAGCTGGAGATGGTGAGGAAGGGAGAGAGAGAGCTGCAACACTTCTCAAGGATATAGCAACCTTCATAGCCAATCAAACCAATTGTCCAACTGTTGTAACACTTTGTCTCAGGCAGTGGCTAACATCAAGGATAGATGTAAAACATTTAAAATGGAAAATAACTAACTAATATATCCATTGGGGAAGTTTCTTTATAACCCCAGGCTGTTAACGGTTGGATTTATGCCCTGAATCTCAAGGGCTGATATTTCTTATAAATTTTTTATTTTCTCTAATGTAACTGCGAATGTTCTCACTATCCACAGAAATAGTTTCCCTATTTTTCTCTTTTTCTTACTAATCTTGTGATCTCAGCGGGTAACACCCTGCAGCAGGGAGTTCCAGAGTTTAATAGGGTACCATAAAAAAAATAATATTCTCAACACTTCCAGATCTGCTTTGCCTTTTAATTTCAAAGGATACCCTTTTGTCCCAGTACTGAGAACCTTTTAAAATATTATTATTTATATACTTCTAACATACCCTTTCTTATTCATCTCTTCTCTGAACAATATCTTTCTTCATCTTTTTCAGTCTCTCCTTATCTGAAAATCCTTCCAAGCCTCCAAACCATTTTCACTGCCTATCTCCGAGTCCTGCTGTATTCTTTTTTTTTTTTTTAAGAGAAACTGATGAGAAATTAGCTAAGTATGAAAGGTGAGAGTTTATCAGTAACTCTATGATGGTATTACATCTTTAATGTTAATTTCTGTCCTACGCAGTAGATATTTTTGCTGTGCATCTAGTTATGCTAAGTTCAAGGAAAGATGGGGGGGGCCTAACTTCTCTGAATAAGCATCTTTGTGCAACAGCTATCTCCTGCTGTTCCTCATGCCTGTGAATACAGCTCTCATCTTCTGTCTTAGCACACGTTATCAGGCTGTGTTTCTTGTTGGGGATTGTCATTAGAATGACGACCTGCTAGGGTTATATAGCTGCCCAACTCCTATCAAACGAGAACTTGAAACGTTTTCTGTTATTTTTAAATACAGCCTTGTACCGCCTCGTTTAACTTTAATGTTCTGTTTGAATGCATTTCTCTGTAGTCATCTAAGGGAATGCTCCACAAGGAAAAAACACTGAAAAAACTTGCTGGGTTTTTTTCTGCTCTGAAGTGATGTTCAGAGAGGAATGATTGCCTGGGTGATACGACTAGTGCAAAGCACTATGGCAGAAAGGGTCAAATCCCTGCTCTGCTCTCCCTTCTGCTCCCTCATGTGATCTTGTCACTAGCAGAGGCTATGGATAGGCAATCACAAGTGGTCGAGTTTCTGGTGCTTAACTAGTTACTGTTCATCAGCTGAACCATAGAAGAAAAGATGTCCACATTTCATGTCCATAGAGACAGCAAAATAAAATCTCTTCTCTTAAACTACCTTCTAGGAGCACACCAAAGGGCAATTAAAGCTGGCCAGCTGTCACTCAGTCAGCTATGAAAGCATATCCATTCTCTCAAGGTTTCCGCACCTGTAATGAGTCCTTAACTCACAAGAGAGTGGGGAGAGAGCAGCAGGAAAACCGTAAGGTACATGTATAGAAAAATCTGTCACAGCACTGCAGCCACAAGGCTACGTGTGTATTGCATGCCTGAGAACACAAAGCAGCAGCAGCGGCTGGGGCACCACACAGAAAAGTGGCCTCTCTGGCTCCAGGTTCTCCCCTCCCCTCAATAAACCTCATCTGAGATCAGTAGAAGGATGAGCCCAGCCATACGGGCCAAAGAGAGAAGGTGTAGTGGGGGAGGTCTTGGAGCCAGGGCAATGGTCCTGACACTGCCGGGGAAGGATGTCCTGACACGTGTCCCTAGCACACACCCTGACACTGCCAAGGACACGTGCTAGGGCAGACTGGCACCACAACATCCACCTCTGCCTTCTGCTGTTGAGTGGTGTGCAAGCTGAAGCACACTGCTGCTGAGAGAGGCAAGCCCCACGTCCTCCAGGAACACACACGGGCAAAGTAAGCAACATGACTAAGGTCAATGCTTGGTTAAGGTAGTGCAACAGGTCCAGGAACGGCCCATTTTGGCTATACTTGAAGCCAGCTCTGAGCTGTCATGACACAAGTGTTGTTTGGTGTGAAAGAGAAAAATAGAGTTGACAAATATTGCTAACAGGAAGAGGGAGAAAAAAAGAACCTTCTCCTTATTACTCCACATTACCGTATTCTTTTCAGGGCTGCTTTTTGCAGGTTTGGAAATAAACTCTGAGGTATTTTGCAAACCCTTCATATTCAGTGCAAACATCTTATTTTATTATCTGTCTTTTTGTTGTTGGTTTTCTTTCTTCCTCCTCTTCCCTTTTCTTTTTTTTTAATCCATTCAGCCATTTATTGGATCTTCTATTCTCCAGTGTGCATTTCTTCTTTGCTACAATATCTCCTGCTTTTCACAGATAAACACCTCACACACCTGGGAGACAGGCTCCTCTAATTAGTATTAAAACCTGAAGTTTTTTTCCACCCCTCTTTGAAGCTTTCTAGGATGCCTTTTCATGAATAATAATGTCCTCAATTCAACACAATGCAACGCTCAATCAAAAGGCGCAGTAGCAACCACTTCCCAACAAGATGCATCGGCCCTTCCTCTTCCTGTATACAGCTGATGATGAGGCAATAAGAAGTCCAGCCTGGAAGAGGTGCTCAGAAGTTGAGGTTTCCACTTGTGGCAGTCCGTTGCCCTCAACATGCTCTATGCAGAAGACTCGGTGTCTTCTGTCACCTCTCCAGCTCTCCATTGTCATTCTCCAGTGTGGCAGGAGTTCTGGCTGCCTGACCTCCTGCCAAATAAATCCCTGTTCCCTCTCAGCCAGCCAGCGCCCCTGCACAGCATGAGATACACACAAATCTCTTCGCTCTTCCCTGCAGATCACTTGTGGACTAAGACCCAGACTGCTGTCCTAGGGATGCCAGCTGCGCAGCTGCCTGCTGCAGACACCAAGGTCCCAGGCACTATGGATGCCCATGCTGCAGACCATTTCCAGTGGAGCCTTCCTTTGGAAATTCACAGCATCTGCTATCCTCCCAGAGACATCCCAGAGTTGCTACCCCAGATTTAGGTTTCAGTGGATGGAAAAATCAGTGTTGTCTAGCAAGAAACTCTTTCCTGGCAGTTTTCCTAAGCACTTCTATTCAGAAACTAGCTAGGGTCACAGCCTCTGCTCCTTGAAGCCAGTCAAGAAGTGCCACAGCCTTCATAAATGGTGCTGCCAGCAACAGAGGATCACTGTAGCCAAGGCTAGATAATCGCTGTTACAACATGGGTCATCTAGTCCTACCATCGTTAGTATCATTATTCCTTATATTAATATTTTAATAGTAAATTTCTTTGCTCTGTGTGCACATGCAAAAAACGCACAGAAAAATGTTTGCAGGCGCATGCTAAAATGTTGACAGTGGAACTTGAATGTTGTTGTAGAAACATCTATAACTTGGCACCCTTGCACAGGGACCAGTCCTACTATTCTTGCTCTTATGGGAAGTTCAAAGGAGCCTTAGGAGCTTCAGCCTTCCCCTTACTGTCAATATGCATTACAATTGCTCTTCCAGTTCCACTCAGCTGCTTCCAAAAAGCCCACTCAATGAGCAAGACTTTGCTGTACACAGCAGCACTGAACTCTGTGGGGCAAGCTGCAAAGTGCTACTAAGAATGACAACAGTTAACAAATATTTTAGAATAAAATGGCTAATTGAAGAGAGTATTTCAATGTCAGTCCCAAGCAGGGCAGAGGCACTGACAGTTTATCTCCACAGAAGGTTTTGAAGGCTCTCTTAGTTTGGTACTTCAGCTGATCAAAACTAGCCACATCAAGGTAATTCCATAAACAGAGGACTGAAGAAAACACCTTCCCAATGTCAGATCCCAGCTTCTCTTGAAAGTCAGGTAAAATCTCTGAACAGCAAGATCTGTCCTTCCTTTTTTTAGTCAATCCTTAAGCAGATTCCTACTGATTCCAACACATTTTGTCTAAGAGGTGAAGAAATTGCTTGGGACCCTGGAGTTCTCCATGGATGGGCCCTTCAGGACTACACAGCCAGGTGGGAATCAGTGCCTGAGCAGTGGTCACCCTTCACAAGGATACACTGTGCTGAAAGAAACCTAGCAGCTAGGGAAGACGTGCCACTCGGAACATCTGTTCCTTATCACCCCAATCTTAGAAAGCCTTGAGGGCCTTAATTGGTCCAAGGGGAGCTAGGAACTAAAACAGAGGAGTAGAGGGCCTAGGTATTTTTCTGGACCTGGAAGAACAGGAACAAATCCTGCAGATACCTGGGGAGCGATTCAAGTGTATAAACATCAGACTGTAGTACTATCTGAGATGCCCCAGGATTGATGGTGGGTGGATGGGACAAACAACCCATGAGAGAACCCTGCCCTTCCAGAAAGGCAGATGGAGTGGCTACAGAAAGGCTCACCTGTCTGTGGGTGTCTTTCAGCAGTCGGCGGAGAAAGGCAGTCTGAATTTAGGCAGCTGGACCTGTGCTCTGTGGGGTTTCTTGTACCTCCTCAGGCATCTGATACTGGACCCTGTCACAAGGCAAGATGCCAAGCTGGACACACTGCTGGTCTGATGCACAAAGACAGTGCTGGATGGCAAAGATCCCCTGAATGATGATTTAAAACATCACGGGAAACATGAGAATGCAGCATGTAATTACTACATTTTGCTTTTCACAAAATGTTTCTTGCCAGTCTCCCCTTCCCCCATCCCATCTCCTTCTTCCCCCCGCAAAGAAAGATCTAGCTAGGCTCAGTGCAGTTCTGAACATTATCTTAATGCCCACTGGGCTGAGGGGTCAGCTACTTCACCAACCATATCAATTAAATGCCGGTTATTACCCTTTCATTATTATACAAACTAATCCCATACATCTAGTGAGCTGGTGTTGAGGTGACTTAAAACTCGCACCATTAATTAGAGCGCAGTCAGCTCTCCTCTGATTTGCAGCCCCCCTTCTCCCCACCACCTTTGCAGCCCTGTGTCCCTGTCCCCACCCTGCTCCTGGTACCCCTCACTCCTGCCTCTCAGCCCCACCTTGTACCCCAGAGCTGGGGTCCCCGCTTACAGCTGTGCCTGTTTTCCTTGATTTTTCCCTGTTACTCCAGCCCTGAGCTCCCCTCACACGGTTCTGCCTCTTATCCTGAATCTGAAGCCTCTCTCTCTCCACTTTTCTGAGACCCTTGCCTATTAAACCAGCTTTTGCTTGAACAGAACCAGCTAATCATACTGAATTATGCCAGATTTTAATGTGGCTTCCTAACATAGACGCATGCCCATAGGGATCCAGGCTGAGAACACCAAGCCCACATCATCTTTGATCTAAGACACTACAAGATATAAACCCTTGATCATACTCCTAATGCTAATTAGTCATCACCTTCCCCTTCCTAAGATATATGTGTCTAAGAACATTGTTGCTGATTTGGTCACGGACAAATTAATCGTTGTATATGCAGTATGTAGTGGCATTTCTATAAGAATGTTTAATGCTAGTGAAGTGGTTGCATTGAATCAAAAATTATAAACTTTTGCAGCTCTCCTGTAATTGCTATTCAGGGAGTCATTCTAATAGCAAGCCTCCAAAAGGAAATGAGCAGCAGCATTTTTGTAATGAAAGTAAAATGTCTTCCATGAAAACCACAGTCCCCCTGTTCTTGGAAGAACCCTACATCATATCCTGAGAGGTGCAGACTCTGATCTAAAACTCAGATTCCAGCCCTAAAATACCTTATTGTTTTTTGTAATTTCCACACTGGAACTACTATCTTGTAAACCAATAATTACAAAAACAATACTGGTGCAGGTTTCCCCACTGCCATTATTTTCTCTGAATAGTAGTGACAACATATCCCCCAGCCACTCTGAGGAATCACGGTACAGTTCATGCTCTTATGCTACTCCAAAATGATCTCTTATACTGAACCCTGTACGGTGTAATTGATGGAAGCCATATAACTCATGCAAACAAATGGATGCCTAACAAATAAACATATCCAAAATGAACTTGCACTATTTGTGTGTTCAGCTGAGATATGAACTGCATCTGCTGCAGGTGACAGACAGAAAGCGACAGAGACTGGCAAAAGAAAATGAAAACCTAAATATTTACTAATGTAATTAGTTCTTTCCTTGTTCTTTACATCTGGTGGAATGTACTGACAAGCAGTCTTACTTTTAGTTCTAAGTCTTAATTCCAGTCCTAAGGTTTTGTGGGATTTAGTATACAGGCATCAGAATTGTTCCATAGCCAAAGTTATGGATGGAGATTTCCTCCGGCTGATATATAATTACTGAATCCAATTTTCAAATTTGGCACCAGGGACAAATGGATTTATTAAATAACTGCTTCAGTTGAAGATTTAGAAACTCTTACAAAGTAGACATTTAAAGATGACCATTGAAATTCAGGCCTGTTTTTCTCATATTTCTTCGGGTTTCACAATCTTAAATCATATATGCTGTGCACACATCACATTTCACCCAGTATCTCATCTTTACAATCTTTCAGACATAGGGCAGGTATTGGGACTTGAAACGGAGACCTTTAAAAGTTATTTCTATCATTTTTTGCAACTGGATTTAGCCTGGCAGAGAAAACCAATAGATGTGTGAGCTGTCATCAACACCATGCTCTGCTACGCATCAAGGTGAGAAAGAGACCTTTGTGCACAATGTAGTTTATGGACATTGCATTTCACTTAATGAAAGGGAGTGAAATACAGATGGTATTTCCAAATAGCAGGGTCTCCTCTTGCTTCCCTTTCAAGCATATTGTCAGTTTAAATGGAAACAAGCAAAACCCAACCCCAAGCAGACCATGTCTTTGTCAGGAAAAAAAAGTTAGACTCTTAACTCATCATAACTGCATAGGTGCAAAAGGCTTGTAAAGATGGAGCCACTTTCAGAAAGTGCAGACTAAGACTAGATCCCAGCTCCTTACTGATGTGAAAACAACTGCTTTGTTTCTCCTAAGATTTTCTCTCAGGTTAGCTGCTGTCCTTCCTCATCAGGAGAAAATACTGCTAGGAAGTTTGTAAGCTAACAACAGAAAGTGCTGTGGGAATCTGACTCAGATGCACATAAGCAAACAGCTGTGGTGGTCTCAGAAGTCACCTCCTCTTAGCTGCTTGCCCCTAAGTCAGTCTGCTTGCCACCGCTACCTGCAGAAGAACTTGCCTGGGTTTTAGCTGCTGCCATACGCGGCGGCAGCCCAAACCCGCCTTCATCAGCAAATTCTGTTGGCATCTTGGGCTGCCAGCTGCAGTGGTTGGACAGCAGATATGCCATCTCTCTGCTTTTTTTTGGTTCCAGAGGCAGATAGATGCAGCAGAAGAGCTGGGCAGGCACCAGGGGGTGGCTGTGGTGGCAGTAATGCCTGCCAAACACCAAACACCAGAGCTGCCAAAAACATTAGCTGTTAGCCACATTGAAACAAGAACCTAAAGTGTCATCTGAGGCCTTGCCTGCAAGGGAAAGCTCCAGCAGTCATGTCAATGGGGATGCAGATACACAATTTAGCAGAATGAAGGCCAGCATGAATGCCATTATCCCCATATGAGAAAAGGGGGCTTAGGGGCAGAGGGCTGGGGTATTGCAAACACCTTCCCAAGTGACAACCTGAAATAGGCTCCTCTAATAGCCAAAAAATTGCACCCTGCACAAGGATTATACCTGTAAACCTTAGCAGTTTAAATCTACCTCTGCGGTCATATTAGAAGGATGTTCCCACACAGGCAGTCTAAAGAAGGGATAAAACACATGCCAAGAGGAGCTGGGGACACCACGGCCAGTTCTGCGGGGTCAAGGGGAGAAGGGTTGAAGCACAGCTTGAGAAGGAAGCCGGGGGGGCAGGTTGGACATACCAGTGGTTAGGAGTGTGAGGGAAGATAAAATGCCCTTCAGGAGGAGGTTCTTGGGGATTATAGCTCTACACCCTTGAGCACACTGCCGTACAGCAGTCATGGTAATAATTAATAACAAGGAAATGATTCTCGCCCTGTTCTGGTCACCTTATTAAAGCGAGGATATTGTGGAAATGGAAAAATCCCAGCAGGACAGCACCTGGGATGATAGATGGATGGGATGCATTTTTAACAGAGCTCACTACATTTCAGGAAACTTATTTCTGAGGGGAGAGTGGCTGCAAAGCTTTTATATTCCTTTTCTACTCTGCTGCTACCAGCTACTGTCAGAGACAGGACAGGACAAGGAGACGTGAACCCTTGGTCTGACTGACTGGTGGCCAATTACGTTATGCTCTGTGGCCCTAAAATGCTTGGCTAGACCAGTAACCTTGTCTTTATATTTTTGTTGCCATTCTCCTTTGCCCTTTGGGTTCTTGCCGAGATAAGAAACAGAAGCTGTTAAAATAGCGCGAGCCAAGATGTTCTTTCTGCCTGTCCAGAGTGGTCCACAAAATCTGGAAAGAGATGCAGTTTGCCCCGAAAAACTCCTAAAACCCTGTTTTCAACTGTTAGACCAAACTGTAGTTTCTAATTTAATAAGGGATGCTCTCAAGTAGTCTCAATGCACAAGAAGTCAAAACAGGCTTTGGGTGGGTATCCAGGTGTGTCGAAGCTGACTTGAATATAAACATGGGTTTCTGTCCTACACAAATGCACAGGAGGGAACAGATCTTGGCAAAGCTGCTCTAGCCTTTTAGCCACAAAGAGTCCCCCCGCAGGGGCTCTGTAAAGCCCAGAGGTCACTTCCCTTGTGTGAAAGTAAACCAGGATCCCAGCAAAGAAAACTTCCCATGCGAGCTTTGAGCTCTTTCTGCTCTGCTCCTGCAAATGCAGCCCCACACTGCAGCTCCTCTTGCTGAGGCTTTTAGGTGACATGGTGGGCTAACAGAAAATGGGCCATTCACCCTGCTCCCACTGAGCCACAAAGGACAGACCTTTTGCAAGGATCTGTGTTATAGTTTAAAGGGGAGGGAAGAAAAAGAAAGAGAAAGAAACAAAAGAAAACCTTAGCCCTCCAAAACAATTGAACAAATATCTCCCCGGTTAATAAATAACAGGCTCGACTGGGGAATTGTAATTGTGTGTATAATGCATCTCAGATCTACAGTATAATTACACTCTGGAAACCATTGACTAATAAAAGGCACCAGCCAGGGGAAAGGATGCCTTCTTGCCATGGGTTGACAGGCAAGCAACAAACAAGGCGCACTTTTTCACCTTCTATTCAATAAAATCAGTGTATTAAATATGCAGGCAGAGCACCTCCATTAAGCAATTCACTTCCTTCCTTTTCTTTCTCTTTTTTTTTTTTTTTCCTCTTCTCCTGCTTTTGTTTCCATCAAGACAGGGAAGGTTAAAAAAAAAAAAAAAAAGCTATATATATGAAACCCCCAGCTATACGTGAGCTGTGTTTTAATGAGGCTGCATCTTGGTCCCTCTGCTATACTAAGTAAACATGTTTCTCCCCCTGAAAGGAAAGGCTTTGCTTGCCTGGGCCGAAGGGAAAAGAGCTTGGGGAATACTAGGAGGCTTTTTCTCTGCCCACACCCCTTCCTCCATTCCCACTAAAATAAAACCCTTCCTTACATTACAGAATGAATGCTTGTTCACAGAGTAAAGGCAATATTAGCTATTTCCAGACAACTCACAATGCATTTGGACCTTTACAGTAAATCAGAGACCAGGGGACTCACCTGAAAAATCACGTTTCAGTTTCTAAAACTTACGGAATCACACCTGGATTTAAACAAAACAGCCAGCTCCTTTCCTCCGGCATGCTCTGAACTGAGGCACTCGAGTCAGTGCATACCTCCAGCCACTCTGGCCACTTATGATTTCAACCCTGACCGGAGAAGTGAAAAACAAGAGCATTACATGACTATTTCGAGGCTCTGGGAGACATCTGTTGTGGTGCTTTGCTATGGGAGCCCCAGCACGATACTGAAGGGATAGTGTAACAGGTTCTACAACATAAGCCCCTTTTCTGCCCTTCACTGCAGCACCGAGCAGGACTGAAGAACTGGAGTGTGGCCATGCCTTTGTCTCCTCTGCCTGGGAGCCTAGCACTCAGCTGGTGCTCCCATGACTTTTGCAAGGAGAGAGGAAGCAGCGTGAGCTCCAACAGCTCCGGCTGCCCTGGCACACAGGAAGGTGAGCACTAACATGAATTCTCGCTTTCATTGTCCCAGACCTGCCCATCACAAGCCCCTAGCATAGGTGACCACTTGGGTCTGAGATGGGTGAACACAACAGAGCCGGCTGAGCTCACCTCTCAGCCTGTGACTGTGGTGAGATGTGTGTGTCTGTAGGTATTTGCTTCTCCTCCTGAGGAAGGAAGCAGAAGAAACTTGCTTGCTACGGACAGAGGAGTCAGAAACCTGCATCCACATGCACCAAGTGGGTGAGCTGCTAACTGAGAAACCCCACAGCTGATTAGCAAGCACTTCTTGTTTCCGATGCTTCCAGCCGACGCACCTCATTTCCCACCCGTGCCTGCAAGAGTGCAAGTCCAGTAATGACCCCGCTGAGCTCTCCGGGATGTGCAGCCTGGCCTTGAAACATGCAAGGGAGAGCAATTGAGCTGCGCTCGCTGTCACTGCCTCCCTCCCGGGGCTTGGGGAGGGAGCAGAGAGGGAGTTGAGTTGGGAGCGTTGCCTGACTCAGCAGTAGTGCGTTCATTCGCGGAGGCACTGCTGCTGCCACTGCTAATAGGTTGTGGTAATGGAGAGGCGTCTCGCAGGCAGGACGGTGGGAGGCTGATCAACTCCAGCAGAAGAAGTGAGGTCAGTGGTAATGAGCGACAGCGAAGAGGAATGCAAATTGCAGGAGGATTTATGGAGCAGTTTCTGCTCAGCGAGCAGATTCCAGATAAGTGGACTGTTAATAAGGCTGGCAAGCTCTTCGGCTGTGCCAGCTGTTAGATGGGGGCTGGCATGCTTCTTTGACTGGCATTCACACGAGACTGGGTGCAGGGGTGCCCGCAGCACAGACACCATTGCACACGCGTTCCCTCACCGCACACACACGAGCCGACAGGCGCTGCTGTGCTCTGCTGCCTCACGGCAGGATACGTACTTGTGCCAGGACCAAGGAAAGCTGAAAGAAAGCAGGGATGGGTGGCAGGGGACTGCTTACCAGCACACAAGGGAAAGCTGGAAAAGAGCACGACTTAGCAGGCCCAAACCCTAACCAAAGCCATTTTATCCTCTCTTTCGGTCCCTCCCTCCTTCCCTAATCTCAGAATATGCTATGGTGTTAGATGAGCATCTCTCACCAGCCCTGCGGAGATGAAATGACCCGAAGGCACGCACAGCAAATCCCAGCAGAGCTGGGAAGGGCAAGCTTACCTTGCCCACCTCTCGCCTGCTTGGGCTTGAGTCTCTCAGGAGCATCGCTGCTGTGAATTACTAATGGAAGTTGTCATGGACTCTGCTGAGGAATGCCACTCTCAGGCCAGTCTGCAGTGTGTTGGTGACATACTGGAAAGCTTTTTTCTTTTAGTATTATTCCTTCTAAAAGCTGTGGGAGTTTATCACAGTAAGCCTCTCAGCATCAGGAGAGTAGCCAGTTTTTCAGCCATCACACTGCCACCCTCAGATGCTTGCTGTGGTGACACTCCAGAGCCTGCGAAACTTCCTTTCCCACCACTAGCCTTGCACCTTTCCTCCAAGCAATCTGCCTGCCTGCAAATTGTTAGATCCTAGTCTCCAGGTTAACGAGGCCTCACAGACTAGCTGCCTTTGAGCCCTCACTGTTGGCAGGAAAAAGTCCGCCCCAGCAGAAGAGGTGATCTGTGAAGCCCCACTCAAATTGCTTGTTGTAAATCCTGAGCTGGGGCTGCCCCATTGGGCTGTGCTGGGAAGGTCCTGCCTCAAGGAGAGGTGGGAGGAGCAGTCACTTCTGGAAAGACCATCCACAGGAGAGAGGAATGTTTGATGGACCCTCTCTAACACTGGACAAAGCAGAGCAAGGTCCCAGGCTAAGGGGCCTCCCCCTCCATCCCTGTGCTTAGCAAGCACACAGGGCTCTTACAGACATGCACGCACAGGGTGACATGATAAGGGAGCACGGGTGACATGGACAGGGTGTCCTGGGTCATTCTGCAGCAGTCACTGAGCAGACTGTGCTATTTGCAGGACCCCAGCAGCAACACGTGTTCCTTGGCTTCCTGGCATCACCAGACCTCCTGGCTACCTTTGGGCACGTCCTTCTGGAGCAGCAGAGGGTCATGGCACTGCACATCTGCATCTTAGCAGCACCACAACAGGGGAGTGAGAGACAGGAACCAAATGAGCTAATTTCATCCTGAATACATGAGACTTGACAAGTCTATTAGAGGGCTGGAGCCTACTGTGTCTCATTATGAAAAATTAGTGCTGTCCTATAAAAATACTGGAGACAGTGTGTCACTTAAGGAAAGGATGTCTTGAGTATACGGTCTTTTCTTAATAGGCCCTACATCATCAGGGACATACGTACCGCAGGAATGAACCAAGGGGATTTGGGCCTGGGAGATGGTACCTCTCAAGTCTGACACTTTTAGAATGAGGAGAAGATGGAGTAGCCAGGGGTCAAATGAACTAAAGGATTTTTCTTGCTTCTTGCAGTGTCTCAGTGAAAAACCCAGTAAGAAAAACTATATAGGTTTGATTTAAACAGAAACAAAACCACGTAAAAGTTTTCAGCAAAATAAAAGTAAATCACAACCATTTCATCTTGGGCCAATCCCAAACTGGGTCAATCCAAATACAATGTTTAATTTCTTCTCTGGGTTATTCAAGCTGCTGCCTAATCTCTTCTTTTTAATGTAGATCAGTGTTAATGCCATTTCAAAAAACAAAACTATTTCTGTGAAAAGAACGTCAAAATTAAGCATTTGAGTGTTTCAAAAATGAAACACTACAGTCAAACCATAGATGTTTTGACATTTACAGTAATTTTTATCTCTCTTCTCCCCCTTGGTTTTTGAGGGGTTTGGTGGTTTGGCTTTTTTTGCTAAAACTCTTTGCTAGATATGGACCAAACATATCCACAATTTTGGCTCTCCACTTCTCTCCTCATCTCAGACCCTACCTCAACTCTTTTAGTGCTTGTTAAAGGGTTTTGCCTACCTCTGCAAGGCTGAACCTTCTCGTAGCTCTGGGGACTGACCCAGTGTAAAGATAAGACAAGAATTGTGTTTCACTCTGTCTTTTCCCCAGAATCTGGGAAGGATCCCAGGAACTCAAACACCTCTGT
This sequence comes from Strix aluco, assembly GCF_031877795.1. NCBI lineage: Eukaryota > Metazoa > Chordata > Aves > Strigiformes > Strigidae > Strix > Strix aluco. Next base: position 4,317,808 of record NC_133932.1, read on the forward strand.
GCTATCTAGCACCTTGCTAGCTTTGCTATGACCACAGGTAAACAAGCACGTCAGCTATATGGAGGTGAGCGATCAGTGGAAAGGCAGGGATGAGTCCTACTAAGCTGGGCATCTTTACTGGAGGAATGCATAAACCTCATGGGCAAAAGAAAACCATCTGCCTCTGCTGAAGCACAGTAAAGCCCTCGCAAGAGAGCTATGGCTATAATGGAGAGAAGGGCTGCAGCATCTCATGCAGTCACAGAGGCATGCTGGATTGGTCAGCACCCTCAGACATCAGATCTTCACACCTCAGGGATGTTCAAACAAAGCTTAACTCAGTACATTTTCTGACCTTTTTTCTTATAATTAAAGTGAAAAGATTTCCTTTGCCAGCTACCTCTCTAGGAATGTTGTCTTCCAGTCCGGCAGAGGAAAGAACACATATGACAGCTGGAAGAGCTCAGAGAAACCAAAGAGCTTTGTCTCACAAAAGAAAATACAAATGAGCAATCTGAGTGCCATCAAACCTGCTGTGAGAGAGAAAGAGAGAGAGAGATTGAGGTAGGATCAAATCCCTTGTTAGACCTTAAACTCCCTGGAATTAGGCCACTTTAAGAAGAAAAGGGACTAGAGTATAAAGGATTCAGAGAACTTCCCATTTCTTGAGACAACTCTGATCTTTGCAAAGAAAACTACAAAGAACCCAGAGCATAAAGGAATGAGACTTCCGTGTCTTTCCTTTTCTTTCCTTTTCTTTCCTTTTTTCCCCCTCTCTCAGCTTTCTTTGTAGAAACAGGTAATTGTGCTGCCCTTTCTTGGAAAGATGCAGTTCTCCCTCAGAGCTGCATAATAGAAGTGCCAGTGCTGCTGTCCCTGGCCTGATAGGAAATTTGCATGAAGAATAGAGCTGTGTGAGACTCATCATTAAAAAAACTGCCCCCACAGTACGCTCTGGAGCAGAGGCAGAGACTGGGCTCAGCCCTAGCCTACATCCACTGAAGTCTTAGCCTAAATCAACTGATGTCTAAGACAATTGCCCTCATGCAGATGGATATTTGCTAGCACAGGTTACTACCTCTATTCAAATGCTCCACAGCTATGCAGGCGTGAAATGGTCAGTGGTACATGTTTGAGTTCTTCTGGGGCCTCGTGTCCACTGATGCTCCACTCAGATTTGAGCCTGGGCAAGGCAAATCCACCTGTTGATAGGTATGCTGTGCTTTTCTGTCAGTCTACCACAAAGGTCTACATGCTTGGAAGAAAATCCAGCCATAACTGGCTATAGAGAAGCAACTAGAAGGCGCTAGTATGTGAACCACAGGAAACAGGCAGAAGATGAGAAGGGAAGGGGAATTAAAGAGCTTCTTTGCGATGGAAAGAAAGAGTATATCTCTTCCATGTGTACAGACACAGAGAGCACTGTATAGTCACAAGAGTACTGAGTACAACACACCCGTCACATATATATAGCAACGAAGGTACTCCCTGTGGTACCCCTGTACACACAGTTTGCATGGGCACACAAGGGACTAGAGACACTCAGAGGGATACTCTAGATCACAGAATCACAGAATCATTCAGGTTGAAAAAGACCCTTGGGATCATTGAGTCCAACCATCAGCCCTACTCTACAAAGTTCTCCCCTACACCACATCCCCCAACAGCTCATCTAAACGACCCTTAAACACATCCAGGGATGGGGACTCCATGATGAAGACAGTCAAAACCCAGACTTGCACACTGACAGCTGTTACTGGAAACTCAAGTGTGAATAAAAACTTCCGTGGGCATGCAGTCATTTGCACAGGCACAGACAATTCCAGGCATACAGGCCTGCAGCCACACACATGATACAAGCTACCCCCACTCTGCGTGACAGACCCCATGCACCATCACATGCTCTCAGCACGTGTTCCTCCTCCCAACTCACTTACGTATAGTGACTGATTTATACATCAGCACAAATCCCCTGTTCCCGAGAGGTTTCCACCCAGGCTCAGTAATAAACATCCATGCACATCATGAACGATTAATCTACATCTGCAGGTATTCCTGGCCACAACCCACGCAGGCACAGGCAAATGGTACGCTTGCCCAGCCAGATGCAGATCAGTCGTAGGCATAGGAATACCTGCTTACCAGACTGCTACAGTAAACGACCAGGAATCACAGCCTCATTGGTGAAGGTCTGCCTAGCTCCTAGGAGCTCACCCCTTCTCTTCAAGGTTCAGCTTCTTCGTCAACTTGATGTTCTTCTTTGAATGCAAAAGCTTTTTCCATCCCTCTATCCCTCCTTCCTTCTGAAGGTCTCTTCAGAGAAGAATAACAGAGCTGAACTAAAAGGCTAGCACATAGCTGTCTGATGGCCTTCCCTTCATGCCTGTCACTTGCCCACGTGGGCAAATGCACATCTAGCTGCCAGTGGCAGCACAATCCAAAAAAAATTAGAAGGTAAATGAAAGGGAGAAAAACTTCGGGAGTAAATCCCTCACTGGGTGCCAGGCAGCTAAAATCAACAGCATAACACCAGGGCTGAACTTGGCCCAGCATGGTGTTTTGACGAACTAAACAATTAATTAACAAATATCTCCCCAGCAGATCTCTTCTTGCGGCAGAGTATGCGAGGAACACACAGATCCATGTAAGAGCTCTATCGCCACCATTACATGCTGGAGAATAGCATCTAATTAATTATGATGATGGCAAAGATTAGATCCAAATTCCTCTACACAGTGTGTACACAGCCCAAACAGACAAAATAAATCAGAGCGCCGTACCCTAATCCAGCAGCTTCAGAGGATTAAATAGGTGCATTCTAATCACAGGCTCAGAGCAGCCCCACTCAGTATGCACAGAGCTGCCCCTGTATGAGACTGTGTCTAAGGGATCCCGAGAAAGGTATCTCACTTCAGATGAAAAACATAATTTAGGCTTTGCTCACCTGCCATCATTTATGATCTCCTGGCTTGCTTTCCCTCCCCAGATTTTAGCCTACACATCCCAGGCAAATTCCAGGAGTAATAATTCATCTGCCTCTAAGCCTCTCCTGCAGTGTCAGCTGGGAAAGACACTAGTTTTCATTGCTCTACTAACATGCTGCTGTGCTGTGCTCTGTTGCTTAACAGTAGGTGCACCAAACTAGAGGTGGCAGCATCGCAGACAGAAGGAGGGAAAGGGCTTTCTTTTCCCCCACAAGATATTTTATTGAAAGGAAGAAGCTTTCTTTTTCTTAATTTTGTTAATATGAACTATATGCGAAGGCTGGGATTGCACTGCTCATAAAGCAAGTTGGTCTGTTCTCTGTCCATCACAAATGATTTGCAAGTTCCAGAGAAAAAAATTAATTCTCAGAATGTAAAAAGAAAACAAAAAGAAAATAATAAAGAAACACATCTTTTCATGAAACTAGGGTAAAATTCATTAATTGTGTCACTAATCATTGGGTTAGCTCCACCCCTGGAGTGGCTGAGACTGAATCAACCATGTTACACCTACTGTGAAACTGAGCTCTTATGCTGGCTAAGAACAGAACTGGGTGGTCCAGTCCACGAAAAACACCACAATTTGTCAGAATGAAAAGCTTAATTATTACATACTTTTCCACGGGAGCAATTTTTTTGAAAAACACAACTGGCATGTCTTTTGACATTCCTTGAAACTAAACATTTAATTTTGGGATGTTATACTGAATGTTTCACAGCCTTATTTTTGCCTGTGCTGGAACTGATCTTCCACAATGTTGACTGCTCTCTGACTTTCACCCTGCACTGTTCAGCTCAGTCAGAGCGGATCTGCAGTATGTTATTGGAAATGCATTTCAGACAAGCAGAGCAGTCTGTAAGGGAGCCATACGCACAGTGCATCCAAACTACAACTCCCATGAGGCAGCGCAGCCCCATGGGCAGGTGCCACTTGATGTCAAATAAATGTACAGCAAAATGCTTTGATTCATTTCAGCAAGTGCAAATGTTTGAACCAATCCAAGTCAAAACATTCTGTTCAGAGTCTAACATTTTAAAGCTGTCAAATGTTGCTGTATTTTATTTATGATAGCAAAGAAAATGGTGTTTTCCCTTGGAGAATCATTTCCATGGGAAATCTCATGCCCAGGGAAGTTCTGGAAGCTAAAAGACCTGGTAAAGGCTCCTCTTGTGTTTCACACAGGGTACATCTTCACTGCAATTAAATTCTTGGGTAAACTGCAGGAAGCACAGACATACATGGGCTAGCTTGATCTCACATGCTGTTGATATGAGTAGCAATAAAGTTACGTGAGGCCTGTGTAAGTTCATCTGAGAAGCTATGTAAATAAACTGTTAACCCATGCTAGTTCATGAAGTTCACCACTACTTTAATTCAGCTAGGGTGGTTATTTCTATTCATCCTGAAACCATGCCTCTGGCTCCAACGTGGACATGTCATCCACAGGCTGGCGCTGTATCTGATAAAGAACAAGGCACAGTACCTAGGAACATCCAAAATGGGTGAGATGAGATCTTCCAGAGGAATTTTCCTGACAATAGTTACCCCCACACATGGCCTTAAAGAAAAGATGGCAGGATGTTAATGTAGGGTGAACAGAGAGTTTAGGGCTCCATAACACGCCTGAAGAACTCCATCCACTTTGGGGGAAAAAAAAAATAAAGAGAGAAACTAAATCTACATGTTCTTGCATCTCTCCCCCTCTCTTTTTGTCTTTTTAAGATAAAAGGTGTAACATAACCGTCTATCATTTCATCACAGCCTGATGCTGTGAACCAGTCAATATTTTTTATTATCACTTATTATCACAAAAGCTGCAACACTCTCAGATCCATCAAGTATGGAGCAAGGTCCCATTCCACCTGGTGCTGCACAAGTAGAGAACAAAAAGACAGTCTTTGCCCAAAGGAAAATCTAAATATAAGACAAGAGAGTGGGTGGCTATGACAGATGGGGAAGGAAGCAATGAGACCATACATGTCACCATAAGAGGCAGACCTCTGTAGTGCCTAACAGTCACCCTGATTTTGCTTTGGGGTCGTTTATTTTGGCTTGGTTTCTTGAGAGGGGCAAGGAATATGTGTTACAATAAAGATGGATTGGAGGACAGAACACAGAATTGTCTTTGTGTACTGGCAGGGAGCAGGAAAGAAGGCAGAAAGATGCTCTTCTGCAAACCAGACAAGTATATGACTGGTGCCAGCATGGAGAATTGGCCAGGGGACAGAGCTGACCTGCGCAGCTGGGCAGGAAGCCTGTAATGGGCCTTGAACCCAAACCAAGCTCATTGTATTAGAGAGGGGTTGAGAAGAGTTGCACAGAGGGTTGTCAAAGCAGAGCAGCAGACGGTAGACTTTGCAACAGTGTCCTGCAAGGACAGTTGTCAAGGTCCAAGCAAAATGTGCTGTAACACCCAGGGGAAGAGAGGGCTTAGCTCTGGGCTGAGGCCCTGGCTTAGAGATGTTGTTCTTGAGAAAGGATCGGCAACTGTAGGGTTTAAGGTGAGGGGGGTGGGGGTGAAGGGTGTTACATTTTGCCCTTTAACCTTTACACTGGGCCTGGCTATTCACAAATACCAGTTGGAAGCAAGGAGAGAAAGGCTGAACATTCAGAGGACCTCTGATCACATACCAGCCCTGGGTTTCAAGGGTGCTGATGTGTGAATCAAGCCAAAACCTGTGGCATAGAGGATTGTATTCTGAAATCTGAAGTGCGTTTAAACAGCAACTTTCTCAGAGCTTTCTCCTGAAATGAGCAGAGAAGCATTTGGTCTGCCTCTTTTTTCGTTCTTTCCCTTTTCCACTATATTTTTTTCTTTGTGAGGAAACACTGAAACCAGAAGGATCTCTGAGACACCAGACCTGACCAAGCGTGGGGCAGAATCTGCTCATTCTAATTATCTGCCAGCCTAATCATAAAAACATCACGGTGCACGCTCCATATGTCATTTTTATTGAATTCATTCAGGAGTTTCTCGATTAATCTTTTATTATTCCTTTCCAAATCCCAAGGTTCCCATAACAGGGGCTGATCAGCTAAAGCAATTCTTGCACAGAGAGGAAATAGTGAGAATTATCTTGGCTCTCGCATCCTTCTGTCATGTCACCAGAATTCTCTATGGCCTCTTCTTCAAGTGCCTCCTGCCTGAAGAAGACCCCAGATCCCCAATGCCTCTTAGTCCCTCAGCCCTCCAGGTAGGAGAGCCTGACCCACTCCAAGGACAGTGCTCAGCTACAGTCTTAGCAGCACCCCATCTGAAGGAGGAGAAATGAACACTCTCACGCTGAATAACCCCAAACACAAGAGGTCTGCTCTCAACACCTCTGGGGAGACTCCTGGCCCAGACCAGTAGCATTTTGGTACTTGTACCAAACTTAACATCAGTGGCACTGGGTAGATCCAACACAAGGGAAAAACGTGACCCTTCTTCAACCTAACACTTGCCCTTTGCCTCCCCTTCTCTGAGAAACCAGGATCTTCCATGGATCTAGCAATGGTATCCCTACCCACATGATTTTTCATGCCATCTCTGTTTATCTCTATGCTAACAATTCCTATGCTGCCACATGCAGCTGAGAGGCTATAGCACGCTTGTTCTCCCCAGCCAAAGCTTCTTCATCTATTCCAGTTCAATAAAAGAGGCAATAAAGGAGCTTTCCATCCCACATCTGGGATGCATCCCACCTGTGCAATTCCCTTCAACTAGACCAAATGAGACCTAAAGGTACTGAGAGCTTCCCCAGGCAGTAGTATTGCCAGTGACAAAAATACTACTGGGAGAATAGTAGCTAACTGTTTGTTATCTCTGGGGTGGGGTATTCCTGTCCCAGTATCTTGTTTGGCATCTTCATCACCACCTCATTAAAGCTTCAGTTCATTAATTAAATATTTAATACATTAAATGAGGTTCCTTCTGTACCTAGGAGCTGAGATCTTGTTGCTGGTGAGCGTGATGCTGTGTATCCTCCTGGGAGGCTCCAATTTGCCATACTAATTGCACAGAGACTCTTCAAAAAGCCCTACGCTGAATCTAAGGCTGCTGAGCAAACTGTACGCTCCATCTCAGCAGGAGAGGAGCCTGAGCTGGAAGAGGCACAAAGCAGCAACTTACTGTCCTCCATGTCCCCTGGCAGTCTGGGGAGCACACCCACCTGACAGGACACAGTGCAAGGCAACGACTCCAAGACTGAAAATAACCTCCAGTCCTCATCTACATTGGTGTGCAGGGTAAGATGCAGCAGTCCCCAGCTTTGCTAAATCCAGGGCGAGCCTTGCTAATGAAGGCTGTTAGGTGGGAACCAGTTAAAAGCTTTCATTAGCATTTTAAAAGGTCCTACTACTGCACCAGAGATTTCTGCTCCCTTGGTTACACACATTGCTGCTGTGATGCTAGTTGACTGAATGCAGCAAAGATGGACAGAAACCTCTGGTAAGAGCAGAGGTGCAGAAAGGGGAGGCTGGAGGAAAGGAAGGGGGGCAGGAATCTCCCAAAGCAGATGGGCTGCTGGTGGAACAGAAACTTGGACCAGCTGTGAAACCATATTGCTGCCCCACTCTGCCCTCATCTACACTTTCTTGTCCCCAGCCTGCTGTTTGCTTCCAACTCTGTCATTGTGGTGAGAAATCAACTATTCACATGGCTGAGCTGTGATAGAGAGGGTTGACACCTCTGGCAAGAGAGGGCAGAAAAGCTAATTATTTTTGTAAACCTTTGCTCAGCCCCTTCCCCTGTCTCTCTCTCACACACCTATCCCTGATCATACCTATTCAGAAAAATTAACAGCCTTCCTTTTATTGATATCCACATACAGCTAAGGATCCAAGTTCCCTGTGAAAACTGCAATGGCCTAAACATGTGGTTTACGTTGTAGGCCCATTTCCTAGATTGAAGAAGAGACACATCATTACTGTACCACTGCAAACAACATTGTGGTGTAGTCCTGTTTGAAATCCAGTAGCTAAACTGCAAAGTCTATGGACAGTAGAGATTGGGACCCCAGGCTTCCAGTATCACAAATGTGGCTTTTGTAAGATAAATAAATCCTCTTTGAACAGGTGGCAGAAGGAATTGGAAGGGGCTTGGCTCTCCATGGGAAAAGATGGCATCTACATGTGTAAGGTTTTTAAGAGGAACTTCTGACTGGGAGGATTAGGTAAGGAAGCTTAAAAAGGAGTATAACAGGGTTATTGGGCTTGAGTTTTGAGCTGGGAGGGCTTTCCAGGAAAGTGAAAATGCAGGTGGGTTAAGGCTTTACTCTGGGACAGCGGAGAAGGAGGAGGAATGGCAGAGAGAACACTAATTACAGTAACGGGCTGAAGTACTGAACACTGATTAAGAAACAAGCAGGAGGCATTAGGTTGTCTAGTTAGGATGCTCTTTAAAGAACGAAATCAGGCTGCTAAACAGGGCCAGCAAAGCCCTATCTTATACAGTGACAGAAGGACCTTCCTCCCTCTGGCGACCTGCAGCCTCAGAGTAGGTTTGTCTTGGCTACAAGGCATTTGCCCCAGACTTCTGCTTCTGCCCCTGCTCTTCAGTTGCCTTTTCCAAGTTGGGTTCCCCACAGCTTGAGTGGGAGAGGCCCTCACATGCCTGGATCTTGAGTAGATCCAGCTATATCATCCCCCTCTTTCCTCTCCCATTGACCAGGGTGACTGAGGTAATGGAGGAGAGAGAAGCGTACCACAGGACAGAGGTCACCCAGAGGGACTGCCTGCCAAGAAATCAACTTCTCAGTGCACAGGAAGGGGAGAGGACACCCATGCTGGGGGTAGGCAGCTCTCACTAGCTTCTTTCTGCCCTGACACATTTTTAGTTTCTTTTTTATTCCTCCTTTTAATGCTGTGTTAAGAAAAGGAAGCTCTATAAAAATAAAAAAAGCTGAAAGATAGGGAGAATATTAAAAACTGCTGAAGCATTTGGGGAAAGACAGAAGTGATTGTCCCTTGGGATGGGGAAGACACCAGGTGGAACACCCATCTGAGAGACCCTCTGCAGCGGCGGAGGGCTGCTCTCCCCAGAGGTGGGATGTAAGGGGGGGTGCTGGCTTCTCTCTGAACACCAGAGTGAAAGCAAAGCGCTCGGGCACTGGGCAGTGCACAGGAAACACCACGATAGATACAATGGGTGATGAAATTTGTCCACAGCTAATAAAACACCTCCATGGGGTCAGGTACCTCTTGGTGCTTAATAACTAAGACTTAGTACACTGACAGTGGACAACACTTCAAGGGCTATTTGGCCATGGGCAAGGACCATTAGCTACAGATGCAGGAAGTAAATCACGTAGACAACACAGGCCGCATCCAAGATCATGTTGTAGATCAGTGATGAAATCAGGGATCCAGTCCAAGTCTGCTGACATTTGATCTCCTGCTCCGCTCAGGAGATCTACACTGCCTCTCACTAAATCCAAGTGCCAGATACAAGCAACCCTATTGAAGTCAATGCTGTTATACTGTCATACTTCTTGTAGAACTGAAAAGGAGTTGAAAGGACAGAAGGTCTTCCTTCCAGAAACCAAGGTGGGGACGTAAAAGGCCTGTTGGTAGGGCTAGGTCTGGATAAAGGAAAGTTTGCTCATATGAAACCGAGTAGGTGGTAGTATCAGTTCATCAGTCTTCACAGTCCTCCGTTTGGCCCCTTCCACAACACTAGAGTTACCTGAAACCAACCACACTTGAAAAATCTCAGTGATGACCAGCCAAGCATCTACCTTTCTCCAGCTTACTTCAGAAAAACATAATCTCTTGTGACAGTCAGAGATCAATTTTCTTCATGGACATCATTTTTCTGTTAATTATTCTAGAAGGAACAGTTCTGATGCTGCAGATCTTCCTCAAGTAAAATCCCTGGTGTAGTAGAGTGTTAGTGCCTGATCACATATAAGTCCAGCCCATATCTCATGGACATAAATTGCAAGGTCATCTGTAGTGGACTTTGGAACAAGGTCTGAATGTCCAGGATCACAGAATGACATGAGTTTGAAAGTCGAAATACCCCCATTACATGGAAATGAGCATGTACACAGATTTCTGTTTGTCAAACCTGCTGTGACATGTACTGTCCAAAGCCATGGTTTACTGGGGAAGGGGGCAAGGGTTTGCCGAAAAAATATATATTTTCCCATGCTAGCTCTAAAATAAATAAATAGATAAGGTTTACAGTTGTAACCACTTTGGATTGACACATTCTATTTGTCTGGATCTAACATTCTTCATGCCCTTGCTGCTGATACCGCTGCTGTGCACTAAAGCTGTAATAAGTTAGGTAAATCCCAGACTACTTTAAACAAACACAAGCTTTGGGTTATGAACATTTCCTTCTCAGACTTTTTGGGGCAGGGAAGCAGGGTGATGGTCTCCTTTGTTCCAGCTCCTCTTTCCTGTAATACTGAATTGTTTTGAAAGACACCCACCATCTGCTTTTTATACTCCAAATCACAATTCCACCTTTTCCCTCCATAAGACTCTTCCTTTGAAGGCTGTTTTCTTATAAAGAGCGGGAGGTAAAATTTTCCCAAGGTGTAACCCAATGAAGTCATACTAGTAGAGAATATGGTCGTTATACAGGATTTGAAGCCCATTAGATACCCAGCTCAAAGTCCTGGCTGGGGTGAAAAGCTACACAGTCCATGCCTGTGCTGAAATGACAGTCATGATACTTTCCCATCAACAGTCCCCACACTAGCAATTTATTGCGTTTGGATGCAATTGCTGGCAGTGACTTAACTGCCAGCATGGACACGACAAATCACTTTCAGCATCATGTCAGCTCTCTGTGATTAAATTGGGGATCTTAGAAGGCCCAGACTCATGGGATCTGCATATAAGGACAGAGAAAACCAGCCATGGGTGTTGCCAGGGCCAATTCCAGGTGTGAAATGGATAGGGGCACGGCTCTGTGCAGCCACACAACCATTCCTGTGCCCCACGACTTGGAGCGTCGTGTCAGGCAAAGCTAATGAGGGGGAACAGACCTGTCTGAGCCCTCTCCTTCAGCCTGTGTGTGAAATTCATGCCTGAATGTTACACAGGGAGATGCCATCTGTTTAGTCTGGGTCAAGGATATGCTGCCCTTCGATTAGGGCAACTGTAAGCAAAGAAACCGAGGGAGGTAGAGAATAAAGCCAGAAGCAGGGAGCTAGAAGGGAGCGAATTTTCATGCCTGTGCATCTGGTCTGGGTGGGATCAGGTGGGAGGATGAGGAGGAACTGCCAGCTGAAGTGAGCATGGAGATGGGGCCTCCCAAGACCCTGCCCAGAGAACGGGAGAGAGGAGGGGTAGGAAGCTCCTGTCATGTGTGGACCAGGGCTATGCCACAAGAAGAAAGATTAACTAACAGCTGAGGAACTGACTGTAACAGCAACCGCCAGTTCAATCAAATCACTTCCAAAACACAGTAACAGTATTTATCAGGTGCTTACAGGCTACCCAAACCCATAGTACCTAAGTGCTTTCTACAGATGGTGACAGATCATTATGGTTATCCCTGGTTTTTGTTTGCCCAATGTACTATCCACAGTACATTAGCTACCCCACCGTATAGATGCCTAAAGAAAAGGCAGAGCTGTGTGAAACAGCTAGAAAGCACACTCTGCAACAGAAGACTGGTTTAAACAAGCCTGGCCTTCTCTTTTATGTCCATAAACACCTGCTGCGATGGTTCTGCATGTGTCCATGCAGTGTCTTGCGAATCCAGAGTAGAATATGCTTTGCAAATGAACAGAAGCAGTAAATTAACAAAAGACTAAGCAAAGATGGTGGAAGTAGCCAAGAGTGATCTCCCCTTCTCCCTTGCACAGATAAGATGCAGCTGAAGGCAGACAGAGGATAATTCTCATCTCAGTTACATAGGCACTACCTCGAAGGCAGTCTTTCAGAGGGCATTGGTATGATTGTGATCAAAACCTGTCCAAAGGCTGCTAAAACTTCTGTTCCTTAAATATCCCAAATCTCAAAGAATAGTTGCAGTAGCAGCAGAACCATGGTCTCAGGTAGAGGGTGCAGGATTACCCAGATTCCTGTGCCAAATCTACCCTTAGCGTAGCTCTAACACTGTGTATTAAACTAAGCAGGTCTGTTGCACAAATATTTCACAGAATTTGCCCAGGGTCTATTTTGCCCCTTCAACTAAAAATAACAAACCCCACACACTCCTCTTGTTTTCATTTTCATTGCATATAATATGAACATTTATCCAAGGTCTACAAAAGACAGAGGCTACAGCCTTTTCACAGTATGAGTAGAAGGTCTGTGACTCACTGAGCTGTCATCTGGTGACTGAAGGTGTAAGACAGACCAGATGTCTACTGGGGTTACTTGACAATGCTACTGACTGCAGGGCCTGAAGAGCTGCCTGTTACCAAATGCACAGGGGAAGGTGCCACCTTCTCAGACCTGCCAGTGAAATTGCTTGTTGTGATCATTCCCTAACCCACGGCAGTTGAAACAAAGCAGATTAGAGCTGAGTGGGATCATTTTGATGGGCACTGCTTTGGCAAGCTGCTCACACTAACATCTGTGTGGCATAGCTGGCTGTAAAGGGTAGGCAACCTCTTCCACTGCTCCAGCTGGATCCAGAAGGGGACATGCACTCTGAATCAGACTAGGACTAATCTTCTTATTTCTAAAAAGAATCAGAAGCTTCCTTTTGGCATAATCCTTTCATCTTTCTAGCTACTTTTCTGTCTCCCAGGACATGCTGCTGCCAGTTTTCAGAGGAATGGTGACGCACTCCTGCAATGAAGGGGGAGGCTTTCAGGAGAGGCCTCCAGATTGCCTGCCACAGTGCTGAAAGCTACAGAAGCTACACAGAGAAATCCCATGCTGTCTTTCCCTACAGATTCTAGGGGGCTCAATTCAGTTGCTTAAACAAGTCTTCCAGAGCCATGGGACAATGCACACAGGACCTCAAGCTACAGCTCTAGAAGGGCACAGGTATCCTGTGGGTCTTTGGGAATCCACAGCTGTCTCAGATACCCTAGAGCATCTTTAGCAGGAAGAGGCAGATAAATTTACATAACTGAACTGAGCCTTTAGCTCAGCAATTCAGACTGTTTCTTCTGACAATAGTTATAGCAAGGGTCAGCCAGAGACAAAATTTGCCAGGCCATATTCAACAAATGCATTTGAAAACGTTATGCGAAAGAATGTGGGCACCTGACGAACGTGGGCCTGCATCCAAAAGGCCAAAAGATGAAGCTAGACATATACTGGGATTTTCAAAATTATTTAGCAACCAGCATGCAGGATCCTAACTTCTGCTGAAACCAACACCAAGGCAATTTCAAGCACCCTGTTAGACACCTTTGGTGCCTTTCAAAACTCCAGCTCCTCACACTGAATAGCAACACAGAGCTCCAAGCAGGACCAGAGTTTACAACCCCCCCAGACAGAGGCCTGGCACAAATGAGGTCAGGCAGAAGAGACAAGAGCACACAGGTACATCCTCTGCAGATAGTGCTGCACAACGCCCTGCTAAAAGTCGTGAAACACGTGTGGCTAGGCAAGCCGGGCAAGGACGGAGCCACAGCTTTGCTACCGATACTATGCAATCAACTCTGGTGATTACTTTCTGCGAGGGCAATGGGAGAAAATGATTTCAACTCTTACCCCAGCATGTAACTTCTTTTTTTTCCCCTAATAGTGGGGCCTTAAGTTTAAATTCAAGTTCCAAGAAAGAAAAATCAACCCTAATTTCACTCCTCATTCCCCAAATTATTCATTCCCTCTCCCAAAGCACAATGACTTATGTATACCTTCTTCATTTTGTTAATCACGCTCACCCAGTCAGAGGCAAGGAAGGAAGAGGCCAATGCTATGCAAATGGATCTGACCAATCGTTTTTCACTACAGCAATACCAAATATCAAATACACTTAGGAAATCCAATTAGTGGGGAATCCACAGGTTGCCATTTGTTCATAAGCAGCACTCATTGAACACGTTAGCAAACACACATGTAAAATTAAAGTTTGTTCAAGAACAGATAAACAACCTGCATTGATTAGACAGGCGGCTGTTAAAAGTTTGTTTGTCTCTCCCAGAGTAGTCAAATGAGAGGATAGGCTGACAGACAAACAGATAGATAGAATTGTGCCTGGAAACCTGAAGGTTGCATTTTCAGGGAGGCAGTTTGGGTGGAATCAATAAACCAATTTCTGGAAGCTGGAGTGCTTCTAGTAATTAGAAAAAGTCCTCTGCAGCCACCCCATGCTCAGCTGTGAGATCTCCCTTCATGGGTTTCAATGAGAGTGAAATTGAGTGACTTCAATAATTTCATGCCGGGTTATGGGAGGGAGGTGAGGAAGGGTGAGTTCCCAACCATCTAATAGGTCTCTAACAGCTCGATAATTGGCCCATCCCGTGGGTTATTAAGGATGAAAATAACTAATTTCCGCTCATCTTACAGACTAATCAGATCACCTCACCCCTATCATTTTCTCCTCTATTTAAAGAGACAGTCTCTTTCTTTCTGGCATCAAAGGTTAGGATGCAATCATTTCAGTTAGTAAAGAAGCTAGTTCAGGCCAGGCTGGAGTTAGTGCGTTTAAGATACCAGCTCTTCAATTGGTTGCTCTGTAATAAACCTTTTACTTCTGGTTTCTGCTGCAGTACTCCAGCCTCCTCACACGCAGCATACAGATCCTGCTCCACAAACAGAGTGCTGCACACTGGAAAAGGGGAGGGATGGGCTCAGACCCGAACACAAATCTGGATGTCACAAAGCTTGGGCATCCTCCCCGGCTTTGACTCTTCCTAGCCACACTTTCAAGAGCTCGCATGGCAGGCAATTCCTTGTCAGAAAGGCCATCTTTCAGCACTATTGCTGGCCCAAACTTTCCATCTACTGTAGGTTAGATATGAGGTGTACATCCTGTGCAGCTCCACTGAGGCTTCTTGGCCACCGGGAGCAGGCAAGAGTCTACAAAGATGAGATAAGGGCTGGATGAAGCCGGAATTTTACTCCTTGCATTGGAGCCCTGTACCAACCCCAAGTGTGTTATTTCTTACATTGCTCAGTGCAGCACTAAACGTTTTGTCCCAGTTCAGACAGTCCTTGACTAGATTCATGGTTGTGCCTCTACAGACTCTGTGCTCTTAGGGTGATTCACAGATGTGGGTCCCTCATGTCTCACTTGCATACATAGGTCTAAATAAGTGTCCTGGTTTATATGGGCTCTAAGTACCTCCTGGTTCAGCACTAAACTGAGTACTGTCAGGGAAGGCACAAGCAATAGCAAAAGTGGTCTGATCAGCACTCAGAAGCAGCTTTCCTTGATAAATCCACAGTGTCAAAGGAACAGTGAGGTCCTTCTTCAGTAGAAAGATTTGGACCTACTTTTACCAGAGACCTTCATGGCTCAAGGGCAGAATTCACGGAAGACTCAGAGAAGCATAGGGAAATCCCTCAAGCATATGTCCCTCTCCCCATGCAAGAAGCTGGCAGTACGCTGCTTTAAACCACGAAATTCATTCTTCAGGCCCTTCTGCAGGGTGCCTTGGAAAAGTCCAGGCTCAGAAGATTACAGCATGGGGTAACCCACTAACAAAGGAGAAAGCAAGATCTTTCCTGAGGGAAAGAGAAAGTTTAATAGAGAGAAGAAAAAGCTAGCTGGCAAAACCCCCTTCTAGAACACTTGCCATTCTAGGTACCAGGCATGCTCTTCTAAAAGCCTGCAAACACCAGAATATGGTTCATACAAAAAACTGAAGCACAGCTGTTTCATTCCCATGAGTCTCTGTCAGGAGAACAGAGATCAAGATGGTGGAATTGAGACTGAGACCTCAGTGATGGCCTTGGTGCTGCTGTTCCTTTGCATTGAGCAATTAAGCAGTATTCACAGATGGAGAACTCTAGCCCTGGAGTTGAACCGTGTCAGCTCACTGGCGTAATCCTGATTATTTGCAAAGAATGCCAGTGTCAAGCCCTGTTTCCCTGAATGTAGCAGAAACCATAATGAACAGCAGTTTTCTCCCTCGTTATTTTCAGGTCTGCTTCTCCAGTGAGTTCTGCGTCCAACTTCTACCTACCTGTTTGCTTTCAGTGCCACATTCACAATTGTTTCCCTCCATTTTATCCCTGCTTTTTCTGCTATTACCCCAGAAACCTCTTGACCCTCATAACATTTGCCTCATGCCTTAAGCGGTATCCTTTTCTTCACCTCCAGAAAGGACAGATGCATTTTGCCTGGAAGAAAAGATCCAAGTCACAGCCACTGATTTTCATCATATCTCTGCCAAGGATGACACTGTTGTGGCTTCTCTATGGGACTTTTTTTTCAGGCAGATCCTTCATTGCTTCTGCTATGGATCTGAAAAGTTATCCCTTCCCCAGAAGCAAGCCTCCCCTGTTGCAGTTTAAAGCCGTTCCCTCTTGTTCTATCACTAATCACCTGTGAGAAGAGACCAGCACCAACCTCTCTACAATGTCCTTTCGGGTAGCTGTAGAGAGTGATGAGGTCTCCCCTCAGCCTTCTCCTCCTCAAACTAAACAGTCCCAGCTCCTTCAATCGCTCCTCATAGGATTTATTCTCCAGGTCCTTCACCAGCGGGAAGTTCAGACTGGACATCAGGAAAAAATTTTTCAGAGAAAGAGTGGTCAGACAGTGGAATAAGCTGCCCAGGGAGGGGGTGGAGTCCCCATCCCTGGATGTGTTTAAGGGTCGTTTGGATGAGATGTTGGGGGATATGGTGTAGGGGAGAACCTTGTAGAGTAGGGCTGAGGGTTGGACTCGATGATCCCAAGGGTCTTTTCCAACCTGAATGATTCTGTAAGCCATTGATGCACACATAGCACTACACACACTCGTTCACAAGAGATGAACAAGGCTATAGGTATGACAAGCTGAAACTTCCTACCACTTATCCTGCTCTCATCAAAACCATGTCTGTGTTCAGGACATAACAATCCCATGGCAGAAATAGCTGCTATTATTTCCTATCATCACAGCTTCTCTATTTCTCACCAAATGCACCCTGTCTCCAGCCACTATATGCAGCCCAAGCAGGCTGCTGGCTCATTTTCTGTGTGCTACTATGCAATGCTAGAATTTTCAGTCAGGAGCAGACCTGGTAGCTAGTGGCAAACACGGGGATGCAAGGACATCTTCTGCCGTCTTGCACTTCAGTCTGAGCTCCCATGTGTTTACTAACACCCTCAGACAGCCCATCAACAAAGATGATGGAACACCAGTCATTTGCAAGGCAGGGACTGAAGGCTGGATTCAGCTTTACCAAGGCTTTGATGCCCATTACAGTATGCAAGAACAATTGTGGGTGCCCTCTGGGCAATTGTTTCAGGGAACCATAACTAAAGGGCAGTGGAGCTGTCACAATCTGAATGAGGGAGAAACACACGAGTGAGATTTTAAGCTTGAGATTTAAACGCGTGACAAAAGTCCACCTCAAAACTCCAGCTCTGAGAGAGGTGAACCCTCCTGACCCCTTCAAGGGCTCCCATGTCTCCCTGGCAGTAGAAAGGCCACCATCATTAACTATTTCACTGCTGGTTGATAAAAGGAGAAAACAAAAGCACTGTATTGGGAACAACAGTGGGATTTCATCTTGGCACCTCAGCACGGCGTTTGTGGTGAAACTTGGAAAACATTTCCATTTTCGTTCCATTTGGTTTTATCCTGCCTGCAAGAGTCGCGTGAGTCTGAAAGGAGAGCATAAGTGTGCTGGGGTCCCCTGAATTAACCAAGGGTTAATTCACTCTTCGACAAACTAAAGCAAATGGAGCAAATTATTAATAACAAATATTTTACTTAATAAAATTTGAGTATTTTTCTCCACTCTGTCCCAGCTTGTGGAATATCCCTGTACAAATGGCAATTTCCTTACATCTGTGTTATCAGAAGTTATATGAGAAATATCCATATTATATCATATATTTTGAGAGTGGGGTGACCCCCAGTACTCAGTTTGTGAGCTGCAGTGCTTAGTCCCAGTCAGCTACACTTGTCCCTTGGTAACTTTCTACTTACCTATCAGGTGAGCTGATGAACATTTCCAGAGTGAAAACCTATTTGTTGGGTTTTCAGCTAAATTCTCTTGATTGCAAGCTCTTTCAAGTCCTCAAGTTAAGTGAGTTAGAAATTCATTTCTTTGTATCAGTAGTACCTAACATGCTTTATGTTCCCAGACAGGACAGTGGGAAGAAGAGGGTCTGGAGGAAGGGAAGGAAACCACACCCTGAATGAGCTCTTTTTGTACACTGGAGGAGAAATGTACACATTTCTGCAATTACATTTTGTTCTCAATGGTTTGCCAAGCTCCAGGGTGGAGTCAGCAGCAAGATAAATGCAGGGAGTCTTACACATTTCCAGGTTTCCTTGCAAGTATCTCAAACAGCTCCAGTCCTCCATTCTGTACACATTTGAGTATGCACTTAGAATCATTCCTAATGTCCAAAAAGCTATTTCCAGTTTTTCCTGGAAGTCCTGTTGTAACAGTCTTCAGCCTGTGCGTAAAGAGACAAATGCTTACGCACACGGCTGAATAAAGTCAGAGTGCTGAACTGAGGTCTTTCTTACTAATGTATGCGTGTGTACGCACACACACACACATGCAGGACGCATGTTCTGCTACACTTTCCCTTGAGAGTTGTCACTGCAGCTGGGCTTGCATCCCTTCTCCAGCACAATGCGCCACCTTCACTCACAGAATTGATCTGCACTGAAAACCACTTCCCTCACATTTCTAAATCTCTTGGCATAAAACCTGTTATTCTCTTGACATTAGGCTATTCAATACCTGTCACTTCCGCCCCTTAGAAAAAATTGACTTCCGAGTGACATTATATGATAAGCAGTTATATACTGAGACTTCTAACCAGATGGAGGCCTTCCATCACTGGAGACAACACAGAGCACGTGGGATAAATACTTGCCGTCACACAGTCACTCTACTCGCTGCCTCACAGAAGAAGCTACTCCTTGCCTCGCAAAGCCCGGCTGTTTGAACCTACTCCACAGCTCTGAGGAACAAGCTCTCTGCATGGACATCTGCAATAGTCCCAGTGCTGGAAAGGCCGGTACTCTCTAGGGCATATTCACAGCCAGATTCAAACCCCCTTTTTCTTCTGCTATCCCATTTTATCAATTTATACCTCGTCTCTCAGCCATTATTGTTGGACATAAATCTGGTCCAGCAGCTTCTGGGACTGGAGCAAGACCCCACAGATTGTTCCAAACCTGAAAATGCACCCATAGTGTATCCCACCCTGAGGAAACCCTCACCTCTTTCCAAATAAAGGGGATGTAGGTCATTCAATAGAACAGAAAAACACATGTGCCTCCAGACTGCAAAGCCGTACAGAACCATGGTACACATGAGTTTGGACTGAAAGCAAAGCAGAGTTAATACTTCACTGAAAATGAACAGCAAACTGTAGAGGGAGACTGGGTGTGGCCAAAACATTAGGACTCAATACCTAGTTTTCTGGTTAGTAGGTCCAAGAGGCTTCAGGATGTCACTTATGCTTTGCAGCTGGTGGTAGGCACTTCTGTCAGACCAGTGCCCTGCTGTGCTGTGCCAGTACAGAGCACTTCTGGTTAAGACTCAGTCACCCCAAAACTCCCCCACCATGTTGTGTTTTCATGCAGGACCCCTCGGAGGTCAACAACAACTAATATTATTATCAGTGTAACAGCACTCAGAATAGGGAAAAGGAACTCATACCTTCAGCATCTTAGAGTTTTCTGGGTTGTAAAAACAGCCCACCCAGCCAGCCGTTTGTCATGGAGCTTAGTTCTGCCATAAAATGCTAATCAGCCTGAACAGTCACGTCCCCCCTGCACCATATCTTTTTATGAGCACATTAACATGGTCGTTAGGAAGAGGGGACTCATATGGACACAAACACGTACTGCAATCATTTATTTCCCCCTCAAACTCCATCCCTAGTGACTCTAATTCATTTGCAGGAAGCAGTTTTCCTTCCCCTCCATGGAGGCAATTTCTGGTTTCCAGAAACCCAGACATGCCCAAACCACCAAGCTGTTGTGTCACCATATTGCATCATTTATCCCATGACAGATGTCACAGGAGCAGGTAGAGCCATCTCCTCCATAAGAGAGAACACACACGCTCTCTGGGATCTTCACAAGGAGTCATGTCATGTGGATCATTAGATGTGGCTACTTTTTGTTTGGAGGAAGAACCTGTCAAAGATTTGATAAAAGTCACCTTTTTCCTTCAGACGCCAAAACCGATCCCTCTGTATGCGATATAAAGATAGAGCTGGGAATAAAGTGTGGTAATTCAGATACAGAGACACAGGTCACTGCCCCGCAAGCTGAGAGAGAGCTAAAGTCAATTTTAGGAGTAGATAGCCAATCTCTAGAGGGCACCTTCATCTACACAGGCTGTGTGATGCAGAGTAAAGGAGAGGAACTAACTCAAAGAGCACAAAGATATTTGTCTTGTGGGTGTAACCCCCCGACTGGCCAGGGAGATGATGACCCCCACGTCTGCGTTTATGGAATCCAGAACAAAAACACTGCAAACAGACCCAGGGTGTCCCTGCATCCTGCTTACTTAGTCCCCTTCTTACCAGCGTTAACTGCATCCACTTGGGTGAAAGGAGAACAAGGCAGTAGTAGATTTAGTGCAAATCATTTCTTTTTTCCTAATTCTTTCTTTTCCCCCCATCAGTGAATTGTCCCCTCCTTCTATCTCCTATTCACTCTCTATCTCACTGTATGCAAACCACAATCCCCCTTTTCTTCTTTCTGCTTTATTTTCCTGAACACTCATTAACTACTCACAAAGGACCGTGCCTGGCGGATCGGAGCTGCAATTATCTCCTGGTTCTGACCCGTGTTCAGCGGTCAGAGATTAGCATCAGCAATAATAATGGAGTGCGAGATGCAGGCAGCTGCATGCTGGGGATTTGACAAGTATCCAGACTGCTAGAGCCAATGTGAGGGGAAGGGAATCCACACAGGGGACTGTGTCCTCGGGAAGGTGGACGTGGACATTTCAGTTTTGTCAGGGGGAAATTCCAACGCATCCCTTTAGGCCTGTTGGGGAAAGCTGGTTGACTTGTCCTCCAGTATTCCAGCTGTAAATCCTGCCTCTACTCCCAGGCGTTCTGGTGTGCCTATGGACCTCAGGCAAGCAGGAGATGGTTCCTGCTACAGTTACCCTCCTGACTTCAAACGTCACACATTTTTTTTCTTTTGCAAAGTGCAAAAAACACCAGGAAAATAGATCACCAAATCATGCACATTAGTGAGGAAATACCTCCCAGACTGCTAAAATAAACAGTCCTGCCTTTTCCCACCCCCAGTAAAGGATAGGGAAAATATTAGACCAACTTTACTGACTTCTGGAGTGCCTTCCCACTGAGGGTTCCCATGCACCTTTCATCCTTTCTGTCCACCCACTCATCTGTTTAAAGCATCCATCCATCTCCGCCGTCTCTGTGTACTACACTGCAATTAAGATTCCACATCAGGCTTCAGTGTGGGTCTCTTCTCATTTCTCTTAGCTTTTCAGCAGCTTTGTTTGTTAAATTCTGTGGTTTTGTTTGTATACGGGTTTATGATTTCTTGTTTTCAGTTACTGCAAGCAGGCTCTGACAAACAGACAAGTCCTGTAATATGCTTGGAAAAACAGTCGATCTTTGGCTCAGTCTTATCTCCTCTATCCATCAACACTTATTAGGGCTGTCTCTGTGTCACATCCTTGGCTGAGCCTTCATCACAAAAAATCCAGGGTGTCAAAACTTTCCAGGCAATGTTGGAATTTGCTTGTCACTTAACACCTTCTGGATATCACAACTTTTTTTCCCTCAATGGGAAGTTTGTGGACAAGATTCCTAAGTTCAGGGACATGTGAATTCAGGATAAAACTTCATCTGTTTATCTATTTGGGAATAACATTATCAGCTTAGCTGGTAGGCAACAAAAAACAATAGTTGTGGGTACAGGTATTAGGAGGCTGACTCTGGACTTTGTTCATACCTCTTTCCAGTTAAAATGCTTGATCCACTCCTGACCTCATCTGAAATATCCAGTCTTCTAGAAAACAGGGACAGAATTCTCACCAGAACAAAACTTTTTCAAGAGAAGACTTCAAATTCATCCTGCTTCTGGTTAGCTTAGAAATAACACAAGAAAAGACCTTGTCAGAGTGTATTAGTGCTCCCTGAATCTGGTATCTGCTGACACCTGGACATTTGGAAGTATGGTGATAAAAAAAATAAATTAAAAAGTTAATTTAAACTTTCTGAACCTCAAAAGCTGTTCAGCTTCAGATTTGGAGAAAGTTCAGATTTGATTTTTTATTGTAGCTGATTAACTCTGTCCTAAAAATATCCATATTTTATAGTTATAAGACATCTGAAAAAAATGACACAAAGACAATTCTCAAAAACAATTGCTTGAGTTGCTAAATGTTTGCAATTCAAGTGACCTCACACCCACTTTCATGCGCTGCTTTAAATATCAAAATGTGGTGGTTTTTTTTACTGGCACAAGAACTTTCAGCAATCATCTTTAGATTTCTGTAGGCAAGTATTTATACCATGAGCTCCTACCTGCTTCCTGCCCCTAAGAAGCAATACTGTGAGTTAGATGACCCATCCCAACTGCAGATTGAGTGAAGATAGAAACAGCCATGCGGTAGAACGGAAAAAAAAGGGGGGGAGGGGGGGAAAAGTAGCAGCATTCCACTTTTCTAGACACAGAATATGAGTTGAACAACGTTCATAATCAACTCCAATCTGCTAATTTCAAAGGCAAAACAGGTTCAAGAAGATTTGTAGCAACATCTACAGTTTTTCCCTGGAGAAAACGTGTTCCAGGCCAACAACAGATACATTTTACCATATAACCCCTTTTTAGTTACCATAGTGAAATCATTAATTGGTCATTTATTGCCCCTTTAGAAATAAATGAGTAAGTCGCCACCTCTGCTCTCGTCCTTGCTGTTCGGAAGAACACAGGATTTTGTCACTGAATGGACCAGGGAGATAACCCTAGTCCTTCACATATATGCAACCTTCTAGCTATATTAAGTCCAAGGCATGTTGCTAGTGCTGAGTGAAAGTCTGCACTCCCACGCATTAGTTATTCCCATTTGGTATGCGAACAGAGGATGCTGCTTTGCAGGGCTGTCGATCCAGCATGAAATTCACTTTGGAAAACTGTTTTTAAAGAAGAGAATATCTGCATGAGGGAGGGGAGAAGGTGGGGGAAATAAGTCTCCTGGTATTTTTGTTCATTATTTAAAGCAACTGTTATTTTCTCTCTCCCTTTTGCTTTTGAATTTGATATCCAAGAGACAAGATTTCTTCTACTAGGTACCACTGGGGGAAACAGACCATGCAATCTGAGTTTCAGAGAACGCTTCATTCCGGCACGAGGAAGGTCCAGAGGAGGTGGGAAAAGCAGCAACAGGGAATCTGAAAAGACTTTGAAATGCAACTCTGATGTCTGCTGGTTTAAACCTCACATAAGCCACTGCTTCAGGTGCCTACGTACCTCATCTAACACTACCAAACACAGAATGCAAGGAGGGGAAAACTAGGAAGTGGGGTCTGTTAGCAGGAAGGAATTTATCAGGGCTCCTCCTACCAAACACCATTACAGGCAGCCACTGTAATGAGCATCCAACCAGTGCACTCCGGTCCCCACATCTCCGAAATGCTTTTCTTGTGGTTCATCACTGACTGCTCTGTTCAGGTCAGGACACACCAGGTCGCAAAATGTGAACACTGAAGAAGCTGCAATGCCTGCCTGTATCTATCAGTTTCTTCCAGAAGCTAACAGCCCTGTTCCTCAGAGGACTTCAGGTGGTGCTGGGTGGGTAACTGTCTTTAGTGAAAAAATGCAGCCTGGTCTCAGACCCGGACATAGGACCTTAGAGTCAGCCCTGATACTTGGTGCAGTGTCATAACTGAACTTTGCAGCGGGTCCTGTCCCTGTAAAGAACCAGACAGGTACCTGGATCCAAACATGCTATTTTGTGCATTTACTTTTTTGATACCAGCAACTAGCCAAGTGTAACTCATGCACTAAAGAGAAGGCCATCAGATAAAAACTGACTGCATAACCTGGTATGCCTTTACGAGACAGGGAAAAACGGTGTATCATGGGATTTCAGGTAGGGAGTACAGCATCAGCAAGCTAGAGGGGAGAACATTATTAACAAAGCACTTTCACTGAGCTACTTGATAACTTTGGATGAGGCAAGCAGAGTCTGGAGGATACGTTAACTTTGTGCATACATGGAATGGGCAAGCCTTGTGACTGTTAATGGCTTTGTTAAATCATTTCTCTTAGTGAGTCTGTCTGTAATAAAGGATTGCTGAAACTTCTCTCATTTTTTAAGATGCTTTGAATCTTACACATGGAAAGTATTAAGTGCTGGTATTACATCTGTAAAATTAAGGCCCTAAAAAGGTCAAAGTCATCAGCTTAATTTTTGCAAAGAGGATTGAGCAACACTGGGATCTCAGGGTATCTGATTAGTCAGACCTTACAGTTTTTTTCTGTTACCTACTCTTACCTTACTTTGACTATGTTTTCTTTTCCAAAGGTTTGTGGATGTTTTAAACTAATTTTGTGGTAGCATAAGGTACCAGACTGCCAAACTGCAAGAGTAAAGGAATCCTGCATGTTTAGATCTGCAAGCAATATCAGAACTAGCTTCTCTATCCATTATCCTATCTCTCTTTCCCTCACTCCTTTCCTACCCCTAAAAAAAACCCCCAGCAGTTAAATTGAAAAGGGATTCACAGAAGGAAGGAAAATTGCAATATTTGTGTCCCATTTTGTCCCAGCCCCTTTCTGGCTAACTGCCCAACAAGAAGGCTATTTATACCAGCAGATTTTTTTTCAGGAGGTGGGTGAAGAGCTCTGCTGTATCTCACCTACCCATCTGATAGGCATCTGATCAGCCATCATCTCATAATGATTTTCAGATGTGGAGCAGGGTGAGAAGCCAAAGGTGAAAAGCATTAGACATCCTGCCAATTTGCATACATGTAGCCACATGAGTGCTCGAGCTCTGGAGGGCAAAATGTAACATCCACCAAAGTGAGCGTGAACAATGAAAAATGTGAACAGAGCAGCCTCTGTTTTGACCATCAGCTCTCTCTCCAAATCACAGAATCATGGAATGGTTTGGGTTGGAAAGGACCTTAAAGATCTACTTCCAACCCGCCTGTCATGAGTGGGGATACCTTCCACTAGATCAGGTTGCTCAAAGCTTGTTTGAAGGAAGCGGAGAAGTTCAGGTTGACAAGCAAAAGAGACAACATCCACTCCAGCACATTGTCACTGCCCCACAGCTATCCCAGCCTCAGAGGAGAAAGCAAACAGTTAGCCAAGCCCTTTTAATGTGCTACAATTACAATACCAATATTTTTCAGAGCATGCTAAACCTAAATTCTTCAAGAAATCTATGGACTCTGTCACCTTGAAAATCTCAGCTTCATTTGATCAGTATGGGGAGCCGTTGTGTTATTTATCACACAGAAAAACATTGCTCTGCAGGACCATCAATCCAGCCTGAAATTCAATGTGTTGAAAGAAAAGGAAATCTGCATGGTGAAAAACAAAGGCAAACCAAAGACCTCCCGAAGACAGTTGATACCAGGGGAAGCAAAGATGTGGTTGTTCTATCTCAAGGCACAAGAAAGGGTTCTCTATGGTGGGCAGAGGAGGGGAGAAATAAACGTGCTGGAGAAATCATTCTACCAAAAGTATTCAAGGTTAGGTTTCAGAGCAAAATGAAAAAAGTCAATTAAGATGAGCAAGGCCTCTATATAACCCTTCAGAGATGTTTCAGGGTGTCTCCAAATGCAGGTGGAATCCACTACTTATCTGAGTTGATTTATACAGGTTTAGATTTCCCTTCCCTTTCCAGTAGAAGGACAAGGCTTTCCATTTCAGTACCAAAATTTATCACAAAGCATGTTTTCAACAACCAGTCGGCCATATAACTAGTTCGACCACCTTCACACTCCTTTTAGCCATATAGAGACCTTCTTGCTTGGGGCCCACTGACCCTCTTTCTTCAAGTCCAGCTTCAGCATATATTCTTTCTTGTAGTCTCACAAGAAGCTAGTGTAAAAGTATTTCCTTTTAGGCAGTAAAATGTGGCAAAAATATCCTGATATGAAACCCCCCATATACACGTAAACACCTAAGATCTATTCTAATGAGTATCACAACATTTGTCAGAGAGAAGGAAAAGTAATCATTTGCTCCTTTCACTTATCATTCTGCTGGCTCCACTAGCCTCTACAGAACGACTTTTCTCTCCATGGCTGAAAGAGTTTCTCTCTTTTTCTCAGATGAGGACACAGGAGCAGAAGGCCTCCTAGCTCGTTTCACCAGGCAGCTTGGCTGAAGAGAACTATCCTTCAACAATGAGAATTACAGCAACACTCCACAGGGTGCCTTGCTTGCATCAAGCCTGTCTCCCGTCTCTCAATCGTGGCAGGTGTCTAGGGTGAGGAGTGCAGACCTAGACATCTAAACTATAGATGTTTAAAGTCCTGGTAGATGAAGCTCAGCCTCTATCCCCTGTGAGATATGTTGCCAGCTTGCAAAGAACCGCCACGATCTCAGGGACAGAGTTCATTTTAGGAACCCAACTTCATTGACACCCAAACTACAACTTTCTTGATACTACAGCAACACTGTAGCATCAAACTATCCTGAGTTTTAGACCAAATGTTTCATTTTCCTCCTCAGAAAACTGTGCTTACTATCACTGGCAAGAAAAGAACCTATTTTTGCAATCAGCTCTTGGAGGAAAACCGATCTGACAGAAGTCAGTAGGCATAAGGGTTACTTTGTACATCTTTATCCAGCATGTAAAGTACTGTACACACAACACCCACCACAGAGCAGACAACTAAAAACTAAGGATAATTAAAGGAACAAGATAGTTCTTGAGGAAAGTTGGAGACTCTCAAAAATTACTAATACATTCAGAGAGCCTCATTCAGGAGAAAAGAGAATCGGTGACCTGTGACTCATCTATACTTGTCTCTTCTCTCGCTGTGACTTACAGCTTGATAATACAGTGGAATTCTATCTTACTGAAGTTCCCTTGAAGGAATCATTTGACTCAAGAGATCAAACCTGACTTCCCCACCAAAAAATAGTCTCTGTGTGTCAGCAGATGTCTTTGCCCTGTTGCTTAAAGAGCCATCAGCTGGATCAGGTTGGAGGTGATTTCTTTCAATACTTTCCAAAAATAGGAAAGAATTTGACATCACCTATGTAAGGTGCTAATTAAAGCCAATTAGAACCTCACTGACCCATGAGGGTGTTAAAACACCTACAGAAGAACCAAATTGTGTCCCTGCAAAATGGGGATTTTACATTTCTGCACGCAACTTATGGGGAGGGAGGGAAGCTCCCTGCTGTGCAAGTCTTTCATCTTTTGCTTGAAATGATCCAAATGTGTACACTGGGACGGCATGAACCCTGACAAGGGAATTCAGCTGTATAGGGACTTCAGTTGTCTGCATATTCCACTGCTTGGATGGGAGACTTCTCATGATGAGCGTCCCTCTCACATACCACATCACAGGAGTCACTCAAAATTACGTTCAAAAGACTAAGCGCAAATACACAATTCTGACTCCTGAACATCCATCTGTTGTTCATATAATTATCTACTTTTTAATTATTGACCTAGCCTCAACAGCTTCATACCACCCACCCTTCTAGACAAAAGTCCCATCACAGTGCCCCTGGATATACACTGATCCCTGCCTTTCAGAAGTAGTAGGGCCACAAAAAGCCATGTCCTGTGCAAATGCCACCTGTACACTTCAGAGGGGAGACACCAGGGTATAGCTGCTGCTTTAGTACCAGCCAGAATGGCACACAAGCTCTGAGCCACATGTCAACTATACTTAAATTGAGGCTCTGAAGTGAAGGTGCAGGATGTCTCTTTTTTTCAAGGAGGCTACACAACAGTTTACAGGAGAAGCAGGATGTGAGCTGGGCATTTTTAAACCCTAAGCTGACGTATTAACTGCAGGGCTGCTTTTTTCCCTCTACTGATTACTTCAGTTGCTACTTGTGTTGCTGCTGTTCTAGTTAGAGAAGGAAAAAACAGTACAAAACAGTACCTGAAAACTTTCATCTGAATAAGATCAACCCAGCCTACTTCTAGGGATTCATGTGCCCATATTCTTCATTTATCTTCATTTCACACTACTGTTCATGCCAGATAAGTAGTCTCTGCCAGAAAGCTTTTGGAAAGAGGAAGTATCATGAGAACCACTGCAATTATAGATCCAAACCCACACCAGCTGGGTCAGTGCAGCCATTTAAAAAACTTTTTGTGTCTAGTACCGTGTGTTCATACACGTATACCTCCATTTTCGTGCATGTCTCTTGCTTCTACTTTTCTTTGTCACAGCAGTTTGCTGCCAAACTCTAGATGTTCGCAGCAATGTGATGTTTGGAGCAGACTGGAAACAAACTTGCTGTGCAAATGCTGAGTTCATGGCATGGGTGCATTTTGGAGGTCATACAAGGCAGTCCTCGGTAGACCCATGAAATTGCAATGATTGGTAACACATACAAGTGCCATGGATTAAGGTAAAGGGATAAAGGGAAATCCTGGTGAGGTGTAGGAAGAGCTGAATTTTGCCAGAGCATTGTCATAGGGCTGGCTGTAAGCAGCCACTTAAACATAGTGTTTCACCTGTTCCTTTCTAGGAGACCCAGCTTAAAAATAAACCTATCCTGAAAACGTGCATTAACTACACAGGGTGAACAGTTATAGTCTAACTTTCAATCTATCACCCAGTTCCTTTCCACGTGATCCCACAAACAGCTGCTCCAGGTTAGCAGAAAGGGCAGCACAAGAGGCAAGAAGTGCTTAAAATCCTCACGCCTTGTCCGTATCCAAGGACATCCAAACAGCCCTGGGAAGGCACACCTTTTATTTTCTAGTTTGCCCATACCTACACATGCCTCACCATGAGGACAGGGGGGTACAAGAGGAAATGTGATAGGTGCAGTTCGGGGCAGTTCACAACCTGAGCAGGGGCCAAATGGAGTCAGCAAAGCAGAAGTAAAAGATGGAGGAAACAGCCTGAAGCTGCTTCAGGGTGAGTCTGGCCCCCAAACCTCTCCTCTAAGCAGTGAACAAACCTTGAGCCGGTTCTGGTCCGCTGGCTTAGAACATCTCAGGGTCCTTCTTCTGGAACATGCTCTTTGAGCATATCCTGCCTCTCCACAGCATTATGCAGGCTGGACATAGAATCCTCCTGGATTCTATCACAAAATGGAAATTCAGGGATGAAAAAACCCCCAGTGCTTTCAAAAGGAGTCAGAGCCTGATTTATGGCTTTATGTCCATCCAACGCTAGCTTGGTTGGAAGATTCAGAGTTTCTGCAAGGAGAAAGCTGTTTTGAAACCTCCTGAACCTTCCTGAGCCAGAAGGTGGTCTGAAAGAAAGCCTTATTTTATTTTCCTAGTGCTCTCTGTGACAATCCCCCAATGAGACATTTGCTAGCCAGCGGAAAGAGGGATTCAGTCTCTCTGCATCAGTGCAGGATACAAACAACAGTATGTTACTGCTGGGGCTAGGTCAGGGCAGGCTGGGTGAACCTGTCACAGCAAAAGCAACCTGACAGGCCTGCAATGGCTTAAGGATGCAGTGGCCCCACCTTCACAATAACCTGCCCACCCCAGACAGTGTGCCAGGGGAGATGTGGCAGCGCTGTAATGCAGAATGCATGGCTGCACCCAGGCCTCGGCTGTACAGACCTGACAAACTCCAGGGCAGGTAAAACAGGACTAGGGCCCTGGCACAATACGAGCACTTCTTGGAGGCTGCTTTGCCCACTCAGACCAGCCACTGCACTCTCCTGCTATGCAACAAGCTGGACTGAGAGTCCAGAGCACCTGAAAACACCCATACCCCTCCTCACACACATTACACACTATGGGTTATTTTTACAGCTGCCCTTTTTTTCTATTGCTCCTTTACCTTACACGCCTGCCTTCTTTGTTCTGCCTCTCCAAGATCTCATGCTGCACACTTGGAGGAGAAAGGCTGCTGTGCTCAGTCTTGACACCCATTCCAGCACGGATGCCTCTCTTGTACCCTGCTAACCATGAGGAACCCTCCCACAGGAGAAGCCTTCCTCAGGATACTCAGGCAATTCAGTAGGATGTACCTTGCACAGAGTACATCCTGCAACACAGCCCTGGCTGCCTCTGTGCAGCGTGCTGTCCTTACACCTGCTCACCTCCCAGCCCGCCCCAACCCCTGCACAACATCCACTCGGGTGGTTCAGTCATTCCCATAATTCTTCTAGAATCTTTGACTTACAAGACGACAGGCAGAATGAGCCCATGATTGTCCCCTAATTCCCACAACCCTCCCTCTCCCTGTCCCTGCCAGGCATAGATGATGTGTGGTGGTTTCAGAGCACTACTTTAAAACCTCATGAGTCAAACCCTAGTATCCCTTAATATTTGCTCCCAGCATGTAAGTGGTGCCTCATGCTGTTTCCCTCCGTGACCTCAATATCCAATTCCTGTTCCCCTTGGTTGCTTCACTTGCAGGAATAATACCATCTGTGGTGAAGATAATACCCTGTAGCAGCTCCTCAGTGCACGTGGTCGTTCTGATTTCTTCCACCAAACCCCCTACAAGGCAGAGCAAGGTGCCATGTGTAACCCACATGTTCAGCTAACACAAAAATCCTTTAACAGCAGTTCTTTTAAAACCTCAGACTAATCCTATTAACTCCTAGCAGCAGGTGCGAAGGGGTTGATACACCCAGTCCTATGCCTCCCACAGGTACAGAGATGCTCATGGGGTGCTCATACCCTCACAGGCAAGCACACAAATGTTCTCCCACACGCAGACCTGTTCACACACCCACCCCACGCAGCACTCGCACAGAGTTCTGCTCAATAGCATTTTACTGGGAGAGATAAGCTGCACATACGTTGTTATGGTGTAAAGAGAAAGCAGAGCTCCAGGTCTCCATCAGAGGTAGGCACAGTCTTCTCAGAGCTAGGCTTCAATGCGCGGGTGTGATTTTATCTCCCGTGTCCATTTGTCATTAGCATCAATTGCTGATTCGGTGGCATACGGATAGCACGATGCGATCTCTGTTGTCTCTCTCCTTTCCCCTGGGGTTAGGCACTGCTTTTTCTCATTACCTTTTTGCTGAAAAGTGTTTATCACGGCAGATAATCTGAGAGAAAGCTCCTTCTTGAAATCATTTGTCTTTTAGCTATGGGAGTAGGAAGTAGTGTCTCACAGTTTCAGTCTCTCATTTTAGAGAGTCATTCTTCTTTCTCACACTACTGTACTTCAACTCTGGCCATCCAGCTCTAAGTTGTGGTCAGAATTTTCGCACATGCAGCCAAAAAAAAAAAAAAATCAGACTTGGTGTAAAAATTCTGGGTGTAGGAGAAGCAGTAGAGGGGTCACATTCCTCTGTTCAGGCTCCCCAGCTGCCTGTTGGACTACGTCTATCTGCCTTCACATGCCAGGTATGATGTTGGCAGAGTTACAGATGCCCTCATCCCCAATAATGGGTGTCTGCTCCACCAGTAGCGTGGTTAAGTGGGCAGGATGAGCTCTTCGAAGATGACACTGCTTTCACTCAGAGTTTGGTTTCGAACCTCTAATGCTTTGGAGCACAGAGCTGACTGCTTCAACTCAAGTGGCATGCAGTGCAGCAGCCTTTTCTGCACGAAGGAAAACAATTCTGTTCTGTAGATGATTTTATGGGGGTCACTGTGTAACGCAGAGAAAAACTTAGTGAGATTAAGATTTTTTCATCTCTTGGGAAACCTGAAGATTTTTGCCAGAGTACGCTGGCGATGAAAAATTGAAATTTCTTTTCTTTCCCATGGAATGGAAATTCCAATTCGGAATGTTGACATTTTTGATCAAAACAAAGCTTTTTGATGATCTCAATATCAAAGCATTTAGTTTAAAATTGTTTCAACAAACTAAATGTCCCTCTAACACAGCTGCTTACAGGAGTTTCTTCCTGACCCGATTATGGCTCCAGTAACACTGAGACACAGGACTTGCGCAGGGTGCTGCCTCAGGTTGGCCAGACAAAACTCACTGCATTGCCTTATGGGTTTATAGATCCTCAGTTGTACCTAGCACACCGTGGAGAAGGGGGTGTTGGAAAGGCAATCTGTGAAAGCAATGCACCCTAGGGAAACACAGTTTGGAATCAGTTCAGAAGAAACCTGCATTTTTTCTGGGGGGAAAAAAAAAAGCATTTGTGAGGAACATTTTCACACAGGTCTAGTACAAATGGCACCGGGGAGGGAAAGCGAACAGGAGGAGGCATCTCGTGTAGATATACGGTTATAGAATTTTTCTGCTGCTGTTATAATGACACATATAATTTGCTATCTTTTAAAATCAGCCCCACTCTTGTCCGTGTGTGGAAGAGTGGGCGCACATGCCACCTCCTGTGCAGGGATCCACACGCAGCAGCCTGCTCCTACATACACACACGGGTCAGAGCTCACATCGTGATAGCTCAAACGCACAACACCGCGAAACCTGCAGGATTCAGATACCTCTGAAAAAGCCAAGAACAGGAGTAACATGCCCTGGTATCCTATATACACATGTATAGTCTTACACACACCCATGCTAAGGTGAATGCAGGACTTGCAATACCTTTTCCTGTATTTCCTCAGAATGACCCTAGGACCGGACACGCTCACTCATGGGTTTAATCCCAAACAGACATAGCGTTCAGTCCTGCCACTCACAAATCATCCCAGCTCCCTCGGGAGAGAGGATCTGGCAGCCCTGTCTCCGCAGAGACAGAGGCTGCCGTTTGTGCCAACAAGGAGAGAAATCCCGCCAAAACCTTGAGAACAGCCCTGGGCTCATTCACATTTTCTTCTGTTCCTGAGGGGAAAGAAGAAGAAAAAAAAAACCCAGCTGTGAATTTATTCACTCTCCCTTAAGAATCTCTGGAGCAGTAAATTCCACCTTCATGGCGCTGGCTAATTAGGCATTTATTTAACTCTGTTGCTGTGGTTTTTTTAATGACTCTCCACTGTTGTTTGAAGTTCACTGTCTATTATTTGCAATAAAAACCTCTGTCATATTTTTGCCTCATTATTCCTAACAAATAGTGCATTTCCTGCCCCCCCTTCGCCCCTCTCTCTCCCTCCGCATTGCTCCCTGCTACCCTCACCTCTCCGACTAGCACTCCCAGAGTTTCAAAGACCAGCTGTTATCATTTTGTCGACAGAGTGCTTTTGAGAAACTTCTGTCACGGGCTCCAGCACAGCAGGGGCTGCTGAATAAAATATCAGCCCTTCAAAAGGGAATTAAGGCATAGAACAAAACCAGCAGGGAGAACAAGGAGAGGAGAGGCTGGTCCTGCGGTCCCCTCCCGCCCAGCAGTTTGAAAGAGAGAGCCCTTCGTTGTCACTCCGATGAGTGACCTGCAGATGCACAGGACAGCTGTGGTGGCCAGTTACTCGAAGATAATTGCCTTTGGCATGAAAAAGTAGTGAAACACTCTTAGCCCAGTGGCACTGAGCTCTTGAGCGCAAGTTTTATCTGCTCTCAACTACAACTTGCAGGATCTGCCTCCCCTCTCTGACTTCCTTACACTTGCCCAGACTTCGTCTTCCAGCTCAAGAAACGGCTTTAAAACTTAATATTTTTTCCAGGTAAACCACAAATTTTCCCAAACTGAGTCAAAAAAGGGAAGTGGATTAATGCACTTGGTTTCCACTGATAATTTCCAGTTCAGCAACCACCACTCCTATCTTCAAGAAGGGCAAGAGGAGACTTGGGCAATTACAGGCCCATCAGCCTTATCTTGATTCCTGGGAAGATGATGGAACAAATGGTTCTAGAAATCATTTCCAAACATATTAAGGATAAAAAGGGAGTACTTTGGAGTAGTTAGCATGGATTTATGTAGTAGAAATCATGCCTGACCAACCTGATAGCCTTCTACAATGAAATGACTAGTTTAGAAGACGAGGGGAGAGCAATAGGTATTGTTTATCTTGACTTTAGTAAGGCTTTCAAAACTGTCTTGCAGAGCATTCTCAATGGCAAACTGATGAACCACAGACTAGTTAAGCGGAGAATGAGGCTGAAATCTGACTGAAGTGCTGGTCTTAAAGGGTTGTGATCAGTGGCACAAAGCCCAGCTGGAGGTTGGTCACTACTGGTGTACTCCAGGCTGTCCAATACCATTTAACATCTTCATTAATGACCTGGAGAACGGGGCAGAGTGCCTCTCAGCAGATTTGCAGAAGATGCAAAACTGGGAGGAGTGGCTGATGCATCAGAAGGTTGTGCTGCTGTTCAGGGGGACTTTGCCAGTCTAAAAAATTGAGATGTTGGGAATCTAAAGAAGTTCAAAGGGAAACAGAGTCCTTCACCCGGGTAAGAAATAACCTCGTGCTGAGGTCTGACTGGTTGGAAAGCAGCTCTGCAGAAGTAGCTCTCAGTCCTGTTGAACAACAAGATGACTATGAGCCAGCAATGTGCTCTTGTGGCAAAGGCAGTCAACAGCCTGCTGTGAAAAAAAGCATTGGCAGCAGGTCAAGGGAGGTGATCCTTCCCCTCTACCCAGCACTGGAGATACAACGTTTGGGGTGCTGTGCCCTAATCTGGGCTCCCCGATGCTGGGGAGTGAGTCCAGCAATGGGCAACCAAGATGATTAAGGACTTGGAGCATATGATATATACGAGGCTGACAGAGTTGGGATTGTCTAGTCTTAAAAAGAGGAGGCTTAGGGTGAATCTTATCAATATAAATACCTGATAGCAGGCAGTAAAGAAGACAGAGTCAGATTCTAGTTAGTGGTATCCAATGAAAGAGCAAGAGACAGCAGGTGCAAATTGAAATACAGGAAATTCCCTTTAAACATAAGAACAACAAAACTTTTTTTACAAGTAAGGGTGGTCAAACACTGGAACAAGCTGCCCAGAGAGGCTGTGGAGTCTCTAGCCTGGCAGCTGTTCAAAACCTATCGGGACACAGCCTTGAGCTATGTTCTATACTTGACCTTGCATTCAATAGCAGCATTAGACTAGACAATCTCCTTTCAGCCTGAATAATTCTGTGACTGGAGGTTCTCTGAACACTGATCACACTTCAGACAAATTTCAGAACCGTCTGATGAGAACTAGGAATCCAGAATTTTTCATTTAACCTAAAAATGAGATGTCTCAACAAATTCAGAATGATTCCAAGTTGAAGAAATCAAAACTCACCCCTTTAACCATAGCTTCTTTTTGAACATTTTGTAATGGAAAAGTGAGTCAGCTTGCTCTGCTTATGCTCTGCCATTATGCAGCATGTTTATTTGGAAGAAGAAATATTGGCTCACTTGGAACCCTTGGCCAGTGCAGGGGAGTTTCCACAGGGAGGGATGTGTACCCACATTTGCTGCTGCTCTTTTTCAGGCACATTACAAAAGCCCCATGCCACAGGATCCCTTCTATCTCACCAAGGAGACCAGCTGGCGACTTAAGACATCTCACCATTGTGCAGTTTTCTGCCATCCATTGTGAAATTTTAGCTTAGGTGGTTATTAAGATGCCTTAATCAGGCCTGTGCTTTCCAGGCTTTGTAGCTCTCCAAATATCTAGACAATTAGTGCAAATCCTTTCTTCATAACTTAGCCAAGCTGTACATATTTAAATCTGTCCTTGTAAATAAGGTCACTCCAACCCTTGATTATGTTCCTGCTCTGCACTCCATTCAACCTGACGGATATTCTGGAGGTCAGGTGTCTAAACTGCAATGTTGCATTTTAAAAGTGGTTGCACAAGAGTATGTAAAGAGGATGTTGCTTCCACCTCCATGCCATGACCCTTTCACACATGAAGTCCCAAACTGGAGCACTCTTAGGTTTACCCTCTGCTTAGCAGCTCCCATAGCCCCTTTCAGCATCTTCAGCTGCTACCTTTTGCTTTGTGCAAACTAAATGCCTGTTTTGGATGGGATAGGTAAACTTTATACATATATATGTATCTATATAAACATGTTATATATGTATTTATGCTTAGGTGTATCTATTTTTTTCCTCCTACCTTTGAAAATAAGTGATTTAGAGTTGAACATTTCTGGAACTTATGTCCAGCTCACTGAAGTATAGTAGTTAAAAAGCACTTTCAAATTTCACCATATCTCACTTCAGTGTATTAAAAGCAGAATAACGTACTTTGAAACAACATTTTACTTAGAATTTTACTAAATTTTCTCAGAAATTTAAAAGCAAAACAAATCATTTCACTCAGAACCAAATAATGTGATCCCTCCCCAAAAATGAATTTTTCATCAACTTCTCTGAAGACCAATAATTTCTTTAAAAAGAGGAAAAGCACAGACTTTTTGCAGACCTAGTTCTATATTCAGCCTTAATCAATTACAACGGCTTGTATTTACCAATTAAATATCATCTCACTAGTTTCTGTTTTCTCTAATGATCTGGCTCCTCATTAGTGAGTTTATACTAACTTTTCCACAATATTCAGTGCTCTCAAATCATTATTTGCAGTATCACACCTAGTTTGGTGACATCCTGCCTCAAGACAAACACGTGTCGATTACAACTATTCCAGTGGAGAACAGGCATGACTGGAGGTCTAGAAAATATAACTATGAGTAAAGATGAAGGGTTGGGCTTGTTCAGCAAAAGAGAAGAGACAAGGGCAAGATGACATGTAAAACTTCGTTAAAAAGTTGAATTATCAAATGTTCTGTACACCTGTGGTAGGCCAAGCCAGAACCTCCAGGCTATAATTTCAGTAAAAGAGACTTGATTTAAACATTAGGAAAAGCTCTGTTGCTGGAAGGCTAGATGGAGGCTGAAGCTGCTTACCTAGAGGTGGCACTGAGGATATAAATCTACACAGTGTAGTGTTGACTCAACCTTTGAGAATGGTGGGATAGCAAATGAAGTTGCAACATCACAGGCACAATATGAGACCTCAGAGGAGAGAGTGTCTGTTTCAAAACAATTGATTTTATGCACGCGGTCTTTGCTACCTGTTCATAAAGCACTAAGGTACATGAGTAGAAGTGGTCTGTCCAGCATTCAGGCACCAAGACAGGAGTTAGTTTGTCCACTTACCTTCCTGTCACTATCTCTTCATAATTTGAAGCCTTTCTTTTTTGTCTCCCCTTGACCTAGGCATCCTGGGAAGCTGGAAGTAGATGGGCTGGGATCTGAATGACCTGCTACTGCAGGTGCCAGTACCACATGCCACTCTTACAGCCCACCTTCTCCTGGTCACTCTGGTCCTTCTACACCTAGACCTTCCTGTTACTTCTTCATTCATACCTGTTTTGGCATATCTATTCATTCTCTTCCATCCCTTTCAATTATGTTACCTTTAATGCACCTTTATTGTAGCTCCTCCCATTCTAACATAAGAAATGCAGATTATTAGCCTTCCTTTTTCCAATCTCTCCCAGTTCCATCAAAATAGCTAAGAAAGTCCAGAGTGAAGACCATACAAGGCAAGCATCATTGTCGGGGATAGACTGAGAATTTCCCAGCAAGCTGTGGGGAAACCAGTTCCTCGGGTAGAGAAGAAAGCAAAGTACCAATCTAAGAGTCCCTCTCCTCATATTAATAATCTGCAATATGTTAGGGCCAAAGGCATTTTCACACCGTTGCTTCTGGTTTAATAACACCAGTGCTGAAAAACTACACAGAGTATTTTCCTTCAAAGAGGGCTAGCTGAAGCAAGCCTGTGAATACCAAACTGCGAGGGATGCCACTCTCACATGAGTAGCTGGATGGGCGTGTGGTAAACTGAGGTGTTAAGTCTTGCTCCTGGACAAAGCAGACAGTTATGGACACAGAGCAGCATTAGCACACGTGGCTCTGTGGCTAGATTTACCGACCTGCTCTCCATGAAGAGATGCGTTAAAATGTTGGGAGATGCAGCTGGATTTGGGACAGGTAAATAAACAGGAAGCTGCATTTCTGCCTAAAAGAGATAAGCCTGGCACTAGGGGACACATAAACATCAAGGCAGTCTACACCACAGTGAATGGTTCCTTTTGTTGCAGAGCTTTAACACCCTGATGGGAAAGGCAGAGTGGAAAGACCATATATTACCTCTGCCTATAGTCTAACGGTACTTTTCAGCTCGATCCTTGGAGCTCTGGTATAAACTGTTCCTGGGGGAAATCTGAAAAAGGTGACTTTGAGAATTAAGTTTATTACCAGCAGGGCCCAATTCACTGCACCGGGATCTATACCACCCCTGGAATGAACACATCTGCAGTGCCCACGAATGGAAACAGGCTCAAAATTGCCACTCTAATGACTACACTTAAATTGCCGATCAGGTTGGGATTCAGAAAGCTAAAACTTCAATTCCAAAACATAGCCTGAGGCCACAGCATGTCTGAAGAACAGGTTTGACAGAAGGGGCTCTCATAGTGCTTTGCTGACTAATGGGATTAAAGGGTTTTCATTAAATCAGTTGTAGTTATAAGGCTTTCACCTTATTGCACTTGCATCTTAAAAAGGTGTTGCTGTACGATTTGATACATTTGACTTGGAAAAGATTAACAGACAGTTTGAAGTTTTCCATTCAAAGTAATCCAGTATCAAAAGCCTCACTTGAACCCCAAGA
The DNA here is from genome assembly GCF_031877795.1 of Strix aluco. Classification (NCBI taxonomy): domain Eukaryota; kingdom Metazoa; phylum Chordata; class Aves; order Strigiformes; family Strigidae; genus Strix; species Strix aluco. Next base: position 4,356,400 of record NC_133932.1, read on the forward strand.
GTTTGAGAGTGAGGCTGTTTTGAATTTTGGTATTTGGACATGGACAGAGATCTTGCTTTCTGTCTTCTGATCCGTCAAAGTGCTTTTCAAACAAAAGAAGTCCATATTTAAAGTTCTTATAGGTCCATCTATGAAGACAGTTGTTTTAGGTCTATACTACCCCAAATCATGCAAGCAGTGATCATTTTAGGAGTTTCAAGGCATATCAAGTCACAGGCAGGAATTTGGTAACAAAAGTAGGTAGAAGGGAGCTGATGTAAAACCCTCACTGATCAGTCAAATGCTGGTTTTCCTCCATTTCTGCTACACTACACTTTTCATTATGTCTGAGAGATCATTTACTGCCTGTTGGCAGTCTACCACTGGCAAAAATAATTCTGGAATTTCACAATAGATTTGATGATCAAATTCTAAGAGAGACGCTGAGAGTAAGGAAAAAGTACCTTGACTAGTGGCTAATGCCGGTGAGGAATCAGAGGACGCAAGCCCAGAAGAGCTCTCAGTCACTCAACACCATCTCAAATCTATACCTCCATTTCTCCATTGCACCAGAAGGGAGTGAATTAGCTGTGCACACTGATAAAAAAGCCTCAGCTTTTAGAGGTACTTCATTTGGCAAATGTAAGGGGGTGCAGTTTATTAACATACACATGCACATTTCCCCCAGTGTACTTCCTCAGGTAAGAGGATGGCCCTGTTGTATCTACGTAGCATGAAGTTAACGCCTGCAATGGGAAAGATGTTCAGCATGACAGCTGCAGCCTGACTAAGCATCTCACACAGGTCGTTACTGAGCTACTAGCATTAACAGAATATGATACCTTTTTCACTGTAGTCTCTGCCTACTGAAGCATTTGCGAGACACATTAGAATGCAGCAAGATGTACATGGAGAAGGCTTAATGTTATATTAGAAAGCGCCAAGATCTCCTCAGGCAGTCATATCAGCAACTGTATATTATCACTCTACATTTAAAGAAAAACAGTAAGTACCTTTTGTCACAGTCCCCCGTGGTCACAGCATTAGCTGTAGCTGCTAGTCAGAAACTACCAGCAATAGTAACCCTACCACCATCCTCCTTTACCCCACCCTTGGGCAGCTACAGTCCGGATTTTCTGGACACCTAGATAGTAGGGCAATAGTCTTAAGCCACTCAGGAAGAGCACAAGTTTGAAATTGTCAGCAGATGTTTTACTGAGCATCTTGAACAAATCTCACAGTACATGACTGTTACAATTAGCAGTGCAGTATTAAAACAGAATGTGGAAGTATTTGGAAAAAACTTGCTATGTACTACAAGCGTATTTCCTGCTAGGATTCTGAGTTAGTGATCCAGTTCAGCTGCTCTACTCCCTGCTCAGGATGGCAGGAAGCTCCCTGTGACCTATTCCACTCCTGGCAATTGCTGTGTGAAGGATCCCCAAACCACGGGCCCCTGGGACTTCATTTGCCACAGCAGTGGTTGGAGATCACCTCAAGAACAATCACAGTCAATATCTGACGCTGCAGGTAAGATCATTTTACAAAGGAGAAGACTGCTGCCTCTGTGTCCTGCAGAATTTTTTGTCGTCTCAGCAAGACCCTCTCCCTCTCTTCACAGGGAAGAAGGTTGCCTGCATTATCTCCATATTCACTGGAATAAGGGTGTGTATCTGCTACAAGAGAGCTTTAAGTGATGGTATATCATGGTCCCAGAGCTCATATAACCATGGGGAAAGGCAAGATTAGCAGCCTCTATTGCCTGGGGCATGCCTTCCCTTCTAACCAGGACATTTCTGAAGCATTACTCCAAACACTTCAGTTCAGCCACTCAATACTTTCATTGAACCACCGTGGCCTTTTGGCTACTGTCCATTTTCTCTGGGAAAACAGCCTTTGTCAAGGCACAGAGTAAGTTACTAAAGGAAAGAGGAAAGGCAGGAAAATAATCTTGAGACTCTTCTGCACATACAACCACTCCTTTTAGAAAGGTAACCAAAAGCAAGCCATTGACAGCAGAGGAGAGAGGGAAGGAAAGCATATTTCAGTGAAGAGATTTATTAAGGCCTGTCTTTTCTTTAACTGCAGCTGTACACAAGATTGACATATCCTGTAAGTTACCTTTGATAAAGTCCCTAGTCGTGCTGCAGCACTGTAAGGGAGGCCATTTCCTCTGCAGTGCATTTACAATGGTAGTTTACAGGATTTTCTACTTTCATATCCCAGCCTCAGTTGCTAGCTGTCTCTCAGGTCAGTGTTTTACTAGCTTGTAGTTTGTCAGCTAGTGACTGCAGTATCCGCTTCCTAACAACTCTTCCAAGATAAAAACCAGAATAACAGAGCAGGGCAGAGTTTAGAAAGCAGATGACTCTTGAACCCTGACCCTGAATGGGAGACCTACAAGTAAGTTTGAGTTACACTGATCCTGGAGACAAGCAAAAAGATGGGCAGAGACTGTAAATTCTGGATATGCATCCAATACTAACACTCTGGGGGACAGTCTTTGCACCACGGCAACTGTATGGTCCCTACTCAGTGAACACAACTTGCAAATAGAAAGGAATAAAGAAGAAGCTGGTGCGGGAGGGTCCCAAAGGCACTGCTCATTTTTCTTGAATGGCAGTTTTGATTTAGAAATTAAGGCTACCTTGTCTCGAGATCAAATGAAGTAGTCATAATCTAATTAATCACTGACAGATCATGAAAACGTAGGGCCGAAAAGCCCCTCCTATCCTTCCTTAAGGAAGTAGAGACAACCCTACCTTGGCTATTTCTGAAGATCCTTATCCAACCACTTAAAAAGTAAAGTGTAGATGATTCTAATGCCTTTTTGAGGCATCTATTAGAGTGAATCATCTCCCCCTACTTCATATGGTCCTCACCCACACAGAGGATAACTTACTTAGCATTCCTCCCCTACCCCCAAATCTCCAGTTAATGAGACCTGTTATATTCCCATCTCCCTGTATTTTAGTGCTTCCTCTGAGAGGTTGTCCTCACAATGTTCCTTTTCCCTAGAGCCCATCTCTCCAAAGCTGTTACCAAGGCTGAGCAAAATGTTCCAGGTAAAGCCTCCTTAGAAGTACTCCCCTCATTCTCTATATACAAGCATCACTTTAATCCTTCTTCCAGGACTGTTTCTCCCCTCCCCCATTTTTTCCTTTGAAGAGTGAATGAGACTCTTGCCATTTGCAGATCATTTATTCCAACAGGTCTTCCTTAGCACTGCTGCCCAGAGAGTCATCCCCCATTTGTATTCACACATTTGATTTCTCCTTCCTAAAGGCAAATCTCTACACTTGTCTTGCATTCCATCCGGTTCGTTTTGGACAGTACCTCCACTTGATCAAAATCCTTTTGAATCTTCCCAAGCCCTTGCAGTCAGTCTCATCTAACCAAAGTAGTGGTAGAGTCTAAAACCAGCAAGTAGGAATAGAGAAGGGTTGCACTGCAGTGGAACTAGTATTATGAGGCTGCAGGATAATCGTACATGTCACCTTAACCAGTCGCATGTGGCTTGAGTCAAAACAAGAAAGAATCATACTCAACTGCTAGCACACAAATAGCAACACACTTTGTTGCTATTATAGGTAGATTTTCTGAATATTAATGTTACTTTGTTTTCAAATCGAGGTTAACCCTGTGGGAGAACCAGTACTTGGACTTTCCAATTTGAAGCAAACACATGGCCAAAGGGCTACAAAAAGATTGTAGGGGCTGTCTATAAACTTGCACAGACATATCTTATGTCACCTACTCACACAAAAGTGCAACGCATCTGCCTCAAAGAACAGACAGCAAAAGTGCTTAGGATGTGGTATGAATTTCAGGGACAAACATCAGCATTCCACCAAGAGGGAGTACTCCTTTCTCCCTCTCCTCTCTCTCAGGAGCTGTGAGATCTCTTACTCTTCAACTCCCCTTCAGCAGTTCTGGGACCTGCCTTGTCTCTATGACATTTCTCTAAGTGTCTGTAGATATTCCATACCTTTACAACAACACAGGGAACAGTTCGAACTCAGCTGCACCTAGTAAGTACCTTGACTTATACATTAGAAAATAACACTAACTACAAGCATAACACTGTCTTCCCATTCTGCCTTTGACTTCAAGTTCTAGATTAGTACCTGAAGCCTTTCCATTTTTCAGAACTTGTTTCAAGGCTACATTTTGAGATAATCCCCCAGGAAGTAAGATTGGACAGGGGAGGAAGGGTGAAATGGAAGAAGAAAATACTTAATTCTCCCCAAAACACTTCATAAAAATCACGTCCTGTCTTATAATCAGGGGTCAATATTCAAAGTGTGCAAATAGGCTTCACACTGAGTCTTAAATTTTCTGGACACAAGTAAATGGTATCACGAGCTGCAGACAGCTGACTTGTTATGGACTTAAGCAGGCCTTAGAAGAAATGCTTAATGATCACAGCAGGCAGGACTTTGCCCCTTGTCCTGACAAAGGAACAGGTTGGTGGTAAGAGACTAGAGCTCTTTCTGCTTATATTCATGAATATTAAATTAATAGACCAGCAAGGATCTTAGGCTGTCAGAGCAGATGAGGGTAAGAGTCTCCGTAGAATGAAAATGCATTTTAAAGGATGTACGAGAAAAGGAGTCTTGAAACATGGGGGAAGAGAGGGAAGCTACAGAATCAGGGCCAAAAAAATCTGGATACAAGAGAGGCAGGAAGAGAAAAAACACCAGATTTTTTTTTTTTTATATTCATACAGATCAGACGAACATACTTTGTATACAGAATCATCATGTCCTCTAAAAATATTTCTAATCTTCTAACTACTTTAAAAAAACTTCACATACAAGGTAGCAAGAGCAACTCAAAGAGCTTTGGTAATTCAGAGATAGGGATCCAGGCACTGCAGATATCAGAACTAAAGCCATCGCTTTAGATAATCCAGGAGCAAAGCAATTCTTAAGCAACACTTACCTCTAGAGCAACATAAGCTACTACAAGAGCTGGTAACAGAAGCCTTCTAATGAAGGCCAGAACTGCAAAAAGAGACAGAGGATCATTCTTCTGCTCCTCAGGATGTCACTAATGTTGTAAATATGGGTTGCTATCTCTCAAGTTCAACCCTGTGTAAATATGCACCCTTAAGTCAGTATTAAGGCAGACAGACACTCTACCACAGGAGGACTTCTGGTTGCTTGACTCTACAGAAGGAAAGCTCTTGTAATAACAGCTCATGCAGACTTATAATAAGGAATTTTCAAGTTAATCCCAGCTGTAACGCTTTTCAAACTTCACAGCTTGATGCAGCTTCAGGAGGAACAAAAAAAATTGGAGACATCATTAAGTGATCCTGTGTTGAGTGATAGGGTAGACCAGAGTTTCTTGTAAGATGGACCTGGATCCTGATGTGAAAGGGGGCGGAACACAGATGGGGTCAGCCATTCCTTCTCTTTCCAGTCAGTTGGTTAGGAGCTCCTATCCTCAAAAAGGACCAACTAAACCCACCAAATAGTTAAGCTCTCCTGTTTATATATGAGCCTTTGCAAATGTTCATGGCTTTCCACGCCATCTCACATTCATGCCAAGTCATTCTCAAAGGCTATAATGGTTGCCTGAAAGTCAGTACAACCCCATGCCTGGTCTTCAACCATAGAGGCTCCAGAAAATTCAGAGAAGCTTCCTGGAAGGCTAGTATGAGGACACAAATACATAGATAACCTTCAGCTTTTTACACTGTATGGTTTAAGTAATCCCCGCAGATTTACCTACATCTACAGTCAGAGCTGGTACCCTAAACTTCAGGGCACAAGGCATTTGAAGCCACACCTTCACTGCAGAAAACAGTGTTGGTGCCTCCTATTTTTGTGTTGTTAAAAAAAAAAAAAAGCGCTTTTACCTCTCAGGAGTTCAGTGAGGTATGCAGGATTTCATAGCATCTGTGACACAGGCTGATGCACTTGAAAGTAAACCTAGGAGGAAAGAAGCAGAAGGAACTGAAGTGAATCCACACGGACTATTAGCCCCACATTAACACTTATACAGTGCATTATTTCACCATTTGCCAAAGCTCAGATGAGCCCTAACCTTTAGCAGATAACTCAGGAGGAACTAAAACTGTGGGGGTAGCTAGAATGGTCTTAGCCATTTGAAACACTGATGTGAAAACAGCAAGGTCTGGATCAATAGATAGAAGTTCAAGGATAGTCTTAAATATCCAGTTTTAAAATCAGGAACTACCTCAGGATGTTTTCACCTGCAGAGGAGCTTGGTGCCCCTCTATGATATCATGTGACACAAAAGCACAGAGCTTATGTCTAGAGCTGTGCCACTTCTCCCAGAAAAAAAAAAGAAAATGTTACTACAGAAATATCAGAGGGGTTCTACACTAAACAGTTTCTGTATGAGTTTTCTCTACAACCAGAGCAACAAGCCTTATGCAGGTGGTGGAGGAGCTTCAGATGAGATAAAGCTTATCAGTCCATTAAGAGGGCTGGAAGGTAGAATCCACCAAAGCCAAAGTGCTAACAATTAAGCACTTTTCAGAAGTAACTTGCAGAGAAAAGGGTTTGTCAAGTCACGTGTGCTCTTTACATCCCCAGAAGGGCAGGATCATCTATCCTTAATGCTTCTTCTGTACAAACCTTCCAACAAGTTACCTGAAAATGTTATGCTGTGCAACAGTCCCAATGTTCTGGCTTCTCACACTGCTGTCTGTCAGCAGCTGATTCTCATATCCTGTGGTCTCCAGCCTCCTGCACAGGAGGAAGCAGAAATAAGCATTACAGAAGTGTCAAAAAGGCATGACTTCAGATGGAAATTCAAACCCCCTCATGAGCATCCATCCCTGAATGTCTAGTGACATGGGGAGGGTGTGGGAAGAAAGATGAAAGGGGACACTTTCATGACAGTCTCACTAGAGGAGTCCAAGTTACAGACTTAAGGAAAAATTTTCATTCCTATTTAAGTTAAGAAGTACAGTTGCAAAAGATAAAGATAATTCTACTGCATTTCTTTCACTCATCTGATTTCTTTTATCTTAAATATGTGAAAGAGACAAGAATCAATTTTAGTGCCTTTCTCAAGGGAGGCTGATCATATTTTATATGATTTACCCCAATCCTAGATTACCTTGAATATGAGTTAAGATTTTATAAATAAAACCTTCACCAATCCCTTCCTACCCAGAATACAGTTCCTCTGGCAGAGAGTGGGAATTGTTATTGAACAAAAGCACTATTTTTGATGGCTGCTCAGCAGCTCTCGCCATGCCTCCTGGTTAGATGCAAGGAGTCCAGGTTAGTGGTGGCACATTCATCCCTCTAGAGGCCACAAAGAAGTGATCATCAGGTGTACACTGGATTGTCACAGGAGGACAGCAGTCCCTGTAAGTTATCATTTGAGAGCTGCCATCTGTCCTCTCCTCTTATTTCCCTTTGGTCAGGAAGACAGACAGCAGAGCTAACTCTGGCCTCCCTCTTTCTCAAGGACCTGTTTTACACATATGCCCCTTCCCCTCAGACAATTTAGTGTTTCCTACTACTAGCCAACAAGCAATCAGGCTACATTCCTATAGTACGTTTCAAGAGAGGGAGTGTTAATTGCCTGCAGCTTTTCAGGACAGAAAATGTGTTCTATTAGGATAAGCTACACAACATAGGACCAGGAGTTTAACTAGCAGCTGTAACCAACAGCATACTGAGCCTGCCAAGCCTGGCACATGTTAAAGAAATCTCTTGCTCGTCATCCCTGAAGTCTGCAGGTACTGCCAATGCCCAGTAGCAAAGGGCGAGGTGATATCAGGACTACCACAGCTGGTTCTGATGAAATTGTCTCGCTTAATGACATCCTGGAGTAAGGGCTGGAAAGCTGTCAGAAAGATGACAAAGATTTTTGCCAAAAAAAATTTGAATTGCGTGTGTGATATATATCAGTTTCGACAGGAGAATACTTCTGTGGTTTAGAAGGCAGGATGGAGGCGTGAGGGAGGATCACACCAGAATAACCAACATAACTACAGTACACAAAGTGCAATCCCTAGTAAGTGTCCCTGCCCTAAGCCCCTGCTCTACCAAGTTCAGAACTAAGACATTGAGACTAACACACTCAGTAAGGCAGCATTGCCTTATGGCAAAGGCAAGCCCAGAGGTCTTCTGCCTGACTGTTCCATTACAGGTTCATCATGAGGGGAATAACTCACTCAGCTGCTTGTCTGACCTTTCTGGAAATGGCCATAGCCAGCAGGTGACTTAAGTACAGGGTTGGTTTGGGGTTTTTTTGAAAACCAGCAGTTTATTCCATTACTTTCCCATTTTAGAGTGACTTGAAATTACTCCACTCAAGTTGTGGGAATAGGAGAGTGCTTTCTTGCACAGTTCCAATCACTAGATATTATATTTAATACTCCCTCCCTCCCAGGAGGATATCGAACCAGCTACTTCCTGAACCAACATAAAGTTCACAAGAAAGGAGGTCTCTGCATTTCAAATCCTAGTTGCAAGTCTGCTTAGGGCAGGAGGGGAAAGAACATATGAGTAACTGTAGTTTGCTTTCTACAGAAGACATGCCTTTTAGGAATTAATCCTGAAGGGTTTTTTGGGTTATTTTAAAGTTAGTTATAAATACTGTATAGCTGCAGCCACCACAAGGGTCACACAGTTGTCTAAAAAAAGAAAACATTGCTTGTACCACAGAAATGGTACAAACAAGTCAGTTTAACTCATGAACTCTTTAGGGACGTTCTAGAGCTATCTAGAAGTAATCGCCTCATGATGAAGGACACAGACTGTGAATGGCTTTTTGAGAAAATGGCATTTTGTTTTTATAGCACGTGCTGCTAAATTAGGCACAAATGTTACCTCCAGATGTTCCACTTGAAGTGACATTAACTCTGCACTGAGATGTCTGTAGAACTATTTCAAAGACTGAAGATCTCTCATGGTTAGGCCTTGATATCATGCTCCACAGGACTATATGAATAGCTAATTATGGAACTCATTTAGTTCTTCCGCATTACTGACAGTTCTTACTATTGTCATTCCAAACCACCTGTATTTCTATAGTAACCCAGAGTAACCCAGTCCCTTAGGTCATACCAGAATCCTTTCCTTCACATCCTGCCCAAGAGGAAAAACAATGGACTGCAAGGCAGCTTGTCTGGGGCAGAACAGCACTGCATAGGTTGCTCTTTGCAGCATCTACAGCCAGAGAGAGGTAACGAGGAGTTACACCACCTTGATTCCCACTATGAAGTATGCTTGTGGTTTGCAGAGAACTACAGACCATCCTTGTTTTTATCATCCTTAGCCTGAGAAGAATCTATATTTTTTGTTTCAAGTGCAAAGGAGGTCTCCACAGATGTTCCTCAGATCATTTGCAAGTGTTTCTCTGCTACAGATGTTCCAGTTGACTTGGCGCATGGTAAACTCAGAAACCATTTCAGTTCCTCTTCATGGAAAGGCATCTTTTCCTTTGATCCAAAAGGTTATCATAAGATATTCCAGAGAAGAGATAAAAACCTAAGTCAAGGTGTGGGAGAAGAGCAACTCAACATCGGCCTGTCAGCCCTGCGCAGCCCCTGGGCCAGCAACAAAGCCTTGATAAAAAGCAGGCCTTGGGAGTGAGATAAGAAACTGTTTGGAAGACAGCTATACTTAGAGTAAGGTAAGAAGCTACCGAGCTGTACCGACCTGGTTGAGAAAACAACAGAAAGCTACAACATCAATACTGTGGAAAATCCCCAGAACAGTTGGGGGTGGAATCTGAACTGTAGAAAATATCGCTGCGTGAACAGCGCGTGAACAAGAGGGTGACTGGTCAGCATGGCATGTGTTTTAAGTAGTCTTTATAGCGATAGGGTAAAAATGGATAACTGCTTAATTGCTGATTTACTAGCTAAGTAGAAATAACGTTAACAAAAAAAGCGTAAATTTGTACTGCTATAACAATAAAGTGTCTCTCGCTCTCTCTTTCCTGACTTTTCATTTCTCTTATCTTTTCCCACGTCTTTATCTGGGAGACTCCATGCCTTTCAGTACTGTGTCCTGCCTAACCCTCACCTTATATCTAAGGGAATAGTGCTGCCATCTACAATGGCAACATTTCTCAAGTCTTCAGAGTCATTTACCACCCTTTACCTGCTTTAGAGCCATTTGTTGCCTAGGTGTCCCCACCCATCCCCATTTAAACCCAAAGAAGGTGCCTTTCTCCATCAGAGCTTTCCCCTTGCACAAACCATCACAGCCACCTCTTCAATTTAGGAGTTGGCACCTTTTCTCTGAGGTAGTACCTTGTCTTCACACACCAAGTATCTCACTGAAGCTAGTCAGTCATGCTGCTGCCACGCTCAGAGAAGGAAGCAGCAATTTTGTTCTTCCAGAACAGGGAGCCCAAGAAAAGCTAGAATTACTCACTACAAGTATTTGTGCTGACCGGGGAGCTGCCAAATATTTTTTATTGCTGCTGTCAATTGCATTCCTCCCGGACAGGGGCTTACATAGCTTCTCTGGCTCCCAGTGACCACAGCTGGTTTCTATCCCCTCACCTTGGGCTATTGAGTTCTTATCTTCAGAAAAACAGTGAGTTACTTAACAGCAACTGAGACCACCTAATTTTTTTTTTTTTTTAAGATTCTCAGGAGTCCCACTGTCCGGGCAACATTATATGATAACGTTCATCATGTTTCCAAGGCAAAACAAGACACAGCCAAAGCCATCATTCCATGGTTTATAGGCTTTCATTTTCAATGTAAATGAGTCTGGAGTTAAACTGTGACCAAGCAACACAGTCAGCCAAAAGCTTAAGAGCCAGACTCAGAGGAGACTCTTAATACATGTTTTCTCTATACCTTAAGGGGTTTGACTTGTGTCTCCTTTTGATCCAAATGCTCTAGGAAGAGGCAATGGTCACCAGCAAGACTAGCCTAAGCAGCTCCTGTGACACCACACCTCAATCAGTTATCCTCCCTAACCCAATGCTCAGAGAATAGCAAAGCAGCATGAACAATTCAAGTCAGCATTGCCAAACACTGCCATCCAGCCATCGAGAATGGATTCATAGCATTTGAGACAGTTAAATGTACAAGCCTGGTAGTCATGAGGAAAAGGTTATAATTTTCTCTAGCTTAAAAAGCAGGAAAGATGAAAACACTTTGACAGAGGCTTGAAGCTTTGCTTCAGTTTTAGATGTTGCCACCTCTTCTTTCTATCTCACAGTCTAATACCTAACAAGTAGTGTGTCATGTCACACTAGGCAGTAGCAGAATGTCTGTTCACTCAAGGAAAGGTCTACCTTCTAGGTCACTTAACATGTAGGAATGGAAACAGCAACTATAACAGTCCTCCTGCTGCTGAGATCAGACCACCACCAGCAGCATTATGCAGAGGATGGGGCTGCCCTAGAATATCCAGAGAAGCTGCAGTTAAAATGTCTCAGAATCCCAGGTGATGACTGCAAACCAACAGCCAGGTTATCCACCTTCCCATCCCTGTTCCAAGGGGAGCACTTATAAAGCCAGTTCATACATCTAATAATCTTTTTAGAAAGAAATTACTGCTTCTCACTCAGGTTTTCACAATCAGCTAGCTCTATGCAGAGAGCAGGTCCTTTACCCTCGACTGCAGGTTTCAGTTTTATCATTTCCACCACATGAGCTCAGAAGAGATACCTGCAGAAGAACCCCAAAGCCTGCACATACAAATGCTGTGCAGTCAGACAGCAAATATGGTTTTGGAAGCTTGTGCTTGCCCCAGACCTTTCTTCCTTTCACCTGGAAAAATCACAGGCTGCTGCCCCCTGTCTTGGACATTTTAACTGCCCACACACCGTGCTCAAAAACTGATCTTGGGGGTGAGGGAGTAAGAGCTGTTTCAGGAGAGTTTCCACAGGTGAACTAAAGATAATATTACAGTCCTGGATTGGAAAGAGGTCATTTTTCTGATGCCCATGGTTAGATTGGTGTCCTGGCTTCATCTAAGACAGAGTTAATTTTCTTCCTAGTGGCTGGTACAGTGCTGTGTTTTGGATTTAGTATGAGAATAATGTTGATAACACACTGCTGTTTTAGTTGTTGCAAAGTAAAGCTTATCCTAAGTCAAGGATTTTTCAGTTTCCCGTGCTCTGCCACCAAGCAGGTGCACAAGAAGCTGGGAGGGAGCATGGCCAGGACGGCTGACCTGAACTAGCCAAAGGGCTATTCCATACCATAGAACGTCACACTCAGTATATAAACTGGGGGGAGTTGTCTAAGGGGGCCCAATCACTGCTTGGAGACTGGCTAGGCATCAGTCAGCAGGTGGTGAACAATTGCACTGCACATCATTTGTCTTTCTTTCTGTTATCTTCCTTTTCATTACAATCGTTATTATTATATTTAATTTTATTTCAATTATTAAACTGTTCTTATCTCAACCCATGAGTTTTACTTACGTTTTCTTTCTGATTCTCCTCCCCATCCCACTGGGGAGGGGGGCAAGGTGAGCAAGCAGCTGTGGGGTGCTTAGTTGCCAGTTGGGGTTAAACCACAACAGTTGGTTTTACTACTGAAGAGGTAAGAGTTTTAAACTGAAAGAGGGAAGATTTAGAATAGATGTAAGGGTGAAATTCTTCACTGTGAGGGTGGGAGACACTGAAACAGGTTGCCCAGAGAAGCTGTGGCTGCCCTCTCCCTGGAAGGGTTCAAGGCCAGGTTGGACGGGGCTTTGGGCAACCTGGGCTAGTGGAAGGTGTCCCTGCCCATGGCAGGGGGGTTGGGACTAGATGATCTTTAAGGTCCCTTCTAACCCAAACCATTCTGTGAGTCTATAACATATAAACTTGTTGCAAAGCTCCACTTACTCTACTACAACAGATGTAGAGGTTTAGTTTAGCAAGCTAGCACTCTACTCCAGAGCATAGCACTCCTGTGTGCTTACTCCTCCCTTCAGACATAAAGCAATCATAGGCACTTCCCTGACCAGCTTTAGCTCATCCATTTCTAATGCTGATTCAATAACCTCTAGAGTAACCGAGTGAGAGATAACCAGCTTTTATTCCTAGCTGCTAATGTGATGTACATCCCACCAATTGCCCTTTTCTTAGGAGAAGGATGAGGCCTTAAGAGCAGGAGGATCAGGTCTTAGAGAGGCTTACAGCAATCAGCAGCTTAGCTGCTTTAACCAGAGAGGGGCTGTTTATTGAGATGAAGTCTGAACACAGTTGTGCAGCGGGTACCAAGAGCCCACAGACCTTGCAGAAGGAGCCAGATGCTTCACAGTTTTGTCCGCGTGCATTATGGGCTCAACCTTCCCCCTACAGAAAGCATTATGAGAGCTGCTGCACCAGTGAAACAGAAAGAATAACAAGGGCAGAAAAAACCTGCAGCCCTTTGGGTCACAGTTTTAGCAAGCAGCAGCCATCTCAGTGGGACAGACAATTCACACTGAGGAGCTAGCAGTCTCTCTTTTACACTGTCTTCACACTGTTTTAAGCTGCAATGAATCAGGCCCCACAGGTACACAACAGAGAGGACTAAGGGAAGGCAATGATAGATTGGGAAAGCAAAGTTCTCTCAATTTTACACTTGGTCACCCAGCTTTATCTAGAGACAAGAGGAAATCTCATTCCATGTAATTCACTTACCCACAGCACTCAGAAGGGAAATCATTGCAATGCTGTTTGTGGGAAGGGTGATAAGCATGCTTTTCCAGCAGCAGCAAAGGACGCGATGGTCTCCCAGTGTAATCACATCTCTAAAGCTATTAGGAGCCCCTAGGATCAAAGAAAAGAATACTTCAATACCTCCAAAATGTACTTCCCAAAGGTGTCCCTTTCCACTTTACTAGCTCTATCCTGTTCTTGGTGCCCAACAGTCCATTAAAAAACCCACCTGCTTGCAGAACACTTTTATACCCTTAAGTGAGCTGCAGTTGGACAGAACTAAAGCTTGTGTCCTGCCCACTTCAGGTAAGGCTGCTACATACTCCATAGGATGAGCAATGAGAAAATCTATTTCCACCTTTCCACCTTGTAGCCACTCCTCCTCATTTAAATTGTCAGCACCTGCTCCACATTTATCCACTTTTATTTGTTCTGAAATTAGTTTCCTAAATCCATCCTTATTTCCTAAAGAAAAATAAACATATTTCAGAATGGAAATAGAGGAGGCACCATCTGAAAAATACTCTCCAGTACCATTATGGGGTAAGAATAATATTAAATGTTATGTCCCCCTCCAAAAAAAAAAAAAAAAAAAATAGATGAATGTGTGCAGAGGAAAGGGAAAGGTCTGAATCACACAAAAGGCAAAGTTTTTTATTGTCTGCTCACGTGGTACTGAGCAATAAAACATACTACTTGACAAATAATGCAAATGCTTCCTATAATCTTATATGCATGCATGTCTGGCATTTTTAGGTTTCCGTGTAAACAGAACAATTTGTGATCACATCTCAGAAAGAAGTTACTCCAGTGTGAGTGTGAATACATAGACATATGCATGAAGCACAAGGAAATCTAATGCATTCATTGTAAGAATTTGGGAGGTAACTCCACTACCACGACCACACAGGCAAACATCTACAGCCCCTCTGAGCCTCTGTGGCTCCAGGGTCAAAGAGGCACACAGAAAGGGAGGTAGTTAACACACCGGGACTTTGGATGCTTTCACTTTGAGAATTAGACTTCACAAAACACAGCAGCAGAGCAGCAGGTTAAAACTTTAAAAGCTCATCTGAACAGAAGAACAGTCCCATGTAAAAAAGAACCAACTAAAATAGAGAGCCTGAGATAGCACAGAAGCTTGAGGAAGGGAAAGAAACTCAAAGCAGAAGATCTCAGCCTTTAAATACTGTCTTCATCCCTGAAGAAGTTGCCTTGCTTCTCAATACAAGAGAGATCTCGAGGTGCTGGAGCAAGTGCAGAGGAGGGCAACGAAGCTGGGGAAGGGCCTGGAGAATAAATCCTGTGAGGAGAGATTGAAGGAGCTGGGACTGTTCAGTGTGAGGAGGAGAAGGCTGAGGGGAGACCTCATCACTCTCTACAGCTCCCTGAAAGGACATTGTAGAGAGGTTGGTGCTGGTCTCTTCTCACAGGTGATTAGTGACAGAACAAGAGGGAACGGCTTTAAACTGCAACAGGGGAGGTTCAGACTGGACATGAGGAAAAAATTTTTCACAGAAAAAGTGGTCAGAGAGTGGAATAGGCTGCCCAGGGAGGGGGTGGAGTCCCCATCCCTGGATGTGTTTAAGGGTCGTTTGGATGAGATGTTGGGGGATATGGTGTAGGGGAGACCTTTGTAGAGTAGGGCTGAGGGTTGGACTCGATGATCCCAAGGGTCTTTTCCAACATGAATGGTTCTGTGATTCTGTGGTTCAACACCTTCTCATCCAAGGGGTAGCTGGTCTAGCTACCTGGAGTAGATTAATACCAAAGTAGCCACACAAGCACACACTCTTACCTCAGTTTCAGGATCACACCTAGAAGGAGGTAAGTGCAAGCACAAAAAATGCTGCCACAGAGCAGTTAATGCACAGCAAATCTACAGCATATCTTACCACACAGTGATTCATTTCTGTTGATGTACTCCACAGCCAGCTCAACTAGATGCGAGAACTGAAAATATAAGAAAGTGCTTGCTTATACAGCCAACTTATGAAATTGCCTTGCTCATGGTATGTTTTGGGTTTCCAAAGTATCCTTCTGCCTACAGAGTCGCAGTCATTCTGTGAGGCAGAGCCATGTAGATATCACAGAGGACACAGATGTTTTGATCTCTTCAACTGAGACCTTTTTACTTTTTTTTTTTGTTGTTGTTATTTTAATGTAAAATAAAAACATTTTAGATTGGAAGGGCATGGAAAAGTCAAATAAAAAAATCACTAGTTTAGTTGTATTGTCCAAAGGATGGAAATACAGCAAATAAACAAATGACAGAGAGGAAACTGTGGGAATTAGCTTCTAAAAAAGCTCTCTAGTTTTAGTTTTCTGAGGTATCTTTTGTTTATTTCAATAGTTCATTTTGTGTCTGAACTGCCTGTCTTGTGTGAATAAAATCTTTACCTTGCGGATCTATTACTACAACTTTTTTGCATAATGAGTGGGATTTTCAAAACACTTTAACATTAACTCAGTTCTGTTTCCCCCGAAGCCAGGAAGTGACATTTAATCATCAATGGCAATGAAAAGAAAATAAAGCTGATCTAGAGTGCTTCTACAAATCCCCTTCCCACACATAATTTTCTGACAGTTTGCACCTGTGAACCTGCATGTACCAAACATGCTGAGGAGCTGAGGAATTTGGGACCCAAAAGTAACATTTGTGATTCGGGTCCATGTTGAAAATACATTTCAAGGAGAAAAAAATATAGGAACTGTACATAATCAGAAAAAAAAAAAATTAAGAGTTTTTGTTCTAATTACAGAAAGTGTCTCCATATGAAAAGCTAAAGCAGCAATAGTCTGATGCAAGACAGATAGTTAAGGGTAACAGCATAAAATGAAACCAGAAGACATTTAGTCTGAATAAAGGCAAACTTTCCTTCACTGATATTTGTAAGCTAGATTTTTTTTACAAGACGGGGTAAAAAACCAGTTCTGTCCAGTCTCACAGTTTCATCCAAAGAGAGTGGCACGACATTTATTATCTATAGTTACAATTCTGCATCACCAAACAACCCACTGCGGGGTGCAGGAGCCTCAGAGTTGCTTTAAATTGTGCTGGCTGCTTGCAGAGGAGATACGATGCTCAGCAGCAAAAATAAAGGAATATTATGAATGATGATAAATTCATTATTTTATGTCTGAGAAAGCTGGTACAGAAAAGGGAAATTATGTGTCCAACAGTCTAAACTAGATCTCAGGTCCACAGTTTTTTTCTCCTGCCAATAATGAGCAGGGCATTTGGTCCTGTCAGACTTGCATGGACTGGTACTGGGGTATAATGTTTTTTTAATTGCTGCATTCCTGTGCCTGACACGGTGGAGGAGAGGTAAGGGACAGGATAAAGCAGTTTTCAGGCTTGTGCCTGAGAAGAACAACTCAGCTTTGTTGCAGTGTGCTCCTGCCCCAATCTCCCACAGCCCTGTTTGCGCAGGCAGCATCCTGAGGGGACGGTTACTTCTCATTGTAAGCTGTCATTACGCTGCCTGAGCAGCGCTGGGGACCGCAGTACGGCAGCAAGTTGCACTTGTCATCAACATTGATGCGGGACGAGGAAAAGCCCCTACCGCTCTGACCGTGCGGGTCTAGGGCAGCGGAGATCCAGCCCTACAAGCCTGACACGCTGTTCTGTGTATTAACAGTGGCTGTGCATCCGCAGCAGTGACCGAGCCAGGCCCCGGCGCTGGGGCTTGTTTGACAATGTGTCCTTGTGATACAAGCTCTGCATTGGAATAGGGCAGCTCTGAGGCAAAGGGGACGAGCTGGAAACACAGCTCACCTCTCCCATTGGAGATCTAAGCCCAGGAATGAGAGTGAAGAAAATCAGAAAGCAGTTCCTGACACCCCAAAAGAAAAACCTGAGTGCCTTGGTGTCCAGCGAGCCATGGCTGAGCACTGGGACGTGCTGTTAGGAGGTGGGATGGGGAGAGGGAAAGAGAGGCCAGAGAGACATTTGCTAATGTTGCAGGCAAGTCCTTGTCGTGTGTGTGTGTGTGTGTGTGTGTGTGTGTGTGTGTGTTTGCCTCCCCTCTGTGAGAAGAGCAGCCACTGCCCCATCTCTCTCCCTCCCTCTCACCATGCAATATTCATCTGCTTCCTTTCCCCTTCTTCTGGTGGGGATGTTGGGCTCCAATGGCAGCAGCGTAGTCACACACTCCTCCAGCACCTGCCGAGCACTCGCAGACAGAAGGGAGGCAAAAACTGAAGGGATTAGGAAAAGCCCAAACTTTGAAGGCACCCTTCATTTGAAGGACACAGTATCATCTTCTGCGCTGGGATTCCTGGAGCATCTCTCCTCTGTGGCCTTGTGCCAGGTTCATCACACGGGCTGCTTCTCTGATTTTACTCCAGCTGGGTGCAGACCATGGGTGTGCAGCGTTGCACTGGGCAGCTCTGCCAGCACCCCTGGAATTGCTCAGGGTTTTTCTTCAGCTGCCTGAGACTGCAGGCAGCAGTGGTATGCAAGGGCGTAACTCTCAACTCATTTTCTCCACATCTTCATGGAGAAAGGCAGGCAGAGATTTTCCTTGGGGCTGCCAACATGTATGCTTTACTCTCAAGCTTAAGCCCAGCAAAGGCAGAGGCCTTTAGTTTTGCAACGGGACAAACCTGTCAAATCTAGACTGATGCTTTTGCCTGGGGTTGCTGAGGTAAAGTGAAAGTGCTGTATTTTCATTGCTTTCCGTTGTGGCACACTCATGTGCATAATTATAATGAGGTTTAAAAATCCTTTCACAAATCTATTTTTGACTCCATGTATGTGTGTGCATGCGCGTGTAGACACACAAACTCAAACCTAGGGTTGCTCATCCTCTCCCATTTCCTCCTCTCCATGGCATCTGTTTTCCCTCTTACTAAGGCAGGAAGATATTAATTTTTTGCTCTGCTAGTCAGAAGATTAGAAGTATTAAGATGTATGCAGCATAACAGTGTTTATTTAGTTTGGTTTTTTTTTTTTATCTGAAGGCCAAAGAGAACTTAATTTAATTGGTGGGAAGATAAAATAGGGCTGCGTTTACAAACAGGTTATCTCTCTACTGTCAACTCATCTCGCCTGCTCTGTCAATTGGTTGAATTTAATTGTTCCAGGCCTCCTAGTTTTATAAAGCTCTTCCTCTCCTCTCGTTCCTGATTACCCTGCCTCTGCATAATATATTCTTTTTGCAGGTGACTGCGAGTCTGTAGGAAAGCCTTGAAGGAGTGCATGATTAAAAAAAAGACATGTCAAGCAAAGCTAGAAAAGCCCAGGACGAAATACTTGCACGTGCTATACTAATATATTACTTAGAAGGTATAGCGGACTCTCCATCTGCAGCTATCATGTCTTGAGACTGGTTATTTTTCCAAGAGCTGCAAACAGTTTTAAATGATTGA
Organism: Strix aluco; assembly: GCF_031877795.1. NCBI lineage: Eukaryota > Metazoa > Chordata > Aves > Strigiformes > Strigidae > Strix > Strix aluco. The sequence goes on from NC_133932.1 coordinate 4,375,354, forward strand.
GGGGACAGGTGATGGGGTTTAGACTGCCTGGTTTTGAACATGGCTAGATGAGATGGACCAGAATGGTCCATTCTGGCCCCAACTCTGTGATGCTCTGGATAGAGAAATGTAGGCAAGATGCAGACAGTTAGTTCTCCAGCAAAAAACCCACTCTGGCATGACTAAGTGACAGAAATGCCAAAACCTCTTTTTAGTCTAAATTCCCTTGAGTATTCGATACAACCTGCACAGTGGATTGAATTCTGTCTCCGCTGTCTGTAGCAGAGTCATGGCAGTACAGAGCTGAGCGTGCGCAGTTTCACGGGTAGGTTTTGCAGCCTGGCCTGACCTCTGTGTTGCAGCAGCTACAAGCTAGCAGTATGTGAGCCGGCAAATGCGTATCTAATTCAGGTACAGCTGTAGGAGCTACAGCCATATCTCGATTAAAATTAGATTAGCCTACCCTACATTAGGTAGGCTTCAGCCAACTCACATATGCTTCAGATAGCTATTTCCCCAGTCTCTCTTTAAGCCAGCACCACCACCATTATCAGGTTTGTCAGCACTTTTCAAAGATTTTTCTACATTTTTAATGACTGTACCCGCACCATCCAAAGGGAGATGCAGCCTGAGCTGGCAGATGACTTCTTTAAGACTTCAGATGAAATAAAATAACTCACCAAATGACTTTTTAAGGGCTGGATGGGCTCATACATACTAGTAAGCCAAGCTGATACTTTGAACTCTATTTTAAATATACTACAGTCACAACACAGGACAGATTAGCAGCACACGGGGACTTTCTATCTGCTCTCCTCCCTGTACTTACATTTTTAAACAATATCAGTCTGCTTCTCAAACCTTTTTGGGGGCACTGGAATACATCCATGATTACACAAGTAATTACACTTTAGGCTGAGTCTAATGTTAGAGGCTGATTTCACCACCCTGTGCTCCTGATCAGTACTATCCCCATACTCAAAGCTTGAAGCTCAAGCAGTGTTCCTGCTTCTTCTCTTCTTCTATGCCTCCATTGCTACCACAAAGACAACAGACGTTCACAAATAGGGTCTTACCTCGCAGTGAAGAGTGAAGGCAGTTTTCAACATTTAAATGGGATTGGTGGCTGAGAGGCATGAAAGCTGAAAAAATCCAATGTGTTAGTGAATGTCAAATGTGATAGATAGAGCCTGAACTAGTCAAAGCAATTCTTAAGAGTTCAGCAATACTCTGCTTATGAGCATGCAATATCTTGATCTCCGTCTCTCACACTGAAATGAAGATGTATGCTGTATGTCTTTCTAATCCACTTGACTCACCTTACCTGGGATCATTTACCACGAGGAATGTACCTGGAATCTGCTGTGACAGTTAAATTCCTCTTTGTCTTCCTTTTCTCTTTTTCCTTCTCCTAACCCTCCTTTGCCCATGAAGAAGCTACAGCTCTCTCAAGAAATCCATTAAGTGGCAGAGTTGTTCTCCCCATTGTCAAAAAAAAAGATTAAACCTAGATCGGAGCTAAGCAGGGAGGAAAGGAGAAGGCATAGAAGTAAATACATCCTTCCAAAACATAGCTACTTTTATTACACAACTTCACATTTGTTGTAACAAAGTTGCAATGTAGCACTAAAAGAGAAAAACTGATGACTCGTTTCCATCGTGGAGATGCAAAAGACTTCAGAACATCATACTATAGAAATACAGAAGCTGATCCTCTCCTGTTGCAGTCACCATGTTAGATAAACACCTCTCTCAACTGGTCAAACACCACCTTCAATGCAGTTAGAGCATTTACCTCCACTGTAGCAAGAGGAGTCAAGCCTTAATCATAACGGGGTGGCGGCAGAGAGAAAGATGGAGAAGTCTCAAGCTGTCTCTCAAACACAAGAATTCCCAAGCACAGTCTCAATCTGTGGGAGTGCTCACCCATCACTAACAGGGGCCACAGGCCCTCCTCCTGCCTCCTTCCAACTTTGCAAATGTATACCTCATCCATACCAGTTGTCTAGGCTGCTCTAGAGCCATGTTCCTCTGGTGGTTAGTCACTCTCCTCTAATTTTCTGCCTATTTTTATTCATGGCCAGTTTATACCCATTTGCTCTTGTGCCAACATTGTCTTTTAGCTTAAATAGCTCTTCTCCCTCCTTGACGTTTATCCCCTTAACGTGTTTATAGTGAATAATCATATCCCTTCTCTGCCTTTGTTTTGTGAGACAAGTGGAGCACTTCTGTAGTCTCCTCACATATGACAGGCTCTCCATTCTCCTGGACACCCCACAGCCTTCTTCAGCATCCGTTCTTGCTGGATCTCAGCTAGCCATGTGACTGACTGGTACTGAGGACAATGTTCCAGATAATACCTCAGCAAAGCTTCATACAATGACATTAAAAATTCCCTGTCTGTCTCAGAAATCCTTCTCATCCTAAGGTTGTATTTGCTTGTTTCTCACCTGCATCCCAGAGGTGGCTCACAGTTGTACCAGCTGATCGCAGGATGACTAATACCTTGGACCTTTCCTCCTTCTGTCATTTCCAATTTTTGAATTTATTTATGCTGGCACATAGAAGAAATTCTCATGTTAATCCCAAGATTGTAACCTTTCACTCTGCACTATCTAATTTCATCCTGTTTCTATTATCCCCAGGGTCACCCACGGCTTCCTTCACGATATCTCTTTTGTCCTGTAAGTCCCTCGGTTTTCTTTCATCAGCTAATTTCATCAGCACATTCTTTCTTTGCAATTTTACTCCTAATCCCTGCCTTCTCCAGCCTTTGGTAGTAATTTCCCATGTAGTATCACCTTCCTGAAGTCCAAAATAAATGAGATTTGACATAATTTTTTTCTCTCTAGAAAGCTGGTTCTCTTCCCCAAGGAAAGTACATGGTTAGTTTATGATGGTTACACTCTGGCAAACCTGGACTGCATTTGGCCTGCTTACCTCCCTGCCTGTAATTATTTTTACCTTCACAACTTCCTTTGGTTCTTTAAAAAATGGGCCTACACAGATGTAGACATCTGCACACTGTTAAAAAGGAGAATAATTTAAAAAGTTCCATATAACTGAAAACAGACCAAAAGAATAGTTTCAAGCTGAATCAGGGTATTTTCCTCTTTTTTTGTGTGTGTTATTGTTTCACCCCTCTTCCCCACCTTCTCAAATCTGAGAAATTCTTATTATGATTCAACCCAGATGAATAATTTCCCATTCCTCTCTAAATTATACTACACATTGTTGGCCTGACACTGCTGTAAAACCTTAGGAGTTTCACAAAGGGGCCCTTAAGCAGGTACACATTGCTCATCAAGAGGGCTGCTGGAGAGGGCCATGTTTGAGGGGTGGGCATTGTTGGTTAGGAAAGGGCGGAAGGGGGTGGGTTATCTGCATACAGCAGGTATTTCCATCTCCTTTGAAACAGTGGGAATCCACATGCTTCACATGAGCCAGGAGTGTGTTCTCACAAATAATGACTTGCATTAATAATGTTGTCAGCCCCCAAGTGCTGGTGGCCTCTTTCCAGGTGCTAGTGGCTGAATTCAAAAGGGCTGATTCACATAAGGCCTGGAAAATAAAAATAAAAATAAAGAAGCTTATCGGAAGCTTTACCAACCCTTTTCAGAAATCTCATTAAGCTAGTCAAAGGAAAATATTTAAAATCCTACCCGCCACTGGAGACATGAAAATCAGCTGGACAACACAGAGGTGAATAGGCTACAAAGACCAAGAGTACGTAGCCTGGTAGGGAGCAACAGGATGAAACAGCCCTAAAACTAGTGCTCCCATACATTGATTAATTAAACAAACCCTAAATTCCAGGCAAGATCTAGTGTGCGTCACCCACTGGTGAACACCCATTTTATGTGTGAGGCTATGCTCTCCTGGGCAACAAGGACTACAAGGTAAACCTGCAGTGTAACCCCTGCACTCTTGCGTGTCCCACCAGCACAACCTGTCTCTCCCACCAGAAGAGGTGACTGATGAAAAATGATCCAGCTCACCTGCAAACAGGACCTATTTCTGCTTAATTTTATCCTGATTTTCTCTGGACTGTGTGATCATACTGTCTGGGAGTCGCTCCTAATAGCCATTGAGTCAATTGGACAGTGTCAACCCGCTTTGTCAGAGGAGCACCACTCTCAAAGATACTAAGCTCTGAAGAGTTTTGTGCAAAAAGCCAGACAGGTAGAGGAAGGCCTTTTAACGTCTTTATGGACAGAACAGCTGTTGTGTGTGCTTGCCACTTAACAAACACTGGAAGACCTACATGGGGGCTCAGTCTTGAGACACAAATCTGCAGGAGACTAACCTTCTTCAGTTTCACGGCACTAAGGTTTACATTAGACATTCAGGTCTCATCTGCCCTGGAATGCTGAAGAAGTGGATGAATTACACTTTTATATGAGACAATAAAGCAAAATTCAAATGATGGCAATAAAGAAAGAATTTTTGGGCAAGGGTGAGACTCTGAATGAACCCCAAGTCATTACTTCTGCCCTTTTATACCCATCTATAGGTATAGTTCTATGTTGAATGCTATAGGACAGGGAGGACAGGAGCTACATGACAGCCATTAAATTTTTTTCACAAGCCCTCGTATAAAAGATGCATTGGGTTGCCCCAGATTTTGCAGTCGAGATACTGGATGGGAAAGTGCTGAAGAAGTTGCTGTAAGTTTGGTCTCCAGGCTATGGCCTTCATGGCACAGACATTTATCTTGACCTGAAGTAAAGCCTGTTCTTACCTTCCAGCTTCATCCTGTTTCTGACATCCACGCAGCCAGGAGATGCTTGAGAGACCCTACTGTTGAAAGAAAGAAATGTCTCTGTATCCATGCTGTGAGCAGGAATCAAATGAAAACAAATGGGCCTTGATTTACCTAAACCTGTGTTCTGCTAGTTCTTTTCAGCTTCATACAAACATCTTACTTTTTCTACCTGCTCTTCCTCCTAAACAAGTATTGACAAAATTACCTTTAATTTCAGAAGCTAGTTAAGATGTTGGTAAAAGGAAAACCTTTCTTAAAGAATTCACATCCATACCCTGCAATGCTTACAGTAAATATCCTTGAGGTTTTTCTCTACTGAAATACGGCAATATTAGCCAGAACACCTCTGACATTTCTAAATATTTGCTCCACTAGCATATACATTTCTTTAATGCTGGAAAAAACAGAACAGCCCCTTAAGGCAGGCTCATTTCTATTTGCATACAAGTAATAGGCCAGTTTGACTAAGCTACACAGCTTTCTAGCACTTTCACGTTAGTGTGACTGCATCCACACTAAGGGTGGCTGATAAAACAGCATAAAATCACTTTTCTAAATGAACAATTAGAAATGGACACAAAATTTGCATAGAGATAGCAAGCTAGAGAGAGATGAAACCCTTCTCCCCTTTGGGTTATCTTTGTACAGCAAGAAAATGAAAATTGGTGCTAATGCTTGTACAATTCTATAGGCATATGAAGTAGTATAAAAGTATTACCAAAAAGCCAGGTATCACTGTTAATATTTGGCACATAAATTAAAAAAAAAAAACAACATTGTGGTTTCAGGTGTAGTGTAAAGCAAAAGGGCCGTGATGAGAGCCAAAGTAGAGAGACACTTATTGAAGTTGGATTCTGCCTCTACCCTGACAATTTCTTTCCTTATTCAAAGTGATTGTTTCTGGCTTTCATTTGCATAAGCACTTTGCTCATTAACATACTGTAAAAGGAAAAAATGAGCTGGGGATGGGGAGAAGGAATGGGCCACTGATAGGATAAAAAACATTTTAAACCAGGGAAGCAAGAAGGTCACATCAACCCCAAGACGATAAGAGCTGAGGTCAATGAAGGCCATGGCACCTCACTGTCAAAATCACTCAGAAAAAGGAGATGGAGCTGATGCTCATTCCTCACTCTTCTTTGTACAGGACTATCTCCCCTCTCCAGTTCTCCTTCCCTCTCCTGCTCCCTCCCACCACTTTCTCTTCATGCTGCTGCCGCTTTTAAGCCAGAGCTGTTTGGGCCAATTCTGCTCTCATCCCAGCTGGTTTCCATGCACTGAGTCCATTTTAATCTCTCCCAGCAGAAAAAGAACTAGCCTTCCAGGTTTATTGGTAACTGCCCTTGAGGGACAAACCCACAGCTGATGTAGAGTGGAGCTGAGGATCCACCCCCAAAATGGCCCCCAGGGTGGCACAGAAGAGGCAGTTCGGTCTGGAACAGCCACTCTGCTGTGTTATATGTTAAGATTTGTGCTGGATTTGTGACAGCCATGGCAAGCACGCCCAAGGGGGTGGAAGACAACAGAAGCTTCTGCCTGATGCTGCGGGCAAGACACGTGGAGAGCTCATGCTCTCAGCCAGTGGATATTGGCTCATGTCACTGGCTTGAGACAACATCTGGCTTCCTCACTCTTGCTCCTTCCCACTGGCTCTCTCCAATTACAAGGACAGTTTGCCGCTAACATGGCTTCAGCCCAGGAAATGACTCCATTTTCAGGGCTGGCAAGACTCAGACTGAACAGCAAGGAAGCAATGGAAGGAAGAAAAACAAAGAATAAGAATAAACAGGGAAGTGGGATGAAGTACTACATAATGCCATGGATAACGAGGCTGAAAGGGACATCCCAAGATCATAGTCCTTTCCAGTGTCCTAACCATTCTCGCCATACTTGTCTATCCATCTTAAGAACTGATGTTCTTAAAAAAACATCAGTGGTGGAGACTGCTCCCTCCCTACACGATCTGCTGCAGGGAGTCTCTGCCTTTACCACTGGCGAATCTATCCCTGTGCATCTCTCTTGTAATAAAAATCTGCTCATTTTTGTCCTTATCAACAGGACAAGGAGAAGATGGTTGTCTTTGGTTTTGCAGCAGCTTTCAGCATTTTGGAGGCTATTTTCACCAGTGTTCACTGGTACGCATTAAAGGAACAAGATTTCTAACAGTAGCGTAGGAAGGACTCGGACATAACTGGTCATGTAAGTGCAACTGACAGCAAATACTTGAGACAGAAATACACATTCATGTATTGTTTATATTAGGCTACGGGAAAAAGTGAGTACTATGTGTTAACTAGCACGTAGTGACAAACAACTCATAACTGCCTTGCGTGTTTTTGCAGTGCACATGATGCACATGGAGGAAGCATTGATGGAGAGTTAAACCAGAGAGGCTAAAACTCCTGTGCTCTCTCTCTGCTCTGCCTTTCCTACACCTTTCGGGTCCATTATTCTGCTGCTGGAACTCATCAGGTAACATAGGTCAGGTGAAGGCTCTTGATCTGATATCTGAGCAGACTTTCAGTAGTCAGTATAGGAATGAAAAAAGATCCCCCTCTAACCATCACCAGTGTCCACAGAAGCAGCATCTCCTAGAACCCAGCAGAAGTGTCCAGTATAGGGTGACTTCCAAACTGTGTGAATAAAGTCTTCCTGTCATGTAGGAGTCTGGGCCATGCTGGGAGAAAGTTAGTGCAGACAGAAGAATGCAAGGACGAAGACAAGGCCAGCAAAATAAGGCTGGCAAAAACACACAAGATAGCAGATAAGTGAGAAACACCTGTGGTCAGCAAAAGCACACAAGTCTGAGCAAAACAGGGTATGAGATAAGGGAGTTTTGGCAAGTTTTGGGCTTTACGTGCTAATTGCAATTAACCAATGCAAATGCTTGTAGAGGCGTGTGAACAGCGTGTGTAGATGACCTGTAGCCTATTAGAAGATAGATGAGTGCATGTACGGAACTTAGTAGAGTATAAATGTAACCAGAAAAGGAATATAATAGAACAATAACTATAATAAAAAAGATGGACGACCTGATCATCACATTGGTGTTGCGTCGTTTCTGTTCCCGCATGGAGAAATAAGGACCCCGGCTAATGGTGACTCCGACACTGTCACACTCAGAAACAAACCATTTCAATTTATGAGTTTGGAAAGAATCAAAGGAACATGGCTCCCATCTTTATGAGTGACACTATTGGCCTAAACACAGCAGTGACGGTCCCCACCTACATGCTAGAGCACAACGTCATTGGTTCAGTGGTCAGTATGATCTATACACTTTCCCAACCTTGCATCTTAAATCACAGTTTGCACAGAAATGGTGATTTGACGTTTGTCTAATTAACATAGCTAGTCTACACCAGGAGTGAAATGATGGAAGAATTTCCACCCACAGCAGTGTTGGTTTAACTACACTCTGTTGTAGGTGTGATTACATCATTACCGCAACAATCAGACATGCCCATGTTAGGTTTCAATGAACAATGAAGCCAATGCAACATGGAGCTCATCGAGAGCCAAGTACCCCCCAAAATACCCAAGTGTTTAGAAGAGAGCGCTGAAGGCTGTGCTACACCATGGCTGTTGGTACCAAAGACAGTTTGGTCATGAGCTGGGCTAACCATGCAGCTGTCAGATCTCTGTGGAAACACAGTAACCCTCCAACTTTCAGGTAAACTGATGCAAGTTCTCATGGCCTTGGGAACAGATGCCCACGTCGCTTAATTCAGCAAAGCTCCAATCAACCTGCTCCTTGATCGAGTTACGTTATTTGCAGCACAAACCCAGCCTGTGCCGGAGAACCAAACCCAGATATTTATTGAGCAATATGAAGGAAGAGTGTCATCCTACAGTAGACAGAGAATTACTTCATTTCTATAGGCCACATTATTATGCAAATAATAATCTTTGCTGTCATAAAACTTGATAGATCAGGATGTAAAATTTAGGAGGTGATGATCTTAGCATGCTGTTCTCTGTAAGTGCAGGTGTAGCTTGTGTGCCTGTGGTTTGTTAAGGCCATGGGAACTATGCTCCTCACTCCGCCACAAGACATTTTCAGTACTGCCCTGCAGCTTTGCTTTTTAGGCACTGTTGCTTTGTTTTCTTTTGCAAAGGGTCAGCAGCACACTCTGCTCACAACAGCAGCCTTCAGGCAGCCCATCCCCACAGTGCTGCTGAGGCTTCAGCGCAGAGTGCTTTAAAGTTAAAAAGTATTTTTATGGGGTGTTAATAGTCCCACACAGTTGACTTCCCCAGTGACCCAAGGTGTAGCAAAAGAACTGAGTTGTTTTACTGGACACCACCAACTGTGATAGGGACAGTGTCTAAATCTTCAGAAGTGTTCGATTGGAGAGAAATCTTATTTGGCATGTAGTCAATAGCCCAGTGAAAGAATAGAGCGTTGTCCAGCAACATCCCCAGAGGTATCTGGCACATGTAAGAGAGGCTGGGGATAATAAAAAAAATCCCCAGCTTGGATTTTCAGAATGCTAATCAGGTTTACATTTCACTGGCGGAAAACAATACTTTCAGGTTTTGTCTATTTCCCAAGGCTGTTGAGACACCCAGAATCTGTCAACTAGCCACAACGAATAAATTGAGAAGTGTGATGTTGCAGAGGAAGGATCTTATCCTATGTTGGGCAGAAAAGCCACCATAAAAGGGATTAGACAAACTCTTCAAGTGAAGCTAAACAATATGGAGTATCTGTTCAGTGGGCTGAACAATGTCTGACACAGGTAGTCCGTAAATTGTCAATCCCTGGAGGCTAGAAACACATCCCAAAGAAATAATTTCTTTATACTTGCCTGGTTTTCATACACTTCCTGGAAAAGCCTGGTACTGGCTACTGGCTTATTTATCTGTTTTTTTCTATTTAAAGATATTTTATTTTAAGATGTTGTGTTTCAAGTTGTTCCATTTTGGGTCTTTAGTTGTGCTTGAATGAATGATCGTTGTTGTTCCTTGAAAAGAAGTTTCCTCAACAATCTCTGTTTTATTGATAGATTAGTTGTGGCTCAAAAATAACGGCATCACTCTCTTTCATGGCTTTCTCAAATACCTGGATCAAGTCACAACAACATACCCAGTGACATTCCCAGGGGATAACAGCTTTAAAGTTTGTAGAGTTGATACCAGCTTCCAAAGGGCATTGCACACATACACATAAACTCTTGCCTAGGCCATATCTCTCATTTCCCCTTGTGTCCACTTCACTTTCTTGAGGCTGGCTGTAGCCGATGTGCAATGAAGATTTGCTCCAGATCTCTGGTGCCTTCTGACTACAGCCCTGAGGAAAAGGCAGCCAGGTGCCTATGAAAGCAGGGAGCAGATTTCACAGCAAAACATTTCCAACAGAGCTTACAGGCAGGGCCATGTGGGTATTTTACTAATCAATGGACTGGCAGCACTACAGTCCTTCAAGCTATAAAAAAAAATCACCATGAAAGCTTGGATGGAAAGAGGAGGGCCATCTACCAGCCACAACAGAGCTATGTGCATAGGAACTGTAAAGAAAGGGATGAAACAGCTGGATAGCATGCCCAGAGGGAGGGCAGGCAATGAAATAACACACAAAGGGAAAGACTGCTTTGCCCTATCCCTGAATATGGTGTGCCATCCTCTAAGTCTAGGGGTTAAAAATACAGACATGGCTGCAATCACGTACTTCCTGAGCAACACTCAATACAAAAATGGAAGCAAGAGTGAAAGAATTTCAGATTGAATTTAACTTGGCTGACTTGCCCCCTACTGAGAAAAAATTATTCTTCACTCAGAATAATAATACTAATTATTATTATTACAACTGCTTACAGAGTAACATCTTTCAGTCGCCACCGAAATCCAAAACTTGTCATGCTGCACATTTTACATACAGTGAAAATCCTTTTCCCACCTCCATGAGATAAGATGAAATAGGGGAAAACTTACCATGACTAATGATGCAAGAGAGGTCATAAAGCCAGGCATGGAACTCTCTTCCTCTGTTATCTCCCAGTGCAATTATTTATCTTCTCAGGTCTTCTGTCTGTTTGGTGTGGCATACTCCAAGCCTCACTGAATTATTTTTCACCTCTTTACTCACTGATCACAAGTTGAAGGAAATGCATAAGGCTACAACAAGATTTTAGTGTATCCCTCCATTAATTCCACTCTTTCGATAACCTGCACCATGAAGTTGACGTTGATGGGTGTAGTTTTGGCCTGATGTGAAGTGGACATAAGGTGGTACTGAAGGTACAAATATCCACTATGAAATCTAGTAGAGTGGTTCAAGTTACCTGGTTTAGCCCTGTTATTCCTTTTTTAGTAGAGAATACAGTCTCCTCAGCTGGGACATGGGGACTGGTCATTGGTGTCCCCCTGCTCCAAATCCTGCACAGGAAAAGCTTTGTTTAAGCTGCCTGACTTTGCACAGAAACAGATAAGGAGTGCACGTGAGCTCTGCTGCATAAACTCTGAATAACAGCTGGAAGCTGTTATATCTCTAACCTTCCAGGGCAGATACATTAGAGACCTTCTTCTCGCCTTTGAAATGCCTGGACTTTCAGCTGAGTAGTTCTGAGTCTTGTGATGCTATGGATTTAGCAAAAAAAGTCTGTGGGAGCTTCCAATATTAACTGAAGTTGTTTGCTCACCAACAGTGTATGATGTGCATTACACATGACAGACAGCAGGGCCTGAAGACATAGAGCTATAAGAATCGGTAACAGTCCAGACATTGAAAAAGCATGCAGACCCTGAAGAAGTTAAAAAAAAATTCCCACTGGTTCCATTTCTTTGTTCCCTGGGGTCTTCCTCTCCATTTTTAATTTGTGGTGTGCTTTGTTGCTGGCCAGAGGGTGCCACAAGGCATCCAAGACACTAGTCTTTCTAATAAAAATATTTCCTTCTGGATACAGAAAGTGCCAGAAGTTTTAAAAAAAGAGAGAAAGAGAGCAATCTCAAAATCAGCTTGCAACTGATAAGAATAGAAAGGTCAAGTTCTTCTCAGCATAGCCGGTATTTGCTTTCATATTCACATCTCATTGCCTCGCATCAAGAATAAGAAGTGAAAAACTAGTCTCACGGATCAACAAGCATCACCTGCCATGAAAGAAGGTTCTGGGATGGGAGTCCAAGTCTGTGAGCCAAGACAATTGGGTTGCCCAACTGCATCTGTCACTGACTTGTAAATCACCTTCTCTAGCAATGTCATGAGTTTTCAAACTCTGAGGCAGAGCCAGCAATGCTTAGCAAGCTCATGAGGCAAATACTAGTTCAGGAAGCAGAACCAAGAGCTTCAGGTGGCTTCAGCATCCAACTCCATCAAGCAATACACAGCAAAAACCTTCGGTGGCCTTTTGTAACCTTCCAGAAAGGTGTGGTTAAACAGCACTGGACAAGAAAAGAGACAGGAGGAACAGCAGACTGGTTAGAGCACAAGTTCCTGCAGGTCTCAAGGAAGTGGCGCTGTGAGTTTATCCTCTTCATTTTGCCCAGGGTTTCCAATTCCAAATGGAAACTACAGAGAGAACATTTTCTAGAAATCAGATCCAGAGTGCCTCAAATTAGAGATGAGCTGCCTCCACCCACCTGCCACCTCTAAATGAAAATGTCAGCCTTAATTCATGAACGGTTTTTAAATCCTTTGATGGAAAGGACTTGAAAAGCGGCGGGTATTATCACAAGCGTTCAGCGCTAGCGTCAGGTGCATGGCTATTTTATGAGCATGCAGTGCTCTCTCCCATCCTCCCACCCTGGAAAGTTATAATGTATCTCTGGGGCAGGTTGATATTTGCACTTTGTTGACACCCAATAAATAATAATCCAAATATTTGCACACATGGAATATTTTGTGACATTATAGAGCTGACAGACCCTGATTATTCGGGAGCTGCTTTGTGCACAGAGCTCCCATTGCTTTCAAAGTAAGTGCGGAGTTCAGAAAAGCTGCAGAGTAAGACCCGTGACATTTATGTTTATGAAATAGGAGAGACCTTATCATCTGCTGGTTCTGTAGTCACAAAGCCAGAATAGCTGATGAGGGGCCTTTGCTGGTATCTTCAGTATAATCACAATGTACACAACTGAGGTGTCTTGGCAAGTAGTAAGCGAGCTAAGGAAAATAAAGGGAGATTAGCAAGGGGTGCTGCAGGGCAGGAGGGGGGACACTGGCAGGGCTGGTCAGGAGAGCACGGGCCTGGGAGAGCTGCTGGGGGGCTGCAGGACTGGAGGGGGCACCGACAGTGTTGGCATGGGGAGCCCTGGGCTGGGAGATACTGGGGGGCTGCAAGGCAGGAGGGGGCACTGGAGGAGCCGGGTGTGGGGCTATAGATGGAAACAGCAGGACTGCTTTGTGGGGGGCACTGGCGCAGTCAGCGTAGAAGCTAACAGAGCTTGCATGCCATCTGCTGCTACGCTATTAACTGCTATTAGTCACCGAGCTTCATGAGCATGAAATTTCCTTAGTTGCTGAAAAGGAAGGAGAAAAGCCTAGAATGTGGCTTAACTTTGATTAAGCACCAACAAATTTGGGACAATTTAAACAAGAGGGATTTCAAACATCTCATTGAAGCATGTTGCAAAATTCCTTCCTTGCCTGGGGGAGGTACACACACAGAGTACACCCCATTGTACTTCTCCTTCCACAGCACTTTTGTCAGCAAGATAAGGAGAAAGTATTTGCATGTGGTTAGTGAAGGAGCTATGGATTTGCTAAACGGATTTGTATCCTGTTCGGTTAGAGTGATGTGGTTCAGCGCATTCCAAAAAGATGGAAGTAGACAGTAGTACGAATACAAACAGCTTTCTCAATTATGTTAGTTAAGATAGATGTTGGTAGACTTATTAGTCCTCATGCTTCAGGGCTTTTGCCGATCAGCAGCTTGAGTCAGGAAAAACATCCTACACCTTGTCATGGTGTAATGCCACACAATTAGAATTGATGTCTTCTTCTCACCCGTTAACTTAGGCTATTTGCTGGGGTAGGGCATGGGGCCTCTTGTGACCACACAAGGGAAGGTTCAGCTCCCAGAACTACTCTGGGGATACAAAGACTACCTTAATGTAGGGAAAGACAAATGTAAAAGGGAACTGTTGATTTTCTTCCTGTGAGCACTCGCCTTGGAAGCCAGACTTGTGCTCCTCCAGTTGAGTGGAGAGGGAGACGGAAGGTGGGAGCAGAGGCAACCTAATGTGACTGTCACCCAGCCACAACACGGTGATACGGCTCCATTTAAACAGCAGGCTGGAGAACTAATGCATTTGCAGATAAAGGCTGAAGGTGCTGCTTTGAGAAAATTATAATCTCCTTCCTCAGACAGAGGGAAAAGTGAAATGTATCTGCCAGATTATTGTCTGTGAACGATTTGCTCAATCTTACTGAGAACACAGTACCTATATAGCAAGATTTGGTTACCACACGGGACCAGCCAGCCTCCAGCAGTCCTATGCAAACAGCAGGCCAGAATTTGGTGACAGCCACACCAGCCCACCTGGGTGCCAGGCAGAAAAAAACAGACCATTTTGTGCACACTGAAGTCGTAGGATATGGTTGGACTATGCAGTAAATCTGATCCTGAGGCTATTAGGACAGGATCAAAGGCTCTGCAGCCATGTCAGGCGCACTGCTGAGCTGGTATAAATTCACTCCGTTGGAACAAATCTGTCCAAAGCACTTTGACAAGGTAAGTTTGCACTCAGCCAGTGCTCACCAGTCCTGTCCCTGCGCTTCCCAACAGCTCCTTGCATCTCTCTTGCCCACGTCATTCAGGATCGGGCTCCCTTTGCCTGGCAGCCAGGCACCCACAGTTTTCAGCACAGGGTGAGATGACTGGGAATTCAGGCTTTCCCAACTAACCACATCCTAGCTGAGGCACTAAAGGAAGCTGTTCTCTCTTCATGACCATACATTACAGCCATTGTTAGTCAGTCATTGTAAAGTGCTCTTGGAGCAGTGGCAGATGTCCTATTACACTGAGAGAAGTAAGACACCTGGGTTCGTTACCACCTAATTAGGTTCTCCATGTGATTAACTACTTGTGCTGCAGACAAAGAAGCAAACTACCCAAATGAATGCCAACAGAAGACAAGCTGGCATGGCAGCAGCAGGCACCTGACAGGCACACACAGATCTGTAACTCATCTGGCTTCCTGATAGAGAGTGAAGGATTTTTAGTAAAAGTTGTAAAACTATAATCAGAAACTCTGATAACATATGTTTTGCCTGAGTCACAGTTAGGTCCTTTGTGACCCCAACAACCCCTTGTCATCTCACACACAGAATCCATCTTGATACCTACCTCTGGCCCATCTGACCTACCTAAAACTTTATGTGTCCTCTGCAGAGCCCTCAGCATCTCCTTCTTAGACCCACCTCCACCTTCCCAGCAGGGGACATTTCTCTATATTTCTGTACTTCTCTCCTCAAAGTCTGTGCTGTCCCTCTGCATAAAACCATTTTTGTACTTTTGTCCCATAAGAAAAGTTTCTGTTGGGGAAGCCCTTCTGGCTAGTCCCGAGATTTGGCCATCTTCCTCTTCCCCCCATTGCCTAAACCCAACAAGGTAACAAAGCAAGTCTGCAAAACCATGTCCCTTCGTGGAGAGATTCCCAGCCTGCTAGAGCTGAGGCTGCAGTATTCCTGTGCAAGCCTGAAGGCAGCAGGCTGGATTTCCTCTTGAGCACCTGATCCAGCCCAAACACAGATCCACATTCAAACTGTCTGAAGCCTCCAATCAATCAGTGAATTGCGCTGAATGCCCTTAGGAAAAAAAAAGATCTTTGATGAGGCTTTGCTTCTAGCAACCAATCCAAATCCATTAGCTTTCACATCTGGAGTTCCAACGAACAATAAAAATGAGCTTGATGGCCTCAATCTTGTCCTCATTTTTCAGCATCACAATAACCTGGCTCCACTAAACACAATTCAGCATGATTGCCTGACTCTGCTCAGGCTTCGGGGATACCCAGAACCACTATAGCTGCCACAGAAGAGGGTCAGCACAGAGGGTGCTTTGGCAAAAGTGTGTGTGTGTGTGTGTGTGTGTGTGCGTTCACATATGCATATTAGGGAAAGATAAGAAGAACTGGAATTGGAGAGGGTGCTGCACAGTAGGATCAGGGGTATTGGCAAAGCTTTCTGATATAAATCTACTCAGTATTTTCTCAGTCGTACATGAGTATCTCTGCAGGACTATCACTTTTACAATGTGGACACCTCTTGCCCAATTTTTGCCACTTTCTGAAGTGTAGTTGTTACCTTCTCCCTTGTGGACACTGCTGCTGTCCCCTCATAAGCCCACCCAAGCCTGCATCTCCACACCTAGGTAATGGAGGGCTTTGCCTTGCAGTTGGGCTGTAAGGAGGGAGGGCTTGCTCTGTCTCCCAGGACACCCTCAGGGAGGACCCAGCTGATTCCAGGTGATCTGAAATACAAAGAGGTGCCATTTGTGCTCATGATGTAAGCTGTTCCAACACCAGCCTGGGCAGGGTGTGCTTGGACTAGTCCCAATGCTGCAAAGAGCAAAGAGCTCCAGCTGTGGAGCCAGATGCCTGGCAGATGGGTAGAGCCTGTGATCTGGAGTACCAGCTTTTAGGTTCTTCTCTTGGCTTCTCCAGGACCTTCCTATACAGCAAAGTTATTCTGGTTTACTTTTTTTTAGTTGCATTTCTGAGGTGATGTTGGCACCAAAGTGAGGTGGAGAACCTGATGGCAGCATTACGTGAGGAACTCTGGACCATCCACTGTTGTGTGAGCAACCAGCCCTGACCCAGTTTAGTTCAGCCTTATTTCCAATTACCGTGCCCTGCACACATACCCTTCAAGAGCCCTCTCCTTGTGTGAAGGGCAGTTGGTAGTGGCAGTGGCTTTTCTCCTTCCTCCTTTTCTTTCCAGGCTCCCTATCCCCACCTCTCTCTCCTTGCCTTTTACAAAGAAGGAGTCCATGCTGAGACCTCTGTGTGAAACCATCAACAGCATCTGCTAATGGGCAGCCTAATAGCCATTTAATGGGCCTGGTAAAGCTAATAGATTTGTAAAGAAAATATGAGCAACAATAGCCGAAGAGGAGTGCTCAGAAGCAGGCAAAACTGGCAGGGTCTATCGCACTTGGACTCAAGTAGCTGAAGCAGTGCCTGCAGCCAGGCGGGAGCTTTGCTGGCTTTCCAAAGCTGCCACACATTACCAGGAAGGAGACTTCATCTGAGAATGACACTGTCTGCCTGGCCTGAAAGGTCGTATGATGGATCCCCAGGCAGCTCATAAACAGCTCTGCCAGATTCTGCCAGCTCTGGGGTGGAGCAGACCCAGCAGGCAGGAGGTCAGCCTCCCCCGGGCTGAGGAGCAGGTCACCCCCGGAGTCACCGCTTTTAGTATACCCACAGTGCAGAGAAAGGTCCATTAAGACCTCATCTCACAGACTCTTCTTCCCCAAACAAGGGAAAATCTACCTATCAGAAGCAGCCAGATTTATTTGATCCTGCCAGAATTTATACCTAAATCTTTTAATACTTATTTTCCTTATGTGTAGCCAAAAGTTTTATGAGACACCGCTAACCTCTGCTCAAGAAACAGACAATATATTTTGAAGGATATTGTAGCTAGCTGACATATCATATAAATTCCCCTTGCCACCCTGGCGCCCACCTTTAGTTATACAGCCACTGTGGAGTGAACACCAGTCTGTATCTCTCTGGGGCTCCTCTGAAGGCCCTTATCACTCTGCACATATGCTGCCTGTGAAGGATGCCCGCGCCTGGAAATAAAAGCTGAGCTGAAATGACTCAGGTTGTTGTCAGATGATCTTGCTGTTTTGGTGTCAGCATTAGTGGCACCACCAGGATAGGATATGCGTGCTCTTGACAGACTTTTCCACACTTCTGAAAGATGTGTGGGGTCAGCGAGGGAGCCACGTGGCCGGATTGAGGACAGCCCACCCTGGTGCTGTGAGATGGGATGTCTTGGCACTGCAGTCTGTCTGGGCTGTTCTTCAAGCTGTGTATGCAGCAGTGGCAGGAGATATGGTCACACCCAGCAGAGTTTATCAAAAACATCAGGTACTCTCTTGGTACAGCATTGTGATATTAGTCTTACGCACAACCCTGACTCTCTATCTGCTACCCCCATCCCAGCCCATTCCAGGGCCAGCTCTGTTTCAAAATGGGACAGCAGAAAAGCAGACTGTGTTTCCCCTCATATTTCCCCGGCCAGCAGCTCTCCATCTTCTCTCCAGGCAAGTCCAGCAGCACTGCAGAGTCACATGGCTGGGACTGGCATGGTCTCGTGCACTCGGATCCCAGAGCAGGTAAAGGGTATGAGATAAAGATACCAACCCTCACAGTATAAGGGAGAAAAAACATTTTTCACTCTTTTTCATCATAACATGAAATCTCTGAAAGACAGGTCTTGGCCCTCAGCAAGATCAAATTGATTGCCACATGGGGAATTATTGACAGGAGAGAAAAAAAACACCGCTCTCCTATCGCTGCATCCTAAAAGTTCACCAAGTCCTTATCCAAGAAGTGTAAAAGCACAGTAGATGTGTGACAGATGTGATAGTTTGGCCCATTGCTAAAAAGCATGTTGAAGGTGATTGCATTTCCTTCTGTAGCTGAATTTAGCAGACTATAACTGGTTAAAATAACACTTCACCACTTTAAGGGGTAAAAAACATGTGCTTAGGTCCTGTTAAACCTGGGATTTTGGGTTTGCTGTTGACTTCAGCAGGCTACTTGGACCTCATTGCATCATGGTAGTCCTGGAGGAGGGAGTTTGAATTGCCATTATAAATATTAAATAGATTGACCAAAGCAGATCCTACAGAGAGGCACACAGAACCTGTGACTGCCCAGGAGACCTCTTGCACATCGATCCTTGAGGGGCACATCCCCCATAGGCCTGCACCACCCAGCCCTGAACAGCAGTGCAGATAACCCTCAGCTTCAGGGAGCCTCTGCTGCAGCCTGCTGAGGTGGCATGGAGACCTGAGGTCAAGGAGCTGGCAGACAGGGAGCTGGCCTTCAGCAGCAAGGGGGAACACAGCACCAAGACTGCCCTTCTCCCGTGGAGAACCAGAGGCTACCTTTGCCTTGGCAACCACAAAGACGACTGGGATTCATAACTGTAGGAGCTCCCTGCAGCCAGGAGTTGAATAATTCACTCCCCAGCAAGAGACATCAATCCTTTCTCCACAACCCCTTCTACCACCTTGTAAGATGTATGAGGGGAAGGCAGGAGGCATTTTTATTATTTTTATTTAGTTTGTGGATGTTTAGTGTTCCTCACTGTGGGCTATATTCAGTCCTCATGTGTATGATATTCTCAAGACCTTTATCAGTTAACTATCCTTGCTTTAATTTTCCCCCTGTTCTTACCCTTACTTTACCTCTTTATAAATTACAACATTCAGGCCTTTGCTGACGGTAGAGAGCACTACATTGTTCTGGAATAAAATGGACTTTATTCCATTATAATGACTCTGCTTCCAAAGGGGAGTAGTTATACTGGAATAAAAGTATTTTTTATGCTCCAGTCTGGAGCATAATTCAATCATAAATTACATCAGAAAAAAATAAAGCATAATAATAAAATGGCAGTTTGTGCATTGATTAAAGTGAAAACACTCTTCATTCTGGAATATTCCACGTATAAAGTGAAGTTAGTGTGCAATAAGCAAGGGTGCGATTTTTTTATAGCACACTAACTACCCTTCATTCATTCCCTAATGGATACCCTGCCAGAAAACACGAGTGCCTTTAGGTGAGGCAGGTTTGAAAGTGGAATAAACTATTGTGCATTAACAGGCACTAGGAGTATTCATAAGGGGGCATGGGGAAGTCACCACTGAGCTAAAAGTCCACCACTATCTGCTCCCCTAGTGACACGCCCAGTGAAGCCCAGGCAGGTCCCAAACCTGGAACAACTCTAGTGGAATAATTTGTCACATTTTCCCATGGTAGGAGATTTTTCTAGGCCCGTTAGTCCTGACGATCTGGGTCTTGAAACAAGTCGTGGTGCCTTGAGGAGGGAGTGATTTGAAGCTGTCCTGTTCTTGGAAATAGGGATATGCCACCAGCAGATGTGCACTTGCCAAAACCATCCCTCCTAACCCTGCATCAGGATGCAGAATGTGTTTCAGGCTCCCCAGAGCAGCTGACCAACCAGCTCAATGAAGGTAGGGCTTTGTATCTGTGCTGGTACCCCAGAAGGATCGAGCAGCCAACATCACTCACATACAGCCAGGGGCTATACTTAGGGCAGTTTCTGTTCACTTCTCTTGTCAGACATTAATACAGCATTTGTACCCAGCATCAGTTTGTATCAGCCAAGAGCTCTTGATCAGTCTTCAATGTACCCCATAAAGCAATCGTTTGCAGGGAGCGAGGGAAGTGATCTCCTGGCTAGGAGACTTCCCAGGGAGCCTGTCATTCTCTTTGATTCCACTTTATATTTTTCTTTGTATGAATTTACAGACTATGAGAGTTAAAAAGTATTCACATTTGCTAGTTTTACCTAAAGAACAGTAATATGCTATAAATGCTCCTCAACTGATTTCTACCAAGATTTGCTAGACAATTACATCAAGGTATACTCATCAGGGAGTCAGATACCAATCCCAGCTCTGACAGGGAGGCACTGCCTGCTGCCCCCGCAGCTGAGAAAGAATGGGTCTGAGTACAGTAAGAAATTTGGGGTCCTCCCACAAATGGCATTCTTAAGCCCTTGACAACATCTGGGTAAAATTTACTCGTGGTTCAAAACTGGAATGGTCTGCCATTTAGAAAGCCCTAACATTCAAGACATCCGTATTTCGTTACCAAAGCCCTGGGCTGCGCACAACCAGCCCTGACGTTGCCCCCACCTTGCAGCCCTCCAGCTCTTCCAGCCCAGGGCTCCCCACATCAGCTCTGCGTTTTTTGCTAAGAATGCTAAATCACCACCACACCGAGAGCTAGCCTCAGCTATGTCTCCACCAGTAAAAAAATACCCTCAAAGCCTCATTACTTAACACATTTTCACTAATGTGATGTTCCAGTATCACTCAATGCCTCATATAGAAAAATTATATTCCAACACTTTAGCTACTTATGGCTAATGTTAAGGTGCCTTGACAAAACAGCATATTCAGAAACATCACTGTTCATATGCAGACTAAATGGAACATTGCCTTCAAGATCATGTTAGTTAGAACCGAAGTCCAACTTCCATGGTCTTCAGGAGGAAGCAGACACCCACAGACCTCCAAGCAATTTGAACTTCAAGGCACAGGCAAACAAAGTCTTATGAATCCACCTATTTCTGAATTATTGCCCTCGATGCTGAAAAGTAATTTAAGCTTAGCTAACTTCTTTTGCATTGAACAGGGTCAGGAGAGCTCGCACCATCTCCTGACAAAGCTCGAATGTCAGGATGGTGGCATTTAATGAAGGGAACAAAATTAAGGCTGGGGGGATAGGGTGGTTGGCATGTTCAACTGCCAAATTGGATTCTCAAAAGCTTGAGGTCTTAAAGGTCTTTTCCAGCCTAAATGATTCTACGATCTTTTCCCTTCCCAGCATGTGATTTCTAGCATGGGGCGTAGAGAAAGGAACCTATGGAAATGGCACAGGGCTCTAGAGGCAGATCAGCCTGAGGACATCAAATGCCTTTCTCTAGTGCTCAGATCAAGAGTTGAACCCAGTGCTGACTTGCTCGCTGCGCTACTCAGGCCCCTCACTGAAAGGTTAGGGTGAAGCACGAAGCAAACGTGGAATTTGAGATGTGGATTATATCCACAATTATAGTCTGGAGCATAATTTAATTATAAATTAAATTAGAGTTAAAAAAACCCAACATAATAATAAAAGGGCGATTTGTGTGTTGATTAAAGTGAAAACATGCAGTCATTAGCCTGTGTTTAAATCTTGTTAGCTGCAAGCAGAGCTGCGTATTGCCATTAACCTGGTGAGTGCCTGTGGGGAACTGGCACTTCTCTAGGTGTTTAAAGCATAGATGTGCATCAGGCCAGCTGCTGCCCTCTGGGGCCTCAGTGCTGGAGGTCAGGCAGGAGAGTTGTAAGTATTTACTGACAATAACAGGTATTCCCACTATGCATTTTGCCACGTCTTCTACACGTCTGTTTTCATGGGGTAAGAGCTAGGAAAAGATCGCTATTTTTAAGCAGGAGGTGTGAAACTGAGACAAGGGAAGATGGTGGAGATACTCTGTAGACCATAGGCCAGCCTTGCTGTGACTTTGGGGCTACACACAGAAAGGGGAGGGACTTGCAGTCAGCATGTGGGGAAAAGCATGAGGTCTTCACCCATCCCTGGTGAATCTCAAGAGGGTAACAGGGGCCCTGAATGGAAGGCATATCGTCTGTCAGCTTTTCTGCAGCCCAGAGAAGTGTTTGGAAGACCAAAGCTAGGAAAAAAAAAAACCCAAAGCTACTCTGTGTTTCTCCTGAAGTCCTGCAGGGAGCCTTGAAGGATGCAGCAAGCCAGATGCTCTTGGCCCCTGCCTCACAACCCTGGCAACTTCTGGCCCCCTCTGATCTGTGTTGTGGACAGGGCAGAGACCTCCAAAGCAGGTCTGATGCTTCCTAGACCCCCTTCACGTTCACCTTTAAAACATCAACAGACTTTCCTCCCACAGTGTTGTACGTCCTTCCTCACACATCTGTTTTGCCCCACTGGGCTCAGAAGCTTGTGTCTTCCCTGCACATTTTGAATAACCTTCCTGAGTAACCCTGCTGGGACGCATAAAGGCTCCTTGCAGCCCCTTCTTTCTCCTGTATTTCATACCTCTCCTGAGTCAGGCACACTGTGTTCCCATATTATGAGAGAATAATTGCTTTTCCCCAGCTCACATCCATACTATTTTTTTCTCTTTTGTTTTACAAACTCCTCTCCCAGAGAAATATGTCCCTGCATGAGAGCATTAGATCGAATTTTTAGATCAAATTATCCTTCTGTTCTATAATACTATCCATAATTACTCCCCGTAACTTTGCTTTTGCTGGTGATCTCAACCATCAGGCAATTTTCACACATCTCGCCAATAGAATTCAAGTACAAGCAAATATTAGAGTGTGAATTTATTTTTATTTATAAATTACTTAACATAGAAAAAAAGAGACAAGCTCTGAGCACTTAGCAAATTACTGACTTGAAATAGATTTTGCAAAATTTGCCTGTGTTGTTTTCTCCTGTTCCTTGCAAAAAGGAAAAAAAAAAAAAAAAAAAAAGGCACACATGCTCAGATACTGGAAAGAGTAGAGAGGAGCTGTACAAACCATAGCATATTTCACAGTATAAGGATGTGTACAGAAGTCTTGAGTTTTCAATACAGTGAGATTCCTCAGCCCCCCCATAAGCTTAGGCACAGACTCAAGATACCTACCTGAGAAAGGCAAGCTTGGCATTTCACCTGTGCATGTACGGCTGAACTGAATCTCCTTTAGGCTCTCAGCAGCTTCACCTGGGAGCTACTCAGTTACATCTGACTTTGATTTAGTTTGGAAATTATTCTTCCTCAGATTCGTGTCAATTTCCTGCAAAATTTCACCCAGAGATCTGGCCAATGAGGAGCCAAGCTTTAAATTAGCCCAAGTTCAGTTGAAAGTGTAGCAGAAGGGAAAAAAAAAAAAGATCCAATAAAACCCCTTTTTTGACTCCAGCTCAAAGTGTCTAGTTCCAGAACTGAATCCAAACCCAAACTTTGAGGTTTAGACCCATCTGCCATGAGCCCTCAGCTCACAGGTGGAAGCCTGTAACCCACTGCCAATGAGGCCATGTTTCATGAGATTGCAGTGGGAAGACTTGGCTGGCAGAAAATGTCAGCGTCTGCATTCTCCAGAGACAACAAGCACTGGCTTGCTCATACAGAAACTGGACACTGAGACAAGTAGGAAAAAATCAAGACCATCACAAAAGACTGCGACGTATTTTTTTTGTCATTTTTGGCCACTTCTGTCCAAGCCCAAGGGGATCAAGAGCCTAGCTGTCTGAAGTGGGCTTCTCTTCCTATCACCACCAAGCAATAATTCCCTTCATCATAGATTATCAATGCTAATCTTAGATTTGAACTGGGAAGTCACAGGAAGGTTGAAGAAAAGAGGGCTTTTGGCTAAGAGAAGGCTCCCAGCAGCGGACTGTGTTCATGTTCAATATCAAAAAGAGAGCATGCTTAGTAACTTGTGGCAAGCCTTCTTCCAGCAACAAAGTTGCAGAACAGATCAGGTTGTGGGATCTCCATTCTTGGAGGTATTCAAGACTCAGCTTGACAAAGCCATGGCTGACCTGATCTATCATTGGTGATGATCCCAGGGAAGCTGGATTACGTGATCTCCAAAGGTCCCTTCCAATCAGCCTTTCTATGATCCTGTAGCACGGATATAGCCTCCTTGTTTTGGTTCTCTGTATAAATATAAGAGGTAGGGCTGAGTCTGTATTGCCCATCAACAAAGGGAATCATAGGCTCGTAGAATAACTTGGGTTGGAAGGGATCACTGCAGGTCATTTGGTCCAACACACTGCTCAAAGCAGGGCCAGCTTAGATGGGGTAACACCACAGCAGGTGGTGGAGGGATCAGAGACTGTTTCCAAAGGCCCAACGTGACTAAGAAAGCCACCTTTATTCAGAAGGTTTACTTTCGCTACTGGGCAGCCTGCCAAACACTTGGCTCCTAAAGGAGCTCACGCCTCCCCCTAAAATATTTTTTTGATTTGTGGAATCCCAAAAAAAGGTTGAAAACATGCCGTCTTAGTTCCACTTCTAGAGGGAACCCTTGTGGTCATCAAGCATTAAAAATGGAGTTGGAAGGCACTCAGGAAGATATCTAGTCTCTCCCTGCTGTCCAGGAGCAAAATCCCCTGTGGCTGTGGCCGTTCAGATAGAAATTGTTCTTCAGGCCCTGTCAAGAGAGAGACCCCATGGCGCCTACAAGCAGCCTTTTCCAGTGTTTCATTCTCCTTCCTATCATAATGCTTCCTGGTGTTTTAACTCAGTCTCACCTCCCACAATACAAAGGAATGGCATCCTCTCCCTCTTTTTCACACACCTTTGGTAGGTTACTGTCACATTCATTTGCAAGGCAGGGACACAGCCTCACAGATACCCATACAGCATCTAACACAACTCGGCATGATTCAGAGCCTTACCCTTTGAATAGTATTTGTAAGACCCAACCTGCGCCAGTGAATGCACTGACCCCATAAAGCAGGGAAGTGTCATTTCAGAGATGGGAAAACGAAGCAGAAAGAAGGCCGCATAGCAGCATGTCAAAGTTCACACAGAAAGCCTGTGCCGGGCCCAGGAATCAGGCCTTAGTCAAGCATCTTAATGTTCTCTCCTCTCCTTTTGGCACCGCTGAGATATGAAATAATAATAATCATGAAATGTGCCCAGACACTAAGAAGATCATCACCTTGATGCAGATAATAGGAATAGCCAGCATCTGTGTAATGCAGAATCAAAATGGTTTATAATGGGGAGAACAAGATGTAGCTTAGAGTTTAAAAGTAATTAAAATTTCCTACCTAAGTTTCTTGCTTAATGTACTTCCAAAAAAATGTTCATCTGCTTGCAAATGCCTGACCCTAGGAGTTCAGGTTTCAATGCAATGGAAAGGCATACGTTGGCAGAATGACAGCAACTGAATGGCATCTCATCTGGATCCAAAAATGTAAAGAAAGGGAAATACTCATTATTCTAGAGGCTCAAAGACAATTTCAATCCATTTTAACTCTAACAGGTCCCCCTGTGGCCTCTTAAAACCTACTGAATTGGAGCAAAGTAGTGTAAGCGGCAGAGTTTCATCTTCAAAGGTGCAGTGAAAATATCCAGGTTGACAAGAGGGCTCAGTTCAGGAGGTTCTGTGGGGTTTCGCTGTGGACTTTTAACAATGCTCTTCTGCAGCACCTTTCATCCGTGGATCTCGCCGCACTTTAAAGATTTTGACTGATCTCTCACCACACTGCTCCTGTGAGAAGTGTATTATTATCACCAATTAATTAACAGGGAAACTGAGGCACAGCAAAAGGAAGTGATTTGTTTGGGCCCTTACAGCACACCAGTGGAAGATCTGGGATTAGATTTGAGCTCTCTTGATGGGTTAAGTGTCCCTACTCATTTTGTCCTGCCCTGTTACTATTTGCCTTGTCAGTTGGAGTCGCCCCCAGAGTCCTGAGTTGTCAGGAGCCCTGGCAGATGCGAGAGGTGCGCTGAGCCAGGCAGTGATCACAGCAAGACAAGCAGCAACCCTGCCTGCTCATCCAGAGCAGTTCTGAGCATGTACAGATAAATCTCACCAGCCCAAACGAGACCTCATAGCTCAAACAGCCCTACTCCTAACCTACCAGTCATCATTTGAAAAGGTATACAGCAAAGCAAGAGAAAAATTCCTCCTTCCTCCCTGGTTACTCTAGCACTCCACAGTGCAACTACTGTGCTAGAGAAGTATATGACTTCCCCTGAAATCAAGAAAAGACAGTTCTGAGGCCCAGACTGGAAACTTTAGTTGTACTGGAAGCGCTTGGCATTCACTGTGCACCTCTACAGAACTACTTTCTCAACCCACAGTCACACCTGTTTTATAAAGAGCTATTTATGCACATACATACGCATGCATATACATGTGTGTGTATATATATATATGCATATTGTTTCAAGCAGTTGTGACTGGCAGGAGTACAACAGATGCAGAAATAAATGTTTATGTGCCTCTCCAGAGAACAGTGAGGAGCAGCCCTGAGAACAGAGCATTACTACTGTCACCCAAGCAAGGTCTTCCACTTAACACCCTGACATGATTACTCAAATATCAGCATTGTAAACTGGGAAGATCAGCATGTTGAAGCCCACACATGCCCCTTCCCTGCTGAGAAAGCCTTGCCAGGAGCCAGCAGTCCTCTAGACACATTAAAACATATTACCTCATGCTTGGTGCCCCACTTGCACAAAAACGATCCTTTCTAGCTCAGATCCAACCAGTTCAGAGAGTTTTCTCTGATTGCACTTGAACACATAGATGTGCCTGTTCATGGGAAAAAGGGAGTGGAAGGAACATCCCCTCAATTTACCTTTATCCCATTGTTCTCCTCATAGCATGTGAGGGATATAACTATATTTAGGCTGACAAGAGCAGGCAGTGGAACTTATACCGCTCTCACAATGTGGGGGTTGATACGACGTGACGGTGTCCTTTTGAAGACATCCCAGTGTAGAGGTTGGGCAGCTCTAGCAAAAGAGCTCTGGAGAAACTGGATCTAAGCTGAGGGAAGGCAGGGGGTTAGGGTGGGGGCACTCTCTGACTGAAGTGGGTTGCCAGGTAGGGTATTAGGGAGATGGTTACACAGGCTTAATAGAGCATCTAACATAGATTCAGAGGACCAAAACCAGGACTCGACTCTGTTTCATTACAGGAGCGAAGCAGATGCCTCCAGAAGGGAATTCAGGATTCCTGAGGTAATTGCATAAATGTTTTGTAACTCACTAATACCAAGCACAACCTAAAAGGTCATGTTTGAAAGATACTTCTCTTTTTGCTTTACATCCTTAAGAGAAGCCAAACTCAAAGAGGCCTTGACCCTATTCCAGGGAACAAGAAGTCTCTTCTCTCCCACACAGGGCTGCTTCTGAGGTAAGGCACGTCCAGTTTCCTCACAGAGCATGGGAAATGATGCCCGTTGACACTGGAGACTGCTAAGACACTCTGGCTGCACCAGCAAACTGTTGCACCCTGCCTATTGGTGAGGCTCAGTATTTGCTAAACAGGACGCGTAGTCCCCACACTGATCATAATTAATGGAGATGCTATGGGATTTTTTTCAGTGGCAGATGCCTGTTCTTTTGGAACAAGAGGACCTGAGTTATATCACTGGTGCTGCAATGAAGATAGAAGTCACCATGATGTACAGTGTAGAGACAACCAAAAATTATTCCTATGACCATGGGTTCATTGAATTACTTAATGCCCTCACACAGAACTCTGGAGTTTAATAACACTAATGGGGTACTTTGAGATCCATATACAGAAGAACTGAAGGAGGAAAATGATCATTATGTTCTCCCACTGTCATCCGCAGGTTTCAAAATATATTACAGTCCTTCACTAATTGTCACAATGCCCCACTAAGTCAATATTATTATAATCATTTCATAAGTGCTGAGAGACTGATTCTGATCTCACTCACGTGGGTTCAGTCACGACACCATATCCCCGTTAGAGCACTGAATCTTGCGTTTCAGAGCTATAGGAACATTGTGGGTTGGAAACTTCTACTACTGAAAATAAACAAGCTTTGAGCACAAAGGACTGGATTAGAGGACTGTAATGTTGCCTCATGTACATGGCAAGTCTGGCCCACCAGCTCCATTGCCTTCACGATGTTTTACAGCACAGGTCCTCTCTCACAGGAGACATTTGGCAATTCTAGGCATGGTTCTGGGGTTCTTTCAGATAAGGACTTGGAAGCTGACCCGTGTAAGGAACCGAAGGAAGAAATGCCTCAAACATTCATCCACACAGAAAACCTCAAGGACGAGCTGTGGCCTTTGGATTAGTCTAAGGAATGTCACCCAAAGAAGTGGGAGTCTATTGAAGGATGCACCCCCCACTCCTTTGCAGTTGCATTGTCAAACTTCTTAGATAAGCTTCAAAGGATGACTGGCTTCATCATGTAGCCATTTGTGACTCTATTGTGTGAGCCAGACACCATGCTTGCCTTGCCTAATGACTTGCTAATGACTAATGGCACCGCCACTGAAGTGGTAACAAGAACTGATAAGAGATGATCATTTCTGGGATGACTGATAAGATCTCTGGGAACAGAGGAAAAACCAAAGCTGGGCAACGACCACCGACTCAACTGGAACCCATGTTCCACATTTTTCCTCGTCTCTCATGGAAAAGAGTTTGTGGAATACCTGCCTCTCCTCGTCTAGTATGCTAATCAGCTAATAAGATGAACTTAAAAGGGCAACAGAAACTTTGCTCTGTGTGCACCCACCACCCAGGATTACGGGACCTGAGACAACACTGAATCCAGGGGTGGTGATCCAGATTTAACTCTCTTCCTCTCCTTTCTTTTTCTTTCCTTTTCTTTATTTTCTTTCTTATAGATCTATAAGAGACCACATTGCTTATTATCCTTTTCCAAGTTTAAATTGTTTTCTACCAAGTAAAACATTTTAACAGGTCTTTTGGTGTCGTTTCACCTTAATTTAACCCGAGGGGATCACAGAACCATTGCGATTCTCTGGACTTCCAGTCCAACCCGGGAGTTCACACCTTAAGGCAGAGCTCCCCATTTACATCACTGTGAATGACAACAAAATCCGAACAAGTTGTTCGAGATCACACAGTGAAACTGCTCAGAGTCCTCACCTTTAACCAGCAAATAACCATTCCCTCTCTTCGGTTTTGGACTGCTGACAGTGCATTAGGTAATATGGTACATAGCTGAAGGCAGGGATAGGGAGTTAAGAATTCAATTTCTGAGAGTTACAAGAGGTCCCTTGTCAAAATACTCACCTTGGTGGGTGACCTCAGTATTCATCTCCATAAAATGGGGAGAAGAAAACAATCCTGCTTTATACGTTGCTTTGAGATTCACAGATTAAACACATTTTCTAGCTCTGATTCTTTGTTAAAAAATTCATAACATCATTTTCCCTCCTGTGCCCCATTCCGCTCACTAAAATTCAGGGTCTTGTGGGTTATTCCAGAGGAATCAGGGGTTGGGAAGAATTCTTTTGTATCTTGTTTATTTGCAAAGTATGCATGGAGTCATATTTTCTTCCATGCAGGAGAAATGAAACAAGCCAAAGACACTTTCTTTGCTTACAGCATCAAACTCTCTAAGCTTTTCCTTAGGGTCAGGCTACCAGCTGCTTAAACAGGCTGTGCTTCAACTCTCTTCTTTCTCCATGTTTGTGTTGAAGCTTCATCCTCTCTTTCTTTCACATGCATACGCACCCTCCCTATTTTTTCAGGGCCCATTGAAGTTGTCTCTCCTGAGTGGCTAAAGTGCTTGTATGGCCTTTGGCTTGGATAGCAGACTGTTATCTTTTCATAGGAGAGTTTAACCATTTATCTAGAATGAAAAATGAAATTTAACGTAAGCCCTAACAGCAGTGGCCAAAGCTACATGCTACTCTGCTTCTGAGAGCGTATACCAAATAACATGAACTCTGCACTTGAATTGCGGTGAACATTTTTAGGAGAATTTCTTCACAGCAGTTCAAATGTTTCTCTCCATGGCTCTGGCAGAGGCCCAGGGAATTTCTCTGAGGTGCTCTGTACTGAGGCTCCTCTATTAGCTTGCAGGGCATGCTTTTCCTTCCAACAACACAACTAGAGAGTCAGTCATGGGAGAAAGGAGGATGCAGAAAAGAGGTTGAGTTTGGAGTTGTTTAGATTTCTTTAATGCAAGGTGACTGAGAGTGCAGCAGAAGCTGAGAGGGGCAAGATCCGAGAATCTCAGAGGCAAGAGGAAGAAAATTATATTGAGTCTCCATTACGACTTACTGTGACTTGACTCTACAGCTAAGATTGTGAACTCTAGAGGGAGCACCATGGGAGAAAAGGGGAGGAAGGGAAAGCAGAGAAAAGCTAATAGAAGCAGGAAGATACATTTGGGAAAAGTGGGAGAGGCATTGGGAGAAGAGGATAGGTGAAAGCGACATGAAGGAAACAGAACCTGAAGGGTGAGACAAAAACAAACAAACAAACAAAAGTAGGAAGTGAAAGAAAATAGTTTGACCAAACAGGGAGCAAATAAGCCAATCAAGAGAAAAGGGAATAGAAAAAGAAGTAAGCAGGCTTTTACCCTAACAGGTAAGAATTTAGGATGCTGCTTCTTACATGGAAAAAAAAAAAAAAAAAAAAAAGTAGCACCTTGTTTAGAAATGGGTTTGAACTTAGTTTTGGATTAGGACAATCAAGCCCCTCAGAGCTAGCTGCCAATTTTGGAGACACTGGCTGCACTGGCCCCTCCTGCAGCACAATAAAGAATTGCAGTGTCCAAGAGCACCATCAAGTGGTGACGGGAAGACGATATTAAAGCAGCCAAACGGCTCTCTTTTGGCGCAGTAAGTTCGCATAACGGAAAACTACACAGAACAATTTATTTCTGTGTAGCATCCTTCACACCGAGAGTCCTGAATCTCATTACAGAGGAGAGTAAAAGAACAGATAAAGGTCTACACAGCCAGCTATGGGGTTGCATGCACAGCACACAGATGGGGCTTCTGATTGCAGGTAAAATGATGGGGGAAACAAGGTAGGAAAGAGAAGAAACAGGAGCAGTGATGGAGCAGGGAAACAGTGGTAGTAGAGAATGGAGAGGGAAGGAGCAAACAGGAGAAGGTGCCTGGGGTCAAGTGTGACAGCAAGGAGGAAGGGTGGGAAGGAGCAGCAATTGTGTGTGGGGGGGGTGTCATTGATTGAAACCGATACAATCACACATGTGTCAGAGGTCTTCCAGAGGGCTCGGGAAAATCAGAAAAGCAACTCAGATCTGGGCACCTCACTGGGGAATTGCCTCTCCTCAACACTAATCAACCTCCCCTCGAATTGCAGTATTCCTGATGGCTGGTGCTATGCCCAGCATGGCTTTGGAAAGAATCAGGGATAATTGTGAATAGGTCAGAGTGTGATGAGTCAATGATGATGGATTTTAACAAAGGAGTGGATGTGGCAAAAGTAGCTTGTGTGTGTGTGCCTGGAATGCTGGAGCATGAACCTGTCAGAGAAGATATTGATAAGGAAATCACAACTAATGTAAATGTGAGATCTCAGTAAATGGTGGCACTAGAAGCAGCATATTGACACAATTGTCCCTCACACTTATCTGCCAGTTTTCACTCACAGAGCTCAAAACATTTTAAAAAGGCAGATCAACATCACCTTCTTTATTTCACACCTTGAAAAGCAAACATGGCGAAGCAAGTCATTTGCCCAAGAAGCACGACCAAAAGCGTAACGTCAATGCCTTGGGTTCTGTGATGAGTACTCTGCAAAACAGACCATGCTGTCTCCGCACAAGAAGGAAGAGCATTTCACCCGGGCACAGACAGTTCTTCTTGTGTGAAGCCTGCAGAGGTAGGAAGTTACAGTGGAGCTGAGATTTGGTGGAGTCCAGGCAGAAAAACAAGAGAGATGAAAGGGTAAGCTGAAGGAGATGTGAGAGATGAGTGTGGCTCACACAGCAGTGACAACATCAGCCTTACAGCTAGCACTGGCAGGGGAAAATGGAGCAGTGCTAATGACAGAACTTGTCTGAAAGGCAGAGAGAAGAGGAAAGAGGGCTCAAACAGCAGTGAAGGAGCAGCAGCTGGTGAGGCACAATTCACACCAGGAGGTAAAAGAGAGAGAGAACACCTGAGGAAGACTGCCTTGATCAATAGCACTGAGAACCATGGGGAGGTCACAGAAAATAAGGGGGGAAAAAGGGAGGGTTTCATCTTACAAGGGGAAAAAAGAAATGGACAGCCTGTTACTGAAGCACCAGTATGATCATTACAGGAGACTGATTTCTACTGGGCAAGACCTATCTCGTATCAGCACCAAGCACAGCTGCCTCAGTCAGGTATGAGCTTTGAGAAAGATTCTGGCACCTTGCCTTAACTTTACAGGCACCTTAAATTCACTGTGGGTTTTGTGTTGGAGTTTGTTGTTTTAGTTTGTGTTTTTTTCTTTTTTAAACTTTTTTCTTCAGATGGCTCCCATTTAGATATGTCTCTTCCTAGACCCTGCCTTTGGGCCTATCCCTTACTTTGGCAAGGAAGAATCAAAGCCCTGGGGGAGTTTTGCCGTCTCTGACACAGAGGAGTTCTGCCGTGGTGACCTATGGGATGATGCTTCTCTGAAGCACTGTGGGACACAGAGGACTTTTTGCTAGTCTCATTAACCAGAACGCCTTTGTAGCTTCCAGCTGCCTTGGAGCAGTGCTGAGGTCAGAAAGGGGAACAAATAGAGATTTCCAGCATGGCAGCACATGGCAGCAAAGGAAGGGAAGAAAGACTTTCTCCACTGGGCTTCAGAGCCTGTTTAAAATGCAATAATTAATGAGTCAAATACTTCCTCAAATCAGACTCCAGAGTCTCAACTTCCTATCAGACAATTTTCTACCTCTTCCCATCATGTCTATTCCACACAGTACCAGTAAATCTCCTTTCCCTCCTCTTCTGTTGGGGTGATTAATAATTAATTAGTATCAAAAGGAGAAGGCTAAGGAGGCTGGCTTCCAGTTTTGCAACCAAAAGACCCAAAACAACACTAATTATAATCCTAGTCACTTTTCATCCTGCTAGGCAAAGTCTGGGTTTATGCCAAAAGGTTGTGCATTTGCTCCTGACTGTATCTAAAGCTAATGGGATGGAAAGAGGTGAGGAAATGCAGCACATTCTCATGAGCATTAGAGGGAGCTCATATGAGGCAAGGCAGAAATGAAGAGGTCTCAGCTTTTGGAAACCCCTTTTGAGAGCTCATTGGAGGAACCATAGCAGAACTGACTGCTTCTGACTTCTGCTAATACCCCATGTTGAATATTAATAATAAACATAATAAAATATGTATATAGTGTAATAGGAATAAAAACGTGCATGTAGCACCACAGATTTATAATACGACTTTACATATACATTCAGGCAGCTGAGTAGCTGTGGTGAACATGGAGCCTGCTGCAAGGAATAAAAACGAGCTCCCTGCTCTAGATACTTATTCATGCTTATGCCAGACTTTTCCCACATCTGCTGCATAGCTTTCAGATCCCTTTGCTTTCCAGTTCCCAGGGTGGTTACACTGTCTGTACAAACTTAATAGCTTCATCTGTATAGCCCTAGCACCTGGAAGTATTTAAAGCTGAGGAGAAGTGAGGGGGTAAGGAGTAGGGTTGCTAGTGTTCAGTGACCTTATCCCACGATCAACCAGCCAATGAATTGTAACAGCGTAAGTCTCTCCAGCGGGTGACCTACCTTCACTCCTGCCCTATAGCTGGGTATATTCTAACCTTTTCACCACTGTGGATCTCCACAGAGCAGTTCCTGACAGCTAGGGATTCCCCACAGATGTTTCCCCACACATAACTTTGGCCACAACAACCCCCAGCAGCGCTACAGGCTTGGGGAGGATTGGCTGGAGAGCTGCCAGTCAGAGAGGGACCTGGGGGTGTTGATTGACAGCCGGCTGAACATGAGCCAGCAGTGTGCCCAGGTGGCCAAGAAGGCCAATGGCACCCTGGTTTGTATCAGCAATAGGGTGGCCAGCAGGGACAGGGAAGGGATCTTACCCCTGGACTTGGCACTGGTGAGGCCACACCTCGATGACTGGGTTCAGTTTTGGGCCCCTCACTCCAAAAAGGCCATTGAATGACTCGAGTGTGTCCAGAGAAGGGCAACGAAGCTGGTGCAGGGTCTGGAGCACAGGTCTGATGGGGAACGGCTGAGGGAACTGGGGGGGTTTAGTGTGGAGAAGAGGAGGCTGAGGGGAGACCTCATCGCCCTCTACAACTCCCTGAAAGGAGGGTGCAGAGAGGGGAGATGAGTCTCTTGAACCAAGTAATGAGCGATAAGACAAGAGGTAATGGCCTCAAGTTGCGCCAGGGAAGGTTTAGACTAGATATTAGGAAGTATTTCTTTCCAGAAGGGGTTGTTGGGCATTGGAATGGGCTGCCCAGGGAGGTGATGGAGTCCCCATCCCTGGAGGTGTTTAAGAGTCGGGTCGACATAGCACTTAGGGATATGGTGTAGTTGGGAACTGTCAGTGCTGGGTTAACGGCTGGACTAGATGATCTTCAAGGTCCTTTCCAACTGAGATGATTCTGTGATTCTGTGAAATGGGAATATATCCTGTTCTAAGCCCTAAACAGTCACTGATAGGAATCAACACTGAAGGAGCCTGAATAGAAAAGTCTGAAGAGAGCCCAGAGTTTGTAAAGTCAAGATGCTGCGGTAGACACCTTCTCCTGTGGTCTCCAGTAGGGACTTACATGAGGTTTTTGGCTGTTGTGCCAGAAACCCTACAGCTTTTTCTAGCTGTATCATTTGGTCTAACAAAAGAATTTGCCTCTTCCTACAAACTACCTTTCTTACTTTACATAGCATCCTTCCTTCTCTTTCAATTTCAGTACCTTTCTGACACTTTTTTTCCCACATCCTTCATGTTTCACCCATTCTTTTCCCTCCCTCCACCAACTTACATTGCCTAGACTGAAGACAACTGTCTATTTTGTGTGGCTTAGAAGTAATGATGTTTCCAATTAGGATAGGTTAGCTTTGAAGAGGACTCATTTTTTGTTCTTATATGACTGTCTGCCCTTAGACACTGCAATAACATCTACCACACTGAGTTCCTCCATAGTGTGGGTAGGACTGGACTTGGGCCTCTCTCTGTCACGACAGTTCCTCCATGAGGAAAATATGGATTTTGAGTACTGCTGGAAGAGAACAAGAGGACAACCAGAATGCTTTCCACAATGCCTCTCTTACCCAGACACTTCCTAACTCTTCTTACTTACTGCAGCAGTCTCCTGGGTTTCTTGCAATGCAAGCTCTTTGCACACTGCTTTTGTTATCCGTACCTTTCCCACTAAAGGCAGAGGGAACTAGAGGGATTCTGGAGTTAAATCAGACACTGTACATAAAACAAGAAAAAGACATACAGTCATATTTAATTGATGGAAAGGAAAAGATTCGTGGTTCAGAAATGCTGTGAGCTCAGCAATTTCCATCTCTTTAGAGGAAGGTCTCACTAGAAGAGAGGTGCAGTCCCAGTGAGTAAGTTTGATAATACTGGATGAGAGCAGCTGTGGGTACTACCACAAGCCTGATGGATGCAGCAGGACAAGTCACTTTGCTCTTCACTTTCTATCTGTTTTTCTCTTATCTCACGATTTCTTGAAGCAGAAATGGCCTCGAGATGTATAAATGAGAACTGTTAGGCAAAACCTGCAGAGTAGTAGTAAAAGTAATGATTATGGTAATAACATAATGAAGGCAAACTACCTTAACATGTGTTTACAAATAACAACACTATCCTTTAAGGTACTTGAGACATTCCCTGCCCTGTAGGGTGAACCTGTTCATCTGATAGGCTGTCTCCAGGGGTCTGACCTGAACCACTGAGCAGCCTCAGCTTGGAATTAGGCCCCTTCTGGGATTTAAAGCTCTAGAAATTATTTAAAGTGCTTGCAAGCAAATCCATTGTGCCTATCAAACAGTTCCCCAGAGACAGTAGGAACAGGGGAAAAATTCTTCCTGTGAAGACTCTGACAGTGATCTTGAGAAAGCACCACAGGAAGCAAACAAGTCTTCACCTAAACACAGCTAGAGTTTTCTACCTCCATTTTCCACTCTGATCTTCAGCACCTTTGCTTGCTACCTCTCCAAAGAGCTGTCAGCAGAGGTAGCACACAAGGGAAACATGGTTTTTTAACTCAGTCTGTCCACAGGCTTGGCCAAGTCAGCACTCTTAGTTCTCAATAACTCTTAGGTGATTTATGCCAGAGGAATATGGTACCATCCTCCAAAGCATTTAAGTAACCAAACCTTAACATGGCAGCTGCCCAAATACAAGATTAAGACTGCACACAGGGTCTTCTGCTGTATCCAGTAAGTCAAAGAAAGAGGATCCTGCTGTGAAGTGCCCTCCATCAGAGGTTACTGCCTAGTCCACTCTGCCAGCTTTGGGACTTGCTATTTTAACTTTTCAAGTCAGACTAGCTCATTTAGACTGAAACAGAGGGGAGCAATGAGACAAGCAGCTCAACTAGCAGGTCTTTGAGGGATGGCATCACCAGCACTATGGGGGAAGTGATCAGCAACAGCAGTATCTTCCACTGACACAGCTGTTTGCAGAATCATCCATTGCTCTGTGCCCTCAGCCCAGCCACCAAATAAAACATGTGTTCCCTGAAGCAAGTGTCACAGCAATAACTTGATCACTTCACATTGAGCGAGCCTGTTAGCATGAGTCATTTAAACTATTTTTTTTAACTTGGTTTAGCTATCTCTGGGTTGACTCGGTGCAAGTCTCTCCTCTTGTGTAGACACTTAGCCTTCTAATGGGAAGGTCACCCCAAGAGCACATGAAAAAGCAGTTTCCACAAAAGAGGGGAAAGAACCAGTTTATCCAACCGGCCTGCAAATCATTTGCACTCAACTGGTACAAGTTTCTTGTGTAAACCAGGTGATAGAAAAACAACCCTTGTCCTTAATTAGCAAAGATGAATTCAAACTGCAAGAGCAGGTGAGTTTGGCATCTAAGCTGGTAAGATCAGAGAAGTTCGATAGAAAATCCATGCACACAACATATACCCAGCGGGATACACACAGAGAGCCCTCAGAACACAAGATGGAAGAATTTCCATCATCAAAGCAGAAC
Source organism: Strix aluco (assembly GCF_031877795.1). Taxonomy (NCBI): domain Eukaryota; kingdom Metazoa; phylum Chordata; class Aves; order Strigiformes; family Strigidae; genus Strix; species Strix aluco. Next base: position 4,412,446 of record NC_133932.1, read on the forward strand.
ATCACAGGCAGCTGCGGGCAGCCTGAGGGCAGGACACAGTTGCTAAGCAACTCTTCCCTGGGTTGGATGTCGCATACACTCCCAGCCCCAACAACACCAGGCGCAGAGGGGATGTTTTGCACTGGGGTTTCAAGAGGAAGGCAGCTAATGAGGGGGTTGTTTTCCCATGCTCTCCCCTAGCACCTTCTGTGCTTCACTCCAAGCAACTCCAAGGACTCTGTAACCAGCTGTCCCCTTCCAAAAAGATTTCCATGGTTGGAAGTGGCATTTGACTGGACCATTTGTTCATGACATAAATATCGACATAAGCCGAAGGGGATGTGTGACATTCCCACTGGTGCAGACAGTGAAGTTTTTTAGACTGGTAGTGTTTTACATGTGTGCCTAACAACAAGAAGTTCAGAAATAAATAGGTAAACGACTGAGTAGAGGGCATGGTTAGAGATAGCCAGAAAAGATAGTTCCCCTTCCTACCCACTCCCCAAAAGAAATGTAAGCTTTAGTTTTTCTATTTTTGTAATAAATCTTCCTTAATTAAGATGAAACAGAGTAAAACCATGAAAGGTTCACTATTTTGAAGAAAGCAGAAATATTTTAGTAGCTTCTCTCCCAAATATTTGGCTCCTGGGGCTATCCAGCTGCCCAAGAAGCTAAGAAGAGCTGGGTAACATGCAGAGAAGAGTTCTCAGAGAGCAGAGAAGTTTGAAGAGCTGGTGACCTCACAAAGCAGACAGCTCAGAAAAAAATATACCTACAAAGACTTGAGAGTCTCAGTTCAACTGAGCCTGGAAAGCCAGAAGTACCCAGCTCAGTAGAAGTCCCCTAGTGAAAGAAAAAGTTATTAGGGACAGAGACAACATACAATGCACTGAGCCATACTGACCAGGCAGCACATCTGTGCCTTCTTTCTGCTGCAAGCTTCAGCAAAGTTCATACCCCCGTGTAGAATATCTCAGTTCCAGTGATCCACTGCTTCCTGAATGGATGAGAACTTCCTTATGAAGATTTTCAAACAGGTCTTGCCACACACTTAAGTTTTTAGTGTTCTCCAGCCTAAGTCATGGAAAGTTTCCCCTGGTTACAACATTATCTTTGGGCTAAACCAGCACATCGAGGTACTTAAAAATGTCTTCTAGCTTTGGGGAGCAACTAAGACTCAAGCGACCAAATTTCTGACAGCAGTACCTTTATTCTTTTAGGGAGAGGGAAAAGAGCTGACTGCCCATGCAAGTTGCAAATATTAACATTCATTCCCTCTGCCCTGGCAGAACTGAGCTGTCTTGTCTGAAACATATTTATATTTCCATAGATCAAGTTTTATCTAGTGCTCTGTAACCACTATAAATTCTTTCACACCATCCCTAACCTACTTTTGCTAGAACGTTTCTCTGTAATTATTCATTGGTGCTCACAAGTCCGTTGTGCCAGACATGGGATAAGCACACACTGAGACACACCCCTGGGCCATTAAAGACAGAGATACAAGTATTTGGTATTATTAATTCATTCTATAGATGAGCAGCTGAGCTTCTGGGATCCTTAATCAGGTGCTCAAGGTCTTTTGGGATGCTCATGGAAGAGCTAGACACATTCCCAACATTGCCTGAATGACAGAGCAGCATTTTTTGTCCACGCAGGTTAGATGATTCTTCCTAAATTGGTTTTCTGTGAAGCTCCAGACATGTCATTAATGAGCTGTTATTCATTAGAAAGTTATTTGGCCTTTTGTTTCATATTCCAGGGAGCCAAAGAGAAAGTCAGGAACTACTGTAGACACCAGAACCAAGGGAAGGGAAAATCCTCTCACATCCCCCCTTTTGTTGGGTCTTGAGGAAGACAATAAATCTCAGCAAGTCTTTCCTTCAACAGTCCCTTGCAGTTGCACATCGGGGTGTTTATGTGAGCCTGGGCCTCTGACTTTCCCAGCTGGGAGGGCTTTTGCCAAGCCCCACCTTTGTGACAAGGGACCTATAGCTTTACCCAGTTCCAGTAGTTTTGGACTTTCACTGCAAAGATTTATTCTGTCCCTTTGGGACAAAATAGCAACATATCTGGACAGCAGGCACACAGCTTGCAGATAAACAAATATAACTTCAGCCTTTCAGCTGAACCTTTTTTCCCCTCCTTTTTTACACAGAAGACTGGAAAGGGAAGAGAGAAAGTGAACAGAAATGTCCAGAGAGGAACATGTGTTGGGGGAGGAGAGGTGAAAGGAAGTGAATTGAAATGATGGATAGAATTTCTGTGTAATAGTGCATTATTTATAAAGACAAGTTCAACTGAAAAACATTCCTGTCCAGGCAGGGAGAAAGAGAGGAGATAACTCTTTTTAGTTCACTATGTTCATTAATGCTGTCATCCCAATCCGAGTGCCAGATGCACCGTCTGCAAACCAACCAAGGATTGTGGCCACAGCCAGTCGTGCTTTGCATTTTCAGAAGTCCCACATGCACATTCAAAAATCCCCATATGAGATCAGCCTCCAGAGCACAGTGCTTGTTACATCAGCCTGCTCTATAGAAGCACAGTAAAAGCAACATTGAAGTATTAGGGAAGACAGACTTTGTGATCACTTCAGTGATCTTCCAGTGCTACTCTTCCAGGAGTGGAAAAGATCAGGAAAGTTGTTGCATAACACTGGGGATTTTCCAAAGAGCCAAGCCCTAAGTTCTTCGTATCTTGGGCAGAATTAGGAGGATTCCCCAAAGCTATTGCCAGGCCAGGAAAAGAATGGCTCCCTTGAAGCCACATGAGCTGTCAGTTGAGAAAAGCTTTCACTCTACTTTCCAATATTCCTCTCTAAATTCACTTGAGCTAATACAGAATGTGAAGCTATGCAGTATTTTGCCACAATCCACATGTGTTATGTCTGCCCTTTTTCTTCCCAATTTACACTCTTCTAATACAAAAAGCACTGACATTAGTCTGGCCATGAGGTTTCTCTGTATACTTGTTATCGCTTGCTGTTCCGTTATCTGAGCTTTTTGGTGATTTTCCAAATATTCTACCTATTATTTTGCTGAAGACAGAAATTATGTTGAAAAGATTGTTACTTACAGGATCACTTCTTTTCTGAAGGTCACTCCCTTTTCTTAAAGCTTTCAGTATCTCCTTAGATCTCCCTGCTTTTTCAGAAATAATTGCCAGTCTTACAGCAAAGTTAACAAGTATCCTAGCACACACACATGTGAAGCTGTTTGCCTGTGTGTAAGGCAGCTGGTCAGTCCCTCCAATCCTGAGAGGACTTGTTGATAAGCTCCACTCTCTGCCACAGCACCCTTCCATCTTTTTTTCCATTTCAGCCAAAACCATTCTGCTACTGCTCCTGCCTACTTCCCCCTCTCAAATCTCTTAGGGTCTCTGATTCCTGCAAAAATGAATCACCTGGTCACTTGCCAGCTCTGTTCTGAGCCTTTTATAGAGGCTTCTTGATGATCCCAGCTGTGTCTGACTAGGGTTGGATGGGTTCTGAAGGGCCAAAGCATTCCGGTAGAGTATCTCACCCAGAAGAGCTGACCTACAACACATCTCTTGCAAGCCCCCCCTTACCTGCTCTTTAACAGCTATTTCACAGTTTGCCCTTTTCATTTTCAAACTGCTTTTTTGGTTTGTTTTTTAATCTTGTTCAAGATGCTTTGGGGGGAGGGAGAGCCAAATTCACAATCTCAGCCATTTTTCAGCCATCATTAATTTCTTTCCCATCCTCATTTAGTAGTACACCTACTTTTTCCCTACTGTTACTTTTTCCTCTGATCTGTTTGTAAAAGCCTTTCTTATTCTACTTTAACCCATTAATTTCATTCTGTTTCTCATCTGTCAAGCCATACCTAATCCCTCTGATGGCATGTTTTATCAGCTAGGAATTCATCTCGTTTCTTTCTATTATGCAGTATTATCTCAGCTGCCTCACTGAAATCGAAGCATAACAGACCTCCTGCACTCACTTTTATCATCTAAGGCTCTGATTCAGCAAGGTACTGCCACCAGGCTCACCTGAATTGTCTCACTGAGGTCAGGCCCTGAAAGTTAGACAGATAGTCTTAAGACCCTTGTTCAGCAAGGGGAGGTAAAAGCTCACTTGCTGCCTCTGTGGAAAAAAAAAAAAAAAAAAAATATATATATATATATATATATGGAGGCGACAAAGACAGAGGAAAATGTTCCAAAGGGGAGTTTCCTCTATATTCCTAATCAAGAGACGGAGTGCCTGTCCCCTGCTCCATCCCCCTGCTAACAGAGGAAATAAGTGAATCTGCCCAGAAGCCCTGCTGATCCTTTAAGGTCTGTTTGGATCTCAGAGAAACGGTATAAACTACAGAGGACCAGCACAAGGGCTACTTGCAGTGTCAGCTCCATTCTTCTGACATTTCCCCTTGGGACTGCTACTCCCCAAACCCAACAAATACTCTGTGGCTCAAATGGGGCGCTCTCTCAGGAGGTGCTAATCCACAAGATGCTCTCCACGGGTGGTAGGGAGGGAGGGGGTTGGAGAGGGGTGCATATGTCTTAAGCAGTCAATGATATTGAAAAATAGCCCTGCAGGAGGATTAATTATGTGATCTGGAGCAAAGAAAATTGAGCAAAAATAGTGTTTGAAAATCTCCGCCACTCTCCTGTCCTCCCCCCGCCTCACTTTCTCATTTGGAAACTCTCTCAGATGCCTTGCTCTCTCTGGATGTTTTGATAAGGCCTTTTCTTGTTTCTTTCCTGCCCCAAGCAAGTGTGATTTGATTTGGCTTCTCTTTCCTCCCCTCCCTGGTTTGAGGTGTGCACTGGTGGCTATCTGTTCAATTCCATCTCCCTGCTTGTTCATTTTCTATACAATTCCTTTACACACCCTCCCTTCAGCCAAATGGATTTTTTTAATCTACCTTGTATTTTAAGTTGTCTTGATATTGTTAGCCTTTGGGCTTACGAGACTGTGTTTTTAATACTTTCCCATCCTCTCTATGCCCCATCTCCAGCTCATACTAGAGGACAGCTTTGCATTCCTTTCTATCAACTCCATAATTGGTTTGCAGAAAGTTTTAGCATCCTTATTAGAGATATGTCAGAACCAATACCATGGGCCTGATTCCCCAGCAATAGAAAGTGAAGAAGTACCAAGGCAATAAGAATCATTTGTCACCTGCAAGGGCAGATTGAGGCCACCGCATCCAAAACTCTGTTTAAAATTATGGGGTTGGCCTCCCCTCTACGATGAACTGAACTGAAAGTCCAGACAGCAGAAATGCTCACAGGTCCATGCTTGGATATTCAAGTTCTGGTTTGGGATGGGCAACATTAAGTAGATTGGGATGTTCATTTGGATATAGCAATAGCTCCTGAAAAGTGGACTCTTGGGTTATGCGGATAGTGTTTGCCTGACCAAGTGAATTTCAACCCCTACTTTCAGCCCACCACAGAAGCTGTCCCTTCCCAACCTTTCTTACATCCAGCTGACCACCACCTCAAAAACCTATCACTTACAGTATATTTATTTTTTAAATCTCTTGCAGAAGAAAATTGCTGGATGCTCAATGTATGAGTGTTGCTGATGAAATATTTCATTGCCAGCAGTGCTTTTTCCCCAATAAATGGTTCAGTAATAATAATAAAGAAACCCCTCATGCTTTGATTCTAAAATACCTGAAAGCTTTTCCATTAATTCCTAACGGTTTGATCTGGATGTTCTCAGTTTTGAACTTTTTTTTTTTTTACAGTGTGTATGTGAGCACTATATAAAATATCTCCTTATTTATTTTTGCCACACCTCAGTATGGAAAGCTCATTGTTTGTTGCAGGTGCAATTGTTATATTAATGTCACAATGACCTGTTTCTTTGCCTCATTTAACTCCAGCGTACTCCAGTTGGGGTAAACCAGAGAACATAATGTCATTGTCCCCAAAATAACAGTTTAGTTTCTCCATAAATCCAAACTAAACTCATTGTGTGGGTATGTCTAAAGACATTTACTTTGACCATCAACTGGGGAAACATAAGTTGGGACCTGTCAGTGAAGCTGAGCACCTTTCATTTTGGTGCTTTCACACAGAAATGAGAAGAGTCCAGCTTCCACCTCCACAGCTATTTTTGGCCCTCAAGGTGCTAATGAAAATAAAAGCTCTATGTGCCTTACTCTAGGTGAGCCAGTCTCACTGTGTGATCCCCAGAGAGCAGTCAGATGGAGGAATACCTCTAGTCATTTTTTTCCTCCATTTTTTTTCCTTTCTTTTTTCCAAAAATATGACAAAATAAAAAACGACTGACTTGCCAAACATTCACAAAGTCTCCTAATGCTTTGACCCACTGATTTTTTTGTTTGGTATGGAGACCATTCTGAATGTGTAGCAATGCTTGGATCTTTAATTCCTCAATAATTCAAAGTCCAAGCTCTCTGGACATGGGAACTGACCCCATAACACGTATCCTATTAGAAGAGGTCAGGTTAAGTTTTGACATGTCTCTCTAGCCATGATCATTGCAGGATCTCAAAACATTTTCAAAACATTTGCTGATGAATCCTCATAGTGCCCATAGTGAAGCTGATCAGCATTATGTGATACATCCAATCAATGAAAAAAGCAGCAGCGATTTGACCAGGCTCACACAGTCAGTTGGTGGCACAGGTGGAAAGATAGCCAAGCAAGTATCCTGAGACCTACCTACTCCCAGGTCAGTCTGCATGGGAAGGGCTAAGCTGGGTGGTTTGTCCCATTCTGCTTGTTTCAGGAGGTTTGAGAGAGCCCCAGCTCACTGCTTCAAAGGAGATGACAATTTTTTTTTTTCCCTGCATCAGCTGGAACCACACTGATCCTCTGTTCATCACACTGTAAATATGAGATCATGTTTACAGGATCACTTAAAAAATAAAACTTGGTTTTAATGAGTCTCTCTAAAAAACATAAACTCTTCTTTTTATGACCTGGCTTTTTCTTTTAAAACGTAGTGGACCTGACTCACATGGTAATCTCAGGGCAGAAGTTCTACACAAGGGAAAAAAAATCTGGCTCCAAAAAAATTTGAATTCCTTTTTTGATCCATCATTATACAACCTCATTTTCTTCTGCCCTATTTTTTTTTTTTCTCTCTACTGTTGATCATATCTTCCTTTATTGGTATTCTAGTCACACGCATTATCCCACCCGGTTTCTTTAATGCCAACTAAATCATCATTGTTTTCATGCATGAGAACTTGTCACTGTTCCTGCTTAGTCATTTCCCAGATTTCTTGTGTTGAGACACTGAGGAAATAGTTTTGTCCATCTTCTCTCACACCCATTAACCTCACTTTCCTTTTTGGTTGTATTCCTTTTTTCTTAATCCTAGACAGACAGAGACATAGTCAGACTGTACCTCCTGCTCACCTTTGGGTGCTTCTTCAGTAGCAATTAATACACTTCATGCCTGACTGCAGCTTAGTTCAGTCTCTATCAAACATATGGTTCAGTTTTCCAAGCTGGGAAATCACCAGTGACCTCCTGCTCCAACTCAGTTCTCATCTTAGATGTCTTTCCAACATCTCCTTTTCTGTCAGCCACCCTGATGTTCTCAGTAGGGATGGCAATAGGACATTCACAACCCCTCCCCTTCTCTGGCAATACCAGTCCCCAGAAACAGAAAGCAGCATATGCAGCCCCACAAGTAGAATCATAGAATCATTTAGGTTGGAAAAGACCTTTAAGATCGAGTCCAACTGCAAGTACCTTCATGCGTTCTTCTCTTGGCCATCCTCCTCACCAAATCCTTCCCCCCCCCAGCCCCACACCATGCCTCTGGTTTGCTCATTTGATTTACTCTCCTGTGTGGTTTCTCTCCACAGGGCTTGGCTCTTGATAGGTTAGAGCCACCAAGGCTTTAAATTCTCCATTCCCCTGTTTCCAGTAAAGTCAGTGAAGGAACTCAGTGGAGACTGGAGAGGGCCTAAAAGGACAAACCCTTCCACCAAGATCTCCAGAGACCCTCCAGCTCCTTCCCCAACTGCACTGTAAGAATGCTCCTTATCCAAGGATGCTCCATAACTGGGAGTTTGCCCAGTTTTGGCCTCTACCCTCCTAAAATTAGTGATTATTCTCCCCACCATGAATATAGCCTTTAATCTCTGCTACATAGCCACTGCTGTTTCCTGTGACTCCCTTGTTAACAGTTGCAGGCCCTGCCTTGCAGTTATCCACCTTTGTCTAGTCCTTTTCATTTATTCCACCCGCCCATCAGCTCCTACACCCACAGTAAAAGGAATTGCATCTTCATGAAGCTGGAAATTGGAATTTTTAATAGTACTAAAATAATTTAGTCCATACTACAGGTAATTTTATTAACAGTCAATATTTTCTACCCTAAATGACAGATTTATTACAGCAGATTATTTTTATTATTGAGTGTAATCATATCCCCATGCTACTGAAATCCCCTGGGTATCCACAGTGCTCTAGCAGTAATAAATAACCAGTGAACACAGAAAAACTTTGATAAGGTGAATTTAAGGTTGTAGGCACATATCGGTGGTTTGAGTGCATATTGCCTCTCAAGAACATTGGAGTTAACAAGTTGTTTGCAAGCAACAGCACAAAACAATTCTCATTTCTTATGTATTTGTGTCCTATGTCCCACGTAGCCCTACGTTATAGGGTTTTTCTCCAGCTATTCTCTTATCTCTCCTACGGACATACTTTACTTGTACTGTCTCCCTGTGTTTCCTCGTAGCAGCTAGCATAAGTTAGGCCTAGTTGACAATGACATTTGCATACAAACTTTAGTTAACCTTATGGGATAAGGGAATAACTTAAATTTAGGAATAGAAGAGTAACTTAAGCAAGAATCACTTATTCGGATGAGCAAATTGAGGGCACCAACAGTAGCAACAAACAGTTGTTGGGCACTGAAGGAATTTAAATGGGCTAATCAAGCATTGAGTAATCTCTATCAAAACCTATATCTGACAGCACCCAGAGTCATTCATTGGAGAGAACTCAAAGGGCCCCACCACCTGGCACTGGGAGCATGCATGGCACAGCTGGAGTTGCCACACTGAGCCATCCAACTTTTCTTCTGGGCTGCATCATCTCTCCCGCTGAATAGAGAAGTTCTGCAATTCATAAAAATGCATGTATCTGTGATTAAAGTGTTCTGGTATCCAAGTCCATTAAGTCTCTGCAGTATCATTTGGTCCAAAATGGCAATAGCCCTGTCTCCCTGCATGTACACCTATGCAGCATCCCCACGGTCACCTAACCACAGCTAGGACAAGAGTCAGCACACACTGTGTTTGCTCTAAGCTATGGACATGCTCATCAGCCAGCTGACAGGCCACACTGGGCAAGTGACACTTCAGCTCTTGCCATCATCTTTTCTCCCAGTGAGGACACTCATTTCAGTCTGTGTCCCTAGTCCAGCTTCCAATTTTCTTAGCACTTATAGGAACTTTATATTTTTTGAATCACCTATCCTGTTAGGAAATTTGGCTGAAATCAGTCAACTGATACCGGAGAAGAGCAGGACTGACAGGTTGACATACAGGCAGGCAGAGTGATTGGCTGTCCCTTGCTTCTTTAAGAAGCCAGGATATAAAAAAACCTGGAAATGGAAAAATTCCTGTTAAGGTGAACCACTCAAACATAACTCCTGTGCTGCTCAAACTGCATACCTACAGAATACCATTTCCCCTTCATTGAAGGGTTTTAAAGCTATGCACCAGAGGGTACAGAACTATTTGTTATCTACTCCAAATAATAACCATGCTGCTTTGTTACCACGTTAACCTTTGGTCTTTTTCAGGTAAAAACTTAAATCTCACAATCAGGGAAGATGAGGTTTATCTGTGGAGGCAGGCAAGTGCAGCAGGCAGGAGCACTCAGACAACAGGGCACGAGGTGGAATTGTCAAATTTAACCTCGTAGGCTGCTAAATACCTTCTAGAGCAGCTGCCTGACCTCAGCATCTGGCAAGGTCACAGCCCTACGCTGCACAGGGAAAGTGCCTTCAGCATGCTGTTTGTGTAAATGAGGATTTGTGTGCTATGTATGACTGTAAATAAACTCCCTGCTTAAGCTTGGAATATTCTGGTTCTTACAGTCACACAATGGACTAAAACTACTTGCAGCTAAGTTCAGCTGTGTTTTGGCAAATGCCAAGGCCTCTCCACAGTGGAAAAGGGACAAAGAACTTACACAGTTTTGCTAAGACACTCAGTCTTGTCTCTCCAGTTTCCTAACTCTATTTGTACTGCTTCTTAAAACACTTGCATGTTACATGCTCAAACCACACCAATAAGAGCTGAGCAAGAGATGGTGTGTCTACTAGTGTGAAGAAAACTTTTTCCTGTTTTCATCCCAGTAAAAGTCAAAGCACTGACATTATCAGCAAGAAGAAATTCCAAGTGAGAAGGAAAAAGAGGTTGTTTTAACAGAAAAGAAAAAAAACATTTCCTTTCAAGCCAAGCTTGGAGCATTTCTGTGAAGTGCTGAACAGCTTCTGGGATTCAAGACCACTGTTCTTCCCACTAGGTCACACTCCTTTGCTGGTCTACCTCTCTCACGATGCACAACAGCTTGTGAAAGCACACCTACCACCTTGCTTCCCGTAGGACAGTTCATGCTCTTCTAACATGCAATGCAATCAAGTAGCATGGAAAAAAACCCCAAATCCAGCATCTTCCCCTTTGCAGATCAGCACAAATACACCTTGGAACCCTGATTCTTCATGCGTTATTAAGCACCCATGCTGTTATGAGGGGGAATAATGCAATTTTTAGCTTATTTGTTAATAGACATAGTCTACAATTTTTAAAATATTTGATATTTTACAATATCTTCTATGAGTTTAAGCACTTCGTTCAGTGGGATTCGGGTGTCTAAGCAAATAGGGTCCTTTGAAGAGCTAAGGCATAAAGAGCTTTGAGATCCTTGAATGAAAGAAGCTATAAGTAGCACAAAGAATCATTGGTTACACAGGCAGGAATTGTCATTATCATCTTATTTTGTGATAACAAAACCCTGTATAACAGTTCAACACATTAGGCATTAACAGGGAGATAAAACATTCCCTAAAATAGGAAGCTTCCTTTAGTAAGTCTCTGAAAATTGCTGAGTTGATGGAGAAATTCCTATCTACTTATTGCTTTTTGTATTAGATCTTTGGCCCATTGGTATATTATTCCTCAGAGTGGAATTGGAAAAAAGGTTCTGAAATAATGAGCTTTCAGCTGTGTAATGTTCATGCTCAAAAGTACTGCACAATACACCAGAAACAGAGGCCATATGAAGGGGTTGGAGTTGGCTCTGGGGCTGGCTAGGGCAGCAAGTCTCCCTCGCAACCCTCTGGTACCTCCTGCAAGCTTAGCACAGCCCATGAAGTCAACAGAGCTGGGAGGAAGAGAAAAAAAGTGTTACAAGACAGAAAGCAAGAGGAGGACATTTGAATTTCATAAGACAGGTTAACCCCGCAGGGCTGAGAGAAGCAAAAACAACTTATTCTGAATAAACATGATATGGAAATTGCAGAGATAGAATTGAGCATGAATTTATCTAGGAAGCTACAGCACAAGTTGGTGTGAGATGCCATCAGGAAAACGTTGCAAAAACTGAAGACAAGAGAAGTGATCTTACCAGCCACGTCTGAACCCCAGACTCCCTGTTCCCACAACCCCTACTTTTGCTATGAGAGTAATGGGATAGAGATGCCCACTCTCCAGAGGCAGTTCCTACTACAGAGCCTTTGCTCCGGCTGAAACAAGTCCTTAAGGAGCATCTTACAGGCTTTGTGTTTGTCTTCTCCCAGATCATGGCCCAGCATTACCAGTGGAATGCTAGTTGACATATTCTGAAATGGTCCAAGGAACATGTTAACAGTTAAGCAGCAGGGACTGCTGTGGGCCAGTGCTTGACTCTACATCCCAGCCTTCTCTCGCTGGTTATAGCAGGGATGCAGCAAGTCATCGAGTCTGGGTACTTCATTCTCTCTCAAGATCAGGAAAGCCGGTAAGGGATAACAGACACAGAACATGGAAGCAGGCATACTCTATGATGAAGCTTCATGCCCTTGTCCCAGGCTGTCCTCCTGAGCATAACTGATGATCCCAGGCAAAAGAGTCAATTTACACCCATTCTGAGTGTACACAGGTATTTGACAGATGAGCTCCAAAGAGCCTAGCTGATGTGATTTAAGACATTACCTCTCCCCAGCTGTCTGCCCTGTCCCTCTGCCAGAAGTTACTGCCCCAACAGCAGGTAAAACAGAAGAAACATGTGCCTGCACCTTGAATGCTCTAGCTCAAACTGGTGTATTAGCATAAACTTCCAATGAAGGGTGGGTTTGTGCTAATATATCAGATGAAAGCTGCAGCCACTGGAGCACAGGCATATGTCTCATTCTGCCAACTCTCCAGTCATCTCCAGCAAGGGAACAGAAAGGACGGCTGAGGGTATTAAAGTCATGTGTGCTGGGTAGAGCTAGTCTTACATATCCAGTACTCTGATGAACACACTGTTTTCAAGTCCATCTTCCTAAAGCCTGGTAATCTGCAGACCCACTGATGCACAGCCTGGACAATGACTATCAAGGATTGTAAGACAAGCAATCAGTGCTAAGGAGTGCACTGAAAACGACACAGTCTGCATAGGGCAGGGAGGGAAGGGTGACTTCAGTCACCTCCCCCACAGACCTCTTAAACCACCTGGGAGAATGCCAGCTCATACCCTGGCTCAGTATCATCAGGAAGGTTGATAAGCCATCCCCCAACCCAAACTTCTTTAGAATTCTTAACAATTTACTGGAAAAATTCCAGGGGTGGAAAAAAGGCATAAAAAAATTGGTCAGCTCATTCTAATATCCATCTCTTCTATCAGTGTCAGTGATGCACATTTATGCTAAACGTTTCTTTATCTCATATAGCATAGGACTTGCTTTTTACATGAAAATCACTTGCGCTTCGGAAAATCCTGTAACGCGCTGATTTGCTTTGCTTTCTGTTGTATGCTCTCACTTTGTTTGTTTTGTGCTTGTATCTCTTGCTTATGATCTCTCTGTATGCTGAAAATCCAGTACAAATATTTAGTAAACAATAAGAAGCTCATCGCTGCTTTCAAGCAGAAAATTTGCCTCTTTCTCACAGAACATCTATTTTGGCTTGCGTTTAATTTTTTTTAATAATGCATGAATGTATATCTATAGATCAGATCTTTCCCTGCTTAGATTCTACAGTGGTGGGTGCTTTATAAAAGCCAATATAGATAGAATCGGCTGTAATCCGTTTATGGCACACTCATCTTTGATCAGAAGATATATCAATAGTGCCTTTTCATACAGGACAGGCACAAAACTCTTTTTTCACTACATTGAATTGAAAGCTTTATAGTTAAATTTAAGGAACCCTGGATGATCTTCTGTTCTGACACTTTGAGAACACTTGGGGCAGCCCTGAACTGGAGACCACAAAGAAAGAGCCATGACAGCAATAAGGTAACTAAGATATTCCTGCTAAACTGTTCTAGCACAGGCTTAATGAATAAAGTAGAGATGCAGGATGGAGTCCTAGAGCTCTCCCTTCACAGGGTGGATCTATCATCCCAGTCAGAGTCTAAGTAATTCACTCACCTCCTTACTTTTACTTGCTATTTCAGCAAGAGCCCAAATGCTTTTGAACTGCACTGTTGACACACGTTTCTTCCTGTGAAATCTCAGGTTAGTCTATTTTTTTTTTTTTTTTTATAGTGATCCGATTTTGAGTGCCCTGCTACATACCAGAAGCCACAGTGAGTTCACCGATTATGGCATCTAAATCCAAGAGGCTGATGTGAATCTCAGACTGCCTAGGACACACACCAGGCTCCATCTACAGTCAAGGGAGAAAAACAATCATTTTTGAAGAGAAATTTGGAGCACTGAGGCATGTGACTCTTCCATGGACAATATTGTAAACCAGACTTTTGTAGCCCTGGAAAAGACTTAGTCCATTTGTTGATCCACTGTCCATCACTTTTTTTACCTTAGTTCCCACAATATCAGGCACATCAGTCCCTTTTAAACACTTTAACAGTTAGCCCAAATGTAGCCATCATGTCCCTCAGCCAGTGCATCTAGAAATGGAAGGTATCTAAAAAAGCAGGAGCATTTGCTGAAAGTGTTGATGATGGTTGCAGTCTCTGAAGCGGGTATTAAGACCCCAGTAGGTGAAATGAGGTAGCCTCAACAGGCAGAGAATAGATGCTCTTCCTGCCTCTCTCCAGCTTTGAGGCTACTAATTGCAACCAATTTCATCCTTTTCTTAGGTTTGCTTAGATGATCACTAAGTGATGGGAGACCCTCCCTAATTGAGCCTTTCCTGGGAAGAGCTCTGATGTTTCTGTATTTAAGTTGGAGATGTAAAAGAACTGCTGTTATACAAAACAATTTTTTTTTGATGACAGGAGCACTGTGGCTTCACCAGTTTGGATTAGAAGCAGAGGACTTTGAGGCCACCCTGGGGGTTTTCAGGCAGAACAGCTGTGAAGCTAGAGCTATAAATTTAATCACTGTTTATTGATATGGTGATGTTGGATGTATTGATGTATTTTATTGCTAAGCAGTGCATTCTCCCCATGTTTTTTCCCCCTTGAGCAGATTAACTGCAGATTCCGAAATACTGTCCAGCAGAGACGTGTGTCATACTGTTTTCACTTTCCTTGCCTCCCACATAAAAGAACAGCTGTGAATGTCAGCTGAGGCTGATTTTTCCTGCACAATGGCCTATCATTTTTGTAAAAATAAATAAATAAGTGGCAATCATTCATTTTTTTCATGGATATAAACACTTTGGGTCAAACTCAAAGTGACTGAAATGATATTGCATTTTACCTCTGGTTGATAAGTAGTTGTAATTTACAGGCCAATAGAACTGGGTAGATAGAAAAGCAACTACCAAGTAGAATTAAGATAAAGAACCTCCCACTCTCACTTTGTCTTACACCTTTCACTGAGCTGCCTTTGCTTCTGCATCATTTATTTCCTGACTGTACGCTCTTGTAGGTTACACTAAGTTCCTGCCAGGTAACGTACAGCATCATTTATTATCACCTTTGAGCAGAGCCCAATTACAAAGCAAGATGCTGGAGCCACTGGTTCAGTCCCAAACACACAATCAAAGCAACTTCTGCAGTGGGAACAGGCACAAGATTAAGCCTTTATACAAAGCTGCAAAAATTAAAAGCACAATTTCTGGGTAAAGTGCCACACATATATAGCTCTCCCTTAATAATAAAGGCCGATTCTCATAGGATAGTCTCTAAATATCTAATGGTATCTCTTACCCTTATTCTCTGCACAGGAGATTTAGACTTCCCCAAGCTATCTCCAGCTGATATGACACTTCAACTTGGTAGAGTTGTGCAGTTGCTACAACAGGACCCCAGAAGAGTAAAGCTTGTGTCAGCAGGATGCATTGCTTTCCAGTCCAGAGATAGCTTGATCAGTACCCACTCAAGCATCTCTGCACATCAGAGGAGCCCTGAAGGATCAGGTTATACTAGGTTTGAATAGCAAGAGTTTTCTAAAACGCATGGTGCATTCCAGTTGCCGTTGTTTGGATCTTGTCCCTTCTCCCAACCTGCATTTAAGAGTGGCTTTGGGTGAGTCATTTGCCATTTTTATCCCTGCTTTGGTTCCCATAGCACGGCAGTACTGTAGAACCTCGTGAAGGCAAGCACTTCAGAGCCATGCCAGTACAAGGACTTGAAGCCATGCATGTAATTGCCATACTGCAGTTGCTATTAGATATATGTATTCTTTGGAATTGATACTGAGCTTTCTCCACTGAAAATTAGTATCCTTTTGAGTCTGACAAACAATGGGAAAAGCTCTCAAGTATATATATATATATCTCTCAAAAAAACACGTTGGCAGTGGCAGCAGTATGTCAGCACACGTAAGACCCATTTGGGTTTATGAATTCTGGAAGTATAAGATTAAACCCTCTTGCATTAATGCCTGCTGCAATGGTTTCCCCCTTGCCTCCTGCTGGAGGCTGGCAAGATTAATTGTCATTTGTGAAAAGCCTATTAAAAATACAGAGCTCCCCATTCACACTGTTGCCAAATACGAATAACTACTTTTTCACTGGAAGGCTGGAGACCACACGCATTCTTACTCACTATATTCTGCACCTTAACAGACCTCGGTCTAGGGACACATCTTTAGGCCTTACTCATAACACACAAGTGGCAGAACAACATTAAGGGCGTTATCCAGTGTATGTATGATACTTCCCATTTTCCAGATGAGTGGATTTCAAACTGTGGTCTGCAGACCTCTAGGGCCTTGATCTATTTCTGTCGCTGATGTGCATTGCGAGGATCTGCACATGGGCATTTCCTAGAGGTGTCTACACATCCCTTCAAAAGTATAGGGCAAATTGAGAGATTGGGAAAAAACTGTACATAAAAAGCATTTTTTGAGGCCAAATGCATCCATGAGAGTAGAGGGGAAAAGATGGGTGTCTGAACACTCTAACTCCATGTGACCCCAGGCACTCCCATACACAGGGCATTGCTATCAGTAAGGGCTAAGACCCCATCAGCCTCCTCCTTCCCCTTTCCTCCTGTAAATCCACAACTGATTAAAAACATTAATTAACTGTCAAACCCTCCTCCGCTCTCCGTCAATTAAATCTGTTTTATGTCCATTTTATCTATCCATCCAGATGCTTTAATTAGTCTCCATGATTGCAATTCATCAGCACTTCCTAGGAGTAAAACACATCAGCAGTCTTCTCCCTCTCCCTCTACACAATTTACAAAACACCTCACCTAATGGGGCTCTGAGTCCAACTCATGTTTTGGGCTCAGCTACAACACAAATAACAGTAATGATTAGTACAAAGGGAACTGTCTTTCCATTCCCAGCTAAAAAGTTAATATTGTGTCTTCATAATCTACAATACAATGATTTAGCAGTGCCATTTGTATCTCTCGATTCCCTAATGTAATGACTTAGTACCGCAGGGATACGCACATTATCTCCTGTTTGTAAATTTTTAGCAGGTTTATAAATACAGCATGGCCTTACTATGCAACCTCACGATCTCTCTGAACCCAAAAAAGTTTAAAATTAATAATAAATGATAAAACTTGGAAAAAAAATGAATCAGGCTTCATTAAATGATAAAATCCATCAGGAGCCGAGGGCAAGGACAGGGGCAGGGACTCAGTTAATTTGTGAGAGTAACGTAATTTTGAATTGTTGGAAAGATATAACAGTGGAAATTAGTAATACAGTTTTAGTTTGAAGGTCACCCCAAGGATAGAAGGCCAAGTAGCTATCTGACCTTCTCCAGGAGAGAGAGAGAGAGAGAGAATATATTCTGTTAGGTTGGCAAAATTCGAAGACTTATGTGATCTTGAGCTGTAATGATTAAGAAATCAAAAGAGTTCAAAGAGCTGAGCTACCATCATTCCCACTGCAATAGAAGACGACCATGCAGGTCTTCCAGTTGTAAAGAAATTTAGGCATCCAGTCCAGAGAACCCCTTGCCATCTCCCAACTTTTGTGCTCTGCACAGAAAATAGCCATATCACAACTTCAAGCTTAAGATTAATTCTACAGCAGTAAGACATTTTTACCATAAAAGCTCTCCTGGTAACCTCACTTCTACCCCACGCCTCTATGAGGATGCACTAGAGCAGTTAATCATTTATATCCTGCTTATCATTATTGTGCTGTCAGAATCAGACACTGGGACGCTAATTGTTAGTACGAGCTTCCTACATTACACAGACATTTGAATTTCAAACAGTAATATCTGTGGTGAAGGGACTTTATTTTCCTTTACCACCACATGCAAACAAATACCATCAAGTTCAACACATGAGGACATGCTAGAAAGTATCTCTTGGAAAGAATCCCAAGCTCAACAAAAAGACTCCAGAGGAAGATGAATTAACCAGTCTCCTCATTAAACTTCCATGGCAGATGCATTGCCATTGTAAAAAGTTACCTCTCATTTCCAGTGTAAATTTTTTTTTTTTTTTTTTAACTTCGATACGAAGCTTTTAGCATTTCTTAGGACTTTGCCCCTTAAAATAGAGGAGCCCACACTTTGAGGCAGTGACATGAAAAAGTAAGAATAGGTGTAGCATTAAAGAGAAAAATTAATACACCCATTTTCAGCTGCTAAGTATGATGTTGGCATGCTAAACCCTCTGCTTTTGTAATCGTGTTTGGTATTCATCTTCTCAGGGGAGCAGGAGCTTTATACTCCTTAGCAGAAATCTTTAAAAACAATATAGTCTTCTGTCAGAAAATGGTAATCTGAGAAGTGAGCTGTGTAGTGTCTGCATGAATATATTGACTCTATAAAAAGAATCACTCAATGTTATCAAAACACCTTTGAGTGTAAATACATATTTCACAAAGTATTTCAGATATCTTTAAAATATTTATGTTGCAATTAAGACAAAAATACTTAAATGTGTTTCATAAATTAAGCCAGTAACCCAACTGGGGCTTTTATCCCAGTTTGACAACAAAATTTTGAAATGTCAAAGCTGCCTTCAGGACAAAATTTCCATTTCTGTTGCCAGCTGTCATGACATCCCTCAAAAGCTGCAGACCATACCGCTCTGATCTCCCCCAGTCAGAAGCTTTCGATTGCTACTTCCTACCTGTTATTTCCATTTTCACATGGGAAGGAAGAACTCACTCAAGACTACTGCATGTCAAAGACTTATTCAGCAGGCAGAGAAAAAACTTTATTCAATTGGGACTGTGCCCACACATCTTATGTGGGCTACAGCTGGGGAGAAAAAAAATGTACCAAGGCCACTTCCACAATTTATTGTCATCTCTGATCTCCTGACAGAGACACATGAGTAATCACTCCCTAACTATTTAGACCACCTATCAGTTTTCTCAAGAAGTGTAGCTATGCCAGAGGGTGGTAACTTCTGGTGATGAGCAGCTGAGATCACTGACCTTCATCCAAGATTGACTGCTGCTTTGATTTAACTCTTCCGTTGAAAGTAAATTCCAGGTTAACACTTGGCCTGAAGTATGTAAAGAAATGCAAGCCCATGCAGGTTGCACTCAGTGTGCATTGAGCCCTTTATACAAACCAAGGCATTCAACAACAAAAAAGCTGCACTTGAAAACCCACAAAATAGTAATTACATCAAAATATAGCTAAGTATAACTGCCTTAGAAACATCCATCACATCTCAATACAACCCAACTTCCTGCTAGATTTTTCACATTCTGATTCTAGTCCCTCAGAGATCCATGAGATATATTTACAGTTTCCATATAAATTAACAAGAGAGATTTATGTTAATTCACCATACAGGGGTCCTCAGTTTCAGGAAATTTTGTAGGGATTTGCAAACTAAAAGAGATTGAAAACCACTGTTCTCTACCAACTCCCCAAGAATCTATATGGTGCTGATACTAAATACCTCCATATATTATTTGCATACTCTGCAGATGTTTGCATGCTGTGATTATGTAGAATAACAGTGCCTTGAATCTGTAAAACGCAGGTCTTATTTATATACAATGCCATACTTTGTATTTTATGTTTATATTTTCTCATAAGCCACCTTTATATATTGCATTGGTGGGAAACTATCAAAACAGCTTTGAAAACAGCAAACACTCAGTCACAGGTCAATTTTTCTGCCAATTCACTTTTATGTTTATCTGGGGAGGGAATCTTGGCTTCGGTGGTGTCAGAGAGAATTTCCTCCCTGACTTGAGCAGTCCCAGAATTTCAGTCAGTGTGTTATAGTATTTTTATTGCATCTCAGGCAAAGTAATTTCTAGCCTTTCCTTTTGGAAACTATTTAATAGCTCAATGAACTTCACCATAAGGGCTTTCTCATTCTTATTTCTTCCCATCACTGCTAGCTCTGCCCAACACACATTAACTAATTCCTTCTCCACTTGGTGTTTACACACTTCAAATATTCATAGCAGGCTACGTTTCTTCACATTCCCATCACTGCCAGATGCATTAACTTTCATTTTTGCCAAGTTGAGTCTTCATTTGTTTTCGTACCAAGCCTCTAATCTCTCTAGGTATCTTTGTATTATTACTATTTAATTTCTGTTAAGAACTGACAGCATGCCAGGTGCCTTCAGTTTGCCAGATGCTGCACAGAGTGGAAAGGCACAGTTCTCCTCCTGTGGAGCAGACAATCTAAAAGACAAAGCAAAGATGGGACAAAGTGTCTTCATAGCTCAGAGCATATGGTTAGGCTTAGAATATGGGTGCAGCTGTGAAACTAGGTTGAGGGATGAAAATAGGCAGGCCCCTTTTGCAGTCCTGGTAAAAGAAAGAGTGGGTTTCCTGACAGCAAAAGGAAAGGTTGTACTAATTTTATGGGATTTTTAAGGAAAAGAGATGGCACAAGGTTCGAGAGAATGGATTGGGGGAACAGGGCAGGATGCAAAACAGAATCAAGTGCAGGAGACACACCAGTGCCTATCTTAGATGAACATGGCTCCAGCAAAGGGAGTGGTGACATGCATGAAGAATGTACCCCAGGCCCCTTCTTCGGGAGCGAAGGCACTGAAAGAAAAGTTTGGAACCACCCCCACAAAGACAAGAGACAATGAAGGTGTGATCAAGTGAACAGCCAGCCTGAAAATGCATGAGGAAAAAAGCAAAGACAAGAGTAGCCTTGGAGGATCACAGATGAGACCTGGGAAGCAAATGCAGGCCAAAGCTGCCAACACTGAGGAAAGCAGCTTCACTGTCCTGCCCTGCACCCTGGCTGCAGTTCTACCTGTCTTGGTAGCATTCATGCAAGAGATACGGATGTGCTATTTAGTCTTTCTCCTAGCTATAGCCATAGTCCACTTTGGAGGAGTGGACATCTTTTTTTCTCCCCAGTGTAGATCTATGGTCTACCCAGAAAGTGCTACTTGTCATATCCCTCAAATCTCAGAAAAGCAGATGAGGTTTTAGAGCAAGACTCTTCTTTCAAGGCCATCAATATTAAAAGATACCTTGGATCTTTAATCACAAAGAAAGAAAACACAAAGGGAACTCTAAGCTTCCACGCTGAGAACAGACTAGAGGCTGTCCCAGCCTGCTTTCCACAGTCTGAGAAGGAACAGCCAGGGCCCAAATGCACTTGCCCTCAGTGAGGCCAGATTCTGGCAGTGGCTCCTAAAAGTACCAAAGATTTACTCCGTTACCAGGAAATAGCCTGCATTATTTCCAACACAAATACATACAGAAGTAATAAGCGCTCATTACTTGTTACAGCAGTTCTCATGTCTGCTCCTTAGGCAAGTTGGTCCTGTCTGATGGACCTCAACCCCAAAACAATGGCAAATGTTTTCTCCAGCTTTAATGATGAGATCTGGAAAGCTAGCAGCCAGCACTCCTTGTAAGTGCCCCACACACATGTGTGCACCTTCTTCAAACAAGCAAGCTTCCCACTAATGCTTCAGGCCCCTCAGTTCTGTGATTACCAACTAAATCTCAAATCTTGCTCCCCCATTCCTGGTGGAAAAGAGCACTGAGCACATGCCATGACCTCCCATCCTTTCTCCCACCTCTTCTCCTGCTTCACCCTAGAAGGGATGAGACAGAGTCCCAAGAAGGTACCACCAGAGAAGGGAGTGAGACATGAAACACTAAAGTTATATTTATTCAAGCCTTTAAGAAGCTCTTGAGCACCTAAAAGCCACCTTAAGGCTTCTCCATACACACAGGTACCAAAGTACTGGCCCTCAAGGAAAAGGGATAAATACATATAGTTCTGCACAGATGGGGAAAAGAGGACTCGAGTCCAGAGCAGAAGCATCCCTGACTGCATGAAAGCCAGAGAAATAGCCACTGCCCTTCTGTTTCTCACAGAAACACCAGTTCTTGTTAAGGCCACCCTCCTCCTTTCAGACATCCTTATTCCTTTCCTCCCAGAAACCTACAGGCAAGGAGATAAAGTGTTTGTAAATAGCAGCTTCACACAATTAGCTCCATGCCCTGCGAACAGCGTCGCAGACTCAGTGTGGTGTTTCTAAGGGCTTGTTATTTTAGTGTACTACATATATATTTCCATATAATTGATCTGTTCTACTTTAAAGAGGCCATCAGGAAGATATGTGGGCAATTTATTGTGGAGGTAAAAGAAGGAGGGGCAATGGGAGTTAACCTCAGATTAGCTGTGTTTACACAACAGTGTTTCACACTGTGAGATCTTGGAATGAGACCAGAGCCCACACTGCTCTCCCCTGCCTCGCCAGCACCCTGCTTTCCTCTGGAAGGGAAGGCAGGCACAGCAGTAAGAAGTCAGGAGAGCCAACCTCACAGTCATGACAGGGCCAAGATAAGCACAGAGAATACTCTGCCCCATAAAATGCCTCAGAAATCCCTTCCATGCCTTGAAGATAACATACCATGACAGAAGAAGAGGAGGCAGGCCACAGAACTATGACTATCATCATTTGTTATCCAAATACAGACATTAAGAGCAACCAGGGTTACTCTAACCTCTTGCAGAGCACAGGGCATAGCCTCCACCAATAGTTCCTGCATCACACTCATAACTTCTGGCTCACACCATGCAGCCCATGTAGGAGGCTGCCAGGGCTGGACTGAAGACTTGAGTACTGATGAATTCCCTTGCTTCTGACGAAGCTCTTCCAACAGCTCATTACTCTTCTGTGTTTTATTTCTACGCCCAGTTGGTCTAGCTTCCATCTCCAGTTCTTGGATCTCTTCACACCTTTGAGTACTAGATTAAACAGTTGTCTTAGATCAGACAAATTCTTCCCCCGTTGGCTTTATTCCATGATCAAGACCCTTCACTTTGATAAACTAAATAGATACACATGTCAATGCCTTCTCTGCAGATGAAAATATTCCTAACCCTGAATCTTTCCTGTAATTCACTCTGACATTTTCAGCTTTTGAGGTGTGGACCCCCAAACTGAAACAAGACACCAATATTCATCTACTTAATACATTTTACTGAGGTCTCTGCAGCAAGGAGAATATACCACATTCAGCTCTGCCAGGCCAGCCAGGAAACATATGCAAGCATCACACCTTGGAACATAGTGAGACTGAAAACCTGATAATAAATATTTCTCCAAGGAATGTGGGAAATATATTTAGGATCTTGGTGATCTAAATATATAAATATATATATTTATATATAAATATGTTCTGTCCGCTGAGATGAAACACCTCTCAAAACAGAAGACATGGGGCAAATCTTCTACTTGTCTCCTACTCTGATGTCCCTAGTAGTCACGTTCAGCCTATTAATACCAAAACCCTAAAGTAATTTACCAAATCAGTCTAGCACAAGAGACAGTTCCCCCAGCCATTGCCTGCCCCACAGTTTCTATTTTGTGATACCTAACTCCATAGGATTAATATACATCTTGCTTACTAATGCTTACACATTGCTCCATTGAATCGGCCTCACCCTGCATTAGTTAACGCGCAACCTTGTTTACGTTTAAGTCTTACAAGCAGCGATTTTATCATCTCTTCCCCACAGACACATCTGTTTTGTTATTGTAACGAGTGAACTTTCCCATTTCTTTTTAGGGGATGAGGAAAAGGTCTGCTAGTTTTAGAATAAAATAGCAGCTTGATGAACAGACCTTATAGGAAAGTATTAAAAGCACATGAGGGTGACAGGAAAGACGACAAACCTGTCAGTGAAGGAAGAAGTTGAAAGAAGTGATCACTGAGGACAGATCAAGGGGAGAAGCTGTAAAAGCAAACCAAATTGGAAGCATAAGCAGGAGCCATGAGCTGTAGGGCCCTGAGAACAGAAGCTGATTTTGATGCACAGCACAATGAAGAGGCACTGAAGTGACTTAAGGAGGCAACTGTATAATTAAGAGATCTCTAGGCACCTTCTCAAAGATGTCATGACTTGTAGTCAGGGTGAGCTAGCAGAACAGCAAAGCAATACTGCAGGGGCTATCAGCTTGTTGATTTCCCCCCATGCTAGCATCGAGAGCTTCTATATTGTTATGGAAAACTTCAAAAGCAAGAAAACATGGGCAGAAACGTGATCTTTTTTCTACTTTTTAAAAGTTATTCCGCTGTAGCATCTCGGTGAAAAGTTTTGTGGAAAGTTAATTCAGGGATCCACACAGATAATGCAGAAGAAATACATCCATTGGATAGGAGCAATTTAAATATTTGATGGCTAATATATTAAATGTTAATTGAATACTACAATGATTTTCTCCCCTGGACAGCACACAATTAACATTTAATTTGTTATAAAATATTTAAAGTTATGAAATATCCGAGGGCAACTGAAATGTCTCTTCCACCAAATTGTCTTGGGACAATGTATTAAGGGGACAAAAGGTCAGGTTAGCATTTCAAATTCCCCCAGTAATCTGTACGAGAGACATGGGAAAAGGTTTTAGAGCTGGCACAGTTCAAGGACATAGCCAGAGGACATGAGGGGACACACATAGGTATCTGATCCTGTCCCATCCAGGTTAAGCAAGGTCATGGCTACAAAGCACCCAGCCTGAAAAGTGCTGTGGTGACTATCCATTCCTCAGAGAAAAGAAAATGCTGGGCATTTAGACCAACTATCTATCTTAATGTTATTTGTTTCAGAGATGCCAGTGAGGGATTGGAGTCTTAACTGCTCTGCACTCATTCGCTCCAAGGCATATTGACAAGAACAGGATTCAGATGATACAGAGCTAGTGCTTTGGCTGTGCCCAATGCTTCACTAAGCATCAGGGATGGTAATCAGCTTGGAATGTTAAAATCATGCCAGTTGTTTAGGTCCTGAACACAAATCTATCTTCTTCGCTGTAGCAGAGTTGAACATCCTAGCACTTCATAAACTTACCTTACTCTAGTTCCTTGTTTCACAAGAGGGGTAGGAAACCTTTGCCAAGACTTAAACGTGGAAAGAGACCTTTTAATTAGTCCAACAGTGAGTTTAGGAAAGCTCAGCCTTAATAGTCCTGCTCAAAGAGCAGGAAAAAAAACATTGGAATTTCACTGTGTATCATTGAGGAGAGAAAGGGAATTCATATCCAAGCAAACCAAATCTCTTTTGTAGGTACCTTAATTAAACAAGCGACTCCCATTGCTAAGAAATCCTGATTATTCCCAGGGGTACAGAAGGCTCACCTATACAGCTCCATGTTTGGCCTTAACTTACCTCAGCTTTAAAAGGAATACATGCTTTGTAAAGCTCACTCCTTAATGCAGCTTCTTTTCAATTCCTACCTTTCCCAGGCTCAGACCTTTCATTGACTGTTTTCTAAAAATCTACTAAACAAACTCTAAGCCATAAGCTTGTAGCAGTGGAATATTTCTACCTAGAAGACTTTCAGTTTCCAGAAGCTCCTCTCATTTGCCGCTTAGAAAGGTTTGACTAATGTGGGGAAAAACCCAATATGTTCAGTTCATGACTATGTAGAAAGTGGTACTGGGGAAAAAAATCCAGGTCTTGACCAGATGGAGGTCTCTGGCCTTCATGCTACACATTGGCTCACTCCCTCCTTCATGTTGCTTTGATAAGAGCCATATTGTCATCAACTGTCATGGTGAATCACCATCACTTCATGCACAAGGATACAACATCGCAGAAAAACTGCATCAGACAAACTGCAAAGCTTGTCTGTGGGAACTGACACCTTGCACCAAGGATTTCTCTGGGCCAAAGATGGTGGTCCTGGCTATAAGAGAGGGGGAGTGTTCTGCCTGCTGAACTGCCTTTCTGCCTCTGTGTGGCACAGAAAAGAGGGTTATAAGAGTACATAGAGAAGGCAAAGGTGTCTATACACTCAGAGGATCATAGTAGTCATGGAGAATAAAATACTGCACATCTGAGGTCATGGTCATGATAGACTGCTGCAAGAGATGAGTGTACCAATACAGAAGATGCACATACAAACAACTCCAGGAAACTGAAGAGGTGCTCAAACAAAAATATTTGTTCAAGTTAATACTGACTCACTGATTCAAAGAGACTCTTGATGGCTCAGCATGTTGGAAACCAGCATTTTGGTCTGACCTCTTAGAAGTAGAGGTCTTACAGTTTGTCTCCGCTTGCTCCATGAGCCTCGTACTGGGGGGGGGGGGGGCCTTGGAGGATTTTTGCTGGGTTTTTTCCCCCCTAATATTTCCCAGTATCTCCAATATTTTAAATTATGTCCAAGCAGAAGAGGCCCATGAGACACATTAAAGGTTTTGCAAGGAATATTTCCACAGAATCAGACTTTGCTTCTGCAGAATGATTCTGTCTCTTACTGCCACTGTCACAAAACTATCAAATAAACATACACATTTTGGTCATGAAAAGACAAGAAACAGGAGACTATAGGAGTACTAAAGGATAGAACTGATATGCTTTTTCAGAGCTGGGCAGAGCAACTTCAGAATACTTCTGTGAGGAAGAGGTGCTGTAGCACACGAATGATGGGCATGAACAGAGAATATGTGTAGAGAATATAGAACATGAGCTGGTGAGGTTCTTTTGCTCACCCTGTTTGCCAACCAGATCTTTGATCACACATTGGGCTTCCTTCTTCCACCACATCAGATTGCTCCTTCTTGTTTCACTCTGTTCTCATCCAGAATAGATTTAGAATCATAGAATGATTTGGGTCGGAAGGGACCTTTAAATATCACCTAATCCAACCTCCCTGCAATGAGCAGGGACATCTTCCGCTAGAGTTGCTCAGCCCTGCCCAACCTGACCTTGAATGTTTCCAGGGATGGGGAATCTACAACCTCTCTGGGCAACCTGTTCCAGTGTGTCACCACCCTCATCATAAAAAATTTCTTCTGGTATGGTGGCTGCCACTTACCTATCCAGTGGATCTAGCCTTGTGGCAGGTTCCCATAACACCATAGTATATCAGTGTCATACCTAATTACCATTCTCTGAGGAGTGAGCCCATTAACAAGCTGCACTGAAACCAGATCTGCATACTAATTAGAGAGCTGCCTTGGAGGATATTAATTAGGGGTGACACTTTCAGGGCAAGTTCTACTTTCCTTCTTTGTATCCCATTTGAGACATGGCTGGGAAATGTGAGTACAATACAAATAGACAAGATGGGGCATTATGGGGACAGCCTGTTGCCACATCAGAAGACAAGAGCAGAAAAATTATAGCAATATTCCTTTTAGGACTTGTTACTGTCCCAAGGAAAATTCTAGAAAGCCCCAAACACATTTTCTTCTACCATTCCTCTTTTAACCTAGAAAGGAAATATGCAAGGAAACTTGTTCCTTTGTCTCCACAGAGATAATCCTCCAGCTCTTTTCATTTACACTCCTCTAGGTCTCTAGTACAAAGATCTCATAGAAGTCCAGCAGCCTTGGCATGTTTGGGGCACATACAAGGGGATGAAGAACTCAGTTTCTTGTCCTGGCTCTGACAGTGATTGAATACTTGCTCCTCAAGTTCCCCCTTCAGTTTATCATCTTTAGTCTTGCACAGCACCTTCCTCACACAGCCCTGAGCACTGTTTATCTCCACAGCTACAGAAAGAGACCCCCACTCCCATCTACAGCACCGCTCTGCACCTACAGCAACTCTGAAAAAGAGCAGGTTTGCAACCTACACCAGAACACGGAGACAGGTTTTACAGCACTTTACAGATTGCTGAGTTTTATTGTTAAGACTGGAGGTGGAAAATAAGCAGCAGGAGTGAGAACTCCACAGCAAGGAAGACCCTGTTTAGAAGCGTGCACCACTCGTTTCTTCGCATCACAGCTTCATATATTGTG
This sequence comes from Strix aluco, assembly GCF_031877795.1. Classification (NCBI taxonomy): domain Eukaryota; kingdom Metazoa; phylum Chordata; class Aves; order Strigiformes; family Strigidae; genus Strix; species Strix aluco. The sequence goes on from NC_133932.1 coordinate 4,440,138, forward strand.
TTTGTGCACAATTCACACATCTGTCAACACATCACTGTACAAATGATTTCACCTCCCACTAAACTGCTGCCACCTCACTTACTGTATTCTGAATGCATCCTCTGCCATTAGTTTCTGGGTGTCTCACAAAATGAGGAAATAAGCAAAACAACTGCTAGACTGGCTCATGTCTGCAGGCCATGCAGTGCAGGGTCCTGACTCCCGCTGTGATCAGCATGAGAAGCTGCAGAAGAGCATGTGCAATTATACAATCAACAACCTGCCAACAAGGGAAGCTTCCTCCTTAACGCCATCAGTTATGAGTGAGTGGATACCCTCAAGCATGAAGGTTTGCATCCCTTCTGCATTTTTAACCTGTCTAATGTAATTGTGCATGCTCTCACTGGCTATTTCAACATCCCTTCCCCTTCTGAATTCTGCTGAGCTTCTGACCCCAAAGTTATCACATGGCAGTGAGTTCCACAGGTTAGTGGCACTGTAAAAACATACTTATTTTACCTTTTCAGAAGGGAATGCAGATTTCCTGCACATTTTAATGCTCACATACATGCTTCATTTCATCTTCTTTCTTTAAGAGGTCAGGTTCTAGTTCCCAATTTATAAGACAGACTTCTTTAAGCTATTGGTACCAGAGACAGTAGAAATGAGTGAATAAAGAAGAAAGCCTGGCATTTCTTTTCCACATGGGAAAAGCTGGAAATCTGTCTGTCATTTCCTTTTAGTGATCACTTACTCTAAATCCCTTCATTTCCATAACAGAAGCAACAATGTACAGATAACTTTTCTGGGTCAGCAGCTGCTGAGGAAGGCAACAAAACACTCCACTTTTCTCACCCTTTTTTCTTTAGGCTGAGGTCACTCATCTGACATCAGGAGGCAACGAAAGCACAGCTACTCCACAACTCCACAAGGCAAGATGAGCCAGGAGGATACCCACAGTGGCCCCTCAAACCAGAGGCACAGCCCCATGGCATCCAAACAGGGCCAGGGCAGGAGCAGTAGCAGGTTCTCCTGACAGTCCAGTGATGAATAGCAATGAAATGAACCACATCCCAAGTTCATGCAGGAAGTCCAGTTAGTTGAGGCAGCTAGAGATAAGGCTACCTGCCACAAAGCTCGAAAAAGGACTGAGAGTCTGGATCAGAGCCTAAAAGCAGTTCCTGGACCAAAGGTGGAGAGTGCATGGGTGGAGTGTCCAGGTGAGGCTGGTCAGGGTTGTTAAGCCACACAGGTGCACTCAGGGCCTTGATACACAAGTGATTAGCATGGAGTCTCATCTGCATGTAAGCCTTCGTGGCAGAAGGCAAGCCTTTCCCTCATTGTGCCGAGGGTCTGTAAGATATCTGCAGGCTAAGGAAGCTTTTCCAATTTTATAAATTCCTGTAAGACTCAATGGATGCAAGCAAGTTGGGGTGACTGTTAGTGGACAAAGTTAGTTGCATTGACTCTTACACTGGTTTTTCAGTTTTCAGCCCTAAGTACCATCATAGCTGACATCTTTCCAAGGAGTATGTGAAGTACTAGGATTTGATTCTGGTTTATTCTCTTTCTCTTTCTTCTTCCTGTTTCAACAGGGTTTGGGGCTTGTATCTTAAGGTCTACTGCACTTTTTTTTTGTGAGGGAGAACACTTACACTTTGAGGAGAGGTCAGTGGGCTGACAGACAAGCCTTAGCTCCTGTAGTTCAGTTCATCTCAGACTAGCTCTTGTAAAGCATCTGCTTCCTTCAGATAGAAACTTAGGCCTTGGAGTCAACGATTCCTGTCCAGCAACGTGCATCCTGGCTCTGTCTGCACCTTCAGCCACTGATGCCTGGGAGGACAGCCTTGAGATTAGCTTTAGCTAGCTTCCATGTTTGCAAGCTGTGTGTGTAGCCTCAGGCACAGTGGAACAGTGATTCCCACCACGTGGGACCACAGGAGCCCACATATACTCAACATGTTACCTTGCTGCCAGGCACAGCCTCCAAAGCAGTCCCATTTGTTGACTGAAGGAGCCACAGAGCCCCAAACCAGGCAGGGTGCAAAGCATTTGTGCTTCTACGCACAACTCTTTTTCACTGAAGAATAAACATGGCCTGCATCAGCCCTTGCTGCTGCCCTTATCCCACGGGTATAGAGCAACGATGTGTTCAAAGGAACATTGCTGGGCTCTATTCCCAGATTCATCTGTATGCTAGGGATGATTTCCCAGTGGTTTTCTTCTCCAACGCTGGTGAATCATCCCCCTGCCAGAGATGACGTATCCCAGTAACTTCTAAACATGCTTTGGAAGAGCGTATTTTCTGTCTTTGGATTATGCCAGATGGCGTGAAGTGATTAGTGGGTTTAATATCAGAAGCTTCCCGGAGGAGGAAACTCCTAGATCCCACTAGAGGGTCTTCACCACCCCTCTGGTCCTTTCCCTCCCAAACTTCAAATTACAGTAGCTGGGCCCCTGCTGCACAACTGAGTTCTCTGCTACTCTATCAATACACTCTGAACATTTTTCAGGAACAAAGTGGAAAGCATTTCCAGCAAATGCTTTTAATGTCACTTTGTTTGCCAAGAGATGCTGCCTCCTGCTTTGGTTATCATTACGAGAAAGCATCTTTGCTTAAATAGGAAAACAAGTGATGATTTTCCCCCAAGTCACTCATATCTCTAGCTAAGCAGCTTCTGCACTCCCTGGCAAAGGGACATGGCCTGTGCTGAACAGAAGAAAATATTTGGAGTCTCCTTTTTAAAAAGCACCCCTTTCTAAGCATCACCTCACCACTTCAGATAAAACCTGTTGTCAAACATCTGTCTCCCTTGTCTCCCTTCTCTCAGATGAGATCAGATAGATTATGTGACTAGTATTTTTGGGGCTGTAATCCATGTTAACATGCTGTGCTCCTTGCCTCCCTCTTGTGCCTAGACTCCACCTATAAACATATTATGGCCTCATATCTCAACTCAGTAATTTTGGATACATTTCAAATGAGAGGTACTGAGGGAAAGCACAGCTCCCTTCTCGAGTTTACAGCAGATAATCAATAAGCTAACTGAGTAACTTTCCCAACAGTGATCCATTACCTCCTAGGAGTAGTTTGGAAGGGTGGTGCTCAGTTTCCCAGTATCCCTGAGGGAACAGTATCTCCCATGGTCCAGCATACTCTCACCTATGGTACAGATCTTCTGTATGGTTCAGATTTTCTATTCCTGGCAGTTTCATGAGCAGTTTTTTACTTCAGAATAGCCTCTCTGCTCAAGCAGTAGCTGCTCAAACCTTCCAGTCTTTGTTACTCTTATCTTGAGGAAACATTTATGCAAGGGCAAGTATCTTTCTTGTGAAGGAGCAGCATCACCATTGCCACACCAACTGCCAGCCATTTAGCTATGGTACCTTTTCCTCAGTGAGGATTTTAGAGCTTGTGACAACTGAAAACTGTGCCTTCTTCTGCTAAACAAGGTGATGGCACAGTTCCTACCTCTCTCACCATCTGTTTTGAGTGGTCAACTGCAAACTGCCTGCCTGGACAGCCCATTCCCCCATACGGTGCCCAGGGTCAGAGATTCTGAACGTTGCCACAACACAAAAGCCAAGTGATCACAAATTCAGATTTATGGTACATCTGCAGACAGTTCCTCTTTTCCTGCCACACTAGCATCTTTTTACGGACTGAGCCAACATAGTTTAAGAAGATAGCAGTTTCTCCTGTTTGTTAAAGCCCTTCATATCAGAGGACTGCCTTCACAACTGAGACCTAAAAACACTTATCTAAGCATGCCTAAGGAGTTATAGCCTTTTACTTTGTCCAGCTAGGTCTGCCAAAGACACCTTTCGGTGCTTTAATTACCGGCTCTGTCACATACAACTAGTGCCAATCAAGGATTTAATCATTGCAACACCTCAACTTCCTTCCTGCAACAAGTGACAGTCTAAAACATTCATGCAGGTGCCTAGATTTGCCCTTTTGAGCACAAATGGAGAATGTGGCATCTAAAATGGCTTCCAAAATAACCATCACACTGAGCAAAGAGAAAAAATGAACATTGTACACAGTACCCTTGAAGGACAGAGACCACCCCTGAAACAAAATGATCACAGAATCACAGAATCATATAGGTTGGAAAGGACCTTGAAGATCATCTAGTCCAACCTTTAAAGACATATCTTTGAATCCTGAAGACATAGACCATAATCTATGTACTAAAAGGCAGAACAAGGGCATGTGGTCCACAATTTCTCCTTTCACATATCTTTGTATCATTTAAGCAGCTCCACTAGTCCGGACGTACCATGACGCTGTACATCTAAACATCACATGCCTGCTTAGTCGAGGAGCTATGAGGAGACCAGGGAGAGGAGTGTGAGCTCTTGCAGTGGGAAAGGGGACAGCAAACAACAGGGAAAAGGGGTACGTGTCATATCCCTTTTTCAGAAATTTAGGAGAGAGAAAACACATTCAGAGCAGTCCCCACTGCACATGCCATTGAGGTCACCCCTCCTTGCCCCATAGCAGCACTGTATCTGCCTTTTGCTATGCTTGTCCCTTGCCCCCTTCTGCCTTCCAAACTATAGCTTCTTTCAACAGAGAAGAGTTTAAGTTTGTATAAAACATACTTCCCAGACACTGAATCCTATATAACAGCCACATTTTCTACAGCACAATATCCTGACAGTCACATCACAATGAGGATGGTGTACAAACAGCTCTTGTGTAAAATGTATTCACTGATACTGCATATCACTTTTGACTCAAACCTGAAGTTTGTCTCTGTTTGTGCAGCCTCCCTTTACCTGGTCATCTTTCTCAGAGCAAGCTGTTGTTTTCATTGCTGCCTTGTTCCTGTTCTCTCTTTTCCCCTTGCTGCCTCCTCAAAACGGTTTTGTGCCAAGAGCAGCCATAAATGTATATAGTGGGGTGTGTTCTTCATCACCTGGAATACCCTCAGAGGTTCTCCAGGCCTGGGAAATGGCTGAAGAAACACTGATCCTCTTCAGTGTTCACTCAGGATGCCTCATTTTTTGCTTCATCTTTTACAAGCTCTTCCTTGTCCTTGCACTCACCTCCTTCATCTCTGCCTAGACATAAGTAATCCACTCTGCAATGCTACTTAACCACAGTTCCAGTCAAAACCTACATGAAGCTAAGGCCTGGCCGGAGGGTGCATGGCTGGGGCTAGGGCTAAGTCTCAAGGCCTCTGCTCTTCTTTTGTCTGTCTGGCTAAAAGCTGTAGCAGTACATAGATGTTATTGCTGAGTGTCGTGGCCAAACTACTCCCCAGTGACCTTCCTACTCCTTAGCTCTATTCCAATCTTCCCTGCTTCCCTGTCTTATTTTCTCGATGTTACCTGTAACTACATCATCCCCTCTTATACCTGGCTCTCAATCATCCATGTCATTGTGCTTGGCCTCCATAATTTCATGTGCCCCACTGCTTGCATGTCTCAGACACTGTGCAGCCACTTCACCTCTCAGGAGACTACTGCCAGCCTGCTGTGGAGAACAGCAGACATCAGTCACAGGCCATGCTCTGTGAGCATCTGCAAAGGGCAAAACATGAGGATGCCCCTCCTGTACAGGTGGCAGCACTGTTCAGGCAGGTGGTACTCAGCTCTTTGCCTGAGCCATGAGACTGTGGGTCCAGGATGCTTATAGGCATTTGGGAAGCTTTGGAATAAAAAAAATTGAGTAACCTGTGGGTCTTAGCAGCTGCAAGAGCTGGACAGTAGCTGTGACTACATAGGAGAGTGACAACATCCTAAAGTCCAGAATTGCACCTTAGTCCTACTCTGGGCATCAGATAATGTCGACCGTAACAGGTCTCTGAAGAGCCCACTGAAGAAGCTGCTCTCTCCCTCTTCTGACTCTAAAAGGAATCAAGCCCCTTTCGCTACAATTCGTCTCCCCTGACACAGAAAGATGTTCTTAGGATTCAGCCTGACACATTTTCCAGCCTCACATCCATTGGCACATATTTGCCCCATCTCTGCCACTGGCTGGTGATGCCTTTCCAGGCAGGCAGACACGTATCAGCCTTGATAGGACGCCTGTAGTAAATAGGCTCGGAGCCACTACTCTACAGCTGGGAAGCCAGCAGTGTTTGCTGAACATACCTGGCAAAGCAGTCACCCAGCTCTCAGCTGCTTTGCCTTTTCCTTCAGGTTCTGTCCAGGAGGTATCCACTCTCTCTGCACTGGCACCAGGAGGCTCGTTGGCAGGAATCTGCTACGTCGTGCTCACTGTGGTATCTCACTTCGGTCCAAGCCACAGCGCCTGGAGACCAAGGCACTTACCTTAATGCTTTGCAGCTTGATCAAGGTGAAATCTGATCTGCTGTTCTGAGGCCAAGAAATGCCAGGATGGCAGATGGCAGGGAAGAAAGGTGAGCAGAGATCTTTACTGGCATCCAAGATCCTGGGAGAAACCAAACTGCTCTTGTAGGGGTCAAATACCAGGGCGAGTAAGAAGAAAAATCTGCCAAGAAGTGTCTTGATTCTGTTAGGAAAGTCAACAGTGAAATATTACAGAGAGATTAAAGCCCAATATAATGACTTAATTTATTGAGAGTTAATGTCCTGGTCCCTCATTGACAAGGAAGAATCAGAGGGAGGTGAAATTGTTAAGCAACATAATTGCCCCCGGCTCAAGCTCAAGCTGTCCTCTTTCCTTTGAGACTTTCACAGCTCAGAGAGACGTGAGCTGCACAACAGAGACAGGCGTCAGTGAACACAAATGTATCTCTACTGGTGTGCAGGTATGAGGGAGGTTGGGCAGGGCTCTGCCCCAGAACCTGGCATCCTTTCCCAACGCCAGCCTCTCCTCTAGGCAGCAATAGCAGCTTGTACTGTTTAGTGTTTCTATCATGTTGGCACACACAGATCTCCAAGTGCTTCACAGAAGAGAGAACCATTGTCTCACTTCACCCAATGAGAAAGACTGCAACAAGCAACTGACCTCCAAGATTGCCCAGTTCAGGGAGGCAGAGAATCATAGTCACAGGAGGCCATTAGCTTAGAGTGATACCTGCTTTGCTAGATTACCTCTGTTTTGGTAGAAAAAAGGCAAAGATGAAGCCTCACAGCTCGTCAAAAAGCCCAGAGATGAATGGGAACCAATGTAAAATACCAGCAACTGTACAGATTCAGAGAAGAGCAGTAAACATGATTAAAGGGCTGGGGAAATTGATTCCTGGGGAGGGAAAGAGAGCTAAATATGTATAGCTGCCTAGCTATACCCAGAGGAGCATACTTAACCTGCTACAAGTATTTGATGGAAGAATAATTGCCCTAGGAGGAATAAAGGTCTTACAGCTATGAAGAATAGGGTGAAATTAAAAGGGTGGAGATTTAGCCTCTGATGGGCACACTCAATAATGGGGATGCTGACCTGTCTCCCTGAGGAAAGCCTGTTGCTTTGCTCATGTGGAGCTGTCTGGGAGACAATCATTCTCTGGTACAGCAGTAGACTCTGGAGGTTTTTTCCAGCCCTATTTACTTGGTTTCTGTGGACTAACAGAGGTTTCCCATCTCAGTAGCCTGTCACTAGGGGTCAGGTGGGTTTTTGTTTTATAAATTCTGATGACAGCTAAGGGATACCTGGCAAATCTGTATCACTGGAGAGTCTAACCAAACATCCGCCTCCAGAAACACAAAGTGACGGTAATAATATACAATGCCTCCAGCCCTTCGCTCTAGAGGAAAAGGCATTGTTATTCTTGTCAGAAAACTGAGGGACTGAAATCTAGCATTTCTTATCATTAAGGAAATATTGCAGATGGGTGTTTGCTGTAAAATGTCGTGACAGCAGAGCTCAGAATAATGATATCTGAAAGCAGGAGAAAAAATAGCAGCTGTGAGAAGAGGGCATTGCAGCGTATAAAGGCGGCTTCACTACACAGAGCTGGTGAGCACAGGTTTAGCCCACCCCAGTACCCTGTAAACCACCACATGCTGCTGAATGCAATGAAACCAAATGGTCTGGGCTTGGCACGTAAGGGCACCAAGTGCATTGCATTCACCTACCTCATGCTGTGGAAGAAGGCACAGTCTTTGAACATTCATTGATTTACTCAGTAAGGATGCAGAGCATTGGACAAAAATTGTCTGAAATGTGAAATAAGTGTCTGTACGGAACAGGCAGGGAGCAGCGGTCAAAGGCATTGCTGGGACCAACTTTGTGCAGGGCTTTCTTCATAAATCTCTAGGCCTCGGAGTATCTTGTGACCCACACTTGCAGGATGGGGTCTGTATCTTTGCCAGTCTCCCCAAACCCAGAGTATTTTCCTCATACATTGGCACGGGTTGTCATTATAACCTACTGTCTCCTTTGAAATGCTCACCATCTCCTACTGGGAGAAGTTACTTTTCCACCAGTTTCTAACCTTCATTCTCCTCTGCCTAGCACCAAGACAAAGGTACGCAATGGTTTTGGGAGAGACTTGCCCATTTTCTACACCTACTTTCAGCTCTTTTTGGGCTTCTTCTCATACTCAGAGGAAATTTACTCATAAGGTCATATCTGTTATTCATCTGCTTTAACTGAAGTATCTTAACGTGAAGTGCATGGACACTGCTGGTCGAGGCTGACTTCACTGTTTGTGCAGGGCTCCATGTTCACTTCCATTAACCTTCGAGCATTTTATGGGAATACACCATGGTACAAGATTCTGCTTTGCTTGGCTCTACACTCCTTGGTCTAATCTATACTGTGTTTCACATCAGATAACACAAGAAGTGTGGGGCTGTATCAGAAATTGAACTAACAAACTTCCAGTTTCATTCCCTATGACATCATGAATGTTTCCAGCACCATTTTCAAAGTATTGTCTTATAAAATAGAGGCCACGTCGATAGATGCTGTGATCAGAAGAGGCAAAATACAGCTGTCATGGCACACAAGCATGAGAAACCACAAAGTGAGAAGATCTGAATTTAGGTTTTCATTAGGCTTTCAATGCCACAGCAGTATGAGTGAGAAGCTGGACTTACCACCTACTGCTAGACACTAACTGAGATCGGCTTTTCTTGGCAGAACAGTGCTTCTCACCTGAAATAATTGTGACTATAGCAATAAGACAGCTCTACAGGGCAGGGATGCCCAGCCCTGTCTCTTCAGGAGGCCAGTGGAAATTTCCCTTCAGAGATCCCTGTGGGAAGAACTGCAACATATCTCACCTAGGTTGTTGATAGCTTTGCACAGATGTTCCCAGACTGTGTAGAGACAGCCTAATGGTTCTCTATCCTTATTTTCTGCCCTTCACACATCAGGCAAAAACATTATTGGACTTATTTATAATAATATAAGGTCTCATAGCTCTCTTTGTGTGCATTTCGTGACACATCCACAGTCACAAATATCAGGACTGGATGCCACGTCCTCTTCTGCAGCCAAGAAGACATTATTGCTTGGTCAGATCTGCTGACTGAGATATTCCTGCAACCAATCCCTTCCCCATTTCAGGCAGAAGGAGGCGGCTTAGCTTCAATAACAGGTCATTGCTAGCCTAGTTCAGATGGCTAAAACAAGTTGTGGGTCCTGACAAAAAAAAAAACAGCTCAGGAGGTAGGGATGAAAAGAAACTTACCTCAGGCAGGGGGCCATGCCAGAAAGCTGGAGTCAGGGTGTCCTTCACCTGGCAGCACAGCAGCCAGGAAATCGTGTGTGATCTGTGTCTCAGCGTGACAAATCGAGGATCATGATTTCAGGAACGTTGGGAACAGGGGCTGGTCCGCTGTAACAAGCTTCAGCAAACTACTTGCTCTCTTTCTTCCCTCCTTTACAATTCTTCCTTCAGGAGCAGGAAAGCCAGCCCACCTGGTTTGCAGAGACTGTCACCAGGCCTTTAGATTGGAGGAACAAGCATTTCCTTGTAGAATGTCAGAAGCACATGTTTCTGGGAGACTGAAGGGCAGGTGGTACTGCCTTATAAATCATCTAAACATGCCTGGTGTGATAAATGCCTGCTGTATTTTGCATAACATCTGGGACAGCACAGGAGAGACCTTGGGGGTTGGGAGGGAGCAGAAAGTGAACTAAGTGAATTGACAAAGACAGAGATGGTGTCACCATATGGTCAAAGAAACAGTCAGAAATGCCCAGTCTGACTCCTCTGAGGGGAAAGGCAACGGCTGGGGCATGAATGCACAGCAACCAAAGAGTATTTGTTTTGTTTTGTTTTGTCAGGATTTGACAGCATTAAGAATAGTGTGGTCTCCATGCAGCAGGCTGAAAGGACAGAGGGAGGGTGATAGAGGAGGAGGAATTGTGTGGCTTTCAGATAGACTGGTTGGTTAATTCCTCTAGGGTTAAAAGGTGAAAGATCTGGAACAGCAGAAACCAGCATGGGGAAAAAAGACTTCCAGGAATTACTACAACAGTAACAGGGATCAGGACAAAGAAGGTTTAATGTGAAAAACAATTTGAAGCCTCAGCATAATTTTAACACTTTAGTTTGACCAAACTATCTTGAACCATCTCCATCTATTACTGACAAATAAATGTGATAGGACACCTCTTGTTTCAACACTCCATGTTTCCAGCCCTCCCCCTAACATCAAGCTCCCACCACAACTGGCAGAGAACCCACCTGAATGTATTTTCAATAGGCATTTGATAGCATTACTTAGCACAGCCTGAGGGAGCACTGAATCAATCTTTTTATCACACCCAGTGTGATTGGATCATTCTTCTTGCCTTTGACACTAGTGCTCCAACCCATGTGTGGAGTTGATTGAATCCCTGGCACATCTGGAACAACAAAGAAAAAAGGCATGAAGAAACCTCAGGAAACCATCTAGCTCATCCCTTGCCATGAGGTAAGATGAACTAGAACTAAACCGTGCCTTGAAAATGGCCACCTCATCTGCCCTTAAAAAGCTTTCCAGTGACGGAGTCTCCACACTCCCCCCAGGCAATACATTTTGGTTCTTCACTACCATGGCTATTTTATTTCTAGCCTGAATCTCCCTTGCTGCAATTTAAGTCCATTATTTCTTGTCCTATCCACCATGGATGAGAAGAAGAGTTTATTGTCTTTTTCCTTGCAGCAGCCTTTTATATACTGGAAGACTGTTACCACCTTCCCCCTTCAGCCCTCTTTTCTGTTGGCTAATTAACCCAAATTCGCTCAATCTTTTTTCATAGGTCATATTTGTAACACTGATTACTCTCATTACTGTCCTCTGGACTCTCTGTTCGGGCTACTGCTTTCTTTAAGAGTAGTGCTGGGGAAAAAAAAATAATTTAAAAGGCATGCCCACATACTTCTGCAAATGGGTGTTTGGGTCCACTGCATTTCTACTGATCCTAACTCAGCACCATGTTTTCACTGGATTATTTTCTCTTGATTTCTCTTCTATTACTCTTTTGTTGCTTCCCAAAGAGGTTCATGATAATTCTTGTCTCTTCACAACGCAATAACCTGTACTACCTGCCTAGGCCCTGCTCCTTGTAGCACAAGGGTGGACTTCCCCATGACTTTACAGTGCCACACACTGGACAGTAGATGAAACAAGGGTTTGCCAGCCCAAGCTTAAATAATGGCAAATCAAAGCAGCCCTAAAAGACTGCAGTGTCTGAATGTGTGTCCTATTATTCAGAAATTTGCTTTATCATCACGTAAGATTTAAGGATAAAAGGATACATTCACTTAAATGCATAGATTTACAATAATGAAAACGAGCCTTAAAAAGATAAAACAATCTTATTAAGATCATACTTAAGTTAAGAATTCTCCATTGTGATTCAGCACAGTTTCCTCTGGTCCCTATTCCTCTAGATGAGTCAGAATTGGAAGCAAAATGTTTGCGAGATGGGCACTTCCAGGAAAGTTGCTTTGCTATGCATTGTTTGTACCAAAATATCATTGCCGTAAGTTCTCTTTTTTTGACATCTGAAACATGCCACAGAATTAATAGAATTCAACAGTAATTGTTCTAAAGTCAAATGCCTTGTAATGCTTTAAAATCTTTATGCATTTGGAAATGTCTTCATAGTCCAATCTGGGTCATTTATTTCCTGAAACATCAACATTACTAAAAGCAAAAATGAACAAGAGTATGAGCCAATGTACCTTTGCTCTTGCTGTCTCTTTCTATTTCTGCTGCTATCATAAACAAGTCTGCTGTGGAACATGCTGGATGAGTTAACCCCTGCATGAAGCTGGCATCTGGAGCAGGCCAGGGAGGAGATACAGCAAGTGAGCCACAGTGGGCAGATGAAGGGGTGGAAGAGTGAGCAGGGAGCAGTAACAGGACTGGGACATGGAGACAGCTATGGCCAGTGATTGTAAGGGAAGGAAGGTTGAGATCCATCTTTGATAATATTGTGAGAAACAGAAACAGCACAAACCAGTAGCCATACAACGCAGTTTGCTCCCTGTAGACACTCATCATGAAATGCCACGCCATATTTGTTACTAATCTTCACTGCACTCACAGGCAAGCTGCTCCTATAGCTTTTCTTCACACGATGGCTGTGTGTATCACGTACCTCCTCCCAGCTGGACTCAGCTTAGAAGCTTTCAGTGCGTTTTTGGGGAAAAAAGCAAAAGCAGGATGGGCTGGGCAAAAAGCTCTTCATTGCACCACTTAAGAGTGCTTGCAGAAGTGCTGTTCAGGGTTCCCAACAGAGAACAGCAACATGTTCAGTTTCGTTCTGGGTCACCATTTTCTGAGTCACATCAGATTCAGTGTTGGCTCCTTTCTTTGGATTCAGTGTCAGACAACCTTCAGGAGTCAGCTTCACTTCCAGCTTTGCCAAAGCAGTCAGTTCCTGCTGCTACAAAGGAGTGGTATGGAACAGTTTCTGTTGCCTGTGTCTTGCAGAAGCATTGAGCTGGTCCCACTCCATCCTGCTTGCCAGGGAAAACAGGCACTCCAGGTTGCTCATAAGCATTTGGATATATGGGTAAAAGTCAGCCAAAGTGACCCTGCAGTAGGAGAGGGCATGCACAGAAGGGGCAAGCTGGTCCTAAAATGAGGCAATGCAGTGAGGAACAGCACATGTAGATGACCACCAGAGTTAGGAACATCTCCACATGAACCTCAAAGTATATTCACTCAAGGTGCAGTTACTCTTTTCCCAGGACGACTTGTTAGTATTAGCACCGTGTAAAATGCTATGGAATAGAGACATAAAGGCATGCTGTGCCTAGCTGCAAGGCACTTCCAGGCAGATGAACATTTAGCGCCTTGAATATATAAATACCCTTGTTATATAACAAGGTTTGAGTTATGTTTCTTACAGCCTTGGTGAAAATCGATCACAGCTCAGTCTCTCAGTGAATATCATTGCAGAAGCAAAATGACTCTCTCAAATGGCTGCCAAACCTTCCCATGCATAAGTCCTAGTATTCACCCTTTTTGTCCTCAGTTACTGTAGTCAGCAAGGAGGGCTGATTTCAAGCCTTAACTTCTGCTCTGAAGAGCCCAAGAGCACTGCTGGAATCCAACAGTCCTTTCCCAAGCACAAACCCTTTACCAGGCTCCCTCTGTGGCAGGTGACATAAACACTTCTCCATACAGTTGTTCAGAAAGGAATGGTTTTTCACAGACTATTCATTGACACATAGCTCCCACAGCTAATCCTAAAGTGCTTTCTAACACCATAAACTATACACGTTACAGAGATTAGAGCTGAACAAATATTTCACTATAAATCATTTATTCAATAAGTTTCATATGGGTTTTCTTCTATTTGTGAACTGTCTGCAAACTGAAAGCCAAATTTCAAAATTCATTCATTAGTCAAAATTGCCCATGAATTTCTCCTGCAGATAGTTTTTGCCCTGCAGGCCATTCATGGACAGTTTGTTATGAATAGCCTCAATTCAATGCTTGGTTGGTTTAGCTGCAGCAGTCATGTGGATGTGTCTCTGTTCTGAATGAAAATTCACTTTCAGATATGAACCAATATTCACAGTGAATTTCTCCTCTGTCCACTCAGCCCTGGTAGGAATCAGCCTATTCAATCTAACTAGGTGGGTTAGGCTGTCCACATCACCACAACGGGCTGGAAAAGGAAGAAAACAATTCCCAGTTGAAATTCTTCTGTGTAAAGGCAGGACAGGAATACTCCACTGGATGGCTGTGAAGTGTCAGACTTGGTGTCCTCACTCGTCCCTGAAGGGTGACCACTGAGACATAATTGGGAAGGTGGCTACACCGACAGTGCAGCGTCTCCTTGTGTAGCACAAGGCTATCTGGTTTACTGTTACCCAAGAAAGATGGATGCTTTCTCCTTATGCTACATTCTCATAATGAAGTAACATGGGTGAGTTTTGAGTCACAGCCAGACCTAGCTCCCTCTTGCCAACCTGCTTTCCAGTGGGTTAATCCATTCAGCATGTTTCCAGGGTGTTTGTAAGCATCCCTCGCCTCTCTAGAGAAGAAAGTAGATGAAGTAGAACATAATGTGTTGTAAACACTAGTTTGAAGTTTGAGTTACCGTTCAACAAGCCTGCAGGCTTCTCTCGTCCTGTTATCTGTCTCCAGCAGATGTTCTTCACATCAGATCCCTGTGTTGCAGTCCCTGCTGCTGCCAGTACTGCCAAATCCAGCTGCTACTCACACGGGGGCTCTGAACAGCCACCCAGCTGCACCTGCCGGTCCTGCTTCTCCATCAGCAGCATGCCAGGGCAGCAACACCCTCATTCAGGTAACAACAAGGGCTATATGTGTGCCTCTTAGCACCACTGATGTGCCTTTAGGAAGAGATTTCATAGGCTGCTGCAACATTGCTAATTATAAGACTTCTTTTCTTATTTCTGAGGCTTGAATTGCTCCATGTAGCTACTTCGTGATGAAGAAGCAAACCCAAAGTCCTTCTCAGTTGAGATTTCAGATAAACACATTGACAGCTAGGAGAGAACAGTAAATGTTCCCAGCTGGAGAAAATGTTGACTTTATATTGAGAAACTCAAAGCCAGAAGAAACCAAACAAGGTGGCCAGGGAAGGAAGGAAAAAGAAAAAAATACCCAAACCCAGTAAACAACTGCCAAAACTGAAAGCTTTTCATTTTGTGATGAAAAATATTTCTATTCCTTCCCATGAAAAGCAGACATTTGCTGTGAAAATATTTCATGGAAATTTCATATGAAGTTTTTACCGTCTTTCATTTTTTGCCAGACAGTTCTGAAGGAGGTCTAGTACAGGGTGAATAACAGTTATAGATGTCTCCAAGCTGCCATTTGAAAGGTATTTGTATGCTTTGTACAAGAAAAGCCCTGTACAGAGCCTTCAGAATGTATATAAGATAACAAAACCTTCTCTAGACCAGTATTACCTTGAGCTTTGACCATGAAACCTGTCGAGCCTCAGTCTATTCAAGACACTGCTGCCATTACCCTCTCCAACACCTTTTGCTCAAAACAGGTCCAAGGCCTTTCTTCACCAGTTCTCTTTCCCCTTTGCAGTCCATTTGAAGTGTTTTGCCCTCACTTTGACAACTTGTCTTCCACCCACTTCTCTGCATCTGTTTCTTCACTCAGTTTTCTAGTAGCACCTTTGCTGAAGCTTCTTGAATAGTCACTCTCTCACCTCTTCCAAAAGGGTCCTGTCACCAAAGATGCATCCTTGGTCCTTTTTGCAAAGCTGTTTTCGCCATTCTCCAAATCTCTTCCTATGTGAGATTTGGCTTTCCAAGGTCTTCTCTCAAATGCCCATGAGCAAATCCAGCATTCCTCTGCTCCACCAAGCACACAGACATTGTTGAATAGGAAACTACAAAGGCACACGTGAAATGTGCCCGCTCATTCATCTTACTGTCAGTCTTCTTGCATCCTTCAGGAGAGCAGACTCTAAACTCCTTGGAACAGCTGCCATGGCCTTTTTCTGTCTTTAAAAGTTCCTACCACTTTTATCATGATAAAAAACAAACAAACAAAGAAAAAAAAATGAAGAAAAAAAATGAGCAGTACTTCACCTAGGATGGAGATGAAACCCCCTTTTGGTTTGCAGCAGCAGCTGTTAAACAAGGAAAAGCAAAGCTGCATCGCAGCAGGGAAGAATGAGAGGGAAAAGCCCGTAGCTGGTTAAAATTACTTTGGTAGGAATTTATGGAGGTGAAATAATATACCTTTCTAACTGTAAAATTTAATCAAATTTCATTTTTTTACTTGCTGGGACACCTTGAGGGGGGTCATAACTGTGAGTCTTGTCAAAAACAAACTAACCAAACTAATATGCAAACAAAACACATGACATTTTTTAATAACTTGGAAGAAATTGTGCACTCACGCAGAATCCCACTGCTTCACTCTGTCTATTTTCTGCTGCCACCCCAGCCTTGGAGCGGCTCCTCACAGCCCCCCCACCCAGGCAGACCCTACGAAAGCAGGAGGATCATGGATCCCAGCTAGAAGTGCATCTCCTTCACCCCTTCCCAGGAAACCTAGAGGATTGGGGTTATTTAGTCTGGAGAAGAGGAGGCTGAGGGGAGACCTCATGGCCCTCTACAACTCCCTGAAAGGAGGGTGCAGAGAGGGGGGATGAGTCTCTTGAGCCAAGGAACCAGCGCCAGGACAAGAGGGAATGGCCTCAAGCTGCGCCAGGGCAGGGTCAGACTGGCTCTTAGGAAGTATTTCTTTCCAGAAGGGGTTGTTGGGCATTGGAATGGGCTGCCCAGGGCAGGGAGGGGAGTCCCCATCCCTGGAGGGGTTGAAGAGTCGGGTTGACCCAGCGCTGAGGGATCTGGTGGAGTTGGGATCTGTCAGTGCTAGGTTAACGGTTGGACTAGATGATCTTCAAGGTCGTTTCCAACCTGGGTGGTTCTGTGATTCTGTGATTTTTCCTCTCTGACATTGGCCTTGGAAGACATGAAGGTTGCACCCAAGGTCCTTCCTGCGCAGCAAATGAATGATTACAAAGCTATTGTACTAGGAGAGGGAAAAAAAGGTGCATTGCTGGCAACTCTTGATTTTATTTTTCCCCTCCCTCCCTTTCCTTTGGAGCTATGTAAAACGATAAGAGTAGGGAGAGATTTCGCTTAAATTAGGTTTACAAATAGCCCAGTGAATAGGGAAATGAGATGCATATGCTGCATGTTAAAGTGTCACCGCCACGCAGCCCGATGCGACCGGGATTTGGAAAGAAGCCGGGTCCTGAAGATTAGGTGCAAAAGCCTGTCAGTCAGGAGCATGCTGGAAGGTTTCTTGGAGCGCAGCTGCCGAAGAGTTTGGTGCTGCTGCCCCCCGACGGTCCCTGCCAGCGAGCCGCCGGTCCCCAGCCCCGGCCCCGGCGGTCCCCAGCGCTGGTCCCCGAGCATCACAGCAGCCGGGCCGGGGCAACCGGGGGGCGTGCAGAGGTGACCCTGAAAGAAATCGTCATTTTTCAAAGGTCTTAAGTGACCAGCCGTGGTCTGGAGGGAAAAAAGTCT
The DNA here is from genome assembly GCF_031877795.1 of Strix aluco. Taxonomy (NCBI): domain Eukaryota; kingdom Metazoa; phylum Chordata; class Aves; order Strigiformes; family Strigidae; genus Strix; species Strix aluco. The sequence continues at coordinate 4,457,483 of NC_133932.1, forward strand.
ATTAAAAATGATGACTCAGTGCTCTTTATTTATTCCCTGTCACTGAGATTTATTTTCTATCCCAAGTTTGCTTGGTGGTTGGGGGTTTTTGTGTGGTTTTTTTGTTTGGTTGGTTTGGTTTGGGGTTTTTTTTCTGCCCCAAACTCCATCTGGCAGCTGAACATCAAGCTCTGGTTTCGATACCTTGCAATAACGGTACGTGTTGATAGCTGAAGCTGCTACCTCGGCAGCCCCAGAGACCAAAGCCCTCTGTCTGCAAGGCATCCGCGTAGTATAGTCTGTCCAGACAGCACCATGGCCGGCTTCTTCCAAGCACGGGCTCCTGCCAGCACAGCTCACATGCTCTGTCTAGCAACAACCCTCAGTACCGGCTCACAAGGGTAACTAGTCTCCATGGCCTGCCTGGTCTCCTTGCTAAGCCTGCTGGTAGGGGAGGTCATGAGCAGGGCTGGCTGTTGTCATTACTCCTTTTATTTACTATCCTTGATGAGTGTGACAGGTGACATGAAATTTGTTTTTATCTCCATTTACATCCCTCTAGAGGAGGGGTGGGGAAATTTGAATGTAGATTCTCTCTCACCATTTGGGTGGTTATCAGCATTCATACAGAAGCTCTGCACCTTGGAGGCAGGGCAAACATCAGGAGATAAGCAGCTGCCTTATCACATGGGCACCATTTTCTCTATGAGGTGTGCTGCTGTCACCATTGATGTACAGAGTGAACAAGACTAAGTTGTTCTCTTAAGACATGGTAGAACGAAGTCATTGGGTACTGGTGAAATCATTGGACTCGCCACCTTTACAACCTGCCAGCCAGCCTCCTGAGTTGCCTCAGAGACTCACACGGGGGCTAACTGGGCCTCACCACAAAACTGGGAAAATCAGGAGAGTTGGAGGTAATTGAGAGGAGGCAGAAGATGGATGAACAGAGGAAGGAAGTGTGAGGGAAAGCCCACAGGGTTGAAAGCCAGAGTGAGGAAAAGGAAACTGGGTGAGAGGCTTCAGCCTCATGGACTGGGGGGACAGGACTGAAGAGTGCAGAGGACAGGGAAAAGAAAGGGGGAGGGATTGAAAGAGAAGGAATGGCAGAGTAAACACAGAGGGAACAGAGTTGTCAGCAGTAGGAGAGGCAAAGCGGAGGTGGCAGGCAAGAGAAAAATTTTCTCTGAGGCTAACAACAAGGGAGGGAATAGCTCGGAGAAGGTATATAGATGGAAGATGGGAAGAGAGGGAGAAAGCCAGAGGGGCCTGGGTCTGAGAGCAGGAGGCTGAGGGAGTAGGACACTGTGCCTTTGGGACTTGGCTTGAAAAGACAGCTGCCTTGGGGATGGAGCACATGAGGAGGGACAGCACAGAGGAAGACACAGCTGCCCCCGTCTGTGCTGTGGCTGTCACTGTGCAAAGGAACTGTATTCACTGTGAAGGCTCTCAACAACTTCTCAACAAACAGCTGTTTCCAGCAGCTCATCTCTGAGCACGGTCCCTGATTGCAAGCATGCTGGGAAGCTGTTAATGCTGCAGCTGTCCTGTCAGGAGCAGCCCAGGCAACAGAGCTTAAAACCCATGTGCTGCTCCCCAAGCCCAGGGGATGTCCCTATTTCAAGGCCATGCAACGTGGCAACCAAAGCTCTCCATTTCCTACAAGGAACACCAGAAACATGAAACTCATAGCTCCCTCTTTTATTCCAATTAGCAAAAAAGCTTTGTCCTTCCATTCATGTCTGAGGAGGGCTCTGGGGTTAGCTGGGAGCCCGCTGCTCCCAGACATAGCTGGAAGCGGTAAGACTGCTAGCCAGGTGTACACTAAACACAGCTCTGCCTGGAGAGGTAATACACAGCTCTCCTATACTTAGGGAACACCCCCAGGACTGAGTTTCCTTGATGCTAGATAAAACCAGCCCCCCATGGCTTTCCTGTCCATTGGATGAAGCCACCAGATTTGCCAAAGGTGACCGGAACAGAATTAAATCCCTTCTCACATCTCTGAAGAGCTAATTTGAGTGTGGCTTGTCACCTACTTCAAAGAGCTGCAACCCCAACAGAGAGAAATGAAAGAACTGGGCAGTCTTGAAAACACAGGTTAGCACTAAGGAAAATCCTAGTCTCCAATTACGAGTAAATTAACGAGAAGTACAGAGATCTGTATATTCCCAGCCTACCCTCTCTGCAGCATCTGACAAAGTTAACACCCAGGGCTGGCAATGTGCATATGAAGAAATATATAGATTATTCTTAAAAAATAAAACTCTTATAAGGCAGTCAGTCAGAACCAATATTGGAAGCATTCCCTTTTATCCCTGTGCCTAGTAAAACTGGGAACTTTCTGAGCAGAGATCTTTAAGAGCAAGTTAACCATCTTTCAGCAAGGGATTAAATATAGTGGAACCTCTTAGGTCAGACCCTGGGGGGGTTGTGTACGCATGTGTGCACATGCATGTGTGTATAGACTAGGTGATTTTTTTGAAGTCATTCTCAAGCTGGTTCTTTCTGATTATATCAATTTTCCAGGTGGGGAACAAAAGTTTCAGAGAGACTAAAGCTAACATTTTCACTCTCAGGCTCCTGTGTTCAGATTAGCCAACAGGTCTGTCTCTGACATGCACTCCAAGCATCCAGCTGTGGCCCCCCAGGATGGGTGTTTGCATCTCTACTTAGCTCAGGTCATGCAGCAAGTCAATGACAACCTGAGAGTGAAACCCAGGTCTGACTAGTACCTCAGCAGCACATATGCTGGATCACAAGTGCCCAAGGTATTTGTCTTCATTTAATGTGCTTTTTTCCTATCCTCTTGAGTAATTTCCTTCCCTTAAAGGATATAAATCACATACCTACAAAGTAAAGAATTATTTAAAGAACATTTATATTTAAGCTCAAAAAGGAGTTTGAATTTAACTCCCTAGTGGCTGAGATGTGACTGGCTGGTGAATATAACTTGGCTTCACTATATGAAGATGTTTTATGGCTTCAATACCAGCTGGTTTGCAAACCAGTGTTCAGTACACTGGGGTTCTTCTGTGGGTGAATACTCTTGCTGCAAGTTAACTTAATACTGCTTTCATTCATTTCACCTAAATCGAACTACACTGCTCTCAGCCCCAGATACACAGACGCACACATCAGGCTTTGCCCCACGCTAACTCAATCAGTTTAACAGCTCCATTTCATTGCGTGCCACTTTCAGACGGAGACAAGGTAACAGAGGTTTCTCTTTACTTCTCTGAGTCACATCACAATTTCATTTTGTCCCTGATCCTATTGCTGATGAAGACTGGGGGGGAAATGCAGGAGTGGGGCCAATCCCAACGACTTCAGTGGCACTGACAGTAACAAGTGTTAAAGGCAATCTGTTAGTATGAAAAGGGATACTCTTCCTGTTTATTAAGTATAGCTTAGCAGCAGAAACACCACCAGAAGCTTTAAATGAGAAATTAAAAGGACCTAAAAGGAATTAATACATTGGGAAGAGCATAGCGATCATGTTCTAAACAACCTAGCGTCTAGTTCCTGTTCTCTGCCACTATTACCTCGTGTAGCAGTTGCATTTGTGTGAGGGCTGTCCCCTCCCTCTGCGTTTCACTCTAAGAAGCAACAGATTTGCAACAGCTCTGAATAACACAAGTCTAATGCTGAGACTTAAGTTTGTAAGAGCTGAAATACGATGCAAAGATGCATGGCCATTACATCTACAAGACAGTCAGTCATTGATAACTTCCAAAAACCTTTGTAAAAGAAAAGAAAACAAAAATCTACAGCGCAGGAATCCTCTGTGGCCAACAAAAATCATTGAAAACTGTCAGAGACTGATTTGATCAGTTTTAATACAGACCCTGAACTCCATGCTCAGAAATATGACACAGCTGTCAGGCGCTGCAGCTCCCACCCAGCCAGTGGACAAGGAACTTTGTGTCAGTTGAACGAAAGGTTAGACCTGCCGTATATGTAGTGTGTGCTGGGGAGAGGTGGGGGCACAATGTTAATATTAAAGCCCAGCTGAAAAGCTACCAGAAAAGCCCCATGGGCTCTACGTTCTTGACTTGACCGACAAGGATAAAATGAGGGCATGACATGGAAATCCTGATTATAAGCTGCATTTCAAAGGCAAACAGTATTTGTCGGGTAGCTGGGCTTAGAACTGTGGTTTGGACCATTTCATAGACCAGCTTTTGCTAAACACAAATCTAGACCCAAGCTCTGATTTCTAATATCCCAGGAGCCCACTGCCTGGGGCTGGAGATGGTTCTGTGTAAAGTGGAAAACTTTGGAGTCTTGGTCACATGCACAATCTATTAGGGTCACGTTTCCTATTTCCCATCCACACATAGCTGAAAAGAAAATCAAACGTGGGAGGTTTGCATGTAATCACCTTGCCTTTTGAACGAAAGCCTCACCAGACTTGCCTGAGCAAGTACTTTGCTCTCGTATCTGAACCCAAAATCTAGATGTCCTTGATGTTGCAACTGATCTAGGCCTGGACTAAGCATGGACATGGGTGCTGGCTTCACAAGGTCACTGAAGCCTTGGATCCCCAGAGCTGGCTGGCAGGCACATAAGACTTAGTTTGCAGTAGTTCTTCTGCTGGGTGCTCTCCTAAACTCTGAAGCATTGCTCTGGTGTGGAGGAGCTAGAAAACTCAGCCAGGCAGCTCCTTTCAACCTCAACAGGAGGGCAGAAGGACAAATTTAAGTCAGTTGTGAGCCCATAAGGAGTCAGTTGCACTGGTAGATCCAGTTAAATAAGGAAGCAGAATCTCTTTACACTAACTATTTGTGTCCCATCTGTTCCCTAGCACTGCACACGTACCAGCCCATTCCCCATGCTTTTGAATCACAGACCATCATAACAAGAGGAGAAGCTGGGAAGCTAAAGGCAGGCCATGGTGAAAACCATTTGCTTCTGGGACACAGACAAAACACTCAAGCCTCCGCACCACAGCATAGCAGACACCACAGCACTGAGGGCAGATCCTAAGTAACATAGGAGGAAAAAAGGAAGAGGTGCTCATACTCAAGGCACAAAGCACTTTATTCTTTGCAGGATCGCAAGGAAAAGAAACCAACCTACGAGCTAGTAAGGAGGTGAAGCCTAGTGCAGACAAGCTGAACAAGTGGTCAACTGGAGCTGATGTAATTCTTCATCCCTCCAGATGATGTCATCGTAGAGCCACCAAAAAAGGCGAGCTTTGTGACCCAAATCTGGAGAGTGAATGAATGCCTAGTGTTCAGCCGCTCTTTGGGCAATAGCTCCAGACCTCCCCGTTTACTTTCCCAGAAGTAATCAACTTTCCCTAGGCCAGCGTGCGACCCGTGGAGTGGCAGGACGAGCGGCAAAACCCATCGTGATTTGAGAGATGTGCAACAGGTTAGCCTGGAAAACAAATAGGATGCATGCTCTAGGTGACTGGACTGAACAAAGGCATGAGGTGTTCACACACTTTACAGTTGTGTCTGCTTTCAACCCCTTTTGGTGTCCCTGAGCATGGTTGGGTGCATGAAGAATGCATTCACACACAAGAAAGACGAGCAAAGAAAACTGCGAACGTGGAGATTGTGTTCACAAATAGCAGGAACAGGCTGCATTCTGCACCCGTTGAGCAAGCGCACCCAGGAAAGAGCCGGTGGGAGGTCTATGTGCTGTTCACCCATTTCTCTGGGTTGTGTCACAAAAAGGTTGTCTTTGATTTTGTGCCTATTTGTCCCAGAAGCCAGCCACAGACAAAAGGAAGAAGGACTAATGATGTTCATGGCACATTTCTGTTAATTGTTTCTATCCCTAATGATATGTCTTAACTTTGAGAGTCTACAGCCACACTGGCTTTTCTACTGAGCTAATTCTAGCCTCTGCTGCCTTCAGTCCATCATGTGAGACACAGGAGCCTTCGCCACAAGCTTCAGTCTAAGAAGACAGGAGAGGCTCACAAGTGGAAATGCTGTACCAGTGATGCAGAGCACTAAAAAAGAGTCTCTAGGCTACTGTGCAACCTTAAAAACTGCCTCAACGTAAAGTACTGCTGCTGCAACTCAAATCACACACCTTTTCCCCATCTCAAGTGTCCACATGGACAATGACCTGGTGACTGCTCTACTCAGCTTGCCAAAGTGACTTGAGATCCTTCAAGAAACATATTGATACTATTATTATTGATTATAGTTCTTGATACTATCCAGGAAGCTGGAAGGCAGGTTGTGTAGCTGTACCAAACACACTGGGTTTAAATATAAGCAAGATAAACTACAGAGCCTCTGGGCTTTACTGTATCAGGTCCCTTCACCAATGTTTGTGCGCATGCACCACACCAGTTTTCCCATTAAAGCGTATCAAATGGAAGCAAGTCATCATCCCTCCCAACTATGATTTAGTAAGTCCAAATCCAGGAGCTGACCCAGGCTACATCCAGTGCTAGAGAATCACTTGCCAACCACCCATGCAAGCTGCATCTTAATCTCCTCTTTTCTTTGATGCTATTTGTTTTGGGGGGTTGGTTTTGTTTGGTTGGGGGTTTTTTACATGGATAGATTAAATTTCCTGCCAACCCAATTTGTCATTCAAATGTGTTACAGAGGAAGCATGGGGAGGGAGGAAATCAGGAACAAATGACCAGCAGAAAATGGCATTAGAAGGGTTAGGGAAGAGTCTGATCTTCAGCCATGTGCACTGTCCCATTCCTACACAACAGCAGTGCTCTCTAAAGCAATGGAGCCTCTACCAGAGGGAAAGGAAAAGTGGTTTTTTCAGCTGTTGCTGCCTATGGAAACTCATCAAAGAAAATATGCCAGAGCCCTGGAGTCAGGAAGTCCCAAGGTTACCAAGTTTCTCCTCCCCAAAAAACTTCATTCACCAATCCATGTCCAAAGTTCTTGCCACATATTTTCACCCACTCTCCCGCCATGGCTGTGTAAGTGACCTAATGAAACCTTTCTCTGCGCGGCCCACCAGCTGGCAACAAGAGCTCTGGGCTAGTGCCAGGCTCAGGAAATGCCTTGCATGTGCCCTCCCTTGCTTAGGAGGTCACAGACCTGGTAATTCTCAGTAACATCCTCCCAGCACTTGCAAGAGGCAGACATGGAAGAAAGCAGACTGAAAAAAAGACCCATAGCTTTCCACTCTCTCTGCTTCCAAGGTTTGCTTTGTCCCTGATGTTCAGCTGCTCCCCACCTGAGGAGAGACATAGCTCACTGACACTGAATTCCCTTTCTCAGCACCCATATTCCTGATCTTCATCAGCACATCTTGCCTTACTCGCAAGAGCAGCGCTGTAACAAGGGCACAGTGGGGTAACCCCTGTTTTGCTGGCATCAGGAGAACAAGATGCAGGCAGGATGGCCAGCAGCACTTGGGAAAAGCACAGGGAGAAGGGGAACTCAGTCACCAAGATACCTCACACTAGCTCTGCTCTCGGCCTCCCTTTAACAGAGGCCATATGTGTTAATAGGAGGACCTGTTGGTTTTGCTCTGAATACGTGAAAGGGATCTGCTTCCTCAGTTTTCCCTGCCCTCTGTCATAGAAATGTTCAAGCCCCTCTTAAGAGAATCTGCTGAACCATTTTGGGTGCACATGGTGTTGGCATATACACACAGACTCATCCACTTGCTCACAAACTGGCAACACCACAGATGGGAAGATCCCGGTTAGAGTGCAGACACAGAAAGTCACTTGCGTGCCTGAAGTAGATGAAGCTGGAATGCAAAATCCAGTAACCTGCAAAAACTTACCAATGTGTTTGATGAAACCAGAAATTTATCATGAAAATTCCCTTAATATCCTTCCTTTTGGGGGGAATCAAAAAAATTTCCGTTTGATTTCTTCTGCCCAGTACCAAACCAATCACCCAGTTACCTCAGTCCTGGGTGTCATCTGAGGCTACCATGATTTGAGGCACGCTTCATGAAGATCTAAACCCTGACGTGAGGAGGTTTGATCCCCTGAGCATCCCAGGTCCTCATGGGGAAGCCAGACAGTCTTGGACAGGACACCATCTGGTAGACTGGCTTCCGCTGGAAACTCATCTGTGTTCTGGCAAGTCTGTTGAAGTGCATGCATCTGGGAAATTTTTTTTTTTTTTTTAGTTCAGATGAATCAGCAGATTCAAGTGCAAAAGCTGTGTAAGTTAAAAAAACTTCTGGCAGTTTATAGACCAGATTTTCCAAATGTTTTAAATTGAGCTCTTGTCTATACCAATCTCTAAAAAGATGTCCACTTCTAAAGTGTGAAGTATCCTCTCATGGTTATTTTTGTCTCTCAGCACTCAAATGAACAGTTAATCGTTGTGCTAGAACAAGTTTCCTTCTGATATTCTTTGGTGGAAAATGATACAACCAATAGGTACTGACATTTAAAGTAACATCCGTGGCGCCCACTGTGGTGGACAACCCCTACTACACAGCTGGGGTTGAAGGCTGTCAGCAAACTCAAGCATTTCAGTCGAGACTTCCACTTACAATTATAATAGCTTGAACCTTTGTTTGCTTTTCAACAATAGACACTCTGGAGCACTATCAAGTCATCTAACTGGTACTATTTTTGCTAGATATTTGTATTGCAGCAATGCCTCATGCGAAACAATTTACAGGCTAAAACTCCAGCATACTAGGTGCTGCACAAACCTAGTAAACTATCCTGTATCTTAGGAAATTCTGCTCCAGATCAATGGACAGAGATATACAGAAGAACGACTTCAGAGGCAAGCCAGTGGCAAGGAATGGATAGTACAGCAGGATACTGACAGGGCTATCATGGGAACAAAATGCAAAGATGCTATTAATGTCACATCAAGGTTGCACAATCAAAAGATGAAAAATGCAAACATTAAGATTCCTATAACAACCTTCTGAAAACGGCAATGCAGTCATCTCATTTACTGTAAGTCCTATAGCTGAAAACACATTTACAGGAGTATTTTAAACTAGGTGTTGAAAAATATCAAGCAATGAGAACACGATGCATGTGCAGCAGGGCTGAATTACCACTGCTGTTGGATCTGTAGGTTTCTGGTTTTAATAATCATTCTCAGAATATCTGGGGGATTTTAGACAAGAAGCAGGGAAAATGAAACACGGAGAGAAAAATGCAAAATCTTTGGCAAAATGTCAGATTGCTCTAACTAATAATAACTTTCTGCTAGAAGCTGTTGATACAGACTAAGAAGTGTGTGCTTCCCATCCCCCTTATGCCCTGGAAGTGTGAATGCTCAGACACTGAAATTTCCCATGCTCTGTCTACGGGGATCAGCACTTTTGTTAACTTCTTGACAGTTTCCCCCATCAAACTTATTCAAAAGGCCAGGAAAGTCAGTGAGGACCATCCTGGTCACTGCTTTAGGTTTTGAATCTGGGATGAACGTGCCATGTTTCAGATTGGAAAACCAATATATGAGCAAGGTTAGTCAATTTTTTAAAATATTTTCCCACATCACTCAAAGCAGCAAAGGATCTTCCCTGCCAAATGACAGAAAAAACCCCTCACCTTTGTCTTGAGAAGTAGAGACCTTGCAAGCCTGGGAGATTGTACCTTCAAGGGCAATGTGTCAGACTATTATGAATGGGAAAAACAAGGCTATAGTACCAGGGATCACTACCAAACTGGCTGGCCTAATAACATGCGGGTCTTAGTTGCACGGTCACTGCTTACTGCCAGTCGTATCAACGATGAGTATTAACAACCAAATTCATTGTAGTTACAGAATTAGGTAGTGGGGAGAAAAAAGCAGCAGCAGGCAATAAAAAGTCCTTTTTTTTTTTTTATATGAATAAAGTTTTATTGAATTTTAGACAATTAGAAAGAACAAAGAAAGAGGAGCAAACAGTCTCATGGAGGGTAGGAACCAGAAGAGCTTTCCCAGTAGAGGAGGGGGCCTGCTGAGGACAGTGTTCCTGTAAATGTCACACAGGAGTTATTACAAAAGCAGAGAGAATGTGTCTAGGCTTCTCTTTGATTTTTTTTTTCTTTTCCTCCCACATTAGGGTTTCTAAAGCCACTCTTCTTCCCCCGTCAATCCTACCACCCAGCAGCAAAGCGAGCAGACAGGCAGGAAAGAGGACTGTTCCAGTAAAATGTGCGTACACACACACAGAGCAACCACCTGCCTGCACCGCCGTGGGGGTTTGCACCAGTTCTGGATGAAGTTGTGTAGAGGGGGAAGGAAGGGAGGTTGGAATTTTTTTCTCCTTTTTCTTATCTTTTCTATTTTAAGCAAAGAAGGCACAAAATCTCAGCCAAGCTTCAAATCTAGTGCTGCCTGGGAGCCCCCAACCTCCCAAAAAGCCAGTGTGTCCATGTGGGAACCCAGCCCTCACCTCTCTCCTCTCTTCCTCAGAGTCTGTGCTTGCATTTGAAAGGTACCACTTAGGCAGAAGGTCCTGCCCAAGGTTTGTGCACTGCTAGGGAAAGTAAAGCCATGCCGGGACAAGGAAAGTGGGGATGAGGAAGAGTCTGTTGGCTTAAACAGACTCTTTTTCCAATGTGAGAGCTACGGAAAGTCACCTGTGACTCTCCACATTGCTTTTCCAAGAGCAGACCTGGGAGGGCTCTGGTGCTTTTGGAGATGACCACTGCCTTTACACGTGCAAGGGTTGGTGTTATGCAGGAGGGCCAAGACACCCATCCAGGCGTGGCCCCTTTGAGCCAGTGCTCTCTAGGAGGGTAAGTCCCAGCCCTCAGTCCAGCCCTCCAAATGGCACCAGGTTCCTTCAGTGGTTTCAACTCTTGGCTTTGATTAAGGCTATTTAGTTGCAATAGAAAAAGGATAGGTGCCAGCCACAACCACCTCCCTGGCTGCAAGGAGATGGCAGAGCCATTGGCAGATGCCACCAGTACCTGACCCTGGGATGTTGAGGGAAGTAGGGAAGGCAGAGAGATAGCACGCGTGGGCTTCCACAGGGTTACCCTCTCTATTAAGCCCCTGCTTTCACTCTTTCTAAGGAAAGGGATTTGGAAACAAATCCTGTTGGCATCTGGGAAGTCTGTGCGCGTGGGAGAGTGGTAATGAAAACCATGATGTCTCCGTGTAAGGGCCCCAAGCACAACACATGCCCTGCCACTCTGGTCAGCCCTGGATAGCCCAATAAGGAAAACCCACCATGCAAACACCAAAGCTGTGGGGTTTGAGGCCACTTGCCCTGAACCAGAGCAGCCCAGGGGCAGCAGATGCCTCTGGACCTGCCTGCTGCTCTGCCACACCATCCTGATCCTCTCTGCCTCCTGAATAAACCCAGCAACACCCAAAAAAAGAAAGCCACGAGCTCTATAGCAGCAGCGACGTACCCTCACCCTGCACAGAGTGTACTGGGGAAAGACGCTGAGACGGTTGCATCCTCCACAGCCATGAACAGGGCTCTGGCAGCACTCTGGGCTAAAGCAGGAAAAACACCTAGTCTGAGGAGAACCTGTGTGTGTCTGTGTGCGTCTGTGTGTGTGTGTTTGTGTGCGTGTTGGGGTGGGGTGGGGGAAGAACTGCAAAAAAATAAAGACAAACGTTCCCCAGTCCGTGCCCTCACACAGCCATCCCCTTGGCCGGGCTGGTGGCTGTGCCTGTCTCTCCCCTCCAGCCTGCCCCATGCCTCCTCACACCTGGCCCTGCTGCACTGCCCTCCTTCATCCCACAGTGGGGCCAGGGCCGCGGGGAGGGGGCTGGGGCCACCCGTGTTGAGGCATACCCTGCCTCAGCACCCCTCCCTGCTCAGCCCTCCCTTCCCCAATGCAGGCTGTCGTCCTCTTGGAAATAAAACAGCAACAACAGAAAAAAAAATAATATATATATATATCTCCCCAAACCTCCCTGAAAGACCCAAATGGATGGAATCGACCCCCAACAAAACCAACAGGAAACTAAAGAAAAGTCCCCCCGAGGTCAAGGCCAGGCGCACATCCTGGCTGGGGCCCAGCAGCTGGGGAGCACATCCCAACCTCCCTGCTCCCCCAGCCTTGGCACATCCATGGTGTCCACTGGCGTGAGGAGCCCCCGACAGCTGTGGGGGATACAGCATGGCCAGGGCTGTCCCACCAGCCAGCGGCGGCCTCAGGACGGGAGGGCAGGTGGGAGAGGGGAGTGTGTATCCTCCCCGCCGCCTTGCAGCCTTTCAGGAAGGAGTATAGGGTCTCTTTGCCCCACCAGGTACAAGAGGCCCCGTGCTTGGCTCTTGGCCGCCAACATGGCCCTACACAAGGGAGCCGGCCCTGCTCTGGGCGGGCACCATGACGGGGACAGCCCCGATCCGCTCCAGCGTGGCCTGGCTGATGGCGTAGGAGCGAGTGTGTGGCAGCCGTGGCTTCCTGCTGACCGAGCCGTTGCTCCGGATCACCTCCTGAGGGGACGGCGCCGTGCTGGCCGTCACCACCAGTGTCTTAGGGGGAGCCGGGGATGGGTGGCCGCCGTTGGCATAGACGGGGCGGGTGCTCGTGCTCCCCGAGCGGGAGAAGGGGGGCTGGTGGGCGTCGTTGCTGTTGCTGAAGCGGGTGAAGGAGTCTGTGGCGTGGTTGGCTTTGGGGTCATTCCAGTAGCGGCTGTTGTAGGTGTTGGAGGAGGTGAGGGTGTCGTTCTCCGATGAGGACGCATCGGCGTGGAATGTCTTTGCAGCAGAGGAGCATTTGGGCGGCAGGTCATCCTCCCTGGGAAGGAGAGGATGTGAGGGCACATGGAGGATGCTGCCCCACATACCCAACAACCCCCTGTCACACCCTCCCTGGGTCAACACCATCAATTCAAGGTGAAGGACAGCACCAACATGAACCAATATTGGTCCTTGCAGGACCCACCTTTGCAGGACCCACCTCTGTGCACATTAATTACTCTGTGTGCCTACCGCTGAGGAAAACGATCCACGCTCATGTGTCTAGCATGACAAAACCAGTGGTTGTCACAGCCACTGGTAGCTCACAGGCAGTCAATATGACTGTACAACCAATGAAGCTGATCCCCAGGGCAGCTGCAGGAAGCTACCAAAGGGAAGCACTGTGGCTGTAACACCAGAGAAGATCACAGTTATCTCTCCAGAGCTTTTCAGCTATCACTGTCTGGTATTGTGGGCCAGGATCCCCACCACATCACTCTCCTATGGAGCTAACAACATCAAGTCAAAGCTCTCAATAAAGGCAATACTGAAAACAAAATCTGTCATTACCACTCTTCATTTGCTCCCTCTATTTTCTGGACATATATGGACATCTTCCGCTGGCCCAGGGGAACACGCTCAGGATTAGCAAGAGTGAGATTTCTGATTGCCTTTCTGCCAGCCCCTGCTTTTGTTGGGTGATCAGAGGTCCCCTGCCACCAGCTTTCCCTGACCCTTACCTTATCTCATTGGGAATCTCCTCCTCTTCTTCTTCTTTGTGTTTATTTTTCCAGTAAAACAGTGCCACGGCCACCAACACAATGCAAACAACAAGCACAACAGCACCTGTGGCCACTGCTCCTGCAATCAGGCCAATACTCCGGGGGTGGGCTGTGGGGGTGATTGAACAGAGAATAGAGAAGAAATCAGGGTTGGACTGTGGCCGTCCTTGACCATTTGAAGCTACCATGGCTTGGGAGGGGAGAAAGGCAACACCCCCATTCCAGGGCACAATGGTCTTCTGATAGAGAGACACATGGTGGCTCACAGCAAACATGGTTACACACTTTGCTGTCACAAGACAGAAGCAGGTGGCCAAGCCTCCCTTGGCAAAATACTTACGTGCAATGACTTGCAGGTCCAGAAGGCAAGTGCTGGTTCCAATGGCATTTGAAGCCACACATTGGTAAAGACCTGAGGACACAGTGCTGATATTTCGGAGAGTGACAGTGCCCTGGACTTGGTCTAGTCAGAGAGAAAAGAAGGATTTAAATCCCTCCCCCCCTTGAGGAAAACCGTGAAAAGCCAAAGCCAGCAAATAGAGATTTTTGGTGTGAGACTCTTAAGAGAGAAATAAATTAGGAAATAACCTTGAGATGGAAGCATTGTGCGTGCACGCACACAGAGACACACACAGAGACAAGATTAGGTCTTAAGGAGCTTACACTAGATGTTTCTTTTTCTTCTTACAGACGAATTTTTGCAAATGAAAGCTTGGGACTCTCAGCATTGTGTGAGAAAAGGGAGGAAAGAAGAGATGTGCAATTACCTGTACCAGATCTACCTGCTAAATTCAATCCTGCCCTGCAGAACCCCTGCTCTCCCATTCCTGGGCTCCCCACCTCTTGCTCTGCTTCATTCCTGAATTATATAAAACTAAAATGTTTGCATATTCTTAAAATACAGCGAGATACAGGGCTAAAATCATTCACTGACCAGGACACCTAGGCTAAGAAATCTTATGGATGGGACTTGGGGCTAGGCAATACCCAGTCTGATCAGAGCCTTGCGTTTACACACATTTGAAAGGCAGCACTGGCAGTAACTTATTGAAGAACAGTGACCTCAGTGTGAGAAGCTGGCAGTGTTTTCCTGGGATGATTCTGCCTCCCTTCTCCCAGTTTCCAATCTACGAGCCTTTCATTCAAAATGCAGGTAAGTTGGCAGCTGAAATCTCCAGCCACATGCCAACATCTGGCAACCATATTCTCTCTCTCCCATTCAACCAGACCCTTGTTCCTCAATGGGCAACACGTTTCTATACCAACAAAACATGAAAATTTAAGTGGCCACTGGAGGGTACCTAGTCCACCTCTAGGAATCTTCGTTCCACTAAAGTCACCATGCAAGTGATGGCAGACACTTAACGAGCCACGCCATCTCTGGTGGCTTAAACAAAGGAAAGTCCAGGCTGTCACCTGGGAAATAAGAGGACAATCTACAGAACGAGCACCTTGTGTGGCAGTTGGAGGCAACTTGGGAACATTGTCCAGTTTCTCCCAGAGGTATGTTGGCCGGGGGATGCCTTCTTCCGAGCTGCAGGTCAGTGTGATATCACTGCCCACGTCCAGGGACCCCTGGATTCTGCAAAGCGGGGCAGAAGGAGGAACTGCAAGAGAAGAGGGGAAGGTGACAGCAGATCAGGAAATATGACCAAACAGTGGAATGCAGGCTCTTTCTGGACACACGCTGCTGAGGAAAGCAAGGACATTGGCATGAGCTGACAAGGGGACAAGAGGGAGGTAGCAGACAAGAACCCATTAAGGTTTGGGGGCATGACAATTCACAAAAATTCCTGACCCACCAGCCCATCAAGGTTACAGACTACTGCTGACTTTCACAAGACCCACTTGTCTTAGATCCCTCCCTAGAGAAAAAGAAGGTGAACATTTCTGTCTTTGAGACAGCAAGGGTGGTGAGAACTAACAGAGCTGCAGACAGAATTTGCTGTGGTTGGGTTTTGCTTTCATATCCCTATAATGGCACACACTCTGGAGTATTTAATATCCTAGGGAGCATCCAGTACTAATTCCTTTCATGAAAAGGAAGCAAAGATCTAAAGTCATTCTCCTGTTGCTATGCATAAAACTCTTACAGTCCCGTCAGCTCTCTGGGATGCCCTCATACTTTATTCATGCCTCTTTGCAACTCCACATCACAATGCTGCCACAAAAGCTTTCTCTCCACCATATTTTAAAACTCCATTATATGCTGCCTGCGTATGAAGGCTACGTGCCCTGAAAACTCCCATGATACCCGCAAGGCAGCCCATCCCTCACCACAGGATGCCTGTGGGCTCCAATGCATACACTACCATATTGCTCTTCTGCGATACACTATTATGCACAGAGGATCCCCTTGTCCCTGTTCCTCCCCTCCCCCCCCATAATACCGATAAACACACCCAAGACAGTAAGTCCAATGACTCCAATATTCCTGACACCTCGGTCGGGAAGATTGTTGACCAAACACTGGTATGTGCCAGTATCCGATAGCTGAGTGTTGTTGATGAAGATGGAGGCACTGGTGGTTGGCATTGTCACAGCAAACCCCACTCGCCCATAGAACTGGGGTGCGCCACCAAAGATCTGACCCCCTTGGTAGAGAATAACCTGGAAAAGAAAGGAAGGCTCAAACAACACTCTGCAGGAGCTGAGCAAGGAGGAAGAACAGCAAGCAAAACATGGGCTTCCAAAGCAGAAAGGACCAGTTCCTAAAGTATTTCTAAATAACCAGACATCAATATACAGATGTCCCAGGCAGACCCACCCTAGCAGAGGTGTTTTCTCTTAAAGAGGAACACACTCTGTAGCCTGTTTTATGTCAATAAAAATGTTCACAAAGGTAACAGACCAGATAGATACCTGAGTCTTCTAGCATAGCTGGATTTGCAATACCAGCCTGCTTCATGCAACAGTCATTGCCCAACTGGACAGGATTGATGTAGAGAAGCAGAGACTCTCTGCAGGTCAGTGAGCACTTTGCTGGAAAGCATCTGCCCAGTGGACAGTATCATTTTGAGTCTCAGCCAGTAAGATCCCACCATGATTTGACACTGTTTACTGAAGATCACTGGGATAAACTGAATGACAGCCTCTACCAGTCAGACGGCTTATATAGCAGTCTGTACTCAGACCAAGTCCCTGAGGAGCACACACTCTTCAGTGCAGGTTCTCACAACTGAATACCAAATGTGATGGGGGCAGTGTGACCCAAGACAGAAGCATTTCAGAGCAATGGCATTCTTCTGCTGTCAGAGTATGCGGGCAAAATCCAGGCCAGCACATTTCAGGTTATGATTCTTGTGCCTACCGCGATAGACTTTCATTTGCTAATGTTCTTGAGAATGGACTTGCATAAGCAACAGACAGTGAAAAAGCAAGAAGTAAAAGGGGAGATGAGTCTGCAAGAGACCATGTATTATGGCACATTTTACATAGATTTCACAGGTTTAAGTCTGCAGCTGCTCCCAGGTCCTCCAAATCCCATATCCAGCACACCAAAACCTGGATTACATCTCCTGTGCTCTTTTGAACACACCAACCACCAGAGGTCCAGGGCAGCAATACAGTATCACATATACCTGCCCCAATCACACATCCAGCCAATGCAGCCAAGGACACAATGTGCATCAGTTAACAAAGCACTGAGAACACCAAATTCCTGTAAGATCCAGAGGGCATGCTCAGCAATGAAGGGACAATGAAGTTCTGGGACAACCAGAGACTCAGAATTGTAAAGGGTCGACGTCCAGATCAGCATGAAAAGAAAAGCCCCAAAGAAATACCTGCTCGAGTAAGAGAGGACCTACCTGCTGAGGCTGGTTGGCGTTAGAAAGAGGAATGACCATCCAGATGACATTAAGGTTAGTGAGAGCAGCGTTAGTGGTGAAGGTGCAGGGCAATACTGCTGTCTTGCCTCGGGCAACCTGAACGCTTCTTGAACTGACTGACACCTCCAGAGGATACACCAGACCTGGAAAGAGAAGGACACACAGTTCAAGCATTTCAGGAGAAGGACACCCAGTTCAAACATTTCAGGAGAAGGACACCCAGTTCAAGCACTGCAGATGGCCCCATACACTTGCAGATCATGACAGCAGCGTCCTGTTGTTACACAACTGTACCTTACCGATTACTTCAGGCTAAACAGAATTACATTCCTCCCTCAACAGATCAGGCTGCTCTCATGCAGACCTTTTTCACAGGCGTATGCAGATAGGCGGTCCTTTTAAGTGAGAGCACTTTAGTTTCAGAGCCTCTGAAAACAACAGGTTTTGTTTTGGCGACAGGGAGAGAGCTGTAAGAGCAGCCAAGCTGCGTCTAAGAGATAATGAAATATGTTTTCAAACCCATCAATCTTAATGATGCCCAACATCATTGAAACGGAAAAGGAAACTGCATTCTAGAAGTCTTTACCAAGGGGTAAGAAGAGAGAAACACCATTCTCCCCCCACTTCTACACCTCATAAAGTCCAGCATGAGCAGAAACATTTTAGTGCTATTTTTAATTTAAAGGGTCAAAAATCTAAATCTTTTCCAGTTCAGGTATTTCTATCTAGCTGGTGAAAAATAACTAGTGATAATGGAATCTCATCAAATCTCATCTATTTTCCAGCATTTCCACCATCACTTCTTTGCATCCCACACAGGCTGGACGGGGCTCAAAGCCTGATAAGCCCCAGCTTCCCAGCACGGCAGCTGAAGGCTGCAGTTTTTATACTGCAAGTCACACAGGGAAATATCTCCACTCCTACTGCCAAAATCTTGTCAAATGAAACAAACCAAGGAGTCGCCGCCACCATTTTGAGTAGCACTGAAATTCTTTAAACTATTTTTCCCCACAAAATCAAAATATTGACTACAAAAACCATCTCTCTATATGACAACTCACTATCTTCTTGTTCAAAGCACGTGGGAGGCTGCTGCAGGAGAAGGCAAGATTTTTCCAGCTCCGAGGCAATATCAGAATATTACTAGCACCCAGGTGTGGTCTGCAGACCACCCTATCCTCTTGCTGACTCCAACAAGGGCTGTCAGCAAAGTTTCTATTTTCTGCCAAGAGACACTGGTTTGCTGAAGGTGAAATGCTTCATGAGAATAGGTTTCTATCTGAACTACAAAGAAATTGAACAGGCTAATTTCAGAGAAAAAGGTGAGTTTTCTCCTGCACGCTTGTCTGCTGGGATCCTTCCCAGACTACCTAATGGAGCAATGGGGCGCTCAAAGCCTGGAAGTCCTGAGCTTCAGATGCTACAGATCCAAAGTTTCTAGCACCTGAACAGCCTATGATGCATTCCTGGGTTTGGACTGACTGCTCTGGAGCTGTAATACCCCACAACCTTGCCAATTCTCAGCAGCTTTCTCCAGACTTCTGTTTCCTCTTCCATATCTCCCACCTCCAAAGCCTCAGGTAGTTCAGGGAGGCTCAGAAGTGCTTCAGAACAGAATCAGACAAAATGCCATTTTAATCTCTCTAAGTGAAATTCATGAGTTTCTTACTCTGCAGGAAAAAAAAAAAAAAAAAGAAAACAACAAGTCTGACTTTCCTCACAAGCTTGAAACATATTTAAAAATATGGAACATTTTGGAAATTCCTAGGAAAACAGTTCATCTCTGGTGCTAACATCTCGGAGAATTATGTGCCTGGATGAGGAACAGCTGGTGAAAGCTTAATCCATCAATCTCCTACGAAGGGCTGTCAAGCAGCAAGCAGAAGTAAATAATCTGAAGAGCCAGTAATAAGCATCACCTTTATTACAAGGCATCTGCTTTCTAGTTGCATCTGTGGTCAACCGACTGGGCATGGTTTTGGACTCCTCATTTGCTTCTGGCTAACCAGGCAGTGGCAGCAGCTAAAAACCCAGAGGTGATCCATGCCAACTTTGGAGATGTCTCTGACTGAGTATGACCCTGACACAAGGGATCATCTTCTCTGCAGGCCTAAATTTGAAGGCTGCCTTGCTATGACTACTCATCCAGTCTTGCATCGTCCATGTGCTAAACAGTGTGCAGGGAGTCACAATAATTTGGACATTTATTGGATTAACCTCTCTTTCCAACATAGTGCAGAAAGCTCTTCTGCCATGTTAAGTGTAGATTTAATGAGATGCTCTCCATGAGAGGAAAACCAGCTACTCACGGGATTTGTTATAGCAACATGTGTTCTTCATTCCCACCCCTTATCCCCTCCAAGAAAAAAACACACATTCAAATTCTTGTCGTTCAGAAAAAGTAATACTTATGTGTGAATATTCACTAAAAGGAAATTAACTGGAAAAGCTAGGGTTTACAGTTTGCATTGCAGGGTTAGTTACATCAATCAGTCATCAAGATGATGTGATTTTCATACCTAACCACCCTCTTGCTAATCCTAATATTTACTGTTAGTTGATTGTAAACATCCTGCAGAATAATAAAAACACTAAAATAGAACACGCATAATTTCTTCACTGTAAAAATAATTTTCAATACATTTGAGAATTTCCCAATCTAGTTATGAACAATTTAAAAAAGGAAAGAAAACACATAATATTCCCTTTGTTCTGCCAGTACCCCACAGCTCCCATAATCTCCTCCCCCTTTCAAGGCAACGCAGCATCTTTTTTAATCTGAATGCCATGGAGTGGTTTTGGGGGGGCGAGGGGGGGCACTAAGGAATAGCTGAGGTCCCTGTCCATTTCTCTTGCTGAGGAGATCTGCTTTGAACCTGACATGCAAGATGAGCACCACCCCACACACACCATGCTGTCCTGTCTCTGTCTTGTTAAACCACCAGGCAAGCCAGCTCTTGAGACTTGCCTTTGCCTTAAGCATCCCAGGGCCTGTCAGCTGCTTTTTGGCCCTGGATACATACAAGGCAGGCTGAACTTAAAGACAAGGACTCATTTTGTTAAGCTAAGTGGCACCTGCAGGACTACAGCTGGGGAAAATAGACACAACTGCTTCTGACAAGTAAGCTTAAACAAGGCAACAGGAGAGCCAGGAGTCCTCTTCCACCACCATAAACAGGGAGGTAGGCTGGTGTGTTAACACAGCACTGGGGGGGGGCATTACTACAACACAACCGTTCTCCCAGGGAGACAGCTGAAAGAGCAAAGATCAAATCCTCTTCAGAAGCTACAGCATCTTTCTTTGTATCTCAGACGACTAGAAAATGTAACACACTTACATGTGCCATCGCCCCCTTATGCAAGTACCTACGTGACCGCATCCTTCCACACCAATACTCATGGCCCTAAACACAGGTGGATGCATACAAAGACACATACACTTATAAACATGTATGCCCAGGAAAACACCTAATAGGAAAAGTCAACCAAATGATACATGTTCAAACATTTCAAAATTAGGAGCTGCAAAAATGTGGCTTTGCATTAATGCAAAAGGAGGGAGGCAGGGGAGAGAGGGAGGAAGAGATTTCAAATTTAGCATATCTATTGGGATAAGGATTTTTCAATGCAGCCTGAGGAATGAGGATTTGAATTCCCGTGGGTAGATATAAATGCAAATATAGATATATGCACACACATACAGCCCAGTCTACTAAGTCAAATTACACATAAGAGGTCAGAAAAATCAAGCAAATGATGTTGTAAAGGGTCTCCTTTTGCAAAGGTACACAGTCCAGATCTTTTCTAAGCACTCAGAGAAGTTTAATGACTTGTGAGAGACAACAAGAATCGATCACCACCAAATCATCTCTTAGAATTGGGTTACAATGGCCATTACACCCTCTCTTGTATGTGCTCCTTACTTAGTAATTAAGCATCCCTGCAAGCAGCGTGCCTGGAGGAAGAGCAGGGTACACCACTGTCAGCAGAAAGCAGAATGGGCCCTTCCTGTACCTAGGACACTTTGATCTTAGCTTTATTCAGCAAACGGCTTTCTCCTTTGATCCTGATGCAGCAAGCTCCCATCATTAATTAGAACGGATGCTCCATTTTTTTTTTGTTCCCTATCAGGGAACCAGCCAGCAGAACAGTGTTTTGGCTACAGAGCCTCTTTTAGAGTTTCTTCATATTTCCAGGACCAAGTAATTATTCTGGCAACAGATGCCTCCGCTTTAATTTTTGATGGCTCACTGCTGCTTTTCCAAGTAACACACTCAGCTCCCTCCCCTGCATCCATGAAGGAGTCCATGCAGATAGTTCATACAGCATGACCCAAGCATGTAGGGCCCAGTCCCGCGACCAGCATTTGCCTCCCTGCGGGGTATGAGAAGGAAGCAGATTCTGCAACATGTTTGCTAGCTGCCCTACAAGAGTTGCAAGCCTGAGAGGCTTCAGAATATACCAGATGCAGTGAAGCTGAAAAACATGGGCACATCTTAGCACATTGACTCATACTAAGTTGACTGAAAATATTCCCAGCTCCCGCTCACTGCCACACTTCTCTGCCAGAGATCACCAGCAAGACCAGCAAATTACCTTGGCTGACAGCCCCGTGAGTGAAAGGAGGACCTCCACTACCATCACTTCACATCAATAAGCCAGACTGTAGCTTGAACAGCACAATCACCAGTCCATATCACCATGATGACAGATGGTCACAGACCACAGGGCTCTCAGAGGCTGTGCCCTCAGGAAGCACTGTAGTCACGCTGCTGAAGTTGTGCTAAGGGCATGTCCTCCTCTACTGCTAGATCATCCCTCCTCTACTGCTAGATCATCCCCAGCACCTGGTTTTCACAGGCAACCATGCTCAAGATATCTGGGTATCACTGGCTGGGTTGCAGTATAATGCACAGAGATGGTTTTTCCCCCACTGTATTTAGGACAACAGAAAAATAGAAGTTTCTCTGGAGGGCCATTCATACCATCAAAGTAAAGCTCCTGCCCTGCCTCACCTTCTGGGGGACACTCTGCTAGGGCCCCCAAGGATTGGTAAGTCAGCAGCATTTGACACCTGCTAGCAGCAACCTCCTGATACTCAATGGCATGGGCAGCTGGGCTAGCAGGACTTTGCATATGCAGAGGCCAGGGTACAGGTTGGCTCTGCAGTGCTGGCAAGCCAGGGAAGCAAATGGCCAGGGGAGAAAGGCGGGAGGGAGGTGTGAAAGGGATGAAAAAAAAATCTCAGCTCCGTGCATTCTGCATCTCCAGACCTCAAGCGAAAACGTGCAGAAATGTGTGTGGCTGGGGGGAAAATGAGAATAAAGCTTCAAGCTGTATCAGCTTGCATCTGAAACCCAGGGAATGGCTCCCCCCCGTCCCAGCGCAATTAGCGATCCTGTTGCCACATGCTGGGGAAGATGCCTTTGGCAGTATGACATTTTGGGTCCCTCTTTAGAGAGGCAAAGATGAGGTCACTCAAAAGTTTCAAGAACAGGGAAGGAACACAGTGTTCAATCTTACAACTGCAGGCAACTGAGGGAGAAACTGCAGAGCAGTCTTTTTCCTGAGATGAAAGGAAAATACAAGTCACTGTGCCTTTGGCCTGCCTCACATCTCTGAGTCTGGGACCAAAGCTGCCTTCTGTGCTAAAGGAGAGAAATGTCTCCCACCCCAAATGAGCTGAGGTACATTGCCAACTCACCACACTGAGCAGCAGCAAAACCTCCAGCCCAGGAAGGAGTGACTCACAGCTGGAGGAGACAGTAACAGATGCAGGGAGTACTTCTGCCACAGGACCTGCCAGTGCAGCAACCATTCAAACGCCCCTGAAGGAACATGACTTGCAGTTGCAAGCAGTGATAGCACTGAAGTTATCCAGAATGATATGACAGCACCCAAACAGGCTGCTCAACAAGCTGTCTGAATACTGGTCTTGCCCATTCTCACCAGGGCCTGAGCATCCTCCTGTCATTCTAGATGTGCTACACTTGCTAGTTTAGAATCTCTCTAACCAAAAGCAGTATTTACCCAGCCTAGTGTGTGGAGGCAGCTCGCAGTAGACTCCACTCTGCTTGTGGGACCAGCATCACCAAGCAGTCCAAAAGGAGCACAGATCTGAGTTAACACCTAGCTAGGCTGAATTATTTCCAGTTTACTAAGGAACTTCTACCATGGAAAAACTTCCAGCCTTCTGCAGGGCGGGCATCTGGGAGAGATGCACGCTGTCATAGCAGACTGTACCCAGGGGCCAATGTGCCCTAGCACAAACCTTCCTGGGGAGGATGCTTGGCAGAGACCTCCTCGGAACAATTCTACTGGAAGCTGGAAGCAATGGTGAGAAGAAGGGAGGGCACCACCATGCTATAGCCCTTCTGCTATCTCACAGCAAGGAGAAGGCAAACTTTGGTCCAAAGACATCTGCAGGAGGATTGCCTCCATGCCCCAGCTTGTGGGCACATGTTATATAGGGAGCCTTCCCAGAGAGGCTGCGTGGCATACTGACACTCAAGAAAACATCAGGCTTCTGTCAGAAAAGAGAGACAGAGACATTCTAGCATAGCTCCCAACAGAAGTCTGTCTAATTTAGTCTTTAAATCCCCAGACAACGTGCTGTGCAGCACAGTTTAGCAGTCTGGTCCAGTACTCAGTAGCCCGTTTTCTTGTAATTCCCATAGCTCTCACCAGTGGTGCCTCTGGGTCCCTGCCCTTCCCTCTCTACAACACAGCCATGCAAGTCACACTTGCCAACTTTGTCCCTTCCCCTCGCCCTGTCCAGCTCTTTCTGCACTATCCCCATCACAATGATGGTGTGGTGGTTTGACCCGATACAGATGGACAAGCGCATAGTTCAGAGCTAAAAAGAGAAGTTGTAATTGGACAGAGTTTGGCCATTTTGTTCTCTGAAACATCTACATCAAACTTCAAATATCTCAGACATCAGACTGAGAATTTATTGGGAGTAAACCCATTCCCTTTATTTGATCAGGGACAATATCCCAAAATAAGGCTCATGCTGGCTTTTTCTGACTCACAGGTCTAGCAATGGGATAGTAACCTGATAGTGTATAAGGCAAAATAATTTCCAACTCTTTCCTTCCTAACTTTGCTGGCTCTGCAAGACAGATGGGAACAAACAGCAGGAAAACTAACACATGGTTTTAGAGCAAGATCTCCGTAACACGGGAGTTAAACCTACACTGACACTAACTTTTTCTCTGAGGTGTGTACAGTGTTACTCTCTCTGTTAAATGCAGGTCAAAAACCTCTAAGGTCCTTTATCCCTGGGAGAAATCATCAGACAAAACTGGTGGTTTCTAGACATCCCTCCAGCATGGAGCCTCCCAAGTAAACAGATCCATTTTACCACAGTAAGAGCAATCTCATGATTGATGCCCACCCTGTAGGATATGTGGGCTAGCAGACACTAATCCAGGGAGAAAACACAATGTCACGGTCTTGAACTTGAGCCCTGCAGCGTTTCTTGCCAAGACGGATCAGGGACATTGGCTACCTGTAAATCTGTGCTGATCACATCGATTCTTCTCCCTTACCATTTGTAATCTCATCTGAACTAGACAGAAAGCTAACAGTGAAACTTCCTGCTGACCCACTCTGCTCTGGCCTCAGCCTGGTGAATAGCAGTCACTACCAGCCCTGCCATCCTCCCTTTTAGAAATAGGTCTTTCTCTGCAGGCCAGCTGGGAGTTGGATTTCAAACAACTGTCTGACTGAGATGACATGGAGCACATCATCCTGTTCCTGACCTCCCCAACCAGCAGCCTTAGGGGGGATAAAAACTGGACTTTAAGACCAAAAAAAAGGCAGGAAGGCTTTCAGCTATACATCAAGAATGGTGTCAGTTCCCTCCCATGTCCTTGTCAGAGGAGTTGGACTAACTCTTGCAGGGGTGGAAAAGGGGCTCTCATAACACACTGAGGAATTTGATTCCTTGCCCATTTCTGGCACAGACTCCGTGGGTCCTGCTGAACAAGTCAGTCAGCTCCAGGTATCCTCAGTGGGTCCCTATTAGCGCGAGATCCTCATTTGCTCAGGTTTAGACCTCAAGGGTTTGATTTGCTGAACTGCTGAGCATTCAAACCTGCTAGGGAAATCGAGAGGGGCTGTTCTCTCCATGTAGCAGAGATCGCATTATGTTAAGCTCTCTGTGTAACCTGAACGGTGCTCTTCCAACAGATCTTAATGCTCGTGTTTAATTAGTTACAGTCTTGAAATGCAAAAGAGGTTTTTGAACTGTGAGAAGAGCATAGTGTTAGAGCAGCTTCCTAACATGTACAATGTGGGAACAAGAACCCGAATCCGGTTTACAGATGCCCTGGTGATCGGAGGGTCAGGGGCCCAATAACCCAAATGGTCCTTTCCAGTTCTGGAGTCCTGCTGTGCTCCCAGTACTGTCTTCTCTTCTGTGTCTCTATCCAGCCTGGTTGGAGCTGCCAGGAGAGCTGCCTTCTTTGCAGCTCCTGCTAGCTGGGATGGTTGCCTTGTATCTCTGCTGCCTCAAATGCAGTATGCATGCAAGTTAGAGACAAAAATCCAACTGCATTGTATTATAGCAAGATTATAAAAATAGGAAGGGACATCGATAGGAACAAAAATAGCATCTACAATGACATTAGCTAGGATAAAACTAATCAATCGCTGTGCTCTGGGGCACGCATTAATCCCCTCTCCATGGTATAGTGTTGCACAATTAGGTACATTATGGAAAGTTTAACACTTCCCTCCAATGTATGCGACATTGGCTGGAAACAGAGACTGCTGTGATCTGAGCTGGCAGTCCTTGAATTCACAGCATTTGCAGAGGACTCAAGGAGCAGCTGCACTACTGAGGTTGGGGAATTTTTTGCTTTAGCAGATGAGCAAGACCAGAGGGGACCCAGAGAGGATCAGGAACTCACTGACGTGCTCACTCATTGCTCCTCTGAACTGAAAGAAGGGAGGGGTGCGTAAACCTAATTCAGCCCACTCTATGGGACCATTTGGTGTCAATTTTGTCCATTCCTGGCTGTGCCCAGCATCAGAGTCATCAATGACTCATCCCCCCAGGACTCAGGTGGGCAAATCAGGAGCATGCAATCTGTCTACAGAAGATGGCTGAAGGCCACAATGAGGCAGCATACCCAAGATACAGCCCCACACCACACAGGGTGGTGTGCCCTTACAACAGGGTGCCAGTCATTTCTTTCCCTCCTAAGGTTCTCCAGAGATGCTTGAAGCACCATTTTCCAAATCACAGGCACAGGCAAGAAGGAAAGTGAAAGTTTAGCTGGGTACAGAAAGGTATCTCCCTATTTGTTGTCTTCTACAAAGTTGAGGCTGGCAAACGCAGTCCCTCCTCCTTCACCCCTAGTCCTGTGATAGATCAGCTCTAGGGAATCCTGACACAGAACCTAAGAGGTTGTCATCCTCTGCTATTTGCTTGTCACTCAGCACAAGGTTTTTGCTCCAAAACTAGCAAAAGCAGAAAGGAATTTGTGCCTCCATCTCACAGCCAGGCATTAGTTAGCATAACCTGAAGGTGTAAGGACAGGCTAACTTGCTTCGCCATGAAAGGGGAAAGCTGCATTGCAGACACGCTGTCCTGTTCTACTTACTGCTACAGTGGAGGCATCATCCAACAGTAATCAATGTCTAGGGGTGGGAACATTTTAAATGGCCATGGCCAGTTACTTTAGCTGAAGTGACTTGGGAATGAAAGCTTATCAAATGTTCAGGCAAGCACATTTACGGTGGGAAGCTCAGCTTGAGTTTGCAGAGAGCCTGCAACAACAGCCCAGAGCTGCAGACTTTCCTATTCACCTAGCTCAGATGTCAACATAGACCTCCCACATCCCTACTCTTAATTATCTCACTGCTTGTCACAGCACATCAGAAAGGAAAATGCACCTTTTACAGCAAAGATATGTATCTATGTTTCCTAAAAGAGGGAAAAGGCACAGAGCTGACTGAGAGCAGAGAAGGCATACATTGGTTTCATTTTCCTAAAGCAGGCTGTAAAACCTTGCAGGAGCAAACTCTTAACCTTTGGGAAGCACCACCATGGCCAGTCATTGTCTCTGAAAGCATCCTCAAGCATCCCCATGGGTATCCGTAACCACACCTGAGGTCAGCTGAGCCCACAACATGCAAAATACAGGATAAGGGTGCATGGGATGAGATGAGAGCTGTATGTAACTTGCTTAACCCAGAGCAGGAGTCTAATTAGAGGTCTTCCTAGGATCTAAAAGCAAAAATAGGCTCAGGTTCCCCCCTGTCCATTCCATTTCTTTGCTAGTATTCTCCCAGCACAGCCCGGTCAGCAGAGATGTGTCACGCTGTGGAGCAGTGCCAAGTGCTTGGCAACATCATGTGACATTGCTGCACAGCCAAGTTGCCTCCATCGGGAGAAGGTATCCACTGGTGCCTCTGCAAGAGAAATGTATCTGCTCCCAAGACTGGAGAACAGAGAGTCAGGGTCAGGGAGCTGAAATTAAAACAGGTCGGCAAAGCTCTACTAAGACACTCACTCCTATTTTCTGTTTGCCGAGCCATAAAAAATACATTAACGGCCCAGCAGCTTTGTAAATGATTTATGGTCAAAAGAATAAATTTCTTCCTTCTCTCCTGGTTAAAAAAAAAAAAAAAAAGCACAACATAGTGATAAACTGCTTAATAAGGGAAAACAACTTGAGATTTAAATATGTTCAATGGTATATTGAGTGGAAAGGACAGAGCCCATAAGGAGTAAGATTAAAGCCCAGGAAGGGAAGCTGGCACAGAGGAAGGCAGGATGAATGGGTGGGCAGGTTGGAATATACATCTTGTGTGTGGTGGGGAGAGGCAGGAGTGCAGGGTGCAGCTGCAAGGGAAAAGGGGTGGGCATGGGGGAAGAAAAACTGGCTCATCAGTGACTTTTAACACGTTAATACAGAATACATTCAGAGATATGCGTTCTGCATATCCCTCTACCTCCTGCCACTATTGCAGGGCAAATGCCATTGAAACACAGACTGCAAACTCCCACCTGAGTGGCTTTTTCACCTACTCTGACACAACCATCATTAGGTCTAACTCCAGTACAAATAATCCCAACCTACGGTTCAACTACTTTTACCAAAAGCACCAAGAGCTATGTTCATCCTCCACCAAAAGGAGGAAGAGCAGAGGGTGATGGACAGAAAAGAGACAGTGCTTGCCCTGTTAGGCCCAGGCTGGGTGATGCAGGGACAGGCTGCTCCCTCCCTGCAGACACCACTAACATCCTCTGGGAGTCCTCCGGGAACCTCAGCTGGCCACATGAAACTCAGGCCTTGGTGCTGCTGCTGCATCTTCCAGAAATGACAAGGCAGCAAGGTAACAGGAACACGATGCACCCACCCACCCAGATGTTGATGGGCTCCACCACAAACAGGAATGCACCCATGCACGTAAGGACACACGTATGACACAAAGCCACCGAGGTCACGTCAGGGCTCGGGTCAGCAGTGAGCACTCCAAGGAGCTGGCACTTCTTATGTGAGACAGCTTCCCTTCAAGGGGGAGAGCGAAGGCTGGTCCAGATTTAGATCAGGCTGGAGAGGGGCCAAGGGCAGCCTCAGGAAGGAGAGGTTGGGGGAGAGGAATGTGGTGCTGCAGTAGCAGCCTGGGAGCTGGGATTGGGGTTAAGAAAGTGCAGGGGACCATGGACAGCAGGGCCTGGGGGTAGGAAATAACTCTCCAAGAAATGGCCCCACATCTCCGAGCCAAATTCAGGGGAGCTCCCACAATGCTTCCTGGGGTACCCACCTTACCTCCCATTACCACGATATTCCAGCACCATCATCACCCCATGGTTGGTTATGATGGCCTATGGGGGGTTATGATGGGCTGGTCCCTCAACAAAGGGGTACCTAAGACAAAACAAAATAAAATCAAGTAATTTAAAGTAAAAGCATTCCCATAAGCATGATCCCACTCTCCTTGAAGTCAGGAAGGACTGTAACCAGGATGAGTATCAGATTCTTAAAGGATCTGGTCCAGCAACCCACAACTTTTGGCTGAGGCAATGCCAACAAGTTGGCTATATGCTTCCCACCCCCGTTTTGTGTATCGTGTATGAAATGCTCTCATCCTGTGGAGTACACAAGCTTTGCAAGTAAAAGGATATTCAGCAGATGTTCTTCAGGGTTCACCGTGCCTTTAAGCTCCCCTAAAAGTTTTCCTGCTTTGTGACTTGACTGTGAGTCCTACTTCTCCTATGCTGCCACCTCCATGGCCAGCACTCTGCCCGCAGCCACTCGGCCGACACTGATGCCTGGGCTGATTTGATATAACCTAGCAGTTCCACTAAAGTCAGTTAAGACACTGATGTTAAAATGTTTAAACACTTGGTGTTGAAAAATTAAGCACATGTTTAAATATATTGATAAACTGAGGCTAAAAGGTCTTATCACATTTGCATCTATTTTGATAACAAAACTCCTGTGGCTGGTAAGAGAAAGCGCCTTTGAGTGAGAACATGCACAGTCACAGTGAAACTTCCCCGTCTCACACATGATGTTCAAAACAAGCCTGATAAAAGCATAAAGGAATAATTTTCAGTCTCTAAAAGCAGACAGATTGAAACTAGCTTTCATGGGGTTGTTCAAAGACATTAGACTTCCATATC
Source organism: Strix aluco (assembly GCF_031877795.1). Classification (NCBI taxonomy): domain Eukaryota; kingdom Metazoa; phylum Chordata; class Aves; order Strigiformes; family Strigidae; genus Strix; species Strix aluco. The sequence goes on from NC_133932.1 coordinate 4,487,284, forward strand.
TTAAACTTTGTTAATCCCAAACTACTTTGGATTTAAAATTATTAAAATTATTACAAACAAACAAACAGAAAAGAAACAAAAAAGGCAGGCTCTTTTTCATTTAAATTGAAAAGAAAGGAAAACCCAAATTTGTCTTCTGATCTGGCAAATGTCAGGTCAGTAATTGAATGTTTCAGATTATGAGTTGAGCTGTCTGAAAGAGGTTGTAAAAGGACAATTTTCCACTGGGAAAAAAAGAGTTTTCATTAAAATCAAAATAGGTTGTAAGAATATCAACTTTGATGACATTTTCAGTGAGTGAAGACAAAATGAATTGCTTTGACTTTCCCATTTAATTATGGTAATATTGGCACACTTCAGTTCAATAAGGTAAAAACACTTTATTTCAACCCACTTAAACTTTTGTCATATATTTAGATATTACATAAATTCTGACTTTGCATAATTTTATTCAGTAACGGTACAGTGTTATACACACACACACATACTTAATACGCTATGGCCTTTCAACATCATGTGAACAGTATCCTTTCCCAATGGAGATCTCCCCTGATTTTTTGTTCCATCCACTAAAAAATCTGGATTCTCACCGTGATGTGAAACAAAACAGAGAGAATACATTGGGACTTCCCCGGAATAGGTGACCAGTTTGTTACCAGCTTTAGCTACAAACAACTCCAGCCCAATCTTCTCATGGGAAGACCCAGAGTTTGGGAGCTGTAGGTGTTTCCATGTGAAATTCGGCCCTGATGTTGCTCAAGTGGCCAGCGTCAGGTGCAGACATTTCCCCACACAAGCCACAGGAACACATCTATTTAAGCACTTTGCAGTCCTTTTCCTGAATGAGACTCACTCCTTGCTCTGTGTCGTCAGGGAGCACCATCTTCCCCACCTCCCTGCCCTGAAACCCAAAGCTTTGGTGCGAGTGTTGCTGACTATAAACCAGTTCTGCACCCTCCAGCCATTTGGGTTAATCGTTCCCACATTGCATGGTAGAAGCAGGACCAATAGATAAAATGTGCACCATCAAATTAATGCAAATCTGCTGTCTGTCTGCTGCATGCCCTTCTGACATGCCAGCAAAGGGAAACAAGCCCTAAAGCTGAGAGGCCCTCCCTGCTCAGAGTGTACCCAGGGTTGACACTCAGCCCTAAGCATCCAAGCTAAGATCATCGAGCCTGTTTTTTTCACAAATACTGAGCATCCTAAGATCACTGAGCCTGTTTTTTTCACAAATACTGAGCATCCTCAACTCCAGCCGATGCCAGCCCTCTGGGTACCCAGCATCATGCTGAAAAAACTCAAGTGCAGAAAGTTGCACTGCTACCTCTAAAATATGCTAACAGGTAGGGCACTGGGGCAATGCAGAGAGTCTCCATTTTGCCCTAAGGAAAACCAAGATGGACAGAGGTTATAACTCACCTAAACACCATGCAGCAGGTCAATGGCGAGACAAGAATAAGACTTTGGCACCTGATTCATGGGCCTTGCTCTGCCTGCTAATCACACTCTCCACCACTGTGCCAGGTATTGGTATTGATTTCAAATTAACACACACATTTCTTATCAAGGAGGAAAAAAATAACCAAGAAAGTTCACTATGTTCAGCTCTGTTGGAGGCCAACATGACTGTGAGAGCAAACACTTTCTGCAAGAGGCCCTGCTCCAGGTTCTGGCTCCTTGCTCCCGGGAGCAGGCAGCACCATCGCCAAGAAAGTATCATATGCTTACAAAATGCTTCAAACATTTTAAGCAGCTTTTCAAAAAACCATAGAGTACCACCATAACATGCTTGAAACACAGGAAAGAAGCTTTGTGAATGCAGATGCTGCTGTTACTTTACATGACAATGTGCTTCTCTCCTTCCCACCTATTTTTCTGATGCCAGGTCCTGAGAGTTAACCCTGGGTGAGCGAGACTCACACTGCTGTCTGATTTTATGCTTGCTCTCTCTTCTTCCCTTCCCCTGATGTCCTAAATTCCCTTTTAAAAGAGCCGCTAACTTTTGCAAACATAAAGCTGCTACAGGCTTCCCTTCTCTTTTAGGGTCAGAGTTTCAGGAAAACACTGCAAACTTTCCCTCTGTAACAGATGCAAGAAGCTGCTTATGCCCAAGCAGCAAAGTACACAACTGCTCTGAACTAAGAAAGACTTTTTTTCTGCACAGCTGGTTCAGTTTTTCACACAGATGTTATCGTTCCTGCCAAGTCTAAGAGCGCACAGAGCAGCATTAATATGAAAGAGCCCGATTGGACACTGGTTTAACAACAAGTTGAAAATTCCCCAAGCACAGCCTGGATGCTGGGTTTTCCTTTGTTTTTTTGCTTTTATGCACCCAGGGGTGGGGGGGAGGGGGGAAAGTAAAATAGAACAAAACCATAAGAAGCCACTGAAGGAAGTCAGCCTTTTGGGGGTAAATTCCCTTTCCAAAATTTAAAACACACATGTTAATCTTTAATGTTAAACCCTGGATTAAAAATTCATTCAAAAATCTCACAGTTTGGAACACTTACAAGTTCATTGCATTATTAAAAGCTCAGATCAGTGCTACTCTGCATAAAGAAAACTCTCCAAACTCTTTCCTTTCTCTTGAAGCCAAGAGCAGGTACTCACTGCTCTCCCCGTTTATCCTTAAAGCTCAGAGAAGTCTTGTTGTCGTTACCAAGAGCTGGGAAAGGTTCATGCTGGGGATCTCCTGGTCCCATTTCAGAGTACTGCCACTCACTCTGTGGTCCTGGGGAGCAAATCCAGAGCTGGTGGGAACAAGTGGGACATTTCCAAACAGCACTCCCCTGTTCAGCTGGGGTTAGCAGTGGTGCATGGTCACATCTTGGCTCAGCCTGCCCAGTTGTGCCTTTTTGAAACCAGATCCTATGCACTGGCATCAAAAACATCACTGGCCTCAAGCTTTATCTGAGTGCCTTGACCATGCTGGGGAGGACTCGTACCAAATTCTGCAGGTCAGCCCCAGTTTTGAGCTTGCCGGTGCCTGCAAACATCCCCAGTTTTAACAAGGTGATGTGGGATGCACAGGACAGAGTCTCTGTGCTGGATGTGGTCCAAGCTGCCACAACTCACTGGGGCAGAGGACCTTTTTCAGAGGACTCACCGAAATATGTTGCATCATGAAAGGAAGAATTGTTCCCAAATTGCCCTGTACCACTTTGTTACCAAGTTTCTCAGTTAGAAACACAGAGCGTGAGACCGAGCCCTCAATTTTACTTACTTTTTTGTGCTCTCTTTTTGTTTGCCTGGGGAGGGGGAACTGAGGGACCAGGCAGCATGTGCAGAGGTGCTGCAGTTTTTACAAGTATTTTTGGAGCCATTTGCTCTCTTACCAGCTGCAGTCATACAACACTGCAGTAGGCTGAGCAGGAGGTTTCCATCTCTAGAGTTTGTGGTACCATGTCATTCACTATAAGGGGTAAAACTTTCTCTCTAAGCATCAATGCCTTTAGCAGCCACCTCAGCACAGTTGCACTAGCGGTTACCATCACGAAGCAGCCTCTCTCCTACCCCCCTTTTCTGCCCTCGCAGACTTGTTTCCTTCCAAATGCTCCACCTGAGACCATCCCCAGGAGGCTGCCCTCACCTGCAGCCAGCTGGGTCTGCGCCAGACAAACCACGGCGCCAGCCGAGCTGAGCGCTGCCCTCACGTCTCCTGGGCGAGGAGGGTGCAGGGGCAGCAAGCACAACTCATGGAGGGGGTGTCCCCCCCAGGGAGGTGCTGATGCCTCTCTGACCCTCCAGATGCCATGGAAGGAGAAGACCTCTCATCCACAGTCAAGACTGCTACCTGCTGTGCAAAAGGTACTGTCAGACCGAATACGCCGCACTGCACCACGCAATGGGTGACCCCGATGTCACAGGGCTCCGGGAGAAAACGATGCAATCTGTCCCTAGCTTTAAAGAAGCACTTGTAATCCGGGAGGAAAAAGAAAGAAAAGAAAAAACAGACAGAAGAGATTAAACACGTACAAATCGCACTTATCTCTCCCTTGTTTATCGTAACGTTTCTTGCCATATTTGCTAATGGCAATAATAATAATCACTGTAGTAGAATCACGCTTTGGCTTCTTTCCCAGATTCTCCTCTTGTTCATCAGGCAGTGAACTCATTGTATCACCAAAACTTCACAGAGACCTGGTTTTGCAGGAGGAGGCCCAGCAAGAAAGGTTTTGACAGCTTCCCATGGAAGCTGAGAAAACAGAATCAGAGTGGAGGAGAGCTTTTTTCTTGGGGACAGGGGAGTGGTAGGCAGGAGAGAAAAAAGGTGGCAGATCTCCACTATAGTTGCCAAGAGTGGCAGTAAGGAAAGCAACAATTGTGAATGAACACACAATCCAGCACACAAACAGTCCTGCTCAGAATGCAGATGTGTTCCCCTAGCAGAATCTGAGCACCCCTGGGACCCAAGGCAGGCAAGGAACAATAAGCCCAGGTGACTTGTCCGTGCTCGTGGAGAGCTAGACGTGAACCCTCACTCTCCAGAGCCCAGCTTCATCTCATCATCAGCCCAGTTCATCTTCCAGATCATCTCTCTTTCCATAAATTCAGTCTTCTACTTTTAAACTCACGTGCCCATCAAGTCAGATTACAATTAAGACTGTGCAAGTATGCCAAATATATTCATGAACATCTGTTTGAATAATAAGTTTGAATTTGCTTCAACAGTATTCACCCGACCTGGTTTCCTTGCCTTCTGCGAGTGCTCACACCAGCTCTCCCCTGTTCAAAGAAAACAACATGAGGGAGAGGCTGCTGCACATACTCACGTAAACATGAAGATGGTTTCAGCTGGTGGAGGAGGGGTTTCCAGCCTCTAGTGCACAGATCTTTCAGGGGTTTCAGGCTACTTCTCAGACTCCATAAAAAACAGCTAAGATAAACAAGCCTAAAGTCAGAAGCCTAAAACTTACTGCACCAAGGCCTGGTCTACCACTGAAAAATCTGTACGTGCGTTTGAATCCTGGGGCTCTGCAGTTTGGGCTTGCTAGGACAAGAGGGGTAGTTGCTTCTGCTGAGGCCATACCTGCTCCTCTGGCTGGTTGCACCCAGGGGTGCAAATAAGCATCCCTCCTGCTCTCTGTGTGCCCCTCAGATCTGCCAGCATAACTGCTGGTGTAATACCTCTCCCACACAGCTCTGTCAAAAAGATCCTCGTTAGTGGGTAAGAGCAAATTTTTTTCTACCCGTAGGTCACGCTGAGAGGATCGGGTTAAAGAGCAAGAATGCAGGCTGCCGTGATGGCAACCTGAACTGACGGTAACCTCTGTCAGGGGAAGGGGAGCTGGGACAGCCCCTGACCTCTCCATCCCCCTCAGCAGCAGTCAGGACTGTACACCCGACTGCAGCCTTGCTCCCTGCCTCCATATGCCTGGCTGTGAACTGCGGCAGCGTTCCCTCACCCCACCAGTGCTGTGTGCTGCATGGGCCCACGGTATTGAGGGAAGGCAGCTGAACAAGCAGAACGACTGATGGAAGGAGCAGAAACCGCACCCGGAGGTCTACATGCAGGTTGAGAGTAATGAATTCTCAAAACAAGAGAGCAAGCTAGAATATGACCCTGGGAAAAATATTTCTTGAAAAGCAGAGAGGAATAAACTTAACTAAACATGAGCCAGCAGTGTGTCCAGGTGGCCAAGAAGGCCAATGGCATCCTGGCTTGTATCAACAATAGCGTGGCCAGCAGGGACAGGGAAGGGATCTTACCCCTGGACTCGGCACTGGTGAGGCCGCACCTCGATGAGTGGGTTCAGTTTTGGGCCCCTCACTCCAAAAAGGCCATTGAATGACTCAAGCGTGTCCAGAGAAGGGCAACGGAGCTGGTGCAGGGTCTGGAGCACAGGTCTGATGGGGAGCGGCTGAGGGAACTGGGGGGGTTTAGTCTGGAGAAGAGAAGGCTGAGGGGAGACCTCATGGCCCTCTACAACTCCCTGAAAGGAGGGTGCAGAGAGGGGGGATGAGCCTCTTTAATCAAGTAATAAGTGATAGGACAAGAGGTAATGGCCTCAAGTTGTGCCAGGGAAGGTTTAGACTAGATATTAGGAAGTATTTCTTTGCAGAAGGGGTTGTTGGGCGTTGGAATGGGCTGCCCAGGGAGGTGGTGGAGTCCCCATCCCTGGAGGGGTTCAAGAGGTGGGTTGACATAGCGCTTAGGGATATGGTGCAGTTGGGATCTGTCAGTGTTAGGTTAATGGTTGCACTAGATGATCTTCAAGGTCCTTTCCAACCTAGATGATTCTGTGATTCTGTAACTGTATACACTTGATGGCCAGCCAGAAAGAGATTGTGAAGTTAAATCAGCATGGCTTAAAACACACACTCCACAGAGATAGATGGAAAGGCCGCCCACTGGATGCTTCTGCAAGAGCCCTGTATCTCCACAGATATTTTGGCTATCTCAAATCAGGATGTGGAATTGCCACAGAACAATACAACAGCACAGGAGTAGTCTCTGAGCAGGAGGAACCAACCATTTGAGAAAGACCAGCACTACACTGGATAAACCCTAGAACAACAGAAGCTCAGACGGAATTGTCTTTTGAGGCTGCCACAGGGATACTATTTATGTTCACAGTAAACACAGGCCACAGGGAAGGAATTCAGCTCTAATGACAAGGTGGTATTGTGAGAGGCTGTGCTGTACTGAGACTGGCACAAGGCTGCTGCCCATCCAGGGACAACTTTCATCAAAAGAACAGCTTTTTATAACTGCATGTCCAGTTCTCATTATAGTAGAACCTACTGATACGTATTTCTACACTCACAAAATGTAAAAGTCTTTTCCAAGCTCTAGGAAGCGATACAGCCGTGGAGGAAAGCACTTCTGCTAAGCTGGAAGATGGCATTGCTTCAGACAGCACGTGCAGCAACAATCTTTAACCACAGAGGACAGATGAAGGAAATACAGATACCTTTGGAGAGTGGAAGTCTAACAAATGAAAACAAGCTTCCATTAGTCTTTTGGCATGAACATCCCTGGCTCAAAGTAATTAAAAGGGTTTGGTTCATACTTTTAATGGATCAAGAGGAATGGTGATGCTGCCTCCACACTCCCATTACATCTAAAATGATGACTAGAGCTCAGCACTTCCCTAGCAGAGAGAGAAGAGCCTTGGGCATCCACTCACCTACCTTCTTGCCTGCAGACTTCTCAGTGAACCTCACAAATCTCCCCTCCAATGCCAACATTGCCCCCCTGCAATGAGACCCAAGAGGACATGGTTCAAAGCAGTGTGGTTGTGCCCACCACCGCACCAGCACGACTGGCCACGACGGTGAGAACCACAGGAAGGAGGTGAGGGGAAAAATCTTGCTCCCGAGTTGAAGGGCATCGTATGGATCCTCACTCCCCAGGACCTGCACTTACTTTGCAGGCCCTACCTCCAGCCCTGTGCCAGCGAGAGAGCAAATATGGGGGTGCAGGACGGGTGGTGGCAACGCACAAGCTGCCTGCCATGACCACACCTTCCTCCCCAGGGCAATGGAGTCGGAGCGCTCACTGGAGCTGACAAGGCCATGCAGCATCAATTCGGTGTTTTGCATCCTCTGAGAAGCAAAAAACAGGAGGTGGCAGGGTGGTTTTCCCCCCCACCTTGCTGGATGCTTGAGTTTCTGACAGATTTCTCTGCAAGGGGCTACCCAAAAGCTCCATGGAGCCCGAGTGTCAAACGTTAACACTCAGCACTTAATTTATGGTGCAAATCCTGTCAAGCCCGATTTCGTCTCTTTGCCCTCCGAGGCATCCCAGGCCCTCTCCACTTCTGCAGGGGACTGAGGCTTTAAGGAATGACCAACTGTTAAAGCGAGCCTGTGAATGGCAGGATGCACAGCGTATGCTCCAGCACCAGGCATGCCCTCTCCTCTCCCCTCTCCTCCCCTCCTCTGGCTCCACGTTTGTACACGGTGGCCAGTAGGGAATACACCCCAGGAGGCTTAATTAATGAACATATTTGAAAACTCCAGGCATCATCACGCGAAAAGAAAAGAGCGATAACATTAGCATCTGAGCATGAGCATTTTGGGTTAAGAGAGGAGGGAGATAGGGCCAGAGACGCTGGCTGGCTGGCTGTGAAGCATCCCAAAAGCACAGGACCCTCTGCAGGGATCTGCCATACTCATCTGTACCAGACACAGAGGTACCAGAGGGGAAGGAGCCTTCTAACAATGGGAGATCAGGCAGGATTAAGTGGGAACACATAAAACACAGCAGACGCTTCTTCCTGCCCCCTTTGAAAGGAGAAAAGAGATCATTGTGGAGGAAGGAAGGTAGGAAATGAGATAGAGATAGGGACATATATCAAAGGGACAGAAAATAAACAGAAGAAAAAAGAGATAGAAAAATACTAAAAGATAAATGTAGTATGTTTTTAATTTGCATGAGAAAAATAGTTCTCTTTTCCCCACCGATCATCTTTATTAGCAACAATATTTGCAGGGAGATCTCAGACTAGCTATCTAGCTATGACAACAGCAAAGCTCTAAAACAAACTGCTCCAGGGAGGCTCTGAAAACTCCACCCCGGGCAGCTTTTAAAGGCAGGGTGTAGGGCTGACTGAGACTTAACCAGGTACTTTGCCTAAGCAGCACACAGACCACATCAGCGGTGCCTGAACATTTGGCCCATTATCTGGTTTTTGGAGAGCAGCTGCATGAAACCACTGAGTTTGTAAGAGCTGCTATGTAATACAGTTTATCTACATAGCGCTCATCTCAGTTTTACAGACCACAGTCCACATACCACTGGCCTAAGAAGATGCCCCAAGATCTTCTCAAGCTTTTGCCGTTCTACCTTTGTACATGCTTCAACTGCAGGGACAGGCTCCAAGAGAGGTGAAGGAGGCCACAGAGAAAGAGGGATGTGTAGGAAGCCCACTTCGACCCAGAGACCTACAGCTTGCCCAGCAATAGTGCGTGTGTTGTACATAGCCACACTGGGAGGTGCAACCTCCCCCGTGCTTCCAACCCCCCTTCTCAGCCCAGCAACCCACTATCCACCATCCACACCAACTTACAGCGTTAAGCCTGGAGAAGGAGGGTATCAGGCTGAACCGTGTCATTTTAGATCTTGGCTATGAGCAAGGAAGCCAGTGACTACACCCTGGGCAGGGGAAGAGGTTGGTGGCTAGCAACTCTTCCTTGTCTCTCCATGACACTCCAGGGAGGAGGTACATGGGAAGAGATGCTTCCTTGGACATCATCTTTCTCTGAGTATCTGCTGCAATCCAAATTCCAACCAGTAGCCCAGTTATGGGGCTAGATGGGCCTGAGGCAAGACTCAGAAAAGCCACTCCTATTAAGAGAATGGAAAAAGCAGTGGCTAAACTCAGACAGAGAACAACCATGGACAAAAAAAACCTCCTGCCAGGAGCACTGGAGCATGACAAGAGGTCTTAAATCTCCCTGCCTGGCACCGTTCCCATTTAAAAACCTACTCACTTCTCAAGCCAGGAGACTTGATAGAAGAGCACCTTCCTCTACATGCAGGGAAGAAGAGAAGGGGGAAAATCTCCTGCTTCTTCCAGGAGAGGAGGGGCAGTGCTGCTTGCTCAAGCTTGCCGGCTTACACAAAGGCACGAGCAGCTGGGGGTGATGCTCTCTCCAGCTTTGGCTTACCAGGCTGACACCAGCACAAAGCCCATCTACCTGCTCTTGGCTCAGCATCTTGCCAGACTGGTAACCAGCTTCAGAGCTCAAGAAGAGGTCACCAGCTTAGCTTGCAGGGCTGATACCAAAGCATATTTCTACCTGAGTCTGAGTTGTCCTGCAAGTTTCCTTTCCAAACTTCCATGCAAATATCAGCATTTGTGGCTATTTATGTTCTCAGGAAAGTGACTGCTTGGGACAAGGGACACTACAAGAAAGGAACACAAGAAATAAAGGGATGAAGAGGAAAACAAGGAGAAAGGTAGATAAGAGTTTTCCAGCACCAAACTTAGATGAAAAAGCAACAAAAAAGGTTTCCTTTCCTTTCCACCCTTGAGTTCTTTCCAGTCCTCTTTTCCCTCCCTTTTCCTCTCAATGAAAATTGAAAGCTGTGTCAGAAAAAATTAAAAACCACCTGTCCCATTTCCTTCTCCTACCCTGACCATTTTCCATAGAAAAAAATGAAATGAAGACAAGAATGTAATGGAAGTTTCTGTGAAAAACAGTCTTTGATTGAAAAAGTAATTTTTCATCAACACATACAGCTGAAGGAGAAACCTGGACCAGCTCCACACAACATTTTGGAGATACAGGCTAGACCCAAACCCCCAAGTATTTGTCCTCAGCAAAAGGAAAGCTCAGACACAGCATGAGTACATGTGTCTGTACTAGGTTTAATCCAGCTAGCATGCTAAAACCAGCAGGGACGCCATGCTGGAAAGGACATTGTGTACTTTCCTGATAGCAGCTCACAGCGAGATCTGTGCTACCACATCCTCCCTCTGACTCTTACCCACGCTGAACAGAATGGATGCAGCAATGCCATCACACCTTCCTTTGCCCAGGCAGACAAAATCCCTGAATGCACTGATTCAGTGCTATAACTTCATCCAGCAGGTATCAGAGCACCAGCTCCTGGCCAGGAGCAAAAGAGCAGTTCATGTACTGTCAAAGTCACACATCACTGTGAGGTTTATTGGCTCTCTACCTCCCACTTGCTGGGAGGAAGCCAAGATTCAGGAATCCGTGAACTTGCTAACTCAACATTTCTGCCTTGCTGGCACTAAGTCTGGACATGGCCTTCTGGAAAGTCTTATGACCACTTGTTGGTTGCAGAGCCAATGCTCAAGTCCAGGTCTTTTGAAGCTGCTGCCCCAGAGCGTCAAGGCTTCACACTATAGTACAAGTCATGAGATCAGCGCTACAAATTCATTAGGGAAAAGGGACCTGCAAAGGACCCACAGGGCACAGCCAACAGGCACCGCTGCCCACTCTGGCAGCCACACTTCAACACCGGGCAGCTGGGTCACCACAGTGGCTGGGGCAATACAGAAGTCATGCCAAGCAGAGGTGCACCATGTTGGTGCACCAACACTAAAGGGGTCCACATGTCCTCAAATAGCTGAGGGCATCTGCTCACGTATATGCATAAACAGGGAAACGGCACTGTTTCCTCTGGATCTTCCTCTCAAGGAGACTGAGGAGAAACAGAGGTGTGTTCTCAATTTTTCTTCAGTGCAGTGGTCAAGCAGGAGGGAGCAGAGGAGGGGAACTGACACAAGGACACATCATCCTCCTGTGGAAGGGATGATGCACCAAGCACTCTGTTGTTCCTGTTTGGGGCAAGTACTGCTGCACTCTTAGGCAGCAGTATTCCCCTCATGCCTCCTGCTTCCTCACTAAAAAAATCCTCCTGTAAAAAACATTTACCTACCTCAACTTCTTTCTTAGCCAGCCTTTACTTCACCCATGAAAACACAAAAGGAAGCCGAACTCTGATATACCACCGCATTCTCCCCTTTACCCCCATCCTTTCCTCAGCACAATTTGAAGAGTAATGACCTGAACCAACCCCAGCTTAAGATAATGGGTGTCTGTGCACTGACTTCAATGGAATTTGGATTAACATGGGATTGCAAAATCTCCAAAATTAATGCAACTGTAATGCTGTTAAAACAATGGCTCAAAGGTCAGGAGATCCCTGAAGTTAAAGGTTTCCCTTGAAATTAAGTAAGCCACACCACGCATCCTGCATTGCCTATGATTCATACAGAGAATGAAACTGAGTGCTGCACATCTGAGAACAAAACCCAGGAATATAAAACACCGTGCGTGCAAAGCAAACATTAAGAGTAGATAGCAGTAGCTATCTACCTCTTTCTTCATCCCCCAGTTGGTACTGATATCTTGTTCACTGCAATGCTTTTTGTTCTTGTGCTTTTCTTGAAAAATTAATAAAACAAAAATGTTAGAAGACAGTGCCTGTAGAACAAATACCCCTTTGACAACAGTTATTCTACAACAGCAGAGCTCAGAGGGGAACAAACTCTGCTTCATGTAGCCACGAGATGCCACCTTTGAGGCTCCTTTCCAATTCACCAAAGGCCAGGCAGGAAAAGAAGATGTTGAGGAATATGCCACTAACAGTGACACCTTCGTTCAGAGCTGCTGTCCCCATACAGGTAATGTCCTTGTGCGTATCAATATCCCAACTGCCCAAAAGAGAAACCCAACTGCTTGGCTCCAGTTTTAATCAGAGCATCCACTACATTGTGACTGCTGACAATGATGGATGCCCAACTGCAGACAAGAGATACCAGCCAGAAGCCGAGTATCTGCAGTTCCTGCTGAAGGCAACAAGGGCTGGCAGTTTGGAGCAGTCCTTTCTCCAGTCGCTGTCATAATGCCATGGTAGTGCTATGTCTCAGTGTGGCCCCACAGCTTCTGCTGCAGGCTCCAGTGGAAGTGGGGGGAGATGGGTAGAGTCAGGGTGGGGGTGGGAAGCAGGCAGCCACTATTTCCACTATTTGCTTATCTTTTGGGACCTGCCTATTGTCCCCCAGAACTTTCCAGGGAAATCTTGGCTACATTTAGTTTGGCTGGGGTACAAGGCTATTTTTAGGGAAACAAATAAACAGATGAAGATCCATTTTTAATTTTCATTTAGATCTAGGATTTATATTTTATTTGTTAATTTTGCTTTAATCTCCTTGTCTGTCATTACTCCCTGACTTTCACAGCAGGGGAGAAGAGGGACGCGGGGAGGAGGGTGAGGAGTAGGACCCAGTGGGAGCAGTGATGAGGAAGGTACTGAAAGAGGGAAGAGAGTGAGGGGGAAAGAGTATTGTTGACAGCATCTGATCCTCCGATTAATGTATTTCTAAGCAGATTAACCGAATCCCAACTGCTCTGTGCCAGGTTTCTACTCTAAGCTCCTCTTTCCACCATGTAAACAAAAAGATATTTCCTCTGAGCAAACATCCAATGTACTGACCAGAGCTCTGGTAGACTCCCTGCCCTTATGTAGCACAACACTATGGGGCACAGGAGAAGGGGGGGAAGTATGGGTGTGTGGAGGCAACCTCTATTTTCAAGCTTATTTTGTGCTCTTTCACCTCCTCAGGACTTTGCCTGACTCCTGACTTGTCCAGGAAGTGTGGGAGGATGCCAAGAGTGATATGGGAAGATGAAGAAGCAATGGCTGGTACTATTCTGGTCCCAGAGGCACATGAAAACTTGTGATCTCACTACACTTTGCTTATCCATAGCTGCTCTCCACGGCACCCACATAGGGAGGAAGGGAGGGAGAAAGGTGGGTAAGAACATCCCCAAAAGAGGTGGTGGGAACCACTAAACCCAACCCACTTCTTCCTGCCCTGCCCCATTAAAACTTTCATGATGCCTCCCTACAAGAAAGAAACATTGCCATTTCAACCCAGGTTCTTGGAGCATTTCCCAGTCAGTAGTTGCCCAAACCCCCACAACCCATTATATAGATGGGGAAACTGAACTTAGGAGAGACTTCTCTGAGGCCAGAGGGCAGGTCAGTGGCACAGCCCTATTCACGTGAGTTGAGTTAAAGACATCTTTCCAGGTCACAAGATCAGTCTTGGCCTGAATAGGGGTTCTCTAATGAGTCTCTGAACTTAGCCTCCAAATTTATGTTTCCGGACCTTGTGAAACAACCTCTCTGCCAGCCAGTTTCCAGCCTTGCTCCCCAAGGGCAGGTTTGCCATCTCTGCTAGCAACAGCCATGGTGGTCATGGGACATTTCCGCCTGTCTAATACGCTGATGGAACTCAAAGACCATGCCTGCCTTCAAGCATTGCCAACCTGTCTTGAAAGGGAGCATGGAAAAACAGAAAGACTCCCTGCCCCCTCTCTCCTCTTACAGCCACTCATTTTTTTGGTCCAGGTTTCCTCCTGGCATTCTGCATTCACCTGAGCAACAAGTGGCTGAAACACTCACAGATACTCACCACCCTCATTGAGTTAGAAGTCCTCTTAAAAAGGGAGGTTTTTCTATATCTCCTACCGGGGAAGGAGAGCAGTTCTCATAACGAAGAGCCAACACATCATAGTTGATGAAACCACTCAGAAAGAAGAGGAATCCCCATTTGCTCAGCTGCCCATCTTTCCCTGCTCAAGTCATGGTGAGAGCTTTAAAAGTTAAGCCAAAGACACGCTAAAACTAAAATGCTGGCTTTGCCACACAGTGACTGTTCCTAACATAAATTCTTCCTGAGAAGGCTCCACCACACACAAGTTTTAAATGAAACACTTCAGATCTTATTGCACTGTACAGCACGTTGTTTTCCTACTGATGCCTTTTCATTAAGAAATCACAAGAAAAGTCCTGCACTGCAAATGGAAGTGGAGGTTGTGACTAAACAAGAATATACAGAGTCAGTTAAGGCTGTAGGGAAAAGATAAGGGCAAGGGGAAAAAAGCAAATGAATTTATGCTGCCTAAGGCACTGAAGGGAATAAGAAGGGATTTACAAATTCATCAGGAGGAGAAGCACCACCAGAAAGAAGGTAGGTTCATTAATAAATGAGGATGAGGATGAAATTAATGGTTCAGAAATGGCTGAGCAGCTTTTTTAAATCTGTCCTTAGCCAGAGTAAAGAGAGGAAGTTTGGACTAGAAAGGAGAAAAAAAAAAAAAAAAAAAAAAGCAAGTTTAAAAAAAAGCAGAAGCAAAAAGAACTTGAAGAATGATATGTCCCCAAACCAAATAAAGCAAATGACATCCTAGAACTTAATCCAGAAAAGACAGAGACATTTTTTAAAAGTATTTTTCACTTCAACAGAATTAATACAGGGCTGAACGTTAAGCAATCTATACATATAAGCACCTGCACAAATGTATGCAGGATCAGGAGCCTAATTTGTTATGGCAAGGCATTGACAAACGTATTATCCCGGTGACAAATAATCTGACAATTTACATTGAGCTAGGGAGGCTCCACAAAACCAACCAAAAAGCAAACACAATAAAGATTTTCAATAAGGAATAGAGCTGGCAATGTTTAATTCCAAGTCGATATCTATCCCTAGTGAAATAATGAAACAAATATGAAGGGTCATTAAGAATCTAAAGAATAAAATCACATGCGATACACAAGTGAAAGTCTTTTGCTTTCTAGTACATGTGCACAACTAGCACCTGGAGGACAGGCAGTAAAGAGAATTTGAAGCTTTAAGAATTTGAAGGATTCGAGACTGCCCCATGGTGTCCATTTGACCAGAACCAACAGCTTATGGATCAAAAAACCAGCCAGACGTACCAAAAGAAAATACGCTTTGTCAGACTGGGAAATGATAAATGATGTGCCAAAGGGTTTGCATCCATGTTGGTCTTATTAAACCAGTGTCACAGGAAACCAACACTAACTGTCCATGAAATTTGCAGATGACACCCTACAGAGAAATTGCAAATATAATGGAAGACAAAGAAACAGGCCCTCGACGAACACAGAGCTCCTTAAAATTAAGTATGCGTGGGCAATGGTCCGAAAGTTAAAGCAGAGAGTAGCATGAGTGGGACAGAGGATGACTGAATCTAGGCTCATCAAAGCAACAAGCTGAACCCAACAAAATAGAAAAATGCAGGTAATGTCCCTGGAGAGCAATAATCCAAAAGATGGGTACTCAGCAGGAGGGAGAAAGCACAGAAGCTGTTTTGTTCTCTGAGACTTGAGGTTACAGAAAATAGCAAATAAAAAAATCTTGATGTGCTATATTAGCAAAACAGGCCCTTGCAATTTTGGGTGGTGAACAGAGGGGCATCCCGTCACAGCAAAGGGAGGGAGGAAAGAGTTTCTGCACCATTTCAATGCAACCAGCCCAAGGATTCAATTTTGTTCATTCCATCAGTTTTTCAGCAATAAATGAGCAGCAAACTAGAAAAAAAAGTCAGCCACGATTGATAAACAGAACTGGAAGAATTTATAGAGAAGACTAGGAAGGGTTAGATGTGTACAGCTTATTAAGGAACAACCCCACGGAAGTAAACTGTAAAATACAGTTGATGCATGTGAATACTGCAGAGTGGGAGGAGGTAATAACCAGGAGTTATGAGATTAAACTAGAAAGAAAAGAAAAAAAAAAAGAATAATAGACCTTATATCAGGAAATAAGTTGGCCTGGTTCAGCTTCTGCATCAGCGAAAATCAGAAGTAACTCAACAGAAAGGAAAGAAGGGGCACAGAAAACTGTGAGCACATCCAGAGGGAGCATTTTGGAGATCCTTTCCCTCTCTCCCAGTCCTTGCACTGTCTGAGATCTCAGCTCCCAAGCCCCAGCCACACTCTTCATTGCAGTGATTTGTTCCTTCCTTTTAGGAAGAGCAGACATTTTATCCAGTATATGAGCACTGGGTAGAATTCAAACCACTGCGGAGGCAAAACAGCATTGCTGGGTGTTTCAGCAGCTCTGGTTAATCTTATGCCCATTAGCAACATGTGTAGTTACGTAAAAGAGATGCTAAGGCTCTAATTCCACTATTCATTACCATTATTAATAGAGTGACATACAAACACATAATAAAGACCTCCTGTCCCTAGGGAGGTCATGTTTCCAGATGCCTGCTGACCACAAGAAGGGCTGGGAGAGGGGCACAGTTTCTAAATTCCTCTAAGCACTACGATGCTGCATAAATATACCTGACCTCTTCTCCTGGACAATGACGAAAATGAACATTATCTCTCATCAAAATTTAAGTCAGCCCAAACTGCAGGTATGCCCACAGAGCACTAAATCCAGGGAAGAACATCCTCATGGTCCTATATATTTTCAAAAAGACAAATCTAACCCCCAAGACAGGAGATGTCCACGGCTGTTACTTAAGAGCCAATGAAGGAGAAAACAAGAGTAATAGTGCTCAGCAGCTCCAAGGACCTTCATCGAAGCTGCTGCGAAAGGTCTGCACCACTGCAGGCACAGGGAAGGACAGAGCACACTGAGAGAAAAGTACTGGAAAGCGCCACTGCTTGGTGGTAACTCACGCAAGAAATTTGGCCGCCCGTTGCACCCATTACCACAGGGCGAAGCAGTGATGTGATAGGGACTTTCGGAGTCTTTGTCCACTCACTGAAATAAATAGGCAGTGCCTGCTTGAGCGGTGTCTTCTGGAGGTTAATACACTTAATATCCTTGTTATATTCATTTCTCATTTTCTGACGGCTAAATCCTTGCTCGCCCTGCCTTCATATGCTGTCGTCTCAAGCAGATGGGATGAATATGTGCATTCCCCACCATGTATTTTGGGCAGGGCCAGCTGCAGCACAGCATTAAGTGTTCCCAGGTCACCCAGTGGCAGCAATACTCAGTTGCACCCATGGTCCCAGAGAAGCAAGCTCAGCTGTTCCAGGGCTAGGACTGGAGACTTGCCTTCCTCTTAATGCCTGGCAGAAGCACTTCAGGAGCTGCATTGCTTTTATCCAGCAAGCATAAAAAACTTCTATACAGCTCACTTGCCCCACCCAGAGGCATTTTGCTCAGAGGTCTGCAAATACCGAAGTTCTGCAGCCTCCAAGTTTCACAGGAGAGGGGGGCAGATAACAGCTGTATCCCTGAATTAAGCCCAAGAAGCAGCAATGACGGTAGTGAGGGAATCCTACAGATCTTGACAATTATCAGGTTCAGGCCCTCTGGAGTGTTTCTTCAGTCTCTCAGAGTTGTGGAATTGATCTGGAAACCACTTTAATAATGTTCTTTCTTTTCCTCCTCTTCTCCCCAAGCAGCATCATCATTTATTAATTTATGATTAAATGAATTATTGATTCTCACTGCACCTGCAGTATTCGCCATTGTCCTCTTCCCCAGAGACATCTTTGACTGATGTGAGAATGGCAAGATGTCAGAGAGACAAAAAGAGGGAGAGAAGAAACTCACTGCGTACGGGACCTCAGACAAGCGCGCTGAAGTGCCAAGCTGCAGAGGACGGACGCAGTGCACCAGGGCACTGCAATGGTGCCACCTTTCCAGACAGCAATGGAAATAAAAAAGAAAGTGCAAAGCCAAATTGCTTCTGATAAGGAGGGAATGAGTAGCAAAGCTATTTATAGGCATTCAGCATGCGGGGAGGTATTAGAAGAAAAAAAAGTCTGACCCAAAGCAGAAGCTTTGTTTTTATTCAGAAAAGTCAAGCTGCAGTTCTTTGAATACATCACTGAAAAAGCCTTCCAGGCTTTTGGCTTTTGCCTTGTGATTACAATCAACAGATGGTGATTATTTCACAGGCTGGGGCATCTGGTCAGCTCCTAGCCAAACATAAATAAAAGACCTTTGCGTGATTTTATCGGGTATTCTGGTCCAGAAACAAAACCGAGGTTGGGAGCAAGAGAAAAATGATAAAAGAGAAGAGGTATTTAAAGTTCCCTGGGTTTGGAGATACTTCCTTTCCAAGAGAAAACACGGGGGGTAACAAATACAGTATCTTTAAAGAAATGTGCCCCTTGCACTCCTGAAACTGATGGAAATTTCTGAGCCAGAATTTCCCTGCCATGAATTAAACCTAAACCTTGACCCTTTATCTGGGCTTTGCAGGCTGGATTAACCTTCACCATTTTTTATAGCATCTTTTACCCAAGCATTGTAATGTGCCTGCCCCTAAAAAAAAAGTCAAGTTTTAGTCCATCTGAGAACGGGAAGAATGCATCAAGGTACTGCTCCTGCTTTTCATCAGGGAAAAAGGACCACCAAGCCACCACAGGGAAACATCCTCTCCCCATGCATCTCTCCTGCCCAGAAGAGCTGCAATATTCTCCTTGACCTAACCGCACAGAAAATGCGCCTCCCGGTTTCTGTTGATTTTTGTCCTTCCTGCAGCCCTCACCTCCCCGTGAATCACTGCTCACCCCCACACCAAGCGCTGCCCACCGAGGGGCTGAACCCACAACAGCAAGGGAAGACCTTATCGCAGCAGACAAATTATCCCCTTAGGTGGGAGGTGTGGGGCTGTGCTTTGGGGAAGCGAATTCCTGGATGGAGGAGGCTTCGGGCACACATGTGTGCAAACACCCTCAGAAGAAATGCAGTGACAACATCTGTTGTTCCCACACCCTGATTTTATGACACTCTGTCAGCCCGCCACTCTGTTTCATCCCAAGCATAGGTGGATTTTACCTCTGAGCAGCACAGGCTACAAACCTCAGGGAGGTAAGAGGATATTATTCCTATCACCTGCATCTCATCCAGCACCCTGACAGATTCCCCCACTGCTTTGCTGCATATGAAAGCAGCTTTTTACCACCTCCCTGCTCTCCCCTTTGCAATGGGTGGCACCGCAGGCCTGCCTCACCTGATCTGCAGTGAAGCTTCAGAGCCCTCATTGCTGTTTTGTACTACAGGACGATGGCTGAAAATCTGGAAGGCATGTGGTCAGAGAGCAATTTGGTTAGGAAAACAAGGCAAACACTTTCTGTTCCTGCTTTACACATGCCTCTGGGTTACTCAGGCATTATCTGCTAAATTAAGGCCGGCACAGCCAGCCTTAAGAGTCCATCCTGTACCAAAGTCATGGCCAACCGTGACTTCCTAGCCATTGCCGTGGAGCACACATGCCTGTCTTGAACTCTCCAGCAGCTTTTGCAGAGTCCTCGCCCGCCGCTCACAAACACTCAAGCCCTGCTCTCACGGGCAGCACAAGGAAAGAGATGAGGATCTCCTCCAGGTTCCCCACCATCACAACTCGCGTTACGACATACCACTGAATGGTTTCTGACTCCCTCCTGGCAAGAATCGGCAGAATTTGGCCATTTCATTACGTGCTCGGCAGGACTACAGGCAAGAGTGGAATTAGATGCCTGCTCGCTAGCTGAGGAGGAGTGAGAGGGACACCCTCCGGCCCAATTTATACAGCGGCATCGGAAGGCAATGGCAAAACAGGGCCTGAGGTGGGGCAGGGGGCATATAGGAGTGAAATCTCTGCAGAGAACACACATGCACTGTGGGATGAAGGAAGGAAATTACATTACGCTCTACACGTACAGGGAACAAGCTTGGCTCGGAAATAAAAGAGCAGCATGCTACCCCACTGCCTCCTATTAAATTGATGGACTACATGGCTGTGCCCAGGGCTTCCTAAGATAAAAAGGTTCATTTCCTTAGAGAACAAGGTTTTGACCTCCATGACCTTACTGGGCCTATGCGCGTTTACCCATTTTAATTTCAGATTAGCATCTCGCATTTTCAGTACCTAGGGGATTACTGTTTTTGCCTGTGCAGCAACTGCAGTTCATATAAGTATCAGTTACCCTCCCCCTTGTTCACAAAATCAAGGCAGATCTGACCAGATGGCACATGCTCCTGCGCTCTGTGTCAGGCTGCATTAATTCAGGGGAAATGAACTCTCCTCCAAAACTATATTTATTTCAGACACCGCCATGCTCAGTTGCTGGGCTGTCCTCAGGAAAACCTAGAGCCAGCTCTTTTCCTTGAGCTTAGCAGGGGAAAAAGGATGGCAAAGGCCTTGCTGGAAGTCTCGGATGCCAGGAAGGAGGAGTACCCGCAGGCTCCCAGGCGGCTGGAAGTATTTCAGTGCCCCTTCCCCAGGCTTTGAGGCAGTAGTTGTTTCCCTAATGCTCAAAGCATCA
Source organism: Strix aluco (assembly GCF_031877795.1). Taxonomy (NCBI): domain Eukaryota; kingdom Metazoa; phylum Chordata; class Aves; order Strigiformes; family Strigidae; genus Strix; species Strix aluco. Next base: position 4,507,811 of record NC_133932.1, read on the forward strand.
TGAAGCAGAAGGTGCTCCCACACGTTGTTGGGCCAGCCCGGTAACATCTTAAAGCAGTGCTACTGGAACAGCTCAGCCTTTTGGGGAAGGTTGCATTACACTGCCTTGCTAGGATCAGGAATGGGATTCCTCCAAGCAACGGAGGTGGAGGGTGTGCAACCTGAATTACTACCTAGATCCAGCTCTTCAACAGGCCCACTTCTGCGAGGTTTAGGCACAGCATTTCACCTATTTATAGCTCTGGCCATACTGCCCGTTGACGGCCCATTTCCTCCACCTTCTGCTGGAATAATTCTCCCCATTGCTGGAGACAGTGTAGTGTGAGTGCGGGAAAGAGAGTCTGACTGGGTAAGAAATGCCCTTTGTTCCTCTCTCCGTTATTTACCATCTTATATAGCACATATAACAACACCTAAGTGCTATACTATAATTAGTAAAATCATGCAGAGAAACCGTTCATGTGGATAATGATACTTTGCGTCCTCCCATGTGGGTAGTTTAAGGTTGAATTAATTCATGTTTGCCCAGCTTTGTGAGATCTATGGAAGAAAGGCTATTGTTATGCAAATAATTATTAATAATGACTCCTCCTGTGCTGCTCCCCATTAAATGTGCTCAATTTATAAGTCAAAGGGTGCTTTTCTCCTTGCTGCAAGATAAACTGGGTTCCAAAAATGGAAATGTTGGTGTCAGTGTACCTGGCAAGGGAGGACAGCTCTGAAATGAAGGTGCTTTTCTGAGATTGAAGTCTCACCTTCTGGATCCTCCTTTTTATGCTATGAGCAATATATGTGACCCTGGAAGTCACTTGGAAGAGCAGTCACACTGCCTACTCAAGGCACCAAGTTCAGGAACAGTTCAGAGCATCTCAACACAGAAGCAAGCCCATGCAGAAGGAAATTCAGACCACCAAATACCATGTAATTTGCCCAGAGGCGAATAATTATCTTCACTTTACAGACTGGAGCACAAACACTTTTGACAATAAAGCAACTCTTAGGGGTGTGGTGAGTATAAATGCACCATACATATGATGCTCAAATCCTACATTAAATAAGGACAGGTGTCTAACAAAGACAATTTTTAAGAACACCAGGGTCTCAATACAATGCAGGCATGAGGGGTTTGGTATCACAACCACAGTCCTTTGGAACAGACGTGCAAAACTGCTCCACAGCTGGCTGCTAAGGTCCCTGAGAGGTCTCCCACTGTGGATGAAGACAGGACCACACGGAGAGAGGAGATAAGGAATTTCATATTGGACAAGGTTTCTCTCAGGTTGCAGAGTATATCACAAGCCACACAGGGGTCACACCAACACAATACCCACAGGACTGTTGCATAACTGGATTGGCCTTAGCAAATCTCTTTTTTTCATCTAGTAAAACTGTGAGCACAGAAAAAGAGAAATTTGGCTATTACCATAGCCTTTTTAGAGCTTCATCACTGTACAAGAATAGTCTGATGACTTAGAAAAAAGAACAATTTTGTCCACATGCTGTGCAAGGCTGCTTGCAGCTAGGAGACATCAGCTTTACTGTGCTATTTCCCCACAGGAAACAGCCATCAGTGCAGCAGGTCTGATGCACCCCAAGCCCTCATGCACACTTACTTTGGTGAGGGATTTCTCAAACAGAAACACAGAGAAGCAAGAATTAAGTTACACCTTTGACTCCCACGGCAGTAGCTTGTGAGCGCAGGGCTCCTGGGCAGGATAGGCTCTGACAGAGGTTAACGGGACCTCCCAAAATGGTCACCCTCCATCACTGACAAGCATTTTTACAGGGTTCCCACTGCACCAAAGTTCGCAGATGCCTTAGGCAAGACACAAGGTAATAAGGTTTGAGATGGATGTCTTCCTGCATCTTCAGCAGCTGCGGACTAGAGAATCTGCAGTCAGAACTTAGCTCAAGGGGGGCTTGAGGACCACAAGAGACAGAAATGATGCCTGCTCATTTCCCTGTAGCTCTGCAGATGCAATCCAGCTAAGCATCAAGGAAAACTGATTTGTGCCACATGAATGAGCAAGTACGAGCTGAAGGCACTCCTGGAACTGATATGGTAGAAAGAAGGTCCTTCTCCATTTTATTTATCTGCTGCCCTGCTTTCACAGTAACTGTGATAAACAGATATTAATCATTGCCACAGACATTCCAGCATTCAGATGTGTGCCCTTCCCTAAAAGCCCTGGAAGAATGTGTATTGTGTGTGTTTAAATGAGAAATACAGCCAGCCCCACTGCTTGCACAGGCCTGCAGATTTGCTCATTCAGTCATCAGTCCAAGGCACAAACACTTGCACAGCCCACCCGCAATTACCCAAAATCGTCAAGAAACATACCAAAGTCCTGTAGCGTACAGATGCTGGTGTAGCTGCCAGGAAGAAAAGTGTATTCCCTAAGCCCTGCAGAGCAGCGTGTCTAGGATCTGATGTTTAAGAGCTTCCCTAGTGATTTCAGCAAGCTGATAAGAAATATCCTAGAACAAGTCTTTTTTGAACTGTAGCAAATTTAATGTAAGAAAGCTCTTCCTCGCTGTCTTATTTTCAGCTGAGGGAAAGTCAGACCTCTGGGTAAGGTTTCCAGTCACCAGGAGTGATGGCTTCATGTTCTGACACACGTTGAATCCCTTCAACATTAACTCCACAAGCAGCAGTAAACAGGGTGGGCAGTAAGGACATATATTGCTGACATTTTAGATAGGTGTCGGTAGTTCAATCACATATGGATTTTTATTCCAGCCAGAACAACTTTTCCTTAGGCTGTTTCCCACAAACAGGTTCATGTCACTGGGGTCTGCTTTAGTAGCCCACTTTGGCTAGGATAAGACATCTTTGATCACAGAGGACTTCTGTAAATGGACTTCTCTAAGGACTGAGATCAGTCTTTAAAACAACACACCTGGTCTCCCCTGTAGAAAGTAAAGATGATAGAGCACTTTCTGTTGGCCAGCCAGTGTCCTACAACTGGATGAGGAATCCCTCTACAAACCTCTAAATATCCAAAATCATTATATGTGTGAGCAAAGTATTCTGTTACCTACACAGCCACAAGTCTTTAGCTAGAAACTTGCGTCTCTCGGGCTTTAAAGGCTTTTAGGCCTTTTCGTTGAGAATAAAATGAGAGACCAGCACAGGAGAGAACACAAGGGCGGTAAGTCCAGACAGGTCACAAAGATGAGAGCTTCACTTTTTTTTTCTTTTTCACTTTCTTGAACTCACTTGTATAGAGCAGCAAAGAGAATATGTACAGGCAAGAAGTATACTTAATATTTTGATATGGCAGCAAAGATGCCAAAACTCAGGTGCAATTAGCCTGCAGGTAAAGCTCAAGGTATTCAGTTTAGCATCCCAGGTGAAGATGCTGTTAATGATCATGCATTGTGCTGGTAAATCACAGAAAAGATGCAATTGCCAGCGTCACAACAGGACAGGCTACTTCCTCAGCACTCTGGTTAAACATATTCTTTCAAAGAGGAACAAAAAGCTTCTTGAGCAGCAGAATATCTGAAGCCTGATTTCCTGCAACTGCCTGGTATGTGGCTTCTCAGGTGTCCAGTAACCGCTTCTCAGGTGTCCAGTAACCCATCTGAGTTCCCACCACAGCAGTTGCAGAACTGAAGAGCATCTTCCCACCCCATCTCCAACCGCCACGAGTTCCCTATCTTTCTTCAGCAAGTTACTCATGAATGACTGATCCTTGGTGACTTTTTGGTTAGCTCTTGGTCTTTCTGTGGAAAGTGTCTCTTCTGCAGATGCCTGTTCTGCCACTGGAGTATATTTGCTACCTGGAGCCTGCACTGGCTGTCGCTGGGGGTCTCAGTGAGGTAAGGGTAGAGTCATGCACATGTAGCTCCCATCAGGGCACAGGCCTGAACAGAAGCATTCAAGAAACAGAGCAGCAGTCTCTTTCTTGGATGTGGATGTGGTTAGCTGTCTGCTTTCTTGTAAGACTGGCCCTGGGGGATAGTTGTGACATATGACTGCAGTGCAAACATTGCAGGTGTTCCCTAAGCTGGGAGTTACTCAGGATCTAGTACAACTTTTATGTTACAGGCCACATATGAGCAGCATCAGGAGAAGAAACAGTAATTAGATGACTTATGAGCCCTGAAAAGAGCAGACAAGAGGTGAAACAAAAGATTCCCTCACAGACCAGGAGATTAGTCACTGACTGGTGAACTGGCATCAGTCTTGGCAGTCGTGCCTATCAACTCCACTATCAGCTCTGCACGATGCAGCTTGAGATTCACAATGAACCCCTTCATGTAATGGACACCCCCCAGCACAGACGAAGGCCAAAAATTTCCTGTACCATGTCTGCCAGGCCGTCAGAAATGCCAATACTTTGTGCTGTAGCAGAGGCACAGCCAAGAGGAGGAAACCAGTTTCCAGATTTTATAGTTCAGTGATCCTCTAGGCCTGCTGAGGAAGAGCACCTCTGCTCTCTGCGAGTTTTGATGGAAAAGGGGAAAGACCTAAAACATCCCCTTCTAGTCCATCCGTGCAGGACATCCCACCACAGCCTGGCTACAGCATGTGTCAGAAATGTAGGACTTAAATGTATGGCAAGACGCTTTTCCAAGGGAGGAATGTGCAGTTTCATTTACAACAATGGCTCCATACTCTTTTCCTACTCTACCCGCAGCTCAAAAGATGCACAGCCTGCACGAGAAAGCTGTTTCAGGATCGGTTTTTGTCACAGAAAAGATGCTGTTACTCTGGCCAATGGGATACCCCAGTATAATTAAACCCTCAATTTTACAGACTGTTGAAGCATCAACCTGACCTGCCGTGATCCCACACGGCAATGAATGACCAAGGCAGGAGCAGCAGCTCTCCCTAGCCTCCCAAGAAGGCACACAGATGAGCAGGAATAAAGAAGGCACATCTGCTTTCTTGCTGCTCTGCATCATCTTCTTGAAATCCCTCCTTCTGTCTGCAGGCTTGCGATGCACTCCTGGCACTCGTGTCAGCCCTCCACATACACCACTGATCACAAACCAGGTTTCACAGGATGCTTCCCACTTGTTTGTTTGCTAATGAATATTGTTTTTAAGAAGTAAGAGGTGGGGGGGGGAAAGGACGAGGGAGCCTGGAGTGAAGGCTGCCGCTGTGCTCAGTCTCTATGGAAATAATCCACAATGCTAATACGTCCTAAAATGGTAATAAAGCCTGTGTTCTCTTATGTAATCCCATAGTAAGAAAGAGCTCTGTCGGCTTGCCTGACAAATGATATCTCTGTAACCTTGGAGGGGATTATTACTAAAAAACACAGTGTGGAAAAACAAAGCAACACACACACACACACACACACACACACACACACAGAGTCACATGCAAATCCATCGGATGCAGCAAAAGAACAAACAGCTCCAGCCGGGCTCCTGTGCACTGGCCCCACGATGTTATGTTTCTGCCATCAAACGGGGAAAGCAGGCGGTTTGCCCCGGCTCCTCCTCTGCTCACAGCCCCCCATCCTTCCCCAGGCACCTCAGCATCAGGAGCAGGCAGAGGGCAGGTCTTCCCCTCTTCTGTCCTACTTCCCTCCCTCCCCAAAATGAACATTCAAAGCCCCGGCAGCTGGCCAAATCCAGTTTGCCTGCGTCACTGATGCACGTGGATTCACATCTGTCTTGCCCAGCGGTGATGGAGCCAGGGCTACGTGCGTCCCTGAGGAGGATTCATGCCCCCAAATCCATCAAGTTGTGTGTCAGCAAAGAGGGAACTGCACTTTTTCTGGGCACAGCTGAAAAGCACTGTAAGGCTACCCAGTTTGCCTTAGAGGTATAGGGAGGCGGGAGGTTTGGCGACAGGGGTACACTCATTTTGGAGCTGTCTCTAAGTTTGACTGGTGATCCATAAACCCAAGTCAGGCAGCTCTTTGCTCTTGTGCCTCAGGTGAGGAACAGAAATCAGGCACCACCAGACCAAAACCATGCTTCATGAGGTGAACCACATTGCAAGTCCACGCAGGCAGCGCTTTCACCACCTCCCTCTGTTCCTCTTTTCCCCTGGAGACTGTGTCCCGCTGCAAACATGGAAAGGGATGCACCAGGTCACCCTGGAAACCCATCAGGGGCAGGGATCTAACACAGAAATTGCTTGAGCAAACACTCCCATCCTCCCATGGACCAGCCAGTCCTGAGCTCCCTCCTCCAGGACACGGCAACCAGACAGTCAGGAGACTGACCCCAGAAGACAACGCACAATAATATCAGCACCAAGATCTTATCTTGATGCCAGCACAGGATGGTGACTACTCCAGTATCTCTTTCCCACAGATGAAAGCATGGGAACATGTAGCGGAACGCCAGAAAACTTTCTTGGGAATGAGAGATGACATCAGGCGGGTTTCCATGCCTGTTTGAACGTTCACCCTTTCATGATGGGCTGCGTTTAAGAGACTTTTAATGTTTTTTCAGACAGCGGGAGATGAATGAATAGGGAGTCTCAAGACAGAGAAGATTCCCGAAGGCAGGAGAAAGCCAATTGTGAAGAAAAAGTCAATCCTAACACTTAAAAAGACGTTACTATGACACTTAAAAGACATATTTAAGGGAGCGCAACCTTTACCAGTCAGGGCATGTAGAGAGCTTTAATTCATACTACATGTATGCAGTGTGGCTGCCTGGAAAATAAAGGGTTACAATCATTATTCACACCAGTCACATTTTTTTAATTAATAGCCTTGTAATTGGTATCGACTTAAACCAACTGATGACAGTCTTATGATGAGCCATTCCCAGCCAAGCTTCCTACCCAATTGCCCTCAGGTCAGGAAAACAGTGAACTCCATTATCGGGCAGAAGCTTTCTGCCCCACACCAGTCTCCTTCTTGGGCCACAGAGAGGTCACCCCACACATGAGATGTGGCAGCCACCCACCTCCGTAGCCTTCCTCCAGCTCCTGCCTGCTAGCACCACGGCTGTGCTCAGTCCCTGCCCTGCTGCAGCCTGGCTTCCACAGGCCAGTGTCTAAAACAGCAGCACTGTCTGGTGTGGTGATTTCCCTGTGGGGAACTACAATTAAAAAAGGTGATCCCTGTCCTGGTTTCGGCGGGGATAGAGTTAATTTTCTTCCTAGTGGCTGGTACAGTGCTGTGTTTTGGATTCAGTGTGAGAATAATGTTGATAACACACTGCTGGTTTAGTTGTTGCTAAGTAGCACTTATCCTAAGTTAAGGATTTTTGTTTCCCGTGCTCTGCCAGCGAGCAGGTGCACAAGAAGCTGGGAGGGAGCATGGCCAGGACAGCTGACCCAAACTAGCCAAAGGGCTATTCCATACCATAGAATGGCACACTCAGTTTACAAACTGGGGGGAGTTGGCCGGGAGGGGCGGATCGCTGCTCGGGCATCGGTCAGCGGGTGGTGAGCAACTGCATTGTGCATCACTTGTCTTTTCTTCAGTTTTATTTATCTCTTTTTGTTATATCCCTTTTCATTACAATTATTATTATTAATTTTATAATAATTATTATATTTTATTCTAGTTTACTTATTAAACTGTTCTTATCTCAAGCCACAAGTTTTACAGGTTTTTTTCAATTCTCTTCCCCATCCTACTGGCAGGGAGGAAGAGTGAGCGAGCAGCTGTGTGGTGCTTAATTGCTGGCTGGGGTTAAACCACGGCAATCCCACGGTCAGGGCCACCAGAACCTTCATGCACCTCCCAAAGCCCCTTCCCCATGGCACCCTGTCAAAGAAAGCAAGGGCTAATCCACCTCCAGACATTCATTTCTAGGAAGCAGAACGAGCAAACCTTGTTCCTCTCTTCAGAGACAGGCTCAAGCAATGGAAGCTCCCCCCAACCCCCCAGATCTGCAAGATATGGTTATTTTGGACAATCTCTGACATAACTGCAATACGCAGCTTGGAGGTGTCTCTCTGAAGCACAGGGAAAGGAAAAAGGGCAGTGGTGACAAAGGGCAGCGCTGCCTCCGCAGCAGCGTAAGCCACAGCCTCACCTAAGACAGGTCACAGATAAAAAGAAAGCCCTGGGGCAAGATTCCGGGCCTGAAGCTCATTTACAGCAAATTTCGGGAGAGGTTTACTTCCAAAAAGAAAAGCACAAGGCACCTGGGTACAGAAGGCGTCACAGTAGCCCTTCTCTATAAGGCTCTCCCCAGCTGCAGCCCTGGGCACGCTGAAGGGATGGAGAGGCGAAACCACGGGTCTGGCACCGGGGCTGGGCTCGGGGCATCCCCCAAAACATTGCCCCCGCTGCCCAGCAGGACCGAAAAAGTGCCTTTTCTGCCCCAAGCCTCGCCAGGGAGCCCACGGGGCTTCCTTCCTTCTTCAGCCGGCGCCCTCCGGAGGGCTTCCCCCCTCCACTACCCGGGAGCAGCATTAGAGGGCACTGCGCTGCCTTAAAAGCGGGATGCCTGTCCGTCCCCCACCCCGGGCCGGGGCCACGGGCACCCCCCCGGGCAGGCTGCCCCCGCCGCTGTCCCTCAGCATCGCCGCCGAAGGGGGGGGGCCACCCCTAGCCCCTGGCCCACGTCCCACCCCCCCCCGCCGCGCGGTGGCCGCATTGGCGAGCCCTGCCCGCTGCCTCCCCCCCCGCCCCGGGAAATTCTGCAGGGGCTGCGTTTTAATTAGAAAATGCCGGGTTTTAATTAAATAAATGTGAAGCTGAATAACGCAATCAGGAGAATTGCCTGCGCTCTTTTATTTTGCAATTCAATTTGTTTTGTGCTGTCCCCACACTTGTAGTTTTCATATGCCAAAGACTTTTGCATTGATCACTCGGAGCTGCATTGCAGAATTTGCCAGGGACAAAGCTGGAAGCGCTGGCTGGTGGATAAAGGGCAGTTGGAACTTTTCACAGCTGGGGATGCATTGGAGGCAGCCTGCGTCTGCACCAGAAGAACTGATTTTTCCAGATTTCTGAGCACCAAAGTTCCCACTGACTGTACACCGAGTTCAACAACACTCCTGAAAATCAGGTGCCAAAGAAAAGGACAAGAAAATATGCTGTCCCATCTGTAACTAGGGAGACCAAGCGAGTAAGCATGCACATAAACCGACAGGGTATCTTCGTTCTGCAACCCTGCAAACACTTCATTGATTTCCTGAGCACACAATTGTTAATTGTAAGGTTCTAGAAACCAAAATTACAAAACAAAACCAAGATTTTTTTCTTTCAAAAGCCAGTTCTGGTTGCTAAGTGACTACAATATACTTCTCTATCACATCACTTGAAAAACCCACGCAGTAAGAGCAAGGAAATTGCTGGGTTAGGACAGCAGTAATGTGCCCTAGCAAGATGATAAATTTTATATATGTATTTGTACTACAGTAGCGCTTAGAGACCCCAGGGAGCTGTTGTCTTTGGTAATGTTAAGAGTAAAAGATTGTCTTAAACAAGCTAAAATGGGGCACAACAAGTTGGTGTAAGAAACCATAGCACAGACCTGGGGAAAAAAAAAAAAAAAAAAGAGGGTAAGGAAGAAGCTCTATCAAAACTGAAAAAAAAAAAAACAAAACAAAACAACAAAAAACCAAACACCACAAACAGAAGAAACTGTAAAGGGAGATATCTATGGGCAGAACTGGTGACTGGAGCTGTAATGAACTATGTTTGGATGGAGAGCTGGTGGAGTGCTTGGGAGGAAGAACACAAAAAGGTAAAAGTATGAATGAGGGGCTAAAGCAAGAAAGTTTTAAAACTAAGGACAGAAGTTTGAGAGAACAGGGAACATCAGAGGAACACCCTGCAGGAAAAAAAGCTCATAGGGTATGAACACAGAGTTATAGGTGAAAATCTGGAGGAAAAAATACGAGACTTTGACTGCAGGCAAATATGTAGTAAGAGCTGAACCTATCAGTTGAAGCAGTGCAATCAGTAATAGCTGCAAGACAGCAGGCACTAGTTCTGGTTACTGTAGCAATATATGCAAAAATGCTCATACTGAGAGAATATGATGCCTCTGTGCTTTATCAAGCATCACATAATGAAAAGTATGAAGTGACATTACTTCCCTTCCCTAATAGCTCTGGAATTCTTAAAAAGGACTATTGATTTTATTTCCTAAATCCTATTTTCCAGAATGCTTGTCCATAAGAATTATTGTCAATGAATAAATTAATCAGCTGACTATGCCTGTGAATAGTCTTTCTGATTGCTGATTCTTAGGAATGCTGGCATCCCTGTCTGGTATAAAGTCTGCATGTAGCTATAACAAACCCCGTTGTTTTGTAAATACCCTTTTATTCATGAAACAGCGCTATGCTTTCCCATACGGCTCTCCTACATCCCTCTCAAACAGGAATTTCACATGCAGTGCCAAGCAGGGAACAAAGACAAGCACGCACAGATATTTTGCCATGGACTTCAGAGCATCCACACACAGGATATGTGCCTGGGAAAAGGGTAGAGGGCTGGCCCATCGGGTCTCTAGCTACCTACAGGCATGATGCCTGGGGTCTTCTCCAAGCCAGAGGACCACAGCAGCACTGAGACCTGGAACTCTGGTCCAAGCATAATTGCCCACTAAATATCCACCATAGAGAAGCTCAGAAAAGACCAAGAGAGTTCGCGTGGATATTTCAGAAGGAAAAATGACAAAACTTGATCGGTAATGAAATTAGAGAGGTGGACTTGCTTTTAAGCCAAAAAGCTCTGATTACTGTCTATATACACAACACATGTCATTTATTGAGATCTCACTGTGAGTTCGTGTGGGTGTACGTCAGTATTTTATCACCCACACAGTTTTCAAGCCTGCTGGTCAGAAAATTTAACAGAGCAGTAGACACCTCCAAGATTTAGGTTCCTGTAAGTTTTGTGACACTGAAGGGATGAGTAAATTGGTGTTGTGACAAACTGTTGTAACAACTCAACAGACAGCTGCCTGGTTCCGCCTGCCAGGCAGTCAATCACCACACAAAGATCCCAAAGCCAAGTACTTGCCAGACCAGGACCTGGTCAATCAAATAGGAAGGAGAGGAGAAAGTAAAGGATATTTCCAAAGGTCACAAGAGATGCAGGAAGGAGCTGGGTGTTACCAGTTGGGGGCAGGGCGGGATGGGAAGCTTTGGCAGGGCACAGGGTGCCTGAAGATGTGTGGACGCTCTGCAAATGCTGTGGTGCTTGATCGTGGGGATGTCAGCAGAAGAAGATAGCATTGCAGGAGTGCTGGGGATGTAGGACAGGAACCTGCAGGCAGCCAGGTTCCCAAATGAGCTTTTCTTTTTGTGTCAGCAGGTGAAAATACCATTTTCTTTAAAGGTCTGTAAAAGAGGGCTAAGTTCCAGGGAGGTACAGATGCAAATCAGCATAAGCAAGCTCCTTCTAGGCATGCCCACACACTGCACAGTTACGTTAGCTACACATGTATGTGCAGCGCTGTCCTCATTCACCCAAATATTGCCAGCAAGCACAGAGAAATCAGAGCAAACCCAAGCTGAGTACGCTTGCTTGTCACATCCCTGTCTTAGGCCCTGTCCCTGAGATCTTGAAGTCTCTACTTCCAAACTGAGCTTCTGTACCTTAGGGGCTTATAAAGTATGTGGAACAGCACTTTGCATCTGAATGATGCGTGATCATTATCTGTGGAGGTATTCAACAACTGAGTAAGCAACCTCTGCAACATGGATTACCATCTAGCTGATAAGTTACAGATCTACCAGGCCATCTGTGACCCAGGCTTTGGTCATCCCTGCACCACAAACTCCCCATATCCTGAGACAAGTCACGTCACCGTGGCTATCCATGCGAAAAACAGATCTGTATCCTCTCCCTCACTGCCAAGGAGGCACAGCAGTGGCAAGTTCAGGAGGAGGAATAATTTGAGGTTAATAGATGAACTGCTCTATGCTCTTTCAGTGCCACTACTTCCTGTTCTTGAACTGACACATTTTATCTCTGTGATTGTCTGGGTAAAAAAATGGCCCACGCAGCCCTGCAGGTCCTTGGCCATCCTCTCCTGCTCCTATCTCACTGCTCCTGCCCCCCTGCCCCGGTACCACAAGGCTCCCTGTCAGCGATACCCGAGCGTCTCTGGCATGCCGAGGGTTCGGGGCGGTAACCGAACACGGCTCCTCAGAATAGACACGCTCCCCCCACGGCTCTCACCCCCCTGCATCTTCGGTAACCCTACCCCACCGGGGCAGGGGCTGGAGGCAGGAAACCAGGCGGGCCAGCAAAACAGGAGACACTCAAGACTCCGGGGATTAACTCTATTGACCAGGAGCAACTGCTGCCAGAGTCCTTATCCCCGCCCCATCCCCAAATCTTCGTAACAGGTGGAGAAGGAGGGGGTGGCCACCACCCTCGCAAGAATCCCCAAACACATGCCTAAGGGCTGGATATAACCAGGTACAGCCAGAGGCATCCTGGCAGAGGGATGAAGATGGCAATCCAAATAAAGACATGGAATTCGGCAACCAAGTGGAGATAAAAATACATGAACTTCACCCTCGCCCTGAGCAGAAGGAAGAGCTGAGATACTTCACCGTCAAACCCAACAAATTTCATTCTGTCCTTCCTGAAAGGTTTCAAAAGACACAGCAAATACAGACTCAAGTACAATATGCAAGTCAGGCCAAGTGTGCCAGGAGCCCTTCAGCAGTGCTGGAGGCACTGCTCACACGTGTTGCACACATTGCCTGCTGCACGCTCCTCGGGGCGGGGACGGGTGGCCTGGACCAGCCACAGGAGCTCCTCTCAGGCCCAGGGCCAGCAGAGTCAGTGTTACTCCTGGGACACAGCTCTCAAAGGGTAAGACTGGTGCCACATCACAGGTAAAGTGAAATTGGGTGTATAAACTCTGCCAGGTCTGTGCAGGATGGGTATCTGCATGGCACCCCCGGAGCCACTGCCAAGACGGAAGAGCTGTCCAGGGTTCATGGAGGGTGAGGAGGCGAGGGCAGCCCAGGACTGGTGGATGAACATGATGAAGCCTGGGAGATGGACAGGCTTGTTGGACAGGTACAGCTGGAAAAGGAGCCACTGTCCTTGAGCATCCTACCACGGACTCTGGGTGAAGTCCCATGACCAAGTGACCAGCGGGTCTGCGTGTAAGTCCAAGGAGGAACAGAGAGGGAAGCTGTGGGAGAAATGCAGGAGCAAGGGTAAGAGCTACTAGTTGTGCATGGCTTGGAGTGGGAGGAATTAGGAGACTGGTGGGGGGACACACGGGAGGAATGAGTCTCAGATAAAACTAAAAAGAAGCAACAGCCGCCAGACAGAAAACACAGACTCCATTTTTCTGCACCACTGAACTGAGTCACTTAGACTTTTATGAGACCAATGATGTACTAGAAAAAAAAGAAACCCACCCTCCGCCTGAGCAGATGAGGCATTTCTAGTGCAGAGCACATGAGAACAGGTCAGAGGGCTGCCCTGCGTGCCCCTCCTGCAGCACGGCATGCAGCATGGCACGGGCGGGATGGTAACACAGTGTGCAAGGCAGCGGGACTACAGAGGTGATGAGACCAACCAGACTCAACACACTGGGGAGGGCTGGTGAAGTGGCCAGTTTGGTGGGCTGGAGCTCTCAACCCAGGAGCCTTGGGGGAGTTCAGTCCCAGATCTGGGCTTCGGTGCTTCACTTTTTGGAGTGAGCTCTGAGTATGGCACTTACACCCCATGACGGTTCAGATCAGAATCCCATGTTTCATCTGCTCTGTGAGAGACAGAGCTCACCTGTGATTGCAGCCCTTTTGATCCAGCTGCTCTGCATCACCATGGGACAGCCCACTGATGCAGAAACCCGATGAGACCATGAACAGGAAAAAAAAAAAAAAAAAAAAAGCACTATAAAACGGTAACTCTAGACATAATTTGTGTGTGATGTACCAGACTCAGCAGAGCAATGGATCTGCTCCACTACTCAGCAGCCGGTGCAGGTCTAACATAATGGAAGGCACTTTCACATGTGTAACAGAGCGATCAAGAAATATGGGGTAACAGGAGAAGGACAAAGCCTGCCAATAACCTGGAACACCACAATCAAGGTGTCACTTGTGCAGTGTATCTCTGAGACACAGAGAATGAGACATGCATCATTTGGTAGAAGAAGGTACACATTTAGGTAGAGCTATTCAGGAAAAAAACAGCCACCTTTGCTAATGTGGCAATAAATGCAATCAATACAGATTGCTGGAGCAATCAAGTTGTCTAGAGAAACCGATACCTACGGATACCATGATCAATAATGCAGGATTCTTTAAATACCTCAAGAACAAGAAATTTTAATGGCCAGACTGAGCACCTTGGTTTGCTGGCACTGCCTTACTTTGGAGAAACACAGCCCTTTCCAGATTGGTTTACTGGAAGCAGGATTATGTCTATATTTCACCAGCCGCTCTCCACAGGCAGCTTCCCTCCCCCTCCCCAGGTGGCTTCAAAGCTTCACCAATCTCAGGGTTTAAAGGTGCCAAACTGGATCAGGCAGACCCAGCGCACTCTGCAGAACTGAGAGCCAGGCACTGACATGCTGACAGGGGCAGCAGCCATGCCACCTATATGCAAGTTTTTAGCAAATTGAATGCAATGTGAATCCCATAGTCAGGGATGCGGTATCTACGTTAACTGCTTTTCCATAAAGTGTGCTTTAATTCAGCTCCTTCCTATATCCCTCTCCCTGTAACTATCAATGACTTCACAAGAAGCCTCTGAAGGACAGGAGATGTAGCAGCTGAGCATGAGACAACAGGGCTCTTCACGCTTCTGAAATGTTGAAGGTGGTTAGGAGTTGCGGTATTCACACATTTGCTGGGTATTATTGCTCAGTGATTAAGGAGTTAACTACACCAGCAGTTACATTTTTGGGGTTAGGTCACCTCTCTCTGGCCTAACTGGTCTGCTCACCCCTCCAAGAGCAACCATTGCAAACAGCTTTTGCAACTCATTGCAGAAAACCCGCTGCAAACTCGGGAGCCCCACACCGTATCCTCAAACATCCAGCTCTGTCTCTGAGGTATGCTTGAAAGGAAGGGGAAAGAACTAATAGAAGCTGAGATTTGTCAGTATTGCTGAAATTCTGCGAGCCTGGCAGCAGCTACAGGATGGCAGCAGCACTAGGAGAGGTAATGGCCTAATGGGAAGGGAAGAGGGAAGACGAGAGCTGATCTGAGAGGAGATAAAGAAGGGCAAAACAGAGCACAAGCAGAATATAGTAACAGACCTTGTCTGGAAATATCATCTGCACAGGCAATAGTAAACCCTCACAGAAGGAGACAAAAACACATGTTCTGGAAAAGGTGTGCAGAAGTGCTGTACTTGGTAAAGGAGTTTCTCCAAATAAAATAATTTCCACCTTCAGCCCTCTCTGACCACAGAATAATCACCCAGCAGCAGCAACCAACTGGGAGGACTGATGATGAGAAACAGATGACATGCACAAGTCAACACATACATATATACGCACTCACACAAACGTACAGAGGAAATTCCATAATAATTTAATGTTGTATATCTTAGGCTGCTTCAAAGCCTTCTCCAAGGCAGACAAAGATAGCTTTGCCCTCCTGTGACATGTAGGCAGAGTGACTGGTGGTGGGACCTTCCTACAAAGTATCAGACACTGGCCATTTTACTGGAGGTAGGATGCTCAATCCTCTCACGTAAAAGAGCACAAGCCCCTGTTTCTACCCAGTTCTGATTGTGAACTCTCCCCTGACAGGGGACAGTCGTACCCCTTTCTTGGAAGTGAATTATTGATAACCTTCCTGAAAAGCAAACAGCCCAAGGATACGACTCCAAGAGGCAAGAAAGAGACCCTGTAAAGAAACCGCAGCACAGGGCAAAGGGCTCTCACCATCACCAACATGCAGGGCTGCATGTTGGACTACTCAGCTTCCTAGTTCAGTGCCTCAGTAGCCCAGCTGCTTAGGAGAGCCTGGTGCTCCTTATCTCCCCCCAGATGGGTACCTTGGCTGCAGGGTTACCCTCGGCTCTTCTGAGGCTGTTGCCCCAGCTCACATACACACATTTTGGACCTGGCACGTGAGCTCAGTCCTTGCTAGAGTCCCAGGTTAAAACCCAAGTGCTGGTTCCACTCCTGCAGATAAACCCTACCTATTCAGCAGTGTAGTGTGGGCAAGGGCTCCTCCTGGTCCCGTCCATAACTCTACTGAGATGACACCTCCATGCCTTACCTACATACTCCCAATACATCCATTATCCCCTACAAGCCCATCTTCCCCAGAGCAGCCTTTAAAGACCTCATTTTGCCATCCTGTCCCCTGCATCTACACTCTCCAAAGCAGCAGGCAAAGGAAGGTGATAGGAAATCATTCACTTCCTCTGCCACCACCTTAGAACGTGTCAGAGCCAGGGACCAGCTCGACCCCCAGCCCATGTCCAGGAGGACATTGAGTTCGGAGATTTGCGCTCAAATCTGCTGCTGTACGGTGACCTTGTGCAACCCAGGTTTCCAACAGGATTTCAGGACAGGAAAAATTCAATGCCCTCAAGCTATGTATCAGAAAGATGAAAGATCGTATCTTTCACCCTCATCATTTACAAAAACGTGTAGCAGGCTCAGCAGCTTCCAGCTCAGAGACTGACTGATGACCTGCAATGAGGACAAAGGCACCTGAGAAATCACCCAGAGCACGAGCCACAACATGCAGCCATCTCCCAACTGCCGTTGATTTAGGAAAACCATCATCTGGGGTAAGTAAGCTTCAGTTAAGTAAACTTCCCTGTACTATGGGAAATCTCCATAGCAGGACCCCAGCAGGTACTGATGTACACAAGCTTTCACTGAAGATTTTTGCAGTGAAATCCTGGTCTGTCATTCAGATCAACTTCAGGGCTTTTTACATTGCACTGTGTGTGTAGACAGGATCTGGGAATGTGACCTCTTCTGCTGTTCGATACCTCTCCCAGTAGAATACACAGCTTCCCTGCAGCCCACACTGCCGCACAGCCACTGGTAAAACCAGTTGGCTAGTGGTCCTCCAAAGCCCAAGTGCCTGACAGAGCAGCTCTATACCCTGCAGCACAGAGACAGCAGTGCACAGTGAAGGAGAGGTTATGAGGCCACGTAAAAGGCACACATCCCTTTACAAAGCAGGAGCAGCGAGCTGCAAGGTACACGCAGGGCGAGAGCCGCACTCCCGAGGCTCAGCCTCCACCAGAGCACCAGTCCCCACAGCGCGTGGCTGCTGGGTTCGAGCTGCACAGGTGCTTTCCTCTGGCGCTGGCTTTGAAGACTGCCCATTCATCTGATTTGTGAGTTATGTAATCACCGGAGGAAAATAGCATTTGTTTGTTTGCTTTTTGCTTTAATCGAAGTCATGTAATCATTTTAGGTTTAAGCTCCAGTCCAAATCGGACTATTTTTACATTTCAGGCTTGATCTCTCTGGAAAGAGGATGAGTCCTTTTGCCTGGCTTACGAAGAATGAGTTGTGATAACACAGCGACTGCTGGAGGACTACATGGAGAGCGGCGTGCCCCTTCTCATCCTGAGCCCTGGGGTGCACTCACTGGTTGCTCACCCCACAGCTCACAGGTAGAGATCCCTGGGAGCCGGTGGTGTAACCTGAACCCCGTGGCCTGGACAAACTCTTTCATTTCCCAATTCTTGCTCTAACTTTCTTGCACCTACACATCCCACTGCCATCTCCCCAGAAGTAATTAATTCTCTATTTCATGCCAGGTTTTGAGCTCACCACATTGTTCAGCATTTCTGCCTAAAATCCAGCATCCCTTGCTTTTATGACGCTTCTCTTGCTACCTATCACCTAAATATTGAGGTGCTAAGTTTCAACCAAAGGAACTAACAAAAGATTTGCACACTTAACAAATCATACCTTCCATTACACAGGTGCTACTCTGCACACAGACCAAGCTTTAATCATCTGGAATAAAACAGGCTTCCCCTCTATGCTATGCCTGTTCCCCACTACTACCCCATTTCTCCCCATTTGTAGCAGAGGCTAACTTCTGCTGAAGACAGTCCAAGCTTTAGAGTTGCTTAGACCTTGGCCCGAGCCATTGTAGAAACAAAATCTGTGTATAGACCTCCCTCAAAGTGCAGAGTGTTTACAAACTGATTTATTGCTCCAGGCCCCATCAGTAGCTGTTTTTCCTCCTTGTCAAACAACTTGGATTTCACTCAACACTTCTCAAGCAGAAACGCCCATCACGTTGGCAGCAGGATTAAAACGGCATGTGAGCCAGCCAGGGTGAAAATGTCCCCATTAATTTTTCATCTTTCCTCAGGCAACTCTGCCTATAGATCTACACAGGTATTAAGACAGTCTTGTCAACTAAAACCGTTAGCTCGTCTTCCTCCTGTGTCACTGGTGTAGAGCCGCTGGCACAGCAGTGGAAGGCAGTGACCCTGCCATATCAGTGGGTCCGGGGCACCTGCTGAGGCTGAGGACAGGTCCCTGTGGACCAAATGCATGACTTGGGTCACCCTCCTTCCACAGCACCCCCAGGGACAGCCAACCCAATGGTGGCCAGAGAGTGTTTTCCACGGGGAGTTTGATGCCAGGTAGCCCTTTGTGCTAGCTACCACTGAGCAACCATCACTTTGAATCAAAAGTGTTTACACAGCTTAGAGCATCCCTCTGCTGCACACCCTCAGCCCTCTTCAGTGGGGCCCACAGAGGTCAGACCACACTGGGAAATCACATCTCTATGAATGGGCATCTCGGGGACACACTGAGATGCTGCAACTTAAATCCTCCCATGCTCTGCCCCAAAGCTCTTAACGACAGCAGCGAGGGTGATCGAACCTCCAAGTTCACAGAGCTGCTTTGCTCCAACCCACTCTCGGTCCCCTCTTCTCTGACATCACGTCTCCCTTCAGCCCTTCCCAAACAGAGAGGCACCAAAAGAGACGTCAAAAACAATCAGCCCTGTAAACACAAGAAACCTATAGCCACCCTTCCTTAACAGCCCTGATACAGCCAGGCCTCCCACTGGCTCTGCTCATGCACTCACTGGGCTCGAACAGGCAAAAGCCTATAGCAAAACAAGGAGGCCTTCACGGAAAGGATAAAACGCTGCCCGGGGTGAGTTTGCAGCAGGTTGTTCTCTCTGCCAGGGCCCGCCTGGGAGAGCAGCCTCTCCCACAGGAGAGCCGTGCTGTCGGAGACCTGGGCTTTCAGGCCAGAGGTAAAGTTGAGGACCGGACCACTTCTGCCATTAGAGATCCTGTGGTCCTTTTTTTTTTTTTTTTTTTTTATAAGATTAAAAGTGATAAGCCCAGTGTCATGGCTAAATTCCAGCTCAGGTGATTACATGATCCCTATCTTAATCCCTGCCCCTCCACTGGTCTGACTGGATGGAGTAATAGCAAGCCAATACTTGCCCAATAACTTCCCTTTTTTTTTACAGAGGAGGCACAGCAAAACCAGCAAGCCAGGCTCAGGGAAGTCTCTGTTCAGAGGTATTTGAAGCCAAAGAGATTTTGACAAGTGCGGATAAGCAGAAAAGTATTTTAACTGTCTACCAGGCAGAATGCTCTCTTAAAAAGCTGATGAGAAATTTAGATATTTGTGTGCATTTGACTGCATGTCTGATCATACATCCTATTGCTATAGATCCAGCCTTAAAATATTGCTAAAGATGCAGCCTTACAATACATACTTGATGTGAGGACCATTAACAATGAGAACTACTCAAGTACTGGATTTGACCAGATGGCAGAAAGATTTTTGCATTTTCTCATCATACAGTTACCGATGGCTCTGCACCATCATCATAATAGCTTTGTCCTCCAGCTGTACAGTCATAATTGCATTTTATTTTTGTATTTCTTTACAATTTAGTGCTAAGCACAGCTCTCAAAATGGCTGCTTTTGTTCCATGTAGGACCCTGCCCTTCCCATGCTGGCTGGCTCTAACTTTTGTTGTGACAATATGTTTACCTTCTCTAATATTTGTTTACCCTTTTTTATTCCGTCTATTTTCTTTGACATACATTTTTAATTAGATGCACTCTTCTGCTTTCAGTGCCTGCTAACACATTCGTTTAGAAGCGCGGTGCTCACTATTGCTGCAAATCTCTGTTGTATGCTTAAAAGGTCAAGTCTATTTCTTGCGATAACCTTTGTCTGGCCAAGTTATCAGTCACACATCACAGATAAGATGATCCCTAAGGAGACCACTTGTATTCAAAATGTATTCAAATCTTCTTCCTTTGGTGACGAGGATTTGTCAACATGAGGGCTAACAGTATCACACCACTACAGTAATAATTACTTTTCACTTTTAAAGAGAATATTCCTTTTGCAAGGCACACTCTTCCTTCTAGACTCATGGTACGCTTGAAATCTCTGGAGATTTTGTTCAACACGATGATGTTTTCTTTGAACTGGCACCCGCTGCCAAGGCGCTCACCCTCCAGGCCTCCTATGGGTAAGCAGGTTTGAGGCTCGCTTGCCCTCTGTGCATTTCTCTGACATTTCTTAGAAAACTAGGAAGAAGTGGAGCCACCTTGTTCAACACTCCACCAGAGATAGTAACCTTCCATTTGTTTTCCCCAAGCTGGTGTCCAGGATAAGGTGCAGGAGAGAAAGCAACAGTAGTGAAAGAGGAATGCTCTTCTTCCTCCTCCAGCCCTGCGAGTGGGATAGGGGATCACAGCACAGCTGGGACGCTCCAGGGGCAGCTTCAGCTTTGCAAAACAAGGCAGGAACCAGGCTTGTGCAGTCAATTGGAAAGCATCTGGGGATACTGACTGCAACGGGCTACACTGACCAATTTTTCTTTCCCCCGGGACGGTCACAAGCAGCCTTGGGTGCCTCCACATGGCTGTACAAGGAAGGCAGCACTTCTGGGCTGAGGAGACCATGCTGAGGTGACCCGTCTTCACGCAGGTCAGTGGCAGAGTTAGAACCGGGATTTGAGCTGGGAACACGAACACTGCAATCACGCTTTGCTGATGTCCTGCCTTTGCCCACACCTTCCCACCACTTTCTTCATGTCAGCTTCAGCAACTGTGCAGCTACCTAAAGAGTCAGCTCAGGGGTGCAATTGCAAATGCCAGGACAGAGGAGGTGATGGGAAGTCATGGATGGGCAGGCAGAGGGTTGCAGCATGGTCTCAAAACAGCTTACACCAACAACAGACCCACGCCTTGAGCAGCCCTGACTCTCAACTTCATGAATTTGTTACCTCCTCAGGTGTACAACAGTTGGATGCCTATCCCAAGCCAAGTAACTGAACCACTTCCAAGATAAGCCAGGCTCTCCTCAGCACTGCTTCAGCACTGTAATTAATTCACCAGCCTTTCCCTTTCCCCTCCCTGTGCCAGGTCAGCAAATTCACTGTTATGACAGTTACTAAAACTGTATCTCACTCCCTCTGGCAGTTTATCAATTTTATTGGCGTGAATATGTCTTCCCCAGACGGCCTTCTGAAGTAAATGTATGGTAGTACAAACAGCTGAAAGCGTGCAGGACAGACAGAGCAAAAAGCTTGCATGATACATGGGGCAGGAGGATGGGAGAGTGAGGCTGAGCCTGTGCACAAGGTGGAGAAAAAAAGCATGCCTGAGCAGAAGAGAGATGTCACCCGTACCCAAAGAAGCTGTGGGGCTGCTCCTCTGGGATCAGGGTGGTGTTTGTGCTCATAGCCACGCAGTGCTTCACAGTACCCAGGGCAAGCCGTGCAACCCAGGGCTGGCTTTCAGCTAGCCTCTGCAATGCCACTCAAAGCACGTGCTTTTGCAGCAAGACATTTCTGGTTTCTGGGATGCTGCAGGAAGCCTGCTGCGAAACACAGCAAAATAAGATGCATCCAGGCTGCCTACGAGTTATCAGGTACAAGAAGCATTCCTCTATGATGGAAAACAAGTTGCTAAAATAAAGATATCAGCTCTCCAGCTGTGTAAGCAGGGGTCCTTACTGTGAAGGCACATGTATTCCAGCCTTCTCCACTTTCAAAATGCTCCTCAGATTTCATTGCCTTCTCAAAGCTGATTATATTTACCCTCCAGGTATTGTCTGCATTGTATTTTAATAATCTGCCCACCTGTTATTATTTTCTCTCCCAAATCTGTCGCTCTTCAGCAGTGCTGTAATTTAACTCCAGCTGAAGGCTGCTTGGGTTTGGATGACATTTTCTCTATTAGTATCTGCCAGATACCAAGCTGAAGCTCATCAAATGATAAACGATCATAACCGCCTTTCACTCCTCGAGATTTATTTAGATCGCAACGCAGAGGGAGAAAAAGCTGAAACGTGTTTGGTCATTACAGCCTCACTGCGGGCAAAAGTCGGTCCCCAGTAATGACACGATCCACCAGCCAGGGATGCCCACTGGCCTCGAAGGTTTCCTAATGATAGCTGTGGCACCACCACACACATCCAGTGTGTTATTTTCTCCGATCTTGTCTCTTCCCTTTCAGGGGAAGGTGAAAATCAAGAGCAGGTACTGTTTTTCTGGCTGTATGCTAAAAGGGAAAGAGATACGGCAGACCACATCTCCATGGCATCCAGGCTGCATTAGAGGAGAGAGCAACATCCTGTCCTGTTACACCAAAGTAAAGCTGATCCTGGTGAAAATAGAACACACACACACACACACCCCCAATATCAAATATACATGGGAAAAGAGGGTAGGGAAAACTCCTTCCTGGACTTTGTGGGTGACCAGCAGAAGCCCCAGGGGACTTGGGCTTCTTTTGCAAAATTAAGAGAACTCTAAAACAGGCTGACTCCAGAAAACCAAGGCTCTGCTATCCTGAAAATGCACATTCAAGCTAGCTCTTCTGTGCAGGCCTCGCATTTCCCTTGGCCAGCAACTCTTTCAACTGTGCAACGTGACATTTTACATACCCAGCAATACCAGTCAAGATCTGTAGCATCTCCTGCCTGAGAGGAAAGCAGAGAAAAAAAATAATGTATCATTGCACTAAAGTAATTCTGATCTGGCCTACGGGTATATTATGATGAGGCTTCACTCTCTGGTATGTTTCCAGACGTTTCCATTTCCTCACTGTCACTTCCTCTTGGGTAAGTTCATCTGCACTGTTTGCACAGCTGTCAAGTCCACTGGAGATGCCAGGAGACTGACAGCCGCTCGCACAACCACACCGTCCCTGCAACACAACTCTCCCGCCTGGCCCCACACACCTGCCAGCGCTGCCATCTCCCTCCAGCACAACACCAGCCACCCGCACAACAGCCACCAACCTGCTCCCTGAGAGGAGGACCCAGCCAAGGAGTTGCCTCATCCCCTGACAGGGAGCAGGTAGAAAGAAGAGCAGGACCGTCTCTGTGCACAGGTTTGTTCCCAAGTGCAGTCAGCTCAGGGTTGCTCCCTGCTGGCACACGTGTCCTCACCACCATGCAATCATCCTTCTGGCCTCACCAAAGAAGGCAGCCGGGGGCTCCCTGAGTGGACATGGGCTTGGACACAGAGGGGGAGGCCAACAAGATCTTATGGGTTTGGTATGCCTTCAAGGAAGGGTCTTGACCTTTGCCTGGACAAGAACTTTTGTGGGGTGCCAGGATCCTTTGCTCTTTAGACAACCATCTGCCTTCCTCTCATAGACACATGATGACCATGACACGATGACAAGCAAGCTGCTTTTCACTCAACCTTGCCAGCCAAGGAAGGCAAGACACAGTAGCGAGACCCACCCAAATTTTATCCAGGCCCGTTGATTGAGAGGTTCATTGAGTATTGCTGGAGCCAGGACTAGCAGCTCAATTGCATGTCCTGAAACAAGTCTGGACTGCACCAGAAGTGGACCATAACACAGAGAGATGGAGCCTCCCAGCCCAACAGGATAGCTGCAAGTCAGCAAACATTAGAGTGTCTAGCCAGTAGGTATTGGCTGTGAAATAGCCGATACAACCCTACTTGAAAGATGCCTTCAGTTCCTCAAGACACCAGATCTCAAAGCTTGGATGTCTGCATCCACATCATGCTGCAGACCCTGATTTTCTGCATTCTCTCATAGAGAAGAGTTGCCTGCCTGTGGGAAGGAGGCAAAGGATCAACCCTGCAGTTGTCTCTGGTTGCATTATTCGGTTCTATGGTCAGTGTGGCAGGATTTTCCTCTTTAGAGGAGAGGAAGTTTTCTGGAAATTTTCTAGGCTGAAAGCTTCTATCACTTAGTTGGTGTTGTTACCTCCCCAGAAAGGCAATGATGCACCCCTTCGTTGGTGATTTCTGAGGTGACAGCAGCTGTCAGACCCTAGCAGAGAAGGTGAACATAACAGTTGAAAGAAACTTGCTATTATTCTGTCAGGTAAAATGTCTATGTGGATGCTGAAACATCCCAGGCAAGTGCAGCTTGACTGCTCTCCTATCAAGTCTTGTTAGAGGCTCAGTTTATTAGGTTTTGTTATTGCTAGGCTGAGTTCATTTTGAGGCCTCTTAATTACAATGCAGTCTGCTCTGGAAACAAAACCTGCAATGGTGTCTGCCAGCACTCACAGAGCAGACAATTCTACTGGGCAAGCTAAAAAAAGATGTTAGAGGCAAACCTTCAGCTGTAAAGGTCTCCAGTTTACGGCCAGGCAGGTTACTGCAGGGGCATTCAAGCCGAGTCACTGTGTGTTAGGATGATGAAGATGGGGAGCAGCTGCCCCAGGTAAGAGCCGCAGCAGAGCACGGGTACCACGTCACAGTGTTTGCTGTGCTACTACCTGGTGCCACAGCCTTCAGACAGCTGGTGTGCAAAACAAGAATGCATTTAGGGGGTGTCACACAGGTTTGGAGAGAAAGGCAGAAAGGAGCAGGAGAACAGATGAGGTACAAGGTGAGGAATTTGTGTGCATTACAGATAGGTTCCCACGGGCAGCTGTAAACTTGGTAAATGCATTATGTTTTGGAGATTAATGAGGTGAGATGCTTGCAATGGGAACCCGTTCTAGTCAATGCTTTCTGCCAGCAAAAACTCTGCAAAGTCTATGGAAAAACATGCAGGCAGCTGGGGGGGATGTGTAAGCAGATGGAGGGGATCAACCTGTATACGGGAAGCAGTCCTCAGCAGTGTACAGGCAGACTTAATATTGGGAGGGGTGGTGGGGTATATTTTTAGCTAGTAAAAAGGCTGCAGCACAGCCATCACTAGAAGCACTCAAGTACACACTTCATTGGTCTGTCAGGAGAGCAACACCACCTTTTCTGCACGGACACAATCATGGGACAACAAAGGACTAACACATTAGGTGGCTGTTGCTGTACTCCAGCCATGGTCCCTCTGAACACCTTCAAGAGCACAGACTGGGTGTATAAATCCCCCGTAAGAAAACTCAGGTCCCTCCCGCACCAGATAAAGGAGAACCTCTTTAGACTGCGGCTAGGGGTCTGTCGTCCAAAAGGAAGGTCTCCAATTTTTCAGCCTTATTGAAAGGCAGAGCACAAGCCCAGCAGCATGGTGGGCAAACCGATTTGGCAGGGCAAACAAACCAAGCAGCACATACAAAATCAACATGGGCATGTTCTGAGGCTTTTCTATCTCCAAGGAACTCGGCCCCACCAGGGCTCCCCCGGTTCACCGAGGACAGCTGCTCTCAGCAGAGACAAAACATAAGTGGAGTCTCAGATGGTCCAGCCTTGACTGTGCAGAATAATTTACTACTATGGGGTCTCTCCTCCAGCATTTCCCTGTCTGTATATATGTGCCCCGAAGAGTGATGTTCTTAGCACTGTCACTCATAAGCCAGCCCAAAAAATGTCTATTAGGAGCTTTCCTTGATATTCCACCTACATTTCTTTCTCTGAGCCTTATCACATCACTCCTACTTATATACCTCCTGCTACCCTTCTGAGCAGCTTCTCTCCCTGAAGTTCACACCCTTCAAATTACAGGAAGACAGTTAGGTTTCCCCTCTTAACCACCAATTACCCATCCTAAAGGCACTTTACTTTAATCTCTCCTCATACCTCGGCTCCCCTCCAGCACCCTAATGATTGTTGCTGTTCTTTGAACTCCTCCTAACTTGCCTGCCTCTGTGACAAGGAGACGTCTGGAGCTGAGCACCGAGGTTTGGGTGGGATTTGACCAAAGCTGCATGCTAATGTCATCATTAGCAAGATTAGGTGTCCCTGGCAGGATGCGGGTGTTTGTTCATTCGCACATCTCATTGCTCCTGGCGGGGCTGTCCTCCAGCCGTCTGCAGTTTCCTACTCCCACTATCATTTGTTGGTTTTATTTAACCAAGGGATTAAAAGCTTTCAGGATGGTAATTACAATGATCGTTGGAGTGTTGGCTCTGAAGCCCGACAGCACGCCAGACGTCTTCCAGTTCTGCATGGCATGTCCTCTGGCATGGGAAGTGCCCGCAGGGATGGGTCAGACAGTGCTCCCACACTCACAGCCTCCGCAAGCCATCTCCACCCATGGCAAGCTGAGCCCAGAGCAAATAAGCATGGCTTGAATGCCATTGCCGCAGGCAGGAGAGCCTCAGGGGGTGTATGCAGGAACTTGGTGCCCTCTGAAACTTAGGGCACTGCCTTGCCATCACCAGCCCTGCCAAGGGAGACTGCGTGTGCATGCGTCTGATAGCGCTATCACAAACACAGACTCAATCTAGGGCAGGAAAGGCAGCTAGGGATGCTCTGAAGTGGCAACTGCAATCTTTTATCATCAAGGAAAAAGCATAAAAGCCACCCGCACGTGGCTGTAGTCACATTAGCTCTAGCATACTAAACCAGAATGAAAAGAGTATCTAGTGATACATGACCACAGTATCAAACAACAACCTGTCACTGAAATGCTTGTACCCAGAGCACAGGTTGGGAAGTGTCCTACTGGTAGACCTACAATAGTTTTCTGTACCATGCCCACGGGGCAGAAACACGGGGGTATTATATATTTTCCATTTGTTAGCTTTCCACATATGTTCCAGGAACAAACTTCCACAAAATGGAGCTAATGAGTCTTCCCTGATTTGAGACACAGAGCTGAAAAGCCCTCCACATAAGGAACAGGCAGTATTAATAATATATTAGACTTCTCTGCAATACTGTTCTCATAGCTGAGAACATATGTGACCCTGTGCAGACTCCATCATCTCAGTGCCTTGGGGGCTTCAGGGTAATTTCAAACTTTAAAAGTCTTCCCCTGCACTTGCTCCAGTTTCTGTTATTCCTAGAGAGCCGTCCAAATTTCACAACGTCACCTGAACAGTAGATAAGTAAAAATTGCCTCAGCCATAGAGGAGAAATCTAGGTTAATTATGTTGATAACTTAACCCCCGGGCTAATCTCTAGTCCATTAAGGTAAGCAGATGGTCAGCTCACTGCAGGGAAGAGGAAGAGAGGACGGAGTAGCAGCTCCCATTCACAACATGCAGGGCCAGATATGTCCCCGAGAGGGTGGGTATTCCCAACCTGCTCCCTTCCCCCACCGAGGGGTTTTCTTTGCACCCATGGCTGGCAAGGCAATACGGAAAGGGAAGCACAGAGACACCGGCAGATAAACAAAAGCCCACACAAGTTGAGTTTTTTTTTGTGATTCAAGTAATCAGTGCCTTGGCATAGATTGAAAGCAGGGAGGGAAGGGGAGGCACATACGGACGGGTCTTGCAGGCTGGCATACCTGAAATAGGGTGGTTAAACGATATATCCAGAAGAAATACAGGTCAGACACAATGTGTCACTGCATGGAATGGAGGAGAAACGTTTGCAGAGTAGTCTCCTGACCAAAGCAGACACTGAAAGCCCTCCCAGGAGCACTACTGTATGGGCTATGTCCCTCCCAAGGTAACAGGGAGGGAGGACCCTGTGGTCAGTGTACAGGGCTAGAAATAGGTGTCCCAGCTCCTGTCCCCAATTCTTTCAGTGATGAATGGATCAAGCAGAAGCAAGGCATTTTGTCTCAGTTTCTCCATCTGTAAAGAATTCATTCTACACCCTGCAGGGAATTTTGTAAAGCTTAAATACCTGTAAAGTGCTTTTCAGCCCTCAGATGAAAAGGGACAGTGACACCTCACATCTCTGTTAGCAGTTGTTCCATTTCTTCAGCAGAGACACAGGGATGCCAGAAACTGCTCTGCCTGCCTAAGTGCTCCCTGGCTTCCACGGAAATTGCAGAAGAGTCTTCATCTGCTCTCCTCTGTAGAAACAGCAAATCCCAGGAGAAGAACAGATGAATGTGGGTTTGTGTGCAAACAACTGCAGTGCATAGAAGGGACTCTCCAAACTACCCATTTTGGGGATCATTTCTCAGGGCAAAACCACCCCATCCCGACTTAATCCTCCAACCACTGTAGCAAGTGACTTCCTAAACACTGGCACTCTGCAGACCATCTCCTAGGACACCAAAGTCGCCCACAGCATGGGAATATTCAACCTTATAGTGAAACAGAAGTTGGGAGCTTCAGAATAACTATTATTTTTAGAGGTACAGTTCACGTTGCAATGCTGCACTGTGATATTTGAGATCCCTGTGTGAACTCATCACAGGATCAAACCACAACATAACTGTCAAGTTGCCAAGCTGAGACTAACGTGCAACACGTGCATTAAACAATTATACCTGAAGGAGGTGGGACCAGCTGGTACACATTAGAGCCATTTTACTTATTTAGGGGACAGCCTGAGCAGCCTCTCCTTAAACATGTACTTGGAGGTGAGCTGCACTTTAGGAAAAGCGGGGGTTATGATAAGAAGATGGCATCAGGGAAGCCATGGGTACATTCACCTGGTGCACTGCAGGCAGAAGCAAGCCCTGACCATCCTTTGAGCGGATAAAGCTGCATAGCTGTGGTTAGCATGCTGAGATGCAAGGTGCATTAGCTCATACCGAGTGCTGCACTGAAGCAGTCTCAGGGCTTTCAGACCAGCGCTGGCTTGCATCCACCAGCTCAGATGGAAAGTCAAGAGAACTCACAATACATCATGTAGGCATTGCCCACGTCACCTCCCTGTGAGCCTATAAATCCCCTGCTCCTCACTTTGCTTTATCCCTTCTCTGTTCCCTTTCTGTGGTGCAGGTTCTTTTGGGAGATGGGGATGGATGACACTGAGTGGCACCTCATCGCCATTAACATGCACACACGCAGAAGGATGGTTCACAAAAGAAACCACTGCTTCCCTGAGAAAACCACACACAGTTTCACCTCCCAGGAGCACCCTCCAGGCAGTCATCTTTTTCCCCACTGCACCTCACGGGAGCAGCAACAAAAGTGCAGCTTCTGTCAGAAAAATGACTGTTACAGAAGGACCCCTTCTTGCTGCCAAGACCTCTGTGCGTGCCTGTGCAGCCAGCTCTGCTCACCCAGATACATTTTAATGGCTCCTTATTCCTACTGGTACTGCACAACCAATGGAGCTGTTCCTCTTCTGGTTTAAATTTCAACATTAATAAAACACATCCTAAAATAATGCCTATAGGCAGAGCACAAGCCCCTTATACAATACAGCTGGCTCATGCTCTAGCATGAGGAACCAGGCATCTCCCCAGGTCCTCCAACCGAGATGGCTCACCACCTCCTTCTCCACCATCCCAGCCAGCACACCGACTTCTCCAGCCTGAGGGAGCCCCCTTGGCATAGCAGCATCTCTGTGGGTAGGCAAGTGTCAGAACCTCAGTGTCACTGACAGACATTTAAGCCCCAGGTCCCTAAACCCTCTTCCAGATGCAACCAAGAAACATCAAGGAAAAGCTAGCAGCACCCACCCTGCTAAAGCTGGCATTACCACCAGTGGGGTGAGAGCAGGAGAGACGATGGTTCTTGCGTCTCAGAGCCTTGCATGTGTTGGTGGTGCCAAGGTCCTGCAGCTGGGCAACACCAGCAGTGCCATGCACCAGCCGCACTGCACCGAGCCTTGCTGCCCCATTTTGCATCCCCTACAGAAAGACTTCCGCTAGTGCTGGAAAAAGGAGGGAGATGTTTTAAGTAGCATGGAAACATCTGACAATGGCAGGTATGTCACAGTGATAATATACATGTTGGAAATGGTGCGTGGGAAGGAAGCAATGTGTCTCCCTCCTCAAAACATTTGGTCTTGCAAAAAGGCACAGTAAAGATCAATTTCTTCTTCAATTCTAGGGAGTCAGACTGAGCAAGTGCAAGACCCAGAACTTCTCCCATATGCACAGCAGCATCAAGCATGTTGTTTGGCAAGCCAAAGCCAGAGGAGAAACAAGCGGTGGTGCTCCTCTCCCTGCACTGGTCCTGCTCAGCCCCCAGTGCCATCCCCTCTACACCTCAACATGGCGTGGGAAGAAGATGCCAAGATGCAAAGCAGAAATCCAGCCTTACCACTCCAGGATGCCCCAAGTGGGGCAGGTGGTGGCTCTGTAGGGCCCTGAGGAGGAGTGGGAAGACATCACGTTTCAGCAAGGCTTTCCTCTCCTGAGTCACTCAAAGGAAGAACCCGATTTGGATTCAGTCCAGCCCTGCCCATTGATAATTTCTAATCCAGAAACTGAAGGATTACAAAAAGTTAAAGGAGACAGATGGTGTGGCAAAGATGGAGAAGTCTTATTGCTTGGCTGCAGCCTGTACTTCCCGAGGTTACGGCCAGGATTTCAGAAAGCTCCACCCTCTATGTAAGCCACCACTCTCTCAGGGCCAGACAGCCCCACCATACCAGCAAGATGCTGGCTCAGTGTGGGAGCAGCAGAGGCTGCTGGCAGGAAGGTTTGCAGATGGGCTGCAAGGAAGAGGGATCCCTCCTCTGCAAAGCCTCACATGGCTTTTCGTTTGGGACCATACGGGGAATAGGATATTTTACATCCATCCAACACTTTGCAGAGGCACGAGCACAACCCCTGTTAATTCACACACTGCCTCCCCACACCGCACACAACTATCACCCTTCCCAGTTTTACCCGCTGGAAAATGAGGCACCAAAGTTTTGCCTCAAGTCGGTGGCAGAGCCTGGGAGAAAGCGATGGGAGCTGCCCCAGCTGCCTGCAGCCTGCTCTGCTCCCTTCCAGGAGCACCCACACCCGTCTTGCTCTGCCCCTGCCCTCGGCCCAGCCAGGGCACAGCTGGAGAAAGGCCATGTGCCAGTTGGGGAACCAGCCTTGCTCCCGGTGGGGCTCCAAGAGAAGGATGCTGCGGTCTTTGGATTTTTGTTTTTACGAGTTTGCAATAGTCTGGGACTTAGATGAAAATTTATGTATGGATGGGTTTTTTACATCTGCTTTTTAAATTCTTTTTAAGACGCATTAAAAATATTAGGTCTCAGCTTCCTAATTTTTGCCACAGACATCTCCAGTGAGCTAATGAAATAGTCATATCACAAGCAACAGAACCGAAGCCTGAGATAGGAAACTGAAAAAAACTTTGAAAACTCACTCTCTGCTTTACGTTAACACTTATTTAAACCTGTTGCCTGACAAATACTTGTGAGAAAAAAAAACCTGTTTTCCTGAAAGCCAATGCAATTTTCAGACAAGGTTGAAGAAACTTCATGATACACCTTTCCAATCTTCCCAGAAGCCCTCCGGGAAAACCTGGGAGACAGCTTCCTGATATTTCTCATGTGAATAACAAGTAAAGAAAAGAACCAAAATATACTCCAGGGGATTTCAGACACCCATGGATAATGGCAGAGTCATCAGCAGCACTGCAGTAACCGCCACAAAGCAGCAATGGATCAGTGAAACGTGCAGAAGTCTGACAAAAGAAACATCTCTGCTTCTAATGACAGAATATTTTTCTTTTTATGGGACACCTTTAAAACAAGGCAAAGCGAACAAACCTGAGTCATGGCACCTGGTTCTGCTCTTGCCTCTCTCCAGGCTGCATGAACCTTGGCAAAACCTCCCCCTTCCTACTCCCTAGTCTTGCCTGCTGCCAAACAAGGATCTCGGGGACATTTTCGAGGCCTACAGATAAAAATGTATTTTGACAGATCCAGGAGGAATAAGTGGCACCCCCTAATTTTGCACTGGCATAGCCAGGCACACATTCCCCTTCCTGCCCACCCCATGATGTTGCCAGTCACATCCAGGACAGGGGTGGCACAGGCTTCTTGTACAATTCCAAGCAGTTGCAAACTGAACATGCACCCATGCCCTTGATTTAATACACAAATAAAACTCTAGAAAGCCCACACAATGCTCCCTCCTCCACCTTTTTAAAAAAAAAACAAACAAACCACCTAAAGCTCAGTGGACCAAAATCCAAGTGGTGAATCTGAGCGTGGTCTGAGGGCAGACAGTGCTTTATACCTCCATCTTCTGCTTCAGCGGAATGTGCTGAGGGCGTTATTTACAGCAGAGGCATTGTTGCACACCAGTTACTCTTTCTTTGGGAACTGTGGAGGCTGTAGGAATAATAAGATAATTATCCCCAGTATTCCCAGCAATGGTGGGAATGAGACTGCCTTTGTCCCATGCTTCAGACTGCACCAGCTGGGGCGGTTTTGTTCTACCAGCACAGCCACCTTTGCAGAGGCTCCCAGGACATTTCAGCTCAGACAGCACCTGGTTGCACTTGCGCGGGGATGAAGACCACAACAGACCCTGAGTATCCCCACATGCCATAAATCCTCCCCCAGCGCGTCCCCACTCCCCTCAAAACACATGCCATGCCCTACTTGGGCGAGGATCGTCGGGAAATGCAGACAGCAGATGGGAGGGAATTAAACTCAGATTGAGGAGAGACTCAGGCCCCCCAGAATTGAGACTTATTGCTGGCAATGCGCAGCTGAAAAGCACTTAGATATCAGCAGTCCTTATTAATTCACCAGAGGGTATTATCCAAGCTTGTTACAAGATTGATGTTCACTGTGGTACAATCGTTAACAGTTACCCTCAGCGCTTGGCCTGGATAGGGATGTAAAATCTAGTAGCCAGAAGTTGTTTCTCTTCCTCGCTTGATCATTTTGCTGATCCCTTGGCCTGAGCATAATGATCAGATTAGAAGGCTTTCTTTTTTTTTTTTTTTTTCTTCCCTTTGGCTTCATAGTCTCCTTAAACGAGATTCACACTGCCGTGGGCCACTTGTCATCACTGTCAGAAGCCTTAAGTAGAGCTGATGAGAACCTGCATGACCTGCTGTAGCACAAAAATGGCATCACGGAAGAGCAGCGACTCCAGCAGAAGGCTTGAACCAAGATCTTGACAGAGTAGCCACCCTCCCCTGATGGGCCAACACATGCAACGGCTCTACATGCATTCAGGCAGTCAAGAGACTGCTGGAAAGTGAGAGAAAGGTAGTGCAGTTGCCAAGCCTGACAACAAAAACGCAGCTGAAAGTCCTTAATGCAAAGTTACACACTGCACTGCTCTGCCTGCAGGTGGGCTAGATGGGCTGTTCCACCCTAATTCTTTTCACCATCCCGTATTTCAGGGAAGACACACGATTGTAGGCTTCCTAGACTGCAGAGCAGCCATTGTTAGGTAACACCTTTCTGCAATATTCCTCTTCTTTCGGCGAGCGCTGCAAGCACGACCGCTTGCTGCTCTCGCAAAGCTGAAAAGCTGAGCGGCAGCACCTACACCTTGCACTCGGCAGCCCTCACAGCTGCAAGGTTATTTTCGAAGGATCACCATCCTTTGCCTGTTCCCCACCACCACAACTTCTGTCTTTTGCCAATGCCTGGCTCAGAGGAGCCCCTGAGGGCCTGACAGCCACGTGAGGATGAGCACAACCGAGCCGGTCATCATGGGGCTGCACACAACAGTTGCATTTACGGAGGTGGTGCCTGTGACTTGTCGAAGCTATTTCAGTTGGAAAACAAAAAGCCTTTTTTTTTTTGCCCCCCCTTGTTTTTAAATGGGCACCAGGCACGTGAGAATGACGCCAGCTTTGCACGCAGCTGTAGCACCTGTGCCCGGTACCACTGGCAGCAGGAAAACCACTCGCTGCGGGACCCACTGCGGTGGGCACTTACCTATGGGGGAACACAGCCCATTTACACCCTCAGCTGCCCAGAAAAGGGCAAATATCCTCAAGGCCTCCTGCCTGCTCGCTGGGGAAACCTGCTGGGCACCAGGGTCCCGCATCTCCTGTTTCTGGAGCAGCAGAGGAAAGGAGGTGAGGAGGGACTCTGCATGGCAGTAAAGGGGAAAAGAAGCAAACTATTTTTGGCAAATAGAGAACACAAGCAGAAAAACTGGACAAAGTGTGCAGATGATGAAAAGGAAATTAATTTAAAAAGAAAAGGCACCATCTACTAGCACTGAATTATTCCCCGCAGCACACCCAGGTTTCCTTCTTCTGCTCTTCCAAAATAACTCAGGAAGAAAATAAAATCAGTTTCTTATGATATCCAGGTGGTAATTAGTTCATGAGGGAAAGAGGCATAGAGGTTATGGATGCCAAGGACAAAACAGGAGTTGAAACTTAGACCTTTGCTTTCACTCCACTTTTCCCCTCCTCTCTGCTAGCATCCGATGCCAACATAAAGCAACAGCCTGCACATCCCTTCCTGGCCTGCCTTTTTTCTCTCTTTCAAACCAGGTGAGAGTCATCAGCCTTCCAGCTTGATCCCGGCAGGAAAATCCAGCCCTCGTGCCAGGAAGGGGTTGGCCACGACATCTCTTCCCTGCCGAAACCCTCTGCTGCCCCAGCCCACGGCCGTGCTAGCCACGCAAAGCTGGGCTGCTGACCTTTTCCTGGCACAAGCCTCTCCGCATATTTCATAAGGGGATTGTTGTTTTCTTGTGAGTTACACATTTAAGAACATTATATTTGGAGCATGGATAGAAAGGATCTATTTAACCAGATCTTTTATTCCCTCTCTCACCCACACGTACACACTTGCTGCTCCCCCACGGCCAGCTGTCTGTGCACACACACACACCAGGCATGCCTTTTGGCTGCCTCCATCACACTGGGTTTAATTAAACACCCTAGAGGCTTGTTTCTAAACCCAGATTATTGATAGATTTTTTTCTAATTTTTTTTTTTTTTAATACCCTGACTGCTGCAATTCAGAACTAAATGAGGTGAACAAAAAGATTCAAGCGGGAGAGCAAGAGGGAGGGGGAGTACAGCAGCGCTCAGATCCAAACAGCACAAGGACACAGGCTGCACTTGGAGCAGGAAAACATGGCAGGAGTCCCTGAGGAAGCCCAATCCCCACCACAGTCTGCAAGCATCCTGCCAGCCCTCAGATGAATCACATCCCAGTCACTAGGAAGGAAGGACTGGAAGCACCATGCAATTGCTGGCAGTGGGCATTTTGATACTGAAAGGTCCCACAAAGAGTAACCTCACCCTCCTCCCAGTGCCCTGTGCCTC
Organism: Strix aluco; assembly: GCF_031877795.1. Lineage (NCBI taxonomy): Eukaryota > Metazoa > Chordata > Aves > Strigiformes > Strigidae > Strix > Strix aluco. The sequence goes on from NC_133932.1 coordinate 4,542,892, forward strand.
TGACAGTAGAAGACCCAAAGCTGTGACTACAGACTGCCCAGGGACGGGAGAACAGGTGAAGTGCTCCACTAACACCCTGTAGGGCTCTGCTGTGTGTCTTCAGCATTAGGAAGAATTTATTGGGCAAAAATGCTCAGAAATTTGAAAGAGTGGAGCATGCCCCAATATAAAGAGGAGAGGAAAAAATCCAACCAGATTACAGCAGATCCTGTCATGCTGATCAGAGAAAGAAGTGGCCTCTTGACCCTACAGATGACCAACAGACAGGCTGAAACATGAGATTAAAGCATGTGCAAGAAAGGCTAAGGTTATGACTATTGTCCAGGTAAACTGAGAAAGCCTAGAAGGAATCCCTGCAGGGATGCCAGCACTCAGGCTGGAAAGATCCTTTTATCTCCAGTTGGTGCAGGCTTTCCTGCCTAACCGAGGCTCTGGTTTCCAAGACACCTAGTGCAAATGACACAGCGAGATGAATTGGGTGTATTATTTACTCCAAAAACCCACCCAGGATTTATGCTGGCTGCTCATCTTCATGCTGGATTCAAATCCAACGCCCCTACTGTTGCCAACACTGAAACAAGGAAAAGGTTTTACTTTGTGAGAAGGGAGGAAAAAGAAACCACAATAAATCACGTGCCACTGCTGAGTATCTCTGAGAGAGCTTGCACCATCCCTGCAAAGATAGGAGAAACAAGGGTACTGAGGTGGGGGAGAAAGAGAGAAACTCTAGCCTAATTTTGCTGGAAAAGCAGGAAAAGCTGCTGCTGCACAGGCCAGAGGGGCAGGAGAGGAGAAAGCTGCAGCGTGGAGCGGCCAAGTTACACGCAATGAACGCCAGTAGTCTGAATGCTGCAAAGAGAGGAAGGCTGCCAGGAGTTTGCCCCTGCTTTGCCCACCCTGTGACTTCACAAGTGTGACTACACACACGCCCCCAAGCTTGCCCTGCTTTGTAGCATACTTGTCCTACCTCCTGGGTTTCTTGCCAGGCTTAACTCAGCATCTGCAATGGCCCATGATGAAAAGCGCTGTCTAAAGCAGTGCAAAGTACTGCATGCACTGGTTTCTGACAACACTTGCCAACTGTTTTACTGCATCACAAGGCAGACAAAGGCTCACCACACACAGCATCGAGATTCAGGCTCAGCTCAGTCCAGAACCCATGGCAACAAAAGCCCTGTGCCTGAGTTGACGCTGGTTTTAGTGACACAGCACAAAACTGCAGTTTATGCTTTAGGTAGGGAAATGCAAAACTCTTTCACATCAGACCGCACCTTATCCTCAGACAGCCTTCTTGTTCCTCCCACTCTTCCAGAGAACATGCCTCTGCTGTGCAAAGCTTTATTCGTTCAAATAAATGGGATGGTTTCATTGAGCACAGACACAAGTCAGAAGCAGTATTGACCCATGGTATGGGCTGTGCAGCACCTGCGGGACCTGCGCCAGGACCAGAGGGAGCATCTCATCTTACCCCTCAAAGGAGAGCAGAGGATCTCTCACTGCTGTTGGGGCTACCCAGGGGATTAGCCCACAGTTGTTCATCTTTGATGAGAGAGAAGGCAGGCATGTGAGCCCAGCTCAGTGCACAGGGTATCCTCTGTCAATCAAAGGATTGGAAGTTGCAGCTATCAAGGCCAGAAGGTGCCTCAGCTGAGCTGGGCTATAACTGGTAACTACAAAACTCAGCAACATTCCTGCTTTGTAGTCTCGTACAAGCTCAGAGAGAGACCTTAAGCTTTACACACACACCCCCATCCCAAATACTCAAGGAATCCCTGAGTAGCAGGACTGAAGCCTCGATTCCTGCAACCTGCTGGCTTGGGTTTTCTTATGCCTAATCATCTACCTCAGTTCACATCACAGACCTCCTTTCCCTCAGTGGGGTTATTAATTCGGTTTCCATTCTTAATCTGGTTGTATATTTTGATGAATTCTGGCAAATGTGGTATTTGGAGACTCCTGTCAAACAGGGCTGAAATTGGCCGACAAGGTACAAACCTATGAGGGTGAAGCAGACAGTGCAACTTCACAGTCCTTCCCTCCCAGTAAAATTGGGCTAAAAATGGGTCCTGCAAGCACACTGTTCAGTTACTGCACCAACAAAAACAGAGAGCCTCAAATCCTGTCTGAAACGCACAGTTTGGGCTAAACTGCCCTTTCCATTCTTGGCTTCATTTAAGCAATAGATTTTTCAGGACTTTAAAATGTTTTAAACATTTGAAGTGAATTGTATAAGAGGTTATTGATGTCCCTTTCTTTACCTGACCCAACTTCTGAACCCTTCCTGCCCATCTCAGGATACACACGAACATTAGGAGGTGGGAGTGCAGGCAAGAATGGAAGCGCTGCAATGGCAGGTCGAGGTACCACTCCCCACCAAAACCTTAGGTACAAGCCCAGGTTTAGGCTGATGCTGGCACCTGGACTGTAATGCCAGCTGCTTCACTGAGCAAGCCCACACCATCAGGCTCATTCGTAGTCATGGCCCTCGCCCCATTCCCCCTCCTTCAGTCACTCAGGGGTTGTGCCAGATCACCTCTGAGGCCACCACGTAGCCAGGGATAGGCTGCCATGATGGCTACACAAAGCATGCATGCTTAAGCTTCTTCCACTGCAGTTCTATCAGCTGGAATTCAGGGTCAAAGTATCAATAATTCCTTGGTAAGCACCCAAGTGCTCCAGGAGGGCCAGTAACCCAACATGTGGAGCCTGATGCTACTCCTCCACGCCACCCAGCAGACACTCCTTGATGCCCAGCCACTTCGCAAGGCCCACTGATTTTCAGCAAGGCAAAAACCCGAAGCACAGAGGCTTAGCGAGCTGAAGGTCAGCGCCAGACACACCCATACCTGAATCCACGGGGGCAGAGAGCAACCTCACATCGTGGCACAAGGACACCGCTCCACGAGGCATCAGCAGGAAGAAAGGGGCAACCTCCTGGTGGGAAGTGGGAGTTTCAGCCCAAAACCCCACACTGCCTTTCTCCGCTCCAGAGGTCAGGTATTAGAGCACAACCTGGTCACTGCGTAGGCATGAAAGCAGGCGGTGAAGTCAAACAGCAGAAAGTATTTCAGGTTATGTGACCCCATCTCCACCAAATAGGATTGCCAGACACAATCCAATTGGCCGAGGTGGGTCACGGTGCTGAGAATAGTTTTGTACTCTTGCCCTCTTAGCTGGTAAATAGCTTTCAGCCCCCAAAAGTGCTGAGCTGCACTATGCATTGGTGGAAACAGCTTGCACAAAAGTGAGATGGCTCGAGGAGGGGGAAGGGGAAACCTGGGCACCGGGTGAAATGCTGCTGCAGCATATTCAGGTCAAAAGGACACCCTGAAAGGAGCCATTAAAAAAAAAAAAAAAGGAAAGAAAACAGAAGAGATGAGTTTAAAGTTGCAAACAACTTAAAGTTTCATCTTTGATTTCTATTTAGGCACATCTCATACATAAAACCTGCATGGTTAATGTGGGACTAGGAACATAGGAAGCAGCATAGGACAGAATCTATTAGCACACAGAACATGGCCCCGACACATAATCCCTTTCACAGACAGATTGGGTCTCCTGTTACTCTGCTTGGAAGCTTCTTCCCAAACTTCCCTGACCTAACGGTTTGAAATTTTTCTTTAGTTTCCAAACTAGATTACCACAACTGATTTATAGGAGCCTGTATTGCTGCCGGCACCTTCCCTTAGTCTTAAAAACTCCTCCCCCATCACACTGTTTACCTGCTGACATATTTATAGAGCACTCTCATAGTCCCCTTACAATTTTCCTCAGGCTAAACAGTCCAGGCTCTTCTAATCTCCCCTTGTAGGACAAGCTTTCCATTGCCTCATCACCCTGACAGGCACCTGCTTCAGCACAAGTGCAGCTTCTGCTTAGCAAGATCAGCTAAGAGCAAGTCCCTCTGCCCAAAGGAGGAGACAAGGTTTTGGGAGGTTGCTTTTGTTGTTGTTGTTGATTGTTTTATGTCGGTTTGTTTGGGGTTTTTTTTTTTTAAACAAACTTTCTCCCTTTGTGTTTTGGTCACTAGATTTTTTCAGTGTCAACACTTCAGTTTTCTCTGATCCCAGCGGAGTTGCATTCTTTAAGCCCTTTAAAAAGCTCCCTGCACTTGGCTGTCAGGACAGGCCCATGTAGAGCCCATCGGTTGCCTGTCCCCACCATGGGCATTGGGATGGTGGGAAGGAGAGGCTGATGCTGGAGCAATTTAATTTCTGCTCTCTGGCAAACAGGAGTGCCATTCCTAGCTTTTAGCACGGCGGGGGGGGGGGGGGCGGGGGGGGAAGTCCTCGCAGCAATACTGAACAGGAACCTTTATCCCACCAAACTCACGAGGATGGAGGAGTGAGTTGGGCTCAGCAAGGCTGTCTCCTTCCTCCTGCCCCTGCTCTGCATTTAGAGGACACATGGCGCTCACTCCCGCCCGCTTCGTTTCCAATAGCATGGGATGATGCAACTAGACTTTTACTGCAATTCGCTGAGGAATGCTGCTGTCCAAACTGATGAAACAGCAATTCAGCAGAGGATGCAGGAGGCACTTTAGAGAAGTGGCAGTGACACCAGACAAGCTTTCACCACATTTATCAAAGTGCCTGCGGATTCCATTTCAAGGCGATAGCAACACTTATAAATAATGAGCAGAGCATCTCTGCATCTAGAGCATTTTAATAAACAACAATGTAAAAAAGAAGCCTAAACAGCACAGTTAGTTCTGCTTCTGCAACCTTTTTGGTCTTTCAGCAACATATATCAATGATTTTCTCCTCTGCAGTCCCTGAAAGCACAACTCTCCCTGGGTGATGTCCTTTAGCACAGACATGATCTTTCCTATACAGAGGACATGCTACTACACTGTTACTGACAAATGCAGAGCTCTGTGTTTGTGTGTGCGTACACATATGTGCGCATGTGTATATGATTTCACTAACCAGCTGCTTGCTCAGGCTTCAGGCACAGAATAAACCAGTCCAGCCCCCTCCTTGCACACTCCAACTTTATGCATAATCTCTTCCAATCACAACTGGTTTTGAGGATGGCACTTTTTTGGGGGAAACTGTTTCCTATTTCATCATCCATTTTTAAGTCCTCGTGAAGAATGACAAAGAAAAAAGCAGGAAAATATTTCCTGAGAGACAGCTTGGTCAATGTCCCCCCTTTCTGCCCTGCAGCATCCCTGCTGCCCTGCCCATGAGCCAATTTAAAGCACAGATGACAAAATCCTTAGTGGTCTTCCAATACGGGCATGGAGGGCAACGTGGAGCCCACTCACAGCATGAAGGCAACCTTTCTGATACCACATTTCCTTACACACCATTAAAACACAGCCTGACCTAGCAGGACAGCAGGATCACAACACACGTACACACAGCAGCACAGGCATGGGCACGCTGCCCAAACCGCATCCCACTCCGCAAGGATGCTCTGCCAGTGCACCCACGTCTCTGGAGGTCCTGCACAGTTCTGGCAGCACATCCTGCTACCAGGCTCGAACAAGGTGTGCCACTGCGAGCGTTGTGCTTTATTCAGCCTTTGCAAGTCTCAGGGAGCTAAATCAGGATGGCTTGGTCTCTGCTGCACACCCTGCGGTGCCTGCCCTTTCACGCCCAGCTTGAGTGATGTCCACCGTATGGCACAGTAAGTATGCCCTCTCCGCTAATGTGATTCACAGCCTAATTAAACCCCTGCAGAAAGAAGACATTTTCCCTGTGACTTGCTGCGAGTTATCTGCGCAGACTTGCCGAGATGCAGCAGTGGCTGCTGCCACAGCATCCTCTCTGCAAAAGAGACAGGAAGGTGCCGTGGGGAGGGAAATGGCTTCTACTGGAATAATTTACTTCGCTGATGAATACTTGGAAGTGCCAGTCTGCTGGAGCTTCCCGGTCCCCCCTCCAGCGTGGCAGGGAGCGTGAGCCAGGAGCCAGCCCACTGTAGCTTCTGCCAGGGTCCTGGGTTTGCTGAAGAAATACACCTGCTGTGCTGGTGGGAACCTACCTCTCCTTCCCAGGCTCTTCAGACGAACATATCTGAATCTAAAACAAGGGGTACACTGTTATCGAAAAGCATAAGCGGTTTGTTCTCCCCTCGCCGCTCACAATAGGAGTCACTGCAGGTCACGCGGAAAAGCAAAAAAGGTCAAACAAACAGTTCCCAGGACCCTTTTTCTTTATGGGTCCAAAGGGGACAAAAAAAAAAACCCTGAAGAACAGAGCAAATCAGATACAAATATCATAAAAACAAACAAAAAAAAAATTAAAAAAGAGAGAAAAATAAAGAACCTGAGTTTAGGTGCCCAAGTATTATTGTGCTGTTGAAGAGTCTGCTCCTCTTGGGAAGAGTTTCCTTTCTTTGTGAATGTGTCCTGCCGAATTACGCAGAGATGCTAGTGAAGGGATGCTCCCTTCCCAGCAGGGGAAGTACAAATTCAGAGTCCTAAGAATTCAGAATGCAGCTGACAGAAAACACTGAGCTGTTTCCAGAACCGTATTTATGCCCGAATTTAGAAGGTTTCATACAGCATTTAGAGCTACTGTTGGGTCTGGTGGTTTTTTGGGGTGACTTCTGCATTTCCTTTTATTTAGTTGTGAGTCAGCCAGGTGATAACCATGTGCAGATTGGTCCGTAAAACTGAAATGCAACAAGCTGAACTATCATCACAGTCTCATAGCTAAACACTCCTAATCTGGAAATGAAGTGCTGAAGGTTCTCATAGTAACGTTATCTCAGCATTTTACATACCAAACATCCAGCAAAACGGTCTTTGAAAAAAAACACAAAGAAATATTCATACTGAAAATACAATCTTTTCCAAGCGCAATAAAGACAAGATAACATTTCCCAAATGTCACAATTTAGAAACCTATTCATCTGAGACATTAATGTTACAGTAACAGAAGCATCTGTATTTCTCTCTCCCTGAATTCCCCACAGCCTTCACTATTTAAAAAAAAGATCAGCTGTTATGTATTACCAGTTATGTATAACTGGAGCTGCTCAGCTTGAACAAGTTCCACAGGCTTCACTAGAGTAAACTCTGTAAGAGGGAGTGCAGCATTTAAAAGCTATCTGATAAGAAGGTCCCCTCTTGTGGAGTTTATACACCCCACAGAAATACAGAGATTTCAACAATCTGTTGGCTGTGTTAAAACTTGCCTAAAGTTTCCATACTGAAAATTGTCACGGGAGCCCGAGAATTCCAGTGGGACTCAGAAACTTAATTTCCTCTGGGCCCCCTGCGCTTCGTGGGTTGGTAATGTCAATATAAGGTCTGATCCTGCTGGGTTCTGAGCATCCACAGCACTCCCTGGGTACATCCACAGGGGCTGTCAGCTATCATCGCTCCGCTGATGTGCTGAGCGTAACAGCGCACCAGCCCCTACAGCCTCGAACAGCACTGAGTGCTCAGCTTCCTCCAAACGTGCTGCTACCGACGCTAATTTGTAAACATTTGTTATTCAGTTTGTTTTCTATTCCTTTTTTCTTCCTCAAGGCAAAGAGCAAGAAGAAAATGTGACTGAGTTTTTACAGACTTTAATTTTCACCCTTTCATATTACAAATAAGCCGTCCCAAAGGATCAAAATAAAGGCACCATCCTGCACAACTCTGCAGCACCTTCTCCTCAGAGCATAGTGACACCACTCCATCATAAAGACACAGGAACACATGAAACACTACCAAAACAACAACTAGAAATCTCCTCCTCTAGGCTGAGACCAAACTGGGAGACCCCACCCCAAAAAGAAAGCCCTTCTTACTAGTCATGGGTGTACAAAAGCTGAGAGTGCAGTGAGATTTCCAGCACTGATACAGGCAGCCAGAGCACTGCTTGAAGGAGGAAGAATTATCCTGCAGTTGTACCACCAAGCTGGGAAGGTGAGTTGGTACCTCTCCCAGGTACTGCCAGTAATTTGCTCAAAGTCTCCACTAATTGTTTATGTCTAGGAATATGCCAGTGCCTAATTCCTGATGAAGTCAGAGGACAGCAGCTAGGAGCATCCACACCTCTGTAGGTCTGTCTCTTACTCTTCTGGCCCTTTACCCATGGGTACAGGCAGGCAGCCACCACAACCCATCCTTCACACAGGGCTGGCTCCACAGCAAGAGAATTGGGGTAACCAAGGAGCATCACTCAGGTCACCGACCCCCCGAGCCTGGAGAACAGGATATGCTGGATTTCCAGTGCTTCTGTTGGCAGTAGAGAAGCAGTCGCCAATCTGCTCCAACCTGAATGAGCCCATTACTGCTCGCAGGATTCAGTATCACCCTCGCATCACCAGTCCTACCCTGCTGCCAGAGCCCGGGGTGGGAGCAGAGGGGGCAAAGGCAAGACCTCGAGGCCCCTGCAAACACTCCACCATTTGTGTGCTGCAGAGGGGTGTAGCTCACTTGAATTAACGTCTCCATTAGCAAGGGAAAAACAGGACTGCAAGAGCTCAGCGCACAGGAGGGCGTCAGCAGAGGACAAATGAAAAGTATTCAGTGGAAAAACCAAGAGAGAGAGAAGAGGTACACCCAAATTAAACCTTTAAGTGACTAGAAGCAAGCATTGCCTTTCCTTATCAGCAATTTACCCATACTGACAGAAGTGAAAGGTTTCTCATTCTCGTCTGTTGTGAACTAGCGATTTAACACATTGTAACCGGTTTTAGTGGGCTTTGTTTGCTGCCAGCCTTGGCAGAGGTCTGCCTGGCCTCATCACTGTCCCCACGCTCCAGCTGGCTCTTCCTACAGCAGCAGAGAGGGAAGCCTGCTCTGCTGCTGCCCCTTCTGTGCCTGCTCTGCAGAATTTAAATGTCATTGGTGTGACACTATTTGGGGAAAACCACAAACAAACCTGGAGTCCCTTACTTCTACCCACAGAGAAAAAAAAAAAAGAAAACCAAAAACAGTTCAGAAAAGCAGCACCTGCAGTCATCCTAGCACACCACAACATTGGGAGCTCCTCTGTGGCTTTCCAGTGGGGACTCCTCGTGCCACCAAGAGCTCCTGGAAGCTGAAAGCAGCAGAAGTAGCCGAGTTCTCCCACACCTTGTTGGGGAGAGGAGCTTCCCCATGGCAGAGACCAATCCATCATGACACCCACACCAGCATCATCGAGAGGGCAAACTCCAAAAAAGTTAGTAGAGGGGGCTATAAGCTCTCATCTGCATCTGGCTGTAGTAACGAGAGTCCAGTGCTTCAAACCCAAGCAGCTCACTGCAGGGTCCTGCGTGGAGGCATGCTCTGTGTGGTGGGATGGGGCAGAAGGGTTTGGTTTGCCCACTCAGAGGACCCAGGGCAGGGGTTAGATGTTGCTCCTCTGTCCTGGCTTTACCCTGAAATAGTGGAGATGGGGATCCGCTGCTGCACGTCTGAAAAACAAACGTCAATACAGAAAGCTACCTGCGTGGCAGGATATGTTTTTTAGAAGAAAATATCAGGGATGAGGCACAGGTCTGCCTCTGACCTGAAGCATCAGTGTGAACTCACGAGGCAGGAGCCCTGGGCACGATGCACGCTCACCCCCATGCACGCACCCGCGCATCATTCAGGCCTTTGGCAAAGGACCCCATCTCATTCCCCATCCCTTGCTGCCACTCCAGTTTGACTTATCCCTCCCTTTTTTATTACCTCGGCGCCGCACGAAAACCAGCTGTAAGTCAAGCGAGCCTCTGATAGACCATAAAGCCCTAAGTGGGGACAGACTGGGGCTGCTTAAAATGAGTGGCGCGTTGCCCGGGGCCAGGAGCCTGCCCCCCACCAGCCCGGCGCCCCGGGCTTCAGTGGAGGAGCTGAAAAGCCCCATTGAGGACGGCGGGGACGTCAGGGCTGGCTGAACATCCCATCTGAGAACAGTGGGCTCCTTGTTCACCAGCCTGGGTGGTGGGGAAGCCTCAGCAGAAAGCCTGCTATTGAAATGGAAATCAGGGCCTTGCACCCAGCCAGGAGGAGGAGGAGAATCGCTGGCTCCTCCTGAACAACAACAAGGGTGCTGGGAGACTTCGGATGGGGGAAAGGGTAGGGGCAATGGGACGGAGGTGGGGGATACACACTCCAGCACACATACTGGACAAGTGGATGCTGGAAGGAGAGAGAAAAAAACCCCTTTGGGGGACCAAAAGGAATCCAGCCTCCCCTGCAAGGGAGGCACAGGGTGTAACCACTTGGGTCTCTTGGTCCATGAGAAACAAATTCGGTAAGGCTGGATATCTAACATGCCCATGATCCCAGAAGCACATCTCAAATGCAAATGACCCACATTACACACAAAGAAATAACAGTCCTAAGGAGTAAGGCCACGTGCCCATGGACTTGTAGCAGGCCTGGCGCAGAGATGTGACGATAACACCATGCAAAAATTGTTATCAAGTCCTAAGAAATTTCTCTCTCTTCTTCAAACAGCAGAACCTGTGAATCCATCCCTTCTCCCACCCACCCCACCGGTGGAGGGGTAGAACAAGGCGAGAGGATGGGGGTAGTATCATCAGTAACTTGTGCTGGATCGTTACATGATAACACGTCTCTCCAGGCTGCAAGAAAATGCAGTGGCTCTTCACATAAGACTCTTGAGTGAGCAATTCAGCAATGGAATAAATCAAGGCAAACCCTCAATAAATTAAACCTGAATTAAATTAATTAAGAGGAGACATTATAACTTCAATCATGGGAAATTCTACAAGCCGACCTGTGGCTTTAATTTCACAGCTGTGCTTGTGCTACCCTGTGGTGCTATCAGTCTAAATTAATTCTAGGTAGAATCATAGAACGGTTTGGGTTGGAAGTGTCCTTAAAGATCATCTAGTTCCACTCCCCCTGCCATGGGCAGGGACACCTTCCACTAGACCAGGTTGCCCAAAGCCCCGTCCAACCTGGCCTTGAACCCTTCCAGGGAGGGGGCAGCCACAGCTTCTCTGGGCAACCTGTGCCAGTGTCTCACCACCCTCACAGGAAAGAATTTCTTCCAAATATCTAATCTAAATCTACCCTCTTTCAGCTTAAAATCATTACCCCTTGTCCTATCACTGCACGCCCTTGTAAAGAGTCCCTCTCCACCTTTCTTGTAGGTTTCCTTTAGGTACAGGAAGGCTGCTATAAGGTCTCCCTGAAGCCTTCTCTGCTCCAGGCTGAACAACCCCAACAACAGCCTGGGAGACAGCGGCTGCCCTACAGAGGCCAGCAACTGAGGTCCAGATCTCTCTCCTCATCCCAGTCTTCATCCTGGATCCGGCTTGACTAGGCAGGGAAACAACTCTTCCCCCAGTCTCGATGGCATCCATTTCCCATTCACAGTTTCTCTGGGCAGGGCACTGGGAAAAGACAGAGCCTAAAAATGACCTTTAGTTTACACATTCCTTTCTCAGGCAGGAGCAAAAACAAAAAGTTGAGGGTTTTTTCTTTGTCTTTGGTGTTGTTAATAGGATAGCAGAGAGGAATTTTCAGAGTAATTCACTGGGACTTACTCCAAATTTCAATTATTACAGGACAACGATCACAGGCCACAAGAACAAAGAAATTATATACTGAACTCTGGTCTTTCATTGGGCCAGGAATCCCCTGTGTCATCCACAGGAAAAATATTCAAAAGGAAAGGGTAGAAAGCAAGAATCAAAGAAACAAATGAAATGCCTGTGTGTGTCCTGCCCAACTTCACCCTTCACTTCAGAAAGTAATTGCTCCCAATATTTCTCGTTGGCTCTGTTTCTTAACTACCTAATAGACAACAGGAACATAAAACTATGGAGAAACACCAGGAAGGTTTCATTTGCCCAGAAACCTGGCAGTCTCCAAACTCCCCCAGCAGGTAAACCTTTCTCTAAACCATTAAGATAAAGCACAAAGTGCCATGGACAGACACAACAGAAATACATCTTTTCAAGGCTCACTGAGGTGGGAGGGAGATTGGTTTGATTAAAAAGCTACACTTCCACATTGAGAAAGACTAATGTGCTCTGCAGGGCAATGAAACCTCTCTCCAGATGCGTATCACCCCTAGGAATTAAGAGTCACTATCTGTGGGATTCTCACAGCACAAGTTCCCCTCCAACTTTCAATAGCGACTCACACACAGCTAAAACACCTGGAGACCAGAGGGCAGGGAAGGGGAGGATGCTCTCTTCTTGCTGTTGATTTTTGTAGGAGAAAGCGGTTCAGTTACTCTGCAGGTAATGCCTGGTGTCCATTTTAGCCCTCTTACTATCTGTGTTTCTTTCAAAACACATGGTTAAAAAAATTATTTACTCGCAATTCACATCAGTTTGAAAATGATTTACTCTCGATTCACAGTCACTTAGTGAATGATTTAAGGAAAAAAAAATAAAATCTTTCCGTTTGAGAGAGAGAGTCTGCTTGCACCAGCTCTTCATACAACCGGTAACCTTGATCACAGGGTGCTGGGTCTTGACACAGTCTGAGAGCAACAGACCGGGAAAGCAAAATAGAAAATTTTCTTGCTTGCTCCCAGGAACACCCATGCAGTGAACAGCCATCTCCAAAACACTCATGCAACTGAACCTGCCTGTATGAAGACTTCAGAGCAGGCAGACGAGGCCAGCCAAACCCCATAGCTTCCCCAAATGATAGAGTATTTACAAAACCCCACTCAGAGGCAGGAGGCCAGCTCATCGCAGATGATAAGGTGCAGTGATCTCAGCATACGTTTCATGGGCCTTATCACCTTTTCTCCACAATGGAAAAGTAGGAGCAGAGAGGGAGGGAGAACACCATGCCAGCGACTGTTATTAGCACTGTGTTTGATCAGCTTCTCTGCTCATTTCCAACAGGTCTGCTGCAGCCCCAGGCACCACACGAGGCAGGAGGAAGGTGCTCTTGAACGTCTGTCTCCATCCTTCTTGCCCCCTTGTGCTGTACAAGTCTGCTCAAGTCCTGAAAAACACCACCATCTATCTTGCTTCCAAATGAGGGCTTCTGAGCAAAAGCCTGCTAAGTTAGTGTGGGCCAGGGGCCTAAGTTCAGGTAGTAGGAGTCATTTTCATGTGAATCAGACCAACCCTTTCACGTTTTTGAGGTCACAAAGGAAGGGATTCCCAACTCCTTAGGGACTGGTCTTCAGCAGGACCAAACACCTTCAGCACCTGCTTTGGGACTAAATCTCAGCCTTCCAAGAAAGCAGTTCACTGCTTCAAAGAAGAGGCAACAGTTCCTCACATGTCTCAGTACACATGTAGATGTCCAGCTTTAGGCACCCAAGTGTGGTATATTTGGCCTAATCGAACTGGCAGGACTCCCACTGTCCACCTTCGCAAAAGGCTGGGTTAGACAGCCCGCACAAAATACACATCACATCCAGCCAAGAGACTATTTTATCCTCAACTTTCACTCTTCTGAATAAAAACAGAAGCGGGGAAGAACACTCATGCCCAAAGAGCATCTTTTGGCCACTGCCGGGAAAAGCAGCGTCCTCGCCTCACTTGCTGGCTCCTCTTCCCCAGATGCTGCGATGCTGGGGAGAGACTAGAAGTGCAGGTAACATGGCATATATGAGCTCACCCACCACTTTTCACAGTCCTTGCTGCCGGAGACCCCAGGTGTGATTCCTCCACTTCTGTAACAAACATGTGCTGCCCACCATGTGCAGCTCCTGGGGAAATTCAGTGCCTATATCCCTTTCGCATCCACCAGCCTCTCCACATTTTCACTCATCAGCTGAAGCCATTTACGTTACACTAGAGTCATCTCTCCCCTTTTCCTTCCCATTTTTCTTCCTGAAGAAAGAAAGAGACTGCCTATACTGCCAGCTACGGTGGTGAAATACTTGTACTGTACAACAAGTCCCACAACATGTTTTGCTAGATGGTCCCTGCACCAAAACTCTTCTTCGGTTAAATGGGACAGCAGCAAACCTCAAATAGGCAGTGAATGACCACCACACCAGTGAGTTCTCAGCACAGAAGTGACAAGAGAATTTTCAGGAATATAATATACCTGCAGGGAAAGGATGAAAGGGGCAATCTACTTGGAAGAGATTTAAACTCTCTGGATTTTTAAATTCATTGCTACTAATATAACAATTATTAATAGTTATTACCTTATTATTATGTTAATTCATCTCCTTTTTAACATGTGTTGTGTGAGCACCAGACTTCACCAAGGTAGTTTTTAAGCAAAGTGTCGAATCACTCAAGTATCAACACAGCTCAGGTATTCAGCCCAGATGCTGCCAGAAAAGCAACACCACCAGATGCCATATCTACTGGCACTGCTAAAATGTAGCTGACCATGTACCAAACCAACCAACCAAATAAATAAAAATATCACATACTTTTTTTGGTTCATGTTTGTTTCAACCTCCAGGATAGACAGAAACGGAGCATATATTTAAGCCTGTTTTACTGACTTTGCACTAAATGTGTGACCGCAGCTTTAAGTCCCAGCCAGAAGGTAGAATAGCCGAGTCCCTGTGGAGGTTCTGAGGGTGCTCACTGGGTGTAGCATCCCACACCATTCGCAAGCAAATTCTAGTTTTTCAGTTCCTCCGGGATGGGACACTGGGCTGCTTGCCCAGCCAGTCTCTGACTCATCCTGCCCCTCTCAGGTGCCTCATCAGGCCACAGGGTCCCTCACAAAGCACAGCCCCATTCCCAGTCTCAATCCTTCTGTGCGACCGTTGTCTCCCACAAGGGAGGCTGAGAGAGCTGGGACAGCCTTAAGCAGAGAAAGCTTGGGGGGCACCCCATCAACGTGAATCAGCCCCAGTGAGTCTCTGTCTCCATTCAATCCCATTTGGCTCTGCTTCCTCTCTTCCCCCCCTCCATCCCCCGATGCAGTCCCACTCTCACCGTGCCCCTTTGTCCCCAGGCACCCCCTGCCTTGGTCACCTCCCTGACCAGCTCCCTCTCTCCTTGAACACGAGCAGGGTGGCTTGCTCCTCCATCACATCCAAGTATGACAAAGGAAGTTCCCCATGCAGGTAAAGGAGACACAGACCCGCATCCCGCTCCTGTTGGCAGACACCAGCCCTACTCAGCTCATGGCATCTGCAGAGGAGGTCTGGGTTTGTCCTGGTACCAGCTCAGCATGGTCTGGATGCTGGCGGGGGGGCACAAGGCACAGCCTCATCACACACAGCAGCTGCAAGGGGGTGAAAGCCCAGGGGCTTCTTCCTTGCTGAATTCTGCAGCGCCTCTGCTGAGCACATGGACAAATCAGACTTGATTTTCCAAAGGCTCTTCACCTAGCCAAATTTAGGTAGATTTTCTCAAAGGTGGCAGAAAACACACCTGTGTCACGCAGACGACCCTTCTGCTGTGTTTCAAGGTCTGACTGCACAACACAGTGGAAAGACAGCATCCAAAAGAAAAGATTTTCCTTTTTGGACACACAGGAACCCATTTTTCCCCTAATCTTATTCTTAAAAATAGGACAGAGGTGGCTAAAATTTTCCATACAAAGTCAGTCTGAACTATAATACAGAGATGGGGAAGTTTC
This sequence comes from Strix aluco, assembly GCF_031877795.1. NCBI lineage: Eukaryota > Metazoa > Chordata > Aves > Strigiformes > Strigidae > Strix > Strix aluco. The sequence goes on from NC_133932.1 coordinate 4,558,313, forward strand.
AGCCCACCTTTTTAAAACACGGCAAGATGGTTAAGTGTCTCAAGACAGGATAACAATAATGACCATCACGGTTGCTCAGGAGGCAACAGTTGTAACAGGGGGGTCGTTAATACTGTTTATTGAGAGTGAAACAGAGGCAAAGAAAAGTGAGAAGTGTAACTGAAAATACCAGGCATCCTTAAACACAAGCACACAGCCAGCCTCCTTGATTGCAGGATTTTTTTTTTTTTTTTCTTCAAATCCTAAAAATACTGTTATCATCTCCAGAGACGATCTAACCAGGTTGTGGATTAACCATGCCGCTGGTGCAGAAATAGGGTGGTGGCTCCCATCGGGGTTACCGCCGGCACGGCTGGCCGCCGAGCCCTGGCTCTGCACAGCATGAATGAGGCGAAGCTGCCGCGAGAGGCAGATGAAGCGCACGGTGGCTCGAAGCCTGAGCAAGGCAGCTCTGCCAAGCAAGGCAGCACACGGAGCCAGCACGGGGGTGCCCACACCCCTGAGCTGCTGTTGCCCAGGAGTACTCAAGTGCACAACGCGGAGACGCTTGAGTGACCCTGCGCTGTGCCAGCCAGGTTTGATACAGCCACTCGTGAATCAGAGTGAATAAACCGTGCCAAAGCTCCTCTCCTGCAAAGCCAATTAGGTGTCTCTCCGCTGTGATCCCTTAGAGGCAGCGTCTGGGAGAGCTTATCCCGAGTCCTAAGCAAACGCGTGGAAGCCAGCTCAGGCCTGGCGCTGCACCCAGGCTGAAAAGCCCAATCCTGACCCAGGCTCTAGGGAACACCGTGCAAACACCAGCATGGCCTCAGTAGGGCTTATTATCGGTGGAATGACCTCCACCATGCCAAACACACAGTTTCCAGATGCATTTGCTTTCCCAGCGCTACCCAGTATCTGTAACATCTGGGTGCTTCACGATCCAGACAACGCTACTCTGCATGACCTCAGCATAACAAGAGAAGCACTCTACCCTGAAAAGACCAGCGGTAACAATTCCCTGAGCAGCAGCACTCCTCAGGAAATCACCAGTTCATCCTTCTGCCCCAAGGCAGGATTTCCTACAGCTCTGTCACTCTGCCAGCTGCTGGCTGAACCTATTCTAGAGGTCTTCTTCTGAGGTGAAAACCCCACACCTTCCCCAGCCAGCCTCCTCCAGCGGTTGTCAACCCCTCCTGCACTTAGGAGACCTCCAAGGAAGATGCAGATCCTATCGAAGCCAATGGTACGTATGGCACTCTGACACCTGGGATTGAGGTTGCAACTGTTTGGGTTTCTGCAGGAGAGCATGAGCACACAAGCAAAATGAGCCCTGGGAGCTTTAATAAACCACACGCTATCCTTACATGGAGAGAAGCCCATAAGATAAAGAATCTCTTCACAGTCTCTGAAGTCTTATTCATGGTCTATTTGTATATCTGCGCTGATGCTAGCGTAGATACATCCACAGAGCACAACACATCCTTGTACATAATGACAAGGGAAAAACATCGCAGTTCTGCTTGGCCGGGTCCCAAGTCAGGGCAGTTTCCTGCAAACCTTTATCCTCATTATGCATCTTAGGTCATGGTTATGGTGGTAATATAGCACCAACATAATATTTTTCCCTGCCAGCGCCCTCAGAAACAAGTCCCTGTCATTCCTTTCCTAGAGATGGGGAGAGCAAGGCCCAGGTGTGTGCATCCCACCATGGCACAAGTAACCACAGAGCAGGAGCGAGACACACAGCCTCATGCTCACTCCACGCTACTCTATCATGTTCTCCAGGCAGCACCGCCTCCTGCCTCTCCCTGCCTCCTGCTCCCATGGCTGGTCAGGGAACAAAAGCCTGAGAACAGGTATGAAATTCAGTCCCAGTAACAAGAAAAAGCAGAATCTGGAAGATGAATGGAAAACACAGCATTGGTGAGCTGCTGTGTTTCCCCACTGGAAAAAAATAACAAAACCAAACACCCGAGTTTTCCTACCCTAGTCCTCAATGCACCAAAAAAAATCCCAAAGTCACACAAAACACTGCCTTGCTGCTGCTTTACTGGTGTCAGCCACTGCAGGACAAAAAGGGTGAGGGTGTTCAGGCACAGCCAGCCAGCCTGCTGCCAGCAGTCATCCCTCTGATCTCTCTGCATGCTGCATAAAAACACGAGTGGGGACAGGATAAAAGCAGACCTGCACCTTTCTACCCCACACCTATCAGTGTGTTTGTGCAACGATAACCAAAATACCTGCAAATTCCTTCAGGGACTCCAGCACAGCTGTCCCATCTACTTACCAAACCATCTGCAGGAGGAGGTGAGGACCTCATGTAGTTCCTACCCATTTTCTTTGGTGCTTATTGACCTGTGTATCGGCATAGCCATGGACAGGATTTGAAATAAAAGCCTCCTCATGCACATATTCCCCTGCCCCAGAGAGAGGACAGCTTCAACCCCTATCAGTCCTCACCCTTCCAATGGAAAAAAGTGTGTGTGGGCAGGGTGGGGGGAATAGTCATGAGCAGAACCTGTGATCTGACTCTGTCAGCAGATGACTTCTATTTGCACTCGTTAGCACTGCCCTAGCGTGAGCTAACACCACCCCCTCGGGTAATTTAAATTTATATATAAAAAAAAAACAGGAGAAGAAAAGAGAAAAAAAGCGCCCATATTTCTATATTTAGGAGGTTAGGATAATCGGGGTGGAAGAGCCCATCTGTTTGACGTTCACTCCAGCTGCTGTGGATGCGGAAATTTGTCTATTTTCTTTCCTTTCGCCTGTTCCGACTTGTCCTGGCTGACTGTGACAGACACACAGAGAGCCTGATGTACAGCCACAGCCATTTAGGTCTGACACCGTGCACCATCCCATAGGAGTCACTGCAAAACCAGTTGGCACAACTAGGATCTTTCCCAAGTGAGTGTAAAACAGTTAATAATAATAAGTTATTATATTGTTATTTTTTATTGCTACTATTAACAAATCTATGTTTATAACACTGAAGCAGGAGCAACACAGAAAGGCAGAAGACAAGATAAAACACATCTAAGACCTCTGTCAAAGACAGTGTTAGGAAGGCAGCCTTCCCCCTGTCACATCCTCCTTTTGGGAGATCTCCCCATATAAAGATGAATTTCTGTGGGATGCCAACTCGTCATCAGTGGCACTAGCCACTGGATGGAGACATAGCCACACTTCTCTTCAGACTAACCTGTTCTGCCATTTTCATCCCAAGGCTCTATGAAAGCAAGCCCAAGCTAAATTCAGAAGTGGCCTTTGATCTCCCACCTTCCTGAGCTGACCAGGCTCCGGTCCCAAAATACCAAGGATGCAGTCGCCTCAACAAGTCTCCTGATGCAGTTCCTGTCACAGATACAAGGGCCCACAGCCCTTGCAGGATATAGCATCTTTACCCCTGTAAACCTAATGCAGTGCTACTTATTTTGCTGCTAGAGGCACCCCTGCAGTGTGTAAGGACACGTGGCAGACCGCTGAGGCCATTTGCTGTTTATCTTGTTTGGTATAGGTGACTGCTTTTTAATTTCATCGCTGTGGTCATTAAAGGTGCTGGGGATGAGCAGTAAGCCTGGATAAATTTTATGCGATTAATGTTCTGAAAGCCCTACAAAGAGGAGAGAAGACTGCCGGTGCAAAATTCAGAATTCCACCACCAGCTTTTCCTTGCAGGGTCCTCTCTGGCTCTGGAGCTGGAATCACACAACAGGACATGGAAAAGGACAAGTGGGCGAGGATCGCAGATTGATCAGTAGAAATATAGGAGGGAAGACGGATCAGTCCAGGGACTCCCCAGTCCTCCCTGCAGCAAGCACCGCTAGTCCAGCTCCAGCGCTCCTTTCTTCTGCCCGATAAATGTTCCCTCAACCTTCCCAACCACACAGAGCTGAAATCACCCCATTGATGTCCATGTGTGCAAGATTGGGATCTAGGCCATCAGCTAAGGGGCAATAAATGTGTCCAGAGGTCCAAAAACTTCCCTTTGGAAAAAGCCCTCCTCTCACATACATTGTGTAAGTCGCTTGCGTACAAGGAGTTGATGGACACTGACGATCACATTTTGCAGACTTGTCCTTGTGATAAACCTGTTCTGGGTTTTGGCAGAGAGCACAGCTTGGATGCATTTCTGAAGACTGTGGCGTAAGAAACAACATCTTACTCCTTTGAGTCTCTGCTCCAAAGAGGTCATTTTAGCTCTTGTTAGTCAGCAGGAACAGTCGCTCTTCCTCACCCCAAAGTCACTGCCTACTTCCACAGCTGCCTCCCACACATCGTTCATCACCCATACATGGCTTTTTCTCTTCCCAGCTTCCCAGACCACACTGGCCAGAGCTGTCTGTGGTCTTCTGCTAGCTACTCCACTCAATATACCCATGGGCATCGTGGCCCACAAACCATTGTTTCCTTGGGAAGTGAGGCCCCCACACCCATCCCTCCTCCAACAGAAGAGTAAAGGCTTCAAAGGCTTTTCTTTCCATAACATTCATGAATTTGGGTGAGCAGGTACAGGTGAGATACTCACTGCTAGGGGGAAAAGACCACGCCATTCTCAACCCTCTACCAGACATAAGAGAATCCTCACAGGTCAGCCTGAAGGCACAAATGGGAAGGAGATGAGGTCTCACTGGTTCACAAACCCACAAAACTAAATATTTAACTATGCTTTTCAGGTAGGCCAACAAAACACCACCTGCGCTACAGAGCTGAAGGGTACATCACATAACTTCAGAAGCTGCTTTCCGTAATGTGTAGCCTCCAAAAGATGCACAGAAAAATGTAGACTTTTCCCGGTTTATATTGTTATGACAGCCATTCGAGATGCTAAAGTAACTCATACCTATTCCTTGCAGACCTGGACAAAGCTCTCCTTTCTGTGAGGGTCACCTTTGTCAAGCATTATTTAATATCTGAAAAGCAACTTTTTTTTTTTTTGAGAGAGAGATGATAAGCCAATAAAAGTACACGGAAAATATTCTGAAATCTGAGAAATATTGAAAGATGAAGATATAAATAAAATACTACGTAAAACTAATGGCTGGGTTTTTTTTCAATTCTTCATGTTATTTCCCGCAATATTTAAGGGAAAAAAGCACAGAATGACATGTGTGGGAAACTTCAGATGAACTGTCTTGTATTTGATGAAATCAGAAATACCGCAAGCTAGTGCAATATTTATATCATCGCCTCCCCTCCACCATCTGAAAGACGCACTACTCCGTAATTGCACATGAGGAAACAAAATTCTCTCATATGTTCACTTTCATGAAAGATAAATTTGCTTTGTTCTATATTTTGGGCCCTAATTCATCAAACCACTTAAACATATGCTGAAGTTCATCATTTGCCACTCTAACACTTATGCATCTACTCAAGAATATGCCTGAAGTCAAGCATATGCACAGCACACTGCTGACTGTGGACCTTGCGTCTTTCTGTTCATTTCTGCAACTATTCTAATTTAGTGACGTGAATGTAAAGGAAGTAACACATTTTAAGCAATTTTAGCACACGCTGGCAAAAATGAAATTTGAACTTGCCTATCCACGTAAATAATCTGAATAATTATTAAAAAATAATAGCTAATTCTTGATACCTTTCAGAAAACAGCTCAATTCTAACAATTACTTTAAGCTGTCAGGACAGTGAAATACCATGGTGTGAACTTTTGCTCTGTATCAGTGTCAAGCAACCAAACCTGGAGCTGAAATACTGCTCCTCCCCGAAGGAAACAGAAAAAACCACCCCCGCTCATAAGCATGCGGTATGTCAAATATTATTTGTAGAAGCTATTCAGTAAGTAATTTCAAATAAGTAAAACGCAAAGAAACCACAGGATGTTCACAAACAATTTGCAAATAGAAATGGAAGAGGAATTCATTAAATAAATTATTTGCTATAAATTATTCACCTACCTTTAATCTTACTACCACTTAGACTATAAAATTCATGCCATAAAAGATACAGGATACATAACAAGGCATCATTAACTTATGCATTTCCCAGTGCTGCTTTATTTTGACTGTCCAGTTATATTCTTGCATTAAGACAGCCTTTTATCTTTAATGTACTTTGAGTGTAATACATTTTTGTTTTAAAAGCTGAGCTAAGGAGACCCGGTCTGATTTTAGACTGTGATTTGATTTTGAGCTCCAAGGCTGAATAACTCTTCAAATCTGAGAGAAGAATCCAAGTCCTTCTCTGAGCAAAACCAAAATGAATGGAAATAGTACACAGTTGGCTAATGTAATGAGATTTCCACACTTTGGGTCCATTTCACCTAAATTAACAGTGAAGAGCGGGCATTTTTTTGTGTCCATTAAGCCACACAGTGAACATTTTCATAGAGGTGAGCGATGCGGGAGGCACACATCAGAGAGCCATAGGGTGAGGGGGAGCTAGGAGCGGAGCACAGACAGGGGACAGCAGTGGCTCTCCAGGACCCACTGGCTCTGCACCGGATCACAGCATCCCCACCTGAGTCACTTCTCCCCTCCTGCAGCTGCAAGACAAGCTGCCAGCTGTGCCTTGCCTATACAGGCCATATGGCCAGAGGAAGAAATTCCAGAAAGAAACTGAAAATACAATATGCAATTCTTTTTAGCCATGAAAACAAAATCCCAGAAGGGGTTCTCACTCATAACCAAGGATGAGGCAGTTTTTTCACCTCGTGTCCTGATGTTCTAAGCGACAGCCACACTCCACTCCGTGTTTGGACTCTCAGCAGTTGTTTTATTTTTTTATACCTTATTTGTTTAGTTTTAATTAAAATTATGATGATTGTCACCGAATTTCTCTGTGCAAAACTGATGCACAGTGTGGTTATTTGGTTATGGAAGAGAGTGAAAACAGGTTCTTGCAGTTGTCAAAATAATCTCCCAATTGTCTCCAGAGCGAATGCTATTGCTGCTGTTGGCAACGGGTTGCAATTAAACGTTGCACCTCATCATCCATACACATTTTTACTCCTTGGCAATGAAAGAAAAGTTGTTTTTGCTGAGTTTTGTCATCCTGGACTGACTTGTAGCAGGCTTAGTCCTTGGCCCAGTGGACATCAGGTGCATTTATCAAGCCCCAGAACAGCACAGAGTTGCTACATAGTGTTATTACTTATTTCCACACTACTTACGAGTGCTTTAAAAGACCCCCAGCATAGGGCCACAGGAGGCAAGGGCATAGGGTCCACTGACACAGGAGGCCTCTGGAAGACTCCAGTCCCAGGTCCCAACCCACAGACTTTAAAAGCTAAATAAGCTTTACCATGGCAGTTGCTACATCAAACACGGGGAGAACAGCTATGGCACTGCTGACAGGACTGCTTCCTCTCCTTGCTTATTTTCAACATAAATTCACGCCAGCTAGGCTGTTTAAAAGGAACCTGAGGGAATTGAGTGCTTAATTCCCATAGGTACCTTATAAAATCCCAATTGTAACAGACAACGCTTTATTTTTTTCCATTCCCAGAGTGACACCTCAGCATGGGTGGAGAGTGGATAAGGAGGAAGGGCTGCATTTGGCCAGATGGAGACTCAGGTTCCCTTGAGCAATGAAGACAATTCCTCAAAACGCAAAGGACCAGATCCACTCTTCTCTATAGCAGTGCCCTGCCTGCCACACCTCCACACCGAAACATGAATTGAAGGCAGGCCAGTCATGCAGCAGACTGTCCTAGACCTCTCCACCCGGCTGATCTCACAGCAGAACCCAGCGGGGCAAGGCTCCCTCCAAAACATCCTCAAGCCACAGATGGTTTAAGATTGTCACCAGCATCACAGACTGTACCCAGTATGTGAACAGGCAGCAAGTCAGAGGCAAAGAGGACACATGCACACGATCCCCTCGCCAGTGCCCCCAGGACCACCTTTCCGGGGGTCCTGTGTATGACTTTCATTGTGGAGGTGGCCAAGACAAGGATGAGAGAAGAATCGTATTCAACTTAGGCACTGCAGATTTTCTTTAAAGACTCAAAATCATCCAGGAGCCACTGCCACAAAAACTCAGGAGGGAAGGTATTCAGCAGGCCACTGACTGACGCTCGGGCACAGGCTGGTAGTCAGGAGATGCAGGATCCAACCCCAGGCTGGCCATGGGAATCCTGCATGACCGTGGGCAAGGCACTTCCCATCCTTGAGCCTCAGTTTTCCTGTCAGCTGCATGATGATCTAGATAACATGGATGCTACCTAAGTCAGTGGAGAGAAAGATTGTACAAAGATTAGCATTAAAAACGTGGGTGGATGGAGCACAGCATAGATGTGGAAGGTTCTGAAAAATATGTGGGCCTCCTTCATACTCCTCATCTCCTTCTACGAAGTGGTTACTCAATAGCAAAAATAATATACCCTTCCTACAAAGGCAGCATACATCAGATACACATATATTTAGATCACTGTGCAAACAATTACCGAGTTTCATCCGAGGCAGGAAAAAGGTATCCTGTGCCACAGAACAGGGGAAAGACAAAGACCTCCAGTTCACCCTGGAGCAAGGAAAAGGAAAGGATCCAGATCTCTGGGACAGATTCAGCTGTGGTATGAACACTGATGCTAGCCACACTCAAGAAGGTCAGGAGTAAATGGCAAAGCTCTCACGAGCCTGACCTGGAGGTCCATCAGGTGCTAGACGTAGATAGGACAAGCGCTCACCTTCCTGCATGTCAAACAACTCATTTCAAACCCCTAAACAAACAGTAGGACACTGCAGCAGAAGCAACCCTCAGGAAGGACAAGACAAAACACCTTTTCAGTCAATCTATTTCGCAGATTTTTCAGCTTGCTAAGCTCTCCCCCTCGCCCGGCTGACTGTGCCACATGCTCTCTTTCCTCACCCAGGAGACATCAATCTGTCACTAGGGCCACTCACTTGTTCCTGACCCCCAATGTGTGTTTTTTACCCCTTCTATTTGCTCGGAGAATGGAAACAGCAGCATAGAGACCCCGTAGCAGCAGATGGGAACAGAGCCCACATGCCCTAATCCCCAGTGCTCTCAACCAAAAAAAAAAAAAAAGAGCTCTCCCCAGCCCCCAGCACCTGGTTTCTCCCTTACATGCATAGCATCACTGCTGCTGAATTGCAGCCACAGAAAAAGGAAAGAAAGAGGCCCAAAAGGCAGCTAGGAAACCCACCGTCCATTGGCTTCCCTCCACGCGAGGCGAGCGGGCTCCTTCTGCTGCAGTGACTTGGCAAGCACACCTCGCTCTGACTCAGCACCTCGCCGGCACCTCCTGTCAATTATTTTCACAAACTGCTGACGCTGGAAGGGCTATTTGCAATTAGGATGCAACACAAACCGGTGGCAGTGGGATGCCTCAGCTCCCCCAGCTTCACCTGCAGCAGTCCCCCCTCCACTTCAGCCCTCTGGCTCAGGGCTGGGGCTCCCAGGGAGGGTGAACGGGGGGTTAGTGTAAGAGGGCTGGAGGATGGAGACCAGTGTGTGGGGGGGAAGCCTGCCCGTGTTGTACCTGTTCTGTGGATAAACAGACAGCTGCCGTCAATGTGCCAGCCGAAATGCAGTCTTATCAAAAAAAAAAAAAAATAACAACAGCCACTGGGAGTAGGGACAAGAACAGCAAGAACAGATGAGACTATGCAAAAAAGCTGCTGAAGAACTAACACAGAGCAATCCCCGAAGAACAAGCAAAACGCAGCCTTGCTGCAACTCCACACAGCTGAGAAACACAAGCCTACACTCTGCGTCTGAGGCATTTTCAGCTTAGGAGAGGGAGGCGCTGATTGCGGATGAGTCCCATAATAGGTGCCCAGGGCACACCAGCTGTTTCAGGGGCAAAAGGAAGGGCTGCCCTTGACAAGCCAAGGACGTGACAATTCTGCAGACAGACTGAGGCTATTCTGTCGTGCTGCCAAGTAGCCAAGGTCCTCTCAACCTCTCTGAGCCACTACCTCCCGACACACAGCCAGAAAGCCAAGCAGGCTTACAGTCCGCAGCTCCACCACCGACAGAGACGTTCAGACATCAAACCCCATCAGACCGTGAAGTTCTAACACACGCTCAGCTATGGAAGCAGCCCAGTGGCCACACAAGCCCAACAGTGGCTGGCATAAGCCCTCCAGTACTTTCTCTTACAGGGCTTCACTAAAACAACAGTCTGTCACCCAACCCTCTCTCCCCTTCCCCAAGGGTCACGGGGAGCTTCAGGCCCCCCTCTCTGTCGCAGGCAGCGAGAGGCAGCAGAGTGAGTGATGCACAGGAGCTGGGGGGACCCAGAGGCTCCCTGCAGGAGCACCCAGGGACCTTTTAACCAAGAAACAGGACTGTATTTTCTGAGATATGACTTCAAAACCAAACATTTCAGCGTGTGGCTGATGCTGATAGACCGCACGGGAACACAAGTTGGAGTAGGCGGCGTGAAGCTGGAGCAAAAGGCTCCAAGGAGCACTTCAGGTGCTGAAGCCTGCAGCAAACCATTACATACAAAATGATGCAATAGCCACCTTATACAGTGCAGGAAAGGGATGAAATAGCCATGCTAACCAACGGTGAAAGTGTTCAACGTGTCTCGTAGTCCGTGGGCCCACAGCTGCAGAATTCATCACAGAGTAATGCCCTGCCTGGAAATCCAGTATGGGCAAAAGGGCAGAGGCATCATACTGCAAGATGAGTAATGCACAGATCCCATCTAGACAACCAAGGCTGAAGAGGGAGAATAAGTTAACTAAAAACCACATCTCACTACAGCAACCTGGATTTACCATTGGCCTCCTGATCAGGAAGGGAATATCTACTGCACAGGGTGGAGTGAAAGCAAAGGAACAACAAAGTCAAACAAAACAGCAAAAAATAGTGACTTCAGCGACATGTGCAGGAATTAGCCAAGTGTCACAGCAGGTTCCAATTTTGCAGCATCTTAAAGAGCGTAGGTAGGGCTTGGAACAGACAGTCCCAGGGCACTCAGAAGCTGAAATACTGCAAAGTGATGCAAAGAGCAACCTGAGTCACAAAGTAATGGCGACCGCTACATAACAAATTTAACATCCCTGTGAGAAAAACAGTACCAGAACTTTGCATCATGCCTCTTAAATGTCAGAAAAGATGATTATTACAAGCAAAACCAGTCAAAACAGCCTAACTCCAGAAGCAGGGGAATTAAAGTTGTTACACTCTGTATTGTGGTGTGCTGAAGCAATCTCAGCATCTTCACCGAAAAGGTACTCGGTGCCCCTGAACAAAAAAATGCTGAGAAGCAAGAAAACACATTGTATAGTCAAACAAAAGGAACAAGAAGTCATTCAGTCTAAGCCGTTGCTTCGTAAGATGGTAGCTAGGAGGGCTGAGAACAAAATTGAAGGCCAAATTGCAAAAGTCAAAAAACAAACAATCATTTCAATATATTCAAAGGACAAGTCCAGAAGTGTCAAAGAGTAGGAGAATGACATTTCTCGAGAGGCTGTGCTCCTAGCAAAGACATACAGCTCTTGCTAAGTTGGGCGTTTCCTGAAGTTAGAAATGCTTTCCCTAAGAGAGGGTACAGGCTAACCTGGAAGTTGCAGCAGGGATTGGTTAAACTGGTCAAATTCCCTAAGCCCCTGAAAGTACCCAACAGGAGACAAACCCGCTTGATCTCTGCTCAGAGGAACTTGTGGCCCTTCACTTAAATTTTGGAAGGAAAAGGACAGGACTAAGTGATTAATTTTCAGTCGCTTCAAAGCACACCTGCTAAACCATTCTGGGCAGGATGCCAGTTTGGTGCCAGTCCCATTCTCTGCTTGCCTGGGGTGGGAAACACCTCCCCCCTTGCCTCCCCCCCAGGTGGGGTTCATGCCACTCGGGTTCAGGCTGAGTCCAGAGCCACTGCCCCACCATTTGGTGCCCAGACTCGGAGGCACAGGAGACCCTTTCCCCCTGCCCTTGCTCTGGCCCCAATTACAAGGGATTACCCCCAGGTTTCGTACAAACTCTGGGGTGGTTTAATCTATTCCTTAATATCTGGAAGAGAGACAGGGAGCTGGCAAAGTGATTTGGGCTGGCTGAGACAAAAGAAGATTGAGAGAGACTTCCAAGGGATCTGACAAAGCTCGGCAAGTGGGCAGCATAATGCAAAATGAAAGTCAACACTGCCAAACAGACAGTAATAAGGACTTGAGAGAATAATCTGAACTACTCATATACTGTGGGGCTCTAATTCAAATGTAATCACTTGAGGAAAATATCTTGGTATCACTGTGGACGGCTCAATGAAAACATCTGTTCAATGTACAACGGTGGTCAAAAAAGCAAGCAATCTGTTAGAATGTCTAAAGGCAGAGGGTGAAAGGATGCTGGAAGTATTAAAATGCCACTGTGAACACTAGCAGTGCACCCTCAGGCTGGAATTGCTGTGGTTACTTCTGGATGGCATACCTGAAGATACAGAAGGCACAGAAAGGTTTCATCATACACCAGTTGGTAACGCTTACTGGTAAAGCACAGTTCAAATTGGGACAATTTTATCCAGACAAGAGTTAGATAGAAAGAAATTATCAAACAGGTATAAAGAAGTGAACTAGGTGCTTCGTTTTTGGTTTGTTTTTTTAAGAGAAAGGCAAAAGGTTGTTCAATACTGCAGAAGAGCAGGAAATGTCACCAGACATAAGGAAACTGTTATGGTTTCCTTTTCTGTTTTTACTTTTTTTTGATTATTCTAAACACAGCCCATAATTAACTACCAGGCATGATTGGCCCATGCCATCATAAAGTCAAGAGCTCAGCAGAAATGAGAGGCCTGTGCATTTATAAGGGTACTGGGTACATCCACAGGTATGTCAGGTAAGAAACAAAAATATGAAAAAACATAGCAGCACATCATGCTTCTAGGCATTAGCCAGCTTCTAATTAATGAGGATTAGGAAGTGATCTCCCCAGCGGGCACGCAGAGAGGGTGTACCAACCCTCTTGCTGCTGGCAGACACCATTAATAGGCCAAGCAGGAGAAGAGCTGAGCCTGGCCAGCCCACCCCGTTCGGGAGGTTGAGGTCTGGGTGCCCAGCGGGGCTGCACACAAACCGCCCCGATAACCAAAGAGGCTGCAAGAGGGGGCTCAGCTACACCAGCTCAACCTCGCTCCTGGCAAGTGGGGAAGTTTTACATCTGTTGCTTTGCAAGTGGATGGGGCTTCCCTGAGGAAAGGAGAGGGGATGGACATTTTATTTGCTCTGCGCTGGACATATGACTTAGTTCATTTTATGAAGGGGAAGGGGAGCGTGGACACCCCCTGAAATGAAGAGAAAATTGGCTTATGTAGGCTTCGAAGTCCAGAGCAATACATACACTGACCTCCTCCTAGGGCAGCCTGTAGCACTGGCATGGCATCAGACTCCTCTTTGCTCTAAGTTTGGTACCAATTGCTGACTGTAGAGGTTTTGGCACCCCAGCTGAAGCACCCAGTGTTGGCCACGCTGCTGCAGACCAGTGGTCTGACCCGACCCAGCGCTGCTTAGACAGGTCGCTGCAGAAATGCACCACACATTGTAAACAGGGTGTCATCCCCCCCCCCCAGTGACATTCCTGGCTTTGGCATTTTGAGTAAAACCAAAGCCCAGATGTATCCAGGTGGAGTTCAGACATCGGGTTTCTCCTGCTGATGCTTGTGAAACACAATCCAGCTCATGTTCTCATAGTTAGGTTGACTCATGAAGATGTGAGAAAAAAAACGCACAAGATTTTATCCCTAAGTAAACGAACTGATCAATCTACTACTGAAATTACACTTGAAATTAACTTCATGCAGATATGCAAATGCACAAGTGCTGCTGTGCTGCCAGGAGGAGAGCTGTGGCTCTGCACATGCACGAGGAATAAGAGACTGAGCTCTATAGGCTAGTCCTGTTCTGACTTCACCAGCAAATGCTCCAGAAAGGGAAACAAAGATTAACACAGGGGCTGTATTTCTTAAATAGAAACTTGTCTTCGTTCATACGCCATATTCTGCTGCTTTTGGTGCAGTGTTTCTACAGCACGATGAATAAGGAAAGGACATGGGCAATGCCACGTACGTGTACGTGGTGTTTGCGTACATGTGTCAAGAGTGCGAAAATAATAGAGACTGTGCAGAGATACCACCAATTGCTGCAAGTTGGTTTTTATCACTGTTGTTTTTAAATGCACTGTAGAAATAAAAAATAGCAACCACTAAGGCTTATGCTGTAGATACTTCCACTAAACCAAACCTTATTGAACGTGGGATGTTTTTTAAAATCGTAACTGTGTTTAAAAAAAAAAAAAAAAAAACAGCGGAGAATTGTCAGAAATACAGAAACATCCAACTTAAGCATTTTTGGGATGAAAAGTTTTGACTTTTCACATCAAAATATTTTTTAGCTTAGGGTATTTTCTTGTATTACGATAATACAGTTCCACAAAGAAACACAGTATCGGTGGTCCTAAGACGGAATTTCTCTCAAAAATTTCCTTTCAAAACCATCAAAGCATTTAACTTCTACTTCCATTCAGAATGAAGCCAGATTCCTCAATTCTGATGAAACAGAGCATTTGTCCTCAGCTGAGCTCAAGCAATTAAAAAAAAAAGGGGGGGGGGGGCAGAAACCAGAATGGACACAAGTGACCTCCAAAACCAAAGAGATGAAAACATATAAGGAAAAAAACCCCAAACACAACAGTTCACTATGCATAATTAATAATATTGTGCTTTCTGCCTGGTGCGTAAGACATGAAACATTTCTGAGAGAGAAGTGGGGTGGCATATGACTAGGAGCCCTATAATTGTGACTTCTTTAAAGGAGAGACTGGGCAGGTGTCCCACCTGAGAGCAGGCAAATCATTCAATCTCCGTACACTTCAGTTTTCCATGCTATAAATCAAACCGACCGCCCTCACAAAGTAAGTTTGGAGACTCTCAATTAGTTAATGTTTATAAATGACTGTGCAAACACAAGGTAGTAACAACCAGGGAACTCTTTGTTACACTACTGTCTGTTAAACAACCAGGAGCTAAATTTCTCTCTGAACATTTACAAAAGGGAAGGCAGCATTAATGCTCCGCAAGGAGAAAACTACAAAGAACAGATTTTCAATGCATGCACTTCTCCTTGAAATAAACTGTGTTAAAAGCACTTTACTTAAAAAGCACAATGATAGTAGCATCCTGCTAAATATAGATGACTCACCACAATTTAGTAGTGAACATCCCTAAAGAGTACCGTTACAGTATTGCTTAACCTGCTGCATAAATTTAAGCCTTCTCCTGTGATTACAGTTTAGACCAAGACACTCAAGATTACAACCAGCATCTGCTGACCTTCAGAGGATCACGAGGCCTCCCTGAGCCTCACTTTCTCCATCTGTACTATTGGTATAATAATAAAAACACGTCTTCCCAACGAAGGCAGGAAAAATGATTTCTAAGTTTCTTAATGAGTTGTTTATACCATACTTTGTATATCCGTATTACTACTGAGCAGCTAAATATAGCTGTTCTCGAGGCACTTTGAGATCCCTCGGAGAGGGGAATCTTACTGAAGAAAATTGGGTTTTAGGCAATACTGAAGAAACAGAGATAAAGAATTCATTTCCAAAATAAGGGAAGGATGCCCACTTCAGAGACGCAAGAAGTAGTTAATGCATCTGTGCCTACCACTGGAGACCAAGGTCAGGTTGCGAGCAAAATGATTTATCTACACGTCACAAAACCACACAGCTTGACACAAATAGCAATCTGTTCCAAGTTAAAATGCATAAGCAGAGCAAGGGACTGCCACAGGCCTCTCTTGCTAGGGCTGAGGACCCGGTGCAGGGCTGGGAAGGATATTTGGACTAGCCCAAGGGGGCTGCAAGGCCAGAACTTAAACGCTCAGGTTCAGCTGTGATAACGTCAGACTGGCAGGAGGGTGACTTCAGGTGAGGACCGGAAAAAGCAACTTCTGAAAAGCTGCAGACAAGCTGTGGCATTGATGTGATACCGCCAGGCGTGCACACACATACCCCCTACCCTGATCTTGCAAGATCCAGCTGCAACAGACCGTAACATGCTGACACCTTACCTGTTGCAATACTATGTCACAGGGTCCGAACACCGTGCAGTTAAAAAAAAAGTTGGTTCTATGGTTTAGCTGTACCCGATGTGTGATTTCTAACACGTTTGATAATTTGCAGTGCGCTATTTCTGGCTACTTAGCAGGATTGATTTGCAATCACAGGTTTGGTTTCAAAGGTCTAAACAGAATTCCCTGCTATCTTTCCTTAAACTTCTCTAGGGAGTCTGAAAAAATAGTATTTTCACAAAAGTTATTGCGCTCATAATACTTTAGAGGGAATACATAGATGCTGCCCCTGCCCTGGGAGCATTGAGCATGGGTATTATAAGCCCAAAGATAGCAGTCATCTAGCTCTGGTTAAAAAGAATCATTGCTATTCTGCAAATTGCAAAACAACATCGGAAAATGGGACTATAATATTTGATTGACGTTTCACTACAAAGTCGCACTGTATTTTATCATAGGCATAAAGTGTGAGAATGACAAAATTACTTCCAGGGACCTTTTTTCCCAACACTTTTCACTTCTTTAGCGTGAAGTATTTCTTCTGTATATAGACTCCTACAGCTTCTGATCCTGTAACTTTTAAACCTTTCACCTTTCATCTAGGTATCACTTTGCATATGACCCGATCATTTTTCTCCTCCATCCTCTAAACCAATCTAAAGCCTCAAAAAGGAAAAAACCACTCTTCCTAACCAGACTTGGCAACCCAGAGCAGAAATACATTTACTGATCTCCTGCAAATGATGTTTAGAAAAAACTCTCTCAATTTTAGTTCAGCTTTCATGAGTGTATGTCTGTTCCTTATACCTTATCAGGGTTTTCTTTTCAAATCCAAGAACCACCAAAATTACGCCCATACTGGGAAACACAGAAGTGACTGTGTGCCACAGCTATTTTCATCTGCCACAGTCTTCTAAAGACTTTTCCCAAGACAAAATAGAAAAAACTAAACTTGAGACACAGGTGGTTCATTCAGGTAACCTTTAAGCCTTAAAGAAAAGTGCAAGAAAAAGCATTACACTATTGCAGATAAATATTTCATGGAAAGGTGTGTTTCTGTGCCTAGTTGTCTCCATCGTTATTGTCCCCACATGCCCTCAACCACAAAAAGAAAGTTAAATATTGAGACAATCTTTTTGCCTAAAGAGATAATTAAACGCCCCTTTAATTTTAACCTTAAATCTGGTTATTGTTAGATGTTTTTGCAGGGCTATCACATAACAGAAACACTTCATCACTTACAGAACCACTTCATCACTTATACGCCTCTAACTGCAGCAGGCACAGTAACTTCCTAAACAGTTACACCTTTGCAATGTCTGCAGACAAGAACTCGTGGCGTTGAGAACCTGAAAGTCATTGAACTCACTTTGCAAACTGGGAGAAGTCCAAAAAGTAAACAAATAGCATGAAGTGTGAAACAGCTGAGATTATTTCCTTCAGTTAAATGTTAGTAAACTTTTTTTTTTTTTTCTCCATAATTCATCTCTTTGAAGTCAGCAGGTGTAATTTCCATTTAATGCAAATGTTTGCTGAGGATGGGGCTCAGTGTGTTTCGGGGCTGAGGCATTTGTGAAAAGTTCACCTTGTCCATCACAAGACTGGTTTCTCAGCGGGTCCTGGGCAGAGAGGAATGGCCTGCTGCACCTCGCAGGGCACTGGGAGCCAGGCACTGCTACCCCAGCAGCAGACTCCATCCAGATCCAGACTGCGAAGAAGTTTCATCCAGAGCTTGCCGAGACATCTCTGGTATTCTTGTGAGAGAGCCCATCATTCCTTACTCTCCTCCTGCTCTCTCAGGCATCACTTGCAGCAGGTTTCCCAGTTTTCCTGCTATGAAGGTGGCCGGCAGCAGTGCCTGGCTGGCTCGGCAGAGCTGTGCACTGCTCACTGCCGAGCAGCCCTCCGGCAAACTACTCCGTGGAACGCTGCATACATGAGCAGACCTTAAGAAAATTACCTCGTAGACCTCAGTAAAACATAACGGAGCAGGCTCGCTCTAAAGTTTGGCATTACGTGACAGAAGGCATTGCCACCTGATCAACAGATGAGTCTGAGCATTTTGCACTTTGTAGTTTCTTCTGTTGCCCTTATCGCAGCACCTCCTGGTGCTCTCCAGCAATGCACTAAGTGATGTGAGTAGCACCTGTCACGGACCGGGGTACGCAGCTTGTTTCTGAAGGGCTTCTGGGGGTGGGAAGTGATGGAGTGGTTTGGGGCTCTCCACGTCCCCAGGGGTAGGCACTTATCTTAGAGCTAAAGGAGACTACCGTGCGCCTGTGGGGAGGAGGAGGAGGCCGGGAAAAGACCTCCGGGGGACACGGAGGGCTCCGGGCAGCCTGTCCGCATCTCTGCAGAAAGTTCTCTGCTGCCTCAGGGCCTGAAGGCTAGCCCAGAGTTTTCCACCCCGGTGAACTTACCGAGGGGCTAGGCCCAGACAACTGAGCGCGACGTGAAGCCCAGTTTAAAGCAAAAAAAAAAAAAAAAAAAAAAAAAAAAAGAAAGAGTAAGAAGGATGGTGCAGGGGAGGCAGCTAAAGGAGCCGAGCGGAGCAAGCGCTCCTTCCCCACGCCTGCAAAAGCGCTCACCCGCCGCCGCATTTCCGAGCATCACCGGCGGGACCGCAACCAAAACTTCCCCACCCGCTCGGCGAACGGGGCAGCGCCGTGGGGTCGGCGCCGGGGATGGGGCGGGCGGGGGGGGGCCCCCCCGGGCCCCCCCCCGCCCGCCCCATCCCCGGCGCCGACCCCACGGCGCTGCCCCGTCCGTGGGGTCCCGCGCCCCGCTCCCCCCGTGCAGCACTCACCTCGCAGGGCCAGGAGCGTGGCCAGGGCTACCGGCACCCACCTCCCGCCGCCTCCGGGGCGCCGCCGCGTCATACCGGGCCGGGCGAGGGGGACTCAGAGCGGGGGGCCGCCGAGCCCTGTTTTTCCCCCGCAGCCGCCGCCGGTACCGCTGGTGGTGGTGCCGCCGCCGTCCCGGGACCGCCCGCTGGCGGCGCGGCTCCGCCGTGCCCCAAGCCCCGGTAGCCCGGGGAGGGCGGCGAGGAGCGGCGACCGGTCCGAGAGCGCTGCCTGGCGGCCCCCAGCAGCCCCCGCAACCCGCCGGGCTGCGGCGGTGTCACCCCCCGCACGTCCCGTCCCAGCACGCAGCGCCGCATCCCACCACCCTCCTTCCCTCAGCGGGCCACCCACAAATTGCGGGGTGTCGTGTCCGTCCCCGTGCCCCCCCCCCCCCCCCCCCGGCTCCATTCCCACCACCACCAACCCGGTGCCGCTGCATCCGTAGGGATGCTCCACAGGCCAGGGTGAGGGGTTGCGGGGTCCAGCACAGGCTGGAGATTGCACCCCCACAGCTTCTCCGGATCATGACGGCAGCGGGGGGGCTTCTCCTCTCCAGGGCTTGCATGGAAGAAGAGAGAAGCAGCACCCAGCAAATTATTTGGGAGCGGGCAGTGCTGCAGCACACGGTATAAACACTGCTGGCTTGTTGTTCAAAGGTATGAGCCAGCCTGACTCCACTATTCAAGAGAACACACCTAAAAATCAGACCAAATAACTCCAAAGGGAGTAAGGCGGTTCGCGGAGTTGGGGCCCCACAATAATAGAGAACACAAGGATCGCCAACAAGTTGTGTCATTTAGGGTCATAAGCTTCAGTAATTTCAGTCCTTAAGGCTACACAGGAAAAAAAAAAAAAAAATCAATCTATCAAAATACAGCACACTAGACATCAAGTGGAGAGGGTGGGAAGGGAGGAAAGGAGCCCTTTACAAATTTAGGGTGGTCATCCAGGGAAAAGATCCAAGCAGAGAGCTCGCACAGACCAACTCCTTGCACACAGCCAGCTCCCTGTTCAAGTCTGACCACGTTAGTTTTGCTTGGTGAAAATAAGCAGTTTGGCCAGGAAAATCCTCTAACAACTCCGCAAAATGTACGATTGCTTCATTCCCCTACCCAAAGCCTCCTCCCCCACCAAAGCATAGCCGTGCAGCCTTCGTATCCTGCAGGCAGCCAATCCACCTTGTGAAGCTTCTCCCTACCTCCTTCCCAGACACAGGCCCTGGGAGCATCCCCGTGCCCAGCCTATGCTGTCATGCAGCACCTCTCAGGTTTCTGCCTCCTCAGCTGCCTCAAAAGCTTGCACTGACCCTTGGTGTGGCTGCACAACCACTGAGAAGCGGGGAGCTGCACCTGGGATGGAAGATGACAAGGAAAAGCGTTTGGGGTAGCAGAACTGAAATTACTTTAAGCAACATGAAAAAGGGAAGTTGGTGCCCATGGAAATAGCAAGTGGGAAACTAGCTGCCTAGGTTAAGCTTTAACCACCCTAGGTTAAGCTCTGCCTTGCCCAGCCATCAAGCTTTGGCACCCTTCTACCAGAAGGCTAGGTATAAGTGTCGCCCCAGCGGTCCAGGTTTACTGATTTTCTTGGTTCTGGAAAAAAAACCCACAACACTAACTCCATTTATGAGGAGCAATGGTTGATCTGCTCTTATCAGGCAGCAAAACTCCTGTTGACTCCGCCGTGGGCTGGGATTTCATTCCATGAGTGGTGGTACAATGGGGTGAGAAGGCACCACATGGTCACTCAATGGATGTAGCCCCAGTCTCTTTCCAGCTCTGTCAGGTGCCTGCTGTGTGTCCTCAGGCATCAAACCTGACCACGTGGACAGTCTCATAGGTCTAGGGCTCTTGCAAAACACCCTCCACTCCAGCCGTGCCATGGGCAGGAGGGCTAAGAGATAGTTTTGCTCCATTAAGGAGCCAGCTCTTGGCAAAGGCTCAAGCAGCTGAAGCATAGCACTTCAGAAAAGCACCGGAGAGTCGTAGCCCAGCTGTTTCCCCTCATTCTCCAGGATTACGGGGACTGAAGTTTTCTCAGACTCCCTCAGACCATTCTCTTTCGTTCAGCTCACCTGCTGTATTTTTCATCTAGAAAAAGGGTAGAGGAACATGATGTTCTTATTGATCAGAAGCAGATCCAGGGGACCCCCATCCTGTGGGTATGTACAGTGACCGCCTGGAGGAATGCAATGGGTATGTCCACACTCCTAACTACAGTGAAAGCCCGTGAATGTTTCTTGCCAAACATAACCTCCTTCACCAAAGTCAAGGGCAGAGAGCCTAGAGCACGGGCACAGTGGCCTGCCACTACCCTTACTCCTTCAGATAACTTCCAGGGATGAAAAGATGCAAAGACAAAACAAGTAAAAACAAGAAAACAATGCTTATTCTCCCTAGGACTGCTGCACTGCTCTCCTGATCTGCCAAGACTTGGAAGTTCTCTTGACCTAATGGAAATAAGTGTGTTTTTCAGTATAAGGACACACCACATTTGGCAAATGCCACCCCGGCTCGCCTTGGACTGTTCCTTGCGTCCTGCTGTGCATCAGCTGGCAGGTAAACAGCAAAGATCAGTTCGCCCTGTACAGTGGCTGAATTAATGTGCTTCCTAAAGAGCGCAGTGAGCATAATGTGACTCAAGAGTCTGGTGGTCAGAGAAAGCATTTCTGCCCAGAATGGACCCCAATGACTCCCTTCTGACCCGAACTGGTAGGAGTTCAAAGGAGATCGCCTTTAGGATCTGGTCACCACAGCAGATACTATGTCATACCTGCATAACACAGTGACACAGCAAGTGACTTTAGCTGCTTCTTGCAGCAATTGCAAGAACAATCTGTGGCCACGCTCCAGAAGGATGGAGCAGCCACAGGGAATAATAATTTTCAGATGCACCATTCAGTCCTCTCACCCTGGCTCCCTCTCCACCTTACCACCACTTCCAAAAATAGCTTGCAGATTGTACAGAAAGGACGTGGATGAGGAGATATTGTTCCTGGAACTCTGAATTTCTACTTGAGTTGCCCTTGAGCCTTCCCCAAAATATTAGGCTTACGCCAACCATGTATTCAGTGAGTGCAGCACACTCCAGCCAGTTGGATGCTAGAGCTACGAGCAGACATATTTGCTGCTCCAGCAGTCTGTTTTCCCACCAGTAAGTGTCATTAGCTCTTCCTTGGCACTAATGGAATAGCAAGTCGTGGATAGAGGAGATACGTTTGCAATATCCCAAGCATCAGATTCTGGCAGGTGACCACGGCAGGATTCAGTTGTGTTACATTGCTCGCAAGAACAGATATGAGATCCTTAAACTGAATGGCCAAGTTATTTGCCAAGACTTTACACGCTAGGCTGGGCAAGGACAGAAAGAGAAAAATGAAACCACTCCCATCTGCTTTTTCTTTTGAAAGAATTATGATAAGTAATGCAATTCTCATGTCTCAGGGAAAAACATCTTTCTGAATCAAATTTGAAAAGAAGGCTTTTCTCTGGGATGATGTTTTTTTCTTTCTCCTTAACATAACTCAGAAAAAAAAAAACCAACAGTGGGGATGCTGTTGGGTTCAAGAGCTGCAATAGATGCCAAGTCTTACATCACCTTTGCTGTCTCCCAGCTTGTTACTGGGTTTGCTATTGTCAGGTGGGAATTTATTGAAGGTGACATTGCTTACAAATTGATCAAAATCAGCTTCAGTGAAGTGTCCTTCCAAGACATAAAGAGATGGATAAAATTCACTCAGTTGATCATTAATAACTTCAGTCTGTGGAATTGGTTATCTCCTTTTGACAGAGGAAATAGAGTTTGCAGATTGAACTGTTTTAATGCTATCTGAGAAGAAATATGACAGGCCTTCAGAGATACACCCAATTAACTATCTCCATACCTTTTCAATAAAAAAAAAGTTAAAACAAAACTCTAGATTTATTTTGCTGAACGCCTGTGTATACAAAACAGATGTCACTAACCAGAAGCAATACTCCTGTCAACTCATCTGTCCCAGGAGATTTATTTTTCTCCCGGCCACAGGGATGGTTATGTGGGAATACTCTCCCAAGTACAAAGGTTTGTGGTTTTGGAAGCCTGCATATTGGAATCAGCAGGAGCCTCAGGCCTGCAAGAGGTGGGTGTTTACTGGTTTAGTCTCATCTGCCCTCGCTGTCCAGAGTCAGGTGCAGTCCAACACAGGCACTGTGAGTCCAGTGCATTGCCAACGTAGGGGTTCGGGCAAGTGCTGCCCGTGTGCTGGTCAGGATAACCTGACCCCTGCCACAGCCATGACCTCAGCTTGCTTGTCAGCCACGTAGCAAAACCTCGGGAGTATCTGAGCCAAACCAGCTCCCAGTAACAGGCAAATTTCCACACTCCTTCCATGCCAGATGGCAGGAGCGGATGTGTCCATGGAAACCCAGGTGGATTAGGCGTATTTTCAAACTTCTGGGCACTGAAGTAGGTCACCATGCTGTTTCTTTCTCCAAGGCCACTTTGACCCACACCCCGAGAGCAGCCTGTCCCCACTTCATGGGAAGGGAGCCATACAGCTGAGCTCCGCAAGCACCCAGGAGCTGGGCTGAGGCACTGCTTCCCCTAGACCTTCCCACCCTCGCGGGCACACTGGTTTGTCTGGTTTCTTCATCGCAGGCCTGTAGTACCTGCGACACCAACTTTGCCTAGAGCACTGCAAGGTGCTCCTTTCCTCGGTAGGAATAATAAATGCATTTCTATACACCCCACCCCTGTGATTTCTGACCACCCTGGAGCATCCCAATGTGCTTTGAGCTAATCCACAATCTTGTCAAGTTCCTCCATCTTTCCTACATCTTCTGAGTTTTCCTTGGTGACTCCTACAGTAAAAGCAAACCTCCTCAGCTACAAAATCCTCTCCTCTCTCCCCTCCTCCTGCCCAGACACCCCATGTGTTTCAGTGTACATCTACAAAACCAAAGCTTTTTATTCAACATTTTGAAATCCTTCATCTCTTTCTCACTCCACTCCCCCAAACCCAGTCGACGCAGACATGTTCGGAACAAATTGCTCCCCAAGGCTTCAACTAAATCTTTTCTTTGGACATGCTGTTCTTGCTGTGGTTAACAACGGCCCGTTGTATCCTGTCAGACACACGCTGCCACCCCTGTTAGCAAATGGTGGATGCTGCATCCACATAAAAGCATTTCATAATGCTGCCATTTACATAATAACTTTCTAAATTGTACATCGACAGATTTCCCCAAATCATTACAGTAGGTGAATTAAATCTTCCACTAAACACCAGCAAATGCTCGTAATGACAAGTCTTCTAAGTAGCACACCCCATAAAGCTCAGAAAATGGAAATCAATCACTCTTCCTTTTTTTTTCCCCCGTGAACTGCTGAAAGAATTTATTACACACAGCTGTGACAGAAAATAAATAGATGACAAAATTGAGAAGAAATACACTAAAGTTAAGACTCATGTGGACATATTACTGCAGTTGCAATACAAAATGGGTCTTCGAGAATCTTGTTTAGCAGCAGTGCTGCTGTGGCTGTGATGGTCTAAAGATATGTGAGGTGCAATAACCTCTACAGAGAAGCAATAACTTTCACTAGACCAGCTGATGTAGCTGAAAAATACCAACACGCTTTTAGGCACATTGACCTGAAGAAGGGCTTCCATGCTTGAAAATTCATCTGTTTTTTCCTTATTACATCCACTAGTCTAATAAAAGATATTGCAGCTTTCTGCATTTCTTAACTGTTTGATGTTCATTGGCAACTACTAACCACACAGAATTTTTTTCAGCCACTTGCTTTTTTCCTATGAGGACTTAGAATGAATAAAGAGTTCAGGAAAACAAGAGGCTAAAATCCTTGTGCCAGTGGGCCTATGGCCACTTTGCTTAATCTTGGTGTCAGTAATGGTGCAAAAATAACTTTTAATCCCGTAAGTTATCTAGATACCCCACAGAACGGTGAAAACCTTGGGGATATACAAGACAGTTTGGAGAGCACAGGGCAGAGACTTCCACATTCAGCAAATACCAACTTTGCCAGGCCCACAGAGCAACACAGGTACTTCTGTAGCACCCTCACGGCTGCTCCCAATTCAGAAGGGTTGCTTGACTCAGGGACCACAATATTGTCTATGTTACTCTGCAGCTGAGCAAAGCATCTCTGTTGGACTGAGGCGGGGAGAGCTCTTTGGTACCCATAGTACAATGTACCCATGGATGAGATGATAGGTGGCCCATGAAGTGATGGGGGGGTGTTACATATTAGTGGACTGAAGGTCTATTTGGGTAAGGTTTCCTACATATAAACCACCACACCAAAGTGACTGTTAAATTTTGGAGAGCATGCACCTTAACCCTGCCTGTCAATGCATCTTCTGAGTCTGACTCGATCCTCCAACACAGGGAGCCAACCACATCCCAAGGGTGACTCCTCCAAAATCTAGGCAGCCATGTGGCAGAAAACGAAGTCTTCTGTTTAGAAGCATCATAAGAATAAAGTAATATAAGAACAAAACCAAAGCTTGCACTTTGACACAACCTGCTGCTTAACTTTTCTAGTTGCTTATGCTTCACTTCAGACTCAAACCGCTCCTTGTAGCAGCATTTGCTGTGCTGCTGGGAAGCTGCCCTCAGCCCATGCCAGCTGATCTTCCTTTCACCTGTTTTGGAAGGAGTCTAAACCACCCTGTAAATCACTGCTGACAGGAATGCAAATTTCCAAGCTATTATTGACAGTATTGCCTGTCGTGGCTTAGTGTTAGCCATGGGCCACGTGGTATTTGTCAGAGTACATGGCGCCTGAGGAGTTAATAGTATCTTGGATGTGCACAAATTTAGCTCTGCTGAACATACTGCTTTGGCACAATATGCCATGGCTTCCTATGCAGGGCAGGGCGTGCATAATTCACATTAGCCTGGACCAGAAAGGGTTGTCTCACAGCAAAGAGACAGAGAGCAGAACTGTCTTGTCTTAGAGACCTTGTCATGCTCACTACATAATGAAACAGTCATCAGGTGAGTCCATCAGGGCCAGGATTTAAGCCAGAGGAAGAAGTCATGAGGGCTGATTTAAGGACCACGGGAAGGATTAAATTCTGCCCTCACCAGACTCCAGAGCCAGGAGGTCCTAAGAGCCTGAACCAGCAGCCACTGTTGGGGAGAGGAATAGTTCCATGGATAAGACAAGGCAGATTTGCACCTCCCACCACAGACACACAACAACAGAAGGTGAATTTTCAAAACAGGTTCACCAATGATCTTTCAAATGCCCATTTAAGGATTATCATTCCAGGGTCCACGTCAATTAACTAACATGGGGGCAGAGTACAGCCTCTCTCTCCGTTTTGCACTAGGGCTTTTAAATAAGTTGGCGAGTAGGATTTGTAAGCACCCTTTTGATGCTCACATAGGTAGCCCAGATACTGTAGTCCCAAGCAAAGACAATGCTAACTGCTAGAAGATCTTGTTGCTGAATTCCCAACCAATTTTTGCTTCCCTTTATGTATATAGCAAGACATTTTCTTCTCCCTCCAGTGCACAAAATGGTCATTATGGCTGGCGATTACAGCACCAACACTAAAAACTCAACAGGCTCATAGAAGGTAGTGTCCTCTGAGTCCAAATCATGTTTTCTGCAGGTCAACACAGGAATTCAGCTATAGTCCCACTATTTGCCTTTAATTGTGAACTCAGGAATTCAGTCTCCAGAGCAGAGATGTCAGCCCTGCACCTTCCCTTACCCTGCCTTCATTTAGTGGTGCTTAAAAAATGTATGCTTAAAAAGCAAAGTTGAGTTGTCTAAGTGCAAAAGAAAGCCTCCTAATTAGCACTCAAATCAAAAGAAGAGGGGGGAAATGAAGGAAAAGCATAAAGAGATTTAACATTTTCAAGTGAATTTCCTGGACCTTTCCCCCCTCCCTCCACTTCTTTTTTTTTTTTTTTTTTTCTGAATCTACCAAGACAACAGCCCCTTTGGGCCAGCTGGACTGAAGAGCGTTGTCCGTCAAAGCAGTACATTGGGACTGCCAGTTCATTTCACCCTGATGGCACTGATTTATACCAGTGCCTGGTCAAGGATTAAGCCCTCCATCAAATTTTAACAGCCCCTTGTCCCTTTAACAGTCCGATTTCAAGCAGGAACCCTTCTTAGACCCTGAATGTCTCTATGGTAACACAACAAGATCGTTTTGTTCTAGCTCACAGCATTGTGTGCATATTGAAAAGCACAGTTAAGATATTTTGAAGTGGAGAGTCCAGATCAGCCAATTCTGAAGCCCTGCAAGAAAAATGATTATGCAAATTAAACTCCTAAAGGTGAATGGCAATGAATGCTTTCAACAACAATATGGTTACAGTATGAGAAATGAGAGCAGCAGGCTCAGCAAGGTGCCTCGCTCAGCAGTACAAAACCCACTACACCAGTTGCCTTACTTTTTGCTTATTTTAGCAAAACCGTCTGGGACAGAACGGGTCACACTGACAAAAGAATTTCTGGGTTTTGTGGCTGTTGCGGCAGCACAGTCAAGACTGAGCACAGCCACTGCACGCAGAAGTCAAGTCTCCAGGAATCATAACAGGGTCCCTCTCACGTTAAGAGAAAGGAAATAAAGATGCAGCAAGTAGAGCCCTGAGCTCAGGACTGGACTAGCAGAGGCAGTAATTTAAATGTCTTCTTGCTGCCAGCCTTAAAGGAAAACTGCATCTCACCTATTCCCCTAGTGCCATCTGACTTGTGGCCAGCAAGTCTGTGGTATCTCTCACTTTCTGGTTTCTCTAGAAAACATCACAAGAAGAGCTTGGTCTTGTGGAGTACTACAAGTTGGAGGGGGAGGAGAATGTCTCATGCCAGAGGGCACAAAGCTGAGCCCGAGGAAATTATTACCTCTTCTAGCCATTGTTTCTTTTTTATTTTTTCATGGCTATCACTCACCTGCTGAGTGCCACTGTTTGCACTCAAATTCTTGCTACAGACAATACGGAAACAGACCTTATATGCAAACCCAAGAATTTACTGTCAGTGTAATTGAAATCTTAACAGTCTAATCAAAGAAATACTATTTGCCTAGATCTAACTATTAGAGGAAAAAAATAAATAAAAGCTATTATCTGGAAAAAGTGTGAGTAATAATACAGTTGAAATTGTTTTCCAAGCTTCCTGGCAAACACCCCATCTTCCTCTTTGCAGGGAGGAGCACAATGTTCATGTAATTCTTCCTCCTCCATCTAAGGCCCATATGGAGCTGGGTTTATACATTTTTTAGCAAACATTTTACATCTTGCTCCTCTTTCCTTGGTCTGCAAGTCCACACTGCATCCAGATTTACTACATACGGAGAAGTTTTACATATATTGGATTTTGTTCCTTTTTTTTTTTGCCCAGCTCTCATGTTTACATTTCTTTATCTGATCACTGATGAGCTGTTTATAGAGCTGGGGTATACACTGGTATCCTCCACCTCTTTTCTCATCACCCCGTGCCTGTTCTCTCTGCGCCGCATCCTTTGTCCCTTCTTTCAAGCCTCTGTTATCACACCATGGCTGCATTTCTGTATGCTGTATGAGTATGAGGAGCAGGGAGTGTGTGACCTCCACTGAGACTGTCCTTTTGAAAACAGGGGGCTCCCAAAAAGCTGTGAGGTAGTAGAAGTTGAGTTTTGGCCAGCCAGAGAGAACATGTTCTGCTGGGGGAACACATAGTTCTTCAAACCCAGCTGGAGGATCAGACCTTTAGGAAACCAACTGGAGTTTGCACTTTGGTAGCACAGATTCAACTCAATTTAGCTAAATTAAGCCCTTAATAATAAATTCACTTTTTTCTTCGTCTGCCTGTTCTTCAAAGGCATGCGCTGGACCAACCTATGGGGGGCTTCATTACCATTGGACCCTTGGGTGCAACTGGAATACGAATATGAAATAATTCTGAGAAGTCCTAGTTACTGCCCTCAGTGTTATTCACTCTGTCTAGACACATTTAAAACTGAGCATAGACCAGATCCAAGTTTTTCAACTGAATTTTTACCAAAAGTATTTTTCTTCGCATTGCATCTTTTTGTCAAAAGATTCCAGTCTGAGCTTCTCAAATACAGAAGATGTTTGAAAGTTTTTTTCTTAAAGCTTTTAATTTAAAGTGTTGCTTATGAGGCAACTAAGTTGAGGGAAACAAGTAATTTTAAAAAAAATTCTTACTTTAAAAAAATAATTAGCAAATTAACAATTTCAGCAGGGACAATGAGGTTGCTTGGGGCTTTGACCTGAGTCAGTTCTTCAAAACCTCTAAGGACAGACTCCACAACTTCTCTGAGATACTTATTCCGGTGATTAATTATCCTCAGCAAAAAGTGCCTGCCTCCATCTTCTCAATTAATTCCACATATGCATTGGAAGACAGATGTTTGTTCCCCAACCCTGCTCTTCTCCAGGCTGAAGAAGCCCAGTTTCCTCATATTCTCCTTGTTTTCACATGAGGTAGCGAATCAAAGCCTCTACATCACTGCATCAGGGCTTAATCTCAATCCGATTTAATCGGTAGAGAATGACAGCAAACTCATACTGATAACAGGGCATGGTAACCAACTCAAGTTTTCTCAGAGCAGTAACTGCACTAACAGAGTTTAACACTTTAAAATGGATGTAGGATAGGAAAGGTCTAAGTGACTTCCCTGGACATATCACCATTTGAAAGATGATGCAGGTACTACGGAATTTGGGACTAGATTTACACTTGTGCACAAGGTTACATTCAGACACCTTGCATGGACTTCTGATCCTACCCCCAGTGGCTCGGGGCAGCTTTTTCTGAAGTCATCCTCCCCCACCCATTCAACTCCCAGTTTAAGATGGCACAGATTTCTTCTGAGTATAGAAATATCAACTCCAGTTACCAGGGATACTATGTTCTATAATGGTTTCCACGAGGTGTCATCTCCAAGGATGAATCCTTCTCCCAAAAGAGAACAAAGCAGCTGGCTCTCTCTAGGAAGGCAAAGGCAAGCAGCTATAAACCAGATTTTTCAGAAGCCTCTCATAAAATGGATCTTGGTGGTGTGAAAAGACGAGAGCACAGTCCTTGTCCTACCTGTACCAGAAGGAGCCCAGAGCCATAGAAGCAGATCTTGACCCTCCTTAGACAAACACTGTTGATTCTTTCCTCCTTAGCCCTATTCTTCATTCCTTACATGTTGCTAGCAAGAAAACCAGAGGACTGTGCAATGATCATGTTGTTGATTGAAAATTTGAAAACTTCCCCATTGGATTAAGTAAATGCAGCAAGGAACATGCAATCAAAGGCCAGAATATGCCTTGGCCTACAGCCCAATAAATGAATCCTTAAGGAGCTGGCATCTCACTTCCACACAAATATAGCTCTCTGCTCATTACCGATCCAGTGTGAAATATTGGGGAAGACTACAGGAAAACAGACACCTGGTAGAATACTGATTTATGCAGTGATACTTCCTAAATCACTAACAAGGGGAGCACAGGCTGTGCAGTGAACAGTAGCTCCAAGGTGCGACACAGAGGTGCACAGCAGAGCTCCTACAACAGCCTCGCAAGTCCTACAGGTACAACAGCAAGGTCTTCAGTGCAGTGACAGCAACATGGGGTTTCCACTGACATCCACTTCGCAATCATTTGGCGGGGGGTCCTTCCCCTCAGTGAAAAGGGGCAGCAGTTCAGTTTAAGACTGCTTTCCCTAGGCTGCTTGGTGTTGAGAGATGGGCTCACAGCAAGGGCAGCTAATGCCCTTACAGGAACCAGGAGCTCCAGCCTAGCTAGCTTTCCTCATCGCCTTGGCCACACCTACAGTGACCTGTTCCTGCCTGGGACAGATGGCTTCTTTACAGGCAAATTCTTCTTTTCTATAATCCTGTGTTACAGTTTCAGCCCACCAGAAGGCAGGAACCCCCATATCCCTCATGAGCAAAACTTCAACCTCTGGTGACCCTGGCATCCAAAACCCACATCATCTAAAGCATCACTGGACAATCCACCTTTGCAATGCATGTCCTGCTCCCTTGAAGAGCCTTCCTCAGCTTATTTCTCCTTGGAATCAAACTTGGTCTCCACAAGGGAATGGCTGCAAAGACAGAAACTGGGACATTTATTGAAATAGTCAGGAATTGATTAAGCACGAAAGCTTCAATAGTCTAATATTTCAGTAGTGAGCAGCACTGCCTTCCAAAATAGTCTCAACATTTTTCAGGTGTGTGCGCTCTCTCTCTCTCTCTCTCTTTATTTCTGTTTGTATAGCACCAAGCATACTACGGCTGACATTCAGGTATGGTATTCCTCGACTCTACAGCGGTAGAAATAAAGAATGTGATATGCCTAATTAGAAGTGTGATCCAGGCTATAAATGATACAGTGCTGTCAAAACTGAATTAATCATGCACCTTTCACCAGCTCAGATGTACTCTACCCATTAATCCATCTTCACTGAGATGTATTCTAGTGTTACAAATAACTCATCAGTTTCAGAGGCATTTCTCCCCAAACTATCCCCACTCAGGGCAGACAAGATTCAGATTCAGCCTTGGGCGAGTGATGCTTTTCTAGGCATAAAACCCCCGTACAACAAAAACCCTCTCATCTTTAATGCCTGATGGTTATGAAGGGATAGAAATGGGAGCTTCATGCTATTAGGGAAGGGCAATTCCCAGCTGCACAAAGGGGACACATGTCCTGAAAAGACTTGAGATTTTAATGCTATGACTTTTTGTGCATAGAAATGCATTTGAGTCATTTTTAAATGGTTGCACAGCTAATTCCCTTTGATTTCTGCACAGTTGGATTCATTGAAATGGAGGCAACTTTGTTCACAGTAGTAGTATTGTTGTAGTTGTGAAGGCTTTAGACTGTAGCTGAGACAAAGTTTGTAGGGAATGAAATTAATTTTTATTAGCTCAGCTAAGACATGAAAAAAAAATCAGACAATCTTTTAGGCATGCAAAGCCTTCAAGATTAAAAAAATAAATCTCTGTATCTGAACACTAGGGATCCAAGGAGGAGAGAATTCTTCCAATAAACATTTTAAACTCACTAAATTATTCCAGTGGAGTTTTTTGCACTAGCAGTTGGCACTCAATGGGCCAAAAAGTTATCAGGGCTCCTTCAGGATGAGCCACACAAACAAGTTGTACTTCAGGACACATGAAAACAACTCCATCCCCAACTCTTTAAAAAAGAAAAAATCTTAATCTGGTACACAACTTGCTCCCATCCACACATCACACCACAGCAAAGACTTTCCCTCTCCAGCTGACAGCAGGCACCTGCAGATCACTCTTAGCTGAGAGAAGAAATGGTTATACCCAAAGAAAACCTTTGCTGCTGGAGTTTAGTTATTTTGTTTGGTTGTTTGAGTGGGCAAGTGATGACATGAAGGGAAGTATTATGTACTGAAGAAGGTAGAAAAGAAGCTAAAGTAGCAGAATGTCACAGCTTCCTTCAGCTGGGAGCAAGCCAGGACTGCCAGCCCTAACTTCTACAGCAGTTGTAAAGTACATAACATACACAATTTAATGTTTCTCCAAAACAGAGAGCAAAAGGGGTTGCTTCTTGGGGTCAGTAATGGCAGGAAGTTGTGACATTTTGAACAGATTTCTGTAACATTTGTTCCGGAAATAATATGCATTTAGGAGGAAAAGACATGAGGAGTTAACAAGATCACATATTAAGTGCACCCAGAGGAACATGCACCAAAAATTTTTTGGCCTCCTAAATGTAAGATACCAGCAGTCCCTGCTAACCTTGCACCCCTTGGGCTGCCTCTGACAGCACAGAGAGGGGAGGAAAATCTCTCATTCAAGATCACCTTTGAGTTGAATTAAACTCTGAGACCCATTGGAGACAGCCAAAGGAAGTGGCAAAAATTCACCTCCCTCCATGCTCTAGACACCACAAAACATTTTGTTCAGGCTGGCTGGGAAAGCACTGTCCCAGCTTGGGGCTCGGACAGGTCTGCAACAGGGTGGTTTAGACTGGTCACCAGTGAATGCCAAATAGGTACAGTGAAATAAGGCAGAGCAGAGTCCCCACCAGCTAATCCAGAGAGAAAGCACTTACCTACCCTTCCCAGAGCAGATGGTGTAGTGAAGCTTATCTGGGATGGAACAACATCAAAACCCCACCCCCAGAGGCAAGCCAAACCTTTTTTTTGCTGCTATTTAAGCAGGCCCACTGACAAGAGGGGATGACCTGACCCAACCCAACCTCACAGCTCG
Organism: Strix aluco; assembly: GCF_031877795.1. Classification (NCBI taxonomy): domain Eukaryota; kingdom Metazoa; phylum Chordata; class Aves; order Strigiformes; family Strigidae; genus Strix; species Strix aluco. The sequence continues at coordinate 4,591,345 of NC_133932.1, forward strand.
CCCTGTTTATATAACAACGACCACCAGCAAGACTGCAGAGAAAGACTTTGAGGCTCTGTTGCCTGCCTCTATTAACAGAATTTCCTTATTTAGCTCTCACAAGTTTCCTAGCAACATTCTTGCATGCACATTAACACATATATTAGATCTTGCACAGGCACCTGTAGAACAGTCAGGACTGAAAAACTTTGCTTTCATATTGACTCTGAGGGGAAATCAATTTGCTTCAAGAAGCAAACTCCTTCAAGGCAGCAAAGGCTACCAGCATGTTCATGACACGTTCATGAAACCATGGAGCTCTTAGTGCAGGGAGAACGTGCTGCATCTGACTTCATTATTGGCGTTTTCCATGTAAGAAGGCAGTGGGTTATCCTATCCCTGCAGCTTTCAAAGAAGGCAAATGTCATTACAGAGAATAATGCTCTGAATAACACATAAAGAAGTCAGAGTAGCCAGACAGGCAGACACTGGACAAAAGGTCGAAAGGAGCAATAATTAACTTCTACACAATCCGTGTCAAACCCTCTGTGTGTCTAATATCTGCCTGTTCAGGCAACTGGATGCTGCCCTTATTTCTCACTGTCCGAGATAGTGGCTTTTTCGCCCAAACCAGGTAATGGATGGGTTCACCTTCCCCAGCACCGTCTCAGTGAATCCATCACGGAGGAAGGACTTGTCCCAGTCTGCCAGGGGGGTTCAGAGTTCACGCTTCATGCACCGAGAGTGTCTGCAGCACAGGGAGATGAGGACTCACCAAGTGCCCAGATCAAAATCTCAGTAACTAGCAGGAATGAGAAACTTCTCTTTGTTAAATCCCACTTGCAGCAGTGACATAGGGATAAATAACACCTCGGGCTGGGGCAGGGCAGGGCAGAAATCACGCCAATTTCCTCATACCATTAATGTATACCAGCACCTCCCAGATCATCAGCATTTACCTACCACATTTGCTGTGTGACTAACGCTGAGCTGCGTAACTGGCTTGGATTGAAATCACTTGGAGGCTCTTAGATAAACAGGGAGCATTTGGGACACCCCTCAAGGTGATCAAGACAGTCTCGAGGGCTTGAAGGTCACAACACTTCCAGTCCTCCTCACCCGGAGCTCCGTTTCCTTTCTCTGCAGGGGTAATTTGATCTGCAATTTTTCACTTGTCTGGAACGTGATTGAGAGCATGCTTTGAAGCCCAAGCTTACCCTGCATCTTGCCCTGCTGAAGCTTCATGCAGTAGAGACATGTACGGTGCAAGAAAATTGCCTTGAGCTGAAATGAATGTTTTAGGGAGAGTGCTTTGCTTTTGAGGCAAAGACAGCCTTGTCTTGCCTGTTGCCTAAAAAGTGGGTCATGAGAAACATCCCAATTTGCTGCTGCCTTCCAAATGGGGTTTCCAGCCCTGGGAAAAATTAATGCCAGTGTGCAGAGCTCCTCCAGACTTGGGGGGAAGCTGGTGCCTCGCAGGGCCATGCCCAGCCGTGGGGAACTGGAGCGAAGCCACGGCTGGGAAGCGTGCATCTCTCTGATTAATGCTCTCAGGCTGCCTGTTGACAAAAGCAGCAAGAGGATTTGTAATGCCTAAGCTTATCATCATCACGCTTTGAGAAAATCCCTCGTCAAGAAACAGTGTAAATAAGTAAAGTTTTACAAGTTAGCGGACTCTCCTAATTGAGTAACCCTTGTAAATTAATAACATTGAAGCAAATGTGCAAAGACTCTGCTGACTTTCTGGAAGATGTCTAATAAGGTCCAGCTTTACTAAAGCGCCCAGAGGAGTTGATCCCAAAACCTTATTGTAATTTGTTGAGACACTAATGATATCTAACTTCTAGTGGTTTATTCAAGAGCGTTGGTATAAGGACAGGACAACCATCAGTAGGTCTTCCCTTCCAACCCAGCCAGGTGTTAGTCTTTCCATTCCTACTACCTTGCAGTCCCACAGTGAAGGGTGGGGGGCTCTCTCCTTCCTTCAAGGGGCTCCAGTGAAAAACCATCCTTGGAGCACCCTTCAGAGACAATGTGGAAAGTCTCAGGGGTATCTCTGTGTGTCCCTGTTCCTGCCTGAGGGCTCCACATCTCACAGAGACCACATCCTCCCACCCTGAGCAAACGCGTTTAATAGTTTAGCCCCAATAGGTGAAACATGAAAAAAATGCTTGGTTTCTATTGCCATTTCTGTTGCACTTTTTGCTTTGCATTCCACTGTTCCAGCCATTAACAGCTTGGTCTCCCTGAGGAGAAGCTGTGGTTGGGTGAATAATGCAGAATGAATATACTTTTTTTTAATTTGAAAGAACTTTGTCTTTCTTTGCTCATGGACACTGACAGCAGTTCCTGTTACTGCATTCACTGTTTGAATCTATTAGGCCATCCACACTGTATTTATTTTGACTTTAATGTCTGTGAATATTTACATGCCTTCAGTCACGTTGCTCGGAGCTTGTCTATCCATAAAATTGTGCTGGTGTTACATGCATTTAGTTGAAGGCCCACTGCCTTTGCTCACACTCTATAGGATTGGAAACAGCTTATGATGATCCAAGTTAAGTCTGTAAGGAAATTATGAATTAAAAAGCAGATGTAAGCTACTTTTATACTGACACGAGCGAGCTCAGGGAGGAGATTGCACTTCTTTAACTAGCCCAGGTCAAGGCCATGAGTGAGAATGGCCACAAGGCGATAGAGAGGTGACTTCTCTCGTGTTCTGCAATGCCAGTGGGAGAGCAGATGTACCTCAACTTGCTCTCGTTGCCCCTTTGAGGATGGAGGGCCTACGCTGCACTGCTGGGAGATCAGTTCACAGGAACCTTCCTAAATCCAAGCCACGGAAAAAACAAATAGATTAGTTGAAGCCATCAAAATGGCTGACATCAGCTAAGCTTGAGGATTTTGTATAACTTGGATGAGGGAATGAACCTTGCACAGCTTCCCCGCAGATTGTGCAGGGCTGGCAACTTCCACCAGGGCAGCAGTGCCAGTGAGCTGGGCCAGCCATCTTTGCCATCAGTACAGCTACCTTCACTCACCTGTGGAGGCTTGGAGTAAAGGTAACTGGAATGACCCCCCGACCAAAACCTGTTTTGATGCCAATACAGCCCACAGCACTTGCAGCAGTGGCCTGCTGTGCCCAACCCAACAGCAGTGAAAGGAAGGAGGAGAGCTTCCATCAGGTGCAGCGCCCAGCTCTTGAGACAAGTAGGGTAGACCAAGGGGTGCAAAATATAGGACAATGACCCCACTGCCTGCTTCACCTCAGACAAATCATTGAGCCAGGCTGACTACTGCTGTGCTCAAGCGGGCAGAGGACTTGTAGGACATGGACTTGTAGACATGCAGGACACAAGAAGAGGAACACTTCCAATGGTCCATCAATGGCATCTCCTCCTCAAAGTCCTGGCCTAGTCTCAGTCCTTCAGACCCGAAGCAGTCAGTCTTACTGATGTGGCTGAGAAGCCCTGAGATAGCTCTGAGTGCACAGAAAGGCTCCCGAACTCCTAGGATTCCTGCATCTCTCCTGCTTGGATGGAAAATACTCTGATACGCAAGATGGAGTCCAGTTTGAGAGCACCAAGGGGGCCCTGTGTGCATTTGTGTTAAAATGCCTTACACTGGCAGCTCTAGTCTAGCACTTTCTAAGTCAGAGGCAGTTTTGGTCAGTGATTGCACCTGATTTGTGCAAAAAAATAGCAAAGCAGCTGTGCTGCGTGGTGGTTCTGGTGTGTGCACCTCTCCCAGGCAGAGCAGCAGAAGGCAGCCCCAGGTCAGGCAGTCGCCTGATGTGTACAGAGAAACACAGGCAGAGGTGCATTCCCATTCACGCAGCATGATCAGCACCACACAAACCCCTTCACACAGGACTATGAGGCTGCTCCACACGCTCACAGCTCCTGAAGCAATCCCAGCAAAGAAATGGATGTTAGGATCCAGGGAGCAGTGATGCCTGCCAGGTTCAGGTCTCCTTCTATAAATTCTTTGGAAACTCATCACCCAGAGGACAGGCAGACCTGCTGTGACCACAGAGGTGTGTTTTGTGCAGCCTGATGACATTCAACCTAGCAGGGCAGCACCTCTGGTAGAGAGTAGAGTGAAGGGGGAAATGAATGGATGTGGGATCAGGGACTGGTATCTGAGCCATGTTTCTCATAGCCCCCATATCCCATTCCCTTTGCCTTCTTACACCTTGGATGTGTGCAGTAAGGTTCAGATCAAGGCCAAACTGAGAGAAGAGAGCTTGTCCCCACAAACTGGGTCTTCTACAGCACAACAAAGCACCTCTCTTTGCCCTGACTACAACAGAGGGAGAATAAAGGATGCTGTGATCTTTTGAGGAACATGGAGTGGGATGGGGATGAGGGACACAATGCACAAGACCACAGGACTGCTCTCACAGGGGTGAGCTGAGCTTTGGCTGACACACAGAAACCAGGACACACTGATTGCTGCGGATTAAAGGGGATGTCACTGCCCACCAATAGCCCAGCTTTCTTCTGAACACACAGGTACAGTGGGTAAGAGGCCATGACTGCCTTGCTGCTTCCTATAACTTCCTGGCCTGGGTAACCCTTGCCTAGATCAACCCCCAACCAGCCCCATGGCCTGGAGCTCGCTGGTGCAGGGCAGAGGCCTGGCAGTGCAGGGCAGCTACCACCATCACAGCTACCAAAGCCAACGCCTCTGCTGCAGACAGGCCTTTGTCCCCTGTGGAGTGGTGTGGCCCTCACAAAACCATCCTTTTTTCTCCTCTCCATGCTCCTCTCTGAGTCCCTGGTCACTTCCCTGCTTCTTGGTGCAACACAGCTCATGGTCCCTTCCCTTGAGGAGCCCCAGAGGAGCACTCCTGCACTGAGCCCAGCACAGACATCAGGAGCGAGACCTCCAACGCCTGCAAGAGGACGTGCCATCTGTGTGTTCAAAACAGGAGAAATATATTCCTTCCACACTACTAGAAGCCAAACTTACTTCTGAGCTTGGCAAGCCAGAGATACCATGCCATGGCAAGGTCTTGCTCTTAATATTTAAATATGAGAAACATCCCTTTGGCAAGTAAGTGCCTGTCTGTGGTAGAACAAAGAGACTTTTTTGCCAATGCATCAAGCAGGAGCAAACTTTTACTTGCTTGCGTCACCAAGACAAACAGCACAAAATATGCTCCTGAACTTTTGGTAATATTTAAGTGTCAGTCAGTTCTCTGTAAGTGCAATCCTATTCCAGACTTGTGACATCTGCAGACTTACAAGCTAAATGTCCCACAGGAGAGCACAAAAGAGAAGATGTTCATATAGGGGGAAATATGTATTTGCAATGCATCTGCATTGTGCAGCTGCACTGTGTATTATTACACTAGCTTCTCATTTTATTAAATGAGATCACTGCAGAAAGGAAAGAGCTCAGATGTGATGGGCTAATGGAACATCAAAATATGAAGGTTGTTTGCTTTAAGAAAAAAAAAAAGCATGAAAGCTGCTGATAAATGCTGGTGTATGAAATCATTCAAGTCAGTAGATATAAAGGTGAAGGAAGCAGTGAGAAACAGCAGCTGAAGATGCTCACAGATGGAATAAAAGAAGATAAAGAAGCAACGCAGCAGTGAGGAGCTCAGCTAAGCCCCAGAGCTCTTTGCAGCCTTACGCTTCAAGGAACCAGGACCCTCAGCCCCGCCAAATCCCAGGGCTGTCCTAGCTCTCACGAAAGCCCAGCCATGCCAGTTGCTCCTGGCTAGATGTCCTGCTGGGCTTGTTTGGGGAACGGTTCCTCACTGTCCCCTCAGTGGATCTCAGTGCAGGGGGACTGTGCCAAGAGCTGGTGACACAGGTCAGCCCCTTCTGCTCACAGCTGTCCAGTCCCCCACCGCCCCTGCCAGGAAAGCAAATCAAACCTCTCCAGGAAAGTGAGGCACCACACAGTCCTGGCTTCCCTGGTTTTTATGCTACCAGCTGGTCTAATTTCTCTTGACATTTCTTCCGTAACAGCAACTGCAACGTGTCAGGATTAATTAAGCCAAACAGTGGGCGAGTCTCAAAGGAGAACACACATCTGCTGTGATGTGCCCCCACCTAAAAGCCAAAGAGCCTTTCCTGGCATGGGGAGGGGAAAAGGGAGAAGGAAGCAGGAACGATGAGGCATCTTCCAGCAGAAGGAGCACAGTGAGCAGCCTTGAACTGGCAGGGTTCAGATGAATACCAGCATGGATGGCTACGGCATTCCAGCCTGATTCCAGCCTTGTGATTTAGCCCTTCCAGACAGGCTCCAGCAGTTTTTGCAATGCATGCATTAGAGGTCTGGCAGGCAATTAAGGACACTTCTCCCCGAGTCTGAACATGGGACAGAGTTTGTTGGAAGATTCCCAGTGAGAGGGTCAGAGATCGATGCATGTCTGTGCTCTGGAGACACGCACAGCCCAAGCCATGGCCTAGCGCTGAGAAGCACAGCTATGCTTCCCAATCTGAGGCTGAGAAGGGGTCCCCAATATAACTGACAACCAACACAGCCAGTGATGACAACACAAGCTGTTAAGTGCATAGCAGCTGCTTTTCATGAAGCCAACTCTCCCTTCCTGACTGTGGCCAGGAGAGGGGTTTGCACAAGAGCGTGTGCAGAGGTAAAGGATGCTCATACCTCCTGATAGCTGGAATAGCCAAGTGGTGGCACAGTATCCAGCCATTGCCCTGGGGCCCCTTTCCCAGCTAGAAGGTGAGACGTGGGTCAGCCCCTCAGCTTAGTGGGTCTCAGTGGCACTCAATTTTGTCACTAACACCACAAGATGACTGTTAGAAATGCCTGGGATGTTCTCACTTGCCCTTCTTTTTAGTTGCTTCTCTCAATTCCAGCCCTGCTGCCAAACCTTTCATCCTTCCAGCAGGCAGATGAGGAGCCGTAGGTAGTCTCCTCTGTGCTTCCAGTTCAGCATTAATTCACACAAGTTGAGCCCTGTTGCTTTCACCAAGGTGGCAGGTGGCTCAGTAGTAAGAGAAATTCCCACAATTGTCGTCATGTTTTAAGGAAGGAAAGGTATATTTTAGCAATGAAAAGAAGCTGTCTCGTAACTGGCACTACATGTAGGATAGACAAGTCATAACATCCTGTACAGACATAATTATCTAAATACTAGTGTAGGTTGATTATCAAAAATCCTGATACATGAATCAGCCTTCTGCCTGATTGACTCTGTGTGATGTCCTTGTATGTCAGTATCTGGATAACCACAGAAATGCTAGGCTGAATGTCTTCTAATCTTAGCAAAGATTTACATTTGTCCAAAAGACTTCACCAACAGTATATTTATTAACATGCTCTTAAAATTAATCCTCTCATCAGAGACTACAGAGAGAGATCACTGCATAACCAAGGAGGCCAACTACAGGCAGAATGACCAAGAATTCACTGCAAAACCTGTAACTTATTAGTCAAAACTGTTTATTAATAACTTTTGAGAAAATCCACTGGGAGAAAAACAGGATTTAGACACAATTCATGTACAGAAAAAAGAGCGTTACATTAGCACTGAGCAACTGAGCCCACTTTACTAGGTAGTAATACTACAACAACAATGTCTAAGCTGTGTTGTACAGATGTTACAATACGGGATGTTAAAGGTTTGACCTTATTTGTCATACTCTGCATTCTTCAAGAGCTAAGGCAAAGTCTCAGATGAGATGGAGTGGTGGAGTCCCCATCCCTGGAGGGGTTGAAGAGTTGGGTTGACCCAGCGCTGAGGGATCTGGTGGAGTTGGGAACGGTCAGTGTGAGGTTAATGGTTGGACTGGAGGAGCTTCAAGGTCTTTTCCAACCGAGATGATTCTGGGATTCTGTGAGATACCCAGCCATATTTCTGCTCCCTTTCTATCAAAATAAGTGTAGCTATTTGGCAGAAGGTACACCAATCAAGCCAGGCTGGGTGTGGAAAAGGATGGAGAATGCTTACAGGTCTGTGTTTTTTTCTATACATGATGTTCTTGAAAACACCCAGAGCTGTGGGTTCTTTTGCTGGCACAATCTTGATGTATATTGGTCTACGTGTTATGCATACGGATATTATAATGGTGTATACAACCAATTCCAGTAAATCTCTCGTGCTCAGACATTTCTAGATATCTCTGGATCACAAAATTCAAGCCTGACTCGAAATCCGAGTCCTTCCTTGCCCCACCACTGATGAAGAGCTCCATCTCTGTCAGGGCCCGTAATGAAGAGGCACTATGTCTCCAGAGACACGGCATACAATTCTCAAGGTCACTGTATGTCCTTAGGCATACTCCATCTGCATCCACACCCCACAGCTTATTGCACTTTAAGCCTGTCCACATGGTAAGTGGTTTTCTAATACCAGCCATAATTTTGCACCCAGTTGGCATGTGGAAGGCTATATTAAGCCCAGACGATTAATGCTGTCTTTGCTGAGAAGCAAGAAAATAGTCTCTGTGCTATTATACTCTGTCAGCTTTCCCAAACACTTCAGGCAACTAATTCTGAGGACTTTTTGACTGAATTGACACAAAATGCATACTTCCCCTCTTGTTGCTTTTTAAATGCTTTAGGTTATTTTTATACTGCAGTCTCAGAGGTCGTTGGCAAGAGCATGTTCTGCTTCCCATCAGGCACTCGAGGAAATTTATGAAGACAGTCAGGTCCCATTTGTTCTGGTCATCCTCAGTGGGTTTACATGTCAGCATAACGTGAGTGAGAATCAAGTTGTTGTCATCAGAAGCCCCCTGGGTCTGTCCATGGGGAGGGTGTTTTGGAACAGATACGATGGTTACTGCTTTCAATAGATACAGGAAGAAAATTGGTACATGTGAAACTGGAGAGGGGCCACCTGGAAAGAATTACGAAAGCTCTAGGAACTCCATTAGAGCAAAACCAGCAGAAGAAGTCATTTATAAGATAGGCAAGGTGGGTGAAAAGCTTGAGAGAAATACACATTTATATATTCTTGACTTCTGGGACTGAACATTTTGTGAACACACCATTCAGAAGACATTCCAGCTCCGGACTCAGTTTCCAGATACTTTCTACATCCTCATGGCATGAATTGAAGTGGAAGGACTGGTCTTAAATACTTAAGCTGATATTTGCAGGGAACTGGAGATTATGCCTCGGTAACCACTTTTTACAGGAGCTTGTTGTTGTTATTGACTGACAAGGCGCACACCAAGGTGAGGTTTGCAGCTCAGGAGTGAGTTAAACTGTGTGTGCTTACAGCCAGTGTGAGATGTAGGGGTCTGGACTGTACGTACCTACATGTGAACTGGGGGTCAAACGTCTGCTTACAGCCAACACAAAACGAGTGTCAGCCGACCAACTGTGTCTACTTCAGCAAAAGCAGCACAGCTCTCCAAACTGCACCACCTGTATTGACTGGATCTCTGCTGACTGCCACGTCACAGCTTTCCACATTTAAGCAACGGAGTTGGAGTTAAATCCTGCTGTCAGGAAGAAGTTTTGGAAATTCACTCACTGACAGAGGCCAAGATGAAACACGCTTCAGTCCCTGCATGTCCAGCTGGCCTTGCCTTACCGTTGTGTCCTGTTTTGCTTGTAGGTTGCTCTGACTAACATTAGGTATCTGCCTTCAAAGTGTCAATTGCAAACACAGCGTGCCCTGATATCAAATACACAGGTTGTTCTTTTGCAGACTCAGGTTGCTTTATAACATCATAATCAGTGAGACTTTAATTTCTCTGACTCATGTCATCCAGGTAATGGGGCTTCTGCAATTCTGAACAAAAATCAGTCTGAGGCAATCAATCAGACCATTGATTTGTATGCACAAAATGAGATGTTGCTCAACGGCAACATTTTGACATCCACTAAACAGGAGATACAGTGGTACGGAAGTGAGAACTGGATGTTTAAACTCCCCACTGTAGATAAATTGTCTCAGCAACAATTCTCCTGCCCACAGAGTTGCCATCTCTTAACCAATAAGCACTTTCCGTATGGACGTTGTATCTTGTTGGCTGTCTTCCCATGAGCTTTGTGAATAGGCAGTTCCAGCGGTGCAAGCTCCTCACTTGGAACAGAGAGGGTGTTGATGAAAGCTGCTTTCAAGTCAGTTCAATCCCTCTTGGATCAAATGATGTTTGGGAGACAGAAGACCTTCTGTTGCAGTAATTAGAACAAAGTTATTTGTTTTACTATGGTTTACGATGTCAGCACAGTCACGTGCAGAACACAGCCAACAAAAGGGCCTGCGCCCCTGCTGTTGTGCGCCACCATTTCAGCAGGAATCTTAGAATCTGGGTTAGTTCCTCGGTGCCTGACCTTCAAAAAGGCCAGCGAATAGGGTGTTTAGATCTGGTATGTCTGCATCTGCTCCTAAGATTTTTTCCTTACAGAGAGAGCTAGCAGCATACTTTATACAGCACCCAAGTGGCTAAATTTTCCAGTTCTGGACAACGTAATTTCTTGCAATTTCAATGTAATTTCAATGTAATTTTAGGTTGCCCATACAGAAAACAAGAAAAGAGCAGTAAAGATATTATTCTCTTGCCATCCTAGATGTCCTAACATCAGAAGTAATCATGTACTCAGTCTTTCTCATTCCTGATAAATTCTGAATTGGCAAAGTTCAGGGCCCTGTCTTCCACTCTTGCTGGAAATCATGGCCACCTTCTCAGCTCAAGAGCTTTCTGGCAGAAGTTCCTGGGGGATCAGGTATTTTATGTCTGAAGACTATTGCCTTTACCATTCTCACAAATAACACAATAGAAACTTCAATATGATAGATTGCATCTTTTTTTTCAGGCAGAAGATCACACCTAGTTTCATGATTTATACAAATGCAGAGTAGCCATTTGCCTTGTAAGACAGATGAACATTATGGAGATCTTTTCTCGCATGTTGTTGGAAAGCTGAGAGGCAGTCTATTACAAAATCGATACTAAGGCTTTGGCAGAGAGGGAGGAAATAATCTGTCCTCCAAATCTTGGCTGGATAGGACAATATATTGACAAGGTGGATAGTGACAATGAAACACTCAAATAGTTGCTCAGTTTGGGGGGTGCCAGAGCCTCTACCACTCAGATGCTTTGGGAACAGGTTATATAGCCGGCAAGAAGGACACTGGTGAAGCTGCTCCTGCCTTTTGGAGCGGGATTGATTAGGATAACTTCTCAAAGTCCGTTAAGGCCTACAGTTCAGTAAAAACTACAGGATCTGGTCAGGATCAAAGCCCCACAAGCAAGCATTGGTAAGCCAGGCCAGAAAGGATCATGGATGCATTAGCATGAGACCCATGGCCCACGCTGCGCTGGCTTCTGCATTCCAAAACATCTGCTGGAGATAGCAGGAGTTTGGATGTGCAGGAAAGCGGGACTGATCCTTGATATTCAGACAGTGAGAAGGTCCTAGGAGCTGGGCTGAGAAGAGTTCTCTGCCTCATGCAAAGACATTGCAAGCCCCTTCACTTGAGTTATTTGATGCAAAATATCTCTGCTCAATGTTGCTGGAGCTGCTAAATTAAGTGTGTTACTTTCTATAAATCCTTCCTGTTGTCAGTGGGTTGCCTCTTACTTATGGCCATTGTCCCTTTTGTTGCTACCAAGGAAAGAAACATAGCAGAGAGGTTTTGTTTAATGAGCCATCACATTTAAACATCATTTGTCTCAGTTGTTTTCCTTTTCTCATCTACCTTTGCTCATTAAACTCCACCCTGCTTGGCTGTTAACAGCACAACCATGGGGAGCAATAGCATCACGAGATTCCTTGTACCAGCATGATGCTGCTAACCCCGCTGCTTTCCCCCTATTCACCAGCTCTGATGGGTCTGTGCTTGCCTAGCATTAAAGCCAGGGTAGCAGCAGCTTCAGAGCCAGCTTAGTCCAAAGGCTGAACAGCTAGAGCTGTGCTTCCCCATATGGAGCAGGGTTTCGGATGGATTTTCTTGGTGCTGCCTGTGACGATCACCTTGTCCTTTTGCACGTCTGTCGCAGCCAGTCACCAGCCTCTTGCCTCCGCAGAGGGTGTGGGGCAAGGGAAAGAGCCAACAGGCTCTTCTGTACAGATGGCACATCAGTTGCGGCAACACTCAACGGGGACAGGGGACAAAACCAGAAGTGAGGTAGATGAGTGGTGCTTGTGCCCCTCTGCAGAGGTGCTGCAGGAGATCCCCCAGCATAAGGGTTCTGTGCTCCCTTCCCTGGCCAGGAACTGCAGCAGTCCTAAGCTAGGCAACTGCGGGGAAGCACCAGCCTCACCAACAGGGCAAGGCTTTGAGATAAGAGAGTTGCTGGCTCCAGTCTAAGGCTGCAGATCCTAACCAGAGCTAGAGACGTCAAAGGCATCTCCACAGTTCTCACCTTCATGTGCATGCTTGAATCAGAGCCAAAAAATTGCTCTTACATTCCCAAAACTCTTGCTGTGTCAGTTTTGGGGAGGAAGGGTACTCCCATTGACTCTTACCATTTTTAGCATGAAGAGCTACAATGAAAACTCAGAGTCAATGTCTGTTATCTACCTCCATGGCTTAGGCTGTGCATCTCTTCTCAGCTGTCCAGGACATTCAGATCCTGATGGATCCGAATCAGGACTGAATCAGGTGGGATCTCATCAGAGGATAAATCGAAGACCCTCAGTACAACAAAACAAGGAAGACTGGCCCTGAGGAGGGCATTTATGAGAACATATTGTAGCCTCAAATCCCCATTTAGAGCTGGTCAAATTTGAGGCTTCTTCTCAGACCATTAGGAATACTCAAGAGACACCCTGAGTGGGGAGGTTAACATCAACCTCAAATAAAGTCCATCTGCCCTTTCTCCAGTCATTCAACCTTCCTGTGAGCTGAAGGCAGCCAGGACAGAAGATGCACATTTTTGGCATATGCATATACCCACTCTTTGACAACCCACTGTACAGCAACTCTGCCTTGGCCCTTGGGTAACCCTGATCATCTTTTCTTGGGCTTAATTGGCCATCATAACCATAAGGCTCACAAGATAAGCATTCCTCTCGTGGAGTGAGGACCCAAGAAATAGCACTTTTCTAACATGTGGCAGGTGTGCTGCTTTGTCACCACCCACACCACCGCCCCACATGTGTGCACACACACAGTGCTGAGCCCATCTTTCACAAGGTAGACAGGCTGTGGCTACTTTCTGCAGACACTCAGCCTCAGAAAGTCAGAGCTGAACATCTGCTTCTCCAAGGCTTAACCCAGTGAGCTCCATGAGTGGGGCTCAACCTCTTCCATACTGCAACCCTACTCCTGTCTTACAGAGAGGCAGAGGAGTTGCAGCTCCCCAATACTCACTAGATGTTCCTGATTTTCCTCTCCCCTTTTTCCACCCACTCTTCTAGCCTTGTTAATTATTCTGTGTACCTTTCCTTCACAGGGAAAGAAGGCACTTTCATAACATCATGTCCAACACTGGCACAGCAGAGCTGATTCCTCTTTTATGAAGGATTTGATCCAAAGCCAGAGAAGTCTCTCTTGCTCCTCTTTGATTCTTATTGTCCAGATCCAACTCATTCTTTTAAAGCTACACTCTTTATTCAGTAATACCCTCTAGATTTTGTCAGTGTGGGGAGATTTTACTGGTGTAAACTGGATTATGAGATTGAAAACTTTACTTTCACTTTACTGGTGAATACATGGATAGAAATTCCTTTCCCCCTTTGTTTTTGTGATGTTTTGGAAGAGGCTTAAATTAAACCAAAAAGTCATTTATTCTAAAAGAATGTCTGCAGGGGACATAAACCAATAGTGCCTTAATTATGCCTGTATGCTCATTTTGATTGCTTTAATGTTTCTAATTACAGTGGTAACACTTCTCCCATTTGACAAGTCAGGAAGACAATTTGGCTCAACCAAGGAAGCTGGAGCATGGGTTATGGGAGATGTACATCACCTTCCAAAATGGCTTGATCCTGCCAGCTTGGAAAGAAAGGATGCTCTCATTGGCATTCTGTTATTTCAGCCTGTTCTTCCTTTGGGGCACTGATGGGGTAGCGTTTTCAATGACAATGCAGTGGCAATGAAAATGCTGCTACTGCCAGTTTTGGCAAGAAAACTTTGCGGGCATATGCAGAATCACAGAACATAAAGTTGAAAGAAACCGCAAAGAATGGTCTCTGCTTTCCTTCTGGGAGAAGACAAGATCACTTCAGTGTGTTCATCCAAACTCCTCTTCAGGCAGAAGCCATTTATTCCTGTGCTTTATTACTGTACCATGAGTAAAGGCTTCTGAATGTCTAACCAGATCTTCCTTCTGTTTAAGCCAATTACATATTGTCCTATGCTCCAGGAGACACAGCACTGATTATTTCTTCAAAGTGTGTGTCAAGGCCAATACAAATTTAACAGTAAACACTGGACTGTGAGTGAGGTATCTAAAGACTGACACTTACGTATATCTGGATGGAAGCCACAGCCTGGACAATTTTTAAGGGGTCTCCATAGACACTATAAAGTGCTAAAAAACTTCACTGCGGAAAATTTTAATCCAATTTGCTTAGATGGAAGAGAAGGATGGGAGCTTTTGCCTAATGCCTACAAAAATGTGTTTCTCTTACTTCCAGAAGAATGTTAATTCAGATCCCTTAATAACATAGTCTGAACTATAATTTAATTGGTAAGCAATAGATGATATTTATATCTTAGTAAATTTAATCCTAAGTATCAGACTCCATTTGAATGCTAGAAAGCTTTGAATTCAGTGCTACTTATTATCTGCTAGAGATATCCTGAGTAGCAAAATGACCTCTGTTGGTGATCTTTTCCAGCACATCCTATGAAATGGTACCTCCAGTCTCCAAGGAAAAGGTCAGTGGGAAGAGGTTACACCCAGAGCTAACAGCGCACCAAGCTAAAATCTACTCCTAATTCAAGACCTGGGCTGGGGCTAACAAACTAGAGTGTAGTACTCCATGCCATTCATGGTGAAGCAGATGAGATCTTCCAAACAGTGACCGACTTCCAAAAGTCACCTCTGAAAAGCCAGCATCTCCTCCAACTGACAATCCTATTTCTCCCTGTATCCCTCTATGCCACAGATGGTCCTGTGTATTAAATCTGTGTATTTCATATGTTCCCGCACACATTTCTCTCCATTACATTAATTCTGCAGTGAGGACTGTAGAATTGTTCGTGCCTTTCAGGAACGTGTATTTGGTGAAGAGTAGAGTATGGCTGTACTTCCCTCCTATAACCCCCCCAGCCTCCACCAATTTGTGAGAAACAACTTGAACCAGAGCTGGCATCTTCACATTTAAAAAGACCTCAGTGGATTGTCTTCCAGGCACTAGATGTGGGAAGTTTCTAGTCTCTCAGCTCCAAGACAGCAGTGCCCAAGAGTTAGGCACATTCTCACGGCCAGACAAGTGTTTTGTCACCATGCTATTCACTGCTGAACCAAGACAGCCCATCTAAAACAGCAACAAGGGCAAGGGAAGGGGAAAACCCACAGAAGTCAACAGAGTAATGCTTCAGGTAGGTGTATCTTTGTAATCAGTTCAACCCCATTTTTAGTCTTAGACCCAGACTCTGTATGTGCTCAGGTCCAAACATAGAAACCTCTTTATTTCCTTATGGAAAACAGAACCCGTGCCTTTAAAGGTCAGTGGGCAAGCTCCTCTGGAGTTAGTGCTCTCTTCCTGGTTCATTCTCTAATGTCCTCTTTGGTCACATCCCAATAAACTTGTCAGTGTCCTTCCTCTTCCCTTCCACCCACCATCTTAGATCACCCCTTCCTAGCCACTGGCTCCCTCTGCTCCCAGGAAAGCACATCGGGTCTGACTTCTGTAGGCACCAGACTGAACACCTACTGTTTTCTGCAGAACCGGGAGCAGAGTCAGGTGGAGCACTCATTTGTCCAAGCCCTGCAGGTTAGGACATTCATGAAAGTTAAGGTAAATTAACCAAAGATGTGAAATGAATGCACATGAATTAAAGCATGTTAAGCCTTGTGTGGACATTCGGGAATAAAGTGACCTTGCTTTGCTTTTGTTTAATTGTCACCATAGTGAAACGAGGCCATTTTCCTTCTGTATCAGAGCACCCACAAAGAGGTTTAATACACATCGACTTCTGTGCATTAACTCACACCTCACACTAATTTGTCTTAACTCCCCATGTAAACAAGCCCTCAGAGGAGTGGTTTTTCCTCTCTCATGTGACAGTTCACTTTATCACAAAGTGAAATGTGTTGGAGAAAACTATTTGCAGTGAATTTTCCCTCAGTTCTGCCTGCAGTGACATCTTTGTTGTGAATTGCTGCAGAACTTCTCCCTCTGCCTAAGCTTGTCTGCTTTTTTTCCTCTTTAAAACACCTATATTTGGACAGCTTATAATTAGTAAAGCAGCATTCCTCTACCAGGCAGATAGGGAACTGCTGGTCTGGTCTACAGGTGGGGTATGGAGGTGATCCAGGGAGATTAACTGCTGGGCTCAGGGTCACACAGGGTATCTACAGCTCAGCATAGAAATTGTCTAAACCCAGGCCTCTTTTGCCCCTGGAAATGTCTTTTCTCCTCCCTTCAGTGAATTTTTCCTCATTAGAAATAGTCGATGAGCTTCTTCAAACCTCAGGATCACGCCAGTTGTGTGGGAAAGAAAAAGAGAAAAATTACTGCCACTGCCAATGACTCCCATGCAGGGACAAATCTTTACCTCTTCCCCTTCTCCTCCATCCCCCCTTTTTACTTAAGGGCAGTAGGAGACCTTCACATTAAGACACTGAACCCATCACAGTTGGAAGAGACAAAGCTGGAGTGAGAAGGGAGGTGATGGAGGCTGAGACAATGTATTTTTAGCCATTTCAATGAATTATGGAGATGTGAAGTTGATAATTTATTGAAGGAGGGAAACGGGGGACTCTATGTAAATGTTTTCAGATGAATAATTAATGTGGCTTTCTAACATCAGGGGGTCTTTAATTAAAGCCTCTGTTAAACAAGGCAAGGCAGACGGTCCCAGCTCCTTGCAGCAGCTAATTGCACCTTTCCCATGTATAGATACGATTCAGAGACGAAGCATCATTTGCATCAATAAAGAAGGACAGATCCTATGTAGCGCCAGTGGCAGGAGGCTGTGGAGACCAGCTCAGTGACCCCAGGTTTGCATCACATTTTAAATTAGCCTGGCATACAGGACAAACGAGGGGGTCTGGGGAAGCGAGGACAGAAGGGGCACTCCAGCCACAAGGCTTTGAGGAATGCAGAATGCAGAAAGTTCAGACTGGACATTAGGAAAAAAATTTTCACAGAAAGAGTGGTCAGAGAGTGGAATGGGCTGCCCAGGGAGGGGGTGGAGT
The DNA here is from genome assembly GCF_031877795.1 of Strix aluco. Lineage (NCBI taxonomy): Eukaryota > Metazoa > Chordata > Aves > Strigiformes > Strigidae > Strix > Strix aluco. The sequence goes on from NC_133932.1 coordinate 4,608,585, forward strand.
CACCATCCCTGCATGTGTTTAAGGGTCGTTTGGATGAGCTGTTGGGGGATGTTGTGTAGGGGAGAACTTTGTAGAGTAGGGCTGAGGGTTGGACTTGATGATCCCAAGGGTCTTTTCCAACCTGAATGATTCTGTGATTCTGTGAGGAGGGACCTACTGACGGGGTTATCCAGGCTCTTGCTGTCACTGCCTGTCCCGTACCACGCCCGCCTCCCCGCCCCGTGGTGAAAGATGGGTTGACAGCAAAGGGGAGCGCAGCAATAAGGCAGCGTTCGCAGGGTGGAGTGACGAGGCAAATCTGTGCCTTCCCACTACCCTGCTGCTGTCCTTAGCCCCAGCATCCTCCAGAGGCACCACTCCCTCAGGTGAACTTCGCGCCTGGGCTCTCCCTTCCCGCAGGGATTTCACAGCTGATGGGGAGGGGAGGGGATGAAGGTTCACTGTGGGCTTCAGTCAGAACAGAGCATGCCCTCCCTCTGGTGCCGCACGATGGTGAGACAAAATTGAAGCCTTCTCCCTCACAAGGGTTTGGCCTCCCAGAAGGTCTATGATTATCTCCCAAGGGAAAGTATAAAACCACGATAGCTTCAGGAATCAGAATGGGACAATTAAAGAATGACAGAAACTGTCCCAGTTAATATCACTGAGGACTTTCTAGTATAATCCCAAATTTGGCTTCTTTAAGCCCCTGAGGAAGAGCAGGTAAGTTTCCAAATGGGGGACAAAGTCTCATTTTCTTGGAGAAGGTTCTCTAAATTAGACACAGATTGAATAGTTTTGACACCTTGGCAAAGAAGCAGCATCCCACATTTTATTATTCATTTTTATCACCTGTAACAGGCATAATAACATTATAAAGTGAGGAGGGAACAAAGTGACAGTGGAAACTTTATTTTTTATAGAAAGGGTTAAATCTAAAGCAGGCTAAGCAGGTTACCAAAGCAAATATTTCCAAACACAGAAGATAATAACGTTTCTTTCCTGCACTGCCAAAGATGGGGCTGAAGGACACCTCAAGGGGTTACCCAGTCCATGCCAATCATCTGTGAAAGAGGTTTGCTTAACCCGCTACAGGTATCTCCCCACTTTCTGAAGCCGTACCTGAGGCGCTCCCTTTTGGCACTGAGCACAGACAACCTGGAGAGCATCCCCTCAAGAAAGGTCTCTCTGTTCTCCACGAACACCTCAGTTTTCAAGAAAGCACCAAATCTTCGGGATTTGGGAGCACACGTTTTCTGTTGGCCCACACCAACGCTCTTGACAGGTCTGACGAGCGCCTGCGAGCTCAGCTTTTGTGGAGGCAAGAACCGCAAAAAGGTCTTGGAGGATGCACTCGAGCCCCTGCGAGCAGCTACGAGGCTCTGCTGCTCTCTGCTGGGAAATGCGGGCAGAGCCCTAGCAAGAGGCTGTACTGGGGGAAGAGCTGGACGGTCTGGCTTGGTCTGCACACAAATTCTCAGGGCTGCCTGTAGGAAAGCAGACACCTTGGTGCAGTCTCCTCCTCAACGTCGCTGGAAGCGGGTCCACGTCAAAGCTGCTGGTGTAGGAGCAGTCTGGACGCCAGTCAGCAGCCCCAGCCCTCCCCACCTCATACAGGAGCCGGCCTTCGCCACATTGCCCTGTTGCGCTTACACCTGCTCTCCTCCCAGCCTGTAATGCATTTACTTTCCCAACAACCCTCTGGAGAGAGGGCAGAGCAGTTACCCCACCACAGGTAAGGAACCAACACGCGGGGCTACTGCGCGACCCCGCCAAAGTCACACAATCACAGAATCATCTCGGTTGGAAAAGACCTTGAAGATCCTCCAGTCCAACCATTAACCTCACACTGACCGTTCTCAACTCCACCAGATCCCTCAGCGCTGGGTCAACCCGACTCTTCAACCCCTCCAGGGATGGGGACTCCCCCCCTGCCCTGGGCAGCCCATTCCAAGATGTCTCTCCAAGGGCCTCTGCTGCTTCCTCGCAGCCTGATTTTTTGATCATTGCTCCGTGCCACAAAGCTGCTCTTTGCTCTCCAGAGCTCAGGAAGGTTTTAACTACGTCTGGCTGCAACCATGCAGAACCACAGGTCAGAGAGTCTCGAAGCCATACCGTGCAGCGAAACACGAGGCCGCAGCCTTGGGTATGGGCTGGGTTGCAGCCTCATGGATCACGGAGCAGGCGAGCTTGCCGCTCCGGCCAGCAACCTCAGTCCAGGAGGAAGCCTAAACCCCAACAGCAGCTCTGGCACAAAGGAGGGGGAAAAATTCCCCAGCCTGGTGCTGACCGGGGCCCTCTTCCCCTTTAAGCAATGACATTTAATTTTCTGATGTGTTTCATCTCATGCATCTCATTATGATTTTCAAGTATTGGATGAGGTGACAGGATTTTAAGACGGGCATTTTCAGGATTTGACTATTTCATATATATATTTACAGCTCAATAAAATAAGAAAAAATATTCAAAGTGAACAGACTGTGGAAAGTGATTTGTTCCAACTCTTCACTGCAGACTTGCAAGAAACCAATCAAAGAGGCTCAGGAGTGGTTTGAGCGTAATTTATTAACCCAAAAGGGGCCGCATTGTTAACCAACATTATTTATAGTGAACAGCTCAACCATCTCTACTGAACAACTGTGTGATACTGCAGGGACAAATGCAATGAGTTACTACACAGATAGGACAAAACCAGCAGCAGATCTTTGTTACAGCTGTTAGAAAAAGTGTCCCCAGGAGACAGACACTGAATCTCTAATAGCTATCTTATTTCTCTGACAATTTATTTAAGTTTTAACTTAACAGCAGGAATGATAGCCACAGTTACACAGTGACTCCCAATAAAGGAGCGTATTGCTGATCTGCAGCTGGTGTTTTCTTATTTATTTCAAAGTCTTTAAGTTCCAGACTTAGCATATGGTGCCATATAAATAATGATATAATAATACGTTTTTGCTTTCCATGTGTACTGGATAGAAAAAAAGCTATGTGATTTATGTTACATGAGCATTGTATTTAAGGCATTATTTGGCTCAGAATTTTTAATGCATTTAAAAATGCATCTTCTGCTTTTTGTAATCTGTTCTTTTGAAAGAATAAACAGAGCAGTGATGTTTATTTAATGGAGTCATTCATCTTACTTCCTTGTACAAAATCCTAGCTTTCCAGCCCCAGCAGCCAGTTCCCTGCAGTAGGCAGTGGGGTTGGAAATGGAGAGATCTGCTGTTTACCAATGAGGCACAGATGAAAGGAAGACACGGGGCTCAAGATTTACCCACAGCAGGACGTTATTTGAAGCCAGCAGGCAGCTGAGAACTGCTTAGTCCCGTTCAGTAAAGGATGGAGAGGAGAAACCCATGGGAGAAGTTCTGCAGGGAGTCATGCTGTGGAGAAAACAGCACTGGGATGGCTCAGCACAAAACTACCCATACACACACAACTGAAAGCAGATGCCTGCTTCAGCTAAAACTGCAACCGCAGTTACTAGAGCACACACTGCCCCCCTGAAGTGTGACAGGGGTGTAACAGTTTACAGTTTTCCTTTCAGACCCTCGATAAACTAGTTCTGTGAGCATTACAGCTGTGCAGGGCAGGGAAGATCTCCTAACTCACACCTCAACTGTTTCTTGACATTGCTGTCTTCGTTTCCAGACTGACTGGCAGCAAGACCTCATCGAGCAAAAACTTCTTCACAGCTACAAGGGTTGCAAATGTCGAGTTTAAACATGCATAGATCGCTGCAGAACAAACAGATTATTTCTAACGGGTGTACAAGACAAACCAGTGAATATTCTGTCTACAAACTTAAGCCTGCTCCATTGGTCCACAGCTCCTGGAGGAAATATGTCAGGGTCCACAAATCAGACTGACAATCCCAAGCACCAGGCAGTATACTGTACCCTCTCCCATCATGTGAGGATGGGATAATCAGTGGAGGTTGACGAATTCAGATCATGAAATCTCCCTGAAAGTCCACCCCACCAACTGCCTAAGACCCTTCAACAATTTTATAGATTTTACCCAGCATCTTTCAAGATCTTTCCACGTGAACACAGATCAAAAAAACTCCACGCTCAAAAAGCCAGCAGTCCCATGCTGTCTGGGATCATCACAATCACATGGGAAAGTGGGAGAGGCAAGATGGTCTCAAAGGGGTTGAAGTAATGACCTGACATCCCATGAATGCAGACAGCAGCGCTCCAGTGCGAGACGATCTGAGTGGTCAGCGTGGCTGAGGATACGGCCAGCGCCTGTCACTGGCCTAGTACCGCAGCAGTGAGGAAGCCGCTTCTCTTAAAAAGTCAACAGCATAACCTGAAAAACACACACACAGAGCTGCTTTGAATGGAAGTGACATCTGTTAGTTTAGCACAGGTTTTGAAGTCCTGTATCTTCCTCCGTCTCACTCCCCGATCAAGCCCCATAGCAGTTTCAGCCACTCAAGTTTCAATCCCGGCTCTTGTCACACTGGAGCGTGAACCAGAGTATTTCAGAAGCCGGTTACTGTGGTAACCCAGCACAGCTTTTATCTTTATTCCTTTCATCTCCTCTTTGGGGGAAACTGTCAATCTGTTTATTTGCTTTTTCTGACGAAGTTCATCATGCAGCACACCATCAGCATCTGTGTAAAGCTGACAAGAGGAGAAAGCACCTCTCACATGAATGTACATGTAAATATTTCTCTCAGCACTCTGCTACCCTACCTCTTGCTTCCCTGCTTCTCTTTACAAGCTATCTGACACATCCTTTTCCGTCTGACCCTCTGTGTACAGCTTGTCTCTGCCTTTCTCCTCCAGGCCTCCTCACTCCCACAGTACTTACTAACAGGACAAGAGCAAACGGCTAGCCTTGGGCTTCATTGCATGCTTTAGAGGAGCACGGCCAGGCCGAAAGCATGCTGGAATTCACAGTGAAGTGACTCAGCTCCCTGCAAAGCGAAAAGCCGGTGGCAGGCTGGGCTATGGGCAACCCTCACACCCTTCCCTCTGCCGAGGGACCCCTCGCTTCCACCAGGCCACAGGCAGCCGGAGGCCCCCCCCCCGAGAACTCGCTGGCTGCTGACACGCACCAAGAGCCCTCTGTGACTGCTGCGGGGGTGGGATAACGCCGACGAGGCGGCCCCCACCAGGCCCAGGCCCAGGCCCAGGCCCAGGCCCTGCCACCGCGGCCCCTCCCCACACGGCACTTCCGCCCTAACCCAAGATGGCAGCGCGGCACTCGCTGCCCACGTGACCCCGGCGGCACCACCTACTGGGACCGGGGGGCGGCGGTTGCCCTGGCAACCTCCCCGGCGTCTTCCGCCTACGGCGAGCGACGAGCGACAGAAGAGGCCGGCGCCGGTGGGAGGCGAAGCGCAACGCTGCTGACTCGGGGGCTGGTGAGGGAGAGCGGCCCCGGCAACCTCTTCCCCCCGCGCACAGCCAGCCCCGGGGGTCCCTCCCGCGCCTTTTCTGGCTGCGCTGTGCCCCCCCCGAGAGCCCCGGCCCGGCCTCCTCCGCCCTCAGGCCCCCGCGGCCTACTGCCTTCTCCCGTCCACCCAATGAAGCGTCCTGAGCCCCCTGCCCCCAGGCACAACACCCCCTTTCCCAAGTACAGGGATGGGTGCCGGTCCTGCCCCCACCACCTGGCCTCCCCCCAGCACCCTGCTTCAGGCAACACAGCTACAACCGGGAACCTTCACTCAGCCGTAGTGGCTCCTGCCTCCTCTGCCCCAGGCAGTTTTGGGATGAGGGGGAGAAATGGGGCGGGACCCCACTTGAACTCAGTCACAGGACTAGGAATGGGAGCATGGGGCATGGGTACAGCATAGTCCACAGCTCAGGGGGGAGATGGGTGAAGCCTATCCAGAGTTCAGCTGCTTGCGCTCAGGGAGCAAGACCAGAGCTGTGCCAAGCAGGAAGACAAACCAGGAGCTGAGGGCAACTGCAGCACAGGCAGGGCAGTGCCCTTAACTAACAGGCACTTGGGCAGAGGGTGCTGATAAGAGGGCTCGCTAACAGTCCCAGACAGGGCAAAAGCAGTGAGTCAGGTCCATCCAAGGGACTCCAGAACCCCAAGGGACTGGGTCCATCCAAGGGACTCCAGAGACAAAACTGCCTACAATATACACCTAGAGTCCCCCTGGGAAAACCAGTCTGTAAGTGAAGATCAGGCACAGGTACACCTACTGCATAGCTCAGACCAGGTCTGAAGGCTTGGGCCTGAGCTTAAATGGAGTTCCTGGGCTCATGGGTAGAAGGTGTGGGTGGGACCAGTCACAGAAGTTAAAGCCTATTAGTGCATGCTCTTAAGAGGGGCTGCAACATATGCGCAGAATGATGCAGTAATTTGATGTATCTGCTCTACAGGGCTACATGTTTAAAATATCCTTTGTTCTTTATTTGTTAAATATTTTAGCAAGAGCCCAACGATCATTCAGAATCTGAAGTGGAGGAATCTAGCATACCACCAGCTGCTGAACCACCTGAGGACCAGACACTTATAGTTGAATCCCCGTCATCACTGGGTGACTTACCTTGGGTGGAAACACCAGCAACTGCAGACCAGCCATCTGTAGTGGAACTGCCAGTGCCTGCAGACCAGCTGGTTGTTGAGAAACCACCAGGTTCTGAGGACCAGTTACCTGTCATTGAATTTCCCTCATCCAGGGGAAACTCACATAAGATCGGATCACCTGTGGATGAACTGCCAGGTTTCAAAGTCGAGATGTACATGTCTGACTCTGCACAGACTGGCAGTGAAACACCTGAGGCTGGGTCATCGGCAACTGTAGTCAAGCCAACAGACACTACATGTGAAATATTGGAGCAACCAATGGTATATGAAGACCCCTTTGAAGTCTCCATTAAGTACATGGAGAAACATAATATTCTGCAGATATTTCAGGTGAAATATCCCTTTCCCTTCTCCCTCCAGAGGCTTGCTTGAGAAGCTGGGCCTAAACTTAGCTTGGACCAAATTATCCCTCCCCCAGATCCCTCCTCGTCCTGTGCTTTCTTGAGCATAAACTTAAACAAAGCAGTAGAAAAGGACCCTTGATCATCTTTGGGGATTGAAAGAGATGCTTGGTTTTTAAAATGCAGCTAGTGTTGGAGCAGAAAGTGCAGCCACCCATCTACCCAAGGATCAATACTTGTTTTCTTCTGTCTCTCTGTCTCAGGAGATCACAGAAAAACTGGTGTACCACAAGCCTGATGACCCCTTGCAGTTCATGTTGCTGCAGGTATGGTATCTTCTTGGGGCTCAGTGGGGACTGTCTGTTGGGGCCACAGCAGAAAGCCAGCTATGCTGAGCACACCAGAAACATGGTCAGCCCATGACTATTTCTCTTACTGTGTCTGCTCACTTGGGAGGAGGAGAAGCACAGAGCAAGAGCAAAGTGCCCAGGGTGCAAGGAGCCACATGTGCTCTAAAAGGAGGAGAGGTGTGGGAGGGCGGGTGTGTGGAAGAGCCGGGTGTGAGAGTTAAAATGGGGTGGATGTGCTCCGGAGGACTGTTAAATAACAGTCCTGAATGAGAGGTGAAGGAAGCTTAGGGACAGAGGTAGGGGCCCTCTCTATCCCTGTGACCATTCTCCAGCTCCCTCTATCCCACACACCCCTATTCAGGAGAGCTGTCTCTTCAGGGTTTTAAAACACAGGAAATTCAGTCAGCAGAGTGAGGCGATAGTTTGGGAACGAGTTAGAAGAAGTGTGGGGAGCTCCTTGGGGAAAGGAGGAGGTTAGAGGAAAGAGCAGACAGAGAAAGAGAGTCTTTTCCTTCAGTGCCCTGTAGTCACTCAGGGTAAGCACCACCTTGGTGATTTGCTGCGAGGTTCATGCTGTACTGAATGCAGAACCAGCAGAGGAATGGCAAGGTCAGTTCTGGGCACCAGTGGTAAGGAAATAGGCTCCCAGATGATCCTTTTCCTTTTGCCCAGGTGCAGTCTATGATGAATGCCAGGCAAGCAAAAATGGAGGGAATATTGGAGGAGAATGAAGATACCGACGTGTTTCTGGAAGAGGTCCCGTGCACTCCTTTTGACTCCTACTGACCTTGCTATTGTGGTATCGCATGGGGCCTTCACAGCACCATGATTTTGTAGTCGTTGGCAGTAACTTGGAACACGTCTGCTTGTATCTCTGTTTCCTGATTTTTCTGTTCTGTGTGCTTGTGCTTCCCCTTGGGTTTAAATCCTGCAACCAAGTATTGGTTTGGATGCACAAACTCAAATCTTAAAGTGTGCATGGACCTGCATGCACATATGGCATGTCTTGAAGAGGCAGGGTTGCTGAACTCTGCAGTCTCTGCATACAAATGCATAAATCCCAAATTTAGGCCACCTGTAGATTCTGCTTTTCTGTGCAGGGCAACTTCACATCTCAGACAATGCAAGCACAAAAGCAAGTATAATTAAAAAGCAGCCCTGGACGACCCACAGTCCTCTCCTTTTTCATGCTGCGTTGGTGGCTTACTGTCTCCAGCTATGCAGCAGCACCAGTGCCCATCTCATACTTTGAGAGGCTGGGTCTGTGGCTTTCCCACTGCCCCCAGGGCTCCTCTGATGCAAGAAGCTGTCTCTCTGCCTCTTCCACACACTGGGCACAGCTGCCTCACCCTTAACCATCCCTGCTGGGTTCCGATCACTCTGCTTTTTGGGGTTGTCCTGCTTGTATCATTGCAAGTACAGTGTGTATTTTGATAAACTGAACAGTAAAGCAACAGTTGCATGCACCCTCTGGGGCTTCAGAAGGCATTGTCACTCAGGAATGTGGGAGGTGAATAAAACCAAACAAACCAAAAAAAAAAAGCACTGGTAGCCCAGAAAATTCAGAGTCAAGGTACACTTGGCAAACACATAATACGAACTGCTTTTGATTCTCAAAACACTTACAATCCTCATTTTTGTACTATCCAAGTGTCTGTTTCCACCCTGTAAAGAAAGATTGTCTTTCTTTTTCTTGTCTCTTGCCTGAAGATTATTGAAAATGTGCAACAGAGCATGCTGTTATTTTGGCTTCATTTCATGTGTATGTGCAGTAGATGCCAGAAAGTTTTTTGTCACTACAGACTTTTCTCTTTTTTAGGCAAGTGCTCTGATTTTCTGACGGATGGTAGTGTATTCCCAAATGACTGTCTCTATGTCTATGAAGAGAGCACCATAGAAACTTATCTTCCATCTATCTAATTTCAGCTAGAAGTCTGATGATTAGGTTGTGTGATACGCCACAGCAGAGCCTGGGCCCAAAGAGTCTGTGAATAACAGAGGCAAGCATTTGGCATACAAATTCTGTGTCTGAGAAAAGTTGCCTTTCTACCTAAGGTTCTCAAAAAAGATCAGTTAACTCATGTGTTTCCAGGTTAAAGGCAGGTAAGCACCCCTGTCGTTCACAGGACAGGAATGTTTTCAAGGTTATTGTGAGCCTAAAGATGGCTCAAGATTCAGATAAAATCTTCATGGGCTTTATAAGAAGTTTGATGTAGACTTAGGCATCTAGGTCCTGCAGTGAGATGCTTTGGAAAGCCTCACTTTCTTCAGCAACTGGAAGAATTGGACACTTAATGAAACAGACTGGTTTTCATCCTGATATATTTTTGATCAAGAATTTATAAGCAGCCCTGTGCACACATGCCCTGTGAATGTAAAAGAAGTGCTAATGCACCTCTGTGAAACAGGGAATGCATGGAAGATGAAGATAGTGGCTGAAGCCTTTTCACCTCTATGGTGACTTGTTTTCCCAAGAGATGGAGAAGTTGGCATGTCTTTGAATTTTCTTGTAGAATAGGATCAGGGTGCTTTTGGGTACAGCCTTAGCTGTGAATTTCTCTTTTGTGTATTATATTTTGTTGTTCTCTTTTACTTATGAAAAAACTTTTGACTTGTAATATGTTCTCAGACTATAGGTCTGTGCCCTCAACTTCATGTCACCATTAAGGGAGTTATCTAAGGAAATATCCTCAATTTCTCTTTCAGATAAGTTGAATTGGGATGGAAAGTAGTCTTCTTACAGATGACAGAAGTTCTGCAAGAGAGGCCCTACCCAGTGTTCCTCAGCAATCTCAGGGCCAAAATTTTCCTTTCATGGCCTGGCCACCTTATCTCATGCTAATAAATTTGCTCCATGGTAGCAAGAAGTCCTCCCCAGTGCATGTAAGAGAGTTGATCAGATCTGAGCAGGGTCTTTGACCTTGGGGAACTCATCATGAGCTGAGGAGAAATATCACCTCCTTCTCCTCAAGCATTTCAAATGTTTGGATTGTATTTTGAGCTGCATTTTTTCAAGGAAAAAAGTCCCAGAACTTAGTTTAATAAAAACAAAAAAGCATCCTCCAGAAGGTGCGCAGGTTATTGTGTTTAAGCTAATGCCACACAGCTGTCCTTTTTGATTTGCTTCAGAAAAATACACCTTAGCTCTAGAAAAGTCCTACCTCACATTAAGGCACTAATGCACCACTGCTGTTTGTGTGTATGAAGGCTTTTCTGTGGCGAAGAAAAGGAGAAAAGTTATGTTTAAAATGGCAACATTTATTGTAGTCTTAATTCCAGAATGATTGTCCCTTTTCCATAATTTCTGTCCCAAACCATTGGATCCGTGTTTCTTCTTCATAAGTGGACATTTATCAACATGACATTAAACTGTCATTAAATTTCTTGCCTTGGGTGCTCTGAAGGAATTAACAGTTCAGTGTGTGTAACCGAAACTATTCCATATAAGTCCTTATAGTACACTAGTCACAGTATATTTGAATGTCCTCCAGTAGTGTGCTAAGCAACGTGACTAACATCTGTTGTTTGTTCTTTCTCCTCTCCACAAGGGACATGTCTGTGCACTGAAGTGCATTCTTTTTAAAAGGGTGGTTTGTTTTTTTACCCACACCTGTGTACTGCTGTGTGCTTGTAATGGATAGGGATAGGTCATGGAGTGGAAGGTGGGGAGATTGGAGGTAATTTGTAGTTCCCAAGGGTGTTTCCTCTGTATTTTGAGCTGGGCACTGAGAAAGTGCAGTATTTTCCCAGGCAAGATTTTTTGTTGACCCATGGACTGGCACAGAAGCGTGACATCCAGTTCAGCTGCCAAATAGCATGATCTTATGATGTGCAGACCGTTTCTGTTGTGAACCTTATCCTCCCCCAGAAGCAGGATGTGGAGGGGCCAACCAGAAGGAAAGCGTACTCACGGTGAAATAGGTGTCTTTTGAATCAAAGCGTCAGTTTCTTTTTCTTCCATCTCTGTACAGAACTTAAAATGACTCAGATGCCCCAAGCAATAGTAAAGTTGCCTGTGTGCTACATCCAACTGATGGAAAAAAAAAAATGTTGTAACTGCTGATTACAGATCCTTTGAAAAGTTCACAGAGACTGCTCTGCTTCTTGGATAGGCGGAGGGCAGAAGCAGGATAGCTCTTCAATGGCCAACTACTTATAGCATGAGACATTTCACTGTGACTCACTGGATATGAATCATCGCTACATAACACCAACTTTAAGCTAGTTTAATGCCACTGATTTCAAAGTTTCACAATCACGTGAAACTCGAAGTACGCAGCACCAACTATTCAGAGCTTGCATGTATGAAACGGAAGAAACTAACCTCTGGGTAGAGCCCGACAAAGAGTTTCACGCAAGACAGAGCTCAAGCTGAAGACTGGAGAATGTGGGAGTGCTTGGAAAGGGAATATACCGGGGCAAATTGATCAAAGCCTGTCTGACATGCCTTCAGGTTGTATTCAAGGAAAAGCTTCTCTTGACCATTCTTTCCGCCAGATGAAATGCAGAAGAAAAAGAAGAAACATTCCCCTAAAGTCAGGCATCAATATCTATGGCTGCATTCCTTTTTTGGGACTGCCTTCATAGGCAACATGGATGTAGCAGCATCACCAAAAGTTTGTGGCTGTGTCTCAACATACACAAATGAAAAGGGGAACCTTGAGTCGCTGAGGTGGCAAGGGTTGCATGGACAGTCACTTGCCGTCTTCTCCCGGGGAAAGGTGGTGGGCTGGAATGTCACTGCAGAACAGCTGATGTTAGGCAAAGCAATCCCAAGAGATTTCTATACGCATAATTCAAGACTGGAAACTGACTGCAGACGCTGCAGGAGTTGGTCTGTATTACAAATGCCTAGTTGGAATGAATGGAGTGGCTCTTCCTTTTTCCCTCAAGGCGATGATCTCAAGTCCCCATGCAACTCCTTACAGGAGGGAAGAGCTCACCCCCCTTTGTCACAGACCGTCAGGCACTAGGAAGGTCATTTCCATGGCATATTCATGCAGGAGTCTGGGGTAAACTAAAATAGGAGAAACTGTTGGTGTCATTTCATAAACTGCAGTGAAATAATACCAAGGAAGAAACAAACTATGAGATGGACTCACTTGCTTTTTTGTGTTGTTACTTACTTTGAGACCAAAATTAGCCTCTTGTTCATGTCACTCATTAAAGTGGCAAGAGATGGATGAACACGGGGCTACACAGAGCCGGACTAATGAAGGTGCACCAGCTCTCAAGTACAGTTCATAAAGTAAAAAGGTAGGCAATGTAGCTAAAGGAGTACAACACACAGTTTACACTGACCATGAAAACTTCACTATAGACTTACAAGCCTTTAAGGCAAATGTCTTATTTGGAATCACCTGGTCCAACACTTAAAAAATTCTTTTATGAACTAGGAGCCAGGATCCACATTATGGTTAGGGAGTTTGTAAGAACAAGAGGTGACCTCTGTCCTTCCTCCTTCCCGTCCCTCAGTTTATCTTCTAGTATAAAACAGGAAACAGGGGTGAATGAAGACATGTGGAATAGCACAACTGTTTGTTAATGGGAAAAATGCATGTCATACCAGCCCTTGAAGAAAAACAGTTCCCACCTCGAGGAGCTTTGGGTGTTTGGACAGATGAGTAGATATTAGGGAGAAGGCTGTATTAAATGCAGGCAAGTGGTCAGAGAGCCAAAGATTTTTAACAGTCACTCAAAGTTGCATAAACACCGTGATCATCACAGGAGTGCCTTTGAAGAGCAGTGATGCCTGCTCTATCCCACTATTGTTTAAGCATCCCCTTGAGTTTAACATAATATCCTGCCTCTTTGGAAGCAGATTCAGGGAAGAACAGTGTTGCCAGTTTGCTGAAACCCCACAGTACTGAAAGCAAGTACTGCCCGTTGGAGAACCCAGCTTTTGGCGCTGTTGTTTGAATCCTTGGTACCGTGACAGCTATCTTGAGAGACTCCTTGACCACAGAATGATGCCGTGATGCTGGTATATGTTTGACGTGGCAGATAGGAGTGCATATGGGAGAAGCTCAGCCTGTTGCTGGGATTAACAGCTCCCTACTTTTTGCCCTTTTAGATGTCTAAATGTTTCCAAATGAAGATCAAAGCTCTTTAGGAAGGTGAGAGCTGGGCAGGGTCCAGCACAACTATAGGTAGAATTACTTTTCGTAGTTACCTTTCATAGACCTCTTAGAAGTTGTTCATAAACCTTCCTGGCTTTTCAGAAATCATGTGTTGAAAAACAGCGCTTGAGTAGTAGGTTAAAAAGCATCTGGAAGAAAAAGGGTGAAACTTAACTTTTCCTATGTGTGCCCATGAGAGGGCAGCACAGACCGGCTGAGCCTTCGCTAAAGGCGATTAAGAGGCAGGGAGACTAACTCGAGAGTTTATGTCCAGCCGTGGAGTAGCTACAAGTAGAGGAGAAAAGGTCCGTGTAAAAGGGTTGGATGGTCCAAAGCACAGCTCCATCCATCGCCCACCCGAAACTAAAGCGCAGGTTCAGCTAGGTGCAGGATTAACTGGGTCAAACCCCAGGTGCACGACAGGGTCTGAATCTCACAGACTTCTCAGGGAAGTTTCCAGTTAGTTACTGAAACCTTAAAAGAGAGTTTCAGAGGAGGAATATTGGACAGTGCCTACAATTCTGTCAAAGCAATGAGTTGGTGTGAGACCTCAACCACACCCTTGCCCAGGCAGAGCCTGTCACCCAGGAGTGCTATAAACTCGCCTAAGGCATGCATGCTATTTATTTCCATCCCAGTGCTCCTAAACACTGCACCAGCCAACACCCCTCTGCTATTCCCCTTTCCTCCTCCTGCCGAGACTTTTTCGATGCAGCTTTAACATGACTGTCCTCCCTCTTTCTCTCAGGTGCTGCAGCCCTCTGGCAAGGTGGATGGTGGAGATGCTGAGATGAGACATGCTTGCTGCACTTGGCTTACAGCAAGGGTGTTGGAAACTATATAGTGACAGGCAACCGTATGTAGATGGCAGTGCTCCACTGCCAGCACGTTACAGCCTCCCAGATGGGAGAGAAGCAGCTAATGCAGAGGAGGCAAGCAGGATGGATTTGGGAGGAATGAGGTATCCCCAAACACCCTTCAATAATGAGCTGGAACAATTAATGTGAACAAATTTCTTTGGCGCCTTGCAAACAAGCAGTAAAGGTCCCCAAATCAGACCTCTTCTTTCTACTGTGTTGTGGCTCATGACTGACACACAGTATTTTGGAGGAAAGGTTTTTAACCATTAGCAAGAGCAATGCAGTCACTGAGTCCAGGCAGAACAGCTTGTTCCCAGTCTGTTAGATGAAATTCAGCTGAACCACCAGCACCAAAGACCATCACAGTGCCAAGGCCATTCAGGAGGCAGGACCACATCCTAACAGATACCTCAACACTGACATATGCAGTATTTCAGAGGCCCTAAAGCCATCAAACTCACAACCAAGAGCAATACGGAGACACTTTCTAGCAGACTTTCCCTGGACATCATCAGCCTTTTAAAGAAACACAAGCAGAGAATTTCTGTCTTCTCAAAAGTCTTTTCTCCTGCTATGTATTTTGCAAAATCCCAGGCAATCCTTTGCCCAGGCACAGATTTCTAGCCTTCTGTGAGCCTTCCCTGTGGTCAGGCTCCTGTTCAGAGCGAGCTGGCCTGCCCTCATCCAAAGATGAAATTCAAAAGGAAACTACATTGCACTTCCTGACCCTTTTATGCCATCGAGGGTGTTGGCTGGGCAGCACCATTCTTGCAGGGCTTGTCTCCCCTTCCCTGCCAGGAGAAACTGCTGCCGGTGGGAGGGGAGCTGGGGCAGGGCTTGACTTCAGGGGTCCCCCAGGCTCCTCCGTGCTCCTTTTATCTTCTAGTCTCTCTGTGTACAAAAATGTGACCTGTAGGTTGCTGAAACGCTTAGGTGAGTTCAGCAGCTCTAAGATGCAGATATTTTGGTTTGGGTTTTCCTTTGCAGAAATTAGCCTCAGGCCTGTGATGAGGCTCTCCTACGAATTTCCTTCGTAGTCAGCAGAGTAAGAGAGGCATCCTTAGGGGGAGATTTAGAGACCAAATCCCTCTCAATGTGTACATGAAGGCACCCTGAGGGTCTTCTTTATTAACAGTAGTAGCAGCCAATAGAGATTAGCCTTTATAAACATCCACTATTTCTCTAAGCTTTTGGGTTGAGACCACTGAGGAAGGGAGCCACAGCAGCTGGCCTAACTGTTAACAGTAGGGTACTGAGATTTAATTTGCTACTGCCTTTACCCACATGTGCAAACTTCACTATGAGCACTAGCCCAAAATTCCCTGGGGAAGCAGTTCCCCGCCTAAACCCAGTTCTTTACCAGACAGAGCAGCTTCCTCCAAGTTGTTTGTCCTTTCTGCTTGCTCGGTTGTCAGAAGGAGAAGAAACAGTCTCTTCTGAAAGGCTGAAAGTACAGATTTTCATTCTATCACACCATTCCAGTTGCTTGGGCTTTATGCAAACACACAAAATTGCAAGTGTTAACAACACCAAAATACAGCCATGGTTATAAACTCATGAATAAAACTATCCTACAAAATCGGAAAAATAAGGTGCATGCCTCTCCTTCCCCCAAATATTAAGAAACCCCAATCCTTGAGAGCACGCTTTATAACACCCTTCTTAGGAATGAAGAGTGCAATGCCATATTAATGGGTGGATTATGCATTGCCAAATGCAAAATACCAGGATTACCAGTGTCACAAAGATGCCTGTATCTGGGTTTTCTGTAACGCTCTTCACCAAGGTATCTGAGGTTTTAGAAAGAAGTTACTTACTGCATTCCACATTATACTAAATATATACATACAGTTCTGCTTTTCAGTCTATATGTTTGCAGGCTTAGCTGGAGTGGCTAGCCCAGCGACCCGCTGGTTTATCCTAACCCCCTATAATTAGTCCATGGTTGTTGCTAACGGTATGCCATTTGTCTTCCCACACTCAGCACTGTTTGGTAAACAATTTCAGGGACAGAGTTCTTCTCCCCTGATCTCCCTAGGTGGTGTTCACGTATTTATTCTCTGCACCCCACAGTTACTCCTCTCTCTTGAGGCTGAGAGGTATAGAAACGGCAAAAAAAAGGGCAAAAATGTTGCAGAAAGGGGGAGGCAGCTGTAGCTAAAGCCACGACCTGGCTGGGGAGGCAGGAGGCAAGGCTGGCACAAGGCCAGGCCAGCTGCAAACCCGAGGGGTGCAGCGGACATCTGTCCCCCATAGCCCACATCCTCGCCCCTTGTGCGGATACGCCAAGATGGGAGAGGAGGTGGCCGCGAGGAATTCCCTTCTCCTCCGGGGAGGAGCTGGCTCCCGGCCATGGCACGTGGAGGGCTTGGGTGGCTGGTGCAAGCCTCAACCCCAAATCTGGCTGAGGGAAGGAAGGTCAAACTATGGACGGGGAAGCAGCTGTTTACAGCCCTCCCGGGAATGCAGGAGCAAAGCCAGGTGGCAGGAATTGGGGCTGGGGCCGCTGGCAGCAGTGCCCTCAGGGGGAGGTCACTGACCCAACCGGTGAGGTGGGGACTCTGCCAGGAAAGGCGGCAGCCCCTCCGCTCATGGGCAGCACCTTTGCAGCACGCTGCGGCAGCGATGCTCTGTGCCGTGCACTGTTGCTGCACGCTGGACGGACAATCATCGAAAAAGTCCCTCTCCCTGGGACAAACAGACGGTGTGTGTCAAGCTGAAGCTGTGCGTGGGTGCACAGGCTCGGCCAACACTGCAGCCACACTGCTAGGGATGTGGGATTTCCTGAGCCCTCTTCCTTAACCATGAGACCAGATCTTCCTGTGCAACATTGCAAATGTATTTAGGAGCCTCCTGTTCGTGGATAGAAGTGGTTCCTTCATGATGCTGGCATGAGGCGGTCACAGAAATGACTCCTGGGACCCTGCTGCTTTGGCCATAACCTCCTTTTCCTCCCTGTGTGCTCTCGCCCTCCCTAAATCCTCTCTCTCACATTCTCTCATTCTTTAATCAGTATTTCCATGCTATGGAGAAATGAAATTCAAAGGATGCAGGAAGGTGAAAAAGTATTCTTAGAGGTTAGGAGCAGGGCCAGCCCTTTGGAATTTCTCACAGCATCCAATCAGCCCCTTCAGAATCTTTGTTCTCGCTTTGGGTATCATCCAGCATCCCTCCCATGCCAATTTTGAAAAAACACATACTTCGTGACAGGCGTGTTCTCACATTGCCCCGTCACCCATAGAACACGTTGATATAGTCAAGTGATAGATCTCCTGAGAAACTTCATTTTCCACCTCCATCTGAAAATGGGCCAGGCTGTGGCCTCAGCATCTGACTGTGCCTCCAAATGAAACCCCGAACTGCAGCGTGTCTTCACACCCAAGCCAGCACTTTGCCTTTAACCCACACGCAATAGAGGTGAGCACATATATGGACCTATATCTGGATACACCTGAGGAAAGCACATGCATGTATGGATTTGTACGTGTGCATATCCATGTGTGCGTACGTATGGCTCTGTGAGGGGATGTGTGCACTCGTGAGTTTGTAGCTTTCACAAGTGCAAGAGTTTGCACAGATGTGTGGTCTGGCTATACAGAGGTGTTGGGACATTCTCCACCGAGGTATGACAGTGCAGATGCAGACCTACAGGGGAGGCTAAAGCAGCTGCTGGCACCCCACTGGAAGTGCCCGTGGTGGCACCTGGGCTGCCCACCACATGGTTTGTCAGCCCCACTGCACTCCCTTGCTCAGGCCTCTCTGTCTGACCCTCTGCTCTGCACACACACTCAGGCAGACTCAGAGTCTGACCTTATTAACACACACCAAAAAAAGCACAAACAAACAAAACCCCCATCCTGACTCTCTCCATCCCAATACCAAATTTCTCTCCAGATATCACCAAAATTATTCTTACCCACTAAACCAGATTAACAACAAGCTGTGAGCAGTCAAATGGTGATGGCAGCTCAGGACTGACCACCACCCTCCCCAGCCTTACCCACTCTTCCAGCCCAAACAAGGATTCACGTGAACACCCTTTTGCAGCTTCCCGGACAGGGCTACAGAGCAGCAAGAGCTCAGCCACACCAGGGCTCTCACCCAACCGCTGCTCTCAGTGCTGGTGACTGGCAAGACTACGAACTTCACTACCAGCTTCCCCTTCCCTCTCTCCACTTTCCTCATCTTCTTTTCCCAAAACAGCATTTCTACACTTGCTGCCTCTTTTCTCCTCCCAGCTGAGATGTGGTGGGGTGTCTTATCATGGCCCCATGACCAGCCAAGCTGTGATGCTCAGAAGATGCCAGCTGCTCTCAACGTCCAGCAGCGAAGATGGTGTCAAATGCCTTTTCTCCCCAGGACTGCTGAAAGATGGGGTAGCAACTGCACCAAAATAGACTTCACATGTTGTAGGGGGCACAAATAATGGGCAAGCAGGTCTGAGTTATTTAGACAAATCTTCATCCCTACTCTTGAGCACCCAAGTGACAAATTTCTTGTCCCTCTCTACTAGATCAGGATGGCTGCAATGACTGGGTCTTCTTTTGCCTATTGGTTTGATACCTCATGGAGCTGGAAATGCTAAAAGCACTGTCCTTTCCTCAGGGTGAAATCTTATGGGGATCTCATGGGAGAGCTCATGGATCTCTCTTCAGCTGTCTCCAAGTACCAAGTGGTTCCATAAAACATTAGAGCTATTGCAGTTGTCACTTATTTCTCACAAGATATTTGCAAGGATGACTACCAAGGATATATATATATATAGTCTTTTGATGCTTGCTTCTGACTTGTGAAGGGCTGTAAAAACACAGAGGTCCCATCACCCTTCCCAAGTCCATTATTCATGTGGCTGGTTTTTGCACCAGCAGATGAAGAACACCGAGCACAAGCACCTGCGCCTTTGCCAGAGACTTACTCAAGGCTCCAGTAACGGGAATCATGACTTTTGGCAGACTTGTACTGCAATGGCTGAGGGACAGGAAGGTGAGAGGCATTCCTTTTCTGCTGTGCTCCTTAGCCTCAGCCCCTCTCAGTTCATCACAGGCCAATTAATATATATGTCTGTGCTTGACTTTGCTCAGTCTTAATAAAACTGAATGTGTAAAAATCCAGCCCAAGGAAATGCAACAATCTCCCCACTTTTCATGTTATCCAGTGTCTTGCAGAGTAGCCAACGCCTACACTTCTCTTTCCAAATGAAATCCCAAGCCAAATAAAAAGAAAGTAGATCCAACCCAAACCACTGGATTTTCCCCATGCAATGTAATTAAATGAAAACATTAATTTCCTCTCTTTTTCTAGTCAGTACATTCTTCTTATGCCCATGCCAAACAGCAGTCAAAAAATCCTTATATTTATATTTATGTCCTTCCAACCTGCCCATGCTCTCTAAAGTTCAAGTATCTTGTACCAGTGAGTCATTCATCCGCCCTTTTGAGAGAATAATAGAAATTCTTTAAAGCTGCGTTGTTTTCGGCACAACGGCATTCCGATGCGATCTAAGAATCACAGAGGGGAACAGGTTTGTCTAGAAAAAAAGTTTTCCTCATGTGATGGGCACCCTACCAATCACACAGCACTTTCCTCAAGCAACCTGGGCTCTTTAAAGCCCAGCAGAGGTGGGAGAAAGGGACTTTTTTGGCTTTGAAGGTGGGTCGGGATTTCTGTTGGGAAGCATCACAAGAAGGGAAGGGTGAGTGCCTTGCTTTGGTCATCGTCTTCCTCTTAATGAGGCGTGTGAGCAATAAGTGTCTGTTAGGAGAAAAGGAAGCTTTTACGTTTAATGTTTTCATTTTAGTCCCTGGGCTGTGTTTAGTATGTGAGAGTCTGGTACCTGGATAAGGTTAACTGCAGAAGATTATTAAGTATTTCATTTTTCTTACCTCAACCTGTGTCTTCTCTATGGCTGTTTTAATTTGTTTCATATTTTTTCTCCTAAAGACTGGGGAGAAGGGAATGGGAAAATTAGATCTGTTGCAAATATATCTGGGTGTAAAAAAAAAAAAAAATTTTTTGCAGAGAAAGATGAATCTTGTAATTCCCACTCACTTGTTAAAATAGGAAAGGCAAAAAAGCCCCCTCTTGTTTTGGCTGTGCTGAACTAATGAGGGAGAGAGGAAAAACCTACCTCCCAGCTCTATTTCCGAGGTAATTATGCTTGATGATGATTTACCAGCCACTCCACGGTTCACACAGGCTTCATTTCATAGCAATCTCTCTTGAAAGGAAACTTAATTAGTCTCTGACCCCTGCTTGATGCTGAGCTTTGGTTTTGCTTTATTTTTCTCCCCTGGTAGCACAAAAGGACTGTCTGGATCTTCCTTTTCTGAGTGTGCTTGACTCCTGGCGCACAAGCTGTTCTCTATTAGAGGCGGCTGCATTCCGTGGCCGGTGGAGCGATGGGGAAAGTCCGGCAGGGCAGGAGGAGTATGTGGTTTTGTGTGTGCTGGAGGTGTTTGCTTTAAAATAAGTCAACAAATGATGAATTGACACTTGGCTTCTTACAGCAGAGTCCAAGTGAGTCATCAATAACGTATTTAATTGTATCCTCTTAAAAACCGTCTAACTCTGAAGATGTCCCAAGCACTTGGATACTTCTTTTTAAGCCCCTTAGGGGCTAAATTTTCCACTAAAACCAATTGGAAAAAAAAAAAAAAAAAGTAGGTTTATGGCCGTCTGGCCCCTCAAGTCTCGATGCATCAGACCCTACAGCAGGTCAGGGTGTGGGCAGGTCTGTGGCTCACGGAGGCTTCCCGCTGCACAGCACCTCCGGCAGCAGTTCCGCCCTGCTGGCTTCCCTCTGGCAGCGCCCCAGCCCAGGCATCTCGCTCCTGCCTGTAGAGACACGCTCTCCAGCCGGGGCTGGGTGAGCATGGGGGGCAGGAGGTGCGATGCCTGGGCTTCTGCACTGGGGGCAGGTACGGGCAAGGAGCGGGTTTCTGCCGTTGAATGGCTGGGTTTGTTTAGTTGCGCTTGAGTGGTGTGGAGCCCTTCAGCCAAGGCGTCTGAAGGCTGCAGAGCCCATGAACAATAAAACAAATGCATCTCTTGTCTCTGCCTCCTTACACCAGGGGATGAGAATGCAACACGCTGCACAGGAACGCTGAAGCAAGACGGGTAGAAAGGGTTGAGGTGAAGCCCCTGTAAGCCCCACTGCCACACTGAGAGGCCTCCAAAAGTAGGATGTAGAAACAAATTATGTTCACGGGGGTGTTTTTGGACATTCCTTGGTCAGATTGCTGTGACTCCACCATGACAACTGGCACAAAACACAAGGCAATCAAAATGGGACCCCCTCCTGCATAGGGCAACGCCAAACCTATTCTTACCCATTGGCTTTTTTGGCGAGAGATGGAGTAGGACTAGGCTAAGCAGAGGACATTAATCTGCAAGGCTACTGAAATCGTGTCCCAGTCTATAGAAAGAGGTTGTGGAGGCTTCGAAAGATCAACCAGCTCAATGTGTGTGAGGGATGCACAACAGGGACTGAATCCTGCTTGAATCCAGGCATTGCTGTGAGCAGGGCTTCCTTTGAAAGCTTGCATGCGGTTGTCACCTAAAATACAAGGGCAGAAGCCAGCCTCTGCAGAAAGGAGTTTGCTTTTCAGCTCCCACAGTTGTGCTGCAGGTCTCACGGAGCCACTGTGAGTAGAGGAAGGGAGGAGAGGTCAGGAAAGATCCAAGGGCATGGAAATAATAGAACTATCTGCAACTTGCAGAGGAACAGGGGGAGGCAGGGCTACCATTGCTCCCAGGCTTTGACAGGCTCAGCTGGACCCCAATAAGTGCCAGGAGTGTTTTGGGGGTGTGAGGGGAGAGGAGAGGGGAGAAGTTGCGGTCTCAGTTGTGACCAGGGTGTAAGGAAGAGGAAGAAGGATGCGCTTCAAGGGGGATGTAGGCTTTTGTGGTACAAGGGGAGCAACAGATGCATTTTCAAAGCTACTTGGAGCATGGAGCAAAGTCTATGGTAGTGATAATTGAATACTGGAGATATAGATGGCTCACAGCTAAATTGCCAGGTGACCGGAATGTGTTGAGGAACCCCAGGTCCATGCAAGCTCAAGGCCCTGACTGCCTTCTCATGTGGAGATTTTGGATAATGGTTGCAGCTGAAGCCCTGGTTTCCTCAGGGATTTCCCTGAAGCCCCAGGAAACTGTATTTGGGGCATAAAATTAAACCAGCCTGCAAGGAAGGCTCTTCTACCTCCAAACTGAGTTGTGTCCACGGGCAGGACTTGCTGGCACCTGTCTCTCTGGGCGCTGGGAGGAGGACTGCCCACCTGTGTCACACCCGAGGGCGGTTCTGAGTCATACCTGCATGCAGTTTGCCTTGGGCAAGCCGGCCAAGGTTTGCCTCCTGACTCTGTAGTCATGCGCCAGCGCCAAGTGCCACACAAGCTGCTCTTGCTCAAGGGCAGCTTTCTTCCGAGGCGGGAGGAGCAGGCAGCAGGTGGAAGGCCCCAGATCTCCTGCGGCTTCTCCTCTGGGCCATGTTGGGGGGTCGGCTCCCCAGCTGCCCAGCTGTTGTTACGGCCTTGGAGCACCTCCTCAGTCTCTCACACCCCCTCACGTCTCTCATGCATGATGCTGATACTGGACCCTCAACCATGGAGAAGGGACCAGGCAAGGGATTGCCACGCATGGCACAGGGGAATGAAGTGGATGCTGAGAAACAGACTCTGGTGCCAATCTCTTGGAGGCAGAGGGAGAATTCATATTAATACAGCAACATCATTACAGTGTTTAGTTTTAGAGCTACAGTAAAGGCTCTTCCTTGCTTTTCCTCTTCCTGGTCTCTCTGCTTCCCCCTGCCCTGCAATC
Source organism: Strix aluco (assembly GCF_031877795.1). Lineage (NCBI taxonomy): Eukaryota > Metazoa > Chordata > Aves > Strigiformes > Strigidae > Strix > Strix aluco. Next base: position 4,631,609 of record NC_133932.1, read on the forward strand.
CCATTGGACTTATGTAAGGGAGAGGTTACCTAGAAGCTTGACACTGTCCAGATGATATCTGTGTGGTGGTCACTGTGTCTAGCTTTCCTCCCAGCTATGGTAGCCTAGGAGGTGGGCTTGCCCCAGGAGAAGAGGTTTGCTTTCTCAGACTGGTGTGACTGCAGTAATACCTGCCCAAGGAGAGGCAAGAGTGAGACAGCTGGTGGGGAGGCAAGTGCATGGGCTGGGTAGGCAGCCCATGTACAAGGTGTGAGTGCTGTCATTACACTGCAGGGGGGTCTGAAGGAGGGAAAGGGAAGGAGAAGGAGGTTTCTGCAATGTTAAGGAAAGGGTTTTGACTTTGTTAATCACACTTGGTGTGATCTGTTGTGCTAGCCACATGGCACACTCAACCCTGCTATCTACATGGCAGCTGCTTTTCCATGTAGTAGTCAGAGTTCATGTGCTTGCGTTTGAGCAGGGAAGATCTCCTTGCTTTTTGGACTGCCCCCTGATTTGTGATGTCCCTTAGATGGCAATAACTAAAGGCTTTTCAAAAATCTCTGGAATTTGCAGCACAAAAATCCATGAGCCAGGCAGTGGTCTCTCCAGCTTTCAGATGAGTAGAGGACCAGTGTCTGTCTCAGCTTTGGCAGACTCTGCAGTGTTGTACTGTAGACAACATATGGCCGAACATTGTCCAGACCCAGATTTGACCTGCAAGGCAGTTTTATGTGGTCCTCTGGGCATGATGGCTGGTCAACAAGTTTGGCAGGGACAGAGTTTCAAGTTGACCTCTTGAGCCTGCCATTTACAAATAGAGCGCCATACAGCTTCAAGTGTATTAGGTAGCCTCCAAACACTTCTCCAGGAATAAAAATGGCTTCTCACCTTGGAAACAATGGCCATCCCCGCTCATGCTATCATGGGAAAATATTTATGTGCTCTGCTGCTGGTATGATGGTGAGAGCACTGGAGATCCTCAAATCAATGCAGAAAGGGTGGTAGGAAATTCTGGTTTTCCCTCTGTCACTGTTGGAAGTCCTGCCTACCCTAAAATGGCAGCTGCTGAGGAGGCTGAAAGTGGCATTGTTAGAGAGGTCCCACGATGCTCTGTTCCTTTCATTGACAGCTGTGTCTGGACTTATTTTCCAACAGCTTCTCTGAAGAATCCCAGAGTCAGTAACCCCAGCAAGAGAAGGCACTAGTGCAGGTACTCTGGCAGAAGAGGGGTGTTCAAGCTGCTTTTCCTATTGTCTGCTCAAGTTGAGCCCGCTTCAGCCTCTCTTTCACAGCTTATATTTTCTTAACCACCCAGCAAATGCAGCTGTCTCAAGGTTGGGGATTTTTTCCTCCCCCTCTCCATGCACACACGTGCTGTCCCTTTGAAAGAAGGACTTGGTTGGTGCTGGCATCTGGGCTTGTTTCTCCAAGAAGTCTCACACCTCTGACTAGTGCCTTTATGCCGCTCTCTCTGGAAGGGGATGAATTCGACACGGGGTGCCGGGCCCCAGCCTGCAGGATATAACGCTCTCAGGAATTTGGTGGGAATGCTACTTGGCCTGGTTCCCACAAGCCAGCTGCAGCCTGAGCTGCTCCCTCCTTTCCTTACACCTGACTGGGAATGGGGGGCCCAGCTCCACTTCCCGGCATGGGTGGGAGATGGGGCTATCCTTAGCAAGGTGCTGCCAAGACGTGTGCCGCAGCCACGTGTGTGGGATACAGCTAAACCGCTGTGGTTATCAGTTTGGTCACGTGGCAGTGCTGGCCAAAATGAAACAACCACCAGGGTGGATAGCATACACTGGGGTAAAACTGTCACCTTTGGAAGAGGAGCGAGGTGAGGGCATTGAACTCATCCCCTTCTGACCTGGGTGTAGCTGGTGTTTCTAGCCAGGTGGAAGTGCAACACCATGAGCTGAGGCTTGCATGGGTACTGTTGTGATGATGAAAACCCTACCCAAAAGGGAGCCAAAGACACTGGCTGCCCCCAGAGTCATCCCAATCTTCTGTAGCTCAAGTATCGGGGAGAGTTTGAGTTACCAGGTTCACACCCAGGGAAGTTTCTCCTCTGAAACTACTATGAAGCAAAGAGTGGGAGGTGTACAGCCAGGCTGGCAAGTTCTGTCTATCCTTCTCCTCAAGGTTCATTTCTGTTTCTGAGTGAAGCCTATTGTACTGGTCTAACTGAAGACTGTCTTTGTTTTTTCCCAGATTGCATGAAGAATTAAAGATGGCAAAAAGTGATGATGGCATACGCATCTTGCAGGGTCTATTAGTCTTTGGAAATGTGGTCATTGGGGTAAGTGAAGTGAGACAAGTATGGGTGGAGGCTTCCTTCCAGTATGACACTTCCTAAAACAGTAGTTCCCATCCATGAAATCCCTCTTCACGTGTGAAGTCCACACATAAATAAACCAGTAAAGCATGAGAGGAGCGGTAAAGGAGAGCTGCGCTAGCTGATCAGTTGGGTGGGGAGGGGACAGCAAGGGACAGCAGGGACTGATCCACAAGACCAACATGAGTTCTAGGGGAACAGGCCTTTCTGCTGACCAGCATCTTTCCAGTCCCCTCCCTCCATATAGTGATGGGAGAGGTTCTGTTAATTCTTTCTTAACATCCTCAAGTCCTAGGCCTGACCTCTCAGGTCTAGGCTGGGTGAGTTTTGCCTGCAATTCTTCTGTGAAGGCACAAAACAAGAGATTGTAGACTCTGGCAGAGGAGGAGTTGAGTAGCTCCTGTTTGGTGGGAAGTTGAATGAAAGGCAAGTGGTCTCTGTCTTTTTCTGTCTCTGCTATTTCTTTGGGGAAGCTTGATCTAATGGATTTCCCGAACTTGTGCTTCTCAGATGTGCGGCATTGCCCTGACAGCAGAGTGCATCTTCTTTGTGTCCGATCCCCATGGTCTCTACCCTCTGCTGGAAGCTACAGAAAATGATGACATCTATGCTGCTGCCTGGATTGGCATCTTTGTTGGCTTTGCACTCTTTGCTCTGTCTATACTTGGTATCGTTGGAGTCATTAAGTCCAACAGGACCTTGCTGCTGGTGGTAAGTGTAGCAAAGTTTGCCTACTGATTACTGCCAACCTGAAAAAATGCTGCCTTAGTTTCCCTGCTCACCTTGGTAATCACCCACTGAGCAAAGACAGCTTTTATTAGTGATAAGGAGCCAAAGGTTCTTCTTGATTGTGTTTGTGGTGTCCCACAAGGTGAATCTTGTAAGTACACATGCATGAGAAGCTCCCAAACCAGGTTGAAGGAATTAATGGTGATGGCCACAATGGAGGTTTAAGCTGACTGGCTTGACCCTGACCTTGCCCTGAAGCAATGCAGAAGCACTTGTGCAATCAGATGTAGCTGGGATGTGTTCTACATCCTTGTTTCTCCCCACCCCTTACTGCCTTTCAGCTGTCATATACTATTCAGTTTAGGAGCTGATAAGTAATGACTTCTGTACAAGGCATTAGTATGTGTTAGTATACCAAATATGGGTGCAATTGAGATCATTAGACATCAGCAGGCAGGCAGAAATTACAGGGGTGGGGGCAGAGAGCTTTGGATAAGCCAAGGATAATGTTAACATGTGAACAAATGTCTGTACAATTTCTTACTTAGTCTTTTAGATTGGCAGTGACGAAACTTAATTGGTACTTGCATTATGAAGGGTAGAGCCAAAAACTCTAGAATCAGCTCTCTCGGATTAATGTGGGATGGCAGGGTGTCTGTTTTAAACAAGAGACACTTAGAGATCTGAACTCTTGTGCCAGGGAATGTGCCAGCAAACAGCTGACGGAAGAGAATTCCCTTAACTCTGAATTTTGGTGTCTTGGCTGAAACCCAAGGCTGTAGTATAGGAGATAAGAGAGGGTACAAGTGGCAGAAGCTGGCGTAAGAAGGAAACAAACGCCTTGAATCTGAGAAGAACATTATAAAATGTGGAAGGAGAAATAGAGACATGAGAATTCCGAAGGGAATATGGGAAAGGTTAAAGGGATTGTGCTGAGAAGGGAAGAGAAACAGTGAAATAGACCATGAGAGGTGATACTCAGGATCTGTTTTCATGAAGGATCTTTCCTCACAAAGTAGAAGTGCTGAGGAAATCTGATGATGCAAAATCAGGAGGATCTGAACAACACCCTAAATTACACCTTCTGTTTCCCCAAAGTACAAGCTCTCCTGCTAGGAGTGAACAGTTTCTTGCTTAAAAGCTTATAGGTGGCAAGTGGAGGTGGAAGGAAAAGACATGTCACAAGCATAATTTGCCAATGAGATGCAACTAAGAAAAGGGCAAATGTTACTCTCGGACATATCAGGCGAAGTGTTTTCCATAGAGGCAGGGTGGTATTAATGCCATGAGGTTCTGATGAAATCTTGTCTGGGAGATGGAGAACAATTCCAGTCATACATCTTCAAGAAAACAGATTGCAAACTGAAACAAGAATAGGGAAGGGCTACATGGGTTCAGGGGCATGGAGAGGACTGAGGAGACTAGGATAGCCCGGACTCCTTTGCCTTGAGTAGGGTATCAGGCTTAATGTTGGCAAAACTGCTTAACTGTTTCTCCAAGAACTAACTCTGCTGTCTGTCTCCCACAGTATATTATTTTGATGCTGATCACTTATGCATTTGAAATGGCTTCTTGCATCACGGCAGCAACTCACCGAGACTTCGTGAGTATTTCTTTCCTCATGTATTCTTGAAACTGCGCTGGGAAACATTGCAGTCCTAGGGCACAAGGTGGTCCTGTTCGGTGTAGTAAATAGCCTGTGTGGTGGTGCAGTGTAAACTCAAAGGACTACTGCTGAGCTAGAATAAGAGCCCACAAGGAAAGTCTCCCATGTAATTATTCTAAACAAGGAAATAACTTTGTTCTTTTTAACATAGTTTTGTTATTTTTAACATTTTTAAATGTTTACAACCTTATAGTTAAGGAAATAAGTGTGAGTTAACTGAATCATCAATACAGTGTTTAGTCTTTCAGCTACAGAGTGATTAATCTATCACACATGCAGAAGACAAATCTTCAGCATTGCCCCAGGCAGTATTACTAGTGAGGGAAAGATTACGTGGGTTATTGGAGATATTGGTAGGGAGGGAAATGACTTGTGGCACTTTAGTTCTAACCCACATATCAAATGTAACCCATAGCTTCTGCACATCCCCTGTGATCTGACATCTGGTAGAGCCTGCTTAGAGTTGTGCTCAAGATCTACATCTTTGTTGCTCCCGCTCTTCAAATCCTGCTCTTTATTTTCCTGTGTGTAAAACTGGGGGAGAAGCAGCATTCCTGTTCTCCATCAAGACACTGAAACAAGCAAATAAACCTGCCCCACACAACGCTATATTTGCTTTACATGGGCACTTATTTACATAGTTCCTGCATTCTTCTCTGTTGCTTTACATGGGCACTTATTTACATAGTGCCTGCATTCTCCCCTGTTGCTTTACATGGCCACTTATTTACATAGTTCCTGCATTCTTCTCTGTTTTTTCCCTGTAGCTCACTCCGAATCTCTTCCTGAAGCAAATGCTAGAGAGGTATCAGAAGTCAGAGCCAGACAATAACAATGACAAATGGATGACTGAAGGGGTCACAAAGACTTGGGATAAACTCATGCTTCAGGTAATAACTCTGAAAACTCTCACTAATTACTAAATGGTCTGCAACCCTGGAATTTCAAGTCCTGCTTGGGGCGGCTTGGTAATAAAGAGGATGGCATCTGCCTTGAACCTTAGAGAAAGTCCTGCCACACTCCCCATTTTGCTCATTTATCAGATAGCAGACTGTCAAAGGCAAGCACTTCAAAAATCTCTCCCATAAATCTGTGGTTAATGCCTAACCAGCCATGTGCAGGGTCCAGCCATGTGCAGGGCTGTGACCTGGGCCCATAAAGACCATCCCCTTCTCTCTCCCCACAGAACCAGTGCTGTGGGGTACGGGGCCCCTCCGACTGGCAGGAGTACATGTCCGCCTTCCGCATCACACACAATGACGCCGACTTCCCTTGGCCTCACAATTGCTGTGTCATGGATGCCCGAGGATCTCCCGTCAACCTCGATGGCTGCAAGCTTGGAGTCCCCGGCTACTATAACAGCAACGTAAGATGCTCTCCAATTTTTCCAGTTAACATATGTTGGTCAAAAGCACCTTCCTGGAAGGAAAGGAAACAGTGAATAGCCTTTCTCCTCCACTGTAAGCTACAGGTGTTCAAAAGGTTTCTGGGGGAGAAACAATGCCTGTAGGGTCCTGGCCATGAGCTGAACACAGGATAGGTTGTAATAAAGGTTTTCCTGATGGAGAGAGAACTATTAAGAAAACTCTCCCAATCCCACCAGTAAGAAGTGACATCTCCAACATGTAGATGAACAGTAGCTAAATCAAACAGCCCAAAGATGGGTGCATACGAGTGAGTGAGTCAGCAGTTCTCCTCAAGGTCAAACTTTTCAGTAGACCAGCTTGTCCTGTTCAAACAGATTGACGGGTCATGAACATCAACTTCTGCACTAGCAAGCATTTCTAGAAGGTGTTCAAGCTTCCAAATTTGCCCACAGCTTCTTGATTCTGGAGATCAATTCTGTGTTGGCTGTGTCTGGTTATATTCGTATACTTGGCAAGTGGATGGCACAGGAATTTGTCCTTGAAGTGTCTGAGATGGGTCTACTTTGTATTTGGAGCTAGAAACAGGTAGGCTATCTGCAAGTGGTCAATAAGTAGCATAGCTCTGGCTTCTTGAGACCCTGTGAGCTACCCAAATTGCAATAGGAGAGGAGCATGCCACCTCAGTGTCTCTCAGAGGTGGATAAGCTTGTTGCCTTGAGGTACAAGCTCAAAGCTGGCATTGATTCATTCATGGATGTCTTACAGGGTTGTTATGACGCTATTTCTGGACCAATGAACACACATGCCTGGGGTGTTGCCTGGTTTGGTTTTGCCATCCTCTGCTGGACTGTAAGTACTTAATATTTGCCTTTATTTCCTCTTCTCTTTTCTTGCTATTCCACACCCAGTTGGGTGGAGGTGGATGACAGAACTGATGCATTTAAAATGTCTGTAGATTATAGTTATTCATTTGTCACCCATCTGCCTGTAGCCTGTCCCAGTAACAGGACTACATTTACAAGTTCCCCTCATTTCTGGCTTCCACAGGTGAGGAACTAGATGGCCTTCCAGCTTGCTGTGGCCAGCTGCCATCTCAGCAATACAACACAGCAAACACAGCTTGCAGATACTTGTTTGTGAAGGGTATTGAATCATCTAAACTGTAATCATGACAGATAATTCAGTTTCTAGTTCAAAGACTTTGTATGAGTGTTTTAAGCACTCAGGGTTCAGCAGCTTCATGACAGATAATCCCCAGCGAGCTGAGTGATCCAAGTCAAATAGTCATGGCTGCACGTATCTTCTTTCTTCACTGTGAAGCTTCTGTGCAGATAAAAAGCTTTAAGCTTCCCCTGCCTGAACAGCCTTTGCTTATCAAGAACTTCTGTTGCTCTCTCCTACCAGTAGGACTAAATGGGGCTGAGGAAGAGGTGGGGATAAGGAAAAGGGGAGCAGAGAAACTTAGTATTCTTGTCGTTTCAGTTCTGCGTCCTCCTTGGTACCATGTTCTACTGGAGCAGAACTGAATACTGAAGGCCCGGTGTCCTCAGCGCTGTCCTGAAGCAGCGTGTGAAACTGCATTCGTTTGTTTCCTGCTCGATTCTCTTCGTGCCATGGAGGATTTGAAGTTTTCCCACTACCTCTCCCATATATACTTTTGCCTCTCCAAAAACTTGACACACAGAGCTGATGACTCCAGGAAAGAATCTTCTTGTCCTTACTTTGTCCCTTGTTCTGCAGCCTTAATTGCCTCCTAGCTGAGGCACATCCTTCTTTTGCTGTGCAAGAAATCCTTGGAGCATAAGTTAAGAAGTGATCTGATTTGTTCTGTGATGACATCAGAAAATGTCCATATACACTTGCTCCAGAAAAATCTCTCTCTAAAACTAGGCTGAATGTAAATTGTAATACTAAAGGCTCCAACAAGGGCTATGTGGGCAAAACTCTAACCTCCTGTGACCAATAAAGATGGATGCTGCAAGGGAGAAGACTGCAGACCTCTCTAATATATTTTATTGTTCAACATCTGTTCCTGGTCTCTGTCACCCCTTGCCTTAGAACAAGGCAGATTTTCTAAGAGTTTAAGTGTGTCGGCAATAAAGACATGTCACAGATAAAAAGTCTGTTGCTAGTCAAGCCCAATAAAAGGCTAGCTCACTCCTCAGCAATACGCTGCCTATATTCAAGCCTGCCTCCTGTCACTGATGAAACTACCGCATGTGCTCCTACCTTCAGAAGTGCCAGTCCAGGAAAAGCTCCACTTCCTAACAAGCAAGTCCTTCAAAAAGCTGTTATGTACTTCACACAAGATTTCACACATCTACGGGCTAGAATTTGTGCAGAATATGAGGGGTCCTGTGCAGTAGTTGGCTTTGTGAAAGTGGCTGTCCCACACCCCTAGATTACCGTGCTTCTTGCTTCAGCTACCTGTATGTATATGGTCACATCCCCTCTGTCCTTCCCCTTCCCCATCCCCGCATCATGTAGGATGAAAGGCAAATAATGGCAACAAGCAGCTCTTGTGAAAAATGCAAGCAAGGAGCTAACTGAACCAAATCCAGTCCTTGCATCAGCAGTTACGGTTCTCACTCAGTTCAATAGAGGCTGTTTACTTTGGCCCAGGCTGATCTGGTGTCTTTCCTAGTGAACACTTCAGTAGTTACATGTGTCGTGTGAAATATGCTCCTGTATAGAGCGTTTTAAGGTGAAACCTCTTCCTAAGGTGTACTGGTTCAGGTCCTGACAATTGCCAGCTGCCTTGATGCTTTGTTTTTGTATATTCACCAAAATACTAATTAAAAAGAAGTGGAAATGAAATTTTTTTGTTGTTCAAGATTGCGTGTTTGAGAAGGGGAAATGTTAAAGGTCTGTATCTGGGACATCTGGGGCAGTGCAAAAGCAGACTTTAAAGTCCTGTAACCCCGTCCTCAGGATCAGAGTGCAAGTACCATGATGCACGGTGCTACAGAAACTCTGTAGCTGAATAGTCCCTTGCTAGGGTGCTGGGGCAGAGAAGCAGGCAGCTATGAGGGCGAACAGCTTGAGGAAGAAACAGGTCCCTGCAACACAGAAGGGCTTTTCTGTATGAGTGTGCCTTCAGAAAGGAAAATCCCCATGGATCAGACACTCTACTGATTCAGTGGGGTGGTGACATCTTGGAGACCCCGGACTCTCAGCAATTTCCACAAGAAAATTAGTCTTCAGCACTTTTTTTGTGAGACTTGAGGCATGGATAGACCATGCAGACCGTGTATGTCAGTGGTCTGGGTTTGTTTTTGAAATGGGGTGGAGTTTGGTGGTAGGGGGGTTTTTTTGTGTCTGTGTTGCTGAAACCTACAGTAATACCTAAATCTAAAGAACTCTAAAGAGAATTAGTGTCTGCCTAAGTTGGGCAGCAGGCAGCAACAGCAAAGGCTGGGTTCTCTGCTACTTGCCATGAATGGTAAATCCCTGCCAACTGTAACATCAGAGAGGAGACAAGTGGGGGAGGAAGGACAGTGCAGGCACACAGCCTCTGTCCTCGCTTGGCCAAACCCCTCCAATGACCCCTCAGTCACAGCAGCCTTTGTGGATAGCTGCACTCCTGTGTAAAGGTCTCCTGCTCAGAGTTCTTTCTGAAATTCAAGTAGCTCTGCAAATGGGTGAAACACCTAGCTATGGGACTTCCTTGTGACTAGCAAGGCCTTCTGCATATGGATGTGGCTGGAGATATGGCCTGGAGAAAACTTTAGGACCAAAGAAGCAGATAATGTCAAATATTATTCTCCTCCTCTGGTCTTTTGCTTCAGACCCAGAGGTCTCTTCCTTCCTGCTTCATCTAAATGTGGTGTGATTATAGCACTGTGCTCAATATAGGGAAAATGCTGCAGGATTTTGCAGGAGAAGAACTGAGACTACTCTGAATAGACTAGTGCAGTATTAACTGCTCCAACCAGTTGCAAATGATACCACTGACCTATTGCATAAATGGCAGCTTAAGCCAATTAAGTTTGGGTTCTTCAAATTTGCTTTCTGTTTCTTAAACCTTTCCCTCACATTGCACTTCATGATTTATGTTTTAAAAAAATAAAAGCTGTGATGAATGAACGATCCAGGCAATGGTGGATCTATGCAGAAGCACCAAGCATGCCACAACGCAACCAGAAAAACCCAGCTTTGTCCACCTAAAATAAGGAGGAAGAAGACTGGACTGATGGCAGAATGACATTGAGCAGGCTTGTGAAAAATCCTGCACAGCTTTTTCTGGTTTTTCAGCTTCTGAAGGTTGATTCCAATCTCTGCAAGTTCCCTACCTGGGATGCCAGGGGAGGGTGAGGAAGGGATGGAGTCTGTGACAGGAATGGTGGTGAACTGGTTTATGTGTTGGCTGAGGCTCATAAAGAAATCCTGGTCATTCTCAGCTGTTCAGATTGCTGCCTGAAGGTATGGATGTATGTGGTCTTCAGAGCAGGCAATATGCATATGTGCATGAAAACTGCTGGACTACAACAGTATGAAGAAAAAAAAATTCTCCAGATGGAAGCTGTGTGGTTTGTTTGCAGATTTACTCTGTGTATTTCTTCTCTGCAGGTGTGAATATTCACAGTTCTCTCCTGGCAAAAAAAAAAAAAAAAGGAGTGCTTCATTTCTCCCATGGAGAAATACCAACTACATTTTTAGATTATTAATTTATTGTCAAATTCCCAGCTCTGAGAAATCAGAGTCTCGCTGAGAAACATCCTCTGTTCATGCCTGACAGAGCAACGTGGCCTCCAAGCCAACAAGAATCCCAAATCCTCAGCTGCTCCCCTCCCGTACACACACGGAATCACAGAATCACAGAATCATTCAGGTTGGAAAAGACCCTTGGGATCATCGAGTCCAACCATCAGCCCTACTTTACAAAGTTCTCCCAAACAAACATTCTCACACAAACGTAACCTGATGTCTTTCACACTGTTGAATGCTTATGGTGGGCAGTACTGAAGGTTTCTGTTCCTTCAGGCAATGGGGCAAAGCGGGGCTGCCTCTTGTAATTTGTACCTTGCCCCCATTTTCCCAACAAGCTTTCCTACCCCTTCCTCCTTTCCCGTCACTTCTTCTCCTGCATGAGATCTCTTTGCACAGACTCTCTCGGGCACTATTTCTCCTACCTTGATGGTTCATACACAACATACAATGCCCACTATGTGCCATGCTTGCATCTGGCTACCCTGCAAAAACCAGCAACCAAGCTGTCGGTGGCGTTCGGTGTCCTCTGACTCAGAAGATTTATTCCCCATCCTGCTCACTGCCCTGGCATCTTAGTTTTTCACATTCCTTACAACAGGGACTTGTGCCAAGCAAATGTTTATTGGGACCAAGTATGACCTAAAACTAGCTCATAAATGAAGCCTCCTTCTCCCATCCCTTGGCAGCCCTGCCCTCTTTGGCAACTGGGGAAAGCCTCTGCAACGTGTGGTATGCTGGGAACCTCCTGCAAGAACTCTCTCTGTAATCTCAGTCATCTATCTTTAGGAGATCTTGCTGCGTGAGGAGTTGAGGATGACTGCTGAGGGTTTATCCTCAACAGGAAAAAAAGGTGAGGATGTTTCTGGCTGTGTTAGCTTGCACGCGAGGTGAAATTCCAGCATAGACAAGGTCATCTGCAGTTCTTGCACACTCACTAGTTGAGATAAACTCTGCAAGAGAGCTAAGCGATGAGCAGTGAGCTGCTCTGGCTGCTCAGGGCTGTTACTGACTGTGAGTGAACGCAGGACGGAAAACCTTCCCTCTCTCTATTTTTTCTGAGGCGACACTCACCTTTAGCAGAGTGCTGTGGCTGGCACAGAGGCTGGAGAAGGTAAAGGCAAGCCACTTCAAATAACCCCTGAAAATAAGCAGCCTACTCTTTTTACATCTCTCTTCTGCCTCCACTGTCTGTCCCTCAAAGTTTAAAGCAAATTATCTCACAGTACAAGAAAAGGTGAGCACTTATTTTTTCTGATCTAAACTTCTTCCTGACTCTTATGAAGAGACTCTTATGATAGAGAGCTGTGTGCTCCCTGTAGCAGTTGTCCTATGGGAGAAAACAGGTCCAGTTTTAAGATATATCTGGATCCAAATTGCATCACATAATTCCTATGAATTTTCTAGGTTTGCAAAATGTAGTTCATCTCGCACTGCCATTTGCAAATAAGACATGAGAAAATAGGTTACCCGGTTTTATTATGGAATGAACCAAATGTTCTTAATACTCATGCTCTAGCTAACTTTGGGGGCATCAGGACTTGGCCAGGTCTAAACTTCACAGTTCCTGTTCATTTCTAAATCTTAACTCTGAAACTGTTCATCCTTTACCCTTGTGGTGAGACGTGTTCTTTGAGAAGTTTATTCTGCTCAGATGGAAAATTAACTCAGAGATCTCACTACCTTTCTCCACCTTGGCCACTATGATCCTCTTCTTTTTGCTGTTGTTGATGTCTTGTGCCAGCATGGCCTAAGTCTCCCCCACTGGGCTAAATTTCCTTCCGTGCACTACCTGCCTTCCCTTTGCTGCCAGTTGACATTTAGCTCCATCCACTGGGATACCAGCTACACATGTTCTGTGTCCCACAGCTGCTAGACTCTTGTGTTGCAAGGAGGATGCATGAGACACTGGTATCAAGTGCTCTTTGGTGCTGGGTTAGATTGTTTTCCGGTTAACAGTCAGTTTGGGAATTTGCTTGATCCTGCTTTTGGCTTAGCTGAAAGTATCCAAGAGGTAGCTGGTGCTTCCAATACAACCTACACAGATGTTTGTCCTGAGTCAGACTTGCAAACTCGTAGTGATGGGAAAGTGAGCAAAAGGAATTGGTTGGAATTGTGCCAAGCACTTCCACATGTTTGAGCACCCTGATTTAGGTCACGGTGCTGCGTGGAGCATGACTAGGTCTGCAGTGTGCCTTTTGCTTGATTTTTATAACCATGGGAATGCTGGGGGGCAGTTTGAGATTCTCCTCTTGTCTTATGGCCAACTCATTGCTAGACTCTGTGGCACAAAGAATGCAAAAATACTGTTTCTCAAACAGCACTAATGACTGGCTATGGCTAACAACAATTACAGAGGTCAACAGACATGGTTTTCTCTCCCACATTGTGTGCCAGTTGCCATGGTAAGCAGGAAGCACAGCCCAGGCATTTTCCTAAAGGGAAATTGAAGTCATGAAGGAGGTAGGAAAGGGAGTCAAGCCCTGAATTCAGCTGCTGAGTAGGAAAAAAAAGGTATTTCATTTAACGTAATGATTCATCTGTTTTTTAGGGAGAACAAAGAGCAGGCTGAACTGCAGGTTTGACTACTGGGGCTACAACCACAAGAACCCCTCTCAGGTTTTTTTTTCCCCCAAGGGTAGAATAACGGACGGATACTAATAATATTCACTTCCACACTACAGCTCAGAGACTGGATCAATGAGGGCACTGCAGGAATCCAGAGAACCAGGAAACTTAATTCATATTTTTTTTAAGTTCTTGCTTGTCCTTTACAAATCAACAGAAGTGCACGCACAATGCACCAGAGGCTTCATAATAATTTCTCTTGTTCCAGCTTGTCTTCCACTCTACAAGCATTGGGATCCCAAAGTATTTCTGTACTCTGCTCTGCGTTGCTCTACATTATCACAGGCAAGGCAGAATTCTGCAGGAGATGGGATAAATGGGAGGATGTGGTTGTGCATCACTGAAACTTCAGCCTGGAAGAACTAAAAATGGTAAGAAAAAAGATGAATTTTACCCTTGGAAATTTTAAAGCATTTCAGATAATGGTAATTCTACAGAAGTCTCCAAGCCCTCGCTTCATTTTCAGAGCTGCAGAGCGGCTGCAGCCTTCATAACCTCCCATCAGAAAACTGTGTGAACAGGCCCTAACCTTCATCCCCATAGTCAAAACTCAAACACAACTTAGTGCCCTGACCACTCACACAACAAAAGAAGGCCTCAAACTCCATGTCAGAGGAAGACAAATGCATTTGCACTTCATTCATAAACCAAATCCAGGAAAAAGAAAATGTTTCAAAACATCACTAGGGCACAGGTCTGTTTTTATAAAAACTCCAGTTTAATCTCATGGCTGAGACCTGGCAAAACATCTTTTTTTGGGTTTTTTGGGGGTTTTTTTGTGGCTGTTGGGTTTTTTTCTTTTTTTAAAGCAATAAGGCACAAAGGCAGGCAAGTCCACACAGAGAACAAAGCTTAACAAAAATACAATCCATCAGAGCTAGCAGGAGAAATAATCACAAACCAGGGCCAGTGGGATGGGGACAGTCCTTTTCACAGTGTCTGACTTCCAGCCCTTCCCTTGACCTGGCAGCAAATAGTATTTCAAAGGGGACCAGTCCCTGCAAGAACAAGATCTAAGGTCTGGGCTGCTGCATGGAGCCCTCAGGAAGCACTTGCCTCCTGCCATCCTTCCTTTCCAGGGCTGTTAAAGTCCAGCTCCATCTCCAGTTGAACTCAGTGGCAAGCTTTCCATTCCTTACTTGGAGCAGAATTAGTTATCACCAAGGCTTTACATTGATTAGGAGCAAGCAAAAACTAAACCAAATTGGGATCAGCTACAGCTTCTTCCCCACCCCTAGAGATTTACTTTTTTTTATAGAGATGGAGAGAAGAAAAAGGGACAACTGAAAAACCTGGGCATGCTTGAAGGGTACTATATGCTCCAGTAGATTGTTTGCATTTTCAAGGACCGAGGAGAAGCTTGTGGTAGAAAACTAAATCAGTCCTTGCACTCTGGTCTCCCCTGATCTCATCTCTTCTCTCCCAGGACATGATCTGGCTCAGGAAAGCAGATTCAGACCTTCTGCCCACCACAGATTATCCAGAACTCATTAGCTTCTCCATGGGCAAAAAGCCAGTTGATCTCACACCCTCGGTGCTACATAAATTGCAGCAGAAAACAGTTCCATGCATCAGCCCAAGTTTCACAGATGTGCAGGATTCTATTTAGGCAATTCCTTCATTTTAATTACATTTCCTTTTTAATATATTTATATAGAATGTTCTTTTATATATATATATATAAATTTAACACAATATTCACCACTACAGGCATTTCAGAATTCATAAAGAAAGAAAAAAGTTTGATTGCACCATTTGGACTCTGGCTGAGGGAAAATGTTGCAGGGCTTTATGGATGCTCTCTAATACAGACCTAAGTTCCTCTGAAGCTCTAAAGGTGAAAAAAGAAGTGCTTCAGTCTTTCTGAAGTGATAGCATTGGATGGACAGCCCAGAGGAATGTGGTTTATAAGGTGAAATATAATCCTCATTTCTGTTTACTCTGCTGCCAAGAAGGCAGCTCCCACATGAGCTAACATTATCCATGTCCCTCCTTTCCATCAGAGGATTCCCATCTTTGCCAGCCCAACCATTTCACTCTGAGCTACACTTGACAGAAGCTGCACAAAACCCCTGACTACATGGGAATAATAAATGAAATTTAGTCACTTGTCTCCCATTGGTAAAAGTCCACAAGCAACACATGCTGGTGATACCATATCAAGACTGAGACTAGGGCCATCTGCAAACTTGGGAATGGCCTTTACACTCTTCACAGTCTCAGGAGAATCAACATGTACTGCAGGGTCCCTAAAACCATCCTTGCAGAGCTGCAAATGGTGTGTGACAGTCTATTTAGGAAGGTCCTTTCCATAATGCCAAGAGTGACTGACTCAGCTCTCCTGTACACAAAACTTCAAATTCTGGGCCAGACCCATGTCTCATAAATCTGGTCTATCCTTCTCCATAATGCTTCACACACACAAAAATGAACAGAGCCAAAAAAACAAGAAAAAATAACCAAAATCCCTTTTTAAAGTCTCTAGTGTTGCAGGGTTGTGCTGGAGGGCAGGAGTTTGGTACCCTCAATGTACCACTGCAAAACCCTGAACTTCTGAAGTGCTTCCAGTCTCAGACTCAATCTGCTACTGCAGGATGGCAGAGGACAATCTAAGGGCTCTGAATGACATCAGGACATCAGCTGACCTCAGGAATGGATTAGTAAAGTTGGATCTCAGGAAGCTCCAACCACACAGTGAGCACCGTTCGATGGGAGATGGCTTCTGTCTTCTGGCTCTGTCCAACTATCAAGCTCCGGTCCTTGAAGCTGGCTGCAACTAGCAGTATCAACATGGATCTATCATCAAGCATTACCAACTCTGCAGGAGTCTGAGTCTGGAGCTGGGAATGGTGACTCCTATGCAGTGGTGCACTTTGCAACTAAGCAAGCACTCTTAGCTCTTAGCAGGATCTGGGGCTTTATCTCAGCGCTCTTGATACAAGCCCACTTGGGACCATAAAGCAATAGTGATGCGCCTGCATTAAGCCCACTTGGCTAGGCTCTTGGAAGTTTGATACATCAGCTGAAGGCTGGAGATTAAACTGTAGATAGAGATGGGATCGAGCTACAAAATAGAGATGTCATTACAGAATGTCTGCTTAATTAAAATCCAGGACCTGGATCTGAGTTCAAATTCTGAAACACCCTTAAAAAGTATAGTCTGGATACAGATTTTAGCTGAGGCTGATCTTTAATATTAAAGTAAAGATTTCTAATAATTTTCTCTTTCAGGAGTTTCACCACTTATGCCAAAAGCGCTATTACTTACTGGAACGCTGTTAAGAGTTGAGACAGTGTATTATATACAAATTGCCAGACCTCATTTCTTGCTCATAGATCATCTTATATGAGAATAAGGAGGGGAAAAAAATAAAAGGAACAGTTTTAAGGTGCCAAGGTTTCATCACATTTTCTTTTTCTTTTGATACATTACTTCGTGAGCTTCTCTGGCTCCATTCCAGATGCCTTGGCAGTCAAAACTTCTAGGAACTGAGAGAATATAAATCCCTGTCCAAAGTAAACTGTTTTGTTGACGCCAAAAAAACCTAGGCATCATTTCCACAATTTTTACTTTCTCTAAAGCCTTACCACAATACCTTGTATCGCACCTTCCCAAGTCATTTGCCATTAACCCAGCCATGGTGGTTAAAAGCTTTCGCATGAGGCAGTAAAAAAGGCATTTGGGTGCCATGTAAATGCAGTGCAGAGCTGTGTTAACTATGAGGAGCACAGAGGACTGGCAATCCCCTAGTTTTATTGGGAGGCCCAACAGGCATCTTGTGGTCTGGGAGGATAATACAATTGTCATGAAGTTGCATGTTCTGGACTTGGCATTCACGGCTTGCCCAGGAAAAGCATAGGCTGACATCTCTGAGAGAACATGGACCCAAACAAGAACTCCAGGGTCTTGTCTGGTTTAATATTCTCCTTCAACAAAACTGACAGCACAGACTTAGTTCTCTGCTCTGTTCTCTCTTATAGGGCATTATGCACAAATGAGGAGTACAATGGGGAGGATCAAAGACTGCAGCTGGTGACAGGGAAAGGCCCTCTTGGTTTTTCATGCTCCCTTTGGATATGGCAGGAGAAAATTCTGCTGAAGATACATTCCTTGCCTTTGTGGGCCCAGAACTTCTCAAAAGTACTCTGGCATCTCTCCCCTTTAGCAATCAAAGAGTGCAGAGAAAGCACCATACAGGCTCTGGGCCCTCCAGCCACAATGACACTAATGGAGTGACACATTCAATACAGACCAGGAGCTCATGGATTGAGTTTGCTAACAATTTGAAAATGCCAGTACTTCAGAAAAAAAAGCCCTAAACATACATCCATTGGGAAATTCTGACTGACACTCCTTGCGGTGGCTATAGCACTTCCTACCAGATGCTTAGCTACTGCTTAAACTATAGCCCATAATAACCATCCGAGGGCCTACAGACTCAGACATCTCCGTGAATGATGGCCCCTGCAAGCACCATTACAAGGACAATCTCAGTGCTGGCAGCAACACCTGTGTTCCCGTCTCCTCCGTAGTCACTAGTGACACTTAAATTGCAGAGAGAGCACAGGCTGTACCTGACTTGGCAATCGCCCACAGTCACATACCCGGCAATAGATGAGCCTGCGGTGAATGTAGAGTTAGAGGCTTTATAAAGGAAGCTTTAATTCTATTCCCACAGCAGCTGTTGCTTATATGAACGTGTATTTGCCTGTAACAATAACGGCCCTTCAGGAGAGAGTTTAATTCACTTCAAATCCACCTCTCAGGATATTGTTCATGATCTGTTCTGCAGTCCCACAAATCATCCTCTTTACCACACTCTTAATCAATCTGAAAGCACTGAGGGCCAGGGAGGTGACAACCAGCCATGATCTCAAAGAAACAGTGTAAAATCAGAAGCAGAGGAAGTTTAAAGGAAGAAGAAGCACCTGGGGACATGCCACACAGTGGCAATGAAAGACCAAGGGTCAAAGATATGTCAGTCAGGGTGCAAGAGGACAATAGCCCAAGGACGTGCAGATCAGAAGATCCTCTTGTTTTTCTCTGCTGTTGGCAGTGTGGAGCACAGCTGGAGATAGTTTCAGAGGTGTCATCTGGCTTTAAGCAATGATGAAAATAGTTGATACTGGCCTTTGCTGTGAACTTATCTTTGCTTTCATTGACACCAGCCTGAGAAGTCTCTACCACTGGACAGCCAGCCGCACACTCATTCCCCAGCCACACAGATCTTGTCTGCCCAAGGAAGGTGTGGCTGAGCACAATAAAACTCACAAGCAGGAATTGGAAGATTAAAAGAAAAACTAGGCGTTTCCTGTCCAGCTACTTTCATTCCAGCTCTTGCACATGCTGGAAAGAGCACATCTTTGATGCAAGGACAGAGCGGGAGGCAGCGCCTTCAGGTTGTATGTTTGTCACTGGAACATCCTTGGATGTCTCACAACCTGCATGACTTGCTCAAGCCAGCTTCGCCTTCCTCTTCAGCTATCCCCAGCCTCCTGTACTGTTTATTTGCACTGTCTAAATCAGACAACAGAGATAGATAGGCATGGTCCTTTACTGGTGTCTGGAAAACAATGAAAGGAGGTCCCAAACATCTGGACTTACCTCCTCAGCAGATACTGTGCCCCTGCGCCCTGGGCTGCAGTGCTTTGGAACAGTGTTTCCTCCCAGCCCTATTTTCTAATTATACCAAGATTTATTTTTCCTTTTTTCTATAGGGAGGATGAGACTTTCACAAGGCTTGTTAGACAATAAGTATGAGGAAATGCAAGTTCCTTGGTACTGGCTTACAAAAAAAAAAAAAAAAAGCAGACTGTGAGGGACTAGGTAGGGGTGAGAAAGGGAAGGAAAAGCAAGGCAAAAAGACTATGACCCTCCGTAGCAAAATGCTTTTCAGGAAACCGTAAAGAATTCAGGTCCATCTTGCACAAAATAGTTATAACAACAGAGGCAGTATAACAACAATGGCAACAGAGTTGGTCTCGGACACTCCCATCCCATCCACCATGGAAAAAGAGTAAGAGAAGCAGTTGCTATTCAATCTGCCTCCCACTTCGTCCATCCAGAATCACAGAGCGCCTCTGGGGCTGGTAAAAGCAGCTGGTAGAAGTCTCCAGTCTTTGGCCATTCTTGGGGATGGTCATTTTGTTCCTCAGCGTCACCCCCTCAGGTGTTGTCCGCGAAGTCTCAGACAGATCGCCACAAATGGGGCTCGAAGAGGTGGTCAGAGTGGGGCTCCTTATGGGTGATAACAACACCCTGGAGTCTGCTGAAGAGGAGGGGTGGTCCATAATGGGGAAGGGGGGACTGAAGAGAATCAGACTCTGGGGCCTCCCAGGCCTAGATCTATAGGAAGGCTTGGAGAACCCTGATGGCCTCTCCATCTTTGAGGACTGTGGGTTATCTCCAGCTGTCTCCCCCTCAGAGGTGCGCTTTCGGCGCAGAACAGGGACATCCAGAGCGGGGTAATGACTGGACTGAGATGGCTCCAGTGGAGAGCCAAGGCTGCTGTGCCAAGGACAGGCTGAGTCCTTTTGAGCTGGGTCACTGTTTTCTTTCTCTGCTTTGGCTTTCTTCTCTGTCAGCGGGCTCTTGGGGGCTTCCAGGTGGCTCCATGCCACCCTTTGAGTCTGCCTGATGGCCTGCTTGGCTTCTGCTTCCTTCTTCTCAGCCGGTGGAGCGGCGTTCTGAGCCTGCAGGGGTTGGGGGATCTGGGTGTACTGAATCTTGGGTGGTATCACGGGTACCGCTCTAGCCTGGCACATCTTAATCATGAAGGAGGTCCTGACCGCTGACACGCTGACGGGAGCAGAGTTACGACGGCCAGTGGTGGCATGGGCCACTGCCAGGTAATCCAAGTCTAGATCCACGTGGGCACTGAAGTGAGACCCCCAGGAAACGCCTTTACTGGCAGCAGGGCAGGCAGTCGGCAGGGATGGGACAGAATCACTGCTTTTTACTTCCTTCTGCCCGCACAGGAGGTTCCCAGGGGCAGAGGGCATGGACAGGCTCTCGAATGCGAACAAATCTGAGGCTGGAAGGAGTGAATCCAAGTTGAGGGATGATGGTCTAGTCTTTACTTTGCGAGGTGTTTCTTCACCTTTATTACTCAGCTGTGACTCAGTGGCAGAGCACAATGCTTTGGTGACAGTATTGTCACCCAGGGCAGTGTCTTGAGACATGGATAACTCCTCCTTTGTGTTCTTCACCTGTGAAGAACTGCCTGGGCTATTTTGGTGTGGTAAAGACAGCTCAGGCTTTGAGCTCCAAGGGTTTTCTCTGCTCACATTCACTTTCTTTTCCTCTGGCTCTGAAAGAGGGATTCTGAAGAGTCCTTCCTTCTCAGTTGGTGCTTCCTCCCTGCTGAGGGGGTACCTCATCTCCTCAAGTTTTGAAGGTTCTTCTGGAGAACTTGTGCCATTCTCATCTTGCTTAGCTTTGCTCAAACTAGAGGGTGAGATGGGTTGTGTTTTGGGCAGCTCACAAGTCACTGGCAGAATGTCACTGCATGGTTGTCGCTGGTCAGTGGCATCTATGAAAGAGAATGGGATAGTCCACAGACTCATCACTGTGTCTTTGCTGTCCAGGGAGAGGCTGCGACTGAATCGTGGTCTAAGAGAAAGTCCTGTCTCTGTTCTCTGGCTCTGTGGCTGAAACTCCTGTATCATCTTCTCCTGAATGTCCTTAAAGGTGGGGGAATGGAGTGGGCTTGTAACCCACTGGTGATCCTCCCATGGCTCCACAAGCTCTAAGCTCTGCACAATATCTGTCCAGGTATCCTCATCATCCTGGTCACCAGCATCATGGGTTCTGCTAATAGCATTGCCCTCCTTCAGCTCCTGGATTCCAGCTCCACTCAGTGCCTTGGAGGTGAATGTGTCCCTTTCATCAGTGGTCAGTATCTCGGGCTTCTCCCTCTGAGTCTGGACTCTGCTAATATCATCCTTTTCCCTCTGCAGCTGGCAAGTGCTATCTTTTTCTCTCCCTGACTCTGGACATGCTCCTTTGGAACAAGAAAATTCATCACTTGGGGAAACCTCATTAAATTCTGATTGACTACGAAGCTTCCAGTCCAGTGGAGGAGTGAAGCATTCACTCTTGCTCTCCACCACTGGGTGGTCGTTCTTTGGAGCTGCTGTGCCAGTAGAGAGAGTACCCACTTCGGGTAGGGCTGAAGCACAACTCTGCTGTGCAACCACGTCAGACTGGCAGTTGTGGAGGCTGTCTTGTTCCATGCCAGCAGCACCAAATAAAGGCACCTGAGTTGTCATCTGTGGTGTTCTGCTTGCTGATTTCTGCTGAGACAGTGTTGGACTCTGCCCCGGCCCAGAGGAATAGATATCTGTTTGTACTGAAGAAGAGGATTCAGAAATTAGGCCCGTCTTGGGGACAGATGCTGGCAAGAGCAAGAGCTCCTCTTCAGGTTCGATAATTTTCAGTTCCTGCTGTATCTCTGGCCACAGTGGCTCTAGAAGGGCATTCCCAGGGTCCTCCTCTGTCTGAAAAACAGAAGAAATGACATGACCTGGCAGCTCACAACTTACCAGTAAATACCCCTTCATTTTTCTCAAACCACCCTCTTAGAATAGACAGGCTCCTGGATGAGCACACTCTTGGGTACAGAAACACAGACATGCATACTACTACCAGTTCAAGAAAGGAAATACGTCTATAAACAAGTGGGTTATGGAGGAGAAGATCTGATGTGTAGCCAGAATTAAGCCTGGACAGATATGCTGAAAGAGTGAGGTGAATGAGTAGCTGGAATGTCTCAGCCTGTTTCTCGGCTCTTCCCATTCAGGCTCAGTTGGCCTTGCCAGAGGATCTGCATTCCCAAATCACACACAAACTGGAATGAATAATCTATTCAAGGAGCCATGCCAACAGATCTTTAAATAGCTGTCCAGAGATGAGTATCGCTGTAAGAAACTTGGTGAAAAAGCTCTGCTAGAGATACAGATGAGGCAAAAATAATAATAATTTTAAAAAAGGATGTAGAGAATGGAAGAAAAAAGGACTGTTCAGGCTGTCCAGGACAAATGGGACAGCAAAAATAGAAGGAGAATTCAGAGACCATGGGTCAAAATGCTCAGACATCCAGACAGTCTCACATCTGGAGAGTCTCAGAGAAGACATTGTACTGACTGCAATCAGATAGTTACAGGAAAAGAAGACCAAAAGGGGACAGTATGTAGTTGTGTGAAGGTAAATCACCACATGGTATTTGTAGGTGGTTGTGTAAAGGTAAATCAGTACATGGTCAATTCTTGACCCTGCGTAGCCTAGGTCATAGACTGAGTTTTCATGACTACAAACACACAACGAAACTTTAAACAACCTCCCAGTCACCACCATGACATTGTCCCCCATCTTTTTTCTCATGTCTTCTTCCTTACCACATCTCTTAAGCACAACCCTTCTTCTGTCTTAGCTGTCTCGATCTCCTGGTGGTCACAGCTGCCTTCTGAGGAGACATCCTTCATCTTGAGTTGTCCTTGCTCTGCCTTGTCTTCAGGGAGTGGCCCTGTATGAACCTCTGAGGCTGGTGTTTGTTCCAAGGTGGGACTCTGCTCTGAGGACTGCTGGGGGCTGCTGGTGCTGCTCATGCAGCTGCTTTGCTCACATAACGTCTCCTGATTTTCTGCTGCTGGAGTTTCTGCTGGAGTTTCTAAGGACTCGGGTTTCCTGGCTGCCACCAGCTCCTCAGTGTGAGAGCCTGGATCAGAAACACAAATGAACGATGTAACTATTTGTGACTGAAAACATGTGCCCTGAGACAAAGTGGTGCTGTTTCAACCCAATGCCAACTAACAAAGCTAAAGAGCAGCCTCCGGGCACAACAGGATGTTACTGGGAGGCCACCCACCTCCCCAGTCTCATTATTGCAACAAGCACCAACCTGACCTGCTACCATCAACACCCACCCTGCTACAGCTTGGTCTCTTTCCTGCCACAAGAGCAGGCTGGAGCAACCTCCACGCCACCGAGCTGCAGGGCACATCCCGTAGCCCGACAGAGGTTCCACATCACCCTCCTTAACACATTTTTACCTCTGGATGCTGCCACTGGCAGCGTGGGCCCCGGCTGTTTCTCCTTCCGCTCTGGTGCCTGCTCTGTCCTCGTGTGGGTCCCCACTTCCAGGGCAGAGGGGCTCGTGCTCTCGGCCACGAGGGAAGACAGTTCCTCTAGGCTGGAGAGGGAAAGCTTCTCCTTGGCAGGCACACGGCATGGGGTGCTGTTAGTGCTGATAACTGCGGATACCCGCAGGGGAACAGAGACGGCGAAAGGCTCGGAGATGTTCAGGGCTTTCCTCTGGTGACGAGGGGAGGCCTCCAAGGGAAAGAGGCTGCTTGGGAAGCCTGACTTGGCGGCTGCTTCAGAAGTGTAGAACATGCGGCCGCCTTTGGGGGAAGTCTGCTCATTTTCAGCATCCTCTGCCCGGAAGACCTTCAGCTGCTCAGGGGGTGACTTTGCCTGCGGTGTCCGGGGAGGACCTTTCTCCCCACTCAGGTCTGAGCTTCCTTTGGCCCCCATGGCAGATCGTTCTTGCTCCCACTCACTCTCCTTGCTGAGGTCATATGAGCTGCCTGTGCCTCCTGTCCGTATCTTCATCACCGGAACAAAAAACCCTCCAGTAGTCACTGTCCTCTTGAATCTGCTCTTTTCATCCTCCCCTAGAGATGGGAAGATAGGAGAAAGTCAGTGGGAAGCAAAGCACTAGCAAATAACCTTTCTCTGTGAGAAGCCCTCTTCAATCCCTCCAGGGATGAGTCCTGCCCTGGTGAACACCCACATTTCCCCAGAGAGGTGGGCACAGCAGGCACTGGAGACCTTCTGGGCTCCAGCCCAGGGGCCTTCTTTAAACTGGGCAGGCAGGGCTGGATAGGATGCCCTCCGGTGGAAATCACCTAAGACTTTTATTAGAGGCCCCCCTCAATCACACGCAGCCAAGTCTTGGGCTAGCATGCATTGCCCACAAAGATCACAGCTCCAAGCTTTATTGGATTATTGCAAGCACTTTTCACTTATGAATGGGAATTTTGTGCCCAGAATAACCAAGAATGAAATCGAAGGAATCCCACTGCTAATAAAGATGCAGCTAGGGACAGTGGTAACTCTCAGGTGCATGCACCAACATAAAAGACACAGAAAGGGGTTAAAAATGCATGCACACAGAGGTGGGGGCACATGTCAGCAGCCATGGCACAAGCATACAGAGATACACAACAGGGTGAGATAGGCAAAGAAACAGACCACTGCAGCCATGCAAGCACAGGGGAAAGCTGAGAACGCAGACGTGCAATCCTTCACCCTTACAGTATAGTCTGTTGGTGTCTCACCTTCAACTGGCAGGGAACACAGCGAATCCATGCTCTTCGCAGGACGAATAGTTGCTTTTTCTGTGGAAAATGAGTTTTAGAAGAAGGCTTCAGTTCCTGTGGCTTTGCAGGTTTCACCCCGTAAAGACCAAAGGCTACATATAGATGGACACACCAGGCAGACATCAAAGTTATTTTCCATTTCCAAGCATTCCCCACTCTGTATCCACGCCACACGGCATCTTACCCACAACACTTGTCCACGCAGCTGGGCATCTGCTAGCACTAACAACAGCTTTGCACCTGCTGGACATGTGGAGAGCTATACTTAACCCAGCCAGTCAACACCATCTCCGCTGTGAAGCAGTTAAACATCCCCAAAGCTGTTATGCGCCACTGTCCTCCCCGATCAAGTCAGGCTATTGGTTGCAGGGACTTTTTAACTAAACTGACACAAATGCCTTCTCACCTCTCGTTCCTGATAGCAAATGTTAGGTTATTTTTACGTTGCACTCCCAGGCTCTTCTGCTGGCATGAGCATACCCTGCCTCCAGCAAGCACTCCGGGAAATTTATGAGGGCAGTAAGCAATCTATTGTCCTGGTCATCCTCAGTGAACTTGCTTGTCCAGAGACAGGCTGCCATTTGTCACCAGACACTCTACAGGTCTGTTCCTGAGAGGTTTTGGAAGCATGTAGCTGTTACCACCTTGAAAAGGGGAGATGGGAGAAATGTAGCTGGCAAGGAAGACAAGTTAGTCTCTGGCAGCCCAGCAAGGATCCATGGAGCTCTGGAAAATGTCTGGGAGCAAAGTTTGCTGTTTACAGTGTTGCACAAAGTAGGTAAGGCAGAAAGTGAGCAGGCTGGTTGGACTTCATTTGTTTATATAATTGAGGCTTCTGGGACTGACTTTCACGTGAGCATAGGAGAAACTCCAGCTACTTTTTGCATTTATATGAAGTCCTGGCTACCTTTTACATTCATATGGCATGATGTCTTGAGCACTGGCTCACTTTCCCGGAGGAACAGAATTCAAGCTGTGGAGCTTGCATTTTCTGTGACTTGCAGACTTGGGTGCATGGACACAAACTGTGTTATAGCATGTGCTGAGTTTCAACAGCAAGTTCATCTGTTTCCTCACATTAGGCTGTAAGCAGAGAGCACACAAAAATACAACATGGCAGCGCTAAAGCACTGCTTCTCAAAAACACTACTTCAGTGCCTAAATCTCTGCACACGTTAGTGTATTTGTGTGTCCTGCTGGAGAAAATGTGCAGCCTCCTGTCACTCGGTACTGTGCTTGGAACACGGCTCAGCCCCCACCATCACTGGGCTCCAGTCATTCCTCGGCATCCTTGGGTTAGCACTATTTTGGGACAGAGTATTCCTTATCAAAGCGAGGAGGTGAACCCATGATCAAAATAGGATGGAGAGCTATTTTGAGGTATGCCCTGGGCACCCTATGTGAGGCCATCTGTACCTGCAAAACATGGGGGAAGGCAGGGGTCCAAAAAGAACTGGATCCAGCATTTGGCTTCACACTCACTTCTGATCCAAGTACAGCCTCTCTTATATGTGGTGGTAGGTAATGTTGCCAACATTAATTATTTTATTTTAAGTCTTGTGATGTTTGGTAGGGCTCCTCCAAACACCAGCTGCTGGAATCATGAGATTATCTAAAAAAACTTCCAACTTCATCTTCTTTTTAAAAAGTAAATTACTTTAGATACTAAAAAAATCTAGGACATATAAACCTGAAACACTTCTTTAGAACTCAGGTAAAAAAGGGTATGCTTTCCTTTAAAAACTGTGATTATTCTTAAGTCAACTTCATGTTTTTAGAACTTGAGTCATCATTTCTGAACACTGGGAATTGGCACTGCCATGTGATTTTCTAGGAAGCAGAATGTTTAAGAGATTGCTGCTCAGGAGGGGCTAGAATTTGGGATTACAGCCAGGAGAAAAGACTACTTTTTTCTTGTAAATTCTGCAGAAGTAATAGCTTCCCTCAAAGTGCTGAGAGCCAGGAGCCATAGGAACTTCTGGTGCCTTGTTTTTCACAAAGGCACTGAACACAGTTGGTTCTTTAATGCTCTTTAGTGGAAGGAGAGCCTGCAAGGACAGTCATTCACCCAGTGCCATGTAAGGAACATCAGGAGCTGGAATCTGGCTGGGCTGGAAGAGTGGACTAATCCAAACCTACATAGCATTTCTTAGTTCCCAAGCTTGACAGATGGGCAACAGGAACCTGTTTATCACATACCAAAATGTAATATTTACTGTAGCTGTCTGGCATATCCTCCTGAAAGGGTGCTTCTCGCCATCACAGAATCATTTATGTTGGAAAAGACCCTTGGGATCATCGAGTCCAACCCTCAGCCCTACTCTACAAAGTTCTCCCCTACACCATATCCCCCAACATCTCATCTAAACGACCCTTACACACACCCAGGGATGGGGACTCCACCCCCTCCCTGGGCAGCCCATTCCACTCTCTGACCACTTTTTCTGTGAAAAATTTTTTCCTAACATCCAGTCTAAACCTCCCCTGATGCAGTTTAAAGCCATTCCCTCTTGTTCTATCACTAATCACCTGTGAGAAGAGACCAGCACCAACCTCTCTACAATGTCCCTTCAGGGAGCTGTAGAGAGTGATGAGGTCTCCCCTCAGCCTTCTCCTCCTCAAACTAAGCAGTCCCAGCTCCTTCAATCGCTCCTCATAAGATTTATTCTCTGATGTTGATGAAACCAGGCAACAAGCATGACCCCGTTAGACTATGTCAAGTCTAATGGTGTAAGTGTCACGTGGATACAGGTTGCCCATGCTATCAATATTGCAGGAAAAAGCTGCAGAGAGAAATATTTAACTGAAAAGTGTGTTCTTACCAGAGAGCTTCTGTGCCCTTACGAAGACACTCCCATTTCGACTCAGTTTAGACTTTGATTCTGAGCCTGAACGGCCCAAGTTAAATATCGACTTCCATTTCTTGGACTTGGTAGATAATTTTCTCCTGGAAGGAAAAAGGGCTCAGAAGGTTTCCAAACCCTAGAGACTATCCCACAAAAGCCTCTGAGCTCTCTCCCCTCAATGCTGTCCCTCTTTTCTTCTCACACCTCTTTCAATTCTAAGGCATGCAAGGCAGAGCTGCACAACCAACTCTTGCTTTTCTGTAAGTGATTTATCTGTATTGCTGATTTAAGCATGTCATGGATGGAAAGACATCTAAGCCAACTCCTCAGAGAATTGGCTCTGGCATCATGCTACAGCAACTGTGATTGAGCAATCAACCATGCTCGTCTCCAGAGAGGAGAGGTTTCCGAGGCTAGAATGATCTTGCAATACAGTAAAGAAAAATTGCCTTTTTAACAGATTTTAATTGACAGAATGAAAGATAAATTCCAGAGAACTGATGGTACTATTGCTTAGTGCCCAAAGCTAATCTTTAAAGTCCATGTGTCTTATAGTTTTTATGAATTTGCAAAAATAAAAGGATCCCTTAATACAAACTAGCTATTAATGCTTCTCAGGCCAACATTAATTTAATCATAGGTATTATATGATCATGTGCAAGTATAATGTACTAGCCAAAAAGGAGGAGGCTTAAGGGAATTAAATCAATTTCTTGTAACTGTCAGAGGAAGTGGGACACCAGTTCCCTGTGACTCTTTGGAAATTCCAGCTTTTAAAAGAAAGAAGCTGGTACTCCTGAAGCCAGTTTTCTTCTATGCATATTACTGCATGAAACTCTGTTTCAGTTCCTTCACATACCCATTCTGACTCCTCCTTCAATCTCCCTTTTTCCAGAGCAAGAAGAACCCTCTTATCTCCTTGTCTTGCTCTCCATAATGGGCTTTCTACCCCCATAGTTCTGCTTTTCTTTCAGATCAGTACTCAGAAGAGCACAAATCAGTCCTACAAAGAGGATTAGTATATTAGGGATAGGACTGTTCCTTTCAAGTGAGAAAGAAAAAAGGACTCTAGAGGGGCAATACACCCTTTTGTCTTAAGCTGGTTATCCACTTGCCAGTATTCTATTAGATGGCTTCTTTTTGCTTTAATATATCAACTGCAAATAAATATCTTTGCTTCAGTGCTTTATAGGTCAGTAGATTAATGAACCTCCTGCTGCAGAGGCTATAATCTCTCAGAACCAGGCAGTAGAGTGGCCATATATTAACAGATAGATAGACCAATAGATAAATACTTATGCTGGGCAGCAGTGCCAACAACTGCAGCAACCTCAGCTGAAATTGGACTCTTCTCCTGGCATAGGCATAGGTGGCATAGGTGCCACTATGTAAGTATCTCTCCATGCTAGGAGTGAAAATTCACCTTACTGCTCAGCTATGAGTGCAGAGGAACCTGAAGAATAATGAAGCTGAGCAGGTCAATGTCACCAGGCGTGCTGTGGAGCGGCCGCCAGCAGGTGGAACTCCTAGGAGAGCTGTGTCTAGACCTGCTCCACCACTTCAGCCCAAGTTTAGCCAATTCCTGAGCTATGATGCAAAGACAATGAATTCCTCCTGCAGGAGGTCGGCGAGGTTCTGCCCTGATGGAGGCATGAGGACTAGTGGAGCTCAACAACTGCAATGCTTCTCAGGAGCAGCTGTGCCTCTTTTGAGAAGGGGACACAATTTCCTTTCGATGGTGGCTGTAGATTCATGCGTGCAGGTGTGGGGGTATCACGCTAACAAAAGTCTCATTCCCGATCATGCTGAGGAACCTGCATTTTTTTGTTTGCACTTCACAGTCCTCTTGGTACTTACTTGCTGTCAGGGAGGTCAACAACTGTGTGGAAGAGGGACCCCGTTACGGGGACAATTTCAGGCAAGCTGTTCTCTCGTCTCTCCTTCCGAGCAGGGTGGGAGGCAGACAGACTCCGTGCCTGCGCTTCTTCCAGGCTCACCAGTTTCATCGGCAGGGAGGCCGAGGGGAGGGTCAGACTTTTCACAACCGATGCGCTTTCTGAAAAGCAAGAAAATACATTCCAGCCCGGGGTGAGGAGAGACGAGAGCAAGAGCTTTATGTCTTTATTTGACAGGAACATCTCCTGCAGAGCAGGGAAAGGAGCAGCACGTGCAGGGAGAGAGGCTTTATGTCAGATAAGTCTTCCATCTCCCCAGCAACCTTATCCTTCTGAGTGCATTCCCAGCAGGGGCCACACTCACTAGCCAAAGGCTGCGTTGCACAGACTTGCTGCCTCTGCTGTAGACACTTCGGTGTGAAAGAGCTGTCTCTGAAAACCACCAGGATTCATACGTTCCCCTTTCTTCTCTCCTTCGCTCCCCAGATTTTGGAGGAGTTCAGTCCCCGATCCAAACCTGGTGCCTAATTCTTTGTCTCACTTCCACATCTTTCTCCTCATCTTGTTCCAGGAAGGGGGACTGTTCTAAAAACCAGCATTACTTTACCTTCATAATGCATTTCAGGGCTATAGAAGGCAGTGTGACAATAGCCCTGGGAACTGAAGGTCTCAGTTTACATGGGCAGTGGCAAATCCAACTTTCCGTATGCCACCCCAACAGGTCTGTCCTAAACAGATCACCTCAACGTTCATGAAGGAAGCGCAGGCTCTGGAGTCCAACCAGTACTTAGCCCTGCTGCTGAAGCAGGGTGCGAGCCACTGCCTGTGCAGAGGGGCTGGGTGAAGGGGCACTTTCCCACTAAGAAATCAACTGGGACCATCAACATGTTCCTCTCTTGACTTCATACAGCTGTTAAAAGCCAGCGGTGTTCAACTGTCCTGCTTTTGGCTGGGATAGAGTTAATTTTCTTCCTAGTAGCTGGTATAGTGCTGTGGTTTGGATTTAGTGTGAGAATAATGTTGATGACACACTGATGTTTTAGTTGTTGCTAAGTAGCGTTTACCATAACTTAAGGATTTTTCAGTTTTCCATGCTCTGCCAGCAAGCAGGTGCACATGTAGCTGGGAGGGAGCATGGCCAGCACCATGTGATGATCAGTGTATAAAGTGGAGGGAGTTGGCTGGGGGTATCGCTGCTTCGGTATCGGTTAGTGGGTGGTGAGCAATTGCATTGTGCATCACTTGTTTTTTTCTTGGTTTTTCTCTCTTTCTTTTTTATTATATTCATTTTCATTACTATTATTATTGTTATTATATTTTTATTATTATATTCTATTTTATTTAGTTATTAAACTCACGAGTTTTACTTTTTTTCTTTTTTTGATTCTCCTGCCCATCCCACTGGCACAGGGTAGGAGTGGGCGAGTGGCTGCCTGGTGCTTAGTTGACGGTTGGGGTTAAATCACAACATGAGCACTTACCAAACTTGGGCCAGCTTTGGGCCAGTGACCTGCAGCACAACCAGAAGCCAAGGAATTTACTAGCCAGTGTTTCACTACAATGCTTAAGTCAGTACGGGAGAAGTTCCTCACTCCATGCCTACTGCCAGGGCACAAATAAGAGCATAGGAATGGCACCCACACCACCAGAGCAGAGGTGTTACAGGTTGAGCAGGGCACAGCACTTGAAATGCAGGCTCCAGGGACAGACTAGCAGAGAGTGCCACATGTTAAGGGAAAGGTGGATTGGGTGAGCTGACACAGGGCTGGAAAGCAGAAAGGTGGCTACTCCCTCACTTCCGAAGGTATTATGAGTCTTTCCAGTGTGTAAAACAGAAAGCTGCATATTTCTGAACTTATGTGAGGTCAATGTGGATCCAAGCCCTCTCACTTCCCAGGCTTAAAAGAATCTTGACAACAAAGTCATCACTAAATAACAAAATCAGCATCTCTGAAAACTGTTAATGTCCCAGGAAAAAAATAAACCTCTTTTATAAAATGTCCCCAAATACAAGACATAAGTTTTTAGAACACAAGCTTAAATTTTATCCTGGGAGTGTGGCCTCTGATTTAGGTGGATATGGTGGCTGCAGGGCAGGTATCATCGGTATGAGGAATTACAACTGGGGGAGCCTGAGAGAAGAATTGAAACTGTGGCTGATGGGCTTAAAGAGAAAGCTTAGACCAGGACTGAGAAATAATCAGGTGGTCTTCCTTTTGTGGATAGGATTAAGCCAGGTGAGATCATGCAAAAATGAGCCATAGGGTAATCTGGGAGCATGTTGAAGGAGTCTAATATTCAAAAAGAACATGTTGGAGATGTGGATGAAGAGGACAAGAGTAAAGAGGGATTGGGCTCAAGGTGTCTTTGGGGGAGTCTGTGAGGATGTTAAGGGTTGATGTGCTGGAAATATTAGTTGAAGGGGATAGAGTTAGAGCTGGAGTACATGGCAAGTGAGACATGGAGTGGTTCGGGGAGGTTGTTACCAATGTTCTCTGCAGAGCTGGCTTTTCTGTTGTTGTTGAAGATCTGATCCACGTGATTCAGGATGAACTCGATCACCAACTGCTGCACTCGCACCTCCAGGAAAGCTGCATCCCCATTGCAGCCAACTGCCTCAATCTCCTTTGACCTGCATGAGGAAAGAGCTCTACTAGTAGCCAGCATTGGCACACACAGCCCCTGGGGAGGAAAGAGCAGCTTTCTCTTGCAAGACTTGGAACAGGGATGTTTTCCTCACTCTTGCTGCACCTTTTGCTCTCCTTCTCTCACAGGCCCTCATCCTCTCTCTGCCTTTTCACTCTTATAAAAATGATTTTCCCTGTTTTCTCTGCCACTTCTGTTATTTTCTTTCCTGTCTGTGTTATTTTCCCTACTTAGCTTTTACATTCTTCAGCAGAAGATAAAACTGACTCTCAAACTCCATTCTCCCTCTTTGCTCCTCTTTTACATATTTCAGAGTTGGGTCTGAAAGACAACACAGGGGCCTTCAAACACCGCTTCCAGATCACTACTCAATGCTTCAATCATCTCTCAGTGAAATTCCACAGAACCCTGCTCAGGTCTTCCTCCCACCAATATTTTCAATGCTTTGACGTGTGTCCCAGTAGTCTCATCTCTGCCCCCCTGCACTGCCACATTCTCACTCTTGCTTTCAGCAGAGTAACATTCCTTATCTTGACATGCCAAAGTGTTGCTGAAGAAATTATCTCTGGGCAATGGATCCTTTGTAAAGTTAATGACTGGTGTGTTAGATAATAGCTTGGGGCATTGCCAAGAGGATAACCCTGTAAGGAGATTGCAGTTGCATTGCTTGCTCCTTTCTTTTCCTCCCTGGAACTTGCATTTACGAAAGATTGCAAAAGGAAACAGACTTCAGGTTTTTTGACAAGGACAGATGCTAGAATGAAAATGTCTCGGTAGTAAAGGTCCACTTTGTGATATTCAATAGAGTCAACATTTGATTTATTTTCAGAACATGCTCTGCTTGTTTTGTGATTTAAAAGAGTGAGATAATTATTTAGAGAATGCTTTCCAGGCCTGTACCTCTCTAGCCAAGGTCCCTCCCTCCTGTCCTCTGCCAGCCCAGGGCTCCCTCCACCAGCTTTGCCATTGCCCCTCTCCTGCCCAGCTGCTGTCCAGGACTTTTCCTGCATAGTTCATTCCTCTCAGTACATGGGGAAGGGAATTTCAACAAGATACAAAATATTTCAATTTACTTTTTTCCAGATACTATTTTTTCTTGTTCTGCTTAGCTCTACAAGATATCAGCCAAACCTCTGTCTGCATCTTAACTGGGCCTCTTCCCAGGCATAGCAAACATGGCAAACTAACTGGTGGTCTTGAGATTTGACGCAGGGTGCCATCTTAAGCCCACTAAGTTCATCTCACTTTTGCTCAAGCAGATCTGGGCACAGGCCTGTAGTATTATTGCACTGTTGCCCTCCCTTCCAAGCCTTGCTGTCCCTCACCGCCCCACTGCAGAAGCACTGGCGCTGTCAGAGATGTCATTTCCGTTCCACAGTGATGAGCTAACTCCTCATTTTTAAATCTTTGTGCTCAAATTGCAAATAACAGCTTTTTTTATATAAGAAACACACAAAACCACAAGCTTCCTTGGATGCTGGTAGTAAAACCTCAGATTATTCAACCTGGAAGCATTTTTTCTCCCTTTAAAAGCTGTTTTCTTTGCTCTACTGTTCCCTTTAGTTATTCTGCTTTTCCCTGTCTTTGCATTTCCCTCAGGGGAAGGGTCTCCAGGTTCAGGTGCTGGCGCTCTCCTTGGAGCTTGGCATGGTGCTCTGGTTGAGAAGATTCTCTACTGTACCTGAGGAGATTGGGAGCCCACACCAAGGCCAGGTTTCTGGTGTGCATGTTGGTCATGTTGCTGAAGGAGGCCAGGTGAGTCAGGTGCTTGATCAGGTATTCCAGTGTTCTGTAGTGGTTTCACATGAAGAAAGAAAAATACGTCAAGTGACTGATGCCTGCTCACCAGGACAGCAAGGCTTAGACCTAGATCTGGCCTCAGAGTTGTCCCCTCCTCAACGAAGGCAGTGTCTGCAATGGCACAACAGGCCCCATAGGACAGAGGATTTACAGCACTAGCATTTACACAGGATGGCAGCGAACACCTGAACAACTGTGCTCTGGGGTGGCCAAGGATGGGGCATGAACCAAATAATCCTTAGCATGATGGGTGCAAAGAAGATGGCAGACAGGTGGGAGAGGGAGTGAGATGCTGCAAAGGCTTAGCTCTTGCTCAGGCACCTCCACCAGATCATCTTCTTCTCACCACACCCAGGGCACTGGCCAAGCGCGCCACAGGGGGTCATACCTGGGGAAGGAGGATGATAGACTGCAGCAGGGAGAGCTTGTTCGATCTCTAACAATTGGTTCAATAATATTGAAATGCCAGATAAATTGTTGTCAGATTTGGAAATGGTGAGTAAGCTTTTGGGAGCTGACTTCTGGAAATTAACTCCAGCGCTGTTTCAGGTGATATTCCCTGATGGTGAGAGTCACCACACTGTTCCTCAGCACCTCAGTGGACACGTTCTCACCTGTAATGTGATGGTGGGAGTTCCTGGATGACATTTTGAATTCGTGCCAACTGCTCGTCCTCAGGGAAGCGAGATACTGCTTCCTGCGGAGATACAAGGAAACAGTCCGCCCTGGCAATGGACTCAGGGGAAAAGGAAGAGGGATAAGGAGAGTCACGTGAGACAGCCTGTCTCAGAGGGAATGCTCTCTTGTTACCTTACAGAACTCTTGGTAGAAGAAGTTGCTTTGTGTCCTCAGCACAGCAGAGATTTGCTGCGCTGTTATTTCATGTCTCGGTACATCCTTCCCACAGATTGGGATATGGTGGTCAATGTTTTGGGGAGAGAGGCATTTAAGGACTGAGACCTTCAATTAGGAGTTATGTTTCTTTTCTTTTTTTTTCCGTTCTTTTACCCTTTTTTAACTTGGGCAGTAATGGGTGGAATAGAAAGAGCAGGAAAGAGAGAATTCAAAATAATGGAAAAAAAAGAAAAATAGCGACACCTCCTCCCTGAAACTATGTTAAAAATAAAGCAGGTCTTTCAAGCCCAGTGTTATGAAAACAGCTTGGATATACATGTTCCATATTCTTCAAACTAAGCAATATTTTGACTGTCATATGAAGATAGCTATAGGGATTGTTTGTGTGAGTTTACACCTTTTATGACGGGAGAAGCGTTAGGAAAATCACTGTCCAGGTAATTTAATAAATTCTTATACTCAGTGTTGCACTAGGTTAGACAGAATCAAGGTTATACATCTTGGTCTTGAGCAAGTGTCTACAGACCCAGAGCTTAGAGAGCCATGATAAGCTTTTGTCTGCATTCCTAGGAGTTTACTGCATTGGTATTCATCTGTTCAGCTATTCCCTTTCAATATTTGTGCTGGGGGAAGACAAACCACCAGCAAGTTCAAACAATGCATGACTGTCTGGGAACCTCCTGCCTACCCTACTGCCACCAGAGTTTGGAGCAAGTTCAAAGAAAGATGCTGGGACCTACGCTGCCAGCAGAAGCTTTGCCTACAGACAGACGTCAGCACTGCTAGGAAACGAAAGGAAGGAAATAACCCTTCCCAAACCACCCGTCGCTTAAACATTATGAACCTGAAATTACCAGCCACCGCTAGAGAAACATCTTCTAGTAGCAGTCACTACAACATCCACACTGATGATGCTGCCATCTCTGTTCTGGTCACTGTCCTTTTCCCAGCAGACCACTTCCCATGTATAACCACCAGCAAAACAAACATTGCCATTTTCAAGGCCAGAGATGAATATGAATCATGTTTTATTCCCTAACACTGGGAATTGAGATCTATGCCCTCTAGATTGAACTTCTCACTGGTGTGGTGGCAAAGAAAAACAAGTGAGCTTACTAGTTTGGTGCACTTGTTTTGCCCAAATTAAAGTTACATTAACTCCTTCTAGTACTTTTTACCCACAACTATAGCTCTGGGTTGTTTGTTTTGTTTTGTTTTGTTGGGGTTTTTTTTAAAAAAAAGCCTATTCCCATCAGCCCAGAAATCCTAAATATAAGAACTCTTGTGATCTTCATACAAGGTTTCCAGTTGAATGGCCTTGTCCAAAGATGGAGATGGAGACAGATATAAACTTTAACTGGTGCATCTAAAACATTATATTTCAACTAGATTGTATACAGTATTTTCTCCCCCTGTGCTGATTTTCATTCCTATATTTAACTACCAGGTCTCAAAGACCTAATGCTTAGACATCAAGTGAATACCAGCCTCTCTGAGGTCATGACCTATTCAAAACTCTGAGCCACATTTCTGACCCATACATTGTGCCTTTGATATCCGAGGCCCTCTCCAAAACTCAGGATTATGGCAGCAGAATACAGAATTCAAGGAAGAACCAGTAACTCCATTTATTACATGTCTGTTAATGTATGAATTACTGTAATTTAAATTTTCATCTTACAAGTGGGAAGAGAACACTCGGAGGGTAGCAGAAGGTATGTAAAACAATTTAAAATCTTGGATATTTTTACTCTACTGGTGATTCTGGGAGTGCAAAATTCACAAGCCCTGGTTAACAAGTGGAATAGAGTCTCAAGAGAGAAGGTAGGCTTGGCCTCCTACAGATGATTTGCTCTGAGGGAATACTCGGTCCCTCTAACCCCAGGTTAGAACAAGCCAAGCAGATTCAAGTTATCTATCCCATGAAACAAGCATCCCTCACCAGAATACAAAATGGCAAACTGGAGAGCATGAGAGGGCATCATTTTGCAAAAGTTGATAGCCAGTGAGGTCATGACTGGGATGTTACATCCGAGAACTTGACACAGTAATGACCACAAGGCCAACACCTCCTAGTCATTATGAATTTTACTTTCCTTAGCCACAAATGTCTGAATCACTCTGGTGACTCAAAGTGGAGCCTATCCCATCTCAGAGACAGCTCCAACTGAGTCAGGCTGGGATTAGCATGCATCCTTTACTCCTACCAGCAGTCTTCTGCTGAGGCACAGCTGCCACCACTCCTTGTTCAGACACCCCATGCATACACAAGCTCCTAGGGGGTTTTCTGGTCCTTGGGGAATTGGTCTTTTTTCTTTCTTTCCTCCTGGTATCTGACTGTGCTTCCTGTCAGCTGGGTTACCCATTATAAATCCCTACTGAGTAGACTTACGTGAATAATGGATTTTGTGGCTGAGCGGACAAACTAAAAAGCCGGAGATTAAAAAAAAATCCCTTTTAGGTCAATCCAAAGTGATAATGTTTTAGGGAACTGGCACAAGATTTTAGGAAACAATTGTTCGAGGTTCACCAAAGCATCACACTCAACCATAAATGAAAGAAATCTTCATTTAAATTTGGGGCTGTTTAACCCTTTTCTGAAAGATGTTTTATTTATGAGTTAGATGTGTTGATTTAATGTTGAAATATTTCCTTTAGAAAGTATTCGTAAAAGAAACATTTAGACAGTTAAAGAAATGTTTTCCCTTTTGTTTTTGAATAAAACTATTTACCAAATGTATCTACCAAAAATCTGCAAGTCATCATCACAAAACTGCACTTTTCAGCAAACATTCTTTCCAAAAAAAAGTTTCCATCTAAATCTTCATGTTTCCTTTAGAGCATTTTTCTTTCATAAATCAGTAGCGATAGCCAGAAAGACACCAGCCAAACAGCTTCAACAAGAATGAGACTCATCAGTTACTGTAGTTGAATAATACCCTGCATTCTCAAGATCCTATTCATCCTGACTGTGTCTAGTTTAGAGATCCTATCCTATATCCTCAGGATCCCTGTATCCTGATTTTTCAAATCTGCTCAGAATTTTGACTGAAGTTTTGACTATACATCCCCTTGAAACAGACCAATCTTACTCAAAATCTGACACCGAAACAGCAAGACACCTAACACTATTGCATATCTGTCAAGCCGCACAGCGAGCCAATTCCCACCCCATGTTCCCCAGTGCAACTGTTGTCCCTAGCAGCTCCCTGACTTCCTATAACAGGTTGCTGTTTGGCTGGTCCCATCTGGCTTTGCCCTACAGCAACTCCCTTTCATAGACGTGCCTGGCTCTTCCCATAGCAGGCAACAGAGAGTCTTTGGAGAATGTCTTCTTCTTGTGTGGACCCCGCGGATGTCTCTCAGTGCCTTCTGTGCCATAACAGCACCACTTGGAAGTGATTGATTCAGGATAGAGGCAATGAAGACAGCAATACCTGAAGCTAAGGTTGCTTGCCAATTCCCATTTCATTCAGACATGATTTTGCAAAACTTCTCTGCAACAATTGACGTTTTTGGTGATGTCTGTCCCCTCCACCTCCCACCAAATGGGAAAGAGTAGGATGACAGAAATTCTTAACAAAGTATGGATGTTTCTAACACTGGGAAAACAATCTTTCCCATCCCCTCA
The DNA here is from genome assembly GCF_031877795.1 of Strix aluco. Lineage (NCBI taxonomy): Eukaryota > Metazoa > Chordata > Aves > Strigiformes > Strigidae > Strix > Strix aluco. The sequence goes on from NC_133932.1 coordinate 4,670,078, forward strand.
CCCCAGTTGTTTTAAGAAGTTGGTGAATTCTTTTAGCTGAAAATTCACACCTCTGCCACTTAACATTTCAGTCTGAATGACTGGGTTTAAATTTGTTGGTGTCAAAAACAACTGAAAGCAGATTTAGAACGGTAAGAAGCAGGCAATCTTAACAACAAGCATAGCTTGCTGTGCCACCTTTTAATAAAATATTATCTGTCATCAAAATTAGCCAACACTCTTAAAAATTCAGGCTTTGTGGTCTTATTTTTCTGCTCCCCCGCAGTCTGCTCCTAGGCTCCAACTGTATCCATGTATAATCTATGGTTGTTTTGCAGAATCCAGTAACTACTTGAATGATAATCTCTTTAAAGAAAGTTAGAGATTTCTGCTTGGCCAGCTGCCACTTTTCTCCACCATTTATATTTATGACATGATCATGATGGGCCTGTTATGCCATAGCTGGCATAACCTGTGTCATCATTTGCACTCCGGCAAACCATGTGAAAAATGCTACAGATGCAGAAATGTTGGTGCTTTAAAGATGGGCTGAGCAATCAGTTTGTGCCAGTGTCAGGGACTGTCGGAGGGGCAGGGAGGAGGAAACCACACCCTTATGATTATGATCACAAGCCCCAGGTGATCCAGAAGACTCTCAGTGATGGACAGTAATGAGGAAAAGAAAGAGAATTAGTAATTCTGGGAGGAGGTGCACAGTGGGGGAGAAAGAATAACAACAGGGAAGCAATGTGGTGAAAAAATAAGCAAGATGAAGGGGATGAAAAAGCAGAGAAAACTAGAGAAATAAACATGAAATGGGGGAAAGAAACAAGGGCGGGGAAAGAAACAAGGACAGGGAAAGAGAGTCAGCGCAAGACGAGAAGGGAAGAGCACTGAGAAGTGCATGTACAGATATCTGCACCAAAAACCAGGACATTGGAGTGAATCTCAAACAGCTGTCATGGGGGAACATGCAGCACATCCACACTGCTGGAGAGGAACAAGAACAGCAAAGCGTCTCACCGTGAATTTCTTGTAGAGCTCATAAGTGAGGAGAGGGTTGGGCAGTTCCCTGAAGTACAGCTTGCAGAGCGACCCCACGCAGTGGATGTCCTGGAGGTAAACTTCCCTTGTCAGATCCGGGCATTGGTCAGAAACAAACTCTTGTCTGAAACAATATGGAAACATAACAACGTAGGCAAATAAAAAGCTGTAGCATCCCAATACCCCACCCTAAGTATTCTTTTACAGCTAGAAGGAAAAACAAACTGGAAAGCAGATATGTCTCTGCAGCCTGGCCCAGATTCTCTCACGGGATCAGGCCCCGAGGTTTCAACTAGTCTCTGGTTTCCTTAACACAGTCCCATGAGTGGATTGCTTTGTCTTGAAGTGAAAGAGAACAACTCAGCATTTGTGCTGAGACCCTCCATGCCTTTCCCATTAATAGATGCAGAGGGACATTTTTTTTGTTTTTTTGTTCCCCGACTAATCCCTGAAAAATTGTATTTCCCTGTTACCAGCTTCAGAGGCAGTTTATCTTCTGCATCAGTATAGAGGTCTGTTGGGCCCAGTCTATGCCTGAGGGTCTAACAGCAAAAGGGTACCAAGCCCTGTGACCAAATCCCTGTGGCACTCAGACAGATTGCCTTTACCTCAGCTTTTGTATGTTGGAGGTCACTCCTGAGAGGCGGTAGATCCCATCCACAATGCCATGAGTCTCAATGAACTCCGCACAGCTCTTCAGCACGTAGGGAACTAGGAGAGGAAAGCAAGGCAAGATGCCCAATAAATACACACTGAGAACTTCCACAAGTCACCACAGAGGAGAAAGTTTCATGAAACAACACCAAAGGCTCTCTGCAGATGCAGGGAGGGGTACAGCAATGGGAGAAATACAGGCCAAACCAAAAATAAACCCCACAAAGTGGCCGTAGACAATTTGCAAAGTAAGGATATGCTATGGTTGTGCCACGCCACACTCATTGACACATGACAGTAACTGACCCTGAAGTCACAGAAACATGTGGGAAGAGAGGTAGGATTTCTCTCCCCCTTTTTCTTTTCTTTCCAGAAAAAGAAGCAATTTCATTCTAATTGAAAGCATGAGGTAAAACATGAGGTCCTGGGAACCTCCCCCTTCCCCAAGCTAGAGCTCCAGCCTCGCTGAATTGTGCCAAAAGGTCTGATTAGCTTGGATAAAAATCAGAGAAGCATTCGCACTTCCATATAAGCCTACATACCCACAGTTTAGTGCTCATAAACTCCCACAGAGGGGGTATAAAGTTCAAATATTGACTAGATCTGCACACTGACAAAATCTGACGTTGGCTTCAAAAGAACTCCATCAACATAAGCAGCCAAAGACTTAACCAGACCTAAAGCTGAGAGGAGCCTGAGGCACAACATTTACATCCAGACCTGGACCTAAAGCATATGTTTATTTTTTCCCCGTTATATAGGTATAGGAAACCCTCATCCTCTTGGTCAGACCAAGCCTCCCTGTCCCCAGTACTATAACAACCCTAGCTATAACAATAACAGTAAGAGAGCCCTTCCTTATTAGGTGCTAGAAACTACTGTGTATTTAACGCAATGCTTCACACAACCATAAGCACAAAAGTCAGTAAATGCAGAAGTTGAAGTTCCCTGCTGTAATGCTGACTGCTGCACTGCACATTCGTAAAGCTGTATGACAGAAGACAGACTAAGCCATCCATTTGACTGGAAAGCCAGGCATAGCAATTACTGCATCTTTGCAACACCACAGAGATAATGCCTCCGGCTGGACCTTCCCTGAGTTCTTCTGCTCAAAGTTCAGGACCATGATGACATATTAACATGTGCTTCATCAGGCGGCTTCCAAAGACAGCACTCCAAGGACAGCCTGAACAAAAAACATCTGGTATATTATCGTATTTCTCATGGGTGCCACTGAGGCCAGAGCCAGCTCATGGATGGACTTGTGCTAACCAAGCAGGTCAGGGCACAGGCTCTGGTGAGGAGGGATCACAGGCTGGTGCCTACCTCAATGACACATTGTTACTGAGCCCAGGTGGTCAGGGAAGTTTTACCCTTCTGCCTCCCAACTCTTACAAGAAGGAGGTAAAGAGGTCACAGAATCACAGAATCATCTCGGTTGGGAAAGACCTTGAAGACCATCTAGTCCAACCATTAACCTCACACTGACTGTTCTCAACTCCACCAGATCCCTCAGCGCTGGGTCAACCCGACTCTTAAACACCTCCAGGGATGGGGACTCCACCACAGGTCCTTTTTGTGGGTCTCTTCTCTTTTGGACAACCCAAAGGCAGGAATACACAAATATACACATATGCCAGTGATTACTTGGAAGCCTGAATGATCCAAACAGACTAATACTTCTCAGTTAAAGGAGCCTCTCCAAAACAACAGGAAAAAATTAACTTTATGTTTTTTTGAGCAGGGACGCATAATGCAGGTATATTAGTCATGCTGTGTCACACTCAAAGCCCTTGGGCTGATTTTTAAGACCCTCAAGTTGTTGGGCCAAGACTAACAGCAGAGCTTCTGGCAGGAGCCCTAGTCTACTACAACAATGTTCATAAGAAACCATGAAATCACCAAGAGAACAGATGTAGTCTACAGAGTCAAAGCTTCATCCACAGCAGTCACAGAGCTATAGGATTCCCTCCTCAAGGACTTCTGAGGAGAAGGTACATCAGTGCCTTCCAGAAGGAACATGGAAAACATTCCTTTCAGTGCCTACAGCACCTGCTTCCTAAGAGGACTAAGTAATGTGGGAGGAGACAGAGCAAAAGAAAAGAATGACATTTCCTTAAAATCCTACCAAGAAAAGCCAAAGTGACATACCAAGAAAGAGGACCTTCCTATCTCTGAATAAGACCTGATTATCTGTAACTGCAGTAGGGAACTAAGATCATATGATGATGAGCATGCTAGAAATTTAAAAAAAAAAAAAAAAAAGGAAAAACAAATGACTTCAGGCCTCTTCATTTCTGATTTCATATCAAAGATGATATGGCTGGTAGGGCTGTATCGTCTCTGTGGCAGGAGCTATGCATACATGGCATATTAAGATTTCCTTCTTGGTAGGGGTCTCTGGGAAAAAATCTAATGCAAATAGCAAAAATGAAAGCTAGGCAGATCCATGTTCACTTCAGATCTATTTGGGTGGGAGAATGGGTGAACCACTCCCTGCTAACATAAAAAAATAGAATTAATTGAACAGAAAACATTTTTGATCTGGACAACAACATGACAAGGTTTGCTTAAAAATTAAAAAGCCTTTCATATAGACAAACTTCATATGATGGTGTCTAGCTGCCAAAAAGTGAGGTCCATGCCCACAGACCCCTTTATTGGGTACTTTTTAAAACCTTGGTGTTAAGATCAAGCACAGCAACTAAAAATGCATATACTAATGTTTGTTGTGACTAATTTCACAGAATCACAGCACTGTCTAGGTTGGAAAAGACCTTGAAGATCATCCAGTCCAACCATCAACCCAACATTAACAGTTCCCAACTACACCAGATCCCTCAGCGCTAAGTCGACCCGACTCTTCAACCCCTCCGGGGATGGGGACTCCCCCCCTGCCCTGGGCAGCCTATTCCAACGCCCAACAACCCCTTCTGCAAAGAAATACTTCCTAAGAGCCAGTCTAACCCTGCCCTGGCGCAACTTGAGGCCATTCCCTCTTGTCCTATTGCTTGTTCCTTGATTAAAGAGGCTCATCCCCAGCTCTCTGCACCCTCCTTTCAGGGAGTTGTAGAGGGTGATGAGGTCTCCCCTCAGCCTCCTCTTCTCCAGACTAAACCCCCCCAGTTCCCTCAGCCGCTCCCCATCAGACCTGTGCTCCAGACCCTGCACCAGCTTCGTTGCCCTTCTCTGGACACGCTCGAGTCATTCAATGGCCTTTTTGGAGTGAGGGGCCCAAAACTGAACACGGTAATTGAGGTGCGGCCTCACCAGTGCCAAGTCCAGGGGTAAAATCCCTTCCCTGTCCCTGCTGGCCACGCTAATTTGACCTCTTGAAAGTAAGACCTATTAAATCACAGTATTTTTTTGCTGAGTTTTAAGTTTCCTTGGGATAAATTAGGTCAAGAGGCCTCAGGCAGGTAAGCAAACCTCTTATACACACATCAGAGAAGGTTAGATCCATCTGTTGAGGACTGGTAAGCAAAAAAAAAAAGGGGCCAAGGGGAATAATCTTTAGCAAATGTATAAAATTCAACCCATTTTTAAAAGTGGGTGAAGACTTCATAGTAGACATAACCTATAGGCTGCAGATAGACAATATACACTGAGCTCTGCCAGTATCTCTTATCCAGCCCTGCAGTCTTCCCTGCTTTTCCAGCCCTGAGCTTCTCACATATCTCTGCCAGTGCCCTTCCCTCACGTACGTGATTTCCTGCCACACCAGGTCTTTGGCTGTTATGAAGAGGAACAGCCAGTTACACCAAAATGTGTGGCAGTTTTGTGATGTCAAAAAAAATCCCACATAGGACACATTTCGCTTGCAACCAAAAATTATGGACTTTCACCTCAGATCTCTAGAGGTGAAGGGACTTCATCAGCTTCCTGCAAAGCAAGCCCCTAAATGCAACGCTTGTATGAAGCTGGAGCACAATAAATGTTTTCTTTGAGCAGAACCTGCAGCTCTGAAATTCCTGAGCAGCTCTGATCTCCTACAAAGCTGGGCACTTGGGGGAGGTGAGGTTAGAGGGGCAGCGAGCAGCTCCCTCCCACTTCCAGGCATTTCTGAGGTGGTTTGATTATTCCAGACATGGCTCCCGATGAACCAAAACAAAGGCTGTGATCAACCCTGAATGCAGGGAGGTACAGACTCTAGCATGTGCTTTACAACAGGACTCTATCGGTGTTACAGGGCACATGTAAATCCGAGAGCCGGGTCTCTCCCAAAGGAAGATCGGACATAGATGGGAATTTGTAGCAGGGGCTGTGAGTGTGCGTGCAGGCACAGAAAGGGGTGGAGGGTGGGGGTATCCAATCTTGACACTTCTATAATTAAAACTGTGCTGGAGGCTTAGAAGTTGGAAGAGGCAGCTGGTGTCACACAGACCCCGCTTGTTCTGCCAGACAGCCAAACTGTCCTCATTTAAAACTACAATAGAAACCAGATGGAGGAGGAGAAGAGAGCGTGGAGCAAGGCATCAGTCAGAAAGGAAATTGAGTTATAAACATACTGCACACAAAAGACAATACTTCTCTTCCCCCAGACAAAAATAAACGAGAAGGGCAGTCACAGTAACTCATTCCACTCTCACTGGGTATCACCTCTAAGCTCAGTGTACACAGACATTCACCTTCACCGGGGTCTTTTCCATGACCACAGCTCATGCCACCTACTTTACACGTGTGCTTCTCCTGCTAGGTCATCTATCGTGCCTCCCTCCCTTTCTGATCCCTCTGGCTTCCAGTGCCAACGATGGGCGCTGAGCATCTCATCTCCCAGCATTGCTGGGATGGAGGGGGGCTCTCCCTTCTCCTGTCCCTTCCCAGACATGGTGCTACCACCCACCAGACCTTCCCACCAGCGAGCAAGGTGGTCCCTCTGCCTGCCTGACAAAGGCTTCGTCTGGCACAAGGCCGAGCAGTTTGGACCAAAGCCGGGGAGACCTATCAGCATGTACATAACTAAATCACCAAGCAGCCCAAGTAGGAGGGGACACTAGGAAGAGAGGGAGTCACCCATCTAACAACTGGTGGGAAGATGGCCTCCTGGTCTCCCACCAAAGCCAGCAAAGAGCAAGAATGGCCCTCATCCAGTCAGAGCTGCAAGCAATGCCCTGTGCCCTTCAGTGCCACCTTCTAGAAGAAACTCTCAGTCTCCATGGGCTACAGAAGGACCGTAGGGAGGAGGTTGTGAAGTCAGCCACCCTAACCAGTCAGTGTGAATAATGTCCAGTAAGACTGTGCTTAAAGTTAGATAACCTGGACTCAGACATGTGTTTAGGGTACGCTGTACTGAATAGCAGCAGGCTTCATTTTCGTCTTTATCCTTCTGATGTTCTCTCAGAGGGCTCCTTGCAAGGATAAAAATTAGTGGCAGAGCTACTCAGGTCCTCCTTAGTGGTTGGTTTATGTCCCATGGAGAAGGTTTCATGTCCTCTCTAATTTTATTTTAATTTTAGTTCAAGTAACGGGAGGATAAATGAAGACCTTTCATTTCACCTGAAACACCAACTTTTTGATGTTTGACTTGCAGGAAATAGTTTGCCTTTCTTTTTATTTTAATTTCTCCCTAAAATGAATCCTGCACCATAAAAAAATTGTGGGCATTTTTATTTCACCATTTTGGCTTTGTTACATATTCGTATTTTTTTAAATTGCCTTCCATTGCCCACAAGACCTATGTCAATAACATGACAATAAAGGTCAAAATAGTCTCTTGTTTCAATTTATATGACTAAATTAAGAAATATTTCCTCCTAAAAAATAAGTGTTTCAGTCTGTACTAAGCAAGAGTTGTTGTTTTGTACAAAAATAACAAAACAGTACACATTTTAGAACATACTAATATATTAACTTGGCCTCCTAATCACAGGAAAGGAACAGCATTGTACAAATGGCAACATGCTTGCAAGTCAATATCTCTGATGTGACATTTTTCTGCATTTCCTGATGCTTCCTACTTTAAATCACGAGCTTTAATGCTGATTCACTAGTTTTCTTTTTTTTTTTTTTTTTTTTTTTGCTGATCTTGCCTGATTTTTACTAGGCGTAAGGTTGGCTGAGAAACAGATTCCAGAGAAGATCAAACTGTGCTCTCCTGGCAGCAAACCCGAGCCCTGGTCCAGCACGGCAGTCACAATCCCAGTTTGTCTCCCAGTGCATAGCCCTAACCCTTGGCAGTTAAGGATAAATCCTGCCTTGCCCCCAGGGATTGTCTCCTTTGCCTTCCACTCTCTCTTTTTCAGCGGTGACCGGGGATGGAAGGGACCACAGCATCCACAATCGCTGCAGAGGATCCCTCCTGCTCAGAGATGAAGTTGGCAGTGCTAGGGAAGGGGAGGGTTTGCCCTGCTTGGATGTAACTGCTACAAGGACAAACAGAGGGCTCCAGTCTCCACAACGTCTATGCACACTTTTCACCAGCACTAAATTCATTTTACAGAAGAACAAAAAACAGTCTCACCATCAAACTCCAGTGTTTAGTTTGGCTGAGCTACCACAACCCCCCATGCACACGCACACCTGTGTTTGAACAGTGTGAGACAGCTAAATAACACCAAACAAGCTTAAAAACAAATCAAATTGTTAGAGTCCTCCTCGCCTCTTCCCCCTTAGCTGCCATAAACACAGTTAAAAAAAGACGATTAGCTGGCGCCGAGGTGATCCTGTCTGCATGGACAGCACAACTGAATCACCATATAAGTCACACGCTTCATATTTTTTTTCCCCTCTACTTCTGTGGGAAATGTCTCTGCAATGTCATGAAGGTTAGGACAACAGTGCTGTTCCCTGTGATGAAAGCACCATCCTGAATGCAGTTGTGATTCTGGTGGGCAAAGACGTAGGAAAAACGGATCTCGAATCTGTCAGATGCTGTGAGCCATCACCCTCCATGTCCTGAGCGGGAAGTGGAAATGCTGAGCACTGTTCCGGATGTGGCATGATGATTTCAAGCAAATGCATTTCAACACAGCCTGCAGGCCCAGTGTGAGTTTGAATGAATTCGATGGCATTGCTACCAAGGGGTTTCTTCCCATTGATATTATACCCAGCTTGCACCACACATATCTAAATAAGACATGTAGGAACACCTGATTTTCCAGAGCAGCTCTGACAACTGTGATGTTCCAGGCAGAAATTAAAGACCCCGTGGCAGACCTGGCCAGCTCATCAACACCACACAGCAAAGAAAGCCTAAGAGAAAGCACTGCACAAGCAGACATTGAATGCTGACTCTCAACCCCAGGGGTCACCATGCCCCTCTGAAACGTGACTAGTACCTTGACATAGCTGGCAAATTCTGTCATGCAGGCACTTTTGAAAAGAAGTTGTACTAAATACTAGAATAGTTTTGTTAGGAAAACATCCTGCTGTGGGTTTCCTGCAAAAAAAAAGACCAGATAACTGAACAGGATATCTCCACTCCTAACTTTTATGACTTTGTGGTACAGCCACCTCGGAAAAGAGTGGGTTATGTTCTGCAGAGCAGGTCAATGAGCTGTGCACGTCCTCAGCTAGCCCTATGGATCCTAACAACTCTGATCTATGGCAGGTTAGGGTGGATATTGTACAGTGTTCTGTTCACCACAGCACAAGCAATTGGGATAATTAATTCTGGAGGTAGGAGTAACAGGACAATTTATGCTGTGTCAGAAAAGGAACTCCAGAATAAGTATAGAAAAGATGAGAATAGTTTTGAAGCTGCATATAAGAAGTTGATTTTTGTCTCGGTAAATGCCTAGAGACTGTGAGGATAAGCAGGCTGTGAGACAGGAATTCTGCCATTAACCTCGTTTCTAATGACACATACTAAAACCACTACCAAAGGATACGTCAGCACAGATGGAGCTGCAGCTCAAGGGAGTTGGGAGGACAAGCCTGCAAGGGAAGAGTACAGGTAAGTGTTGAGTGCTGGGATGGACAGCAGTGATGTAGGCTCCATTTGAAGTCTCTTGAGTGCCCGTTGATCAATAAACAAGCTTATGGACTGCAGGTGCCACACTGTATTATGTTTTCCTTCCTTACTCCGCTTTTTTCTTAAGCATGGACACCAAGGTAAGCCATGCTAACCTACTTAACTGCTGTCAATAAAGCAAGGAAAATATATAGACTTCATAAGTTTTTTCCACCTCTCAACAGATTTTGACCTATGTGTTTTCATTTACAAGGGCTTTAGAAGCAAGTTAGAAAACAGTGCACAGTCCCCATCTTTTACCTGAACCTGCTGGCTGATGCAGACTTGCTCAGTTTCCTACAGTCCCAAAATTACTCTAGAGGTGACTTGTGAGCTATTATACCCATTACTCGACTGTAAAAAGAGTGTAGAAACCAACATCTCCCTTGACACATGGGAACTCTTACACAGGATTCTTAGGATCCCAGAATCTGGAGGAAGGCTATTCAAGGGGATCAAGGCATACTCCCTGCGTGGCTGTCAGTGTTAGTTTGTTCCTTATTCCTCTTTGACTCAGACTTCAGTGTGCCAGGCAATAGGGATTCCAGGTTTCTCTTTATAAGAAAGTCTTTTGGGACTGTTAAAAAGAAATTCTGGGTGCTTAGATCTTGACATGCATCCAAAAAATACCAGCTACTAGTTAAACAGTTTTGAAGTCCCTTGTACCGTGCCTTTCACAAAGACCACCTCCACACACTGAAATCTACAGCAATCTCTATAGGGTATAGAATTTGACTGTAGTTTCTGTGCTGTTCTGTCATGCTATCTCACTCTTAGACATATCCTTAGTCCATTTTCGTAGTGATGGCATGCTGGTGACAAAGCAACTAATTCCCAAATAAATGCTCTTGGGAGGCTTCAGGAAAAATGATGTTGCTGTTATCCTGCTGGTGAAGAGACAGGGTGAAGCGAGGAGCGGGACAGTTGTGTCATGAACTCTGGTGCTGTAGCGAAGTGGGCTGCTCTGCAGTTCTCCCTGCTGTTCTTTCCCAGGAAATTTCTGTTGTCCCTCTGAACGTGCAAGGATAGTCTGGAGGTCCATCAGCACTCATGGTTCTCCTTCCACTCTCGCTGCACAGCAAGTCATTTACAAGTGTATATGACAGCCATTACCAAACTTTAAAGTGCACATCCAACTGTGCTGGCTAATGCAGATCGGCAGTGCCAATGTGCTCAGGTGTGTGAAAGGGAGAACAGGGGCCAACCATTTCACTGAGAGCCCAGGTTAATGTTTGGGAGTAAGGTACGAAGTAACTGAGAAGTTGGTCCTGGACCAAGCTCTCATATGGATGAAAAATTTGCATGGCTGAATCTCACAGCACATATTTATAGCTTTTCTTTTTATTTTGCCCTCTGTCACACTGATGGACAGATGCAGACTGACACTAGATTACGCAGCAATGTTCTTTCACTCAGGCTTCTCAGTGATCTTACCTCTAGGGCTCTCCTCATGAAGAGTGGATACAGCAATTTCCAGAGGTTATTCCAAATGGGCTCTTTTACGGATAGTCAACAACTTGGGGCAAAGAGCATGGAAAATTGCTGAGGATCATTATATATCACAGACAGACAGATGAAGAGCCTAAATACAAACCCGTAACGGCTGCAAATGAGAAGTGAAAGGCAAATGAAAACAGACTTTTGAGAAAAAGTAAATAAGGCTTTATGATGTCAATCTGATTGAAAACAAACATGCAAAAGCACTTGCAATAATCAGTCATTATAGTTCGAAGCCAAGCAGCACAAAATCCATTCCATCTTTGCTCAGTTGCTGAGCATATATTTAGACTGAGTGTTTTCATTGCAAGGCTGCCTGGGCCTGACCCAAAGAACCGCACTCATACAAAAAATCCCATTGAATTCAGCAGTATTTTCCACAAGGAGGAAAAAAAAAAATAAATCTGCTTGTTCTACTCTCTCTTACTTCTTACCGTGGCATGCAAATACTAGCAAATGAGGTGTAGGGATGACAGAAGCATTTTCACTAGCTTTACAGGAGCATAAAATGATGGTGTGAGGTTCAACACAGAGTGGAGAACTAAGACTCCTGCTGACAGTGGAAGGTCACCTAGAAATGCTCCTCCCAGCCCTGCTCAGAAGAGGCTGAAGACAGGTCAGTCTTTATTTGAAGAGGATTAAGCTGTGGGTGAGTCAGATTGCTGATGTTTCTCTGGTGAAACAAGGTGCTGTTCATCCCAAGTAATGCCCAGGGCATACAATCACCACAGCCTGTGAGCTTGATATCTGTGTCCAAGCAGCATGGAGAAAATTCTGCCAGAAACAGCCCCTGGACAGACACATGTATGTCTATACATGAATAAATATATATCTACATATATATTAGCATATATATGTGTGTGCATACATACACATATATGCATGTATTTTTACATATACAGCTATATTCATTTACGTATGTATATATGTGTGTGAGAGAGGTTTCATGTGCATTGCCAGGAAGTTCCTCTTAGAGAAATAGCTTTATTTTAATAAGGTGTCAATCAAACCTAAAGGTGGTATTTCCAGAGTCAAAAGCTGCAGAAGTCTTGTTAGGCTGATGTCATAGGTCTGGGGGATACATCACTACATGCTGATGCTTTTGCTTGTTGAAGCTTGCTCAGCCAGCCAGAGAATAAGCCATTGCCACAGACATTTTCCATGCTTTCCTGTCCCAGGCAAAGTGCGTTTAGCTTGTGCACTGCCCTGCCTGTTGCTACTGCACTGAAGGCCTTTCTGAGTGAAATACTCTCAGCCAAGGAAAGCTGTTGGTTTGGGGTGGATTCCTCAAGCATGCATGGATTTCTACATCAGCAAGTCCAGAACCAGTCTCAGTGGACTGGTTTCACTCGGTAGCTTAGTTAAGAAGGGTAGCCCATGGGATATGGGTCATTTAGGCTCCACCTTTTCATCTCCAGAGGATACAGTCCTCTAAAGTGTACCTTACAGCCTTGATCGCAGGGATCATCTTTTCCTTTCCATACACCAGGAAGGTTAAAGAGCTCTAAAAGAGGCTAGAGCAGCCTAGCCCCAGCATCTGGATGTGGTGCTGCACCTTCAGGGCTTCCTTCGGAAACAACAGGGAATACAACACTGCTCCATGTGCCAGCCTTGTGGCAGATCAACACTTCACATATGTTGCAAGAGGGCAGCTCCCTCACTCTCCAAAGCCTGCGAGAATCATCAAGGACAGCAGAGGAGGCAGAACAGCGTTTGCAGATGGTGTCACACAGCCTCCCAGCCTTCTAGAGGCTGATGCTGGGCTGGGATTGTTTAGAAAAAAATATTTCCTGCCATGTTGTTTATGTCTACCTCCACCCCAGGATGTCGGCACGTAACTACTGAGATGCATCCAGAACGTAGGACATGGTTTCTCCAAGGCTGACCTGCAGGGACTGTAACTCTGCAACTGCTTGCCAGAGGGATAAGGGTATCCAAACCAGAAACTGGTTCTCTCAGAAGGTCAGTGATGAGAGGAGGCATGATATGGCTTTTACAAGCCCTAATGAAAAGGGAAAAGAAATAAAGCTGAATAAAATATTACAGCATGATGGTATCTTCTTATTTCCCAAAGAGGCTTCTATCCCCTCACCTAGCAGGGACAAGTCAGGAGAGATATCTATCTGTGACTCTTCTTTGTATTCCCAAGGCTCTTTTGCCCCCAGTGGGAGCCATTGTCCCCATGACTTTTCTCTCCCTCAGAAAATCCCCACAGTTCAACGTCAGATACAAGCCTCTCCCTCCCTTCATCTCTCAATAAATTTGCATGCCAGGGGTTATCAAGCTGAGGGTTATTGCTAACAATGGGAAAAAAAGCAGTATCCAGCTGTTAATGAAGTAGTAAATCTAACCACTTTGCATTTGCGCTCCTCAGTTTCCAAGCCCCCCAATGGATTCCTGATATATTCCATATTTTGCTCTTTATTTTGTTTTCCATTTGGCAAAGGACAGGCTCCAAACCAGTGTGAAGAAAAACAACCTTACCTACCCCCCCCCCCCCCCTTTTTTTTTTTCATATTTTCACGGCACTATCTCTGTTCCAAGTCAGGCCAGGTAGTGCTTATCATTTCCTCTGCACTGCAAACACCAGTGTGCATGCGTTTCCTGGCGGCGAGTCCTAAACCACAAGCTGACATTGTTTTCAAGGCCACTCTCTCTTGGAGGCAGGAGCAGCTCTGCTGCACAGCTCTTCCTGTTGATGTCAGGCCCCTCTTCCTCCCAAAGCAAATGGGCTTCCTGCCGGCATCTGTGTCCTTTTCCATAAGGACTAGCAGGAGCCATTTTCCTACACAGCGGCTGGGAGAAAAAAAAAAAAAAAAGGTAGCGGAGACAAGGATATAATTGGGAGGAGCAGGGGTGGATGTTTTTTTTTCCTAGCGGTGTTGAAGAACATCTGGGGCCCCTCTCAATGAGGAGGAGAGAGAAGAGATAAGAGGTCAAAACAATAGAACTGTGTCTCAGGGATGCCGGCATTTGCAAGTACCAGAGAAATCACTTATTAGCAGAGAACATCAGAGACTAATTACAGCTGCTGATTTCCCACTGCTAAGGAATGTAAGCTCACAAAAGAAAAGCTACAGCCATGGCCCCCGTGCTCCAGCGGCGCTGTCATAAGCTGTGGGAGATGCCAAGACCTTTACACCAGACCATTGCCTTCATTTTTATTCTTTCAAATGGAGGAATCTCTACCACTGCCAGCACTGTTTCATCAACAGTGGAGAAACTGGACGACATTTGCAGAACACTGCTTACGCCAAGCTGAAGCACTTCAGTTCTGCAGACTGCCATTGCATGAGCCACTGCCCCAGCAAAGGGAAAACCTAACCAGACACCATTCCAGACCTCTCCCAGTCCATGGCATTCAAGGTTTGCATTTGTCCCATTAGAGAAGCTGATGGGCTTGCCTGAGCTCCCACCAGGAGGTTATCAGTTTGCTGCACGGTGTAAGAAACAACCCAGGAACGTCCGATTACTGTGGTACCATCGTAGTAGGGACACACAACAGGGCAGAGCGCCGGGGGCACAGTCAGCCATGGCAGCACTATCGTCTGCCCTCCACAGCGTTTCAGCCACGCAGCTCCCATGGCCTCCCACGCAGGGCAAGGAGCTGGCTTGTGTTAGGACACGTTCCTCTGCAAGCAGAGGTTTCCCATGACTGGGGAAATAGAGTCCCCCAGCATTTTCTATACCGCATCTAAAACTGGCCAAACAGGTGGGGTGGGGAGGGGGTTTACTAAGGGATCCCTAGCAATCACCAGAACACGACTTGTCCCTTAGAATCTCAACTACTGCTCCTAACGGTCCTCTGGGATGAGTTTCATGTATATTTCAATAAAATATATTGCTATAAGGTGATTTTCTCCTTTTCCTATCTGTTGCCTGGTCACCTTCTTCTGTCACTGTAGGAACTAAGCAAAGGGTTACATTTCCAATCTCTGGGCATAAATTGCCACAGAGGCTGACAAAATTACTCCAGCTTTATGCAACTGTAGCCAGCAGCAGATGTGGCCCCAAGTCTGGCAGAGCCGGCAGAGTTGCAAGAGAGTGAACTGGGGTTTAGTTTTCCTCACAATAAGAAATTCTTACTCAAGGTGCAGTTGCAAAATCTTGATGGCTGGTGTGGGTGTAAGATGCAAAGGAAAAAAGCCCACCTACATTCTCACAGCAGAAGTTGGCCGGTGCTGCTGAAATTCACAGCGCTGACATTTAGGCAAGTATTCCCAGACGCAGAAGATGCACCCTGCATGGCTAAACTCAGCCGGAGCTGTGCTGCTGCTTGCACACAGGGACGGGGGACCGGGAGAGGAGACGTCCCTGTGCTTTTTAGGGAGCTCCAGCCTACACAGTGCCAGTGGCTTTTCTGGAAGGCGCCTATCAGCTGGCAGCATCAGCTAAAACCTGTGAACACTTTGCAGGATGGGACCCCATTTCCAAAGTTGCTCTGGGAGCAAAACCGCACTTTGACGAAGGAGTGCGCAAGAGAGACAGGCTCCACCAAACTCACATTTTCCCGTCGTGCTCTCTCTCTCCTTTAGTATGGCTTGCTATTCGTGAATGAATTACCTCAATCCCTCTTAAGCAATGCACCGACCAGGAAAAGAGCGTGGGGATTATTAATGGAAAAATCCTTGAATCTTTTAGCCCTGTAGCATGGCTACAGTTACAAGGAAAACAGGATACCATGCTGCATATGGGGAGCAGGAAGAGAAAAGGAGCAGAAACTCTAATGATCTACAGGGACTGACTTGCAAGGAAGAACAAAGTGGCAGTGGTAAATAGGCACAGCTGGCCCAAATTACCAGGAGAGAAACAAACGCGCGCAATACGGGGTGCAAATACCACCGCGGGAAAGGGTTTGTTCTGGATGATCAAGGGGTTGTGACTAGGAGTGACTGAGTAAAATTATGAGGGGAAATTTAGGTTGAATGGTAGGAAAAACCTCCTAAGAGTGAGACATAGTATCATGTAAAATTGCCTTCTCAAGGGAGGGGGTGGGAGCCATGCTGCCTGGATATTTAAAATTAGGCAGGAGATTACTCTGAAGGGAACAGTCCTGCACCGGTTGCTGTGACAAAGACAAAACAATTTTGCTGGCCTTCCCATGTCGTTATCAGGCGATGCCTTTTAAGCCACGGTGAGATCCCCTGGAAGAGCTTGCTGTGTTAATTATAAAGGAAAGCATATAGTGCCAGCGCTCACTACAACAAGGGACAACCACAACCAGCAGCTGGAGTTTAAATTGGGTACTAAAGCATGCGGGAAGAAAGGCTACTTGAAAATCTTCCAGCAGAACGATTTTCCAGTGGGAAAGTGTGCATTTCACAGAATCAAAATGTTTCACCAGAAAGCAGGGATTCAGTTCGGTTTTTCAACCAAAGAAACACTTAAATACATTGTTTCTAGAAAGTGAAATATGTTCGCTTCCATACCATTATTTTCAACATAATATAACCTGTTGGCAAATTTTTATTTAGGGGAAGTTTCTACTTTTTTATTCCAATTCCGGATGAAAGGAAGTCTTGCAGTAGGGGAAGATGGAGCGCAGTGCAAAACAGGAACTCTCTCTAATGGCTACCAAGTGATATCATCAATGACTGGCTAGTGTTTGCTCCTCTCTGCACACTTCTGAGGATGGCAGCACCATTCCTTGCAAGCTGAAGCCCAGAATATTGTGTGTGTTTCTTGTCAGTGTATGAGAGAAAAAGGAGGCGCGTGTCCTAGGGTTTGCTTTTCAACCCTCGGGATACAAAAACCCTCATTTGAAATCTTGCTTGTATCTCACGTCCCCCATTGTGAGGATAAAACCCCAGCACAGTCTCACAGAATATGCTTTGCTTCTGTCAGCAAAAATCTAACCCCTTGGCAAAGAGTCGTGAATTAACAGAGGATAAGTATCGTTCTCATCCCATAGGTGCAAAAAATGAGAAACAGAAATGAGTTGGCAGCCTGAGGTCATGCAATGAGTTAGTGGAAGAGCTAAGGTTAGAGCCCATGGCTTTGATCCCCACTCTGTAACTAAACCACATGGCCAGTTTTCTTGTATCTGAAATGCTGGTAAATAGAAACTTACCTTCAAAAGTTCAGGAGTTGCTAAAGCATGCAGAGATTGCAACTGGCTTATCAGAATCACTGCCCCAGAAAGTCAAGTTGAAAATCTCACACAGATGTGTTTTTCTGGGAGAGGCTCAATTCTTCCCAAGCTTCTACCAAACCAGAAAGACCCTCCCTACCCAAACTTCTAGCCAAAATCTGGACGCATGGACTAAAACCTCAGAAGGAGATTTGAGTCAGAGATTGCCGATCAGATTCTTGGAGCAAAATTTGGGATTGGTGGTCCTAAAAGTTAACCTTGTACCAAAAGACCAGACTTCAGTACCCCTGTGCCTGGGAACGTTTGGAACTGGATCCACGTTTTGTGGCTTGGTCTTCTAATTTTTTTTTTTTTCCTTTTGAATGGTTCTCTCATAACTAAATACCACAATAATGGCAAGAAGCTACCCAGAGGCCATCTGGGGAGAAACTGCATTATTTCTGATCATTTCAGGGAAGGGAGGTTGGTGGGGGGTGGGAGGGGAGGCCTGAATTCACTGGAAAAGATGTCCTGTCTGTTCACAGATCAGTTACACCAAACTTCTTGTATTCCCTGTGTTTTGACTTCTTCCGTCTCCTCAACTATCCATTGGTTTCCTTTCTTTACCTTTCATTTTCATTTCACAGGGCACTCGGTTTTCAGCATAATTTTCTTCCCACAGAGACCAAACTCAAGCCCCACCTTTGGGACCTGGACTGAGGTTTAAAATCCCTTCCCGGCAAAAAGACACTTGGAGCTGACATTTACGATTCAGGCCCGTATCTTCCAACTGCAGCTCTAAATTGGATCAAAGACTTTTGTTCCTCGCTTTTATTCCCAGCTTTTGTTCCCTTCTCTGTTCCCTTCAAATGTCAGCAAACATGATGGCTTTGTTGATGCCGTCAGGGTGGTCTGACCGCTTCCCACGCTGGGCATGCAGATTGGGTAGTCGTGGAGCAGTCAGCAATTCACTGGGTGTCTCCTCTAGGATGTTGTTGTTCCTCACACCAAGGCAGTGGCCTGAAGCAGCAACACTGCCATGAAATCAACAGAAAACAAATCCACCTCCAGCTGCCCTGGCTCGCACAGGGACATGCAGACTGTTTGTTGCAAACCAGCAGCTGCCAATGCTGCCCAGGAGGACAGGAAACCATGCTGGGAACTCAGGGCTGTCCTTGGATATTAGGATGGATATCCACCCCTTCAGACATTCCCCGCTTTGTCTGGAGGAAGGCTCAAAATATACGCGTTACTGCTGCCTCCTGAGCCAACACGCTGCAGGGCTGTCAGAGCTCACAGCCCTCACGGCTGTTCTAGCTCTCTGCTGGCTTCCAAGTGTAAATGGTTTCTCTCAAGTCCAAGTCGGGGGACATGGGCATGCCCTACCCCAGACACCTCCTGTCACCTCCCCAGATGTCCTGGGACCTCCCTGGCTACCTTGGTCTGCACTGGCTGCACTGCTGGGTAGGGGCAGACAGTACTGCCAGCCACCCTGACCCGTGTCATTCCCTGCAAGCCCAGCAGGCTCTGCCTCAGCCGTGGGAAGTACCCACAAAGCATGCCTGCCTGCTGTCACAGCATCACAGGGCAGTTCACAGGAGGGATGGGGAAAATGCCAACCACAGACCCCATCACAGGAATCACTTTTAGTGGGCACTGCCCAGTAAGAGTTGCCTTAACATCACTTCTCTTGCCCACCAAGGGGGATCCTCAGGGCCTCCAGGACATTTGTCCTGCTCTCTCTGCTTTGCCTGCCAAGATGCTGCAAATATCAGTTGTGGCCTCTCAGCTGTTATGAAATAACGTGTTTGGCTTCAGCCTGAAGAGCCTGAGTAGTGCTGCTCTACTGCACGTCCCTGTTAGCCATCATGTTAAGGATGTGATTTTACTTAGGAATGAGCTGAGCCTCTTCTTGCTGTCTGCTCTGCACCTCTCAGGTTCAGTCGATCTTTTCCTACCACAATGCTTTTTCCCACTGTTTATTATTAATTCATTTTCTTCAATTATAGCAGAAAAGAGCCCTGGCCAAAGAGGAATTTTGCAGCATGTCTCAAGAAAGATCATATTTGTCTGCAGCTTGGTTTCATTTAAGGAAGGTCATTCTATGGTCAAGCACTCAAAACAGACAGTGCCTTGTCTCCAGGTCTCCAGAACCTCCCATCCAGGCACTGTCATTGAAGCTTTCGACTTGAGTGCTCCTCTGATACATATCCAACCTCACCAATACTTTCTCAGAAGTCTGCCCTTCAAGAAATTTAGGCCAACACAATCTACTTCTCTTGAAGTTGACGCTACCACCATCTTCAATCCCAACTGCAATAAATTACAACAGTGCTACCTGCTGTTGACAAATCCTCCTAAAATTTGGTTCTTTTTTCACTCTTGACACCAGTTGTGTTCTGGTGCATTCCTAGGACTTCTCTGGAGCTAATTCTTGGTTCTCTCTGATGGTAACAGGGAAAGTATGGATGTTGCAGAAGCATTTTGTCACAGGGGAGATTCGCAAGTACCCACGTCACATAGACGTTGCTTTTGTTCTGCTGTTTCACCAACCTAAATCATAAGCTTCTTTACAGCTGGGAACACTTGCTGTATATGCCGATTTGAAGTACTTCCACACCAGTTGGCTGCAGCATCTCAGATTTATACTAGTGTCACTGAGGTCAGAAGCTGGCCCGATGCCATGCAGCCTGTGCCTCTGGAGGAGCTCAATGGTAAAAGGCAGTATGCTGAAATGGAGGCAAGGTGTCAGAGCTCTGTGAGGTGCTGGAAAAACATTTTGGAGCCGCAGAAGGCACCCTTTCTCTGCCAGCATGTGAATCCCTTATACTTCTTGTGTCCCACTGCGAGAGATCCTTTGTGTTGGAGCACTTGAAAGGACACATGGGTCACCAAGAGCTGCGTGCTAGGGAAGGCCTGTGGTGTGACATGCAGCCAAGGAGTATGTTCCTAACCAGATCCTTTGGCTTGTACAGCCCGGCTCCATCCAACTTTGCCACACATCCCTGCACATTCCCTTCTACTCCTTAGCTTCATACACCAGAGGACAGCTGGGCAGGGGACATTCAGCCAGGCCTCTGGCCCACCTGAGCAGAGTAGGAAAGGGGCTGCAAGGAGACACACTGATATGAATGCTCGAGGTGTAGACACAGCTGCCATGGAGTACAGACCAGTGCCCTGGTCCCCTGGTTAGAGCCTGGTTTCACATGCAACGTTCAGGCCATCCCAGGTTTTAAGATGGCTCTAGGTAGAGACGGGAGTCAGTTGTATGAATCCCACACATAATGCACGACCCTTGATGTGGAATTCTGGGCATAATGGCGTGATTTAGCAGCATAGCCTCTCTCATAACCCCCTTGGTTTTGCAGTATGTAAGCAGACATTTGGGTGGATGATGTCTTGTTGGACTCGGGCTGGAAGGGGAGATGGCAAAGCGGAAGGCGGCTGGAAGTCACAGTCAGGTGTACATCAGCAAGTCTGTCCTGCTCAGAAGAAACAAAGGAAATGTTGCAAAAGATAGTGGCATTCCCAGGGAATCCACTTTTGAATCTGGCTTGCCTGGCCGCGACCTGAGACTCCTTTATAAATTGCATCAGGAAGGCAGCATTGGCCAACAGAACACAACAGCTAATCATAAAATCCAAAGAATATCCATTATGTGCTCAGCTAGTGACATTTTAAAGCCTATAATTTTTTGCATCTGTAGTCTCCTGGACTATAGTATTTACTCTCCCTTCCCTCGGAGCCAAGCTAGAGACAGACTTAGATAAAAACCCTGCGGCTGAACACCCCAGATTTTAGGGAAATTAAACTCAGGCATCTGTACTTCAAATTCAGCCCTGATCACAGCAATCTGAGAAGAACCAGTTCAAAATGAACTGGGCTCCAACAGCCATCTTCAGCTCCCACCTTGGGCAGGAGACAGCAAAGGGCAGTGCCAGACCCCCTGAGTGTAATCCAAGCAAGCTCCAGAGATATGCAAAGCTGAGGTGCAACTCAAATCAGCTTTGTAGACCTCTAGACCTTTGTAGACAACAGACACAAGGTCTTTTTCTTCTGATTTTAAGTTTTGTTGGGGAAATTTCTTAACTTTGATTTGGTAGCACTTTGGTAACCTCAGTCCTCTTTTGCACAACAGCCTGGGCACTCCTGACAGGAATGTTTATCGAGGCTTTGAAAAAGAGAATTGGAAAAATATGAATTCAGGAAAGAGGAATGTTACAACCTTGCTAGCAGAAAGGCAAAAGCCATTGCGCACACACAAATTTAGAAGCAGCAACAGCAAAATCCTTTGAAGGAAAGCAGCAGTGATTTTTATTATTGCCTTATATGAGTTCAAAATGTTGCAAAGTTAAACAAAGCAATTATAAAGCTGGGTATTTAAAAATACTTAATGTTTCACAGCCTCCTTTGAGATGAATCAGGTATCCAAACATCTGGGGACTGCAAAATCCATCAGGAAACACAGACAGATGAGACACATCAAGACAGGAAGGTTCATGGCTGCCATTGGAGAGACAAGGAACAGCAGGAGATTCCCGCAACTTCTTTTGGCTAAGAAATGTTAGTACTACATGGATGTGTACACTAAACAAAAAGAGGAAGAAAAAGAGAGGGCTAAAAAAGGTTTTTGCAAGTCTCCTGCTGTTCTGTGTCTTTCTCACTTTGCTCTGATCTCTCCGTACATGTCACTGGCTGGCAGGATGACTGCTTCCTGATTCATGATTTCATATTTAATTCTTTCTATATAAAAGGAATTTAAAGGAAATTATTACAAATGGTTTGGCCACACTGCATCAAGTCATTGGAAACTATTTCATTACCTCTGACGTTTTCTTTTTTTTTTTTTTTCTCTTTTAAAAGAAAAGTTAGATGCTTTCCTAAACGCTTTCCAGACTTGAGCTATTCACAGATTGCATGTGGAAGGCAAACACAGCCCAGGCCTGGAAGAAAGAGGCTCTCATACTGGACGCCCCAGTAGCTTGGGGCGTTGCAGGCGGTGTCCTCGGCAGCGTTTCCTTTCAGAGAGCTGTTGCTGCATGAAAATGCTTTGGGTGTAGCAATCCTGTGCTCATCCCACAGGCGCTTCATGAAAGAGGCAACTGTTCCACGTTGGGAATTCAGAGAAACCTCTGGCCAGCAGCGGCTGCTGGAGACGCCCTGATTAAAGCCCCATTGTTTTGCCCACTCCAGCAGTCCTGCTAAACTGCTCCCTGATGAAGCCCCTGTCTGTCCAGTGATTTGGGAAGAGGCAAATAAGTAAATGCAAATAAGTAAATATGGTCGTTGCTGGGAATAACAAATATTGGGGGAAGCAAGGAAAGGGGAAGCAAGGAAAGAGGAAGCAACAAAAAAATCCCTTAATGCACTGTGTTTCGTCAAAGGAAAATACCAAGCAGTTGGATTTCTGGGCTGTTTCTTTTGTCTTTCTGACTCCTGGATCTTGCTGTACTAAGGGCTTTGAGACACTAACAAACACATTGCAAACACAAGAAGGGGTGTTGCAGGAAAAGGGCGTTGAGATTATACTTAATCAAACTTCCTTACATTTTGATAGCTACAGTACTGCCATATAAGTCAATCATCTCTTTGCTTTTACTCTCTGCAGCCAACACAACTGAGCCACACACTTCAGGCCAAGGCCTGTATCCTGATGTTAGTACAAGGCTGATGGGTTTCAGAGGGAAAAAAAGCCAGGCAGAGTTTATCTTCTTGCACACGTCTGTCTCAAAGGGGGATGAATTGCATGATCTAAAAGGAGGAACTTATTGGACACTAAAATCAGAGAAGTTTTGATTCACAGCACAGGCTTCCAAAGCAAAGGAAGCTGCGGCACTGCATGCCCTCAGCAGGCAATGAAGCTGGGCACATTTAAACATTAAGTATTGAAAGCTTATCCAAGCAAGACAGAGCTGCTCTTGCTCACACCCATACACTCTGGAACTGATCAGAGACTGAAGCTCTTTTTAACTTGAGTTAGGCACCAAAGGGGGAATGAAAGAATGTAGTTTGCTGAAGAAAAGATGCATCACTCACAGTGCAGTAACTCAATGGCAACTTCTTGCATTTTCCAAAACCAAGCTTGTTTCAAGGGCTGAAAGGAGCCAGAAATAATTCCCTCACCTCTCGCCCTGGATCAGTTTGGGGTAAGAATCTGGAAAAGGAGTTTTGGATAACAAGAGTTGTTGGCACTGTGAGCATCTTCCTTTGCTCTCCACTGTTTCTGATGAACACTATTCCTGTCTATCCTCTGGCCATCTGTACCCAGAAAACCATGTCTTCATCTGCTCTAGCCTTACTATCAAAGCTTCCAGGATTATGAATTTTTCTCCCACCTACAGCTCTCTCTCTTCTACTATTCACTGGCAGCCTCCAGTTGTTCCAATAAGGTCAGTTTTGCTCTCAGACTAGTTTTTCCAGCCTTCCCCTCCTCCGTTTCAAGCATTTGGAATTTCCTCACATGCTGTCTCCACTCCACCTTTGCTCTTATTCCCTTTCCCCATTTGTTCCCTCCAGTCTCCTTTTTCATTTCTCTGCCACACTTCTCCCTTCCTAGCTGTTTCTTTGGATGCATTGTCATTAGTTTCTATCAATAACCTAAGGTTGGGCCTTGTCCCAAAACCAGAACCAATGGAAATTGCTGTCGGTGACTTGTAAGGGGCAGTCCTTTCCATGAGCCAATAATGAACCATGTCCCATGGTGTGCAAAGAGAATGCCGTGTTATTGCATATTCTCCCTTCTAAATCAGAGACTATAAAATGAAGATTGCAGTCTTGCAGAAAGTCTTTGTAGCACTTTTTTTTTTCCCTTGGTTTTTTTTGCAAGATTAGCAGAACTAAAGACAGCATCCTGGCCAAATTCCAGTTTAGGGTAATCTCTTCTGCTATTTCAGATAGATGCTGCATTGTTTTTCCATTTCCTAGACCCAGGGGTTAGGTGGTAAATGGTTGTCATGTTCTCTTCAAAGCTAAAACGTCACGTATCGGGGCAGAGGCCTCACCTAACTCCAAAGGAAGAGCTAGCAACCTTCCTCTCTAGGTATGTAATGCCACCCTGATGTTCCTCACAACTCCCTCTGAGGCTCTTGGTATGGGGCCTGAAACATGTGAGATGGACAAGCAACATCATTTTCTGCCCTCACTGTCATCCAAGGCGGCACTCCCCACAGCTTCGAGTCCACTTTTCAGTGGTGGTGAAAACAGCTGGGACTCTCCACATTTAATAATAATAATAAAAACAATAATAATACTGAGAACTTTGTACCAAAAAGAAGACAATACCAGCATCATTTAATCACTGAGGGGAGTAAGATGTGGAAAAAGGAGTGGTCTAAGGTCTCTCACTGAATCAAGCAGTGGCAGCATGCCACCAGTGTGACTCCTACCACCTCCTTCGCTCTACACAATTCAAACTCCAATCTGAGCAACTCAACCTTCATTTGTGTACAAACACTGGAATGTAATGAGAAAATAAAAAGGTGTGCTTTTAAGCTGCTTACACCTCCACCAGGTCACCAAACCGGAAGCCAAGCTGAGGGTGCAAAATCTCATTTCACACGTGAAGGTCCATGCTCCCTTTTAGCCTCATCACGGGGCGTGGAGTGGACGGCATTGCCCAGGGGGTGTGTGGAACTTTTCCCAATATTTCAGACAACTGTGCTGCTGGTAGCTCGCAAAAGCACTCAGCCAAAACTGCTGACACGTGTCAAATCCCCCAAGCAGCGTTCCTGGCCCAGCCAAGTGAGTTTGAGGAGCCATCTGGCCAGGGACGCAGAGCCCATGTGCCGGGGGCCAGCCTCTTGCTTCCCAGGCCGGGATAATTGGACATTGTTCGGCTGCTGAATCACCGCTCTGTTGGGCTGCGGGCTTGTCTCGTAGGGACAAGCTAATTAACATGCAAACTGCCAAGGAAAGGAGAGGGTCAGAGATGGCCCTCACCCCTTCCTCTCCCCCATAATAAACATGAGGTTTATGCGAAACTACAACGCCCCGACGCAGGGAGGGGAGAATGGGTGGGGAAGGGGTGGGGAAGGGAGAAGTCCTTTGAACACTTCCCATTCAAACCCTAATATGGGAGCCCTCGTCAAACACGGGAGAGGACACTGAATGTCCCAGCCTCCAGACCAGCGTCACCATGAGGTAAAGTAACACTATGGCTACCAGCCTCTTTTCAAGGAGGCAGAAGTGTGGGGAAAGGGAGAGAAATAAGGCACTTTACAAGCTAAAATATCTTGAGCACAAGAATTGATGACAGGTGCACCTGCACTGTCCCCTGAATCACAGTTATGCAAAATGTTTTCATATCCTGCAAGCATTCTGTCAAGAGGCAGAACACATTTCCCTGATTTTCCCATTCTCCCAAAGAAAACACATATGTCTCTTTCTCCTTTTTCTACCAATGCTCACTTAAATTTGCCTCATAGGTAAATAATGTTGCAAAGAAAAGCCTTGCTGTCACCCTTTGTCCATCTGCTAAATTCTTTCACCATCCTGCAGTGAGTTCAAATCTGTAGGAAGAGATGCATGAAAAATCCAAAGTAGGGAACCATTATTAGGGCAGGGATAAGCCTCCAAAGCCCTTAGGATCCAGAGCTGCACTTCATGTCTGTCTTTAATGCCCAAGAGCTAACATCAATAATTTAACAAGCGCCTTACATCCTGAAATATTTCACAAACTGCAAAAACAAGACTCACTCCACCCACCTCTAGGCTGGGAGGTGGCAGCTGTTGAGCTGGGCAGAGCAACGCTACGTGACAGTTTAGGACGCTGAGTGAAAAAAACAAGTCATGGCTCCAGCTGAAATAGCTTCTGGAAAGGGAAAGACGCAGCACAGCATGTACATGTGTTAAAAAGTCCCTATCACCTAGAAACAAAAGATAAACCAGAGCTCTTTTTAAAGGATTGGGACCTTTGTTTTACCTTGTGCCCAAATGGCAACATTTCCCTAAATGATGCCAAGGCAGCACTGAACTGATGATACTACACTTGCCATCCTCTGAATCACCCCATTCCTGCAGCAGATTTTTTTCGGCAACTCCCATGCAAGCGCTAACCAGACATAAACCTGCTTAGGGTGTAATTGCTGCAAGCACGGCTTAAGGCTGAGCAGCAGCACACTTACTGAGCTGCCATGGTTAGGAGCCTAAGTAGTATCCAGTTAATCTTCTCAAATCTCATTATTGCAGCAGAGTGACAGATGGGTATTTTAACAGGCTAGAAATGAGGACTAATTAGGACTCCTAGCCCTTCTCTGTATTTATTGCATTAGTTCCTTCCCTGCCTCTGAAGCCCATTTGCCAGCAGTGCCGAGGGGCTGCCTCCACGGTTGCTGTCTGCCTGCCACGCCAAGGACAGCAGGTACGGGGTCACCTGGGCCTGGCTGATCGAGCGACGGGGCTGCAGGAGGATGTCACTCCTCATCCAGGTTCTGGCAAGTCTGAAGGGGGACCTCAAATTGAAGCCATTGGGATCCAGAATTGGATTTTCTGACTCCGACCCTGTTTGTGGCTTTACATGGCAAACCTTGGGCAACAGTATGTGACTGGTGCTCGCTATCGAGCCAGGAAATAAGAATAATGGACTCAACAGATCAAAACCAGCTCTTCCCATTTACCGCTCCTAAGCCCGCCTTAGGCGCAGATGCTTGATGTATTGACTTTGGCAACATGTGCATACTGCCATCCTGGCAATAAAGTTATTGAAATGGAGGGGGGAAAAAAGCCAACGAAAAAACCCAACTAAGTAAGGGGAACTGAAAACACTCGAGGGAAGGGAGAATCCCCCACACCCCATCTGTAACCCTGAGCTGTTGCCTCAGGCCAAACCCCATGCTCCTTTTAGAGGTTCCAGGACATTTGTTTTAACTTTTTTTTTTTTTTTGCTGCATTCCTCTACCTTGTTGTACTTTTGATTTCCAGCTGGGACTGGAAGGGAGAGAACAGGATTATAGAAGGAAGTCTGTTGCTCTATTTTTCTGGCTTGATTAGAAGCAGAACATGCAATAAATCTCACAAGAGAGTTTGTTCTCATTTAGCCTCCCATCTATCTGAAACTACCTGACCAGAGCAAGGGTAAGGAAAATGTAACACCAAATGGAGCACACTAGGAAGATAAAAAAAGAAAGCAAAATGGTGAAGCTGTTCCCCTCTCTGATTCTGCATGAGGAAAGAAAGCAATTCAGTCCCGCTGACAGCTTATTTATTTCACACAAATTGCAGCACAGACGCAAGGGATCCAGAAGGAGGCTCACCCTGCCTGATCACACCTCCAAACCTCTTGAGGTGTGACTGTCATCACTACCAGCAGCACCGTAATGAGAGATGAATAGAAAAACAAGCACTAGTTGCACATGGAGCAAAGGGTTTTCCACAGGCTGGTTGGCCCTGTTGTGCTGCCAAGCTGCCTGTCTGCAACAGGACTGACAGTCACATTCACTGCTGAGATGGCAAATATAGAATACTAATGGTATCAAAAATATCCCAGCTGAAATATTCAGATCCAGATAAACACACACACACCCCCCACACCTTTTCTCCCCGTGTTCTGGGTTTGCTAAATCAGCATTTTTTTGATGAGCCAGTGAATATATACGGTGAGATCAGGCACAGATCTAACCTGGATTCTCAGCCCCGCATCCCACGTGTAGAGAAAGTTTGCAAACACACCGACACCTTTCAGAAAAGAAAGGCAGTACCAATGCTGAGTGTTTGGTGAAAACCAGCAGCGGCATCCTTTAGATGAAGTTTGTGCTGGAGAATCGGACCTGGTCGCCTGTCTAACACTCTTTAGGAAACAAGTTACACAATTTAGTTACAGCAGGAATGTCTCCTGGCCCTTTGTATGTTCGATCCCTACTTTAGAGATGCAGGTATATCTCCTCTAACAATTTCACCATGTGACAGTATTTAATGACATTACAAAACCAAATGCACACACGTTCCCAGATGGAAGAGAGCAAAAAAAGGACATGACATATAAAGAGAGCTTTGCGTTTGGTTTGGGGTTTAGTTTTGTTCTGTCTTTAACTGTTTTGTGCTTTACAGAACTAAACAAAGCCTCCTGTTCCAGACGATAAATCTTCAAGCTGCTCCTGGCCCCAGAGAGCACAGGAGATAATAGCATTTCCAAAGGCATTTAGTTAGCTGAGTCTTGAGTGTAGAAGAGGGCAGAGAGAGGAGCTGGAGATAAATGGCTATGAATCCAGCTCAGCTGCTCAGGGCATATTTCTGAGAGCAGCAGCCACAGCTGAGAATCTTGCACGGGGATGCACGTTTCCCCTCCCCTTGCCCGGTCACTGTGCTGGAGAAGGACATGTAACACAGCCACCCCAAAAGAAACAAGTCCGGCCACAAGCCCCCGATTTGGTGCACAGTGCCTTGGGGGAGGCTGCACAACCGCCACTTGAGAATGGTGTGCTGCTTCATAGCATTAATTGTAGGCTTTCTATTAAGCCAAGGCTCTGCACAGCTTTCATAAGATGCAGCGTATCAGCGTATTATATAAAGCATACATTAATTCATTTGAGCTGGCCAGCAGAAAAACTGCAGAAACCATTAAAAAAACAGGGGCCCTCTGTGAAAAGTCAATTCATTTTCAGCATTAACCAGAGCAGCAAGGATCCTTTACACCGTCCTAATTGCATGTTAGTTATTGACTGAAATTGCCAGCCTAGGCTGGAAGACCAAGGCTGATTTCTGACAGAAACTGTATAAATTACTAGAAATATCAGAAGAATTAGGAAGAGTGTTGCCAGCAGGTCAAGGGAGGTGATCCTTCCCCTCTGCTCAGCACTGGGGAGCCCACACCTGGAGTCCTGTGTCCAGCTCTGGGCTGCCCAGACAGGCTTAGTGGAGCAAGCCCAGCTCAAGGCCAAAAAGATGATTAAGGGACTGGAGCACCTCTCATATGAGAAGAGGCTGGGATTGTTCAGCCTGGATAAGAGAAGGATCAGGAGGGATCTTATTGTTGTGAACAAATACTTGATGGGAGGGAATGCAGAAAAGGGAGCCAGGTTCTTCTCAGTGGTGCCTACTGACAGAAAAAAGAGGCACAAATTAAAAACCATGAGATTCCATCTGAACACAATACCTTTTTAATGTGACAGTAGTCAAAGGCTGGATCGGGTTGCTCACAGAGGCTGTGGAATCTCCATCTGTGGAGATATTCAGAACTCAGCTGGACACAGTCCTCGGCAACTGGCTCAAGCCAAACCTGCCCAAGAAGAGGGTTTGGTCTAGAAAATCTCAAGAAGTCCCTGCTCATCTCAGTAATTCTGTGATTCTGTAACACGTTCTACTGCTGTTAAGGTAACTCTTCCTATATGGACATTAAATCACCTAAGTCAAACCAGCCATCCAGCCAACCCAGAACTGCTTGGAACACAGCATCAGCTGCTGGCACTAAGGTGGAGGTAGGCTGGCTTGAACCTAGTCCAGGCTGCTGCTCCCACATGGGAGGACAGCACCTGAGGTAGAGGAACTGAAGGCAAGTGCTCTGTCCCTTTTGGTCCCCTGTTAAGATCAAAAGTGCCTCCACCACGCTGAAAATGGAGAATCTAATCCAGCTGCAGGGTCATGTTCAAGGCAGGAGGGTGAGACAGAAGAGGACTGGGATTTCCCTGTCCATTTACGTGGTGTGTGCCAAAAGACTTGTAGCGTTAGGGACTGAACCCCTTGCTCTCACACACAATGATAGCATTGATCTGGCACTTGAGTGAGGGTGAAGTTTAGTATTGGTATCTGTAACTTCATTATATGCAAGGGCCTAAACATCCGACAACAGGCTAGGTCTTAAGCCCATGGTAAGTACTTTCATATCTGCAATCACACTGGTCCAGAAGACCAGAAAGTCTGCTTGTGGTTTCAGATAAATATACAAACCAGAGGGTTACATTATTGAATTAAGCATGAAAGTTAATAATACAGTCAGCACAGTTGCCCCATATTATTTAATTTAACACTAAATTCAATTTAAGTTACACTGTTCTCTGTCTGTGTCCATTGTAAACATGCTGCAGGTGGTTTTTTTGTTGTTGACAATGCAAAACACATTCACTGAAGTTATCAGCAGAAAAGCTGAAGGCTCTGGCATACGAACAAAGGACAGCTGGGGCTTGAGGCTCTGGGAATGTATGGAAAGTAGACACTACTCGGCAACTAGCAACACTAGTTGCCCTTAAAACAACCAGCAGTGGAGCCAGTTAGCAGCCTTTGTATTGTAATGAGGTATGTGTAGGTTTCCATGTCAAAGCTCTAAGTGCGTCTGGCACCCTGTTGGTGGTTCAGGACCGGAGGCAGATGCTGGTAACTCTCCATCCTTTAATCACCCTCCATTTATATTTCACACTTAGGAAAACCACATCCAGTGCAGATGAGAGATTCAGTCCAAGCCATGGTGTGGGCAGTCAATCTGACAGCCATGCCACCCCAGGCCCTTCAGAGCTGGACTGGGTATACCGTTACTGACAGGCTGTTTTCATTTCCACTATTACCGTTAAAGGAGAACCACTGGAACAAAAATCTGTGGCATAACACTGACTGCCAGCTGCTGTGGAACTGCATCATATATGCAAAGCCCGAGTTACAGATGCAAGGTTTCTAGCATTTTGTTTGTGTCACAAGCTCTCCAAACTAGAACCAGGCCTACAGCAAAATTTTGGATCGAAGCACTTCAGACAATTGGGGATCTCCCAGATTACGTGTTCACATCAGCCTATGTTGTACATCCACCCTGTGCAGCGCCAGCATTTCATCCACTGCAGTTATTTCTTTGAACCTTCGAGAGCTGTGATACCACAAGCAGTGAAGTCCCTACTCCTTGGTTTCCCAAGTTCAGCTGAAATCAGCTGCTACCAACAAAGAGAAAACATTTGCTAAATCAAAATACGTTTTCTAATCTAGAATCTGCAGGCAAGCCATGTGATTCATGCTGTTTTCAGGGGGTGGGGGAGAAGGCAGGATCAAAGTGGGGCTTAGTGCATGCAAACAACATGTGTGCCTCCTGCAGTTCTTGGTTAAGGGAAATGTAAAGCAGGAGGCAGCGTGGAAGAGCTCTCTGCTAATCATACAGTGCTAGCAATGGAAAGTCAATACAGAACAAGGAGCTGAGCTCGCAACACGAGTGTTTAACTGCAGTAACACTGTGCCACAAAGATGCAAAAATCCAGCTCCCAGGAACCAGAAACAGATTGAGGAAGTAGCACAAACATCATCCAAAACAAGGAGGAACAGCACAGTAACAGAAGCAGACAGATGGTTTCTGCTCCCATTGTTCCCAGTGTCTTTTTGCTCTCACTTTGTTGCCATAGAGGCTGATATCTGGGACTCATAATGTGATGCTCCACTTGTGAGAGTGGGTGGAGAAAAAGCAACCTTTATGTTATTAATAATTTCCCACACACTATCCATTTTGGCAGCAGAGTTTCTCACTCCCCTGTCCGCTGGACATGCCTTGGCAGACCCTGAAAGGCCAAGGAGCTGTTTTCCCCCAAAACCCAGCCCAGCTCCTCCACCTGACAATTCATGCCCTCCCAGGGCTCCTCTGCCACAGCTCTCCTCCACTGTACAATAACACAGTCCCCCATTTTTCCCCAAAACTTCAGAGCCCAGCTGTGCCTTTTGCTCCCGTCACAAAAGTTGAGGGGATGCACCTTATGTATCCACGCTTGACTACAGCCAGGGATAGACCCCACAGAGCACAGGTCATGGGGCTTCTTAGTATATCAGCAGTGGGAAAATGTAGAGGAGACTGCAGCAGCACATCAGACAAAAAAAAAAAAAAAAAAAAAGAGGACTAATGCATTTCAAGACAGCCCAAAAGGATGTTCTTGTCCCATTCTCCTCCTAGCTCCTGCCGCTTCCTTCCTTGCAGGGAGACAAGTGTTTGTATAGCCTCGGAGGGAGGTAGGTCAGGGAAGAGATCTGGATTGAAAGCAATCTGGCTACAGAAAGACGAAAAGGTTTCTTTTCAGCTCGATCAGTTCTTGAGACAGAAATCCCCAGTGCCAGTTTCTAATTTTGAGAGCGGGATGAATGCAGCTCTTCAATCTTCTGCAGCAGATTAAATGAGCGTGTGGCATTTTCATTTTTCCAAGGGGACTTAAAAAAAAAAAAAAAAAAAGGCCTTGTCTTTTTCCTACACATTGCCATTAATGATCCTTCAGCAATTTTCCCAGGACTTTCTGCATGCATTGCTAACCAAAAGCACCTACCCAAAAGCATGGGCATACATTCACTTTGAAACATCAACACAGGAAAAGCACTTAAAAAAATATACACTAAGTGGACACATCTAATATACTAAGTGGCATCTTTGTGTGTACACACTTACATGCGCTATGGACTTGCACGCACTCTCACGCACATCCCTTCATGCTCTTATCCCACAAACAGCTGCACCTACAAGCGTGAGGAAGGAAAGTCACACGACCCAGAAAAGTTGTTCCACATCTGGGTAGCAGGTTCAACGATTGGCTCCAAAGGGAGTCTGTTCTCAAAGCAAACTACTTTCTTCCTGAGTGACAGGTCTCCTCATCCCTCTGAGGACAGACAAGGCAGCTTCACAACAAAACACGTAGCATCAAAATCAGGCGGAAGATAGCGTGCTAAGGGGCTGTACCGAAACAGCCAGAGTATCCAAGGCCACTTTTCCTTTGTACAAAGCATATTACTGCTGAATTATTGTTACTGTTTTCCCTCAGATGTACCTGCCTACCTTAGAGTAAAGTCTTCACAGAATCACAGAATCATCTCGGTTGGAAAGGACCTTGAAGATCATCTAGTCCAACCGTTAACCCAGCACTGACAGATCCCAACTACACCAGATCCCTCAGCTCTGGGTCAACCCAACTCTTGAACACCTCCAGGGATGGGGACTCCACCACCTCCCTGGGCAGCCCATTCCAACGCCTAACTACCCGTTCTGTGAAGAAATACTTCCTAATATCTAGCCTAAACTTTCCCTGGCGCAACTTGAGGCCATTCCCTCTTGTCCTATTGCTTGCTACTTGATTAAAGAGGCTCATCCCCAGCTCTCTGCACCCTCCTTTCAGGGAGTTGTAGAGGGCCATGAGGTCTCCCCTCAGCCTCCTCTTCTCCAGACTAAACAACCCCAATTCCCTCAGCCACTCCTTGTACGACATGTGCTCCAGACCCTTCACCAGCTTCGTTGCCCTTCTCTGGACACACTCGAGTAAGTCTTGACCTACTGCAGCTCTCAAAAGTGGTTAAGATTGTGCTTGGGGAGCCAGCTCAAGACAGAATTACCATGTTTTTATGAGACCACCAACACTAAATGAAAACTTTCCTTACTCTTTCATTCAAATGCAGCTGTGACAAAGCAGAAGCAGTCATTGCACAGCCCTACAGCATAGAAAAATATCATATTGGCTACCCATGTTTTCTCCTTCCCTGTATTACAATCCAGGGGCTTGTAAGGGCTTCCTCACCCGTCTCCCTGTGTTACATTTGCAGACAATATCTCCCTTTCCCTCCCCAGCCTCAGGGAGGGCTGCTGGTCAGCCCTGCTCTCTGCCATGGCAAGAAGGAGCCTCGAGTGGAGAGCACAAGGCAGTTGGTGGCTTCAGAGCTCCTCAAATGAAGCAGCCCTATCTCTACAGCAAATAACAAACAAAGCCAATAAGCAGCATTAGACAAAGAGGTAGAAAGTGCTTTGGGTGCTACAGGCTCAGGATGAGAGTCATTGAGGGAGCTGTGGGGAGTGTGGGAGTGGGTTAAGGGGAAAAACTGAGCTCATTGCATCCCAACCAGACAACATCAGGCAGGAAACAGATGTGCAAGAAACCACAGAAGGGTAC
The DNA here is from genome assembly GCF_031877795.1 of Strix aluco. Taxonomy (NCBI): domain Eukaryota; kingdom Metazoa; phylum Chordata; class Aves; order Strigiformes; family Strigidae; genus Strix; species Strix aluco. The sequence continues at coordinate 4,704,087 of NC_133932.1, forward strand.
AGCAACAGCAGAATTAACTCTCCAGCAAATGGGGGAAGCTTGGACACACAGAGCTGACCTGCACCCTAAGAACAAGGTGTCTAATCTGTGATTGGGCTTTTTGCAGTCCTGGTAGCACCTCTTATCCCAACATCTAGACACCATCATACCAGAAATGAAGGAAACGATTCAGCCTTTCTCCAAGTCCTACCTGGCTCTAAGCGAATGAATCCAAGGCAAGTCTAAATCAGTAGTGGTTCCTATGCAAAAGACTGGATTATGTCCTACCAGTACAATCCATTTTTTGTAGATGTTGTGTGTATTTCCATTTTAAAATGTGGGATTTGTACCTGGTTGTGTACCTGAAATCCCAGCTGGAATCTCCCACATTTAGAAGTATTCGGAATATTAAACTCCATTTTGACTTAGTCTCTCTCACTTTAACAGCTTTGACTTTTTCAGCCCCCTCTTACAACACTTCTGTGGTGTAACCAGAAGCAAGACTACCCTTCATGACTGTTTTCTTAAGCAGTTCAGACCGTCCTGCCCCAACTAAGGTTTGTGCACAACCTTGCCTCTTGTCTTCTCCACTGGCCCATCCATCACTTGAAAATTATACTGTTGTTATTACAGGAACTGGGGGTCTGATGTGCAGCTGCCATTGACTTCATTAGGGACACTACATGCTTTTCTCCTCTGGAAACCAGGCTGGTTATCAAGAGACCAAAACATGGCTCTAATGTTAATCTTTCAAGGCTAATATCTGTTAGCTCCATTGCACCCGTGCAACACTTTATTAAAGTTTGACACAGGAAAATGTTTTAGTAGAGGGCATTAGCACTAAATTCCTCCTGCATGGGTGCCTATCCATGCCCAAAGCCTGACACTGTTTTCTAGTGAAGCTCTGACACTCCAAAAGGCTCCACTTGGCCTCCATACGTGGATTCAGTGCTGGCAGAGACTATATGAAATCAGATGACCTTTGCACATTGGTATTGCCAGCCACCATTCTTTTATGTCTTCTGTGAGCTTTTCCTCAAATCCACTGTTATTAAAGTCATTGTTTGAGAATTTTAGTGGGAAGGAAGAAAGGCTAATTTTTCCCCAAGTTTCTAGCCCTCTTGCCAGGAGAAGGACTTGAAAACCTAACTCAGAAGCACACAGATGTTTCAGAAAACAGAAAGAAGAAAAAGAACCCAGCTCTGATTTTATTTGATCTCATGATTTTTGTGGCCTGAGTCATGATTTTAAATGCTTGAGAGCACTGATAGCAGTCTGCCCCCATAAGGAGCACAACCAGTCTCTGTGTAGAAATTGCCAGCAGGAAAAGGCCAAGTAGGGTCAAATGCGGTAGTGACAGGAACTGACTTGAAATACAGAAAACTCAACACATCTGAGCTTCAAACCAGCTACCAGACAGCAACATCTGTCCATCACCATTGACCTCGGTCAGATCTGAAGAATCAACTTACAACTGAAGGCTTTGTATCACATTTTTAGTCTCCTGAGCTACCCCTCCGTACCTGCTAAAGTGTTTCCATCTACACCGCTCTTAAATACTTTGTAGTTTGGCCACAGCTTTTATTGTATTATCATAAAGCTCTTTATAACAGAGCCTTAGGTACATCTGTCTGGTAAAGGAGACAGCAGGATCTTTTCACCCGTCACTGAAACGCAGCCATCTCTGAAGCAGACCATAGCAAGTGATTAAACAGTTAAACGACAGGAGAGGAAATGCTGATACCTTAAGCAGAATATAATTCTCTCCACTGGAATTTGGCAACCACACAAGGGCTAAGGTCCTTGAAGAAAGCGCAAGCTGCTCTTCAACAACCACAAGCATGTAGGGACTCAAGTTTTGCATCTCCTCCACAAAGCCTCACACAAGTAGTGCAGCACCCCCTAACTGTAATGGCCATGTACTCGTCTGGAGGGAAAAAAGCCAAACTGAACCATCTACACTAGCCTTGGCCATCCCCTGTGCTCCCTTTGCCATCCCCAACACCAGCCAAGCAGATCTCCACTTCTCTTTGCCTGTGCAAGTGTGCAGGACCAGTCACACAAAGCAGCACTGCAGGATGGCGTAAAGCAGGCCTGAGCATGAAAGCACAACCGATCTGACTAGTGTCCTGACTGTCCTACAGCCTCCTCTTCTTTTCCAGTTAACCCTCTGGGTGCATTTTAAAACCTTCTTTCACAAAGATCCGCAACAAAATGTTTTCTGGACAGCAGCCAAAGTGCTCTCCCCTTCCTCCTCACTCCCAGATACTGTGAACTGTCTTACATCTTCATTGCTTCCAAGTAGGGAACACCCAGAGCATGCATCCCAGCAGTTAAACACAGAGTACTATCTAAAGCAGAGAGAAAGTTACTGCTTTACATCTCTACCAAAGCCCCTGCTTGCCGAACCACTGGCTTGTCACTGGAAATAATTCTTAGCAGGACAATTCAACTATCCTCAAATCAATCATCTCTCATACCTCAAACGCTCTTCTAATTTTGTTTCATAGTTACAGGTTGCAAGTTTGTGATGTCGTGGTGACATCTGAACCTCCATTTCTTCCCAGGATGTCACTTTGGCATAGTTGGTCACATTCCTATTGATCCTGAGAGCCCTACTGGCAACAAAATTAGTATCTCTAATACTCTCGTTTCTTCTCCCCCTGTCCTGACAAATGGAATTGTACCAATCTAACTTACACCCTTCCCAATAAACCTATAACAATTGAGTCTTTCATTTCTGGATCCCACGGCACCGGGCAACAAGATGTGCTATTCAGCAAATAGCACTACAGCATAAAGGGAAAGGAACTTCATCTTCTCCCCCACTTCTCCTCAGCATGGAGAGATAAGTAGGTTGGAACTGTGAACCATCCCACAAATGAGACTTGAGACAATGTCTTTCTTTCTTGTGCCCAAAAAACTATTTAAAAAAACTATGGGATTTCGGGTAGTAAATTTTGCTGTTCTGGCCTAATTTCAACTGCAGTAACTATGTTTCTCCCTTTAAAATCCCCCTTGCTGCTTCAACAGAATATACCGCCTGTGCCCGCCTTCCTGGCGTTGTTTCTCAGTGTTCCTGTAAACAGCTGTAAATTTTTCCTCCACCACGGCAGCTCACGTTAGCACTGGATGGAATTTATCTATCTGTACCTTGCACTGGCAAAGTGATACCAGTTCATTAAGTCTGTTATTTTTGCTATTTCAATTCAATTGCTTTTAAGGGCTGTATGAGTTAAAAGATACAGTAATTGTTACGGACAACTCACAATGAAATTGAATGACTGGTTTTCCCTGTATCTAAGTAAATGCACATACAGAACATTTTATCTTAGTGATATATGTACTGCCCTCTTCACTGTGCAACGGAAAGGACTACTGCTATGTAGTCCATCCCTCAGCCAGTGCGGTTCCACACTGTAGTCCATCAGCCATACTCATCAGCAAATGAAAGACCTGATTGTACAGCCCTCCCCGTACAAAGCTGGCATTGCTGCTAGAAGCCTTTTTTTTTTTTTTTTTTTGGTCAGAGTAGACTGACATTGCTAAAAGTTAGTTAATTCAAATTATAACATAGTGCTAACATCAGGGATGCTAATAGGCATATATTTATTTTTGCTCTTGCTAAACTGCAGGTCTTTCTGTATGCCAAACTCACAACTGTTTCTCTTGTCATCCAGCCCTCTTTAAGAAAAATCGTTCTGCTCCTTCCCTTATCAGGGACTGACCCTTTCAAGCTCAGGACCCTCTGATCTTATTGGAGTTAGCTCTTGTCTGAGCTACCATGTTTTCATCTCATACCTGGGGGCATGGAGGTCAGGGGGAGGAGGAGAGGAGAGAAAGATAACAGTCAGGGTAGTAAAAATATTAGCTCAGCTGACCCCTACACCTCACACCCATCCCTTACTCCATGCCCTCCCCCCAGTCTCTGTCCTGTCTCCATCCTGCAGTGAAAGGACAATACGGGAAGTGTACTGGCATCCAGAAGGGGCAGATAGGACATTCCCAGTTCTTCTCTACAGCCCTGCAACACTCTAGTCTCCTGGACTTCAGGAGGATTTTGAATCCTGGGAGGAGGCAATGCTAAGTGCACTTTTCATTTCTGAACCTAGCTCCCTAAAAGCCTGCTATTCCCTTCCACGACCGGGAGGATAGGAACATACATCTGTCCACCTCTGTCCACGCTTAGCACTACTCATGCAAGGGTCACGCAAACGCGTCACCAAAGCAATCTTCCGATCGTTCATTCATTGTGAGTAACTGGGCAGTGACTCCACTTCCCAGGGATAAACGAGCTCCAGGTTGTCTACCCTCAGCCTTGGGAAAGGTCCGTTTTGCAGTCCTACCAGTAAAAGAAGGGGACGCGCGCTCTGCTCCTCCACAACCAGAGTGAGAATAAAGAGGCATTTACCATCCTGCCCAGAGCTCTCCAGATACTCCGTCAGGTCGCAGCCGAACGCGCTCGCGGCTCCCTTCCTCTTGAGTTTCTGTTTGGCTCCCTTGTTCTTCATGAGGTTAGTCCCAAAAGAGGTTCGCCCCCCTCCTGCCTTGCCCCCCTCCCCCCGGCCTCACGCTGGGCGACAAAAATCTCGCTCTTCTCCTCAGACCACCGCCCGTGTCCCGCTCCCAGGGAGCAACATCGGCGGTCCCGTACAGCGTCCAGCCAGAGAAGTAAACATTAATCCCCACCAGATGTTGGGCTTCTCCTGTGGCAGAGGAAGGTCAGGGTGAGAGGAGGCTCCCCAGTCGGCAGCAGCAGCGATCATAGCCCGAGCCCGGAAGGGTTCTCATCAGAGGGAAGTGGGTGGTGGACGGGTGCCCACATCGGAGCTGGCAAGTTGGGGGAAGATGATGGTGGGGGGGGACGTCTTTCCCTCAGCACGGTTCCGGGACCCTCCACAGCCACCTTCTGGGTTTCGTCAGCTGTGCTGTCGCCACTTCCAGCTGAAAGCGTCCCAGTCTGGTTGTTGTCCTTCTCTTGGCTTTCAGAGGAGACTGGAAGTTCAAACGGGCTAATGAAAAGGGACCGGGGAAGAGTCTGCACAAGGCTCCTCTTTGGCTCCCCCCCTTCCCCTCCTCCTGCCTTCGGACAGTTAGAGGAATGAGAAACCAGCTTCCTGTCCTGACTCCCGCTCGCTCACTCTCTCCTTTCCCCCGTTTTACAAATCCTAGGATTATCCAGCTCAAAAAAATGCTGAAAGGAAGTTAGCCGAGGAGGGGGGCGGAGGACAGTTTTTGGCAGTAAAGTGCGTGTGTGTATGTGTGTGTGTGTGTGTACAGGAGAGGCTGAGAGAAGGCGGGGAATGGAGTTGGGGGACGGGGATGGGGATGGGGAGGGGAGGAAGAGGGAAAGCCTGTCCTGACAGTCGACAGATAACGGACTGCCTGAGAGGAAATCACTGCGAGCCGAGCCGCAGCCCACGGCGCGGTCAGACGCTTCCTGCGCTACCAATGCTCAGCTCTGAAAAGGCCCAAGGAGGGGCCGGCAAGGAAGAGAGACACCAGGAGCTGCTTCAGTAAATCTCTGCCTCTGTTCATCAAGTCCTTCATCGCAAGGCACCTTCCTGCCCTCGAACATGATCCTGTCACTTCAGGATTTGCCTTACTCTACAGAGGCACAGGCTGGAGCTACCGAAGTGCAAGAAGGGGGCAGAAAGTTGGGAAACTAAAGAGAAGGGGGAGGAGGGAAACCTTCGTTTCCCTCCTCCCCGGCAAGCAGAAACAGATGCTGTCCGGGCACCTAAGTTCATGTACTTTCAAGTCAGCTCCCAAAAAATGCTCCCCTTGACCAACAAAGGGATTTAGAGATAAGGAACATAAATCACCCAGTAGCGGCAAGAAGGGAGATGGGACGAGTCTGCCCTCAGGCCCCAAGTCTTGCTCCCCCCTGTCCCAACACCTTGCTAGTCTAACTTTCAGTACATGCATATCTCTGCTCGTAAGAGCAGTCACTTGCACTTACTCCACTTTTTTTTATCCCAGAAATTCAGACCTCTTCACAGGGCTGGGTGTGCTGGCGGACCACATGCTTCACCTAGGGAGGCAAACTTAACGCTGCTAAGGCTTCACTGCCCCCTCTTGCTCTGTGCCAGATATAACTGTATGGGTCTGGGTGAAAAATAAACAAACAAATGAAAAACAGGAAATTGCAGCTTTTCAACCAAAAATCAGACCAAAGACAAGGAGAGTAGTTTTGGTTTGAAGGAAAATTGTCCAGGAAACAGCAAAGGACTCCCTTAACCCACCTTCCCCCTCAACCCTGGGCTCTGCACCCTCACACAGCAGAGAAATCCCATCTTCTTCCACAGACATCTGCAAACCCACCACCTCACGTCTTTATTTTGACAGAGTCGTTTTTCAGAGAAATCAAGCCTCCGACTGTGATCCGACTGCTGCCAAAAGCAAGTCGGGTTCTGTCTGTTGATATGATGACTTTTTTTTTTCCTCAAAAGTGTTGGATGTTACCACTTCACATACAAGAAAAAACTCCTAGCCCTAGCGAAGGACCTTGAGCAATTATAACTCCTATTGTGTAGTTTATCACTGCAATTATCATCATTATCCCCATTTTACAGCTTGCTGGCTGATGGGTTGAGGAGAAAATGATTTGCAGAAGGGTGCCAGAGAGATGTCTGGCCTGTCAGCTCCCAGCCTCCTGTTCCTGCTCACAGGCTAAGGGGGAAAACTCGACTCTTGTGACCAGACCAATGGCTGTTCTCAGGGACCCTAGGTGCTCATGAAACACTTAAAACTTCCTTGAATTTATTCTGGGCTTCTCACAGCACCTCGATGTCAAGTTGACGCATTGGATCCCTCCCTGTGCCGGCATGCTGCCAAACCCATCGCGTGCCATAGCACATCCTGCCTGCCTGCCAAGGGGCAGACTTCAAACGGGTCGGACAGACAACAGGACGCTCAGACCTGGATGTCTCACCAGCCCGTCCTCCCGCTGCCTGGGTGGCTGGCTGCCTTCTCTATGAAGAGAAAGCCTTCTCCTTGCCCTCTCAGGGAGGAGGCATGTCCTCCTGTGCATGCCAGCCCTCTCCCGCAGGGCTGAGCCCCAGCACTGGACTCACAGCGGGGAACAGCTTCACCGTGGCACATAACCACACCATCTTCTTCAAAGTCCTGAACTCCCCTTTGCAGACACCTTCCTCCCTCCACGAACCAAATAGGACGTTTAAATTTCCCACGCTGGTCTCCTCCATCATCCTACATCAGACAGCCTCACTAACAGGGTCTGTGTCCACAGCCCTCGCCTGTCCCCTCTGCCTGGTGACCCACGGTGTGACACTCCTGCCCTCTCCTCCATGCCCTCCTTCATCTTAGATATGCCTTCCCCACTCCTCCCTTGAAAGTCTAACCAAACAGGATGGCTACAGAGGAGGATGGCTTCATTTAAAAAAAAAATAAATTCAACAAATAACATCAACCCCTGCATGGATAGACCTTCCTCATGTCACCAGCAAGGGAGCTACAGCGCCATGCGCAGCGGGTAGCACCCTGACATGGCTGCCATGCAGCACGGGCCCCCTCCTTTCCCTTGGTGCAGCCTCGCTCCAAGGGACCTTTGTGGCCCATAGGCCCAGAGTACAGGGACTCAGCAGCTCTGCTGGGTTAGCCTGTCACCCTCTCTTCTTGCTGTTTCTCACAGGCTGGTAGGCATTTTTAGCTGAAAGCACCATTTCTTGGAGTCGGCTCTGTGGCAGTTCCCTGCAGCCACTGAGGGAGGTGCCATCTTCGGGACCCATGCTACTGGGTCCCATCAGCCGATGAACACTGCAGAAATTGAGCACTGCCGTCTGATTTTGGTTATCTGGGGGCTGTGCTGTGCTGCCCTGACCCCAGCCAGGCCATGAGTGGGTGATGGCTGTCCAAGGCCTGGCCATAGGACCACCATCAGCCATTGCCACTGGGGTGGGGGACAGGGAGAAACTGCCACCCCCATGCCAAGAAAAAACAGTATTTGAAGTACAAGTGCATAGAAGAGGACCTAGAAACAATCTCACTTTATTCATAGAGGATCTTTCAGGCGTTGAAGTTTGCTGCCTTGCTGCCCCGTGCCAGGTACCCCATGGAGGGAAGAGGGAGCTGGAGAAAGGAAATGGTGTGGCAGGTGGGGTGAAAGAGGCACGTGCTGCGGCGAGCGAAAGAAGGCATGAGGAGCTCCAGGAGAGCCCTTGCCAGGCAGGCTGGGCTACAGGGGTGGCATTCCCCATGCCAGGATGACGTTCAGCAAGAGGACAGAGGGGAGGTCATTGGGGGATTGCCCGAGGAGCCCTGGGCCGGGAGGAGAAGGTCAGGCAAGGTGAATGGGAACCAAACAAGGGAGGCTTTACAAACAAAGCGCTTCGTATTGGAGTCTGAAATCAGTGCTGAGCCAGAGGATTTTTCCGAGGGAAAGGGGCGACATTCTCCTCCACAGAGGAAAAAATAAAAAATTTGGATTTGTGCAGCCCGGGAGGCAGGGCAGGTCGCTGCAATAGTTAGGGTGAACAGCAGGGCTAAGGAGTAAGCCAGTGTCCCTCCTGGAAAAGCTTTCACAGAGAAGAACAGGCAAAGCTGGAGAGGAAAAGAGGTTGAGCCAGAAGCATGGAAAGCAAAAGAGTTCAAAGCTGAAACCGCTGGAAAAGATGGGGGAATTTCTCTCCCTCCTAAAAAAAAAAAAAAAAAGAAGACGAAAAAAGTGACTCTGCAGAATAAAAGCAACACCAAGCCAAGCCAGAGCTCTCACAGAAGCAATCTCTCTGTAGAGATTACTTCCTTGTCCCCGCTGCCATACAAACAGCCTGATGGCCAGCTGCCCCACGGTACCACAGCCCCAATCAGGAAGTCATGGCCCACGACACTTACTTTAAATCCTTCCTTTTGAACCTGTAAAAATAGGTCAGGATTTGAAGTTAGTCACAAAGGCCTCCCTGTCAGAGAGGGCCACAGGTTCGTGCAGGAAGGTGGAGCACCTTCCCACCCTGCTTCGCTGCTGATCTGCGGTGCCTCACCCTTCGGCTTGAGAGCGGATGTGGCAAACCAGGGTCTGTGTGTGAATGAACTAGGACGGATAATGACTTCACAGTTCTCTCCGTTCTCACAGACAAGGTATCGGTGACCCCAGAAGCAGTCAGAGAGCCTGGGGAACAGCTTTGGCCATTAGGCCTAAGTCTTTCTTCCCCTTCTAAGAGCCGTGGGCTGTGGCGGAGGCGTCACACAAGCTATTTCTGGGCACCCATCTCTCCCCTCCCTGCTGCGTTTCCTTCATTTTGTTTGAGCTCTTTCCTATCTGTGGCTTTAAAATCTCCACCAATCTGCCAGGCGCCACTCAACACAAAAGAGCAGTGGAGGTGGGGGGTGGAAGACCCGGGGGGGGGGGGTGAATCTGAACCCCTAAAAATAGCTCTGCCGAGTACGGCTGTTTTCCTGACACAGACAGTTCATTGTTAGACCCTGACACGCCACTTCACCCTCCCTCCCCACCCCTCAACATACTCTCTTTCCTCTCCTGCCCCTCTCCAGCCCAGTTTCCTGTCTACTCCCATCTCTGTGGCCAAAGCTGGAGCTATGTATTGTGAAACATAAAGCCTGGTGTGGAGGCTTTTGTTTCTCTGAGTGCATGTCAGACCACAGACTATGGGGATACCCTTCAGCGCCCCTTGTCACAGGGCACCCACCACTCTTGGTTCCTAATTTCACCTATTCCCAGCCACAAGCCCTGTCTCCCCCAGCTCTCACCTCCCTTTCTGCTTTCCAGAGGACCCTCATGCCACATCTTCTTCTGTGTGTCTGTCTGCCCCATGCAAGCTTTTCATTAGCTGCTTCACAGATCCCAGCACTTCAGCTACAAATGAAGGAGACACACTTGCACACTACCAATCCTCCTCACTGCTGGCTGTATACCCATGACACGACAGACCTATGCCCAGAAGGCTCTAGTTTTGAGGCCGTATGATGGTGTGATGTCATCACAGAAGAGAACAAATGGAACACCGCTTGTACCAGGAGGGTACTTTTCTCCCCCTTTGCTGGTTAGGGCATAGGGTGAGTATCTATGGCCGTAGGACCAGGTGTAGTCACTGACGTAATAGGAGCAGACATATATACTCCTGCCCAACCCACCTCCTTGAGTATCATCCCAGATGCAGCGAATTCTGGAGTACATAAGTAGCTTAATATAGCATGATACTCAGTTATTGACTACACACAGTAGAACTACAACACATGCAACCACATTTTTTATCCAGTCATTTCAGAAGTGTCTTGCTTACAGAAAAATGAGGAACACATCTCCCTTCCCTTACTCAAAACACAAACTTGTCTGAACAGTGACCGTTGCTTAATCCTGTGTTTGTACAGCATCTAGCACAGAGGAACTTGAATTCTTGACTGAGGACTCCAAATTGTTCTTTAGTTAAAAAACAGAAAGAACATTATAGAAAGGCTTTATGCCTCCCAGTGTAAAACTCTACTGATAGCGCAATAATATGCGATAGTATTATAGAACAAACATTCAGAGAAAAACTCTACCAGACAAACCACACAGCTAGCAAAAGCTTCCTTCGTCTCAGAGGCACATTCTGAACCTTCTCCAAGCATCTTACCAACAAGATGACCCATTTGGTGAGGCAGGAAGTCCACAAAGCTCACACCATGGAGCCATTCCAAGCTCACACAGGCCTTTTCAAGAGCATCCTGCCAGCAGCTTTTTGGATAACATGGAAGAGGCAGCTGGCAGCCCTGTGCTGAGTACAAGCAAGACAGCATGTTGCAGAGAGAGACGTGATTTCCTCAACACATTGCCTCACTGCAAATAACAACAATAAGGATTCCCACCAAACTAGGAAATGTTTTTGCCTCCTTTTTCCCCCCCGATCAGGTAACCAAAGAGACCGACAGAAATTAAATGACTTGCTTAGAACTATGTTGTGACTCCATAGCAAAGCAAAAAGCTAAATCAACAGAACCTATGAATTTAAGAAACGCCTTAACCATAAGCCCATTGCTTCTCATGACTTACCAGCCTGTGAGCACAAGCAATAACCAGATTTTCAAGCACAGCCAGGATCCCTAGGAGCTGAGAAAACTTAATCAGAGAAGAAAATCCTGAGGAGATCAATCTATCACTTCAGATACCCATTGCTTAGTCACTATGTCCAGCAGCTATGCTACCACAGCCTAAAGGAGAGCAGAAGACTTTCAGTATCTGTTCCTCCACATTTGCACCCCACTGGTTTTGTAGGAGTTTCCTCCACCCTTTATCCTATAAACCTTGTTCTAGCAGAAATGAGAAATCTGATGAGCCAGAGGCAAAAAGATAAACTATTTAGTCTTTCCTGCTCTCAATTCTGCCAAACAACAGCATGGGTAGTGTACTATTAAGGATCCTACATATATAATTTCTAATTAGCCCAGCTCACCATCACTCAGAGAACACTGACACCAACACCCACTTCACTGCCTGTATTTCCACCTTCAGGTGTCCCTCTCTTATTATCCATTCTGCTAATCAAGTTGCCATGGGAGAAGGAAGTTGTGGGTTAACCTGACTGCATAATAACAGCAGTCATTTGTTCTTGTGTTATTTTAACAGTGATGCAAGGCTAAGGACTGAGAAAGAATCTCTATTATAAGGACTAAGCTGGAAGGGAAGAAAGAAATGAGATTAGGGGTTAACTCAAGGAATAATCTATTTTCTTCACTTTCTGTAGAAGATAGGGCTGTTTTGTAATAACCTTATTTGCTAAAAAAACCCCAACAAATAGCTCAGGGGTTGCTCACTATTTTAGGGATAAAAGCTAGCCTGTTACATGCTATTTTTAGAAGTCTCTTAAAACCTGACTTCTTTTATTCTGGGGTCTTCTCCTGTTCACTTGTGAAAATAATTTTTTCTGTGAGACAATTAAATCTTATTTTAGCACAAGCTTTCAACTAAGACTCCTTTTATTTTGTCCGAACGTCTAGCACCACAAGGAAGAGTTCCTACAAAGAATTGCCAGCTATGATGATGGTCTCCAGCTAGGACAGACTGCTGCTTCACCCCTTCTCTCTCTCTCTCTCTAGCAAGGCAGTATATGGTTTGGTGGCAGGAAGGGGGAAGAGAGCAAATACAAGTTTGCAAAAGCCACATGTCCCCTTGCAAACACCTCTACAAGAGGGCTGTCAGCTGTGATGGGTAGAGTGCTAGCAGCTGTGGCAGGCAAGGCCAGGTGTTATTGCAAGCGGGAGGCTCCAGCACATTTGTTGTTTCTTATTTCTACTTGCTGAGCTAAGTCCGTGTAGGGAAAGCACCGGTGGGGCTGCACAAATGATCTTCTATTGTCTTCTCTACAAGGCTGACTGTATCCCCTCTCTCTTCTAGGCTTTCTCTTCCTGCCTTGCACCACGTCCCTCTTCACAGTCAGGCATGTGCCTTGGTTAAGTGGAAAAACAACTTGCCTGTCTACTGTGCTCTCAAATGCTGAAGGTACCAAGCAGGGAAATCAGCTACGTGGGCAGATTCCTTCTGCCTGAGATTTGAGTGTCCCCTCTCTCAGGATGTGTAATATTAAAGCTCTCTGTATACTCCCTCAGGGAAGGCCACATTTATGCTTTAACATTTCCGTACCTGCACCCTGGCTGTTCTAGCGGGAGGTGTTTTCTGTGGGGATGTGCCAGGTTGTGGAGGATTTTTTAAACTTCTTTGCCACACTTGCTTTCTCTTTTCCTTTGCTTTCAGAAATGTCACCAGCCCTGCAGTGCTGTCAGCAACAGTATTTAGTTTGAATCCTACTAAGTCTCAACACCTCCAGGCAAAGGTGGCACAGTTATCTTCTCTCCATCGCAGGCTGAAAGGCTTGGTTTGCCTTCACTCTGACACCTCATTGACTGAATCTGTGGTTCAGATTATTTCCCCACTCATGCTGAAGTTATATTGGGTGTGAATTACAGCAGAAAGTACTCAGAAGACTTCAGGCTGGAACCAATAATATTCTTTCTGTGCTTTGCAATTACTTACACAGCTTAACAGCTGTTTTCAACTTTTATGGCTAGTGTAGCATCATTGTAGCTGGCCAGTATGATGGGGACATCTGGGGAGCCCTCTCCTGTGTAACTGAAGTGGCTATAGCAGGACTGGTGTCTTTTCTGTGAACTAGCAGAGGGGTTTTGTTATCTTTAGCATAAGCTTTGGCTAAGAAGCCTGGGTCCCTAACGCTGCCCTGCTATATTTAGACCCTCTTCTGGTGTGCCCACCCAGTGCTGTTCCCCTTGTTTGTTTCCTACCAAACAATGAGACCTGAAAGAATTGCTTGGAAAGGGGCCAGTGCTCATGCAAACGAAACTGTCAGGCAGCCAAGCTTTGCAACGGCCCTTTGTAACATACTGTACTGGGAAATGGGAAGCAATTGTCCCTCTTGCTTCAACCTCCAGCACGGGCTTTTTCCCCATGCTGAGCGCTCTGTGGTGTGGCCCTGCCCCAGGGACTGTCTTTGAGAAGGTGTCAGAAGACATGGGGGGAATGCCAAGAGGCAGCAAATCAGGATGGCAAGGAGCAATGTAAGATCTGCTTTCTGTTACCCTCACCCCTAATCCTGTATTCCTGCCAGAGCGTGTTTTAGCAGCAGGTTGTTCCTGGAAAGCCTTTGCTATCTGCCCTGATTGCAGCAGAAGCTGCTCATGTGCATATAGGGTTACAGGTGCGGCCAGATGCCCTTCTCACTCACCCCCTGGTTTTTTTCTGAGCTCTTGTGGTGTTTGGCTACCGTTTTCTACAACCTCAGCACTACAGGGGGAGAGAAAAAGCAGCCCCAGCCCTACCGGTGCACAGAGCAAGAATCAAGTTAAGATTACTTTTGCTTGTTTTAAACAAATGGAGCCAAAGGAAAAAACAAAGGAGAAGGAAAAAAAATCCAGACAGGGAGAAGAGAGAGAAGAGAGATTTCTTTAAGACAGAGGAGTCTGCCTGATCCACAGTAACCTAAATGATGAGAGCCTGGAAATTGCAGATTTTCATCCAAAACAGATTTTGTTCCATTACCTTAGGTTCCAACTTTGTTGCTTCTTTTGGCCTCCTAAGCCAAACCCTCTCTAGTCAGAAAAGGACATGTGTATCCCTGAGGGAGATTCCAGGAACATCCTTCAGTTGGATCTCTTTTGGGTTTTCCTTTAAGCCCATAAGCTTTAGAGAGGTCAGGGCATTAAAGAGGTCAAAAGAAAAAAAAAAAAAAAAAAAAAGTCAATATTTCCAGCAGGGAAAGAAAGGTGCTGAGTATCATAGCAAAATTCAGGGCAAGAGAAAGATCAGCTAAAAAAAGGTATCTGTCCAAACCACACAGGCATCTGCTGGTCCTGCCTGAGAAGAGGAGTGTAAATCTCATGTGGGGAATACGGGGAGTGCATGTGCCTCCAGTGCCAGTGTCATACTCCCGCTTCACTTATCACCACATACCCACTGTTCTCTGGCAAATTTACGAGATGCTGGGACAAATCCAACGGTTTGTGTTATAGTCACGTAGCATCTTTTTTGTTACGATACCAAGTATGTACAACTTGAAAATGGAACCAGCTTTTAAGAACAGCTTAGGAAAATGCATGCTGGCAGGAAAAATGCAGCTGGGGGAGAAGTAAGCAGATAATATTTTGACACCATGGGTACACAGCACCAAATGACAGGTATTGTAGGACAACAGTCTTAGGCAGAAATTTTGTAGATGAGTGGAGAGTACAGGGAGCAGTTGAGGGCAAATCAGGTAAAAGGGAGGAATTAATGCAGCAAGGAAAGGTTGCATTTCAGACTGATCCCTAGCAGACAGTGTCGATAAGGTACAGTAAGCAGGACTCTGCACTGTTGCACTTCAACATATCACAGAAGACAACCTGAATAACTCAAATGTCACTAAAAAACCTGAAAGAGTCAATAGGGCATGGCCCTTGTCATAGGAAATAAGGCAGTTTCATAAGCATAGGGTTTTCTGGGTTGTAATATTGTCATACATAGCAACTGTCTTTAATTCCCAACTCCTGGAGTCAGGGCATTTCCTGTAAAAATCTCAGCTTTCAGTATAAACCAGTACAAAAAACCCTACATCCTTCATTAGCGTACAGGGAAATATTAAAGATGCAGACCCTAAAAGCTCAGAAAATTTTGGATGGTGGCCTAAAAAACAAAGGCCTGTCTCTATAGCAGCTTCTGATTTGGTGCACACAGGCTGGCTGAGAAATTTGGGATCCTCTTGGTTCACGTTGCAATAATAAAGGGGGTTATTTCATACTTGCTGTTTATTGCAGAACACAGATCCACTGTGCTCGGTGACTAAAGATCATTTGTGGAGCCTTAATAGTCAACAGGAAATTATATTCTCATTTTGCCAAATCACTTTATCATGATGCCATTATGAAAAGACTGTTCATCTATTTTAGTGGTTGCTTAGGAGATGCAAGAGGGATTGGCCTGCAGCCACTTCCCTCTTCTGACTCTCCCCAAGATAGCGCTGCAGCCCCTTACCTACCCTGCCCAGCAGTTACTGGGCAACTGCTTGAACGGCCACGGAGATTTTACACTCAGGTTCCTTTTGTGACCTGTTGTGGCAGCACAGCCAGGTGGAGGAAGTCCTGAACTCCAGCTGAACGGGAAACAGAAAAGCTTACCAACAGGGAGGATCAGGGGAAGAAGGTGGATTAATGACACTCTGAGAAATCCAGGGATGGTGAGGAAATGGCTGATGAAGTCGTGCTAATTTTCCGAGGAACCTGTGGCAAAAACTTGCGTTTGGTAGTTGCATGGTGGACCCTGTTCTGGGAGGAACGTCTTGCAGAATCTTGATGTGAAATGGATTAGGAGGACTGCTGGGGGAGGAATCATAGTTGCCTTTGTGTGTGTGTGTGTGTGTGTGTGTGTTTTTAGCCTTTGGAAGAAATGGATCTTCCTTTTGGAAAGTGAAGTTTTTTGAAAAATGAATGTGAACTTTTGACACAGTGTATTGAAGGCCTAATCTCACACTAGCAAAGTGAGGCAAGTCACCAGCACAAAGTCTAAGAGAAGTTTGCTGAAGTCAGAAAGCTTCTTTCTCTACAATTTGCAACCTTTTCTGGAAGTTCTAGGAGGTTTTCCGAAATTTATTCTTTTTTTTTTTTTTTTTGATTCAATAACTAATGTTCTGATCAGCACTAAGAAATTCATAGCAAGTTTGAAAACCAAAGAAGACTAGATTTTCTTTTTTTGGTCTCAGCATAAACGAGATTAGAAAGGCTGAGATCTATTAGTTCTAAAACCTTGTAAGATATATTGACCGAAAAGAAACAATTCAATTCACTACCTACAGATAATATGTCCTTTCCTTGCTTAATCAGTTTTGATCAACTTGTCTTGTATATCCTGCACAGCTACTGTGTACCTTCATTATCTAATAAAAAGCAGAATTAAAATGCTGGCTTTCTGCATCTTAATTGAATTCCAATTCTCATCCAAAAATAGCTTGACACAAATCAAAGTAAAAAAATAATTATCATGTAAATAAGCAAAGCCATTCACTATTTTCTAACATAACTAAATGCAAATTATGGATCTGAATAAATGTGAGCGATTAGACTGTTCTATTTACATGTGCAGAGAGCCCGGGCTAGCAAAAAGTTACCAAATTTAGTGGAAGGGCTATATTTAGTTTCAAATCAGGATGCTCTAATTACCAGCTAACAGGAAGCAACCTTTTTAGTTTAGTTTAGTTTTGTTTTCTGGTAATTTCTATGAGGTTTTGGAAATAACTACAAATGTGAAGCATAATTAAAATAGATTGCTCCAATCATCCTTTTTTTGCTATCTGATATTTTTAAATCGCACCATCTTGAACAGACATTATCACACACCAGTCTTGTGGAAACTTTACAAATGCTTTTCTAAGATATCCCAGTTCATGCCAACTCCCATATCCCTATGTTGTCTCCCTTATAAACTATCTGGGCTATCCACAAATGAGTTTGAGCTGGATCATCTCCTCTCTTCAAGTTAAGTTTTGCAAAAAAGTAACACAGTTCCTCATGTGCTTGCTGGTTCCATTGGCTCTTTATGGCCAGAGCAGAAGTCGATAGGAGTGGTGACCCTCAACGCTTTGTGCTTAGCAGCCTCCAAAAAAAAAGAAAAAAGGTAAGAAAACAACACTTTTTCTGTTCACTATAGTCTAACACTAGATACTGCTTATTACAGGCGTGTGAAACCACAGTCACTCAATACCTGAGGGTTATAGAAGTTTTTTTGACTTGCTGCCTAAGCTCTGAAGTGCCACTGCATCTGAGTACAGCTCTTGCATCAGGGGTATTTAGGCGCCGCATATCCAGAAGACCTTGGAGTCTCTGTCACTCCTATCAGTCCTCTTGCTCTGCCCTTTCCTGGTGCAATGCTTCCCATACTTCAGCTTTTCGTGCCGTCCTTTGGTTCCCAGACCCTGTTTGTAGGCTGCAGAACAATAGCAATTGCTGAAAATATGAAATGGGAGAAAAGAAAACATCTTAGTAAAACACTCACAGACTGGGAGTAGGATATAAAAATAAGAAGTGACAGCTCGGCTCTGGGGCCCCAGGATCTATGGGTTGTGGATAAAAACTGCTTCTATTTTTCTTCTAGAGTCTTACCTCTTGTTCTGCTTCTGAAAAATGCCAATAAGGAGACAGATCCTCTTTGTCATCTCTCCTAGGAGGTACATTCCTCCTGTGCCAATACCATCATACCTTCTATTACCGTAACATATTCTATATCCTTCTCCTTCCTTTTATTTGGCTCCTAGATCTCAGCGAATAATTTTGCAATGAATTGTTTACTCAGCAAATCTCTCTTCTTTTCCCATTTTTGGAGTATCCCAGAGCAGATTGCAATTTCCTCAGGTTCTTTATTATCTTATGCTATCTGGCACATTTTCTGCAGTTTCTTCCTCTCATCCATGGGTCGACTGTGAACTTTGAGGGAGGTATTTGGCCAGCTATGGTTTCAGGCATATGGGCCAGTTGCAATGAGTGAGACTGCATGGCTTGAGAAAAATCAAGAGCATAGCCATGTGCCAATGTTTGACAGCAAAAAGGTCATTATTACTTTAAGTTGCTATTAACATTTACACCTGTATCTTTCCCTTAAGGAAAGTGAAGATGAAAGAAGGGTGCTGAAGGGAGAATCTTTTAAATATAGGACTGCATGTCATCGAAGGGAAATAACTTTTTCATTATATTCAGAACAGGATAGGGCCTCAGATATAAACTTCAGAGAGACATGACGACTGAAAAATGATACTGTCAAGCTGCCAACAGCCTCTTCATTTCATTGCTATCCTGGGGCACCCTGTTGTTTCCCATGTCCCCATCCCAGCCCCTGCCAATTTGCTGTTCGGTTGAAGGAGATGACTCTGAAAGCAAGCGGAGCAGGTAGTCACACAAGAAAAAACTAAAAACGTCCTTCCTCTAAACACTGTGTGGGTGTGTGTTGCCATAGTAAGGAAATCCCATGAAAGGGTGTCCCAGCGTTGGTATAGTATGAAGGAGGGCCCTTGAAGGGAAGTGCTTGTCTTGGCGGACCTCCTGGGTTGTGTGCTGGCCCCACCTTGCTGTAATGAGAGGGTTGGTGGAAAGCGCAGGCTTGCTGCAGGCACCCGTCATCCCTGAATTCCTTAATTTACCTTTCCAGTGAGGGAAGGAGAGGCAGGGAGTAGAGAGGAATAGCAACGGTTTCTTTGAACAGGCACTGAACAAGAGCCAGACTACTTTGGGGAAAAAGGAGAAAACAAGGGAACTCCACCCTTTTACCACAGAAACGTCTCAACCACATCCCAAAACCCGGCTAGCTACAGAGTCCTTCCTCACATTGAGAAGCAGGCCGGAAAGGGAGCCAGGAGAAGTGGGATGTACAGGGACCCAGAGATATTTTTAAACATGCTGGAGGTCTGGTTGCATAGTTTTGGCCTGGTTTTGTTGGCACAAGGCCCTTTCTTCCCTGGTTTTGATAGATCACACTTGCTGAGGAGGCCCTCCTCGTGTGTCAAGATGAAATTTTCTGGCTGACGAGATAGCTCTGGGGACGAGTAACCAGACCCAGCAGCTTTTCTAACTGTGCTTATTCTGCAGTCTGTTTGGTTGAGGAGACCCTTCTCTCAGACATGCTGCTCTCTGCACAAAAGCAGGACTGTCAAGGAGTACCTGCTGTGAGCCTTCAGACAATGTCACAGGTTTGACTGAAGGACTTCAGGCCAAGAAAGCCTTTTCTTCCCACACAGCTTTTCAGAGATCCAGAGCCTCTGTTCCCCATGCAGGAGGCAGACCACCACCATGCCATGTTTGACAGACCCTTTGTCCTTACAAGCTGTGCTTCAGGGCCTCTTACTGGCTTGCTGGTCATGGAAGAGAACCACAGGAGCTTCTGGGGAGCACTAATTCAATAAGGGACACGGGCCATGACTAAATGTTGTTTGCATACTCAGCTTATGTGGAGGATGGACAGGGAAAGGATTGTAGCTGTATGCAGGGAGGGGAGCTTGGGTGCCTTACACCTTTCAGAGGTGTAAGGCACCATTTCTAAACAAGAAGGTCAAAAAGAGGTGATGAAATCCTCCCGGTTAGGCTGTGGAAGGAGCACGTGCCTGTGCTGGCTCTGCACTCGGTGTACCTGGTGTACCACCTTTGATCCACTGGGAGATGATGAGGAGGAACTGCAGCCACTTCCCCGCGCAAGAGAGGGCTGAGCTGATCTCAGCCCATGTCATGCTGCGGTGATGTGGTATGTTGTGGTGATGTGGGACATCCTGTGACACAACTTGTGACAAAGCCAAGAAAGATTAAAAGTGCTAGAGGAGAAAAGCCTTGGCATGTTTATTTTTGGTAGAAACAGGAAGGATGCTGGTGAGGCTAAAAAGAGCCAAGCGGTGTCCTTTCAGAAGCCTACACCTAAAAAAACGATGTATTTTCCTACACATGTTAAAGGCAAGATCTCATCCTTTATGTAATATCTTTCGTGGAAGTGGCATTTAGTTAGATGGGAATTTCTTCACCTCCTGCTGAGAAGAAACCCCATCTGGGTGGGAACAGGGCTGTCATTTAGCCATGAAGGTGATGAAAAGAAGCACATATCTGAGAAATCAAACACGTGGAAAGTAGTGAGTTCAAACCTGGCCAGAGTAACAGTGCCACGGCCCTTTCCTGAGGAAGGAAACACAGGACTTCTAATAAACACCCTTCGTTAGGGGCTTCAGCGTTCAGCTTTTCTGAAAGGGAGCACCTCCACCGCTTCCAAACTAAACCACTCGAATGAATCAGCTTCTCTTGCGGGTTTTGTTGCATGCTGGGGAATCCTTGATCCAAATGCCGATCACGACTTTGGTGCTTCGCATACGAGTGCTGCTAGAGCTGCAGTCCTAAGCTAAAGGCTCCTCAGCTTTTTCTCTTACTGATTTTGCTTTTAAAGCAACTCAAACTGGCCAAGAGGGAACAAAGAAATCACCTAGCCTCTGTTGCTGATAAGTTCACTTTTTCTCTGTGGACCTGTATTAATTGCTTCTTTCATTAATGGTGTGAGCAGGTAGATTTAATTTTTGAACAAAATCACTTAGTAGCTGTTAGTAACACCTGAGCTTGCCTCTCTGGGCAAAGTACCCCTTTAGAAATCCCTGTGTCTGCAGTAGCTAAAGCCCTTTAAACATGTCAATCATTTTCCTCTGAGGAAAAATTAAAATCTACCCTGACACTGTTGCTGAGATGGCTGCAGCAGGAACAGCATGTAGCGGCCTCCACACTTGCCACTGGAGGCATTTGTGGGACTTGGGACAGAGTTTGACATCTAGTGGTAGCGTGTGGTATAATCCGAGCTCACACTACCAAGTGTAAGGGGTCAGAGTCCCAGATCTGGCAAGCTGAGGGAGGATCCCTCCATCAGCCAAGTACACACTTGTATGCTGCATGTACAGCCACACACCTTGGTATTATGCATCTTCTCATCCTGCAGTGACATTTGATTAAGGGAGAAAAATAGCTAAGATGTAGGTCCAGGTCATATTTCATCCAGAAAAGCAATATCTTTTAAGATCTGTGTTTTGATCTCTTTGCTTATGATCTCTTACATCATTATGCATGCTTTTACCATGCTAATGAAGCAATAGCAGGAGGGTCTTAACCCAAGTAAAGCAACAGAAGATGTCCAAATAGTCAATTCTGAAGTCTGCTAGGAGACTGAGTTTAAAGAAATTTGGGATATTTCGGCTTCAGGTTTGATTGGTGCTATTTATGATTGCAACCAGGAGAGTCTTGTGGAGCTGGTCTGCTTCTAGGAACTGAATAATGAATGCACAGAGAGAGTTATCTTTGTTAAAAGAAAATGTAGGGAAGAGAAAAATTGTTCAGGTGATGTGAGCAGCAGTCCAACCTAACACTTCTGGAGGGTTACAAAGAGACTGGAATCTTCCTTATTTTTGTACTTCTCTACATTTCCTACAATCAGAATGAGAAAGTATCATTATCCCTTCAGAAACATGATTTTAGCCCAACCTACACTCAAAATCTCATGGGGAAATCACACGATCTCAAAAAGTTTTCCCGGTCTCTAGCTCTGAGAAACTCAGCTTGGACTGCAAGGGTGAGCAGCTCCTCTGAACTTGCAAGATCTGCTTCTTACTACTAAAATCAGCCTGTGCAGATAGACAGTGGTCAGGCAGTTGCTCTGAAATCTGCCTGGAAATTAAGTTATATTAAGTATGTATACAGGGATTAGTAACAATTTACCAGCGTGAATTTGGCCCATTGTGTACAGTTGCCAAAATGAAAAGAATAAATGCTAATTAGAAATTATATTAAGAGTTCTGGAGCATTTAGGGCAATTGTTTTCTTTCTATTATTTTTAGAGAGAGAAAATAAAAATAATGCTTAAATCAGAATAGCAATTATGGGTTAGAGCTGATGAAATCACACACCCTGTCCTCCAGATGTAGCAGAGTAGAGAGACTCCATTCCCCCTCCCTCTCTGGGAAGTAAACCCTTCTTCTGTGTGCATTAAGGCGGGGATAGTGCCCAGTCTCTGTAGTATCATTACGTGAAGCCTATGTCTTACAGTGCAAACCACCTTTGAAGTCCACTCTGTGGTGCAGTAAAATGGTTTGCTCCCTGGGGAGAAATTTCTCAGTCTCTGGAGTGTGTTGAAGCGTGCAGTTTTATCTCCGCCCCCCCCCGCCCCCCCCCCCCCCCCCCAGGATGTAGCTCTGCCAGTTACCTGAAAATTGCCTTTTCAGCCTTTTCCTGACAGAAATAAACCCAGGATTTGTGAGTGTCCAGCAGATACATGTGGGGATGTTCAACTGAAAAGGCCAAAGCTTTGGCCAGCTTTATCAGTCTGCTTGCTTGGATGTATTCCTCCATTTAGTAAGTCAGGCAAAGGGCCTGGCGAGCTGAAGAGGCAGGTTGGGTTGGTTTCCCCTGGCAGGTGGATGGGAACCAGGCTTCTCCTCTGAGTGGGTCTCCAGGTTGCAGAAGACTCCAGGTGCAAGTGGTGGAAAGGAGTAAGAAGCGCTAGTGAGTACTGGTTTGTGGTAAGGGAAATCTTCTGTTTGCCCTGCTCTTGCTCTGTCCCATGGCCCATTCACACACCATAAACAGCCACAAGTTCTGAGTGTAAGAGTATCTCAGTCAAGGCTTCAGACCCTGTTCGCAGCCTGGTTATGCACTTCACGGCTTCTTGCTTCCTCAGACAGTCAGATGAGCTGGTATGTTTTCCCTAATTTTCAGGAGAGATACAGAACATCCCCTCCCAGCGTGGAGCAATTCCCTAAAAGCCTTGCATTTCCCTCTCCATCATCAGGGCAGGAATTACCTCTGTCTGTCTGCCAGGAGGGTGCCACAAACAACGTAGTAGTGTTGCCTCTAGAAACCAGGCACTACTACAGAAGGAAGAGAAAATCCAGCAGTAACAGGAGATCCAGGGCAAAAGAATCATCATCCTGGCCAGCGGCAGCTCTAGTGTTTTCTAGCCGGTGGGGATCTTGAAAGAAAATTTTGTAGATATGCTTATGTATACATAATGTGATAGAGGTTTAAAGGAAGTATCAGACAAGAACAGTGAAAGATTATTCATAATCAAGATATTGCTATCGAGGTGAAAGTATATAGAGTCCCTTTGGGGGGTGAGGGTGAAAAACAGAAAAAAATGGCCATTACTTTGGAAAAGACCTTCACACAGACACAGAATCACAGAATCATCTAGGTTGGAAAGGACCTTGAAGATCATCTAGTGCAACCATTAACCTAACACTGACAGATCCCAACTACACCATATCCCTAAGTGGTATGTCAACCCGCCTCTTGAACCCCTCCAGGGATGGGGACTCCACCACCTCCCTGGGCAGCCCATTCCAACGCTTAACAACCCGTTCTGTAAAGAAATGCTTCCTAATATCTAGTCTAAATCTTCCCTGGTGCAACTTGAGGCCATTCCCTCTTGTCCTATCACTTATTACTTGGTTAAAGAGGCCCATCCCCAGCTCTCTGCACCCTCCTTTCAGGTAGTTGTAGCTTTCAGAACCTTGTAGCATTCTCCTACGTGTCCCATCTTTGCAGTCAGCCTGTGTTGCTGCATGTCCATCTCCCAGCCTGGGGCCAGCCAGTGAAATCCCCACTGAGAACCACTGCACAGGAGCACAAATGCAGAAGAACTCTAAAATGTTTAAGCATTATTTAGAAAGTATTAGATTTATATCTATGGGAACTCATTAGGAATACTCTTAACAAGTTTCCATGGATATATTTTTTAAAATAACACTTTATTTTGGAGAGTGGCAGCTCAGATGAACCCAAAAAAGCCTGCGTAGGAGAAAGTTGCAAAGGTTAGCTTTTTACAAGGTAATGGCCATGTCTTCTGTCTTCCAGCATATGACAACAAAATGTTCTTGTCTTGCTAGTATTATCTCGATAATGATAACAAGTGCTGTTCTTGCTTTGTACAATATTGGTCCCTTAAACACTTGTTGCATTGTGCTGCAACTGTACCTTGCATTAAAACAAAATGACAAGGAAAGATTTTAGTGAAATTTATAAAATAATGGTGAGGCTGAATGCTGCTGTCCCCAGTGTAAGAAGTGTCCTGGTCTTGGCCTTCAAAACAGGAGGAAGAAATAGGATTTTGATCCCTGTTCATGGAAGTTCTTCCTCCCCCTTTCTCCTCCCATCATGTCTCCTTTAACATCCAGATCCAACAGTCCTCTCCAGCCAGGAAGACAGATTCCTGAATAATCACAGAATCATTCAGGTTGGAAAAGACCCTTGGGATCATCGAGTCCAACCATCAGCCCTACTCTACAAAGTTCTCCCCTACACCATATCCCCCATGCTGGCTTCTGCTGTCCAGAGAGGGGATCCTGGTCCTGGTGTTCTACACTACAAGTCTCAGCCTGAAGGGCACGCTGTCTTGCCTGCACAATATCAGCTCTCTAAGCTCTTGGTCCTCAGCTGACCCCTCACATCCTAAAAAGCACAATAAAACAAACACCAGTTTATTTGCTATGGAGAAATGGCTGAAAGAAGCCATGTGGTCAGTGTGTCAGCAGCTCTGATGCCTTTTGCAGGCACAACAGAACCCGGGCTTTTGCAATCCATTTCTGGATATTGTTCCTATTTATCAGTAACGCCCCTTCAGCTTAGAGCTGTGCTGACTTCCTTTTACTGCCTCAGCCCCTCCCTGAGCCCACACAGACAGTGCAAAGCACAGAGCTGGGATGGCAGGGTACACAGCAGCTGGTCACCACTACCCATTGTCCTTCCAGCATCCCCCATGGCGATCCCAGCAAGAGTCCCAGCATCACCACAATTTAAGCCCAAACCAAACAGCCAGGTTAAGCCTGCCTGCATGTTTCTGGGCAACAGTTCCCTTCATAACCCGGACCTCAGACACTTACTCTCTGCAGCGGTGCAGCTCACGGGCAGAGCCCACGCTGAGGCACTGGAGGAGCAGAGCTTTCCATGCTCTCTCTAGGTGTGCTCCTTACGTGATGCCTTCGCAGAGGAAGGGCCATTACTGTACTGGCTGGGACCTGTGCCCGCCATGTGCCCGGTGGTCCTTCCCCTGAGGTCCCATCTGGCCTCATCTTTAAAAGAACTAAATTGCAGCAGCTCCAGGGCTGGAGCTCAAAACGTTTTCCCGACAGTTTTTTAAAGGAGCTGTCAGGGGAGGCTTCTTCTCCCCCAGCTGTTCAATGCCTACGTCAGAGCTTGTCATCTACAATATCTCTTTTTATGATCAGCTGAAAGGAACAGGCACTTGAAGGGCATGGTTCATTTCTTTTTGCTGACTATAAAGGGAGTCCACGATGACAAGCCTAGCTGCAAAGGTCTGCATTCAATCAAGCTGAGGGAGATGAATTCCATCCCAGTGCCCAAAATTTTTGGAGGCTCTAAACATTTAACCCCATTGCTTAACATTCAGAAATTATTCCACGTTTTTTAGCTTGGAAGCATTTCTCTTTTCTTCTGGCAAGCTCAGCCTCTCCCTTCTTGCACTCTTTAAAAAAAAACCCCACATCATCTTGGCATCATCTCAGATTAAAACAGTGGATGCTGGTTAATTGTCTAACAAAATTGATTGATTAATTTTTTATCTACCTATTTATAAAACTCTTTTAACACTATGAAGTGCTATAGAAATGCCATGTTGCTGTCAATAATTAATGAAGTAACATCTGGTTGGCGCAAAGATGGATCACTGTCCCACAAATTAAGGTACACTGTGCTAACTTGAACACTATTTTTAGGTGAGTGCAGCTCATTATAAGCCTTCACAGAACAGTTTTGCTGAAAGAACAGTCCTTGCCTCTGACAGCTTTTATTGTTGTTCTTGCTGCGGCTGAAACAAAATAGTAGCCCAACACTTTGTTTTCATCAGGATTATTATAGATATTCTTTCCTCTCGCTCCATTCTGCTCAGTTTCTGGAGCCACCCCAGCAACTGGGATACCTGGTCTCCTGCCAATGCTCCACCAATCATCTGTCCTGTGTGCCTCTTCCAGTACCCTCCCCAAGAGGTAACTTCTGTGAGCGTGTGTGTGATGGTAATGAGAGGCATGTGGCTTCATTTGATAAGTCCAGAGAAATGTGTTGTGCATTTGGGTTCCAACCGATCCCTCCTTTTCAAGGCTGCAGGAAGTAAATCAGTCATGTTTTAAATGATCCCACGCTCCAGCTGCTGCAGATTTGGAAATTGTTAATGAATGCTGCTCACAGCGTTATCTGCTTGTGGCCATATGGCTCTGTAGGGAGAAACTTCCATCCTGAAGTATTCTGTGCACCTTTCTGCTGTAGCTGCAGCGCCGCTGGAAGGCAACCATCACCAGGCTGGGGGGGTGACAAACAAATTGTGTTCAGTAGCCAGTGCATTGCAGCTGGGTGTGAGGGAGAATTTTTTTTTTTTTTTTTTTTTTTTTTTTACACAGGCTACTGGGGCAAATTTTGTTTTCTGTGCCAAGGCCTTGACTCCTAATGATGTGTGGACAGCATTCTGCCTGGCATACTAATACACGAAATGAATACTTTCTGAGCACATATTCTGACTTGGAAACTCTCTGATTCCCTTCTCAAGGCTCAGCAACCTTTGGAACAAATGTCCTTTCCTTCTCCCTGTATTCCAGTGCCAAAATCCTAACCCCTGTCTGTGGCTAGAATGAGGCTTTATCATATTGATTGTAGACTAATAAAAAAAGCTAAAAGGGACCTCAAACATTCATTTTATCCATCTCCTGCTCAAAAGAGAATTACCTATATCTGAGCCATTCCTTGCAGATATTTATCTAAGTTTACCATGATGGAAACTCACCCATCCCAGACAATCTTCTTCAGTGCATCAGTAGCCTTACCCATAAAACTTTAATGTCCAGCTTGAATTCCTCTTGCCACAGTTCATTATGTGTCCTTTCTCCAGCACAGATATGAAAAAAGGACTATCCCCTCACTTTTTGCAGCGGCCTTTTATGTGTTGAAGACTGTGGACCACATCCTCCTCCTCAACCAATGTCATCATCTCTAGATTAAGCGAGCCCAGTACTTTCTGTCTTTTCTCACAGATATTGTTTTCTTGACTGTTGACCTCTGTTGGCACCCTCCTCCTAGACTCTGCCTAGCTGATCCACCAACATTTTGGAGTGTGATGCCATTTGTCAAGCTGAGTTCGTACCAATACTAGTGCTGAAGAATTACTTCCCAAGTCTTAACAGGAGTCTAGCCATACTTCTTAGTATGGTCTTACACATTTTCACAACAGTGTGACATTGATGATTCACAGTCTTATTTTGATCTGGTGGAAACCCTTCCCACCCACCCTTTTCTCAAGTCCCTCTATACAGGTCTGTTATATAGATGGCAATAAACAGTTGCTTTTCAGTATCTAAGGGACATGCTTCTCTTTGAATGTTACTGACTTTCCCCCTGGGAGAGATGAAAAAATCCCTTGTGGCTCCCAGATATATCTTAGAAGAGCCATCTCTAATATCCTTAAAATGATTACAGCGATTTGCATAGCTGTTCAAAAATAGGCTTCTCCATGTGAGGTCCTTTTAACACCCATATGAAGCTTTCACCCTCTTTTGACTGACACCAGCTAGGTCTTGGCCCTCCCTGGCAGCAGAATGGAGCTCCCTCCAGAAATGGGCAGGTCAGGAAGGGCTTGGCTTGAGCTGTGGCATCCCGTGAGTATGAAAGAAAGTTTTGTTGCCTGTCCTGCTGGAAGGGAGGACTCGGCATAGTTTAGAGGAAGAACACTTATGAGAGCCCTTTGTTAGAAAACGAGTAGCACAGTTAGAGTATTATCTTCTCTCATTGCTTCATCATTCAATGGAAAGCTGCAACGGTCCCTTTAACATTTCACTGAAGCTTCAAGGAAAGGCCCTTTTGAGTGTCATTCCAAGGGCGTCAGAGGAGGCCAACAAGAACAGTCAGGGATGATTAAACTACAGACCAGCTGAGGTGAGCTTGACACGACTGCTGATGTTCAGGTCAGCCAGTGCTTGTCTTCCATCCAGACATCTTGACAGAGGAGGGTCCTGCCTCCAGTCACACAGCTTTGCTAGGCTGTAACGGGGAGACAATGATTAGAGAGGAACTCCTCAGTGGCCCAGGGGAGGCAGATAACATCCAGTGAGCCTGCTCCACCATTTTCATGGCCATTAGTGTGCATATGTGACGGGAGGTGAGCACTCAGGGGAAGGTCCATATCAAACGCTGACTTGATGGCTGTGTGAGGAGGACACAGCAATGCTCTGCACAAAGCAATAGGTGGGTTACTCCTCTTCCCCACACTATCATAACACCACCGAGAGCTTCCTACCTGCCTGTGGCCCCCTTCCCCTCCTCCTGTTGCTCAGCCAAGTTCTTTGTCCTCCGCACTCCCTCTCAGCTGAGAAGAAAACTGCCCTGCAGCAAGACCGAGGACAACGCAGAATTGTCAACCTCCACTGCTGGTGTCAGGGTCAGGCCAGCTGGCAGACAAGGAATTATTTGAGCTCAACTCTTTGGCAAGCTAAATGAGCGGTGCTGGGATCGATCACGCACAGGCCTGTAGATATTCATCGTGGGCTAGATGCACTGTTCCCAGAGGGCATCCCTGTCTCAGCCTCTGTAGTTAAAGGCCTGGAGTTGGGGTGAAGACCTGAACTGTATGGAGAGGCTTCAGGAAAGTTAACGCCCTACTATGTTTCAAAAAAACCCTTTTTTTCTTGACAGAAAACCTCTAACTTTTTTAAAGTGAGGCTAGTTGCTGATCTAATTCCAAATGCTCTCTGCTTCACTTGAAAGTGATTTCAGCAATGCTTTGATCTACACCCAAAAGCCACTGGGAATAGTACCAACTGCTCAAACAGGTCAAAGCCAAGAAAGGAAAGGATACCTACAATAAAAAAAAAAAAACCATCCTGGTTCCTAGGCCTCCACCAGGTCTACCCTGCACCCAGGCAAATTCAAGGACTCTTGGGAATGCTTCTGTTCAAAAACAACAATGCCCTCTGGAAGGTCATGTGCTGTTGGGAATGTTTCTCTTCTCTTTCTAGATCACTCTATCCAGCCTTCTAATTACAGCTGGCTAGATTATTTTTACAAATAAATTATCCGACTAATTCAACCCTTTATCCAGCTCATGAATCATTAGCAAACAGACTTTGCTTTTTGTTGCTCTTGGTAATTATTTCATGAATGGTTCATGCAAATAAACTTCAGTCTGTGGGAGGTGTCTGCAGCTTGCTTCCCTCTCCTGTTCAGGCCATGTAAGTGGCTCCCTCACTGATGTGCTGTGCTTTACTGCTCTCGAACTGCATGTTAGAATGCCTTTAATTACAAGATTTCTCCTTCCTCATGCAGAAAATACCCCTGCCACAGCTGTGTCCCAAACATTACATGCCAGGCAGAACCCCATTCACACCAGTCCTCATGAATAAGAAACAAAAGAGAGTGGGGGAGGAGTGGAGATGAGCAGCTGTGCAGAATCTGAATAAATATTCACTGATTCTCTTTTCTGCAGCATCTGCTGTCTAAGTCTCCTTCTCATGTGCAAATAACACATGAAGTGTGTACAGGGAGCTCTAGGAGAGAGTGGTATGCCACATTTTCCTAGGGGCTGACCCACATAAGTTAACAAGTCCCAATAATGTTTCCAGACAGAAATAAAGATCCTTCTGATTATTAGGATCCTCTTCTGGTTATTAGAATCCCCGTCACTGCCTCATCTTCACACCTTATATTTTAGGGTCCACCAGCCCCATCTCCCTGGGGCATGCAGCTTTCAAAATCCAGAGGAACCAGAAGAATAGCAGAAGTTTTCATGCTAGAGCAGCTCTGTTCATCATCTATCATAGTACCCTCGCCTGAAAAATGATCAGACAGATGTGTTCTGAGACGCAGTAAAATAGCTGATGACACATCTCATGTTTTCATGTATACTTTGGAAAGAAATGCCTTTCTGATGGTGATCCACTTAGACCTTGACACATGACAATTGGCAGCCATGGTTGTTTTCGCTTACTGGTTGGCCCTGCAAACTCTGCTCTTTTGCATGGGCTAACTTCTTCCTCTCCCCACCACCCTTGATTTCTCCCTAATATGTGTTGAATCCACAGCTGTTCTGCAGAGTGATGTGTATCCCTTGTGCCTGTGTATTGCTGTCTGTAACCCAATGCAAAAAGAAAAAGCTTTCTGCCCTTCACACAAAAAACCCCAAAAAACAACCAAAACCCAACAACTTAGATTAATCAATTCACGCTTAGCCCTAAGGCAATTGTTCACAAGATGCTATGAGCCACCTTCCTGTGATTCTGTGTTCACGTTGTCTGTTTAATGGTGCTCCCCCTCGTTTACAGCCTTTTATTTGCCAGATAAAACCTGGGCTTACCTGGGCCCTGCATCCATGCACCCTCTGCCCATTAGCCCAGGCCTGAGCTTAAATAAAGCTCCTGGGCTGTGTTGCCTGTGTACCAGCGCTCAGTTCTCTCCTGGCTTAACTGATTGTTTTTCTGGAGAGATGTTGGATCCACCTTGTAGAAAGCCTGGGTTTGTTTCCTGGAGGGACCCTGGACTTGACTCATGACCCTGCCTTGCCTGGGGCTGTCAGGAGACTCTGTCTCTATCCACACCGCGCCTGGTGCTGTGGGACTGTGCCTGGTCGTTGAGGGGACCACCTGTGCTTGAATCACCCTTGTCTACCCTCTTGTACTCCCTTGTATTATCCTCCTGGTTGCTTTATGCCATGAACAGCATACTCCAAGGGGTTGTCATTTACTCTCCGTGTTGCACCAAGAGTTCACAGAGAAGATACAGAAACCTGCATATACATCAAAATGTGTGAAGGCTCCGGCTTCAAAATAACTTGACTACCTCAAATCTCTTCGACTCAGCAGTAACCATAAGAGGCTACCATCTAATAATGGCTATTTCTTGTGGATGATCCTGTCCTGCTGCTCTTGAGAGACTGTCCAGGTCACAAAACTGTCACCACAGTTGTCCCCCTTATACCCAGTCT
Source organism: Strix aluco (assembly GCF_031877795.1). Lineage (NCBI taxonomy): Eukaryota > Metazoa > Chordata > Aves > Strigiformes > Strigidae > Strix > Strix aluco. The sequence continues at coordinate 4,735,030 of NC_133932.1, forward strand.
CATCAGAAGGGATGAAAAGTTGTTGGAGCCTGTGCTACATTTGGAGTCATCTCTCCTGTGGAAGATGAGAGATTTCAGCCTCAGCGGTTGTCAGGCTGACATCTTTCAGCAACAATAAACTCAGCAAAGAGCGTGAAGGGCACTGTTATAGACAATTAACCTATATATAGCTCCTATATGCATTGCAGCATTCACAGAGAGATTCCTGCCATGCTATAGGGATTTCTATTGCACAGTAGCCCTAAGCTGGAGGTGGGAGAGCGTCTTGTGGAAACAGTGTAGGAGCTTGCTGTGCCAAGCTCGTCAGTCCATAAAAAGCCATCACAGGCAGCTATATGTTTTAAGAGGCTATTTGCTCTTTTTGCTTCCAGAGGGTTTCATTTATTATTGTGGTTAGAGTGAGCTGCTAATATGTTCATCACAGGCTTGCTTTTCTTTTTTTTTTTTCTGGACAAAAACTGAGTTTTCAAAGGAACGGATGCTCATGAGAAATGTTTGTTCCCTTAGAGATTTTAATTCTTCAGAATAAAAAAAGCACTTGATTCTTCTCCAATTTTTTGTTTGTTTAGGCTGAGGAAAGGGTATTAAAACAAACAAACATTTTTCTGTTAAAACTGAAATAGGATTAAATTGCTTGATATGACTGAAGAAAGGGTCCAACATGAAATGAAAGAGAAATTATGATTCAGTGTTCATTCCTAAATGAAATAAAGTTGGGGGTGAGGGGAACTTTGGAAAAAACTGAAAGCTGTATATTTGTGGGGGGGCCGTCATGTGTGGAAGACAGCCACCATATTTTGCTAGTCCTAATGAAAGGTAAATGTGTTTGGGCAAAGTAATGGGAGTTTATAGTTACTGTTCATCAATTTTAGCCTGACCTCTGGCTGTGCATTTCACAGCCACAGACTCCCTGTTGATATTCTTTTTCTAGACCTTTGGCTTCAGTGAATACAGAATGCTCTCAAAGTGTACGTTGCAAGGACTGAAACTAATAGCAAGATTGCAGTCAGCTAAGAAAACATGCCAGACCGTGAAGATGTTCTGGCATCAGTGCACTGATTTGGAACCCTGATAATGGGATCTGTCAGATTGTTCTTACTGACTTGTAGGCTCTCAGATAATGCAGATCATTCTTGTTAAAAAAAAAAAAAAAAAAAAAAAAAAACCTCATAAGGTAATTTAATTCAGGTGGAAAGGGACCTCAAAAGATCATCTGGTCCAATCCCCTGCTCAAAGCAGGGTCAACTATGAGATCAGACTTAGTTGCTCAGGGCTTTGTCCAGTCTGATCTTGAAAACGTCCAAGGATGGAGACTGCACTTAAACCATCAACCTAATGTTTAATGACGTGAACCATACCATCCTGAACCATATCATCCATTTTATGCATCTGTTTATCTACTCATCTTCCCATCACAGCAATATATCTGATCATAGCAGGAGAACGTGATGCCAAAATAGCTGTTCAGAGAGAAACTGTCTCTAGCAGATAACTACCCTGCTGACTGACCACCACTTCCCTGCTGTCTCACTGCAGGATCTGCATGCATTCACTGTTAAATATTCAGATTCTTTGGTGATAAACATGAGCAAGATCAAATAACAGACTGAGTGGCTCTCCAGGTCACTTTAAAATGCACGTCTAGCAAACTCTCTAAGATGCTGTTTAATCCACAGGTGTTTGAATTGAGTCCTAACCTCCTTAGGCATTACCTTTTTAGATCCATGTCTGTTAATCACCTGTGCTGCTTGCTGATAGATAGGCTGACATCAAATATGTGCTGTGTAAAATTCAGAGGCACAAGCGTTCTTAATCGCAAAGATACACTCAAAGTTAAAGATTCACATTTCATACTTGCAAGTCCATTATAATAGCTCAGTGCTTATTATAACCACCTGGGGAAGATCTTTGTGTATAGGAGACCTGTCTAACACATGTGGTGTCACAAGTGAATGGTGAAGTTCTGCAAATTCCTAATGTTCATTTCTCTAGTCACAGCTATAATGGGAGCTGGCGTTATTCTCCAGGAGTGGATTGGTTCTCCACCAATACTGATAACTTCAGGTGACTTTCAATAGCCAAAAAAAGTAAATTAGGTGTGTCATTATTCACACAGCTGCCTATTTTTATTAGGACTAACTCCAGAACCAATTAGTGGACCATGCAGTATGGTTATACAGAGAGAAATTGTAGTATTTGACATTGGAGAGGACAGTAGATGGAAAGATAGATACAAAGTCATCTCACTGCCTATTTCATTACACACTCTCTGAGACTGGGCTCCTGCTCGGTGAAAGTGATCCTTGTTGTCTAGAAGACACTTGGAGATAATGACAACGGTTACATTTTTCATTTATTTCTTGTCAATTAGCTCTAGCAGACAGCTTCAGCACATAGCCACATCCTCTTTTATCTACACTGGCATATGCCAAGATAGATAGAGTCTAACTGCCTCTATGTCTAGGAGTTTCATCCTTAAGTCCTTACAGGAGCAGAAAAATCTCAGAGTCAGCAGGAAGGCTGCCAGCACTCAGTCCAAAGCTGCCTGTGAGGGTGTCTGCACCGCTGCTTTAGGGACACAAGGACCCTGCTCCCCCTACTCTTAAAGTCCAACCGCACCTTTTAGGGATCCAGGAGATGGCGGAGAACAGCATGCCAAGAGGTGGCCAGAAAAAATCAGCGACTCTTGGCTTCCTAAAAGATTTTTATTTCCCACAGGATACAGGGGAGGGGTTTCTCCCTCCTTTAAAATTATTTTTTTAGGGCATAACAAACTTCCAGTCTGCCAACGTGTTTTGTTTCAGGGGCTGGTGTAATCACAGGGATGATTTTTACACAGGCAGAAATTTCAAAGCAAAGGCCCTAAAGAAAAAGAGGTTTCTAACACTTAATCTGAGTGCCTGTGTACATATTCTGGGCCTGATTTCAGGAATGTAGTTTGGGTACGTATGTTTATGCCATCATATTTATAAGACATCATGTTATGGATGACCCATGTATTTTATATGGGATGACCCATATATCTTATATGAAAGAAGAATCCTTTGTTAAAACAGTTACAGATTCTTAGTGCTAAAATCCACCTGCAGAAATGGTTACTGGCAAAGAAAAGTCCTTTAGCATCCCCTTCCCTAACATATCTCAGCCCAATAAAAGATATTCACATTTTCAGCTAACTGAATCCCACCTCTATAAATAAGAGACAGATACTTTGAAAATGTGCAATAACACAATAAATGTCAACTTTCTTGAAAGTTGCACTGAAAGTCAAAAGTTCACCTCTCTGAAGAACCAAGATGGATGTGCACTTTCTGCAGCACAGAGGGTGTCAGAAGTGTTACTTTCCCAGGGGGAAGGAAGAGATTGTACTTCATATTTTCCATTTTAGTGCATTTGAGAGACATTTTTTATCCATTTACTCTCCTAGCATCAGTAGCAAGAAAGCATGCATGAAAGAGATTACTGAAAATATAAAGCCATTCAATAAATCAATAGTATGCTTTCACTTAGAATATTGTGTTCAGTCCTAGTCACCAGCCATCAAGTGGTTGCAGAAGAAATGGAAGAAGTTCAGAGACGGGTGACATGAATGATTATCTGCTTGGGAGGCTGCTGTTAAAGAAAGATTGAGAAGGATGTGATCCCTTAGTTTAAAGAAGAGACAAATAAGAATAGTTGTTAGGGGAATATAAAACAGCAAATGAAACAGGAAAAGTAGAGTTAGCATTTCTTGGAACTCTTTCTATTAAGACAAACACTGTGACAATTCCTAGCCTGGATCGTTATTGCAAGTGATTTATTATATATTATTATAATAACTACTGTTTAATACAGCATCATCTAAAACTGTGTTCTTTACAGACTTAAAGACAAGAAACACCCACTCAGCATTCAGACTCACCATCCTGCAAGACAGCTGTAACCACTCTCAGTCAGCACAAGCCACCACAGAATGAAAATTCTGCAATCATAAACATAAGTTTCAATAAATATTTCTACCAACATGCGTAGAAGCCCTGTACCCTTCCTCCTTCCTCTGTCTGTTTTTGACTAACACTGCAATGAAGCACAAGTTCTCAATAACCTGATCGTTAGGGACAGCTAATTTAGGTCCTGTAACATTTAAAGCTCAGCGAGACGATTCCTTTGAATGCGTCAGTGTTCAGCAGCTGAACTTTCTCTGACACCATGGCAATTTTTTTGCCTCTCTTTGTTTAGATGCTTCAAAGTCTTTCGTAGTCTTTGGTCTTATATATGTGGGGTCCAAGGGAGAGATGGGTCAAGCCACATAGCTACTTGGGACTTGATCAGTTTATAAGAAGCATTGTGGTACAGTTGCTTTTGTTAGCAGGGGCTAGATTAAGTCGCCTTGGAGAACTCTTGCATTCATCTATTCCTTAATAATTGCACATCTAGCTGCAGAATTTTCCAGCTGTCTAATTAGTAAAGTGTGTCCAATATGAAAGCCTGCAGCATTTTGCCCCATTGCAAGCTAAACTTCTGGTCATACTCCTGGTTCTCTCTGCTGCCGGCTGAACATCTGACTCATAGGACAGTTTACTCATCTTAGTTTCCTTAAATGTTATCTGCTATTTCTTTTATTCATGATAAATAATATCTTATTCCCTCAACTGTCCTGCTGAAATAAGGAGCCACTAGTGATAGAGCAAAGTACAACTATGCTGGGGGAAGTGGTGGAATTTGTGAGACCTAGTTGAAAATGCAAATTTGTCATATTATCTCAGAGTCTGGTAGAATAAGTCTTGACACCTCAGTCGGGAAGGCATGGAGCACATTTGCAGTGGGAGGCTCCGGGTGTAAATCACGCTTTGCTCAGAGCTTAGACAGTATGAACTGTGGTGCCCATGTCCTTAGGGGAGTCCCTGCAAGAGTGCTCTTTAAGTGCCACCAAGGCATGTTGCCATGCAATGCCGTGATTTTTTTGTGTCTGTAGTCTTCACCGGGACATCAGGACCCCACGACTCAAAGTGCCGGGAAAGGTAACAGCCATCTGACATCATATCCTCATCAGCCCAGGGTTTCATTCCAGAACCCCCTGCCACCATCAGGGAGCTCTAAGCTTTTGTGACAAATATGTTTCTCTTCAGCCACACTACTGTTAAACCTTCTTGCCTGTAGCACTGTTAACAATCCAGCCATGATTAACACTGTTCAGATGGAGCTGAGCTCCTCTTCCATTTTATCATGCAGGTAGCAGCATGAAAGGCTGAGGAAACAGCTGATGTGCCCCTCCTCTGATGTATTCTCTTTTAAATGCTTGACTCAGCTGAGAGGTGACCAAGCATCTCCTGAATGATTTGCATTAGAGCAGGCACCTGAGCTTTTCCTCAGCCCAGAGTGACACAAGTGCTGGTACTTGGTGACTTGACGCTCACAGTGCATTGAATGTGACAGGGGAAGAGATGAATCATAGGCAGGCAGAGAAAATGGTTGCAATCTGAGACAAGGGAATAAGGTATCTATCCTAACCCATGTTCAATGGCAACGGAAACGATGGCTTGCAGCAAGCTGGACAGCAATATCCCACATGTTTTTGCATAGAGACTGTGTTGTGAACATACACTGGCATCAGATTTTAGACTAATTGCCATTTTACACACTGTATTTCCCAGACAAACTGCTCATTGCCCTCTTGGGTGTTTACTGTTTATTTGTTTATGCTGTACAAGAGCAAGCTGAGTCATATCAGCAAATAAGATCTCTGTCTGGTGTTGCACTTAGTGATAAAAGTGTCAAAGATTGTGGCTGAGAATCTAAACTAATGATAAGCATGGACGAAGAGCAAGTTTCTGATAAAGGTATGTGTTGTGCTAGGGAGATTTGTTTTTCCTTGCTTTGGTTTGTTGCTTATTGGCCACTTCTGGAGGAACACCAAGCAGTGTAACCAGTGAGTCTTTCCCTTACAGAGGAGGTGAGGCCACTGGCTGGGTAAGTGCTTGTCTGGCTCCAGGAAGAACCAACACTGGCTCTCTCCCCACAGCCTGCTCCAGGAGAACCCACCAAGCCTGCTGTGGGTTGGGAAACTACGTGTCAATTGAGCCAACTTCTCTTTCCTGATGATTTCAAGGATTTGAAACTGGTGAGTGAGATCACAACATCTGTGGGATTGGCTCTTCATAAAAACAAGAAATTTTTCGAGGGATTATACTGCAGTTTTAATCTATATTACCACTCTATTTATATGGGCATGACTTTCAGTATTGCAAGATCTCCTGTCTCAGATTTATTATTTGAAATTTGATGTCCTCTGCTGCAAAGATTTTTCTCCCGTCTAACTGTCTGTCCCCTGCTCAGCAAACAGTCCTTGTAACCCAGGCCCCGGGGAGGCTACAGAGGAGACATCCTGTTATGATGGACAGTTGCTCATCTGCCTCAGAAGCTCCTGCCTGCACGACTTAAAATGCTACCCTCTGAAAACCCTTGGGGAAAAGGAGAGATGTCACTGATTCCCAGTCTGTTGCTAAACAACTAAACATGTGACATGGCCAGCACCACTGGCCCAATTTCAATGAACCCTGCGATATTTAACTAGAGGGACAGCAACTCAGGCCAGAAAGACATTTAGATGAAGCACAGAGGGAAATATTCTGACTTGCCTTATGGCTACTAGCTAAGGGACTCCCTGCCCTCCAGAGCAGTTGCACAGATTCAGCTGCGTCCTGGGGTCTTTTATCTCATCATCTCTGGACTGAAGTACAAGGAGTACCTTTTCCACTAACTCCAGACAAAACTCCCTGCAGCTGTAAATATGAGAAGCGAAGACATTTTTGCTTTCCTTTATTTAGTATGTCTTGGCATTAAATATCATATCATGAGCTTACTGAAGACAGATTTGACAGGTGCCAAGTTCCAATGCAGTAGTTTTTACGGTTCTTGTAGGCAAAAGAGCAAGCCATCTCCAAAGCTAGCCTCTAGCACTGTTACAAAACACGGATGCTGATACAATCCTGATACCAGATCACACACTCCACACCCTGAGAGTCAAGCCACAGAGTGCAGGAGTGGAAAACTGACATTGAATTCAGCTCATCACAGATAAGCTGCACTGATGTGGCAGCATATATGGGAAGAAATGTTTCAGCTGCTCATCTTGCAGTGCAAAGAGGCTCTGTAACAAGCAAAAGAAATTAGAAATTCTCATTGATATAATTGGCATTGCTGAAACCTGGTGGGACAACTCGCATGACTAGAATGTTAAAATCCATGGGTTTAATCAGTTTAGGAATAAGTGAGTAGATAAAAGAAGTGGAGGTGGCAGTCTGCATTAAAGACATCATTACTTGATTTAGAGTTATTGATAATCCAGAACCAAAGGATGTTGGATGCATACGGATTAATGCGTTACCTAATAAAACCCAGGAGGCATGCTGGTACAGGGATGTTTGAGACTGCTAAATCAAACCAGAAAATAAGGTGAGTTATTCTTTATGCACCTGTCTCTTCTTCATACCTACTGCAGAAGGAAAAAATGAAAGCACTGTTTTAAGGAGCTTTGGTTGTAAAGATATATGCTGGAACTGATAGAGTTTAAAGGTTTCTAAAATTACAGATGATAATGACTGTGAAATGATTGCATTAAATGTGGGCAAACAGAGGGCAGTCGCAAAGAGCTAATTTCTCAACAGTAGAAGAAAAATACAAGCAAAATTGATGGGGCAAAAATTAGGCATGAAAGATGAATGAAAATTGGCAGGTCTTACAGAAGAGTTTGTTAGAAAAAAGTATGGCTTTGCAATCAACAGAAGACATGCTTTGGCTGAGAGCTCATCATCCTTATTCAGCTGCAAAGTCAAAGCAGCAATCAGGAACTGAACAGACATGTCTCATAAACGGGTTACACTGTTTCAAGAAATAGACAGCAGTCAATATAAATTAGAAGCTGTGAATATAGAAAATTGATAAAGGAAACCAAAGACAAGTTGAAAACAAATGACTGGTAGAGCTAAGGACAATAAGGAGAATTTTAAGTGTGTTAGGAACTAAATAAATTCCATCAGTTGCATGGCTTCATGACTAATGGAGGTAATGTTTTATTGCATATTGGAAAAGGGGAGACTGACTTAAGTACTTCTTCTGGTCTGTATTAAAAAAAAAAAAAATCATAAGATGAAGAAGTACTTTCCAGTCCATTAGTGTCTGAAGATATTAAACATCACCTGCTAAGGTTAGATATTTTAATGTTTCCAGATCTGAATAACTTGTACTCAAGAGTCCTAAAGAGTTCGCTGTGTTACCTGTTGATTGGAGACAGTAACCTACAGTAAACAAATCTTGGCATGGAGGGAAAATCTCAGAAGACTGGAAGAACACTAATGCTGTGTTAATGTACCAAAAGATGCAAGCAGCTTGTTCCAAGTATGGTAGGTCAGATAGCCAGACATCAGCTGCTGACAAAGTAATGAGAAGAAATATAATTAATGCCAGTCAACATGTTCTTACTGAAAGAGAACATGTCAAACCTGTTGTGATTTTCTTGGATTTGCAAGTTTAGATGATGAAGATAACCACACAGAGATTTCTGTTCACTTAGTAGCGCATGATATTCTGATTAAAAAATAGACCTGTAATGATTTTACAACATCCATAAAACACATCATAAATGGACTAAGAATAAACAGCTGTAAGACCTCGAAAAAGAGTTGTCAGGAAGAACAGCTCTTCAAATGGGGCTGGTGTCTCACACAGCTCCACCATCAGAACTGGGCCTGATGCCTAATGATCTGGAAGTAAATAAAAAATCACAGCCAGTAAAGTTTATAGAGACATAAAGTTTGGCAGAGTAGTAAATACAAGAAAAAAGACAGTCACAGACCCTGAATTGCATTCAATAGCAAGTGGATGCTTACAGACAAAACGCATTTTGATGTGGTTCAATGCAAAGCTAAGAAGAAAGAGCAGAAGCCATTCCTACCAAAAGTGCCTCTGTACACATCAAGGAGGTAGTGGCAAATCCAGACAAATGATGTGCATCTTTTAACATAAAAGGCTGATTAAAGGGAGCTAATAAGAGCCTTGAATGCAGAAGAAAAAAAGTTTCTTACTTCTCTGGTGTAGAGAGGTTATTTTCTGTCTGTATAATGGTATTAGTAAGACTGAGTCTAGAATATGTTCAGTTCTGGTGGCCAACCCTTAAAGGATGCTGAAAAATCAAACATGAAAGAAGATAACCACTAAAATATTTAGAGGGCTGGAGAAAGTGCCTTACAACAGGAATCTCAGTGTTTAGCTGTGACTTGAAGTGCAACATGCAAGCACCTTCATGGGGAGAAAATGCCAGGTACTAAAGGGGTCTCTAATCTAGCAGAAAAGAACAGTAGGAGTCACTGACTGAAAGCTGAAGCTGGACAAATTTCTGCTGACAATGAAGCATGAATTTCAACAGGGAGGGTGGTTAACCAGGAAAGAGCTACTGGCTTAAGATACGGACGTCCCATCCCCTGCTGTCCTTAAATCACAACTAAATAGTCATCTGAAAAAGAGATATGTTCACCAAACACAAATTCCTCCTGTCATTACAGCGGCAACAGAGAAGGAATGCAAAAGACCCGTGGTGCGCAAAAGGTCAGACTGCTTGATCAAACTGTGATTCCTTTTAGCCCGAAACTCGGCAGACCCAGGAATTGCATTTTTGTTCACTTGGTCGAATGAGCCATGCTGCAAAAAATCTGATCTCCAAGAATTACAGAGAGGGTCTGTTCCTGCTGCCTGCAAACATGTTATTCCCCTCTGCTGACCGTCCACCATGGAAGCAGATGGGGAGCTTGGAGAATCACAGCTAACACTGCGCTGCTCCTTCATTTGTCTTCCTTTCTGTTGCCTTTAGAGGTTTGAGTACTGTGTTCAGTTTTGGGCCCCTCACTCCAAAAAGGCCATTGAATGACTCGAGCGTGTCCAGAGAAGGGCAACGGAGCTGGTGCAGGGTCTGGAGCACAGGTCTGATGGGGAGCGGCTGAGGGAACTGGGGGGATTTAGTCTGGAGAAGAGGAGGCTGAGGGGAGACCTCATGGCCCTCTACAACTCCCTGAAAGGAGGGTGCAGAGAGGGGGGATGAGTCTCTTGAACCAAGGAACAAGTGCCAGGACAAGAGGGAATGGCCTCAAGCTGCACCAGGGAAGGTTTAGACTAGATATTAGGAAGCATTTTTTTACAGAATGGGTTGTTGGGCTTTGGAATGGGCTGCCCAGGGAGGTGGTGGAGTCCCCATCCCTGGAGGTGTTCAAGAGGCGGGTTGACATGGCGCTGAGGGACATGGTGTAGTTGGGAATTGTCAATGTTAGGTTAATGGTTGGACTGGATGATCTTCAAGGTCTTTTCCAACCTAGACGATTCTGTGATTCTGTGATTCTGTGAGTATCAATCCCTAAAAATCAGCAGAACATGAGCACATCTTCTGGGGCATAACGTTGAGAAGAGTATTGAACTCATTGCTCTCATCTGGAGTATTGTCTCTAACCAAAACCCTTTGGTATTACTCAGTAATATTGTGTTGTGCTGTAGTGTAGTGGGGCAAGAATCTGTACAACACGGGACCAGCTAAAGGCAGCCACAGAGCCACGGAAGGTCTTTAATTCCCAGGACAAAACGGCACTACGGTCCAGGATAATACTTCCAAAACACTTTGGGGCTGTTTTAGTCATCGAGTTAGGCTGGCTGCATTGCACAGACCATAGGAGGGTAAGAAGTGCCTAGATTTAGGGGGGATTTCCACCACTGACAGACCATGTACTAGTGTCCACTAGCCAGAGGACACTGCACCTCACCTCCTCTCTGAGGTACAAACGCGTGTGTACTCTTTCTCTGCCTGCCAGCCCAGGGGCTGGCTCCTGCAGGTAGAACTGGCTAACTTCTCCCTGCAATCTGAGCAAAAGGGAAAGAATGGAAAAAGCCAAAGGGAAAAAAAACACAACTCCATCTTGCAGCTAATTAATAATCATATGCGGTTTCCCAGCATTTGCAGAGTAGTTCCTTGGTCCCCTCAGGACTATGCCTTAGCCTTAGGAATCAGAAATAAGCTTTTCTCATCCTTTTCCATTCTTTTGCCTCTTTTCCCCTCTCCATCATCAAACACTTTCATTCCTTTCTCTGATCCTTCTTTTCCCAGCTCCTATTTTCCAGTTTCTGTTCCCTGTATCTCCTTCTATTCCACCATCTCTTTTGCTCCACACTGTTTTGTCTCAGACTCCCTCTCTCATAACTTTACAACAGCAGTGCCCTGACACAGAAAAAGTGATCTGTTCCTATAAGAATAATACAGCTGCAGCCCCGGCCTATTTAATGAAAGCCTTGAGTATATAGCAAGAACGGCTTGTGAGTCCCTGAGGTAGAAGTAATATTTTGTATTAATATTTGATATCTTATTTAGGATGCTAAATCAGATGCATGAAATCTCCTGGGAAGAATTGAAGGCAGAGTTCTGTTTAAATGATATAGTGCTAAGCCAGGCTGCCAGACCACCCCCTCTTGTCTTCCAGCCAGACCTCTCTGAGCTGCCCTGGTTTTAGATGGAGCACAACCTGCTGTCAATCTGAGGACCAGGGGAATAGTATTTATGAAGTCCCTATATTGCTTAGGTTAAAATTTCCTGCAACTGTGTCGTCCTCCAACTTTTGTCTTGAGTTATTTCTTTCTCTGGTGGAGTGCCTAACCCCAAATGCTGAGCCAGATCCCTTCCCACATACCTTAGATCAAGCAAAGAAGACAACCGTGTGTTTTTTACTCTCTCTCTCTCACATACACACATATGCAGAGGGACTTCACCCCCTCTCCGCATCCACATATATGTGGCAAGAATTAAAAGAACCCCTATCACTCACTGTCTCCAAATGCATAAAGCCAAAGTGATTTGGCCCCTGCTGAAGATGACATGTTCCCAGCTTTCCTCTCAAAGCTTCATCCAATTAATGCTTGTACCTTCCCTCATGTTACCCTAAAAACATGTATGTGCACCCTTGCATTTCCTGCAGATGATTTGGAGTCCCTCATCTCCAGAGCAACCTCATTCTTCCAGATCTGCTCCTGCAGCTCCTGGCTGAGCTCTTATCCCCCCTTCCTGAAATGCTGCATCTTGAGGTGGCACTAGCAATAGCCTCTTTCTCTTCCCAAGCCTAAAAGGGAGGTAGCTCTGGGCATGTTTTGTTCTCATTGTATTTTTCCGTACTTGGAGGTGTGGGGGGGAAGGTGGATGCATTCTCTATTTGTCTCTCTTCTACCCCTACCTTGAAAAATTTCTCCTTTTTTCCTGAGAGAACATGATGGGATGGGAGGGAGTAAGGAAGAGGGGGCAGAGGCAGAGCCTACCTCTTGCTGGAGCCCTCATTGCCTTTCTGCCCCAGGAGGCAGGCAAGATTGGGGAAGATCATTCCTTCATGCCACAGGCATGGCTTGTATTCAGACAGGCATCAATGCTGCAGGACTTGTAGTCAGACAGGAGTCACGAGGCTTGGGAAAAAATTATTTCTCCGGCCTGGGGTTTTGGTCTCAAGAGGACAGAGCTATAAGAAGCTATGATCTTTGTGTACTGCTTCTTGAAGCTATCATTCCCATCCACTCTGCTCCAGAGAAGCCCTAACACAATGACTCCTCACTGCATGTCTACTAACCTTCATCTAGGTGCTTTCCAAAAACACCATACCTGACTGGATTCCTTTCCTGAGGATGCAGTATCTCAGCATAAGAGCCACTTCAGCAAATGGGGCAGCAGGAGAAGGGGGGTTACCTGCCCCACAAGCACAGAGAAGAGCAGTAACAGTAGTGAGAAAAAAAGAAAAAAAAACAACATGCTTTTTTTTTCCTTCTGGGCTTGGGCAGACTGACAGGCACAATGAAATGTGTGGGTGTCACTTGGCAGGTGTGAATCGTTCAGGCAAGCTACGGTACACATTTTTAGTTGTTTTAAACTGTCTTCATACATCAGACCTCGCCGCCCCTTACGCAGATTTATTGCCACAGTCTTTCATTGAAAGGATTAATGCCATCCAGACCTGACTGCTTTGGACATTTGCATCGAGGCTGCCAGCCTCATAGTCGACATTCCCTCCATGACCGTTTCTTTCCTGAGTCATTTAGAAGATCAATGCAGGGAAGTGGAAATTCTGGCATCGGTCAGGTGAAGCAGCATCCTGCCAGTAAAATGACTGACTCTTGGTGGCCCCTCTCTGCTAATACATGGTGCATTGCTTCTGCCGAGCAGAGAAATCCTGCCGAGGGCCTGGGGGCAGGTTTGGGCAGGAGGTATAGCCAGAGATCTGGGCACGCATCCGGAAAGTCGCACGTTCTCTTGTTAAACTCTGAGGCTGACTCACTGCATGACCCTTACAGGCAAACCACCTCCCTTTGCTGAGCTTGTTTTCCTGCCTGTGAGTTAGGGCTGATGGCAGTGACGTAGCTAGGTGTAAGATGGGGGGGTCTAAACTTACTACTCTGAGCAAAATATTGTTGTCGATGTGGAGCGATTAGGTGTGTGTTTGTGTGTAGTGTTGGGCAGAGTCCGCTGTTAGATCTGGCTTCATACAATCAGAGGATTTTTTTTTTACTGGGGAATAGTGATCAGCTTTATCTCAAGAATAAATTGGAATAACTTTCCAGTTCTGATTTCCTCATGGAAGCAACACAAATATTTTCCCATCCCAGAACGAGCACTTCCTTCTCTCTCTCATTCACTGCTGGCTACACAGGAGCTGGTGAGCAATTAGCTTTCTTTTATCAGGCTGCCTGCCAGCATGGTTAACCTGCCAGTTCCTCAGCAGAACCATTACACTTTGGGGGAAGCAAAAAACCACTGCCACCACATGAGAGACAGACCCTTGCTCTGCGCTGTGCACAGGAACAGTTGCTCCCTGTATGCACGGATTGCACCTTCCCCATGATTAGCCCTTTTTTCCATGGCTTCTTGTTTGGTTTTTCACCTCGGGACTGCAAAACCGGGTGGCACCTTGTTATATGTGCATCTTTGTCTCTCTGTGTATTTACGCAAGCTGGAGGATGCTGGCCTCTCACTACAACAAGCACAGACCTGAAGGCTCTGCAGAACTGTGTTACTGCCAGACAGCCTCTCTACAGTACTGTACCGTGACTCCCAAGGGCACATTTTCTTCCTGATATAAAATACACTGTTTTTCATCTTGGCTACTGCTCCCAGTCCTATTTTGGTCATATACATTTGTGCTATAAATGGTCTCCTAAAATCAGAGCTTATCAACATTGGCTCTGGGCTCAGGGCTTCTTTTATTGCATCAAAGGTGCATGACATTCTTCCATCTCGTCTACATCTCTTCTTTTTGGCTTTTTTTCAGCAAATTGGTCAGAGGAACATGGTAATAAGCAAAAATTCAAAAATAGATCTCTGATAATAACCTTCTGCCCCTAAAATTGTTTTGAAGCCAGGAATACAGAACTTCCCCTACAACTTCAACTTTAGAAACTACCTGGTTCTGATTTTCCCAGTGCCCATCAGATACCATAAGCATTGGCTCTCTGAACCAGCCAGTGTATGTTTAGCAGGGAAGGTAAAAAGACGACTGATAGTCATCCCCACTTTGACTATTTAGTTTTTGAACAAATTTCAGTGGGGTTGAGCATTGCTTCAATCAGATCTGAAAGAGATCATGTCCTCTAACTAGGCTGCCATATACTGCACGTAGAGCTGTAGAGATAAATCCATGAGATGCTGGAAGGCTGTCTGTGCCCCCCAGAGTCCAGAGAGCAGTGTAGCCTTTTAGAGGTAGCAAGGGAGCTTTGCATTTGTGTCTCTACCCCAGGGCAATCAGCCACACACACCAGCAAGGTCTACTATGGTAATGTATCTGGCTCTGGTTTGCAGATCTAGCAGATCATCTAGGTGAAGCAGAGGCTATCTGGTGCTTCAGAGCAGAAGGTAGCTCTTGGGAAGCACTGAGTGCTATGAAGAAACGGCAAAGGCAGTGATTCTTTTCACTGCAGACACAAAAACCTGTGCTGCTTCCTCTCTTCACCCATGGTTTGGAGGACTCCTTGTGGGGAGAAGTGTGTCTTTTTGATATCCTGCATTGGTCTGCCTTTGCCTACGTACAAACACTTCACCAGACTTGTTAAGGCTGTGAGCTCTTCCTGCTAGCTGTCCTTTTGGCTGCATACCCCTCTGTTCCCCTGATGATTATGTGCTTCCACCTACAAAAATTTAAAAAAGGAGGATCTTTTTTTTCCCCACCTCTGAAGTACAGTTCAGAGCTCCCTGGGATTTCATTCAGGCCAGAGTCATAGTTAATCATCTTCAAAGATTCTCCTTGGACTGTTCCATCCTACAGTCTTCACATCCCCCTTCCCTGCTCAGCCCTAACAGCCCTTGCCATTTTGCCAGTAGTTTATCTCCAGTTACAGGTAGTAACAACAAAGCTCTTCCTCATTGCCAGCCTGATTAGTTTTATCAGCCACCCTGCCTTGCTGCTTTTGTCTGAGATTTTCCCCTACAAGCTTCTCTCTCTTATCTCTAAACTGTGGCAGAAGTGTTTGGGGTTTAGCTTTGGACTGAGGTCCAGGAGGCTTTAGGCTGTCAGCCATTCAATACATCAAATGGAGAAGTTCCTGCTGAATCCTGTGCAACCTCCCACTGGATAAACAAAATGTAGGACAAAAATCACCTGTTTATGTTTCTTCTTAGGGCCTGATTCATTCTCTCTACTAATTCGTCCATCCAGTGATGATCAAAAGGCATTCAAATGTCTTTCTGGTGGGAGGAAAGCCTGGAAGTAGTCCTGTACTCCATCACAGTTTCTCAGCATACTCAGAAATGTTTAACCAAGTCTTGCAGAGCTCTTTCTGCCATAGTGCTGTGTAATGGAGCTCCCTCTCGCCATCAGGTCATACTATCACAGATAATCAGAGCGTATCAGTTTCACACAAAGCTCAGCCAGACAAGCAAGACAAGACAGTCTCCAATGCACCATGAATCTCTCACTCACATCACGCATCATTTTGCTTTTAGCAAGACCACCCTGTCACAGCATATAATGTATAGTCCCCATCTTACAGGGCAGCAGTGAAAACCAGGTTATGTATTATTGCTATGGCCTATTTATCCTTCTTATCCTTATTCTGAATTTGAACATCTCAGTATCTATGTTTCTGGTTTTGTTTTAGGTTTTTTTTTCACCATTATGCCTCAGAAAACACTTCCTTCTGCTCAGTAACACCAGACAGTAGAGTTTTTCAGACTGCAGCAGAGGAGGAACCTGTGTGCCACAATACTGATGATCACAAGGTAAGGAAACACGGCCAGGAACCAACACAAAGTGCGAGAGGTTTCTTGCCCAAAGGGAAGACATGTGGAGGAACAAGGTGAACCTGCATCCAGTTTCCTCTCCATTTTTCAGACCACGGTGAGCAAGGAAGGATCGTGTGGGATCACAGAGACATGGTGGGATGTTACTCACAACTGGAGACGTGGTCGTGGATGAGTTACAGGTTGTTTAGGAAGGACAGGCAGGGGAGAAGAGGATAGGGAGTTCAGTGCTATATAAAGGAGGTCCTTGCCTGCAGAGAACTGCAATGAAATGGTCGATCTCTGAGTCAAGGTCAGCAGAGGAAGAAACATGAGGATGTTGTATTGGGGTTCCATCACAAGCCACCTGACCAAGAGGAGGAATTGAATGAGGCTTTCTAAAAACAGCTAACAGAACTATCCTTACTGCAGGCCCTGCTCCTCACAGGGGATATCAACCATTCAGACTCTTGTTGGGAGGGCAACAGGAAATCCAGGAATTTCCTAGGAAGCTCACAATGCTACAGGGACAAAGCAATGCTCTTCTTCCTGCTCAGAAACAGGGAAAAACAGTGGTGAATGTGGCCGCAGAGAGTAGTTTAGACCACAGTAACCATGCAATAATTGAGTTTAAGATCTAGAGGATGGCTGGGAAGGTAAATAGCAGTTAATACTCTGGACTTTCGTAGAGCAAACTTTGCGTTTTTTTAGAGATTTTCTAGGCAGAATCACTTGAGAAGGTGCCATGAGGGGTTAAGATACCCAGGAGGGCTGACTTATTCTTAAAGTAAAATTATTGAGAGCTTAGGAACAGTCTTATTGAGCAGGAAGACTGGGTATTTCAGCATAAGGCCCATTTGGATAAGCAAGGAACTTCTCAATGAATTAAAATGCAAAAGGAGAGCATACAGGCAGCAGAGACAAGGATAGACATCAAAGGAGGAGTATAGAACCATTTCTTGGATCCTTGGGGATGAAATAATGAAGACCAAAGCAAACAAGGCACAGAGCGAGAGAGATTAGAAACCTCAGCAAGAAATGTCCAGATGGGATTCATTTTAAAAAGTCAAGGCTAAAATATTGCTAGCACATACTCAGCAAATAGAAGATATGTGAAATGTTTCTGGTAACAGCATAGGTCCTAGGGAAAGGAAGCACCAACTAAACAGAAGGTTTTAATATAAAAAGTGCTGAAAATGGTCCTTGTTGCTTTGGGCACCTAAAAAAGTTGGGGGAAAATCTGACTCTGGCAAGATTTTACATCAGCTGTTTACTTGTAGCACTTTTGGCAATTTCTGGAACTGGAGATCAGAGAAAAATGATGAGACCAGTCAGAGGGCTAGAAGGTCAAATTTATAGCAAGTATTACAGAAGTTAAATCTATATCTGTGGGATAATAGATGACCAAAAGCGAACACAGCTATTCATCAATATCTAAAGGGCAAGGCTGCTATGGAGGCAGGGAGACAAGGCACAAGTAGGAGCAAAAGAGGATATTTCCAACTTGGTGTCAGGAAGGTTATGTGGCCAAAGTTTCACTGGGTCATGGAAAAGTTTACTGTGGGCAGAGGCGGAAGATCTCTACTTTATTTCCCTTGTATGGTGGCCTCGGTGCTGGGTAACACAGAGCGATCTGTGCCAGCAGTGGGTGGGAGTTTTTGGAGTCAGGATGTGAAAGGGGCAAGGAGAAAATGGTGTCAGGTCCTAAGAAGGGAACAGTGCCATTATGTTTGATTGCCCTGGGTTTCTGCCCACCATATGCTTTTCCACCTTCACCTGAACCAAAACAACAGTGATTGCTGAAAGAGATCAGGGTTTGGCTCAGAGTACAAACCTGATTTCGTGTAACACTTATTTTCTGGTCTCATTGTAACAGAGCTGACTTATCTCTACCTAGACTGACACAGCACAGCAGGAGCTACAAGCATCTCCCATGGACCCATTTCCTCTCTCCAGGCAAGAGAGTTAGTCTAAGTCACTCAGTTCCTTTGCAGTAAAGTCCCATTCAGTCAGATGAAAGGGACACAAACAGGATTTGGATTAAGAAAGTGTTGGAAAGGAGTGGAGGAAGGGCGCTGGATGTCTGGGGGAAGTGAGTCCTTCCTCACTGGCGGCCATTTGGGGAGGAAAAATCAAAGTGGGGCCACAGAGACCCCAGGAACAAAGACCTACACATCTGGGGTGAACTGAGTGCTATGTAGAGTAGTGAGAGGCTGCATCATGGTTCCCCAATCCTGCCCCCTCTTCCCACCACATACACCCCCTTCCCAAGGGGCTGCCTACTAACTTTTTGCATCCTACCTGCCTGCTCTTCCACACTGGGCCTGCAACTGCAGATTTAACTCTTAACACGCACTTCAGAGAGAAGTGGCAGCTGTGGGTTACTGCAGACCGCTCAACTGGAAAGCTGCCCTGTCCGTGCAGATGGCAAAAGGTAGGCGATTCTCCCATCTCCCCCAGCCAGCTCACACCTTGCGGTGCCCTGACGGAGCACGGAGCTGCCAAGAGAGGCATCCCTCACTCGCCCCTGACAGCTGCCGAGCCTAGGGAGAAGAGCACTTGGTAATGATGTGTATGCTTTGCTCTGTCAACACGAAGATTTGTCCCCCTGCTACCCTCCCCAACCTCACCCTGCGGCTGGATTTCAGCCAGCGGAAGCCCTTTAGAAAATGGAAATGGATGCATCTTTCACAGTCATTAGTGTGGATTGTGCTAATGGGATGTCATGATAAATACTGACAGTTAGCTGAGGGCAGCAGCGTTCACTGAGAGACTCCAAATGAGAGGGCAGCAGATGCTACAACAAGCTCAAAGTGTGCCTGCGGAGGGGGAGGATGCAGTGGGAAGGCAAAGGCAAGCTGGCAGGCAGGCAGGCTGGTGACGAGATAACAGAGCTTGCTGCTTCAAGGTCACCAGCCTGAGAGCAGTCCTGGGTGCTAGCAATGCTGCAGACAGAGAGCAAGGGGATAAGGCCCTGCAACGGGAGGGGAATTTTGCATATTAGAAAGGCGAGGAGCTGCTGAAACCTCAGGGGGATCCCACGTTACTGCAGATGTTAACGTATGTGTGGGGAGCCCGGGAAGGGCAGGGCAGGGGGCTGCAGGGAAGGAGCGGGCACGGGCAGGATCATGGAGGTGCTACTGAGCACCGCTAGCAAGGGTAGTTTCAGGGAAGAGATGAGATGCTGATGTTCAAGGGAGAGGATTACTTGACTTGCATTATCATTTGAGCTCGCACGCACATGAAAAAAATGAGCTTAGAGCTTTGGTACCCCAGGGAACTGACCAGCATAACTATAGTTAGATAATTATACCATTACATCTATGCTAATACTACTAAGGCTGATCATGAATTTTTTAACAAACCAGTGTTCCATTGGAAAATACCAACTGATTTCATCAGAGATGAAACTTTTCTCAAGGACAAGCACATTTCAACTCAAAAAAAAACCCCAAAAGAGACAACAGGAGTCAGAACATGCACTTATTATAGTGAAGCTTTTTCAGGACATTTCTCTCTAAGCAGGATTTCCAAGTAAATGTCCATCCATGAATCAGTCAGTCAAGGGACCTCAAACTGCAGATCCTCCACCCATAGCAGACACTGATCAGCAGGCTGCTAAGGAGCTTTTCCTGACCTCTCTGATTTATTTTCCCTCAAAAATATCAAAAGATTCTGATTTTCATTCTGGTGCAGATCAGAAAACAATTTTTGCATCCTGAAGATTGGTAAGGCAGGAAAAACTAGTTCATTCTCTGCTCTTAGTATAATTCACCCTCAGGGAAATGCTGTTCTAGAATAAAAGCATTTTCTTACTTTGGAGTAATTACTCTTATTCCAGAATAGATTATGCACATGAGGGAGTTAAAATAACATAGCTAGAGCAATAACTGTTATTCTATTGCCACACTACTCAACTTCCCAGCATATTTAAGTCTTAACAGATACAAAAGTACATGTGTACTCTTTTTCTTATTGAGAGTATTAGCTCTCCTTAGGTCAACGTTGCATATGGATGCCCTATTGACAAAATTAGCCTTGCCTGACAAAATCAGACCTGCAAAGACACGTGAAGGATGAACCAAGGAGTTAACACGGACTTTACTTGTTGAGCAGCACTGGTGTGTGGTATTGGTGTGCATGCATGTCCACGTGTAGATACACATGTGTGCACACAGACACAGAGCCTTTGTAAATTCAGGCTTATCTCATGTCCCTGGCCTGATCCTTGGCTGATTCTGAGATGGGAAGCACAGAAATAACATGGAGGCCTTTCATCTTGGATGAGACTGAAATAAGGAGGGGATATGAGGTGTGTGTGGTGTCAGCACATTATGTTACATCCACCCATCATTTTTCTCCCAATATTTCTCACTGGAAGTAGCTCTGAAGATATCACAATAATGACTATTGGCAGGATTTGTGTGGGCGAGGTGCTGAGAGCCAAACAAGCCCAAAGTCTGAATTGCTGTTTGAATCTCCCACACAGAGTGGCCTCTTCAGCACTGAGATGAGGTCAACAGATGGAGGAAGATGGAGAGGAAGGGAATTCCATATCAGTGCTCATGAGCTCATCCCATTTCTTTGCACAGAGAGTATTTCCACCTGTTTCAGGTTGGGTGGGACTGCCTCTTGTTCTTAAAAGCAGCCCATCAGCATGAGTATAGCCCACGCAGAGTATTGTCCAGGGGTCTGAAGGCTTTCTGAGCCCTCTTATGGCACTGTTACATCACATTGACCCAGCACCACTTTGTGATGCTCTGTTTCAGGCTGGAAAGAGAGTTTCATGTTGCAAAAATTACTTAACTGGCCATGCATTACCAGCACTCAAAAGTGACAGCTTAAAGCTTGAGATGACTTTAACAAAAAGCCCAGCATGGTGGCCTTTCCATTTGCTAGTGTAGCACAATACAGCAATCACCAAGAGTCCTTATTTCCTCTACAGACCCTTACATTTGCAGCCTGTTGTCCTGGTTTTGCCCATAGACACATACTTCACTGCTGATTCACATGAAAACAGAATGTCTTTGCATTCATCTTTTTTTTTTTTTTTTTTTTTTTTTTGCCATGCCACTCAGCACAGCTGTAATCACCTTGGCCTGAACAGCGCCCAGGAGATTTCCAGAAAGCAAGTGAGGAATGTTAAATGCACTGAATCAGTAATGTTCAAGCTGTGTCCCGAGCAGAAACCTAAGCAGGACTACATTGGAGTGGTGGAGGCTGTCCATGTTGAGGGAGAGACTGCAGGCTTAGAGGAAACCACCTTGCAAAGCAAACTGCACACCAGGTACTTCTCTGCCTTGACAAATCCTGCTCTCTCCTCAGCAGATTCAGACCTCCCATGGGGGAAGGCTCTGCCCAGACTCAGCTACCCAGACTCGCAAGGCTGGTGTCAGCACCTGGCATAGTCAGAGGGACCCATATGCACAAGAAGACTGGATGAACGAACATCTAAGTGCATACATCTTTCTGTGTGTCCATAACCCACAGCAGGAGGCAGATTCCATTCTAGCAGAGGGTGATCAAAAGCTTCTGTCGCATTTGTGAGCTTGTGTTGCAGGAGGCATGCGGCTGACTCGGAGACTCCATAGGGATTCATGGCTGCCTCTCATTTAAAGACCAAAAATCACAACTAGAGCTGTTGCCCAGATCAGAACACCACCACATCAAGAGAAATTTCCCATCTGACCTCCGAGCGGAGGGCTTGCATACAGGACTTTACAGCTGCGCCTCCACCAAACTGCTGGCGTGCTCAGATTCACATCCCAGCACTAACCCAGCGAGTGGCAGGGGACCAAGCGTGGCAAAGCCCTGCTCAGCCATGAGATGTTGCCCAGACACAGAGCTGGATGTTGCGGAGGGCAGCACCACCCTGGCATTCGCCTCCTTCCCCGCCTGGATGTATGGACTCTGCCCCCATGTGTCCAGCGCCAGGAGGGGAGCCAGCCTTGGGGGCACATACAACTGACGGTGATTGTGTGTCTCCAGGACAAGCCCATACTGTGTGAGGCAGGTTCCAGCCTGTGCAGGCAGTGCTATTTGACCCTTATGCGGACCATTCATTCCCCTGGTACAAAAGAAAGTCTTGTTTAATTCGATGTTGATGAAAGACGTGGAACGGAGAGAAGCTCGGAAACAGAAGCCACTTTCTCATATAGCCGAGGAGCTGGGTGACAACTGCCCTCTGTTCTCCACCCCCAGCCTCCCTCCGCCTCCCAAAGGGAGCACACAAAGGATGTGTCATGATCTGCTTTTGGAAAAAGGAGGGCTTGACATCGCTGTCAGTAGAGCAGTTGTGGAAAGCAGGGCCCTTCGCATCCTTCTGGATGCGAGATTAATAGTGGCTGTTCGGAATGGCAGCGCAGAGACATCTGCTGTGGCCGGGGTGTGTTGACTGGCAGCGTCTCCTCGGCGAGATTGGGGTCTCCACAACAGCACTTTCAAAAGCTACTCCTGCATCAGTCTGATGTAACAGCACAGAGGATCTGCTGCTTTCAAGAGATAGCTCACTTAAGATACAGTTTCTTATAAAAGCAGTTACTTACCTTTATGGAAAAGCCTTATTGAATTTAACAGAGATGAGACTGGCAGAATGGCATAGAAATTATTCTTAAAGCTGACATTTTAATAGAGAGTGACTTTCTTTCCTTTTTAAGCCATCCTATAGAAATCAACCATCAGGATATAACTCTCTGCTCAGCATTGAAGGATGGCTCATAAATCGATTGAAAGGTAAATACATATTTTCCCTCTGCAGAACTTTTCCAGAGAGGTGAGATGCTGAAGTGCCCTCCCCTGGGTGCACACAGAGCCCCTGCTCAAACAGCTCAACAGTTCAGGGAGACCAGAAGGGCTGGCTGCCTTCAGCTGACGGCTATGTATCTTCAAGTTTCTCACCTGCTACTGGGGCTAGAGAAAATTCAATCTGAATTTTTTCTGAATCTGAAAATTTCAATCTTGGGTTTCTTTAAACTTCTCCATCAGTACAACGCTCCTTCTCACCTCCCCGCTCCCATCCTGCTCTCCCCCCTTCACGTGGGAATATTCCCTGCCACTGCAGTGAGACCAAATCTTGAAACTTTCTTTCGTGCTGCATTTCTTTAGCTGGTGGGCAGAAGTGATTTAGTTTTGTAGGATCCTGGGACAGGCTCCCTCTAGCCTTTCGTGGACAGACCCCATCCCTAGGGTGCAAGGTACACGCGGAGGCAGGCAATTGCATAACCCACGCAGAAGCCTCTGGCATACACGCAGCGACCCTTACACACGCTGCATAACTGTAAGCCGATTCCCAGGGGTTTTTTGCAAGCTCGGCGCCCCTCCGCAGTCATGGTGCCTCACGGATGGCTAGGAAAGGAGTCAGAGAGCCCTGGGAGTGCTGAGCCGAAGCCTTGTCGGAGGCTGTGAGCCCAGACCTCGCAGCAGCTCCTTGCTGCACCTTTGGAGTTGTGCCGTTGAAGGAGCCGCCTCCCAATTGAAGAATAACAGATGCATTTACCACACATCAATCTGTCTCTGTCTGGGTCCTTACACGGCCCCCATCATCATCCTATTCAAGTGCCTGCAAAGTATTTAAAAATAGCAATAACACTAACAATCTCTCTTTCTTCCCTCCTCAGCCTGTAGCAGAAATAGCTTGATTAGTGTACAGTACTGGTGCTTCAAGGGAGAGAGAAATGAAACTGCAGAGCTTGCAGAGCGGCTTTTCAGCTTTCTTCAGGCAGCAACTGCTGGCTGCTTCGCTGAAGCACAGGCTCTTCAAAGGATGGCAGGTTTTAGATCAAGGACTGCTTGTTCTGTCACACATCTTCCGAGGCAGATTTACAGTGAGGAGAGAGGCACAGCCGCAGCTTTGGACCCTGGGAGAGATGCACCTGACCCCCCTCCCCACCTCCTGCCGGCACTCCTTCACCACGTCCGGAAGGCTGGGAAGGAAAGGACTTGGGAAGGGGGGGTCTGTCCTGGCGACAGAGGAGTGGCTAGGCAGAAGATAGCTCAGCAAGCTCTCTGAACATACAGCCAGGCTGTAGCCTGACCAGGACCTTGGCAGGCAAGACCACCGGCATCTCATTGCATCCCTCAGATATGGGTTTCAGGGGTGACTTTGAGGGAACTACTTGTCTTCTCCAGGGCTCATCCTCACTCTCCAGAGAAAGGGGGTGCCACGTCCTCAGCTCACAGGGAAGGTTTTCCTCGCCTTAGTACAGGTGGTGTTTTGAGATTTGCATTTACAGAGGCAGTGTGATGCCACCCCCCCAGCAACGCTTCACAGGCCACGGCACCTGCGGGCATGACTCTGGACTGACCTTTTCAGTAGGTTTCCCTCCTGCCTCTACATCCCCTCTCTGCCTTCCTCCAGGGCCGCTGGCAGCTCTTCCTCACCTTTTGTTTGTGAAATACACCATGCCAGCCAGGAACCAGCAATGGCCCTGTTCGCTTCTCCCCTACCTTGAATGCAATGAAGAGGCAAGTTAGCACAGCTGCTGACAGACGGGTACCCACAGCACAGCATCACGCACCTGCCACGGCAGAGGACACCATCAAGGTCCCTGCTGCCCTGTAGCCAAATCCCTTGCCAAAAGGGAGGGTGGGAAGCATGAACAACTCACTCCCCAAGTCCTGTAAGGTGCCTCAGACACTGACAGTGCCATGCATCGCTTGTAGGAGCAGCAGCAGGAGCGGCGAGCCAGGAGAGCGAGGAGCAGCTGCAGCCACACAGCCCAGATGGAGTAAGACCTCAGGAAGCTCACAGCGCTGAGGCACAGCTTACTCCTTTGCAGCACGAGTCAGTGAACATTTTCCACAGTGTTTCCTCTCCTATGACTTACTGCTGCAAGACTCAGGGATGTGGTCGTGTGGGCCTGCCTCAGGGCTGACACGGCATCAGGCCCCTTAGGGCATGGCAGTGAAAAAGCAAATTGCAAGAATAAATTGTGTACAGATTGCAACAGTAAGCTACCCTCTCCAACAGCATCTCTTCCAGGGTCTCGAATCACTTACCACTTGGGAAGTAGCTTAGCTTTGTGGTGACCTCAGGATAGAGATTTCATGGAGCTTTACACAATATGTTGTACTTTCAGTGGAGGAAGTGCGGGCAGAGAGAGGGCAGATGGCCTTGGAAGGCACAGTGTGCCGGGGGAGAGCTGCCACCCGGAGCACTGGAGTGCGGATTGCTGTATTTGCCTGGGCTGGACACAGCCATGGCGGCGGTGGAAAGAGGAAGCTCTTACCAGCGCAGCAAATCCCCTTCCATGTGGCTGGGAATACAGACTGCCCCAGGCAGTGCTTTCAGGAGGGATAAGAAAGTGTATGGCACACGGGACACCCCGCTGTCCCCTCCAATAAATCTACTCTGGCCACTCTAGCCAAGAGAAACGGCTGTGCACAGACCCACCTTCCCCAGACCCGAGTCTCAGTTCAGAATCGCGCAGCTTTTGGCAGGAGCCAGCTCTGACCAGGTGAGGGGAGCATATTCCTGCAGCGCTGACCCTCAGCCCCTGCAGTTCAACTATGGGATGTGCTGACTAAACTGTGGCTCTGTGTGTAGCAGTGGAACGGTCAAAGGTTGTGGACGTAAAAACAGAAAGCCTGGAGCATGAGTAAGCAAAGCCTGAATGGTTTGGGCTTCCAGAGTTGCCAGCAGCCTTGGATCTGATCTATTCCTCCTCCTTATATTCTCCACAAGTCCTTTCCCCAGCCACAGAAGGAGGTTAAAGTCTCTGTCCTGTCCCGGGAGGATGCTGAGAGACTCAATGCCTTGCATGGGTAGGCAATCAAATCCTTTGGTGCAGGTTTACTTAAAATCAAGGTGCCGCAGAGCCGGAGCACCCCAGCTCCTGCTTCTGCCCGTAGTGCAGGAGGAATTCAAGCTTCTGCTGAGCCATCTGTGGGGAAGCATCTTACCATTTCCTGACACCCACACGCTGGCTTTCAGCCCTGAGCACACAGGGTTCTTCTGGGCTGACCGTACAACCTGGGGACTTCATGCCTCCAACACTGAGGATGGCTGGGTGGATGGATGGATGGATGGATGGATGGATGGATGGATGGATGGATGGATGGATGGATGGATGGATGGATGGACGGACAGATGGACGGACGGATGGGTGGATGGATGGATGGATGGACGGATGGATGGATGGATGGACGGATGGATGGATGGATGGACGAACGGATGGATGGATGGACGGATGGATGGACGGACGGATGGATGGACGGATGGATGGATGGATGGATGGACAGATGGATTGGTGGCTTCCTCCCAGTGAGGGCAGCCTGGGATGCCAGGGCAGGATAGTGCCAGCCCTTGACACACTTGGTGGAGGAGAGCGGCAATTCGTACCCCACTCTGGCCGAGGAAGAGGCACATGAGGACGCAGCCAGCGGGTCTGCACAGCCCTGAGCATGGCAGCGGTGAGCATGGCAGTAGGTCCTGCTGGGAGCTGACGTCTGGCTGGGAGCGTCCCTTTGGCAAGGGGAGGAGCAGGTGAGCCAAGGCATGGGCACGCGCACGCCTGCTGCTTTGCCTGTGTTGGGTTTGCCTCCATGTTGCACTTTGTAAATGTCATTTGGGCTGTAAAATGTCACTTGATGTCTCTCTTTCCGAGGTGTTTTCAGCAACATCTCCTCCAGAAACGTGGCCAAGACCTGCCAGCTAACCTGAGAAGACAGACTTCTCTTGTTCTTCTCCAAGAGCGCTTTCCAGTCAAGGATCTCAAAGCATTTTGCCCTGCTTAGTGCATCCCACAGCAGGAGCTTTGTTACCTGAAGCCAAACTTGATTAACGAGTCCCCAGCTGAGCCGGGGACTGTGCTACCTTCTGTGTCTCATGGTTCACTGAAAGCTGTGGCAACTTCTTCAGGAGAAACTCCTGGGATGTGGCAGCTGCAAACCCTCAGGAAGGTAAGTGGGGGACAGATGTGTGGTGCCCTGCCCAAAGTGAGGAGAAGGCTGGAAAGAAGTTTCTTAGAGCAGGGTCGAGGTGTGATGGCCCTCAATTCTCCTGCCCTCTGTGGATTCAGCCCCAGTTGAGGGGCTGAAGAGTTGCTTCACTCCCCCCCCCCGCCTTCAAGCAGCACGGTGGTGAGTTTGTGGCTGGGAGACACAGCTCGTAAGGGAGGCGGGCAGGGAAAAACTGAAGTGGGCCTGTCTTTGCTCCCACATAACCTGCTCCCAGGCAGAGGCTGATGGCCAAAGCATTGGCTGTGGCTGCTTGTGTGGCCAAAGCAAGAAATCACCCAGCCACCACTGCCCTGGTTGCACTAATGCTCCTTGCCTACCCGAGAGCTGGAAGGGAAACTGAGGCACACAGCAGCAATGCGAGCCATCAACCAGCAAGTGGGGAGACCAATGCCCAGAAGCCCTGTGGCCCATGGCCCTCACAGTCTGTAGCAATGGAAGTATTAGGAAGCATTTCTTTCCAGAAGGGGTTGTTGGATGTTGGAATGGGCTGCCCAGGGCAGGGGGGGAGTCCCCATCCCTGGAGGGGTTGAAGAGTCGGGTTGACCCAGCGCTGAGGGATCTGGTGGAGTTGAGAATGGTCAGTGTGAGGTTAATGGTTGGACTGGAGGAGCTTCAAGGGCTTTTCCAACCTTGATGATTCTGGGATGGGATGGGATGGGATGGGATGGGATGGGATGGGATGGGATGGGATGGGATGGGATGGGATGGGATGGGATGGGATGGGATGGGATGGGAAAGAGATGAGCTTCTGCAATACCTAGCTATGAAGGAAGGCACACAGGGCATGGCATGATGGACTTGGGAGAGGGTCACACCAGCTTCTACTCTGCCCGAGCTGGAGGATATCTGACAAGCCAGAACTCCCATCTCCACAGCTGAAAAACAGTGCGAATTGTACATCCTCCCATTTCCCTGCCACGCTCCCAGCCCATGCCAGGGCCGCAGGGCCCTCTCCCTGTGCAGGCCTGATGGCCACCCGCACGCCACCACACACCCGTACCAGCTGGAGTTGGCACCAAGGGGCTGCACGTGGCTCTGTGGGCGCCGAGCCACGTGGTGAGCTGGGAAGGAGGCCTGGACCCAGCGTGACAAAGCTGGTGAAGGGTCTGGAGCACATGTCATATGAGGAGCAGTGAGGGAACTGGGGGGGTTTAGTCTGGAGAAGAGGAGGCTGAGGGGAGACCTCATGGCCCTCTACAACTCCCTGAAAGGAGGGTGCAGAGAGGGGGGATGAGTCTCTTGAGCCAAGGAACAAGCGATGGGACAAGAGTGAATGGCCTCAAGCTGCGCCAGGGCAGGGTCAGACTGGCTCTTAGGAAGTATTTCTTTGCAGAAGGGGTTGTTGGGCGTTGGAATGGGCTGCCCAGGGCAGGGGTGGAGTCCCCATCCCTGGAGGGGTTGAAGAGTCGGGTTGACCCAGCGCTGAGGGATCTGGTGGAGTTGGGAACGGTCAGTGTGAGGTTAATGGTTGGACTGGAGGATCTTCAAGGTCTTTTCCAACCGAGATGATTCTGTGAGATTCTGGGATGGCGGGTGCCTCCTTCTTGGAGCAACCTCGGTGGGGAGCGGGAAATCACCCCAGCACCCGGCCGGCAGCAAAACGAGCCCCCCGGGACGGACAAAAAAAAAAAAAAAATTAAAACCCACCCCCTCGCCTTCAGCGGAGAGAGCACCGGGAGGGCCCGGGGAAGGGAAACCGCCCCCTTCGAGTCCAAGGGCCCCGCTCCCGGCCCCGCGTTGGTCGGCGGGGGCAGCGCCGGGCCCCGCTCGCCTCCTCCCCCCTCCCGGCCCGGGTGGCCGCCCCTTCCCCCCTTCCCCCTTCGCCGGCTCCGCACTCGCCCCTTCCTCGTTTAAGGTGGCCCCGCGGGATGCGCGGCGCGCAGGAGCCGGCTGCGGGCGGCCCTCGGCGCTCCCCCCACCCCCGGCACGGGGTGGCCTTAAATCGGCTCCGCGCCGCGCGTAGCCGCAGCGCGGGCGCCGTCTGAAGGCGGGCGCTGCCATCCGCCGGCAGCGCCGACGGGCCGGTCCCGGTCCCGGTCCCGGTGCGGCAGGGAGGGGGGACCCGCCTCCGCCCGGCGGCGGGCGATGCTTCCCCGGCAGCCCCCGGCGCGGAGCCGCACCGCGCCCGGCGCCCCGGCATCTCCGCCGTGACCGGCGCATCTCGCCAGGTAAGCGGGAGCACCCCCCCCCCCCCCCCCCCCATCCCCTCCCGCGCTCGAGCACTGGGGTTTTTTGGGGAGAGCTGGGCATGCAGGGGTGACCTTGCGGTCGCCCGGGTGCCCAGCGCTTGGCGTGGAAGGGGCACCCCTGGCCAGCGACCGGCACCCCAAACTTCAGCCGTGCTCAGCGCCCGAACCGGCGCCGCGCTTCACGGGGAGCCCCTGTCCTTGCACACACCCCTCCACCCCCCCCCATCCCACCCGGGCATCTTCCAGAGGAGCAGCATCCCACTCCCAGAGTGGAATTTTCCAGCTGTGGGGAGATGCCCCCA
Organism: Strix aluco; assembly: GCF_031877795.1. NCBI lineage: Eukaryota > Metazoa > Chordata > Aves > Strigiformes > Strigidae > Strix > Strix aluco. Next base: position 4,764,735 of record NC_133932.1, read on the forward strand.
GTCCTGGTGGCTGGTCCACCCGTGGCTGCAGCAACCGCCGGGGGCTCCGACCAGGTTACCCAAACGCGGGTCCCGGGCACGCCGCTGCCCCCCGAGAGGTTTTACTGCATCTTTTCGTGACAGATACCAGGGAAGGCGAAGTAGAGAGGGGCGACAGGGTTTGTGTGCAGGCACACGGAGCCCCGGTGGGAACAGATCCCGAGTGGGCATCCCCGTGAGGAGCTCTGGAGGGGCGGACTGGGAGAGGGCAAGAGCAGGCGGGCTGGGGAAGGTCTCTGCCCTTTTCCCCCCTGCCTGGCACAGGGGTGTCTGCCGAGGGATGCACTTGCTGGTTCTCCAGAGCAGAGTTTGGGGTGGATGTTCCTAGGTGAGTTGGAAAGTACTTTTTTTTTTTTTTTTTTTGCCCTCCTGCTTCTGCCACTCACCCATCCAGCCCGGGGACAGGAGAGGAGGGGTGGGCTCAGCAGCTACTGCAGGAGAGGGAGAAACCCCCAGGTGCTGCAAATCTGGAGAGAAGCAGCCGGTTCCTCAGCAACTCCTTAGGCAAACCTGTCAGGGGGCAATTTCTGTGCGCGCTTGGGAGAAGGGGTCTTCGGATCAGTGGGGCAGCACCAAGCATCTCTGTAGCAGAGCAGTAATGACGAGCAATAAATACTCATCCAGCAACTTGAAGCCTGCCCAGCTCAGCGAGCGAGTGGGGGAGTGTGAACCAAGCAGCCTCTGCAGGTGCTTTCAGCTCCTTTCCTGGACCCAGAGGAGGCCTCCTTGTGCAAAGCACGTATGCGGAGAGCCTAGCAGGGTACAGCAGCTTCACACACGAGCCTGATCACCCGCCTCTGCTCGGGCTTAAACCTCGTCTGGTGCAAAAAAGGAAAAACGGACAGTGAGGTTCATGCCTTGCCCCCCTGGACCACCAAGCGGCCAGGTGTCCCTGCAGGAGAGCCTCAGGCAGGGCTAGGAACCGGGGCCGTACAGCGAGGTGGGAGGACAGGATCCTCACAGGAGGCCATCGTTACTCCGAAGTGAGATACCTTGGTAGGAGGTTCTGGGGAGATCAGTCTCGGGTAACCGGATTACAGGGTGGCAGGGAGGGCACTGGCAGAGCCGTGTGTGTGACAGCCTGTGTCATGTCTGTTTGCAGCCGTGCACACCGCCAGTCCCCTTCCCCTTCTCTCCGTGCCTTGAAGCAGGACCTGAGGGCCGGGATCGCTTTTGGTCGGTGCTTGCTCCACGGTTTCCTGGAAGCTATTTGTTAGCGGGCACGCCTGGGACACAGACCGAACGTGAGCACCGGTGGCCGAGCGCAGGCTGTGCTGGCCCGGTGTGAGGCCAGGAGCCCGATGGCTGTGATTCCTCCCCTCCCTCCCTCCCGGGAACGACTTCAGTATCACTTTCAGGGCACTTCAGACTTCACTGAATTAAGGCTCCGCGGGGCAGTTAATGTACAGAGGTAGATGCGTGTAGTATCGGGTATTTCAGGAATCAGATGAGGTCAAATTAAAGCTCTTGGCTTCTTTGACATTTTCAGTGTAGTACTACTACTAATAAGTACAATAATTGATAAACCATTTAGGCAACCTTGCAGTCCCAAAGCAATTCAACTAGCTGACACAGAGCACGGCTGAGATGCAGCCACTTTTACAGCGAAGGGCCTCAGCCTGACTTGCAAGACCCTTAGCAGCCACGGGATAGAAAGTGAAGCCGTTGGGCTGAGCACACTTGCTCCCATGGCAAGGATTGTTAATGAACGAAGATCCTGCACCTCTGGGCTTTGTTACGGTGTCATTTGGGAAGACTGTTGCCTAGGGAGCTGTACAGAGCTATAGAGCAGCTTAAATGTATGCAGGGGGGAATATACTTCCACAGTGTACAGCCCTTAAAATTCGCGTTCTTTCCATGGTTTGGGAATGTCTTTGTGATTAGTGCTTGTGTCCTGTAATGGCATCTTCTCTGCAGAGTGTCCGAGGCGGTACTGGATGGCTCAAGGCTGTGTCTCCTGTGCCCCCAGCATCCTTTCTCCTTGCCTGTGAAGCATCAGTAGAGGTGCTTTCTGGCAGGGAACTTCCCTCTGCTTCAGCGGCAGGCCAGGAGATGTGCTTAGGGTCTGAGAGCAAAGTTGTACCTAGCAGGCAGCTTGCTGGCAGGAGCCTGGAGTGGATTCATAGCCCTGGATGTCTTTCCTCCCCTCTTCACCACGGTAATCACCTGCCAGCAGCACTGCTCTGCACACCCCCCTCTTCCTCAGTGCTGCCACAGCTCTGGCCCCCGCTGCCCGTCTCCCTCGGGGTGCTGGTGCTGCAGGCACAGTCACCAGCTTCCCACCGATGCCTTGGGAGCCGATGTTGCTGTCCCAGCTGTGAGGAGCCACCCTGGAGCTTCTTCCAAGGCCTCTTCTTCCTCCTCTTCAGCACTCTCAGTTGTCTTTCCTATTCCCAATATTTGGGAGCAATAAAGAGATCTCTTGATGTATGCTGCAAGCCTTCATATGTATGCCTACGAGGGATCAGATACTTGATAGGCTCCAAAGATGCCCTTTACTGAGCATGCAAAATTGCTCTGGGAAAGCTCTGCAATTATTCTGCAGGTTGTACACAGGAAAGATGATATCTGTCCCCTTCCTCCTTGTATTAATTGTTCCTAAGAAAAGAAGCCCAAAAAGGTGGTAGTAAGCCAGACTGGAAGCCGGGTCCCACACACCTGCAGGGCCCTGGAGAAGTCTAGAATCACTCTGCCCTTTTTGCTCCTGGCCTTTCTGTCTAATAAGAAGCATTATGCTCATGTGTGCCGCTTCCCATCCCGAGATCTCAAAGTACTCCGCATACATGATTAAGAGCACTCCCTGCCCACATACAGAGCTGTTTGTCAGGATGACTACCCCTGCTTTACAAGGGAGACACTGCAGCTGATAGCGTCAGAGCTGAGACAGCCCCGGATCGTCTGTCTCCCAGGAAAGGCCCCTGCATCTCTGAGAAGCACTTGCTGGGAAGCAGCTCAGCCTTAACAGGACTACGATTTAAAACCTACTAGTACCATACGAGACTAATAAATACAGAGTGCAGACCTGTGGCTATCAGCACCCTCCTCTCGGGCACAGGCACAACTGCCTGAAGCCCGCTCTTCGAAGGGGACACTGGTCAGACCCCACTGATTCCTCCAGGCTGGGGTCTGTCTCCAAACTGCACCCGACCCGCGTTCAACACAGTTCTAAAAACTTGGTCCTTTATCCTTTCATGCTCTAAGCTGTGCAGCTCATAATTAATAACTTGAAGTCTCTTCTAGCTCACTCTCATGTGACATTAGTGCTCCCGAAGGTCTTTCCATAAGAGCTCGGATTTATCTACTTTGCCAGCGTTCCCAAGTGTTCAGTCAACTGCCTTGCTGGCTTCCTCTGCCACGCAGTGCGGGGGGCTGTCTGAAATCCTTCTCCCTGAGATAAAAACATTGCACTCCACATATCCCTCAAATTTATAAAATGTGAGCTAAGTTTCCTCAGGAGAAACGGCTTCCCAGGGCTGTGACACAGAACTGGGATCCACGGCTCCAGCACAGGTACCTTTAGATTTTGGCTGCTGTTTGTGTCCCCGCCCTCCAGGTCATCCCACTAATGCCTGGTGCACATAGAGTTTTGTTAAGATGGGGCTAGTTAGCTCAGGGAGACAAATGAGGAGGAACATCGGGGTGAAAAACAAAGCTATCAACAACATAGAAGAGAAGAATGAATGCTTCTCTACGTGGCTTTTGTTAGTAGAGGAACTGGATTGCATTCAGGAAAATGTAAAAGGTAGCAATTTGATGATAAAAGTATTTCCCCATGCTATGCACAGTGACATATAGAACTCACTGCTACGAGATGCTGCTGATGCTGAGTGTAGGATTCAGGAAAAGAGGAGACATTTTGATGGATAGTGGATCATTCATCGCTGGACAGGACAGTCCATTTGAAATAGATCTAAATCTTCAGGCTTCAACCTCTCCCAATTGTTTAGTATAGGATTTCTTGTACCTCCCGAAACCCACAACATTGATCAACGTATGAGACAAAGGACAAAAGGGGACAGACGTGTTCAAGTGAAGATCACTAGGGCATATTTTAATTTCCATGCAGAAGCAAAAAATATGTGTTTTCCAGCCTGTGTGCTGACACTCAGTGCTCAGAGGTTTGGTTTTTGTCAGCTGGAGCGGGTTCAGGTTAAGTTCTGATGAGATTTGAGCTGGTCTAGTGGTGCTTACGCTGCTGCTTCCCCTGCCTGTGCTGATTTTAATAGACTGCCAGCATCCTGGCAACTTTGTGTGGTGCTGGTTTATGAATAATGCTTCATTACAAAAGAAAATGGTATTATCCTATTCTTTGGATGTTACCCCTTGGCAATGGTTGCAAGGGCATTTATTCCCATTACAGCGAGCCTCTAGCCAAGCAAAGTGCTGGGATTACTTGGAGCTGAACAGGGTTAGCAGTCAGACAATCTCAGCTCTGGATAAAAGATTTTAGAGCAGCAATGTTGTCTCGTTCTGTAAGTTCACAGTGGGTTTGTGTGTGGGAGTACAGGGCACATGGGAACTGCGTTTTGCTAGCAAAGCAGGATTGCTCCTTGGCAGTCCTTGTGTGGGAGACCTTGGAGGAAAACCCAAGGACCAGGCATGCAGCAGTAGCTTGCAGACCCTGCTTCCTCTGAGGTGATGCTCCCCTTGCGGCGGCGTTGCAGGGCAGCCTGCCCCCTAGAGATATTGTCTTTAGGGGATAGAGATGAGGTTTTAGCAAGGTCCCCTGTGTCCAACAAAAATCTCCCGGTACCTTGTGCTAGAAGCAGCACAGTTGATCCCTGCCTGGAAGGAGTAGAGGTTGCTGGCTCCTCTTCCCCTTCATGCCCCAGTCATTAAAGTAGGATAGTTAATATTCGTCTCGCCCTGAGCCATCCTCATTCTGAAAGTGTGCTAAAAGACAGCTGTAAGGGGATGTTTCTCCTATGACTGGCAGATTTAATTTATTGTTATGGTTTTGTCCATAGCTATGGGTCAGGCAACAGTGCTGGGCTCTGTGAAAGCCCTGACCACAGCAATAGCCATTCATCAGGACAAAACTGCACAAAGTGCCACCTCGGAGCCTGAGTGGCAGCAAAGGATCTTGCCCTCTCTGCAGTGCTGGGATGCCTTCCTCACTGGAGGTGGTCCAGCCTAGTATGTTCGTTGGGTCCTCCCCTCCACTTTCTCCCGCACAGATAGCCAGGGTGATCTTAGCTTTCTCCCTCCTGATACCACATCCCCTGGATCCTTCCCTCCTGCGGCCCTTCCCCCAGCCCAGATCCACATAAAAGGTGAAAAGGAAGGAGGCACCGATGACTTTCCTGTATCTGCCAGCTTCCCTCTCCACCTCTGACGTGAATGAGGCCCTTCATGTGCTCCTCTTGAGCAAACACAGATGCTTTTGTTTTATGGGCTGGTGGGACGGGATGGAATTAATAAATCAGAGCGCCAGTGCTGTGCTGCCACATTCCTGCAATTTTAAGGCAAGATCACACACAAAAAAAGGCAGAAGCAAAACAGGCAATCTCTTCAGAGAGAGCTCAGATGCTTTGACGGTGCCTTCTGCTTTCTGTCCCACTTGGTCTCCTGCTCCCTCACTGTTGTTCATTCCTTCTCCTCCTTCCTTCTGCTCTCTCATTCTCGTTAACCTCATCTCTCCTCTGGTTCCCTCTCCTTCCCTCAGGAACCACTTTCAGTCACACCTTAGTATCTCACCTACACCCGTTTTTCTTCCCTCACCTTCCTTTCATCTACTCTTCCCCTACCCCTACCCCACACTGAGCTCCACCCAAGGATTGTGCATTCAGGTATGAAGTTCGATGTCGTGCATGCAAGCCCAAGAGCCAGGAACACTTCGGCTCTTACAGTGTGGACCGAAATGTCTCCTTTTATACCTGCTTCTTCCACCCCGCTTCAGTTTCTCCTCATAAGGAGAGTTGTGCTGCCTGAGAGACTCAATGAGAGACTCTGGGAATAACACATGAAGTATTACTGTCGTCCTCTCAGACATGGTATTTAACAGTGTTCCTGTGAGCAAAATTAGATCTTGCCCCAGAACTGGCAGGCCCTCTTTCTTCTTGAAGGGTAACCAGAAATACTTTGCCAGGCTTCGCCTAAAATTAATTCTTTCGAGCCAGATAACAAGTTTTTAACATCTCTACTTGGCTACCATCAGGGTAAGGGGCTATAAGAAGATCTTTTTACACCCCTATAATTAGCTAACTGTATGTCAGGCTTCAGGAGGGCAACGCAAACCGTGTGGTTAGTATAAGCTACTATCAAGGGGCTGAGATGCTTTTTATTCACTGCAAGGGTTGTTTTTTCTCTAATGAGCTTAGTAGGCACTTGAAAGTCATTTCCCCAGAGTGCTTATACATCACTGTGCTTATCTTACCTGTGGGGGAACTGAGGCACTGAAGCAGGTGAAATGATTTGCCCAGATCCACATACTTATGCAACTTATGTTGAAGCCAGAAAAAGAACCAAGAAATCTTGTTTCACAGTTGAGTGCTTTATCCTCTGGCCTCGGAGGAGGCCAGCAAAGACCTTTATCTTGTTTAGATGAGTGGATAGTCATTCCAAGAGGACACTGGGGCAAGGGTATCTTTCTGTACTAATGCGTGTCTTAATGAGTCCTGTTGCTAAGCGGCTTCAATGATAGACCATGCATCTTCTTCACTAAGCATTGAAATAATTTTTTAATCATTAAAGCTAATATAGAATCCTCAGAAACATCCAAATCTCACAGCAGGGGCTCAAATTAGCAAGCAAACAGAAACCAAATCCTGATTATCCCTGTGCACCTCTACAAAGCGCACAGGCAGCATCTGCTGAAGTCAAACACGAGCCTAGCTGAGCTGTATCTCAGGGCTGGGCTGGGCAGTCAGAGGCAAGCTGGCAAATCCTACCGCTCCACAGCAAGTTTCTTTCCTCCCTGAGACATGCATGCCAGCTCCCTGATCTCTGTGGAGCAATAGGACCTGACTCCAGATAGCTGAGGTGTCCCCCAGCAGATCTTTAGAAAGGAGAAATTATTTGCGTTTTGGCAAGTGCTGTCAAGTGGCAGACCTCAGCCTGGCCAGCATTTCACCCCCACCCCATTTTTTTTTTTCCCCTTGGAACCACCTTCTCCATTCTACTCCCATCAACCTCTTCCAGCCTCTGTTTTCTCAACAACTAGATATTTCGGGTGTCCTCTCCAATCCAGCCCCCTGCTCTGCCTTCACTCACACATCTGCCCTCCACTGTGGGATACCAGCCCCTCTTGCACTGTAGCAGCCCATAGGCTTCTCCATAGCTCCTCCAGTAATCCCAGTGTGTTTCCCATTCTGGTTAGCAACTCTTGTGCCATTTCCTGTTTTCCTCCAACCTACGGCACTCAGCAGCATGTTATCAAATGATAACAGGAGCTTTCTTTACATCAGAAGTGATACTTCTAACTTCCACGTAAGAACAGGACTCTTGGAGCATTAAGGAAAACACAACAAATCTCTTATTACTCGATATGCATCAGCAGCTCCATTACAAGGGGAGGCACAGGACACTGCTAAGCACTTTGCTAAGAACCAGTCATCGCTGCTGACCTCTGTGCTAAGAAGATTTTTGTGGATGAATATATCTAAAAGGATTCTTTGAGAAAGGATAATTAAAAATTTGCTCTTACCACCACCAAGAGCCTTCATGCATGGTGCTCCCTTCTTTTCTCATCCTCTTGAGAACAAATCCAGTACTGTTCACGTATCATGACCAGTCTCCCCATATGGGCTCCCAGTCACATTAGCCTGCTAGACAAGCTCTGCACACTTCATCTCGCCTAGTAGCCTCTTCTGGAGGTGCTGCAGAGGACCCTTGCAGCTCTCCTGTCAACACCTGCTCCCATTCAGCGGTAGATAAGCTCCATCAGCAAGTTTTGTTCACAGTCCAGCAAGCCAAGCCACGCTTGGATTGCAGCTCCCTGAAAGTCAAAGCAAGTCCTGTAGCTGTTAAACGCTGGTGCATAATAGTCACTAGGCATGATTTCTGCTCTTTTTTACTCCCTTCTGCATCACACTTACCCGACAGATAAAATCTGATACTGGGTATTTCCCTCCTAACCCCAACATGGGTCCTGGCCTGACCATTAGGACAAACACAAATGGCCTAAAAATGAGTTACAGCAGCAGAACCAGGAAGCCAGTTTCTTCTTTCTTCCTCCCCAAGAGGTTTTAGGATGTTTTCCCTGCCAAGGAACTGTTGCTGGCCCTTTGAGGGTATTTTTTGCAGAGCTGGTAAGGAATGGAAGTAGTTCACATGTGCATGTGGGAAGCTGCAAATGACTCACCTGCCTTGTTGACCTCCACAAACCTCCTCCCAGAGAATTGCTTTTGGCCTTGTCCTGCTGGGGCCCAGAAACACCAAGGTGTCTGTCACACTGAGGATACACAAGACAACCGTTGACAGAAGATCAGCATGCCAGGCACAAGCCAGAGATGCAGGGGGTGTGCATGCTTGCAGGGGTTTGGGATGGAAGTGGGTAGGATCAACCTTAGTAACATCATCCTAAGGTTAGCCCAATTTGGATAATAGCCAGCATCCAGAGAGAGTTAATAAGTTGAAGAAGGAGACTACTGCAGAAAGAGAGAAAAGACTGTTCACCAGTCACATAATGTACAGAATCTGGTTGAGGACAAAGACTGCAAAAAGCAACCAGAAGTGTGCTCTGGGGGGCAGGAGTTCGTTGTCCGGCAAGGACAAATCAGACCCCTGTTTTAAGGCATTCCTGAGTTTCTAGAGATCCAGTTTCTAGTTCTGCAGCTACTACTTTTACCAGCATCGCTGTCTGTGGGGAGGCTATGCACTGACCCAGTGCACAGAAAGCTTTTCAATAACCAGAGGGTGCTTTCCTGCCCCCATCCCCAACACAAGGAGAGAGCCAGATTCACCCCCAGAATCAGGAGAGATTCAGAACCACCTCTAAGATTTACAGCAGCAGCCCATTTCTTGTTTCAAAGAGAGACTGCTCTTTGTCTGCCCCGATGTTCCAGGCCAATCTGACCTGCCTTTGAAGTGAGCTCAAAGGGCTCTCAAAGTTCAGAGAAGGGTTCAGGAAAATCCTAGTTCATCTTTCCCCTCCAACCAGGAGTATCTGTTCCTCAGTTATTCTGTCCAAGGCCAACTGGCAGCCCGTGCATGTGGAAGGGAGGGAGGAAAGACACCACTCCCCAGCAGTCCTGAGTGCAGAGATGTAAGAGCTAAGGAGAGGCATCTCCCAATATTTTCTTGCTGGTATTTGTGCAAAGATCACGCTCCAAGCTCAAGGGACAGCAGAGGAGACAACTTACCATCAACCCCTTATTGCATCCAGGTCTTGAGCAGCCTGAAGCACACAAATTTACAGAGAATCCCACGAGTACAATACAGCATAAGCTGACCTCCCTCCCAAGAGAAGGTTTATAGACACCACGTGCAAAGACCACTTTCAGCCCAGGTTACTTTAATGTGCAATTAAGGAGCACAGCAGAGAGCAATCCCTATACAGGCAAGCCCTAGAGCAAGCCCTACGCACTCTTAAGAGAGAGAGAGCGGAGTTTATTTCTTGTGCTGTGAGTTTGTCTGCCCTCAATTCCCTCACAGCCTTCCTTGCCTTCCCAACAGAAAAGCCTTATCCATTCTAACAGTGCAAGACATGGAAAAAGAAAAACCAAAACCTACACCTTTTCTTTCTGGTAGGATCTGATTGTTGTCAGAAAGGGGCATTTGGCTTTTGCCACTCCTCAGCTCCGTTTGTTCACCCCAATGCATCCACTGCGTACTTTTTCTACAGAGAAAAACTTATTTCTGTCATGATGTAGGGTTATCTTCTGGCAGCTGCTGCCAGTGCCTAAGTTAGGTATTTCAACTATTGCACTGACTGCTCCCCTGGCATTCCCAGAAGGTGGGAATCCCATATGGGTCTCTTGATCGCAGATGCCCTGGCACCTAATTTGGATGTGGCCTGCCTGTGGTCTGGAGTCAACAGCCTCCCTGTTAGGACGGAAAGACAGCAGGACAGCCTCAAGAGGACACTGGGCACTGCCCTCCTGCCCCTTCTGTCCTTCACTCCCTCCCTTTTAATTTCACATGCAGAGGGCATGAGAATAAACAGAGTCTTCTGACTCTCTAATTTTCATTCCGGTGTTTCTTTTTATTGAGCCCGAGCTATACAGATCAGCTGTGGCATTTAAGGTACAAATCAAGCAGCAGACCATAACATATATCTGTTGCAAAAGACAATTCTCTAGGTGCCACTTTATTTCTCTATTCTACCTTTGTTTTTAAAAGGGTCTGCATGACACTTGGATGCTGCACAGCAAGTGGCAAATCTAATGAGTGCCGATGATTTATTCAGAGGAAGAAATCAGAATTAGCATTTTGGACCATCTCAGCTAGTTACGGAGCGGGCGTGTTCCACACCGCTCGGAGAGCTGCAACAGCAAAAATGTCCATCAAGGAGACCAAAGTGGTGTTTCTCCTCTTTCCGCTTCTCACGGAACCGATGCCTGCGTGATGTGGTGGCAACTCATCGGTGCTGGCCGGTGTCTGCTTCGTGTTAATCTATGGAGTGGCCACCCACGGAAACATTCTGTCCAAATTTGCTGTTTGCGTGATGTTTTTATTGATCACATAGTTCAGCCAGCATTCCCAAATAAAAACTCTGGGGGAATGTTGCCCATACACTGCACACATCCTCTGCCCACTGTTGTTTCCATGCAATGAGGGGTCTGGACTCTGATTCTTCAGGGTGCCAGCACACATGTCTAACCATTAAAATGTCAATATTTCCACAGGTTTCGGAAAGACAGTAGACATCTTCAGCTGTGTTTTAAATGGCATATTGGCTGTTACACTCATTTGCAATGTGATTTCAGCCAGAGCAGCTTCTCCTTCGGTTTCTTTTGCCCTCCCTAGGAGTAACGGGGAAGTCCAGCAGGGAAGAGCATTTCGACATTGCCTTTGAAAGTAGGAGGAAAACAAGCTGTCTAAATCAATCAAAAGTGTGCATTAGTGATAGTATGTTCCTCTGGAGGTCTGCATTTGATGTCATATTGACACATAGCTAAGATCAAAGCCTGTCTCTGCATCCCGGCTGCTACCAGAGGAACAACATTGGCCTTTGGGCCCCATATCTTTACAAGGAGCTTGTGATCAGCGTGGTATTTTTTTTTTTCCCCCCAAACAAGCACCTGTGAAATGTAATTATCCGTCAAATAATGCCTAATGCCTTTTTCTCTGAAAAAGTAATTCCTCTCTGTCTTTGAAAATGTTCTGGAAGCAAATACTATGGGTTTTTCCTTTCTGCTTTTGTAAGAAACCTGTAAAATGACAGCTCCCACTCCTGCTGAACAGGCATCAGCTGTTAACTCAGTAGGGAAAGCTCTGGATGAAATGTACAGATCCTTTGGAACAATCCGGTATTGGTTTTGCTTCCTTAGAATTATTTTGCCCCCTCGGAAAAAAACAAAGCTGCTTTTTTTTTTTTTTTTTTGGATAATGCAGATATTGGGCTGATTCACTCTGATATGTTTGGAACGATTATTCTGTAATAGTCATCAGTGTCTAAAAAGGACCTCGGTTCTGCCAGAACTTGGCAGCAGGGGAGAGAAGCCAACATTTGAATAAGCCCCCGACTTCCCTTTCAAGAGAGGATAACTCCAAGTAGAGAGGTCTCTCAGGAGAGAGCTGGCTTTCTCAGGAGACATCTGGCACCTCCTGCTTCTGTTTGGTCCTGAGCTGCCAATCTTTCTCTGGGTATTTCTGGCACCCCTGGATTACAGCTCTGCAGCACAGGGAAATTGGGATGGGGCGAAGGGCCACGTCCCTCTGAGTCACAGTGCACTCTTACCACAGCTCAGGGGGACGGGAAGGCAGTGACAGGTCACACGGGTCGATCGTGAAGGACGTTTGGATCTGGGCTGATTAAAAATAGCCTGGTTTAGACCTCCTTTTGCAGGCTCCGGAAGGCTCCCTGCATAGCTGGGCTTTGCAGCCAAGTTCAAGGTCTAGTCTATATCCAAACTGGGTTATGGCTGTTCCTGCTGATAGCCCAGATAGTGCCTGGATACCCTTGATCTACCTGAGGATGGCAGGCTAAGCCATGCACTGTCTCAAAAGTATTGGCTCCCACGGGACCTAGCCAGCAGATCTAATTAGCTTCATCAATGTTTCTTTTTTGTTTTCTGAGGGGGTTTTTTTGCCTTTTTTTTTTTTTTTTTTAACTTGGAAACAAAGCCTTGTATCACCCTCCCCTGCTCTGTGCTGCTCAGACACAAGCCACACGTCTGAGATAAGGATGCTCTCAGGCAAGGCATCGTGCTGAGCCGTTTACAGACCAAGGTCAGAGGAAGATGCTTGACTTGGGTTCACACAAGTGGTGGAGGGACAGGGGTGTGCACGGCGTGTTCCCCGCGGGTGAGCCTGGTTTCTGGGCTGAAGTAACTGCAGTCTCATATGGTGAAGGGATCAGAGCTGGCAGGGAGAGGATGAAGCCTTTCTTTACGTCTGAGGAAGAAGCGCGGGGGCTTGGGAAGGGCGGCTATTTCACTGCGAGTGACTCACTTCCCGGGGAAGTTGTCCCCGCAGGAGCCCGCGCACCAAGTGACAGAGTGTAGATGGGGCTGAGCCTTGAAACCCCACAGCTGCTGGTAGCTCTGCCCTTCCTGCCCTGGGGAAAGACCTGACCATCCTTCCCCGTATTGTTTTATTATTTGTAGTTCTCTGGTTTTTGTCTCTCCAGGGGGCTCAGTTAATTTTTCCTTGCCCTCTGTCCCCACGAGCAGTAGGGAAGTGCTCACCTCATTCAGATGGCAGGCGTCGCTTGCCCCGAGCCATTCACAAGGTCTGTGGCAGAGGGACAATTAAAACCCGCAGCAGAAGAGCACCCTTCCACCTTCAGACAGGACCACAGTGACCTGCATTGCCTGTGCTATTAGGAGGTCAAGATCCCAGTTGTGTGTTTAGGAAAGAGCCTTTCCCTTCCATGTTCCATCATTAGAACTGCCCTTCCTAGAAAAAAATACTCTTCCTTTTTTTTTTTTTTTTTTCCTTTGCTTTTCAGCCACCAAGTCCCGGCAGAGTTTAGGGGAGAGATTGCTACTTATTGAGCAGAAAACCAAATCTCCCTTCTCCCCTTCTGTTTCCCACCTCCACAAGAAATACAGCTGGATGTGAACCCTCAGGCTCTGTCCTTTAGATCTAGCCTGTCCTTTCTGTCCTACATCGATGCCATTCCTGCAGACCTGTCTCAGGGTTGGAGGAGTCCTGCTGCTGAGAAATGTCCTGTTGTGGCTGTGTTTGCACAGTAATCACCCCTGCTCATCCCCGAGCAATAACCCATTCCACCCACTTCTGTGGTTCCTTGAATCTGTCCTCCCACTTTATTGTGCACATCTTGAACAGGCAGGAGACTGCCCAGTGAGGGGAAGCACTGCAGCATCTTGGCGTGTCTCAATTTTAAACAGTATTGAAGTTTTGGCTGAAGGCTCAGATGGGCCCGAGGGAATGGGGGGAGAGGGGACAGCAGCTTCCTGTGGGTTTCAGCAAAGCACAGACAGAGCCCTTGCTGATCACCACAAATACCGGCGCTGCCATGAATTATGCATTCCTTGTTTAAAGAGAGGTCGCTCTCATCAATAATTGAAAGCTCCCTGCTCTGCCTTCAGCATCGCATCTCCCACACCGGGCGTCAGGGAACTCATGAAATCTGCATGGACTTTCTCAAGGTGGCTAGGGGCTCATGGGGAGAGGCAGCAAAACGCAGGCGAAACAAACCCAAAACCCCACTGACAGTTTTGGTGTGTGAAATTAAGAGTCATCTGCACCTGAGGGCAGCCCTGCTCCAGTTCTGCCCCTCACACCCCTCTCTCCTCCCCTCTCCATGCCTCTGTCCTCCCAGGGTATGCACAGAACGGTAGGCTTGCAAACTTGGTACAAACCAAGATTAGGGGTTGTTTCTTGAAGCTCTTGGCTCCATTAGCTGAGACTAGTTTGCTTTGGGTGCTTGCCTAGAAAATCTCTACACTGGATGGCAGGATGTTCCCAGGGGACAGTTTGAACTGTAAAATTTGTCCCTCTGGGAAGATAATGATCTTTAAAGTCTGTGTCTCAGACTACAGACGTACAGTCCTGGGGCTGGGATTGGTCCAACATTCAGGGTCCTGTAAGCCTGGCTCAGACAGGCTGGCTGCCCTGAACCAGAGGTTGGAAAATCATCTTTCTGGCAGAGCAAACTTTTCAAAAGGTGTGGTTCTCATGCTGAATCAGGCAGGTGGAAGGCAGAACTGAAACCTCAGAACAGAACTACCAAAGCCCGTGTGATCCTAACCGTTTCTGAGTTATCAAAGGGGATGCAAATTGAGCAACTTTTTGACAGGGCTATAGGAAAATCGCAGGCACCCGAACTCACATGTCAGCCTTATAACCCTCAGTCAGCCGGCCCTCTCCCTAACTTTCACACTTCTTCACCATTCACCCAACACATCCTTTCAAACTACTCAGGGAGAAAGTCATCTCTGTGACCTCTTAAAGTTGCATCTGAGCAGTGAGGCTGCCTGGGTTGTCCTCCAGCCTGAGAATCCTTATCCCTCCTCCAACATCTGAGCTGCCCTGCCTGTAACAAACTGTACCCTGTTGGTAATTAGTCAACAGCCGACGAAGGGATCGGTCACATGTGATGCTCTGAGCCTCAGCCCAATCTTGCTTCTCTTCGGCATCAGTCTGACGCACCCAGGCTGGGGCTGGGCTCTTTCCCCAGTGTGCTGCTCTCGTTCTCTTCTTCTGAATCTTTTCAGATTAATGCCCCCTGCATCAGCACATGAGCTTAAATGGATGGTGTTGTGTCCCGGTAATTGAGAAGTCTGACAAAGCAGTGTGAAGCAAGAGTAGTACAAGAAACATTTTGTCCCTATCATACTCAGCTTTGAGCTCTGTGTGTGTGTTTGTTTATTTTTTAATGGAGAACAGAAGATTGATGGATGAAATTAAGAAGAGGGATGTGTAATTGGAAAACAGCTCAAGAAGGCTACAGGCAGCATATTGAAGGCATCCATCAAACATCCAGCTAATGTTGTTAAGGGTGTGTAACACAAGCAAGGGCTGCAGGGGACACTAGGAAAAAAAGAACAGGGAAGAGAAAGGGGAATAGGCAGGACAGGAGAAATAGCAAGGGAGGAGAAGAGCCAGCAAGAGAGTACAATCAATAATATTTGTATTGCAATCGCATCCAAAGGCTCCTGTTGGGATCAGTGCAGGACTGTACAAGCACATTAAGAGACAGTCCCTGCCCTCTACAGTTTAAACCCAGGAATTACGGGATGATCGCTGGAGATGGGTTCAGATGATCACAAAATTTTCTTCTGATCTTGAATCTCATTTAATAAGATCTACTCTGAATGGGTTTAAAGGAAAAAGGAAGGTAGCTGGTTGTGCCAAGAATACACAGAGTAATGCCTGCCAGCCAGGCATGCAATTAATCTGAGCCACTTAGGGGACTTTGTTTTTAATTATAAAAAGTAGGTAAAAATATGTGCAGCAAACCTCTGTAAGCCCCACTGGGGCCATCGGCAGGCTACCCAGAGGCATTGACATGTGACTGGGGTTTTGATGCTGTGTTTTCAAAAGGATGGGCTGATGCTTTAATGGACCACTTTGTGGGAAATATTCCATGCGGGGTGAACATTAAGAAAATGCAAAGGGTCTTTGTGAGGGGAAGGAGAGAAGACAAAGGCTAAAATTATTAGTAGGCCAGGGGATTTCTCTAGTCCTGGGAACAGGGAAGAAGAGAGACTCATAAGGACTAAGAAAAGGCAGGTGACAAATGTAAAGGAACAGAGAAGAGCACAAGCATGATGGATGCAGGGGGTGGCACTGGGGGAAAGAAGGGAACGTTTTAAAGAGAAAATAAAGTCTTGCAAGACAGATTTTCTGAAAACGGGGTTAAAGTCAGCTCCTCTGTGAGGTTCACAAGCGGCCTGGTGCTTTATGCGGGGTTTAACTTCTTCAGCATGGCATGCTTTGGAAAAGCAATAGAGGGAAGGTGCATGTAGAAATAAATGAGCAAGGAGCACCAGGGGAGTTGCACGCACAAACAGCATCTCCCCTTGTTTGCAGTGTGGGGAAGTATGAACAGGTCTGGCTGTGAGGAGGAGGAGAAAGAACTAGAAAGGGAATTTTTTAAAGCTCTTCTAACTCTGATGCACTCTCCCCTGGTGCTCTCTTGGTAACACAGCTGCCACCGCCGCCTCCTCCTCTCCTTCCCTCCACAAGCGACCTGAGTTTGCAGCACTGGCAGGCCTGCTGCATAGAAACTGTACCTGTATAATTAAGTCCTTTTATTAAAGGGGAAAAGCACTGGCTGCCTGACTTTAGTGCAGGGCCATGTGTAATTGCAAGCATACAGAATCACAGAATCATCTTGGTTGGAAAAGACCTTGAAGCTCCTCCAGTCCAACCATTAACCTCACACTGACCGTTCTCAACTCCACCAGATCCCTCAGCGCTGGGTCAACCCGACTCTTCAACCCCTCCAGGGATGGGGACTCCCCCCCTGCCCTGGGCAGCCCATTCCAACGCCCAACAACCCCTTCTGCAAAGAAATACTTCCTAAGAGCCAGTCTGACCCTGCCCTGGCGCAGCTTGAGGCCATTCCCTCTTGTCCTGGCGCTTGTTCCTTGGTTCAAGAGACTCATCCCCCCTCTCTGCACCCTCCTTTCAGGGAGTTGTAGAGGGCCATGAGGTCTCCCCTCAGCCTCCTCTTCTCCAGACTAAACCCCCCCAGTTCCCTCAGCCACTCCCCATCAGACCTGTGCTCCAGACCCTGCACCAGCTCCGTTGCCCTTCTCTGGACACGCTCAAGTCATTCAATGGCCTTTTTGGAGTGAGGGGCCCAAAACTGAACCCAGTCATCGAGGTGCGGCCTCACCAGTGCCAAGTCCAGGGGTAAGATCCCTTCCCTGTCCCTGCTGGCCACGCTATTGCTGATACAAGCCCGGATGCCATTGGCCTTCTTGGCCACCTGGGCACACTGCTGGCTCCTGTTCAGCCGGCTGTCAATCAACACCCCCAGGTCCCTCTCTGACTGTCATAGAGAGGAAGCAAGGAGCTGTGATGACCCCAAGCCAGGCCCGGGTGGGCCTAGATGTCTGCTGCCATTACAAGGCAGTGCAGAGCCCTCCTTGGATTTATTTGGTGGCTCTGTCTGTTCTCATGGCCCCGAGTGATGGGAAGCTTTGCTCTGTTCTGGTAAGGGAAGGGATTTCCCAGAGGGAAAGCAGCCCCTGGTGTGGGTAACACCATCCTGCCCTGTGTCCAGCCTAGATCTGTAGCTTACCAAACTCCCATGCCTTCGGCGCTAAAACTTGAAGGAAACTCTTGTATCTGCCCTTGACCCAGCCATCAGAATGCAATGAAGTTATGCAGAGCCAGCATGTTTGCTGCTCAAGGCTCCTGCTGGCACCACCAAAACACTCCCACGTGCCCCTGGCCACACAGGTTCCTTGGCCCACTTCTTCACCAGTTTTCCATAGCTTGAAAGTAGAGGAACGGGCACCATGGCATTTCCTGAGTGAGGAGGTAAGAACCATTAGAGATTATCACCATGAACGGTTGGTTTGGGGAGCAGTGGAGATAGGTTCCATTGAGGGATTGCTCCAGCGTGGTACCGTTGGTGTCTAACAAGCAATGAGCTCATGCTGCAGCAATTTCCTTAATAGGGCTTGTGAGTATCTACTTGCCTGCCAGAAGACTTGCTGAGACTTGTTATTTTTCTGTCAGATTTGGCCGAAATGGGTTTGATAGTTATTGGCAGTAGGGCACTGATGAACCCTGCGGTCACATAATCTTTGTTTTTTTTCAGGATACCAAGGTAAAATGTCAAGGAAAAAAATAAAGACAGGTCCTAAGAAGGTCCCAGAGGATGAATTTAGAATAGCATCCCCTGATATCTACCATGTGGCTGCTGCCACTGCAAAGTAGAGCCCTTTTGGACCAGTCGTCATGTTTCTTCTCACACAATTCTCTAAAGCTGAAGCAAGGCAATCCTTCCCTTTTGGACAGATAAGGAGTTGCCTGGCCCAAATCCTTTGAACAAAATGTGCCTGTATCCCTTTGAGGACCTTGGTTTTCAACAACTGGCCTTCAGTACACCTAGGAAATCCCTGGCAGAGCGGGAATTTGGAGCCAACCAATTTGAACCTCCTTTCTGTCCTTTGTATCAGTGTGATGCCATCGCTCTCTTCCCTCAAACTGCCTTCAGCGAGAGAAGAGCAAGAGGACCTGGTGGGGCGGTGCCGTTCAGCAGCTCTTGGGTTCCTAGGGCATGTGACTATAGTTTCCCAACAGAAATCTCTCTGCAGGAGGCTAATGAAAGTTTTATGCTCCCTTTAGCTTCCTAATGAGCATTGCTGTGGTAGCAAGGAAGTCCACCAGGAGAAGTACTTGGCATCGGAAAGGTAATCCCAGAGGAAACAGATTACAGATGTTACCAGGCAGGAGAAGGGAATAAAATCCAGCTATCAAACATCAGGTAGCCTGCTTGGAGGGATAGCAGAAAGTCCTCAAATGGTAACAAGTAACTTTGCTCTGTACCCTTCAGTGTTCCCGTGGGCTGCTGTTCCGCAGCAGCAGAAGTGGATCCCACTTTCTGGGGCACTGCTTCTGCTGCTGGTGTGTAGTAACGGTATCAGGAGATTTCATACCCAGAGGGGGACCAAAGCAGGAGCTGGAAGTTGGAGGAAAATGTTCGTGACTGTGCCAGAGCCGTACAGAAGGCAGCACATGCACTAGGCAAGACCATTTGATGTTGGGCTTCCAGGAGTCACCTCTGAGATGTCATGCTTATATGACTTAACTGCACACGGGCTGTTAAGGGGCTTTCAAACAGGTGAGCCAGGACTGGGATCTCATCTCATTATGACTTTACACAGGGCTGAGTTATGTCCCTGAACAATAGATGTCCAAATACTTCAGTCTGTGTTTTCCAAACTGATCATTAATGTTGGATACTTTGTTGAAGGCGTGGCTACCTTGGGAAGCCAAGGATCTGATTTCCAGGCAGACTGACTGCTCATTAATCATATTAACTAGTGGGAGCTGAAGGTGCTCAACAATTGTGAAAAACCAAGCACAGGACTACTGTAGCTTGGACCATCTGTAAATAAGCCACCCCTGTTGTTGATTATTCCTGATACTTTTGTCCTTTATTTCTCTTTTTTTCTTTTTTTAGTTCCTCTCACCTTGTAAAAGGAGTTTCAAAAACAAATGTTAACTGTTGCAGTTCCTCAGATGTCATGATCATGTACATTACAGAAATGCTAAGAAAGAAATCAAAGTATTCTGAAGTCTGTAATTTAAACTAAATACCGCAGTGGCCAAACACTGCAAGCCAGGATTAGAAAAGGGTGTAGAATAATTAAACTTTCAGCAGGAATCACCAGCACTGTGGAATGACTGAGGCAGGGATTTCATGGAAAACTTAGTAGGTGATAGCCTGCATCCCTGATTGCTTCAATGCATCTGCATAAGGAGGATGAATTAAAACTGCAGGAATGAAAGAGATGTTGTCTGTCTTGAGGATGCCTGACATTTTCTGTTTTGTCCACCTGCATATGCAGGAATACAAATCTTGCACAGAGTTTTAAAAAATTCTACAATTGAAGCAAATTAAATGGTCACCACAAAGCTCAGGAATGAATACCAGCCCCAGAGAAGGGGCAAGAGTCCTCTCTGGCTTCAGAATCAGCAACGTGAACAACCCTAAATCAAGAACAGTGGGTTCATCATGGGGCAGCAGGAGGTTCTTTATACAACATAAATAGATAAAAGCTTCTGTTCAATAACACAGGAATTGGCCAGGGCAGCTGGATAATGGTTTGGACCTGCAACGTTAATGGGGCTCCTTGTAAACTTATACTTAGACAAATGCTTTGCTGGATCGAGGCCCAACATTTATCATGCCTCCCTCCAAGCGAGCCAAACTCAGTCTATTAGTTTGGCCTCTAGACTTACTGTTCTAATGTTTGTGATGACTGATATTTCAGAGGTCTTAACTCTTTTTTCTGCTCTGAAAGGTAGAGAGATGCCTCGGCACTGGAAGCTCTCTGCAGCATGCTGAGGAGACGTAACCTTCTTACCACGCTCCTGATTGCCTTGCCATGGGCTCTTCTCCTAACCTTGTGGCACCAGTACCCAACCACCCACTACCTCAGCCTGCTGAGAAGTAAGTGCAAGAGTTCTGCTGTCAGCGTGCTGGTGGTTGTGATGATTGCTGTGTGAACCCTCGGTAGGAGATGCTCTCTTGCGGGATGGGTTAAACAAAGACAAACTTGCCCGAAGGCCCTCTCAGGGTCTGCCTACAGCAGGCACATGGCCTTTGCACATTAAGCATCACCTTAGGCTGGCTCTGGGGAGAGGATGCTGATGTGCTGAGCACTGACTCCAGACAGATGTGTCCCCAGTACTCCCTGGAGAGGAGACAGCCCGGCAGTGATTGGTTCTCTAACATCTTTCTTCTTCTCCCTTCCTTTCTTCCTTCCTTTTGTCCCAGAAGAGACAGATGAGAACGTGACCTCTAAAGCTCTCCTCAATGGTACATCTGCACTGAGAGAAGAAGGTCTCCCATCATGCATTCGGCAGCAGCAAAGCATAGGGGCAACACCTAAAATCATCCAGAATTATGTGTACTCCAGGCCTCCCCCATGGTCAGACACTCTGCCGACCATCTTTGTCATCACCCCTACCTACACCCGGCCGGTGCAAAAAGCTGAGCTGACCCGTCTGGCCAACACCTTCCTACACGTACAGAACCTGCACTGGGTGGTGGTGGAGGACTCGCCCCGCAGGACCAACCTGGTATCCAACCTGCTGGAGAAGGCAGGGCTCAACTTCACCCACCTCAACGTGGAGACGCCCAAAAGTCTGAAGCTGGGGCTGTCCTGGATCCCATCCCACACCCCGAGGGGGACACTGCAGAGGAACCTGGGGCTGCACTGGCTAAGGGACAGCTTCAGCAACACTGCACCCCCGGAAGGCGTAGTGTATTTTGCCGATGATGATAATACCTACAGCCTGGAGCTCTTTGAAGAGGTAAGAGCTGTAAAATTACCTGGGACAGAAAAGCAGGATACAGCTGCAAAGCCTCTTAAGGCCAGGTGCACTTGCAGAGACCTCTAAGACAGAGCTACCATGTGGACTTTTAGCATCAACTGGGAGACAAGGGCTCTGGCATGCTGCCTCAAGCTCTCCTCACCCGCCCTGCACTCAGCGGGAGCTGGGTATAGGGCAGATGCAAAGCAATAGTTATGCAAACCCGGTAGCCATGCTCTAAAGAGCTGAAAGAGCAAAGAGCACATCTGCCATGATACAGGCTGCAGCCACACACACACCGTTGCACCAGCTAGAGCCCCTTGTGCCAGGGACCAGAGGATATATACTCCAGAATTTATACCTCTCCTCAGGGAGAACTGACCTGATTTAAATAAGCACCAAAACCAAACTTCTGGCAAAGCACAAATCCGCACTGCTGTAGGGGTGTGACGGGTAGGAGATGTTGGAAAAGTTGACTGACTTTCTAATCCACCTTTTCTCCTTGGCTGCCCTTCTGTACTCCTGAGTTCCAGCCACCACAGCAGGCCTGTGCCCCTGGGATCACAGAAGCTTGCCCAGACTTCTGCTGGAAACCTGGCTTTTGTGAGATGCCAAGTCTATTGTAAACTTGCAAAAATTCAGTAAACTCGCTTGTCACCAATTTAAACCAAACTGTACTACACCACTTGAAATACAGAGTTATGCATCAGAACACATTTCCAGTTTTCAGAATTTTTTAGATCTCTTTTGGCTCATCCTTTGTTACTGCTTTGCAGGTCCTTTCTGACAATTCTGACAATTCTGACAATTTCTGACAATTTCTGACACTCTTCTAGGCTGTAGCCGTGGATGGAAGAACAAAGCTGGGGGGAATTTGCAATAAATGAGGACAAAGATGCATCAGTCAGGGAGGGAGATTACTTGCATGAGGGTGAAGTTCTAATGAGTGGAGTTGATAATATGGACGTAGAGGCTCAGTAGAAGTTGCATTTGGCATTTATGGAAATGATAAAAATTTTACAAAAAATGATGAAAGTTCAAATGAGATCAGAAAACCAAAGATTTTCCTTCTGAGGGACCGAACGTGGGCACGGAAAAGCAGTGGGTTTGGTGTTCAGAGAAGCACGTGCTAACACAGCCTTGTGGCTTTGCAAGCTGCAACTCTTCAAGCGGTAGCACAGGTTAACAAGAGCTTGTGCTGCCTGGAGCTGTGTGATTGTGTGGGAAGCCAAGGGGGGAGGAGAGGTGCCAGCGAAGGCAGAGGATGGTACGCCAATGGGTTGGGACAAACATCGTAGGGTTGAATTCTCACAGCACTGTTTCCTTCTGGCACGCAGATGCGCTACACGAGGAGGGTGTCAGTCTGGCCAGTGGCTTTCGTTGGAGGGCTGCGATATGAATCCCCAAAAGTGAGCCCAGCAGGGAAGGTGGTGGGCTGGAAAACCGTCTTTGACCCTAACCGGCCCTTTGCTATTGACATGGCTGGATTTGCGATCAGCATCAAGCTGATTTTGGAGAAGCCTCAGGCCAGTTTCAAGCTGGAGGGAGTTAAAGGAGGCTACCAGGAAACCAGTCTGCTGAAGGATCTAGTGACTATGGATGGGCTGGAGCCCAAAGCAGCCAACTGCACAAAGGTGAGTAGGACAAGAGACCCTGAAGATACATTCTCCTTGCTGGGTCCTGGCTGCTTTTGCAGCCTCCTGCCATGTTCCTCCATCTTCCGCTGTGCCCTCCCTGTGCTGGCACATATCTGTGCCAAACCATGCTGGGACAGACGGGCAGATCCTGCCAGATTCTTCACAGATACAAAGCTCAGAGAGCACTGAGGAACAGTTCGTGCTGTGCACTCAGTGTTAATAAAGAGCCTCGGTTGTACAATTTGTGCCCATATTGCTTCTCCAAAACCCAGGAGGATTGGCAGAGGGTTGAGTCTGAGGTTTCAGTCCAGAATGATCACTCCTCCTTGTCACTGTTTCATGGTGCCTGCAAAGTGTCTCCCAGGTTCAACCCCTTTCAATCACACGCTTCAAACAGCTTTGAGCCCTGGGTTGCTGAGGATCCCACCTGATGGATACGCTGCTTTCGGCATTTCCACGGCATCCAGAGCCCCTGAACTCTTTGTGATTCCCTCTAGGTATTGGTCTGGCACACAAGAACTGAGAGGCCCACTCTGGTTAACGAAGGCAAGCGTGGATTTACAGACCCCAGAGTAGAGGTGTAAGCAGAGAGCCAGCTCCAGGGTGTGAGTACCCTTGTCTTTATTGGTTTTGGCAAGGCAAATAAGCTGTACCTGTTTCCTTACTTATGCTATTATTTCCTCAAAGACTGCATATATGATTGTCTCACTAGCTCCCTTACCATGCCACCCTTTGCACAAGAAGTAGATCCTCATCTTTACTCACTTACGGTCTGCATTTCATACTCATTCAAGCCTCCTTGCAGTCCACATACAGTGCCTGCATACAGACAGAGAGAAAAGAGGCAGAAGAATCCCATGGCTTCACTCAGTAATAATGACAAGCGAAATTCCTTGCACCCCTATTGCTGCTAGCTCCAAACTCTCTTTAGCGTGGGAGTTGTCCTACAGTGTGTGGAAAGAGATCACACTCCTACAGATGAGCTTTTCCCCCAGCAGCCCTGACACTTCTGCAGTGCTCCATGCATCCACCTTCAGCTTTTATCCTGCATGAAGAACCATGGTGTGGGTGCAGCAGGGAAAGGCTGGTGGAACACTGAGACCACCTCAAAACAGGAACCTGCAAAACGCAACCTACACAGGCTCCCACAGAGTTTGAGGGGCTTGGTACCGACGTTACCGGAGCTAGGAATATATCTGCTGCTAGGGAGAAATAGTGAAGGCACTAGGAGTGCCTTTGTGGTCCACAGTGCCAGCCAGGGTCAGCAGCAGGAGGGGGGATTATGGCAACCACCACAGGTGAGGTCAGGAATGTATCAGAGATCAGTGATATGTTCTTAGAAGTGGAGACTGATGAAGAACAGGCTGCAGAGGAGCTATGACCTCCTCTGCCAGCTGCCGTGCCCTCTGATGCCAATGCCTGCCCTTGGCAGATACCTAGCCCAGAAGTCTGAAAAGAATAAAGGTGTCCAATTTGGGAGTACCCAGTTCCTTCTGGAATGACTCATATCTGTGGCAGGATGCAGGATGCTGAATGATTTACTCCTACTTTGGAAGATATTCCAGGGCTGCTTTCAGCCCTGATCCCAATATACACCTCAGCTCAGCTCTACCAGTGGAAATAAAACTGACAGCTTTTGTACAGGCAGTCATGAGTAGTTCAGCTTCTGCACTGATCTGCTGTGTGCATTACTAGTAGCTGCATACAGGATTTCCACATCACCTCATCATCTCTGAGTGACAGCTGTACAAAGAGCACAAAGCAGTCCCAGCACCTGCACACCCAGCAGCAGATGGGAGGGACAGGAGTCAGTTGCCTAAACACAGACTCCTGGGCCACCATAGGGACCCTGGGGTAGCCTACCTGGCCCTCCTGTAGGCCACAAACTCTGTACAATATCTTTTCATTAGTGTCTCAGATATCCTATTAAACCTAAAATGATGCCAGACACCTATGCTTAGGCAGCAGCCCCTCTTTTAACCTGTGCTTCTGTGAAATCCACTAGCATAACAGGCTCATTTTACATCCCATCCATGCTGGGTCTGCAGTAGGCTAAAGCTATGGTTGCCCAAACTCAGCTCATAAGGACTCAGAATCCAGTTAACTGGTTTGGAGTTACCACTTACTTTGTAAAGGATGAGCAGGCTTATAAAAACTCAGATGGATTAGACCTGCCTTGCCTATTTGTGAGAGGAGGGGTTAACTGCTCCACTACAGATGCAGAGTGGGGATGTGATGTTTTCATAAATGTGCCATTTATGTATCGGCGCTTTTGTTCTCACACTCCCTCCCTGGCCAACCACTCAGACATCTTCCATGAGAAATGCCACACACCTGCTATGGATTCATAGAATCACAGAATCATCTCGGTTGGAAAAGCCCTTGAAGATCCTCCAGTCCAACCATGAACCTCACACTGACCGTTCCCAACTCCACCAGATCCCTCAGCGCTGGGTCAACCCGACTCTTCAACCCCTCCAGGGATGGGGACTCCCCCCCTGCCCTGGGCAGCCCATTCCAACGCCCAACAACCCCTTCTGCAAAGAAATCCTTCCTAAGAGCCAGTCTGACCCTGCCCTGGCGCAGCTTGAGGCCATTCCCTCTTGTCCTGGCGCTTGTTCCTTGGTTCAAGAGACTCATCCCCCCTCTCTGCACCCTCCTTTCAGGGAGTTATAGAACAGTCACTCATGGGAACAACTCCCTGTAAGTCATTTGTTGTGGGAAAGGGGAAGCGACCAGTCTCAGAGATCAAGGCACTGCCATTCATTCACCAGCAGGACTTGCACCCTTTATCTAGAGCCATCCTCTCTGGTGCTTTCCAGCCAGAGTGTCAGCTAGGCCATCTGTAGATTTTGAAGGAGCTTCCCACTTGCATTAGCAGCAAATTTGACCACAATCCCCTC
Source organism: Strix aluco (assembly GCF_031877795.1). NCBI lineage: Eukaryota > Metazoa > Chordata > Aves > Strigiformes > Strigidae > Strix > Strix aluco. Next base: position 4,790,389 of record NC_133932.1, read on the forward strand.
TGTACCACCGTCTGCCACGTGGGGCAGCTGCTCTGACCTGCCGAGCGGGCAGGTGGCATCCACTCCAGGAGACACCTGCAAGGTGAATTGCTTGACTGGGCAGTCAGACAAAATCTTTAGATTCTCCGCCTTAAATTTTTAAATTGAGATCTCTGCTGATGGCTACGGTGTTTTGGAGGTCCTTACTATCAAGGCTGCTGAGCTTCAGAACCTTGACAGACATGATCTATATAAGCCAGCTCTGAGAAAGAAAAGAGATAAAATTGCTCCCCTGAGGATGTTCTGTTCTTAGACACAGTAGGGAGAATATTTCTGTCTCTTCCTCCTGGCAATTTGTCCTTGTTGAGGATCAGATTGAGCCAGTCAAGACCTCCCAGACCTCCCAGAGGCCTCTTTCCCCTTTAGTGCTTGTAGATGTGAGCCAGGCAGACGCTGCTCGGTGTGGGATTTGGTGCTCTGTTGATCTCTAGTTGGACCACTTGCACGGCTGCTTGGCACGTGTGCCCACTCGGTGGATTGCCACAGACACAGCGTAAAGGGACCCGCTGATCACGTGAACTGTGAAGATCAGGCTTCAGTGGATGCTACATAAATAGCAGTTATTTCGTCCCAGCTGGAGTCCACTCTCTTCCTTGCCCGCATTCCCACCAGCCTTAGCTGTGTCCAGCTCCAGGGGAGAAAACTATGCACCAAAGCAGAGCAGATCTGCAAAGGGGGCGCAATAAGACACATCAGGATTTTGCTTTTCATGAGGGACAACAAAAAGAAAAAGAAGAACCCAACATTTAAAAAAAAGAAAAGTGGTTTCCTTTCTGCACTAGAAAATCTGCTTTTTTTGCTGCCTTGAGAACCACTAGGCAGGACCTGAGATGTGCTGGGATTGAGGATCGGGGCTGAGAGCTATGTCCCCAGCCTCTTCATGCAAAGTGGAGGAGCAGGAAGGACAAAAAGGGGGTCTCTGAGCCCATCTTCAGCTGGACAAAGGCTTTCACTGTGGAGGTATTGTGGAAAATGGCTGTAAGCCTGGTCTCTGAGAAACACTGTGGGGATGTGCAGAGTAGGAAGGGGAATGTGGAGGATGGGGAAAACCCTTACGATTGTCTGTATTGCAACAGGGGCCATAGAGCAACTGACAGCTATCACAGCATACATCCCTGCTGACTGTATTGAAACGCCCTTGAAACACAGGCTTTGGCTTCTGAGAGCAGGAGATGGAGATTAATTTCGCTTCATATTTTCCTTTGTTAAATCCCTGAAAACTATCACTCAAGACTGATGTTATAAAAATCACCTATTCTTATTCTAACATCTATTTACAGGCGTCTGAAAGAAAAGAGTTTGCTTAGGTTAGCACAGGACTCCTGCTGCCTTGTGATATTTGGAAACAGGGAAAGAAGTTCACCTGCATGTCAGAGCATCCAGACAGACTGAACAGGGATCCTCAGATCTCATCCGCCTGCTCTTTCCTTAAAAAATTATCAGAGAGGTTAAAATAATGATTTTATGGGGAGAAAAAAAAATCCTTCAAAGACTTTTTCTAACTCATAAATAAAATCTCTCAGCTAGGACTCTGTAGCACAGACAGAACAAGCAGCTCTTCAGCCATGTCCCAGCCCAAAGCTGTGTGTAGTTTGGTTGAGGAACCTGTTTACTGATGTGTGCTCAGTGTCTACCTGAGCCAGAGGACAACCTTGTTGGAAATGTGTCTCCTACCCTGTCCTACTGGATGTGGTACCTCTATCTCCTCCTTACCTCATCTTGTGTGTGTTTTGACAGAGGCAGCGGGCAGTGATCGTTCCTGAAGTTTGTCAGCAACCACGGCAGCTGCACGCCCTGCCTGTTCTGCCCAGCGTTCTGCTCCACCGCCGGAGGATGATAAACACCCCCAAATGTCACCACGCCGATCAGCTCCCACTGCCGGAAAGGTGGTAACAAGCAGGGACAGAGCTGATGTGGTGCCCTGCGATCCTACAGCTCTTCACCTTTGACTTCGTGCACTGGCTCCCTTCCCCACCTGGGAGAGGAGTGCTTCCCTTCCCCTGCGGCCTCTGTGTTTTTAACCATTTGTTAAAATTTATTAGATCCATTCTTGGCTGTGCCAGCATAGCAGCTGAAGTCCAGGATGGGTGCGGGTGCCTCTGAAGGTCTCTCCTGGCATATCATAAAACCTGAGCTTCAGTACAGCTGCTGAAAGCTGCAGTGGTTCAAAGACAGGAGTTGTCGCAAAAGCACAAATGCAGACCTCTTGGCCTGAGGCTGGTATGCTCTCAAAACAGCTTTAAAACAAAGCTAGCCTGAGAGAGGCTCTCCTTCTGAAGGATGCACTCAGACACCTACACGGATCAGCCTTCAGTGTGGGAGAGGGAGCTTTGCTGAAGCGCCTCATTTGGGCTTTGGGAATTCAGAAGGGATCTGGTGCCTACGCCTCGGCTGAGAACTTGAACTGCCCTCACTTAAGGTTGTTTTGGAAAATACTGGCCCAGAGCCCTCTGGATAAAGTTCCTCTCCGGCTCAGGGAGATCCGGCAGGTACCGTACCTCAAAGGCCATGCCTCCATGTCTCGCTGCAGAGACCAGAAAGCAGGGGCAAAGATGGGTGGACTTGGAAGTGGTGTTCCTAGCCTGGAACCCTGCTGCAGCACCATCGGGAGCTTCAGTAGCCTCAAATCACGTATCCAGACTTGCTTCCTAGACCTCCAGAGGGGAAGACACCTCTCTGAGGTGGAGGTGGGTGAGAAGTGCTCAGAGAAGAGGAACCCTCAGCCTGCACTCATCTCCTGTGAAAACATTGAGGAATGTGGAGAGATATCATCAGGAAACATATCTTGAGCACATAGATGACAACTGAAATAGCAAATGTGACAAGGTTTTCCAGTTGAACTTTGAAAAGCATGTGTGGTGCTGTGAAGAGAGAGGAGGCAGTGTCATGTGGAAGGGTTTCCCTTTCCCTCAATAAAACAGGAAGACAGCCAGGTGGAAGGCAGCCCACAAAGGAGGAGGTGGCAAATGAGGACCGAAGGAAGGATGCACTGGATTAAAAGCACAAGTGTTGGTACCATGTGTGTGCGTGGGGAGTGGTGTCACTGTGACTTTTCCAGGAAGATTCCTTGAATGACCCAGAAACCCCTCTGAGCACATCTTGAAAACCATCTTCACTCGGGCCATGAGAAAAAAGGCTTTAGGCATTCAAAACACGTGGAGGATTTCACAGCTGGGGGAAATTTATAAGCAGCTGAACCATCCCCGCCCAAGAAATTCTGGGCTGACAGGAAACTTATTTATTCGTTGATTTATTTATACTAGAATTCTTCTCTGCTTACTCCTTGTTTAGTTTTCGTTTTTAGCTTAGATCACCTGACACATTCATGAAGAAAGAATATTTCCCCCCTCGCCCCAGAACGGTAGAGCTTGGAGTTCATGGATGAATGTCATATGTTCTGCGCTCCCCGGGGTTTCTTTACAATGGTTTTTTAAACTGGCAAAATAATCAGAAACACAGCAAGGAGGGGAGTACAGCAAAGGGAATTACAGCTCCTTTATGCAAGAGACGTGGGTGGCGCTAAGTTTCTGGCTCCCGAGCAATCATAGCGAGGTAAAAACATATGCAAAGGAGTGCCTCACTCAGCAGATAGTCCCCACGGGATCTCGGGAAGCCTCTGTGAAAGGGGCTCATTGAAGGGTGTCTGAGAGAGGGAGTCGGTCCATGTTCCCTCAAACGGGGAATAAGCAGCCGCGCATCCTGCTGTAAGAGGGGGGCCAAAATACAGGAGGGGGGCAGAAGGGAGGCAGGAGAAATCAAAGAATAGGCAGCAAATAGAGGAATGGAGCCTGCGTTTAGTGAGGCTTAGGCCAGGGCCTTTCTGGATGAACACACCCTGCCAGCACTACAAGGCCACCCTGCCAGCCGTCTCAGCATGGAGAAATAATGAATGGGTCGTTAAAACAGTGTCTTCTCTGGGCCCTAAAAAGGTCCTTACAGAGCAAGGGTCTGGCATACTGGCACTGGATAGCATGAAGGAAGCCCGGTGTCCACCAAATATTTTTCATTCTCTATTTGTCAGAGCTTTGTGTCCTGTCATCTGCAGGAGGTAACAGTCCTTGCACTCCGGTGAACTTTGCCAACCCATCTTGCCACAAGGCAGGTGGGTTCAATGCTTCCACCCAGCATTAAACCAAGATTAAGTCCCCGTCTTTGTGGTTTCAATGAATGAGCAAGAGCGAGGGAATAAAAGAGTTGATTTTTGATCCTCCATTTTCTCCTCTGAGATGGGCAGGGTTTCTGCCCGTATGAACAGGAGGGGATATGGTGATAAATTCCTTGGCCTTTAATCTTGCGCAGGTCCTACGTAGGGTTTTGGCACTGACGGTGGGTGTCTGCAGCAAGAATCTATTCCCATTGCAAAGGATACCCCCATACACATGTTTTTACAGAGTTGTTCTCTCTGCATTCCTACAAGAAAGCAAAATTATTCCTGTTTTTCCTACTGGGGACCTGGATTCCGGTGATATGCGCTACACTGTCAGTTCAGTGCCGGTCAGAGTCTGCTCTCAAGACCAGCCCTGTTGCACCGTCTCCATTCTTGCCCCAGCCTGGCCCTGTGGAGAAGAGTTTCTGTGAATCAAGAAATTCTGTCAGTCACTAAACTGTGCAAGACCAAGACCTTGTATGGACAACATGGATGTACACAGCTGATGTTCCAGGCTAGCAGACATTTGGACCTGTTCAGCACAAATACTCTTTTCCCTGTAGAGCAACCTAAGGACTTCAGGGAAAGTGAATGCAGTGAACACAATTGGGAGGGAAGCTGCAGTTCAAGCCTGAAGTATTTAAAGAAGAGAAGGCATCCCAGCGCCTGGTTTTTACTAGCATATTAGTATCTGATATTCATGTTCTCTGAGATTCATCCAATTCACCAACCAATGAATATTACTAACATTTCCTGTTGCAGAAAATACTGTTGATGAAGGAAAGAGAATGTCAAGAAAGTACTTTTTAATGGTTATTTATTTATATTGAATGGTACTAGAGCGTTATTAAATATGATGTGAATAGTACGATATTGCAGTGTTGTCTTGTCTTGCAGTGTAAGTGCTTACTCCTTTTCCAAGAAAACCCAGCAGTCTCTGTAATGGAGAATGTATCGGGTTTAGTGGTTCTCATTTCAAGGGTACTCACTTCAGTCTTCATCTGACCCAAATGCTGCAAGAGAAATTCAAGCAAAAACATTTCAGGGCCCTGAGAATGGTGCCTACATTATGGAGATAAAGGAAGGAGATAGAAGGCAGGAGAGTATAGCTTAAACTCCGTAGTCTTGTGGCATCTCTAGCTGTCATTTTGGTGACGTGGTGACCATCCCTACTGAGATTGCTCTGCAAAGGTGCTGACCATAACTCTGAAGTGAGTGGTGGTCAAAACAGAGGGCAGGCAGGCAGCTCTCCATCACAAGGGAGAGGGGAAAAGTGCCACAAGCCGTCGTAGTGAAATAGCAAGCTGCCTTGCGCGGTCATGCCTAAACAAGGCTGCTGCTGGCAGTGGGCAGGCCGCCTGATTTCTGTGGAGGATTGCTGGGGGACGTTATTGAGGTCTGCTCTGTGGGATGCACTGTATCCACTCCAGCTCGGTTGGGCCAGGCAGCTCCTGCACACTGTCCTCCCCTCTGGGAAGAGCCAGTACAAGCTCTTCTGGCAGCAGTATGGTAAGACGTAAAGGATCTCCTGCAGGAATGGGGTGCCACAGTCTCTCCCGCTTGGTTCTGGAGGCCATGAAACCTCTCAAGAGACATTTTTCAACTTTGTTTCTCCTGGAGGAGGATCAGTTGCTTAGGACAGCATGTGATGGGAGGCAGGCGAGGGCAGTAGCTTATGGCCCTCTGCAATACAATCCACAGCATCTTCTGGGCAAGGGGGAGACACCCAGGAGCAGCACCAACAGGGTAGGGAAGTGCAGGCTAAGGCATTACGAGGTCTAGTCTTCCTAACCAAGTGCATGCTGTTTCAGTCCCTGCTTCTGCCAGTCCCTGTGAGCTACAACCCACTGGGAAAAATGTATGAACTCGCATTGGGGCACTAGATGTCAGTGCAATGGGGTCTGGTAGGGAAACACCTCTAGTCTCTTGGATCTTCCTTCTCTCTGGAGGAGAACGGATGGGCCTGTTTGACAGGAGACCACTGCTGGCTAATCCACAAGCCTGGGAGAAGCTAGTAGACCCAGGTCCTGTTTCTAATGCTCTCACTGATTTACTCTGTCATTTGGCCAAGGTATATGACATCAGCCATCTGGGTTTTTTCACAACAAGGGACCCACCTCCCAGAAACATGGATGCACATTTAAGACTCTTTTGAGGAAGCGTTACTAAAAATTTAGCATACTAGAGTACAAGCCAAATCCATACCAGTGTAATAAAAACTCACATTCACAAAGGTGTTGCTTAGAGTGCACTGTGAAGTTTACAAGCCAAGATCCTGCAAAAGGCTGAGAAAAAACTGCCATAGCCAAAGGTACCTGAAATGTCCACCCCACTAGAAAACACATTCAATCCTCCAAACAAGAGGGACAGCTCTGCTTGGCTGTAGTGGCTGAAAGCTTCTACAATGTCTGTACAAGGACTAATCCTACCTTCCTCTTCCTTTGATAGAAACCCTGGGTGCTGGGGGGGGGGCAGAGGGTAAGACACGTTGACCGACACTGCATGAGCACTCTGCTTGGTATCACTCTGTTACACCAGCACATCGTTCCTACCTTCCTTGGGCCCTGCACTGTCAAGGCCAAGCTTCCCAGCCACTCTGCTGCATTTTCAACAGGGATCTAGTGCAGGCCCCAGGAGAAAAAGTATGGAGGAGAAGGGGAAAAGAAAGCACAAGCAAGAATGAATCTTATTAAACACAGCAAGGTACTTAGTCTCTCATCACGTTCAAGTGCTGATTGGAGGTGAAATTGCACTTGGAGGGAGGGGACCCCCCTCCCTTGGGACAATCCAGAGGCTCTCGCACAAACTTAATTTCAAGCTCTGTTGAAGACGATGTTTGTCAGAGTTGGTTTTTTTTTTTTTTGGAATGCATTCAATTTAATTTCTCAGGCAGACGTGTGAAAATGAGAAAGGCAGACCTTTGACTGTGAAGACAGCCCAGTGCCTGCTTCTTACAGACCCAGTCTCACGTTCTTTTCCTCCATCACTGCCCTCAATAAATCTGTGTGCAGGGGTTGCTAAAATGCCCACTACCTCCCTTCCACACTTTGGTGGAGACAGTTAAATTATTTTTTTTTTTGCATTTAAGCGATGAGTTTAATTTTTAATTCAAAACACACCCCAGCTTTCCACGGCTCTGTTTAAAACAGGAGCACTGTGACCTTGAAAAGGCTTGGACCTGCTGGTACCATGATCTGATCTGTACTCTGCTCTCCAGTCTGTACTCTCTTGTGAGAAAAAGGCTTGTGGTGGTTTCTGACCCACCTGTTTCAGTGGTGGTGGCTGAAAGGGCAGGAGAGGAACTGCATTTGGATTTGGAAGGCTCCTGAGGGAGATACTCCTGGAGATTCAGCTCTCCCAGCCCGTGCAGAAACACGTGCTGTTTGGCTCCTCTGCTGACAGTTGATCTGACTAGGCGTATGTTAGTTTTCCAGTTTTGAGAGCATATATACACACAGGTAAAAATACAGATTGGTGTAAGGCTGTTGCCTTTCCACCTGACGTGCTGCTTCTGCCCAGGAACCGACACAGGGTGACAATCTTTACGACTAAGCCCTGACAGGGAGGAGTTTAGCAGAGCTGCCAGTGCAGAACAGTTCCAGCAGGTCCGGTTTCTCCCTGCCTCCGATACAGATGGAGGCAGACAGGCCTTGCCCAAATTGTTCCTAGATTGTGATTTCCTACTGTGACCCAAGGGACGATCACAAGCAAAGCATAAAGCCTAAAGCATAAAGCGGTACCAGGCCCTAAAACAATTGCTGTCTGCAACCCCAGGTCATACCACAGAAATCTTGGTTCCTCTGTTGTTTCATGGTTGATGCAGAGATTAATTCTTTCCTGTCCGTGGCATTGTATTCACTGGAGCTTTCAGCAGACCAGCAAGCGTTTCTTTGTTTTATAGAGGGGAAAACAATCAGGGTGTGTTTGCTGTGGTCATGGGGGGCATGGCACAGGGAGAATGTAAACAGCAGAGACTCACGGCAGTGTGCAAGAAAAGCAATCTGCAGCATGGGGTGGGTTTCAATAAAGCAAGACTTTGCCCAGGCAAAAGAAATGTCAAGGACGTTTTTTATTTGAAAAAAATTGAAATTAAATGTGAAATGACAATTTGCATCCAGGCCTTAAGCAATCCACTTAAATTGAAGAATGGGTTGTTCTGCGCAGCAGAATGACTGAGGTCAAGTTTCTTATAGACGTGTCCCCTACATCTTGGCCCAGCTCTGAAGCAAGAGCGCTCCCAGCTCCCCATATAAATGCTCTCACCCTCTCCCCCCATCTTTTTGGCATGCCACCCCATTGGGAGGGCGAACAGCAGCAAGTGCTTCACCTGGTTGGGGACCACGGGAGCTGACTGCCCAGCCAGCGGCTGCACCTTGGAGCGGGACAGGAGGCTGAGCTGAGGGCGCCTGCCCCCTCTCCCAGGCACAAATTTCCATTTTACTACTCTCCTCGGTGCAAACCCAGCCACTGACTTTTCTTTGAAGCCTTACAGGAATTTAGTATCTGGAAGACTTCTTTTCCTCTGCCAAATTTAAGTGACAATGGGCAACACTTTAAGAATCTCTTATACAAGCAGCAGACGGACTGACAGCACAATCTCGTAAGCCCCATCTCATTAAGAAAACAGCCAGTAAAGAGATGGGTGTAAAAGCCAAAATTTTTATGGGTGGTGAGGCAGGAGATCCCTCACTGTGGAGGCTCCACTGCTGTAGTCCCTCAGGCTAGAGTAGCATGTTCATCTCAGTTCACACCTCTCTGTTCAACTCAATAAGCAGCTGTGGGCTGGCAGAGAAGAGCTGTGGTACAGCCCAGCAGCTGCCCCTACTGTTGTCCGAAAAGGGGATTTGTCACCTGGTGTGCAATAGGTCAATAATCACACACTCAGGAGAGACATTGCTTATTTATTTTAGGGTTGCGCAAGCCTAGGTTGAAACAAAGAAATTAACTCAACAGTAAAGTTTTACTGTTAAGCAGGTATTCTTTATTAGCAGCGCTGGGGTCGCCCTGGGGATTCTCCACCAAAAGGGCTCCCAAGAATTAGCAAAGGACTTCAGTTTACATACACACAAATCATATATATTCATTAGATTTCCTGGAAAGGGGTGTCTTATGGTAATGAGTTCCCAGAATTCATTTACATAGTCCGAGCATGCGTAGTGAAAATAGGGTGAGGGTCTTCGGTGGTCGAGGGAAGAAGTAAGCCGTCTTCTTCACAGTGTTCACTAGCTGACCTTCTTTCCAGAGTGTGCGCGGTGAAGTAAAGGGCAATGAAGCTGGTGAAGGGTCTGGAGCACATTTTGTACGAGGAGTGGCTGAGGGAACTGGGGTTGTTTAGTCTGGAGAAGAGGAGGCTGAGGGGAGACCTCATGGCCCTCTACAACTCCCTGAAAGGAGGGTGCAGAGAGGGGGGATGAGTCTCTTGAACCAAGTAACAAGCAATAGGACAAGAGGGAATGGCCTCAAATTGCGCCAGGGAAGGTTTAGACTAGATATTAGGAAATATTTCTTTACACAACGGGTAGTCAGGAGTTGGAATGGGCTGCCCAGGGAGGTGGTGGAGTCCCCATCCCTGGAGGTGTTCAAGAGGCGGGTTGACATAGCGCTGAGAGATATGGTGTAGTTGGGAACTGTCAGTGGTAGGTTAACGATTGGACTAGATGATCTTCAAGGTCCCTTCCAACTTAGATGATTCTGTGATTCTGTGAAAGTCCAGGTGCCTCCTTCCTAAATCAGCAGAATCATCTTCCCTGTAATAGGGTCTCTGTGTCTCTTTGTTTGAGCCCCCCCTTATCTTAGTTTCCCATTCTAGGAGTTGCCCAAGTGTCCATTGAAGACCTTGAGTCTGCTATCAGTGATTTACGTGGGGAGCCTAACAAGCGTTTTAATCTTACCTAAACAGACAAAGAGACCTAATAAGGAAACAGTTGAGGAGTCAGGAGTCTTTGAGAAACTAATGAAGCAAAACACAAGCAAAGCTTTGAAACAAACGAAGCAAAACACAAGCAAAGCTTCCATGCATCACAGTTTAGTCTTAATAATTGTCAGAAATTCATTTCTGTGAGGCCTTTCATGGTGCTTGGTGGTTTCCCACAAATCAAGCACACCAACAGGACTTTTTGCACTACATTTATATACAAAACTTGCAGAGTTAATAATCTTCCAAGTCCATCCTCTCTACCATGATTGGTTAGTAGTTTACATGCAATTATAATACTGCTGACACAATACTTCTATGCATGCTCAGGGGAAGGGTCTTCACCTGGGCAAGAGTCTTCACAGAATCACACAGAATCACAATCATCAAGGTTGGAAAAGACCTTGAAGATCCTCCAGTCCAACCATTAACCTCACACTGACCGTTCCCAACTCCACCAGATCCCTCAGCGCTGGGTCAACCCGACTCTTCAACCCCTCCAGGGATGGGGACTCCCCCCCTGCCCTGGGCAGCCCATTCCAACGCCCAACAACCCCTTCTGCAAAGAAATACTTCCTAAGAGCCAGTCTGACCCTGCCCTGGCACAGCTTGAGGCCATTCCCTCTTGTCCTGGCGCTTGTTCCTTGGTTCAAGAGACTCATCCCCCCTCTCTGCACCCTCCTTTCAGGGAGCTGTAGAGGGCGATGAGGTCTCCCCTCAGCCTCCTCTTCTCCAGACTAAACCCTCCCAGTTCCCTCAGCTGCTCCATTCTTGACCTATAGGCGTGATTTTTAGTATTATAATGAGGGTAGTTCATCTAAGGACACATGGATCTTGAGTTTGCTTGCCAAGGTGGCCATGTACCCTCCTTGAGGGCTAATGACTCCAGGATGTGCCTGCTCATAGAAGGCTACCGACTTGTCTTCTGATTAGGGATGCCCTTGGCTTTAACATACACAATATACACATACATTTTCTTGACCTAAGTATAATGTTGCTACAGTGTTCTAAAACTTTAACCTCCACCACTACCCCTCTCCCCTGAGGGCCATGGTGGCGGCGGGCGGGGACTACAGCTCCCAGCATGCCGCGCGGCCGCCGCGCTGCATGCTGGGAGCTGTAGTCCGGCCGGCAGGCGGGGGGCGTGGCCGCGGGGGCGGTTGCGTGACGGGTGGGCGGGAACGGCCAGGGCCGGGCCGCCGGGAGCCTCCGGGAGGTGCGGGGGGGGGGGGGCGGTTACCGGCGAGCCTGCCCCAGAGGGCCAGTCCCGCGGAGGGGGAGGCGTTAGGGTGTGTGTGGGAGTGCGGCCCCCGCCGCTCTGGGTGGCCTTGAACGGGTTTTTCTCCCCTTCAGTCCGCCTCGCACGGCTTGTGGCGGGAAGGGGCGCTTTGGCTCAAAGGGCCTGTCGGAGCCGTGCTAGGAGAGCGCGCTGCCGCCTCAGAAAGTTGGAGGAGGAGGAGGAGGAGGAGGAGGAGGAGGAGATCGTCGTCTCCTGTGCACAGGCGATGTAGCCCTGAAGGCAGAACAGCAGCTCGTGGAAGGCGGTAAAACTCCTCATCGGTCTGACTGCAGAGCATGGGCTAAAAACTATGACCCTCCCTCGTGTCGAAAATTCTTGTTTCCTGCTGTTTCTGTTTGTCTTCCAAGCAATATTTATCCTGATATTGTACCGAGGTGGACCTTCAAATGTGTTTCGTGGGTTTTTAGGCTCGCATCAGATTCTGGATTATTCAAAAACTCATGATGTGTATACAAACCTCAGCTTGTTCACCCAAGCTCCTGATGAAGAAACTATGCCGTACTGCTCAGCGCAGTCACCGATATTTGGTAGGTATGGTAACGCTGAACACTTTGTAAATGTGTATTTTTCAAACTTCTCCACTTTAAAAGTGGTATACTGGTGTAATATTTAGACCGACAAAACTTTCTTGTGTCAACTCATTTTTATTGCTTATATGAGGAAGAGTATTTTACTGATCTAAAAACTTCCGATATCAGGGATTTGGCTACATAGCAATTGTAAAACAAGAGCAAAAACAGTGCATGCTGGTAATACCAAGTAACACTTAATTTTTCTTGGTGGTCCTGTATAAAATGGGCCAACGGTTGTTACTTTAGTAACTGCATACTTTTGACCTCTGACTCCCTGTTGGGTTTTGTCTCAGCCTTATATCAACCCTGTAGTTCAATATAAATTGATTAAGTTAACTGATTAAGTTGGCTTTAAGTACCATTTGTATGAGAACGTAGCTTGGCCCCTTGCTCTTCATGGTGATCTTTTGGCCTATGATTGTTATGCATCTTGTAGACTTAGAAACTTTTCCTTTAGACTTGAAAGTCTGGTCATAGGTTAATTTGTATTCACACTAGGACCAAATTAGACCTGATCCTAGAGGCAGCATTAATCCAGCTACTGCACTACTAAAACACTTGAGAAGCTTTAAATAAATACAAAGCCAAACCCGTAAAGCAAGTTTGTCGGTAGTAAAGTGGCATCTTTGGTAATAGTGAATATCTAAGTCTTAAGTGCATATTTAAGTCTTACACTTAAGTAACTAGTCTTGAGCTCTACTTAGTAGTTGTCCTGCTGTTCTAGGAAAGCTGATCACCACACGTGGAGTGCAGTAAGAGCAAATGGCTGACCTTGGTTTGCAGGTGGAAGTATTGTGGAAAGCCAGTGCTGTGGTTACTCTTGTGTCAAGTTGCTTACTTTGGTTAGAGAACTCTGCTGGGATGCTTTGGATGAGCCTTTTTAGACCACAGTCTTCATAATGATGCTTGTTCTGTCGGGAAGTTTTCTTCCTTCCTCCATCGCTGAGGTTAAATGAAATACATCCAGTATATATGGTGAAATTGTATGATAATTTTTGGGTATGTGCTTCAGCATTTCCCTTGGAAACAGCTCTACTAAGTTTATACTGAAATACTAATAGTACAGAGCCTTTTTGCCCAGGTGCCCGTTGTAGCAGTCTTAGTGCAATCGCTGTTCATCGCTGGCTACAGCCCATCAGTTCTTTTGGGAAGCTACAATTCTGTGTTTCAGACTTAATTGTTTTATTTGAAAAAGCACAGCAGAAATGTGCCCTGCTTGTCTCCACTACTGATGAGAATCCGCCGTCCTGAAAAAGGTCAGATGAGAGAGCTTTGGTCTCAAAAAGAAAAAAAAAAAAGAAAAGAAAAAAAGAAAACCAAACAAAAGTAGGTGCAATGCTGTGTAGCTTGCCTGCAAAACATCAGATAAGCAAGAGTAGGCAGATAGAGGAGGCAGATGCAGAGTAAAATTACACTCATCAGTGTTCTCAGAGCTGTGAAATCTTTTCAAAGACCTCTTCTGCCCACCCCTGAGAGTGCTGAGAACAGAGGGGATTGGCCAGCACGTGGTTACTTCGGAGTATAAATGGAAACAATGTTAGTTATAGCCAGAAACAAACAGTAAGCTGACTGGGAGGGAAAAAAAAAAAAAATGAGGTGAAGTAATTGTGGAAGTTTTGCTGCATAAAAAAATTAGAGTTGAGCATATGAAGCATTGTTGCTGTGAAACACGGATCATTTTGAGAATTGATACTGATTCAGCTTAAGAAAAATGAGTGCTACAACTTAACTTTTACTCAGTGATATTTCCCTTTGAGTACAAGTCAATTATTCCTTTGGTATTACTATATGCCAGCCTCTTCTGGGTGGTTTGGGGTTTTTTTTACCCGAGAAACGTGTGCTGCTCTGCAAGGTAGTTGCCCTTTGTTCTGTATGTGATGGGCACATATGAATAGATATATAAATACTTCATAAATGTCTTGATTGCTTGTTATCTTCTGTCATGGGACTGATCTTTCTTGGAAGCGTTACATCAGAGAGAATGATGCCTTTTAATATTAATTTCATAAACTCCATTAAATGAGATTTCAAATCAATTCTTGAGGACTCCAGTCTCCAGTTCAGAGCTGGTAATAAGTCACTGTGTCCACTCCAAAGTGTGTTAAAGTAACTGGAAGAATGCCAAATGACTTAAATGGTTTCTGCATCAGGGCTTTTATGAAGTGCAGCACTTTTTCCACTTCTGTATATAGCAGGTCATTTTGATAACTGTTTGAATGTAAGGTCAGCTTGCAGCTTAGCTTTTTCCTACCTCCTGAATCTACAGCATCTTGGTTCTTCCAGGGCTGTGGAGTAAGAATTGAAGTCTCATTGCTAAATGTCCTGCCTTGGAGGAACTAGACTCTTGCTGACCAATGTTACTTTTTTAACACTTAGTGGTGTCCATTGAACCTTTTGTGACTGGCAACTTGAAAAGCATTGTACTAGATACTCAGTATCTTCATTAACATTGAGAATAATTACTCAAATTCCCTTAAAGGTTAAAGTTTCTACACGAATACCCAGTTGTCTGTTTCTTCCTCCTGTGGTGGTTTTTTGTTTTGTTTTTTTTTTTTTTGGAAAAAGCAAAGTGTTGATATGCTACAGTTGTGCTTATTCAAACTTAATGAAGTAGCATTTAAATTCAAAATCTTACTTTCTCACATTGCATGCAAGATGTGTTGTTTTGGTTCATCTCTTCGTCTTACCAGGAAGAAGCTTGATGCTAGAAGACTCAGATTTTTATTTTTATTTTTAAGAGGTACCTTTGTGCATGGAATGTGCTGAACAAGTTGGTTTGGCCCTTGAGGACTTTAATAGTTGAAAGTTCTCCCTGTGACTCTGCTGTTTATTATTTGCTCATGCTATGGAAGAATTTTTTCCCAAGCCCTTCTTACGGTAGTTACTCCCTTTCACTTCCCATCTCTCATAACCTTTTCCTGAGTGTGACCATCAGTTGTGGTAATGAGTAGCTCCTGCTGCATTTCCTAAGGGATGCTCCCCTAGAGTTTCTTCACTTAAAGAGAAGTAAAAAGGTGGTAATGCTGAGATTTATTTTCAGCTGCAGTTGAGGCAGCCTTGATTCTGTCATTAGAAACCGGTGCTTAAATTAGGGCTGTTGGTCTGCTCTTTTTTTTTTTTTTTTTCTTCTTCTCTTCTTCAAACAGTGGTAGAATGATATAAATATGACTCTATTAATGTACCTTGAGGTGCTGCACTTTCTCACTGAGGTAGTCATCCATGCTACTGTTCCCATTTGTTTAGCTTGTGCAAGTTCTGCTTATCCTGGTTGGACTCAGTAATTATAGCTGCTAACTCTAAAGGTGTAGCAAGGAGTTTAGAAGTCATGTAGTTTCTTAAAATGGGATAGATCTGGTCAAAATCAATAGATCCCCCAACAGTCAAATGTGTTGCCTCGGAAGTAAAGCAAGCAGGGAGTATGCTGTCACTGGCACCAGCTAACAATACAGATGGGGAATTGTGAGTTTTAACTTTACACACTACAGTTTTGTATTAATTAAACACCCTCTATGTGATGGTACGGGCACAGAAGGGGCTTAGGAACCAGGCTATGGAGAAATTGCTTGGACACATCAGGGTGTTGATTCTGTACCTTGTCTGAGGTGGGATCCTGTGCTTTCTAGCATGTCTAAGTTGAGTTTTTCCTCCTTTCCCAAAGCTGCACTCTAGCAGTTTTATTTTTCCCTATTTGGTTCAGCCCGCAACAGCTCTGTTCACATTTGGGATTTAATTGGATTACAGTGCATTAGCCTTTGGTTAGTTGGGCAGGAAGGAGACCTGAGAGCCAGAATTTAGGTTGTAGCCAAGGAGTGTAGGGCAGCCAGAGGCTTTGGGGATAGAAGTCACAGACTAACCTTTTTTTTCTGTGTTTCCTTGACACGTACTAGATTGAGTTTCTGAGCTGTTTGAGGTAGGGAGCCAGGCATCTTGGGAGAACATGACATCTTGAAAAATCTGAAAAATGCAGGTATTACCCTCATGAATCATATGCTTGGGTATGGAGGGAGGTGACAGGAGTGAAACTACTGCACGTTATCTTATTCGTACCCTTATGTCCAAATTTAGATTTGATTTTTTGGAATTTAAGGATTATTGCTACAGAATCTTACTCTGCAATACAAAGAGCCCTGATTATATTATAGAAAACAAAACTCTGCCTTTGTGGGAGAAGCAAAGGGATTAATTCCCTTTCTTATATTTTCCTTGGAGCAATTATTTGTAGTTGAAATCCAATCTGAATATAACATTTCTTTAGCATACTCCAGTTGTCATCAAATCAGTCGTTAATGGTGATTTAGTTAAAAGATCTGGTAATCAGGGAGTTCATAAATCTTAAAAGAAACGTAAGCTACAGGTTAAAAACAACGTTGGATTGTAATGTGGTGGTCTTAAAGGCAGAAAAGGAAACTGTCTGCGTAGAAGTAGGTAATAACTTCATAATTCTTAACCGTAAATGTGACGTAGATTCATGGGCCCACAGCATGATTCTTTGAAGAACTACTCTTCCATTTCAGGTATGGCAACGTACTCCAGTTTCCTACTGAGGGTAACGCAGTCAAAATCAAATTCCCCCTGCATTTGAGATACTTAGGGAAGGACTGAAAAGTGATCGTTGAGTCAGCTATTGCAAGATCTTGCTGACAAGCAAAATTCGGGTTTTCCTTTTCAAAGCAAACAAACAAAACCCAACCAGCCAACAAAAACAAACCATGAAATGGGATTCACAGTGGCTAGACCTTGTTGACAGTGTGAGGAATGGGATCAGTGGCTGTTCAGAATGTCCTTCAGGAAATGCCGATATGTTGAGGGAGAAAAGGAGACACTTTTCGAGTATAGTTTTGCCTGTCAGAAATGTGAGTTATACCAACTTCCACACGCTAGCAAAACTGTTCCCCAGTTCTGAATGGACAGCTTGAATTTTATGCCAAATTTAGTCCTTAAGCCTTGTTAGTGCTCAAAAAGACATAAAAAAACAAACCCTAAAAGCCAGCGGAGGGTTGTTGCTTCCTTCTGTGTCAGTTAAACAGGATGTGGGTGAACGCAGGCTCGATTTTTTTCGTTAGAATTGTAGCAGAGACTTGAATGTACGATGGGCTGGAAGAAGTATCTACTGGACTCACCTGCTTAAATGCTTAATTAGACTTAAGACACACCCATGCCTTTCTCTACTCAAAGGAAAGCTACTAAACACCAGGCCTAAATACATGCTCTTTCTCTCAGGCTTCATTATCAGAAGTTTTTTTGAGGGAATAATTTACTTCAGAGGTTCAAGAAGGAGTCTGACTTACAAGATACTGAAAACTTTCTTTAAGATAGCCATAACATTAACTATGAGCTTGGAAGGAAAACCAAACGTTCCTTATAGCTATTTAGAAAACAAAACAAAACCCCAGAACTTGCCTCACTGGCTTCTGGTGCAAAAAAAAATACTGTCTTTGGGTAGCATGGCCTGCAGAGAATTGTTGGTTCTACTTAAAACTGTCATTTGAAATTGTCAGCTTTTAATTGTGATTTAGGTGAACACTTCTTCCTAGTTCATTTAAGTAATATATTTTTAATCTTTTGCATTTGTGCTGTATTTTCTTAGAAGTTGACAGTGGTTGGAAACCATTAAGACGCACTGATTTGTGTATAAATATAACTCTCTGCTAGTTCTGGAACCTTCTCTCACTACCCAGAAGGACAGGCGTTTAAATAATTCTAGAATTTATTTATTCATATTGTAACAATATGAGACTTGTGTTAAAATGGTGATTGACTTTATGTTCTTTCTTACTTGTGACTTGTCAAGCTTTTTTCCATCTGAAGATTGGGAAGAATTCATATAAAAAAGCAGAGGTTTTTTTATTAGGTAAAAACTGTTGAACATACCCATTTAAAATCGAGGTGCTGAGTAGAGGAACTATCATATGTAGTTTCTTTTGCTGCTCTGTGCCTGTTCCTGAAAATGTGACATGTCTCTTCTTCCTTCTCAGTTCTGTCATCTGCTTCTCCCAAAAAGTACTGCCTGCTTATCACAGGGTATATAATTAAATAATATAGCAAATACAGCCCTTGTGACATGTGATTATTACATCAAATTGAACTTGAAACTTATTTTTCAGATAAAGCTAACATTTCCTACAGTGTTTGTATTTATCCAGATTTTAAACTATTTCTCGCCCAACCTGCTTAATATCCTTTTGGACGTCTTTGTCCTCATATCTCCTCTGAAGGAGGCTTAGAGACTTTTTCCATATGGGTAGCAAAAGCAGGTATGTCTGTTCATCTTGATTCGTTTTCGACGCTATTCTTACAGTGAATACATTTATTCAAGGATCCCATCTAAGCAGCACAAGACGGAAGGTTTCCTTGTGTAGTAGGGAGCTGATCCCAGGAAGAAGCGAGCTGTGCAGGAGCCCGGTGAAACTTGCTGGCCATGCCAGGACTCGGGATGCCTCTGGCAGGTCACCTGCCGTCCTGGTGCTGAGCCTGCACCCTGCGCCCTCGCTGTGGGGCTGTGGGAGGTGCCAGCAGGCAGCGGTGGAATGCATCGTGTGGGCACATCTGCGTGGCGTTGTTAACTGTTCTGCGGTAGGGCTGGTGTCTTCAGGGCTAAATATATGTTACTGATCTAGGAAGTTTGAATGAAGTTTTTCATAGAAAAACTGGCTGCCCATGGCCTGGCTGAGCGTACAGTCTGCTGGGTCAAGCACTGGGTGGATGGATGGTCCCAGAGAGTGGTGGTCAATGGAGCTAAATCCAGCTGGCGGCCGGTCACAAGTGGTGTTCCTCAGGGCTCAGTGTTGGGACCGTTTCTGTTCAACATCTTTATTGACGATCTTGATAAGGACATAGAGTGTATCATCAGTAAGTTCGCAGATGACACCAAGTGAAGCGGGAGTGTCGATCTGCATGAGGATAGGGAGGCTCTACAGAGAGACTTGGATAGATTGGATCGGTGGCCAACGTTAACGGGATGAGCTTCAACAAGGCCAAGTGCCAGGTCCTGCACTTGGGCCACAACAACCCCCTTCATGGCTACAGGCTTGGGGAGGTGTGGCTGGAGCTGTGTGGAAGAGAAGGATCTGGGGGTTCTAACTGACAAACAGCTGAACATGAGCCGGCAGCGTGCCCAGGTGGCCAAGAAAGCCAACGGCATCCTGGCTTGTATTAGAAATAGTGTGGCCAGCAGAAGTAGGGAGGTGATAGTCCCCCTGTGCTCTGCACTGGTGAGGTCGCACCTGGAGTGTTGTGTCCAGTTTTGGGCACCTCAATACGAGAGAGATATCGAGGTGCTGGAGCGAGGGCAGAGGAGGGCAACGAGGCTGGGGAAGGGCCTGGAGAATAAATCCTGTGAGGAGAGATTGAAGGAGCTGGGACTGTTCAGTGTGAGGAGGAGAAGGCTGAGGGGAGACCTCATCACTCTCTACAGCTCCCTGAAAGGACATTGTAGAGAGGTTGGTGCTGGTCTCTTCTCACAGGTGATTAGTGACAGAACAAGAGGGAACGGCTTTAAACTGCAACAGGGGAGGTTCAGACTGGACATTAGGAAAAAATGTATCACCGAAAGAGTGGTCAGACAGTGGAATGGGCTGCCCAGGGAGGGGGTGGAGTCACCATCCCTGGATGTGTTTAAGGGTCGTTTGGATGAGATGTTGGGGGATATGGTGTAGGGGAGAACTTTGTAGAGTAGGGCTGAGGGTTGGACTCGATGATCCCAAGGGTCTTTTTCAACCTGAATGACTCTGTGATTCTGTGAAGGCTGAGAAACATCACTGATCTTACCTTTTGTTTTTCTTTTTCCTGTCTCTCCTTACAGTTGGTCCGTTAACCATCACCTTCAGGGTGCTCCCTAGTGAAAGAATGATCGTCAAAAAAAATCCTTTTGTTCAGGCTGGTGGCTGCTACAGGCCACCTCACTGCTTGGCCCGCTACAAATCAGCCATCCTTGTAGCCTACAGGAACCAGGAGAAGTACCTTCACCATCTTCTCTACTATATTCATCCTTTCTTGCAGCGCCAGCAGCTCAGTTACAGTATCTACTTGATTCAGCAGGTAAATTGAAATCAGATGTGCCTGGTGGTGTGGCCGAGCTTCCCAGTTAAGGCTTAGGTTCTGAACAAGAAACGTGAATCTTCGAATGTGGAAATACCATTTTACGTGTGGGTCAAGAGTAGGTCAGTTATATGCTGGCCCATCTCCATGGCTGCTAATGATTGAAATATCACACCACTTGTCAAGATCGTCAGTCAGTCTGCTATTGATTGGTTCTGCTTTTTTTTTTTCCTTTAGAGGGACAAAGTTGTCATTAAGTGGTAACTTGTATTTTCAGCTGTTCAGGAGCTGAAGGTGGTTGGCCTGTAGCTTGTCAGAGTGGCTACTGAGCAAAACTGTTGAGACTAAATGCAAAAGTGAAGTTGGGTAGTTTTAGTCTGTATCAAATAAAAACATCTGGCTCAACCCTGCTGTGGGGCAGCCTGTTCAGGTCAAACAGCATTTTTAACTGGCATGGTGTGGCAGAAGATCAGTGGTGAGAGAGCAGGTTTTGGATTCATTAATTAAAGCTGATTGTTGACTGGGGAGGAGAAGCAGCTTTTTTATTTGACCAAGATCTTTTTTCTCATTTTTAAGCTTTCATAAGCAGTAGTCAGGACAGAAGTGTTGATGTGCAGCTGTATACCTGAGGATTGACTCACTGGTCTCTTAAAAGTCAGCTGCCTTCAGGTGCCCACAGTATACACCCTGACACAGCAAAGCTTACAGTTGCTGAGAGCATTGTGAAGAGAATGGATGAAATTTTCAGTCTGGGGCATGAAATTTGCAGCCAGTCTTGATTCATTGCAGCACCATTCAATTGAATAAGGCTTTTTTACTAATATAAAGTTTAACTGAGTTATCCTCCTTGTTGTTCTGGTGAAGAAATGTTTGGTTTTCTTTTCCAGGTGGGGAATGGTACATTTAACCGAGCAAAGCTGCTTAATGTTGGTGTCCGGGAAGCCCTGAAGGATGAAGACTGGGACTGCCTTCTCCTGCATGATGTGGACCTAGTACCTGAGAATGATTATAATCTCTATGTTTGTGATGAATACTACCCCAAGCATATGGCTAGTGCCATGGATAAGTTTAAGTACATGTAAGTGTCTCTGTTTGCTCTGAATGTATGTATTCTAGCTGGCTCACTTTCTGCACAGAAAATAGGAATGGGGACAGTGAAAGATACAACCTTTAAGAGGTTTTTCTGTTTGTTAGTTTTGCAGTAGTGACTTCCCCAGAAAAGGGTATTCTTGACCTATTGTCCTGGTTTCGGCTGGGATAGAGTTAATTTTCTTCCCAGTAGCTGGTACAGTGCTGTGTTTTGGATTGTATGAGAATAATGTTGATAACACACTGATGTTTTAGTTGTTGCAAAGTAGAGCTTATCCTAAATTAAGGATTTTTCAGTTTCCCGTGTTTGCTGGCACAAGAAGCTGGGAGGGAGCATGGCCAGGACAGCTGACCCGAACTAGCCAAAGGGCTATTCCATACCACAGAACGTCACACTCAGTTTACAAACTGGGGGGAGTTGGCCAGGAGGGGCAGATCGCTGCTCGGGCATCGGTCAGCGGGTGGTGAGCAACTGCATTGTGCATCACTTTTCCTTTCCTGGGTTTTATTTCTCTGTTATATTCCTTTTCATTACAATTATAATATTTTATATTTTAGTTATTAAACAGTACTTACAGCAACCTATGAGTTTTACTTTTTTCCACTTCTCCTCCCCATCCCACTGGCAGGGAGGAGGAGCGAGCGAGCAGCTGTGGGGAGGTTAGTTGGTGGCTGGGGTTAAACCACAACACCTAAGCGTGCAATCTTGAACAGTTCCCTGTTCCACTGTTAGCTCAGCTTGGCAAATGACTGGCAGATTTCTGTTTGCCTTTCCTTTCAGAAAGAAGGTATAGGGTTGGGAATTACTGCATCATGTGGAAGGAGTGTGATAGGACACAAGTATTTTGAACTGACCCAAGATGTGAAGTTCAAAACCAGTTTTACTTTGGTCTGCTGGAGCGAAGGTGGGGGGAACAATGCGGGGCATGGAACATGTTAGGAATTACACTGGTTTTTCTAATTTGGGTTTTGGCATTGTAATAAGGTATGCAATTAATATATGTGTGACTTGGATCACATTGTTAGTTTGTGGAGGACTGGTATTAGCCTCTAATATTGATGCTTTTTTTTTTTTTTTTCTTTTAGTCTGCCGTATAAGTCCTTTTTTGGGGGTGTATCTGCTCTGACTCCAGAACATTACATGAAGATGAATGGGTTTCCAAACACATACTGGGGCAGTGGTGGTGAAAATGACGACATTGCTACAAGGTACTAATGCACAGGACAGGCTTAAAATAGAACCAGGCTGGCTAGTGAAACATGTAGCACTACCCTAAGGAAGGATCTAAGATGTTGTCCCCGCACGTGCTTGCAGTATCGTTATAATCCAAAATGCTGTTGATGGTGGGGGTGGTTAATGTCAGAAGATGC
This sequence comes from Strix aluco, assembly GCF_031877795.1. Classification (NCBI taxonomy): domain Eukaryota; kingdom Metazoa; phylum Chordata; class Aves; order Strigiformes; family Strigidae; genus Strix; species Strix aluco. The sequence goes on from NC_133932.1 coordinate 4,812,858, forward strand.
TCAGAATCTGTGAATCCAATCATTGTGTGCTGGGAGGACAAAGCTTTCCTCAGACTCCAGAGGGCAGAATGTTACTTCACATCCCTGTGCCCTCAGTCGCTCTGGAGTTAGTCCAAGGGGTTATCACCACCAGTAGTTGACAAGTGACTCCATTGAGATTAGCAGCTGCAGGGGAAGGAAGGAATCTGCAAGCTTGACAAGTAAGAAAGCCAAGGAGGTACTTATTGAATCTCAGACAGTTGGGAATTTAAGTTATCCCACCTCATCACCAATACTTGGAATTAGGGAACACAAGGCATTCTAACTTCTGTCTTCAGTGCTGGGTGATGGAGAAGCCTGTGTATAACTGTGAGTCAGTGACAGCAAGATCTGATGTTTTTTCTTGTACTTTAGTTGCCATGGCAGCAGCATGCTATAGACCTGAACACAGTGAGTTTAGTTCCAGGTACTCTGCCTAATGCAAATTCTTCAAGTACAAAATCATGGCTGTAGCTTCTTTATTCAGGTCTATAGCTACACTGTGCACCTTCATCATCCTGCACTGAGGCAAGCTCACGGGCAGTTTATAAAACTAAAGTGACAATGAAGGCCTTGTGTGTGTTTTGGACTTTCACAGTGTGATAAGTTACAGTTTCAGTGGAATGTTCTGTTTGAGAACTCGAGGAGTTTTTACAAAGCAGTATTCTTCTGGGAATTGAAAATCAGATTGTCTAACACAGAATTCTTCCTTTTCCTTTCAGAGAAAGCTAACTAAAAGGGTGTAGGATTGTTTAGAGACTGAGCATTTACTAAAGGAATGGAATGCCAGGAAAATAGACCTTTACATCAAACACTACAATGCTGGGTCTATTCAGCTGTTCTTAGTACAGCTTAGGCACCTAATGTGGTTTTCAGTACCAGCAGTAGTCATGCCAGTTATGCCTAGGAGTGCATTTCCTTAACAGAATCTCTTAAGGCAAGGAGGTTATGTAGATCCCAAAATAGACCTTTCTTGAAGGGAAGTAAATCATATGTTGTTTCTCTGAAAAATTATGCTAACAATTAGCAATGTTCTGGCCCACAGGTCCATGGAGGCCGTGGACAGTGCCTGTAATGATTTATTCACACACTGAAGTCTCAGCCTGCAGAAATTAGGAATGAGCTGGCTGGATTTGAATGGCCAGCTTGATGCATCTACTGGGATTAGGATTTTAGGAGGTGCTCAAGCACTTCTTACCATGTGGCAACAAAATTAATTGGTATTTGAAATTGGAGATCAGAATGTCAAAACAGGGTAAAGATTTTTTTTTTTTTTTTGTTGGGATACTGCTTATTAAAGCAGAGTTAATGAAAAAACATTCTGGCTGCTGCTTATAGTTGGCAGACTGCAGTAGTCTATATTATTAGTCCTAACAAACACCAGGAGCTACCTTTTATTAGAAGAAAACACTAATTGGAACCACTTAAGTGTTAACATTATCAACTACAGGAAAGTCTGTTGGGTTCTTCTTAGCAGTAAATGAATGTATTAATTGTTTCATATTATGGTTTTAGTTTAATCTTGCAATATAAAAACTGTAACAGTAAAGCTAGTTTAGTGTTGTTTTTTCATGTCTTTTTGATTGAATGTGCAACAGTCAGAAAACAAGAAACCTTGTCTTCAACTCTATCTGAAATAATAGCGTGTCATACTGTCAATGAAGTGTTATAATCATTTGATGGCTCTAGACTAACAAGTATTTTCAGTTCTGTAGCCTCTTTCAGCTTTATAACATGCCTGCGTCAGCGCAGCTTGCTGCTGTACCAGATCTTAACGGAAGGCAATCAGATGTTGCAAACATGCCAGTTAGATAACCTCAACCGAGCAAACATTTGCTCTTATGTTCACAGGAATTTTCTCTGTGTAAGAGCTGCCCTGTGATAACAAGAGGTTTGCTAGCCCTAGCACTATTACAGGCGCTTTTTATTGATAAACTACCATAGCTGCCACCAGCAACGGGTTGCCTGAAAGTCACCCAAAAAGCTGGGTTTAGGCGCTCTGTTCTGGAATTCTGAGCCTTTTTTTCTTATCTAACTGTCCTGCAGTGAGCAGCTCACATTTGTTTGTCTGGTGCCTGTGTTTATCACTAATCTTTTATGAAGCCAGTCCTCTAATCAGGCCATCTGAATGAATGGCACTTCTCAAAGAACAGAGGCTTAATCTGGATCTGAAACTCTGGACTGGCTTCCTGTGAGAAACTGCAAGTTTGGTTTACTTTTTTTTTTTTAAGTTTAGGTGATGGATGTCTAGGGGGTAAAAGCTCTGTTCTTACAAGGAAGTGAAAATAATGCCTGTCAGATTCACAGGAATGGCTCTAGAATGCTCTGTATGCTGTTGTTCATTCCCTGCTTGCTATAATCCTCTTTGACTGGGTACAAAGTGTGCTGCAGCTGGGAGCTTTCTAGCCCAAGCCTGGTTAGAACCTACTAGAGAAGATAACATGCCACCATGGTGTTAAAACCTACTCCCTTCAGCTTCTGCATTTTGCTTTGATTGCATTAAACATTGAAGATCATCTCTGACTTTGAACTTCCCTATAACTAAGCTTAGAAATGGCATCTTTATGCCTAAGCAAACATTTTCTTTGTTGTTTTAAAGGATTCAGTTAGCAGGAATGAAAATAGTCCGGACATCACCTCACCTTGGACGCTACAAAGTGATGGACTACAGTGAAGAGATGGAGACCCAAGAGCCTTGGAGAAGGTAACTGTTGGGTGGGGGGGGCAGTGAGGAGGCTACTCAGCCTTGGGGCAGATTGACTGTTACCATCATCTTCCTCAGAACAGGCAGAAAGTATACCTGATGCTGCTGCCTGCTTTTCTGCTTTAATGTGGCTATTTAAAGAAGGCTCCCAGTCAGTTTTAACTGAATCATTCTGCTCCTCTCCCTGCATTTGAAGGGTTTCTTCTCATTTCCTACTGTTAGGGACATGTGCCAGCTAGGAAGCTAACACATCTCAGACTTGAGCTCAAATTATTCAGGGGATAAAAAAACTTCTAAAAAAATACTGCCTGCCTTGTAAATAGGGAGAGTTCAGTTTGAAGAGGCGCTTTGTTACAACTTCCCTATAATAGAAGCTTGCTCTTCAATCCGTGTGGATTTACAGCGTGCCACTGAAATACTGGAAAGCAGTATTCCAGTTTGAAGACCTCAGGAAGGTGCTATGAGAGACCTTAGCAAAGAGGCAGTTTTACATAAAAGAGCTGGAGGAGGGTGTGGGGTCAGGTGTGGTGAAGGCTTCTCATACCAACAGTGCAGCCTTCCCTCTATCATCTCAAAACTCCTGTTTCCATAACAACCCTGTCTTAAAACCTCCCTCCAGCAGCCTGTACACCACCACTGCAAGCCTCTGTGGTGCACTCCCAGGTCAAAGCTGCTGCCAGTTTCTTGTGTTTTTTTACAGGCTGTAGTTGCCACCTGCCTGGTCTCCCTGTCTGATGACGTTCCAGTCCAAACTGTCCTCCTTGATTAGAATACTCAGCATAAATTTATTGTAATCTGTTTAGGCTTATAAAACGCCACCTTTCTCTAGTCTGTATTTCACAGAATTTCACAGAATCATCTCGGTTGGAAAGGACCTTGAAGATCATCTAGTCCAACCATTAACCTAGCACTGACAGATCCCAACTGCACCATATCCCCAAGCGCCACGTCAACCCGCCTCTTGAACCCCTCCAGGGATGGGGACTCCCCCCCTGCCCTGGGCAGCCCATTCCAACGCCCAACAGCCCCTTCTGGAAAGAAATACTTCCTAATATCTAGCCTGTATTGTGAAGAATTTCCTTGGGGCTTTCCCATGAGCAGCTTTCTTGGGAAGACTGTTTCTTCTGCAGTTTCAGCTGCAAACGTCACCTTTGTTCTTTTATCTAACCACAGGTATTCTTCCTTCTTCAGGCCCGCTTCCCGCCACAACACCAGGAAAACATGGAAAGATGACGGAATGAATTCACTGGAGTTCAAGCTCCTTTCCAGAACAAAGCATCCCCTTTATACCAACATCACTGTGGACATTGGATATGTTCCCCCATTTTCTTAAGAGAATGAAAACAAAAGCAGAGTATGACTGATGGCAGCACGCACACAGGCATTCAGCCTCTAGCTCCCGTTGTGCTGTGGGGTCTGCACCACCTGAGACGAAACCGTCTGTCTTCCATGCATTTCACTTTTCTTCTGATTAGAACTTAGAAGAAAAGGCTTCAGGAACAGGGTGTGATAGCTAAGAAATAGGCTGTGGCTTACTGTAGAACTAATTACTGAACCAGACCCAGCCCTCAGGCCTTGGGGATCAAGGTCTCCTTGTGAGTAAGCTGACTCAAATCTTCTGGAACCTTTGTTCCACAGCTGGATAGCTCTGGCCTGCTTTATACTTAAGGGTTAAATCAGGATACAAGCCATTCTGTCAGACAGGCCTCTGAAGTGCTGTATTTTGAGAAAGGGTTGAAGCCTGTTACAGCTGTAAATACCTTTTGTGAATTTGAGTACAATAAATTGAGTTACATGTTTGGGTTAAGATTTTCTAGAATATTTAATAAGAGTATGATAAAGGAGAAAGTTGCCCTGAAACTAGAGAAAAACAGACCTTAAGCCCTTTTTTTTCCTGGCCTGATCCATCAGTGTTTAAATGTTTCTGGTGTAGCTGTAAGTAGTTCAGGCTGAGACCTGCAGCTGTCACCTAACCTAACCTCCAGTTCAGAGTAGGGAAATTAATCTGATTTCAGCTGTTGCTCAAACATTAATTAGCCCTCAAGGTTGATCCATCCAACAGAAAATACTTCTGAGAAATTAAATACTAGTTTTTCCTCTAAGTGGAGCTGTGACCGTGGCAGGAATGCATTTGTGCTTACCTAACTGAGGCTGGCAGTGCCCCTTCTCTGTAAGGCGGGCAGTAGCACTGCCTACCAGGTCGTTGTTTTGCCAGCATGACACAGGGTATTTTTGCATGTTACTTGTAGATACTAGAATCCCCTGTTCACTGAAGAGCTGCATCTATCCCACTAACACCTCAGATCTTAAAGTTTGTCTTCTCTACCGTTGGAATGTGTCAACAAGACAGAGACTCATTCTTCAGTATTTGCTTTTTGTCATGTAATTCTTAACATATTGTGTCCTAAAAGATTCTCCCAAGCCTGGCTTCACATCTACCTGCAAGGGATGGGTATCCAGTGAGCAGGTGTATGGACAGTTAGGTATAATGCAGTAAGCAAAGAACTCTAATCAAGATTTTAGCACAAATCCTGTAGCATAGTGGAACACTTAGTTATCCCCAAACTTTTACCAGTCTTCTAAAACAAGAATCACAAATAATAATGAATACAAGTGTGCACTCTACTAACAGTGCAGCCCAAAGCATTAAAAAAATGCAGACAGGAATTTCTGTCAGATGGAGAGAGTTGACCACTGCATTTCCTTCCAGATCTCCCCAGAACAACACAGCCTGCAGCAGAACCGAGATGCTTTTGCCACAGGACACTTAAGCAGTCCCACAGCAGGGAGAGCTGAGCTCACGCAGGACAAGAGAAGCCTTGTGAATTCAACGGAGTGTATTTATTGAGAGATTTTTAACATCTCCTCCCCCATTACCATTATTGCCCTTCCCTCACACATAAGCATCCCTCAGATGGAAAAAATAGCTTTTCTCAGCAAGTTTGTAGTTAAAGAGTTCTTGTGCTTTTAATGAGAAAAGACTGGCCTGTTCCTTTTGAAGTCACATCAGTGTTGGCAGTGCTAGACAGCCTTCCCCCTACAACAAATAAGTTTAGGAACAGTTGCAAGAACAAATTTTTTTTCAGGGGACTTAGTTCAAGTCCTTCTACTGGACCAGCCCAAACAAGGACACTTTTGCAAATGTCCCAGCAGAAAGTGCACAGAACACGAGGTCCTGTCCCTCGGGTCAGTCCATCTCTCCAGTTCTCACAAAAGGAAGGTCTCAACCAATCAATCTGATGCTGTGAAGAAAAACTTTCTCTCCTGAAGCCCTCTTTCACACAGAGTGCCAGGAATCATCTGCTGGAACAGCCGCCACAACCAAGACCTGTTGCCATTTCCCGTAAGCTGTGTGGTGCTCACCCTTATGAGATCTTGGGCTGCATGCTGAAATCCACCGTGATGTTGACATACAAAGGGTTATGTTCCACTGAGAGCAATTTATATGAACAAGAGTTCAGCCCATCTGTTTTCCATGTTCTAGATACCTGACGTAGCAGCTTCATCCTGAGGACAAAGAGGAGAAAATCTTCACTGACACACAGAGGAGAGGAGGTTGGAGCTCTTTCCCACTACTGGGAAACTTAGAAGCAGAGCTGCTGCCAGTCTGTATCTACTGGGACTGTGAAGTCATGCTTTTCCTGTCCTCTGCACGGACAATCAGACATGGGGAAGAGTGTCCTTTGGTTTAATCTCTGAAATCATGTGCTCAAATCAGATCCACATAACTGTAGCTTTGTAAGTTTAAGGACATCATCACCCTGTCAGATCTAGGCAGATCTCCTCTACGGAACAGCTGCCAGCTGTGAATGGTGGTGTCACAGGGGTGGCCCCCAGAGCCTTCAGGTACCACAAAATGCCTGTTTGGCCCCCAGGTGCCCGGTTCCTAGCCACATACCAAGACAATACAAGCTGGAACACTGTTCTTGACTCACCTCTCTCCGTTCTCCTCATTACCGTGGTCTCGTTTGTGGAAGATCATGGTGTACCTGGCTACATCAGCAGAAGGCCGCACCACTCTCATCTTCTGCATCTCAACCCTGGAAGAAACAACAGTGCCATGAGCAAGACATCACCTATAGACAAGCTCTTAAGGAAAAAAAACAACATTTGGAGACTTCCATCTCTTGTAGATGGCATGGAAGCAAGCAGAGAACTATAGGAAACTCATCTGCATCTCTTCCACAACCCCTTTTGCCAGAGAAATGGGGCTCAGAGTTGCATTTCTGGAGAACTGGTCCAACACAGTGACAGATACCCCCTTCTTTTGAACAGAAGCAGGTAGCTCCTACACTACAGGTCATGAAGAGCTTTAAAACACACATTATACAACAGAGTACATTTAAATTAGTATTGTCTGGTATAATTTCTACTGCCCTGGATTAACCTAGGAGGTCTGTAGCAACAAGTTCATCTCAACTCCTGCAATAAGCCCCTATACTTGATAGTTCTTCACTTAAAAAAACCCCTTGTTTTCTTTTTTAATAGTTGGTAGACAGCCACAAAGTTTTTATTTGTTCACATAGAAGAAAAATTTCTTTATGAGAACAGTGCCAGAAACACTAAGTCCCATGCATGGATTTAAGTGTCTGGTATAAGGCACTTGATTGGAGCTTTTGGCCTTATTAAAGATATCTGTGGAACACAATAATTTTGCTCTGTCAGCAGAAAGGGTTAACTTCATGACAATGGAATTAAGAATAGCCTAGGTCTTTGCTAGTCACATCAGCAGCTGACAGTGCAGTAGGAAACCAAGACCTGAAGAAACTGAGCCCCTTACAGGTTTCCAATGACTGTTTGTAGCAGTAAATTATCAATCAAATACAACAAACGATTTGAAAAAAATCTGAAAAAAAAAAAAGCAATGCTCACGTGAGGAAGGGGCCCAAAAGAGCCCCTCACATTCACCACAGAGGCAGAACGGTAGCACCTAAGAGGACTCCGGCCCGAGGTGTTGAAGATCCGGAGGGGGCTGCTGCCATCTGCTGTCTCCGCCGAGGAAGGCCGCCAGCATCTCTCCCTACAACCACCCACTGCAAAATGTCACCAGCCCAGCCTAAGATCCACCCAGGAGGAAAGGCACAAGCCGAGCCCAGTTGTGGTGTGCGCTCTGGGTCACACGATTTGGTTTCTACCTCAACAGCTGCAAAGTTACAAGGCACCACGCACAAGGAAGGATCGCTTTTCACAGAATCGTCTCAGTTGGAAAAGACCTTGAAGCTCCTCCAGTCCAACCATTAACCTCACACTGACCGTTCCCAACTCCACCAGATCCCTCAGCGCTGGGTCAACCTGACTCTACAACCCCTCCAGGGATGGGGACTCCACCACTGCCCTGGGCAGCCCATTCCAACGCCCAACAACCCCTCCTGGAAAGAAATACTTGATTCCAACCGCTGCAAACGTTGTAGAGACCCTCAGTAAATCCTGCTGATCTACTGCACGGCTGGTTCTCTGCTGCTCACAGGAACATTTGAGAGAACACCGCTATCGCCTTTGTTCACTCATTAACTGACACTTCTCAGGAAGCTGGGGAATAAGATGGTACCAAGCCACCCCCTACCACTATAAAAACCAGCTCCCAGGAGGTCATGGAGAAGAAGCTGGTGTCTCCAGCTAGGCCGGAAAAAAAAGTTGTGATTAAGAAGGGACAAAAATCCACATCTCCACTAGACTTTTTAGATTTTTTGAGATACAGCTGACTGATCTGAACTGACAGAGAAGAACTTTCATTTGGAAGTTCCTAACTTTAACACACTTGATTGTAACCAGTGTAATCATTTAACATCACCACGGATACGAATTTGATGTCCCCAAACTGTTCGCATATTTACACAACTGAAAGGGACAAACACTTAAGAATGACAGAGTAATACCTAAGCTATAAATTGACAGGCTCTGCCAGCAGAGCTTGCAGAGTTGTGGGTTTTTTCTGTTTGTTCCCCCCTGGCCCTTTCTTCACTAACAGCAATGCAGGATTAGAGGTTTCTTCCTTGGCAAAGGGCCTAGGAAGATCAACATAAAAGTTTTGTTGACTTCTTTGTCCCACTAAACCTCTCAAACTAACAAGTTTCTCTTACTTTGACAGGCACATCTGCAGAACTAGCTTTAACAAGAGCAAAGGGCATAGGCATATACATGCAGTCTTTCTAAAATTCCAAGTTACTCACTATCTTAACTATAGTCAACACCACCCACGTGCAAACTGAGCCCTCCTTGGAGTAAACCATGGTAGTCAATGAATGCAAAAAACCCAATCCCACCAAAACCAAAACACTCCCACACTCTTGCAAAGTATTGGAACTCAATACATTTGTGTCTCTCTGGCAAATCACACTCCAGACTTCAGTCTCCTTATTTCTGTTATAACCACTTTCCAAGGAAGAATGCAAATACTGTGTGGCTGAGACAAAAACAAAACAAAACAAAAAAACCAACCAAACATAACAAAACCCACAGCCAGGCAGCAATGCTGTCAGGAGGAGGACCAGGTCTCAGGCATGCCTAACCTTTGCAAAGAGGAAACTCTTCACAGAACTGCATCTTGCACTCCAAATCCCCACTGCAATACTGTTTTGAATTGAAGGCTCCTGTACAGATCCACCTTTGGAGGCTAGGTGTGAAGTACCCCAATTTTTTTTTTACATTTTTTTTTTAAACCAATTCCTCCACCCTTCACATCCATTTCCCTCTATTTTTTTTTTTTTTTTTTTTTTTTACCTGATTCGAAGGTCGTCATCTTCTCCACCCCAACCCCAGTAGTTGTTAGAGAATCCATTCACCTTGGAAAACTGATCTCTTGTTAGAGCAGTTACACCTCCAAAATACCCCCGGTACCGTAACCTAGAAGTACACAAGAGAAAATGAAGAATTCAGGAAGTCAAATTCTACTAACAATGAAAATATCACTCTGAAACTCTGGATCTAGACTTGTCTTTCATGGAGTTAAAGGTGCACAAATCCATGAGGTTGGTCTTGAACTCTTTTCATAAAAATATGTTGATTTGCTTTAGGCCAGAAGAAGTTCCCTCTCCAACTGAGAGAATGGAACTGTCTTCAATAGTTCCTCTCTATCACAATTCCCCTTGCCAGCCAAGGCAGCACTTCACCTCAAGGACGCTGATGAGTAGAAAAGGCACAAAGCTTACACACTAATATAGCTGCAGCTTTGCAATACTGATAGCAAGCCACTGACTGCCTTAGCTTAGAGCTGAATCTGAAAAACTTGGACTGAAATCAGCTCACGGCAAGGGGGCTATGGGATATTGCAGGACCAATTCCAAGATACAGTGCAAGTTACTTCGGAACCTAACGTGATGGAGCTCAGCTCTGAAGGAGAATAATTTCTAACTTCTACCTTCCTTGTCCTGGAAACTGGATCTACTTTAAAAAAAAATATTTACATACCGTGCTTATTTATCATCTTACAGCATTTTGCTAATTGCTTTTTATGCTACCTGCCTCTTTCCTGGCCCTTAAGGTAAGCATTACAACACAGCCCCTGCTACCCCACCACTGCCAACTTCAGAGGTGACACACACGTGGCTGCAGATTGCATTTGGATTTCTAGATGTACGTGAATACAAACTGCCAGGGCTAGAACGTATCCATTATGGCAGTTTACATGCCAGACAAGCAAAGGTGCAATGCTTATTATTATTTCTGGTTTACCATGAATCTAATTTACAAACAGCAAAAAAAACCCAAAAAACAACCCCAACACAAAACCACCACACGCAACCTCCCTTAGACTATTTTTCCTGGCTGATTTTTGCTCCTGTCATAGCATAACAGGAGAACTGTGGAGGTTGAAGGGGCCTCTGGAGATCAAGTAGTCCAACCCATCTGCTCAGAGCAGGATCTGCCAGAGCAAGTCACTGAGGAACGTGTCCATTCAGGTTCTGAGCATCTCCAACGATGGAGACTCAACCACCTCTGTGGGCAGCCTGTTCCAGTATTTGACCCCCCCTCACAGTAAAAAAAGCTTTTTCATATGTTTAAATGGAATTTCCTGTATTTCAGTTTGTGCCCACTGCCTCTTGCCTTTCACTGAGGAGGGTCTGGCTCTGCCTTCTTTACTCCCTTCCACCAGGTACGTATACACACAGACAAGCTCCCCCTCTGCCTTCTCTGCTCCAGGCAGAGCAGTCCCAGCACTCTCAGCCTCTCATCACATGCTGCAATCACTTAAATCATCTTCATGGCTCTTCTCTGGACTCACTCCAATATGTCCATGGTTTTATTGTGCTGGGGAACCCAGAACTGGACACAGCACTCCAGAGATTGTCCCAGTGGTGCTGAGCAGAAGGGAACAATCACCTCCCTCAACCTGCTGACACCCCCCCTCCTAATGCAGCTCAGGATGCTACTGGCCTCTATCATGGGGCACACTGCAGAGCCAGATCCTCTTCTGAAAAGCTGCTTTCCAGACAGTTGGCCTCCAGCACCTACTGGTGCACGAAGTTACTCCTCTCCAGGTGCAGGACTCTCCATTTCCCTTTGTTGAACTTCTGCAGGTTCCTGTCGGCCACATTCTCCAGCCTGACAAAGTGCCTGCATCTCGATGACCGGGTTCAGTTTTGGGCCCCTCACCACAAAAAGGCCATTGAATGACTCGAGTGTGTCCAGTGAAGGGCAACGGAGCTGGTGCAGGGTCTGGAGCACAGGTCTGATGGGGAGCGGCTGAGGGAACTGGGGGGGTTCAGTCTGGAGAAGAGGAGGCTGAGGGGAGACCTCATGGCCCTCTGCAACTCCCTGAAAGGAGGGTGCAGAGAGGGGGGATGAGTCTCTTGAACCAAGGAACAAGCACCAGGACAAGAGGGAATGGCCTCAAGCTGCGCCAGGGCAGGGTCAGACTGGCTCTTAGGAAGGATTTCTTTGCAGAAGGGGTTGTTGGGCGTTGGAATGGGCTGTCCAGGGCAGGGGGGGAGTCCCCATCCCTGGAGGTGTTCAAGAGTCAGGTTGACCCAGCGCTGAGGGATGTGGTGGAGTTGGGAACGGTCAGTGTGAGGTTAATGGTTGGATGGAGGATCTTCAAGGGCTTTTCCAACTGAGATGATTCTGTGATTCTGAGTGGGCAGCACCATCCTGGTTACAGCTCAGGCTCCTTTGGTCTCTGCCTCTCCAGTGGAGTAGGGAAATTACAGGGTGCTTAAGCAAGCAGCAGGGTGCTTATGTGGCTGTGTGGGTGAGCAGTCAGTTCCTAAACCCTACCAGGCTGCTGGAATGGGGATTGTTGGTGACTGGCGGTGCAGCCTGAAAGCATGGCTGGGGAGGGCTCTTCCCTGCTGTCGCTGTTTATGGGACCTCCTTGCTGTCCGTCCCACCTGTTCCCTGCATTTCCCTAGAGTACCCATAGCAGAAGTCTCAAGGTAGTAATGCATAATTAAAACTTGATAGGCCCTCCCCTACTTTATGGTTTGCTCCTCTAGGAGAGGAGATAAAGAGCAGAGAGCAAGGAAGACTAAAAATTCCAGAGGCAGAAAAAACTGCAGGTAGAGCATGAGAAACTGCACCTGCCTAGAACAATCCTTTTTTTGTATGTCTATATAGATAACACCATCTTTTAGGAAGTATATCACAGTTCCAGCACATGACAATTGAAGCTTTTTTCAGACAACTGGAAGAAGCCTCATGTATACAGGCCCTGGTCCTTGTGGAAGACTTTAATAGTCCTGGTATCTGCTGGAAGGGCAACACAACAGGGCACGAGTAATCCAGGAGATTTTGGAAGTGAATTGATGATAAATTGCTGACACAGGTGATCAGAGCTGATGAAGGGAGGTGTTCTGCTGAACTGTATACTTGCAAACAATGAAGAACTGGTCAGGGATGTGAAGGTCAGAAACAAGGAGGGAATAAGGCAAATAGCAGGATCACAGCCCTGGACTTCCTGTTCAGGGATCTGCTTGGAAGAATCACTTGGGAGATGACCCTGGAGAGAGAAGGGGTTCAGAAGAGCTGGTAGATCTTCAGGGGTTGCCTCCTTCATGCTCAAGAATGATCCATTCCCCTGTGCAGGAAGTCAAGCAATGGTGGACGGAGGCCTGCACGGATGAGCAAGGAGCTCCTGAGAAAACTCAAACAGAAAATATGAAAGAGGTGGAAGTAGAGTCAGGTGACTCACAAGGACACACAAGATGCTGTCTAAGTGTGCAGAGATGGGGTTAGGAAAAACAAAGCCCCTCTGGAGTTGCCTCACAAGCAACAGGAAGGGCAGTGTGAATGGCTTCCACAGGTAATCAGCTGCTGGGAAGACGAGCGAAAATGTAGGGAAAATGTGTACCTGCTGTGTGGCAGGGGACTTGGTGACAGAAGACAAGAAAAAGGCCAAGATACTCAGTGCCTTCTCTGCCTTGGTCCCTACTGGCAAGACTTGCCTTCAGGAGTGTCGGGTATCTGATACCAGTGGAAAAGCCCGGACTTACAAAGACGTACCCTTGGTGGAGGAGGATCAAGTTAAGGATTGCTTAAACTGGGCATACACCATAAAACCATGTGACCTGATGGGATGTGTCCATAAGAGAACTGGTTGCTGCTACTGTGAGGCCATTCTGTTAAAATTCTTTGAAAGGTCATGATGATTGGGAGAGGTTCCTGAGGACTGGAGGAAAAAAAGATCACTCCGATCTTCAGGACAGGCAAGAAGGAGGATGTGAGAAACTACACGCTGGTCAACCTCACCTTTTAATCCCTGGAAGGTGATGAAGCAAATACGTTCACAAGTCATGCCCAACCAACTTGACAGCCTTCTCTGATTTGACTAGCTTGGTGGATGAGGGAGGAGTAGCGGCTAATGATTATCTTTGACTTAAGGTGGCTTTCAGCACTGTCTCCCGTAACATCTCCATTGACAAAATGGAGTAGGGACTAGTAAGTGGACAAGTGAGATGGACTGAAAACTATCAGAACTGCTGGGCTTAGAGGGTTCTGGTCAGTGGAGCAAAGTCCAGCTGGAGGCCAGTCACTAGTGGTTTACTCCAGAGTTTGATACCGGGGCTGGGACTAGTTAACATCTTTACTAGTAACCTGAACAATAGGGCAGATTGCACCCTCAGCAAGTTTTCAGAAGATAGAAGTGTTGGAGGGAGGTGATTGATCACAGATTTGTCTAGGTTGGAAAAGACCTTGAAGATCCTCCAGTCCAACCATTAACCTCACACTGACCGTTCCCAACTCCACCAGATCCCTCAGCACTGGGACAACCCCAGGCAGGGCAGAGCTGGCAGGGCCCAGGCATATCTTGCTCCCAGGTGACATCGTCTGCAATAAATCACCTCTAAGTGTTCAACCACCTCTTCCCTGAGGACAAATGAAGATCGGCTCCCCTGAGATTTTAAAAATTGGACTGAAGAAATCATACAGTAGAAACTGTCATTAGGAAAGGATGTTGTGCTGGTCTCAAGGCAATAGCTTCGCTAAGATAAAAAAGTTTTCCCACCCTTACCTTCAAAGTTTTAATATATAAATCTCTTTCTCAAAGTATCTAAAACTGAGTTGTAATTTATGTAACTAGACATAAGGTACTTGCTCTGCAAAGGAGCATGGCTGCCAAGATTACCATGCACTGCATCACCATGGAAGATAACCTCCCTGGAAGAAAAACAAGACAAACAACAACCTCCAGGAAACCCACAAAAACCCCACATTCCTGTCCAAGGTATTTTGTGTTAAAAGCAGAACACGTGACTTCAATTTGCTCAGCCTCCTCACGTCTCGGTATGCTCACCTCGGCCCAAGCAAAACACGGAGGTCACCCAACTGGGCTTTCAACCTGTGGTCTCAGCTCAGTTTAGGTATCATTCCTGAGCTCAGGATCTGAATTCCTTCAGCTGTATCCAGGAATTCCCTTGGAAGTAGAGCATGATTATCCCCACTTCACGGATGTGTAAACAGAGGCAGTGACGCAAAAAAGAAAGTATGAATCAAATTTAAGCCACTAGTATCCTTAGTGAATACTGGTGCACGGTATTCACAACAAAAACATTTTGTTCATACTCTCTAAAGCCAAAGCTTAAAGCTGACCTTACTAACAGCTCCTTTCCACAAACAGGAGAAGCCTGAGGAAATTAATAGTAAGAAGATCCCTTAGTAAAAGCAAGCAAAAATCCATCTGCTTGCTTAACTAAGCAAAACACTTGCAGTAACTAAGGCACGGGAGGTCAAGTAAAGCACCTCAAGCTTTGTGCCATGTGATTAGCCTGGATTCTACATGCCTGTCAGCTAATCAAAGCAGTGTTTTTGTTGCTTTGGTGCACTGACCATCCCATAGCCCTCAGCATTCTCTCTGCAAAGCACAGTGCTCCAAAGCCCATCACAAGCCCAGTTCATCTGTGCTAATCACAGAATCAATCACAGAATCATCTAGGCTGGAAAAGACCTTGAAGATCATCCAGTCCAACCATCAACCCAACATTAACAGTTCCCAACTCCACCAGACCCCTCAGCGCTGGGTCAACCCGATTCTTAAACCCCTCCAGGGATGGGGACTCCACCCCTGCCCTGGGCAGCCCATTCCAACACCCAACAACCCCTTCTGCAAAGAAATCCTTCCTAAGAGCCAGTCTGACCCTGCCCTGGCGCAGCTTGAGGCCATTCCCTCTTGTCCTGGCACTTGTTCCTTGGGTCAAGAGACTCATCCCCCCTCTCTGCACCCTCCTTTCAGGGAGTTGTAGAGGGCAATGAGGTCTCCCCTCAGCCTCCTCTTCTCCAGACTAAACCCCCCCAGTTCCCTCAGCCGCTCCCCATCAGACCTGTGCTCCAGACCCTGCACCAGCTCCGTTGCCCTTCTCTGGACACGCTCGAGTCATTCAATGGCCTTTTTGGAGTGAGGGGCCCAAAACTGAACCCAGTCATCGAGGTGCGGCCTCACCAGTGCTGAGTCCAGGGGTAAGATCCCTTCCCTGTCCCTGCTGGCCATGCTATTGCTGATACAAGCCAGGATGCCATTGGCCTTCTTGGCCACCTGGGCACACTGCTGGCTCCTGTTCAGCCGGCTGTCAATCAACCCCCCCAGGTCCCTCTCTGACTGGCAGCTCTCCAGCCACTCCTCCCCAAGCCTGTAGCGCTGCTGGGGGTTGTTGTGGCCCAAGTGCAGCACCCGGCATTTGGCCTTAGTGAAACTCCTCCAGTTGGCCTCAGCCCATCGCTCCAGCCTGTCCAGGTCTCTCTGCAGAGCCTCCCTACCCTCGAGCAGATCAACACTCCCACCCAACTTGGTGTCATCTGCAAACTTACTGAGGGTGCACTCGATCCCCTCGTCTAGATCATCAATAAAGATGTTAAACAGGAGTGGCCCCAAAACCGAGCCCTGGGGGACACCACTCATGACCGGCCGCCAACTGGATTTAACTCCGTTCACCACAACTCTTTGGGCCCGGCCATCCAGCCAGTTTTTTACCCAGCGAAGCGTGTGCCCATCCAAGCCACGAGCAGCCAGTTTTGCCAGGAGAATGCTGTGGGAAACGGTGCCAAAGGCCTTACTGAAGTCGAGGTAGACAACATCCACAGCCTTTCCCTCATCCAATAAGCAGGTCACCCTGTTGTAGAAGATCAGGTTTGTCAAGCAGGACCTGCCTTTCATAAACCCATGCTGACTGGGCCTGATCCTCTGGTTGTCCCGCATGTGTTGTGTGATGGTACTCAGGATGAGCTGCTCCATCAGCTTCCTGGGCACTGAAGTCAAGCTGACAGGCCTGTAATTTCCCAGATCATCCTTCCGACCCTTCTTATAGATGGGCATCACATTGACCAATTTCCAATCTGTTGGGACCTCCCCAGTCAGCCAGGACTGCTGGTAAATGATGGAAAGCAGCTTGGTGAGCACCCCAGCCAGCTCCTTCAGCACCCTCGGGTGTATCCCATCCGGTCCCATAGACTTGTGTATGTCTATGTGATGCAGTAGGTCGCTGACTGTCTCCTCCTGGATTGGGGGGGGAGGGGGGGGGGCTGTCATTCTCCCAGTCTCTGTCCTCTGGCTGAGGGGGCTGGATTCCCTCAATACAGCTAGTCTTGCTATTACAGACTGAGGCAAAGAAGGCATTAAGGACCTCAGCCTTCTCCTCATCACTTGTTACCATGTTTCCTCCTGTGTCTAGTGTTTTCACTAAACGACTGGAAAGGGAATATTATTCTGTGTAAGAATGTGCACGTCCCACATCTTTCTCATATATTTATCAAATGAAACCCAGAAGTGAAGCAGAGTTTTACTTCAAGTACTTTGAGATCAGCTTTTGAAAAGCCCGCTTCTAATTAATATTTAGAGTGACATAAAAGGTGAATCTTGAAAGACACAAGTTCAATGAAAACACTGTAGTCATTAAATTCACCAAGCTCAGGTGCCCTTTTTCTGAGGTGGGCTGAACCTGACTTCTCACTTTAAATTATCTAGATCACACTGGCACTTAGGGGACCCATTTAAAAATCAGAATGATCCTGTATTAGACACTGTCCAGCCAAATAATTAAAGGACAACCCTATCCCTTGGCAAATTCTCACACTTGAGCACTCAACAGCAGACATTACCTCTTCAACAGCAAAAGATAAGTGGTAAGTTTTATTATAGTAAGATCACACCCTCAAATCACAGGACCAGAAGACTGCAAATGCACTTCCAGCTTTGACAGAAGGTCTCTGCACAACCACTGGCACGTTGTTTTCTTCTCAGAACACCCTTTACCTCACCCCAGAAACCAGAACAATGACAATGATCGTTTGTACAGACCACTGGGCTGACTTCAGAGATGTGCATACAGTTCTCTTTTGTCAGAAGACACTCCAGAGAGGTGAAGCATTACCACCAGAAACCTGCTGGCAGGAGGAAGGGTAGATACCAGCATACAGCTCCATCAGAAGAGGAACATTATCAGTAACACGGAATTTCACAGTTGGTATTCTTTCCATATTCCTGGTTTCCTACCTGTATCCAGTATTGTTCCTGCCAACTACAAGGTGCTTTGGTTGTCTGTCACACATGTAGATGTTAAAGTCATTTTCTGGCACCAGATCCACATCATGGAAAATGAAACAGTCCCAGTTTGCTTCTTTTAGGGCCTCTAGGTATCCTACATTCAGCAGTTTAGCACGGTTAAATTTGGTGCTGCCAGCCTGCAGAAGAGAATGGAAAAAGACCTCTGAAGAAGGTGTCAAACCTTTTGAACCAGAACCGCTCCCGGGCATTTGTTCTGAGCTTTTAGTTTGCAACCACATCCGTGCGTCACAGCCTTTACAGCAGTAGCCACACAAAGAGCTGCCCCATAACATGGGATACAGCAGCAGAGTGGCCAGTGATGCAGAGTGTTCCTTCAGTGTCTCCTTGTCATGAACAAACACAGCCAGGGCTGGGAGAGTCTACAGTTACAGTCTACATGCATACCAGAAGCATGCATGCTGCGTGATGCAATCTCACTACTATTGCTGCTCCTGTCCTGGAGTTCCCATCAGGCTACGTAACAAAAGAGGTACCAGTAAACAGTTTAGAAACTGGCGCTCCATTCTACTGTGTCAGTAAGGGTTACGGAAGTTTTTAAAAAGCCAGGGGAAAAAAAACCAAACAAACAAACAAGTCCAAACCACCATTACTCCCATACTAATTTGTTTACAGATATCAGAGCACCTGCCACAGATGATTTATGCTCATCCACTGAGTTTAAAGGACAGCAGTGCTTAACGAGTTCACTGTATTTCCTTAGGTCACACAGTAGGTGGCAGAGTGGGAAATAAAAAGCAGGTCTCTCTATTTTTAACTCCTATCTATGATCTAATTATGCTGCTGCACAGGGACTCCCCCTAGCACAGAGCTCCACTTGACTTTTACTCGTTTTCGTTGTTTGCTTTTGCTATAAATTAGTGCATCTCCGCTTTCCAGAAATACCATTTTTCATCTTTGAGGTATACATGTATACACACACACCCCCCTATTCGCCAGAGCAACAGGTGTGCTTACCTTGCTATTTATTTTTTACAGGGCAGTGCACACATGCCAGCTTGTAGAAGGCTTTCTGCTCCTTGAGGACAAGGTGGCAAGTTGCCTCAAGTTGCCACCTGGGAGTCAGAAGGCCAAGCCCTGTGTTCCCACAAACTGACAGGACAGTCATTTTCCAGAGCTGGGAACCTGATGTACTTGAAAGAATTAAAAAAGCAATTTTCAACAGGAAGAGATCGTTTGCTAGAAGGTGCCTGAACTGATAAAGGCTCCATGGAAGGTGAGAAAGAAGCTGGCCTTCCCAGACTGAGAGAAGGTTAGCTGTAGGGAAGAGCAGTTGTATAAAAAGCATGCTTTATTGTTCTAAAAAGTAGCATTTTGCTCTGAAGCAGCAATTTGTTCACCATCACTAACAGACATCTGCTCCTGCAAAAAGATGATTTATGGGATTTATGGCTCCATACTTACAGTTAGGGAATACAACGTGGTGCCCACTCTGAGAAATTACAAAAGGAATAATCAGTTGCTTCCATTCTCAGTCAGGCAAGGAATTTTCCAAGAAAAATTCAGATACAATTCACCCAAAATCTATGATGCTAAATTTCTGAGTGGGTTTTTTTCGTGTGTGTTTTTGTTGTCAGGTATTGTTTGGTTGGTTTTTTTAAAGTGTCCTGTAAATGAAAATATCTGTCAGATAATCTTCTGCTGATGAAAACATAGGTTATTCAGTGAACAGAACAATTCAGATGGCTGGTGAGGAACCTGTGGAGAACTTCCCTTGTATTGGGTATCAAACCCAGCCCAGTTCAGCAGCAGCATCGAGTGTCTGTGGCAGTTCTGTCTCCCCCACCAGTAGTCAGGCACCACAGCCCACTTCCTGCGACAGCTAAAAATGCTTTCCAGGAAGGGCACTTTTCAACGTTAGACCACATGCTGAACAAATAGCAAAGTTTACTTTCATCTTGTATTGATGAGAGACTTGTCCTCCTTTGTTTCTAAGGAAGAAGAACACTGACCACAACACAAACTTATGTCGGGAATTATTCACCCTTTAGGTATTACAAACTCATTTTTTCCAGCACTGCACTCATGTATGCACATAATTGTGCAGAGAAACATGATTTTCAAGATGTTACAAGTAGCCCATAAGGAAGAGATCTGGGTATGCCCTTCAATGGCTTACAGAGAAAAATATAGAAGGCCCATTTCTTAATCTTCTTCCAAAGTAAACTGTGTATTTTAATAGTTAAATCCTGATTTTAACTATTTCTTTCCTCAAAAGATACTTAAAATAACTAATGACATCACAAATGGACAGTGCAAATGGATGTGCCATAAAAGAGCTTTGTTAGACCCACTTTCCAGTCTTTGGGCATACCTATCTACATGGAAAGGCTAAGTGAAAGCTTCCACTCTTCCAGGGAAAAACTCTGATAGAACAAGTCCAGGCTCAACATTTTTGTTTGATGTGAGCAGCACTTTCATACTTCTGTATTACTTTTTGCTACCATGACAACAGCTGTTCTCCACCTCACATATTTAAATAAATAAAGCACATATGCCCATTCTCCCAATGATTTATTGCTAACCACTGCTTGCTAGCTGGATTGAGCCATTACATGTATGGTTACAGTACATACTAATGCAGAAAAAAGCCTGTTTTTCCACTCCACAGGTTGCTTGGTGACTCTAAACAATGTAAGAACAGTCTATTCCAACTGGAGTATATATCTTGCCATGACTTTTGCTGCTGTTCTGCTGCACCGTTGAGCAAAAGTGTAAGCTTCTACCTAGAATGCACTGCTCATACTGGTTAATTGACTTTAGCCTCTTTAAAGAGAAGGGAAGAGAAACTATATTCATTTATCACCTTTTTCTCCTACTGTCTGAAAAATCTGTTTAGACTTAAAGCAGAACACATAAGGAAATGATAGTAAAAGAAAGCAAACACAATGAAAAATGAAGAAAAAGACAACATATTGCAAAAAAAAAATCTATACTGCTTCTAGCTCATGCAACTAGAACATAAGCACCTTAGATGCAAGAATGTGGCACAAATCTGTATACTCAAATTTTAGCCGCTGACTCAGCAGAGCTAGAAAGAATGCAAATAAAATTAATAAATCAGGATCCAAGTGCTCTTCCATGGACTACTACTTCCCACGGCCCTTGCTTGGCAAGTAAAGCACCTACAAGCAATAGCTGTTGTGTTTACTTTGAGACAGCAGAAGTACAACATGATACACACAGCTTACTAAGCATAACAGCCAGCAAGCAGATGGGAAAGAAAAGCCAGATACAAACTGAGGCCTTCAATCCAAATAACTCCAACTTTTAAAAGACAGAAAACACGTCAGCCTAGTTATGTACGTGTATACTGCAAGAGAAGCAAGTTGCATTAGTAATGCAAAAGATGCTTACCTGGAACGTAACTCAGAAATAATAAGGTACTTTGAGAAACATACAGCAGTTAAAGCCAGCAGTGTGCCCAGGTGGCCAAGAAGGCCAATGGCATCCTGGCTTGTATCAGCAACAGCGTGGCCAGCAGGGACAGGGAAGGGATCTTACCCCTGGACTCGGCACTGGTGAGGCCGCACCTCGATGACTGGGTTCAGTTTTGGGCCCCTCACTACAAAAAGGCCATTGAATGACTCGAGCGTGTCCAGAGAAGGGCAACGGAGCTGGTGCAGGGTCTGGAGCACAGGTCTGATGGGGAGCGGCTGAGGGAACTGGGGGGGTTTAGTCTGGAGAAGAGGAGGCTGAGGGGAGACCTCATGGCCCTCTACAACTCCCTGAAAGGAGGGTGCAGAGAGGGGGGATGAGTCTCTTGAGCCAAGGAACAAGCAATAGGACAAGAGGGAATGGCCTCAAGCTGTGCCAGGGCAGGGTCAGACTGGCTCTTAGGAAGTATTTCTTTGCAGAAGGGGTTGTTGGGCGTTGGAATGGGCTGCCCAGGGCAGGGGGGGAGTCCCCATCCCTGGAGGCGTTGAAGAGTCGGGTTGACCCAGCGCTGAGGGATCTGGTGGAGAACAGTCAGTGTGAGGTTAATGGTTGGACTAGGTGATCTTCAAGGTCTTTTCCAACCGTGAAGATTCTGTGACACTGTTTATTAAGACCTCCCAGCTTTGCTAACAAGAGCTGAGAGAGATCCTGTCATGCTACCAGCAACAGCTGCGTGCACCGCTGCATCCCTCAACAAGTAGAAGTGTTCAAAGCAGGCATGGAGGTCTGATGTTAGACAGCAGAGGCAGCAGCACGCCTCTCCTCGGGCTGCAGAGCACCAGCATCATCCCCACCCAAACCCATCTCTGCACAGTTGTCTCACCTGGTGAATAACGTAGATGCCATAGTCCAGCTGCTGCCTCTGTAGGAAGGGGTGGAGGTGCTCCAGGAGGTACAGCAGATGCTTCTCTCGATTGCGGTGTGGGATGAGGATGGCCACATGCTGCAATGCTGAGCACTCTGTAGGGTGATACCGGCCCTTGGCTACCTGAGGGTTCTCCTTTTGCACTTCGTCTAGTGTGAGGGATGCTTTGAAGGTGAGTTTGCTGGCACCTCCTGTAGGAGAAACGCAAGAAGCTTTCCTGAGTCATTTCTCATTGTGGCTAGTCCAGTCACCTAATGAGGCACTCTGCAACCAGCATAAGAAACCCAGGTTCAAGCCCCAGTTCGTTTCCCTGTCCTTCCAAGACAAAAGTAGTGCTATGAGGATATTACGCAGGCAGTGGAAGGAGAGAGTATCAAGTGTTTAGTTGCTTAAACTGATTGTAGAGTAGTGACAATTAAAAAAAAAAAAAAAAAAAATCAAGAGAAGTTCCACCCTACTGCAGGACGATTGGCCACAAACGACTGCCAGGGCAAAGCAGAGGAGAGGGAAGTGGAACGAGACACAGGACTGGGGCCATAAGAAGTCATCTCTGCTTAAAGCATGAACAAAAGCATCACAGGCTTAAGGCTATAAATTTGTAAGATAAAACGTACCAAGGGTTTCTGTAGCCAAATGAAATTTTCACCGTTTCTCTTGCACTGAGCTTTAGTTCCAGCCCCTCCAGACTAGGCAAACCCATGAAAAAGAACAATGCAGGCAACTGTGACAGCTACAGCTGCAATGTGTTTACTTAAGCAAGTCTGTCTCGGGGGGCAGGGGTGGGGGTGTGCAGCTAGACAGCAGATTTTTGGACTACATGGGGAAAGAGGGAAGAATCCAGCTTCCCAAACAAATCCCTAATCAGGTTCACAAAAAGGAAGATGACAAATGACAAGATACTGCAAAGCAGAAGCCTGGTACTGGTAGTAGTACCAAGATGAAAAAAAAAGTAGACTAATAAAAATGGCCAAACCAAGGAAACGGTCACCTATTTGAACCTTCATCCTAAGCAGTGCTAACCCCAACGCAGATGTGGAGTCCTTCAATTGGCAACATAGAGACAAAAAGTACATCTAATAAAGAAAAGGCAAAACACTGAAGAAAGGTGGAAAGACTTGTGGTTGAGATAAAGATATTTTAATTTTTAAAAAAAGCTGCACACGCAAGCAAGGCAAAAAAAAAAATAATTCACTACTTCCCATTTGCAGGCAGACATCCAGCCATGTCCTGGGAAGCAGGGCTTCAGCATGTAGAGCAGTTGTTGGGGAGACAAATGCTGCAACCATGAGCACCCCCCCTTCCTCCTTTCCCTGAGTTTTTATTGCTGAGCACAATAAACAGTATGGTCATGCAGTAGGGACTGGACTATCCCTTCGGTCATTTGGGGTCAGCTGTCCCAGCTGTGTCCGCTCCCAACCTCCTGCCCACCCCCAGCCTATCAGATTTTAGGGGACCAGGAAAGAGAGACACAAAGCCTCAGCAGTGTGCAAACACTGTTCAGCAGCAGGCAGGTCACCAGTGCGTTACCAAAGCGGTTTTAGCCACAAGTGCGAAGCACAGCACCACGGGGGCTGCTATCCCAGCCAGACCCCGCACAGGCACTCTGGGCCACAAGTCGCTTCCTCACTCAGAAGCACTTACTGCAACTGGTTGCGTTGTATTTGTTTCACAGGAGAAGTGTCTAGAGAGAAAACCAACTCAGCAGTACCAAAGCAGCTGTGCTTTCCTTTCTCAGAAGTTACCATCACTTACGCAGGTACGGAGACAGCGCTGGGCAGTGACCCTGAAATGGCTTCACCGTGGGGACATCTGCAATTGATTCCATCTTCTCTTCCTTTTGACTGTCCTCCAAGCTAGTTACCTTTCTGAAATCCTTCACCACGCTCTTCGCTTTAGAAACTTCCTGTCTGGAGTCCACAAAGTAACTGAATGTGGCCCATAGCACCATCAAACACAAAGTGACAAGCACCAACACTTTGAACTTATAGAAGAGGTGAAAGACATACAAGCTCAAGGCCATGGCTCTCCCTGATGGCAAACTGCTTCCTCCGCTCTGCTGCCGAGGAAGGCCACCGCGCACCCAGTGAGGATGAAACCAAAGGTCCTGAGAAGAATGTCACAGTATGGAAGGGAAGCTGGAGGTAGGGAGGGCTGCCACGCTTCCCACTGCTTTGCAATTCATGGAGCCATGGTGCTGTTTGCTCTTCAAATGTCGGAAAATACGTCTTAACCTGGACAAAAGGGAAAAAAAAAAAACAAAGGTGAGAGTTAGTTTCTACTGCATCTTCACAGACTTCACGAAAATAGCTTATGACAAAACATGAAAGGAACAGCAAGTGTGAACTACTGGTCAGAAACTAAGACTCTGAGCTTTGGTCCTAGCTCAGCCACGAATGAGCTGCATGATTTTAGGCAAATCACTCTCCTGCTTTGTTCTCCACTCCCAGACTTTTTTTTGTTAACTCCAGCTCTGAAAGTGCAACCACTACCCCATGTTATGTCTGTGTGCAGGTGCCTGGCAATGCACAGGCTTTACTACTTCTCTTCCTACCAAAATTAACAACAGCTGCAAGGCAAGAGATTCTGCTGGCTATGAGTAAAGTCAGCTCCCACACCACCAAAACCACACGAACCTCTGCAGAATTAAACTGTTTTCTTCTAGAGTATTATTGATGCTACGTTGCTCTGCATAACACAGTGTGAACCCCGCAATACTTGACTGGCATCAGAAATCATTCCTCTGCATCTACTACCTGCCAGTATTACCTTGTGGGTCTTTGCCCAGTATTCCCCTCTCACATGCTGCTGCTGGAGGCAAATCTTCCTGCTTTTCAAGGGGCAGGTTCAGTTTTTCAGTGTTAGCTCTGTGAGGATCCAATCCTTTGTTCTGTTTCCTGCTGTCTGTCAGGAGCTCCATTTTCATCCAGCCTTTCACTGCCATTACACTATAAAGTTACCATGCTAATACTTTTGTCTGTTATTATCATCTCATCGCAGAAAAAGAATGAAATTTTAATAAAAGAGAGCTTTGATATGGAAAACACACAAGAAAATTGCCACCTGTGAGAAGAACAAGGACTGAGGCTACGTGAAGCAAAGGCAGTGATTAAAGACAAAGCACACAAAACAGGCTGAATCAAAGAGAAGAAACACAAAAACATGGAAGGTTATTTTGTACCAGCTTTCAAGATACACATAGGAGCCTGGAGAGATATTGCAGGCAGAAGGAACACAGTACATTTTCTTTAGCCCAGGTGTCTTCTGGAAAAGTTTGCTGACTCATGGGGATGTATGTGCGAGCCAGACCTAGGACTGACAAGATGAACTACTCGATGTACTGCCCGAGCTTCTCGGGGTTTGCTGGAAGTGACCAGCTGTTGCCCCTCCTGGCAAGCACCCCACGGACTGCCTCGCCTCCTCTCTCCACCCACAGGCAGCGCACAGGATGCAACAGGAGAGTTTTTCGGTGAAAGATCTCCACACCCACTTCAACCACAAACAGAGAAGAGAGCATAAAAAGAGGCTACACCAAAGATAATATTACTTGCAAGGAAAGGAGGGGGGAAAAGAAAAAAAAAAGAGGAGAGGAGAAGGAGATGTTAAGAAAAAACCCCACAGCAGTCATACTAATGACCACAGTTTATTTGAGGGGTTTTATGGGGGGGGGTGGGGTGGGGGGGGGGGTGTCCCATCTGGTCTTCAAGACCACAAGGACAGAAGCACTGAAACAAACATGAAGGGAAGCCTCAGTTCCTCTTAGTCCTCCCCTCCTTGTCTCCTGGCTCTCGAAACCACATTTTCCAATGAATTCTTTCCGTTCTTAGGTAAATTACACTGGAGACCACATGGGTGTCTGCCTCATTGTTTTAAAAGACACAGAAAAATTAGCTGAGTGCTCTCATTTACATCCTTTCCCTCGATTTTCCACACGGGAAATCATGAGACCAGCCTGTAAGGTATTGACAGCATGGGTCTCTACTACTCTCCAAAGGAAACCTGAGAACGAACAGAACTAGTTTTTCTGCTGTTGATGATACCCATTAGCTCTGTTGTCAGAACAGGAAAGAAAACACCATCAACACCTAACATCCAACTAACCTACAAAATAACGAAATCTACACAGTTCAGGATCACTATATACATGTAAAAAAAAAAAATCAAGAGGATCAGCAAATCTAATCTGCATGCTGACAGCACACGCTACTTTCTACTGTCAGCTTGTAATAAACAACTGAAAGCAACTTTGCGGGGCAGTCAGTAACACGTTTCACATATGCTAAGCTCAACTATTTGTTTCTGAAGGTAATTCAGTTTATAATGCTAAGAGGAGTAAAACATTATCCAGCTTCTGCACTATCCAACAGAACAAATACAGACTTCAGACCCAAATGCAAACAAATCTCAGGCCTCAGTTACAAAAATCTTCACACTGACTTAGCACACCTCCTTACTGTATTTACTTGCATACTGGGGTAAAATCATACCACCACCACTTCTCTCCTATACAGCCAACACTGACAACAGAAGAGTGAACTAGAAACTTTCCTCCTTCTGCATCATCAGAGCTGTTCAAGGAATTCTTACTACAGAAGTAGCTGGCAGGGGTCTCTCATAGCCCTGGAAGAGCACTGCTCTCGCTGCAGACAGCTACCCCACCAAGCCACGCTTCTGCAAACACTCAATCCTCCTTTCACCACAACCCTGGGACAAGCAACATTCAGCCTCAACATCATGCTGCGGACCACCACCACTCTGGCAGGCACAATACAGTCCGGTATTAAAAACACACAGAGGAGATAGGAATGTCTCAGAACCACCACACACACCCCAGAAGGAGCCCACCCCGAGTATTTTGGGGCATGCTTTCTGACAGTCTGCTACAGAAGCCAGATGATGCTAACCCTGAGCAGCGTGCACGTGAGCCCATCCGCACCAGCTCACCTGGCAGCCTGAGTCTCCTTCTGGTACCTGTCACATCACCTTTGTTACCTACAGCTCAGGGTACGACACACGCCGAGTGAGTGCTGGAGAGGGTACCACCACCACTGTGAAACCAATTCTTGAGTCTCCCATCTTTCTGCAGGGCTCAAGAACTTTATCCTGAGTATTACAAACAAATCTGGACTGGAATGCAGCCAGATGGAGATATTAATAGTGATTTATAGAGTCACATAGATATCCTAAAGCCTGGAGATCAGTGCAAGAACAGCATGGATTTGTCCCCCTTACTTTTCCCCTCAAAAGGACATACAAACCTTCTTTTGACTTGGTAACCTTCCTACTGGTTCTGGGTTTTGTGAACAACTGTCCTAACAACTGCCTTGGTGGTATTCAGAACAGAATTCATTAATCCAGCGAGATGAGGGAGAAGGCAGTGATGGAAGGGGATTCTCCAGCTTCTACCCTTCAAGGGGGAGATCTGAAAGCTTTTGTAGAACAGATCTGTATTAGCTTTTTTTAAAAAAAGTGTGGTAGTATTTTAAAACCAAAGGTTGAAATGGACCCCTCACTGCACTGTTTTCCATACTAAGACCGACTACAAACAATCATTAACTCTAGGGGCCTGTAAGATCAGAATCTCCGTAAGCCCCAAATACCAGTTTGTTTTAACCACTTTTTTAAAAAGAAAGTACTTCTGCAGTTGTTGTCAATAACCAATACTATTTATTCTGACAGTCTTTATTCTGCTTTTCCTCACAACAGCTGTAGGCTATAGCTGATGTACTGAAACAATATACAAACACACTACTGGGAATGCATGCAGATGGGGGCAAGGGGAATAAGATGTGAAAAAGCAACAGGAAGTGAGGAAAGAGGAAAATCTCAATTAAGGAGAGAGAGAAAAAACACAGGGGCAGGGGGATTCACTTTCCAGCAAACAGGACACTCCAATTTGTCCAGGAAAATAGATGAGAGTAATTGCTGTCTTACAGTTAAGAAAAATTAATCAAAAAGTTTGAAGTGGGCTCAAGCAGAAAAAATGGATTAAACCCAGCTAAAAATCTCCCCATGTTTCTAAAGTCTCAATTCAGTCAGTCTCTGCAACAGGCGTGGAGGAAAAGCTCCATCCCAGCTGAAACCAGGATACTTTTATTTTCCTGTTTAGGGGGAAAGTAGAAGGAAATTAAATGGGAAAACTACATCAATGGAAGGGAAGACAAAAATGCTGAGATTTTCAATTTATATATTTTGCTTCAGCAATGAATTTTGCTTCTTGTATTTTTCTGAGTCTTGCTGGCAGACATAATAATATAAATCAGCAGCCATAGTGCCCTAAGAGGTGACAGCAGAAATATCATGTTGATACACTCTGAGTTAAATAGTTCCAGCTTTTAGCTCAACTAATGAGTTGTAAACAGGATAACATTTGGCTTTGACTGTCGCCACCTGAAACATCAGTGCGTGTCTTTCAACCCAGCATTACTTCCAAGCTAGCTGTCATTACCTGTCATACCAGAGGAAGACTTTTGCAGGACAGAATCGATTCTGAACTGCAGCTTTGTTCAAGTTTCAGCTCAGGTTGCTCAGGACTCCTATTCACAACTGCAGCAACTGAGGGAATAATGGACTAAAATGTTTTGCCCTATTATCCCACCATATCACTGAAACAACAGGCATTCAAATAAAAGAGAAAATGTCCACCACCCCCCACCAATTTATAGTCCACAATAGTTGCATACAGGAAGCCAGTGATAAACTGTATGAATGATCTGAGAACAGTAAATGCTGTGGACCCCATGGGTAATATTACCCTGTAATTATTAAATCAAAGACTTTATAATTTGCTCATCTAAACTCAACCTGCAAGTTTCTATGGAATAACATGAACTGCTGCCTTTCATAACCTCTGGATTACTGCGCAGCGTTCAGCAGGTGAAACACTTTCCCCAAGGGGGGTAATCTCTCCACAATAAACCGAGGGTATCACTGCACAAAGCACGTGCATGAGGAGGGAATTTCCTTCTCCACCACCCAATACAAACGTGTTCCAGACTAACCTGGGCTGAAAAGGACAACACAAAGTTAAGATACTGAACTTAACATGCAGGGAATGACTATCAACAGGTGTTTTCTAAAAAAAAAAAAAATATTATTAAATTCATAGCCTCTCACTCAGAAGTGGACTGCACTCTCAGAAAAAGCTAAGACAGTTGCTAACCTCTAATTACTAGTGCAAATGGGCTGTCCCCCATAAGAACTTTTTTTTTCCCACAAATTAAATAAAAAATTAAAAAAGTGCACTCTCCATGGAAAAACAATGAAACATCAGGAAGCAGTTGACAGTATTAGTCAGAAGACCAAACTTCTGAAATACTTTTTTTTTTAAATATCAGGAAGAGCACGAAGGTATAATATTGGTAAGGTACAAGGATGTTAAATTAGGAATATAAACTCTGAATTTACCGCACCAACCTTATTTCTACCCTCCTCCCTTCCTATTCAGTTAGGTGAAATCTCACACTTCGCAATTTCCTTTGTCAGCTTTGCAAGATTCCTTTAGAAGCAGATATTACTACATGTTCACAGTACTTGCCTCTGACAAATATTCAGACCATACTACTCTCACTGTGAATTACTTCCCATAATAACTAAAAGCACATCTCCACCGAGTTCTACAGCAGCAACAGAATGTTGTTCTTACTTATAACAGACTTGAGCACTTCAACAGAGCAGCGTAAATATGCATGCATGATCACAGTTAGTCACTTTTAACTCATCACAACACACATGCAAAAGGGTGTAATTTGTGTTTCATAAACTTGCACTCTGGTATTTTGATGTTTTCTATGGAGAATATAGTATGTATTTCAAAATGTGGAAAGCATTGATATATTTTGGCGATTTTAAACGAATCAATTCACCCATCAACTTACCTTACCTTTTAACCTATGAAGTAATAATGTATCAGGTTTCTTTTCCCTGAGACAAGAAGGGCATGTGCACAGAAAGCATGTCTGACTCTCCTAACAAACGATGAAGAACTGTACCCTTATGAATGAAGGCAACTGAGAAACACAGTGAAGAGCTGGCACTTTTATGACTCCCACCAAAGATGGAGAACTTGTGAACTTAAGAGTAACGGGAAATAAAAGGACAAGCAAGAGGTTAAGCCTCAATGAAAACTTGCCTGTCAGAGAAAAAAAAAAAAAAAGAACTTGATCATTGCCCCTCTGGAGGGTGTTGCTTTACCATTTTACACTAAGGACTCTTCATTTGAAAAAGTGATCTTTCACCAGCAAGCTTAAAATACCAGGGTTGCTAAATCAGGCAGCTAACCCAGAGTCAAGAACACTAGAATTTGGGCCCTGTTAAAGAAAAAGATAAAAAAGAGAACAGTGTTAGGCCCAGAGCCTGCTGTTAAAAAGCCCCACTTGGAGAAATAGTATAAAAAGCAGACTTGTAATACATCCATAAAATCATTACTAATGGAATAGCCTTAATAAAATACTGACTAGAATGGTCATGCAGCCTTAAAGCCCAACAGTCATTCTGCAATTCACACAAAATAAGGGAGCAGATGCTTTGCACTTCATAACTTCCAGTTAGATAAAATTAAACCCTTACCAATTAAGTACAGGTTGAGGATATGCAAATCACAGTCACAGAATGGTTGAGGTTGGGAGGTACCTCTGGAGGTCATCTGGTCCAACACCCCTGCTCAGGCAGGCCCACCTAGAGCCAGTTGCCCGTGACCATGTCCAGATGGCTTCTGGATATCTCTGAAGATGGAGACTCCACAGCCTCTCTGGGCAACCTGTGCCAGGGGCTCAGTGATCCTCACAGTAAAAGAAGTGTTTCCTGATGTTCAGATAGAACCTCCAGTGTTTCAATTGGTGTCCATCGCTTCTGGTCCACCACTGAGAAGAGCCTGGCTCCGTCCTCTTTGCACTCTCCCTTCAAGTATTTATACACATGGGGAAGTTCCCCCCTGGGCCTTCTCTGCTCCAGGCTGATCAGTCCCAGCTCCCTCAGCCTTTCCTCACAGGAGATGCTCCACTCCATCATCTCCATGGCCCTTTGTTGGGCGCTCTGCAGTATGTCTTGTACTGGGGAGCCCAGAACTGAACACAGGACTCCAGGTGCAGCCTCACCAGCACCAAGTAGAAGGGAAGGATCACTTCCCTCCACCTGCTGGCAATAATTCGACTAATGTAGCCCACAATACCACGTCCGCCTTTGCCGCAAGGAGACATTGCTGGCTCACATTCAGCTTGGTGTCACCACCTCTAGGTCTTTTTCTGTCAAGCTGCTTCTCAGCTGGGTGGTCCCCCCACAGTTGGAGCAACACAACCCTCTGGTGTATCTGCCACTCTTCACAATTTGTGCAGTCTGCAAACTTGCTGAGGGCACACTCTGTCCCATTATCCACATCATTAACAACAATGTTGAACAGGACTGGACCCCTGGGGTACACCACTAGTTACTGGCCTCCAGCTAGACTTCATGCTGCTGATAATAAATTTCTGGGCCCAGCTGTTCAGCCAGTTTTCAATCCACTTCACTGTCTGCTTATCCAGTCCATACATCAACAGCTTGTCTATGAAGATCTTACAGGAGAGAGCAAAGGCCTTCCTGAAGTCCAGGTAGACAACATCCACGGCTCTCCCCTCATCTACCAGGCCACTCATTTCACTGTAGAAGTTTATCAAGTTGGTCAAGCATGACTCCTCCTTGGCAAATCCATGCTGACTACTCCTGATGATTTTCTTGTCCTTTATGTGCCTGGAAGTGACTTCCAGGATTAGCTGCTCCACCACCTTCCAAGGTATCAAGGTGAGGATGACTGGTCTATAGTTCCCTGGGTTGTACTTCTTGCCCTTCCTGAAGCCAGTAGTGACATTTGCTTTCCTCCAGTCTTCAAGGGCTTCTCCCAGTTGCCATGATCAATCAAAGATTATCAAGAGTGGCCTTGCAATGACACAAGTCAGCTCCCTCAGCGCTCACGGGTGCATCCCATTATGGCCCATGGATCTATGTATGTCCCGTTTGCTTAAGTATTTCATGACCTCTTAAGTAATCCTCTTCTACCAAGGTTACATCTTCCTTACTCCAGCCTTTTGCCCTGGTCTCTAGGATTCCTGAATCCCAGTCTTGCTAGTAAAGACTGAGGTAAAGACAGCATTCAGTAGCTCAGCCTTTTCCACAATCCGCATAACCAGGTCTCCCACCTCACTGAGCAATGGCACCACATTTTCCCTCATTTTCTTTTTATTACCTGTGTACTTATAGAAGCTCTTCTTCTCATCTCGGATATCCCTAAATCATGGCTGATACATTGGTTGGTGGGTGAAAAAAAGACCACCCAGTCAGACGTTAAAACATATGCAAACAATAGTTCAAACAAAAATTCAATACTAAACAAATCTTGCTATAAACAATAATCTCCAAGATGCTGGAAACATAGTTCTTCCTTCTATACTTCATAACTCAGGGTGACTAACCCTCAAATATGGGTGGGAAAACATCTGTGATGCAACTAAACTCTTCTCATAGCTCTCAAACCTGACTCTAGCTAGATTTGACCTTCAAAGGTACCAGGAAGCTTTCATATGAACATAAAGTTCAACTCTTCTTGTGAAATAAGGTCTCAGTGAAGCATAACCAAATCTAGTTTAGAAAGTTACAGCTGACTACAAGGGCACAGCACTTCAGGCCACAAGGTTAAAAAAACCCCATTGTATTTATTTCAAAATCCATGAAAAAAATAAACAGAAAAAAAACATAGTTATCCAAATCTGACATCAGCTAGAAGTCCAAAAACCAATGAAGAACAAGAAAGGTCTCCATCTATATGGTAGACATACTCCTACCTAGACAGACACCGCAAACACACTTCTAAATATATCCACGATCATACTGAGGCACATAAATACTGCATGATCTGCGTTCCCCAACATCGTATCTGTACCAGTAACTGTACCTGCACTCAGCAGCTTCTCTGCCAGCTCAGTTTCTGTAGCCTGCTACGTTTTTTGAAACACATGCCAAACCCTATTTGCTTGCACCAAGGTTGCTAGCACTGTTCAGCACAGGCTACCTGTAGGAACCGATCAGAAATGCAGTGCTGTATGACTCCTCCGTGAACATGAAGCCCTAACTTGCTCCTCTCCACCCAAGAAACCCAAAATAGTAAGCAAGGTTCCAGCATGGACAAGACTTCTTCCGAAGCAAACTAGGAAGACCAGAACCCCATTCGTTTTCATTCAGGGTTTTCCTGACAGCAATACACATGCACTGGAGTCTAACACGCTGTGCAAGCACAGAGCAAGCGAGCAACGTACATACAAGCTGGTTCCCCACGTAAGGGCTGCAGGGTCAATCTACCCATTTGCCTAGCAGCCTGATTGAAGCCACCAGCATTACCAAGCTCAGAGATATCCAGAAATTCTAAAGGCTGTTCTTTTTCATCTAAGCAAAATTCCTAGATAGACAAAGACAATTATCAGCAGGAAGACTGATTACTGATAGCCCTGATCTAGATATTAGTGAAGGAAATTAACCTTATAAACAAAATTGGAGTTGATTAAAACTCATTATTTGCCAAACACTTATTTTACCTGATACAGTTTTAGATAAAAATTGTCATTATAACTATGCTAAAGCTCAGAGTCACATGATTACTTATCAAAAAAGTTATGTTTAACAGTATAAATAATCAGTGAGAACACGCTGCCTAAATTTTTCATGGGTTTATATTTAAAACAATTCACCCTGTGTGGAACATCTGCAGGACGACTCCAGAGAGATACTTTCATCTAATGCATGGAAAATTAATTTTTAATTTACACAAAGTAACTTTCTGACTCTACCCATTTCACGCTGCCCTGTAAGGACACATTTCCTATCATGCTGGATTTTCCAGAAGCCCCTGCAACCTCCTCAAGCTCACATACAAATTCCACAGACAGCAGAACAGTTTCAGCAGCAAAAATGATTCCCTTCAACAGAACTTTAAAAACCCTCATAAGTTCCAGCAGGAAATGAAGCATGAAAGAGTTCCTCGGGACTGCATTTATCAGCTCTGTACTATGCAGTATTTCATTTGGTATTTTGGTATTTTATCTAGGCCAAAATCAGAAGCAGCAATAAGTTTGCTCTGGGACTATCATGAAGAAGTACAGCAATCTTCATTAAACCCTCCAAGAAAGAATTAAATTCTTTACAACCGACATAGAAAGAAAAGCTGATTGCTGTACAGTCATCTATGCAAGACAGTTCAAGTCCTAAAGTTTTACAGGAGTCTAAACCTGCTCCTTTCACAGGTATTTCCTTCTTTTCAGCAGATCAGGTTTTTAGTAGTGCATTAAGCTAACAGTTTCTAACACCTCTTTTATTCAACACTTATAATCCTATTACCTCTCCCTATTAAAAAAAGCCACCAACTGCACCGAGAAATGGTGAAGTCATGGGCTATTAAAAAAAACACAAACAAAAGAAACCCAGTCCTCAGACAAACACTCTTTCCACTTCTCACGATTTCACACCAAATGAAGCAAGCACATAAAACCACTCACTGCTGCTGCCACATCCCTCCTTCCTGTAGGGCAGCCACTCCAACAAAGTATGGAGCACGCTACACAAGCAGCAGACTTTTCATCCAGGAAACCCCACACCATAAAGAGATCTCTGTTACCTCTCACATGCTGCAGGAAAGAGTCAGGTCAAAACTCGCAGGATGACTGAAAAAAAAAAGAGCCAACACATCTCGCTTTTCCCCAGCCCTAAAAGGCTCCCTAGTGCCGTTCCACACGCTCCTCCCTCGGCTCATGTCCCAGTGTGGGATGGCAGACAGCCTCTCTCCTTTCTCCCTAGCACAGCAGAACCAGCACGGGGGCACGCAGGCGTCTCTTGACAGAGCGCTGTGCCAGAAGCAATACTGCATCCAAATAACTACTGTAACAAACCATCCGACTAGAAGCAAAGGCTCAAGCCTTTGCTTCTAAAAGCAAACCACAATTTCTGTTGGAACCCTTTAAGTATCTGCTCCATTTGGAGATTTTTTTTTGGGAGATGCCATCCTTCTTAGTAGGTCAAGCTGCCCGCCCTCCTGTCCATACCTGTGAAGGAGTCCAGGCGCTCCCACCGCACTCCTCTTCCTTATCACCCTGACATACCTGCTGGTGACAGTGTCACCACGGGCAGAAGCATGTACTTTATGCCTGGCTTATTGACCAGTCTTTTCACAAAAGGTAACCTTATACAAGGTTGTTCCTCACTGGTGCTTTTTCTACCACTCTGCCCTGTAACACTCCTCTAGCAACCTCACAGACTCATCAGGAGGGAAACAACTGAGGTGTCTCTTCTCCACTTTGCCCATCTGGGGCTCTTCCAGGCTGCCAGGGCAGCAGCAGGGCAATGTCAGCCGAGCACACAGCTGCCAGGAACAGTTTTGCTGCAAAACTACCTAAGCCTCCTCCCTAGCCACTGTATATTAAGCTGACAAACAGATTTCCTTCAGTAGAGTTACACCTACGTTAGGGGAATTTATGAGCACACACACGTCAGGTAAGGGGTGGGATTTTCTCATGCTTCCAGTCAACACACTGATAATGCCAAAACACCACAGAAAGGATGAGGCCTGAGTACACACAGGGTACACAGTTCAGACGGATTGTATTAAAGGTGGGAGAGAAAGGATAGGTACAGCCTCATGACAAGTGTTAATTTCCTGTAACTCAAACCTGTTTAAACTCTTTGTGCAACACGTACATTCCAAGCAGGTAGATATTTCAAAGCCTCCCCAGTAAGCCTCCTCTGTGCCACAAAGGTCTTATTTATTATTAGAACTGCACAAGAGTTTTTGGGAAAAACTTCCTTGTTTCAGACATTCACTAGCGCAGAAAAAGCCTTCAGGCCTACTGTGTGGTTTAACTGGCCAGCCACAAAAATCAGTCCAGCCTGGATCTTGACTGTCACTGTCTCCCCTGCCTCTCCGCTTCAGTCCCCAAACTATACTTTCTTTGCACCAGCATCAGCTCTCATGCAAACATGGGGTTAGCCAGAGCAGGAGGCAAGCAGTATTTCTAGTAACCTTCCATGATCCTCCGTCTACCCTTCCCACTGAAGAAGGTCAGAAGACCTCGTACAACTACCAGCAGAAAAACAGTAGCTCAGCTTACGGTGCAACAGGAATGGTTATTTTAGGAGGATGATAATATACATTTCCAGGCAATAACATTCTACAAACTGCTTCAAACCAGACAGTTTTAAAGAGGAAATGTATGAGTTAAAAAAAAAAACAGACCAAGGTGTATTTGTGGACCTGATTAGAATAACAGCCCCTGCCAGCTAAAACATTCCAGATGTGTTAAGAATACAAACAGATGTGCTGGCTCCACACTCTTTTTTTATTTATTACTTGATAACTGCTTGATACTCAGTGTAAAAGAACAAAAGTACTGGCAGCTCCAACTCTCTGAATTACAGATAAAAAAATCTGTAACACACCAGGAAATAACCTAGATACTTAGCTTACATCACTTATTGATGCATGTGGGCATCACAGAAGAAGCGACTGCAACAGATGTAAACGAGGGAGGGCTTGGCAGGCAAATACAATAAATCGATTCCATACAAAAGGAACATCATAGCAGGAAAGCACTGAAAGAGAACTCTCCATATATCTTTAACTGACATGCAGGACCGAGAAGAAAATAGGAGCACCTCAGTGTCTCACCTATCCCTATAATTGGACACTATTGCTCTTCCACCCATCATTACCCCAGACAAGGAACACTATTCCTGTGTTCCGACCTGCTTTGGTTTAGGATCAGAGCTGAACAACTTGCTCCACAGGACAGAAGCAGCAGTCCCTGAGCACTGGTATGCCAAAGTCCCTTGTCCTCTGAATAGGTGTCACTGATTTTCTGGTTGCCAGACACCCACCCAGCCACACTCTCACTTGCCCCCTCCCCAACAGGACAAGGGGGACAATGAGATGAAAAAGCTCATGGGTTGAGATAAAGACAGGGAGATCACTTACCAATCACAGGCAAGATTGACTCAACTTGGGGAAAATTAATTTATTGCCAATTAAAAAAACAGAGTAGGATAGTGAGAGACAAAAACTACAACACCTGCCCTCCACTCCCTTCTTCCCAGGTTCAGCTTCACTCCTTCATTCCCAGCTCCTCTACTCCCCACCCCACAACAGTGCAGGGGGATGGGGAACAGGGGTCAGTCCATAACAACTCCTCTCTGCCACTCCTTCCTCCTCCTCCTCATGTTTTACCCCTGCTTCAGTGTGGGTCCTTCCCACAGGGTACAGTCCTTCACAAACTGCTCCAGCACAGGCCCTTTCCATGGGTCCCAGCTCCTGCTCCTGCTCACAGGCTGCAGTCCCACCAGGAGCCTGCTCCAGCATGGGCTCTGCACGGGCTGCAGCCTCCTCCAAGGCATGCCTGCCTGCTGCGCCGTGGGGTTCTCCGTGGCCTGCAGGGTGGTATCTGCTCAGCGTGGTCCCCTCCACAGGCTGTAGGTGGGTAGATATCTGCTCCACACAGGAGTGCCTCCTCCCCTCCTCCTCCTCTGACCTTGGCCTTCACAGAGCTGTTTCTCACTTTTTCTCTTGTTTTGATTTTTTCCCCCCCCTCTCTCCTCTTACAGCTGCTGTACAGCATTTTGCCCTTTCTTAAATACATTTTCCCCAAGGCACCATCAGCTCAGGCGGTGGGCTCAGCCTTGGCCAGTTTCAGGGCTGGCGAGAACTGGCTGTGTTCAGCACGGGTGCAACCCCCAGCCTCTTCTCACAGAGGCCACCCTGCACTACCACCTTGCCACCTACACTCGATACAGCATTCCATTAGCTGACGTGAAATACCGACTTAAAACTGGTTTAAAAGACCCAGCGCATTGCTTGAGACATATAGCTTCTTAATGATTACTCATATTGATTAACTCAGAATGCATGTAATTTTCTGCCTGCTAGTACACCCAGGCAACAGTGTCCTCTCCACCCTGAACCTCCAGCCACAGCACCCACGTGTGAGTTCACTGTCCTCTACTGACATCCAGAATAGTAACGATACACTTCTACCACCTCAGATTAACTGACCACCACTCTCTGACTGTTCATCTAGACAGTCATCGCTACAGGGCATAACCACAGCTATGCAAATCTATCTTCAGGTAGACAAATTTGAGGCAACAATTTCACCAATGCAGAAGAAATTTCAGTTGATGTTTTCACGTAATACAGGGCCCTAGAGTAATCTTGGCTTTAGATATAAAGTGCTGGAACAAGAGTAATGCTATCTCAAATATTAGATAGTGGATATACAGCTACTTTCAACATTTCCAGGCAATTTGGTGAGCAAGCAGCAGACATTTTTATATAGTCACGTTTCACTTACAAAACAGAGGCCCAACTCTTGGCAAATACTCAGCACCTAAAACATCCCATTAAGATTTCTGAGATTACCAAAGGAGAAACTTATGCTTCCTCTACAAAGCAAGTACGGAGCTTTTGCTGCAAATGACCCAACATCATCATCAAGCACAGGCCAACTGAGCGGGTGCTACTCCAATACTCCCGTACAGTTTTCACTTTCCTAAGAGATAATGAACTCTGATTTTCTGCTAGGAAATGCAATCTAACATCTCCAGGCCAAGAAACACATTTATGAATGGCCTCTTGTTACACAACTACAGCTGAGCCACTGACCTCATGAAAAAGGCACAGCGCTGTCAGGGTGCAGTCAAAGAGACAGAGCGAGGCATACAGAGAACAGTACTGGCACACCCTGTAACTACCTCAGTGCTTACCACAGAAAGTATCTGTTAAAAAAAACACAGCACAACTTCAAAACATCTTCCCCCCAAGGTCAGTGGAATATCCTGAAAAAGCACATGGTAAAACAGATTTCTGTGAACACAGGAATCTCATGTATAATGGAAAGCTAAGGTCATGATTCAACTCCGCAATACCCTTTTTCTGGCAGCTGCTGCCTTGCTGGAGTGGGTGCCAGATGTCAGAGAACTTGCCACTTTACAAAAATAAAAATAATTTAAAAATACCCATAAACAAAAACCAAACCTCAACACACTTCTGGCCAAATTCCTCACTCACCTTTCTCCTGAACAAAAACACCATCTGAGAAAAATATTATATTAAAACAGTGCACATTCTTATTTTAGCTTTAAATACTTCACAATTAGTTTTTTAAACCAAAGGGCCAACCACAGAAAGCTAAAGCAATACAGGACAGAAGTTCAGGTAAGATTATAGACCTGTGGCTACTTAAGCCATTTATAATTTTCAATTTACAACTACCTATGAACAAAGTTGTAAGAAAATTAAAACTAATACAGTTGTACATTTATCATGAATGCATAACTAAGAACAGAATCCCATTATTTGTTTCTCATAGAGGTACTTCAGCATGAGAACTGCACCAAAGACATTCCAGTCAAAGCTTCCTTAGGCAAGAATAGATTTTACTTTTTTTTTTTTTCCCCAGTCTTAGTAAGGATTACAAGTTGTCAGTGCATACTGCAAAGACAGCTATCAAGACACTGTGCAGATGGCATGATTTTGTTAAGCTATTAAATGTACAGAACCTGTTCCATGTTAGAACACAATTTACATCTATGCAAATTTTCAACCAATCTGCAGATGGATTTTTATGCAGGAGAAAAGTTTCAAACATACAATTTAAGAGCTCTAACTCCCATCCTTTGGAAGTGTCATGGCCTAGAACAGCGTTTGACAGAATTCAAAACTGTTCCAACAATTCTAGTTCAACCTAGCAACAAGCAATTTTAATCAAATGCTTGTGGAAGTAATTCTAAAAACATACCCACCCACCCCCCGAGAATCAGGATACTATTAAACCTTTTGGACAAGCAGCTCAGTAAAATTTCAGGCAGTGGGAGACAGCGTATCACTCTTCCTCACACCCAGTTACTGTATTCCCCACCTCACCAGATCTTGCTGGGGAGTGTGGAGAACTAAAGGTGAGATGTGATGTGGCCTCCTCCTCTCCTACTCCCTCATGGTTGAAGAGCTCCTGTGCCTCTACAACCCTCCTCCTCCTCACCCAAGAAGCAGCAGCCAGGCTCTAGCCCTTTTGAGGAAAAAGGGAGAAGGTAGAAGGGGATAACACTTAATTCAGAAGCAGAGTAGGGGAAGTGGTTCCTTTACAACCCTTCACTTCTCATTTCTGTGCAGGTATTATCCCTCCCCAAGTCACTGATGACTAAGATTAGCTGCAAGAGTTCAGAGTCAACTACAGGACTGAAGACTGAGGGGGATACAAGATTAGTGCTGCAGATGCCCCAGCAACATCGGATCTGCAAATTTTGCTATTGTTTAGAGTTGCATACATTTAGAATCATCATGGTATCAGTTTAAAAGGATTATTTGAATTATAATGTAACTTGATCCCACTATTCACTGCCTGACAAGTGATATCCAGTTGTCGCTCTCAGCAGCAGCGCTGCATATACGCTAAAAAAAGATTTAAGGACACCACGATGACACAATCATACCTGTAAGGCATGTTACTTGTAGGTATGGCGAAGCACTTCCAACAGAAAAAAAAAGCATGTAGACACAATACTTACCAAAACCCCTAAACATGTTAAAAACTATAAAGAAAAAAGTGATGGAAGCTGTCTCCCATTGTTTTACAGAATTTTCAAGGTCCCAGTTATACACAGCACAAAAAACCACACCTCTGAAAAAATGGCTAGCCCAGTTGCACACCTGTTGGGTGTCTTTTGGACTACATATTTGCCTAAACAAGCAGGTTTTTAACTGAACTCTTGCATCAAAGCAGGCAGTCATTCCACCAAGGCTTCAGAATCCCCAGACCTACCACCTTCAAACTAGCAAAACCCAAGTTCACCAAACTCATTCATGCAACTTAGATTTAGGATCACATAATAAAAAACACAAATCAAGCACCCCTCAACCTCTATTTCTTCCTACATATTATTTAAAAGATAAGAACTTGGCAACTCAAACCAGAGAGAAAAAGACAAACCCAAGCCTTCCAAAGTCGAAGTAACAAATTCCTTACTTCTAACTGAAAAGTATTTGTGAAAATGAAAAACAGCTGGTACAAAAATTACAAGGAAATACCTACATAAATGAGAAACAAGATACTTAAAGACAGTGTTTGTCAAGAAAACTTATTTACAGTAACAGTATCTTGGATGAAAGATGATATACTTCACAGTGTTAAAGAAAGGTTCATGAAACATTATCGAAGTTGAATAGAGAATAACACAAAACTCCAAAGCCATGCTTTTCAGCATTCTAAATTTAATCAGAGTATTTGTAATTAACAACAGAAGACTTACAGAATCATCACTGAGTTGCAGAGAAAAAAAATCTTTAGAGAAAGAGCATCTCACTTAAGCACCAACCTTACTGATAAGAAGTGTAAATATTTAAAGAATGTAGACAGATACTAAAGTTTATATCTTTGGGGTTTTTTTTTAATGACATCATCTCAATGACATCAAACTTTCACCTTCCTTTTCTCTCATCTTCTCTGTTAAATACTGAGCTCTTCCAAACTGACTCAGCTGTCCTTTGGGAACTTCCTTAGTTGTTAAGTGACAGGGTGAAAAGAACGTTAAATCCAGAAGAGATCTCCATTGTTAACTTGTTGAGACAAGCAGGTATTAGTAAGAAACTGACTCTATGCAGTCTCCTTTTTGGCTATTACTACCATAGTGCTGTGAAAATCTTAAGTCTGCAAGGTTTCTAACCATATCAGAGCTATACTTTAAAAATATTATGACTCGGAAACCCAACTTTCTCAGATATTCTCACCAGTAGCCCCACTTCTGCTTCCCCTCAAGACCTGCAAACACATTTCTACCATCACCGTTTTCACCAAACGAGGTGAACGTGTGCATGAACCTGTGCAAGCCTCCTCTCAAGCCCTCTGATCACTGTTCTGGCTCCTCCAAAGTAGCATCTAGAGCAACGAGTGAAGTTTGTCTCATCAGGGAGAAAATTTTAGTGAACAGCACCGCTTGCCTGTGCTCCAGTTTCTCCATGCGTGAAATGGAGAAAATACCAAGTACTGAATTTACCACAAAACCATTCAAAAGCTCTAGTTAAAATGAAAACACCGGTGCACTACATCCGTCCTCCTGACCTCCGAGCCCAATGCCACCTGGTGTATAACGGTTAGAGATGTAACTGTTCCCAGTTCTACCAGTAACGATATATTCACTACAATGAAATGATATACTGGCAGACTTATTTACAGGACCCCATCCCCAAGCTCTGCTCCTGACGTTCACCAGAGACCCCTGCAGAGGGATCCCCTGCGCGTACAGGGGACAGCCCAGGAGGGATGAGCTGCAGAAGCCGAGCTAAAGTTTTCTCCACATACCAGACGCTCCAAGTAGGAGGCACAATTAAACAACCCCCCCTTCGCTCTTTCGCTAGGGATGCAAAACTGAGACACCGCCCGGGAACTAGTTATCCCCACCACTCATTCCACATTTTTACCCCTTCCTCCACAATTTAACCCAGTCCCAACTCCCTTCCATCCTCTCACCGCCGCCGCTGTACCTCTCCGCTCGCTCGCCCGCCGCGGTGGGGGACAGGCCCACCCTCACGCCAGGCAGCCCCCTCGCCCTCCCCACTCCGTTTTCTGACCCACGCCCGTTACTTACGAGGCCCACGCCTGTGGGCGCCCACAGGGACACGCCGCGCGCTCCCGGCGCGGCCGCGCGCTCCCGTCCAACCGCCTCCCCGCGCGCAGGCGCCCTCTGCCGCGCGCAGCCCCTCCCCTCACCGCCCCTCCCCTCCCCTCCCCTCCCCTCACCGCCGCGTGCCGGGGGCGGGGCG
The DNA here is from genome assembly GCF_031877795.1 of Strix aluco. Classification (NCBI taxonomy): domain Eukaryota; kingdom Metazoa; phylum Chordata; class Aves; order Strigiformes; family Strigidae; genus Strix; species Strix aluco. The sequence goes on from NC_133932.1 coordinate 4,855,684, forward strand.
AGCGCGTGGGGGCGGAGGGAGGTGAGGCGGAGCCGCCCTCCTTCCTCCCTCTCTCCCTTCCTCCCTCCCTTCCTCCCTCCCTTCCTCCCTCCCTTCCTCCCTCCCTTCCTTCCTCCCTTCCTTCCTTCCTCCCTCTCTCCCTTCCTCCCTCCCTCCCTTCCTCCCTCCCTTCCTCCCTCCCTTCCTCCCTCCCTTCCTCCCTCCCTTCCTTCCTCCCTTCCTTCCTTCCTCCCTCCCTCCCTCCCTCCCTTCCTCCCTTCCTTCCTCCCTTCCTTCCTTCCTTCCTTCCTTCCTTCCTTCCTTCCTTCCTTCCTTCCTTCCTTCCTTCCTTCCTTCCTTCCTTCCTTCCTTCCTTCCTTTTCCTTCCTTCCTTCCTTCCTTCCTTCCTTCCTTCCTTCCTTCCTTCCTTCCTTCCTTCCTTCCTTCCTTCCTTCCTTCCTTCCTTCCTTTTCCTTCCTCCCTTCCTTCCTTCCTTCCTTCCTTCCTTCCTTCCTTCCTTCCTTCCTTCCTCCCTTCCTTCCTCCCTCCCTCCCTTCCTCCCTCCCTTCCTCCCTCCCTTCCTCCCTCCCTTCCTCCCTCCCTTCCTTCCTTCCTCCCTCCCTCCCTTCCTCCCTTCCTCCCTTCCTTCCTCCCTTCCTTCCTTCCTTCCTTCCTTCCTTCCTTCCTTCCTTTTCCTTCCTTCCTTCCTTCCTTCCTTCCTTCCTTCCTTCCTTCCTTCCTTCCTTCCTTCCTTCCTTCCTTCCTTCCTTCCTTCCTTTTCCTTCCTTCCTTTCTTTCTTTTCCTTCCTTCCTTCCTTCCTTCCTTCCTTCCTTCCTTCCTTCCTTCCTTCCTTCCTTCCTTTTCCTTCCTTCCTTCCTTCCTTCCTTCCTTCCTTCCTTCCTTCCTTCCTTCCTTCCTTCCTTCCTTCCTTCCTTCCTTTTCCTTCCTTTCTTTCTTTTCCTTCCTTCCTTCCTTCCTTCCTTCCTTCCTTCCTTCCTTCCTTCCTTCCTTCCTTCCTTCCTTCCTTCCTTCCTTCCTTCCTTCCTTCCTTCCTTCCTCCCTCCCTCCCTCCCTCCCTCCCTTCCCCTCCCACCACACAGACCCCCTGCCGGAGGGATAGAGGGACCCCCACTGTGGCGGTCATTGGCTGCCCCCCACCACAGCAGCTCCTCGGCGGGGCTGGGTGTTGGCAGTAACGAGCCGTGCCGGCCTTCTCCATCTCTTTGCTTTTGGATTGCAGAGCAAACTTGGCAGGCCGACGTTTATCAGCAGAGGTCAGATGGTGCCGGCGGCTCAGCCTGGCCGGGGTGTTCGTGGCTGGGTGCCAGAGCGCTGCCAGGTCTCGCCGTTGGCGGGGATGCAGAAGGCTGAGGGAGCTGCAGGGGAGGTTTGAGAGTTGTGGGCATCACAGCATTTGCGTTGCTTGGTGCTTGTCAAAAGTTGAGAGTTTGGCTTCCTCTCAGAATGTATTATATTTAGCACTTATTTACAGCGATATTAAGTGGGGCTTGGCAGGAGTTCTCAGAATTTCAGAAATCAGAACTGGAGATGCCTGCTTCCACCACCTAACTGCACAGGACAGAGAAAGGTGTTCTTCCTTAATCATAGATCCAGTCACAAAAGGGCTTTTTGTGTCAAACGCTGACAGTGCAAACAAACCCCCTTCAAGTGTGCATGCCCACCTGGAGATGGCTGAAAGTGTTTATCTGTTACTAGTAAGTTTTCTTAATATTTGAGAAAAGCCTCAAAATTAAAGGTATTTTTGCCTGCAGTACAAATTGGATCACCATATGAATTAACCAAAGTCCCTATTGCGATAATGTAACATTTGTTGTTTCTCCGTGCAAAACTTTCCAGTGTACCTGCCCCTACCTGCAAAAAAGGAATAATTATTTTAAATTATTTGGTCAAAATAGCAAAGCCGTTTCACCAATAACGACAAGAAAAGCAAAAGGGGGGCAGTAGGGATGACCATGGTGCTGCCCTGCTGAGTCCAGCTGGCTCTAGGGTAAGCCTGCACACCTGCCTGTCGGGACCCGGAATACTCCACCCAGACTTCAGAGAGTTCCACCAAAGAGGGATCTGCTGTCAAGCACTGAAAAAGCCCTGCAAGAAAAAGGCAAAATTCATCTTCTTTTGTGGTAAGAAATCACTACTCTTAAAAGAACCAGAGAGGAGAAAACTTCTATTTAAAAGCGTAAAAAATTAAACGAAGCAAAATGTTGCAAATGTTTTTGCAAGAAAAAAAATAACCTTCACTGAAACTGTCAGAAATTGGTTTGGAGGGAGAATGAAGGATAGTCTGACATTCCTTCAGGTTGTAAATAGTGAAGGATGCTGATAATCCAAAATTAAGAGATATACGATATAAAAACTGTATGAGTGACCACCTTTCCAATGGTATCAGTCACACCTATTGATAGTTTTAGTCGAGTTTTATAATATTATGTAATTGCAAATCCAGATGCTACTTGCTGATTGTAATCAAACCTGTCAAAGCAGCATCCATCTCAAAGATAGCAAGTTTCTGTTAGTGCTGTGAGAATCAGAGCTATAGATACAGAAGACACTCTGCTGAGAGAGTGACAGAGAGCATTAGTCATCGTCTGACCCAGCCAAGAGTGTGTTGGCATCATCCGGCTTGTCAGTCCACAGCCATACCGCAGATTTAATCAGCGTGTATCTTAAGTCCCAACGCACACAGCAAATCACATTCTCATTCATCCTACAGGCCAACAAAAATAGGTAAGCAAACGGTGAGACACAAAGCTCTTGTGGTGGTCTCACAGGATGGGTGAGGGGAGAGAAGAGGCAGCCAAAGGGATGTGTGAAGATGCTAGAGGTGAATCGGGATGTGCAGAGGATCTGCAAGCGGGGTGTGGACTCGGAGGTATCAGGATTACTATGTTACAGGGGTAGAAAGAGCCTGTGCAGTGAAGGCAGTGCAGGGAAAGAATGCGCTCAGAGCAGCAATCAACTCCATTTATGGCCCAGGGAACACTGTTAAACTGATACAAACTATGGCTACACCTTCATAGAAGTCCCTCTTCACATTTTCCTCCACAAGCATTATCTGCAAATTTAACATTTGCCAAACTTTCTTTAATCAGGTTTCTTTCCTCTGGACTAAATGTTATGCTTGTTCTAAAAAATAAAACCCTCTTGTGGATCTCCTGGGAACAGAGCCTGTATTGAGAAAGGTCCTGAGGCTGGGGTCTCCTTCAGTGATCTGTCTTTAATCTTCTATTAAGCAAAACCTTACATTTTCTCTTACCTCAAAAATTCAGGTTGTCCTAGGTGAGATCTTTAGCTGTTGATTTTAATCTCACTTGTAGAATATGAGAACTGAAGCTACCCAGAATATCAGCCATGTATCACTGGGCCCCACGCCACATGCAAATGTAGTACAAGCTATTTTTTCCCCAAATGTCCCAGTGACTCAAGGTTTTCAAAGGGTAAAATGATATTTTTGAAATCTTTGAAAAAGACAAAGATCATTAGTTGTGGAAATAATGCCATCCAATAAATAATTATCTGTAAACTTAGCAGTAGGTATTTCAGTGGAATGCTCCATCTCCAGTTTGGAGAAGGACACACAGTATATGGCATGTTCAGTAACATTATTATGTTGAGGTGATGAACAGACTTTTTTTTTCCTGTCTGGAAAGTGGCAGTGATATCAGACAGAAAACCTGATACCTCATCAGTTTCCTTAGCACAGCGTAAATGGTTTCCCTCAGAAAGCAAATCTATACAGGTTCTTAGTGCTACTAAAAAATTACCAGTGAAGCAATCCTGGATGCAGTTTATCTCAATACAGTGTCATAGAAATATCGGAATTTCTAAGCAAACAGAATCAGAACATGGGTCATTCGGGTCTGTTTCTAGATAGCTGAGCTTGAATAGATTTTAAGGCCCTGCGGATTGGTTTCCTATTCACATAAACATCAGTGACCTGAAGTACAGAATCACAGAATCATCTCGGTTGGAAAGGACCTTGAAGATCATCTGGTCCAGCCATTAACCTAGCACTGACAGATCCCAACTACACCAGATCCCTAAGTGCTATGTCAACCCGCCTCTTGAACACCTCCAGGGATGGGGACTCCACCACCTCCCTGGACAGCCCATTCCAATGCCTGACTACCCGTTCTGTAAAGAAGTAAAATTGTTCCATAACACGACTTGTAGAAGATGTACGGAAGCACCGTTTTCCTGGATGCAGATACAAAGTCCACATCGGATGCTCTTCCCTGCAGCAAGAGTGAAAGCAGCCTTTCTTTTTTTGTCTCTGTTCTTCAGCCTCACAGTTTAAACGCAGGCCTTTACCTGAGAAATCTTTTGGATGAAAGCTGCTTGCCTGACGCAATGTGGCCTTGAAAGGTGAACAACAGCAGTGACACTTTCTTGCATGAAGATGTGATACAGAGGAACTTTTGGAAGGGAGGTTTGACTTCCCAGGCTGCGTTTTGTGCACAAAATCCAGCTGGTATTTGTGTGGGCACAAGAGGAAGTTCCACCTCACGTTTTTAGACATCAGTGACTCATGATCCCCATGACACTAGTATTCTCTGTCAGAATGTTAATATATCTGTGTTAAATCCAGAGGTCTGTGCTCCTGTTTTTACTGTGTCTTATTCAGCTACACCCTATTTTAAACCTTGGGGCTCAATCCTAGCACACACTAAGTAAACATTCTGCAGCACAGAATAACTTCCATGGAAATATGCCCTAGTGGTGATGTCTTACTGTCACGTTGTGAAGTCAGCCAAGCAGAGCTCACTTTAATGTGAGCCAGGTGCCGGTAACAGCATGGTGTCAGTAGCCAGGAGCTTAGAGAGGGCTTCAAAAGTCATCCCAGCAACTGGTGGACATTCAAGCAGTTGGTTCATGCTGAATTTCAAGTCGCTACAGACACACTGTTAGTGGTACCCAACCTCATCTGGATGCATGTACACAAGATGGAAACTAGGTCTTTGCTTTGTTGAGGTAAGGCTTTGACTCTCTAAGTAACAGGTAGATTTACAGGACTGTCCAGAGTCACACCCATTTGTGTCCCATAGACTGTGGGGCAATAGCCCTGGAGTAAAAGGATAGAGGGGATGTTTGATAAAAGGAAAAAGGAAGGAGTTAAATCGGTAAGACTGGAAAGGGATTTGAAACAGGATGGAGAGTGAGTGACAAAGAAAAAGGGTTTACGTCTTCTAAGGGACAGCAGAAAACAGACACAAAGCATGGCAGAAGTGAGAAGTAGATGAAAAGGGCATTAACCTGAAATACCAGAAAGGAAATGAGCGTTAGAAGAAAACAGGAACAGGTAAAGACGGGCAAAATCAAGTGTGCTACTGGCTGAGCGTGTAAGAAGTTTTATACAGTTAGCATTTGCTGGTGTACCGGCCAGTGGGGGAAGTGGTGGTACGGTGACTCAGTACTAGTGTTTTATCAAAGTCCCTGCAGCGGTTACACTTTTAATCAGAGAGGAAGGATCTTTTTGAACATGGGCCTCTGTACTTTCCTGGGATTTTCATAGATGTAAAATCCATGTTTCACATGATAAAGTCCCACGCAAGGATCAGTTAAAACACTAGGGGGATTTCACAAGATTTAACAAGGGTGGTCTCATCTTTCACATTCTGCCTGAGCTGCTCCTTGTTCCTCAGTCCTTAGTTTCCTTAACTCACTCTGGATTACAGTGGTCTTACAAATATGAGGAGAGCAAGGACCCAAACATTCACAAATGTCTCTGATGAACTCGGTGATAAAAATACAACACACCATGGATCGGCCACAAGGACCCTGGCAGATAAATGCAAGGTTTTTCTGAAATAGTGTTATCAAGGATACAGGGGAATAAATTGTGCTCTGCGGTTGTCCTGGGCTCGTTTCCATGTGAGAATGAGAAAGGAAAAGACAGGGTGCCCAAGCCTCCATAAGATTTCATTGAATTCTGTATGCAAAACCATTATAAGTAGTATGCTAGGGAGGAGGGTGTGTAAACCTTGAAACATGCAGCCAGAGTTGTTGTCATTAGCCTAACTTTTACAAATAACACTAAGTTACTTCTTTGAGTCAAAACACGTAGCAGCTGTCAGATTCTTCTGCATGTATCCAGACTTAAACTGGCGTTCAGACTTGCAGCTGAGAAGGAATTTCTCCCTGTGGAATTAGCACAGACCTCTGTCCCCTACCTTACCGTGCCCTGTCGCACCGCTCCACCAGCTAAGATCTCCTGGGCGTATTTTACACAGAGAGCAGCTTTCTCTTGGAGCAGGGGCCTCAGGCCTTAGCGACACCTGGACTGAGGTTAAGAACAATTTATTTTTTGAATGATTTCACATTTTAGTTTGGGCTTTTTTTCAGGTGATCCAGAACAACAGAATGCCTTGGCAGATTTCCTAGTACAAGGTGTGTATTTACAGAGGTGCAGACACAGGACTATGGCCAGAGTCTGCTGGTACAGCTGGGCTCTCACTGGTCATTTCTGTGGCTACGGGGAGAAGGATGAGCAAAGCTGAGGTGCGAGGGCAGTGAGGTCTGTTCAGAGCGCAGCAGCTGTGGTCCTGGTCACAGACATGAATATTATCTGAAGATACTGCTGAGGCTGGAGGAAAAAAAAGTGAATGTATGAGAGACAGACCCTGGTATGCTGGCAAGGAATAAGGAGGGAGAATTCTGTATCAGAAACAAGCCCAACCACACTGATAAGCCAAAGAGACTTTATCAGAGCAACTTCCAGACCATCGTTTTAAAACAGAACAATGGAGAGAGTTGGTCAGGCCAGCTCTATCCCATTTATCATAGACTTACTGGCATGAGTTACCGGGTTCTCAGGGTAAGACTTTTAAGTGGTGCATCCCCACACAGAATTGTCTATTGCTCACACGCAAGATTATTTCTTTCCTCCAGTACTTCCTCTCCCTCCCTGGGAGAGCCTTCTTGTTGTGATTGTGAAAGCTGATCACCCGCAGAGATAACCTTTTCACCGGCGCAGCAGCCCAGCCGGGGGCTGGCGCCTACAAGCGGGTCCAGGACTCGCTGAACGCCGCTCAAGAAAGCCTTGGGGTTGCTTTTGTGTCAACCACCCGCCAACCTTTGAATATTTGCTGCCGCTTGGTGGCTATTGCAGATACTACCCCATGTCCCTTCCCCACCGCCCGCCCTTCTGTAGGGGCCCTGGGGCTGTCCCGAGTACCTGTGGGCAACTGCTAAGATATTCGGGTGGCCCAGGTCCTCCCCAGCGAGGCATCGCCATCACATCGGCTGAGGGTGGCAGTGGCGGAGGGTGTCCAGTCACAGAATCACAGAATCATCAATGTTGGAAAAGCCCTTGAAGATCCTCCAGTCCAACCATTAACCTCACACTGACCGTTCCCAACTCCACCAGATCCCTCAGCGCTGGGTCAACCCGACTCTTCAACCCCTCCAGGGATGGGGACTCCCCCCCTGCCCTGGGCAGCCCATTCCAACGCCCAACAACCCCTTCTGCAAAGAAATACTTCCTAAGAGCCAGTCTGACCCTGCCCTGGCGCAGCTTGAGGCCATTCCCTCTTGTCCTGGTGCTTGTTCCTTGGGTCAAGAGACTCATCCCCCCTCTCTGCACCCTCCTTTCAGGGAGTTGTAGAGGGTGATGAGGTCTCCCCTCAGCCTCCTCTTCTCCAGACTAAACCCCCCCAGTTCCCTCAGCCGCTCCCCATCAGACCCGTGCTCCAGTCATGGGATGAATAATTTTTTTGGCTGTAATGAAGCAGTTAATTATGATTTCATATTTCTTTTTGGCATCTCAGGATGCAAAGCGTGGAGCGTTGTGGATCTATTACTGCGATTCTAAGGCAACAAAAATATTCTCGGTGCGGCAAAGAGCAGATAAGGAGACGGAGCGTCTCCCCTGGAGACCCCCGCCTGGGTCTAGCCGAGGTGCCGGCGATGCGCGCGTTTAACAAAAAAACAGCGGAAAGGACGAAGCGGCGGCAGCCCCGAGCCCGGCGGCGGCCCCGCGCCTGCCGACACCACCAAGATGGCGGCGCGGCGCGGCCGCCCCGCCCCCGCCGGCGCCCTGCCCTCCCTGGGCCGGCCGCGGCCGCCGGCCGCCGCGGTGGCTGCTGCCGCCGCCGCCGCTTGTCGCCCTGTGATGAGAGCATCAGCCCTCACTGCCACGTCTCCCGGGCAGCTGCGGCGGCAGCCGGCGGTGTGCAGGGCCGCGCCGGGGCGCCGAGGCCGGGCCCGCCCGCCTCTTCTTCCCTTCCCCACAGGGCGGTCGCGGCTGCCCGCCCCTGCTCCCGCTCCGGGCGGCGCCGAGGTGGGTCTGCCCGGCGGCAGGAGGGACGCTCCGCGGGGCACCCGCCGCCGCAGCCTCGTCCCCCGCCGGCGGTCCGGGGGCGGGGGGGCTGCGGGGGTCGGGGCTCGCCGCCGCCGGGCCGCTGCCGCCGGAAGGGACCCCCGCTGCCGGCTGATGTCCGAGCCGCGCCGCCGCCCGCGCTTGGATGTGTGAGTACCGGCCCCACCGCTCCCCCGGGGCAGCCCGAGCGGGCGGTGCGGGACCCTGCCGCCGGGGGTGCGGGACCCTGCCCCCGAGGGTGCGGGGCCGCCTCCCGCCCGCTTGAAACTTCGTGTGGTGGGAGCGGGGCGATGGGGGGGGGGGCGGGCGCTGGCTCTTGCGGGCTTTGTGCCGTCCCGCCGGTAAGTCACGGCACCCGGTCCCGGGTTTCTGGTTTTAGACGTGTCCCGGGTTTCTGGTTTTAGACGTTTCCCGGTGTGTCTGGCTTAAAGCGCGTCGCGGAGAGGCGGGTGGTCGGTGGTAGGAGGGCTGGGGGTTAGGCGCGAGTGGAGGCGGGCAGGGGGTCACGGGGAGGTTTGCTTTGGGCTTGTAAAACGCTGTGCCTACGTCGTCAGCCCTCCGAAGGAGGTAGGAGAGGGCACCCTCCTCTGGAAGATGGAGAACTGAGGCAATCCCCCGTAAGCCGAGGCAAAGCTAACCCGCCACAAGGTACCGTTTCCAGAGTCGATGTGGGTGCACGTCTCTATGGCTGGGGTTTTTTTGTACCACTATCAATCATCCTCTGTTATGTAGGACAGCAGTTAGGCCGATGGTTTTCCTTATTACGTGAGGTAGCCCTTTCACTGCTCCAGCATTGTTTTAACCTGTGAAGGTGTAGTGGAAACAGGCAGCTTTGTTTGTGATTTATGATTGCTCTCGTGCGTGCTTTTCCGTTATCAATAACAGGCCCCTCATATCACTGGTACCTGTTACGACTGTAAGTGAAGGAATGAGGTGTCTGTACTACAAAGCAGTGAGTTCTAAAGTTTTCAGAGACGAGGCATCCCTTCTGCAACCACCTCAGGTCTGTTAACTCACTGTGATCAGAAGGGATTTTCTGGCAGAGGGATATGGTAGGATGGGGATGGAACAGCTCAGCTCCGGTTTCACAGGATGCTGAGAGCAGAGCAGGACACCCACCCTTTAACCCGCAGTCTGCTCCTTTGCTCACCTCCTGGCACTCCTGTTGTTGGAGCGGCTTTGTTTCTGACGCTCATTTCTCCTTCCAGCTGCTCCTCTGGAGCTCCAGCTCCTTCAGCCAAGGCGCTTGGTGTCGCGATCAGATGATGCTCTGCTGGTAAAACCCGGGCCCGCTGGAGCCAAAGGGGTAGCCAGGTGATGCTGACCTCTCTGGGAGTTGTGCTGAAACCTCACCCGCTCCTTCTTGTTCCGTATCAGACTGGAAGTTCTTCAGGTGTATGTGCAGCCACTCCTCATTTCCATTCTTGAGCATCTTTGCCTCAGGTTTTGCAGTGCAAACCAGCATGTAGAGTGGGGATGCTGTCCAGGTCTATTTGGAATGACAGAGGAGCTCAGGTACTACTACTGACACCGCTGTGTCCAGCGTGATGTGTGCTCCTGACCTCGAGACCATAGAACACCTGTGTGCCTCCTGTACAGCTCATTCCTGGCTGTCTCTTTGCAGACCTAGTCACTTGCAGGCATTTGAGACCTGATTTTCAGAAGGTCTGGGTGTCCACACCCCTACTGGTAGAGGTGTCTATATTGCCTCAACCTGAGTATTCAAAATCATTGATAATTTAGAAAAAGCAGGCCTTTTATTTTTATTTTTTACTTTTCTTTTTTACAGTCTTTCTGACTGTAAAATGGGAATAAAACATTTTGCTTCCTACTTTTGCAGAGTATGTTTCTATCTGCTTGTAAGAAGACAAACTCTTAAAAACTTCTTGCAGTGTACAGGTTAGCACCTTGCTGAATTCTTCTTTTTACAGGGACACTAATGGCATCTTGTAGCTAAGGAAATAAAGCTATTCTCATCTTAGCGGCCTGCCTATATTAGCAATATTTGTGCTGATGTAACATCGCCAATATAATTATACTGTTATGTATTACTCAGACAGGCCTAATCACTCTTTTGTCTATGCTTTCTTCAGACACTGCTTTTTGGCCTGGAATTTTAGAGAGAATAGGATTGTGTATGTAATGTTTGAGGGGGGAAAAAACCCACACCTTTCTGCTGGTTTTGGAATTGAGCACCACTGAACACTCATCTTTCTTCAAAAGGGTCTGTAGTGCAAATTGACTTGGGCAACTCAAGTCTAGATGTCATAAAACTAACTTTTTTTTTCTTCTACAGGCATCAAATCTGGATGTTTGAGAATACAAGAGTGTATATGCTAGAAAAGTTTAAGATGGCTTCCAATTTCCGTGAGCGTTCAGTTCGGAAGCCAGTCGGGCCACTCAGTATAGCTCTGGAGAGTTACAGCTCCTAAAGATGGATATGGTTCAAAGCAACAAGATAGTACTGATTCTGAGACCGTCCTCCTCCTCAGTGTCAGTGCTTTCCCTGTTCCTCGGTATCATGAAATCCTGGAAAAAAGTTTCCTTCTGGCAGTTACAAGCATGGTGTTCAGTTTTAGTTGACAGATGTGAACTCGAGTTGGATTCTTACTCTGGATTGAAAGAAGAGGTATTTTGTAAACACAGAAGATGTATGTGCTTTTTAGCACACACATTTTGGTGAAAATCAGTTAGAGATTTGACTGAATTTGTTTACTATTAGAACGTTTGGACTTAAAAATATTACCGATTTCCAACCATTCTTTTGTTTGTCCGTTGTGAAAGTTTACATCCTGGCATGTTTATGGATTGAGAGATACAGAGGAGGGTTGGATTTGGCTTGTAGAATCTACTTAAATGCTTGGGATCTTTTGACTTTAGTATTACTTGATCTGTTGTACTTAACTGTGCACTATGATATTCTGTTAGAAGCGTTTGCCATTTTGAGGCCCAATTTTTGTTCTCCTTGCATTGCACAGTTGGAGGGCTGATACGGTGTCATGATGGCACTGCAGTGCTAGCTTATGCACAAAAAACTGTAAAGAAGATACAATATTATGACAGCTGACCTTCCTCTTCTTTTGGTGATCCCTTCCCTCTGCCCCTTAATCTACTCTCTGACTGCAGAGTTTGGCCTGTCACGTCATGGATGGTGCCATGAAGTTAGCTCTCTCCTCTTTGTTCACCTAACCACAGCCAGTCTCTTGTGCTGATGGAAACTTTAGTCCATTTATTTCTAACAGTACCACAATTAGATAAGTGGTACAGCTTTCAGCAGGTGGATTTTTAAAATCAGAGCAGCTGATCTCTAGTAGCTGTGTGACTTGGGCAAATAGTTCATGAGCTATCAGAAACTTGCCTGAAAGACTTCCTGTCATTCTTTGTGGGGTGTAGTCATTGGAGAGTAATTTCCAACCTTTTTTGACTTTTTGGGCTGAACATGTTGCAAGCGGAAAACGAGACTTCTGGTGGGAAGTGAGTATTATGCAAGCTAGTCGGAAAAGCTGTGCTAGCTAACGTGGTGCAGCAGCATTCATGTATGCTGGGGAGCTTGAAATGGTTGGTTTAAACCAAAATTATCAGTAGATGTGGCCCAGAAATACTTATAAGAGAGCGTGTATGCAGATTCAGACAGCTAAACTAGTCTTGGTATAATTAATTATACCAGGGATTAACGTATCCTATTACATTTTCCTGATGATCTACGTTAGTTGCTCTGTAAATGCTCGTACAAGGTTCTGAGCGCTGCCTACCGGAGTAATGCAAGTTGAATTTGAAGACCTTTACTGTTTTGCGAGGAACTTGTGTAGCTGTTATTTAAGAGGCAAGTAGAGGGCAGTGGTATTCTCATACGTGGTTTATATTTTAATGCAAAGTTATGATTTAGGCAAGTTATGATTTATTTCGAATTCCCTGCAGTAATTTTGCTTTTCCACGGTGTCAGGGATCTGCAGATTGTTGTTGCACTGACGCTTCCCGATATGAATCCCAGTGTGATGGCTTGGGGTAAGGCTCAAGGAAGTGTTTCTTCCTTGTGTTTTACTCCATGCCTTTAAGCTCATTGCTACAGATGGCAGATGCCTGCCTTATTTTTAGCTATGTGAGGACAAAATAGAAAAATCCTAGTGACTCCCTGTGATTTGTCATCATGGCTGATCTCCATTAAATTAAACATAGGGATTGGCAGAGGAGCAAAAACAGCAGGAAAGCTGCTTCTGTTTGTTTTAAAAAAAGCTTGTCTAAAGCACTAAAATAATATTGTAAAAAGTATTCGCTACTACGTGCAGAGACCCCTGGGAGGAGAAATACTTGCTGAACAGTTTATCCTGTTTGGGATAAGGAAATTGAGGTCTAAATCACTAAAACAACTTCCTTGGAAGTCAGTTGAAGAGAAGAGATTAAAAGCAAAGAGTCCTGTACTTGGGCCATTAGACCATGTGTATGTATTCAGGATTTGGAGGGGAATGCGTATTTTTGTGGCTTGCTTGGCTGAAAATTTTAAGATGGGCTTTTAAGGCAAGAGCATTTTTTTTTTTTTCCTCCTCTCCTCCCCCCACATGCAGTGATCTGTTTTGCTGCGCATTTGTCCTAATAAGTTGGAAAAGAAAATTTCAGTGGCCATAGCCAAAATTACCTCTCCTTTCCCAGTCGCTGTGCGTTGCGTGGTGTAACGGAGGGCGATCGGTGGCTGTGTTTTAGTAGTGTCTCTTTAGTGAAGAGCTTTGGTGCAAGGTGGACTTAGGAGTGCATGTCGATAAATTGTATTAACGGCCAGCTTTGATGGCTTTGCCTGTGTTGTGTTTGCTAATACCTCATCCTTGTGATTTAGCATTACTTCCCAACCAGCATCCTTTCCTAAAATGAACTTTTGTTTCTATCTGTAACAGGTACATGGAGTTGGAGCTTAAAACTTTTGTGGTGTTACATATCCAAATCCTGTTTTGGGTCTGAAGCTGAAACTCTCCTGAGCTTTCAGATGACAGTGCGGGTTGTCTTTGAGAACTATATGTCTAGCTCAGTAATTCCTGCCAGCTCTTTAGTTTGAGCCTCTCTCTCGGGATGAGGCTGGACTTGCTATCCCTTTCCCCACACGGTTTTGAAGCATGGGAACTGTAGGACCAAAATAGATCATGACCCAACTGGTCAGGCCTGCATTTCCCTCTGCTGCTGGAAAAGCTCTACTTTGCAATTCTGTCTTGTTCTCACACAAGAACAAGCCAATCTTTCGTTATTCACAGATCCAGTATTTGGCTGTGAGTGTTGATGTATACATCAGAAACAGCCAAAGAAAATGTTAATGTCTTCCTAACTGTGCAATACTGTTGTCTTGGTGAGGAGTGTATTATCAGCCATGTGTAGCTGCTGAGCCCCAAGGATCTTGCGTTTGTGGGGTTGTGTTTTTTTTTTTTCACTTTTTTCGGAACGTAATTTCACTTGTCTTCATTCATAAAATTATTATAGTCATTCATTAAAATCTTACTAAGCTGATTGCTGTGACCTCCTGCAGCAGTTAGTTGCACAAGGTAATTATATGGTTATGAGGTATTATTTTATTACTCCAGGAATCGCGGCTTTGTTCTTGTACTCGCCAGAGTTTCATTATGAGCGCTTAGTGTGCGTATCTTCTTTCCTCCAGTTCACAAAGACTTGAACTCATCTGTATTCTGAAGAGGACCGTATCTTCTGCATACCTCTGGAAATCTCTTCCTCGCATCCTCTGAAGTAAGGTCTTTGAGGGGATTTTTAAGGAATGTGTAGGGTTTGGTTTGGAAATTCCTTCTCCATTTTAAAACATTGCTTTCTCAATTCCTTGGATAATTTTCTTGGTCTAGAGTATTAAGAACTTAAATCTATGTCCCATCCTTAAAGAGCACATCTGCAAAATGAGCTGGACTGAGCTTACTGCACTCTTACCTGGAGAGGCTTTTCCTGGAAAACTTTCCTTTCCTGTTCCTATTTGTGTTGATTGGTATTTGAAGTACTGTGGCAGCTATAAATAGCAAGCGCTGCCTTCACCTTGTCTTTAGATAGGACTTTTCCCCACATATCTGTCTGTTTAGCTCTAGCCTTCGTCACTGAAGATGCCTGAAATGAGTCATACAGTATATACGCCATGTGTGAAATCTTGCCTTTTTCTTTCTACTTTCACCCTTCGGTTTTGACATGTGTGTAGAGGCATGATAGATGGAGCCTCTTTGGCCAGGCTTGTGCTGTATCAGAAGAGCTGACACTGACTTGGTCTTTCTAGGTTGGTTTTGTTATTACAGAGGAGGTTCTTGGTTCTTAGTCACTGAGCAAAAATTAGTCTTGCTGGTGCATGACGGTGGTGATTCACCGCCTGGCTCTCATCCTCCTCGCCCGACCCTGGGCTGCACTTCAGGGGGGGCTTCTGTCTCTCTCTGCACCGAATCTCCTTCTTAATCCATCGCTCCTTACATCGTGAGGAGGACGTGGAAAATGTGCTGACTTGAGACCTCCCTCCTAACCGGTTTTGCCTCCCAGCTCGGTGCCGGGGCCAAGCTCTGGGCCAGGTGGCGGGTGTGTGCCTTGGGAGCCAGCCCCGGTTGAAAGGTTGTGTTGACTTAGCGCCGGGGGAGCTCTGCACAAGCCAAATATTTAGCTTTCCATCTGATAACCTGTCTGTTGTTTCCTCCCTCGCAACAACCAAATGCTTTTTTATTCCCAAACCAGGTTAGGGCTTCCACAGACATTTTGCACCTTCTTGGCTTTTGGCGTGGCAGATGGGAGGGTGCTGACAAGGTGGCCTCGTGACTGAGGCACGGGTGCAGCCATTGCGCTTCCTAGGCTTTTTTTTTTTTTTTTTTCCCCCTCATTATGTTGGTTGAATCGGTTACCAGCTTTGTGTCTCAGTTTTTCCATCTGTCAAAATGTTTTTATTTAAATAAATAAATAAAAATCTCCCACTAAAAGGAAGTAAATATAAGCCATAGTAACTAGGACTCACAGCAGTTCAAAAGAAAACTTGATTCGCTGCATTTGCAAAGGCATTAGGATTGCTGGACAAGTGCAAGTTTGGGATTAGGTTGACCAGCTACAGCAACTTGAAGCGAGGATGTTAGTAACCAAGAGATGTTTTTGTGTTGCTTCTTTCAATTTCGGAGATGGATGGGGGTGAGAGGGAGGAAGAGAAGGAGCTGTTTGTCTGCCAGCTGAAAATCATGGCTGTTACTGTATATATTTAATCCCAAAGGTTAGAGAATCCTAACCTGTTTTCCTTCTCCCATCCTTCCAGAAGTGGTTTCACCAGGGGCTAGTAACTGTCTTTTGCAGCCTTGCAAACAAGGTTTTATGGATAAACCACCATCTGGGACACAGTTATTGTCACCTCTGGGGTGACAACAGAAGCTGTACAGGTGCTGGCTGTGCTGTTCAGTGGCAGCCCTGGGGACAGCCTTTCCCTCAGGCCAGGGTGAACTGTCCAGGCCTTAAATGGTCCCCTGTCTTTGCGATCTGGGAGCTCGGAGCTTATCCAGGCAGCCCAGTTCCAGGATATATGTTCCTTTTTGAAGGAAAATGACCTAAAAGCCAGTGCTCCTGACAGCAGGGGGACAGGCAGCTGCTGCAGCTGGGGGAGGAATTGCCAGATACCTGGCTGCAGGAGCGCTCTGAACTTTCCCTGCGCCATTCCCAGTTCCTGAAAGCATGAATTTATCCTTTTGTTCCCACACTTAATGCTAGCTGTGGTTCAGGGTATTACCGCTAGCACCTGGAGGGGCTGGAAACTTCGATGGTGTTTTGTCAGCGCTGGTAGTTCCCCGTGCTTCGTGTCAGTGCTCTGCAGCCGTGTCACGGGGGTGGCCTGCCACGCTGCCCTGCGAGGGAGCACAGCACAGGGGGCAGGTGTGTTTCCATACCTCTGTAGCCATAAAGCATGGGCACCCCAAATGGAAAGTCTTGCTAGCAACCCAGGCAATGCTGGGAGTTTCTGTGTGGCTGAGAAGGAGGAGGTGTGCAGAGCTCCCTCGCTAACAGTCACAGAGGTGTTGCTTCACCCCAAAATGTCACGTGCTTACTTGGCAGGAAGAAGGCTGCTTTGATCAAGATGGAAAATTTCTGTGAGACACCTGTGGTCTTCTCAGGCCATGGTGCTTCAAGTGAGGATGGCCACATTTTCCTTTCTACTCTTGAGAGTATCTGGCTGTAGGACTTGTGGAGCCAAGGAGAGCCTCCTGAATGTTTTCCAGGCTCTGAGAGTTCTCACGCCTTGGTGCAGCAAGCTTCCCGAGAAGATTGGAGGCTCAGAGTTTCTCCAATTAAAAAATGTTCACGCCATCAAAATAACTGGTTGAGCATTGTAGCGTTTCCAGCAAAGAGATGGGGAACCAGGCAGACTTTTCATTCTGATGAGTCACTGACTCTCTCTGATTTGCCTCCTGTAAGAGCTGTTTGGGCAGCTGCTGATGCAGGAACATGATTCTGAGTGATGGTCCCTGGGGAGCAGGACAGGGCTGCGCACGCTGCTTCACCTCTGAGCCGGTGGATCATTCGTCTGCCTCGCTCTTTATCAGTAAAGCCTTGCTCACAGCTGTGGTTCTTGCCTGCCTTGATCCTGCCTCATTAGGATAGCTGGGGAGTGGTGTTGGTGCAGAGAAACAAAATGCCCAAGTGCTTTCTGTAGTCCCAAAAGTGTGAATTTGAAATTGGAGGACCTGATGCCTTACATTCCTGGGTTGTCTTATACCTGTGTCACAGCTGAAGGTTTTGTCTCTGTCCAAAAGAAAGAGCGTGGTCCCTCTCTAGGACCCAAGAGCTGTCTGTACCCATATCCGTTCGCTGTGCGTGGGCAGGACCACTGTTCACTGTTCTAGCGGCTCCCCAGATCCTTCTTGTGTGTTTTTATGATGCCCACGTCTGCCTGAGAGAGGAGATCCTGGAAGGCAGGCAGTTTCTGTTCTGGGGATGTTGAGGTTGGAGGGACTGCAAGTGTGTGACTTATTGTTGAGGGAAATATAGGTGAACTGGGAAGAACGACGTGGAATCACATTAATGGACTAAAGAGTCTTGTCAGGAAAAGCTTTTTTTCTTCCATTCCTCACCTTTTGTGCCTGTGACTCTATATAAAATAAGATCATTGATGGGGTGGGGCTCTGCAAACAGAAGGGAGCCTGGTAGACTCCCAGCGAGCTCTGCGAGCTCTTTATTAATAATTAATATGACTTGGATGCACACAGGAATCTTATCTGTTGGAGTAAAGGGTCATGGACGCTTTTTTTTTTTTTTCCTTTTAGCATATTTTTCACAGTAGAGTCATGCCTTTGTTTATTAATTGAAAACTATGAAAAGGCTTTTTGCCATGTCTCTCCTCAAAAAGGAGGGCTGTTGATTGGTTCAAGGCCAAAAAAAGCAGACTTAGAGTCAAACTGATCTGTAATCTCACTGCTGTGTTTAACTTTTATCTGGGGAGCTTCAGTTTTGTGTGGCTAGGTTTACAAAACAAAAGCAAACAAAAAAAGAATGGTTCTTAGGCAGATTTTGCTCTAACAGATACCAGCCTAATTTGATCAGACTCCAGTGAAGGAAAGTTATTTAACACTTGGCTTGAGGAACTACCCAGTCTATATGTTCATGGATCACTGTGAAAGGGCTTATTCAAGTGCGTTTAAAATATGGCCCACAGACATTAAGGAGGGCTCCTTTCCACAGGCATTCTTTTTACTGGTAGAAACCTGCATTTTACTCGCTTGCAAAACCAGAGGGTGGAAGTGCAATTACTCGGTGTCCAAGTGTCTACGTTGGCAAGCATGTGAAGCATACTAATGGGATATTACTAATGAGAGCTGTTAAATTATTTACATGAATTACTGAATGTGGCATAAAATACCTTCCACTGTTAATAACACTAATTAGACCACCAACGTATCATAAATATCCTGTAGGTTGAATCAGACGAATTGTTTTAGCTTCCACAGTCCCTGTAATAGTTTGTCTTGAAAAGGCTTTCCAAGTTGCTCTTTTTAGAGCTTTTTCTCATGTTTTTTCTTCACCTTTGCTGTTTATGTAAAGTGTCTGGATGCCCTAAGTGAATTCCACATTGTCTGTTACTGCCCCTGCTCATCTTGTGCACGCAGGAGAATTTTCTTCTGTTTATATTTAATTCCTGAAATATAAAAATTCCCAAATAAAACTATAGAACATCCTAGAGAAGGTTCTCTGAAATCTTTAGTGTCTTGACTAGAAAGGTAACGAAGGCTTTAATTCTCTGCTGTTTTGTCACTGGAATTATAATGAGAGTTTTGAAGTCTGCCAAAACACTTTATTTTCCTCCAAACTGAAATTTTCCAATGTTTGCTCTCTCCTTTCATGCAATTTCACAACTTTTCTTTTTTTTTTTTTCTTTTTTTCCGCCCTCTCCAGGATCTCTGGTTTAATTTTTGTTTTGCAAGTGACCTTCATGTGGGTATGTGGAAAGTATTAGTCTTTTGAAACATCTTGACTTTTGTTGAAATTTTGAGAATTGGTTATTGGAATAGAGATGAAGGATGGGAAATTTTAATGCAAAGGATGATTCTTTGAGGGAGTTTTTTAGACTAGTTCTCCTGCACACTGTGCTCATGGTTACAGTGGTGTGAGTCATTGAGCAAACTTCCTGGCATTTCTGCCAGCTGTGATTTCTCAGGATTTTAAAGGAGGTGATAACTGAATTTATAAATAGACGATAGGTTCCATCTGTAAATTTCTAAGCTAGATCCAGAGTTTTCCAGAAGGCGTTGGTGCTTTTTTGGACCCTGGGTTGTTTCTGGCTATGATATTTTGCCAAGAGGGCAGCTGATTAGTCTCCAGACAGGGTCCTTGTAGTGAGATGCTCGCTCAGGGTCTTGATTCTGTACAGCACGTGCGCTTGGAATGACTTCCAGATTTGCACCCCAGTTCAACCCCTCACTCTCTGAGGTCTGCTAGCCATCAGAAACTTACCTGACTGCTGAAATCCTTGCAGTGTCATGTGGGAGACCAACAAAATAAAAGCAAAATCGTATGGGAAGTGATAAAGTCTGTGCCAGACTTTGTTACTGATATTCTGAGTTGCCCAGCCTCTCTCATACTAGTTCATTTTAAGGAACCGATTGATTTAAATGTGTAATTTAAATAAATATTTACAGACTTTTTAATTTTTTTTTGAGGGCTGGGATATGTGATTACCTATACGTGCATTTGAAATACTTGCATACATGTGTGTTTTGCTGTGCTACTCTGATAACTAGAACCACTTTTAAATGGTGGTTCTAGTTATCTAATTCATCACAATGGGTTCCTCCCATTGTGTCAGTCAAGCTTTCTTGGCACAGAAGGGAGCTGAACCATGCAATTACCTTCATGGAGACCAGTCTGTCTGTTCAGAGCTGTGGCAGAAGGGGTCCAAATTACCTACTGGCATCAGAGCCTGTCAGCTGATGTGTTGGGAGGTTAAAAAGACCTGCGAAGCTGTAATAGCTCCTTGCATCAGAACAGGGAGAGGGCTCTTCCCAGGCTTGCTGTTGAAACGAGGCACGTGGTTGTGTGGTCTCCAGCCCTAGAAATGCTCGGTGGAGCTTTCCAGCCAACAGGAAGTGCTAGCAGTCGCTGATGGCTAATTTAAGCAGCCGCAAAGACACAGTGTCAGTGGCGTCCGTTCTGTGTATTCAAGCAGACGCTGATCTGGTGCTGTTGAGACAGCACAGTGTTTTGGGGTGGTGATGGGTGTCCCACAGGGCTCTGAGTGTATGAGTGTGGCTTCCTTTTGCATGAACTCGCTTGGCTGGGGTGTGAGCTAGGTGACCAGCAGTTTGCAGCGTAAGTGATGTTTTTGCCTCCTTTGCAGACCTGGGAAGGCTTCGGGACCATTGTCTGGGTCTCAGGGCACAGCCTGCTGGAGGCACTGGAAGTGGATTGGTTCCTGGTCATGCCCGGTGGAAGGAGGGGACCCAGCCGGCAGCAGCTAAGCCGTTCAGCTTTGCCTTCTCTCCAGACGCTGGTTGGTGGGAGCTGCGGGAACGGTACTGGTTTGAGAAACAGGTGAGGACAAATGTGGGATGGTTGAGATGCCTATAGTTAAGATGGTGCTAAAAGCTAGGAGCCTTCTCCACGCTGAACTCTGCGTGGGAATGCAGCTTCGTGTTTGTTAACTGGGAGACAGGGACCTTGAGCCCACTGCTGTGGCACTAGGAGAGGGAATGTGCCCTGCATGACAAACCTCTTCCAGCTTCTCTTCCCAGCTCTGCTGTGGCACATGCTTCCCTCTGTGGCCCCTCTCTTAACTTCATGCATTAAAATCAGCCCTGTGGGGAGGATTGTGGAAGTGGTCTCGGCCACCCTTCACTGCTCACCATAGTCACAATGGCCAGGGGTGGAAGTCACACCGCGCTCAGTTTGTCTTTCCCTGCAGCAGTTCCGAGAGCAGTGAGTCCTAGCAGATGATGAGTCCTTGTCTCTCTTGCTCGCTTGCCTGCAATGCCACAGGGAGTTAAGTGTGACATGTGAGAGCTCAGCTGTGAGTCCCCCTCCTACATGATAGAAAGGCACTGTTTTAGCCCTGCTGGCTGCAGATGAAACTAATTCTTACCACTGGCAAAGCCCATCTCCATTTTCTGGGGAAGTTGGGGGCTGAAAAAGGAACACATGGTGACATTTAGATCTCCACATTTGGCATAAAGACTAAAAGGGCCCAGCGCTGCTTCCTTCCATACAGAAGTTAGCAGACTAGAGAAGCTGTCTGCTGCATGTTGAGGCCCTGATCTACTTGGTATGGGTTCATCCTTACAGAGTAGAGACACCCGAGCCATTTAGCTTTGGCCTTTAAAGACTTCTCTGGCTGGGATGGATGGCAGTCTTAGATGAGGAACTGTTGAGACCATGGAGTCAGTGCCCCAAGGTCCTGGGGGAGCATCACTTATCCTGGTATCAGTCAGACACAGCATATTTCATGTCTGAACTTCCTCCATCAGTTTAGTCTGCCAGAGCTTTTAGTTGTCCTAGTCTCCTCTGGAGGCTAAGAAAGAAGGAAGTGAGAGAATACTTGAGGGGTCAGCCTCTAGGAACTGTTCTATTTTTAGTTACCCTTCTTTTTAAGAGGAAGTGTGAGCAGAAAGATGATGGGCACTGCAATACTGGAGAAGGAGGCTGGGTTCTGCCGTAATGGCCTAGTGATGGGTGGAAGGAGCCAACATTAAGTCTGGCACAGAGCCCTCAATGATTTTCGCTTGGAGATGCTCCCTCACTCTGTACCTCTGTTCATCCATCTACAAGTTTACTGAAATATTGTTGGGCATGTCACAGCACCTCTGGCAGACCAATCTGCTGTCTAGAGAAAATGCTGGATAAGGGTTTTATCTGAGCCAAGAAGATGATGAAGCTAACCACCAGTCTTGTGCCAGAAATACAAATAGAAGACTTCTGCCATCTCTCCTCTAGCAATGCTCAGTCCCAAATTCACAACCTCAAGCACTCCCTAACCTGGAAAATGGTAGAGATGAGGTAGAATGTTTACAAGTGAGTAATATCTGTCTGCTTCAGGAATGGTAGCACCATCAGCCTCTCTGCACCTCCGATCACAGCGCTGATTACGCCAGAGCCTGTACGTCACTGCCGGATCCCTGAACTGCCGCTGGATGGGAGCCTTCTCTTTGAATTCCTGTTCTTCATCTACCTACTGGTAGCCCTCTTCATTCAGTACATCAACATCTACAAGACTGTCTGGTGGTACCCATACAATCACCCTGCGTCCTGCACCTCACTGGTGAGTTCCCCAGCAAATGCCATCACTCGTGTTTTTTCATTACACAGCTTCTTTTCATGCTTCTTCAGGCCAGGAATCACCAAGCATTTGACATTAAGGGAGTGAAGAGGAGTTCACATGCACCCACATCAGCCAGGGCCATGTCATCCCCCATTTTACAGGTGAAAAAATACATGGAAGGTGAGAGAGGTGTCAGCAGGACTCCTTCAGTGGAAATTTCTTGGAGAATCTTGCATGGCTTAGCTAGCCCCTAGGGTTTGAAATGGAGTTGAGAGTCCAGGAGCCAGCCTTCTCCTACTGCAGGTGCCCCTTCCCAGTGGAAGCAACAGAGCGTGAGAAAAGGGAGACGATGCAAGTTTTTATTAGGATCTCACAGCAGGTCAGCAGCAGAGGCGCTGGGGAGGGGGTCAGATCCTCAGCTTATGTAAACCTCCCAGCCTCCTTGGTTTCAGTCTTCTTCCTGGCCCAGTAAGCTGCACAGCCTGGCAGTGACCTGTCCCTGAGCTGGCAAACCTCTTCTGAGTGAAGCTAGCCTCTGAAGTGGTCCTTCAGTTTATATTGTGTTCTTGCTGCTTGGAAACATGAGGTGGTTCCTTGGGTAACTATACCGACAGGTGGTGCTGGTGTTCCAGTTATCAGGTTCAAGTTCAGCTACTCGATGCTGGGAACAGCTTTCTTTGAAGAAAAAAAGCATTCTGTTTTAGGCTCCCAACCTGAAAGGATTTAATGATCATTTGTTCGTTCCCATCGGAAGTCAAGCATTCTTTTTTATCCAAAATGTCCTTGAAGTCCCAAATAGCAGTATTCAGAGTCTGCTAACTGTTCTAGCCAGAACAAATTTGATGGCTTCGCTGAAAAATTGTGAGGGATCCAAGAGCTGTATCTAGCTTGATGCAGCCAGAGCCAACATTGAACTTCTAATACAGATCTGTGGCCCATGAAGATGACATTTCTCAGATCAACTTGATTACCAGGGTCACTACAGACCACTTCTGAGACCAAGAGCTAAAGTGAGCTGGTGGACTCACTCTGGACTCCATTTTGGCTGCCCTTGCTCTGGTTGCTCAGTGGCTTTTGCTGGAAGAACTTGCAAGCTGTTCTCTTTAGTAGGATCCTGGTCCTAGATGTGCCTTTGACCCCCAAAATACCTGCCTGAAGGGCGGGTTTGTTTTGTTTTCAGGCGAAATCTCTCCATGGGAAGGAACGTTTGTGTGGGGAAGATCTTGCTTCTGGAGACGTTCCTGTGTGACATGGTTATCCCTTCTCCCTCATCCCTAATAGAGAGATTTTGGGGAATGCTTACACGAGGTCCTAATGCACTCTCAGCAGCCAGCTTTCTAGTCCCACCCCAGATGGGTGGTTTCAGAGTTCCTTCCCCTGGTGAAGACCTTTTTTTTCTTTCCTCCTTCAGAATTTTCACCTCATTGACTACCACCTGGCGGCGTTCATCACAGTGATGCTGGCGCGGAGGCTGGTGTGGGCCCTCATCTCTGAGGTAACATTCCCAAATGTTCCCTCTCCTGCCAGTAGCACTGATTGTAGAGCACAACCATCCATGGCCTGAGGAAGTTCTGCAAGTTGCGTAGCTGGAGGGTTTCTTCCCCCAGAACAAGTCTGGGTGTGAAGGACTAAGATTTTTGGGGATGCCCTTCTGCCTTGGAAGTTTTCTCCTTGACGTCATTCATGCCCTGCAGTATTGGGTAGCTCTGCAGCTAGAAGGAGATGAAATGGTCCCACTTGCTGCCTTATCCCTGTAGGCACAATAGTGTACCTTGCTATCTTGTGTCAGAGAAGTGGCTGAGAGAATTGCAAGTCAAGTAGCAGAAAGGCAAATGGGGAGGTTGGGCAAGACTGGAATAATGAACAGGAGATGAGAGGGAAAGGTCAGGAGGAGGATGTCTGCGTACACTAAAGTGTAATAGTAGAACTGCTTGTCCAGTCCTGGTTACTCAGTAACTCAGACTGATCATGTCACCTCAGATTTTGAGACCCTCTCTGTGTTTGTGAGAGCAGAACCAGGCCAAATATATGTTTGAGAAAGGTCATTTTGAGGAAAATTGAAGTTCTGTCCACTAAAACTATTAATACAACTCCATACTAAGCAACTGAGCATTAAGTTTAAAAATAAATAAAATAAAGGAACAATTATGTCCTGTTGAGTAGGTGAATGGAGAAGATGGGATCTCTGAAGTTCTCTTTTCATCTCTGATTTCTGCCATTTTCATTTATGATCACATCCCCTGTAAAACTTCCCATAGACTGAAATTTCTGCATTGAAACCTTCCATGCAAGTTCTTACACATCACTTCTATTGGCTCTAACCCCTGAGAATCTTTCCATAGTTCAGTTGCCTTCTTCCCTCTGGAGACTGGAACAAGCTTTCTTGCTGTCCTTTTGAAGGTGGTGCCTCCTCACTAGAGTGCAGCCTGTACATCCAGTAGAGATGAGTGGTGGAAATTTAGTTTTGAGATTGCCAAGTTGCACCATCTTCTATTCCCTCAGCTGAGAACTGTGACATTCCAGTTCTTTAGGAAAATAAGTGCTGAGACCTGATCCTTCTAAAGGAAAGAGCAAGAGGAGATATGTTTCAGGCTATCCTGAACTATCATCAGAGCAATAAGGGACTTAAGCAACAATATTTTCTACTTTGCAGCTCTGAATTTTTTAAAAAAATTTTAGTCATGCACTACAATTTGTGCTTGTTTGAATCTTTAGGATTCTATCAATCATGAATAAAATCAAAGGTGTTCACCTTTGTAAGAGAGTCAGTCTCCTGCTTCTGGGAGGAAGAGGGCAGCCATCCATCCATGCCTCTGGGCACCCTTCTCCCTGCTCCTCCTCCACAGGCACCCCCTGTTCTAGCACTATTGTTAGAGGGCTGCTGAATGTTTCTCTTCCCTTTGCAGGCCTCTCAGGTGGGTGCGACATCGGTGATTCACTACATGGTGCGCCTGGTGCTGCTCACCCTCTGTGGATGGGTGCTCTGCTGGACTTTGGTCAACCTCTTCCGCAGCCATTCTGTTCTCAACCTTCTCTTCCTGGGCTACCCGTGAGTGACACCGCCTTGAACCTTCAGGATGGGGGGAGCATGGCTGCTTGGGGGTGGCAGGAGCCACCAGAGCAAGCAGAGCTGTTGGCTGTAATCTGTCTCCTCGTTTTTTTGATTAAAGGGGAAGTAGCAGTGGCCAGGGGATGATGTGAGGAGGTGGTGCTGAGCTGATGAAGTATATTGCCTCAGTATATTTGTATGAGGGGCCTTTACTGCGACTGAAGACTGAGCCATTGGGATCATTGGTTCCACAAATGGGATTTAAAGAAGCTTCTCTGCACAGTTAAAGCTGCAGCCTCTAGCCTTTTACAGAGGAGAAGGGTTGGCCACTAGCTTCTGGAGTGAGGGTTCCTATGTGGTGTCCCTCTCCAAAGGACCGATGTGTGTTGAGAAGGTGCCCCCTGCTTCCTGTTGGGATGGCTGTCACTTCATCCCTTTTTCTTTCTTTCCCCGCAGGTTTGGTGTCTACGTTCCTCTGTGCTGCTTCCACCAGGACAGCAGAGCACAGCCCCTTCCTGCGGACTGTGGTTACTTGGTACAGGACCAGATGGTGGATGATGGGTCTTCAGCTGTCAGCAGCCTGGTCAAACCCAAAGATTTCCTCTCGCTTCTCTGGGAGTCCCTGAGAGAACAGTTCAATAATCCTACGTCTATCCCCACCCACAGCTGCCCCCTCTCCCCAGATCTCATCCGCAATGAGGTGGAGTGCCTAAAAGCAGACTTCAACCGCAGGATCAAGGAAGTTCTCTTCAACTCTCTCTTCAGTGCCTACTACGTGGCGTTCCTGCCACTGTGTTTTGTGAAGGTAGCTCTTGTCGGGCTCTCTCTGTGCCCCTGCCCGCCGTCTCCTTCTGAATGTTGTGTGAATTGCTGCCAGGCCAGATTCCTGGTTAATTCCCCTTTTCTCTGTCTCCCCTTTGGCAGCCCGGATAGCGGAGCATGGCTGCATCCGGAGTGCACTAGTACTGCTCCTGGTTGGCGGATAGGTATTGCCATAAATGTGATGCACCTCTAGTCCCATCACCCCACTTACTAACTCCCCTTCTCCCACCCCCTGTCCTAGGCAGATGGATAGCTGTGTTCTTCCTAGAAAAGGGAAGCTGTTGTTACACTGTTGTCTCAGATCCAACATCCTGGCTTTCGAGAGCTTGGATCAGAGGCTTTGATGGTCAGCCTGTTAGAAAACAGCCAACTAGGATGCTTGGCAAGCTAAACCCAAGACCCTCTTGTCAATGTGGGGGTTGCATTTTTTTAATCTGTTGTTTTTTCTAACTTGGAACGAGCTCCAGTTGGTGTAATGAAACGGGCAGGGCTCCACAATCCATGTAGCAGTCTTGGTGCAACTGGTGCTCGTGGGGCAGTTCTGTGGCAAGCAAACCCCCTTGTTATCTGCTGCTGGAGGAGGAGATGCACCAGCTGCAGCATCATCCCCCTGCCCTTTCTCCTTCAGGTCAAGGAGAAGGGAGTCTTGAGTGTTTCCTAAGCTGTAACCCTCTGAAATCACCGGTCCAAAAGCGCATGCCTGTGATGTGTGGTGTGGGTCTGCTGGATGTACGCGCAGTACGTCCCTTGTCGTTCCTTCCTCTGTTTTGTGACAGTGGTGCCAAGTTCTTGTCTGCTCTCTTTGCAGAGCACCCAGTACTACGACATGCGCTGGTCCTGTGAGCACCTCATCATGGTGTGGATCAACGCCTTTGTCATGCTCACCACTCAGCTGCTGCCTCCCAAGTACTGTGACCTGCTCCACAGATCAGCTGCCCACCTCGGCAAGTGGCAGAAACTAGAACACGGTTCCTACAGCAATGCTCCGCAGCATATGTGAGTGTGGGGATGAGGAGGGGTTGGCGTGCCCAGCAAGGGGTGAGAAGACACTCTAGTAGATAAGCAGGTATCACAGTGCTTATCTACTGAGGATGCTTCTCCGTTCCCCACAGCGCCAGGGTCACAGATACAACTCTGCTGGTCTTTCTGTTCGCTAGAAATGGAATTGTCTGCTCTAGAGAGCTGTCTGAGATCCTCTAGTCAGTGCTAGTTCCTTCCCAAAAACAAATGCTGAGATTCTTCTTGGCCAACTGGAGAGGTCACTTGTGTAGGGGCAGGGGGTGGCCCCCTGCTGATGCAGTGCGTTCTCGCCCTGGGGGAGCCATTTGTTCAGGGCGAGTCCGTCGGGTGGGCTTGTTATCACCTCCCTGCCCTTTTCCAGTGAGAGCTAGGACATGTCCTCATGGCAGAGGCTTTGGTATCTTCCAAGGTGCAGTCCGTTCTGCAGTCCAGGGAGTTGGGAGCGCAGACGCTAACGCTCTGGCGTTCTTTCCCCACAGCTGGTCAGAAAACACAATATGGCCACAAGGGGTTCTGGTGCGACGGAGCCGATGCCTGTATAAAGCAGTTGGGCCTTACAACGTAGCAGTGCCTTCAGATGTGTCCCACGCCCGCTTTTACGCAAGTATCCTCTCGGTTGACGTGTTACAATTGTGGGAGGGAGGAGAGGCTCAAACCTAGCTGCAGCAGAGCAGACTGTGCACAACAGAGTTTGGTGCTGCACAACAGCCTGTTGCTGCTAGACAGAATACCTGTTTGCAGCAGAGGAGCTTTCCCACGGCAGTATTAGTGGTGGCTGGGCAAGATGGAAGCCACGGCTGCCTTGTCGGTGCTTCCTCAGCGTGGCGATGCAGCTCGCCAGTCAGGCAGTGGCAGATTAAGAGGGTTCTCGTTAACGTCTTCCAGGGAAATGGGGAAGTATGTCGGCTGGCCAAGACCTTATTTCACCTGTCCTCCCCTTCTCAAGCACAATGACACTTCTACATGCCGTGTTTCTTGTGCTGCTTTCCCCAGGTAGCAGCTGGCAGTGGTTAGAGTACAAACTTCTGCCCAACAGCACTATGTACATCCCCCTCCCCACTTTAACACTGCAACAAGTCATAGAAATCTGTCCTTTTTCACTGTTTTCCTGCAGTTCCTTTTTCACCGTCCGTTACGGCTGCTCAACCTGCTGATTCTCATCGAAGGCAGCGTGGTCTGCTACCAGCTCTACTCACTGCTGCGCTCAGAGAAGTGGAACCATACCCTCTCCATGGCCCTCATCCTTTTCTGCAATTACTATGTCTTATTTAAGCTCCTCCGGGACCGGATAGTATTAGGCAGGGCGTACTCCTACCCACTTAACAACTACGGACTCAAGGCACACTAGGCCGGCCAAATGTGTACCCCTTCTCTTTCCTTTCTCACAGGGCAGGGAGGGAACCTCAGAAAAAAAAAAAAATATTTTCGTACAGTTCTATTTTTTTTCTTGCGGCGTTTATAAATATTTAAAATATTTTATATTTTGTATACTATTGTTTTTGTGGGGCGGGAAGGGAACCAGTGGCAATTAAATGTCGCTTTATAAACAAGGTGTTATTTTATATATATAAAAAAATCAGTGTGTATATACCGTATATCTATACCCATACATATATCTATGTGAAGCAACAGGATTGTGTGTGTGGTCACTGTGTCTGCTTTGCTCACACAACTGCCTTGCTCTTGCATACTGTTAATTAGGAACTGGTTTGCTCTAGAACTTGGGTAAGCTAGCAGCCACGGGAAGAAAGGAAACACAGGGGCCTTTCACAAAGATGAGCAAAGTTTATCTTAGTAACCTCAGTACCAGGGAAGTCTTGCCTTGGAAATGTGCACTGGTGTGATACCGGTTTAGGGAAAGGGAGGAAGCAGTGTGTGGAAAGACAGACTGAGTTACTGACAGTCAGTAAAAGTTCTCAGTTCTTCTCAGCGTTAGCAGGATGGAAGTAGTATTTTTAAAAAATAACAAACTCTTTACTTCAGCTCCTATCTGTCTTTCTAGTAACTTAAGCTCCCTCACTCTACCCAGAGAATGAACTAAATATTGAAATTATAATTTCAGGGTAGTATATCATTTAGGAAGATTTTTTTTTTAAAAAATAAATAGCTTCACCTAGCAAGATGGTAATTATTTTAAACATCCATCTCTAATTCCTTGAGTAACAGCATTAAATTAGGGAACATTCAGATGTTTCCTTCAAGCCGTAATGTTCCTGGCAGAAATTTATTACTGTCAAACACCAACTCCCTTGCTATACAATGCATTTCAGCAGTGTTTCACTCTAAGGTATGTTGGTAGTGTTTAATCCCTTATCATCAATATTAGAGGAAATACTTTGCTTTTAAACTGTTCTTCATAAAGCTGAACTATACTAGAATCTAGTGTGGCAGTATCACAGAGGAATTGAAGATAAAAGACAGTATCAACCATATAATTAATTCAGCTGTGGATGCTGGTGACAGCTGATGGTAGGAGTTGATGCTTTAACTCAAGTAATGAAGGAGGAGACAGCAATGCAATGTTCTTCCATTCAGATGCCATCTGACTTAACTTTAGCCGTTAGTAAAGTGCTAGCTCTGAAGAATGGGTATATATGGGAAAAAAACCCACCCAGATTGTACGGAGTTTGGGAGAAACTGCAACTACTTTCTGTTCCTTCTTTCCTTCCACGCTAAGTAAGAACACAGCAGTCTTCTCTGCTCCTGGCTGTAGGACAGTTGCTCCAGCAGCCTGGTCGCAAGCCTGGGACATCTGATGAGGTAGGCAACAGGAGATACCTCTGAGCACTAACCGCAACCTCCTCCAAAACGAACACAAAGGCTTAGTTTTGGTTACTCCTAGGCCTTTTCTCATCTTTCCCGGGGCCCTGGCAGGACACAGAGACTTGGGAGTTTACGGTCTGGGGCCTTTCAACAAAACACAGTACTGTGGCTTAGAGCCTACTCTTGTACAACTGTAGTCTTCTCTAGCTTTTCCTCTTGTAATGTCGTGCTTTATCTTTAATCCATGCCTCAGTTCTACCTTGAATACTTCAGGAAGTGCACTTGGGATAAGAGGGGGCTGGTTTCTTCTCTAGAGCAGGCTCTTTGCTGCACGTGGCTTTGTGCAACACCTTTCTCGCACTCAGCTTCCACTCTTAGAATCACAGAATGGTTTGGGTTGGAAGGGACCTCTAAAGGTCACCTAGGCCAACCCTCTGTCATGAGCAGGGACATCTTCAACCAGAGAGGTTGCTCAGTGCCCTTGAATGCCTGACCTTGAATGTTTCCAGGGATGGGGCATCTACCACCCTTCTGGGGAACCTGTTCCAGTGTTTCACCACCCTAAAAAATCCACCACGTAAAAAAATTTGTCCTTACATCTAGCCTAAATCTACCCTCTTTTAGTTTAAAACCGTTATCCCTTGTCCTATCGCAACAGGCCTTACTAAAAAGTCTGTCCCCATCTTTCTTCTAAGCCCCCTTTAAGCAGTGAAAGGCTGCAATAAGGTCTCCCTGAGCTCTCGCAGTACCTCAGTAGTGTTTCCTGCTTTCAGTACCACACAAATTTCACCTGCTTGGCATAGCTCAGCACCCCTTAAGCAGTATTCCACAGCATTACCAGATAATTTCTTCCATTTAGACACCTAAACAATAGTGGGCTTATACTTAAGCAACCAGTGGGAGAAAAGAAGCTCTCCAAGGCTTCATGAGGGAAATAGAGATGTGCAACTATTTCTATTTTGCTTTCTGTTTTGCTCTGAGGGACTGTATAACACAACACACACTATCTAATTGCAGGTGTTAAGATCCTCCTCATTCCAAGGGAGCTAGGCATTATTTCTTAAGGGAAGCTGCCTCTCCCCCTCAAAGTACCTTCGTTATATCCTTGGAGCAGTTCTTTGAGAAGGTTTAAGGTCTAGGGATTGTACCTTTCCATGCATAATATGAACTGCCAACATGCAGTCCTGTAGATGCAACTGTCTTCCATGTTTACACAGGACCCCTACACAGAAAGAAATTGCAGAAGATAGTTGCAGCTTCCCCTGTTGGCAAAAACACAGCAAGGAACGAGCTAGCACAGTTGCGTCTCCCCAGTATAAACTGGACCATCTGATAACAAACAAGGAGCAGAAATTATGTCTGCCCAGCAGCAGTGCCTGCTTAGATCAGTGTTCCTCCCTACTCCTCCAGTAGGCCTGCTACAAAGCCTTATTTGGGTGAACACTGAAAACAAGTCTACTCTAATACTTGATCAGGTCAGACTAGGAAAAAAAAGACTTAGTCTCCCTCTTGGTCACTCCATCATGCGAGGACGTCATAATAAATGGATGGTTTTTTGGTCTGGCAACGAAACTGCTCTAGCTTCAGGCCAATCCTCAGAAGGACAGCTTCATCCCACCATTTTGCCATGACCTGGGAGAAGATGAGAGACAGAAAGAAAGAAAAAGAAAAAAGAAAGCATAAGCATCATCACATACAGACACTCTTGAAAGCCCTGCAAAACATCACTGATTTTTGTTTTCCCCAACAGCATCAAAAGGACACATACTTTTCTCTTTTACCCCAGCAGGTATGGCATCAGTGCAACTGGGATAAAGGCAGCTGTATGACTTAATTAAAAGACATGGGCCTTTCATTTACATGAGACCCTTTTCAAGGGAGAACAACGAAAGACTTGAAGTTACAGAACTGAGGAACAGGAAAACAGAGGAAGGAGTAGTGACAAATAGTGGGTACTGATGCAAGTAGACAGGGAGACAGAGAAATCTATCTCCCAGATACCTGAAGAGTCCCTCTGCTATTTGGGAGTGAGTTACTCTGAGGCAAATCTCTTCACCCACAAGTTAAAACTTCATTACCAGTACCTGCTAATTCCTTAAGTGTGTTGTGTGGAACAGCAGGAACCTGGTTATAGTGGTTCCGGACAAAGCCAGTTGGAGATTTTGTGATCCAGCATTCACAAAGAGCCAATACTCACTTGGAAGCTGATAGGAAGCCCGGCCGTAGAATATCCAATGGGGACAACAAGGCCTGGAATCCCAGTGAAGTTACCAAGCTGCATGAACCTGGGGGAAAAGCTGTCATCAGCATTCACAGAATCACAGAACCATCTCGGTTGGAAAAGACCTTGAAGCTCCTCCAGTCCAACCATTAACCTCACACTGATCATTCTCAACTCCACCAGATCCCTCAGCGCTGGGTCAACCCGACTCTTCAACCCCTCCAGGGATGGGGACTCCCCCCCTGCCCTGGGCAGCCCATTCCAACGCCCAACAACCCCTTCTGCAAAGAAATCCTTCCTAAGAGCCAGTCTGACCCTGCCCTGGCGCAGCTTGAGGCCATTCCCTCTTGTCCTGGCGCTGGTTCCTTGGCTCAAGAGACTCATCCCCCCTCTCTGCACCCTCCTTTCAGGGAGTTGTAGAGGGCCATGAGGTCTCCCCTCAGCCTCCTTGTGGCAATTGAGGCACGGACTCTCCATGAAGTGCAAAAGGAAAAGACCCTTTTTTATTACAATAGTACATACTTATGCTATGGTTAAAGCTCTTACTTCATAATTAGCAAATCAGCGCTTAGACAGCTATCTACCTTTTCTCCTATCAGCATAAGACCACTCTAACACGTGCTGTGCAGACCAATCAACTTCTTGTTCACGCGCTGTTCATGCAGCAGTAACTTTTCACAGTTCAGTACTTTTCCACATTTCAGTGTTGCAGCTGTCCGTTGTTTTTCCCTGACACCTTAGCACAACTTGGCAGTTTCTTATCTTTCTCCCAAGGTCTCTTTCTCATCAAAGCCTTGCTGTTTGTCAGGGGCTGCGCAGAGCTGACTTGCCTCTCTCCCACACCTCCTCTTCTCCAGACTAAACCCCCCCAGTTCCCTCAGCCACTCCCCATCAGACCTGTGCTCCAGACCCTGCACCAGCTTCGTTGCCCTTCTTTGGACATGCTCGAATAATTCAAGTAATTCATTCCTGCCTTGGGACAGCAGCAAAGTCATTCTTTTTTGGGAGAGGCAGCTAGGATTGATCCCTCCTGCTCTACAGCCTGAGCTCCTTCAGTCTGTACAGCTGGTCTCCAACTGTTCCCAAACTTCTGCTTCCATAGTGTGAGCTGCACTCTTCTTACCTTATGGACCGGACTGTGAAGGACAAATCACTGCTCCCAGTCAAGAGGTCAGATTCAAAGATTCTTGGGGCAGTGCAAGCAACACCTGTGGAGGAATCACAGAATGATTGAGACTGAAAGGGACCTCAGGAGGTCATCTTGTCTAACCTTCCATCTCAACGGATGGTCAGCTAGATCAGGTTGCCCCAGACGATGGCCAGATGGCTTCTGAATATCCCCAGGGATGGAGATTCCACAGCCTCTCTGGGCAACCTGATCCAGTGCTTAAAGAGTAAAGAAAGAGTCAGGCAGTGGGCAATCTTCAAGGAACAGCTCAGTTCATTAAAGCCACATTAAAGCCATATTGGTGATGCAAGCTCACACCCCTGGAATGCAATCAAGTTGCTGGGATTTATGAATTAAGCAGTTCGTTTCTATTTAGAGCAAGAACATCTTCATATGTAAGTAGATGTTGAGTCCCTCCTGTGTAAATGTGCTGGCTCTGCAGCTCCTGGTTGAAGTACCAAGGAGGAGTTTCTCACTGCCATGGATATAGGCAGTAAGTCTAGAAATACACAGAAAATCCAGAAATACACAGCAGTCTTTCTAACCTGGCTGCATCTTCTTCTAAACACTTGAGACACAGCAAAGTCTTTGCAAGAAAGACATGCTCTTAAAACTGGGCGGGGGGAAGTTAACGGAGTGACTGTTCTTAAAATGCACCACACGGCTGTCAGGGACCAGCTCTTTGGCCAAGGCTGCCAATACCTGGTGTAAGGATACAGTTCACAGAGGTGAAGATCTCTTGCAAAAATCTCATGCTCCGAGTTCTCTGTCGATTTGCCTGCAAGCAGAGAGACTACTGTCTGACTGGGTTCACAAGACTCGTGTTTCATGACGGCAGACTCTGCCCGTTAGAACCTTTGGAAAAGAAGACACCATTCCTGCAGTTTGGAACCAAGATGCAGGCCAGGAGTCCAGGTGGCACGTCCTTTGTGGTGCCCTACCGTTCAGCATGCTTTCACAGCAGAGGCCATTACAGCTGGGCGATATCCTTCCAGATATACGAGAGGTTAAGAGAATCCTCCACCCCACCTTTACAATTTCGTTAGGTGCCTCCCTTCAGCCTTTACCACATCATTTCCCTTACCGTAATATAATCCAGAGCTGTGAACTGGGAAGCCAAGGCCAGGTTAGCCCGAGTGTCCAAATTCTGAAAGAGAGACATCAATTATGGTTCTGTTTGCAAGAAACTGAATGTAACAGCCCAGGAGTTCTCTTCCAGGTCCATTCTCCTGTATCAGTAGTCAACCAACAGGTGGTTTTTGTCACAGAAAAACCAGGAGAGCCTCATGTTTCTCACTGACACGATGCTTGTCCTGTATCAGCCGGGACAACTACTGCCACTGATCTGAGCTGCTGCTACTTACCATTTCCTGGAAATGTTTGTTGAAGTCAGGTTGCAGGAAGTCCCTCATCTCACCGAGAATGCAGATTGCATGTGCTACTCGCACTTCCTCCATCTCTGGAAGAAATACTTCAACCACGCTGGCTCCCAGACTCCGCAGGTACTCCACAGCTGCGTACAGAACAGGTAAAGCACAGACAGCGTCCCTGAGTTCAGCAAACTCCATCGAAGGGCTGCAAATCCCCACCCCCTTGAGAAGTTAAGAGACCCCATGGGCCATTATAAGACAAGCAGCTTCAGTGCATCGTGTGGCATGCAGACTGCCGCAGCTGCTTCTCATCAGTAAAAGCCTGCAGCCTAACTAGATCTCAATATTCCAACAGGGCAGGGGTAGGGGCTTGCAGACGGGTTCCTAACTTACCCACTGCATTTTGGGCAAGTTCATCTCCTCCCTCTAGCCCCGCAGTTAACCCAAAGAGTAAAGGCGGACTGACGATGCTTCCCTGAGCACTTGACATGACTGGTATTCTATCAGCATGAAGTCATTGTTTACAGAATCACAGAATTGTCTAGGTTGGAAAAGACCTTGAAGATCATCCAGTCCAACCATTAACCTCACACTGACAGTTCCCAATTACACCAGATCCATCAGCGCTATGTCGACCCTGCTCTTGAACACCTCCAGGGATGGGGACTCCCCCCCTGCCCTGGGCAGCCCATTCCAACGCCCAACAACCCCTTCTGCAAAGAAATACTTC
Source organism: Strix aluco (assembly GCF_031877795.1). Taxonomy (NCBI): domain Eukaryota; kingdom Metazoa; phylum Chordata; class Aves; order Strigiformes; family Strigidae; genus Strix; species Strix aluco. The sequence goes on from NC_133932.1 coordinate 4,890,871, forward strand.
CTAAGAGCCAGTCTGACCCTGCCCTGGCGCAGCTTGAGGCCATTCCCTCTTGTCCTGTCGCTTGTTCCTTGGTTCAAGAGACTCATCCCCCCTCTCTGCACCCTCCTTTCAGGGAGTTGTAGAGGGCCATGAGGTCTCCCCTCAGCCTCCTCTTCTCCAGACTAAAGCCCCCCAGTTCCCTCAGCCGCTCCCCATCAGACCTGTGCTCCAGACCCTGCACCAGCTCCGTTGCCCTTCTCTGGACACGCTCGAGTCATTCAATGGCCTTTTTGGAGTGAGGGGCCCAAAACTGAACCCAGTCATCAAGGGGCGGCCTCATCAGTGCCGAGCACAGGGGTAAGATCCCTTCCCTGTCCCTGCTGGCCACGCTATTTCTGATGCAAGCCAGGATGCCACTGGCCACCTGGGCACACTGCTGGCTCCTGTTCAGCCAGCTGTCAATCAACACCCCCAGGTCCCTCTCTGACTGGCAGCTCTCCAGCCACTCCTCCCCAAGCCTGTAGCGCTGCTGGGGGTTGTTGTGGCCCAGGTGCAGCACCCGGCATTTGGCCTTATTGAAACTCCTCCAGTTGGCCTCAGCCCATCGCTCCAGCCTGTCCAGGTCTCTCTGCAGAGCCTCCCTACCCTCGAGCAGATCAACACTCCCACCCAACTTGGTGTCGTCTGCAAACTTACTGAGGGTGCACTCGATCCCCTTGCCTAGGTCATCAATAAAGATGTTAAACAGGAGCGGCCCCAAAACCGAGCCCTGGGGGACACCACTTGTGACCGGCCACCAATTGGATTTAACTCCGTTCACCACAACTCTTTAGGCTGTTTTAGCATCATCAGATTCCCATTCAAAGCCGCTTCTGAACCATAATGGTAGAGAAACCCAGGGAATACTCAGACCAGGTCAGCAGTACAGGTTCACTAAATCCTGATGCACTTTAGCAAGGCTGAACATCAAGACTTTGGGGAAAAGTGAATCTTTTGCACTCAAAAAAGAACAGCCTTCTTTCTTTGACTCCCAACTTCATAAATACCCAAGCTTGACTATTTCACTGGCTTATGGTGCATCTCTCCTAAGAAAACTCTACACAGTGTAGAAGCGTGAGTGTCTATGGAAATGAGGCTGAAGAAAATCCAGTCAAACAAAGCCTGTATCCTGTGAACTCTCTCAGCTCCAATGCATAGGAGGCCAACCACTATACCAGGCACTGTACAGTCTTTCTCCCCCACCCCCAAGTACTCACCAGGGTCAATTTTGCTTAGTCTAAAATCTGACAAAGCCACCCTAAAGGCACCATTTGGCTGATTTAAAGGAAATACCAGAGGACTGAATATATCACAAAGACCTAGCCCTGTCTTTCCTACTCAACATTATATTGTGAAACAAGTCTCTCCCTTAAGTCTTTTACCATTAAAGCTTGCAAAATAAGTATTACTGGGCATAGATCTGTCTTTATACGGACAGAGGCGTAGCACACTGGACTTCATTCTTCCATTGTAACCTGACAAGCCTACAACTGTTGAGCTTTTTAACCCTCAGCAGTCAGGAGGGCTTCCCTAATACAAAGCTACTGCTGTTGTCCAGCCAAACCTCTTTAAGCATCTGCCTTTAAGGAGTTCAGGCGAGATCTTTTTAGTGCATACAGAAGAGGAGCACCAAGTGATACCACGACATCAGGCAGAATAAGAGATTTACAGACTTTTCCTCTTTACCTTTCTCACAGATGGACAGGACTTCAGCATCACATGCCTAGAGAATAAGAGGAAAGAACTAAGTAGACTTTAGTAACTGCCCTCCTCTCCCTGGTGAGCACACTCACTAGGACTTCTGTCCTCATGGAGCTTTCCTTGTTCCTGTCCCTAATGGCAGTGAAACACAGCCCTCCAGGACTGCCTTAGGCCACCAGCTCCAAGAGAACAGCTTGTGTATCATAACCCTAAGGAAAAGGAAAGGTTGTCTTTTTCCAGAGGAAGATATTCCTCTGCACTGGGGCAGAGCCAGGAGTCCTTGTTTTCCTCCAGGGAAGAAATCCTGAGCACATTTGTGGGGTCGCACTACAATCGCTAAGCAGTACTAACTTGCAAGCCCTGTTTCTACATTGGAATGATAAAATACCACTTGGCAGCTACATCATTGTCACCAAATGGATACACTAATTTTCCTCACTTGATTTTAAACTAACTGCCTGTTGTAATCAGTTCAGAAGCATTGCTTCCAATAGAAACAGCCGTATGAGGAAGCATACTACCATCAACTGTACAGTCATTACCTTTCCTCATGCCTCCAACAGGCTTTTACTCAAAAGGCTACCTCAGGAAAAAAAAAAAAAATCTATCCCTGTCAATGTTTTCTCCTAGGCTATATTCTCTTCCAGTTATAAGACTAAATATGAGAAGCTCTAATGATGACAGGCAAGAGAACAGTGAATGCACCGAGTTCCTTTAAAATCTCATTTGGCAAAGCAGCAGAAAGAAAGAGGTAGAACAGGCACCTTAAAAAACGTCCAGTCCACTCCCAGTTTTAAGTCTTTCAGGTCAGGAGCACACATACCAGATAGGGTTGCTTTGGGCTGTTTTAGTCCTGCAGGGAACAAACAAGAGTTCCAGCTTTTATCTAGGATGTCTCTAGGAAGGCAGAGCACCTGAGCTCAGGGAGGGAGAGGGCTCACCTACCATATGGATAGAGTGGATCTGGCCCTGCAAGGATACTGTAAACAATGGCTGCATCTGCCACCGAGGTACAGATAGGGCCTGTAAAAGAGAGACCAGTTATAAATATGTGACAAGGGGTAAATAGTACCTTCCTCCCTCCCAAGGTCTTCTGAAGGCACAGATTGCCTCCCTGGTGAGAACACGGTCCCTGAAGTGGAGCACAAGTCCTCTTACCTACGCTGACTGTGGAGTAGGAGAGTGGCAAGCTGCCGTGACAACTGATGCGCCCAAACGTACCTAGAGAAAAAGAAATGAGCAGTTAGCTAAGCTATCAGCAGTCGCCAGTAAGATCTGACCTAGATGGCCTCTGGTGCACCAGTCAGTAAGCAAAATACTCCTGCCAGTCACTTTTACATCTGCTGTTTCAAAGCCCACTCATCTTTCAGTACCCTGTTCTGCTGACCACAATCTGTCTCATCAGTGAAACGGATGTGTTCAACAAATAGTGAAACTGTTTCCCCCATAAGAAATTATTTAGTTGAGGGGAAATACATGCAGGGATATTTTGAAATACCCACATTTAAATATGCAGAAGCAGCATCTATGGTATGGACGGAGAGGCAGGAGCAGGATTATCAACAGCAGGAGGTACCACCCCTGGGAGACCTCACCCACTTCACCAGTGAGACTCCATGCCTAACACCAGCTGCCTTCTGCAAGTACTCATGTCACCTTTCTGACCAGTAACATTTTTGCCACTGTCATCATTATCTTCCTCAGCTGAATCATGATTAATCAAGTCGATCACATGTGAAGGATGGAAAAACAGAGTAATGGCTGAGTATCTGGTCTCAGATGAAGCAGCAGAGATCCTTCAGAATGATAAACCATTCCCAAAAGCTGGCATCTCTTCCAAGTGACAATCCTGCCTTGCCACCTTCCATGCTGTAGACACTGCCCTGCGTATTTCTTACGTCCTCTGCACATTCTCCTTGATTACCTTAATTTTTACTGCAAAAACTGCATTGCTACTTCATGTAACACTGAGAGAAGAGGGAATGACTACAAGCCTATTACCCGCTTCAACTTACCAGATGCAAATCTGAGCAGCATCAGCCTCTCCATATAATTGGGGTGATGGCAAACCATCGCGGGTGGAGATGCTTTTCACCAGCTCACTACAGATACCCAGCTATGTTGGGAAAACCTCCCAGCAAAGAAGGAAGATTGAAGAGGGGTGAGTGGGTAGAAAGAAAAGTAGCATGCGTGTTTTGTTTAGCATTTGACTCAAGTAAGTTAGGGTTTTTTTGAACATCTGTTCAATAGCCAGTACTGAGCATACTTTCACTCTGCCAGTCCAACCCACACGACTCTCAGGCTGTTATACTCCAGTTTCTCTCATCAAGTTTTGCTTGACAGGAATTGATGGACCGTGCCTGTGGCATTCTATCTGATACAGCAAACAAGACACACACCCCTCCATGATTAAAGGGCTCTACCTTTCAGCCCCACCACACCACAGAACGAAGCAGGAATCCTCACAGAACCGCCTCCATCTGTGCCAATAGCCACCGGGCAGAGACCTACAAAAAAACCACACATTGGCCTGTGATCAGAGAGACATTGTGTTGCCCAGTCCATTCATTCTACCAACAGCTGTGGCCAAGACAGCACACAGAGCTCTCTGTTCAGCTAGGAGTTCCCTCCAGCTTCTAAACCCCCTCATAAAAACTAAATGCCTGAGGTGCTTTGGCTCAGGACCTTCCTCCCACCACCCCTGAGCTCCGTTTAGGACCACCTACCTGCTGCTACAGCTGCTGCTGACCCACTGGAGCTCCCACCTGTGAAGTGGTTAGGCTTGTAGGGATTCCTAGGGATCTTGTGGTACCTGAAGCAGACAGATAGTGTTGAATCTTTTCCTAGGAAGGACCCCATGCACTACAGGGCAGGAAAAGATCCAGAAACACAGCTCAGAGATTGATCTCTTAGTAAAGAGATACCATTTAATCCCAGATAGTGCTATGTCCCTAGAATCACAGAATCATCAAGGTTGGAAAAGACCTTGAAGATCCTCCAGTCCAACCATTAACCTCACACTGACCGTTCCCAACTCCACCAGATCCCTCAGCGCTGGGTCAACCCGACTCTTCAACCCCTCCAGGGATGGGGACTCCCCCCTGCCCTGGGCAGCCCATTCCAACGCCCAACAACCCCTTCTGGAAAGAAATACTTCCTAAGAGCCAGTCTGACCCTGCCCTGGTGCAGCTTGAGGCCATTCCCTCTTGTCCTGGCGCTTGTTCCTTGGGTCAAGAGACTCATCCCCCCTCTCTGCACCCTCCTTTCAGGGAGTTGTAGAGGGCGATGAGGTCTCCCCTCAGCCTCCTCTTCTCCAGACTAAACAAGCCCAGAAAACACGATACAAAAAAGACTTCTGCCTCAGAGTCCAACCTCGTTACCATATGCAGCCTATCCAAAAAAGACACTCAAAGCAGGAGAAAGGATGCCATTCCAGCTCTTCTGCCTGTGACAGCACTGTGCCATTACTGCAGGCCACAGTGCACTATTGTGATTCCAAAGGGTGGAGCAGTTGGTGGCCAGCAATTCTTACAGACAAGCAAGTCTGCATCCCCAGCTCTGCTCTTCATCCCAGAGCAGCAGCAACCAAAGCCTTCAGTCTGACCACAGTCCCCAGACACAGCAGAGACCTGCCAGGCAGTAGGGTATGCCGCTGACCTCGCCAGCGAGGAAATGCCCTGGCACGTTGTTGCAGCTGAGGGGGAGCCCCAGTTCCATCCAGCTGTACATGCATGAAGCGTGGCTCTACACACGGCTTATCAAGGCTCTGAGGACCCCACTGCTCCGGAATAGCAGCTCTCAGCTTGGCTATAGCTGGAGGATTCACAACACTAAAGCAAATTCCAGTGAATGTGTTTTAACTAGGAAATAAAAACACTATGTTCTGCTGAGACGACTGTACCTTCTCTCACTGCTCTGGGCCTTTAGACATTACTGTGACTGAGCATTAGATTACTATTTATTTGGTTTTTCTCACTTTTTTTCTACCACTTATCCTGTAAACATCTACACCTCCAGGCCTGTAAGGCCTGGCAAACCAAGTTCCTTACTCAGCAGACACCACTCTCCTTCCTTTGGTTTCAGAAGCCTTCAGGCTTTCACGGCTACTCTGACCCTCCAATCTACAATGCTGCTTCATACCCCCAGGGCTCTCCCTGCACAGGGTGCTTCCATCAGTTTTATTCTCACAAGCTTGCTCTCTTTTTGTACCCTTCCCTGTCAGTTCTGGACAGACTTTTAAGCCTTTTTACACTCAGGAGGAAGAGAGGGGAAAGGGATTTTTACCTATTAGGGTTGCATCCAGTTGTTCCAGTCCCCAGTTCATGCATGTTTGAGACTCCAATAATGATAGCCCCAGCCTCTCGCAGCTTCTTGGCCACAGTAGCATCTTCTGTTTCAGGCTCTGTCCCAAGATACACTGTTCCCACTCGTTGATGGTAAGGTACCTTAGCAAGAAGACACCTTATTATTCATCCTAAAACCCTGGCAAGGTAGGAAGGCACATGCGCATGCCTCACATGCACACTTCAACTCCACAACAGATCCCAGACGTTAGGATGACCAGAGGTAAGTAAGGGCTAGGAAGCTTCACTCTTCAACTTGTCTTGCTGGTTTCTGTTAGGAGGGACACTTAATCCTTCAATATCTGGTCCTTTCCCCGTGCAGAAGAGTCTTTTTAATACCATAATACAGAAGAGCAGAAACAGAATCACAGAATCATCTAGGTTGGAAAAGACCTTGAAGATCATCTAGTCCAACCATTAACCTCACACTGACTGTTCTCATCTCCACCAGATCCCTCAGTGCTGGGTCAACCCGACTCTTCAACCCCTCCAGGGATGGGGACTCCCCCCCTGCCCTGGGCAGCCCATTCCAACACCCAACAACCCCTTCTGGAAAGAAATACTTCCTAGTATCCAGTAGATGGTCAAAAAGTCTGCCTCCCTGCAGCAATGCAACTGCTATGCCCAGAGGCACCTTGGCCCCACAGCACACAGTAGCTCTATTTTCCATTTTTCTACGGACAGAGCTGCAGCGTTTCAGATCTGCAGTGCTTTGGAGCAAGGCACCAAGATTAGATGAATGCCAAAATACCAGATGGAGTAATTTCCAGGGTATGCTAAGTACTCTTCACTTCAAGGCAGCAATGGAAGAATCTGTACATAAACAGGACTCCCACCCTATGGGTAGGTCTCTGCAGGGCCTGCGACAGCGTGATGGCACTGCCAGAGTACTTCATACTGTTGTCCGGCCACAGGCAAAACTCCTTGTGAGTGGGGATTTTCAAAGTAACTTGCACATTTCTAACACACATCCTTTAAGGTAAGGAGAGAGGGATGCTTTACCAGTGGAGCAGAGTCAGTGCCTGAGAAATAGTTACACCTTTCATACATTCTCATTTCATCATAAGAGGGACTGTTTCCCACCCCCACCCTCTACTCCCCATGGATTAAAGAGATTGGTACAAGATATGGAACACATCTGCTGTACCCAAGATCTGTCTTTACCTGACAAAACTTGTTAATCCTACTCATTACAAACCCACACACTACCCCTTATTACAAACATATTCTCAGGCTTCTGCTGAGGAGTTGGCCTTAAAACCTTGTCACAGTGAGTTGTCCAGGTTGACCACCTGCAACACAAACTGACAGCTAGACAAGGAAACTCACTACTTTAAACTCTTCTTTCAGACACACTGGGATGCCATCCAGATAAGACAGGGTACATTTATTCCTGTAACGAGCAGTGGAGGCCTCAGCCATCTGCACAGAGAAAAAAAAAAGTGCATGTTACATATATTTAGTGGAGCTGAAGGTCATTACCAGTATCAGAACAGATACCGAAAATGGCTTTCTCAGGCTGCTACTAAGCCAAACTATAAAAGTTTCTTTCTTCTTCCACCATATGCTGATGGGAAAATACTACTTGGAAGCATCTATGCTAACGGATGCCACATAAGCACAGAAGACCCATTTTAAACATAGTCATCCAGCAGGAAACAGATTGCTTTAATGCTACCTCTCTTTACAGGAAGGAAAGCAAACTTGTTCATAGTCCTCTACACAAAGAGGGAGGAAAAATGTACATATTTTTCTGTGCAATATATCGGCAGAAGAGCCTCTGCCCCTTCTAATGGATGCTACTGCTCTTGGGGTGGCAGAGGCCCCTTTCCTACCAGAGGCAGACATTACCAGCATTATTTGCTCCTGGTCCCATTGCACTATCGCTCTGAGTGGGGGCGTGGATTTGTCGCAGTCCTCCAGCACAGCAATGATGTTCTTTGCTACCTGAGATGGCGTCAGCTTCCCACTCCTACAGGACAGGAGAAGTTAGGACCTTGTTACAAGACCCCCCACGCCACACCCACACACAGGGTTTCTCTTTCATGTAGCAAGACAGCAGCTGTCACAGCTGCAAGCGAGAACTAGGGAAGAATCTGTATGTGGTGATGCTTTCAACACAGCTGACACCATCGAGACAGAAGACTCCCTTCCTTGAGGGGAGAATTTGCCTATGCAGCACACCCCCAACCCTTAGAGTAGGAGCTAGGAGAGTTACCCAGATATTCCTGAACCACCAGATAAACGGGGAAGGACAGACAGCAGCTGAAAGCCTGAGGCTATGAAACTCCCAGTATGGTGAGCTCAGACCAAGAGGCCAGCCCCTTTTACACAGGCCTCCCGTTACAGAGAAGGGGCTCCCAGCAGTACTGTCATAACCCACCTTTAACAAACAAACCTTCCCTACCTCCTGGCAAAAGGCTGCATTACACCACAAACACATCTATCTCTGGCTGACACAAAACTCGTGCAGTCAGGATGCACCTGTAACACCAGACTGCAGGGTCAGCCTTTGGCTCCAAGGCCACAGCCCGCTGGCAGAGGTGGCCCTTGAGGAAGAAGCTCCAGGAGCACAAGAGGATCTATCTGAGCGCTCCACGCCTGGCACATGTCCCAGAGGCAACCAGGAGTTACCGAACAGCCAACAGCTTGCAGAACCTCAGTCAGGGATGTGCTTCCAGCTCTTTTCGAGCTGGACATGTTTACTGGGTGAAAGCAGACTGCTCACAGGAGCACAGGCAGCTGGGGAACCAAGGGATTCTTCAGAGACCCGCAGTATGTGCAACTTGCATCATCCAGATGAACCTTCCTCTCCTTCTCACTCATGTGTTTGGGCAAACAAGGTATGTAGAAATCTCTCCCAGAGAAGAATGACAGTAAGCCAAGGGAAACAGCATTTAAATATCCTTGCAGGGCTTGTAAAAGTTGTGCCAGCTCTCCCAGTTGGCTTTTGTTCATTATTCTATTAGAGGGAAAGGGCTGCAGAGGGTGATGCTCAGGAGTGGTACCTCAAAGACAATCCTAACAAAGAGATGGCTGAGAGCTCATGGAACAGCAGAAGCCCACAGCAGGGGAACATGCAAGACAGGTTGTTTCCAGACCATAACTTCACCTACCGGTAGCAGTCCAGGTAGTCTTTGATCCCTTTGAAGCTAAACCCATTGCTAGCAGAATCAGACCTGCAAAGAAATGATTAAAGGGGCAACTGTGAACCACCAAAGCCACCTCTGTTTAGACGTGCAGACTTCAGCATCACAGTCCAATGCAGATTTGGGCATCCCTCTCTCCCAGTAAACCTGCTGGTCACCATTTGGACCATTAGCCTACGCATTTCAGCTCACGCTCTGTCAGGCTCCTTGCACACGTGCCAGACACCAGGTACACTAAGGGTGCCACAGAAATAAGGAGACAGTCTTGCTGACGTGTTCTAGTTGCTTCGTATCTCTACTGTGATACAACAGTCATTAAACTGTTCAAAATTTATTCCAGGTTTACATTTGCTACTCACCGCTGCAACATTACAGAATAGCTAGAATATACTGGTAAACCTACTCCCAGGATCTCTGTCACAAGTTCGATCCAGAGAGAGCCAGCAGCATGTACAGCGCGTGGTGCAGGAGCGGGAGAAGGCACTATGCAGCACACACAAGGATACACATCAACAAACCACTTAAAAACTAGGTCGATGGCTCTAGCACATAAGAAATAGACCGTTTCTCATCACAACAGGATAAGCATAAGATCATATGAAGAGCTAGCTACTATTACTACTCCTGTGATATCACAGAATCATCTCGGTTGGAAAAGACCTTGAAGATCCTCCAGTCCAACCATTAACCTCACACTGACCGTTCCCAACTCCACCAGATCCCTCAGTGCTGGGTCAACCCGACTCTTCAACCCCTCCAGGGATGGGGACTCCACCCCTGCCCTGGGCAGCCCATTCCAATGCCCAACAACCCCTTCTGCAAAGAAATACTTCCTGATATTCTGATATCCAGTCTAAATATCTCCATATCAACACCCAAACCAGAAGCCATACCCTGGAACAGGACAGCACACGGCACCATAATGTGCTACGCAGGGCAGAGGTACGGCTCCACTAACCTGCCCTGTAATACTCAATATATCACTGGCAGAGCTGGGGAGACAAGAACCAGAAGGCTGCACTCACCCTGACCAGTGCCTGCAGGAAATACATCCCTCCCTCTAAAGTGAAGGAGCTGAAAGTTTTTCCTTGCTCCAGTTTAAGAACTCAAGCCCAGAGAACGCTTAGCCCTACTAAAAGCTGAGATACATGCAGAGAACCCACTCTCTGGATTCTGATGAAGTGCAGCTCAGACATTTTCAGTAACTCCTGGATAGGCCCACAACTAAGAACCAAAACCAGATGGGGAGAGCATTCTTAGCAGCCCAGCTGCTCCCACCTCAGCACCAGACCTCAGTAAGGCACTGAGTAACTTTTCATCTGGAATCTAGTGGGATTTAATCAAGCACAGGCTGCAATCAAGCTGAACAGGCAACCTAACTAACAAAACCTAATTTCTTGTGGATTGTTTTCTTAATAACCTGTGTTCCTTCTTTCCTCCAAACCACCCGTGTGAGATTCCTTGCAGGCCAGAAACAGCACACTTGCAAACTCACTTAAAGGGATATATGCACTGACTAGCAACCACTAAGTGTATCTGCTCTAATAGTGCAATCAGAGCCCTGGCAAAGGCAGAATTTAGTCTCTCCTCAGTAAGCAGCCTCCCTGAAGCTTGTAGAAACTTGACGTTGCTTGTAACTTTATATGTGATTTGTAAATTCCAACTGGAAAGATGACAGACAGCCCTATTTGTTTTGTAAAGTAGCTAGGCACAGAAAAAAAGATTTTAATCCGGATTATCGACAATGACAGCTTCCCGCTAATATAACAGTGCCAACACACGTGTTCTTCCACTCCACTCTTACACATCACACATCACATACTGACCTTGCATCCATCAGCTGCTCGATAACATCCGAAGTGCTTTTAGCCTCAGACCTGTCTTCTGTAACCTCTGCAGCAACCTCCGGGAGAAACGTTGGATCTTCGTGAATGTCAAGTGAACGCATGAGAGAGAAGTTGTTCAGTCTGAAAGAGAGAGAGTCACGGCTAGAGTTTGCAAGCTCTACCATGACTAATTTTTCAGACTGTTCAGAGGGAACCTTACCCAAGAACATTTTATTTTAGCAGTCTGCTCTCACAGCAGGGAGTTGCAACAGTTACAAGATAATCTCTCACACCTTTCCTAAAGGCAGCATCAAATCTATTCTGCTTGCTTAACAAAGCCTCCCACCTCTTGACATAAGGCCAGCCAGCCTCCATAAACCCAGGCTCGGAAAGAAATGGTGAATGTTTTCGATTCACTTTAATTAGCCATATCACCCACAGACCAATAAAGACAGGAATGGAGACGAAAAGAAAAGGAGAAAGTAGTGTAAGACATGCGTTGAAGCACTAATCCTGTTAAAACAGGCACCTCTTCAGCCTTTTCCATGACCTGCTTCAACACGGTTCATCTGCAACCAAATACAACAAGGACTGCAGCGCAAGTCCAGGGTTTGGAACACATAAAGCAAGGAAATCAAGACCCTGTCATAGACGTCAAGGAACGATCTGCTGTCTAACAGCAGTGACACTTGTCTGGGTTCGATTCACTCAAAAAGCCCATGCCCCAAGTGAAAATTCAGGGGTACCAATTGTGTGTAATACATTTCTCAGTGTCCTGGGATCTGCACAGATGATCCATCAAATGACAGGCAAATTACATGAGCCAAGAGTGAGCCTGAGGTTCCTGACACCTCTCACCTGAGTGGCACTTACAGTGCAATGTCCATTTGAAAGCACAGTTTCTAAACAAAAATGTGAGAGAGCAGAAAAGGCTGACCTAAAATAGTGAGTATCTTTAAAAAGAATGTACTGAAACCTCTGAACTCCATGTCTGGCTTTATTTCCCCACTACTACTATTCTACTTGTAATAAACACAGGAGATCTGCACATCCACAAGCTTTGAAAGAAAGACTGCTCTTTAGCAAAGAACAGAAAGGCACAGAGGCAAGCTGGTAAATTCGGCTTTTATGCTCCTGCCTGAGTGTGAAAAAAGGTTAATTTCTTCTGATAGAGACCCACTCAAGAATAGTTAAAAAAATCTTGTAAACATCTATGAAATAATCTTGCTCACTCTCCAATCAAGTTATGCAGCTTCCCTCTTAGAAAAGGTCATTTCAGATACCTTGTAAGTGGTGTGCAATGCAAGCACCTTTAAAGAAAAAAAAAAGAAACTTGAAGGGGGAGAAAACTCTCCACTCTTACCTCATTAAGAGTGGCAGTAAGCAGATCTGTCCAAAAGCCTAGAAGAAAGTAAGCAGAAACATTGGTTTGCAGTAACTTTGACCTGAACACCTTCCTCGCTAGACAAGGAATGCTGAATGTGCTCACAATTGCTGCAGCACCCTAGAGAGCATGCAATGCTATGTAGTAAAAAAGTAGCACAAATGCTTGTATTTCAGGCCACAAAACTGGCCTGAAATCTTTCCCCCACCCCCGCCATATTTATATAATTATAAAGAGCATATTCTTCTGGCTCTCCTGCCTTTGCCCTTCCCCAACTCGGCTCAGAAAGCCTGCACCCACAGGCTGCCCACTGTTAAGAGGCATCTACATAGCTCCCATGCCTTACTTCCTTCATGTTCCACGGATTATGCAAACATTGGATAAGGTAGAAACTTATTTTGTTTATCCTGTCGCTCAACCAGCTCCTGCAGTAAACCAAGTCAACTTGAAAAAGCATGAGAAATTTAGAGACTCCATGGTAGCAGACAGCTGAAAACACTCTCTGAATACCTCAATTCCCACTGTAGCGATACCAGTGGACCCAAAGAGACCAGCCTTGTTCTAGTCTGTCTTTGTAACTCAACAGTGGACTTCAAAAACATGTTCAGGGGTGTACAAATACAGTACAAGTCTGAAGCAAGGCTCACACTCCTAGATCCACAAAGTGATATGTTGCCTCACACATTACGTAAGAATTACAGTCTTTTTGAAAACACATTGCTCCTAATCCAAGCCTAATCTAAACCAGCACAATCCTGTACGAAATGGAGAATCTTGCGTCCCCTCTCCAAGGGAGATGTCAGGAAGGGACACAAGCCCACGGCCATGCACCAGAAGTGGCCACAAAGCAAAGGATAAAAAGGTATTCTGGTTGTTATATCCTGGAAGAAAGCCACTTGCAAGGTATTCTCACAAATAAACACAGCCCATCGCTAGCTTTCACTCCAGGCCCAACCAGCCGCCAAGCTCTGTAACAGGTCGCACTGCTGAAATGACTTTTGTGCCTAACCTTGACGCTGGCTCAAAAGGAAAGGCCAAGCAGCAGCAAAATCCATCTCCTTTTGGGTGGATGATGCTGCAAGGTGCTCACTACCAAGGGGATGCAGGCTCTTCTGCCCCCAGCACCCTGCCACACAGCGGTCACACCCCCTCCACACCAGCTCTGGCGGGCCTGTGGGTTGATTCCTGCTGCGGGGATCAACCCACAGGGCCACCAAAGCCCACGCGAGGAAGAGTTTGGGGGGAACAGCTGCCTTCAGTGCCAAAGCCCACGCGAGGAAGAGCTTGGGGGGAACAGCTGCCTTCAGTGCCAAAGCCCACGTGAGGAAGACCTCGGAGGGAACAGCTGCCTTCAGCGCCAAAGCCCACGTGAGGAAGAGCTTGGGGGGAACAGCTGCCTTCAGCGCCAAAGCCCACGTGAGGAAGACCTCAGAGGGAACAGCTGCCTTCAGCACCAAAGCCCACCCGACAAAGAGCTCGGGGGGAACAGCTGCCTTCAGCACCTTCCTGAAAACCCCACTCAGAGGGCTGCAGGACCCGAATCCCTTCACGTCTGAGGAAAGCTGGCGGCGGCGGCTGCATTCTGAGTTTGATGTTGGCTTCGGCCTCTTCATGCCCAGAGACACTCACGACACCCTCACCCCGAGGCCAGCTCTCTCCCTCCCCACCGCATCCCACCTGGGGGGTCAGGGGGAACCCCGACAGCACGCAGAGAGTCACAACCTCCTTACGATTTCCCCAGAAACGCGGGTTTTACCTTCCCATCGAGACCCCCTCCCTCGGCATCCCCCGGCAGTCCCGGCCTCGTCCGGTTTTCCCCAGCGCAGCCTCGGGTTTTCCTACCCCGTTTACCGGCCCCTCGCCCCCACTCACCGTGTTGGCCACATGGACGAAGAGGCGCAGCCCGGTGCCGCACAGCCGCGGGGCCCACTGCGGAGAGAGGCGAGAGGTGAGCGCCGGGCCCCGCTCCCCGCCGCCCGCCCGCGCCCTCCCTCCCTCCCTCCCTCCCTCCCCGGTGCTCACGGGGTCCCGCGGCGGGCTGCGGCCCGGCGGCTCGGCCCGGCCCGGCTCCCGGCGGCGCAGCACGGCCCCGGCGCTGCCCGTGTGCCGCCGCACGCAGCACAGGTAAGCGGCGGCCGGCAGCAGCGACAGGAGCACCAGCAGCAGCAGCAACGGCGCCATCACCGTCCTTCAGCCGACCCCAGCGGCGGCAGCCAGCCCTCCGCGTACCGGGGCGGGGCTCGGGCCTCGCCCCGCCCGCGGGCCGGCCCTGCCCGGGCGCCTGCGCCCCGCCGGGAGCGGGAAGCGGGGGGAGGTGGCGGGAAGTAGCGGTGCCTGACAGGCCGCGGCGAGCCCGGGCTCTCCCTCCATGTCCCGCTTCTTCCAGGCGCTTCGCCGCGCCGGCAGCGCCCGGGCAGGGGGTCCGGGTGTGGAGGAGGCGGACGTTTACCGGTGGGGTCTGACAGGTCAGCGGGCCGCCGCCGGTAGCCGGCCAGGCCCCGGGCTGCCCCCGGGGGAAGGGGTGGTGAGGGAGCGGGAACGTGCGTCGGGGGAGTCGGTTTGTGCGAGAGGATGGCGGAGGGGCCCTGCGGCGGCCTGGGGCTGTGCAGCCGTGGTCGCCTGGGCTCTGTGTGAACAGCCCCCGGGCCTGAAAGAAATGAGCGGCTGAGGGAGCTGGGGGGGTTTAGTCTGGAGAAGAGGAGGCTGAGGGGAGACCTCATCACCCTCTACAACTCCCTGAAAGGAGGGTGCAGGGAGGGGGGATGAGTCTCTTGAACCAAGGAACAAGCAATAGGACAAGAGGGAATGGCCTCAAGCTGTGCCAGGGCAGGGTCAGACTGGCTCTTAGGAAGTATTTCTTTGCAGAAGGGGTTGTTGGGTGTTGGAATGGGCTGCCCAGGGCAGGGGGGGAGTCCCCATCCCTGGAGGGGTTGAAGAGTCGGGTTGACCCAGCGCTGAGGGATCTGGTGGAGAACAGTCAGTGTGAGGTTAATGGTTGGACTGGAGGATCTTCAAGGTCTTTTCCAACCTTGATGATTCTGGGAAATAAAGGCAAAAATAAATAAACGTGGCTCCTGGGCCTGTAAAAGTGGGCTACTGCTGCTCTGTGCAAGCCTTCCCTGGCTGCTTCAGTCCCACACTCCTCGGCTTCACAGTTAGGTGGGTGGTTAGGCCAGGGCCTTGGCTCCCCGAGTCCCGCTTTTCCTGCTGCCATGGCTCTGCACAGCCTTCGACAGCTCTGTGCTTCAGGAGCAGATCATCAGGCCTCAGAGTGGTTCGATGTTGAGCATGAAAGCTTTAAGATGCTTTCCGCTGCCTGGAGGGTGGATGCAAAAGGGGAGCGCCTGGGCTATCCAGCCTGCTTGCGTGTTTTCCTTAGCTGTGGGGAGCCCATTTTTCAATCCCTCTGCTAGTTAGGGTTTCAGTTTCCCCAGGGAGAAGACAGCAGCAGTGCCATAGAGTTATTAACAATACACAGCACTTGAGTCCAGGTACAAGGAAAGACCTTGAGAACTCTTACCTGGCTCGTTTTGTGTTTGTTTTAACATATTGTGCCCCGTAATAAGGATTGCAGTGGTGGTAGTAGCTACAATGGCCTGCAGTTGCAGTCTGCCCTATCTTAAGTGCAGGAAAACTGGAAAACATCTTGTTGAGAAATTATTATTATACAATAGCAGATTATTAGAAACATTTCCGGTAGCCTAAAGCGTGTCCCTGGATCTAGTACTTACATATTTTTAAAAGTGTCTGGAGCTGAAAATGAAGCTGTCTTTTAGGCATGCAAAGTAGCGGCTTAATTATCAGATTAGGTTCCTCGTACAGGCCTTTGTAATGACTTGGGGCATTTTTGTGTGCACAAATTCCTGAATATGGTTTAATTTAATGGATTTGCTGTAACACTGGTGTCTCTGCTCTCCAGCAGGGTAAACCAGCTCTGGCTGAAAACTGGTGTGCTTTTCCTGTAAGGCAGGTGTTTGGGAAGGCCTGTTCTGGTCAGGACGTGTTTCTGGTGGCTTCAGGGTGTAACTGTGTATAGAGTGTATTGGATAATTGTGTAAATGTAACAAATTACTTTTATTCCCAGGCATTAAGCTTCGTCCCTATCAAATAGAAGGTGTAAACTGGCTGGTGCAATGCTACGAAATCCAGCATGGCTGTATCCTGGGAGATGAGATGGGTCTTGGGAAGACTTGTCAGGTGTGTCTTCTTATTCTGGAAATTGATCTTTGCCTAACATTTTTTTAGCCCAGTGTTTCTGCAGAATGAAAAAGAAAAAGCACCCTAATGATTGGTCAGTTAAGCAGCCCCATCCTGAAGTCCATACTCAGAGAGCTCATTGTTTCTTTCATTCCTTAATCACTTAAAACAACTGTTAAGTCCTGAGTAGCATTCTGAAAAGGTGTTGGGGTTTTATAGAAAGATGAGTGGCCATTTTATACAGACACCTTAATGCATAATTCATAGTGCACAGAGTTGGAAGCACAGTACCAGCCAGTACAGAGAGGATGATGTCGTTTTGATGCACCTGCAGCAAGATGATTTTTGAGTTTGTCAACACATGGATACAATACAATACAGGTGCAAGTTTTTCAGAGTTGGTTTTTTATGGTAAGTTTTTTCAAGGGGTTTCAGTTTTGTTGAAAAATGACTGCTTGTGCTTTGGTTCAGCTGGTGGTATTCAGTGGGTCTTAAAGAACAAACTGGTGGTTTTAGAAAGTGATGTATGGTAGATCTTCTTTTTTGTGACTGTGAGAGAAAGGTCTTTGGAAAGGGCCTCCAGATATCGAGGTCACGTTTTGGGATCTAAGCACTTCTGTCATTGATGGTGGATCTCATTTGGTATTCTGTTAGCTCTGCTTTGTGCTAGAGAACCTGTGGGAACTAGCTACAGAGCTCAACAAGGAGACACTTTATGTAGATTCAGGCTATTGGGCTGAATCCTTTCCTTGTTATCAAAAAATTTATTTTCCTTGCCTTCTAGACTATTTCTCTACTTCTTTATTTGACAAAAAAAGTAGTGAACAAAGAGAGATTTCTGATACTTTCTCCTCTGTCCGTTCTGAGCAACTGGAAGGAGGAACTTGAGAGGTAAGTTTCAACAGTTGCACGGCTCATCATATTCTTGCACAGCAGGTTACAAAGATTCTCTTCAAATGTGCTCAGTCCAACAGTTTTCTTCCTTTCAAAAGGAAAAAAAGTAAAAAAGGAAGCTTCTAAACCAACAAATCAATGCAGGCTATGCAGTTAATGCATAGTCTTTACAATGCCATGTTATACATGAATTCCTCTAACTTATAGGATTGGCTGACTTTCAGTCCAAATGCCCCCACTAGCTCCTTGATTTTTATTGATTTGTAACCCTCCATGCTCAGCCTCTCTTAGGCAAAATCTGCTGAAGACAGCCAGGATTCTGTATGATGAAAGGTAAGACCCAAGTTGAATAGTATCTTTCCTGGCATGCTCACATATGCATGCAAAATACATTACATCTGTGCATGCAACCCACCTTCACTGGGGCGCAGTGACTGTGCCGATGGCACATTTGCTGGGTACATTTTTAAGCTGGAGCCCAAAGATTCCTTTTAAGTGGGACAACAGAAAGTTAAAGATTAGAGCAGAAGCCTGTCTATGTGGCTGTCGGGTCATGCTGTCTCTCAGCATCTGAAGTCATCCAGGTTACGTTCTAAAGCGAGCTGGCCTGATTTGGATAGACTTGCGGTTGGAATAGTTGGGGTAAGGTGCATACCTTCATAGGTCAGCAGTGAACAGCTGTTCAGGAGGAATATTAGTCAAATATCAGTGGTGGGATTGAATGAGGAAGAATTTTATGGTTCAGCTCTTCCTCCATGGATCTCGTTTTATCTGCTTTTTGACTACGAGGAATGTATTTTTGAGGCCCTGACTTGGACCTGTTTGCTGCAGACGTTGTCTGCCTTTATTTAGGCCAATTCTTTGGTTGCATCTGGGCAAACCGTATTCATTCACCTCCTTCTCATGAGCTTTTTCAGTTCAGAATAGCAGATGGGCCATGAGACTGGTTTTCAGTCATGTGCCTTGAACTTTTGAGACCTAGGAGAACGCAGTTTATTTGGGACTTGTCCAAACCAGAACCAGCAGCTGAGGTGCCAACCTGAGATGCACATGAATCAGGAAGGGGTTAGATTCAGAAGCTGAGATCCAGCCAGATCTCACAGGAGGGCAGGGTGTTTGGGTAGGAGGTTTTCATTATCTATGCTGTCACTATGTTTGAGAATGGGGTCCAGGGTCATAAACACATGAAAGGCTTAGCTTGGCTCACCATTTTCGTTCTGTCTTTCTCTTGGCAACAGGTTTGCTCCAGGTCTTTCCTTTGCGACATATATAGGCAACAAGGAGGAGCGCCCCAAACTGCAGCAGAACCTGAAAGAGCGATCTCACCTCCATGTGCTCTTGACAACATATGAGGTACATGATGTCTTTGTCACTTGAAAGAGGAGGGCTCAGGTTTTCCCTCACCTTTTCCATAACTCTGTACCACCCAGCTCTTGCCTTGTCCTCTGTACTCATCTCTGACCTTCCTCAGTGATTTTCTACTCTGTAACCCATTTCACCAACTCATCTAAGTTCCTGCAGTTTTTGTGTCCCTAGGATAGTGTAATTTAACTCCAGCTTTACTGCATAGCTGTATCACACCTTGAGTAAAGAAAACAGACACATGCTCTTGATGATAAAATTCTGTGCTTTTTAAGGATTTCTCTTGAGTGACCTGATTTCTCTTCCTCTGGATCTGAAGTTGGGCAGGCAATGTCTATGCTTTAGGATACTGTCAGGTCATTGTAATAGCTTAGATTAATCCACTGAAGCGTGTTTGGTTAGAGTGAAAAAGACTGTGATGCTGACAGTGCATGGTGTTTCTCACTGAGTCAGAAAGATATGAAAAATTTCGCAGAGGTGAGGAGCATTTGTGGTGTGTGTAAATTTCCATTAATTCTCTGAGGTTCTACTGCTGGTGTGTTGCCAGACAAGAGTTAAAATGTAGGACCACAACAGCTTGTGGTTACAATACTGTCATGTTACTTTTCTCAGGTGAGAAGTGGCTTCATTCCCCTTTCCTTCATTCCACAAGATTTTGCAAGCAGACAAAAAGATGTTCTGTGTCTTAACTGGTGTATTAACTTAAGTCATAAATCACCGTTCATTTCTTTTCATTGCAGATTTGTCTGAAGGATGCAGCATTTCTAAAATCGTGAGTCTGGTTTTAATTGTTTCAAATTTAATTCTGCACATCTGTCAGCGATTCTTAAGTGCATGTTTGTATGTGTGTGAGATCCCACGCTAGTTTCACAAGAGCCAAGGATGTTCTTTGCTTGTGAGTAGAGCTTTGCCTTTATCAACTTACAGTGAAGAATCTTTAATATCAGCTAAGATGTACATGAACTTCCCCCAAGGACAGTTTTCAAGCCAGTGGAGTCAAAATAATGTGATACATAGTGGTTTATAATAGTACACTAAATATCAGTCCAGATGATTGATATTTAGAACAGAGGAGGTCTTCAAAAGCTTCAGATTATAAAGGTATTAGCTGCAAAATTTGCTGAAATTGATCTGCATTATACTGTGGTGATCATGTGCTAATACCATATCCTGAAGTTTATTGCCTCCTGCCACCAGTCAGAACTGTGGAGGGTTTATGGAGCATTATGCTTTCTAGCAAGACTGATTATACAGCTGAAGCTCAGCCTGTAGGAAGTATTGCCGTGGCTGTGCAGGATTATACAGAAGCCTACACTTGAAATGGGAAGGAATTTTCATATTTTTAAGTAATAGCGCCAATGCCTTGCAAGAGTGATAAGGGCTGTGACAAATGCTGGGGGCAGCCAGATGCCACGAATGGCTCAGGATCTTTGTAGGAGCAGAAACCCAGTGGCCCCCACTGACACAGTTTTGGATCTCCCAGAATTAGTCGGGCCCACTGTGGGTGCCCCGTTGTCTTTCTGTGAAGCACCTGCCCTTGGCCACTGGTGGAAACATCAGGTTGTGCTAGATGAACAAGTGGTGGTAGAAGCCAGGCCTTATGAAAGGTACCCATGGCCATACAGTCCTTACAGTTTTGTGTCATGTCCTGCACTGCTGCACATGATTCTGCTTATTTTCCAGCCTAGCCCTGGGATGTAGTACCCAGGGAGAGCAAGTAACTAGCCCTAGTATCACAGACATGTCAGCTCCAGTGCAGATTCCTACTTCTAAGGCTACACATAACCTCAAAGCCATGTCACTTAAGGGTTTTTTTGCCCCCTAGTATTCCTTCTGAAAAAAAGTGCTAATCATTTGTACCTTGTCCTGTGTCAGAGAACTTGGAGCACTTGTAAAGGTGGGTCAGAGTTATCAGATGTCTTCACCACCACTTACAAGCAGTGCAACAACACAAATGAGTTGAGCAAGAGCCCTGTTCTAATCTCATGTGGAGAGATTCAGTTGCTGAGCCTCTAGAATAAGAATAATGACATTTCACTATAGTGGCAGTGGAGAACCACTCTTAAATAGCAAAGTGGGGAATCAAGGGATGCGGAAGAGCTGTGGGGAGAATGTAGGTCCCTGTGATTCCACACCTTGTATTCCACTGGGAAGAGAAGCGTATGGGTAAGAAAAGCTGGAGGGTCATACTTTCCCTCCCCTGCCTACCCATCAGCCAGACTTGACTATGTGGGAATCAGTCTGTGGTGAAGCAGTCATGAACACTGAGGCTGAAAAGATCTGGAGCTTGTATTAAGCCTAGTAGATCTACTAGGTCACCGGTGATTCTGCAGCCTACTTGATGAGACACTGCGTATATCAAGCCCAGAACAAGGTGTAGGTCATGTCTTGGGTGATTTGCAAAAGGCTTGTAATCATTCTGCCATCACTACCTGATCATAGTTGTTAGGTTTTGCACAGGTGCCAGGGCATAGTTTCACATGTCTCTTGTTACAAATTCTAGACCTACTTGGGTGTTTGACTAACTTGTGCTTGCATCATTTTCCCCATAGAAGGGAGAGAGGTGGAGAGAGAAGTAACAAATTTGAGTGAATTTAGTTTTGATTTCAGAAAAACTCATCCAGGCTATAGTTAAGAAGCTGCGTCAGCTCTTGAAAACAGTACTTGTGAATTCCTCCCACCCTGCTTGTGATGTTTGCTTGTGGTTCATGGGGTAGGACCAT
The DNA here is from genome assembly GCF_031877795.1 of Strix aluco. NCBI lineage: Eukaryota > Metazoa > Chordata > Aves > Strigiformes > Strigidae > Strix > Strix aluco. Next base: position 4,912,468 of record NC_133932.1, read on the forward strand.
CTCAAGTACAGCCAAGCAGAGCCACTGCTTATTTCAGTCTTTTTGTACTGACAAGAATTAATTGTTTGCCCCTAACTGAAGAATGCTGTTTTTTCAGCTTTGACTGGGCTGCCTTGGTTGTAGATGAAGCTCACAGGCTGAAAAATCAAAGTTCTCTGCTTTACAAGACGCTTTCTGAGGTAAAATAGCTCATCCATCTTTTAGTGTCTAAAGCCTTTTTTATCTTCAGTATAGCATACAGATTCTCTGCTCCTCTGAGTAGTTATTAAGCTCTGAGCCACAGCCAGTTGCCATCAGAGCTGGTGAACAGATTCTCATATTTAGTGGCAGAGAGATAATCTTGTTGGCTTTGCATGGAGGTGGGCAATATTTGGAGCTTATCTCTCATTCTGACTCATGTTTGGGCTTGGCACGTTGACGCCATTTGAGGGACCGAAAAATGTAAAGCAGCCCAACATAGTGCTGAACCACAGCTGTGCTACTGATGTTGGAGAAGTCTGCCTGACCTAAGACAATTTAAAGCAACAAGAGGCTGTCTCCAGCTCAGGGAGGGTGAAGGAACCCTTGCCTAGTTCATGGGACCTCACGTCGTGAACTATTGACTTCCGTTGTCCCCTTTAATGGAACCACCCTTTTTTAATTGAAATTAGTAGAATTGCTCCAGCTTCCAAAGCACCCTGCCAAAGTACAATGAACGCCTGAGTGAAGGCTACACTTCTTGTCATGGCGGTGAAACGTGCATTAGGTCTGGGCTGACATCACTAACAATGAACTACAGTACCCTGAAAAATAATTTTTTTTATTAAATTCCTGAAAGTCTTACATCTTCCAAACGTATTGTGCGTGATATCTGTATTTCAGGAGCTTTGGTTGTAGTCACAAAGAAATAGGCATGGTTCACCTTAGCTCTCCTTTTAACATATTTTCTATTACCAAACTTGAGAGAAGACTTGTATTTTTTCAAAGGTAACCATAATCCCCAAGTCTCTTTACAAGGATTACTGTAAGCAACTTGGACTAGATAATGTTGCTGTGTTTGTCAGTTTGCCAGCAAACAGAAATGGAACACAGTCTTTTGCATTTTCATTTCTCTATCCTATTCCAACAGCATTTTCCAGTCATCTCTTATTATCTAACACTGAGTATGCAGTATTGGACTGTTGAGCCATGGATCTGAGAATTTTAATGGTGTCAGTTTTGCACTTTGTTCTTATTTTGCTTACAGTGTCTTCCTTGCATTGGTGGCATTCGAGTCAGTTTGGTGGAGCTGTTTGACTGTCACACCATACCTTACGTTGGATGGTTTTGGCAGACATTTGCAGCATTCTGCAGGCAGTTCTGTGCCACCTGTCATCTTAAGAGTGGTGTGGGTGGAGTTGTATATTAAGTAACATTTCATTCCAGATATTTTCTCCTAATAATTTTGTTTTGGTGCTGGTTCTTTCAGTTCTCAGTAGGCTTCAGCCTGCTACTCACAGGCACTCCAATCCAGAACAGCCTCCAGGAACTGTACTCCTTACTCAGCTTTATTGAGCCTGACATCTTTCCTAGGGAACAAGTGAAAGAGTTTGTTGAGTATTACCAGGTGATTGAAAAGGAGAGTGAGCCAGGTCAGTAATAAGCATTGCTGTACTTGAATCAGAACCCACTGTTGTCTTGACTAGGAAGCAGACATATTGTGTCCCCTTTATTTGCCTTTTTTTTGAATGCTGACTAGCTTTAAAACAAAGCCACTAGAAGTAATGATTACTTACCTTAATGTAGCTCGGGCATATTTAAGGTACGCAGCTGTGTTTTGCTTGCTTTGTTTGTAAAATTGGTCTTGAATCATTTCACTAATAGTTGAAAGAACTAAAAGTTCCTTTACATTTATTTTGAAAGTATAGTTGTGAAGGTACTGCAAAAATTCCTTACATTTAATGCAATAATCTCCTCTTTTTTTTTTTCCCTGCCTCTGCATAGCCAAAGAATTGCACAATCTTCTGCAGCCGTTTTTGCTTCGAAGAGTCAAGTCTGAGGTGGCTGCAGAGCTGCCAAAGAAGGTGGAAGTGGTTCTGTACCATGGCATGTCAGCTCTGCAAAGGAAGTACTACAAGGCCATTTTGACAAAAGATCTAGGTAACTGAGAGGTTTGAACCCTATCAGCTAATTTTATAACCAAAATTAATTTTGTAAATCTGTGCTCTGTTATAGTGAAGGAGAAGACACTTTGGCCTGCAGAATATGCATAGACTGAATATGCCAAATTCAGTGCTGTGGGCTGCTTGATTTGTGGTTTTTAGCTTTTGATAAAATAAGAGACATATGAATCTAGAGCTGAGCTTTTGCAGAGCTGGGGAGGGTCAGCTTCAGGATTCTGCTTTGGGCCAGCCTGTAATTAAAAATATTTATCACCAGGTAAGCCTGCTCCTATCCCATGTTTTTGTGTTCAGGCAAAAGGGTGGTACGGGAAATTTTGGACCTGTGGATCTCTACAAATTTTCCAATAGTAGTACAGATACCATACAGCAAATTTAAATGTACTGAATGTAGATATGAGTTCCTTAGGAAACCACAGGGCCATATAGACAATGCAGCCACAGACTCGTATATGAGTACATATGAACTAACTGTAGCAAAGCATCCTGAAGTATGAGAGAGAAAGTATTTGCTTCTCTCTGAATTCCTCCTCTTCCATACCACATCACATGGCTTGCTGTGGGGAAAGTAAAACTGGGGGGATGGAGACCCTTTGTTCTTCTAGGGCTAATGCCTGGTGCATCAAGGAGCCAATGGCACTTTGCACACGCATCACCAGGCAGCCTGATCCTTCTTCTAAAGTCAGCATATGTGCACATGCTCTCTTTTTCTTCTCACAAAAATACAACCCTTCTTAACATCCTGGTTGCCCAGTAGATCTTGACTCTGCTGTATTACTTTTTTTGTTGGAAAATTCAAATGAACTGCACCAAATTTCTTTCACTATTTTTGATGATTTCTAGATCTACAATTCACTCTTAGAAAAATGATAGTGACCCTTTCCAGGGAGTCCAGAAAGTTCCAGGGAGTTTGACAAGGCAGAGTAGTTTTCATCAGGGTCTTTTTCTAAAGGCTTGTTCAAAGAATGTGAGGGAAATTTTGCTTGGCCCACGAAAATCGATGTGTTAGTCTTGAGATGGGAATTCAAATGCAGATGTGATATGCAGAGAGAGATACTCCAGTGCTGAAGCATTGCAGAGTGGTGCTCGGTGCCCGGACATTCCCAGTCACACCCACTGATGGAGCGTGGGCTTCGCTGCTCAAATCCTTTTCTGTGCTCTTTGTTCCAGATGCATTTGAAAGTGAAACAGGAAGGAAGGTTACACTTCAGAATGTCTTAATTCAGCTTCGGAAGTGCGTTGCCCACCCATACCTTTTCAATGGTAAGAAAGCACTCCTCTCTCTTGAAATAGAAGTTTCTTGATTTGCACAGTGTTTTTCTATTATTGCTTGGCAGTGCAAAGCTTAGAAGAAGCAAGTAATAAACAACATTGTACTTGAATCAAAACCAGCTGTGAGTTTGTGACCAGTTCCAACATACGACAGTTCATCAATAATGAGGAACAAAGTAGGGGACTCTGGGAAGTCTTGAGTTTCTTACTGCAGCTCCCCGCTTGTTTTCCCACCAATGCACATACTCTCACCTAAAGAATGAAATCACAATGCTTTGGGAACTACTGAGGATGTTGTTTAGAGACAGAAGGACCATCACTTCTCAAGGAAACATCATGGGGGTCTGCTTGGTGATAGTTGGTTGTGCAGACAAACTGAGGTTGACAACTGAGTTGTTACTTGCATAGTATTAGGTCTGCTTCTGAAACTCCTTTCTGTTCCAGGTGTTGAGCCAGAACCCTTTGAGATTGGGGACCATATTGTTGAAGCCAGTGGCAAGCTGTGTTTGTTGGATAAACTACTTTCATTCTTGTATGCTGGGTATGTCATGTTGGGGTGGGTAAGACGGGGTGGGGTTGATATAGGGAGAACAGGTAAACTGGGAGGTCAAACTACCTTATGTAGCCATAGATTGAGCAGATATTCATCACAACGCAAGCACTGCCCTATTTATTGCACGTTACTGACTACCTGAAAGAAGTCATTTCAGTATAAGGAGCTGCATTAGAGATGGTAGAGGAACCTCAAAGATTTTTATAGCTTCCCTTTAAACATTTCTCAAAACGCTTCACTAACTCTCTCACATGTTCTCGTATTTGCCGTATTGGGGAACCTGGGAGAATAACCATCTGACGTGGTATTCAGATATCTGGTTTGACCATGGGTTTCCTGAGAGTAGCTTCCACTGTGTTAGCCTGGGAGGCAGAATGCATAGCAACTGTGAAAAACAAATTTGATTGGACCAAAACCCAAGGATAAGCTGAAACTTCAGCTTTGGGAATAGCATTCAGAACTCATGGTGCTGTGCTCTGTCGACAGAGCTTCAACAGACCTTGGGAAGTTCTGATGTGGTTGTGGAGGTCTTTGTCCTTCTGCTGTGTAGCACATTGTGAGTGGGTGCCTCTCCCTTGAATGTCTGTGCCACAGGACCAGCCCTGTGCAAATTCTGGACTTAAAACCGCCTGTGTTCTGGCAGTGAAGTCTAATTTAAACAGAGCACTGAGGCCTAGAGCTGGGAGGGAGGAGAGTTGATTTCTCACTTATACACGATTGTAGGCAGAGTTTGATCTTTGAGGGTCATTTGTTGGAGGAAGAAATGCTCTGCTGTCAGAGAGATGCTGTATTACATTTTCCCAGCATTTAAAATGCTCTGTAGTGTATGATTTGAGAGCAGTCTGCTGTGGCAGGTCATGTGATGAGGAAGACCTCCTGATGCTAGGTTGAAGCTGAGGATCCTTTTAGACAGGCTCCTTTGGATCCTCACCAGGCTGCATCCATCTGGCAGAGCTGTGCCAGAGCCTTGTTACGTCTCTGTGACTCCAGACTAGGCATGGTGACTGATGATGGCAGATGAGGCTGACTGGTTGCATCTGGACACAGGGCTGAAAATGTGGTGAGGGAATGGGCCGTGACTCTGTGAGGCTTAGACTACATGGGTGATGAGGCCTTGCCATGTAACAGTGACTGGTTAAGCCATTGTAACCTCTCTACCACTCTGAAACACTGTCACAGCATGTTGAGGCTCATGGTGTCTCATGTTCTTCTTCCAGTGGCCACCGTGTCTTGCTCTTTTCCCAGATGACTCAACTGCTTGATATCCTGCAAGACTACATGGACTATAGAGGTATGTTCTGCACGCTTTGGCAGCAGAGGGCTTATCCTAATGATCTCTGCCATATATTGTTCCTGTGATTTTTGGTTCATCTGCCTGGGAGGGAGAAGGGACTGTGGTGAGGATTTATTGCTTCTTAGTAGATAGAAACCATATTATCACAATGGTGCTGTGAGTTGGAGGGTCTTGAGTTCAGCTCTTTGCTGTGTTACCACCTGCCTGAAATGAGCTGGCACTTAAATGTTGTTCTTCAAAGTAGTTTCAGCTTTGGTTCCTTGATAAAATGGAGCTAACAGCAGGGTAACAACGTTTCATTATATACCTGTGTTCGATTATGTACCTGAGTCCTGAAGTAATTGCACTAAAGGCAGTAGGCTTGCTCTAGATTCAGTTTGTCCAGCATAAAACACGAATTGGGCCACATTCATACCAGGAAATTAATTTTTGATTAAAACAGTTGTTGGCAGTGGGGCCCCGATATGTCTGCGAGGGCAGATTGGATCAGACCATTTTGGCAAGGTTACCAAAGTGTTCTTGGGACATTTTCTTTTGTTTCAATCCACATGGCTCCATGCCTACTTAGGATTTCTCATGAAAGAGGCTTTTGTTTGGTGTTTATGGTTTTGGACAACTAATAATGCAGGAAAAAGCCAAATGTAGGGCCATATCCCATACTGCTTGCCCACAGGAAAGCACACACTGAAGGCTGTGGGAGTTTGCATAAGGAGGATCCAATGGTTGTTGGCCTGTTTTGTGGGGCCAAGAGCCAGAGCAGCATAGTCTGAAATGGGACTGTGTGCTAACGTTCTTTTACTTTGGCTCTGAATTTTCCTGTTGTGTTTCCAAGCAGTAAATTAAATGCTAAGAGTCTCTGCTTCAGACTTGGCTAAATTACCCTTTGCTGACAGTCAATCTGGAAGTCAGGGTCACTACTTCAGTTTATGCCGGGTTTAACTGGGAAAGAATTAAGGACTTGAAGGCAATAAAATGAGAATCAAGGCATGAGGATTTGGCGTATTCAGGACAGCAGTGAGACAACAGAGAAGGAGGTAAGAGGGTAAGAGCATAGACAGAATTTCAGAAATGTGCATTTTGCTTGTTTGAAAAGGCTACAGCTACGAGCGGCTGGACGGTTCTGTTAGAGGTGAAGAGAGACACCTTGCCATTAAGAACTTTGGTCAACAGCCCATCTTTATCTTCCTGCTGAGCACCAGAGCAGGTGAGTAAGGAAAGGAGAGACAACCCATCTTGCTTCTGTACTCTTCTTTTGCTCTCTCTGGCAAGATTTTGGGGAATTCTGAGTCCTGCAGAACCTGTTCGCAAGGGGGATTTTTGAAGGAGACAAGACACATCCTGAACTTGGGTCTCTCAGCTAGGATATCTGTTCTCTGTGCTTTCCTTTTGGCATCTGATGTCAAGATACTTTTCATATTGCAGCCACTTGAGTTACTTTTTTTATTCCAAGTCCCATAGTGCCTGTCCCTGTGCCAGACTGAGCTTAAGGAATCTCACTAGCATCTTATTTCTGCAAGCACCAGACTTTAGGCGGGCACAGGCTTCCTTCAAGTAAGCTGGTGGAATTGCTTCTCGAGTTTGCTGAGCATGGACATGCTCTCTAGCTGGCAGACAGACTCAAATGAGAGTCTTTTACCATTCTGAGACTGCAGAGAACACCATGGGACTGCCATCTGTGCTTCTTCCCCTCTTAGCTCCTCAGGCAAATCTGTCTTCTACACAGTTTCAAACCTCCCTGTCTCTCTATTCAAGCAAGCGCCGAGGCGGGCTTGTCTTCAAAGGAGGGATCCACACATCAAACTTGAACTAAGTTTTCCTTTGGGCTTCTGGTCAGACTTTCCTGGATGAGCCTGGCTCCGTTGATACTGCAGTGCATTGAGGGGAGTGTAGAGAGAGACCAAAGAGAAGCACCTAACGCTAGATGGTAGGAATAAATGTGTCTCTCACCATGGTGCCTGAACTCTCCCTGCCCATGTCAGCCAGACTTAAGAGTTGGTTTTTACTGTGCATTGCTACATCTGGCCAAAGCATCTTGTATTCATCTGGGAAGGGGTGTGCTAACAGTATTTCCATCATTGTTATGTTATGGACCGAGATTTGCAGGTGCAGAACCATCTCCACTTGCAGGGATGTTCTGATTACTGTGAAGAAGTGCTTGGCATGAGCTGGAAGAAATATAAGGCAGCAGGCTCCCTCCTCTTTAACTATAATATATAGTCATAATAGTGGGTGTTAAAAAAAAAAATTAACTGTATTTTTTTTCTTTTCATTCCATGAGAGCCCAAACTAACCTCAGCAACTTGGAGTCATATACCTAGGCTCTGGTTATTGTATAGTTAGGCCTGATGTTTTTCATTGTTCCAGCGCTGTATTTACCTGTAGCTTCCATGCTGCAGCCAAGTCATGACTCAGGCAGTCCCTTGTAGCCTCAGTGAAGCCAGTCCTTGCTGCGTTAATCTGCCTGCCAGCGGAAGAATATGTCTGAGTTCCTCAATTGTGACAACCACTCCACTTTGCACTGGTTCACTTGCACCCTATCTTTTTTGACCACATTGCACAGTACAGCTTGGTTTGGGGCTGTTGCAGAAAGCTGAAAGCTGGAAATGGAAGGCTTACCCACCCTTTCAGATCCTTATGAGGCTTAGATTTGGGGTTGGGAGATGGATTGAATTAGGTACAGTTGATCAAATCTGACAGAACCTTGTGTAGCATAAATTCTCCAGCTTCTCCTTTATTTTCTGCTGGTGACATATTTTGTGACTTTCTTCTTTGTTTATAGGTGGAGTTGGCATGAACCTGACAGCAGCAGACACAGTTATTTTTACCGATAGTGATTTTAACCCGCAAAATGACTTGCAAGCAATAGCACGAGCTCACCGGATTGGGCAGCACAAGTGAGAAATGTCGCTACTTCTGGTGTGGTTGCTGACTCTCTTGGTCTCTCAGTATCGCTTTCCCTGTCCATAGGCAGTGGAGGGTTAAAGGACAATAGATTGAAGATCAAAGAAGGAGAGCAAAAAGGATTTTATGTCATCGGTTTTTTTATTGTAGCCTCATGCAGTCTTGTTCTTGTCATATGTCTAGGGTGGGAGCTTTGTAGATTTGGAGGAGGAGAGGGAATCTGGACATTTGCTTGCGCTTTTGCAGTGAGCATTTCTCCTCTGTCAGGAAGCAATTGTATCAGCATTACATTTCTGCTGCTTATTTTTGTTGATTTTGTTCTTGCCTTTTTTTCCTCTACCAAAGGAGTGGGTGGGGGGATGGTGCTCCATGAAAGGAAACAGCTTTAGTGCACCTCAAAAAAGGAAAATAATAAGAATTTTCTTAAACTTTTCAAGGCCTGTAAAAATTATCCGATTGATTGGGCGAGATACAATTGAAGAAATAATCTACCGAAGAGCTGCTTCTAAGCTCCGGCTGACAAATGCCATCATAGAAGGGGGTCAGTTTGCTCTGGGAGCACCCAAGCCTCAGGGAGCAGCAGAGTTGCAGGTAAAATAGAGCTATTTGACTCCAGTAACGTCTCAGTTTGACTCCAGTAACGCCCCAGAGTGTTTCTGTATTTATGTCTGATATGAACCTATCCAAACACGTTTTGGGGGAGATGTGCGTTGATACATCAGCTTTTGCATGTCTTAGGAACCAAAATGACATCCCAGGTCCAGACAAGATCTGATGTTTGAAGACAGTTTTCACAACATTGAGGCGTATCCATTGCTGAAAAAGGGTGTGTTTTTTTGGAGAAGAGGGGAAGGCAGAGCCTTTCCTTGGTTTACTTGTTTATTTTCAATTGTAACAGGTCTAAACTGGAAGTTGACTCATTGTTTCTAGAACTTATCTGTCTCTGGTACTTTTCTCTCACAAACAGAGCTGATGATAAGTACTTAAGTCAGCTTTCGGCTGCTAGTCTGAAACTTGGTCAACCTTCTGTTGACCTCTTGGCAAATACAGTGTCTCAGGAGTCAGGGCATGATTTATAATTCTGACCTGAAAGCTGGGATTGTGCTGAGAACTTGGGTTGAAAACCTCAAGCAAAGTGACATTTAGGAGAATATATCCCCTGTGTGCAGCTAAACTTGGAAGAGGTTTGGAATTGCTGTATCCTTTTCCCTGCTGCCTCCCCTCCCTGCCCCATCAGCATGTATCTCAGCAATTGCAGTTTCCATGGGAGAAGTGGAACTGAGCCCATAGGAAATTCCATGCTGATATTTTTCTCCCCGTGGATTTTTGTGGTATTTAAGCTTTTGTTTTAAAGGTGTTTGGGGCAAAAACAAGCCTGATCTTTCTGGCTATGAGGAAAGCTTCTTGAAAGCAATCAGTACAATGCTGTTTTGTCATTTAGCCCTGAAAAAAAAGACCGTTCAAGTCTGGATGGGTTTTGTTTGAGGGAGATACGTTGTAGGGGCCTGTCCCATTAGGTGCTGAGAGAACTAAGCGTGTTGAAGCATAAGTATTTTGACAGGTAACATTAAGACTTAGATTTCTCTACTCATACATCCTTTGCATTTAAGCCTGAGAAGCTTGAGGAAGCTTGGCATGGAATTAGGAGATATTAATACTGAACTTCCCCTTCTCTTTGTTAAAGCTGAGTGAAATCTTGAAATTTGGCTTGGATAAATTGCTCTCCTCTGAGGGGAGTACTATACAAGATGTGGAGCTAGAGAACATCCTTGGAGAGACAAAAGGAGGGAAGTGGGTAACGGATGTTGTGCTACCACGCGAAGAAGAGAGTGAAGAGGAGGATGCAGAGAGTAAGTTAACAATCTAAATACCTATGAAATGCATGACGCTTGGGTGCTCTTAGAGAAGGCTTCCCAGGAAGGGGTGGCATTTTTCAGGCAGCAAGAAGAAAAGTGGATTTGTAATTGAGTGAGTGACTTGGATGTTGTTTGTCACCTATCCACAAACTTTCTTTCTGAGCCTTTATTGGTAGTTTTCTTCTTTTTGTGTCCTTATTTGCCTATTTGTAAGAGAATAGTAACAACACTTGCCCAGTTTGGTGGCTGGGGAGCTGAATTCCTTCATGTGCTTCAAATATTTTGAGACCCCATGTGAAATTCATGAGAAAAGGGGAATACCCAAATTGTAGATGCTGTTTTTCTCACAGAGAACCGTTAAGATAGATCTACAGTTTTAGAGATATAATGGTAACTTAAGGAAAGCCTATATAGCAGGTGTTTTGTATTTATCTCCCAACAAAAGATCATTGGCCATGAAAATCGCAAGCTAAAAAGACCTTAAAAAATTCCAAAATGTGAGATAAGAACCACAGAGTCATGGAGTCTAAACTAGAACAAACCTACTCTGTCTTCAGTACTCTACCTTCCAGTCCAAATACCACACAATTGTGAGTAGTTTTTCATAGCCCCATACTATATGAGAATAAATTCTAAGGATACTTTCCCCTCTTCTAGTGTCATGGTGAGAAAGACTGAATTTCTGAGTACACAGTAGCACTCAAATATAGATCTGTGACTGAAGCAGAAATGTGGCCCTGCAGATTGGGTATTGTCCATCCTGCAGCAGTTACCAGCAACAAGTAATTATTTGCTGAGAGTTAGTAAAGAGTAGTATTTTCTGTTGCTAACTTAGAGGAGCAGTGGTACCACACTGTGTAGTAGTTATTGGGAAGATAGTTCATCTGATGAGCAGTAACTCTGGGCTGCCAGAGTTCTGTGCTTTTATTTTGTTCGGGAATTCAAAAGCAAAAGCTTGCTGTCCCTTTACAAGAGTTGTCTCTAACTAGGTAGCAAAGCTAGATGCTGGCAGAGATGGAATGACCAAAGAGAACAGCAATGGAGCCACAACTTAAAATAGTTAATTGACCAAAATAGGAAGAAAGGTTCTTTGCCAGTCTAAATGACTTAAATTAAAAGCTTTTGCCTAAGGAAGCAAATGTTGATTCTCTTGTTTCTACTTGATGCTGACACTGGTCATATAAAAAAATTATGAGAGTGAACGTGTTTTTCTGCTGAAGGTAGAAGAGTGTCACAGAGAAGCCAAATTTCTTTTGATCTCATTGTACATTTTAGGTGTTAGTGGCTTTCAGTTCCTTTTTACACTTTTTAATTATTTTTTAAAGATCACATGTATGTGTATGAAGGCAAAGATTATTCAAAAGAACCCAGCAGAGAAGACAAAAAAGCATTTGATCAGCTTTTGGATCTTCAGAAAGCCTTGACTGAAGAGACCAGTAAAGAAGGGAGAGCTCTCCGGAACACAGCAAATGTAAGACAAAAGACACGACGAGGCACATGATGCTCTTTCATTTGCTTGTGGAAAATGAGGCTGACAGTTTTCGCTCTTTACCTACAGCTTGCAAAAGGCACGTTAAAAGATTTGGATGTCAATATAGTAGAGCTGGCTCTTGAATCTGAGGGCTTGACAATTCAGCAATTCTGATAACAGATCAGAGATACGATATGCAGGGCAGTCATATAAACTTAGGTCACAAAACCACATATTATGTAACAGTTGGGATCTGATGATTAAGACCTGTGGACAAGTAGGCAAATGGGAAAGGAGTGTAGGTTAAGGTGGGCACCAGACATGGCTTTAAGATGAGCAGTTTGTTTCCATGATACTTCTTTCTTCCTCCAGGCCCTTCTCACAGGCCTCCGGGAACAGTCAGCTAGGAGGAAGCACTTGTTGAGCGCAGAGGAGCTGGAGGCTAGGAGGAAGAAGCGCCAAGAAGCAGCAGCAAAGAGAGCAAGGCTCATGGAGGAAAAGAAGGCGGCAAAAGCAGAGGCAGAACATAAGAAAAAGTATGGTTTGTACTGCATCTAGTAGTAAGCTGATGTCTGTTACACTAGAAATGTGTGTCTGATTGACAAGAACAAGTCGTGCTCTGTATCTGCTCTGGCAGGTGGGGCTGGGGATGAAGGGAGGAGATGACAAAATGGCTGCAACCCACCCTCATGAGAGAGTTAACTTCATACATCAGGATGTTTCTCTGTGTGTGCTCAAACTGCATAGCACAGGGATGTGAAGGTGGGAAAATGGCTTGAGCCCCTAGCAAGGGTTCTTTTCCTCTGAATGCACTGTCTGAGTTCACATCTAATTTAATACATAGAGTGTGACCTGAGTAAGAACCCCATATCTGAATGTACAGTGAGCTTCTGGGAGATGTTTTCTGAAATGTCACAGTTGGCCCCTATGTATTGGACTGACAACTGTGACTCTGGCCTGTGTCTTAAATTTCTCCTCATTTCCTAGGTGTTCCTCCTTTTCACCACTCTAAGTAGCTCCTTTCCCGTCATTATATGCTTACTTTTTCCATGCATTTTGCATTTTGTTTATCACACTGGCATGTGGCTCTTAATATCACAGATAACAACTGTGGTAAACTTTGTTTTGGTCTAAAATAGGGGAGGGGAGCAGAGGGAATGCAGGTCTCAGTCTCCTGTGTTTCACTGCAATGATGTAAAACAAGGTGTGTGCCCCCAGTCTTTGATTTTCATTGAACATCATCTTCTCTTTTGTTTCAGGATGGCCTGGTGGGAGGCAAATCATTACACATCTACCTGCCTGCCTTCAGAGGAAAGTGACTCTGAGGAAGAGTCTGAGGAGAATGAGGCTGGGCTGAATGTGGATTTAGATTACAAAGATGCAGACCTGAACTATATCAAGTACGTCATGGGAGATGTCACTTATCCCAAAGCAGGAGAGGAGGATGCCATCATTGTCCATTGCCTAGGTGGGTCTTCTAACAACAGGAATGTTGTTGGGTGAGGTGGACAGGGGGGCTGAGTTGTCCCTACTAGCTCAGTAGTTTCTAATTCCCATCCAGACTGAAATAATTTGGATTTGAGCCTGACTTAATCTTGAATGGTGCAGAGGCAATACAGCCTCTACTCCACCATGTATAACCCACACACAAGTGCTAGTAAGGTGTACTTGGGTCTTTTCATGCCCTCTCTGGATTTATGGGTGAGCTTCCTGAAAGGTGCCTGTACGGCTTGAAATTTTATGTCTGTGGCCAAGTGGGGACAGTTCCTCCTGAGAGCTGGGCCTTTTGTTCATCCCATGGCAGCTGTAGGGATTGAACTGAGGTATTGAAAGCCATCTCCCTTACACAGTCAGCAGAGAGAAACGGGCACTTCCAGAGGCTGAGGTCAGAGTTTCTCTATCTCGGTGCTCACTTCAACACTGACAGTACAGAGGCTCTAGGCTAGTCTCCTAATTTAAGGACCTCTGTTAAGACATTAAAGCTGAGGGAGAGAAATTCACGTTCGAGTTCCTCCTGAATCAGTGTAGGAGCCTCTCTCTTACCAGGGCTACAGCAGAACATTATAATCTGCTTTGGTTTATGTTAAACTCAGCACAAAACCTCATGTTTAAAGTGGAAATGGCAAGTAAAAGTGAAAGCCCACGAATAACAAACACCTAGTTGTGGGAAACCCGACACCAATCTGGGCACATACTGGGTGCATGTTCTATGCACATATGTGAGGATACCGACAGGTTTATATGCTCAGTGCCATGGTTAGTGCTTGTTTGAGCATCCTCAGTGGGCAGTAAGAAGGAATCCTTCCCACAGAGTTTTTCAGGGAACTGTGACAAGTTTGTTTCTCTCAAGGGCTGAGGTTTATCCTCTAGGATGGTCCCTTGAGTATTGGTTGACTTCAGTTCGTGTGTGGTTCCCATATCTTTTTTTGATAATCATTCGTTGCGTTTCTACAGAGTGGGTCCCTTTCCTGCAGGGGTGGTTTTCAGCCTTGCTTTCTAAAAGGAGTCTAACTTGTCATTTCATTCTAGATGACTCCGGCCGCTGGGGAAGGGGTGGTTTATTTACAGCTCTGGAGGCTCGTTCTGATCAGCCAAGGAAAATATATGAGATGGCAGGAAAGATGAAAGGTAAGACATTAAAACATGACCTTAGGCCAAGATACTTGAAAGAGCTTAAATCCCACTGATGTTGCAGGAGTGAGGTGCCTGGATGCCTTGAAACTCATGTTTTTTCCTCTTTCTCCAGATATCTGCATCCCTAGCTCTGAAAGTAGTAATACAGTGGGTGCTTTGACTTGACTTGTTTGGAGTGTGAGAACTCTGCATAGGGCTTGGTCATTCTGATCCATGCTGCAAGTCATAAAGAAAAACAAAAAACCCCAAACTTGTTCATTATTTACAGGATTTTTTCACTATATAAGACAAAGCACTGCATCTTCTGTCAAAGTGCTTTGAAGAAGGATGAAAGCCACCTCAGGCAGTACTCAGCTGAGCCTTTGGTTCCCTCCAAGCACTAATCTTCTCCTGAGCATGTATTAGCAGTTTTGAGCTACCTGCAGCTGGTGAGAAATGAACATCTTGCTGTAAGGTGGACCTGTTATTTTTTCTAATTTCCTGGGAGATGCTTTCTGCTTGTTCCAGTGTCTCTCTTTCCATAACTGGGATGTGTGTTGGGGTGTCTCGGGGTGGGTGGGATGGAGTTAACATCTGTCTTGCTTCACTGGGCAAAGGGTCTGACTGCTGAAACCATCGTGAGATAAGGAAAGCCAAGGAGAATAATACAGAATGTGACAGTGAAATCCCTGCTGCGTTGATTGCCTGTTGACTCTTCAGGACTCATTTTTTTGTTGTTGTTCTGTTCTTGTTTTCTGGACAGACCTGGAGTTAGGAGGAACCCTGTTATTCCCCATTGATGATAAAAAATCCAGGAAAAAAGGACAAGACTTGGTGAGAAGGAGAAGCTCCTTTTTTTGTTGCTCTGTCCACGTGTTTTTGAAGCTGTGTGAAATGAAAGTTACGTCTTTTTCCCAGTAACAATGACACTGAATACTGAACATGGCTAAGTTGCAGTTAAACATTAGAGAAAAGGAGATCTTTTTCTTATTTATTAAAGCTAATAGCTAGTAATGCAGTTTTCCAGCAGCTATCACTGTGTCTCTTAGCACTGTATATAGACTCCATTTCAATTTTTTGTGTGTTTTCTCCTTAGCTGGCCTTGATTGTAGCTCAGCACCGGGATCGGTCCAACAACTTGTCTGGCATTAAGCTGTCTGCTTTGGAAAAGGGCCTGAAGAAGATTTATTTAGCAGCCAAGAAAAGGAATGGTAAGTGTCTGTGCAGTCGAACAGTGAATCCTTACATGTGTGATTGCACCTAAAGAAGGTGACCAATATCCACCTCTCCTGTACTGTTTTTTCTGAAGTGAGGTAAGAGTGAGATCTCCACGGCAGATGTGTTGTGTTCCAAAATATTTCTTCTGTTCTTGTGGGGTAGTTTGAAGTCCTTATCTAGATTGCTTTCTTTATGTGTATCTTGTCCTAAAGAGCGTGCACTCTTTGTTCCCTCCTCCTCAGCAACAGTACATCTTCCACGTATCGGGTACGCAACAAAAGGTTTCAACTGGTACGGTACCGAGCGGCTCATCCGAAAATATTTGGCAACACGGGGTATCCCCACTCTTATGTATCCTTTTGGAGTGTATCTTATTTTGTTCACAATATAATATTGAAATGATCCCCTAAATATCTTGGTGAATGCAAAGCAAGGAAACGGGGCAAGGCACAGATGCCACAATCCAGCTAAAAACTTGGTGTCTCTGACTCTGCCGTCGTCCAGGTACTCATTCCACAGTGAGGACTCACCATTTTAGGTGATAATGACAGAGTAGTGTGATTCAGTATACCTGTCAGAATTTGTTAGAACTAGGTGCTAGTCTTCTGTTGAAAGCCATCCACTTATCTGTATATGCCACGTCTGTGGGGGAGATGATTGGAATTTTAGAGTAACAGAAGTGACTCAGAAAATAGCAAAAGTGAGAATGTGAAAAAACCATTACAATGTTCCAAGCAAGTGATAACCTGCTTCCTTGGCTGAACATGGTGGAGTTGGTGTGTGTTGGGACAGGCTCTTATAACAAAATAGCTCATTGCTTTCACCTTCCAGGAAAGGAAACAAAGGTTTACAAAGGAGGCTGTGTTTTGTGACTTCTCTAGGAAGATATGCATTTGCTGTACTGCCACAGTCAGCAGTTCTGTGAAACTGAAAACCCGAAACAAAGAATAGTACTCAAAGCATTCTGCCTCCTTCCTTAGTCAATCTCTTAGTGGACATGTTGTCTGACATTCCTTGACACTTGACAGCATTTCCTTGACACTTCTTATTAGATACTACTTCCCTAGGAATAAAGGCTCTTCCTCTACTTCACAACCATATTCGTCTTCAATGACAGTCTCAAAGCCATGAAGATGCAGTAATTTCATTGAGAAACGTGCAAAAAGCCCAGGATCTTTTCAACATCATGCAGACAGTTTGTATGCATCCACTTCAGAAACATGCCTTACGCAGCCATTATTCGCCCCATCTCTCCGCCTTTATTGGCCAGAACAGTTACATACTGTCAGTTGCTCTGCAGAGGAATGAGACTACTTCAGAGTTCAGTCGTTGGGTAAGGATGTTGGCTTAATCCCAGAATCTGTTTTGGAGATGGAAAATTAAACTTTCACTGATGGTCAGTTCTTACCCATTAGATTAAGTTATTGCTAGAGCTTGGAATATGGTATTGTTTGCCCATGTTTTTTCTCCGCTTCACATTTCATCCTTTGTCTCATTATACCTTGTTTCAATCAGTTTTTTAGTGGTTACCTGGGACTCTGCATACGTGCCCATATAGACATCTCAGTGGAAAGGAAGCTGTCTGCATTAACAACACCACATGACAACCACAGAGTAAAAACAGTTCATACTGTTCCAGTTCCCCAGAAGTCCATCTGACTTTATATTTGTTCAAATATAAAATTCAGCTGCATAATCACATGCTTACAATCAAGCAAAATCCTGACCAGTGTTCTTGGCAAAGGCGTGCAAGGCTGCCCAGACTCAAGACTGGCTTTATAAATGACACCTTTCCTTCTCCCACAGCTGCTTTTTCATTACGCAGTTCTTTGTTGCAACTGTTGGGCAAAACCAGTTCCTTACAAAAGCTATGTGAAAGGTTCCATGACCCTTTGATTCACTTTAAGGAAATCTTAATGCAGAGTTTTTGATGTTGTCTTTATTGCAACAGAACTTTCCTGGTTTTTTGCATTGTTGGCACTGTTGGCTTTAGCATATTTTTTAGGGGTGGTTTTTTTTTTAGTACAACCAGGCAATAGTAGCTCTCGTAATAAGTGTTTTGACTAGAGAGACTGTGAGGTGCCAAACTTAATTCAGCTTAAAGTTCAGCTTCCAATAGGAAATCACCCCACGAGCAGTGGAAAGTATGTCTTTAAATATCTAATTGCCAACACACATCTCGTTGGCTGCATTTACGCTGCCTCTGTAGCACCATCTGGTTACTTAATAATTTCAGACCTGATTCTGACATGGCTCATCATGCTGACTGGTGTGCTCCACGCTAGAAGAAGCCTTCCTAAGTTGGATACTCTGTCATTCACTCTTAGCTCTACCAGAGAACCCCAAGTGATTCCTGATCTCCTTTGACCCTGATGAAGTTTTGGTGCATAGCACCTCTGTGGGTAAGTCGTTTCTTGCAGCTGCTCGCAGGAACAGCCCCTAGGTATTTGGCAAAGGGCTTGCAGGATCAGAGTCTGACTGTGAGGATTTCTGGGGTGAAAAGTGGTGGGTAGATGTACATTACCTTGTTTTCCCCGTCATGGAACTGGCGGTCTTCCAACAGGCCGGCTGGTGGCACTGTTAATCAGCTGCAGCAGCACATGTTGCTCTTCGGCCTCTTTTCAGAGAGCAGGGCAGTGATCTCCAGCCTGGAAAAACACTCCCTTTTTGCCAGAATTAAAACACCAATTATGCTTTTCTCTTTGCCAGCTTGACTGAACAAGTAATTTTAGTCTGCAGACTTAAGGCTCTGTTCCTCCACCTATTCTTTTCCTGTATATTTATTGCCTTTCTTTAAAAGGTTTCATTCCCAAGTGTTCCAGTGTGTGCAGTCTTGTTCCTCAGCTTCACACACACCTATGGCCCAATCCCAGCCCGACCACGGGTTCTCTGGCTGCCACGCAGTTACACATGGCCAGGATTTGTCCTGTGGCTGAGTCCCCCAGCACAGGTTGAAGTAGTGCATCTACCACCGCTATGGCCTATTCCTCTTTGAGGCCTCACGCTTTCCTTTGTTTCTACAAGAAGATGGGGTTCTGCCTCTGTCCTGTGCCCCCCACCCGGCTATAACTCTGAGTTATAAAGGAGAGGAGAGCATGACTACCTGCCTGTTAATGTCCCTTACCCTCTAAGAAAAGTTCCAGAGGGGGCTGCCAGGTTCCTGCTGGCACACACAGAGGAAAAGTCATGGTATGCAATAGATTCTAGCCCTCTAACTTAGGGGAAAGTCAGACAAAAGATGTTGTCTTTTCGCCCTCTGGTCCTCTTGGCCTGTGCAGATGAAATCTACCTTATTTTTTTCCCTTTAAATTTACTTAGGAAATGCTGGGGGTGTGCCTGTGTGTTTTGTTTTTGTTTTCTTTTTTAAGCAATATTCTTTAATATACTTTACATCTGCTGAGCCCAAAGAAAAGTTCTACCTCTATCTGCTTTGAAATGGAAGTGAGATTTCAACTGAAAGAACTAAGTTTCGCAGAGTCTCAGCCAAGTGAAACCCACCACCATTTCTCTTCATTTGGGCAGAAATCATGTATTTTGGATAATTAATTCCATAAAGGGCTCAGCAGCTCGTATGCGAGTTGCTATGAAAAATAAATGTGTCATGCTGTTTCTTCAGCTGTGCAGTACTATGCATTTTCCCTTTCTAAATAGCAACCACCCCAAAAGGGAAGGAAGGTGTTCTTTTGTAGTCGTGTCCCTCTGGCCTCTCTCTTCCTCTAAACAAGATTTTCTGCAGCGTAAGAGCTGAAATGTGGCTCCTTGTGCCTATCTCTCATTGCACGTTTACTGAAACTTTAGGTGTATGCTGCTAGATTGAGGTCAGTGACACAGAGCAAGATCATGCATAGTTCAGATTGGTTATATGAGCAGTTTCATCAGATAGGACTTATGAAGTGGCATCCAGGCTCAGTGAAAAACTTTGCTCTCCACCCCATGCTAGAGTCTCCACTGATGCCGTATAAGAGTGGGCAATAATTCAGAATGACAGTTATACTTGTGCTGGCTCAGCTCATGCTTATGTTTCTTGCTTGACCAGGCACTGCCTGTGATTCTCAAAGTAGTGTGCAGACAAATTCTGTCTTTGGTGAGAAATCTCTATGGCCTGTAACTTAAAAATTATCTTTTCATTCTACTTGGGAAACAGTAAAAAAATGGAGAAACCAATCAGGTTTTACGGACATGTGTAGATATGTGATTTTTGTCACTGAATTTTGTCACAGACAAAAATTATCTGAATATATCACTGTGTGTTTGGGAAGGAGAAGTCTAGATTTTGGGGAAAGAAAGAGGAAGAGTGTTTTCCAAGGTGATGGAAAAAATTACAGCAAATTCAGCCCCAGTATCTTATCAAAAATATTATATGTATGTGTCTCCAAACAAGGCAGAATCTGGCCCACAAACATGATCAGTAGAAAAATATAAGTAGATGGATTTATTTTAAAATAAGTGAATCTAATTGTCCTGGAGGAAGAAAAGAAAGCAAACCTTTGAGCAAAGAGATGACTTGAAAGTGTAACCTACATGTCAAGTTGTGTGAAAACTCACACCACTTTACAATAGATGATCCTAGAAGAGACGGTGTAGACCTTTATTTAGCTAATTTGACTGGATAGCAGGTCGGTCATGCACTGTGATCAGCAAATCAAAATGTAAGATGGAGTGATTTAAAACACTAAGGGATTTGTTATAAGAAGGGATAATGTCCACATTCTGGAAAGTACCTTTTCTAGTACATCCAAGATCACTTGTGTTCCACAGCTGTGACTGAAAATCCATCTCTCCCTGGTCTTCTGTCCAACTCCTGCTTTTCAGAGTGAAAAATACAAGCCTGAGAAATGCAGTAGCAGGATTAGTAGCATTGCAGGATTAGTAGCATTACAGATTAGTATTTCCTCTGAATAAGCAGATCTCTGTATCATTTTGAATTCCCTGCATGAATGAGTTGGTGTGTGTTTTCCATGCTGGACTCTACCATCCACCCATCTTGGCCTTGGTCAGATGGTATTGCATTTGTGGGAAGACACCTAGAACCTTCTGAAAAGGTGATGAGGACACAAATTGTCTTGATCTTCATGTTTCAATCAGAAAAAGAATGTTCCTGCTTGCACTTCCTAGCATTTTCTTGAGTATTTCTTCAAAGTTATGGATAGAAACAGTCCCCTCAAGGAACTATGCGAAGTGAGAATGCCAGTCATGTTTCTGTTGGAAAAACAAAACAAAGGAGTGTTAAGGGAAGCCAGAAGCTGCTTCTTGTAAGATCTGAAAACATCTCTGGTTTTGCTGCCTTGAGCAGAAAAGAATTATTTTATTAACTCATTTATTGAAGTAAGTGCAGGGCATCTACTAGCCTTCCTCTGCTACTTCCAGTGAACTTGAGGCTGTAGCATTCACATTATAAGGAATTTTTTTCTAAATAGGAGAAGAGAGACAAGTTAGGAGCAAATCAAAGGTATTTATGATCTCATGCAAGTCCGCTGCAGAAAGAGAGAAAGAATCTGAGATCATATCCCTTTTCTGTGTGCCATATCATGAAATGGGCCAAGTTTGGGCCTGGCTTCATATGAGTGTCCTACCCCTTCATCTGTCCATCTGTGTGCACATCTAAGAGCATGCCATAAAGCAGTGCCAGTCCATGTACTTTACCCGTTACAGATCCTGCCTGAAAGATCCCCTGGCCACTATGCCAGCAGGAATGGGAAAAGATCAAAACAGAAGGGATGAACAGTGAAGGTGTCTTCCATTACATGCAGATAGAGCACACTCTGGACCAGAAACCATCTTAGTTTGACATAGGCATACTGGAGTGTCTCTAGTGTAGGTCCTCTAAAATGATGCAGGGCTTGGAGCATGTGACATACCAGCAGAGGCTAGGAGAGATGGGATTTTTTAGCCTTGAGAAGAGAGGTTTCAGAGTGGAATCAGTGTGTGTAAATGTGATTCAACATGTAGAAATACCCGATGGAAGGGAGTAAAAAAAGGGAGACAGACTCTTCTCAGTGGTATCTAGTGAAAGGAAAAGAGGGAATAGGTCCAAACTGAAATACATGAAATTCCATTTAAACATGAGAAAAAACCTTTTTCACTATGCAGGTGTTAAACACTGGAACAGGTTGCCGAGGGAGGTTGTGGACTCTGTCTTTGAGATGCTCAAAATCCAATTTGGCACAGCCCTGAGCAACCTGCTGTAGCTGATCCTGTTCTGATTGGGGACACTGTATCTCCAAAAGTCCATTCCAACTTAAATGAGTCTTCTGTGAATCTCTGAGATCCGTTCTGGGTACTGTATAAAAAAAAAACCCCAAAACCCAAAAAAACTCTCTCATTTTCCCTATTCAGTAGTGTACAGGAGTAGAGCACTTCACAGATTTCTGAACTATGACCCTACTGCACATGGGGCTTCACTCATGTGAAACATTTCCTCACTTCTCAGTGGTTTAAATAGATGATGAGAGATAAACGTGTACAGTGTCTCAGCATCTGCCCCTGAGCCCCTCTTCGATGTGTTCCTCCTTTGCCAATATTCTGTGTAACAGCTTGACCTAGTTGGGCGCAAGTGGGGCTCCCTGCTGGGTCTAACAGGTATTTATGCCAGCTAGGTCTGGACAGGGGTAGGTGCTGGTCCTCTCTGAGGTTTGTATATATCAGCTGGCTGAACAGGAGCCAGCAGGGTGCCCAGGTGGCCAAGAAGGCCAGTGGCATCCTGGCTTGTATCAGCAATAGCGTGGCCAGCAGGGACAGGGAAGGGACTTTACCCCTGAACTCGGCACTGGTGAGCCTGCACCTCGATGACTGGGTTCAGTTTTGGGCCCCTCACTCCAAAAAGGCCATTGAATGACTCGAGCATGTCCAGAGAAGGGCAACGGAGCTGGTGCAGGGTCTGGAGCACAGGTCTGATGGGGAGCGGCTGAGGGAACTGGGGGGGTTTAGTCTGGAGAAGAGGAGGCTGAGGGGAGACCTCATGGCCCTCTACAACTCCCTGAAAGGAGGGTGCAGAGAGGGGGGATGAGTCTCTTGAACCAAGTAACAAGCGATAGGACAAGAGGGAATGGCCTCAAGCTGCGCCAGGGCAGGGTCAGACTGGCTCTTAGGAAGTATTTCTTTGCAGAAGGGGTTGTTGGGCGTTGGAATGGGCTGCCCAGGGCAGGGGTGGAGTCCCCATCCCTGGAGGGGTTGAAGAGTCGGGTTGACCCAGCGCTGAGGGATCTGGTGGAGTTGAGAATGGTCAGTGTGAGGTTAATGGTTGGACTAGATGATTTTCAAGGTCTTTTCCAACCTAGATGATTCTATGATTCTGTATGCATCCCCAGCTTAGATCTCTTAGCAATCTTTCTGTGGGGTACTGCAACAAGTCCTGCTGCTCTAGACCATAAAACTAGTGTTTACAAATCCTCTAAATCTTCTTGAGCAGCCACTGGGGCAGCATAGTAGGAGAGGAAATACAGACTTTGCAGAATTTCTTGGTTGCTCTCAAAGAAGTCCAGTTAAAGACCTTTGGAAAAGTCCTTTTTCCCTTGTTGAAGTTTTCCCCTGAGTTTCCGTAGCCTTTCAGGCAGGGCAGCATCTCCCCTTGTCCTTCTTCCCCTCGCAGCAGAGGTGAAACCTTGCTCCTTGCACCGAGTGTCCCCCCTGCACCCGATGGACGGCCTGCACGAACTCCAGCCTGTTGCCTTTTGTCACATTTCCCCCACCTGTGAGCGGGGAGGAAGCAAGGCCCGTTGCGATGGCAGAGCGGTGGGGAGCCATCAGCAGCCCGCGAGGCTGAGAGGCAGGCTTTCAGCAGGGTGTCAGAGCTTTCCAGGGCAGGGCCGTTGCCTGGAATGCAGCAGAGTACTCGGGCCTTGGGCAAGTTTAGACAGATGTTGATGCATAATACAAGATGGAGCCTATCACTTGATATCAGTCTCTTCCAGGCAGTCACGGGGTTGGGTGAGCAGCTACGCCATGCAAAACAGGAGGTAATGTAACTACCAAATCAGAATGATTATGGAAACGTTTCTCCTAATTCCCCGTTGTCTGTTCCATTGTAAAGGCATTCCGAGTTGTATGGATGTTGAGTAGGGGGCAAGCACCACAAGGAAAACCGTGGCATTATTTTGGAAAAAGGGAGTGAGGAGAAATTGGAGGGGAGAAATAAAAGATGCAATCTACAGCAGGCCACAATAATGCAACACAGAAAGTCTTGTATAGGAATAACTTCAATATCTTCTGCGTTTGTTCCCTTTGTAAACTGGATCGTTCTTGAGTAGTTCAAGGCGCAGGGCTGGAATTCTAGATTTGTTAGGTGTTGGAATAGGCTGCCCAGGGAGGTGGTGGAGTCCCCATCCCTGGAGGTGTTCAAGAGGCGGGTTGACATAGCACTTAGGGATATGGTGTAGTTGAGATCTGTCAGTGCTAGGTTAACGGCTGGACCAGATGATCTTCAAGGTCCTTTCCAACCGAGATGATTCTGTGATTTTCTTCATGCGTTCCCACCTGCTGGTTCATTGTACAGCCTGAAAACTTGGCTATTCTTAACGGGTACGCCAACCCAAAGATTAAATGTAGAAGGAGCAACATTTGAGTATAGAAAAGGTGACTCGTGTGACACACAGAACTCTGCCTCTTTCCTTCCCAGCTGCCCAGAGCCAGCAGTGTTAGGAATGTGGTGCCCAAGGCAGGCTCCGGGCAGCGGCTTCGGGCAAAGCAGGTCTTTCTCCTGGGGGGGCAGGAGGTCCTTCCTCACGGCAGACCTCTTGTGACCGGGGGCCAAGTGTGCTGCGGCTGCAGGCGATGGGGTGGAGGAACAGACCGAGCAGACCCGAAGGCGAGGCATTACAGTGCCTAGCGATCCACTTAGCCTTGGAGGAAAGCCAAGAACACGGTTGTCCTGGATGGGAGAGCTCAAAGGGACTGGTCTGCCTGCTGGAGTGTGACGGCGTAAGGACGGGTGAGGAGCGAGGCGGGGTGGAGGAGAGCTGTGGAGCCGAAGGGCTCAGCCCTGGAGGGGCTGTGGGGCTCAGGAGGGGGGAGCAGGGGCGAGGGGTAGCTCTCGGCAAGGGGGGCAGCGGCAGAGGTGCCTCCGAGCTGAGAGGCGGGGGAGGCAGAGCTGCAGGGAGAGGGTCAGAGGGGGAAGGATCAGGCCGGGAGGGGGGGTGAGCCGCGGCTCCAGCCGCAGGACCCCCCCGGGTAGGACCCCCCAAGGGCCGGGGGCTGCAGAGCAGGACCCGGGGTGCCGTGGGGAGCGAAGGCGGCCGCTTGCCGGGGAGGGAAAGCCGCGCCCGGGGGGCGGTGGCTGCGGCGGGGCGGGGCAGGGACGGGGGAGCGGGGCGGTGCCGGGCACAGGAAGCGGAAAGCGGCGGCAGCAGCAGCGACGGCGGCCGCCGCCGGGGGAAGGCGGCGGGTCGGTGCCGGGAGCGGCATGGGGCGGCCGCGGGAGGGAGGTGAGTCCGTCCGTCGGTCTGTGCGCCTGCTTGTCGGTCCTGTGTGTGTGCGGCCCCCGCCGCCGCCAGGACACCCCGCCCCTGGGGTGCCGGTGGGGCAGCCTCCTGGGCTCCCGCGCCTGCCGGCCGGGATGGGGCTGAGAGCCCGGCCGGGCTCCGGTGGTGCTGGCTGCGGCCCCGCTCCCCACGCCCGGGGCTCTCCGCCGGGCGCCGGCTCCCGTGGCTGGGCGGAGCGGGGCGGCCGCCGGGCCTCGCTCCCTCCCTCCCTCCCTCCTGCCCGCCGGGAGGCTGCTGGGGCGGCGGGTCGCGGCTGCGATGCCGCGGGCGGGAGAGGACTCGGCTTCCCGGGGGGAAACCCTGGAAGGCCGGCGGGGGCCGTAGGTGGAGCCGCTGAGGGTGGGCAGCGGTTTCTCTGCCCGGCTTCGCCTTCGAAGAAACCCGCGAATGCGCCAGCAGGGTGAGCTCACGCCGGTGGGGAGGCTCCCGGGATCCCTCAAACCCCCGGGCCGTATGAAACGAGCTGCTTTATGCCTCGGGGGTCACTGCCGGGGGAGGGAGGGCTCAATCCCGCCTCTCTGCTGAGGGGCTGGCTTGGCCGCTGAGGTGATGCCCGAAGTCGGGGGCTCGCAGGACCCAGCGGTTGTTCCGTTCCGCGAGTTACGGTGTGTGTGGAAGCTCCGGCTGGCGTGGCCGGGGTTAAACCTGCTCCAGAGACAGCCCTCGAGAGGAGAGTGTCCTCCTGCCTCGGCAGGGCCGGCCTGGGATGCAGAGCTCCCGCTTCTGAGCGCCCAACAGAGGGCAAAGCTGTTGCATTAGCTGTTCGGTTTCGGTAACGGCACGCTTTCGGAGAGCCGCTCTGAAACAACCCTGTCTTCTCGTTTAGAAGGCTGTCAAGGTTGTAAACTAACTCTCTTACGCCGAACGCTCTGACTTGCAGGGCTACGAAAGCGTGAAGGACTCGATGGTGGGGTTTTTAGTCTGAGGAGGCGGCATTAGCAATGGTCTGACTGTTCTACAACTCCCTGAAAGGAGGGTGCAGAGAGGGGGGGACGAGTCTCTTGACCCAAGGAACCAGCACCAGGACAAGAGGGAATGGCCTCAAGCTGCGCCAGGGCAGGGTCAGACTGGCTCTTAGGAAGTATTTCTTTGCAGAAGGGGTTGTTGGGCGTTGGAATGGGCTGCCCAGGGCAGGGGGGGAGTCCCCATCCCTGGAGGGGTTGAAGAGTCGGGTTGACCCAGCGCTGAGGGATCTGGTGGAGTTGAGAACGGTCAGTGTGAGATTAATGGTTGGACTGGAGGATCTTCAAGGTCTTTTCCAACCTTGATGATTGTGTGATTCTGTGTTTGAAGCAGTGGGGTTTTTTAGCCCTGGGTTTGTCAATAATGAATTGCCCACAAGATCTTTGCAGCCGTAAAGAGTTAAGAAGCTAAGTCACAGTGGCTGGAAGACCAAGTTAGGATGTTGCACTTTCAGTAGAGAAACCTTTTGTAATTTATAGCCTTTAATGCTATGGCTAAAAATAAACTTTGAAAGTAAGGTACAGGTACTGCCTGCTTGGATAGGCAGAGTCTGAAGAGTCTTGTATGAGTCTTTCCCCTTTTTGTTTCAGTAAGGCTGCTGGGCTTTAAATGTCAGTATGGAAAACTGTGTTCCCGTGCACAGTCCCAGGTGCTCTAGTGTCATGAGGGTGAGGCTGCGATACCCTCTGCTGTGTGGCATGTCTCTGGGGTTAAGAGGTGCCCTTGAAGATCTAGCAACACGGGAGACGTATGAGCGAGGAAGCACAAGCTTTCACCAGCCTGGGGGGTTGGCCGCCGAGGTGTAATTTGCACGATAGGCTTGAATGGTTGTGCTTCAGAAACTCGGAGGGTGCAGTTGTGGTTCCTGGAGTGGGCAAAGGACATCCTCCAGGGAGGTGCTTCACCAGTGGGTTCCACGCAGAGAACTTCCCAACTTCCAGCTGTGTAACAGGGGGGCAAGAGCTTGGGGCTTATTGCTTAGAAACACCGCTTGCTTGGGTGGTGGTTTTGGCCAGGCGTTTCTGTTGTCAACTGAAACAGCCTCGCTATGTTTTCAGACCTGTGTTGTTGCACGTTCTGATTAAACATGCAGGTGGATTGTTTCATTAAACCAAGTGACTTTTCTTTTTGAAATATCCATGTCATGGACTAATGGTTTTCAGCCTGGGGGCTGGAAATTCCCAGGGGTCTATGAAATCTTTCTAAGAAGCCTCTGAGAAGCAAAAGAAAAGAGAACCTATTGCTAGAGGGCTTGAATTTGCTGACTACTAAACATTTTTTTAGGATGAGGGGCTTGCAAATCAAGAGCCACCGCTGTAGAGTAAAAGCCCTGTTTTATATATATATATATATATATATAAGGGCAAAATTAACCTTATTTAATGACATGCAAATATAAGTAGAAAGCTTTTAGGAAAAACCTTGTTTCCCAAAGCTGGTTGGCCGTTAAAACTGAAAGCCTTGGCTCTGCAAGTAGATTAGCATGGGTGAACTTCTGTCCTTACAGATCAAATTGCTGGATTGGGGCCTGCTCAGGAAATTCAAAAGCAAAAGGTTCCAGTGGCATTGCTCATAGGTCTTACTATATATGCAGTTGAACGTAGCAAGTTACGTAACTTCTCGTTTTTCTGAAGTGAATAATAGGAATGAGCTGCAGCTGTTACTGTGCAGCCAGGTTAATGCCAGAGTTAGAAGTCTTTCTCACTGCTTAGCCATCTCTTAATTATTTTTACTCTTGAACCCTAACGCTATCCCATAGCTTGGTGCTTGGAGTTCTGCGTGTTTAATTTGTAAAGCTCTTCATTTCACTAAACGAAGAAAAAACTTGGTGCGATAGCTCATGGGCATCCGTTACCCTGTAGACAGCTGGTGAGGCTGACAGCCTACGGAGCTGAATGTGCGCACATCCTCATGGACACTTGTGGCTGCTTGTGCTCCAGATGGCACTTCCAAATATAAGTAACTTCATGAACTGACTGGTAAATCAACTCTAATTGATTGCAAGTTTTAAACAGAGTAAGATTGAAACTACACGCAAGGATTTCAAAGCTGAGATGCTTTGGAGTTATTTGCCCAACTTCACAGGGGAAAATCCATCGGGAAAGCATGGGATGTAAGAGTGCTCTTCTTTGCGTTTGCCCTCTTTGATTTAAAGATGTAACTTGCTCTTTTAAATTTCCCTTGGGCTGAGTGCCAAACTGTGCTCCCTTGAAGACAATCACAAAGCGGACTTCATTGGAAATGGCATTGGGCTCCCAGCGTGGAAAATAGCAATTCAAAAGAAGTCTTTTTTTTTTTTTGGAGATTTATGACCATATGAAAAGAGGGAGTTACAATGAGTTGTGTAGCTGCGTAGAAACTGTAATTACAGTGATCTCTGTGGTATTCAGGGGTAACTACATTTCTCCACTGTCAAGCAGGATGCAGCCATCCTTCCTGCCAGAATAGGGTCCCAAAATTTCCTCTGAGGCATCCTTAGCACTGTTTTCCATCTAGTACTTGGCATCTTTCTGTCACTGGTGAGTAAGGGAAAGGCAAAGTGAGAGTGCCGGCCCTACTGGGAGCAAAGTGCTGGGTGTGCAGTTACACAATTGCTGTGGTTGGAGCGGAGGAGGCATTCCCATCTCTCCTCTAGCTGTTTGCTTGTGCTGCTATTCACCCTGGTGTTGGTTTTGCTGTTTGGGGCTGTGCTGTGAACTAGGTCACGGAAAGGACCCGAGACAAAAGCATGGCGAGGGGGAGAAAAGGGACTTTTTGTTTTGTTTTCCAGCGGTGCTGTTTGCTCGCTGAGAATTGTGTTGACACAACCAAAAGTGGTGAACCGTGGTGCGGAGGTGGAAGCTACTAACACCGGCTTTCTTGTCAACACCAAAATACAGTGCAACCGTACCCTTGGGCTGAAGGAGCTTTCTTTCACACGGGGCCAGAAGCTCTGCAAACAGACCATGGAGACACCAGAGTCCTGCGAGATGTAATGATCTTTTGTGAAGCCGTTTCAATTGGCTAAATTGGTCTCTTGATTCACACTTGTTTGTGGAGGAATGAGGCCCCAGATGATGGGGCTGCTTCTTTACGCAGCACGGTTGTCCTTGCCCAGACGGGTAGGGTAGGAATCATCATTAATAGTGATTTAGCAGTGGAGGTCTTAGCCTGGATATGGTTGTGCTATGAAGGATACGTGTACAGCTTGTCTTTTCTAGCTTTGCTCAGGCTCTAGTGGTGGGCACTATTGGGTTGGTGGCTAATCCAGGGTTAACTTCTGTCCATGCCATTGAAAAGAGCTCCAACCCGGAGAAGCAGTTTAATATGTTCGTTGTCTTCTGGTCCCCTCCCTACCTCTTCCGTAGTAGTTCCAGAATCTTTTCTGCCAGAAGGCTGGTCCCCTTCCTGTTCTAAAGTAGACCAGGAGGTAGGTAACCTGCTTGGCTATGAGGAGTGTATGTTTGGACTGTGCTCCTTCCTCCTTGGTTTCTTCATCTCATCCTGCTCAGGCTGGGAGTGGTGTCCAGCTAGCAGCCCAGGCCAAATCTAAGAAGCCTTCTTGACAATCAGCCTTGGTTGGGCACCAGACAAAGCCGGTGGTCTTCTGCTTCTTCCAGCTGAAATTGGGCGGATATGTTTTATTGCCAGCAGCCCTGTAACTGCCTTGGCAGGAAGATCTATTTAGCCACCGGTGTGTCCTGCAGCTGGGACAAGGAGGTGGTGCAGAGTCCCTGAGTTCATTGTACTGCTTTTGACAAGAATTCAGGAGACTTAACATTTTTGGGGGGCCGCCCTGTTGACTTTTCACAGAGCTGTGTGAAAACTGTTGCTCATGTTTACACAGAAAACGAAAGTTGGCATGATCCAGCCTGCCCCGACGTTCCGGTGCTGGTCTTCCCACGAGTCTGCTTTCTCTGCCTGGTGCCCAGCACTGCCTTGCTTCACCCACCGTCAAATGGGCGCTGCTGCTTCACGGTGCCTGTTTAGGCAGCCTCTGAATTTCCACAGCAGCCTCTACCTGCTGAAATGTTCTCTCACCTCTCCTGAGAAGTGTGACCCTGTGCTGCTGGGGGTGAGAGGGGTCAGAAGGGGAGCTCTGTTCCCAGTCCCTGTCTCAGCTCTGATTCTTCTATCTGGGAGTTGGGGGGGGGAAATTTTTATGTGGTTAGAGGAAAAGGCTGGGAGTTGATGCTTTCCTAGACGCCTAGGAAAAATGCGTAACCCTTACTGATGTATGCTGGCAGCTCTCCTGCTTTTCCTATTCCTGTAATGTTGTGGTATGTATTTGTGAGAGAGTGATGGTTCTCAAAGGGACTCCAGTAACATCACAGTCAGTGGTTTAAGCCTATAATACTTCTTACCACCTTTTATCCAACTGAGGGTGTTCCTGGTTTGTAATGTCTAATGATTGCAAGGCCTGTGTAGCCATCTCCTTTGTTGGTATCATAGCGCTTTTTGAAGGTAGGGGGGTGCTGACCTCACCCCCATTTATTGGAGAAGGACAGAGACAGAGGAAGGATTTTTTTCTGTGACTGCCTAGCAGGACAGAGGTAAAAATCAGCTTTAACGAGTTCCAGCCTATTGCTGGAGCCATAAGCTGTGTATGAGTCTAGGGAGTTAACGAGCGGTAACATCATGTGTCCCAGGCTGGGGGATTTTTAATTCCTGTTACAGTAATGATGCCATTTTCCAAACTGCCCTGCCTTGGCTTTATGTTTTGTTGTGTTTAAATCCATCCTCATTCCTCCCCTCTCCAAACTGGGCCTTACGTTCCCATCCTTATTTGTCCTTCCTAGATTCTCTGCTGCCTTTAAGGAGCTTTCTCCAGGCACGATGCGTACTTAGAGCTTGGGAGTTCCTGTACACAAAAGGTCCTCCCCGCCTTCTCCTCTCCAAGAGCCCTGGCAAGCGCAAGTGTTGTGCAAATACCTGCAGCTCCCGATGCAGTGGGAACGCTTCTGTACTTTGTTGCAGATCGCACCACCAGCCAAGGAGCCCTGTGGGGAAGAGGCTTCGTTCTTTGGCACGGCTTGCGTGTGGTAGAGCTCTGTGCTGGGTTACGAGCTTTTTCTGGAGGTGTTAGTGGAGGAATCTTATGTCTGGAAAGAATAGTTGGCCAAGTATGAAGCCTGATTTCTGTTGCTGTCCCTCTGTGTTTGGGGAGGGAGAGGGCTGAAAGCAGTGGTTACTGTTTTATTGCTAACAGCTTTGAAAACTGCTGTGAGCAGAAAATAACGGAGGGATCTAATTTAATTTTAAAGCGGTCTTTGCCCGCTCTGAACGTACAGCATGGCTGTAGTCCTGTGTTGGCTGGAGGCAGCAGTCTGGGCAGGAGGCACGCGAGAGTGCTCCTGCGTGCCAAATGCTGGGCTGTACCAAGGTACCTCCATCCCTAGCTGCAACCCCTCCGGCTGCACCTCTTTGCTATTTGCATGCGTTTCCCCAAACCGGTGACTAACTCCCCTCTTCTCCGTTTCTCTTCTCACCTAACGCAGGATGTGGGTTTGGAAAGCGGGATGGTGTCTCCCCTTCTTCCCCACAGGGTTCAGGGGTTTTGACCTGTCACTGCTGGGAATTGTTCTGATGTCGCCCTGCTCCTGTTCCAAAAAACATGAGTCTCTTCTGCCCTTTACGGATGGCACTTAAGCTTCTGTTCCGAATGGAAGTACGTTGTAAGAAGCGCTGGCCCATATAAGCTAGATGTGATCTCTAATCAGCTCTCCCCAGTGTTCTTAGTATGTGTATATATAGAGACAATTTTTAATAAAATTCAATTCATCAAGGCCCAAATTAGCTTCTGGAGGCAAAGGTTACAAAGAAAGGGAGGTGCTCACAGTGCCATTGATTGTATAGTAACTAATGCTTGTAAAATGGGCACACCTTGCCGTTGTGAAAACAAAGCAGGTTCAGACATGGTGGTCTGATCCTCTCCTGCATTTCTCCTAGGAAAGTCACCCTCACCCCCCCTTCCCCCTATATATAGGCTGTAATGCTGCTGTTCTGAGTCGGGGGGTATTTGGGCTGCGTGTTACACAGGTGGAGGTGTGGAAACCAAACCCCGTACTTTTTCTGGGAGTGAATTTTTGTATCTAGGCTGCTGAGCCTTCTCCAAGTCACCGTCTTTTCCAGGTGACTTAAGACATTTCTTCTGGATTTTTAGATGAATGGGCTAGACTTTGCAAAACAGACATACGTTTTGTTTAAAGCTCTACAAATGCGTGTGTTTCACTAGACTGGAAAGAGATATTGGCCGGGACAAGCTTGCGAATTGAGAACAGCATGATGAGTGGTGACATGTGGCCAGGGTGAGGGAATTGCTGCAGTGGGAATGATGTCTTGCTTTGCTTAGAGTGCACTTCCATGCCTGTTTCTCTTCCCTTAGGTCGATCGTGAGAAGCTGAGCACCCTCCCTCCCCTCCCCGCTGGTCAAATTCCTTGTAAGTGAAGCTCACACGCTGTCTGAGGACCAAACCTCACTGATGACTGGGAAGCAAAGAGTACCCAGGAAAGCACTTTTACCACGGACTCCACCTCAGGAGCACCAGGAACTCATCTTCTAAGTAAAACCTGTGCCCCTTCTGTGCAGACCCCATGTCTGCTGCAATGGATACAGAATCAACATACTCGGGATACTCCCACTACTCAGGTCACTCCAAAAAAGCCCACAGACAAGGGTAAGGAAAAGTTTATTTTTAATTACTTACTGCTCTAAGCTAGGATATGTCCTGTGGGGAAAAAAAATTGTAAGCCAGGATGAAATCAGTGGGGCCACAGCTCTGGAGGAGATACATGTGGAGGGTCCTCATGAGGAGACTGGAAGCAATAATGCTGCTTAATTTAATTATATTCAACCTGTTGGATGCACGTTGGGGTCATGTATGGCCAGAAAGATTGGGATGGTGCCAGCAGAAAGAAAAGATCACTTTAACTCTGCTCTTAAAGTGCAAGGGAGTAGAGTCTCTGGGGAGAAGACATGCCAGACTTCCTAAACTGATAATTGCCAGTTGTTTTCTCTTCTGATGCTATTTCTTTATTGTGTAATAATGAAGCTTCCTATCTCTCCACACCATCCTCCTGGCTACTCTGTTGCTGGTGTGTTGTTTTTTTTTTTTAATAGAATTAGAGTGGTACTTGAGTCCACGAGTTCTTTATCAGCATTGATTGGATTAGAAGTCAGGCTTTTCTGAACTTGAATAGCAAGTCCTCTCTGTTGCGGCTCAGCAACCTCAAAAAACATCTTGCTG
The DNA here is from genome assembly GCF_031877795.1 of Strix aluco. Lineage (NCBI taxonomy): Eukaryota > Metazoa > Chordata > Aves > Strigiformes > Strigidae > Strix > Strix aluco. The sequence continues at coordinate 4,945,449 of NC_133932.1, forward strand.
TGAAACTTCTGATTACTTGGAAACATTATCCTTTTTTTTCCCCCTGCATCTTCATTAGTTTTACTTGTAAAATGTGTGCTTCTTAACAGTCTTTGCAACTTAGAACTGAGCTGGTCCAAAATAACTTTGCATTTTGAAAGCAATTATCCTGTGTAGTTGGAAAAAGAATTCTTCCATGAAATGAAGTCTCTTTGCTCGCAGTCCAGTTACCGAGTAAAACATCTCGTTTGCCTTTTCTCTGTTCTTTAACACTCCCAACCCCAATATGGATTGCCCTTTGAAGCTTAGAATGCCATGTGGAAAGATGCCTTCAGAGTTCCCAAAACAACATAAAAATCCTAGAGCCTTACTCCAAACAGGAAAAAGTCTTATCCCTTGAAACCTCTGGTCTTTGGTAATTCCAAGAGAGATGTAGTGGAGAGAGCAGAGTTGGGACACTGGATGCTCCTGAGCTTTAAGCCAGCCCCTGAGCACATGAGGGTCTCTGGTGCAAAGGCTGCTTTCCTGTCCAGGTAGGAAGGGGGAGGAAAATATTGGTGGGGCTTCACTCATCTTGAGGTGTTCTCAGAATAAGAAGCCATGAGGTCTACAAGGGTACTCTGGAAGTAAACACTACCCTGGTACCCTTGATGTTCTTGCTATCTTTGTAAGAGGTTAACTGGGGGTTATTAACCAGCGGAAATAAACTTCACCAGTTGTCCTACAGTGCTAAGGTCCTCGTTGAGAAGACTCTATGTTACAGGAACTAAAGCTGTCTTGATCAGTTCCTTGTGTTAACTGTACCCTGTGAGACCCTCGATTGCAGCTGGAGAGCTGTGTAGACCAGTTAATCCTAAATGGAGTTGCCTGTTCTTTGGAGAATGCAAGCTTCCCTTTCAAGTGCAGCACTGGCAGAAGCTGTTTTAAGAGAAGATGAGGTGGTGGGGATGTGCCCTTGTCCCCTTTGCTCCGCTCTCCAATCACGGAGAGTGTAGACTGTCCCAGCCACCAGGCTATAGGCTGCTCTGGGCAAGGGCCCTTTCTACCTCTTCCAAAGCTTGTTTTGTCACAGATTGAGTCAGTATTGATCAAGAGATGGGCAAGCATGACCACAACCTAATGCTTAGGGCACCTGCTGCAGGTAGAGGTGTGGCAGATTCCAGGCCCTGCTCCAGAAACTACCTGGTAATGTTGTTTTCCTCTTGCTCTGTTTGGAAAAGGAGTCGGGACAGGCACAAATCGCCGCGAAGCAAAGATGGCAGTCGGTCTGAGAAGTCCGTCACTATCCAGACACCTCCTGCAGAGCCGCTGCTTGGGAACGATGCCTCTCGGGCAGAGGAGGGCCAGGTAAGGAGAGAATGAAAGCAAACGTGGAGTGTGGTTTCTGGAACAGAGCACGTGACTTACCGGTACATGAGTAGGAAAAAAGCGTTGCTTGCGTGCTGTTAGTAAGGAATCAAAATTTATGGGTACCCTTTATTCATGCATAAAGGCAAGGTCTCAATCAGTTTTGTCTTTTTCTGAGAGCATTATTTTTGACAGCACCAGTGCTGATGTGACTACTCCTGGGGCACTAATTTGCCTCTGTGTTCAGAGCGTCATCTGCCAAGCTCTATAGAAACATCTGTTTCCATCATCTCACTGTGCATTATTCAGGTCAATGCTTTCACCTGTTTGTGCACTTTTGTTTTTAAGCAGGATTTGCTCTAGGTCATCGCATAAAGCACGTTAGGACCAGGATCCCAGTAAAGAAAGATGAGAAATGTAAAAGTAATGTGAAATAGCTGGGAAGGAAGGTGAACTCAGTGAAAGCTGGTACGTTAACACCGGCTTAAATAAAGAATGGAATAATGCTGAGTTTAGATTGCACCCAGCATGGATCCAGTACTCTCTCTGCTTTAGCAGTTGATGTGATGGTGCATATTCATTTTCAAAGAATGGCTGATGCTGCAAGACATAGAACACAGGATGTTTCAGTGCCTCCTGCGTTGGATTTGGTGTGTGTTAATCCTTGGCTGTGAGGGTCCATATCTGCCCTTTCAAAAAAAATAAAACCACCCTGATGCCCAGTTTCTACCCAAACTGTGTATGGTAGTACTGATAACAGTATTCATGTAGCTGCCGGTGGGCTCGCTTCATGTATTGCCATTTGGTGTTTTGTAATCAGATGCTTGTTTTCATAAGTCCCAGATATTACTTCAAATAGATCTAAAGGTGCTGGTGAATTCTTAAGCCCATGTTTCCATGTAAACCTCCTCAATGTGAATTAAAGCCAAAGCAACATAAGTTGATGCACGTGTGAGACTTTTCTCTTAGGAAGCAGGGTGGCCTGAGTTGGGTCCAACAGCTTTGTACCATTAGAGATTTAGACTCATATTTCCTTATAACTGCACATTTTTTTGCTTCTGCCACTTAAAAGTGGGAAGAGCTGTTATAAGGGGTAGACTGAGACTAGGACTGCCTGTTGTCTTCTGGGCTGTAGCATTAAGCTGTTGTGGTGTTTCTGTCCCTTCTCTCTTCTGCACAGTTTCTCAGTTCATCAACTGGAGGAAACCAAGCTATTTCATGCATAAGCATAAAATCGTTGAAATGCTTAGATTGCTTTACTGGAGACACTGGCAAAGAGGGAAATGTGATAGGATTATGCTGCCTTTCAGGACATACTACAATGCAAATATCTCTTCTGGGGCCTCTGTTTTGGTGAGAAGTGACTCAAACCCCCCTCATATTAATTCAAGATGCTGTTTGTGGTTGGTCTGTCTCAAAACCCTACTGCTCTAGGCATGGGAGGTATTCATGTATTGGAGTGCATTAGAAGTTAAATCCCTGAAGTTGTTCAAAGTAGTTGTGCTGCTTCTGTCTACTCCTTTCCCAAAGATTCTTCAGGACTCTTTCAAGGTAGTGAATAAAGGTTTAAAATGATGCCTGTTTCTTTAAAACAGTGTGGTTTGATCGGCGTGTGTAGCTGCAGAAGTCTGGGGGAAGGTGTAAATCCTATTAATGACACAGGCTGCAGAAAGATACACTCAGGAGGGTAGGAGGAAGAGCAAAATGTGTGCTTCTGAATGAGCGTTGCAGCTACAAAGGTACCAGGCACCGAGCAACAAAGCGCATGCATCGCCACTGTTTGGCAATGTGTATTTGTGCATTTGTGGGAAGCATCGGGAGCGTTCGTGTGCATGAGTCACTCCAGCAGCAGCTGTGAGTCAAATCCATACATGTCAGTGTAACTCTTTGGCCGTGCCAGCACCAGGAAGGAGCAATTGGAGGCATCGTGGGATGGGAGAAGTAGCTTGCAGAAGTCCTCTGATATGAGCTAGGGAAGAAATGAGACTTTCAGAAAAGATAATGTAATCTGAAGCTTGACTATATGGCAGCTATCTTTCAGGTAAGCTTCTTTGTGGCCGAGTGGCTTCTGACAGCGTCCTGAACTCTAATACCAGAGCTACTAAAATCCTCTAAATTTAAAGCCCCATACCTGAAAATATCCTCTGTGACCACCTGTGATTTGTTGGTTTAACTAAACTTTTATTAGAACGTCAGCTATTGAGGGCAGCGCTACTGTCAAGGAGAATAAAAGAAAATGAAGTGGAGGAACTTGCTGGAAGTGCGGTTGCTTCTGTTATGGATGGAAAAATAATGTGTGAACATGTTTTTGGTTGTGTAACAACAACAACTGGCTTGAAACACTGAAATGAAAATTTCCCTTCCAGGTGCTTCTGTGGTGCACTTGCACCGCAGAATTTGTGGGCTGAAAGAGTGCTAGTCCTTGCCCTGCACATGGGAACTGATGATTACTGTAGTTTCCAAGAGTTATGTGATATGACTTGTTAAGTGTGCTGGAAGAGGAACCTCTGGGGTACAGTGAGTGGCATAGCAAGCTGAGCTACCTGCTCTACATTACCAGTTTTTAACACCTAATGTTTATAGTCGCTGGTTTGGACAAGTTGCTGTTGTTTCCAAACCTTTGCTAATTTTCAGGGCTGATTATTCAATATATTGAAAGTGTTGCTTTTGCTGCATTTTTTTTCTGGGACTTAAGTCTGTTGTAGCAATCTTTTTCCAGGCAAGAAAAATAGAAGACCTGGAAGGAATAACCTGATTGTTTCAATATTATTTTTGTTTATCTCTTCTTCTGTCAGGATGACAACTGGGGTGAGACCACAACAGCAATCACAGGCACCTCTGAGCACAGTATTTCCCAGGAGGACATTGCCCGGATCAGTAAGGATCTGGAGGACAGCGTTGGGTTGGACTGCAAACGTTACCTGGGCTTAACAGTGGCAGCTGTTCTCGGACTCCTTGTCTTCCTTACCCCCATCGCCTTCATTCTGTTACCCCAGATCCTGTGGCGGGATGATCTGGAGCCGTGTGGTACTGTCTGTGAGGGACTGTTCATCTCTGTGGCGTTTAAACTCCTCATTCTTCTGATTGGGACCTGGGCTCTGTTTTTCCGTCAGCCCAAGGCAGATTTACCAAGGGTGTTTGTGTTTCGGGCCCTTCTGTTGGTCCTCATATTCCTGTTTGTGTTTTCCTACTGGCTGTTTTACGGCGTTCGCATCTTGGACTCCAAGGACACCAACTACCAAGGAATAGTGCAGTACGCGGTGTCTCTGGTGGATGCTCTGCTCTTCATTCACTACCTGGCCATTGTGCTGCTGGAGCTACGGCAGCTGCAGCCCATGTTCACTGTCAAGGTAGTTCGGTCAACGGATGGAGAGTCGCGATACTACAGCTTGGGGCACTTGAGGTAGGTTACAAGCCCTTGAAGTCCAGTGGTGTAGATAAGCGTGGCTATGCTGTAGCGTGAAGCGTCCGCTGTTTTTGTACATGGGATATTGCTGGTTTCTGAATCTTCCCCCAGAGGAGTCTTAGACTCTCTCCAGAGTTACCAAGCTGAACCTCTCTTCCCCTCTGTGAGTATGGGAGAGCGTCCCTGTTTTGGAGGAGTCCTGTGCATTTCTGTAAATGGAAAGAGCTGATGGCACAACTTCAGGCTAGTCATTGGGATAAGCCTGATGAGGCTGCACTTCAGTCACAACAACCCCCAGCAGCGCTACAGGCTTGGGGAGGAGTGGCTGGAGAGCTGCCAGTCAGAGAGGGACCTGGGGGTGTTGATTGACAGCCGGCTGAACAGGAGCCAGCAGTGTGCCCAGGTGGCCAAGAAGGCCAATGGCATCCTGGCTTGTATCAGCACTAGCGTGGCCAGCAGGGACAGGGAAGGGATCTTACCCCTGGACTCGGCACTGGTGAGGCCGCACCTCGATGACTGAGTTCAGTTTTGGGCCCCTCACTACAAAAAGGACATTGAATGACTCGAGCGTGTCCAGAGAAGGGCAACAAAGCTGGTGCAGGGTCTGGAGCACAGGTCTGATGGGGAGCGGCTGAGGGAACTGGGGGGGTTTAGTGTGGAGAAGAGGAGGCTGAGGGGAGACCTCATGGCCCTCTACAACTCCCTGAAAGGAGGGTGCAGAGAGCTGGGGACGAGTCTCTTGAACCAAGGAACAAGCGCCAGGACAAGAGGGAATGGCTTTAAGTTGCACCAGGGCAGGGTCAGACTGGCTCTTAGGAAGTATTTCTTTGCAGAAGGGGTTGTTGGGCGTTGGAATGGGCTGCCCAGGGCAGGGGGGAGTCCCCATCCCTGGAGGGGTTGAAGAGTCGGGCTGACCCAGCGCTGAGGGATCTGGTGGAGTTGAGAACGGTCAGTGTGAGGTTAATGGTTGAACTAGATGATCTCCAAGGTCTTTTCCAACCTTGACGATTCTGTGATTCTGAGGTCTTTGTTTAAGATACCTCTCTGCACTTCTTGCCGTGTCTCCTTACTGGAGGAAAGGACAGAGGCCTCCTTGTGTAGCTGCAGCTGGCTTGTGCTCTTTGTACGGGGCAGATGCCACTTTGAGAGCAGCCCTTCAGGCTGTGCAGAGCATCGCTCCTTGGAGCCTCCTGACAGAAGGTCACCCGTATGTCAGGGGCTGAAGGAAGAAGTAAGTGGCCCTGTGGGAGAAACCTATTGTGCTGTTGAAAACATCCATTTGTCCTCATTGCCCTGTGCAGCCAAGAGTTGTGCAGGAAACCTGAATAAACATCCCTTGGGTCAGATCAAGCACTGCTGCTTGGATCCTGGCCTTTTGTGGCCAGTTGAAATGCTTGTTCAGGTGTTCGTGCTTGGAGGCCTGTTACTGTGACAGGCTGGGGCTACCTTGGAGAGTTTAGCCAGAGAGTTATGCCATGGGATCTGAAGGCTCCTTCCAGTGACTGGGGACTTTCCTTGTTTCTGAGGTCGGCAGTTTTCCACGGTTTTGTGTTTGCTTGAGGGAAATAGCATTTAGTCCTGCTAAAGCAATTGCCTTGATGCAGCTGAAATCTACCAGCAGTTCAGGCATTTAGAAATAATATTTTTAGTGGGTACTGGAGCATATGTACATGCTATCCTGCTCCTGGTTTGGTCATGTAGCATGGTGCTCTTTGTCGTTGGTACAGATCAGTTTGCTAGGTCATATGCATCTGGGAGTGTTTGGGAGCTGTGCAAAATCCAAAGGTATGACATGTGCGTGCTTGCTTCCACCTTCCTGATGGGGTTAATGCTTCCCTCAGCAAGGGTAAAAGAAAGGACAGGTGTCTCGGTGTCCTTAGTTCCCATGTCCTATGAAGCTCTCTAGAAATCTTTTAGTTCCTGTGCCCTGTGAAGCAGCTGAGCTCTGAAGATGATTCCCCAGACTGTATGTGCACTTAAACATCTGTTCTGCTTATCCTGTCCAGACCCCTATGGCATGCATATCTACTTCAGATGGAGAGATTAGTGTCTGCTGGTTTAAGTGGATGTAGGAAGAGTCTCCTGCAGCCATTAGTTTAGCAATGGAATTGCTTTGAAGCAGATTTAGTGGTTGAAGCTCAAGTCTGGGAGTTGACTCCTGGATGTTGTCTCTGGCTTAATGGAAGAACTCAAGGCCTTTCGGGTGAACTAGGTCTGGACACTGCTGTATTCTCCTTCTCTGTAAAATGTGAAGGAGACACCCCCTTCTGTAATGGAAGTGCTCCCATTGACTTAATGAATGGTTACCTCTAGGGTTTAAAAAAATGAGCTAATCTCTGTTGGTTTTCTTGTGAAACTTTTTTTAAAAAAAAACTTAAAAATTCCTCTGTAGTAAGTGGCAGATCCAGTGTAGCCTTTAAGACTAGGGAGATGGGGAGGTGACTACCAAAGAGTTCCCCTGTGCCACAGCTTTGTGCCGTGAGGTGTGCCGGGACAGTTCTCCCATGAGTGAATTCTGCACAGAAAGTTTGGTACACGTATGTATACAGCTGTATATACACACAGCGTGCAGGTTTGGTTTGAGAGAGCTTGCTGGTTGCTTGGTGGTAGATTGTGGGTTTGCGTTCAGAGGCATTAAGATCTTACGCCTGCCAAAGTCTGCGTGTCTGCCTTTAACCATGTGAGTAAGCTTGCCATTGGAAGCAAAGAATTTGCTCAAGAATCAAGGCCGAAATATTTAATAGCACATGTGTTAGAAACAGTGCTCTCAAATTCTCTCTTTGCAGCAAGGTTTTGAAATGCCTTGGGTGATGCGAAGGCAGCAAAGAGTTGTAAAACCTAGGGTGAAATCTGAGATGTATGAAAATTAATAACTTCTCATTTGTTGGCAAGGTGATTGCAATTTTGTTTGGCATATGAATCCAAACCATGAAGCATGTAGATGCTTCAGTGTCTTGTGTTACAGGAGAGTCTTGCCAAGCGTGTCTATTAATGGTAAACTAGTGTTACTTTTTCCTTAGTTCCTGACAGATGAGTATAATGTGTATTGACACGTTCTGCAGTCTGTGTGTCTTTCCATCTTTACATCAGTAAGGTAGAACTGTGTAGGTTTGATCAGTGGCCAAGTGTTTCCCAACTGAAGGAGAGTTCATTCTTTCTCTCCCTCTCTTGCTACAAGCAACAGGGAGAGTTACTTGCGCGTTAATGGTAAGAGCTGCTGGTCTTGATACAGAGTGTGACCCCAATGTGACAAACACTGTGAGAAGTTAATGTAGTTGGGATCTCCTTCAACTTCTCCAGGCTTAGGACATGAGGAATTTGGGAACTTCTGAACACCTTTGGAGTGTAATTTTTCAAAGTTTCCATAAAGGTCTGGTGGGTGAAATGTCAGTCAGGGTCACAAGGGGTTGCACTCTGCCTCTGGTTGGCTCTCTGGCTGAGCCATGGGGCTGGGATGGGAGGTCTGTTGATGGGGAAATGTGGAGACATGCAAAGGCGGTTGGGATTATTCAGGAAGACTGGAGAAGCAGCCTTGTGGGTGTGCTGGAGAGGTGGTGTAGCTATGATGGAGTATGCATATACTACTTGTTGCTGCTTCCGAGCTCTCCATTTGCCATTGCGCATATTTGCCTCACTTTTAAAGGGGTCTTAGGTTGTGGGCTGCCAGCTGGAAGGAGGAAGCATGATTTAACAGATACAGCAATCTGACTGTGTCCTGAAATCAAAACTTTGCTGCCTCAGTCCAACCTTTTGCCCTCTAAATGCAATCAGATATCCTAAAAGTTTTGCTCCCTGGCTGTCCGTGGAGTCTGTCTTCCTCAACAGTCCAGTGTGCTCCGAAGAAGCTGGTGGTGAGAAGGCTCTTGAGGCATCTTACCTTGTTCAGTGTTGCTTCTTGGAGTAGCTCTGGATTTTTCCACAGGAAAATTGTTACGAACCGTTTTAGTCCAAGGTGGAAACTTTCAAATTCTAGGTCTTCTCTGATGAGACAGAGGGAGCTGCTATGTAAATATGAGGAAAACAGGCTTTCAGGGGGAGAAGGGAAGAAAACAATAGCTCAGCCACCCTTCTGGAAAACCATGTTTTTGCCAGGCAGGGTACAGACAGGATTTTCCACCCTCCCTGACTCTAAATACAGCAAAGAAGCTGAAAGTGCTGAGTTAAGTATTCCGCTCCACCCCTGAGGGCCCTAGGTCCAGGAGGGTAAGCATATTTGGGAGTAGTTCCCCAAATTCATGTTATAATCAACCTATTAATAGGCTGACTTGGTCCCACCCCCAGCACTTTGGCTGTAACTTTTGTTCTGGGAGACTTGACTGCCAAAATGAGCATTCCCTTTGGCATCGATTCAGGAGCTTGGGAGCGGGGGGAGGTAAAAATTAAATTGGAGTCCCAATATATGTGGTGCCAAGTCTCAGCTCGCTGACTGCTCTGCTGCTCCTGGTAGGAGGAGTTGCCACGCAGGGGGAATGTTTTATGGTGATATGTATGGGTAAAGAGCAGGGAATGGTAGATGTAAGAAAGGTCAAGCCTGGGAAAGTGTGAGAGGTTGGGTGGGGAAGCTGGTGAGACTTCTGAAAGCAACGACAAAGGGAAGTAAAGGTGGGGGAGAACAACAGTAGGTAACTCTTCAGTTGAAGGGCTGAAAGTTTTGTGAGCTGAGGCATGGGTTTGCAGCTGAAGCTTTGGCTTGTCCCTACGGATAGGGACATGATGGCATCTGTCATCCACAGTTCAGTACCTTCTGGATGGCTCGGAAACTATGTAGGAAAAGGGTGTTGCTGGAGAAAACGCTCCTTTTCTGTAGTTAAGGTGCTGAACATACTCCCTTCCTCTCCAGTGAATGTTCTTTCCCCACCCTAGAGCTTTGCTAGTCTAGACAGCTCAAGAAAATGAACAGCTTCAAACACATGTGGTAATTACTGATCTTACACATAGACTGAATGTTGAGCTCCGGTATAGTCTTGGTTTTCTGAGGTTAGAAACGTCTAAGAGTGGGTCTTTCTCCTCCCTTTTGCTCATCCTTGCAGTAGGGATATGAGGAGCAGGGCTATGATAGTTGGTCGTGTCAGGCTGTATGCACTACTGAGTGCTTCAGTCTGCTTTTCTGTGCCCTTCCTGGCATGGGCTTGCCTTTATGAGCCAGCTGGCTGGGAAGCTAGCGGAGAGGTCACCGTATGGCTTTGGAATCAGGGTACAGCTTTTGCAGACAGCTGTGAGCTGGTTGATGTTCTCTATCCATCTAATCAAGAGAAGCTTAGTACTCAGAAATAGCAGCTCTGTAAGGGAAAAGTCTGTTAGAGCATTGCCTGTACCCACGTTACCCATCTGCCTTTGGATGGATGTTTGCTGAACTGTGGTTTAAAAATCCATGAAGGGGGAGCAGCTGCTTCCCCAAAGCAGGTGCCTGTCTCTGAAGAGCCTGTACCTTCCCTGCAGGAACTATCAATATCTTACTGAGAAATCTCGTGGCTTGCACATGGTCACAAAACAAAGTAGATGCATACATGTTTCGTGGAAGAGGAAAATATTCAGCCTGTCTCCCAGCTGAACTGACGGCAGCAGAATCGCTGTTCTTAGGTGGTGTGTGAGCCCTTACCTTTATTACAAACCAGAACTGAAACAGGATTGTGTGGTGGAAGCTGATGCCACTCTTGACCCAGCTGCTTTGGGTTGGCAGTCTTGTATCTATTGAATCTGTTGCTTATAAAACTGATCTCTAGGCTGTCAGTATTTACTGATCTAATTTGATGAGTGCTCTCTTGTCTGTGACCCTTGGTGCCACTGGGGCCTAGTGAGGGAGCGCGTAGAGGGCCAAGGAGCAGGAATAAGCTTCTTCAAACTCCAGACTGCATTTGTAAGCCTCGCACATCTGATCTTGCAACAAGGAGGTGGTGTGCAAATATGCCTCCCCTTATCAAGGGTGAAATTTTTCTAATTAAGAACACCTGGTCAGCATTTGAACTGCACAGAGTGCTCTTTCCTCGAGTTGTGTCAACACTTCTGGCTAGGTTATGCTGTCCTAAATCTCCCTACCCCTCAAGAGGAAAGCTTCCATGGCGTATAGACACCTTTGTTTTTGTTTCTAGCATGGTGAAATGTGTCAGCTTAACCATGGGTCTTGCCTGAGGCAGGAATCTTGCTGTTTCCTGGCGAAGGAAATTCCTAATGTGTGTCCAGTGGCATTGGTCATTTGTAGTGTGACTGATCCCATACACTTGTGGGCTATTTCTGTTTCCAGTCAAGTGTTCAGAAGTGGGACAGCAGAACAAACATTGGTGCCCACTAGTGCAATGCTGTACCTGCCCAGCTAAATTCCGCTGGAGGTGTTGTCCGAAAAACAGATTTGTCTCCCAGTGTGCTATAGGTCAATAATCACACACTCGGGAGAGACATTGCTTATTTATTTTAGGGTTGCACAAGCCTAGGTGCTTGGTGGTCTCCCACAAATCACACCAATGCGACTTTTCGCTCTATATTTATACACAAAACCTGCGGAGTTAGTAATTTTCAAAGTCCATCTTCTCTGTGATTGGTTAGTAATTTACAGACAATTATAATTCTGCTGATACAATGTTTCTACTACTACAACATGCTCAGGGGAAGGGTCTTCACCTGGTCAAGGGTCTTCTTGACCTATAGGCGTGATTTTTAGTATTATAAAGAGGGTAGTTCATCTAAGGACACATGGACCTTAAGTTTGCCAAGTTGGCCATGTACCCTTCTTGAGGTCTAATGACTCCAGGATGTCCTTCCTCAAAGTAGGCTACCTGCTTGTCTTCTGATTAGGGACACCTTTGGCTTTAACATACACAAAGAACATCTTTCTTGAGCTAAGCATAGCATTGCTACTTTGTTCTATAAGTTTAACCTGCCACAGAGGCACTCTGGGTTTGTGGGCTCTTTCTTCTACCCTGTGTGTAGTTGGCTTGGTCTGCGTTCCCAGGGTCTAGAGGAATTACACTGACCCTCCTTTCTCCTTGGGGTTTCTTCAGCCCTTACCATCTTCCATAGTGGTAAAGACTGTGATGAAAGAGATTGAGCTGATGAGTTTCTACCTTGTTCTGTAGCAAAACATCTTATTAACTGCATGTTCCACAGACTAGCGACTTTGCAGAGCAGCTCTGCCACCAGAGCCTCAAGCCTGTGCAAAATTAGCCTCGATCCCGAATGCATTTTCTCTGTACTGAAATCTCTACAAGTCACCCTGATGCGCATTTCTGTGAGTGTCCCCCACCCCTGCCCATCACCAAAGCTGATGAGCACCAGCATTGAATAGTCTCTCCTCCCAAGAATTTCTGGGATAGCTGGCTAAATGGGTGTTAATTGCATCTGCAGGTGTGAAGCTCCTGAAGAAACTGAGGGGTCTGCTCCAGAGCATCTTCTTTAGCACTAACTGAGAGGTGTCAGACTTGACCTCCAAGCCCATGTCTTTCCAGCGGCACTTCACATAACTGGGTGTTTACAACCACCTTTTCACAACTCATCATCTCTGCAGCTGGGCTGCTTCCCCATGCTCCCATTCCTGAGCTTGCAGAACTCTCTGTCTGCAGCTGTGTGGCATGGGCAGTTGAGCATTCAAACACCCTGTGCCATGGAGTAGTGAAGGAAGGTCTGACTTGGGGCTGAACTAATAATGACTTAACGGGAAAAGACTTCCAACCGCATTCTTAGTCATTCTTAGTCACAGGCAATACCTTTCCCCCTCCTGCCTGAGTCTTCTGCCTTGCCTCCGGGAGGATAGTGTTGCAGAGAACAGTTTACCCGATTGCTCTTGCCATGAGGGTGCCCGTGGAATTGCAGAAGGGAATTTTCCACTAGCCTCTGAAAAAAAAAAAAAAAAAAAGTGTGCTGTTCCCTGCTGAGGAGGGAACGGTCTCCTTTGATGCTCCAGATGAGTTATGGGAATGGTGCCTTGTTCTGTTTTATGAGGGACTGTTTGGTGGTGCATGGGGTTTGTCAGCAAAGTTCAGCAAGGACTGGTTACTTGGGGCAGAGCAAACCTCATTAAGAGGGTGTTTGTTTGTGACATTAGTGAGCAGCAGACTCCAGGAGTGCTGGGTGCTTCTCGTTACAGGGGATGGGAAAGCCTAGGATGGACCGTTGGTATCTGACTGCATGCTCAACTCATCTGGGAGTTTCTGGTGTGGTAAGCCTGTCTCCAAAGCCTGTGAGGGCTCTGCTTTTCTGAAAGAAACATGTTTTCCTAGCCCCTTGACTTTCTGCATACACTTTTCAGCAGATTTCATATACAGCTTTACACCTAGAGCTGCTCTTTGTTTTGATAAAGGTGACAGAGCTCAGGGAACTGAAGTGCCCACAGTCATCTCTACCCCTCTCTCCTCCCTTGTTTGATCTTGATCTTTGATCATGCCCAGTGCCCCTTGTGCACACACCACCTCTCCTCTCCTTTTCGTGGGGAGGAGCGTGGAGTTGAGAGTACTAGACCGCAGCCCAGGTACCAGTTGTACCGTGCTCCTGCAGATGCACCGGGCAGCAATGGCGAGTGGTGCAGGGTGATTGTTATACCCTGGAGCAGTCTCACGTTTTTTAAATACTTAATACTTTAAAAGTTTACAAGCCTACTTGTAAGTGAAGGGCCTGCTGTCAATTATTAATCCCTCTGGCTGGTACGACATCACTTGCTCCCTGACAGGGAGCTGGTAGGCTTTGTCCTTCTGAAAGAGGTGGTGTGGAGGAAATGCCATTGGTTTCATCTGCAGGGATTCCCCTTCTTGTTGGCTTGTCTTTCAAAACCAACACTGCCCAGAAGTACAAGAACAGCATGCGCTCCAGCTTACCCTGTACTTAAGGGGTTTGTCATGTAATTTCTTTTCCCCTGCTCTTGGTGCCCTCCACAAAGCTCCTGTATGTACCACCCACAGAGACAGATGGTCTCCCAAAGCTGCTGAACAAATTTTGTGGCCATGAAGATACTTTTATCTTCAAATGCTGAGGGGGAAAAAAAAAAATCCACCCCCTCAACCTTTGACATCTGTTTCTTGTGGTGAATGATGAAATACAAATATTCTGCAAAGGAGTGAGCTGTGTGCCCTTTGGGGGAAAGGAGGAGGCTCACTTTTTGTTAAAAGTGCAAGAAATTGTAAATTTACATTTCTTGTACAGCACAACCAAGTAATGTCCAAGAACACTGGAAGCTGATGCCTGACCCTACCCTGAAGGAATAAGGAAGAGTAATAGGGAGCTGGGTAGAAGTAAAAGAATGGGGGTTTTTGTTTGCTTTTGCCACAAAACTGAGGGCAATATTTTTGCTTATAACTTAGATTCGCCCTCCAGCACTCCCTCCCCTTAAATGAACTGCTGTGCTCAAATCCCCCTTGTACAGTTTAGGTCAAGTGGGGACCTCAGCTGAGAGTGTGGGGAGAACTGTTCCCTGGCTGACAGCAAAATAGCACTTGTGGCACAGCAGTAAGGACCTTAGCTGCAGTTTGGGGGCTGCCAGGGTCATCTGCATCCTTGCTGGGGCTGGATTTTTGATGCTTAGTTCAACTACAGACCATGTCCCTGTGGCCTCAGCGTAGTTTGTAGGGTTGCTGGGTGCTGGCTATAAAATGAGGCAGCTCTTGCTTGGGCAAAGCTTGCTGGGGTGGAACTGGGTGGGGGGTGCCCTGTGGTGGAGGGATGCTGGGCAGGGAGTGCTGGGCTGTAGTTTGAGAGCTGATATTCCTCTGTGTGCAAGGGTCTGCTAGCAGATAGCATCGATGCTGCCTCTTCAAGCCTGTCTGTGTAGGCTTGCAGGGAAATAATGCTCCGAGGTGTTGTGAGAGAAATCCTAGAAGAAGTTAAAGCTGCTTTATTGACTCAAATGGCAAACTTCATTTAAAGTCTGGCTGCGTTAATCCCGTCCCCTGCTGCGGGTCAAGTAAGAGGTGGTCCTCTTTCCTGAGAGAGTACCCTACCAGGCTGCTGTTGGAACAAGAGCTGAATACTGATGTTTCATGGCAGCAGCATCTCAATGTATAGTCCTGTTAGAACACGAGTTTTGCTGCCAGTGGAAGCTTTGAACGCTTTCTTTCCATTGTTTCCCTAAAAGTTGCATTTCTCAGTTTTACTTAAAAAAACCCTAATCGACCCCTCCAAAAACCAACCCCAAATAAAAAAAAAAACCACCCACCCTTATTTACTTCATAGCTATTAATGTAACTTGAAGAATTCCTTGTCTAAAGACTCTGGCCTTATTTGATGCATGGTCAGGCTTTAAATTATCTTTTGAAAATGTAGACTCTTAACTTCTTGCTATACCTGCCAGTTCCTGCCTATTTTTTTCTCTTTTGAGGCTCAGACTAATCAGAGGCATAGCATACATGTATGTTGGGAAGAGGAAATGCATCACTGCCACAGATTATTCTACTCCCAGGGACTGGGAGTGGTAATCCAGGTACTGTATATTGTGGCTGCTGCAAGGTTCCTAGGCGCATGAACGGGACACAAGCTCGAACTGGAAGCTGGTGGGTGCCCTGTATCTTCGGGCTCGGGGGAATCTGGTATTTCATCCCTTGTGTGTCTGCGCTAAGTGCCTATTTCACTCTTGCATGCAGGGTAAGTTCTTGGTCTTGCTCCCAACTCCCGTGCTCAGAAGGTAAAGCACACCTTGGTGTCGTCCTGTCCCCCCTGACTTCTTTGAAACTCCTTAAATCCTAAATATAACCTCGAGTGTGTAGAAACTTTTGAAAGAGGTTAAGCCTCTCTCATAAATACTTGGTACACCCCTCAATTACATAAATGTTTGGTCATGATTTCACATCACTACTTAAACTAATGCTGCTGCAAAAAAATAGCAAATCAACAGGCTGATCCTTCCTCACCCCTCCCAAAGAAATCTTGTCTGGTTGCACAGGGATCTGAATGGTGGAACTGGTAATTTATATCTCTGTATTATCAATGTTACTTTATAGTTTACGTGTGTATCTTTCTTCCTGGATTATTTAGCCCGGCTCAATTTCTGCAGTCTTTTTAACTGCTCTTCTGGTGCTTAGGGGTTACAAAGGCTTGTGGTGGCAGAGGAAAGGTGTGATGGTCCAGAGGGAAAGAGGCACACAGCAGCATCTCATGGTGGTGCTGGTTTCATTGAAAGTGGTCCTGCTGCTGCCTGCATGAGGAGATAGGTTGTACACTTGTGTTGCCAGTCTTCCTGCAGAGCAGGAGCGGTCCTTGGTGGTGCTTGGCTCTGGCTGCAAAAGTGTGGTCCTCTGCTGAGCTTGGGGAAAGAAGAGCCTCAAGTCCTTGCTTCTCCTCCCCTACCCAGCAGGCCTGCAGGGGACCAGCTGTGGCCCAAGCATGGGAGACAGGTCTCATGCCCCAGGCCGTGTGCCTTAAGGTGCAGAGCTGGACATGATGTACCACATGGATGGCATCTTATTGCTGTGGGCTTAGTGTAGAGTTGTATCTTCAGCTGTGAGACTGGACTCTTTAAGTTATTGAGCCACACAGGTCTCCTTCCACAGGGCTTGTTGGCCTCAATAGTCTGCTCAGGCGTGGAGGGAACAACAGTAAGATCTACTTCAGCAGCGTCCCTCACTCTCTCAAATTGGTCACAAGTCTGTGTTGAGTTGGGTGCGGACAAGAGGAGCCTGCTTGAGCTGCTGGCAGCTGGGTGCAACACCCACAGGTGCCCAGGGAAGCCGGCTTGCCCCTGAGTCTGTCTGGTGTGCCTGTATCTGCCATGCTGCTCAGGTTCATGGGGACGGCTCAGCAGCAGCTTCCTCCCATCATCTCCTTGCTTAAGTTGTCCCCTTTGTGCTCGTCTCTGACTGCCCTCCTTCCCAACCTGCCAATTTGCTCAGTAGATAAAGCAGGCCTTTCACAGCTTTGGTTTTGATTCAGTGTGAGCAGACGGTAAGTTGGGTTTCTTTTTTTTTTTTTTTTCTCCTAAATAAGCAAGTTAGTATTCTCACTAGCTCCCTCGAGGATATCCCACCACTTTGCAAAACGGTGGTGTGGAGGCAGACTGCTTGATGTGCCAGCAGTGTGCTTAGAAAACCCATTTCTGAGCATACGGATCCAGTAGTTGCTGCTCTCTAGATCCAATTCGACTACTACTGGCTCCTGAGGGTGCTGGGTTGGGCTTGTGGTGTCTGGCCAGGCGTTGGTTTGCTTCACTGTGGGCGCCTGGGACGTGGCGGATACGTGGTCGGACACAGGCAGCTCCTTTGCTTTCTTCTTTCTTCTCTGCGTTGCAGCAGACCCTGGGGCAATGAGGTAGCAAGGGCTCGCTCTCTGCTTGGTGAGAAGGTAGCGCCTTCGCCTGTTTGAATGTGTTATGTATGATCAAAGGAGGTGGATGTCTCTAGTTTGAGAGCTGTTGGGACATCTGCGTGTGGTTATGGGTGTCTGAGGAACTGGTTGAAATCCAGCCCAAGTATTAGTGCCTGAAAGCTGCTGTTGTCCACTGGCTAATCCATGAGTTACACCGTTTGGATTTAGTGGTTCTGCTAGGTGTCTGTATGGTGAGTAAGTGCTTGAAAACACCCCACCACACACACTGTTCCTCTTGGAGTGGCGGTCTTGGCATAGGAGGATGCGAGTGGTTTGCTTTGGAGTCCACTCTCCTGGCAGCTGGCTTCTCAGCCTTCTGGAGGAGAGGTTTGTCGTGCCGCATGCTCAGGCTTTCACAAGCTGCTCTTTCAGATACAGTCCCTGAAGCTGCTCTTGCTGTACGCTCACGTACCCGTCCCAATGGATGGGCTGAGGTAATTGGTGCAACGTACGTTTGCCACATGCTAACAAACTCCCCTTTGCTGTTCTGCAAGGGGGCTGGACGACAGCCTTTCTGGTTGCCTAGGCTGTCCCATTGCAATAAGGCATCCTAGAACTGCATACGGTGAACCTGGGAAGAAGCTTAGGCTCAGCAAGGGCTTAAGTCTTTCCTTTCTTGTGAAAAGAGCCCCCCCCGCTCCCATAGGAAGCTCTTCTGGTTCTCTGGGACCTCCATGGTTTCTAAAACTCATGTTAGGCTTTTGCAGCTTATTATTTCGTTTTCTATCTGTTGAATATGATGTTGGAGATAACAAGTGGCCCTATGATCTTTGCCTTCCTTGGTACTGTGTACCATGAAATGAGATGTTCACTGTGTTACTGAGGAAAGGAGTGTGGTGCTGTCACTAATATCTGGCCTCAACACCACGACTGTCTTGTCCTGGTAAATCACATTACTGGACCTTTTGGACCACTCTTCGAGTGAGAGGATTGCACTTTCCTCCTCTTCCTCCTCACTATAAATTACCACTAGTTTTGGGTTTTTGTCCTAACTAATTACAATAGCTGCCACCTTCAGCTGTTTGAAGTGGAAGCAAGGGCAGTGTGGCTGTTGGGAAAGCATTTATTGACATTTGAAGTTCTACCAGTGACTGAGAAAAACATTGAGCCTGTGTGCTGGTACCCTAAAGACCAGTTAACTTCCTGAAGTATCAGCCTGGAAAGTTTCTCAGAAGGAGAATTGCAATGGGAGCATGCCTGTGGGTTTACTGGGGTTTTATAGCTGCTTGCTAAAACTTAGCAGTCCGTACTTCTGTAGCAGCATCTTCTTAGTACTGGTCTGGGAATACTTTTATAGGGTTCTTCAGGGAGGCTAAAATAAGTAGCTTGCTTGGGTCATATAACATAAAGGAGTAGATTATTTTTTTCCCCCAAAATTTGGTCATACCCTCCTGTAAAATCCTCTAGCTTAAAAGCTCCCGTTTATGTACTCACAGCTCTTCCAAATAATAAAGATTCAACCATAACAGCAATGTTAGTAGTCAGCTTGCAGGGATCCTTTTCTTTTTCGGCCATACTGGATGGTTTTGGCTAGACTGCTGTTGAGGAAAACAAACAAAAACACACAGCTGAAAATGAATTGTACTGTTCCCCTCTCATTCAGAAAATCTGTACACTGAAATCCCTCCTGCATCAGCAGCGAACCACTGCATTGCTCAGCTGGTGTGTTGATTCTGGCTTTTGTCTCACAAAAAATGAGGCAGAGAGTGCTTGTGTTGTAGAGCACCATATCTTGGACCATGGAGGGCAGAAAAGGGGAGATCTGTGGCTAGAAACTGGGCTGGTGTTACCCTTAAACTTACAACATTCATTTAACAGTTGTTCAGGTGTCCAGTGTTGGGGATGGATGGGAACACATTCTTTTTTTTTTTTCTTTTTTTTAAAAAGGCTGGGAGGGGAGAGACCAGATAGGGACTGGTTGCTGAAAAACTGTGAGACAAACCCTGTGTGTGTTTTTATATGGAGCCCAAATTGCACCATTAATGAATGGATATTTGCTCCCTTGGGACACAGTGACAACCTGATACTATGCTGAGGTGTCCTTCCCTTCCCCACTAAAGGCCTGACCTTGCAAATTCTCTTCCCTGCTTGACCAAATGCCACAAGTCTGGTATCTAAAACAAACTCACTGCGTCCCGGTCACCCGGTGCCTGTTCCAGGGAGGGCGAGGAACACGCTTGCCTGCCTTAGCTGAGCCGAGACTTCAGTTGTGGTTGTCTGACAAGAAAATGTGGTTTTCCTGTTCCTAGGGGCTGCGGTCTTGTTCTCTTGACTCTACCAAACTGAAATGCTGTTGTAGTTAAGACGATCAAAAGACATTTTTCTGCTCTGCTTGTTTGGCCACAGCTGCTGAAGGAGTTTCTTGTCTTGGCATCTCCGCTGAGATCTGGCTCCAGCTCTGTTTACTGGAGAGGACAAAACTGCAGCTAAGGCATTGGTGCTGCCATCAGTGATGTGAAGCGCTTTTGCACAGCCTTGGTCATCTCAGGAGCCTTGCTCCGAGGTGCTGCTTGGGAAGGACAGTGAGTACCACATCCCTTGTGCTCTGGAGGAGCTTGCAGGAGACAGCCCCTGGCCTGGCAGTGCTGCCTGGGGAGCATCTATCTGGGCAGCCTGTGCTGGACTCAGCCCTAGCTATGGTAGGCAGAGCTGGGTAGCAAATCTATGTAGAGGATAGTGGAAATACCTTCTGTAATCGTTTTCAGCAGGGATGTTGGTGTGGGAAGCATTTTAATTGCAATTGTCTATTTCCAGTTTTATTTGAAGGCTTTGGTCCTAGTGACTTTGCTTTGGAAGAGCAGTCAAGCATGGTGAAGGACCAAGAACTTGAGCCTCAGCTCTGCGCCGAGCAAAAGAGCGTGAGAAGGAAAAGGGTTTTCTGGGAGGGAGATGTGATTGTAGGGTGTTTCTGGGAAAGCACAGAAGTTTTCTAAGCCTGTTGGGTGTGAGCTGGCAGCACTTCTAGAGAGTAAGAAGTGCTGCGGATGAGCAACTCGGCGCTCCAGGATACCTCAGCATCTCTTGCAGTAGATAAGCTTGATGCAGCTGTAGGCTGGAGACAGCTGGTAAGGCAGAGTTGGCTCTGTGTGGAAGGTTGCTTTGTGCAGTCCTTGCTTAGCTTCTCTTTGAGGTGCCAAAGCTTCCCAGTTGGCTGTGACATGTATTTTACATGTCCAGAGACCTTGGCTTGTTTTGGTGCTGTGTCTGTTTTGGAGCACACAAAAAGATACTGTTTGGAGGAGTCTGTGTTGGGAAGCATTTGATTAAATAACCCCGGGCTTTCTCTGCCCTCAGCCTTCAATTAGCACAGCAGGGACCAGGGCTCTCTTGACTATCCCTATGGATTTTAGGTGTGTGGCTCGCCCTAAACTCTGATGCTGCAGGATTTGCCTCCATAGCAAGGTAAGGAAGTGGGTGCTCTGGTAGCAACCAGCTCAGCTCTTTCTGGATGTGTATTTATAGCTGTTGCAAAAGCACGAGACACTCCTCTGCCATTGATGATTGGCCGTGTCTAGCTGATGGTTGGTACAGTACCATGACAGGTCACATTTCTAGCTTAGCAGGAAAGCACAAAACTGCTAAAACTATGTGAATGAGGGCTGCTGCAGCCTGCTGAGTTTGACCCTAGTGTGTCTGCTGGCAACTTTGGGTGAAGAGGTGTGGCTTTCATTTTTTTTTCTTCTCCTTATTTTCTTTTTCACTAACCTTTTCCCACCACTTCAGAAGACTCAAAACGTTTTTCTAGAAATGAGTAGGGCCCAA
Organism: Strix aluco; assembly: GCF_031877795.1. Taxonomy (NCBI): domain Eukaryota; kingdom Metazoa; phylum Chordata; class Aves; order Strigiformes; family Strigidae; genus Strix; species Strix aluco. The sequence continues at coordinate 4,966,219 of NC_133932.1, forward strand.
AGCCAGTATTTTGGTTATATAAACAGGGTTCTTTCCTTGTGCTTTGCTTCAGCATAGCACTGCCTTGTTTTCCTGGAAGTCCTCTAAAAAAAGCCAATTTCAGTATTAGTGTAGCTACGTCACAGAAGGCAAATACAAAGCCAAAATGGCCTCTGAGTTAGAGTATGGCAAGACCTCAAATATCAAAATCCCGTATAGCAGCAAGTATTCAGAAAAACTGTTCCTGACTTACCTTTTGAGAGAAAAAAACCTGGTGATAGTTGCTGCTTTTGTGTCACATGTCCCCTCCTCCACTTCCCTGTAAAAGTTAATTCATTACTGTTTGTAAAGGACTCTGCATTTCTCTGCCAAATGCCACTGAGATACCCTGCACTTCTGTTGTGTCTGCTTGTTTGCTTTCCCTCTTGGCAGCGTGCTGTGACATGGCCTTCTTCAGGGGAGTAATAATAATTAAAAAAAAAAAAAAAAGGCAAGCAACCCTCCAACAACACAAAATGCAAAGTGACAAAATGGAGAGCCTTACTGATACTGCCTACAAGGGGTTTCCAGTAGGCCACTGTCCTGTGCAAGAGGTGTTGTCATAGGTTTTGAGTCTGAACTGTTGCATGAAAATGCTTTCTGTGCCCTGATAACGCTTTTCTTTATTCTGGTAGTTTGTTACAATGCCTGAAATATAGGGGGCTGCCAGATCCTCTTTGTAGGACAGGAGGAGGATCCTTACTCTGACCTTCTTCTCCAAACAGGCAGTTAAGTATTGAGACTTTCCGTTCATATTCTTCCTGCCCCTCCCCATTCTTTTAAAATTGTAAACGGAAGGAAAGCCTCAGTTTGCTGAAGTGCGGGGTGAATGAATGCAGTGACCGACATGGTGCTGAGCTCCTCCTGAGACACTGCCGCACGGAAACAGCCTCTGAACGCGGGTTCTGGGAAGGCTGCCAGTTTCCATTCCCTTCGGAGCTGGCGTGCGGGTGGAGAGGAGCCTCGCTGCAGCCCCTTCACCTTGCTCGCAATGCAGCAGAGGCTCTGTCCTGCAGTGGAAAGTCCCCAAAAACGCTAAATTTCTGTTGCGAGACAGCAGGCTTCCTTAGCGTTTTGCTTCGCTCCTACTCGCTCCTCAGGGCTGCTCTGGATCCTTATTTTCTTGCGGTTACCCTCTTTCTTGCATATTGAGTTGCACATGTGTGTTGGGTCCCTTGCTGCCGTGTTTGGGACAGCTGTGCCTGGTCGGACGAGGGCTCCTCTTGCTTTGCAGCTCCCGCACGGGGCAGGACTGGCTGTCCTGCGCTGCGCAGGGTGAGGCTTCCCCTTGATGTGGGTGAAGAGGTTGAGCAACACAGCCTGGAAGGCTCTGACTCAGCCTTCTCCTTGCTCTTTGCTAATTATTTTGACCCTTCTAATTTTCTTGTCTGCAGCATCTTCTCTTTAATTTTTTTTGTTGTTGTTCTTTAAATGAGAATTTGAAGAGTCACAGTACAGCTGTCTTCCTAACCTGCCATGCTTAGGACGGACTACATGGAAGACAGAAGTGGGCTGGTAGAAATTTAGGAAACTGATGTTTAATTACAATTCTCTCCCTAGAGAGCAGACCCTCTGTGTGACTGGGATATCTCTTATGTGGGACTGAACCTGAACTGGATTTGCATCAGCAAAAAAATAGCTGGGCTTTAATTTTCGGGGCAACAATGGTTGCTTATAACAATGTAAAAGCTTTATTGCGTTTGGATTTTGGGTGCATGTGGCAGTGAGTTGGTGGGGTGGGTTATTTAGTGAGGGAATGGAAGGGGTACTGGGTGGGGAAGGCTGGCATCCTGATGATAATATTCTCTGTGGGGTCCAGGGAAAATATGTATGTATTAAAATAAATTATTCTCTCCTGTGATGCACTGTGTTTTCTCCTAATAGAGCTAGTTGGTCAGTGGAGCACCTCCCAGACGTTTCGCACTGCTGGGATGGAAGTCCCAATGCTGTCTGAAATGAGTGCAGTGTATTAGCAGGGTATAACTGTTCATTTTTGTCATCTTGTTTTCAGTTGGCCCTAGTTTTCCAAACACTGCATTTTGAGATGAAACTCTATGGGAAGCGGACATGGAAAAACTCGGTCATGTTTGAATGCAGTCAGAAGGGGGAATGTGTGCTGCTGCCTCGTGTCGTCTTTTATGAAATTTTGTTTTTAAGCTGCAGCAAATTCACAGTAGAAATCAGAAGTTTGGCAGGGAGAATTAAATCGGCTTTCACTTGTTCTGTGACAGTGCCTCTGTGTGTGTGTGGCAGTGGGTCAGTCTGTACTACTTCATTAAAGGAAAATTATTTCCTTGATTAAGTAGTGGCTTTTTATTACATCTCGGTAGCTGAGTGCTTGAGGAGTTACTTTTGACAAACCTGATACGAGGAAATACGAAGGACCAGCACCTGAAAGGTAAAGCTTCTTTAAGATGCTCTAGCTGGATGCAAGAGACCCCACCAAACAGTCCTAAAGATGGAATTTGCTTCAAAAGCTAAATTCATCATCGTAAATGTATACAGCTAATGAAATATATGGCACTGCACCGTAATACTGACTGATGAAGGTACACAGTGAAGAAGTCTGGGTTCTTCTCTCTCAGAATCCTGTGAACAGGCTGGCATCTTCGTTCACTGATCAGTGGGAGGGGGGCAGCTGGAGACTGATGAGGGGGGGGTGTTTAAATTGCTGGGGTGTGATGCAGAAGTTTAATATTAGCACAAGGCACAGGAAGATTTAAACTGCTCCTTCAGGAGCATGTGTTGAATCAGTGGCAGTGCTGAGAATTGAATTTACGTCTTAATTTGTTGATGTCTTATTTTCCCACGTTACTGTCCTCGCAATGCTTTCTTCCTATGTTGTAACATGTGTGAGAATACTCGGTTGCTTTCCTTAGGAGAGGCGTTGTTGGTAAGTGTAAACTTTACAATTAACTGGCAACAAATGTGTTTGCAGTTCCCTTATAACTTTTGTGGGTTCAAAATGAAATTAAATGTGGGTTCTTGGCAAACTCCAGCGGGCTGAATTGGTGATCTTGGTGATTTGCTGCGAATACTACTGCCAGCCAGACGCCACGCTGGGGCGTGGAGCCAGAGCAGTGGGGAGAGAGCTATGTCCTAGATCCCACGTGTGTGTTCGCATTTTTAAACATCGTAGCTCTGGCTTGTTTTGAAATACTGTCCTATTTGTTGGTAGCAGTGCCTACAGACATCTCTGTTGTTGAAATGATTGAAAGGAAGATAGCTCTGGGTTGAGCCTTTCCTGCTGCTGGCGCATGTGCTGTTTTGCTCCCATGTGTCATCATTTTATGTAGAGGCATCCCTTCAAAGGGACGGGGGGAGTGTCACTGCTCCTTATTCTGTCCCTTGCCTGGGATTTAACAAGCAATACTGAGGTAATCCCTTCTCTGGCAGCCATACTCCTCAGGCAGTGATTTTATCTTGCTGTGAAAGCTGAAGAGATGGGCTCTTGTCAGTGCTGGGATGGAGGAGATCTGAGGAGCTGCGAGGTGCGGCTGGAAATGACTCAAAGGGAAAAGCATCCATCCTGAGCTGATCCCTCCGTCTAGGCCAGCCAGCTACAGCAAAACCAGCGTGGTGCTCTGATCTTCAGCCTGGGCAAGGTCTCTGCGTCACAGCTATCATACTGCCGAGGCAGGCTGAGCTCTCGTTCTGTTTTCCCATACTCAGGCAGCCTCGTGCTTCAGTTTGTGTGCTGCCCTTGTTGAGGGATTTCCTGTCATCCTTCTGTTGAGGTGAGGGCAGAGGCATTTATCTTGCATCTCAAATGAAATTTCAGGTCCTAGAGAGAGTAATTAATATTCTGGCTATTGCACAATTCTGTGGGCGTGACAACCCTGTTCCAAATAATGTGGCTACCTCTTTTTTTTTTTTTTTTTTTTAGAGGAAACAAAAGAACTTGTTGCATATTGGGGTTTTTTTTTTCTTTTTTCTTTTTTCCCTAGCATCCAGCGAGCTGCATTGGTGGTTCTGGAAAATTACTACAAAGATTTCACAGTCTACAACCCAGCCTTGTTAACAGCCTCCAAATCCCGTGCAGCCAAGCACATGGCTGGCCTGAAAGTCTACAATGTTGATGGTAGGTGAGGTAAAATGTAGTCTGAGACTGGGTGGGTTGGGGAAGGGCTGGGTTGGCTTTATGCTTTGTTATGCACACATTCTCACCTTTTTGCTTTGCCAAATTCTTGTCTCTTGCTGGAAATCTTCCTAACAGTGCTGAGTTTGCTGGTTCCAGATGAATTTGCAGATGTGTTTAGCCCACAATAAGGCTTTTGTCTTTGCCAGGCGGAATGGCCAAGTTTTGGGTCAGGCTTAATTATTATGTGGCTTGACAAGTGCTTTTCGACACCACTGCTTGTTTTAGGCAGCCTCTGCTTTTTGTCACCCTTGGGTCATCTCCTTGGTTGTGATAGTACAATAAACACAACTTTTAACCTAAATGAGTTCCCCAGTCATCTGTTGTGCTGCTTCCACAGCCAGCCTTCAGGAAAGTGAAGGAGGTCGATACCAGTGTGGGAAGAAGCAACTCTGTAAGCAGCAGTTGCCAGTGAAAGCAGCGCTTGTCAGCCTGCAGCCTTAGTGCTAAATTAGCTGAGCCTGACTTACGCGTGGCCGTGCTCCCAAGTCATCGTGATGCGAAGCAGTTCATGGAAATTCAGAGGCAGATAACTATCCCCCTTGAGCTTTGCCAGTTTACAAGCCTGTTGCAAACTTTCAGGCTTTAAAGAGGCCTGCGGGAGGATGGATGGGTAGGATCCCTGTGGACACTCAAAGCAGTGAAAACTGCACTTAATCATTTGACACTCTTAACCCCTATCAGTGAAAGCTGGGCATGATAAGCAGGGTGTGCCCAGCCATCACAGCCGGTATAAAAGTGTGCATTCCTTTGATGGAAGAGCTGAAGTTGTGCAGGGAAGCTTTTATGGTGAAGGACGGCTGAAGTCCTGTGACAAGATGCAGTAAAGCACATCCTGCCTGTGAATTCGTTAGTACTGAAAGGCTTTGAGAGCTGGAAGGGACTGGAGGGACTTAGCTGGGCAAGATAGTTCTGCATGCAAGGTGTGGAAACTGAAATATGAAGAATATCTGTCACATGGGAAAACATGAGACATGATTGTTTTGCCTTCAACAAAGTTTCACTGCCTGGTGGGGGTGGGGGTATTTTAAAATATTTTTTTTTCATTTTTGGTGACTTCATAAATTTCAAAGACCGTATTCTTAATGTTTCCCCAAACCTGATGCAGCACTCCTGAGTCCGAAAAATTAATTGGAAATTTAGATCCTTGGTGAGATGTCCTTATCCTGACAGAGGAAAGGGGAAGCAGGCAGGACGGAGAGAGACAGGCTTTGTTGTGTGTCTCCTGCTGCCTGGGGTGAAGAAGCTCTCAGGTGGGAGGGAACGGGTTGAGTTGGAGAGGGGAAGCAAACAGACTTGCTCTGTGCTTTTCTAGAGGTGAAATCTTTCATTCCAGCTGCTCTCTCTGTGAGGCTTGTGTTGTGGAAAGTGAGGACTTCTCAATCACGCAGGTGCCAGCACACCATTTAAACCCAGTGGCCCGCCAGGCTGGCTGCAGGACGTGCCATTCTGGTTACTAGCTGGCTCGTCTTCTCCTGTGCTGCAGCATCTCTTCAGGAGCTGGCAAGGTCTCTGTTCCTGCAGCACCTGCTGAGACAACAGGACTCCCAAGCTCAGAAGAAAAACTGCTGGTCTGTAGCAGTAGTAGCTTAGCAGCTGCTAGGTCACAAAACTTTGGAAGAGAAGGAACCAAAGCAAGCTCCAGATGCGGCTGGCAGGTCTTTCTAGGTGTCAAGCTCATGAGCCTGCCAGGGCCTGAAAGCTATGCCTTCCCTTCTGGAGCAGTACCGGTTGCCTGGGCTGTTCCTTGTACAGTGCCGCTGCCTTTGCGGACGTGGAAATCTCAGGCTTAGAGGTATGTCCTTAAGAGGATTCCCATCCATTTTACGAAGCAGAGTGTAGTTCTGGCTGCAGCTTGCCTTGGCATCCTGACAGTCTCTTACACCCTCCATGTGAAAAGACAGTAATGCTATTAAGGCAGCCTGATTTATTGGCAGCTTTTGTATTTGATACTGGAGCAGCCAGGAAGGCAGAACATCTTGCTGTAATCTCTCTTATACAGAGTGGGGAGGCTCACCTTCAAAACCAGGGTTTTCATTGCCAGGCATAGACACTGAGGCAAATTACAGTTCTAACCTAAATTTGGGAGCTAGTGTCTCCCTTGAGTCATATTCTCCATTTCAGGGCTGTCAAACTAAGTCTAAAGTGTTTAGACTCTTAAGAAGCTGTCTGTGTGAATGCTTGTCCTTCCCATCGTTGAGCTTCAGGCTTCTGTCTTGGAATCTGGTTTGTGCTTTTTAGGAAAAAATTTAAAAGTGCCCTTGCATGAGTAGAACAATTTTAAGCATGTCTGCAGAATGGATTGGCCTTAACCACTGCCAGTTGAGAGTGTAGGCTTTCAGAGCAGTTAGAAAAGCAGCTCTTGGTGGTTTGGAGGCAGTCCTAGACTTTTCCTTTTTCCCTCTGGGTAGACCCACCTTTATCCTCTATCTAGATAGAAGGGTTGGTAGACTCTTCTGGGGCAACGATTTTTCCCTCTCTCTGTCCAAACAGCCAGAGCTGTGAGCTTCATGGGGGAGCTGCAGAACCTACTACTGTATTTTAAGGTCATAGTTAAGGTCTTGTAGTGGACAGCTCTGTCACTTGTCCCGGTGTCACAGAGCAGACTGCAGCTTCCCTGTTTCTGTAGCTGTATAGGATCTGTTAACAGTAACAGAAGCTGCAATGGCAGGTGCTGCTCAGAGTGCCGCGGGAAGCTGCCACACACATAGACTCCAGCCTACCCTGTTGCAGGACTGCTGCTCTGACAGCATCCACCTTTCTGGAAAACCTTATGCTTTGTCTAAAGGTGACCCTGCTGCCTTTGCATCCTGTTTTTCCTCTCTGCGTGTAACTGTCTGGAGTTTGGTTTTCGTTCATTCATCTCCATGTCTCATGATGTTCTTGTGTTTGTCTTTCTCCTCTTTGCAACTCCTCACTTCTTGTTCTCTCACACTGTCTTGTTGCTGAAATGTGGTGGGTTCCAGCTGTCCTTGCCTTCAAACTGAAAACGTATATAATGGGTGGTAAGTTGCATCCTTGGCATGCGCACCTCACCTCTGCCTTTGTGTTATGTTGTGTGAGCTCCTTCATCCCAACTAACTTCCCTTGTCCACGTGCCAAAGCCCCCTCTCTAAGCCTGTGCTGCCTAGCAGGGTTTCTACCAGAGCTTGTCAGGATCGGGGAAGAGTTTATAGCTTTGGCTGGGAAGGCTGGAGCCACAGAGCACTTGTGACAGATGCTGTGGGGTGCTGGTCTGTCCCAGCCCCAGCCCTGTGGCAGTAACGCCGCCTTTCTGGTCTCCTTTTTGCTCGTCCTCACCTCCCGAAGGCCCAGGTAACAACGCGTCGGGGCAGTCCCGTGCCATGATTGCAGCCGCAGCCCGTCGCAGGGACTCCAGTCACAACGAGCTCTACTACGAGGAGGCCGACCATGAGCGCAGAGTGAAAAAACGCCGTGCAAGGTAAAGCCATCCCTTCCCGGGTGCTGCTCCTTGACGCTGCGAGGCTGACGGGAAGGGGGGAGGACCCGTGATTAAGGGCTGGGGTTGGCTGTAAATCTGTCCTGGCAAAGAAGCGTATGAAACCCAGATGCATAAGGGATGGTGACAGCTTGCAACTGGAATTATCTGAAGAACATGCATAAAGCAGAGCTCATGTATATTATGCTGATAAGCTAATGCAATGTCATGGATTAGGGAACAGTCCAGTGCTTGACAAATCTGTAGTTACTTGCTGTAGGAAATCCCATTATTTTCCCCCATGCCCAGGCTTGTCATCTCAGCTCAAATAATCCAGGGACAGGATCGGTGGAGCACTTGGTGTTGCCTGTTCATGGGCGAGGAGAATATTTGTGTTTGCAGACAGTAGCCTGCAACATTTTTTAGTAAAAAGGGGCAGTTTGCCCTTTTCAATGAGTTGGGGAGGAAAGATGTGACCAGAGCTGTTACATTTTATTTTGGGACACAAGTATGTTTTCTGCCAGTCACACTTAGGCTGCAGAGTTGATGCTTTGTTGAGATGACCCAAGATAGTGCCTCTATTGCTCTGGAGCCTAATTACAGTTTGTAGTTAACATACCTAACAGTTTGAGGCAAATTGCTTATGGACAGATACCCCTGAACTGAGCTGTGTCTGGAAGGAATGTGCCGTAACTGGAAGGAGCTGGCTTGTTTTGTGTTTTCTTTTGGCAGTTTATACTTCATTGGGAAAGTGCTGGCACAGTGTCCCCCGCCCTGCTAGCCTGCTTTGGTCTGACCTGTGCTCTGTAGCCGTTGTCTTTTCGGGCTCTCTTCCAACGTCAGAGTAATAGGAACTTAAATTTTCCTTTCTGTGCAGTGTAGCATCCTAACAGACATGACTCTCTTGCTTGATGAGTTTCTTTAGAACAGCTGCTTAGACAGAGGAAGGCTATCAGTCACTAGAATATCAGGCCAGATGTTTCCAAGGAGGAAGGTCAGAGCTGCAGCAAAAAGACACGAGGAGATTAGAAACTGATTTCCACCCCCCCACCTCCCCCAAGTCAAATTAAACAAAACGGGCAGGGCTCAGGGCTTCTCGTGCTGTTCCTCATATGTAGTCTGATGCGGTATGCTATACCTCTGCTTGTCGTGAGGCAGCTTCCTCTGGCTTTAAGATGCTTTGGGTATTGAGGGCAGCGTGGACAGGATTTGGTGATGAGTGGAAATCTAGTGTGAAACAAGTCCTGTCTGGAGGGGTGCAAGAGTTTTGCTGAGTGACTCTTCCATTATCGTTGCTTTTTCCTCACTAACTGCAGTGTAGCCCCCCCCGCCCCCCCCCCCCCCTTAGTACTGGGCTAACTTGCAAGTGGCGTATGGCATCTGTTTGCCTTTTTATGGTGTGGTCTTGGTGTTTGCTCACCTGTGCCAGGAACGGTTTGCAGAGGTTGTCTTTAGCTGCAGTGTTAGGAGGGAAGATGGGAGCCCCGTCACTGTGCAGTGGAGGAGTGCAGAGCAATCATTCAGCAGCAGTTTGGTACCCAGTTGGTGTAAATCGGAGCAGACTGCAGCTTGTGAGCACAGAGTCTCAGAGCAGTCTGTGTCTTGGGTCATGCTAGTTTATAGCCAGCCTTTTCCTGACTGCTTGCCTGTCCTTACACTTCACACTGCGGTACTGTGTGCTGAAACCGTTGTTTTCAAAGACAGGCATTAAACACAAGGGCAGCTGTGTCTTGTTTGAGTCATGTAGCTGATGTTTATGCTGTGTTGGCAGAACCAAGTATGACACTTGGGCTTTTAAAGTCTTAATCCTGGTTTATGACCCTCAATTGCTGGATGGCTTGGGCAAGGAAAGAAAAGCTGCTCTCTGCTCCTCAGACCGTCAGTAGAGAAGGTTTTATGTAAATTGCCTGATGGCAGGCAGTGACTCAGTGGCAGAGATGGGAGTAGGAGCTTGTAAATCCTGACTCCCAGGCTCTGCCTTAACCACAGACCCATCCTACCTCTGTTGTTACAGCTCTTGATGTCCTGATTTTCCTTCTGCAGGCTTGTGGTTGCAGTAGAAGAGGCTTTCACTCACATCAAACGCCTCCAGGCAGAGGAACAGCAGAAAGCTCCAGGAGAGATGATGGACCCCCGAGAAGCAGCCCAGGCAATCTTCCCCTCCATGGCAAGAGCTCTGCAGAAGTACCTTCGCACCACCCGCCAGCAGCAGTACCACAGCATGGAGAGCATCTTGCAACACTTGTCCTTCTGCATCACCAATAACATGACACCAAAGGTAACGCTTTCTTTAACGTTGGTGCAGGAAGGAGGGGGAAAAGGGATGGCACGTCTGCGTGTGCACACAGAACAGAAAATAGTCAAGGGAGGTGAGTAGAGGCTTTCATAGTTGCTGTCTGTGATACAGTCAGTGCATCAGGTTGCATCAGGTCTTAAAGGGAAGTAATGTTTCCTCTACAGCATCTTCTGTTTTTATCTGAAAATGTTTATGAGAGAATTGTCCTGTCCAGTTCAGCACAGGGAGTACCAAAGAAATGTTTGAGATGGTGACCTTGAGTAACAGAGTTCTCCCAGCTGGGTTAGGGTAGCAGCATGATGCAGGTGGCAACCTGCAAAGGACCTTTTTTTTATGTCCCCTCTGCAGTGCTGCATTTTGGACTGCTGCTAATTATCGCCTAAATGCCTGTCTGTCTGACAGTGTTTCTAATTCATGGGGCGCTTGGTCAAATGTCAGTTTGCTGCTTCATGCCCTGACTGTGACTGTTGACTTGCATAGAATCATAGAATCATTCAGGTTGGAAAAGACCCTTGGGATCATCGAGTCCAACCATCAGCCCTACTCTACAAAGTTCTCCCCTACACCATATCCCCCAACATCTCATCTAAACGACCCTTAAACACATCCAGGGATGGTGACTCCACCCCCTCCCTGGGCAGCCCATTCCACTGTCTGACCACTCTTTCGGTGATACATTTTTTCCTAATGTCCAGTCTGAACCTCCCCTGTTGCAGTTTAAAGCCATTCCCTCTTGTTCTGTCACTAATCACCTGTGAGAAGAGACCAGCACCAACCTCTCTACAATGTCCCTTCAGGGAGCTGTAGAGAGTGATGAGGTCTCCCCTCAGCCTTCTCCTCCTCGAACTGAACAGTCCCAGCTCCTTCAATCTCTCCTCACAGGATTTATTCTCCAGGCCCTTCCCCAGCCTCGTTGCCCTCCTCTGCCCTCGCTCCAGCACCTCGATATCTCTCTCGTATTGAGGTGCCCAAAACTGGACACAACACTCCAGGTGCGGCCTCACCAGTGCAGAGCACAGGGGGACTATCACCTCCCTACTTCTGCTGGTCACACTATTTCTAATACAAGCCAGGATGCCGTTGGCTTTCTTGGCCACCTGGGCACACTGCCGGCTCGTGTTCAGCTGTTTGTCAGTTAGAACCCCCAGATCCTTCTCTTCCAGACAGAGGGAAGGACTGAATGATGGGGTAAACAGGTCGCATGATCCCCCTCCCACTCTCCACCTTCCCCTCTCAGAACACCCCGCGATCCTAGAGAAGGGTTAGAAACGGGAGAATTTACTCATGGGCATTTATCCAGGACTCACTATGCTAGGAGCAGAAATGCTGTCAGGAGATGGGACTTAGCACCCTCTCACTGGGATCCACTGGAGCCCTCGCCCAGGTGTGCAGGGGGGAGTTCTGCTGCCATTAAGAATGCAGACTTTAAAATGCAAGGGATGTCAGATGGCGTTCCCTGTTCTGCTTTCAGTTTTGCAGCCTCAGTAAACATGGAAACCTCTGCTTTCTGCCTTAGCTTGGCCTGAAGAAGAGAGGGCCAGCTATCCCATCTGCCTGTCTGGGACTGCGATTCTGGGATGGGTTATGGGGCTGGTAGGGGAGAAATGACCTCTACTCTACGGAACTGCTGCTGATGGCAGTGCCGACAGCAGAAGTTGGGGCTATAACTTTGCAGGTTTGCTGGGATGGACTGAAAGAGGATCTCCTGGTGGTTGTGTCTGCTCCTGGGGTCTGAAAAGCTGGGAGGGACTGGGGAGAGGATGTCTCTCGAAGCGTGGAAGCTGAAACAATTTGCAGTGTGGCAAGCCTGTGCTCGCGAAGCTGTATCTGGGGATGGGAAGAGAGCGTTGATGCAGAGCGAGTCGTGGGCCGGTGTTAACGTGTGTCGCTCTCTTGGCAGGCATTCCTGGAGCGTTACCTCAACCCGGGCCCAACCCTCCAGTACGACAGGGATCGCTGGTTCTCCAAGCAGTGGACGCTCGTCAGCGAGGAAGCGGTCACAAGCGGGTTACAAGACGGCATTGTGTTTGTCCTCAAGTGCTTGGACTTCAGCCTTGTTGTTAATGTGAAGAAAATCCCCTTCATCAAACTCTCAGAAGAGTTCATAGACCCTAAATCTCATAAATTTGTCCTCCGCTTACAGTCTGAGACTTCAGTCTAAGGGATTTTGAGGGTGGGTTGTCTGGGGATTTTTTTTTTTTTTTCAATATTGTGCTTTTGGGTTTAATTTCCCCAATGCTGACTGAAACTGGCAGATGATGGACCAGTAATATTTGACCATCTGCACTTTATTTGGAAAGGGGAGGGGGAAGCCGGGATATCTTATCTAGAAAGAAATATCTTAAGAGGCGACAGGGTGACTTGGCTCGGTTAGCTCAGCCTTGGAGACAGAACAGATTTTTTTTTTTTTTCTTTCTCCCCCCCCCCGCCCCTTTCCAGGCATACTGTAAATCTCACGCTCGCTCTTTCTCCGCACGACTGCAAGGTCGGTATTTTTGTTGGAGCGCTGCCTTACGCCGTGCACGCGCCTGCGCTTTTGCGTGTCTGCTTTTGCTACCTGTAGCTGTTTCTGAGAGCGCGTTGCTCGCCTCTCTGCTATAGCAACCTGCTCGCAGCGGGGCATGGCAGTCCCTGTTCACTCAGGGAGGAGAGGGTATCACAGGCGGGGTAGGAGAGGGCTGCTTCTGTGAGCCACCTAATCTGGAGACTGAAGACTTTTATTCTTTTCCTCCTCTCCATGTGCCCTCTTCTGTCAGTGCTGGACCTGTAAGAGCATAGTGGGATGGTTTTGCTCTCTGTGTCTCTGTGAAGTTGCTTTGTCTTAAACTGGATCAGCCCATCTTGCAGCTCTTGAAATTTTTTTTTCTTATTTTTTTTTACCAGGGCTTGTTAGTGAAACTGTTCTGCGTGACACAGCTCCCTGTTATCTCTCACCTGCTTTCCTTTCTCGTACTTGCCCGCATCTTTGTCGGGCACTCCCAAGGCTCCCTGTTTCTGTCCCCTTCTGTCTGGCTTTCCAAATGCTTCTCCAGCCACGGTCCCCTCGGGGTCTGCCTTACCGCTGCTTCCTTTTGCACCTGCAAGGGCTGCGTATTTGCACTGGGACAGGGTAGGTAAGTAGCTGGCTAATCCTCAGATAAATCACAGACCCTCCCTGTGCCTGACAGCCTCTTTGAGGGGAAGGGGGGTGCAGGCAGGAATGTGCCCCTCCCTCTCTAGCTGACTCTTTCAAGGGCGTCTGGAGGAAAAGACGGGCAAAAGCACTTCCCTCCTTGAGGAGAGGAGCCAGGGAAGGGCTGACCTCTGCCACGTGCACTTGCTTTGGAGAACTGCTGTGCTCTGGAAACACTGCAGTGTGTGTCCTTTCCCACCGTACGCCTTCAGCTGTAGTTAAGAAATACGAAACTATTTCTGAATGTTGAAAATCTACCTGCCTTTCTTGGTCTTTCTATACTGAGGGAGTTTCTGCTCAGTGCTGGGATCTGCTCCCAAGAGGTGCAGTTTTGTTTGTAAGGCTGCCTTTGCCCATCAGTCCAGCTTTCACGTGCAACTTTAGCATCACCTGAGTTCTGTGAAGTTTTGGAAGGTTTTTATGTTTTAACGATGAGCCTGAAGCAGTGTCTGAACTCTGATTGCTGGCACAGGGCATCATGTGACTCTGGAGCCAGCTCCGAGCCTGGCAGTGACCTGTCTTCAGTCAGGTCCCTCTGAGACATCCCTCCCACCCCAGCTCTGTGGCAGTGGATTTGCATGTGTGAATGCAAACGCTGGGTTCCTTCTGCCCAGACTTTTGCCACGCAAATATCTCTATCAGGTAGGATCTGACCATGCCCTCAATACCCATGTCTTAACGCAGAGGACCCCAGTTCAGCGAGGTAAAGCCAGTGCCTTTCGTTGCATCTCCCAAGGGGCTGTGACAACCCCTCCTGTCCCCTTTGGCCTTCCCTGGGCTGCCTCCATGCTCCCACCACCACGAGGTGGCCTGGCTAAAAGTGGCCAGTGCCCACCACAGGCCAGTGGGAGGGAGCAGCCACCTTAAGCAGGGGTGCTGGGTTCAGGGCAGAGGGTTCCAGCCTCTTTTAGCTTCAGCAGCAACGGAGCTACATGTCCAACAGCACCTGCGGATAGTCCCCTCGGGATCAGGGGAGCACCCTGGTGAGCCAGGGGTCCAAAGTGGAGATTCCCCATCCAGGTGACAGCTGCAGTGTCCTGCACCTTTCTTACAAGTGTGTAGTAGTCAGCTGGATCCTCTCTTCTCCATGTAATGTGCCAGACGGGGTTGTGAAGAAACTAGATGACGTGTACATGATGGGATCAGGCCCGTGACCCTTAAAGGATGGGAAGTAGGAAGAGTTTTCCCTTCTCTAAACTTCGTGTTTGGGTTTCTTTCTAGGTCAGGCTTTCTGGTAGTCTGTGTTCCTTTATTGACTGTGGCCTTTGCAGTGTTTTGTTTTGAAAAAATAGGTTGGTTTATTCAATATAATATATGCTATAGTATATGCTATTCAATATAGTAATAATATGCTATAGAGCATATAGTATCTCTCACTTAGCTCTCCTAAAGTATCTGAATTTTATGATGTGTATAACCAGCAAGGTGGGAGAGACTGGGAGTAGCTTGCGAGACTGTGGAGCACTTATGCCTGCGTGGAGGCTACTGCCTGTGGCTGAATTGGCTCATTTCTGTGAAGCCAGAACAAGAACCACCTTGCCAGGGGCTTGGGTGTGCCGTGTGCGTGAGAGCACCTTGTCACAGGCACCTCTGCAAAACTTCCTTACTTTCCCAGGATTTCCTTCCCCTTTCCTTTTCCCTCCCCCATGAGGGGGGTTGTCTGATGGTATCTGCTCAGGAAACTCATGTCTTAATTGCGTTAAATCCTTGAACACACGGAGAGGCAGACGGAAGCGGCGTGTGCTCGCGCTGCGTCTGCTTCCTCATCTGTGTGCTGTGGTTCTGTGCTGCCTTTTCTGCCTGCTGCCGAAAAGGACGTTGTCAAGGGGGGGCCAGCTCTGCCCTGTGTCAGCAGCATGAATGTTTTGCCTGATGAAATCTGAAGGAGAGGACTTGGCCTCTTGAACAGTCTCTTTAGAGATGCAACCCGCTTAGGGGTGAGGACAGACTAAAAGGGGAATTGGGACTCCTGAGTATTCCCCAGTGGGGTGTTTTTTATGACATTTTATTTTTCAGGGTCTCTCTTGTTTCCCTTCTCTGTGCAAAGTCAGGGGACCACGGTCATACCTACCTCACTGGGGTGTTGTGAGGCTAAACTCAACTTGTCGTCAAGTGCTTTGAGATGCACAGATGGATCTGTGGCATCTATAGGAATTCAGACTCTCTATGAAAATGCTGAGCGGTGAGAGCAGACTGGTTTGTTTAACTCTGTTTATAGCCAGCTAATGAGTAAGAATCGAATCACAGGGAACGAAGCTCTGATCCAAATCCTGCAGTCCTTACTTCTGCAGAGCTTGCCAAGAGCTGAGCATAAATAAGGCTTGTAGGGTTTGCCAGCCAAGCGCAGGCTGTTTTCCTCCAAATGCCTCTCCTATCCCGCACTGTCTCCTTGCACATATTCTCCCTCCTCTCTCCCAGCCTGGATGGTTGTACCTTATTGGGAATTGGGGTTTTTTAGCATTCAAATGGTTTATAAGACAACCCTGTTTGTGGTGAAGTGGACAATGTCCCCCTCAGAGGAGATGCTTGCACTGGACATCCTTCACTAAAGGCTGAACCATTTGGTAGGGTGCTGTGTTGCCTAGCCAGGAGTGGTGTTGCCCCACTCCTCTTTTCCATGTTGGCGTTTTTCCTGTGACTCTCAAGTATGCTGCTCATATACTTCAAAGGCTTTGTTTTTGCTCTCAGACTTGTTGCAGCCTAAATCCAAAACCATGCTGAGATCTTCCAAAACCAGATGCAGCTAAGACTTTCAACTGTTCCAGAGCAGATGGAAATGGCTGTGGGTTTCCACGAAGGCTGGCTTTCTCTTTCATGGCTAAAGAGTGAAAAAGTCAGATTTCTTGCAGCTTCTGTTGGTGTAGGGGTAGATACTGGCCCCTTAATACCAGTCCTGTAGCTAGGCCTGGGCAAAAGTTGTTAGCGCATTTGTTTGCTCCTCGTTGCCATGTGGCTGCAGCCATCCATGTGTAGGCTCGGTGGGTCTGCCTTGGGTCTCGAACTCCTTTCCTGCTCCTGGGAGCGGAGCAGGCAGCGCTGTCAGAAGTGTAAGCATCCTAGCACTGCCCTCCATAGCATGCCAGTCCCTGACCAGGCCCCCGCGGTCAGCTTGGGGAGGTGGTGAGGGCTGCTGGCAGCTACTGGTTTTCACCCTGTGGCAGGGGAGATGTTGCCACCCACAGACCCCTGTAGGCAGCAGGGGAGCTGGGGAGGGGGGCAGCTTGTGTGAGAGTGGGGTCAGCTCCTGCTTCTGGGGTTGTCCTGGGTGCCTTCAGGAGCAACCCCTTCTGAAAGGAGGTGTTGGAGAGAAAGGCAGATCTGATTTCAGCCTCTGCCAGCTATTCCTCTGACTTCTGCCTCAAAAAATTTTCCTGCCAGCAACTTCAGTCTCTCCAGCTCCCATCCTCCCCTCGCTGTGTTTTTTCCCCAAAGTTCCTGAGCGAAGCAGAACAAGTGTCCGCTGGGGTGGGAGGTGCTGGGGTTGCAGTTTGGAGCTCGGGGGCAGCTCATGATAAGGCACAAGTTTGGGGGAGATCAAAACAAATCCCAACCCTCACGGAGCCTCTTAACCTATTCCTTTGGGATGGGGAATCTCCACACAGAGGCTCAGGAATCTGCTGTTGCCAAGTACACCGAAAGCTGTGGGGAAGCAGTTTCTGAAGCTGGCCCTGCAGAAGTAGCGTTTAACAGTCTTGTTCGAGATGTGCTGGTTTCCAACACTTGCTGCTGAAGAAAGCAGAAAGATCCATACCTGGCTAAACGTGGAAACCTATTCAAGCCCATTTCATCTTGCTTACCAAAACTTGTAAATCTGCCCTTGTCAAAGGTAAAACAAAATTCTTGCAGTCTTTGGCAAAAATGCTGTAGTCTGGTCCTAGACTCCGTTCTTCAGCTGCGCTCAGTTCTGCCCTGCCATACGAAAGCTGTTCCCGAGGTGTGTGTGCAGATCTCTGCTTTCTCATCAGCTGTGTGTGTCTGTGTGCTTTTTCCCTTATAGGTGTGTGCATTATACATGTCTAAAGCCTCCAGACAGGCTTGGTGGTTCAGTGTTTAAACTGTGTTAAGAAGGAAGCACTCTTGGGTTTAAGGTGTTTGTTGGGGTTTTTTTAAAAAAAAAAAAAGAAAATAATGTAAAACCTCCCAAAACCCCCAAATTTCTGTTCTCCAAAAAGAGATGGCTTTGGGCCATGAAGTCTCCTACAGGAATACTCATCCTCCTGCGTTCAGGCTGCTGCCTCCAATAGATGATGACCAAAAGTTGCCGTTTCCAACAGCTGCTCTGTGACCCGTGTGGATCGCTTTGGGATACTCCTGAGCCGGGTCCCTGCCACCCCTCTGCATCCCTCCAAGAGTCTGTGTTTGGTTTTTTAATCCCCATAACATACCGAAGCCCTGCGGGCAGCCAGCCCTGCCCTGTGTGTGCCCTGTCCAGAGAGGGAATCCTTCCCTCTGGCTGCTTCCCGGGCACCTCTCACCAGCGCTAAGGGTGCTTGGGGGAGTCTCCTGCGTGCACGGGGGGGATGCTGTGGCTCGCTACCTGCACAGATGTAACTGTGAAGGAATCTTACACTCTTCTGTGCCTGTTTCTTTGATTCAGCATTATTGTGTCTTGGGGAAGGGGGTGGGAGCGAACGCCCTTCCCTCACCCTCTTTTGATCACTGTGTAATACTCTTTTTCTACACAAACTCTGTATAGTAAGATGGGTTTTGCCAAGGTTTTCTAAATAATAGACACTAACCAGCATTTCTTTCTTTTTTTTTTTTTCTTTCCTCTTCTTTGCACATGTGACTTTAACTGCAGTGGTACATGGTCTTTCTGTTCTTTTCTAATCGTGAACTTAAGTAAGCAAATTCCTGGTGTCTGTGACATTAATGCACTGTGGGTCTAGCCTAGTAAACTGTTCTGTTCCAAGCTGGGTTCTCTTAAGTTATAGCTGGATGGGGTTTTGTTGTTTTTAAACTGAAACCTAAAACCGTTTTACACTTTGCATATTTTGTACAGTAAAATTCTGGAAATAAACTGAAACCAGATTTGATAGTCCCACTCCTTCCTCTTATCCTTTCAGACAAAAAAGAAAGCTTTTCTGGCCTTCGAGCATTCCTGAGCTGTGGCTGGGAGGGGCCCTGAAAACATGTGGTTTAACCTTTTTGAGGCTTTTTGCCACCCTCATTCTAGACCTTTCTGATCTGCCCTGCCACAGTAAAATGCAAACTCATTTATCACTCCTGAAGAAAGGCTGGTAGGTGACTGCTTTGAACACCTTGAAATCTCAAATGATGGGGAGCAAATGCAGCTGGGGGGGGGGGGAGGGCAGGACTGGTGTGGGAACAGGTTTTTCTGCCTCCTGTCTTCCCATAGTTTGCACACAAATTATGAAGTGCAGGATTCATTGCCGAGTTCCTTATTTGGCCCTGGCAGGGAGGAGGAGTGGCGAGAGGCAGAAAAGCCAGTGCTCCTTGTTTGTGTGGACACGAGCCTGTGCTCTGCTAAAACGACGTGTGGGGATCTCGCCTCAACAGCACCCATGGGTGTGGCTTTCCCCACCTCCAGTTTCCATCACCGGCATGCTGAGAGCTCGGAAAGACCGAGGGGCCATGCCCGAGGAAACGCGGGAGAAGCCTTCTCACCTAGATAGTCTTTGGTACCTACTTCTCAGGAAAGCCCCCTTTAATGGGGAGTGCCTGGCCTCACAGCTGGGCCCTGCCCAGCAGATCTCCTCTCGGTGCCTTCAACTGCTGGAAAAATCCACAGGATGCTGCTGGGCAGTGAAAAATAGAGTGCAGCAGTTGTGGAGAGAAACAGCCACGTGGGTAACTCTCTGCTTGAGGGGAGATGGATGTATTTAGGCCACAGAGCACTGAACTGAAGCCGGGGAGGAAGCAGGAAGGGTGGGATGGGGGTGTGCTCGGTCCTGCCTCTTGCCCTCCCTTGATCTCTCTGCTTTTGATCTGTCCCCCTCACCCTGCTGGTGCTTTGGCAGTGCCCAGCCCCGGGCTGTTTGCAGCTCCAGGAGATGGGCAGGGAAAGGAAAAAGCACTGCTACTGCCCTGCAGAGCCTGTGGTGGCTGTGCAGCCATTGCTGGTCCCCTCCTGCCCTCGGAGGAAGACCTGACTTGCTGGACTGGAGCTGTGTAGGTAAAGGCTCTGTGCAGGCATGTCGCGGGAAGGTGTAAGAAGCAGGAATTTGGCACAAACAAGACAATGGTCTTGTCAGCCTCATTCTAAGCTCTTAGCCTTGAGAGTTGTGTCTTTACGTAGAGCTCAGCATGCTCTGTTTCATTTGTGGCTCAGCGCTGATACCAAATCAACACCCAATTGCTGCTGTTTGTGGCACTTTCTCTTCTGCCGTGGGTTGTGGGAGCCGACGGAGGGAACAGGCTTTGCTAGAGGGACTAGTTCGTTTGGCCTTCGCCCAGAGCTTGGCTATCTGAATCATAAGGGGCTGTGGTGTGTAGCTCAGCAGAAATTAGAGCTGAGGGTGCTGTTCTGGTTTGGCCAAGTCTTTCACTGAAGTTGTAAGGGGCTTTGAGGTGTGATGGAGCCTCGGGTGCAACATTGAATTAAGTATTACTGACCCAAACCTCTGACAAGGGGATGGAGGCTTTCACTGGCAAACAACACTCGGAGGTACCTGGTGGCATGCTGAACAAGAGGTAAGCACCTTCTGCTTGAGGGCCATACCAGACTGTGGTCACTTGAGGAGATGTCTTTCCTGCAGTGCTCTTCCTGACCATAAGGGCTGTCACTACCCTGAGGCAGCACAGCAACAACCACTGGGGTAGAGTATTTGGTGGCCGAAATGTGCCTTAAAGAAGATCCACTGACCCCCAGTAGGTGACGGGACCAGGCCTCACAGTTATGGATGGTCAGAAAACGTCAGCTTTGGGGAATTCAGCGGGGAGGTATGGGACAAAGGGCTGCATGCAGTCAGGGTATTACAGATGGGTTAAGAAAGGGTTTTGTCACCTTAGGCAACTGGCCTTGTGTGAAGCACTAGCAACACCTTGCTGTACGATATTGTTAGTTAAATTAATAGTTCAATGAAAACATCTGTCTGTGGAGGTGGGCAGGGTTTCAAGCCCCAGAACACTACCTCCTGCTGCTAGGCTTTGCTGTCTCAGCCCTAGTTCTGAACTCCTGGGAGGTGCAGAGAGGGATTGAACTTGAGGGCTTCCAGGGTACCCCAAAGCTCGGGGCAGGTGGGATAGGTGCAAGGGGAAGGGGATCTCTCAGCAGGATGTGGTGTCTCACAACAGCATGCAGGAAGGGAAGGTGTGTTGGGAGATGGCCAAGCAGAGTGCTTTGATTTGTCTTTCAACACCGCTCCTGAGTTTATGTTGGACTGGGAAGGTTTGGGTTACAGTCCTTTCCGGCACTGACAGATAATCCGCTAGGGCAGGGGTGTCCGTTCCCTTTTCATGTGCGCATCCATGCGCTGCTGGGTCAGGAGGTGCAGAGAGGAGAGCGAGCAGTGAGCATAACATGTCTGCAGATGTAGGTGGGGATGGTGTAGTGGGGTGATTGCATATGCATAAATCACTATCTATGAACGAGGTTCCCGGAGTTGCTTTGAAATGCTGTAATGAGTTTTACAGCCCTACTGTGAGCGTGTGTCCTGGTCTATGCTGACACATTCCTGGTAAAAATGGAGAGTACCTTAAGTGGGAAGAAAGCTGTTTTCCTGTTTCTCCCCATCTCCCTCTTCCCCTCCATAATGAACTTGGAAAAGGTTGTGGGTTGGGTTTTTTTTTTCCCCCTGACTACTGCTTACATAATGGTCTGTGATCAGGTTGGGGCCTGCTTCAAGACTGCCAGCCTACTCCAAAGCCCTGATCTGATCTTCCCTTCCTCCAAAATCTGGGGAGCAGAATGAGGTGAAGATGGCCACTTCTGTACATGACTTGGGGCTTGCTCTGGTTCCAGCTCAGCGAATGCAAATAACCTGTGGATGCCAAGAGCCCTCACGCGGTGCTACCACTGCTTGCTGGCCTCCCAAAGCCCGTGAGTCCTGCCCACAGGAGGAGGAGAACGGTGGGGCCGTGGCCAAGACGAACGGAACAAGCAGTCTTTGGGCTCTGTGTGGGCAGCACTAAATACAATTTAGAAGAGGAAGAAGGGAGATAACTTTTACCTTGTGGGTGTGCATTTGGGATAGCTCAGTGCATCCACCTTGCTTATGTGTCAAAATACGGGGGAAGTAGCAAAACCTCAAGAGGGTCAGTAAGACAAGGAGGAGGCAATGTGAAGTCAGTGGAAGAGACCTTGGAGAACAGGGTGTGGTTTTTCCCTCCAGCATCCTTAGAAACATGAAGGTACAAAGATTTTTAAAAACAGAGGCACCACAAATTGCTCTAGGCATGAAACTACTCTGTAAATTGAAGCATTTTAAGTCTCTTCTAAAGGCTTAGACATCTACAGTCTTGGTTGTCTTTTTTTGTCTTTTTTTTTTTTTTTCTTACTACTTGAAAAGGTAGCAGGAACAAAAAGTGGATACATGGAGAGAAGGGAGTTCTTGTTAAAACATACTTGATTCAGCCTCTCTGACAGTTTTAAGAGACACAACTTTTTAGCTCTTTGGACCTCTCGTCAGCACGAGTCAGATGCTGCGGGCATGCTTTAAAAGACGGAATGAGAAGGATCTGATTATATCTGGGCCACAGATGTGAAACAGATCTGAAAACCTTTTAGCTTCTATTTTGTAAAAGCTCATTCTTGAGTACTCATAATACCAGATCCTACAGTTGATTATAATTTTGCTTTGTAAGTGGTTGGGAGAAACTGGTTTAGTAATTCAGTAACTAGACTGTGGGAAGCTGTGCAAATTCCTTCAGTGATTTCATTTTGTGGGGACCAAAATGTTCTCCAAACGGTTGCTTTTGTCATTCAATAGCCTCGTTCTTTGTCACTAGCAGGAGCAGGGTTTTGACATGTTGGATTGAATTTTAAAGCAAAAAATCTAAGACCAGGCAAATTTCAGGGCTGCTCTCTGGTCGACATAATTTTATTTTTACCTGCATTACTGAGGGAGGGACCTGACCTAAGCTGGGCTTCCTCCAAATCCAAAAGCAGAGGACGAGGTCACCCATGGCTATTTAAGTCATTTACCACCCACGACCAAAGGAGAGCCAAGTCAGGACAACTACTGGTCATCTTGGGTAGGGAGTTGGCTTTCTGGCTGCTGTTGAAGTATGGGATAACCCCTCCAGCAAATTCAGTTCATTTAACCCTCAAGGCTTATTTCTCATGTGTGAAGTCATGCCACTTGCTCCAGTGGTGTAGTGGTGTGACTGCTGATGGCACCGGGGCTTACTGATCTCTTCCCGCAGTGGCAGCTGTTGGCGCTTGGTCACAGGGTGATGGTTCCTCACCTGGATTTTGGGACAAGCTGGGAAAAGATGCCCAGCTAAAACAATCCTGGTGTTTCCTCAGTACACAGACTGGTGAGAAACAGCTTCGTCTTGAGTGTGTCCCACCTGTCCCCCACAAAAGGAAAGTCAGTCTCAGCCTTGTCCGGTTGGCTTTCTCCTGGGGAAGGAAATGTTGTCCCTCCCCATGTTCACAGCCGTGGCTCATGGCATGAGGGTCTACCACAGCTGGCTCCTGGCAGTGGCATGAGTGAGGCTGCTGTCTCCTTGAGCTGGGGATGAGTTCAAGCTGTAGGGGCAGGGCAGGGCCTATGTCCTTAAATGACCCTTGATACCATATGCTGTGGGGTAGATTGAGAAGAGGAAGACAGGCTAAATAGAAATTGAGAAAGAAAAAAATTTAGGAGAGCCATTGAAGACCATCACAAGGGGTGAAAAGAAGGTGAAAAAGCTATGTGTTCTTCTTGTTTTCCATAGCATTAGGGACAATACCAGAAGCCCTTTGAGTGCTTTGCTGATCTCCTTCATCACAGGGTCTTGGCAAGAGGGGGTGGAAGGGGGGAGCGAGGCACCGGAAGGATCTTTGCTTCCATCCCAAAAGCTACTTGTAATCTGACTCCAGAAATGGGTCTTCAAGCTGCAAGAAAGCTCTGTAGCCTTTTATTATCCCCCTTTAAATGGTTTAGCACCGTTTTAAACCTGGCAAGGAGTGTTCTGGGAGCTGGGCCAAGAGGGCTGGCTCTGCCCTGGACCCTGCCCCGCCGTCTGCATTGTCATTAGACATCATCTTTTGCCAAACAGGTGGGAGAGCCATCCCACAGCTGGCCCCAAGGGGTACTGCCTGTTGAAGGTCTGCTTTGCCCGGATGCTGGTGGTACAAGGGAGCAGGGAAAAGGCAGGGGATGCTGCAGCGCAGTGGGTTGACACACAGAGTCTTGGTTCTCGGGTAGGACACAGTCCTCCTGGCGCAGCCTCATTACCCAGATTAATTACCCTTCATGCTGTGCTCTGCTGCTTCCAGTTTCTGGCAGATGGCGTTGCACTGCACGGCGTAGATGTACCTGGGGTGTAGAAGTAGCCAGGAGGAAGTTTGCTTTGCCTTGGAGGGCCTTGGTACTTGTCTCCTGTTTCCTGGTTCCTCCTCTTCAGCCCCCCAAGTCCAGGCATCAGTGTGCAACTGGCTGTGGGGGGGGTTTCCCCAAAGCCAAAGGTTTGCTGGGGCAGAGAGGAAGGAATCCAGATGCAATCCTGGCCTCTTTTCACAGGACTGCAAGTCAGTGGCAGCTGGGAAGTGATATGTTCCTCTCTAATTAATTATTTCCCTGGGAATAAAAGGCAATGGTTTTTGTTTGGTCTCAGTAATGAATCAATCATTTCTGAGGTATGCCGTGCAGACAGACACGGAGGAGCAGCCGGTGTCCTCGGCTGTACGCGCTTGTTGGCGTCTGGCTGAGCAGGAACGGATTCATTCTGGGATGGGAAGCAGCCGAGATCTCTGGTTTCACTACAGGGCTGTTCGTCTCCCAAGGGCAGCACAGGAGACTCTCACCACTCCTCAGAAACATCACAAAAACCACTGACCCTGAAAATATGGAGTAATCTGTGATTTCCAGAGTGCCTGCCTTGTCCTCTCCTTCTGGAGATGTTTCCCAAGTTATTGACGTTATCTCAGAGCAGTTTTGGGTTCACAGAGCCTCTCCATCAGTGTCGTTGGGTCCACTGCAAAGGCAGAAGCTTTCTCCTTCGTGCTTCTGTATGAGAGCTACAATATGTGGCTCTTGATGGGGTTTCCCTCTCCCTTGATCATTGCCTGTGAGCAGCATGGGATGGCCAGTGGTACAGCACACCAAATAAACCCCTCTTCTGTGGCCCCCAGCCCCACGTCTGGGGACTGGGAGGAGGTGGTGTATGACTTCGTGTTCTTGCCACATATCGCTCGCGAGGGGGTTCCTCACTGTCGCTGGGTTTTGGGTGCTTTGAAGTAATGGATCAGCTTGAAGCACTCACAGTTGGATGAGGGCAAAATATGATTCTTTGTCTTTATGTGTATTTAATTAACCCATTTAATATAAATGTCAATTAACGTTTTGGAGGAAAAGAACTATTTGCTAAGAGAGGGACAGTCTTAAGACTTGCCTGCAGAAATGCTCAGTGCTGTCCACATGCACAATTACTTTTTTTTTTTTAAATAAGGAAGTTTTTTTTGCTGGTTCCTCATCAAACATGCCGACCTTTTGCTTTTCAGTGTGTACTGGGCAGGGTTAGGCTGACATTGCTCCTCAGGGCCACCAGCACCTTTCAAATGCCAGTTGTGCCTACTTCTGGCAGAGGAGCCCAGGAGCACCCGTGCCTGGGGTCCTGTGTGTGATACCTCTCCATACCACTATCTTACCTGTCCCTGCAAGGAACAGACTCAAGTTCAAGCTGCCAGCTCCTTCACAAGAGCTACTGCCTCGTGCTGTGGTTCAGTCACTATGAACTCAGGGCAGACCACGTCTTATGGGTGAATGGGAGAGACTTTGCTTCATTGCTGCAATCCTTCCTCTGCTGCAGCGTTTTCTTAACTTTTTTATGTGTTCATCCCAAAAGCTGGTGATAAAAAGTTCATGGGCAAAGAGAATGATGAAAACCATAATGGGGGGATGAGGTAAGAGAGAAAGGGTGGCCCCATCAAGGATGGTGCTGGCACTGGGAAGCAGTGGCAGCCATAGGATTAACCCTTTCTCTCATAACTCAAGGGAAACTTTGCATAAACCACTGACACCAGCCCACCAGCCTCAGTATGAGCTCAGCTTCAATAGCCTCTGTATCAGCCTAAGCATCACTACGTTAATTATTTTTTTTTCCCCCGAGATCTCTTGCTGGCTGCAATGAAACATGTATGTGCCTGTGAAGAACCTGTGCACTTGAATGGGCCTGTGGTGCCGTTTTCAGGGTCTGCCTGCTCTGCCTGTGTGAGCTGTGCCTCTCAGAGCATCTAAAGGGGTACATCAGAATAGATGGGCATCCACAGCGGGAGGGGAGGCACTTGAAAAGTATCCAGGCAATTGGGATGGCTGGAGACAGCGCCAGTCAGGAAAGGCAGTAGAGCAACTCTTCACTGATTCTTCATGTTTATAGAAATTCATGACACTTTGCAGTGACTGATCTGAAGCTGCAGGGTCTGTGCAGGCTCTTACCTTATGCAGGGTGAAACTGTGCATGTTCTACTCCTGGGAATACCCCCAAGGTAAAGATAAACAAGTACTTTTCTTACGTATTTGTCCCTTAATCACAGACTAGGAGACTACTAAATGGCTAGTTTTGCCTGTTCTTGCTCCTTACCAATGTGCACCAATGAGACCTTGAGTCCTGCTTGCTCCCTCTTGCTCTGACCTGGGGTCTTCCAGCAAACCTCTCGAGGAAACAGCTGAAAGGAAAGAGCAGAAGGAGGGTGCTGGGCACCCCTCTGGCCAGGAGAGAGGGGTGTGTGAGTGAAGGAGAAGAGGGGACCTTCAGGCTGAGAGCACTCTGCATTTCAAGGCTTTTGAAAGATTCCACCGGGTCCTCTGGGATGGGGCTGGGTTGTTCATAACTCCAGTGCGACCAGGTGGACGGTCTCCCCAAACACACTCAGTGCAAGTCTTCCAGGCAGTACTTGTGCATTGTAAAGAAGCAAGAAGGGGCAAGTACTCGACCTGGGGGCTTTGCTGTCCTGTCTGTTCTTCTAATAGGCTGTGCCTTAAAAGCACAGGTTGAGTGTTTAATGTTCAGTGAGGAGCTAACGTGTCCTACAGTCATATACCATATAAGCACAGCATTCATTCACACACATAGAGATATATAGATATCCGACTGCATGTTGTTCGTGCTGGCACGTCTGCCGAGGGGATATGGCACATGTAGGAATATATCAGTACTTCAGCCTTTTTTATACCGGTAGTTTAAAATTTCTATTTCAGCTAATGTAGAGAGAGAGAGAGAGAGTCAAAGAGGCTGATCAACAGGCAGGAAAAAAAAAAAAATCTATAAAATCTTGCTTTGCAGTTCATCTGATAAAGGAAATATATAGTGTGTAAACCTTGTTTCTCATCAGGCTGATTCGCACTCGTATAATGAGCTCTGATTCTCCTGTCCCTCGCACTGTTTTTTCCCCTGACATCACTTACCTCTGACATAAGCCAGTATAAGAAAGGTCAGAACAATGGTTTTCATCTGTAGCAAGAGAGGACATGTGTACCCTACCTATGCTAACAAGTCTGAACGACTGGAGAACATATTTATAAATGTATTTATAAAGATAAAACTCTCCATTCATTGCACTATTGTCAAACCTAATAAGCTAAGACAATTGAAATCTGCCGGCATGGGAAAGCAGGGAGACCGAACACTGTCGCAGTGACCTGCACACGGATGGTGCTGCACTCGCCAGGACTGAGTTGCTGACCCGTTGCTTTGTGAGTGACCTCCTTGGCTGTGAGCTGGTGCCCTGAGCTCCTTCTCAGCCTGCAGTCAAAAGAGGCTTCTCACGGGCTACCATGGGACATCCGAGTCTCTAAGCAGGGAGTAACTGTGCAACTGAATACTCTAAAGCCAAACAGCTTGAATCCTTTCACTGCTCATTGCCTGACACACGTTATCCAGCATCTAATATGGTTGGACGGATGTGTTCTCTCCCAACATCTTGGCCATGGGAAAAGATGCTATGTAGGCTTTGGGTTAAAAGTCAGCTAAAGCTGGAAGGTCATGGGGAATAGGAGGGCTTCAGGGTGGGCCCCTATGAATGTTTCCACTGGCAGGAGTATGCTGTCTATCTTATGTGCACCACCTTCAATCCAGCAGAGGTTCACCCGAAAGGGAAGGTAGGCCCAGCTCAGACCTGGCTGCAGATGTTTGGAACTGGCCTGGAGTCTGCTTTGTGTGTTTCTTTGGGGTTAAGACCAACGGTTTGGCTCAGTGCCACGATCTTCAGCCTCACGAGTTTGGGCTCAGACCTGGATCAGCCTTTCCAACAGTTCAGGAACTCACAAGTTTGATGTCCCATATCAGACTACCTGCACTTACCCTATCTTTGGCCTGAGCTTTCAAGAAGAAAAAGGTTCAGCCAGGGACCGTGGTGTTTGGTTTTACAGTGCGCTGCCAGACAAGAATATCCTGTCGTTATATGGAATCACTGCAGACTCAGATAGCATCCCTAAAACCTTCCTCCCCTCCCAAAGCTTTCTGCTGCTCCTAGCATGTTAATGAGTAGCTACAGACTCCCACAGCAGAACTTGCAGGATTGAGTGGCCTTGGCAGAGTAGCTGCAAAGGGCGTTGTGCTTAATAAAAGGACTAAAATTTACGGTGGCCTTCCCTATTTCTTAAAGTGAGATTTGGTCTTTGGATGTTAAGTGCTGGGCCGATGTGTGTGGAAAATACAAATTGGCTCCCTGCGTCCCTCTGGCAGTGAGCAGGCAGGCACTTTTCTCCTGCCCTGGGACAGTTGGGGCAGATTCCCTTGCAGATTCCTATTGTCCTTACTAAGGAGGCATGATTTGCAGCGGTGCTGGGTGCCTGCAGGTGCTGCCCACCGCAGGGGCAGCCCCAGTGGCTCAGCACCGCTGAGAATCAGGCCAGGGAGGGTCCCGGCAAGGGCAGGGGCAGGGGGAATGGGGCAGGGGGGAAAGAGGAGCAGCGGTGCTTGCTGACGCTCAAACACAGGTCTTCCGATGGAGGGACCTGCCGCAGGGGGAGGCCTCTCGGCCCCCACAAGTCAAACTGCACAGAGTCACAGTTAGTCATCGTCATCGTCGTCGTCATCATCGTCGTCGTCATCATCATCATCGTCGTCATCGTCGTCGTCATCGTCGTCATCATCATCGTCATCATCCTCGGTATTTATCTTCCCAGAGAGCACGTCCTCTATCCAGTCCTCCAGCTCCTCGGCTGTGGGCAGGTCGTCGTCGTCTCTGATGTCCATCCAGATGCTGTCAGCCTGTGAGGACAGGGGATGGGGGATTAGCCACCCTCAGAGAAGCAGGGAAGGGATGGGGTTTGCTGCTATTGTGGGGTAGGGGTTGGACCACGGGTGGGATGCAGGGGTGGTGGTGGCTTTAGCTCCCGCTCTGCCACAGCCTGTGGGCAGGCTCAGCCACAGTGTCTTGCTGCCCATGCGCTGGGATTATCACTTCCCCCTGAAGTGTTGTTGCTTCTGACTGGGGGGCAGTGGGAGTAGTCAGGGGGTTTACATGAGTGTGTTGTACTGTTTGCCCGAGGTTAGATGTGTGCCCGCTGCCTGTTCCTCTCCTGCACTGCTGACACTTGTGAGCAAGAGCATCATCCACTTGATGCATTGTCTTCACACTGTCTGGCCAGTTCTGTAGACTCCAAGTCTACATAGAGACCATAAAGAGACCTATGCCAGCTCCCCTGCATCGCCTCAGTTCAAAGGACATCACAGCATTTCTCTCCTTCCTTCCAGAGCCCTTCTGGGACCTCTTCCTTTGAGCCTTTACACCTTCCTGTCAGCACCCCTTCTCCCCAGTCTCTTTTACTATCACCTTTGCCTCAGGATGATGCTCGGGACTCTCCACGTGTGATAGTGGTTCCTCCTCTTGGAAGAGCCTTTCCTCAGATCATTTCAGCCATGCTCCAGCTGAAGAATGCTGAAAAACACTGATGCCCCCTGCTCTTTCAGGTGCCCCCTGCTCTTTCTCTCCAGCTTTCTCTCCAGCTGTCTGCATTACTTCCATAAACTGGAGGGGATGTGGGGGATTCAGTAAGAGGATGATGGCTAAAATGTGGTGAGAAGATGCTGTCTAAATTGTGGCTCTTACCCAGGGACAGGAAGCTTAGCTTAGTCTCTGAGCCTGGAAATGAAAGGTATTCTCTCAGCTTTGCTATGGGCTCCTTGGGTAAATGCCTGGGTAAGCCCCTTTCCCTTCACTGTCTCCCCTCCATAAAACAGGATCAGCCTCCTATTTTGCAGAGGTGCTGTGAGGCTATCTCATTCAGCGTTTGATGTTGCAGAAGCAAATGCTTTCCATATGTCAGAAGATAACTACCGGCTTTTGCCAATGCACCCAACTTCTTCCCCTGTCTGTGCTACCTAATTCTCTTTGGTTTATGGCTTGCTAAAAAGCCAGACCAATTTCTGCTCAAGGACAGCTGTTTCTCCCTTACAATATTTTCCTCCCAGAACACCAAAACTGTAATAAAAAAGAGCCACGGAGAGGCATGCAGCTCTTGCTTCACTCACAGGATCTTGTCCCCAACCTCAGGACTGTTTATGCAGCAAAAAGTGACATCTTTAAATAATGGGAACAGGAGTGGGCCCGTTGCACCTACAGAAGATGCTGTGCAAATAGAGCAGCAATATTTTGCAGAGCGTCATGGCCCTGGTCCTGAGCCACTACGATGTGACAGGCCAGCGGGGGACACTGGGAGCTCTGGTGTTTGTATTGGCAGGTTTTTAGAGAAGTGATGGGGTCACAGGGGTTATGTCCACTGAAGCCAACAGCAGTGTTTATTTTTACTCCGTTGTGTAAGCCCCACTTTGTACCTGTGTGACTTGGCTGAATGCAGTGATGTAACACTGAAATAACGAAATGAGCTCAGTGTTTGTTTTAGATATCACCTGCCAACCTAGAAGTTTCTTAAATCTCTCTCTTGAGGAGTAGAAAACAGACTTAAGAGGAATGAAATAAAACCAGAAAATACTATAATCAACAACCTGAAACATTTGCTATATCAAAGCTAGATAATGCATGAGTTTTTACAGGTCTCTGAGTGACTGCTGGATAATAAGGCATATGTTCCTGCCTAATACTGCTTTCTATGTGATTCTTCTGACACTGACAATCCTATTTCCATGGATTTCCATTGATAGCTGTTTAATGTAGCTTTGACATGACTTAAACATGGCCAACTGCAGTAAATATAATGAAAGAAGGTACTGCAGACTAGTAATAAGGGCAAAAGACTGGAAGACTTCTGGATTTTCTGTTCATTTCCCTCATGATCTTAGGTGGCAGATGCTATCTTGGCCCTCTTCCCTTTTGTCTCTCCCTTAATAGTTCTGCTAACAAGCCTTAACCCTCTGGATTCTCACTCTCTAGGTGTCTGTCCCACAGTCTGGCGAATGGTAAAGCACCACTCACATCCAGCCAGCACCGAATCTACTCTGTGACTCCCAAGCCAGCCTCTCATTCCCCTTAACAGGATGGGCAAGATCAAGGGCTTCCACTTTCTTCATAACACCATTATTTTGCCTTTTCTACATCTCCCATCTTACGGTCTTGCAGCATTTGTAATAATAGGAGGCACAATCGTCCAGCCAGCACACCCTTGCTGTCCCTCTTTTTCTGGGGAGGTACAGGAGAGAGGACGTGGGGGCCTGGAGCAAGGTCAGTGGTGGGGCCAGGACCAGCGCTCAGCCCTGGACAGTTGTCCCAACTCTAAGTACCTCTCTGCTCTCTTCTAATGTAACACCAGGTTCCCATAGAGCTGAAATTTCAAACATGAAGTCAAGCACCAAATTACAAACACTTCTGCAGTGGAGAGATTTCTGCTTCCAGAGATACTTACATATCCACACAGGTTCATTTTAAAGAGATTAAACCAGCCAGCACTTGAACGTTGAAAATAAACTAAGGTAATAAGTGAGCCAGGTTGGAGTGCGCTGCGTTACGTGCTCTCGTTGTCTGGGCTCTGATTGTCAGAAAGAGAAAAAATGGTTTCTCTCCGTAGTCGTGTCAGGGCTGTGATGCACGGTACATTGCACTCAGCAGCTCTCCCCACATCTCTGCTGGTGGGGGTCGGCAAGTCCTTCTCCCACCTGCCTTTAAAGCTCGCAGTGTTTGGGTGACCTGACAGCAGACCCATGGCTTGCTGGCTTGAAGGCAGCCACGGTGAAAACTGTAGTTGCTAGAAAGCTGGCCTGATAGCACGGCGGTGGATGCTGTGGGTGCCACCATCACCACGGCCGTGCTGAAGCAGCACCTCTGCAGCGCTGCCGGCTGCGGGACAGTGTGAAAACCCTTCAGTGCCACTGGGCATGGAATGGACACGTCTCCTCTTCCCACCAAATCCCTCTGACACTACCCACATGGCTGAGGAGGAGGAAGGCCTGGATGAACCCCAGTACACCCTCTTCACCCCAGCAGGATCCCTCCATTAGCAGTTTAAGTCGTACTCTTATTAAGGCTCTGTATTTATTTGGTTTTTTTTCAAGCTGTGCAGTTTCTCCCTGACATCTGTTGGGGTCTATCTTTCCCTCCTACACTCAAGCTGTGCCATTCTGCTTCTGCTGCAAAAACACCCTCCTTTTTCTCCTTTTTGCCTCCCCTAAGCACAGCTTGCTTTCCCCCCTACACACACACTTTTCCTCCACAAACCCACCCGGGTTCAGTCAGAGCAGGGCACTGACACGGGTGCACGCTTTGGGTTGGGCTGGAAATGTAAGACCTTGAAACCAAAACCAGGCAAAGCCCCGAAGCTCAGACCATGGGGGCTGGTGCCGACCTCAGCAGATGTGGTTTGTGTGTGACTCAGCAGCAGAAACGTGCTCAGACCGAAGCCCTGAAGCCCAATGTTGGAGGTGTTACGAACCCTGCTGCACGTGGGGATGGTGAAGTCTTTATACCTTTTCCTGGGAAAGAAGCCTGGTCTACCTGCACTTAACAGCAGAAATCCCACTGATTCCAGCGGGCCTCAGATCCCATCTTTTCTAGCCCCTTAATCTTGGGATTGCTGGATTTTCTGGGCATGTGCTACTCACGTCTGTGACGTTCACCACCCCGATCTGTGGTTTGAACAGGTCAATCTTGAAGGTCTTCTCCCAGTAAGTGATCAGCTGCAGGAGTGAGAAACAAAGCTCAGACAAGGGTGTTTGTTTGAAATACCCCATTGCATTAATTCAGCCGGTGGGGCTGTGGTGCGGGGAAGTGTGCATCGGTGAGTGAAGAGAGGCTCAACACAAGCTCGGGCTGCCACACATGGCCAAGGAAAGTGCCAACTCTGGAAAAGTTCCCAGGACACCACCTTCATGGGAGGCAGACCCAAACGAGCAGCTCTCAGGGATCGACCACGGTCCGGTTTCGCAAGCTTCCCTGTCCCAAATTCCCTGGGGCTATTCCTGCGCTCGCACACACCCCACACCCCCACCACAATCCATGTATTAAACCAAGAAAGGCAAGGAGCCCCTGCCACTCACCAGAGGAAAGTCGTCGGGGTCAATCCAGACAATGCTCAGGTCAGGATTATCAGTGTTGTCCCTGGCAACCTGCTTCAGGATTTCCAGGAACTCAAAACCATCTGAAACGATATATGAACTGCTGCAAACACGCAGACACTTTTCGCTTGTGGGGTTTTCAACTTCCCTCACCCCGCTGTGCACACAGGAGTTGTTTATAGTTCTCATTAAAATGCTGTCTCCCAGATCTTTCTTCTGATAATAAGACTTTTAATTTTGAGCATCCTCCCTGGGTACTGAAATTAGTTACACATGAATTAAGTCTTGTAATCCTTCCATGGAGTGGAACAATGTCACTATTTTCTTGTGGTGAGGGAAGAACTGAGCCCTGAGAGGCCAAAGCTTTTCAGCATGCTGATGGCACTGAGAAACACCAATGCCATGACTTTTCAGGAGCTGATGCCCACGGGTTTCCCACATGCCCATCACACATCCATACCTCAGCACTTTCCCGGAGCCGCGCAGAAAGATAGACACAGAGTTAGGGATCAAATCCTGGCACTGGGGTGGAGGTCATGACTTTTTTTCCCCATCCAGCCATTCATTTACATCCAGAATTTGCATCCTGGCTAGCACACCCGCTAGCGTAAACACCCAGAAGTATCCCAGCTCCCCATCCCAGCCAGGGTGCCGGGCTCCACAATGCAACCAAAGCACATGAAACTACACTTTCTTGAGTGACAGAGAGTCACACAAGGATGAAAATGGTGGCCTCCTACCTGGGTCGTCTTCTTCAGCAAAGGCCACGATGTGGATTCCCTCCATGTCATCCTCCTGGAAACAACAAAGCTATTACTAATGGGCCAGGAGTGGAGGACAAAGTCCAGGTGGTTGCTGGAGACAAGGAGTGGTGTGATGCCTTCAAACAAACATGATGATTGCAAAGGGAGGCTTGGCTGGAGCCCCACCAAGACACCAGAAATGGGAGCTGAAGTGAGACTGAGTTGTGGAGGTATTAGGCGCTGAAGCAGGTAGTTTGGGTAGCGTTGCTGAAACCCTTCAGCAAAAAATGAGGTGGGCATCATGGTGGCAAAGGCGAGGAAGCTTCTGATGGTGTGGGGCAAAACCTTGCCTGCAGAGAAGGTCAAGGGCTCTCTAGCATGGGAATATGGGCTCACCCTCCATGCCTGAGTCCACCTACCCTCATAAATATGCAGCTGCCAAGGATGGTTTGAGGGGAACAAATATCTGCCACCGTGCTCAGCTCCTACACATGCTCCTTCGAGGCCAGCAAAGGAGGTTTCCTCACAATATGAGAGGTGAGGTGGCTCACCTGGGCCACTTTTGGGAGGTGAAGGGTCTCTGCTCTAGGTGAGGGTCTCCACGAGCAATGAGGGGAGTTGCATGAAAGGCTCATTTCAGGACTCCAAGGAGTGGAGGACAGAAATGACGGCCTGGTGGACTGCTTTTCTCCATGAGATACGTGAGTAATGGGTAATAGTATTGGCAAAGGCCAATGGATCTGCCAGCCGGTTCATCATCCGTCTGCTATGAATGTCATCTCTGAATTACCCCACAGATCAGCTTCGCCTTCCTCACCCGCTGCCGGTCCTGGTTTCCATTTCAATTGGTTTTAATGCACGAAAAAATTCCCATCTAAATGCTAATTTCTTTTCCCTTCTGAGCCCAGAGGTGACAAAGCCACCATCAAAAACTGAAAGGAAAAAAACCCCTGAAAGATTAAGTGGAAAACATTATCTTTAAAAACAATAGTGGATGCTGGGCCTTTGCTGGTGTCTTCGGGGAATACATTTTCACTGGGGCATTCTAGGAAGATTTACTTGGGATTCAGACCACTTACAGCTGGCAAAATCTACACTGTTGCTTTTTCTCCATATTTGCCAGCAGCATTGTCAGGCAGCAAAATAAAAAATATATATATGCAATATATAATTTTATATATAGCTGTATAATATAGCTCTATTCTGACCTCCAAGGCAGCAAACCAAACTGGAGTAACTCCAGTGAAGGCATTGAGGATGTTCTGAATTTGCAGTGAGATCAGAATCCAGCCTGTTGTCTCCTGTAGGTACAAGTCCCCTGTTTATAGCAGAGGCAAGCTCTGTATTCCCAGGCTGCTGGTAAAGAAAACATCCAACTGCTGACAATCCACACTTTTCCTGGGGTTACTTAGAATATGTTCAGTATGAAAACAAAACCACTGCATGTGAAATTTGTGTCCCACTGAAGCCCCATGAATAAACTTCAAGGGACTTCAGTGGATCTAGGAAGCTATTTTCTATACAGAATCTGTATTTCAAAACAAAATGAAAAGCTATCATGCCTAAGTGCCTCATAACTTCTGGTTCAGTTTTATTACCTCCTGCCTTGTTGTATTAAAGACTCCCAAGGCTTTTGGTGCTTCGGAGTCCTGCAGCGTTTCATGTTACACCACAGCAAGGAGGCAACTGAATGCTGTTATAAACGTGCCGAGCTTTCTGGAGGAATGACTGCATCTTTCCCAGGGTCTGTAAAGCACCTGTTCAGCTTTGGTTTCAGCATTCAGCTGGCACTTGAAGGTCCCTAACTGGCTATTAACATCTTATTCGTTCAAAGCGAAGAGATAATTTGCTATACATGATTTTTCCTTGATTTTCACCTTTCCCCTCTTCCCCACCCTTGCAGACCAGGAGAGTCCTCTCTGTGTGATCAGTGCCAAAACACTGGTTAGTTCTTCACAATTGCTGACTTCCAGCTTGCTCACACCATGAGAAGTGCAATCAATGCACGATTTGCTCCGTAATCTATATAATTAACTGAACTGCCTGCCCTCGCTCGCATTTTGAATTGTACAATCGTACATTTTGAATTGTACAACTGCTCTGGTACAATTTCCATGAGTCATCTGTTCAGTAGAATCTCCGTAGTTCACCCAGCGAGCGGCCCACTGAAATCACCCCACCACCAGCAGTGACAGCCATTAGATGAGATGATAGTGTTCCTTCCCAAGGATGCTCTCCATAGCTGTATCACAGCTGCTACAGAGGCTCAACACCCGCCTGGCATGCTTGGTTAGCTTTCCCTGTTCCCTCTGTGGAGCAAATGGGACCCAGCTCAGCCATCCACCGCTGTTGAGCAAAGCATTTGAGCACACTGTTTGAACTCAGGCACTGGGCATCACAGCTGATGCTTTCCCATCTTCCCAGAGGAGGGAAAGCGGCTTTGCGAGGAAGGAAAGATAAAGTTTTGCCCAGCCAGAGGCTGGAGCTCTTGAGCAGCAGTTTCTTGTTGGAAGCTAGCAGGGGATGCGAGGCTTCCCACCCGCACATGCTTACCCACGTCTCAAACATGTCCTCTGGGCGCAGCTTCCGCAAAGTGGCCCTGAAAGGAAGAGAGAAACACTCGTTGAGGATGTGTCCAGCCCCGTCACACATGACGCTGATGGTGTCATGGAAAAGGTCACTGTGGCACGTTTGGTTGGTGTCTTGAGTCAGTGCTGTCGGCCACCACGTTTTGAATGCAAGCATGGGGGCACAGTAGGTCAACTTGTGCTTTTATTTATGGTGATAAAACCTTGCCCTTTCCCCCACTGGAGTCATTGCAGCCGCTATTTATGCTTGGGACAATGAGATGCCTCTCTGTGCTGGGATGTGCTAGTGAATTAGTCCCACACATGGCAGATTGTTCTGTCTGTGTTGAGAGCACGAGGTGACCCATTCACTTCTGTCTTGCAGTCCCTGTGACATTCCTAATGGGCTTTGTTCCCCTTTTCTTCTGGTTTTACCCAAGCATAATTCCACCACAAAAATCCTTCCAAACTCTGCTGAAGCAAAGAAGACAGAATAACTTCTGGGAAGAAAATTCAGATCCTAATAACCACTGGCAACAAAATGTAAACCGTAAGACTGGTCAAAGCAAATTTTTTTGACAAGTAGTTCATAAAGGACAAAAAAAGTCTTTTCAGACACATCCGTAGCAGGAAGCCTGTCAGAGAGCCTGGGATGCTAAAGGGGCACCCAAGGAACACAAGGCCGTAGCAGACAAGCACAAGGAATGCTTTGCACCTCTGCTCACTGTGGCATCATGTGTTCAGGGAGGCTCCACCTGTCTGACCAGCTCCGAGAGCTGTTGCAAAGAGACGTGTCGGTCGATGAGGTCCTAGAACAGATTGGTAAAGGGAGTAGCAGCATGCTGCCAAAACCAGGTGGCATCAGTGAGATGTGTAACCTGGTTTGCCTTGCTACCAGAGCAGTGAAAACAAGGAGCATTTTTTTAGAGGTTCCTAAAGGACCTGGGGAGTTACAGATCTGGAAGGGCGACTTCCTCATGGGCACGGTGCTACCAGCAAAAGTGGAGTTAACAGACATTTGAAGGAATGTGACATGATAGAACAAGAGATGCATGGCCTTTAAGAGGAAAGTCATGGCCACAGATCTGCTGGAGTTCCCAGAGCAAGTCAACGAGTGGGGGAAGGAATGCTGGTCAGTGAGCTTCCTTCAGAGGACCATCGGACAAGGTCCCTTGCTAAAGGCTCTCAGAGAAACTGAGCTGCAGTTAGATCAGAGGAGAGATCCTCTTGTGGATTAAGGCCATTGGGAGATGAAGGGTGGAGATAAATGGTCAGGTTTTGCGACAGAGGGAATTAACCAATTAAGATTCATAGCATATGCTTTGGTGTGATCATATGCATAACATATTCTCTGAAAAAGATGAGAAATAGGAATATGGCAGTGTTTGCTTATCATATCCAATTCTTTGACGACCAACACATGCCTGACTATGAGGAGATATGGAGGGATCTCCTGAGACTTGAGTGTCTGCATGGTAGATAGATATATAGGAAGTAACACACTTGCAGAAAAACAACCCTGATTATACAGGTGCAACAATGGGTTCTAAATGATTTATAATTAATTATTGCCTCTCAGGAAAGGGGCCCAGGTATCACAAATTGAGAAAGCATCAGCTCCGGAGGCAAAAGGCAAAAAGAAGGTTACAAACAGTAGGGAGATGACTAAAGAGTAAAACACATCATACCATTATGGCAGTGGACAGCTACACTATGCACCTCCACAGTGAATGTATGTGTGGTTCTGGTCATCCCATCACAGAAATTATATGGAACAACTGAAAAAGGGATATGGAAACATGGCAGTGGTGAATGGAGTTGTGGAACAACCTCTGTTTGGTGGAGGTTAAACAGGTAAGAACTGTATCTTGTAAAAGAGGTAACTGAAGAGGGATTTGGCAGCGGGTCTAAAAAATCAGCAATAGTAAAAAAAATAAAAGTACAACAGGGAATGTCTAGTCATTGTTCCTCTATAAGAGCTAGTAAGCACACAGCAAAATTATTAAGTAGCATGTATAAACTGAACAAACAGAAATGCTTTTTTGATGCAATGCATAATTCAGCTGCTGAACTCACTAAGTTGGATGTGTTCAGCATCAAAATAGAAGTGAGATAAATGACTGTAGAAAATGAAGAAATAGCCACTAAGCATAAGATCAGGGATACAATTTTTGACCCAGCTAGTCTCCTCATTGCTGATTGTCAGAAACCAGAGATCATATCAGGTGAATGAATATTATGTACTTACACGTACTTGCACCTGGCTTTCAAGAGACTTTCCCATGCCATTCTTGGGAGAAGCTGTCGGAGAAGGGAAACTCAGTGGGAAGGATTTGATCACACCCACGTGTACTGATTGCTTCGGAGTTACTCAAGATTTGCTCTGGTTGCTTCCCTACGCTGGAGGGAGTGGAGTAAGTGGGGCTTATGTAAGAAGGAGCAGAATTCAGCCCCCACGTTGCTACAACTGGGGGGGTGGAGGGGTGGGTGGTGTCCAGCCCCAGCATTTTGCATTCAAAACAGACATGAACCCAGAGGCCTCTTGCTGCAGGCTGAGGAACTACCATTTAATTTCTATTTGTGCAACTGAGAGCAAAATCTGGGCTGAGAACTTGAAGTTGTGGTGCCTCGCCACCACCCTGAGCCAGACACCCATCTGCTGTGCAGCCTCGGACAAGTCACCCCGCCATGCTGAACACTGGCTTCCTGACCAGCTTGGGAGAGGATAAACTTTCCCACCACCGCCTGCAAGCTGCCCAGGGAAACATCAACCGTGAGGCTGCGTATGGGCTCCTCCTGGGCTCCTGCTTTAGCTGTTTTGAGGCTCCAATGAAAGCTCACCAAATCCCAATTTCTGTGGAGGGGTAGAGGAAGAGGTGATGAAGCCCACCTGGGTACAGCAGCAGGAAACCTTTTTTGAAAGGTCTGTTTAAAGTGTGCCAAAGAGCCTGGGTACTGCTGAGCATTGGGAGCTTTCCCCAGTGATGTCACAGGGATCCTTCTGGGGGATGGAGAGGTGGCAGCGGGGCTTTGCACCTCAGCAGAGGGATAGCTCATGCCTGCAGGCTGGGGTGAGGTGAGAAAGTCTGCTGTGTGAGGGGGAGGAGGCGAATGGTCCTCTACACCTCCCTGCAGAGGAGAAGATCCTGCTGAGTTGTCCACAGGGAACCAGCACCTGGAAGCTGCTGAGGTCACTTTGTTTTTCTCTACAGGCTTGATCATCTCTCTGTCTGACTAATTCCATTTCCAGCCTTTGGCTTTAGGTCCTTTACTGGTAGCAAGGCAGAAAGAAGCACTTCTGCTCCGAGAGACTCAGCATCAACTGCAGGGACATATCACTGTCACCTCAGGTTTTTTTCCCCTGCCATGGCAGCACCTTGACAGGTTTGGGATTTCAGGCATCCCATTTCATGAGACTCCTTTTAATTCCCTTCTGAGCCTTAGCACTTGCAAAATACATAGCCCACCCCCTTGCTCCTACCAAGCACCACATAGCATCTTGAAATATGTAAGACCTGGGGGCTTTCCACCACAATTTGTTGCTGGTGGAGAGCTTGCCTTATTAGGCTAGCATTTAGCTGACTGTGTTTAATCAACCTTCTGATGCTGCTGCTTGACAGAAAGAGCTTGGAAAAAAAAAAAAAAAAAGGGGGGGAAGGACTGAGGTCAGGAAGTCCAGGAGGTCAGCAAAGTGACCTGTGAGTACATGAGAGATAGAGGACCCCTTCATATTTCAGAAAAAGCAGAGATCTGTTTCCAAGTCTGGTGACTGACAGATTCCAGAGATGATCTCCCATCTCTAAACCCTCTGTGTATGTGAACACAAACCTCCAGCTCAGTCCAGTTTGGGGTCCCCTAACCATATTGATGGCTCTGCTTTTCTTGAACTCTTTTCTAGTCCCTTGAATGTCTGCTTGGAAATGCTGTTGCAGGAGCAGCAGATAGCCTGTGTGACTATCCTGCACTGTATTTTTAAGGGTGTAAAAAAATATAGCACCTACTTTTAAGGGTGTAAAAATACAGCACCTCATAGGTAGCTGTGCCCTTGTACTTAAAAGGGCATCAGCCTTTCCAGTCATTTCCAGACTGTTGATAGCTGAGTCCCTAAATGACTGTGCAATAAACCTGATCACAAAAAGCATGGGGCATCCACAGCTCCTGCTGAGCTGATCGAACGCTGTAGCTGCTCAGAACCTCTGCCACATGAGGCCCAACACAGCCATAACAGCAGTGGCTTCCTCTCTGTGCTTGTGGTCAGCAGGAGCCTCTCAGTTCATCATGGTTCCTCCGAGCTTGGTCTGAGCTCAGAGCCTGCCTACAGACATACCTGACATGAGAAGAGGGATACACCCCTTAGTGAAGATGTTTCAGGGAAGGAGGAGACTGGACAGAATTTGGATTTAGCTTGAGAGGCCTTGGAGAAGATCATCTTCTGTACAGACCTAAATTAAAAGCATGGGCAAGTAGAGCACAGTTTCTGCTCTCCACTGCCTACAAACCTCCCTGCTCTTTGAGGGAGGATTAACCAGGGAGGAGGAGGAGGGAAGCTGTGTTGTCACAGCCCCATGGTGGTGGGCTCTGATTGCAGCACAGATACTTGCACCTCTAGGATTAGGAAAAGACCAGCCACACTCTCAAACCTGGGCCAGCGAATTGCCAAAAGATGGTTGTCATCCTGATTTTTTCTGAGAGGAATGCTCTGGAAGGGTAAGCCTGTGATGACAGACACCTTTAACTGCTTCCCACAGCCAGGAGTGTCCTGTACGCTACATACCTTCTGTGCTCCTTCACAAATTCAACCAGCTCCTCTTCTGTGTAAGGCTTATCAGGGATGTGAACAGGCTCATCCATAAATGGTTCATAGAAGTCCACCTCGTTCATTTTCAGACCTAGCTTCTTGGCAACCTGTTGCAGTGCAGATAGTCAGAGGTGAGTGAGTCTGACGTGACTCTTTGCCTACCCAGAGCCTCTCCTGGTAGCAGACCTGAGGTCAAGGTGCTTGTTCTCTCTCAGAGCATGCACTCTTAAGGGTGGCCAACAAAATATGAATGGATCTTTCCTTGGTTAAAAAACCACCGATGCTCTCTACATTACTGGCCTTAAGCACTGGGACAGAGCAAGGCCAGTGTCAAGGTCCCACAAACATAATGGGGCTCGTTTCCAAACCCAGATCAGGACCTGCCCTCACGCTGCAGAAACGGCCTTTTATCTCGTGACGGGGCCAAATCCAAATGCAGACACCAATACCACAAATTACAGGAACACTGAAAAGGAGAAGCTGGAGCCCGATATTAAATCTGGGAACATCCTGAGCTTCTGGAAAACAGGTGGTGGAGTCTGTGAGCTTCCACTGAGGTCCATGGATGCTTACCCCTTTGTCAAAGGTGGCAAAGAACTTGATGTATGGCTGGAAGTGTTCAGCGGCTTCTTCAAACGCCTTGTAATCTGGAAGGAGAAAAGGGGGATGAAGAAAAGATTTCACAGACAGCTGGCCACGCTCTGATCAGCACAGAAGGCACCAGGGAAGAACAAATATAAATTACTGCAAACTACATCAGATGATGGCACTATGCTTCTTCCACCCTTTCAGGGTTCACAAACAAGGACCATTTCACGTGAAGTGAACAGGACACAGGTTGTGCAGCCCCACAGTGCTCAGGAAAACTACAGATCCCAGCATACCACACCTAACTGGGGCTGAAATCAGCAGCCCTGGGAAGCAGGCCCAGGGGTTAAAACTCCAGTGTGTTTGCAGCTGCCCCCTTCCACAAGCAGTAGTTCAGCCTGGGAAATACAGGGAGTTGTTCCAGCGTTAATGATTGCTGTCATTCCCTAAACAGTCACCAAGCATGATTAGGCACCCCCTCCTGCTGCAGGAGGAGGGGGCAGGAGCAAGGTATGTTTTTGCTGTTACTGGTATCAGGTCCTCAGCTGGGGTCAGGAAGGATGCTCTCGGCCTGGCGGCAGCTCTTTACAACAGGTATTTCCCACCTTTCTTCAAAATACTTATTACTGAACAGCGTTAGGGGCACAGCCCTGCCTGAGCTGACCTGCAGCCCGTTTTGAGCAGGTGAGAAAACCGAAGGGAGAGGCGGATGGGCTGTTGCCGAGCAGCAGACCCGGTGATACGTTGCTCATTCAGGTAAGAATACCTGTCTTTTTGCTGAAGGCGAGCCCTACAAGTGTGGGGTGCAGACTGCCAGCACCACCCAGAGAGCAGGGGGAGTGCTTGGGGCTGGCAGAGGAGACTGCTGGGGCTTGCCAGGGAGAGTCTCAGGCAAGGGGTTCTCAAGACTTGTGAAAGCTGATGGTTTTGCCTGGAGTGGTCCCTGAGTTGCACATCCCTCAGAGCATGGGACCAGCTTCTTCCTGGTCGTGGGGTTCAGCCAGGAGAAACAGTTCAGTGCCTTTGCCAGGCTGCCCTAAGGTGTCCTGCTTATTGCTGTGTGTTTGCCAAGTTAGTGTTTAATGTATGTCCCCCTCTTTCCCTTTGCCTTCCTCCCTCTTTCTTTGACCTTTTGGGCTCACTGCTCGTAAGAGGGGGAGCTTTCCTCCTTTTAGGTGCTCACTCAGTGCAACTGTAACCTCAGCTGACTTCGGGTGAGGTAGATATACTTTACTTCAGGAGCCTCCGGATTATCACCCCTTTCTTTTGCCAGCAGACACTTTGCAGAAGGGTCACTGCTGTTGGTGTAGGAATGGGCTCATGTGTAGTAACAGCAGAAACTTGCCTACAACCCCACCTCATCCTCCAGCAACTTTGGCACTGTCACAGCCTGCCATATACCCCTAAACACCCTTAATATTCATGCAGAAGAACCCATGCCTGGCCCCCAGAGCCCCCAGCCAGGCTCCAAGCCCCGTGAGGAACATAATTCATCTTACGTTCAGAGTCTTCTCCTTTGAAGTAGCCGATGAGTTTGATTTCCTCGTCAATTTGGTCAAAGGCCTGAAGCTCCAGCTTGTTGTTTATGATCTCCACAGGGTCTTCTAGCAGCTGCCATGACAAATGTATTTGATAACACAACGATTTGCAGCACCAACCTATGCCTGGCAGAGTGTGTCACTAGCAGCCTAAGTGGGGAGAAAGAGGTCACCGAATTTCTCTGCTGCTGGAAACCCTACTTAGTGCTCTCTGCCTTAATGTGAGGAACTGAGAGATGCAGGTCACCTTCAGAGGGAGCCGTTAGTAGGTTCACTGCATAGGTTGAAGCATCAAGAGGGAAGCTGAGAGAGCTTTGGCTAACCCAAATGGATGCTGAGGGATCTGCTGTGATGAGAGATAAGGGTTAGCAATTGCAGCTGGCTTTAGCAAGGCTGAGAGGAAAGGAGAGCACTTGAACGGGACTGTGAGCTTCTGTGAATGATGGATATATTTGTTTTCAAGAGTCATT
This sequence comes from Strix aluco, assembly GCF_031877795.1. Lineage (NCBI taxonomy): Eukaryota > Metazoa > Chordata > Aves > Strigiformes > Strigidae > Strix > Strix aluco. The sequence goes on from NC_133932.1 coordinate 5,009,543, forward strand.
TGCTGGAAGAGGTCATCACAAAGAACGTGCTTTTGGAAAACGTTAAAACCGACACACTAGAGGGTGGCAAAGCAGAGTTTTGGAGCAGTAGAAAGTCTGGATGTGAATTTTCCTGGCTGATCCTCCTATGCAGAATGGGTTAAACCCATGCTTTGGCTGCGGCAGACACCTCACAGTATTGATGAGGAAGTTGGAAGACCTATCTGCTGCTTCAGCCTTTTTTTATGTTTTCTTAACTAGCCACTGCTGGTGACAAGATTCAGACTGGTTATTTTACCCAGCAATACTGGTGTAAATCAGGTGTGGTTTCACTAGGGAAGAATAATGCAAGCAGACCATTGTACAGCCTACAGAGGAGTAGAGAACCTCTGGGTTTGTTTTCCTTTGAGATCAGGCTGCTGAGGCACCACAGATAAGTGTTTTTATTTCCCTGCTCTGCTGGGTATTTTCCCTCATGACTGGAAAACACACCAACAGAAATCCTTGCTCTCTTCCTTTGCTCACGATTTTTCAACGGCACACCACAAATCTCAGCAAGCAAAACCTCACAAAGCACCTTACGCCGCATCCGTTGCGAGGGATGCTCCAGCGTAAGGCTCTGCCTCTGCTGTGTCCGCAGCAGCGTGGGCAGCTCCCTGCTGCCATAGTGGCCTGAGCCACAGAAACCAGGGATCCCACTGCTGCCAGGGTCAGAGCAAAGCCCTGCCCTGTTGGTGGCCCTCCTGGGTGGGGCAGATGCCCGTTTCTGTCCCTGAAGCCACTCACGTGTGCTTTGGTGTTCCTGGTGCACGCAGCCACAGAACTGCCGTAGGTGAGCTAAGGTCCTAGGGAGCTGTTTCTCTTCCCAGGCCATGCTTCTCCCCACCAGCACTCCTGGCCTGCAGCTGACCATTTAGGCAACCTGCCACCCTGGGAAACAATCCCTGCCAGCTCCGCTGCTCGCCTTACCTCCCTTATCTGCATTATTGCACGGCTGCTCATAAAGGGAGCCTCATTTCAAAGGAAAGCCAAGCTGCTGCAAAATGTTTTCACTACAAAGCAAACACCATGTTTTTGGGCTGTTGCCTCTCCTAGGGATAAAATGTAAAAAAAAGAGAAGTGTGACACATCAACGAGGGAGTCAGCATCTCTTTTGTATTTAGGCACAAAGGTGAGTACATAGTTGTGCCTGTGCACAACATGACCCAAGAGCACTAACTCCTAGGGCCTTGATCTTCTCTAACTCATGGCAGTGCAGTTCGGTAAGTTCACTGAAGAGGCAGTAGTACACTACGTTATTTGTGCAGTTGTGTCTAGAAATGGGCAAACAGTTTGCAGCACGTACCTTTTTCAATGAATTGAGCTCTTTTTAGTTGTTCTATGAGAATGCTACTTCTTGGATTTATTTTTTTTAATAACTCTTCTTTTTTAAGAAAAAAAAACCTAAGAGAATGAAAGGTTTTGTAAATGGCAAAGTGTTTGCACACCAGCTTGCTAACTGAGATGGGTGACTAGCAGTTAGTTATGTGGGACCGTTGCTTGCTTCCAATCAAATACTCCATAAACAGGAAAAAGAGCAGAACATCTTTAAACTATAAATGATTGATGGCATATAAAGGTACCAGCTTTCCTGGGAACTCACGGTCACACAAGTATTTGGGAAGCTGGCAAATGTCATCTCTACCAGCGCACAGCAAACAGGGATGGAATTTCAAATAAAGATAAACCTGTGGTTTTTAGCAAAGTGAGTATTTGCAAGGTCTTCTCAGAGAGGCTCTATCTATCTCTCAGCTTATCTGTGCTTACATCCAAGAGGAATTCCACCAAGACATCTGTGGACAGTTCCCCATCAAATTCAATCAACCGGTCCTCCTTAAAGACATAGAGACTTCCCTCTTCAACCAAGCCTGAAAGGAGACAGGAAACAATGTGGTCAACGCATCACTAAAAGCATTTTTACTACAGAGTATCCTGCTTGTTAATCTAGCAGTGCCTCCTGGGAAAACACAATTGCCAATTCTCTGTGTTGGTCCAGTTAGAAACAACCTTGTGACTGATGTTTCACAGCACGAGGGAGACACCTCAGCCAGAACTTGTGCTAGCTTCTTCCCAAATGTTGAACTTTTCGTCCAGATTACAGTTTGGCCTCAGCTGGAAAAATTCTGTACCAGGAACTTGGTTTATCTTGGCTATCTATCTTGCAGTAAATAATACTGGCCTCTAACTGACATCCTAAATTTTAACAACCTGTCACAAGACGGAAAATAGATTTTGATGCAGGTTGTGCTTTCTGCCTGGAGAGGGCTGAACTGTGTGAATATAAACAGTGATCTGGAAGTCAAAGCAAGATTCAGCCTCTCTGAGGCTTAGCTAGCCTTGGCAAAAGGATTAGAAACCTATGGTAGAGATGCCGCAGATGGCAGGCTGGCAGATTTGAATGGTATATCACTGGACTGAGTACTGAGTGCCACAGCATTTCAGTGGAGGCTCCAAAACCAGCAGCACTGAGCTCCTGCAATGCGTGGTGGCAGGGTACCACAGGCCAAGGTGGTCAGTATTTTGTTCGTTCTTAGAGAAACAGAAGCTCTCAGCACACACAGCCTCTAATTTAGGAAAGAAAATTACAGTCTGGTATACAGTCTGGTATACTTAAACAGTCTCTGACCTTAAGCCTAGTGGTATATTTTTGTGCTGTTGTATTTATATGCCATATTGCTTTGTGGGCTAAAATATGGAAGGTTTGCCAGCCCCTGGAAGGCAGCTGTTTCCAGGGGTGAATGCTTTCACCTTTACAGCAGGTTTCCTCTTCTGCTCTAGGGAGAAGACAGAAGGGTTGGCACCTGGTTGCCAAACCACTGCAAGGCTGTGGCTCCCCCATTAGTGGCCAGGGGTCACCCTGCCATGGAGCTGGTGACATTTGGGGGCCTATGTGATTGCCCCGTAGGTTTTGGTTTTGTGCTGCTGTGCCAGTCCTGTCTCTGTCTAGGAAGAGCTTGGAGTTATCCCATGGCACCTAGTTACAGTTTCTGCTCAGCAAGCTGTGAGTTTCTACCCTCTCATCACTATGGAGTGAGTTTGCTTTATTTTTCACTTGGTTTGGTTTTGTTTTGACACTCTCAGCCAGGAAGATTTTTGCTGGAAGGATGTCAGCTCATCTTGCTCATCCTTGCCCCCCAACCCCCACTTGATCCTGCCCATGTTGGGGTGGGCAGGTGGTCAGTGTGCAACTGCCACCATCACCTTCCCCATCCTGATGACAAGGATTTGGCTGTCCTTTGTGGTGCTGGCTGTTGGGCATCACTCCCACACTCTCTCCAAGCTATTCCAGAGATATCAGACACGGGACTCACCTAACTTTTTGGCAAGTTTGGCATCCTTCTTGGAGTCAACCATCCCGAAGCCGATGCTCCTGGGCTCCAGGACCTGAGCTGCCAGCTGTGGGAGGAACCAGAGAGCCTAATGTTAGTGACATTAACACCACAGGGTAGCTAAAGGACATCCTGCCCTGATAGTGGGGCACGACAGACACAAGTGACCCATATTCTGCTTTCGGACAGTACCAACGGGTGGGATGCATCACATGCTGCCTGCCTGCTGAGATAACGTTGCCTGGAGGTCACAAGGGTTGGGTTTCTTCCCACTGTGTCGCAGCACCAAGTGTGCTGGCAATACCACATGCTGTTAACTGCTGTTTGATACTCAGGCATAGGGAGAGGGCTCCCGACCAAATTGGGGACACCAAAGCAGTAGGCATGGCTGGGAGAAAGTGCCACTGACACAAAATCTGTCTCCTCTGTTGTGCCTCGATGCCCTCCTGTGGGGGAGCATGACATGTGGGCACCATGGACATCTTAACTCTCGAAGTGCTTGGTGCCAGGCAGCAGTGACTGCAAACTGGAGGAGACGCAGGGCACTGCAGCATCATGTTTCCTTCATACATGTCATGGGGTGGCCAAAGCAGACTCCCAGCAAAATAAAGCAGAGGGACTCCTGGCTTTGCAAAAGCAGTCCCTTCTCCTGTGAAATGCTTTGTCATGTCTCCTGTCCAGGCTTCAGCCAACTGGCAGTTCCTGGCCCCTTCTTTTTCCTAAAGAAACAGGCACCCTCGTGTTTGCTTCCTTGAAGCTTTGGAAAACCACTGCCTCCTGTTCCCACCATTTTTGACGAAGGGGCCTCCTGAAGATATCAAGTTCCTGCCTGTTTTGTGAAAATAGATATGTGATGAAAGGAGAGACGTTCTGCAAGTGCCCCGTGGTGGGATCGGCCCCGTGTGAGACCCTGTGAATTCCAGATGGGCTCCGTAGCAATGCAGTGATCCTGGGAAATGAGCCCCCTCACCACCAGATGACTGACTTAGGCCCACCACAAGCACGCCAGAGACCCTACAAGGCAGTAATGATGCTCTGAGACCACCAAGGAGCTGTAAGAGCCTTCTCCTCCTCCCTCTCCCTCCCTGCTCCACAAATGCCTCTGATGCTGATGGTCTTCTCGCTGTCCCCTGTCCCAACCCTGCCAGATGGTGGGGGGCCGATGGGGACAAGGGGCGGGGGGCCTCCAGGACAGGAATGTCCCTATTAGGACACAGCTGCCTGCGCTTGGCGGTGGGAGGCTGGAGGGGGGCAGAAGAAAAGCTGTGGCCAGAGACATGGCAGGCTGATTTATGAGGAACACCCTCCCCCAGGACCCATTTTGGCACCCTCCCCCAGCCTCAAAGCCAGTTTGAATGTCACCCAGCAGCCCTGCCCCCGCGGCCACACGGCCCCTTGGCTCCCCTGTTATAAATAGCCTTCGCCTGCACCCGTCCGCTGCGAGAGCAAGCGGTGATTAAAGGCATTGGGGAGCAAAAGCCATGAGGCAGCCCCCATGCCTGTGCACTGGGGTGTTATGAGGCCAGCCAGTTCCCCATGCTGGCAGTGCCCAGACCTTCCCCAAAATCCTGGGGGACAACAGCGGACACCTTGGTGAGCAGGGCTCAGAGACCTTGCTTGGGCCAAGCAGAGCGACAGAGAACGTGGTTGTCTTCTCCCTTCCACCAAATACATGTCCCCAGGCCTGTCACAAAGCCCTCCAGAAGGACATATTCTCCACCAACCACCACAGCATCACTGCAACCTTGATCCCCCTGCAGCTACCTGGCCTGTTGTCTTTAGCGGGAAATGCCACCATGTGAGGCAAAAGGGGTGCTCATTTTATGCAGGAAACAGGCCGTCTCACTGCTCTTTCCTTGTGCTCTGTCATTGCTTTGAAATAAAGGTGAAGCTGCATGTTCAGGGCTTGTTCTTACAATGGATGTTGCCTGAACAGGGCAGAGCACTGGTCCGTGTTTGCACATCCATTGATAAGGCATTTGAACACTGGTCTGACCAGTTTGGCATCCCATCTTGGCACCCCATCTCCTGGCTCAGGCCACGGCCATTCACATCAGAGCACGTGAGAGCAGCTGGTACCCAATAATGCAGGGAGACATGGACACCTCTTGTGAGCTCCCTAGACATCTCTAAGTGGGTAAAGGTGAGAAGAAGCTGTTTTCTGTTCCCCATTATGGGAATCTGCCTTTACTGGACAAAGGGATGGAGCCTGTAGGCTCATCAGCTTTTGGGGACATTCTCATCATGTCCCTGCTTGTTGGTAGTTGTGTAGACCAGCAAGAGGTACCTCAAAGTCAATGCTTGAGGCTCTGGCTGCACTGTGACCAGAGGTAAAACACAGAAAGCCCAAGGGAAGAAGACTTTTCAGTCATGTCCAGTCCATGCTTGACCTAGCTACTTACCTACAGCTATGTTAGCCATGTGCCAGACAAAGTCAAGGCAGTTTAAGCCCAATAGTTCTTGACTCCTGCACACAGGAGATGGTTAGGGTTTCTTGGGGGTGTTTGAAGGAGCTCAGAAATGTGCATAAAAGCTGCAACACCTGCTACAGACAAGTGGTTGGGCGTGAGCGGGGATGTTTGCAAAAGAGGCATTGATCAGGAGTACTGTATGTCAGCATGCAGCATACTCAAGGTAGCTCTTTGGAGGGGTGTGGGTGCAGCCGTGTAGCTGTGAGCATGGGAGCTTGCTGGGAAAGAGTAAACATGTCAAGAAAATGTGGGTGATGGGATGAAAGCCTCTTTGTGTGAGACTGTGAGAGTGTGCACTTCATTAGGGCTTGGGAGGCAAAAAGGACACAGTAATACTGGAGGTGTGCCTGCTGGTGTGTGTGACTGTGTCTAGCGAGACTATCTCTAGGAGGTGTATGTATCATGGGTACGAGTGTTTGGAGATGTTCCTCTGAAAAGGCTCGTCCCGAGAGCTGTGCAACAGTGTGTGTATATCGGAGAACGCGTGTGTACCGGGTGAGCGTGCCCGCCTGTGGGGACGGAGCTGGGAGCTAAGTGGGCAGCCTGCCTCCTTCACTGGGACTTTCATGCTAATGAGATAATGAGGTGAGCGGTACAGCCTGTGCCCATCCACTGAGCACTGGGCTCTTGCACCAGGGAAATCTTTATGCAACATGAGACGCCCAGGAACTGTTTCCACTGTGGCAGTGTCTGGAGGCAGGAGACCTTTGCAGGGTGTCAGTACTTATGGTGGCTTTTTCAGGGGGTGCAGGGGGTAGGCATTGCTCCTGCTCTTGCTTTCCCTCTTTTCCACTACAGCAGGGGAGTCTGACCAGTGCTTAGGTGAGGATGTATTCCCACGGCTACATTTGAACCCCATAAGGCAGCAAAATATAGAGTATGTCAGAGGCACAGCAGCTTGGCTAGTTGCCCCCTGCTCATTACAGTATCATGCATTTATATATCCCCTTACAGTATTTTCTGATTCCATAAAGCTAGTGGGATTTGAATGCAGATAATGTTTCTAATCTTCACAGTCCTCTTGGCTCAGGACCTTGGGACAGAGGTGGCTGTAATGTAAGAACACAGCCCCTCCTCCTCCTCCCTTTAAATTCATATCTCTTGAAGTCTTGGCCAGCCAGAGCCCTTGCCTTTGTGTCAGCCTCCATAGCGAATAATTTAGCTTCAACAGCTGCATGGGGAGATGGAGGGGAGAAACTGCCCTGGAAGAACTGGACCTAACTGGTCATGCAGTCCCCGAGGTATAGCTGGAGCTTTGGGCAGACAGAGCTGCCTGAGAGCATGAGCAAAGATCCCAGTAGCTTGTAAGCTCATATCCCACATGCGTTTTGCAGCCTTCCTTTCATGTGCATGGAGCCTTTGCAAGGCACACTTTCTAGCCACAGGATCACAAGCTGTGTCCTGTGCAGTCTTGGGAAAAGGGGCTGTGAGTTTGGGAGCACTCCTCCTTTCTCCCACTCCCCTCAGGTAACAGCTGTACTTGAATTTGGGTAAGTGTGAGGTAGCGCTTGGCCCTCTGGGATGTGTGAGAGGTGCCAGCCCAAAGCGAAGCTTGAGTACCACCAAGTAAGCAAGCACCACCTCATCTTGAATGGTGTCAACAGTTACAGGCAATCTGAATAATGGGGATGGAAAGAAACAACTCCCTGCCAGACCATCTTAGCTTCACACCTACCACACCTATCTGAACCTAGGTGTGATGCTGGGAAGCTTTTGGGAGATTTAAGAAGTCCCATGGGGTCATTCTGAAATCCTATAGGTTACAGAGCAGCAGAAGTGTCAACGGCTGCCTGACCACGCTCCTATTCCAGCTGCAGACAACACTGACTGTGCCAAATCTTGCATTTGGTGTCAGTTTTGCTGCTAAATGGCAGACAAAATCCAGCAGAGAGGGTTTCAAATAGGAGTGGGAGGGGTGGGCATCTCAGCATGGTCAATTTTCATTGTGGAGTGACATTATGGCTTTCTGGCCTGGATTTTCTTCCCACTTCTCTAGCACCTGCCTGGAGCTCCCACAGACAGTAAGGCTCATCTTCCCCAGTCGCTGGGGTGCTGGGGACATCTGGGGCTCTGTGAGAGCCATCATGAGTAAACTTCTCTTAAGCATGGGGAGCTTTCTGTTTCCCTAGCTGGCAACAGTGGAAGAACAAAACTCAAGCAATGCAAGGACAAGAGCAACAGGAGATGATGAGAGAACATCCCTCAAGCAATCTATACTTCTCCGAAGTTTCTCTCCTACTCTCTTTAAAGATGAAGTTTATGCTGATGGTCAGAACCTGTTTGATGTAATAATGATAATTTTATATCCCAAAATGTTAGGTTGGCCCCTCACTCCAAAAAGGCCATTGAATGACTCGAGCATGTCCAGAGAAGGGCAACAAAGCTGGTGCAGGGTCTGGAGCACAGGTCTGATGGGGAGTGGCTGAGGGAACTGGGGGGGTTTAGTCTGGAGAAGAGGAGGCTGAGGGGAGACCTCATCACCCTCTACAACTCCCTGAAAGGAGGGTGCAGAGAGGGGGGATGAGTCTCCTGAACCAAGGAACAAGCGCCAGGACAAGAGGGAATGGCCTCAAGCTGCGCCAGGGCAGGGTCAGACTGGCTCTTAGGAAGTATTTCTTTGCAGAAGGGGTTGTTGGGCGTTGGAATGGGCTGCCCAGGGCAGGGGGGGAGTCCCCATCCCTGGAGGGGTTGAAGAGTCGGGTTGACCCAGCGCTGAGGGATCTGGTGGTGTTGAGAACGGTCAGTGTGAGGTTAATGGTTGGACTGGAGGATCTTCCAACCTAGATGATTCTGTGATTCTGTTTGTATTTTCAGAAACAGCAGGAGGACATGGCAAAAGTCTAGGGTATTTCCCCAAAAGCTTTGAATCCTTATGCAGGACTCGTGCCTTTACGGATGGCTTCTCTGTTGTTTGAGCTGGTGGGCAGTTTGTTGGAGAGCAGAGGGGGGTTATGTCTCCTTAATTCTGTGCTGTCTCCTCTAGCATCCCCTTGCATACCCCACTAGTAATGTTTCAGGTTGTTGCATAATTCAGGTTGGTGAATTAGGGGTCCTGAAGTCTCGTGGTGATCAGAGAAGGGGCAGAAGCCTTCTGAGTAGCTGCCACTAGAGAAGCCACACTGCTGGCAGCGGGGCCCATGGGAGAGCATGTTGGTCCTACCTTCCTGCCCTTTTCCACCACCTGAACTGCCCGAAGAGGCTGTTTATGGCTGAATCTGTCCTCCCACGGGGTTGCTGCTCCTCAGACTAAAAGGCAAGTCCCCAAATATGGAACACCCAAAGGTCACTCCCGTGGAGGTGGCTTTCACAGGTAACACTCCAGGAACGCCACCCTGGGCCCTCAGTTGCCATGCAGCCACTCAGCCCAGTCAGGCATACGATGTGCTCTTTGGCGGCCTCCCTAAAGGTTTCGCATAGTTAGGACTGTATTTTTATCTGCACTGGGCATCCCTAATTTTAGCGAGCTGTAAGCCAAAGCGCAGCCTCCCTCCCCAGCCGTGCGTTAACCGGGGCTGATCCCCGTGCCACTGAGCACCCATGGGTGCCGGGGCCACCTGCCACTGCTCCTGGCCAGTCCTCGCTGGCATCGCATCACAGATGTTTTGCCAACTCAGCTGGGCAGCTTGCACGCCGAGGACAGCCCGTGCGTGCGTGCGTGCATGTGCTGACCCAGGTTGTGGGGTCTGGGATGGTGCCCGGGGGCCACCCTGCTAATCTCCCCTTTGACAAAACAGAGACCAGAGGCGCAATCTGGAGGCTGTCCTTCACAAAAGTGAGGCCATCGCTGCCTTGTTGTCTTTTTGGCTGCAGAGAGGCTGCTTTGAAACTGAAGGCTGGATGCTGCCGTGAAGCCCATGCACTGCACAAGCTGGCTCCTTTCAGTAGGTTCTGGAGGAGGGAAGCATGCTTGATATTCAGCCTGTTCACCTCCGCAGACCATTGCCCATGTCATTCCTACGCCTCCAGCTCCCAGGACAAGCCACATTTCTCGAGTTTCTGACCAAGTGGGTGTGAGTGAGTGCCTCTGAAACCCCGGAGAGTCCAGGAGGTTGCAGGCAAGAGCTGGGAGATCCCACCCTGCATCCATGAGAAGGGTAAGCGAGGGTGGGCCATGGGGGAAGCGAGGGGTCCTTGAGACAAGAAAGGCCTTTTACCCAAGGAGTGAGCAGAGAGAAATAACTGAGGAAAGCTTTAAAAATACACAGCCCCCTTTGCGCAGGGTTCGAGGTGTCACAGATCCACTAGCTGACAGCAGTCCGTCTCCTGCCAGGGCCAGACAGGGTTCCCAGAAAAAGGACATATCATGTACGGCAGCTGGCCTTCACCAAAGCTATGCCAGAGAGGAATGAGCACCATCAGCACTGCTTAGGAGGGAGTGCTGGCCGTCCCGGGGCACTGGGGCGGGGAGGGGCGAACGCCTGCTCTGTGGCCCCCCCCAGGAATCGAGTTCTTTGCCATCGCTGCTCGTTCTATTTCCTCGGGCAAGGTTTTGTCTCATGTATGTAGGCAAATCCCAATGTGCAAAAGAAAATAAAAAAGGAGAACTTGGACCTTGCTAAGTCACTTCTTTCCTAGGCTGTGGATTCCTTGCCTGGGTGCCTGTTATTTAGGGACAGAGGCTGCAAAAGGACATCTTTGGTCATCAAACCCGGGCCCATGTCATTCAATCTCTATCACAACCTTGTCAATGTCCATTTAAAACTCATTGGGCTGTTCTCCCCTTGACGTCTTCCTCCTCTGGTGATTAGGGACTTCCTAGTTTCCAGACTGGGTTTATTCATAACCCATTTGTCCTTAGGCTTTATGCTTAAATAGCTCTCCTCCCTCTTGGGTGTTTAAAGAGAATTATCGTATCCCCTTTCCATTCTCCCCACAAAAGAAGCTCAGGAATGAAGGAAGAGCAGTCACAGGCTTTGATTAGTTTGCTTTTAGATGAAGGGCACTGGCAGACCAAGCTCTGAAGTAAGGTCACGGTAGGCGAGCATGGTGAGGTCCACCATACCCTGTCTGCCTCACAGAGCAACAGCTGCCCCAGCCCACTGGCAGGCTCCTGAGAAATGTCAAGGTATGGGGTGGAGAACGTGACATGATAACTATAAACACCTCACGTGTCCACTGAGTAGGCGAGTGTGAGCTCAATCTAGTCCTTTTGAGGCCACCCACTCAGGATGGGGCAAAGGCACCTCATTATACAAGAGTGAGACTCTGCCTCCCGGGAACCAGCGCAGCAGGAAGGCACTGGGAACCCTTGCTGGCACTTTTTTGGGAAGCTGACTAGCATGGCAGGATGGCCAAGACCTAAGAGGATGGGCTTTTCAATGTTTTTCCCTAACGGCATTTCCAAAAGGAAGAGTGACACAGGAGTCTGTGATGCTTAAGGTCTTGCATGGCACCTACAGAGGTTGTCGGCAACAGCTGGACAGTGAGAAGACCTCCTCACTTCAGGGCCAAGAAAGCCTGCAAAGCCTAAGCAGACTTGGCCTTGCACTGTGTCAGCAGGCGAACCCAAGCTCACAGGAGTCTACCATGTCTCCAGGTGACATCTGCATAAAAGTTGGGTCTCTGGATGAAACCAGCTTGATTTTCTTTAGCTCCTGGGATTACAGCTAGTCTCTGCTCTGAGAACTGCTGTCAGTACACCTCTCTCCGGTCATACTTCAGCAGCTGAGAAAGTTGCCTTTCAAGGAGCAGTATGGCATTGAAAGCAAGATCTTATGCTAGATGCTGCTCATGCAGCCAGTCTAAACTCACTGCTGGGAACTGACAGAGGGATTTCAGAGAAAGAAACTGGGCGATAACAGGCAAATCAGCCTTGGAAATTGTTTCTGCCACTGTTATACAGAAAGACAAAATCACACACCCATCCCTGGATGTCGATGTGCCCATTTGCGAAACGGGGAGCGCTCTGTAACTTGTTTTTGTGACTGGCATGTCAGTGAGTGACATCCTCCTAGGTGCTACCGCTAAAAATCAGTGCTCTGCTGGCTGTTGATGAATTGAGACCTACTTACATGGTCTCAAAGGGCAAAGTAATCAGTGCACAGTTTTTTCTTTTCTTTCCCTTCCTTCCTTATTTTTGCATTAACTTATCCTTAGTGGAAGCCACTGCTTTAGTAGCCATGGAAACCAAACCTCTTCTTTTCTTACAGGTATGTACAAGGCACTTGCACTGTAGGCTTCTGCACATACCTATCCAGCCAGGTGTGCCTCGTCTCTCACCTTGAGGACTTGTTCTGTAGGGACCCAGAGACCTGACAGTTTCTGTGACACTCAGTGAACATGTCTTGTATAACGTGTCTACCCAGCCTGGGAAACTGTGTTGAGACCCTGTCTCATGAACATGTCCATTTTCAAAGAAAAAGACTGAAATCTGAGTCTGTGAAATGAAGAGAGAAGAGTGCTTAAAGGAAGGGCTTGGTTTTATATTTATACTGTACTTAGAGATGGGGGTAAACTAGAATCTCATATCCTGGTTCCTATGAATTTCTGGGTTAAACTACACAGACATGAACTTGTAAACCTTTTTTCTGTGTTGCATCAGAAGCAGAGAAGGACTTCTTGCTATATATTACATGGCTCTGAACTCTCATGGGAACCATCTGCTCTGAAGAGATTTCAAGACCATGTAGGTGGAACTGCCCCCAAATCAGCTGATCCTGCACCAGTTTTTCCATCCTGTGCTGGAAGCTGCAGTAGTTTTAACACTTGAAAATAAATCCTTGCACTGAAGTGAACTGGAGGTAGACCTTACACCCAGTTTAACCCTCGCCTTTTACTGGTTTCAAAATCTCTTTCCCCCTCACACCACAGGTAGCTACTGACTGTGGTTGGGCACTGGGAGGATCTCATGCAATGTGGACATAATGGGGTTGACATAGGGTTGACATAGCGCTGAGGGATCTGGTGGAGTTGAGAAAGGTCAGTGTGGGGTTAATGGTTGTACTGGATGATCTTCAAGGTCTTTTCCAACCGAGATGATTCTGTGATTCTGTAATCTCGTGGACTCATATTCCCAGGTTTGTAGGAGAAATTTTCCCTTATGTTAATTGGGCAATTAGGTTAAGGAGTTTCACTTTGTTCTGCCATTTATTGCTAGAGGCCAGGCTGATCCTAGACCTCATCTGGAAAGGGGAGTACCATGTCCCTTTTCTTTTACCTCTAATCAGACTGGTTTGTGCTAGGGCAGTTCTCCACGAATTTTCAGCCCAGAGACACTGCGGCATTGAAGGGCCTAAAATATCTGGGCTTGATGAACCTCTTTTTGTTAAGGATATTACACATACACACCACTAAGAATGACAGGGGAGCCAGACTGAGCGAGTTTCAGCAGAGGAGATGGTAATGGAGACGATAGTTTGCATTGCAGGCAGCCTGCTATGGTAGTGAGAAAACCTCAGCTGCTGGAGAGAGCTTCTCAAGTGCAAAAGGAAAGCCCCTAACCCCATTGCTCATTATTCTTGCTACATGATTCCTAGAGACAAGGGCTGGCCCACTGGAAACTATCCCAGTATTTAGGAGATTGAGAGATGAGAGGGAGAGGGAAGAAGGTCTGAGAAGTGGTGGTATAAGACAGGAAAAAAAATGGTACAGGAGTTACAGAGGAGAAGAAAAGCAGAACAGATATTTCTCAGCTTCACTGCTTTGGTCTTTTCCTCTTTCACTCCTTCTTCATTAAAGCTGAGACCTTTTAGGACAACTAGGTTTTTTTCTTACTTGTCTGTTAAATACTTATTGTGAAGCCTTGTGCCTGGCTGTTTCATCTGTTTCTTCACTGTGCTCAACTCACAGGGCATGCAGGGCTTGCAGGGCTCTTGTAAACATCGCCACAAGAGTAGGAGCAGTTACTGATAGCTCCAGGACTGCTGGGTTCAACCTCTGCATTGCCCCGTACAGAGGCTTTTCCCCACTCAAGCTGCAGGTGCTTTTCAGTAGTCAGTGGTGCAGAGCAGAGTCATAGGAGAAAGGCAAGCAAAGGTCAAGAGCCAGAGCTGTGAAATAGCCTGTGCTCACACTGTCTCTGCCCTGGGTTGTCTTATAACAATCCTTCTCCAATCCTTTTCCACCCTAGTGAGAAAACAGTAGGCAGCTGCATCTCCAATCCTTGCTTTGACTATTTTCCTGACAGACTAACCCAACAGCCCCAGCTTTCCCATCCCGACCACTGCCATCCTTGGAGCGATTGCCATGCACAAAGGATGGCCCAAAGAACCTGCTGTTGCTCCCAGAGGAGTTGTCCCCACACCTTCTCCTCCCCAGGTAGCACCCAGCAGTGTAGGTGGCAGGAGCTGTCAGGGCTGCTCCATGACGGTCTTCACCTTCATTCCCTTTCTAAACTGGAAAGGGACCCTGGGCTGTGTGGCAATCTGGTGACAGTTCCCAGCACGCCTGGGTGCAGGGAGATGAAGACCCCATGTGCTGTCCCACTGTAATATCAGCGTAACTATGGCATCCCTTGTCTGGTGATAGCTGGTGTGCTTTGACAGCGCCAGTCAGTCCTGCACACTGGGCTTTTGTCCTGAGAAGGAAATTTTTCCTATTATATCTTTCTCCTCAGGCTGCTCTTTGTAGTTATGGTTTAGTAAAGTCCTTAAATATGTGCTTAACTTTACTCATGTGCCGTCAGGTTTGCAGCTTGATTTCCTAAGGATATGAGATCTGTGTGATTCTCTTCTCTCTCCCCCCAGGTCTGTTTGTTAGCTGCTTCCCCTAATAATTTTCCTAGCTATTGGCCAAATTTTCCAGAGGCAGGGCTGTTAGCATAATAAAGTTAATGTAAGTTTTACGAAGAGCAAGGACTTGGAAGGGAAGAGCAAGGACTGAAGTGCCCTGAAAGAAGAAAATGTTGCCATGTGAGCTCAATGGACAATTTATTTCTGGGTCACAGGAGAGTTTGTCTACACTCATCTTGCCCTTTTTGGGTGCTTTGTAGCTGTGGATTTTTTCATGTGCTGAAGCCTAAACTGTTGGCTGGATCTGGAGTCAAGAAGGAACTGGTTTGTACTGCTGGGATTTTTGCTTGCTTCAGCAACATGCCACCCTATCTACTATACTACCTGGGCATATCTCTGAGTTTCTCCTGGTAAATTTGCAGAAACCTGGGCACTGGATCACTCCTGTTCTTTTCTTGGTGTCTAAGATACTTTTCTAGGTCTTCGGAATTATACATTTCTTATAAGGTACATGTGGAAGAAACAGAAAGGGTGGATTCTTTGGGGGTTTTCTGGACTTAACATCCATCAAGTCCATTCCCTCCCATCTGCACACACACTCATGTTCATCAGGCAGTAGGACGTAACAACCCTTAACCACCCAGCTCAGACCTTTGCTTAGCTCCACACCTGCCTCTGTTTTGGATGAAGGCTCCCTATTATTCCTAATGATGGAGACCAGTGCTATTGTACGGCTAAGGACATGTTTTCCAGGCTGTGGAAGCAGCACATCTTGTGATTCAGCAGGTGAATTCTCAGGACAGTAAGATGGAAAAACATGAGGTGCTCCAGAAAAGCATCCTACCACAGGCAGCACCCTGTGCCAGGAACCCCCCCAGGCTGGCTGGCAGGGAATAGCGAGGACTGGAGTGTTTGCCTCTTGGATACCTTATTTCAGGCGTAAAGGACCTTCAGCACTCAGAGCCCTGAACCTTCTACTGAAATTAGATACATGAAGCTTTCCTGAGTGAACTTTTCCCAGGTTTGGCTGGAAGGAGAGGCTCTGTCACTGCTCCTGTGCTTACCCAGCAGCTCACTACTCCGAGTACTTGCTCAAATTACAAGAGAGCTGGGTTCAGCTGCTGACTGCCTCCAGGGAGACTGATCCCAGGCAGTTCATCTCCTGGGTGAATGGTTCCACACCTCAGCCGTGGAGCCACTGCAGACATTTCTTTCCTTCTCCCTGACCTGGTGAACACATGGTGAAGTCCCACAGCTGGATGAGCTCTGGCAGGGGATAGTAAGAGTGACCCCCACAGCACAACACATTATGGTTTGAGGTGAGGGAGGTGAATGCTGTCACAAGAGGGAGCAGATTACAACCTGTCTTGCCCACTCCTTTTATGAGTGCTGCCATGGTTGAGTTAGTATAGAAACTGGGAGTACCTTGCTGGGCTGTGTCCTACGCAGGATAAGAGACATCCTGTCTCCTCTGTTGCCTTCTAAGACCCTCTCCCTGTCTGATTCCCTCAGGTGACAGAGGCAAAGGAGCGCTCAGTCTGCAGATTGCTCTTGTGCTTGGGCTGTCAGATTGCTGCTGCTGCAGTTCCCAGTCCAGGGCGGGGACTGTGAAACTTCAAGACATGCACTGAATCAGCATTGCAAGTGCTCAGGAAATTTTGAGGTCAAAGCCACAAGTGCTGGTTGCTGCGTGGCATGGTTAGTCGGTAGCTGAGCATTAGCAGACTGGAACACTACAATTATGTAAAGTCTGCTGCAGATCTAATCCTCAATCTCTTGCCCAAGGTCACACAAGAAGTCCATGGCAGAGAGGCAATTGGAAACCAAATCACCAGAGTCCTAAGCTAATGTTCTCACTGCTGAATCGAACACTGAAAAATAAAAGCTTTAAGCCAGACTCTGTTGGAGCCACTGCACCCTTGATACAGCTGATTGTTAACATGGGTATAGGTGTCATGGGGACTAAAACTGATCGTACACATCAGATACGTGCTTCTGTCAGATTTCTATAAATACATATTTAGCAACCACTTGCCATCTATTGAGTATGAAATAGCTATCCTATTAAATAACAGTGCAATTATACTACCAACCATCAACATTTCAACTGGAGTTCCAGCGTTATTTTTTCTTTTCTTTACTGCTCACCTGGAGCATGCAACTGTTTCCAGACAGGTGAGTAAAATCTGGTTAGCTTTTGAATTTTTCTTGCTGTCAGGCTTGCTGAGGACATCAGTAGACTTTGAACTTGACATTGGACTTTTTCATGTCCTAACCCTCAGCAAATGTATTTTCTAATTCGCATTTGCTATACTCCTAGGGGTGCAATGCATTTTCTCTCTGGACGTGATAAATAAAGTTTATGTGTTTCTTCTGCAATTCTTACTTTCTTTCCAAATGTGTCTTTTAGTTCAGAGGGCATATTTCTAAGCCCCTGGTAGGAAATAAGCACCTAACAATCCAGGCTTGCAGCTCTATGATTCCCAAGATTACAGCTACACTACAAGAAAGAATGCTATGAATCTACTTTGCAATTTTTACCATGATTTATTTCACTGAGGATTAATTAATCATTCTTTCACCGAAGAATTAACAACACTTTTTTTTCCAGCGCAGAAGTGAATGGTTGCATTAATAAGCGCCTACAGACTGATTCCAAGCAGGCAACCAAGTGTTAGAAAAACAAAAAGGGATTTAACGCTGCACCAGTGGGGAGCTTTTGAGATGGGGAGCTAGGACACCCGTTTACAGCACAGTTTGGTGAGGCTTCTTGGCTGATTACTCCTAGTGGGACAGAAAATGGGACTGAATCCAGAATACCAGGAGGATACTGGCTTGCACAGAATGAGACAGGATCTAAAAATTTCAAGCTACGGACTCAGGTCTGTGCTGACATTTGGGAACAAGCTGAGCCGAGTTCACGTTGCTGAGGTTTGCAAGGTTACTTGTTATTGCCTGGGTTTCTGACGCACAATCCAGAAGGACTATTTCCCAGCAAACAACTCAGAAGAACGCAAAAGAGGCTTTTTCCTGGGCTTCGCAAAACTCAGGATTAACTCAGATGCAAGTAAACAAACCTAAACTTTTGGATGCTCAACCCTCCCCTGCACAAGACCCTTTGACTGTCCTGTCCCGTGGCTCCTTTCCACGGTTCCAAACAATGCTGTGGTATTGACCCCAGCAGGGACATGCAGTGATGCTTACCTCCAGGACCATCTCTGTCATCTGGAACTGCTTCTGGGACACCTTGTCAGAGCTCACGGGCTCGTGGAAGAGCAGGCAGAGCATGTCATACTTCTTCAGGGCCTGCTTGTAGTTCTTCTCGTTCAGGTCGATCACTCGGTCTTTTCCATCATAAGTGGGGAAGTTCAGTCCCTCTTCTGCCTTGCAGCAGAAAAACAGGTAAAAACCTGCCAGGATCCAGCAAGTCGCCTTCATAGGGAAGCCCTTGGAGTGCAGCGGAGGACGGGTAAACGTCTTCCTCCTTCTTAATTTGGGAAGAGGGGGAGACCAAAGGCTCCAGGTGAAGTTCGAACCAAGTTTCTCTTTCTGCTGCCTTCCTAGTGATCAGCCCAAACGCTGCAAGGCTTGTGGGGAGCAGCAAACTTTGCTGTCCTGGGCTCACAACAAAGAGACAGACAGGAGAAGCTGTCAGGCCAAGCCCTGGATACCTTACATAGCTGTGTCCAGCTCCCGTGTCATTAGGAACTCCATTTTTAGGAAGCAGTTGTTTCAGGCTAAAAATAAACCCTGCAATGAATAAAAAGGACAGATATGACACCATTGAGGGACTTGCTGGCACTCTGCATCATCTGAGAGAGAGCGAGTGAGCAAGAGGGAGGGAGTGGAAGATGTCAATGCTGGGAATATGCAGGGAGGGTTTGCAAAGGGACAGACTTCACTTTTATAAAGAACCAAGGCACAGCCTGCCCTACTAGGGCTTAACAAAAATAGAAGGTATTTACTGCATTTTCTAATAAGGGTATCTCTCTTTGTAACCCCTTGGGCATCACAGTGATTAGGCTTTGGATAACAGATCTGAGGTTAAAGAGTTTCAGAGACTCATCTGCATTCTTAGAGAAAAAGTCCTGTTTCCTCAGCAGCAAAGGAGGTGAGTACTCGTGGGAATCCCTCCTCCTCCTCCTGCCTGGGGCATCGGCCAGAGCCGGCTGACATTCAAGCTCTTTTCTGAAGCACCTTCTCTGCTTGTGGGGTACCAAGAGAATTGCTGGCTCTTGCACCTGTAATCCCAAAGCAGAGGGCAGTTTACGTTGCAACCTCCCATGCCCACAGCAGTTACCAAGCCCCATACATTGCTGGGAAGTGGTTAAAACCTTACCACACTAGGGGGAATGAAGGGCTGGAGGCACGTGCCCAGGCTGGTGTCTTGGGGCAGCTCTCCTCAAGATGATGGACAGATGCCACCATTGCTGCTGGCCTCCCAGCCGAGGGGACCTGCCTGCTGGCCCTGAGCGGGGTTTTTCACACAACCCTGTTGCATTTCCCAGCAAGCAGTCCTGCATATTCCTTCCTCTTCATTTCCCAGGAACGCTTGACCGGTTCCCCTTCCCCAAGAGCTCAGCGCCAGCTGACGCTTTGCTGCGTTGCCTGAGAACGGTGCGGTGGCACAGTCTTTCACCTCTTCCCCTCCCCTGACCGGGGTGTCACAGCTGCCCCATGGCTGGCAGCAGCAGGCAGGTGGAGGCAGGCCAGCTGGCTGCAAGCCAGCGCCATGGCCAGCATAGATCTGCTGGAGAAGACATGCTGAGGGGCTGGCAGAGGAGGGTTTTGGGGGGGGCATGGGTCTCCCCCCACTGCCAAAGTAATGTGCAGACACGTGGCCTTATCAGGCCTCCTTCTTGCATGTTGTTCCATCACAGCCTTGCTCCATCCACACCGGGGAAGAGATGATGTCCCTTTTTTGTGCATGCAACTCTGTCCCCAACCAGCTGTTCCCATTGTATGGCTGGGATATTTCAATGTTTGGGGCAAAAGATGAGCATTAATTCACAATTATACCCATCTCCTGGGTGACTTAAGAGCACGCGTCCCCCTCAGCTTCCACTTCCAACCTGAACAGCCCATGACATATTGACTGAAACTCTGTGGGTAACTGTTTCTGAGGCCACCTTATTTCCAAAGCCTCCTCTTAGTTTCTGGCCATGCTTTTTCAGAAGTTCAACATTTGCCTGCAACTTCATGTCCTAATGACAAAATCTGAGGAATCTGTATAGAAGCCAGAGCAAGACAGCCTCAGAAACTCACTCCCTACTGAGGCACCCTTCAGGGTGGTCATTTCTAGAGGGAGATATGACAAACCTGATTGCTCTTAGTAGGAGATGCCAGACTTGTGTCACTGTGGGTAACAATGGATGGTGGTTAGGCTTTTGCTGAATGTTGAGGCTGTAAAAAGCACAGCCAAGCTTGTGGGATGACCAGGAATACAGCAGGCTGGTTGATTGCCTTTGAAGGACCCCATGGATTTGGGGTGCAGGAGTAGGCTTCTGCTGGCATCAGAGTGTGTTTTAAAGCAGGTGCACATTGGACAGGGCTGTAAAAACGAAACGTTCGTAGCTACTTCAGAATTGGTTTTCCAGGGTCCTGCCCTCCTTTTATTCTTGTAGGTCTTCAGCAATTGCTCCACTTTCATATCGCTCAAGCTATTTTTAAGGCTCTTTCTCTCTAGTCTGAATAACTTTTCAATCTGCCTAAAAATAGATATAATCCAATTTTCATTTTCTCCTCTTTATGCTATCAAAAAAGGAAAAAAAGGGCTTTTTATTCACAAAAATGTTGCTTCGTTAACCACAGACCCATCTATTTTATTTGTCCGTGGCATGAGTCGCAAAGATCTGTGACTGTTAGGCTTCACCTCTGCTCCAAAGGGAATTCCTCCAGCCGATTGACACTGGATGTCATGGTCACCAGAGCATCCATCCCTTTGTCTCTCTACTCAAATCCTCAGTGGGACTGTTAGTGCTAAATCCAGTGGACATCTTCCATAGTCTTCTAGCTCTAGCTGCATCTATTTGAAATTCAAGATAATTTGTTCACTAAGTCAGAAATAGTTTAAATGCCTGTGTGCTTTCCAGGATTTGTGTGTTTGACTTAGAAAGGGATGAACCCGTGAAGACAGTCAGGATGAATTCCTCAAAATCTGAACAACTGCTTCAATCACCTGAATCACTTAATTCTAATGAGCCTTAGTCAAAGCAGATGTTCTCCTTGTAATCCTGCTGATACAGATCTGAAATCCTGGATTCATGTGTTTTGCGATGTTCAAAACAGCAGTTAAATACTTGAGCCTGAACAGAGCTGCTTTTTTTGCTGGGGGGGCTGTAGGATGCCAGAGGCAGAGCTGGGACTGAAGAAGCCTCTCCCACACCCTGACAAAGGCCCTAAGTAATGTGTCTTTCTTCATCATCTCTCTGGGTCCTGATAGCAGCACACTGAAATGTGCCCATCACGGCCCCAGGAGAAAATCTTAGGAGTTCAGAGCTGTCCATCCACACTCAGATAACGTTTTAGATTGGGAATTTCGGGTCAGGCTCACTATCAAGAAAAGGACAGTGTGTAGACTTCATGGATATGGGGAACATGAGTTTTGTTGAAGGCCCATTTCCACAAGACACTGACATAAGTTTCCTCTGTGTGTCAGATCCTCCCTTATAGGGTAGGAGCAATAGCAGTTGCCCATAGGAGAGGAAGATGAGGGGGACAAAAAGCTTCTCTGTGAAATCTTGGATTTTTCATTTCACAGGTTCACTACAAATACTTCGTGCTATCTTTCTGCATAGTCCAAGGTCTTCCTGATCCTATTTAGCTGACCATGGTTGCAACACATCTGTTTCTGTGGCCAGTGCCATGCAAGGGAATGATACAGTCAGCGCTGTGTCCTCGGACGTTTGCCTTTCAGCTCGTTCCCTGGCAAAGCTGGCATCTGTTAGTCTCTGATACAAGTTGACTGCAAGGCCTAACCTCCCAACTCTGACTCCTTAACCATCTTTTAGTCTTGCCTCTAGAAATCAGTATGACACTTTTCCCTGGCAAACCATCCCACCATCCACCTGAAAGCTCTCTGAGACACGAGCTGATAGGGCAGGTGCCATGTCGTTCAAACAACCTTCAGAACTGGCCCCAAAACTTCAGGCGAAGAAAGAGAGAATTAAAGGAAAAGCTTGCTGTGGCTTTATCCACTATTCTAGGCTCTTTGGGGTATATTAATAGAGCAAAATCCTGGCTCCAGGGAATTAGGTTGCAAAACCACCCCTGACATGCACTGAAGTAGGATTTTGTTTCTTTGAGTTTTGTGAGGATAGGTAGCCAGCGACAGTAATGCAACAGAAGTGCTCAGAACAGTGCAATCTCAGCCCTTCACTTTGGGCTTGCAGAAATGCTGGGTGGAGATGTAGGATAAATAAGATCCTCCTTCTTGTTGATTTTTTTTTCCTAATTGTATTATGTTAGGGATATGCATTTGCTGCTCCTTCCTCCGGGCTGCTGCAGCCACACTCCACGCTGCCGTTCTCACCTTCGTTGTCCTTTCTAACTCACGCGGTAAAGGAGGTCCCCAGCCACCACTGATCCAAATGCTTTGGTGAGCCTTTTTTCCAGGGCTTCAGGATTTAAGGTTCTGCTTTAGCTAATCTCTTTTCAAGCTTCTAAGACCTTGTATATTTTGCAAGATAGGAGTATTCAGAAAATACGCCTTTTGCCACTAGCTAGCCAAGCAAGGTCACAGCTCATAATAACTTTGAACGTACTGCTGTCATTAGGCTGGGAGCCTCAGAGATGTACTGAGTCTTTCTAAGGAGACCGAGAGGATCGCTGTCATCTCAAGGAAAGCTCTGCAGTGAGAGAAAACCTAGTTCTCTGTCCCTTCCCTTCAGCCCTGAAAGGTAACAAGTCCTTCATGGTTCTTTACACTGCCTGTACTCTGATGCAGTCATGTCAGTGATGGCAAGTACAAGGCAGAGAAGTTGTATCATTTGCACTCCCTCCCCTTTTTCCCATTTTAAACTGCCAGAGATCTTTGCAGCACTTGACGATGCTTTGTATATTTTGCCTGAGGTGTCCCAAGATCTGCTGTGTGATAAGAAGATGCTATAAACCCTCCTGTTTTCTGACACACAGCCACTGTTTTTGATGAGAAAAATAAAACACAGCACAGACAAAAGCACTTGTATGAAATTATATAGAAGTTCTAAAGGGAAGGTCAATGAGATAATTCAGGAGTCCTGACACTCTGAGCCATGTAGGGTCTCTGATATTTCAAAAGAGTCTTGTCTTTTTTAGACATCGTGTCCCCCCAAGCAAAGTTGCCCTGTGACACCGTATGGGGATCATTGCACCTCTCTGTCTTTGGGAGCTGGTCTGGGTCCTGTGCCTTATACAGGTCAGGAAGTACTTCAGAAGGTCAAAACTGGGACTGTCCCAGACGGATTTGTGTAGTTACCTCCTAATGAGTTTATCAGTGCTACACAGCAAGAAAGGATTTAACTCAGACATCACTTGGCATCAAATGGAAATTTGGCATGGGTGGAAATAGGTGGGGAGGAGAGCAGAAAAGCGAAAATGAAAAGCATAAGGAGAAATGCTGGAAGTAGACAAGGCTTCTTCTTCATGCAGAGGTCTGACAAGAGACATCTGAAGGCAACCTGCTGCGGTGGCTGGGGGACCCACCAGGTGGACTGGAAAAGGCAGCAGATAGCCTGCGGCAGGACACAGAGGCAGTGACCTGCCTACCCCTCCGGCTGGGCTGGGAGCTCTGCCAGCCTGTGGGAGCAGGGTACGACTTATCCACACGCAAACCCACCCCGGAAAGGGTGGAGGGGCTCCCGGGGGGACTTCCTGCAGGTAGCAGTGGGATGGGAGGATTTTCTGCATTGTTTCTTTTGCTTGTACAGGAGCCAGCAAACAGATGGCTAATACACCCAGATAATTTCAAAGAAAGGAGAGCTTAAAACTGGCATTATATGAATCATAGCTGGGGCAACAGCTCTGCGCCTGGCCGTACCTGCATTGCATTAGAAATGTTAGAAGAAGCCTGAATCCTACTAATGAGTGGGGAGAGAGAGGGTTAAAAAAAAAAAAAAAAAAAGGAGCTGAAAATGTTCCAAGAAAGACCATTTCATAAGCTGCAGGCCCCAATCCTATTTGGTAAGCATTCAGGGCTACACTGAGGTGTCCCATTGCTCCCTGTGCTTTTGTCTGCAAAAATTCCTCTCCCCTAGGATGGAGTGACTGGCACCCTGCCTAGAGAAGCCAGACCCAGATTTATTCACTGCAGACCCAGATTTATTCACTGAGCCTCTAACAGGAGCCCATGCCTGCAGTCTGCAGGATGTTGCCTCTACGGAGCTGGGCACAGGGGAGCTCTGTTTGTGGCTCTGGTTGGGTCCGATAGGCAATGACTTTTCAGATCCACAGGAAGGCAACCTTGTTTGAGCAAATAGCTAGCATTTGGAGGAGACTTCCGAGCTAGTATCTGGTCTTCTGGCTTTATCTAACCTGAAAATGGGGAAATGTGACAGCCATAGCCTGGTTAGTAAAATCTTTGCCTTGCCAGTAATCACAGCAGGCTACAGATGTGTTCCTGTGAGAGATGCTGGGAGCTGAGCTCTGGGCAATCTTTGTGAAAATGTGGTCATCCACAGCCAAGCCCTGAACCGGTGTGAAAGTGTGGCCCAAAACCAGTCCCCCAAGAGCTGAGGTATAAATGGGTGCTGGCTGAGCTCTGGCCCAGGGACCTCAGCAATTGCTAATGATATAGTAATAATATAATTACTAATAATGAAGTAAAAGAAATAAACCACATGGTCTGATGTAGTATGTTTCCTTCTGGAAACTTGTAGGGCACATACAGTCTGGCCATTTCCATCCGTCCCCTGCCTTTTTCTTGGAGGAGGTGGGATCACTGGACTCCTGTCTAGCTTTGGCCATGATTGATACGTCGGAGCACGTCTGTGTCTCTGCTGCACACAGCCATGCACGCATTAACCACCCAGTTACTGGAACCCCTGCTGCTTCCACCCAGCCCTCCGGGGCCAGGGTCTGAAACAAGGATCCTACACCAGGCAGGGTTGGGGTGGCCAGGTCTGGGGTGCCGCTTGCACCTCAGGTTTCTCCTAGCCATGAGAGCATCAGCGTATTTAATAACATCTTGATGATTGGAGGAGTGTTTAATTTAGTGGTGTGGCACCGGCTGCTGCTGACAGAGCTGTGCCCAGCAGATTTACACCTGTTGCACTGGAGTGGCTGTTCAGCTCTTCTCCACTCCTGTCCTCCTGCACTGCCCCTCAAAACCTTCCTCCTCCCCTGCCTGGACTGTGACGCCGGCCAGGGCGCAGCTGGCAGGGCTGGGAAGAGCTGGGGTGAGCTCACTGTGCCACCAGGAACCTCATTCCTTTTGGATGATGAGCTGGACAAGCTTAGCGCGCTCCTTAATTTTGTAAGAGGACAGAAAGGATTTGCTGCTCTTGAATTTCTGCTCTGTTTTGACCTCCCTCTTCTCTAACTGGACTTTGTACAGTCTGGGACAGCCCTGAATCTCTCTAAAAAGTCTGTTGGCACCTGTCAGACACTTGCATTTCTAGGGTGGATAGCTTTCCAGGTAGTACCAATGTTTTACAGGCAGTCCTTTATGCATGCTCTGGGCATGCCTTTTCTTTTTTTTTTCTTTTAATGTCAGGCAATTTTTTAATCCAAATTCTTCTATGTGAATAAGCCCTACTGACAGCAAACCCATGGTGGATATTGGAATGTAGCTGGGGTACAGTTGCAGCATGTTCCCAAGATTTCAGAAGTAATGACTCCGGTATTCCCTTCCTTCAGATCCTTAAATCACCTTAGAAACCAGGAGATCTGAGAAGTGTCTTGCTTGTGGTATTTTTCCCCAGCATGGCAGCTTCTGTGTGCCTGTGCTCAAGCTTTTACCTGCAGCCACAAAAGAGGGAAAAGCTTCTCTATTAAAGCTTCTCTGAAAATGGAAGCTGGAATGTTTGAACAATAGCATAAAACCTGCTGTCAAGAGCCATGGAAGAACCTGAAAATCACAAACTGTGTGATGATATGGTGGAAGCTAGCAAAAAGGTGGAGACCTCGCCTTGCTCCTTAAGGATGGACGAAAACTGCTCTTGCAGATGATGGTGGGAAGACACAGGTCTCTGCCTTACTGAAAATAAGCTGCTACCTGCAATTCAGGGTGCCTAGCAGCTTTTGGGCCGGAGGAAACATTTCAGAGCTCCTTTTGAATCTTTTTGCACCTCTCCTTAGAAATTGTTACCCGTGCTTGAAGAGACACTGGCTTGTGTTGCTGAAGAGTCTACTAATCCTGGGAAGAGACCCCAGCAGCAACGTCCTGCACCAGTCCTGTCCTGGGACACACACCAAAAAAAACCCCAACACACCCAAAAACATGCGGCCAGCACTTTCCTGGAGAAAAGGCAATAGTTGTGTCTCTCCGAGCGTGGGGACAGCAGGGTGTTGTGCCAGAGCATGGCTTTGCTTTTCTTTCTAACCTGAGATTCCCAGCTAAGCACCACCTGGCAGCACCCCGAGCTGCAGCCTGGGCCGTGGCTTCCATAACAGGCTGTTGGGTTCGCTCGTATTTCTAACGCTTGCCTCCGCTGCGGCGTGCCAGCTTGCAGAGGTCAGCTCTCCTCCTGGGTGCGGGGAGTTATTCCACATGGCGTGCTCCTGTTTCCATCCCCATGTGCCAAGGGGCCTCCCACCCACAGGCAGACAGGTCGGGGGCATGGCAAGAGGGTCTTGGGGGGGGAAAAGGGACTGGGCAAAAGGGGTGCACAGCAGATACAGTACCTGGCTTCTAGTGTAAGCTCTAGGAGGTGTGTGGCTTTCTCTAGTGGTGCAGGGAAAGTGTGAGCCACTACATCCCCATGGGAGACAGTCTCCAGGCCAGCGAAGAGTTTTCTTCTTCAGGTGCATTTTAGTTGGCACTGCAGGTAAGGAGAATCTCAAAAACTGGATATGGCGTGGACCCTCCTCCTCTGAGTTCATCAAAAGATTACTTTGGGCTCACTTGTACAGCTGCCAGCTGTACAACACGGTAGACTCCAAGCAGAGTTGTACCAAAGAGAAGATCAGACCACCAGATGCCAGCCTGTGGCCAACATTCAGATATTTCTCAGGGTTTGACAGGGAGAACAAACTATGACAGGTCCCTTACTGAGTGCCACGGCCGCAGTGAAGGCTGAAGACCCCTGAATGGGGGGTATTTTGGTGGGCAGGAGATACAAGCCAGCTTGGAGGATGTGACAGGTTTTAGGTAAGAAGTGAGGTGTACGTTGACGGTGTTCTTCGTCCTCTTCTGTCTCAGAGCACGTGCATGGTGTCAGGAACCAGCACTGCAAACTCAGCTCTCGGGAGCCGCACGTTGCAGCTGTGTGTAGCATCCACACGCTGAGGGCTGCAGTTAAGCTCCTACAAAGCTCCCCAGATTAGCAAGTGTGGATATACAGGGCAGGGATGGAGTAATTTGAGCTGGAGTTACTGTTAGTTAGTGCAGTTAGGCAAATGTCATATGTGAAAAGAGAATCTAAAATGATCTAGCACAGCAGTTTGTGCTCCATTCTTTACCAGCTGATAGCAAGAAACAAAGGTAGCTTTAAATTAGTAAATATAACCATTCTTCCTTGGTCAAGATCTTTTTCTTGTCTTCTTTTTTTTCCCCTTTTTTTCTGTGTAGGTTTTTTTTTCTTTCTTTCCATTTCAATCTAGTACAGAGGGAAAGATTCCCAGGAGGATTACAGAGCTTTCCTTATGGTATCTGGGACATTTTGACAAAGATACAAACCCCTGCCTTGCTATAAAGTGACATTTTCTGGACTACTTATATTGCTATTTTGTCTGAGTTAAAGCCTGCAGATTATGAACACCGTGCCCTTTTAAAGACCAATTTCAGTCTGCAGTCATTTCTGGATCATTATTTCATTTGCACGTAGCAGATTTTTTGGGTTTAAACAGACAGTTAGATATTTAAGGCTAGCCTTATGAAGATGTGAAACTTTTATTTCCTTGCTGCTCTTACAGTTTGTTCTGATTACTATTTGTCCAGATTAGACCCACAAAGGAGAGATTTAGGCAGCTAAATGAATCAGGGCAGGGCCTGATTCACTGATGCATTTAATATTTTTCAAATCTGCTATAGACCCCAAGTACTTAATACTTTTGACTTACATCATTTATGCTGACAATGTGAACCCAAAAACCTGCACATGCCAAAAAAGGAAAGACTACCTAAGAATCATCTCAGGCAGACCCTCAATGACATTAATTAAAGTGCTAATTGAAAAATATCCCTCTAAAACTCTCCAGTGGCAGAAAGCACAGATCCTGTAACATAAAGGACTTCACAAGTGTGTTTTAATTTGACAGAACTGTTTCGATAAAACAGTGGAAGTATTTCTTTTGACATTTTTAAATGCAATATTTTTATTTTTATTCAAAATTTCCTTCCTGTACTTAACCTGTGTCTCAGATGAAAGCTGGGAGATCACTGCCTGACCATCAGGCCCAAACCCCCCCCCCTCCCCATTCACTGGAAGCATTATGAAGGAAACCTGGTGAGCCTGGTACCCAAGGAGAGGGTGCAGGAGCAACCAAAGCTGCCCACAGTCCTCAGGCCCTGAGAGACTTCATTTATTGAACTCTAATGAACCAAACACTATGACCAGCTGCTATCTATAACTACCCAGTGACAGTAGGTTGGGTTTTTTTGCCTGTAAATTACTGGACACAGGTGGGGAATTTATTAGCATAAGTAAAATTAGGAAGTAGCACTCCATTCATCTCCCTGCTGATGCTGACATGCTGCAAGATGTTGACCTCTTCTGAAGTGTTAGCCTGTATAGTCCTGAACCCAGTGAAAACACTTAGGCCTGTGCTTAATTTTGCATCCCATTAGGTCTGCCCTTGCACTGGAAGTTAAGCATGTGGGTCACTGTTTTCCTGGATCAGAGCCCAACTCCTGAAGGTCCTTCAAGATTTAGCTAGATAGAGCTTCTTAAATGATACAGTGCAATTAATATAACAGGATTCTGCTCTCTTTTCTGTTAGAGGCTGATTTGTGATGGGCAGGCTGGGCTGGTTAGAAGTACACATCCAGTCATCAACAGTTTCTCACAAACTATCAGCTATACACACATCAGCAGTTCCTAATTAACGAAGTCTCTTCTGGGGTGTCTTTTTGTAGCTGATCAAGGCTGTTCCTTCCTGCAGACCCAGTGCCCACTTGCAAAGTCTAAATTAGGACCCCAACTC
This sequence comes from Strix aluco, assembly GCF_031877795.1. Classification (NCBI taxonomy): domain Eukaryota; kingdom Metazoa; phylum Chordata; class Aves; order Strigiformes; family Strigidae; genus Strix; species Strix aluco. Next base: position 5,038,310 of record NC_133932.1, read on the forward strand.
TGAAGCTCAGAAGTGACTTTGCTGTAGCTCAGAGTTGTCAGAAGACTGAGAGCAGCTGCGGCAGGGTGACCAGGTCATCAGACCAGACCGGTGGCTCTCGAGTCTCCTAGGTGATGGGATATAGCTGTGTCACTTGCATGGTGGTGTGCCTGCCACTGCAGGAGATGGACTGATCTCTCCATCTCCTCCGACACAGGTAAAGTAAGGGATGGGATGACCACGTCCTCCAGGTGAGGTTGCCCTGTTGCTCCCTGCAGCCTGCTGTCCTTGACGTCTCTGCCCTTGGCTTGTTCCTAAAGTCCTGTAGGGTCTGCTTCCTTAAAGAGAATCACACACAGAATCACACACAGAATCATCTCGGTTGGAAAGGACCTTGAAGATCATCTAGTGCAACTGTTAACCTACCACTGACACATCCCAACTACACCATATGCCCAAGCGCCATGTCAACCCGCCTCTTGAACACCTCCAGGGATGGGGACTCCACCACCTCCCTGGGCAGCCCATTCCAACGCCCAACAACCCCTTCTGGAAAGAAATGCTTCCTAGTATCCAGTCTAAACCTTCCCTGGCACAACTTGAGGCCATTACCTCTTGTCCTATCACTCATTACTTGGTTGAAGAGACTCATCCCCAGCTCTCTGCACCCTCCTTTCAGGGAGTTACAGAGGGCGATGAGGTCTCTCCTCAGCCTCCTCTTCTCCAGATTAAATCCCCCCAGTTCCCTCAGCCGCTCCCCATCAGACCTGTGCTCCAGACCCTGCACCAGCTTCGTTGCCCTTGTCTGGACACGCTCGAGTCATTCAATGGCCTTTTTGGAGTGAGGGGCCCAAAACTGAACCCAGTCATCGAGGTGGGGCCTCACCAGTGCCGAGTCCAGGGGTAAGATCCCTTCCCTGTCCCTGCTGGCCATGCTATTGCTGATACAAGCCAGGATGCCATTGGCCTTCTTGGCCACCTGGGCACACTGCTGGCTCATGTTCAGCCGGTTGTCAATCAACACCCCAACAAACCAAGTATCTCTCACTCGCCTTCCCAGAGCACCGAGGAGCCCGTCTCTGAGAGCAGAGATCCACGGTGGGTGCTACGTGCTGCACGAACACAGAGCAGGGTAAGGCAGCAACGCCGCCGGTTGCCACAGCAAAGGGTGAGGGATGCACCGGGAGGATGCAGAGGTGGTGTTCCTGGTCAGCCTGTGCATAAACACTGGGCAAATGTAGACAAACCCCTGCTTCGTGAAGACGTCTGTCTCGTTGCACATTTCCGAGGGGACTACGTCACCTCAAGTGAGGGCTGACCTCGCAGCGCAGCTCACTAACGCAGGCAATAAAAACCCTCTGCCTGGCCACCTTTCCGCACGGAGCGCGCAGGCATTATTTCACATTTTTTGAGGCCCTCCCCATTCGACCAGCTTTAGGCAACCATCCAACCAGTTCAAACACTACCGGGACATCCATGCGGGGAGCCGCTGCAGGCGCAGCAATACAAATACACGCCCCCTTGGGAAATCGCTGCGAAACAAAGAGATGCAGAGACGCCATCAAATCCTTTTTTTTTTTTTTTTTAATCCCTCCTTTCCCTCTGGGTGGGGGCCTCCACTGACCCTTAAAGGCTCCTGTGACACCCCCAACCCCCGTGTCGCCGCAGAGCCCCCGCCTGCCGACCACCCCCTGCCCGCTCCACGGCGCCCAGGCAGCGAGGCCGCGCCCCTGCCACGCCCACCGCCACGCCCCTTTCCCCACACCGCCACGCCCCCCGCACCACCCCCCGCACCGCCCCCCGCACCGCCACCGCCGGCCGCCAGGTGGCGCCGCCACCCCGCGCGTGGCGCTGCCTGCACGCTGCCCGCCTCGGGCAGCACCGGGCCGTGAGGGCAGAGCCGTGAGGGCAGAACCGTGAGGGGCAGAACCGTGAGGGGCAGAGTCGTGAGGGCAGAACTGTGAGGGCAGAACCATGAGGGCAGAGCCGTGAGGGGCAGAGTCGTGAGGGCAGAGCCGTGAGGGCAGAACTGTGAGGGCAGAGCCATGAGGGCAGAACCGTGAGGGCAGAGCCGTGAGGGGCAGAGCCATGAGGGCAGAACCGTGAGGGGCAGAGCCATGAGGGCAGAGCCTTGAGGGGCAGAGCTGTGAGGGCAGAACCGTGAAGGCAGAGCTGCTTGCCCACCCACTGGAGAAAAAGGCCTCGTGGCGATTGCCGACAAGTAAGGCCGTGCCCGGAGGAGGCCGTCTCCTTCTTGGCCTGCCTCACCATCTCGCAGCTTCCCGACCGGTAACCCCACTGGCCCAGTGGCTGCTCCCTCAGCTGTGCTGGCAGCCTTTGGGACGACAGAATCACAGCATCATCTAGGCTGGAAAAGACCTTGAAGATCCTCCAGTCCAACCATTAACCTCACACTGACCGTTCTCAACTCCACCAGATCCCTCAGCGCTGGGTCAACCCGACTCTTCAACCCCTCCACGGATGGGGACTCCCCCCCTGCCCTGGGCAGCCCATTCCAACGCCCAACAACCCCTTCTGCAAAGAAATACTTCCTAAGAGCCAGTCTGACCCTGCCCTGGCGCAGCTTGAGGCCATTCCCTCTTGTCCTGGCGCTTGTTCCTTGGGTCAAGAGACTCATCCCCCCTCTCTGCACCCTCCTTTCAGGGAGTTGTAGAGGGCCATGAGGTCTCCCCTCAGCCTCCTCTTCTCCAGACTAAACCCCCCCAGTTCCCTCAGCCGCTCCCCATCAGACCTGTGCTCCAGACCCTGCACCAGCTCCGTTGCCCTTCTCTGGACACGCTCGAGTCATTCAATGGCCTTTTTGTAGTGAGGGGCCCAAAACTGAACCCAGTCATCGAGGGGCGGCCTCACCAGTGCCAAGTCCAGGGGTAAGATCCCTTCCCTGTCCCTGCTGGCCACGCTATTGCTGATACAAGCCAGGATGCCATTGGCCTTCTTGGCCACCTGAGCACACTGCTGGGTCCTGTTCAGCTGGCTGTCAATCAACACCCCCAGGTCCCTCTCTGACTGGTGACACAGTCCGGATCGGAGAACAGGCCCAGTTCAAGAAGGACCTTCGCTTTGTTTCATGGGGTGGCATGTTAGCCAGGACTTTTGCAGAGGTCTGGGCTCCAATGTGGTCCCCACTAGCAGCGTTCTCACAGCTGACAGCGGCCACAAGGTGAGAAGGAGCGGCTTGAGAGTCTGAGGGTCTCAGAGGTGACTGCTAGTGAGAAATTTACGTCTTGGCTTTCCAGTTTTAAAACCTAAGGTTTCCCCCCCAGGCCCAGGAGGAGCAGAGGGCAGCTTGAAGTCATGATCCATGGCAGGGTTTTAAAAGTTCAGAAAGCAAAGTGTAAAAAGGCTCTCCCCCTCCCAAACAAAAGCACACTCAGAAGTCTATTTATTTAAATTAAATCCTGTATTTTCAAGATGATCATGTAACTTCGAGCGCTATGATTTTTGGACAGGTGGGGATGGGTCTACCAGGTTTTAAAGGTGTGATAAACCCTTCTCCCAAGGTTGAATCCAGCAGTAAGGCAGACCCTTACCTTCCCCACGATAGGATATTGCACACTTCCCCAACAAGGATGGAAACAAGGTTGCTCACCCTGTTAGACTTGGGTTTAGCCTAGTCCACTGGGCCCACGTTTCAGGTCAATTCAGCCAGCCTGGTATTGCTCCCCGTTTTTGTAGTCCAGAGAGAGGAAAAGGTTGGGGCAAACCACACGAGCGAGCGAGCGGTGGGTTCTTCAGACAGCTCTCGGTGGAGGCTCACAGGCGCAGATGGTGTTATTTCCCCCTGAGGAGGGCTGCAGGGTGCCCACAGCTATGCTGGTGTGCGGCTGAGCAGGGCGCTCGGGATCTGCGTGTGCCCTTTGCAGGCCAGGCGCTGCTATTTTCAATGACAACAGGGCAAGGGGCAGGTTAGGTGGAAAGATGTTTCTCTGTCTGCATGGGCTGCTGCTGGCAGCTGCAGTCCGGCAGCCATCCTCACCTCCCCTATCAATATCCTTTCCCCTGAGCTGGAAGGACTAAGGGATAATTTAGTCTTTATGCTGGTTTGGACTTTGCCTGATTGCCAGCTGAGCCTGATTACACAGGCCTCGCTGTCCCTTCTGGGAAATAGCCCAGACAGCACGGAGAGGCCACTGCTCCTTCTGTCAGTGCCGCCACTGCCGAGCCCTCTTATTTCATTTTGGGCTGCAGGATGGGCTGCTTGTTCTCTTCAGCTAGGCCTTCTTACCCACCCCAGTTTCCCTTTTCTTTCACAGCTTGGCACCTAAGCCCCAATCTGTGCCAATCTGTGCCATAGCTACACTGGGTGCTTTGATTTTCCATGTAACTGGGAGTAAGAGCAAGCTGTCAGGTAGGAACTGGTTCAGGCAGCAAAGCTGAAAGTCCCTGCAAGTTGAACATCCCAGCTTCAGCTATTTCAGTGACAACAGAGCCAGTGGCAGGCCGGGCAGAGTTGAGGTACTGACAACTGGCAGCAGCTAGCTGCTGCAGTCCAGCAGCCAGCCCATCCTCCCCCATCAATAGGGGATTGCCACTTAGGAGCACTTGGATAAGCCAGGCACAAGATTCAGATCTCTGTCCATAGCAGCAGCTCTGCAGAGTTCAGATGAAGGGAAGTTTTGGCTTTGGACTTGTGCAATTTTCAAAGCTAATTAACATATGGTGTTTTACTTGCTGTCTCCAGCCCCTTTGTATTAGCTGTGATCCAAGTTTAAACACTGTAGATGGATTAAGATGGTCATGGTCCCACATTCATTTGGAGGGGAATTATGCAGGAAGATGGAGGGAAATAATGCAAAACCAGAGCCAAGACCTGTTTAAAAGCATCCCTGCACAGCTGAGATATTTCTGGAGCAGCCTCTGTTGCACAGAGGAGTTGTCACAACTTTCTGTTGCACAGAGGAGTTGTCACAACTTCTGAAGCTCAATGAAAACACTTGACCCTTGACTTGAACTCAGACCTCTGGCTATTGATCCCAGGAAAACTTAGGAGAGAGGGCAGTGCATTCTGCCTGCAGCGGCTCTGGCTCCTGAATGGCTCTGCCTGTTTTTAGGAGCTGTCACATTGAACTCTCCCTCCAGCTTCTCCGTGTTGTCTCCACTGCCTGTGGGTGACTAGGGACTGTATGAGAGTTTGGCTCTATCATCTTTGGAGCTCCCTTTGAAATGAGCATATGCTGCTCTTATATTGCCTAGCAGTCTCTCTTCACCAGAGTACAAGCCCAGCTCCTATAACCTTTCCTCACAGGTTATGTGCTCCAGGCTTCTCACCTTCTCAGTTGACGCTTCCAAGTTTTTTGACATCCCTCTGGGGGGGGTGGGGGTGGGGTGTCAAAACAGGACAAAACATCCTGATGCTGAGCAGATTGGGGTAGTAATTTCTCTTGATCTGCTGGCCACCTTCCTCCTAATGTAGTCCAGAGTATGGATGGCGTTATTTGCAACAAGGGCACTCCGCTTGGCCTCCATCTGTAATCCCTCGGTCCTTTTCAGCTGGGTATAAACAGGTATATCTACGCTGACAGATCGTATAGGCCCAAGGAGTGCTCCTGGTGGCACTGGTGGCCCCCCCACTGCTAGCTGGCATTTGGAATTTATCCCCCTGAGCCCCGCTGGTGGTGGCACCCTGGATGTTTGTCCATTTTCTGTTCCAGACATATGAAACAATGTGAGGGCTGGGGTATGGCAGGGCACATCCAGCTGCTGCGAGCTGCTGACCCAAGCAAGTGTCAAAGGACGGAGCTCATGCAGTGGCGGGCTGGTGGCACCAGGACGCAGCCTGCCACGGGCTGATCTCTCCCACGGCGCTGCAGGCTCTGGAAACACAGTGCTGTCCTGTGCTCTGAGGCACAGATGGTCCGCAGGAGATTCTCTTGTACACGATGGAGCAAAACATCATGCGCAATTTTGTGACAACTTTATTGGACCGAAGATCTGTTTGCAGCATCCTGTTTCCAAGCTTGGCTAGTAGGAGCTGCATAGGGAAAAGGTACAGCTACTAGGAGGGACATCACTTTGTACCTATCAGGCTTACCTTTATAGCGTTGGGACATTTCAGAAATACCCCCAGAGAGGAGTTTGATCAATCTTCCTGTGACACAGCATAACTGAAGAGGATGACTCGCAGCCCAAGCCATTCGCTATCTTTGCAGCTGCACCGTGAGCTCCTTTTGGTTGTACACAGGCACTTTTCCTGCCATAGGTAAATTAAAAGTGAAACATCTCCAAGTAATTGAAAGGCTCTGCTTCAATATTTCATTTTCAAGCAGCTTGTACTTAGGAGCTTTTTTTAAGGTGAAGCAAAATTTTTTCATTGATCTGAAACTTGTTTCTTTGTGAAGAGTTTTTGTTAGATGTGAAACTTCAAATTCCAGGCTGCTTTTCTGGGGTGAAAGCAAGAGTTGAATTTGTAGGATTGCCTTTGCCAAAATGACAGAGGAAAACTAAGGAATGTCGATAGTCCTAGACTTCAACTGACCCTTCTGACTGTAAAGTTTTGATTTTTCTGGATTGTTGGGGGGTTTTATTTTCTTCCCTTGTAAACAGGTTTTAATGATCTGGCTGAAAGCATTGCCATTCCTTGCTGGGAAGAGTGAAAGCTGCTGAGCCATATCACATTTTCTGAGCCCAAACTTCAAGTGTTTTGCTTTGAAAAGCTTGGGGGCCTGTGTTCCTTGGTTGGCTGACTGGGTTTTTAAGAGCAGAATCTATTTTCTATTCCTGATGTATTGCAGATGTGCTAATGGGCAAAGTGTCAGCCTAGAGACAAGGACGATGTTCTTATAGGCTGCTGAAAGTGGCGGTTGGTGGTTTGGTCTCTTCTGCTAACCGTTGCCTGCCTAAAGTGCTGTGCAGTTAGAGCTGATCGTCGCTTGTGAGGTGTGGACAGACCTTAAGGGGAATGTTGCTAACTGCAGGTGTCGGTGGGCTGCAGCCCCAGCCCTGGGCTGGGGAGCACTGGGAGGTGTGCTGCAGAGATAGGGGGATTCTCCTGAACAACGCTTTGTACCCAGAGATGTGTCCTGGCCCGGGCTCCTTTTGCCGTGCTACTTGTGCTGCCTTCACTGACAGGGATCAGAGGAGGGCTGTGCTGTGCCTGCTTGCTGCCCGTTCGGGCCCATCAAGGTTTATTAGCTGTGCTCTGCACCATGCTGACGTGGTGCTGCTTCAGGCCACAAGCTGTTCTTCAGCTAATCAGAGCAGTTGGGCCTGAGGCGGCTTGCCACAGAGCTAGCTCCGGGGCCTCCACCTTCATGGTATATAGCTCACGTGGAACCTGGACCCACTGCCCACAGAGCTGTCTGTAAGCCTTTAGCTCGCTCTGTACCAGTCCATGGTTGGGTAGCAGGGGGGGCTGCATTTGGGTTCTGCCCCTGCTGCTCTTATTTGTGGAAACTGGGCAACCATGCGTGGAAAAAAGTCAGCAGAGGGTGCCTTGCCAGCCGCTCGTCTGCTGGCAATAACCAGAAGCACATGTGTTGGTGCGATGATGTTCAAAGGAAGTGTGCGGCTGTGGAAACCTGCCTCTGCATGCCCAGAGAGCACGTGAGAGCTTGCAAGCAGAGGTACTAATGCTTCTCTGACTTGGCCCCCTTGTGATCTTTCTGCAAACAGCCCTGCGGGGAGAACCACTTCATTTTCTGGTCTGCGTTCCCTACGCTCGCAATACCTGGGGAAAAAATGACAGCTCTCTTTTCTTGAGACTACATGTCAAATGCCCGGGGCTGTAATGAAATATAGATCTACCTGATGCTGGACATAATACATGGGTGTTTCCTTATACACTTGAGGAAAGAGTTTGCCATGTCTCCAGCTCACAGCAGCCTACTGCGGCTGGAAGGGAGCCACTCTCAAGCTTCGCTCACCTTGTTACCCGCCAGCTAAATAAAGATATGATGCTCGTTAGGGTATAGTGAGGCTCCTGGGGAAATATGATCAAATACAAAGGTCAGTCAGGGGCTTTAACCAAGGACTCTATTTGGGGGATTGATTCCTGACTCTATGTGTTTTTGCCAGTGCTTCTTTCAGAGCCACCAAGTGCCCATCGTGCTTCTGATCTGGGGGCTCCTTGTTAAGCAGCTACAGATGTCTGGTGCATCTTCCCTTCAGGCCTGACCCAGCGCTGGGGAGGGCAGGTGAGCACAAACAGAGCCAGAGCTGACCGGGGGAGGAAGGAAGAGGCAGTCAGACCTGAGTTGCCCAAAAAACCTTTCTGCGCTGCAGTGAGGGTCACCACCCAGGAAGGAGAGCAGGAGAAGCTCTGTATCTGGAGGAGCTTGCTGTGCTCAGGCAAAGACCCGCTCCACTGTGGCTCCAAGCATGGTCTGAGCCCAGCGTGTGGCTGCGGTACAGCAGCTTAATGAGTTGCCATGTGCCAGCCATGCTGCGGTAGCAGTCTGTGTGTGCCCCGCACCGTGACGGACGTGTGGCATGCAGTGGGGTCCTGAGGAACTCGCCTCACCTCCCCATCTTCACAAGCCAAACTGGTTCAGGTGGTTTTGAGTTTGTCACAGGCTGTGGGCGGTCACCTCTGCTCAGCTGCCGCTGGGTGGTGAGACACCAGGCTGCAGAGCTTGGAGCTGCTTGTCCTTCTCCAAAGTGAAGAGCCAAGCTTTGCTGGAAGGAGATGTTTCCCCACATGCTGCCCATGCAGGCATTCGCTGCCACAGGAGATCACTGAGGCCAATGACCATGCACGATTCAAAAAAAGCATCAAATACTTGTTTAAATGCTGCTTCCAAGAGCTCTATCAGTAAATATGGAAAAACACGCAAGAGCCATGATGGAAACAGAAGAACTCAGCTTTGTGGTGTTACAGCCTACCCTGGCCACAGAGTTTGTGAGGAGACGTTCTCAATGGACAGGTAGTCAGTTATGGCCAACAGCAGGTTTTTGAGCACCTTTTCCAGAAGAAGCAGCCTTGGTCCTTGCCAGGAGGCTGGGCTGGATGAACCTTATCCCTCGTCTGGGAGGTTCAGCCTGAAACCTCTTCACGTAGCTCATGACAGACCAAGACAACAAATGCTCCCAGCTCAGGTTTTAGGCTGATTTGATGACAATCCTTCTTTTAAAACAGCCTCAACACCACATCGGTTGAAGGTTATTTTTTAAATTGTGCAGCTGAATAAAAAGGAAATGACCTATGAGGGCTTTTGAAAAAAAAAAAAAATTATTTTTAATTAGTTGGTGAGGAGTCATCCTTGGTAAATGCCTAGTAGCTGGCTCGATGTGGGTCTTCTGTCTGCCTTTGTGTGCGGGTACATATGGTCTCAGTGGATGTGTATGGAGTGGAAGCAGTCCTGTTCTGTAGGTCCCCTGTGCTCAGGTTTGTGTTTGTGTACTGGGAGCGTTAATGAGAACAGACTGCCTTTCTTTCCCTTCGTTCCCCAATCCCATCTGTTCAAACAAAAGGCTGAAAGGGAGAGAGAGCCGAGACCCTGCTGGTCAAGAGGGGATGGATAATAACACATATCCTTGGGCTACATTTCAGCACATGCAACCCTTTCAAGCTGTGCTAAAGCTTTTATTCAGGCAAGAGAAAGAACAACCAATATAAAATAAGTTTTTTTTCTTCTTTTTATAAAAGCTGCATCAGGCCTGAAGGATGCTACATTCCATTCTATCTCTCTAACGTTTTATAAAGCTGGACTATCAAAAAAGAGTCTAAACCAGCACTGATTATATATTTGTGTGTGTACAGACAGAGCGCGGTATTGGGCTAGAGCGAGCGACATATGCAGAGGGGCCAGGGATGGCTTAGAAAGTCAATTTTCACTGTGTTTGCACATGGTAACAGTTCCAGATTCGTGTAATTAACTATACATCAAAAGGGTGTGAAGGAAGATATATTCCTCTCCACCTTGGGGATTTGATGGGTACTTTGCAATTCATGGTTAACCCCCCATTCACATATTTGTCATTATGGTCGTGCCAAACAACTCATCTGAAGATCAAAACAGCTTTCTCGGGGACTGTTACAGAGAGAGCAGCACAAGAGATGGCACCTCGAGTCCCAGAGCGGGTACCGAGCAGCAGAGAGAGAGATGCAGCCCTGGATGGCAGTGCTGGTGCTCAGCCCTCTGCCAGCCGTTCCAGGGACATCGTAATGGTTTACGGGAGAAAAATTATCTCAAATGCCATTAGTTTAATGCTTCATAATGTCGTTGTGTCTGTTTTAAATGCAATCACGGAGCTCAGGGGACACCCAGGACTAAAATAAAAAGGAGGAAAAGAGCTTCCAGAAACGTAACGATGGAAAGGGAGGCAGGGGAATCTTTGGCGAGTGAAGAAATGAGATTCACTGGTTCTTTTCCATTGAGCAGGTAGCACATGAGTAATCAGTGTAGGACTGTTAAAGGGATATTCACCATGAGAACCTATTGCACCCAGATTGCAATAAACACAACAAAGTAATAGTCTTGGGGAGGAGAAGAAAGAGTTTTACAAAACACAAGATCTGGTCCCAGCCAAGATTTTCAGAAACGGTCAGGTTCAAGTGAGATTTCTAGTGCTGCCTCCTTTTCAGAAGTGGCGCACAGCAGATCCACCGAATGTGTCCATCATCCTGTACCAATTCAGCAAGTTCATTGACGTGCGTGCGGGTGCCTAACTCTGGGCTGCCTGACTCCCACTGGCGCAAAGAAAGGGAGCCAGAAGAAACGAAACAGATCAAAACCAGTGAACAAGCTGAAGCTGAGCCGTTCGCGCCAATAGAAATACAAATAAATGCATTTTAAGAGCAATGGGTAGAAGCAGTGCTTGTGCTCGTGTAAGCTTTAGAAATCTTTAATATCTTTCTAAGCGTCTCACGTCTCATTTCAATCACACAGGTGGAGCTGTTTCCTTAGGGATGAAATTCTCCCTTGGTTGGCATCTCCCACGCCAAGTGAGGCAGGTACATGCTCGTTTCAGACCAGAGTTGTTCGGTTCCAATGGTCATCAGTTATTCTTCTCCAGGGCGGGATTAAACTAGGTGTGGGGATCGCAGGACTGCTCCTTTGTGTCCCTTTCCTTTTGAATTCTAGCAGTCGGGAGGAACCTGCTTCTGTGCATCGATGCCGGGGGCTAATCTAATGTAGAAAATTTGCATGGGCAGCACATCCCCTCTCCTCTCTACACCTCTTCTCACAGGGGATCCACCTCACACGTAGAGTGCATGCTATGGCCACCCTCCTGTCTGTCATTCGAAAGCAGACCCCTTGAGCCTGGCCTAATGGCGCATTATCAATATATTAGCAGGACGTGCCTCTGCTGAATTCATCCGTCAAGCAACTGCAAGAGGTGATTTCTAGGGATTAATGCACTGGTGGGTGTATGCAGAGGTTGAAAGGAGAAGAGATCACAGTAGTAGCTGGTTTACTGAAAAGACAGAAAAATGAATGTGGCAGAAATAGGGCCCTTAGCATTGCAGATAGGTACAAATCAATAGGTGGTTGCTTTCAGCTCCTCTATTTGCTTTCTGCAACAGATATTTGTAGAAAACAAGAAAAGTTTTTGACAACACTTTCCACAAGGCTGGTTGCTTTATAAGAATTTGTTCCCAATGTCTTACAACCTAGCCAAATGTAACCCTTGAGGTTGAGATCCGCCGTGGTGGATGTCTCTGGTGGTTTGGATTGGGGGAGCTGAGTTTAATCTGAAGCAGTTCAAAAGCAGTTTCTCGGAACGAGGCTAGAGAAAAAGAAACAGATGTATCTGTAGTTTAAAATTGACTCGCAGTGCCTTTCTTTGAGAAGATCTAAAGATTCTGTGGAGCAGAGACTAGAAATTTGGCTTGAAAGGGCCTCCACTGCGGGGGATATGACTTCTGTCATATCCTGAAAAACTGTCCCAGTTTGGCCAGATTGTGAGCCTCCACAGAAAACCAGAGTAAATCTCATTTGCACTTGCCCGATAGAGTTTTGTCAGAGATTAAGAGTCAAACTGTGCGTCCATCCTTGGCATGCCTGACCACTGTGCGTGGCCCATCCCTACAGAGCAAAGGAGTGTGCAGCCCTGAGCTGCATTTTCCTTGCAATGTGCTTAACCCCGTGGGGCTGCTTTCATGCAGAGTACCACCAGAGAGAGCGTGAAGTGACGATTGTGGGGATACAGCTGAGAGGCGCACACAGGAAAGTTTCTTTTTGCATTTCACTGATGGCCAAAAGTGTAGCTGGATAGATTTACAGCATCAGGAGTCACTGAGCAAGGAGAAAAGTCAATAAAGTAGATATTGCTGTCATAGGTGCAACAGATAAAATTATTCCTTTAGTTTCTGATGTGAAACAAATAAACTAAAGGGAATATTTTTCACTGCGGGCCATCAGAGACATTTTTTTGTCATCCTCAAATATATTACCTGAACGTGATGTATCCGCAGGCTTCTGGCATAAGGCTTTCAAAAAACAGAGTGCTCGTTGGCATGCGTTCAACACCCTTTCTGGGAAACATCCCTTCCTTTGACTGTCATTCAGGCTGTGTTTCACATCTTACCCCTGCTCCCAGGAAAATAGCAGCAAGGCTGGTGGTATAAAGATACTTAGGTCTGCAGAGGTGATATTTGGATATGGGGACGAACAGATGAATAGCATGACTGGTGGCTTGGAGCAACTTTGGAAAAAGCTAGAGTTTCCAGCTGAACAAGCAAAATTGTGTATTTCTTATGATGGAAATGATGTGCCTGAAAGAGAAGTTAAGACTGCCAGGTAGGCAAGAAAAATATGTTCAGAGGGATACATCAAAGGTATTCAGGAACTCAAGAAATCAAAGAGAAGAGCCAAAGGTGTTTCATGCTGGCATCAGAAGGCTAGTGGCATCAAGGAAGCTGATGAAGCTTGTCAAATATCTGGAGATAAGTAACAGAAATAATAGGGTTACCATGAGTGAAATAGTAAGATTACCATGACCGAAATATGAATAGGAATATGGGTCTGTGTGAAACCACAAGGGAAAAAAATAGAGCAAGGGTAGAAAGGCTGGTCTGTATTGAGCATCAAGGGTATGACTGACAGCAATCAAACTTGAAGACATTGAGGAAGATGCTGTTTATGTTAGGCCTGGACTTCAACAGCAGAGATACCTCCTCAGCAGATACAGGCTCTGATAAACAGGAGGATGGCAGCAATGTTACAGCACATTCAACAGCACATTTGCTCTTGATCTTCCTGTTATCCCAAAAGGAAGGCAGGCAAATAACCATGGGATGCCCAAAATGAGAAATCAGGGGTGTTGGGCGCCAACCGTGCCTAAGGTTTATGAAGGCTGAAGTGAACAAGGCTCTGAAGCAAAAACTCATCCCATAAATACTGCTGACTCTGAAAAGGTATGAAGGACCCTTCCAAAACCAGTTAATTGTCAGCAATCAAGATTCCATATGCATGGAAGCAATTTTTCCTGGATGCAATGTACCTGACACCAAAATATCTGTACTCCCCAATCTATTGGATCAGCTACTAAAGTGCTTACTGAAGAAAGACACAGACCCAGATTCGGACGGATGCTCAGCACTGTTACAGTTCAGAGTGGTACCACAGCAGTGTGGGTTGTGGGTCAACAGTGTGGGTCAGCAGGAAACGGAAGAACAAGAAAAATCCTGACAAAAACTCTGGGAATCAGAGTCCCTGGGAGCTCTAGAATACAGAAATCCAAGATAAAGCAAATACTGTGTGTGATTCAGGGGCCCAGGAGTTGCAATTATACATTCTTATGATAGGAGGCAAAGCTGCAAATGGTGGGATTAAAGTTGCAAATGGTGGGATTAGCCCTACCACCATGGAAGACTGTTGTCAAATAGACTTGTCAGATAGATGTATACAGTGAAGAAATAAGGAGCACCTTCTCACAATGCCAGTAAAAATGAAGCTGGAGTGAGGCAGCCATCTTTTCTGGAAGAGCCTCAGGCAAAGACAGCAGAATTGTGATGAGGCAGTTGACGTAACATGACCACAACAAGCAGATTACTGCTGCTCACCAGCCGTGCTGTTCCTCTCTCAAAGGAGACATTAAGACACAGTAGACTCAGTATTGTTGGACCAGCTAATCAGAGACTAACTGGATATTTCTACTTTTTGTCAGTATTTATTGACAGTTCTGTGCTGCAGGGATGTCAAGCAGGGATGCTGTTATATGGTGAACCTTATCGGTAGCTGGCTTTTGGGACAAGCAGACAAGAACAGCTGTGGTGCAGCATGCATGGACACTCATGTCATACTGTACCGTCCACTCCGGGAGTGGATGATGGTGGCCTCCTTGCTTCTGAGTACTTGCTGAAGGGTTTTCTCTGTGCTCAGTAATTAGAGAGAGTTTCTGCTCTTCTAGCGCAGTGGCCAGCAATAAACTGGCTAACCCACAGCTCTGGATCAAAACAGCCTGGGATGTGGAACTGCTTGGAAGCTGGCTCCTAGTTTGGTGGATGGCTCTAATAATGCCTTAACAAGCTGGCTGACTACAGATGGGCAAACACAGCCCTGCTGAGCTCCCTTTCTCTGCTTCAGATGTCACTGCTAGAAACAGTGATTAGATCCCTATGTGACTACTCTCAAACAGTAAGAGCCAGTTCTTGTTTCTCCAGAGGCCCACACCAGCGTAGCTCAGTCACCTCATGGGACTGAGCAAGCACCTGTGTTAGCCAAGGGTTTATATACCTCTCGTGGTGGGATGGAGCTAGGTGGGAACTGGTCAGCTTCAGAGACAGGGTGGGACTGGGCAGGTTGCGAATTCGCCCACTGGGTGGGTCAGGTCCTTATACTGCTGACAGAGCGTTTGCAGTCGAAACACGTAAAGGGTGGAAAAGGGAAGCATATGTTGTCTCCCTGGAGGATGTGAGACACGGAGAAATACCAGACTGGCTGTGAGATTCAGAGATTCAGAGAAATGGCTTTGCTAGTGTCAGTCAAGCCAGAAGCTGCAACTCTTAGAGAAACTCAAGGAGCCACCATGCAAAGTAAGAAGGAGCCAATCTGGTGTGGACACTTCTCTGAGCGTGACAGTGGTGTAACTTTCCCTTGACAGAAATTCCCCTGCTGAAGATGCTATTGTTTTGAATGCAATTATCTTTTACAAGGTTCTTCCAATCCACCTAATCATCTTTATCTTAATGTGCTTTTCCTTTCCACATTGTCACGTAAAATTCATTTCCTTTCCATTATACTTCAGATCTATCTGCATCCAGATTACTGCAACTTGGACGCACGGTAATTAAATGCGGTTTGTCTGAGTAGAAAGGCAATGAATGCTATTACGGCTTGTTTATGCTAGCAAGCAATGCAGGTTTCTCCGTGCCATCCTGTCAGCATCCTGCCCTAGAGAGACTGTGTTTTAGGCCATATGCAAGCTTCACCATGCATTTAGTCCTTGGGCCATCTCCTGAGATTGCTGATGAATGCCCCTTGGGTTTCAGATTCTGAGACTTTGAAATATTCATCCCACTAAGTTCTGCCTCAATAGCTCATATTGTGCTGGCTCTCACCTGAACCTCTATTTCTGATGGAAATATTTAAGAAACTACTGACACCATCTGCCTAGTTAAAAAGGTTGCAAGGGGGTTCTACCCTTTGGCTACAATGAAGTCTTGCGCTAGAATCCCTGTGCAACTGGCGGGACTTGACCCTGGCCTTCGTCCCTCATAATGCTACTCACTCTGGGAGCTTGTAAATCTGTACTCTGAATCCTGTTTCAAGTAGGTGGATGCTACTGAGAAGCGAGTTATTTGGTAGCAAGAGTCCTGGATGTCTTGAAATGATAGAGAGGAGGTATGACGAGTGTCTGTAGGTCAGGCATGCAATGTAAACCCACCATTGAGAGCTGCTTTAAGAGTGAGTCAAGAAAAGGTCAAGTGAGGTACATTCACCTTCACAGAGTAAGGTTCAAATCTTGGATACTGTTACGGGGTGAATGGAGTAGGGAAGTTTTGCACTGCTTTATTTTGTACATTGTCTGAAGCTACTTCATGGGTCAAGAAATCTGGTAGTTCTTCTCAAGAAATCCTCTGGCACTGATGAGCTTTGTGTGGGGAGCCCTGGACCGGGAAAGCCAGCAGGGCTGCTCTGCAGTTTTTTAAGATACTTTCTTTGAAAGTCATTCTTTCTCTGATATAGGCTGAACTAGAGAGTGTAGACTTCGAGACAGTCATATGACAATGTACAGGAAAGTGAGTTTTGCCTTTAAAGATAATTTCTGAATCTCTGGATCATTTTTATGTTCTGTTTCCCCATCAAGAAATCAGGGGTGAGTGTCCCCAAACCACTTTTGGAGACTCCACACCTAGCTGAGCAGTAAGACCTGACTCATACTGGAGATGGCCTCTGGCCACAAAATTTAGGCTGGACTGCTTATACTGGGATTGTCTCAATAACTACATATGGTGTCTGAGACTGCTTGTCTATCTGAGACACCTCTGAATACCTAAGAAGCCCCAATGGGTTGAGCTTAGAAGAGGATTGACCATTCCCCCCATAGTTCATGTACTCCCCTGTTCTCACTTCTCCTCTTTATGTCACCATTTTAACCTCCCCTTCCTTTTCCTCTTCCTTGTTTCTTTCTCCTTTCTGCAGCTTGAACCTAAAGTATGTCAATTTTGGTAGGTTTTGATGACCGGGATGGCAGAATCTAAACTCTCGAGTCTCTCATCAGTCCTTTCTTCTTTTAAACACTTTGTTAGATTAGTTTTATGTAAGGTCTCCTGAGCTTAGGTTTGCTTGGGGCAATTCAAGCAAGGCAAGAACTTGTGACCTTGACTAATAGGAGCCACCTGTTCAGAAGGTAGTCCTGTCCAAGTAAGGACTGAAAAAAATGTCAGGACAAGAAGATTGGGACCAAACTCAAGGCAGGACCCCATCCTGCATTTGACCATCCTACTGTACCATGATCCTTCTCAGGATTGTTACTCTGGTGACAATTGTAAGTAACTCCACTGAGATCAGCGGAACTGCTGTGGGTTTACCTTTATGTGTCTGACATGAAACTCCAACCTTTTGGCTTTCAGAAATACCAGATTTGTTTTGCTTATTGCCCCAGGGATCAAGTCCTCCTCCCTCCCTATCTAAAAGATCATATTTATCATGTCACATTGGCCCACTGGGGAATCACCGTACAGAGAGCTTTTGTGTTCGGGTCGGTGCAGGTTTTGGCTGGGATAGAGTTCATTTTCTTCATAGTAACTAGTATGGGGCTACGTTTTGGATTTGTGCTGGAAACAGCATTGATAATACAGGGATTAGTTATTGCTGAGCAGTGCTTACACTTTTCTGCTTCTCACCCCACCCCACCAGAGGCTGGGGGTGCACAAGAAGTTGGGAGGGGACGCAGCTGGGACAGCTGACCCCAACTGACTCAAGGGACATCCCCTACCATATGACATCATGCTCAGCATGTAAAGCCGGGAGAAGAAGGATGGGAGGCATTTGTCTTCCCAGGTCACCGTCACACATGATGGAGTCCAGCTTTCCTGGGGATGGCTGAACCCCTGCCTGCCGATGGAGAGTAGCGACTGAATTCCTTGTTTTATTTTGCTTGTGCGTGCAGCTTTTGCTTTACCTATTATACTGCCTATCTCAACCCATGAGTGTTTTCACTTTTACCCTTTCGATTCTCTTCCCCATCCTGGTGGGAGCGAGTGAGCGGGCGGCTGTGTGGTGCTTAGTTGCTGGCTGGGGTTAAACCCCAACAGGGTCCAAAGAGACTGAGGCTTGAAAGAGGTTGGTATCTGTCAAATATCCATTTCCTTCAGATAATGAAGATATCCGTAAGAGCAGTTGCACTGAGCCAGACTGAGCATCCATTGAGCCCAGCATCCCAGATCAAACGGGGGCCAAAACCAGATGCCTGGGGAATAGCACAATAGTGGAGGTATATGGGATACTTCCTGCTAGAAGTCTGCTGACCTCCAGCCATTTCTGGCTTGAGGAGAGCCTGAGTTGGAAGCAATTTCTACACATTTAAAAACCCTCAACAGATTTCTCTTCTGTGAGCTTCTGTCCTTGAACTTCTGTAACAATTTTGCTTTCACAGCATCCTGAGGAAGGAGCCTTACAGCTTTACTGCACATGGTGTAGTGAGACACCTCCTTTTCTTTGTTTTGAACCTGGCATCCGACAGTTTCATTTGATGCCTCCTGCTATCAAATTATATCAGAAGAGACAGGGAACAACTGATTCCTTCCCACCATCCCCTTCTTAACTGAGATACAACGACTTTCCGTAAAATCACCACTGACTCAGTCATTTTCACTTAATCATTTCTCCTATGGAAGTTACTCCATGCTTTGGGTTATCCTTGCTGCCATTCTCAGATGCTTTTGGACTTTCACTGTATTCTTACTGAAAGACTGGAGCTGCACATGATAGTCAGGCTACAGACTTACTTTGGTTTGATGCAATGGCATAATGATGCTCTCTGTCTTGTTCTCTACCTGTTCTGTTCTCTCTACAATGATAAAAATATCTGACATTTCATTTTCTTTTTTCTATGCCACCAAGAACCAAGGTGATGTTATCATGAAACAATATATCATAACTACGAGATCGTGCTCCTATGGTTGGCTCAGGACCTATCATTTATGTGTGAAGTTAGAAATGTTCTTCCCTGTATGCATCACCTTATCACTTTATTTAGATTGAATTTCTTGTGCTATTTTATCAGTCTTGCACAGTCCTGCAATTTTTCATGGTCAGTCCTTGTCTTTATTATCTGGAATAATGAAAGTCCAATACAGGTTTGTGGCTTTATCCTATAGGGGTAATTTCTGGGAAAGTCTTGGCGTCTGTCTTAAATCTTGAAATTGCTTAAATGGGCAGAAGACCCTTGATACTGGGAATATGGAGTCTGAGATGTGGGAAAGACTTGTCTTTGAATGTTGTGTCTGCACACAGTCGAATTCTGCTCTCTCCTGCATTTCTTTTCTTCCTTTCTTTGTGTTTATCTTGTCTGGGAGCCTGTGCTGAGCTCTAGCCCTGGGGTTTGCAAATCTTTCTGCCACTTCCATGCACAGAAAAGTTTTGAGCATGGAGAAAGATGGAAGACTTCTCTGGAGGATAGATGTCATATGACAAACCCCTTGTCTTTTGGTCCTTGAAAAAATGCAACTGCACCAGTCCATCCCTCTGGCAATGGTTAAAGTTGTGGTGATCTCTCCTCAGTAGTCTTGAATGTCTAACGACTCCTTCCAGTTCCCTCCCTGCCTGGTGCCTGTCTGTTCCTGCACTGAACTCGCTTCTAACCTCCCGAGCGAGCTGCTACTTCTGGCTTGCTGGAGCATCTTCTCCCCATCCACCCATCCTAGCAGCTCTACCCAGCCGCTCTCATATCCTTCTCCTTCCTCACACTTTCTGCTGCCTTCTTTTCCCGTGTTTGCTGCCTGCCTTTTCATGCGCTTTTTTTCTCATTGCTCCATCTGCATATGCCCCAGGTTCACATGTACACCCCACCACCCTCATGCAAAATCCTTCATGTTTTGCCTCGTCTCTGACTGATGTGGCCCCTCCACCTCTGTGCCCTGGCTTCTTCTGCCTTTCTCTTTCACCCTGCGTTGCTTTTGCTTTGATTTAAGCACTTCTAACGACACCTTTTTTCATCCCTTCTCCCAGGTCTCCTCTGAATTCTCCTCAGAGCAGCTTTCTCTTCTCTGATCATCTTCACGTTTCAGTGAGGAACAGTAGAACAACTGTCACCTGTTGCTTTCCAAGTGACTCTGTGCCCTGCCACTCCGATAGCTATCATTGCACACACAAATGTGTGTGAGAGCGTGTGTAGGAAAGTTTGGGAGGAAAGAGCGCCGAAAACAAGGCGGGGGGGTGGGGGGGGGGGTGTTATATTAAATTTCTGAGAATGCCTGAAGCAGCTGGGTGGGTGTGAAAAGAGTGTAACTTCTGTAACATCACCTGCTCCCTCAGGCCGATTGGGTAAAAGCCTGCACAGGTTAGAGAGGAGGCGAGAGACCAGCCCTGTCCCTCTGCCCCTGAGCTGGAGCACCAAGCAGCTCCCGGTGGCTGGCGGTGGTGGTGGAGGAGCAGGACCTCAGTGCAGTCGTGCACCTCTCCGGGACCCCTCCAAGGGCAGGGGGGGCTGTGGAGAGGCCAGGGGGAGCGGCTGGAGGGAGGGGAGGCCAGGAGCTGCACGTAGAAGTGGTGGGGAGCAGCGGTGGGCAGAGGAGCCTGCTCGGGAGGGACAGAGAAGGGGGCATCAAAGCGTGCAGCAGGGAGCTGAGAAAAAAGCGGCGTTAGCTGGCCCAACTTTGTGCCTGCACTGGTGTGTCTGAAAGTGGACGGGGCCTGAGCTCTCTTTCATTTTAAGCCTGAGTTATTCCAGCCCAGTGACTCAATTTATTTCTGTCTCTGCTCCTGACATTTCTCTTTCAGGTGGCTGCTGCCTGGTTTTGGGTGGGGCTGTGGGCTGGGGTGACTCATGTTTTCAGGCTCTTATCGGCATCAGTATGATGTTCTGCTTTTCTTTTCTGTCATACGGCATCCCACTCCCCTCCCCTTCTTCCCCTCCCTCCGCCGGCTCCCAGAGGAGGCAACAGACGGTCCTGTAATTTGGTTCCATTCGCTCGACTGGAGCAACACCTGCCCCCCTCTCTGGGGACGGGAGGGTCTCATCCCAAACCGTGCAAGGAGCCAAAGACGAATCTGAAGCCCACATGCAGATAGAGCCCAGGATAAAACAACACGGCCATTCTGGGCAGGAAAGGCAAAATCCGTCACCAGGGGAAGAGGCAGGAAAAACAAAATCGCCTCCGAAGAAATAAATAAGAAGTGCCAGGAGATTGCCTTTTCCTTTTGGGTTGGTTGCTATTGTGGTTATTGATCTGTCCCACCCTGGAGAATAAACTGAGAGTACTGAAAAATAATGGCTGATATTAGAACACATTTATTCACCCTAAAAGGACTGGGTTAATTGGGTTACAGAATGGCTAGATGGGTAGATATGTGAATAGATAGATAGAATGTCACTGGTATTTCTTCATGGCTATATAATGGAAAGGATCCATTTCTTTGTTGAATTTCATATACAGCATCCTCTTCAGCTCCCCACCCCCCCATCTCTCTTTCTCTCATACGCACATGCACACACACTCTTTGCTAGAAATACAGCGAAGATATCAAATCACAACCAAGACCCTCAGAATTTCTCTGCTGTAAGCATCAGTGGTAATATCCTGCCTGGCTCACCCACTTTTTAACATGAGCAATAAGGCACTACTTTGTGGCTGGTGAGCGGCGTGATCCTGAACGCACGCGTACCATGTACTTTGCTGGTGAGTGATGGTCCGTGTCTAGAAAGCCTTCCTTTTGCATTCATGTATCTAATAGCAGCATAAATGCAAATCTATATTTTGGAGTATTTTGTGCTCTAGATCCTTTAATCTCTTAGGAAAGTATGTGATACTCACAGAAACATTTCCCCCTTAGCTGTACAGCCCTGTGGAAATCAGTACGGTTATTAGTAGGAGTTGCTTTTGGCTTGCTGTCTGTCCTCGTTCCCTGGGTCAGGGCCTGTTTCCAGGGTTCAGATGAATGTGTTAGATGCCCCGTTTCCTAACGACACCGATGTGAATGCGTATTGCGCCCCATGTCCATGTGTGTCCATATAGGTCTGCAAATGTGTCTCAGTAGGTGTTACCACCTTCTGTTAAGGGTGCACCGGATATCCCTTGTACCGGGATATTCTAGATCTATCCATTGGAAGTACTTCCTCTCTGTCAGTGCTGGAGGTTTCCAGGCAGTGTTTTATATATTGGATTGAGTTAGGCTTAAAGTACCTCTTTTAGCTTCAGCTAAAGGTCCAGAGGTAGTGCTCTGCCCTCTCTGTCTTGGAGTATGCTTTCTTTCATGGTAGGATGAGCTCCTCTTTAAATGTGAAATAAAAGTATGTGGACGTAGCTTTAATCTTAGCTTTAGTCCCTAAAAAACCCAGGAATTATTAACTCTGTGTTTCTTCCCTGCCAATTGTTGGATTGGCCACGCATGACATAAACTTCCGTTGAGCAGTTCCACCCCATTCCTCATATAACATTGTCATTCGAGGTCATTCGTTCCTGTATCGCTGAGGGAACGTAGGCATAGGCAGAGTAACTTTGATTATACAATTAGACTTTATTGCTATCTAACAAAGACTTGCAATGAGATGGAGTCGAAGTTGTTTACCCATTCTTCATCAATCCAGACTTTTGAGTGCTTAGCCGTGCAGCCTTGTTATTGCATCAGCCTTGTAGTTTGTACATACTACTCAGATCTTTCTCAAGAATAAAAAAAGGGGTGGGATGGGGGAGCAAAACCTACATTTTGTTTTCAACAGTCATCAGCTGCTAGATAAGAATGAGTTTCCTTCTTGGTGCCAGTGGGAAAAATAGAAGTGGTTGGGATGATATTATGGTGGTGAGAGGATATAAGCAAGGAGGTGAGCAGATGGAAGTGAGACAGGGCAATTTATTTCATCAGATAAACCTCTGGAAGAAAGGGATGTATCTCCAGGTCAACTGGAGGTGCACTGACTCTTCTGCAGGTTAGGCTTGATCCTGTGGATGCCACCCAAAGCAAAGCCCTTCCTGCCTTCTCAGTGCACGTTGGCTCTCTGATGTCTCAGGGGATGGCAGGAATGGGATGACCCAGAGGATATTCTTACTTCCAAGCTCGAGCTGTTCCCACACGCCGCCCCACTACGCTCTCCTGTGCTCCCAACGCAGGGGGCTCGCTGGCTCATCACTTGGGCCCAGGATCTCGTGGCTGGGAGCTTGAGACCCTGGGCTAAGAACCGCTGCTCGCTCCACAGCATCTTCACTGCATGGACCTAGTCTGAGCGTCTCTCAGTCTGTGACCTGAGGTGTTTGCAAGACCCCCAGAGGAGGGGAGCGTGGCCAGGGGGGCTGCTGGGTTCACACCTCCTTATCCCACGGCCTGTGCGCTTGAATCAGCCGCCACTGACAGCGGCCACAGTACCTTACAGTAAGGTAATGAAAGTGCTGTCTTCCCTAAAACATGCGCTCCCACGTCCAAGAAGAAAATAATATGTTAATTTTTTTCTTAACTAAGTCTTTCTGGATGCTGGTAGCACGAAGGCTTGCTGGATAGCAGGCTTTATAACATTGCTCAGGCAATTACCATCAAACTGAACCCAGTGTCCAGGTGTTGACAGAACCTAAGAAACAAGCCTGTCCCAAAGAAAACCAGCTCCAAAGTTGGTAGAGTTATTTCAGCCCCGAAAGATGCAGGATTTGAAAACTGTGCATCGAGCTATCAAACCTGCGTGTGCTCCCTCGGGACGTGGGAAGCGTGCATTGGTAGAAAGTGGAATTAACAGCCTCTCTGACAGGTTTTCTGCATGGAGCTTTTCAGCTGGTCAAGCCCACACTTAATTAAACCACTGTGCAAAGTGTCAGCCATAAAAATGGGGGGGGTGGGGGGGAGGGTTTGATCTCTCCAGCAAGCAACAATGGACGACACAGCTGGCCGAGTCAATGGCGATATTCAAATGATAGGTAAAATTAACCCCTTGCAGTAAGCAGGAAAAGGATTTAATAAATGAGATGGCACAGAGGTCTCGTGTTACTCAGGTAATAACCTGTCTGTTATTGAGTCTGTATCTGTGCCGTGTTTCAAATGACAAGCTTTGGCAGCGAAGGCTCGGATAAAGGAGTGCGGTTGAGGCGTTCAAAAATAGGGAAAGGGCTCAAGATTTTTTCCCTTGGTTTCAGTAGAATTGGACCTGGCCAGAGAGGGATCAAAAACCAAATTGAAACAAGAGAAAGAAAAGCCAGTGTACTCAGGCAGGACGAAACACATAGGTTGGGGTTGCGAAGGCGGAGGTATGGAGGAGCGATGTGGCAGAACAGGTGCTTGCAAGCGTCGGCTTTGATTTTGCAGCCCGAACTTTTGAAACGTGCGGCCAGCTGCCCGTCGCGATGCGACCGGGAGAAAGCCCCAGGGACGGTCCTGTGCCCCCTACGCATCGGGGCAGCGCAGGCAGCCGAGAGCAGCTGGAGCAGGGGGGGCTGTGGTGGAGGGGCCGCAGCCCCAGCCCCCCCAGGAAGAGGCAGGTAACCTGTTGAAGCTTTCCCTCGCACGACTTGAGGAGCCTTCGCAATCCTTATTCATAAGGGCATCGCATCTCCATCTTATGGAAAGACCAACAGGGAAAAATAATTAGGAAAAAACAGCTTTTATTCGATACTTTTATTTATATGCAAAACAGCTCACCATTCATGAGAGATATGAAAAACGCATCAGATAGAAACCAGATTTATCTATTTTCACTACAAAATATTGCATTATATAAAGCAACAGAGACACACAAAAAAACCCTGAAAAAGACTAAAATCTTTGGATAGCAGATGTGGTTTTTTCTTTTTCTCTTTCGTCCCTAAAATGCGCTTCTTGTTTTAAGAGATTCACAGCAAAGAACATGAAACATTTTCAGGTTATAGAATTTTTTTGGTTGTCACAAAGGAAAGCAGTCCTGGATTTACTTTTCTTTCTTTTTTTTTTTTTTTTTTAGGAAAAATGTCCTTTCCTAAAAATATACCACACACATACACCCCCACGCTCACTCCCACACACATGCATGTATACACACACACACATATACACCCACAAAGAAACTACTTCCCTTATAAACGATTTGCAAAGTACTTTTCAGACATAACTATAGATCAGAATAACAACAAGTTTAAAAAAAAACTCTCCTAGTTAAGTGCTAGTGGTTGTCGATCCCACAGAGAAAAGAAAGAAAAAGGGTCAAGAACAAATGCCTTGATATATATAAAATATACTTATAAACAGGGAGGAAGGGGAGCTTTGTCGTACACAAGTGCAATATAATTGGAGGGGGAAAATAAATTAAAAAAAAATAAGAAAGGGAAAGGAACACTGCATTGATCCCAACAAACACTCATAAAGTTAAACATAATTTTCCACAGGAGAAAGTGTAAACACCCGACTATAGAAACCAATTGGCACAAAGTATCCAAAGTAAAATTGCCACCACTCTGAAAAATAAATAAATCTTGAAAAAAATAAATTGTCGACTCCTTCTACCATAAATAAAAAATAGTTATTTGTAACTGCACCCATGGGTCACACGTTTAAGGTCACAAGTAGATGTTTTTGGATATATATAAAGGGGCACTTGACAGCCTGAAGAAACAATCCGGTTTTACGAAGAAACGATCCGGTTTTACACTTCTCTTCCCCAAACGCGCCGCCGCCGTGCGGGAGAAGCCCCGGGGCTTCGGTCGGACAGACGGACGGACGGACACCCCCCCCTCCGCCCACCCCGGGGCCTTCGCGGCCGGTGCCGGGGCGGCGGGGGGCGGCGAGGGGGGGGTGCCCGGGGGTCGGTCGGCGCTAGACGTCCAGGACGTGGTTGAGATAGGAGATGTAGCAGATGGCGAGGCGCAGGATCTCGATCTTGGAGAGCTTCTTGTCGGGGGGCAGGGTGGGCAGCAGCTTGCGCAGCTCGGCGAAGGCCAGGTTGAAGGCCTCCACGCGGATCCGCTCGCGCGTGGCGTGGGCCGAGCGGTACTTGGCCGTGGCGCGTCTCCGCCGTCGCTTCTCCTCCCGGCTCAACGGCGGCGGGTGCAGCCCCGGCCGGCCCCCGCCACGGCCCTCCCCGCCGCCGCCGCCGCCGCCCCGGCCCTCCCCGCCGCCGCCGCCGCCGCCGCCCTCCGCGGGCTCCGGGTCGGAGACGCAGCAGCTGAGCGCCCGGGCGTCCGCGCCGCCCAGGGACTCGGGGTCGGAGGGCGCCGAGGAGGGGTGGTCGGAGTCGGCAGCTTGGTCCGGGCTAAGCATCATCTTGGCGGGGGGCGGAGGAGCCTTCCCGGGACAGAGAAGCAGAGAGAGCGGGTCAGCGCACCGGCACCGGAGAGGGGAGCGGGGGGGTGGGCAGGGAGAGGGGGACGCGCCGCTCCTCGGTCCCCGCGCCCCGGCCCCGCAGCAACGGGAGAGCCGGGCCGGAGCCGAGGGGCCGGTCGCTGCTCCCTCGGGGAGCACCGAGGCAGCAGCACCGGGGGTGAGCGACGCCCCGACATTTGCCGTCCCGCTCCCAGCGCCTGGCGGCAGCTGCAGCCGAATATACTTCCATTATTCCCCGGGCTTGCTCGGCTGGAGAAACAGGCCCGGAGAGCAATAAAAGATTTTTTTTTTTTTTTTTTTTCCAAACAAGCTAATATACAGTGGCTCAATATTAGGTCGATTTTTAATTTTTTTTTTTTTCCCCGAATTTTAATAGCGTATTTCCTCCCTTGCCAATCTGCTGAACCATTTCTCCCTCGGTAGCGCTCTCTGGGATCCGGGCTACAGACATGATGCTTGTACAGACACAGCTCAAGGCCCCCCAACCATAACAAGGCCGGTGGGGAAATTTATTTCCCCAATCAGAACTACGGGATCTGATGTATCTGCTGGGCTCTCCCCCCTCCTCCCTGCTCTTTCCTCTGCTCTTCTTCATTTTTCTTTTTCTTTTTTTCTTTCCTGCTGCTAATTGTGCGGGTAGCGATTTGCCAGCGCTCAGTTGTTTGGAGAGGCTCCGTTTTTTAAGCTTTGAGATTCAAAAAGAAACAAAACCCCCAAAGCAGCGGCCGAACTTTTTCATTCCTTTAAATTTTCCCTCCTCTCCCCTCCCTGCGCGAAAAAACGGGGCGGAAGGCGGGGTGTGGGGGGGGGCTAAATAAATAAATAAATGCGGACGTGCCTTTCAAAAGAAAATTGAATCGTATCTTCTTGCGGCCTCACAGAGCACCATCTGTCATGTAGACAGCAATACAAACCCGAGCGCGTCCGTGGACATGCCGGTATGTAATAAAACAATACATCAGGCAACTCGTGAATAACCTTGGACACGAGTGTGTGTGTGTGTGCAGGGCTGGGGTGGGGAGGGAACAGCGTGTCCCCCCCCTTCCCCCCCAATTCAGATGGCCAAGTGTTTGCACGTAAAGTTTCCAGGCAAAGTCCCCCTCGAGCCTCAGACCCGGTTGGGAAAAAGAAGTTAAAAGCAATAATAACAACAACAATAATAATAATGATAGACATTAAACGACGGGCAGGAGGAGGGCTGGAGCCGAGCGTCCCCCACGGGGCGAGCCACGGACACGCGTGGCGGGGCGGCGGGGGGAAAGGCCCGGGGAGGGAGCGAGGGGAGCTCTTATTTCCCCGGGCAGGGGCCATCGGAAACGCGTATTTTTAAT
Organism: Strix aluco; assembly: GCF_031877795.1. Classification (NCBI taxonomy): domain Eukaryota; kingdom Metazoa; phylum Chordata; class Aves; order Strigiformes; family Strigidae; genus Strix; species Strix aluco. Next base: position 5,065,458 of record NC_133932.1, read on the forward strand.
CCGGAGCGTTAATCAGGCCCACAAGGCAGGGGAGAAACCCGGCCGGCGCGCGGGTCAGGGGCCAGCCATCTCTTGGGGGGGGGGAAAAAAACTAAAAAAAAAAAAAAATAGAAAAGGTTTAAAATCACCTTTCAGTTGAGAACTAAGCCGGGGGGGTTATGCGAGAGCCCACTACCAGAGGGAGGATTTGCAGGGCGGTTGTACCAAAACGGGCAAAATACAGCGGAGAAAGTTGCTTAAAGGTTTCTTTCTCTACGGCGTGTGCATTTTCCCCTTTGGTTTGGGTTTATCCATAAGCTGATTTTTGGCCCGCTGAGCCGGAAAGAGGCGCTTTTTTTTTTTCCCCCTTTCTTTGTATTTATTTTTTTTTTCTTTTTATTTCTTTCAGTAAACCCATGCCCGTGCTACCTGGAAGAGGGAGATCTGGTTAATGCTGCTTACCTCGGCGGAGTCGTTTGGACAGCCTCTCTCTCCGGGTCTCCTCGCCCCCTCGGCGATTTCTTTACAGTTCAATTGACCCTCCGGGAGCGGAGCATGGAAAAATTAAACAACAACAACAAAAAAAATCAAAATCAAATGAATTACGAGCGGAAAAGTGTCCTGCTCGGATGGGGAAAGGCAGATCTCATCCCTCGCCGCGGCCTCCAGCGCTCCAGAGATGCGAGATGTTCCCGCCGTGTTTCTTTGCGGAGTATAAATAACAACTTAAGTTACTTACGATGCATCAGGGGAGAATAAACCGTTTCCCCCCTCAAAGTCTGCCTCCGCCCGTTAATTCGGGGCAGCGGGCTGCCGCGCACCGGCAGCGGCTGCGAGTCGGTTTGGGGGGGGGGGGGGGGGGGGGGAGGCGGAGGGAAGGGGGGGGGGCGCCCAAAAACCGCGCTGCGAAGTGCCGTCTCCCCCGCTCTTCTTCCTCCTCTTCCCCGATCGCGATAAATAACAAAAGGGTCGCGGCGATAGCACCAGCCGGGATTATTCCCTTCTCCCCCGCCCCCTCGGCCGCTCCTTCCCGGCCGCGGCCCGCGGAGCCGCCGCCGCCCGCACCCGCCGCTCCCGGGCCGGGGCGCGGAGCCCGGCGGCCGCTGCGCGCTGCGCGGAGCCCCGGGCGCGGAGCTGCTGCCGGCTTTGTTCCTCCGCGGCCCGGCGCGCAGGCACGCCGCGGGTCGGGGTAACAATGCGTCGCTCCCTCCTTTCTTCTCTAGTATTTTTTGGGGGTGTAACGGGCGGTTTTTGTGAATTCAGCGGTCCGGCGGAGAGGGGCAGGAAGGGGAGACGCCGTCGGAGAATAAATAAATGTTTGGTTTAGTTTTTCTTCTGGTCCTTCAAGAGCTGGCGAGGGGGGGAGGGAAAAAAAGGATAAACGAAACCCCCATCCGTCCCTGAGCTTCCCAACTCCTCCTGCATCTCTCGAGTGAGAATAAAGAAAGAAATGCGAACGCCGGCAAGCAAACCAAAACAAAATAAACGAAAATCTCGGAGCGGCTGCGAGAGATAACGTCGGTGCAGGGAAAGGTACGCTCACACGCACAAAAAGAAAGTGCAGTTCCTCCTCCCACCCCTCCCGGAGCGGCAAAGAAGCCAAGGAGGGGTGCGGACGGTGGCAGGGGCCAGACAGACAGACAGAGCGGAGATGCCTGCGGATCCGCTCCTGGTACCGAAGGGTTTAGCCTAGAGATGGTCGGAAGAGATAAAGGCTCGGGGAAAAGGGGACGGCATTTTTTCCCTTTTAAATTGATATTTAATGGGAAAGCCTATTGGCCAGAAACCCGGACACGAGTCACTTAATTGGACTTGACATCTGTCACAGTGTGGGAGTTTTCACAGCCCAAATATTTTCAGCAGATCAGATTCTCGCTGAATCTGTGCCACAAATTATAACAGTCGAGAGCAGCCCACGATATAAACCCTCGCCTCTGGATACACAGTCTCTAGCCACGCTCGCTCCCGCCGCCGTCGTGTGTATGTCCCCCCCCCCGGCCCAAAATATTGGATACCCACTGATCTAGAAAAACACCGCTGGCATTTCCCATCCAAGCTAATAAATAAGCTTTAAACATCAATTTGCATCACGTACACCGAGCGCGTGGAGAATCGTCAGACAGGTTTTTCTAGTGCGTTTATTTTTTTGTGGTCCCCCTGCCCTGTCTCCCACCCACCCCCAATCCCGGTCCGTGCCCCTGGGGGGCAGAGAGCCCCCCCCCCCCCCTCCGGGGTCCCTCTGCCCCCCCCCCCCCCCCCCGCCCTGCTCCGGCACACAATGAGGCGAGGGAGCCGGCCATGGGTCTGTGGCTTTTCTGCTCGCCAGAGGCTGGATGGAGCCAGGCCCCTTCGCGCTGGAGCCAGGGGATGTGTGACCGAGGTGACTCTTCTCGCTGCCACCTTGCCCCGGCCCCCCCCCCCCCCCCAGCTGGCACCGCTCCCCCGCCCACCCTCCCCCCTTCTCCGCTCTGATCCCCCTTTCCCCATCTCCCTCCCTGCAGATCCCATCAAATGGGGGTCGTAGCTACTTTTTTCCCATGTAATCATCTTCCTCCCTGGGGACTTTTCTGTGCCAGGAGCCTGTGCTGGCAGGGTCCCTCTGGAGCCCCCCAAAAGGGCAAGGCGGTGGGCTCCTGCGCAGAGCAGAGCTGGTCCTGCTGCTCGCCGGCAGCTCAGCGGGTGCTTGGTCTTGCCAGAGATGCTTCCCCTGGGTCCCATCGGGGGTGAGGTGGCAGGAAAACACTTGTGGGGGTCCCTGTGGTTCATCCAGTAACATATGCAGCAGGCCAGGAGATCTCCGAATGGGGAGAGGTTCTGCTCTTGATATGATTTACAGGACCTTATCAAGAATGAGTAACGTGCCTGAATAATTTTGGGTTTTGTCAATTTTTCTGAAAGTGATAGATACTCTGGCAAAGAATACAGTCTCCCCGCATGTCACCTGGCCCACTAGCCAAAGAAACGTCTGCAAGAGGATCCTCGTGGACATTCCTTCCAGGGAAATGTGGGAATTTCTCTCCCATCCCCTGCCCACACCAGGTCCAAGGCAGCAGGAGGCTGTCACTTGTGTAGGTGCTCTGACTCCACAGACCAGCACCAGATTCATGGATATCCAACACAATCCCAGCGGGGCTTCTGGAGATGCTTGGCTAAGCGATCCTTGGCTGCTGTGGGACATGGCTTGTCAAGGACCCTCCGTGGAAGGCAGTCCAGCCTCCAACCAGGAGGGTGTGAAAGGCGTGTGCCCTCAGCCCACCTCTCTGCCAGTCCCCAGCTCTGCAGAAAGCCTCCTGCCGAGCTTCAGGGGAGCGGGGAGGCCTTGGAGGTACCGGGTCTGCATGGAAAGGGGGGCTACACTGGCGCTCGGGGGAGTGTGTTTGAGCTCCTAGGCACTCAGTGAACCCCTTTGCTACTGTGAAGAGAAGTAACTAAAACCTCAGCTACCCTGCCAGGAAGATTGAGATGCAAATCACCGAAGCTGTGGCACATCCCCATCCAGCTCAGCTCTCTGGTAACCTTCACAGGTGCTCGTTGGAGATCAGGATCTGAGTAGTTCAAGGTCACTGTGCTCCACACTGCAAGACCCAAGGTCCCATTCCATCGAACGACCACCGTCCCACCTGTCAAGGTGCAAGCTGTGAAGGAGACCTTCTCCAGCCCTCACCTGACTGTGGCTCAGTGCTGGGGGCTTTGGCTTGCAGCGCTCCTCAAGGTGTAAGTCTGAAGCCTCAGCCCACAGAAGCTGCAGGTGATGGAACAAGTAGCTGGCTAAGGCTGCCACAGATAACAGCCAGCAAGCTGCTAATTCATGCAAGCCACCCTGCTCTCTGCTGCAGATGCTGTCATCACATGGCTTGCTTTTTATTTTTAATTTCCAGGAAGAGACCAAGCAGTTGCTTCTCGATGCCCTTTGGTTATGAGTGGACATTTCTGACACCTCATAACGGGCTGTTTGCTGCCACGGTGATCTGATTACCCCGCTGCTCTGCTCCCAGACATGTTAAATCTAGAGGTTCCCACCCTGCCCTGGGCATGCCAGGCCTGCAGCATCTACCTGAACAGCCCTGCTGGGATCCTGCAAATCTTCTCACATCAGCTGCGAGTGCCAGGGTGTAGCCTCTGTATCTCTAGCCCTAAGAAGCCGATCAGAAATGCTGGAGCTGACAGCCTGGCTCTTCTCTGAGCAGACAAAGGCCCAAAGCCCAGAAGCAGGGCCAGATTCTCCCAGTGGAGAACTCTCCTGCCTTCCACCGCTCACACTTGGAGGAAGAGGCTGTTTTGCAGAGCTCAACATTCCTGGGGCCAACTGGCCCAGATGTGGAGGTCACCAGAAATGATCAGAAATTATGGGGCAAAAGTGCAGTTGATAGAAACGAAAATAGTTCCAGTTTGGCAAATGAGGGATGACCAAAGCTCTTCCTCAAGCTCTCTGTGTCTTTTTTCTTAGAATACAGTCTGATGCAAGTGGGGACCTGCACGCTGGGAATCAGGGTGGTCCCAAAGGAAGCTGCATGGATGCAAGGCCACCTTATGACTTGTAGCTCCCAGTACAAGCATGGACAGTGCAAGCCTACAGTTGGTCTTTTCACTAAGCAAGCACCTCACTGGCAACAAAAGAAGCTGAAATTCCCAAATGGTGACAGAGGTGACCTCAGTGGCATGCATAGCACTGGTTTGGCTTCTCCGCAAAAGGTGAAACCACAGCCTCCAAGCTGCACCTGATGAAGAGAAAGTGAATAGGAAAATCTGAGGCATAACAAGGGTCTCCAGTTTGTACAAGGGATGTCCAGGGACATTGTGTGGCTGTGGCCCTACTGCAGGCTAAATCCAGGCTAGTGAGCCTTGAAGCATAAATGGACAGACACCTCCTGGAGAAGAATCTGGGACTACATTTTGCCATGCTGGGGGGCTGTAAGGGAGCCATGAGCATCTTTTCTTCTTTACCCAGCTTGAGACATTGCTCCCAGGGCTGGAGGTATAGGAGAAGTGGAGGCAGTTTCCTGTGGATGGCATCGCAGATCACACAACACCCATCTCATTCCCAGCAACCTCGTGAGTTTAATGAGAATGAAAGGTGGCCAGAGAAAGATTCAGTATCAAAAAAACCCACATCCCACCTTTGTAGCGGCCATCTCACTGAAAAGCAAGAAGAAAATCACCCTGGTTTTGACTTCCAGGGCTTGCTGATAAGCCAATAAAACCTTATGACCCAGACTCACTAGATAAGACCTAGCACGGAGCTAATATTAGTTAATTCATTAATGATAATGAATAAAAGCTGCTCACTGCTATGAGACTTACAGCAAAGTCTCACAGGCCCCCGAACAATACCAAGTGATTGGTGGTGCTGAATCTGCGACAGAGACTCACAACCCAGGGATTTCAGGGGCCGGTGGGATGGGGCTTTGGAAAGGCAAGATTCAGAAGAGGATCATCTTCAGGGTGTGGTTGGAAGAGACAAGACTGCCAACAGCGCTGCCACGTGATGGCATTTTATGGAAGGGCGGCACTTTCTTGTGTGAACGTCTCCGATGCATGTCACACGGTCACTTGGAGGTAATGTCATTTGTGAGAATAGCCTGGGTCGGCGTGTACCCACTAAAAGTCTGCAAGGGTGCAGCACTCTTGTCCCGAGGAGATGTCCTCCTGGCCTGGCAAAGCAGAAGAACGAGAGAACCCAGCTAGGCTCTCCAGCGCTGGGCCAGGTATTAGGAAAATCGTTTTTCACTTGCAGCCTGAGCAAATATCACAGGGCTGCCACGGGGAGACATCAAACACGGGAACCCACAACGCCGCTTTTATGGCGTTGCTTGTCAGAGCAGAGCAGCACTTCCATTACCGACACGTCCTCTATCTGTCGAAAGGACAGCTTTCCAGGATGCTTGAGAACATCCATTCTCTTTTATAGCATACGCCATTCACGTTGCTGGCATATGCTGCCCATTGAAATAAATGGAGCTTGTCACTCTTGGATGTGTTCCTTGGAAATAAACGGTCAAACAAATTAGAACACTGAGCCATGAAAATCCTTGTCCTTTTGAAAAATCTGTGCTGGATATAGCTCAGTGCCTCTGCTCGTGGTTCCTTGGGCGTTTGGGTGATATTTTTTGTTTTCCACCGGTCATGTTTGCTTTCTCTAGGCAGTGGGATTGAGGCTGTTCTAATAACGGGTCAGGAGCTTTGAGGCTGCTGGTAACAACGGCCTGCAACTGGGGAAGGTGAAAAAATAGTTTTCCTTCTGGGCCATGAACAGAGGTACCAGGGCCACCAGGTCTGGATGCGAGGCCACCCTGGCTGAGGACTGCCAGCATTTGCGGGACAGGCAGGCCCCCTCAGCTGCTCCCTTGCAAACAGGAGTGTGACTGTCTCTGGGAGTGGCTGCTGTGTTTAAACCAGTAGTTGCCAGGCTAGCTAACGGTTGAAATTGATGGCTTTTGTACAAAATCCCAATTCTTTTTACCTCATTGCAACCTTTGCCTCATGTCCCTTGGTGTCTGTTTTGGTTCCAGTCTTTTCCTTTGCCTGTTGGACTACAGGAACCATGACATTAAGATCAAGCTCTAGCTGCTACTCTAAAAAGCCAGGTGCCATCACGAGGGTGTTCATGACTCTTGACTGCCATATTGTCTTGACGTCTCTGAAGATCATCCTTGCAATGTTAGTTAATATTCACAGCTCTCTTGAAGTAGGGTGTCTCGGGAGATGGAGGATGATGTGGAGTTTTTAAAAGCAGAAGGGACCACTGCGAGCATCTCTCTGCTGGTTGAAGGCCTCAGGACTTCCCTATTCGCTTCCTATATGAATACGCATGCGTTTTTCGGAAATAATATTCGTGCTTGGTCTAAACACTGTTGTTGTTGGAGGATTCACTATGATCCTTGATAAGTTACTCCACCGGCCGCTTCTCCCCACTGATGAAAACACAATTATGGAAAATGAGCATGCACACCTTCAGCATCCAGCCATGGGATTCTGTTACAACTTGGCCCCCTGGATTAAGAGTACCTATTATCATATTATCAGGTTTAGGTAGGGATTTTGCAAACACGTGTATGTGTGTGTGCTGTACGGCTGATATGCCTGCACGCACCAGTTATTAGATTGGACTTTCTGATCGTGCGGAGCCTAGGTACAGCTATTGCTGCTGCTCCAGACAGACGTCTGGAAAATTTGGACAAATGGGAAAATTCCACCTGGGCAAATATTTCAGGCAGAAAGAGAAGGCATACCCGAGTAAACCCAGACATCTCTTGGTCCTTCCTAGGTCAGTATTCATTAGTAGTGGCCTTTTTGTTAAACTGAACAGGTTTGAACGCCATGTCATCATGCAGAAGAGCCTAAGCCTGCTTTACTTTTAAGGTGGTTCTGGTATGGGATATTTCCCATTCTTCCCATCCATAATCCTAGCCCAGAAATGAGATGCTTGGCATGCCAAGCCCTGAATAGAGAACAAGAAACACATATCATGCTTTTCAGTGTGTCCATAAGATCCTAATGCAGCCTGGATGCTCCTGGAACAGGCGTATTAGAAATCATATCACATTAAAATCACAAAAAACACATATAAGAACCTAAGAATGGCTACAGTGGGTTAGACCAAACGTATCTTGTTCTCAGCAGTACTAAAAGAGGGTGTCTGGGAAACCTGTGAGAATAACATAAATCTACAGTGATACCACTACCAAACACTCTCCTGACATCCAGTTAATTGCAGTTTAATGCACTGGATGAACTTTTCTTCTATAAATTTGCCAAGTTGCTTTTTGAATTCATGTAAACTTTCAGCATCCATAATTTCCCATGGCAAGGAGTTGTCTGTGAGCTGTGCAATTTAGGTAAATGCATAAAGAGATGCTTATAAACGTGTTTGCAAATAAATTAGCCAAGTTTGCTGTATTACTGTGGCTTCTACTGCTGATGAGTACACGAAGAGTAGTGTTGAGTATGTGGGCAGCAGTGCCTTATGTTTTCAATGAATGCATTTGGTTGAAAGCATAAACAGTGGGTGGATTACAGCCAGTTAGGGAAAAGAGGAGGAATCTCCTACTTCCCAAAGTAACAAAACCAAAGACTGGCTCCTTGAAAGCAGCTTAAATTGACCTGGGCCAGGGTCTGCAAATACGACCAGTCATGTACACACACACACATTTGTTATATAGCTCAGAGCCATGGCTGTGTGGAGCAGGCACTAAAGCAGTTAATAAAACAAGCCAGAAACAGAGATGTGAATGGTAACCTTTGCAACGCTCTAACAAGTCACACACACAAATGACTAGTGAGTAGTTTGTGAATTAAGCAGGACAAATAGGAGGAACTTGGTGATTTTGATACATGCCTGGTGTACTAAATAGTGGGGGGGGGCTTATCCCACATGGCTGGGATGCAGCAGTCAGTGAATTGAGGGGGAGGCAGACACTGTGTGCTTTGCCACCGAGGACCTTACCTGTGCACGTGTGTGCAACTGCTGGCTGCCCGGGTGAGGAAAGAAAAAGTGGATGTCAAGTCTAGCTGGCAGCCAATGCATCTGTCTTCTGTCTTTCACTCCCCCACAGTCGAGGTGGAACTTGGCTATTTTTAAATCTGATGTCTGTGTGTGTAGCCATGGGGAATGCTCTTTCTTGTGAAAAAGGAAAAAAAAAAAAAAAAAAAAGGAAGGAGATTTTGAAGCCACCTGCATTCCATAAGCAGATCTTTCTCCCTCCACTGGTGCCACGCACCTCAGCCCCCAGGTCTCCTTCCTTCACTTGGAAGAACTTGTAAAACAAAGTGATCATAACTGGACAGCTTAGGCCAGCTGACCAGGGAATAAAAACCCTGCCATGCAATACGTGCAGTGTAAGGACTGCCTCACCAGAGGATCCAGGTGCTCTGCCCGGATCAGCGTCCTTTCCCCAGTCACAGCCAGTACCGGGCATCTCACAGACGTGTGCACTGAGCCCTCTGGAAGATGCTGATGCAAATGTCTAGTGTTGCAACCTGAAAATAGGATGTGCCCATGCCAAACAGAGTGCAAAGGTTAAGAGCACGACTGTAGGAGTGACAGAATGGGCACCTAGCAACCAGGCAGTCATAAATGTCATTTTAAGGTTCACCTCATCGTGCAAGTGGCCTATGGCAACCAGGTAAGCGCTCTTCAGGAGCAGTTTAATCAGACAGGCAGGTGGAAGAGCAGCTATTCACTAGCCTAAAGACACCGGAGTGGCTCTGTTGTGCTGTGTCAAAGGGCTGTCTTGCCCCATATTGACACTGGTTTGTAACAGAGGCTTAGAGGAGGAGGGTGAGAACAGGTGAGTAACATCACCAGGCATGGTCTCCTGTCTTCCAGCAAACTGTGACTCGGTTATTTCCTGGGCTCAGAAGTGGTTTGGGGGGTTTAAAAAACATTGAAGGATTTGTTTTCCATGAATTTGTTCATTTTTTCATTTTTTTAAATCATACATGCACAACCCCCTCCTTCCTTTTGCTTGTTCTAAACATGCTGTATTTAATTTGCGTCCTACTTCTTGATTTCTGTGGCATCCTGGCTTGTATCAGCAATAGCGTGGCCAGCAGGGACAGGGAAGGGATCTTGCCCCTGCACTCGGCACTGGTGAGGCCGCACCTCGATGACTGGGTTCAGTTTTGGGCCCCTCACTCCAAAAAGGCCATTGAATGACTCGAGCGTGTCCAGAGAAGGGCAACGGAGCTGGTGCAGGGTCTGGAGCACAGGTCTGATGGGGAGCGGCTGAGGGAACTGGGGGGGTTTAGTCTGGAGAAGAGGAGGCTGAGGGGAGACCTCATGGCCCTCTACAACTGCCTGAAAGGAGGGTGCAGAGAGGGGGGATGAGTCTTTTCAACCAAGTAATGAGTGATAGGACAAGAGGGAATGGCCTCAAGCTGCGCCAGGGCAGGGTCAGACTGGCTCTTAGGAAGGATTTCTTTGCAGAAGGGGTTGTTGGGCGTTGGAATGGGCTGCCCAGGGCAGGGGGGGAGTCCCCATCCCCGGAGGTGTTTAAGAGTTGGGTTGACCCAGCGCTGAGGGATCTGGTATAGTTGAGAACTGTCAATGTTAGGTCAATGGTTGGACTGGATGATCTTCAAGGTCTTTTCCAACCTAGACCATTCTGTGATTCTGTGATTCTAGGAACAATGAACAACCATTCTCTTCTCTTCTTTTCCCCTGCACTAGCTTTTCCACTCCTCCTGCTTTTGTACACCTTTATCGCATCTCTCCCCCCTGTGGTCTCTTTTCCAGCCACAAAATTCCCAAGTCTATGTAGTTACTTTATCTATGTAGTAACTTGCATAGAAGCAGCTGCATACCTTCATCCATCTTTGTTGCCCTTCCTTTCCTGTGACAAGTTTTGCTATGTCATTTGGGGTGGGGATAACACCAGAATGTACTCTTCAAGATGTGGACGCATCATAGATTCATACGGTGACATAACGGTGCTTTTGGTTATGTCATGTATCCCCTTTCTTTCCATGCTTGGCACAGGCAAGTGACTCCTTGTTCCGCCTTCCTTCCCAGTAGTTTTATGTCTGGATGAGCAGTCCAGAGGTGTCTGGGGGTGGTACTGGGTGAAGAGGAAGCCAGGACTTCCTGGGTCTAAGCCCAGACCCACAACTGAGACAGAAAGTGATCTCAAATAAACAGTTTCACCTCTCTGTGCCTCAGCTCTGTCCCCAGGAAAGGGGGAGTTTCCTAACCTAATGCAGAAGAAACAGTGTGAAGCAAGGTGAGTGTGTCTGAGATCCCCAGATGAATGCTGCCAGGAAAGGGAAGGCCAGTGTTAATTAAGGTCAGTCCCAATTATGTTGACACAATGAAAGTTGTAACACTCTTCCTCGCATCCCTCCCTGGCTTGTTGTGTTTCCTGTGTTCTCACTCCCTTGTAAACAGGGACTAAAACTAACTGATTAATAATGAAAAAGCATAATGAAAATTCAAACAGCTCTAATGCCTGGAACGAGCAGCAAGGGTATCGCTAGTGTGCAGAACATTCAGGGGTGCAGACCAACCAATTTATTTCCAATTGTATAGCTTGGACCAGCTGTAACTGGCTTTACACTGGCTCCTGTGGGCTGTATGGTCCTTCCTGGCACAGAAGGCAAATTGTTTTACTCCAAGAAGTCACTCAGGCCTAACAAATTGTTTTTCCTAATAAAATATTTCCAGGAAATACAATCACGTGTCTAAAAAGCCATTCCCTTCCCACAGAGGTTCACACCATATCCTAGGCTCCATCTCTGTGCAGGCTTTAAGCTCCTCTGTACTCCAGCAGCTGCTCCTCCTTCAACCTCCAGACCTCTGTCTCCTGCCATAGGCTCTAGAGTTGTTTTTGCTTCCTCTCCTTGAACATGTTTCCTCACATCTTTTTCAATATGAAATCTGTCAGTTGCCCACAATTATCTTTCCTGCCTGCACCCCCTATTTTCTCCTTTGTCTCCCCGTGCTGTTATTTGTTACTGTTCATCATGAATCATTCTCAAACCGCTCAGCTGGGTGGTCCTTTGAAGGGAAGAAGACTTACCAAGAAGACTGGCTGGTCAGGGCTCAGTCCAAGCCAAGAAAACAGGCTCCCTGAAGGATAAAATAACCTCTATTATCTTTTCAGGATTTCCTCGTGAACCCAGACCATTCCTAGTTGTATCTAGGACAATGCCTGATGTTTATAGGAAATCTACCAAAGCCTCCTAGGGCAATAACTCTTTATATATATATACACACGTATACATATGTATTCAGATAGGCACACTTGTAAGGCTGCTTCTTTAGATTCCTCTCAGGCTCCAGATTTTCTGCTTGTCTTCTCAAGAAAACTCCACTTCAGGGCTACATTTAAAGAATGAAACAAAAAAAAAGCAGAAAAATTGCATGTCTATGAAATTGCATGCTATAATTCACATTCTCACTTACTCCTTCTTCTGTGGCCTGTGTGTTCATCTCTGCAGTCTTAGGATAAGCCTTATATCTGGTTAGGGAGTCTGGATTTCTTCTGGAATCATGATTATGTAAAATTACAGCATCCTCTTAAAAAAGTGCTTCTAGCCCTCCTGGTTTTCAGATGAATTTGAAAATATGCCTGGAGAGTGTTCGCTGCAGGGAAGTCTGAATGCGTATGCAGTGTCCTGAGGTCATATTTTACTCTATGAGATATGAAGTATCTTGCAACATTTTGATAGGGTCTAATTTCACTGTGCACCGTTACTCATAAAACTTTTAATAAAGCTAGAGGTCATAGTAGGACCCTGTGAAGCACTTAAAAGCCCATACGGCTTAGCCAGTGTATGCATTTCCAGGTGGTGTAGACTGCCCGATGCTGAAGGCTGTAGGGGAGAAGATGTTTTCATTTCTTCAGATTGTAGTTAAATGTTCAGCTCCATGTAGCTCGACTTCAGTTGCCTTTCTTATCCCTGACAGGGCTGTACCCATTGCCTCAAGAAACTTTTGCTGAAGGACTTTAGTATAATACCACCTGTTCAGAGAGAAGATTTCTATCCATTGATCTCAAAGTGTTTTTAAAAGGTGAATAGCTTCACTGGTTTTGCTCTATGGGCAAGGGAGGATGGGTGAGTTACAGGCACAGAAGAAACCTGGTAAAGGACAGATGGGAACATGATCCAATCCGCTCTCCACCGAGACTCAGGAGTTTATATCCAGGAGGAGAACAGGCCCCTGCCTACCTCCGTGGCTTAGGATAGAGCAGTAACTATTGGTGCTCTGCTAAACCAAATGAGATCATACTCCCAGGTCTGCTGATGCTGTCATTCACTGGCCCTGATGTTTGAGGAACATTCCCAAGGGAATTCATCCACATACTGGTGGTAGCCGTAGTCGCCATAGGGGCATTTATGAAGCACAGCATCCCCAAGTCCTCAGCTCCACAAAATCAAACCTCTGAGCTAGTTTTAGACTCTAGCTTGGTATTGGCCGTAGTTTGTTTGTATTCACGGTCTAGGTTTAAAGAAATAAAATTGTATGTTAGGCCATCTTGAGATCCTCTTCTTGTTTTATGGTCTCTCTTCTGCTCACTTTCTCCATCGTCTCTTAAAATGAGGGCTGAGTTGTTGTGAGTTGCCCCCCTGTGCGTACTGGGTATGATCTTCCTGACAACTGCTGCTCTGCGGTATTGAGCAGAAGCTAATGCGGTTTGATTCACCGCTCACTTAGGGTTGACAGATGAGCTGGCAAGTCTTTTTGTGGCAGTTTAGGCTACTTTCATATCCAGCTGTCTGCCTCGTCCATCAGCCACAAGTTATTGCCCCTGTGACAGAAAGTCTCAGCAGCTCCAGTTCATCATGTGGTGTCTCAGTGCTTTTAAGCTAATGCACCAGACTCTGCCATGGCAGAGCCATGGGAGGACACACGTTCCCATCTGCCGAATCCGCAAAGGGAGTAATGGCAGGAGGGTCACCAGGAAGTTCTTAAACTACTGCTGCGGGGCTCAGCCAAGCTCATCTGTCAGAGCACTTGAGTGAATCAAGTTACTGCTAATTGGGATCAGTAGCATTGCTCTGAGCCTGAGCAGACTCCAGCTCGCAGGGTATGGAGGCTTCAGCCCTGCCCTGGGTCCTTAGAGCCTTAGGTCCTAAAAGGAAAAGTCTCTGCTCTCTTGATGGATTCAAGATTTCATGCCCATATCCATACTTTATATGCTATTGCTGGAAAACGAGTACGCTTCTCACTGAGAGCTTGTCATCTCAAGGAAAATTACAGGATGGGTCACAGGAGGAAGCAAATTATGAGCTGCAGCTAATAAATGGCCACTTACCAGGGCTACGTAGACTCAAGAGATGGAGGATCTCCCAAGGCTGCAGTTTCACAAGCAGAATTAACAGCGCTGCACGGAGCTTGACAAGTGTATTCAGCATTTTCATGCAAGGCCTTCAAGAGAAAAGACATCTCCCTGTCTGTGGGATAGGGGAGCATGAGGAGGTAGCTGGGGAGAAGAAGAAGATGAAAGGCTACAGGTTGAGTCAGGCAAGACTTGGTTTTCTCCCCTCTCGGAAAGTTTGCTCGTGGCCCCTCTGCATGAAAGCGGGAGGCAGGCATGCAGCCTCTGCAAGAGTCAAGTGTGGGCACCAACATGGCAACTGGCTCCAGCCCCACTGACGCCTACTCGGGCGTCTTCCCCGTGGCATCGTCCTGCAAAACCCAGGGGCATCCTGAAGCCTCAGTAGAGGCTGAGACTTTGCTGTGGTGCAGACACTGGTGCTGGCCTCCTCCTCACCAGTTGGGCTGCTCTTCTAGCAGCTGGGAAAAGCAATTATTGGCAAAGGTAATGAGATGGCATCGGGTGCGCTATGTAAATACCGTTTGGGCTACATTCGTAATCCCACACCATGAACTGCGTTTCCATGAGAGAGGCCCCCTTGGATAATCTTAATCGTTTCTGACATGAAGGCTTCTTCTCCTATTTCATGACTTATTTCCCCAGTATCATTTAAATGTATTAAAACACTGTTAGCGTAGAAAGTAGGCATCATGTTAGCATAATATCTAATCAGAACTAGCCTGCCTGTCCCCGCAGGGTTTATTTATTTATTTATTTTGTGTCTGTTTGTGCTGTTTTCTTGTTAGATTGGCGAGCCCTTCCTTGACATACTCATTTGTTCTGCTGTGTAATAGAATAGGATCCTTTGGAGCTGCTGACATCTGCTTTATTCTTGAGATCTGTAACTCTCAGCCCACAAAGCAACAATGATAATAATAATAGCAATAATAATAATCATAGTGCTAGGAAGCCTGAGAAGTGAAGTTAAGCATGAAGAGGAGAAGACAAAAAATAGAAGAGGAAAAAATTGGGCTGGCAAAGAGTGTTTCGATCACCGTGAGTGTATTTTTATTGGCCCTGAGTCTCCACTCATTTACCCATGCTTTATGATTGCACTGCTCTGTGGACTGCAATTAATTTCCTCGTGACTTGTAGTATTGCAAGGGAGAGAGGATCAGGCACTGTGGTGTACGCGATCAGGACACTTGTTCACAGGTATATTCAGCTCTGCTCTCGCTCAAGTACATTGCTTTGATTTCTCAACGGCATTGCGGTATTGATTTTGAAGGGAATTAGTTTCGTCAGTGCTTCTGAAGATCTGGCCGGTGTGATTTCTCAGGGACTGATTCAGCCTCCTCCCCCACAACTTTATTCTCACATGTCACAGCTGAAATAATTGGCATTGCACTATATCAAACTGGCGGGATGCAGTCCTGAAGGCTGGGGGGAATCAAATCCAGAGCAAGCCTTGACAAAAAGCTGCATGAGGAAGAGAGTTTTTGGCCTAAGCTCTGTCTGAAAGAGGCCTGGAAGCCGTGAGCACCCACTATGGGTCATCTTGTCTGAATCCTGCTCTGTTGAGATAAAAAAGGGCTTTGTCCTAAGGGCAGGGAGAGGTGACAGTGTACTGCAAGGAGGAAAGGAGGGAAAAGGTAGGAAAAGGTAGAGTAAGGAGTAGGAAAAGATGAAGGAGAAGGTAAAAAAAAGGAAAAAAGAAAAAAGAGTTCCTAGCAGTAAGATCAGGTTGTGTTGAGCTTTGAGCATCCTTGACAGGGGGGGAACTTATCTGAGTGTGTTAATCTAACTGGCTGTCACACCATCCCCTAATGTAAATTATTCACACTTAGGAATTCTGCATGATATTTGACTTGAGATGGAAACAGAGCTTGGGACTTGTACTGAAAAGTAAGGATCTAAAGATGAGTTTCATGGCTGGTCTCAATGATTGTGGCCAGCCAACAGGCAAATGAACCTTAGAAGGGCTTGGAATTAGTGAACTGGCCCAGCCTGAGCAGCTGGGAGTAAGCAGCACTCTTGCTCTTTAGCCTAAGGCCCTCTGTCATGAAAACAGGATGGCTGAGTAAGTACAGAGACCTGGCAAAACTCTAGCTTCATTAGCAAAGACACAAAACCACCCAGACCCAGAAGCAAAACTTGGGCTCCAGGGTTTGTTGTCCTCCCCCTTTCAGAAGGACAGCCCGGGATGAAGACTCTTGCTCATAATGGGTTTCCCAAGCCCTGCTGCTTCTGGCCCAGAGCTTGGGTCTCCTCAGAGCCCCCAGTTCACACTATTACCGGTGTCATTAGTTCTTTAACCAGACGTAGGTATAAGTGACATTTTTCAAACATCGGTAGGGTCACCCTTCTGTTGACTCCCTTACATATATAGCATGCAGGCACGGGGCAATACAAAATAGAAAAGGGGCTCATGAAAACTAGAGATGGAAAAGATTTATGAGGTCCCATCTGTTCCCTTTTTCTCCCAGCACATGCTTATGAACTAAGTACCTTTACTAGTGTTTTGCCACGTTTTAAATATTCTAGCCAGTAGGACTTCCATGGGAGTCTTTTCCATCAACCAGTGCTCCTCACACCCTCAGAACCCAGAACTGCAGACAGGTGCCTCATGAGACCTTCTCCAGCACCCCACCCCGTGTCAGAGCTGAAGAGAGCACATATATGCTCAAAAGCTTGTCCAGTTTGCTACTGCTTGAACACTATCATCCCGATAAAAGGCCGGGGCATCACTCAGACACTCGGAAGCATTTCAGTACTGTTCCGTTCAATTTCAGTGACTATTTTGTCTCAGGGAGTGCTAGCAGGAGTGGTTTCCCAGGAAGCTAATGGAGTCTTACACCTCTCATAGTAAGGTCATGCTATGTGGGCCACCAGGGTCCTCTACTGACATCAGGCTGTGCCCACCACTCTTTCACGCATGGTGATTCAGGCCTGTGTGCCTGGGCACCCACTCACTGGCCACTCTATCTTTAAGAGTCCAGTTCAGATTTTCTTACTGTTATGCCGTGTATGCTTTCTTGTTTTGTACCTCACTGCACCCCCACGATACTTTCCTTGTACTCATGAGTAATCACAGACTGTGCTCTCCCTTGCTTGCTGCCTAGCCAAGCTAGGTACTCTTCCCACGCATACTCTTTCCCCAAAATAAAACCATCTTGCCCCAGTCTAGGGGTATTGCTATTGCTCTTCAGTTTCTCCCTTATAGTTTGTCTTGTCTCTGTGGAAATCGGGTATTTACGATGAGTTCACTAGGCAAAGAGGGCATTTTGGAGATCTTTAAATTGAATCTGTCCTTGTCCTGCTTTGTGAGCTGAGGCCTTTGAGTTTGAGAGTGTGGGGTTCAAGTAAGAATATTTTTCTTGCCTTGTTGGTTAAATAAGACTTGGAAAAGCTCTGTAGTACCCTAGGGACTAGCTCCTGTCTGCTGAGATGTGATTGCATACGTGTCTGTAAAAGGACAATAGTAAGGAGAAAGATGAGTCATTCAGCAGGAGTCTTGGTGCCGCTGACACACCTGGAGTGGGATTTGTCTCAGTTAACTTCTTATGTCCCCACTTCATCTGAGATAGATCCTCCTGGCTCCCTTTACACTCACTGGAGAAAAGGAGACACTATGATGGTGCGACCCATCTAGCCTATTTTAGACATCAGTGATCGAGTGAGGTGACGTACCCACCAGGAGGACCTTTTTCTCCCCATTAAAGGGAGCCCAGACTGATGACTGCGGATGGAGACACTCAGCATTGATCTCATAAAACCCAGCCCTGGCTTCCAGAAGAGGCCTTGTGCAGTCACATACATAGGCCTGGCCTTCTCCTCACCTGATCTTCTCCTTGCACCCTCGCTTCTCCACTCTGGGCCTGATCATTTTCAAATCAGTTCATATTAAAAAGGCATTTCCATTTCTTCTCCAGCGACAGCAGCAGAAAAATGGACCCCGGGACCCTTGCTGTGGGATTTCAGAGAGGCTCTAACCTCTCATTTTGGTATCTCCCTACAGAGACCAAGCCCAGGGTATTTTTCCCAGATACTATTGGGACCTCAGTCCAATCACTTGCCCTACAATTCCAAGATCCCTTTATGATTTATTTGGTTATTTGGCATTTCCACAGGAGGCTACAGCAGGTGGAGGGACCCAGTCGTTGTAGGTGTTGTACAGACACAGGAGTTTTTGCTGTGAGGGATTTCAGGCAGTTTTACTCCTGCCAGTCACCTCCAGGCTAGTGAGAGTGGGTCTGGCCAGGCAACCATAGGTCCTCAGAGGTGAGGTGGCTCCTCTGGCTCTGTCCCTCACAGATCCCCAGTACGATGACCAGAACATTAGAAACAGCCCTCTTGGTGGCACGGACCAGTTGCGGGGGGGGTGTTAGATGTTGCAGGGGCAGAAGTGCGCAAAGGCGCATTTACTGCACTTCCACAGTCTTTCCCTTGGATTTGACCTGGTATTTTTATACTTTTCTCCTCTTCTCCGATCTCTCTCAGCCTCACTCTCCACCGTCAGAGCAAGACAGACTTGCAGGCAGTGTAAATAATCACTGCTCCACCCAAACAGGTCCCCTAGAAATCCCACCAGCTGTGGACCCGCTCCCATCTCTCCCTCTTTCTTTTCTCTCTCCTGATCTCTTCGCTTCTTTGTCTCTCCCCTCCCCACCTTTTCTGTCTTTGTCTTTTTTTCTCCTTTCCCTCATGATCTCCCTCCGCCTGCATCTCTCAGTCCCTCTCCCCGGCTCGCTCTCTCTGGAGACAGGTCTAGTGGCCTGGTTGCCATCTGCTGCCTGGGGTTTTTTTTTGTGAGTGCGTGCACGTATGCGCGCGCGCGGGTGCACGTGGGGGTTTTTTTATGAGGTTGAGATCAGATGGCATCTAATCGATCGTCATGGTCTCCATGGTTACCCGGGTGACAGAGTAGTTGGGAGAGACACATACTCCAGCCTGGGGCTGTCAGACCATTCCTGAGAGAAATAATAAAAAAAAAAGAAAGAAAGAAAGAAAAAAAATCAAACCTCTTCCATCACATTTTACGCATTTACATCTTCCTCGGATCTAGGAAAACATAGCCCGTGTTTCTGTTGTACAATGTTACCCCTTGACTTGGCTCCAGGAGGAACAAAGCAGACTCGTTTTCCTCTCTGCGCGGCGCAGGCATAAAGGTGAAGCACATCTTTGGGAAAGCAGGAGAAGCTACCCTTTCCCCTTTTGCTTCTCAGAAAGGTTTGATTTTTCACTTTTTATTTTTTTTCCCCTGGCACTGTTGTAACCATAATGATTATTTTTATTCCTCTAAATTGGATGGTTAGTCTCTTGAATTGGCTAAAGGCAGTGGTATCCTCCGGGAAAAGAATTGCAATCTATTAGTATGAGCAGCATCTTTTTCTCCCTGGCCTCAGCCCCTAACACTAGACCATCTTTAGCCCTTGTTGTGACAGATCAATCAATCTGTCTATGATTCCTGTTTGAGAGCAACTGGAGTGTGATGCTAAGGATGAATTATGGAATTAGGTGAGTTTTTTGTCTTTAAAAGCAGATTGACTTGGGCACAGCAACATCTCTGACCATGGCAATTAGTGCGTCAGGAGCACAGGAACTGCAACCGCTCAGTGCAGTATATGATCCTGCATGAATCGGGGGAGGAGGAGGAGGAGGATGCATTTCAGGCAATATCACTGTGGCAGCTGCCCCCCAGTAATCCAGAAATTTCACAAAGTTTGCCTAGAGTGCATCACCCAGGTACACAGAGCCCTGCCTGGTTCCCTGACAGCCGTATTCTGCCTGGGCAGACATGAATTAGTCTTTGATTTGACCTCAGCATGGCCCCCAAAAGGCAATCAGGCTACGTCTTCTGTCTTCTGGCTGCAGCCACAGTGTTAATGCTCATCAAAGCTCATCCCTTGTCGTGCGGTGGCTGGTGCCGCTCTGGCCGCGTTCCTGCTCGTGGTGGCACGCAGGGCTTTGGAAATGTCATGTGCAAACCCAGGCAAAGGGAGCTAATAGCACCAATGCACACGGCTGAGCTGGCCCGAGAGGCTGGTGACCCAGCAGAGCTCTCCAGAGACCTAGAAGTGCCGACTTACTGCCGCTAACTAGGAAATGTATCAGATCAGAGCATCCCATCACAGAGATACACATGGTTTGAGAGCTGGATACGCCTTTATGTTTCTTTTCTCTTCCCCAGTTCTGAATCAAGCTGATTTTCAGTTGGAGCCTGTGGTCTTGCTTTGCTTTTTTGCCTTCCTAGTAGAAGCAGAAGGTGCCCAAGTTGGGTGGCTCAGTTCAGGCTGAAAATAAACAGTGAGGGTGGGATTAAATCGTCTAAATGGTGACATTGCAGGTGACATTCTATCCAGCCTACATGCACTGCCCCAAAAAGGCACAGGTCTTCAACTATGATCTGCCAAACTCCTTTGTATGCTATAGGGGTTTAAAAGACCACTACCCATGTATGTGGCTGAGCCCCAGTTTGACTCTTGGAGCAAAATGTCAACGTGAATTGGTGCAAATATCCAAGAGGTGCAAGGATTCGGCCACATCCACACACGCAAGGAAGGGTGAGGCTGGGTGTCAGATGATGAAACGTGATGGGGTAGGAAGAGGCACGGTGGCATGTCAGGGACTCTCCTCACCTTTGTAGAGGGGAGCAGCTTGCAGGAGGCTGTTTCAGCTCACACCAGCTCAGAACTCTGCACTAGCTGGCTGCTTAGGCTCTGAAAGAAGCAAGGGATTTGGGAGATGGGCTTTGTAGCCATATCAGGTAGTTCCTCCTCCCACGGAGACAGCAAACAGAGCTTTTGGTGTGGAAGGAAGTGGTGTTTGTGACACAAAAGTCCTCTCCCCAGTCTTTGAAAAATATGTCACGCAACCTCCCACCACCCCAGTAAAAGCTGCCTTGATTAGAAATATTTACTCATTTGTAGGCAGCCACGGGTGATGTCTCAGTGTACCCTACTTTAAAAAAAAAATCTGTGATCCTGTCTATTTGAATTCTGATTCTGCTTCCTCCCAGCAGCATAACATCCCTGTTTCTAACCAGCAAGGTGGAAAATCCTCTGCTCTTCAATATTCCTTAATGTTAAATACCATGGGCCTCCTAGATTTTTATACTGTACAAACACAAACTAATTAAAGTTGTACAAATACATCCCAGGCAGAGAATAAGAATCTGTTCACTTCAGGGAAGACCGCTGGCTTCTATGTCCCAGGGAAAGCTCCCTCACAGTTTACATTGTTCTTTTTGCAAGGGATAATTTACGGTAAAGCCGGTTTCCACTAAAACAGCAGACGTGCGCAAGGAGAGGGAAAAAAAAATGTAAACACAACAGCATCTTTGTGAATGCAGCAAGGTGCTGGTGCCTGCCTCTGCGTGCTCCATAATATATTAATACACAGTGGCTGGCCAATCCCACTGGAGCATTCAATCATGCCATATTATAATAGAATTTAATGGAGTTGACAGCTAAGACCTAGTTGCTAGAGACATGCGAAAGACCTTTGCAATGAGGATCTACAATTAATAAAGGAAAGGGCCATAGATTTTTGGAGAACCTCATAAAAAAGTAAAATATCGACATTGATCACGGCATGCAAGGATATTAGACACGTAAATCTAGCTATTGCCTTTATTTATTTATTTGCACATCTTTAATATTATAGGCACAGGTTTCCCTGAGGCCAAAATGCAATTTCTCTCTCCATTTCTCAGCAGGAGCTTTTCATCTCCCTATTCACCAGGTTTTGAATTGCACATTTAATAAGCGATAAAGAATTCCTGTCTCTATTCCTTGGGCTTTTAGCCCACAGTTTTTCTCTCTCTTCTGTTTTGTGATGGAAACAACGATCCCCTTTACCTGGCTGCGGGCTCCTTGGGGATGTGGGGGCGGTGGAGGAGGGGATCTGGAGCCCACAGGGAGTGTCTGGACTTCAGTGTCTGTTGATGTGCTTTGTGTGCCAGGATGCACTGGGGAAGGCAAAGAGTACCTGGGACCAGCACAAAAAGATGGAGAAAGGGTCCACAACACTGTAAACCAGCTTCCCCCAGTCCCCCTCTCCAGAAGTTTTTGGCAGGCGTTCATTGCCTTCATCCTGCTGTCTGGGGAGAAAAGTCTTCACCCTTCACGGAATATTTGTAGTCATTTTAAAGAATCGATCCTGTGGGTGAACTGCATCCACCTCCACCCTCTGCTTTGATGGAGGTGGCAAAAATCTTGTCACCCAGCAGCTGGGAGCATTGCTGGGCTCCAACAGGCTCAAATCTCTCTGGATTTTCCCGGCTGTGCACAGTTAGCACACTCCTGAATCAGAGCTGCTGTTGGGCTCCTTGCCTCAGAGAAGTTCAGAACTGTATGTCTGAAAGTATTTAGGTGTGAATTGGTACCTGGTGGGGTATTTAGAAACACCTAGGCTCCTCACTGCCCATGGGTGCTGCAGCACTCAAGTACCTGATGCTCATAGTCTCTGCATCTGTAATGTCCATGTAGTGTTGAACAGCTGCCCTCACAGACTAATAGGCTTGAGGTCCTTCTGACTTCGGTTTTACACCACTGCAAGCTCACTCATTTCACTGGGCTTCCTCCTGACTTACACCGATGGACCGCGAGGTCAGGATCAGACCCCACTGAGCCCAAGCCCCCGGTAATGTAAAAGTCCAGCTTCCAGCTGTGCAGCTTCAGAAGCTGGAGCTTGTGGCATTCAGCTTACATCAAAGTCATTTGGAGCAGACAGAAAAAAAATTGAGGAGCCAAACCAATCCCTGGTTTAGGACTGTAGAGACTGATGTAAGAGGGAAGACTTTAGTGTCATGTTTAGAAATAAAAAGCAACTGAATGGGTATCTTGTAAGCAGGCGAGGTACAACAGTGAAAAAGGGACTGAATAATTAGATATTTCAGTTTTAAGACCAGCTGCAGTAGGTTACTTTCTTGTCAGGTAAATCAACCTTGTTTTTCATTCACTTACCTATGTACAGACAAGTTTCCCCAGGACAGGTGGACAGGTGATGTCTTGTTTGGAACAAAAGAGGCCGTTTGTCCATATCACAGCAACGGCGACTGCACGGTGTCATCTCACGGTCTCCTCCAGTAAATTGAGTTTGTCAGTGCTCAGCCACACAGCTGAGTGGAGTGCTGCATGATGCCTCACCTCTCCTGGGAGAGAGAAGTTGGCATAAGCCATATCGTAATGGGATCCAGAAACAAAGAAGCGTGAATGAAGTGCTAATTGCATTCATAAAGACATTAACAAAGGAATTAAAATGGCAGAAGCTTCCTTTCCCCCTCAAGATTCATCTAAACCACCAAAAATATATTAATAATCACTGAGGTTTACACTATTTTGAAGGGATTATACAGACACAGGTCATCAGGGCTTGGAAAGACCATCTCAATGTATTTTTTATTGGATTCTGTATGAGAGATGAGACACTTCACTGATTCTGTTTATCCAGACTTGCTCTTTTCTTTCTGCCTTTTCTCCTATCCTTGTACTTCTTTCAATGCTCCTCATTTTCCCCTGAAACTTTTAACATGTGGTAAAAATAATGCAGCCATATCAAAAATTGTAGATTTTCCTTAAAAAAAGCCCAAACCAAAATGACCCCAGAAGTTTGGCTAATGACACAATGGAAATTTCCTGTATAAAATAGCCTGAAACATCTTGCCTCATTTTTTTTTTCTCTCATTCAGTTCTGCTTACCTTTCCATGGGAAAAGGAAAAAAAATCCATGCTTTTTTGGTTTTTCCTCAGTTGGTTTCTACACGATTTCATCCTTCCATTATCAAATTTAGCACCAAGTTGTTATTTGCTAATACTGAGAGAAAACATTTCCCTGTTAAAAATCTCTCCAATCAACAGGGTCTTTTTTCCCCCATGAGAATATTATTATTAGTCTTAAGCTTAGAAAGAGCTTGTTTCACAGACCCTAAATTTTGAGGCTACTTTACCTTGCTCATATCAGCAAAATTATAGGTCTTTGCTTTTTAGACTACTTGGCTGTATTTATTGCACCTCCCTGCCTCTTGCGCTCGCCTTCTTTCTGCCTGCTGATGTGGGTGTCGTGCTAGTGACAGCTACAGCTAAAGCCAGCTAAACATTTTTCTTCCGTTCGCCAATTTTCAGTCACTCATAACTTTCTAAAATGTTCATTCTGGAGACTGCAACCTGCCAGTTCCTCGTGACCACTCCAAGGGGGATTTATCTGGGAAAGATGAGCCCAAGCCATTCAGCAGTTCTGTAGGAGATATTTCTATCACCTCGGTGACCAGGGGGATGAGACCGAGAGGTGGCAGGAAGGCATCCCTCAGGGAGAAGAGGATCCTTAATCTACATGAGGAGGCTGTCAGCCTCCCATCCCCTGGCTTGCTCCATCCCCAAGCTGCAGTTGAGGACTCGGTGGGTGCCAGGATCGGTGTTTCTGGCTCCGCAGGCGGAAGGTAGGGAGAGGTAGGGAGCACAAGTCGGCAAGATGGGATGTGCCACAAGCACCCAAAGGGATGAGGCTCAAGATCTTCATGAGTGAGAGGTGTGTGGGAGCATGGAGATGGGGTCCAGGGTGGGGGTTGTGACAGGAGGCTGGGGAAAGCCTGGCCCGAGGTGGGGGTGGGGGGGCTGTGTAAGGTGGGACAGGGTAGGCTGAGGGGCGAGGGGTGCGCAGTCCCTCCAGCACACTCCTGCCATCAGGAAGAGGGCCTTCTCCAAGTGATGGTGAGACATGAGCAAACAAGGGAAGCCTTACCCAGAAACATTATGAAAGAAGAAAGAGAAGAAATCAATGTCTTTTGTACTGCATAGAGTATAGAGGGAGAGACTACGCACCTGCCTAATACCCCAATCCCTCGGAAAGAGCTGAAACACCCAGGGAAGTGTCCTTGGTTCAAAAGCACACCTCACCTCTTCCTGCAAAAACTGGATTTGAGTTAGCTAGGACAATGAGGAGTATCAGAGCTCACACACTCACAACAGCGGGGCAGTCAGCAGTAAAGCCTCCTCTCCAGGTGGATTCAAAGCCTGTAGAGCCTCCCACACTAACATGACATCTCCCAGTCCTCACTTCCCCACCTTTGCTTCCCTTCTTTACTCCCAGGCACACCAAGGCCTTCGAGACATGCACCCACTGCCTGTCCTTTGCAACTCCTCTGTTCCCAACAACGTCCTGCAAGCACCTCAGTGTGACCCCCGTGCCTGGTGCTCCCCTGGCACTACAGCACTGCCCCAAGAGCTCCTGAGCCCAGGAGCTAAAAGCATCATAGAAGGAGTAATGAGAAGAGACAGTGCCGGGAGGAACAACGAGCAATGCTCCTGCATTAAATGCAAAAACTAAAATTAAAGCAGTTTTCCATGTTGCAGACAGCTATAGGAAAACTGGTTACCAGTTAGCAGCAGTAGGATTTTTCAGATGATGTTGGGAACGAGCACGGGGCTCAGCTATCCTCATCTCAGTATCCCCAGCGCAGGAAGGAAACATGCCTTGGCTGTCACTTAAGTGCAGGTGAATGAAGAGCAAGGGCAGCCTCAACCCAGGTCTTGTTTCGGAATAAATGAAATGTGTATCTTCCACATGGTCAGCTGGGAGGGAGAAGCCTATCTCAGGAGTGATGGCAGGTGCTGCCGAGCTATTTCCATTTTCCAGCTCTGCAACCTCAGGGACCTCTTTAATCCAAACCACCCGCCAAGCTCCATTCACTGGCACTGAAGATCAGCCAGTGTTTTTGGATTCATTTTTAAGGCTGTCTTCAATTTTTTGAAGTATCTTGCTGGCGGATTTTTAGTCCCACCTGTGACTCGAGATTTGCAAATCTCACTCTCACTTTTTCAGTCATTTAAAGGGACACATCACACCAAGAATTTAGGCTACACTTTTAATAGAGGGAACATGGGGGTAAAGGGATATGAAAAGAAAACCAGGAGGTACAGAAATGCTTTGGCAGATTTGTTAGAAATGAAAACATTCTTTATTTGATTTCTGCGTTCCCTGGGGCAGTGAGGGGAACCCATATGGAATTGTATTGAAGTAATGCATGAGAATCAGAGAGTGAATTTGACAAGAAGCTCTACCAAACTCACCTAGAAGCTCAGCGAAGTGCAAAATGTAAACCTAGCAGAGTAAAGAGTGGCGTAGCTCAGGGGCAGGATTTCAGTTACCGTGTTTTAAGGCATCTGTAACAGGAATAGAGCTAGGAAAGTCACAGAAGATACACCCCAGTGTGATTTTACTTGGGGGTTACGTTCCACAGCGTTGACAGCTACTGAGAAATGTCAAAGGTAGATAGTAATTTTTTAGTCAATCATCTTGCTTCACAGGCAGATATGCGCGTGCACACACACACACACACACGCGCGCGCGCGTGCGTGGCTACTGGTCCAAGTGCTTTTTGGTGTCCAGCTTGCTGAAATGCTTTCAATTAGGGTTTGGAAAAGCTTGACTCAGTCAGCCGATGCGACACTTGCCAAAGACAAAATTAGTTTTAGTCACTGCTGTTTTCCTTCCAAAAAAACAAAGCCTCGCTCTCCCTTTCTCTCTTTCCCGTATATTAAGTGGAGAGTATTTCTCAGATAGGTGTTTAGCTGATTTTTAATGTCATGGAAACTTCACCTGCAAATTCGTTAGATACTCTTTAGTAAAGCAGCCTAGTAAAACAGATGATTAATATTGGTAAGCTCCTCATTTGCATATTAATTAGTCTCTGTACTCAACTAATTAAAATGGGGCTGCCTGTTTGTAGACTTTCTGAATTCCAGGTTGTTGCTATTGCTCCCCTGTAAGTGCATTTAGCACAGCTAAGGCAGGCCATTGATATTACAAACCAGCTGCCCCAAGCAGCGGTAGCAACATTTTAAGTCATTTGAGGCTATAGGGAGGCACTTTCAGCATTCTCTTCAAAAAACCAAGACTGATGTTTGAAACGGCGGGATGTAATGACTAAGCAGTGCTCCTGATTCCCTGTTATGCTGTCAGGGAGCAGGACAACTGCAGAAACCAGCCAAGTCCAAGGCCAAAGGGAGAAGAACATTGCAGGGCACAAACAAGCTGCCCTTAACCTTGCGGTACTTGCTTTTGTCCAGAGATGCAGCCTAAAAATCAAAGCTCAGGCTGATGACTCAAGACATGAAAATTCAAGGTTAATTCTGACCTGTGTTGCTCTGGCAGAGCTCTGTTCAGCCTTCTCAGGCTGGGGGTGGAACTTGGAGTCCCCTGCCCGTCAGCCGGAGTTGCACTTGCAAGGCCACTTTATGGCCCCACGTGCTCTGCAGAGATGTCGCAGAGGCCAGGCACTGGCTGAACTTTCACAGGTAAAGAGCTGCAGTTCCCCCATCCCACATTCCCCTTCTGGTACTGGCTGGGTGGATGGATTACAAAGAAACTCCTCTGTTGATTCCTTGCCTTCAAGCTTTAGCACTCAAAATGCAGCCCTCCCATCACTCACAGGATCCTCCTCAATCACCGAGCCAGACAGTGCTGCCCACTGAGCAGGACCCTGCCTCCTCCTCCTCCCTTTGCCAGGCTGAGGACACACCGTTATCCCATCTTCCATCCCTGTCACCAGGCAGCCCCCTCATGTGCTTCTCAGCCAACACACCTGCTGGTGGCCATGACTCTCCTCTGTCCTCTTACCACCCCTTCTAGCTCCTCCTGCTGTTCTTGCTTCTGGACCTGCTTCTTGGCTCTTGTCCTTCTCCTTCCCCTCCCCGTGCACCTGTCTTTTGTTCCTTCCAGCTGTTAGCATTCCCCACTTTGCCATCCCCACAGTAGCGCAGGATTCCTGTAGAAATTCAGGAACTGAGGATAAAACACCCTAGCCTGAGAGGCGCTTTAGAACGTATATTTACTGCCATGAAATATTTTGCATGGCAGTGACAAGTATGCTTTCTCAAACTGTCTGTGCACAGAGAGTTTTTCCTCACCCTAGCTGCCAATAGCAGTTTGACAGGTTTTATTATACTCCATTATTCACAACAAGCCAGGTCGCTGTGCCATATGCTGTCCAGTCCTGCTAAAGCTAACCATGTGCCCATGTTGGCTGCAAACCAAGGCTGGTTAAAACCTGCTCCTTTTTTTGCATGCTATTTGTTTTGAAAGAATTAGAGACTGGGGCTTCGGGTCGGCTGTTTCAATGTGTCTTATTGCAAGGCTTTGCTCCCCCTCAGCAGCCCAAAAGCCAATTCAGTTGGAAAATCAAGGGGTCCTGGTATGGTTTGGTATGTTTTGGACCTGAGGTTCTTCTAGAAATCTGCCCTGTCCTGGGGCTGATGCAGTTCGAGGCAGGAAGAGAGCCTTCAATCTCTCTGGGGCCACTGGCAGTGAATTTAACCTGGAGTACAGCTTTTGAGATGATTTCATGCACTGCTTAGTAGGACACACAGCAAGGAACAGTTTGGTCTAAGACTAAATCTCTGCTTCACTGGCAACAGCTATTTTAGAGGCATTTCAGCTACAGCAGGCGTGGTACCTGCATGTGGCTGGACTGACTTCCTAGGGCATCCTCCAAACTCTAGCCTCCTCCAAGCCTGCACTCACTGCTCCCTGGCCCACGCAGCTTGCTACTGCCTTCTATTTACCTGCTTTTGTTGCTCTGTTTTGTTTGAATGTTTGCTGATTTGCCATACCCTGCAGTTACCAGCACACAGCCCCATCTAGAATGAACATTTGTTACTGCCTCTCAAGTTTGCCAGACTTTGAATCCCTCTCTTACCCACTGTTTGCACTGTTGCTGTTCTCAGGACCATGATTTCCTTCATTTTGCTGACCCTTCTTGCTGCTCTCACAGCTTTTTCTACCCAACTCTCCTATGTCAAGCAAGCTGATGGCAGAGGCTACTTGTAAGTGTTCCCATTTCTGGACATGGCTCTCATTTCTTTGGGTGTGCCCTCTGCTGCTTCTCTTCCATTGCCTTTGGTGGTGTTTGCCCCTCTGTCCTGAGCTACCTCAGCACTTACATCTCACTGTAGCTCAAATCGTAAAAGTCACCCTTTGTGTAACTACCTGATAGCTGAAGTAGACCTACTCCTGAGCACAGTCTCAGACTCTTTCGCTGTAATGGTGGCCTGCCTATCTTGATAGCCCTTTCTGCATCCCACACATCATACCTGCCACGGGTTGCAGGAGACTACTTCTCAGGTGAAGAAGTGTTGCTCTTCTGGCCAAGTCTTTACACTGGGCGATTCTGTTACGCAGGGAGGTTGTCCTGTGATGGCCTGGCTTGGCATGCGTCCCTTTCTACTCCCTCTGTTTTTGTCATCTGTTGCTTGGCTGCCTCCACTACTGACTCTATCTTCCCAAAGATTGCTGTGTTCTAAAGGGGCAGCATCTGGAACAGAGGTTCCAAATTAGTGCTAATTAGTCACGTCTTGCAGTGGCCTCTGATCCACTGTATGAGTAAGGTGGGTCTTGTATGTCAGCCCTTGCAAAACTCACCGTCAACTTCCTGATCACAGTCCTTGCTTGAGTAACTTTTCATGATCCTGTCACCGAACAATGAACAGCCCCTCTGGCCCTTTCTAGAGATGGGTTGCCTTTTTTACGTCTGTGTAGATTCTGTTACTAGTTGCTACACTCTTCACTCACTTCACACATCCTGCAAGCATAGCCATGCTGGATCAGATGAAATGTACTTCAAGCCCAGTGTCCCGCCTCCAGCAGTGGCCAGCAGCAGCAGACTAGGGAAGAATGTAAAAAATAAGATAAACAGAGAGGGACCTTTTCCAGTGTCACTAGTTTAGGGATCTCTTAAATAAAAGTCCCAGAAATTGTAGCATTTCAAGTTTGATTCCTTCCATGTGATTTCCTTTCAGAAGTCTTTTTGCAACTCCCTGGTTGTTCTCACGCTGCTTCACTGGTTATGTTTATGCACTTTCAGGAAATGAGCAAAAACTGTGGTGGATTCCCCTCACCACACTCCATGTATGTCCAACACCAGCCTGTGACTCCTCTGATCATGCTGCTATAAGGATGTTCCAACCTTGGGCCACCTACGATTCCCAAGGACCCTTGCGGTGTGTGGCACCGTAAGGACTGAACAGAGTTCTTATCTGCCCAACACTGTGGTATCACTGTGATGGGACACATGAATCGTGGTGGCAGCCTCAGGCTGGAAACAGCGTGTCTCCCATTGCCCACACTGAAGGCAGATGCTGCTTACGTGTGTGCTGATGACATGAGGCAAGTTTGGTTTTAAGTGTATGTCTAGATTTGCACTTGAAATACAGTAGATGTGCCCACGGTGTGCGGCCCGATTCAAGGGCTTGTACACTTCTCAGTGGTGCAGGCAGAATATATTTGTCTCTTCTCATAAATTCCTAGATTCCCATCACATCCTTAATGTATCTCAGTTTCTAAGGGTCCAGTCATTTGCAGAAGTTATCATTTTAATGCTGTGTGTGAGTGTAGCAGACCGCACACTTAATTTTCACTATACAACCAGGGCTTGCCTTGCCACTGGCTCTTCCTCTTCACGTTGTCATTAAAAGTCTATAAATGGCTATAGATGTGGAGCTGTTGTTTGCTGGCTTGATGGTCAAGGCCAGCAGAATGCAATACTTCAGTAGTCTCACAGGTGGCACAAAGAAGTCAATATCTAACTTCATCTTAGCCTCACAGGGCTTCTTGAAATATTTTGCTACAGTGCGGGGTAAGATTTACAATAACCTTTTCATCCTTACACGTGATGAGGATGTTCTGGCATTCCACCATGATCCTGTATCATAGTCTAAGCAATAGCATGGCTTGTTTCCTGAGGTTTTCAAACCGAAAATTTGAAATACTCAGTACTTGAAAGGGGTGTTTCTGGGT
Organism: Strix aluco; assembly: GCF_031877795.1. Classification (NCBI taxonomy): domain Eukaryota; kingdom Metazoa; phylum Chordata; class Aves; order Strigiformes; family Strigidae; genus Strix; species Strix aluco. Next base: position 5,095,985 of record NC_133932.1, read on the forward strand.
GCTATTAGGACCTGAGGGCACCAATTGCCTTTAATTGCCCTGCCCAGCCTTTATCAGGCTCTCTGCCCAAACACCCTCTGCCCATAGGCCCAAGGACTCTATATAAGCTCAGGGCACAGGTACCTAGATCTAGGCTGGGCTGTGTCCTTGGTGTACCTCTGCCTCATCCTGCTTTACTGGCTGGTTTTTAAGGTTGGATGTCAGACCTATGTTGTAAGCAGCTTTGTTCCAAGTCCTGGCTCTGACCCCATCTCCTACTGCTCCTGACCGGGCTCCCTGACCTAATATATCACTTCACCTTGTCTGGGACTGCCAGTGGGCTATCACCGCTCCTGTGAGACCGTGTTGGTGAAGGTGCTGCTCTGCCTGTGTTGGGGTCACCCTCAGCTCCCTGCCTGCCCTCCCTTGTGGAGTAGCCCTTATCATGCTGCTCCTGTTGGTACTGTCAGGCATGTCCTGTCTGGTCAACTCCATGGCAATAAAAAACAGTCAACTTTCTGGTTGTTGTCAGGAGAAGTGGCCCAATGTTGTTGCTTCTCTGGGTCTACCACAAAGAAGTCATCATGCCTATAACTTTCAGGGAGATGCTGGCACCCAGACAAGTTTGCTTTAGTACGCTGCACACATCAATACTGAAATTCTTCCTGCTGTTGTGGTTTTGCTCCTGACTTTTCTGAGGCGTGGTTGTGGCATACTTTGAATCCTTCCTGAGAGCGGGATGTGTTTTACTGCTTCAAGCACATAATAGGTTGCCGCTTCTTGTACAGAATAATGCATTTCCTACAATGAATTGCATTTGCCCTGCACTGATCAATGCATACCATCAGCACATGGATGTATTTCTCCCAGCTCATTTTCCTGCTTATCATTTTTGTTAGTATTACACAGCAGCTGGGTGTGCAGTCCAGCAGAAATCAAATTGGCCATTGATCTTAGAGCAGAGTTACTACAATGGTAGCTGAATGTCAGTCTTCAGAGATGTGCCTAGCATGTGTGAATCTCCCTGGCTCTGTTATCACACTACGGAAAGCCTCTTTGCTGGAAGTCTGTGTTATGTAGTTTACCATCCATTACACAGCTGTGCCTTCCTTCCACAGAAGGTACCCCACTGGGAGGTGAAATGGTGCTATTTCTCCAACATCTTCCACACCTGTTCACGACCTGTATGTTATCCTCCTTGTCTCTTGAATTGTTTCCGTGGGGTATGCACTGGATTATGATTGATTAGTTGGCTTTCCTGCTTCATGAAAACTGTTAGTTGTGGCAAATACACTTGTTCTACTGTAGCAGCCATTGTTCTGATGCTGTTTTCGGTTCGGTTCAGCAGCCCTTGATACTCTTTCCCTAAGCCTGGGTCTATGTCTCTGGACAAACTGGAGTTCTCTCAGTTCAGAGGAGGGATCACCTGCAGGGATCTTTAATGAGCGTCAATGCCAGTTTTATTGTTGTTCTTGCTATAAGTGTACATTTCTTCTGTGTTACATTTGTACAAGCACCAATACACTGTGAGTTCCCCAAAAGCAGCTCTCTAAACTTTTAATTGCCCTGGGGCCACTGTACTCGCCAATCACAATGCAGGCTTTCCTATATCATGTGGGTGTGGGAGTGTTTACCCACAAGTGTGTCTCCCCTCACTACTTATCCTTTTCCTCCAGTGAGATGTGAAAGGGAACTTTTGTGTCCATGTGTCCCTTGACCAACGGTGTTAGCACTTGGGTACATCATTTTGAGACTGGAAATAGAGTATCCCTGCACCATTTCTGCAAGTTACTTTCTTTCCATGTAGTTTCATTCTTGCTGTGGATCTCACAGGACTGCAGGCAGTCATCCTCTTCCATATTGCCACATGATCACTGGGTAAGAACCAGAAAGGGCTCCATCTATAAAAGAGAAGTAGTGTCCTTAGGGATGAAGATGTCTTTTTACAATGATATGGCAGCCAGCATTAAAATACACACGTGTACACTGATTTACCAGTTCGCCCTTTATTTTCTTCCCACTTTGACACAAACTGCTACATCAGAACAGATGTCTTTTGTTGGATCCTCAAAATCACTGCAAATAAGGCACTGTGAGCCTCGGGCCCCAAACAAAGCTCAAAGGCTGGAGTCTCCACTTTGTTTAGTAGTTACTTTGTTAGTGCCAAGCAGATGTGTGTGCAAGTCCCTCCTGCTGGAAGCAATGTCTTTCATCCCTGATGTCCAAACTATCCACTGGTGAAAGGAGTCAACAGACCAGGTCTAATAATGAATTATCGTTACCCACTTCTTCCCTTCTCCCTGGGTCCTCTCTGAGATGAAACGATGGCTTTGGTGTATTACTTGACAGACAGCAATAAGATGTTGGCAGCTTCTCAAAGACATCCTAGGCTACAGAAACTGAAATCTTCAACCTCTGCCCCTCAAAGACAACCCCTGAGGATGAATGCTGCAGCACATTTTTGTAACAGGATCTCAGGATGAACCTGCTTATTAACAGATCATAGAAATGTGCCCTGAAACCTACCAATTCCTGACTTTTATCTGACCATAAATGCTGCCCCTCTTGCCCAGCCCTGGGAAGCAGCTTGTGAGAAGCAGCACTATTGACTTTCCCTGCTTACCCACCTGACACGGCGCACTTGCATGAGTGGCACCACTGAAAGCTTACAGGGGATTCTCTGTATGTAGCACCTCTTCTAGGCCAGAAAGAAATGTTTGTGGTGGCTGGTGTGACTCCAGAGTGGCAGTTCAGACTCAGGGACTGCTACCTCTGTCCTGCTTTGACAAGCAACGTTGCAGGGTGTACAATTCAAAGAGCTAGCTGAGTCTCACATACAGGTCAGTGCCTTTGTTTAGACATTCATCACACTTCTTCCAACTGCCTGGCAAAAGGAATGTGGTTTGGAGGTGTAAATAATTTTGACAATTCAAGTGTTGTGTGTTAATACACTGATTAAAATGCTGAGAATTTTCAGGTCAGGGCGCATCTGTTCATCTCGGCAATCTTGTTAAGAGGTAAAGCCTTATAGCCTGGGAGACACTGAGGAAATGTTGCAGGATTTCGCTGTCTGGCAGGATTCTTTTCCAGTATTACAGAAAGACGCCTGTAAGGTCTTAAGCACTAAACAGAGACCTCAGCAGAGCAGTGTTAAACCAAATGGGACTTAAAAGGCCAGAAGTGCCTCCATAGCGTTTCCCAGCATCAACACTGACGGATGGCCAAAGTTGCAACCATTCATCAACACGACTAAATGAATGCAAGGAGTTTAGACAATGCTAAAAGGAGCAGAGTCATGGGACCAATCTGCAGAGCTGCTGTTGCTCATGTGAGGTTTGGGTCACTTCCCTGCCTGTGCTACCGATTCACTAGATAAATCTGGGCACTTCTGGGGCTAATGGGAGGTTTCCTGTTGTCTGCCAGGAGCTTGGTTTTAAACTGTCATTGCCTCTTCTTCCCTACTTAGGAAATAAGAATTGTTCTGCTCACTAGGGAAGCTCTCTTTGGGTTTGCGCTGCCTAGGATGTAACAAAAAGCTAGATCTCCCCGCCTGGGTGCAATGCATCTTGCCTATCCCTGGGAATAAACACTTCTGGTGAGTTGCTACACTTCATCCCTAACAAAGCAGAACAATTTGCATTACAAGTCAGTTGTTTTAGAAGACAATGGGTGAAATCTGGAGCTTGACACTTGGCTTTCACTCAGCCTGTCTTCTGTGGGATTATTGCCAGCCAAAGAACTGACTGAAGACAGTGTAAGATGCACTAGTACTAACAGTGCATTTCTACAGTGCTATTCGTCCAAAGACTTCAGAGTATATTTATTAACTAAGGTAAAGCCCAGGGAAATCAGTTGAAAACTTTGCGTTGACCTTAAGTAGCTTTTGGATCAGTGCCAAAACAAGGAAATATGTAGGTTCTGGAAAATCCTGGCATGTAGGCAAGGAGAACAATCTGTTTCCTTTTGGTGGGGGGGGCGGTGGGGAATGGAGGCACAGAGGTGAAATGGCTTGTCTGGTGTTGCTTGGATAATCTGAGATTGACACTAGAAAATTACATATGGTTTTGGAAGTACCGACCACGGGGTAGAGGATGTCCAGTTGATGTGAAATGGACTAAACTTCAAAGTGCAGGTTCAAATCACTTCAAGAAACTTTTCAATCTAAAACAATCCCAGAGCCTCATACTGATTTGGTATAGCATGAATTAAGGACAAACCTCTTTTAACTGCATCCACAAAGCTCCCTTGACTATTCTCTCTTCCATTTCTACCTTCCCCCTCCTTTGGTGTCTGTGTAGCTGTTATGTTTTATTTACAGATAATTGGGAATGGAATGGAACTCATTCAATGAGCCCAACTGGAACTCCACAGAAATCAGCAATTAATGAGTATATATTTAAAACAGTCTCACTTAGAGGCAGTAAGGATGGATGGATGGATGGATGGATGGATGGATGGATGGATGGATGGGGTGGCAGCAGGTACATTCTGGCACATGGGGTGAAAATACCTTAGACTATCCAAATCTGGCCCCAGCTTTTTCTGGCATAGGGAAAAGCTTGATCTCCCAACCTAAAGCCTAGGAACTAACTTTCTCAGGTGTTGTGGTTTCTGCATAGACCTGACCTAGCTCTGATCACAGCTCTCAGTTAACTCAATCAACAAGTCTCTATTGACTTATAGGAGCATATGTCATACGAGGAGCGGCTGAGGGAACTGGGGTTGTTTAGTCTGGAGAAGAGGAGGCTGAGAGGAGACCTCATTGCCCTCTACAACTCCCTGAAAGGAGGTTGCAGAGAGCTGGGGATGAGTCTCTTTAACCAAGGAACAAGTGATAGGACAAGAGGTAATGGCCTCAAATTATGCCAGGGAAGGTTTAGACTGGATATTAGGAAGCATTTCTTTACAGAACGGGTGGTTAGGCATTGGAATGGGCTGCCCAGGGAGGTGGTGGAGTCCCCATCCCTGAAGGTGTTTAAGAGTAAAGTTGACTTAGCGCTGAGGGATATGGTGTAGTTGGGAACTGTCAGTGTTAGGTCAATGGTTGGACTAGATGATCTTCAAGGTCTTTTCCAACCTAGACAATTCTGTGATTCTGTGATTCTGTGACTTTCAAATAACGGAAGAACCAGATCCCCATCTGAATTTTGGAGTGGTGTTCCTCTTTTTGTATTACGGATGTAACTTAACTAGTGGTCGAGATGGGCCAGAACATGACAGAGTGGAACACAGGACTCTGCTCAGACTACTAAAATCACAGCAGGTTTTGAAGAAGGGGCTGTTCAGTTGTACCTCAAGTGTTGCATTCCCTCTCCCAGGACCTCTATCATCCATGATGGCTGATGGCTAGTTCTTCTTACCTCCCCATGGTCAAATCTGGGGGCTACCACTTCTTGACTGTTTGCTTCTAAGTATAGCAGCACATCCCTGTCAAAAAAAGACTCTCCATTTCCATTTTGACTTTTTCCCTTTCAGTCTACATAGATATATATGCATTTTTTCACTTAAATTCTTTCTGCTTCTTTCTTTATTATCAAATAATAAACTATAGAGATGTATGGGTTGCAGTCCATATGGCACATACAATAAAGTTGTTCTGAGTGGCACTGTGGACTAATCACTTCCCAAATATTCTCCACTCACGAGGAGCAAAGGCAGCTCTGCCTGTATTCTTAGCAAATCTTTCCTTGCTTTTATTGGCAATGCTTCTGTTTTGGCAGCAACCTGTCAAGTTTAGAGTTGGCAACCACAGTCTTTTTCGCATTCTCAGATGAAACGTAGGCAACATGTTTTCTATGAAAACACCCTTCCTACTCATCATTAGTGCTTCCAACATTATTGTTCTTGGTAGAGAAAGCAAACATTGGTAGCTTTCCCTCTCCCACCACTATAACTTAAACTGAATAAGGCTGAACTGACGTCGAGTTTTTGACTAGGAAAAAATGTCCAGTGAAGAAATAACAAAGTCCCTCTTGGCAAGCCCAGAATGGCTGAGTCTGTTACACAAGTGGATGTCAAAGTTGAGAGTTGTAAGTTGGTTTTGAATGAGCTGGTAGATCCACACTGTGCCGTGCAGAGATACTTGATTCAGGGTACTGGAAATGTTACTGTGTGTTGATACAGAGAAATGTTCACTTTCCTTGCAAATTATTTACTTATAACAACATATGATGATTTCTGAACGCTGCCTAAGAATCCTGCTTGCCCAGACTGTTTGGTGGATTCAGTGTAGCTTACCCAGATAGTTTGAGGACTGGCTATCATAAAAAGTAGCAGGTAGCCCTGGGGTATGAATTAAAAAGACAACTCACTGATAGCAGACTCAAAGCCCTCAATGGGCACTTAGGCAAACTTAAACTTGAACAAAAGGACTCAGAGATGCTATCTAGGGAGGATGATCTCGTGGATTTAGGAAGAAGACACCTGGACTTTGCTTCACAGCACATGCCCTGGAAAGAGGGCACACCGTGAGGAGGACCACATACTTCTCCCCTTGACCATCAAAGAAATAATTATAATAATCACGCCTATCCCCTGAACTAATTGTAATAACCCAGCCTTTCCTAATGAATATGTATGCTTTGGTGTAATAAATATTTGGCTACTGGCCAGAGACGGTGTGCAAGCTTTGTGGAGAAATCCCGTTGCACCCCGGCCGGAATAAACATACCTGCTTTATAACTCTCTCCGAGTTGTAGAGTTTGTTTCTGCGTGTCAATTTTGGCGACCCAGGTGGGACCCTCTCTGCCCGGCTGCGAGCGGTTGAGAGGTGGACATTCTAGGTGCACCCCGAGGTTCCTTTCTCGGAGAACCTCCCTCGCTCTCTCGATCTCGGCAGAGGCAGACAAGGACCATCCGTCAGCGGACCAGGTATGTTGAAAAAGGGGGGGATCTGGAAGTCGTGAGGAGACATCCTACGCGAGGTAAAGAGCCTTGGTGCTCGCATCCCCAAGTGGTGGTGGGCCCGTGGGTGGCAGGGTGGTTTTGACCCTCTGACCACATTGGTATCCTAGGTCGACTTGGGTACTCCCAGTACGGGGTTACGGGAGTGGTGTGGCATTGCCGTGTTGCCATCAAATATAAAATCTGGTACCATTTATAATAATTTAGTCGATATCGATTAGGTGTGGATCTGTGGTGAATGATAAATGGCAAAATGGCTCATGGTTTACGATTTATGCTGGGAAACGCGACCTTGGCAATTGTTATAATTAGTGTTTTGATGCTTGTAGTATTTGTTATTTTATGTTGTGTGAGTAATATGTGTAAGAGGCCTCTTCGTGTGATTGTGTGATTGTTTTGCATGTGTGAGACGCAGCCCAGCTGCAAAGCGAGTGCAGAGTTCTGATCCACAGTTCCGTTATCCCGTGAGGGAAGCGGTCAGAGACGAACAAAGCGCATGGCAGAGTCTGTAATGGTGTTAACTGAACCTATTGTCAACTACTGTTCTCCTATACATGGGTGTCGGGATTTTTTCATGTAACCCAATCTTTGTTATTGAGTGTTTTACTTGTGACAATTACATTTGGGTTGGGTTTGGGAACGATTTTATTGTGAAAATTGTAAGAAGTGGTCAGATTGGGACAGAATAGAGCGCTTGGGAGAGCTCATACAAGTAATTTGTGGAAATTTAGATAGTGTAAAGAATCAGCAAAAGAATTCTTTAATGGAGGTCTGAGACTGTATGGACAGGACAAGTTAACATTCCTTAGTACAGAGCACGTCCTAGTGCATGCCCCCTGTGTCATGCTTGCTTGTTTGTTTGCTCGGTATCTCCTTTAACGAGGAGGCAGTAATTCTATGTTAATTGTTGTTTAGAGTTAGGGTGCATATGCTGTGGTAAGAGTGTACCTTTGTACCATTTGCCCGAGTGAGATATTACTTTAAGTGTTTCTTTGGTAAGATAGACGAGATGGGAAGTGGCCAGAGTGGGGGAATAGTTAGAAAGAGTCCCCTAGGCTGTACTCTAACACAATGGAAAAAGATAGGGGGACCTCCAAGTGGAAGCATGAACAAAAAGACCCTGATAAAATATTGCAACCAGTGGTGGCCCCTATATAAATTGGATGAAGGGGAGAAATGGGCCCTAAACGGAACTTTGAATTACAACACCCTGCTACAACTTATGTTGTTTTTAAGGAGGGAAGGGAAGTGGGATGAGTCTCCTATGCAGACATGTTTTTCACCCTCCAAAACCATCCTGAATATCAGATAGACTGTGGCCTGGCACCCCCACAAGATTCACTAGTGCTGGCACTGGAGAAGGAAAATAAGAAGGAAGGGAAAGGGAAGTTGAAAAGTTCATCATGCAGTATAGGACAGAGATGCACAAAACTGGGGAAAGAGAAAGGGTTTGAAATAAAGGATTTACCAGAGTACTATAAACCACCGGTAAGAAGCCGGCAAGAGGAGAGTGAAAGTTCGGAGGAGCCAGAGCCAGGCTCCCCACCTCACAGCCCCATATCCTCTCACACTCGGAGACAGGAGAAACGAATGGTCTTGCAGGCTCCTTTGAGAGAGGCTGTGGGGCCAGATGGGGGCCCTGTCAGAGTAACAGTCCCATTCACTTCCTTTGATCTTGAAACTTGGAAAAGTGTAGCAAAGGGGTATCGAAATGACCCTGTCGGGGTGACCAAGCATTTTCAGTTTCTAATAAAACAACATGATCCTGATTGGAGTGATATACATTATTGGCTCACATGACAGAAACTGAAAAACAATTAATATTAAAAACAGCCCAGGATCTGGCTACTGATCACCTCAAAAGTACAGGAGGAGATATAAAAGATCACTTCCCCTTACAGGACCCACACTGGGACCCTAACAAGGGAGCCCACATTGAATTGCTAAAAGCATATAGGGATTGGATTGTAAGGGGCATGGAGCGGGCTATACCGAAAGCAATTAATTGGTCGACTCTATATGCTGTTCGGCAGGGACCCAAAGATACTCCATCAGAATTCCTGGATAAACTGCAGGATACTATGAGGCTGCACATACCCTTAGATCCAGGATCGGAAGTGGGAATGCAACAGCTAGTGTCATTATTTATAGGACAATCAGCAGGTGACATTCGAAAGAAGCTGCAGAAGCTGAGAGCACCAGAGAATAGGAATTTGGAGACTTTGTTAGATGAAGCACAGAGAGTATATAGTAATAGGGACGAGGAGGACTGAAGGAAAGAAAAGCGGGCTTTAGTAGCAGCACTACAGGAAAATAGAGGATTTAAGAATGTGGGACCCAAGCGGCCTTTAGGAAGGGACCAGTGTGCATGGTGTAAGCAGAGGGGACATTGGCAAAATGAGTGTCGTGAGAAGCGGAAAGGAAAAGGGAGGGTACAAGCCCATGTCGAGGATGATTGATGGGAACCTGGGGAGTCTACCCTAGTGGATCCACTGGTTGTAATAAAGTTAGGGAAACAACAGCACAATATGGAGTTTTTAGTTGATACTGGAGCAACATTTTCGGTTTTAAATGAAGCCTTAACACCTTTAGATGATGACTTTGTAACGGTAAGGGGAGCTACTGGCCAAAGTGAAAAGGCGTATTTTCTGAAGCCTCTAAAATTTGAATTAGGAAAACAATTAGGAGTACACAAATTTTTATACATGCCAAATTCGCCGAAACCTTTATTGGGGTGAGACTTATTAGAGCAATTAAAGGCAGAAATCAAATTCGAAAAAGGAAAAATGGAAATTAGAGTTGGGGATAAACAGTTGGTTGAAATTCTGAGCTTAGCCCTCATAAACACTCCAATTAGAAAGGAGATTCCTGAGGAAGTACGGGACCAAGTACATCCGATGGTATGGGCCTCAGAGATACCGGAAAGGCAAAAACCGCCTCCCCTATAGTAATCAAACCAAGGCAGGGAACAAAGCCCGTGAGAATTAAGCAATATCCTCTTAAAATAGAGGACAGAAAGGGAATTCAACCAATAATTGACCGGTTTATTAAATCTGGATTACTGAAGGAGTGTGAATCAGAATATAACACTATTTTACCAGTCAAAAAGTCAGACAGTAATTATCAAATAGTACAAGATCTCAGGGCTATCAACAAATTTGTTGAGGATCTGCATCCTGTTGTAGCAAACCCATATACACTATTGACCAAACTAGTACCTGAATTGGCCTGGTTTACCGTGCTAGACCTAAAAGACGCCTTCTTTTGCTTGCCTCTGAGCTCAGAAAGTCAATTATTGTTTGCATTTGAATGGGAAAACCCAGAATCCGGAAGAAAGACACAATTAACATGGACTGTATTACCCCAGGGATTTAAAAACAGCCCTACTCTCTTTGGAAACCAGCTGGCCAAAGACCTGGAACAGTGGAAACGACCACATGGAAAGGGAGAAGTCCTGCAGTATGTGGATGACTTATTAATAGCCACAGAGACTAAAGAACTGTGCATAATATGGACGATTAGTTTGCTGAATTTTTTTAGGACTTAATGGCTATCGAGTCTCTCCACAGAAAGCCCAGGTCTCTCAGCAGCAAGTAACTTACCTTGGATATGAGGTCATGGCTGGTCAACAAGCCCTAGGGACTGCAAGGAAGGAGGCCATTTGTCAGACCCCTTGACCACAGACAGCTAAAGGGCTCCGCACGTTCCTAGGAATGACTGGATGGTGTCGCCTGTGGATATATAACTACAGACGCATAGTAAAACCCCTTTATGAACTATTAAAATCAAATCCGAAAACCCTCACTTGGAATGGAGAGGCAGACAGAGCATTCCATCAGCTTAAAAGGAAGCTGATGGATGCCCCTGCTTTGGGTTTATCAGACATGACGAAGCCTTTCTGGTTATTCTCTCACGAGAAACAGGGAATAGCCCTAGTCCTAGCCCAAAATTTGGGACCAGATAGAAGACCAGTAGCATACTTCTCTAAACAACTTGATGAAGTAAGCAAAGGATGGCCTAGTTGCCTAAGAGCAGTAGCAGCAGTAGTTTTAAATATCCAGGAAGCACGGAAATTCACACTAGGCCAGAAAATCACAGTACTAGTATCCCACATGGTGTCTGCAGTACTAGACATGAAAGGAGAACACTGGCTTTCACCCCAAAGGTACCTGAAATACCAAGCTCTCCTAGTGGAACAGGATGATATAAAAATAGGGGTTACTAATATTGTCAACCCACCTTCTTTCCTCAGCGGGACCACAGGAGAACCAGTGACACACAACTGCCTGGAAACGATTGAAGCAGTCTATTCCAGCCGGCCAGACCTCAAAGAGGAGCCATTAGAGGAAGCTGATGAATCCTGGTATACAGATGGGAGCAGTTTCGTCCGACAAGGTATCCGCAAGGCAGGATATGCGATAACCACCGAAGATCAGGTAATAGAATCTAAAGCCCTTCCTCCAAATACCTCAGCCCAAAAGGCAGAAATAATAGCTCTAACTCGGGCACTGGAAATGGCCAAGGGCATGAAAATAAATATATGGACAGACTCTAAATATGCTTTCGGAGTGGTCCATGCCCATGGGGCAGTATGGAAAGAGAGAGGACTCTTGTCTGCACAAGGAAAACATATAAAGCACGCTAAGCAAATCCTCAAACTCCTGGAAGCGGTGCAACTACCTGAAAAGGTGGCCATAATGCATTGTAAGGCTCACCAAAAAGGAAACTCCACCCATGAACTCAGCAACGCTATGGCAGATCGTGAGGCTAAAAGAGTGGCTGAAGAAGGTGAGGTAGAAGTGCAGTCTTTGGTCCCAGATGGTAAAATACAAATTGATGGTGAACCTCAATATTCTAGGGAGGATCAAAAACTTATTGAAGATTTAGGTGGGATGAGAGAAAAGGGCAGGTGGGCAAAGACTCCTCAAGGTAAAATAATAGTACCATTTGCATTATTATGGGCCATAGTTATGGCTGAACACAGAAAATCCCATTCGGGTGTAGAGGCCTTATATAAGTATCTAAATCAACGTATAGTTGCCCGAAATCTGTATACTACCATCAAGCAGGTGACACAGCAATGCGAAATCTGTTTACAAAATAATCCTAAAACAGGACTGAAGACTCAACCCGGGCGGATAGGGAAAGGAAATTACCCAGGACAACAATGGCAGATTGATTTTTCGGAACTCCCAAGAAAAGGGGGGTTTTGGTACCTTCTGGTCCTAACAGATACCTTTTCTGGGTGGCCAGAAGCATTCCCTTGCCAAACCAATAAAGCTAGGGAAATAACTAAAGCATTGTTACAAGAAATAATACCAAGGTTTGGGGTTCCAGCAACAATGTCATCAGATCAGGGATCACATTTTGTGGCAAAAATTGTCCAGCGGGTTAGTAAACTTCTAGGAATAGACTGGCAATTACATACTCCATATAGTCCACAAGCAAGTGGTCAAGTAGAGAAGATGAATCATTTAATTAAATTACAAATAGTAAAACTAGGTCAGGAGGCTGGATTGCCTTCGCCCCAATCATTGTCTTTAGCACTTCTGAGAATCAGAACCAAACTCAGAACTAAGGAGGGATTAAGTCCTTTTGAAATAGTATACGGGAGAGCATATATGATACAGGCGGGGACATCAACTCAGATTGGGAATGAAATATTAACTGATTATGTTATAAACCTACAAAAGCAGCTGCGGGAAATAGAGAAAGTGGTCCTAGGGACCAGAGATCGAGGTCTGGATGGGCCTGTACACAACATTAAACCTGGTGATTAGATATATATCAGATCTTTTTCAGATTCACCTCTGGAACCAAAGTGGGAGGGTCCATTCCAGGTGTTGTTAATGTCCCATACAGCAATCAAGATTAAAGAACGATCATCGTGGATACATCACACTCAAGTCAAAGGAGCCCCAAAACAGCAATGGGAATCAAAATTGACTGGACCCCTAAGACTCCAAATCCAACGGAAGGATGGACACTGATTATCAACATGATTGAACTATGGGTAGAGACCGTAAGTGCATGGGATCAAAACTCTTATCTGAAAATGACTCAAACAATCGCCGAAAGTTTTAACCTCTCTGATTGTTGGGTATGCACTGCTCTCCCCAGAGGAAATTTAGAGACTCCACTCCTTGGAATTCCAGTGTCTTATAACAAATGGAGTTGGCCCCATGATAGCTTAAATAATTCCACTTTGCCCACAGGGGATAACATAATCTGGAACTTGGGTACTAGTTGTGGCCCTGACCAACAGGAGAGGCAATTACCCTCAGGGGAAACCATGTGTTGGGGTTCCCAGAGCCCACTGCCTCCTGAGGAATCAGTCCCCAATCATTCTTGTGGGAACAAAAATGGCTATCCACTTAAATTTGATTTGCAAATATTGGAAAAACCAACCATCATCAGACGAAATAATAAGACTGCCCTGAAGTTTGGAAGATTTCCTTTAGAAAATATAACCAAATGTGAAATAAGAGAAACCCTCCATGCCACCCTTAACAGCACTTGTCCACCAGCTATACTGAAAGGACCATGGTTCAATTATTCTTATGACTGTATCCCTGATGGTCACTGGTGGTTGTGTGGGGATGGAAGGGCAAGGAAATCTCTGCCTAAATATTGGGATGGGGATTGCACTCTGGGATATGTCATTCCCCAGGACAAAATATATAACCACTCACATCCCCCACCTGGATTTATACGGACCCCTTGGTGGAAGGTGTGTAGGGTTCTAGAAAACCCTCTTATAAAAAGACCGACAGCTTATCATATTTTGTAAGATGGTTCTTTCCTCAATTAGAAGTCAGTGAATTAGAAAAGGCCATAGTAAATATTTCGGCCACAATGGAAAAAATAGTAAATTCCACTGTGGATGCCATCCAGGGGCTACAAGTACAAATTTCCTCACTTAGTAAAGTAGTCTTACAAAATCGTATGGTTTTAGATTTAATAACAGCTAAAGAGGGAGGAGTATGTTTGATAATAAATCAAAGTTGCTGCTCATACATCAACCAAGGTAAAAGAATTGAAACAGATATGACCCAAATATGGCAGCAGTCAAAAATACTACACCAAATAACTCAGGACAATACATCATCAGGATTTATAAACCTATGGGAGAAACTCACATCTTGGCTACCAGACCTAACATGGTTAAAACAGCTCTTTATAGACTGTGTCTTAATAATTATTCTAGGAATATTGATATGTTGCATGCTACAGTGTTTTATGTGGATATGCAAGTATGCTAGCAACCATTATGAGGATTGGAAAAGACATCAGCTACACAAAAAGGTGGAGAGTGGTGCATACTTTGCCAAAACCCTTAAAGGGAATGGCATGATATAGCAAAAGAATTTGCAGAGGTGAAAGAAAAGGGGGGAATAGATACACAGAAATGTCCACTTTCCTTGCAAATTATTTACTTATAACAACATATGATGATTTCTGAACGTTGCCTAAGAATCCTGCTTGCCCAGACTGTTTTGTGGATTCAGTGTAGCTTACCCAGATAGTCTGGGGACTGGCTATCATAAAAAGTAGCAGGTAGCCCTGGGGTATGAATTAAAAACACAACTCACTGATAGCAGACTCAAAGCCCTCAATGGGCACTCACTCAAAGCTCTCAATGGGCACTTAGGCAAACTTAAACAAAAGGACTCAGAGATGCTATCTAGGGAGGATGACCTCGCCGATTTAGGAAGAAGACACCTGGACTTTGCTTCACAGCACATGCCCTGGAAAAAGCGGACACTGTGAGGAGGACCATATACTTCTCCCCTTGACCATCAAAGAAATGATTATAATAATCACGCCTATCCCCTGAACTAATTGTAATAACCCGGCCTTTCCTAATGAATATGTATGCTTTGGTGTAATAAATATTTGGCTACTTGCCAGAGACGGTGTGCAAGCTTTGTGGAGAAATCCCATTGCACCCCGGCTGGAATAAACATACCTGCTTTATAACTCTCTCCGAGTTGTAGAGTTTGTTTCTGCACGTCAGTGTTAGCATCACTGCACTATGCTCCGTTCCTGTCCGATGGATCTCTTTCAGCTCCACAAACTGGTCCTTAGAAACACATTACACAGCAAGCAAAGCAAGTCAAGTCCAAGAAGTCGGTTTCTTTCTCCCCTCAGTGTAAAAACTGTGGCATGCATTTGAGGCATCAACCGGATCAGGATTCTCTTTGCTTGAGCAACCCCTACAATCCCCGTTTAAAATCCTTCTGGCTTCCTGTACATCTCAACAATTTTTTAAAATCCATATCCCTGTAGAAACTTTATTTCATTCTCCTAGATCACTGCTGTCCTACTGTGTCCACCCTCATTGGGAGTTTTCTACCACTGGCCCCCTCCCTGCAGGAAGGTTGCCAGCCCAGAGCATGCTATGCTCTGGTCCTTTGTCATCAAATATTGTATCTGTTTCTCTGTTCACTGCTCTCTCTCACTTTGCAACAAGACCAGGGATAGTAGCAGTCCACTTCATGGCTACATGTGGAAAAAACCATCTTCCAGTACTGTTGCTGACTCCCTGTGCATCTCATAAATCTTATGAAACCAGTTTAGCTCATGGCTGCCATTTCCCTAAGCTTCCTACACCGATTTCTGAATTCTTGCTCCACTCTACCTCTTGGGAGATCTGGTAATCTAGGGTGGAATTCAGTTCACAGTATCCACATACGAGGATTTTAAAAATAAACTGTGAGGCAGTGAGGAAGTTATTCTCTCCTGAGAAGCTTGGAGCCCTTTCTCTTGCTCACACTGGGGTTAGGATGGATATCCCAGTCCCAGTGAAGAGTAACACAGCTGTTCACACTTGTGCTTCCTTTATCCCTCCTAATAGAGCCTCTGCCCTCTCGACACAACTCACTTCAGTGGCTGTGATCATTAAAGGCGTTGGAAATAGGGTCTGAGACTTATGCAAACTCCTGCCTCAGGTGCCATGACCAATGAACCGATCAAAAATGCCAGTTCCTCTTAGAATACCATCCCTGAATTCATACCCGACGGCAGATCTGTCACACAGTAGCCAAACATGTTAATACAGCTGAAGCCTTTAGGTGCACTTGTACCCTCAAAACTCAGTGGAGTTGCTGTCATCCTCCAACTGTTCAGTGGCCTAGATGAAATTAGTTAGAAGTCTAAACGCAGCTGCTAATAAAGATACTGTCTTTCTGCCTCAGAAAAAGCACCAGCTCCCTTTGCTACCAGATGTCCTCTTTGGCAGTTTGAGTCATTGAGGAGCTAAGTGATGAAGAATGAACCTGGTCTCCAAGAGGAGGCCTCAGGCCCTGAGTGGCAGTAGTGGAAACAGCAGAAGGGAAGTTTTCTATTGCTGCTGCCTACTGGGGCTTGGCACTGATGGCTGTTCCTACTAATGTTGCTTGTCACCAGAATCCAATAGAGCCGCTTGTGTGAACTGTCTCCTGCTCGGGAAACATCTTCCCTTGGCTCCACACAGGTCTCCTGGAGACAGTTCTGGGGGTGGATGGGCAGAGCAATTCCAGGAAGAACTGCAGGGTCTGGGGCCAGCTGACAAGTACAGCATGTGGATTTCCAGACTTTTGGGGAGAGGAATGTGTATCCTACCTTCTCTGCCCACCTGCTTGCTGCTATCAGAAGGACTGTGACACTGAACTCGGTTGGATGGACTATTCTCACAATCTAGTACTCCTAGAAGGAGGAAATGGAGCAGGAGCACTGCATGCTATCTTCACTGAGAAAGCCTGTCGATATGAAGGCTATGTGTAGCTTGAATCCAGCACCATCACCACCACCTTTGGCACGAAAGTCCTCTCCAGCTTCATTTCATTTCATTTATAGCAACAGTCCTAAATCAGATTGCTCCAAACGGCCAGCTCTGGTCTGAGCAAAGTGATTTGGGAGCTGGTCACAGAAAATCACACGTCTGAGAACCTTTTATGCACTTTCTCCCTGCATTTCCAGCTCAGGAGCTTTCCCCAGGAAGTTTTCCCTCTGTGCACTGTCCCAGAAGAATAGTGGGAGATCTAACAGTGCCTGTCAAACGTTATAAAACTACAAGTGGCATGGAGGATGTAAACTGTCCTCCACTTCCCCAAATGAAGAACATGGCATTGGCAGGTGGCAGGTCCTGGGATAACAAGAGGAGATCCCTCTTTCACAGAACATGCAGTTGTACAGTGAAATCCTTGCCACAGGACACAGTGAACAGAAGACTTGGCAGGACTTCTGAAGGGGACTGGGCAATGGAAGAAAACTTGTCCAGACCTACTAAGCATAAAGGCATCAGCTGCAGCTGAACCAGCCACACATTGCAAGAAGACTGGGAAAGGGGGCTGGGAAGTCTTGGGGTATGCTTTCCCTCTTCCCTTGATATTGGCAACTGGTCAGTGGTGCAGACAGCACTGATTTTTGGTCACACCCAGTAAGCCACTTTTATATGAAGTGCATACTAATGATACTGGTAAGGGTTAACGGGAGTAGGCAGGTCCTAGAATGAGCTCATTTCAAGTCGGGTAGAGTATGCCTTCCCTGTGACCATAAGGCATTCATGGGAACAGAAGTGCAGGCATTCATGGCTCTGGATTGAGGGGCACATCCAAACCCGCTCGCATGGAGTTATGTAAGAATTTTTACAGAAATCCACCCAGAACAGCAATGGTAAGTTTCGGAGAGACCATCCACACTTTCAACAGACCTATAGAGAACAGAATCTGGCCTGGAATGTGTGCAGCAGTCACCAAGTTTGTTCAGGGAATCACCCACAAATTTCCCAGGATAAAAATATTAGTGGAATTAAGATCTCCCTCTCCTCTATCATACAAATCCAGAAAGATCAGAAATTTGGTTGCTTCTTGCTAACCATACTTTGAATTCCTCTAGAATGCATTTTACCAGAAAAGCATGTATTTTTAATGCAGACACACCCTTCTCCTTTTGGATAACAACGGTGATTCTCAGACTTCAGCATTGTCCGGATTTTCTAAAAAGTCTCTGAATTTGACGCACAAGACTTGGATTCTACCATTTCAGTTTTCTGGAAGGATTTCTCCCATTCAGACTAAGTTAACTCAAAACAAATTTGCTTCTGTGCTATAGTCCAGAGGCTTAAATAGGTATAAAAACATCACGTGCATTTACCACCAGGAATTCAACTATGTCATTTAGATTTGGAATAGCCACATTCTGCCCCTTGCCCAGGTTCTGTCATCATAAACAAATTTTGCAGGTATTTTGTACCTGTTACGGCAATTTAATACTCCCCAGCAGTCTGGAAAACGTGACCATCATGGCCAAGTGACCAATAATATGCTGGTAAGCTTGGTACGTAGCATTGCCATGTCGAGTAAGTTGATCCTTTATAGAGCTGCTGCTTCTCTCACCTCTGGTAGAAATATGTTCTTTGGCTTTTGTTGTGTATTATAACTCCATGCCTGTACAGTGTGGTACAGTGATGGGCACAGCAACTGATAGTAATAGCAATTAAGAACTAGATCTTTACAAGTCTGAACAACAAATTTGTGTATCTTTTGCCAGAAACATCTGATGAGACTGCCTGCATATTTTGACAAAGATTAATCCAGGCTACAGAATTCAAGCCCAGATTTCAGACACGCCTGCGCGGACGTATTAAAATAGCATATTTAAGGAGCAAAATGTGCAAGTTTTTGCAATGCCCTATGTGACTCCTGCTTCAGGAGACACATCAAGAAGACTGATGCTTGACTGTGTGAGTGGTTTGGAACTGGCACTCATATGGCCACACAACTAGTTTGCAGCCATTAACTAAAACGCCCGGTGAACCGGCATTCCTTCTCTCTCCCCACCGCGTTTCCCTAAATTCAGGGCCAAATTCTCGCACGTGCAGAAAAGGTGCTGGGTGAGGGAGAAAACCGACCCCAGCGCTACGGGGAGATTTACACCTGCAACCACCCTCCCGACCGCCACAAGGCCGAGGTCGGCAGCGGCCCTGGCCCTGCTGCCAGCGGGGAGCACCCGGCCCAGGCCCCGGCCCAGGCCCCGGCCCAGGCCCCGGCCCAGGCCCCGGCGGCGCTCGGCCGCTCCCTGCTGGTCCCGGCCGGCGCCGCAGGCACTCTTTGTTCCCAGGGCGGAGGGAACCACACACTGCTATTGATTTATTTATGTTTGTTTTTTTCCCCGTCCTGAAAGGTGATTTTAGGCATCTTCCTCGTGCCTCTGCGCGCCGCTTGTGCTGGTGGAAGGCCTGTGCCCTCCCGCGTTTGTTCCATCTGCGTCGGGCAAGCCCTGGGGCTTGGAGGGAGCCTCGCCCCCACCTCAGCTCTGGGGCAGGCTTTGCTTTCCTCCCACCCAGTTCTTTTTCCAGAAGTGCGAATGGCTGAGGGTGCTGAGCAGGAGCATGAGAATCTGTGCCCTGTACAAAAAAAGGACACAAATCCTGCCCAGCTGAGTTGCAAAACCCTGTTCTTGGGCCGGTCTTAGGAATTACTTCAATGGTTATGTTCAACTTTGGCATCTCCGTGATTTAAGCTTACATTAAAGCTGGTTTTAACTGCGTAATAAGAGAGAGGTGAGACTGAAGTGTTTTGAATCCAGAAGTTCCTTCCCAGACTCGCCAAACCACTACTAACGTTCAGACTGTGAGCGGTGGGACAGTCAGCCTTGGTACAGATCTGACCTTCTCCAAAATTCAGATGTAGCCATATTCTTTGTACAACTGTTATAGATTAATTGTAATTTAATGGGAAATAACCACTTCTCAATTTTTAGTGATCAATAAAATTTTTATTAGCAAGCTGCGAGTGAGCAAAACAGCGCTGAGTGCGCCAGGAGTCTCTGCTCTACAGGACAGACACCTTAGACGACAGAACCGAGTCCCTTTATAGTGTAGTCATCATCCATATTCATGATGGGCGTACCCTGAGGGGTCTGCAAAGTTGTAAACAAGTTTTCCCGGGCTTTTCTTGGGTTCTTCCATTTATGGGGGATGATTCAGCACAGGTGTTTTTGCAGTCATAACAGTCTGGCTACACCATAGTCTAGTCATAACATTGTCTGGACATAACACTGTCTGCCTTGAAGGTGGGGGCCATTTTAGCTCCCCTCTAACAACTGATTTTAACAATAGAAACTATGTACATACATCTTATTATTTCTTTTTAAACCTGAGGTCGCATAGAAAGTGCAAAAACATTTAGAAATTCTATACATAAGAGAATTACAAAACTGTTTGGCCACAACATAGTTTAGTTACAACACAATCTGGTATTAACAGAGTCTCTCTTTATGCTTAGTTTACTTAACAAGATGTCCTGACCACAACTTCTTTTTCCCCTTGAGATTTGAATAACAAATACCATATATGTTTTATTACACAACCAGCTGAACGTTTTGACCCCAGCTGGATGTCCATCCTGTTGCAGTGGGTTGCAGGTTGTCCTGAACCAAGGGACAGCTGAGACCTCCAGGCTTCCTGAGGTCCTTAGCACATAGGGAGTGAAGCATCTTTCCTGCTGTCAGGGCACTGTAACATCAGCTATCACACAGTCTGCGCTTTCTCATCCAGGATACAGAATCACACAGAGTCACAGAATTATCTAGGTTGGAAAAGACCTTGAAGATCCTCCAGTCCAACCAGTAACCTCACACTGACCGTTCTCAACTCCACCAGATCCCTCAGCGCTATGTCGACCCTACTCTTGAACCTCTCCAGGGATGGGGACTCCCCCCCTGCCCTGGGCAGCCCATTCCAACGCCCAACAACCCCTTCTGCAAAGAAATACTTCCTAAGAGCCAGTCTGACCCTGCCCTGGCACAGCTTTAGGCCATTCCCTCTTGTCTTACCGCTTGTTACTTCGTTAAAGAGACTCATCCCCAACTCTCTGCACCCTCCTTTCAGCTATGTAACAGCCCCAGCCATCGCCTCTGCTGGAGAAAACACCACATAGTCCAAATCCACTCCATTTGAAAGCCTTCCTCAGGACCTCTCTCCACCTGAGTGCCTGTGGAAATCTGCCAGTACGTATTAGCTGTAACGGGCAGTTCAGTGCCAGCATATTTATCTCATTTGTAGTGTACCATTTACCTCAGTAGCAAAACCCATCGTCTCCGTGTTTTCTGCATCCAGCTAACTTGTGTATTCATTTGCATTCACATTCCTGCCTCCCTGTCTCACTGTCCCTCACTGCTCTCATTGACTCACGTCTCGCACCAGACTGTAAATTTCTGAAGCAACAATCAAGTCGAGGAAATAAAAACTGGTACTGTGGATGGCTGAGAGATCCTTCTGACTGTAGGTGTCCAGAAGCTGCAGGGCAAAGCCAGCTCTTTCTCTGCAATGCTCTGCTGGGTAAGGGGTTTCGAGTCTTTCTTTTCCCCACATATCAACTGTAATGTCTGAACACAAGGATGACTTGAAACCTCCTGTTTCCTTGGGTAACGGGAAGGACCTGAAATTCTCCTAGCTGCACAAGCTTCAGAAGCGTTCTTTGCTGTGAAACCCTGGTTCTGTACACTGTCCCTTCCTGCTATTACTGAGTGAGGGTTTTCCCTTGCAGACATCTTTTGTAGATGCTCCTACAGGATCCCAAGATCACTTTGAGAACTACACCTCTTTGGAGAAACAAAGTCCACAAGACATTTGTGTCTTGGGAACTCCCCCAAGGTGCAAACCTGTTTGTTGGAGAAATCCCCTACTACTATCTATAGAAAATGCCTGTGTGGCATCCTGATTATTGCCATAATGAGTATCCCCTGCCTCCCATGTCTAGAGCTAGAAATGCAGAATCCCATCACCCATGGATGCTTTCTCTTTCTGTGCAGAAGCTTAAGGTATGTCTACACAGTTCGGTAGATCATAATTCAGACAGCCCTGAGCTCCTGCCAGCCCATATAGCACAGTCTGTGCCAACCCATCGGGTCAGACAAGTAGGGCCTCGTGAGACTTTCCATGTCACTGCCACAGTGCTCTTAAGTCTCCAAACTTCTGCTAATTTTGACTGTGAGCATCTACCTGACACTCAGCAGCACCTGTCTGATGTCTGGCTGTCTTTACACCTTCATTTCTGAAGGGTTCTCCCAAGTTATCACACTTCTTTTGCAAGGGCAGGACAGGACCAAAAGCCTTATTTTGCAATTTGGAGCTGCTGTTGAAGAATAAGTTACTGCTGTGATAACCTGCAGTAGCAGTGATCAAGAAATTTAATGGTGGCCAGACATACTGAGCAGAATATCACTAGTGCACTACATGGCACACGTCGGGTGGGAATAGCTGCTGAAATCCATGTAGTTGTCCTTGCTAAGGGATTTTTGCATTTTGAGGGCATTGTGAGGAAGATACCACCTGCCAACTGCTCTCTCTGCCTCCAAATCCAGAGCGCTGTCGCTTCTGCCAGACAAACCACCTGTAAGTGCTTCCGTGTACTTCTGTGGGGTCAGTAGAGACTCAGTCCACACAAGTCTTCTGTATGCTGGTGATAAGGCAGAGAACGAAGGGTATAAATGTCAAGATTATGAGCACTGCTCCAGCCAGATGATGGCCGCTTGGAAAGAAAAGAGCTTACGAAGAACACGGGGGTTCTCTCAAAGGCAGCGTGACACCATTTGAGAAAACCATTTTGAGATACAAGCACTCACCTTTATGTTCAACATTGTTATCTCTGTCTCAGCCACTGCTGGGAGACCACAACGGCCAATCCTGCCTCTTACAACTACATTGTTTTTGTTTTTTTTTATGACTAAGTTTTTAGTATGTTTAAGCACAAAAGGGTGGTTCATAATCAAGTCAGTCTGAAACCCCTGAAGGTGTTTGTGGTGAAACCAGAGCTCCCACCCCAGGGCACGCACTGCAGGTCATGTCTAAGTGGGGAGAAACTGAGCAGGATCAGGACGGCAGTTACAGGCCAAGAAGCATGTTGGACACAGATGTGCACCTTGCGACATGACCAACTATCCACTGTCAGCGATACAGGATGTGTGAGGAAGCTCAGATCCTTCTGGAACCTGAACTGCAGCTGGTTTGCAACAGACAACTGTCCATCTAGCAAGGGAGAGGGAATGAGCTTGTAACATCATTCACAGTATAGCCAGAAATTCAGCATCCCCAAGCCTCATCTAAAATTGAAAAGTGCCTCCAAAGGCATTGTTTGTTGCTTTGTTTGCAAAAAGTGCAAACAGCACATCAGAGAAGAAAAAATGCCTTGGTGGATTGTTTGGCTGAACACTTAGTCAGGGTATATTGTAATGAGCCATATGCTAGCTTTGCATAGTATTATGGGGTAAGCCAGCTGCAACGTGCAGCTGATTAGTCTGGTTGGAAAAATCTTCATTTTCCGTAACAGGAGGCCAGCAAAGGCAGGCATTCTGGCAGGTACCATCAACCCCTCTGACTGCTCCTCTCCTCTTGCTGTGGATCAGATGAAGCTAAGGGAGCAAGAGAACCTCTGCTTTATTTTTGTCCTGAAGGAGGGACCCTCCTTTAGCCCTAGGCTTCTTTAATAATAACTGGTTTTATGAACCAAAACCCTTTTCTGTTCTTATGGAAGAGGTTTCCACCGCCTCTTCCCACAGCTGCCATTCTTGTTGCCCCAGTCAGAGCTCAGTCGTTCCCCGTCCAGCATTCAGCTCAGCTGATGTGGTGGAAACCTCCTCTAAATTAAGGGGATGGGAACCTGACGAACTGCGAGATCACAAAAGCGGCTGTGCAGCATGAGAGCAAATGTCCTTTTTGCCCCAAATCCCATCTCCTGCTGTGGCCAAAAGGTGCCTAGGCAGGAGTGTAAGAGGAGAGGGTATTTCCTCCAGATACCAGCTTTGAACAATTTGTCTCTCAGGGACCTTCCGGAGCTGGAGGTGTTTCCTCTCTGCATTAGCTAAACCTCAGTGGACTTTCCTCCTCTGTACTTGTCGAGCCTTCACTTGAACCTGCCTGATCTTCTGGCATCCACAGCAGCCTGGGCTAAGGAGCTTCATGGCTTACTCACAAGGTCCACTGATGGACGAGCTGAAACCTCCTCCACCAGGAATAGATCTTCTTTAGATCTCAGCTGTGCCAAGTGCTGAATGAACAATTTGCGTGGGCACCCTTTGAATGGGTGAGAAATCCCGACCTAGGAGATGGGAACATCAATAGTTCTTTTAAGGTCTTTTTTCAAACTATTATTGGTTGTGTTTCCAAGGCAAAATTAACAGCTGTGTCAGAATCAACTACAAATGAATACAACAAATCCGGAAACACAATGCCAATGAACCTAAGATATTTGATGATTTTTTTTTTTTTTTTTATTTAAGAGGAACTTAGCTAAGGGTTATCCCTTTGCACTTACATATATCTAGTGTTTTGAATACTCTGGGTCATCCTTACAGACAGACAGAAAGGGAACTATTATGGAACATAATATATGTTCCATAACATATAGAACACATCTGGAGTGATTATTTCAGAAAGGCTGGAAAAGAAGCCATGCAGCTGTCTCAGTCTTGAGGTGCCCATGTGAATTTGATGTGTAAGCCTCTAAAGAGCAACAAACCCATGAAGCAGGAGTAACTGGGGGGGGTGGGGAAGCAATGTGGGAAAACCTAGGGGATACCATATTTACATCTGAGTAAGACGACTGAATCACTCTCATTAAAAGAAAAATTCCCCACAGACAGGATTGTTAAGACTATTCTTATTTGACATGGTTATTAATGAGGAGGAGGAGGGAGTAAATTGCACATTAATGATCTTCACAGACAGTAATACTCTGTGAAGATGTGAGTGCTCCAGTGAGGAGACATCACTGGCCAACTGGAGTGCAGCCCTAGCATCATGGTGACAAATTGCTGAAACCTCTGAACGTTGCATCCAATCCTTTCCAAAACCACCGGCCTCATGGGGCAGACACATTTCATTGTCAGTGAAAATCAGGAAGATGAAAACACCTGTTTTCCTCTAAATTCACCCTATGGTCCTTGCAGAATGTGATATGAGGTGACCTGCACGTTTGGCGTTCAGGGTGATGGTTAATGGGTATTTTACTTCAGCCAGGCAGTTCTTCCTCTCCTCCTGCTACACTCCACGTGGGTTCCTTGCTCCATACCCCTGGTCAGCATCCCATAGATACACTCCTGCCAAGTCCCATCCTTCAGGCTGACCCCGAAACAGCCCCCTTTCTGCCAACACTCGGGTTTCCCTGCAAACATCGAAAAGCCAAATCCCTACTAAAATCAGACTTTTTTGGGGGCGTGACCAAAATTTGTAAGGTTTAGAATAAAGTGGGAATATGAGAGGCTCACTCATAGCTGGGACATGCAAACTACAGAATCATAAAATGGTTGAGGTTGGAAGTGACCTCTGGAGACCATCTAGTCCACCCCCTCTGCTCAAGTAGGGTCAGCTAGAGCAGGTTGTCCAGGGCTGTGCCCAGTTGGGTGTTGAGTATCTACCTCCACAGGTGGACACACCGTAAGCTGTCCATGCAACATGTTCCAGTGTTTGACCACTCTCACAGTAATAAATTTATTGTATTCAGATTGAGTTTCATGGTTTAATTTGTGCCCATTGCCTCTTGCCTTGTTGGTAGGCACTGCTGAGAAGAGCCTGGGCTCCTTCTCTTTATTCCCTCCCGTCAGGTATTTGTGCTGTCCCGGTTTAGGCCCAGAGGGCAACTGAGCACCATGGAGCTATTCACGCACTCCTTCCCCTCAGTGCTGGGAAGGAGAAAAATGCATCAAAAAGGCCTAGGAATGGAGATAAGGACAGAAAGGGGTGGCTCACCCCTTATGGTCACAGGCAAAAGACAGGCTCCTTAGGGGAACACAGACATCACCTTCATTCAAAACACTAACAACGATGACACTTAACAGACAGAATGGGACAGTGAGAAGCGTTACCAAATCTTAAAACACATCCCCCCACCCCTCCCCTTCTTCTTCCATGGGTGGCAGGGGGAGCCCTGACGTCTCACCACGGGATAGAGGGGGGCTCCATGCTCTGGCGCATCTCCCCCCCTTCCTCCTCCTTCCTTCCCCTGACCTCAATGTTTGCAGAGGTGTCCTTTTCGTAACTCCTCCTCACAACTCCAATTCTTCCTCCCAGATTCCCCTTTTTAAATACATTATCACTGAAGCGCAGCCACCGTTGCCAATTACAGAATCAGAATCACAGAATCATCAAGGTTGGAAAAGAACTTGAAGATCATCCAGTCCAGCCATTAACCTCACACTGACCGTTCCCAACTCCACCAGATCCCTCAGCGCTGGGTCAACCCGACTCTTCAACCCCTCCAGGGATGGGGACTCCACCCCTGCCCTGGGCAGCCCATTCCAACGCTCAACAACCCCTTCTGGAAAGAAATACTTCCTAAGAGCCAGTCTAATTGGCTCGGCCTTGGCCAGTGGTGGGTCCGACTTGGAGCCACAGGACCTTTCAAGAAGCTTCTCACGAGGGTCACCGCTGTAGCCCCCTTCCCCTGCTACCAAAAACCCTGCCACACACACAAACCCAGCACATAAGCGCATCAGGAAGTTCTTCCCGGAGCCTTCTCTGCTGCAGGCTGAATGGTCCCGGCTCTTTCAGCCCCTCCTTGCATGACAGATGCTCCAGTCTCTTCGTCGTTTTCACGGTCCTCTGTTTGGGAAGCACCTGCACAGGAGGAGACGGCTCCCTGGCAGCTGTTTTCCGCAGGCTGTGCTGTACGGACATGCCTAGAGCCAAGCCAGGGTAACCTCAGTAGGGTCCGGACTGGAGGCTGTGGGACTCCGAGGCATTATCTCAGCAGAGCTGTGGCAGGAGCGGAGCTGGAGCATCATGGAAGGCAGCACTGCATGGAGGTTCATGCAGCAGGGTGCTGTAAAGAAACAGGGAACACAGGCGGGAAAAACTCCCCAGGTGGGAAGTGCTGGGGGGCTGAAGGGAGCACAGTGATTCCCCTAACCCTTCCTCTAACCCTGCTCACCCCAACTCCAGAGCCACAGAGGGGCTGAGAGGTGATGGCGAAGGCTGTGGCCCTCCCCGGCACCAGGCAAACTGGAATAAAGCCGTGGTTGCCAGAGAGCGCGGCCCAACTGCCTGGGAGCGTGGAAGGGGTGCGGGGGAGAGGAACGCAGGGTGTCCTGAGCACCAGGACACCTCCTCTGCATCTCAGCTGAGTAATAAAACGAGACGAGTGTGGTTGGGTGAACACCAGAAAGGTCCTGACATTTCAGAAATCCTTCGCTGTTTTGCCTTTAATCAATCTGTACTAAGCCTCAAAATGTGAAAAGAAGTGCTTAGGGCAAAGGTGAATTTCATATGAAGAGTAAATTGCTTTGATGCTTGTCAGTTTGCCAAGACTTTTACAGCAAGGAAGTGGTGTTATTTCCCAGGCTCCTGGCATGGTCCTAAAGGTCACACCTCACTGCACAACTCTTCCTTTCTCTCCAGCTGTTGTTCATACAATAAAAGCCATAAGCATAAAGACGTTGCTGCTGCTTTTTGGTACCACTAGGTAGAAAAGTCTCAACAATCTAAGTTGTTTCATGTTTTTGGAGCTTTATTGTGAAGGTAGAATGAAAATGGACCATGAGAAGCTCATCGCCACTTTGCATCACTACTATTATCTCACACATGCATTTATCTCCCTTCCCTTCCTACTCAGTGGAGTTCATGTTCCTTCACAAACCAGCCTCGTTAATTCTGAGAACTTTTACCACACGTTCACAATGAAGGCTCTCCAAATAAATGACTACTTTCATAAAACACATTACAACTACAGTTTTATGATGACTGCTGTAACAGAGAGGCACGTCCTCACTAGGCATTAAATCAAGAACAGCAAGATTTGTCCAAGTCCAGAACTCAACTCTAGTGGCACCTACATAATAGTCTCATGCCATGTTTGTTTTTTTACAACTACCAGCAAGTATGCTATGAAGTATAATTACAGAATATTCCACAGTTGAGGTATATCAGTATTTAGGGGTCCTGCATGAATTTACAGAACTTAAGCAGCATGCACTATGTGGGCAGGGCTTCCCAGACACAGGGCTAACACTGCTCAATGAAGGTGCAAACCCACTGAGCACAGACTCTAACCTACCTGTGCTCTTATGATGAAACTAGATCAGAGCTCAGCTGCTGCATGGTGAATGCCATAAAACCCAGAACCACCTCGCTAGCATGGACCCAGGGCCAGCATGCTACCTTGGTCTAACCAAGGGTCCAGAGGCAATGCCTCTTTCCCCCTCCGCTTCCAAACAACTACGATCACAGCTGCTGCACCTCATGAGGAACAGCACCCCCCTGCCCAGCACCCACCTCCTCAGTCCTGTGCCTACTCACTGTAAGCAACCCAGCTGCCCAGGGCATCTCCGCACTGCCTCCCTGACACCCCTCACACACCCTCGCAAAGCTCCTCAAGTCCTCTCACAGACACCCCCCCACCCCACCTCACGCACCCCCTCACAGTCCTCTCACAAACCCCCTCACGCACCCCTCGCAGACCTCTCACACCCCACCTTATGCACCCCTCAGGGACCCCTCACAGTCCTCTCATACCCCACCTCATGCACCCCTCACAGACCCCCTCACACCCCACCTCACACACCCCTCAGGGATCCCTCACAGTCCTCTCACAACCCCCCTCACGCACCCCTCAGAGACCCCTCACAGTCCTCTCACACCCCACCTTATACACCCCTCAGGGACCCCCCGCAGTCCTCTCACACCCCACCTCACGCACCCCACAGGGACCCCTCGCAGTCCTCTCACAACCCCCCTCACACGCTCCTCACAGACCCCTCTCTCCCTCCCTCCCTTTCCCCCTCCCACTATTTGAATCGGAAGCTGCGCGTGCGCCAGCGCTCGGAACGGCCCTTGCGTTTCCGCTTCCCCGGCGGGTGCCCGGGAAGGCGGGAGGCTGCGCGCGCGCGTGTCGCGGGGCGGGCGGTGCGCGCCTCCAGCCGCTCTGCCGGCGCCTGCGCCTGGGCGCCGCCTCGCACCTCCCGCCCTTTCCTCCTCCTCCTCCTCCTCCTCTGTGAGGGCCCGGCCGTTGCTCCGCGCCCCGCCCTGCCCCGGGCCGGGGGATGCGCTGCTCGGCGGCCGCTGGTAGGAGCTGCGCGGCGGGTCGGGGAGCGGGATGGAGGTGGAGGAGGCGTTCCCGCTGGTGGGGCAGATGGGGCCCTACCAGGTGTATCTGTGCGTCCTGCTGGCCGTGCTCCTCCAGGTGAGAGGCCGCACGCCCCCCCCCGCTCCCTCCCGCCCGTTTCCCGCCGGTGGGGGAGGCAGTGCCGGGAGGGGGATGTGAGGGTCCTCTCAGGGCGTTGGGTGGGTGTGCCGGCGGCGAGCGCTGCCTGGTGCGAAGGTTGGTGTCGGAGGTCTGCTGCTGGTGGCGGTAGCTGCGCTTCGGCGCTGGGTTTAGCCTGCGGCGGTTTTGCTGCGCTCCTGGGGCAAAGGTGACCTCTGTCCAAAGGCAGAGTGAACTTCTGCGGAGTGAATTTGGGGCAAATCAGTGCCGCGCTGCAGGAGGAGTTACGCCTCACTCGGCCAGCAGATTGGGAGTATGCAGTTTGTCAGGTGAAGGGCCGGCTGAAGTGAAATTAAACTGAGATTTCCATGAGCTAAACTGTCTGACAGTGACTTCTCTCAGAGACTGCTGGGAATCCTACACAACCTGGAGTTAATGACCCAGGCAAGCGATTTCTAGGTTGCGTGTGGTTTGTTTGTGGTGGAAATGTTTGAAAAGCTACAGGTGGTCGCTGATACCTCGGTGTGCAGAAGCTCTCATCTAACCAGCTGAAAGGCTATGACTGCTTATGGTACTTTGATTTGCCTTGTTTTAACTCTTAGAATGTAGGAACAGTGTCCCTGCATTAGGTACGTGGACAAGGCTTTACATCTTGGGTAGTCAGGTTTGTATTCTGTGAGATACAAAACTGGAGCTCTCAAGTTTCCTGATAAAAGTGGACTCCAAAGTGACAGTAAAGTACTATAATATCATTCAGAGACTGCATGACCAAGTGATGTGCTCTGCAACCAGGTTTGTCATCTTTACTTCCAGCTTTGCTTCATCTTTGTGCCTATTCCTATGAGGTGGGGAGGGGAGATGAGGATATGTGCACCTTCACAGTCAGGCCTAAGCGTATAGTTTGAATCTGACAGAAGTTTGGTTTACTCCATGTTAACTCTTCAAAAACTTAATGGTAGTGAATACAGTGAGGCTGACAGATGACAGGTTACTGCCCCTGTGGAAATTTACCTGCTGCAGGAAGGAAGAGGGGGAACTTAAATGTCCTCACACCTCTGCAGACCACTATTTTATAGTAATCGAGAACTTCCAGTCATGAGCAGTGAGACTGAAGATCTTCTCCTGTCAGCCAGGGGACTGGCAGAAGTGTTAAGAAGCTTTATGAGATGATCAAAGAAAATTCAGATGGCCAGTCCTGTCAGTTGGGAACTCTGTGTTTGGTTGCAAAACTATGATGATGAACAGCAAACGCTTTGTATGTTTCTGTTTCCTTGTACCGTTTCTCCCTCTTTTTTTTTTACTGATTTAGCTGATTAATCCTTTAAAATCAGACATTGGTTAGAGCTTGTTCTCCTGGCTGACTGGCTAGAAAATTTGTATACTTTATGAAGACTAGGGATTAAGGAAGCAATATTTTTTCTTCCAGTGCTAGTCATGTTCTGGAAGGAACTGCAACCATGACAAGTGCTCGGTATTCCCAGAGTATTTAATAGTATGGGTCAGCTGTTCTGTAATGCGTTTGTTTGTTTTCATTTTAACGGATTAAGTTCCATTTCTCATGGGAGAAGTAAACAAAGATCTTCATAAATCCCAGAACTAACTCAAAATAACTAAAGAAAGAAAGGTAGCAGGTTTGCAGGTCTGTTTTTTTTCTTCTTGTGTTATCTTTAATTCTTGAACTTTACCAGTGAGGATCATCCCAACGGATAGCTTTTCTTTGCTTCAGATCATGCAGATGCAGGAGTTTGTAAGAGATGTAGATTTGAAGCTTGTTGTCTTTCAGTCCGTGAATAGATTTGGATTTACACCACTAGTTCCTGCTTGGGTGGTTGATTGCTTTCTGTGTTCCGCTATTGGTGCCAAGTTACTTCGTGTGTCACTTGGGATGTGCAGAAGCAAGACTGCGAAGGCAGGTTCCACGACCGGTGTTAAGTCTTTTGTCTGGTTTATCACCCATCCTTGGAGGAGGGACCCAAAGGTAAGTACTGTATCTGGTGTGTGTGACATAGATTTAGGTAATCCTGGGCTCCTTCAGTGGATTAGATGCTGCATCTGGCTGCAGAATGAGAACGCGTGTTAGTCTGTGTCACTGGCTCTGCCATGGCCTGGTTATTCCATTTTATTGCTTGTTTCCCTGTCCCTTCCCACATGTTCCCTCAGCTGGCTTGTATTTTCCCGTTGGCCTATTGGTATAAAAATACTTCTACGTTCTTAAGAATACCACATGGGTAAAAAGTATTTTTCTTTGCTGTGTCAAGTCCCTTCATCTCTGATGCCGATACACTGAGCTTTCCCTGCCCCCTAAGATTCCCAGCAGATGTTCTGGCTTTCCTTGTAGGCTTTTGTGCTTTTTCATGTCTTCATGTTCTAATCTCTTGAGTTTCATACTTCATAGGTATTTTCCTTCATATTAGTGTTTTTCTTCTCATATAAATTTCTACAGTAAACTACTTCTACCATGTAGCTTTACTGATATACCAACATATCTGGCCTCTGAATTCTAATTATAAACATAGTTCAGCTCACAGAACTCCTTTGAGGCAAATTGTACGTATGTCAGTATGGGCTTGAGTGAACTAGTACTTGATCTGTGGAATGAGTTTACTGACACTGGAAAAAAACCTCCAGGCTGCTTGTAGTTGGAAAAATGTATTTGTAAGTCATCAGTGTAAAACTAGATTAAGTTTAAGTCTCAGGGGCTGCTTCTTTCATCTTTGCAGGGTACTTGATTTCACTTCTTCACTGATCATATTATTCTTCTGCTACCTGCTGCTGTTATTCATTAACTTGTTGAGTTCTTACTGTATTAAGGTATGCTTGGCTTATTCACTACCAACTTAATAGTACTTTGGAAGATTTTTAGGAATCTTCTGTAGCAGTGATTGCTAACTTTATAATGGAGTGATGACAGCTAATGTAGAGAAACATTTTGTTCCAAAAATTTATGGAATTGCCCAAAGCCAAGATTTACCTGAAGAATGTGGCGATAGACTAATGATGTGAATTTGTGGCTGGATTAATCTTGCATTTCCATTGTATCTTTAAGGGAGTGAGGGAGGAATAAAAGGGAGCTGGTAACTCTTAAAATACTTAAGACTTTACTTTGAACTAAAAGTAATTGCTTGACACGTATTGATTACTAGAAGGGTGCTCACTACCTTTTGAAGAAATTATATTGAAGCATTATTAAAGAATGGTGTCTTTTGGTGCTTGTTTAGGGTGTGTAGCAACATTAGTCAAAATCTCACATCTTGGTCAGATGCTTGAGAGCATACAAGCATATCAAAAAAAGTTTCTTGGTCTCTTGTGACCCAGCATACGCAGTTGAAAGAGGTTTGCCTTTGCCAGTGAACCTGATCTACACGATTGCCTAAGTCCAAACTCAACTTGCAGAAGTCTGAGAATGGAAGTGTGTTCCAACTATATATCTGTTAAAAGGGTTCTTAAAACATGTCAGACCTCCCTTAAAAGGGCTGTCTTGTTTGCGCAGCTGAGAAAGGCTTTGTCTTAAGTTGGGTAATGTGCACTGCACAGCAACCAAGGGTGTTGTTTCTCTCCATCTTAGGGACTTATTGCTAACTATAGTAAAGATGGAAAACCAGTTAAGATAGTAACATCGAGTTCCTTGAATAATAGTTTAAGGCAAAGGCATTCTTGATGCAGAGCAGCCGTAATGAGTGGTGCTGCTAACATCTCTGCCTTCTGACTAACATCTCTTTGCCTTTTGACTTCCACCATTAGAGAATATCCCAGTGCAGAAAGCTGCTCTTTGATCAGCTCATCTGCACAAACGTTTTCAGGGAAAGCAGGTTCTGGGACATGTGGTTTAAGGCAGGCTTATCCCAAATCTTTAGGAATAATTCAAAGGAAGTAGTGTCTGTCTTCAGATAGGATACAGATGTGATCTCATACATAGCATTGTTCAACTCTGTTTCTTGACATTTCTTATCTACGCCCATTCACATTCTACCTCTTTAATGGCATGAGACAACACTCTGTAGTTGTAATGACAGTAATGAAATACTTTGTCAGTGAATCTTCTTTTAATACTTACGTCTGCTTGAGTCTATTAAACTGTTCTTTGCACTAGCCAGAATTGGTCATAAATTGGAGAGCTTACTCCCAGTCCTTGATGAGTTACACTGTTAGGACTTTATCTGAGTAGAAAGTGCAAAACAAATCTGAAATGTAATGAACAATTTAAAATGAAGGGAAGAGATGGGTATTACATAAATTGTATTTCAATTGCTTGTATAGGGTGCTGAAGGTGTTCCAGGGCCTTCATGACAGGTATGCTGTTTACCCAGAGTTATTTGCACTGTAACTTAGAGTTCAACTATAAGTATCTGTAAAGTATGTAAGCAAGGTGGCAGGTGTAAAAAGGATTTACAGAATTCCCAGGTAACCTTTCTTCACTTTGATTTCCTCACTGTTTGGCTTTTTATGTCTATGGGAGAAGTAAAACCTTTAAGTCGCTGTGATTCTCAAGAAAGCTGTTGCAGAATGTGTGTCAAACATGTGCAGCCACTTATGTGGATGGGTGGTTTCAAATGTGGCGTGAATACAAACATAAAAATTAGGGGCCCAAATTTTTATTTCTTGAGGTAAACTTATTCCCACATCTTTTTGTGTATTGTATCTTATTCAGAACATGTTTATGCTGAAGGGTGGTGTTGCTTTCTTTGTAGAAGTGATGAAGGCTTTTAGAGTAGTTGCATCATTGAATATAATTTCTTGTTCTGATATAGCTTATTTCTGCTTGGGAAGAAAAATAAACTAGGTGGGCCTAAGTATGTAAACTAATCACACAGAAAGATATGCTGCTACTCATTTAGCTAAGAATATTTCTATCCGAAAGGTGGTGGAACTTTTAAGTGAAGACAAATCCTACCATTTGATCAATGGGGGTGAATCTTTTAAGGAAAAAAAAAAAAAGGTAATTCTTTGGTCACATTGCATTTAATTTCATGATTCAGATGACTCCCTGATCTTTTAGTGGCCTTTTGTAAATAAAACCTAGCTGCCGGAAGAATTGGAAATATAGTTAAGACTCAGTGTGGACTGTCTTTCTGTAATTACTTTCAGATCCTTAACTGTTCTTTAAAAGAAACAATCACTTATCTCTTCTGGTATTATAGTTATAATGTTAAAAACTTGAATGCAGCTGATGCAGATGTTGTGCTGTATTCTGCAGAAAACCTGAAATAACAATGCTGAGTTGTGACATGCTTCAGTAGAAGTGGGGTCCTTAACTCTGATATAACACAGAAGTCTAAATTCCAATAACTGTTTCCTTACTGATTAATATAAATAGCTAGCTTGCAATCATCTTTCAAAAATAATCCTGAGTGGAGTCATGAATACCTTATCAGCAGCATACATCTCTATCTTCCTTCAAAATTATGTTGTGTCTTAATCCAAACCAGTGTGTGCATGCATACATACATACAGTTAAGCGGTAAATTTTTGCTTGTATGCAGGGGAAAAGTATGGTCAGAGCAAGCTGGAAGTACAGAAGAAGCATGAGCTGTAGCTTTGAGACCTTCCCCTCTTTAGCTGTGTCTGAACTGCACAGCACATGTAATTGAACTCACATTTAGGTGGTTCTAAGTGTCATTCACAATTGCCAGGTTGTGTTGCTCTTCTAGTGATTGCTACCTTCACTCTTTGTATGCATCCATATAAACACACCTCGTCCGCTTTTGCAATTTAACTTACAAGGCTGACTTCAGTTTCTGTGCAGTTCAGTCCTAGAAGATGCCTGTTCGTGTGC
This sequence comes from Strix aluco, assembly GCF_031877795.1. Taxonomy (NCBI): domain Eukaryota; kingdom Metazoa; phylum Chordata; class Aves; order Strigiformes; family Strigidae; genus Strix; species Strix aluco. The sequence goes on from NC_133932.1 coordinate 5,130,818, forward strand.
TGTTGTAAAGACCTTAACGGAATTATTGCTGATGGGCATAGCAAGAAGCCTGAGTTTTGGGAGATGCACAGAGAAGTACACTCTCTGAAGGCCTAGCAACAGAGGGAAGGAAGCAGATTGTCCTGTCTATTTAAAAAAAACAAATGAAACTTTTAAAAAAGTGAAGACTACATGCTATGTAGAGTGAAGTTGTCAGAAGCAACTTGCTCTGAGGCTCTTGCTCTAGCTGTGGCTGAATGCCTCGCTTTTGCAGTGGCTCTGTAACAGCCGGTAGTAGAAGGTGCCTGGGAGGCACAGTGTTAACAACATCTTTATATGGAGTGTGGGTAAAACATATGGGGAGATGTTTTCAGATTATTAACAATAAAGTTACTGTTACGTAGAATATCTTGTGCAATGGGATGGTATTTGGATTCAGTGGGAGCTGAAGCAATCCCATCTTCAGCTGTTGATCAAGGTGGCTTTCAGCCTGGCAACTGTTGAAACAATCCATCAAGCCAGTCTGTCCTCTGAGCCCTCTCAGAAGATGAGCCTGGGAGTTAACAGGCCTAATTCTACTGGATAGCAGAGAGTGTGGATTAAAAATATTTGCATTATGACACATTATCTCCCTTTCCTTCTTCCCTGCCCATGTGTACACAGTCTCTAACTTCCCATGTTTTGTAGGCAGTAAGTTACCTGTATTTTTCCACTAGCAAGCCACATCATCAAGGCTTTCTTCACTGTCACTTCCTCCATTTTAGAGACTCTAATTTCCTTTTCTCTCAGGCGATAAACTGATAGATGTGTAATTGAACTCAGAATAATTGTTTCCAACTTGTTACTTTTTCTGACCCAAATAGTTTTGCGTGTTCAAATGCCTTTTTTTTTTTTAACTGGAGTAGTTAATGTAACTGCTGTTTATAGGTAATGTACTTCACATGCAGCATTAGGTAAAACCTCTGCTTGCTTTTTGCAAGCACCAGCCTAGTGGGACTGGAGTCCCTCTGGAGCAGTGACATTTGTTTTCTAGGTCTTGCCTGTTTACAATATGATCTCTGACTAAGCTGGGAACTTAACCTGGTTAAACATTGTATTTGTGTTCACCTGGTCATTTTCCTAATTCTGGTGGGTTTGGGGAGAAAAGGTGTTAAGAGTTTGCCTTGGAAGGCACAATGAAGCTTTTGAGATCTTCAGGTAAGCTGAAGAGAGTTCTATGTATATCTTATTCCAGCTTTCTGTTTGTGATATGCTGTTCAGTTATTGGTGTCTTAAAAATATATAAAGGCTGACCAGAGCTCTTCAATCGCTTTCAATTTGCAGACCCCCTACAGACTTCCCACTGAAGATGTTAAATCCTTGTACAGTGAATTTAAGACTGCTGACAGCTTTGTGTTTAATTATTTTTCCCAGAACTATAAGAAGTAATTCATGGACTTCTGAGGCCTGTAGGCTGTAAGTTGAAAATCACTGGCTTAGCAAGTTCCATTACAAAATTGGAAAAAAATGTTCTTTCAGTTCTGGAGCACCATATTGCTCTGAAATAGCAGTAAACCCAAGACTTTTCTTAATTTAAAAAAAAAAACTCCAACAAGTAACAAAACACAAGTAGATCAAATTGCTTATCCTCAGGCAAGTCCTTAAAATGAATAAAGGAATGAAAGCAGCTTATACAAATGTCAGCGATGCCTTTTAGCCTGGATACTTAAATAGCAGAAGCTTCTGAGCTAATCAGTGTATGCTTTTACTGCATCTTTTTACCAGGCTAAGTGCTTTAGTCATTTGGTAGGGAGGAAGTCCAAGCACAGCTGAGAACGTGATCTTCTCATAGTCTTAGCTGAAGTTCCTCTGTGAGACTAAGATGCTCACCCAATATTCTTTGGCAGTGTCCCAAACCAGCGTGCTAAGGCGAGGACTTTGGTCTCTTATGATTCTGGCTGTGACCCAGATATGTTGATAGCCAAAACAGCCTGGAAGATACAGAGAGAAGGAGGGACAGAGATGAAATGCAGACAAAACAATAATCATGCTTGTGGAAGGACTAAACTCTGCCTGATACTTGTCAGCCCACAATTCCTGCTTTCTTTTACCAGCAGTTGCTGACTTTTTCTTTGTGTTACCCTATGATGCCACTGAGATGGTTCAGACCTGGGCTGGTTTGTAGTACATTCATAAACTGGAATAGGAACTTCTGGCACTCTTTTGCTTTGTTCTCCTAGAAGTATAAGAAGAGCAGAGTGGTGCTTCTGATGTGGTGTTGTTGAAACGCTATAGCTGGTGTTCAGCTGAGGAGTCTTAGTGCTTGATTGCACATTAATGTAATTTAACTTTCTTGAATATTCCTGTTCAAGCAGCAGTATTATTTATAGTGTAATTTTGGTTCTTGTTTATTGGCTTGGTTCTCTAACTTACCAGTGTGTGAGCATTTTTGTCAGAGAGGAACTGGAAGTTTATTTGTAGATATTTAAATAAGGCACCTAAGCTTTCTTTCTGTCTTTTGTTTTTAAAGGCAGAAAAATAATACTTCCAACTTCTTACATTCAGAGGCCTGTCAACCAGTGATGTGAGGGTGACTTTGTTTCCCTTGCTCAGGGTGATCGAGTCGTAGCAGTGGCAAGTCTTGTCCCAGCCCCTTGAGATGCAGTCTGAGTCCATGCTAGAGAAGTGTGTTTGCCTTTCTTAAGCAGCATTGCACGTAGTCCAGCATACTACAAAAATGCAAATGCTTTAGGCTATACTGTCTGAAACAGTTCTGGACTCATGTTTTCAGTCTGCCAGCGTGCAGTCAGCTGTTGTGCTAACTGTTTAAACATATAGTAAAATTTCTGTGGTTTTCTGTCACTGAACTTTATGTTTTGTAGGGCAAGGCTGTGAGCTTTTTTCAGGGTGGTGTACTTTGTAACATGCCAGAAGCATTGTAGCACCTGCTTCTTCTCCATTCTACCTCTCTAGCAAATTGCAGGTCTCCCTAGTATCATGTACATTGCCTGTACCTCTTACGTTATTTTGAAGAAAAAAATGTATTGTCATTTTTAATGTTTCTGTGGTAGGTAGCACACTAGGTGCTAATTTATTAAAGACACTGGTATACCACAGTAGAGGAATCCTGTCAAGCTCTTTTCCATCCTGTAAGTTGTTTCATCTGTCCCGGAGCAAACTATATAGATAATTGTCTTGCAAGATTTTGCTTCAGTACAAGACTGACAGCTGACTTCTTAACAGCAAACTCATTATCTGTATCTATAGCACTGTGGAGAAATCTAGCTTGCAGGAAGTAGTAGCAACCTGTCTCTTGATGATAAGTTTTCTTATTTGTGTATTTTGGTGTTTGGGAGAATGGAGCAGTGGAAGAGGTAAAGAATCTCATGTTATTGGCACAAATTAATGCATATCCAGAGTTAAATTCACTCATGATTTTGTTGTGTGAAGAATATTGTTTTATTCTTGGAGAACCCTTTGTGAAGCTTTGTTTTGACTTGGCTTTGTCACCATCTGCATTCCACCCTCTGTTTTGCTCTCCAGTTATAAGCAGACTCTGACATGCCTTCTGTCTTGGATTTATTGACAATAACTGAGAAATCTCAAATGGGATCGATTTACCTAGAAATACTGGATCTCTAGAATGGCACTAGTGACAGAAGTGCAGAGCTGAAAGTACTTCACTGAATTTTGCTGGTAAAGATCGCTTCTGCATGTTGGTGGAAAAAGGGTAGATTCATTTTCTTGTGATAGACTACAAGGCAATTATTCAAGCAACTTGAGCTGAAGAGTTGAGAGCTTAGGTATGTGTCCAGCAGTCCTCTCGCCAATGCTGTCGCAGGTTTTGTCATCATTAGGTAGGCAGGAGTACAGGTACAGGGTGTGCGCAGTGTTCCCGTGGCCCCGTCAGGCAAATGCGTGTATGCAGGGGTTAGCTGCCACTTGGACAGTCTTCTCAGAAAACATGTACAATGAAGCTATTTGCAAATCACCCTTTTGAAATAACTCGGAGCAGATGAGCTCATCAGACTTTCAAAAATGAGGTGGCCCTCCAGCTTTTCAGCTGCTTGTCATGGGTTTGGGAGAAATGACACTAATCCTAAAGTGTAACCATCTCTTCATCGTAGGCTTCTACCAGAGCAAGGTCATTTGTTGTTCTTCCTTAATTTCTGTCTGTCCCCGAAGTGGAGTTTTAATGTTTCTGTCTTTGAAAGGTCAGAAGTTAGTGGCTTACTCATTATTTTGTTCTCCAGTGAATGCTTCAGCTGATACTTGTCTAGAATGACCAGGCTGGTTGTGAATTGCTGAGCTGATTAAAAAGGCTAAAAGCACTTCCTAGTAGAGTTTCAGTCTTGCTTTTGTTTTTCATTTGTGCTTCATATTGGGTAAATTATGAGGTCTAAAAGAGTTTCTTAAATTATTTTTGTGTCTGTGTTTTATTATACAGAAATGAAACTATTTCAGTTCTTTCCCTTGCTAGTCTTATTAGAGATTTAATGTTTTTCTTGGAAGTAATTTATTATGAAAAATAGCACCAAGAAAGCTGGTCAAGACATTCCAGGCATTTCTACTAATATTAATTTCAAAATGTTAAGTTAATTTCAAAACATGTTAATGAAATAGATATAAATGGGTAACTAAAATCCCTTCTACTTTGCAGAGAAAATGAAAGTTTACAGGTTAAGGTGTTGCCTTTTAATAAATCTCCTTACACCATAGATTTCTAATCTAGACAGACTATAAAATTTTAACCTACAGAAAATATAAACAAATAGGAGAAGCATAAACCAAATGAACAAAACTCTCAGCATTTTATCATCAGTGGCTATGAGCTGCTGCCTCCTCCCCCTGTGCTTGGTATTCATCTTGATTAATACAGATCAGTACAGGGAATTCGGTAGGGAACTGTTAACATCCACATAAAGCCAATTAAAATGTTTTATGAATAGAAGGTATACATTAAATGACATAAATTTGACTTGGGTTATAGAACAAATGAAAAATGAAGGGCTTTGTTTGCCACAGTGCATATAATGTAGCCATTTTATACCTTATACAGTTGTTGCATAGTATTTCTATTTGATTTGCTAGCGTTTTATATCGATCACCAGTCTGCACGACTATGTTACTGCTAAGGGCAAGCATTTAGAATTCTTGAGGGTGAATCTCCAGGTTCGTTAACACAAACTCCTGCCACTTACTTGAATGATAAAAACTGTGTTTTGAATTTAAGTTTAGAGTTTGCTTCCTTGTGTTTTTAAGACCACTTCTAGAAAATGTTTTCTGTCTTCAGAATTGTAAATGAGTTTTGGGAGTGTTCTGTGGGTTTAGTTTTTGTTTGGGTTTTGCATGAAACAAAGAGGTTTACCACACCTGTTACCCAAAGTACAAGGCAGATGATCAATTGAAAAAAGTCTTGTCAGCAGTGACTCCAGTGAACTTGAATATAGAGCTATACTATTTGATAACATCATGTCTCCATACATTTTTCTGATTCAATAGATAGTTGAATGTGTTTCTGTCTTTGTTATAGCCGTGCTTGCTGCAGCCAATAGGATGCTTAAAGCTGAATTTTTTATTGAAAAAATATCTGTAGTGTTTCTTTGTGTGCTTGCAATCACTTATTTTTTGATTTAGTTTTCTGTAGCTGGGGTGGGTTTCACCTAGAGCAAGAATGAGAAGTGTTATGCTTTCTTTCTCTAAACCAAATGCCTTGAGGATTTCATTTCCTGAACTACTTCAAAAATATGCTTATTATTTCACAAGACAAAAGCAAGGATGTTATCACTTAGTCCTGACACGGAATTGTCTGAGCAAGTCAGAATACAGGGATGCTCCACAGATCATGACTTGTAATTCTCATTTCTCAGTAGTTTCAAACTGTTCTTGAGAGTACTGTATCTACACATCCCTAGCAACATGGCCACTCAGCTTTTTAACACGTCTTTCCCCAAGTAGCCTTAGTCATTGCCTTCTTTCCCAGATGAGTTCTTTTCATTGTTGTCTATCTACAAGTTGTTCTTTAGCTTAAACAGTAACATAGTTAACAGATTGTAGTTTTTCTTTCAAATTCCTTTGATATTAAATAATTTTATATTTAAAAATAGAAAAAGAATGATTTAAAAAAAATATTTACTTCCTGCCACTAGAGTAGAAGTTTATCATGTAGAATGCAATAAGGAGCTGATGGAAAGAAAATGCTTTCAGGCAGTAACTTGGGGGTCTCTGTATTAATTTATTAGTAATTCTCATTTAGATCTGGGCGTAACTCTTTGACTGCTCAGCTGTTGTACAGAACAGGATTACCTGGTGTTGCTTGCATCAGAATTCAGAGGTCCTCACACTTGTGCCTATCTATGGTCTTCCCAGTGTTGAGAATTATGGGTGTAGCAGTCTTCTGAGAGAACACATTTCTTGTGGGTACATTCTTCCTTTTTTTTTCTTGCCGTGAGCTACTCTGCTGAGTTACTGTTCCTCAGTGAGGGCTTGAGACAAGAGGCAGTTTTATTTGAAGAGTGAGGGATCTTTGTGTTGTTACCAGCAACTCCTTTTGTGTCTCAGAAGACTTTATCATCTGTCTTCTGTTGCAGAACCCGTGGCACTTCTATGTTCAGACATAGAACCACTGGGTTTTAATGTAGCCTGTTAAAGCAGTGGCCTCTGAATGTTCTTCTGAGCAGGCAGCAGCACCCAGCTCTGGACCAGGCTTGAAATGTCTGGGTTTCCAGCAGTTTTATTCTTTCCTAAACAAAGCCAGCTGTTAATCACTGTATTTAGACCTTGTGTGTCTGTATAAATGTGTAGATATATAAAAACCACATATGTACATTCACATGTGTGCCTCTGTCTCTTAAAGAGTAAAACAGATTCACAGAAGATTAAAAAATAGGAAAGATTTTTGGTAAAACTGGGGAAGATTAGATATGAAACAGTGAGAAGAACATCTGTTACAAATATCAAATTAGAGGAATGAACAATACAGATGGAATGAAAGGATATGATAGAGTAATGTTCTTGCATTAAAGAATAGTTTTATTTTGTCTCCTTAATACTACTAACAACTATTCATGCCTTCAGGAGGGGTACTCGCTATGTGTGGGAGTTGGGGGGCCTCTGAGGGAATGGTGTCAGGAGGGGAACTTCTTTTCTCCTAAATAATCAACAGATAAAAAGTGCAAGAATCATCATGTTGAAGTTGTAGTTCTTTAGCGTGTGATATTTGGTAGACGGGGGCTATGCATGACATCTTGTAGTGTTAGAAGGCAAATACAAAATAAGAATATTTTTTAACACCGATTTGATCCAGCTGCAGAGGAAATATTGCTTGGATGTACGTTTAGCATCTTTGATGTGTTTTGTCTTTCATGCCAGCTCTACGTGGCCACTGAAGCCATCCTCATCGCTTTGGTGGGCGCAACTCCTCCCTACCACTGGGATCTCCAAGAGCTCTCGGCTAATCAGAGCCATAGCAACCAGTCAGCGAGTGAGCAGAGAGCTTTTGGGGAATGGCTTCTGACCGCCAATGGCAGCGAGGTGCATAAGCATGTGCACTTCAGCAGCAGCTTCACATCAATAGTCTCTGAGGTAAGTCTGAAATGGGTTTTGCTGCCTCACGTGTGAGTATTAAATCTTACTGGGTCAGTTGGTGGGGGGCTGGTTGCACTGCTTCTTTCTTCAGTACTAATGCATGTTTTGGCAAATGAAACAGGTGCTACCTCCAGATAGAGAACAGGTAATCTACTCCTATCTTTACTGGCAACAAAAACTAGCTTTATTTTGTTACGCAGCTCTTGACCAAAGTTCTGCCCCAAAACTTCCTACCTTTTCCATGTGGAAGTGACGTATTGGATCCTGTAGCCTGGTTCTGCAATTGAGCTGGAATCATGTCATTCATTGTATTAACATGCTCAAAGTCCTTTATGGACCCTGAGCTCTTTCTGGCCACCTCTTGATTCCCTTGCCAAGGTCAAATGCATGTAGTGCATCTGTCCCACAGTTAGCAAGCAGTGGAGGAACTATAGAGGAGGGAAGTGGCTTCTGCAGTTTTCGCAGCTCCAGATGTGAAGGAAGACATGGGCAGTGGGGAATCAGGTGGACAAACACCTCCCCCCATTCCTATCCCAAACCAAGTTTTAGCTTTATTGGTGTGGCCTCTGTTTTGTAAGCGTCATCTTTCATGGTCTAGCCACAGTCCCTGCAGAAACGATTCCAGACTCTGCTCTAATGTGTGAAACACCTGCCCTTCCTGGGGCCTTCAGGATCTGTTAATGTCGAATTGTCCTGTGCAAAAGCCCTATCTGAGTGCATCTGTTACAAGACCTGAATTTAGAGCTGTACAGTCAAGTCGAGTGTAGTACCACTTGATAATTCATGGCTATTGTCCAGAGGCATTAATGCTATCTGAATTAGTCCTGTAAAGCACTTAACTTTATTGGTTGTGAGCATATTAATAAAAACTGCCAGCTTTGGAATAGTACCAAGTGGTTGTGCACAACAGGCATTGCTTCTTATTATGGTAATAAAGAGGATATGAGTACTTATGCCACTATTAAAATTAAAATCCTAATGGACTGTGGATTTTTTTTAAGCATTATTTAAAGCTCAGTCAGGTTTTCAAACGTTCTCTGGGCTTTTTCTTTTTTGCTTTTTAATTTATCCAAGAATCTTTTACTCTCTTAAACTTGACAAGTCAGACATGTTTGTGGAGCCTAGCAGTGTTTTAGGGCATAAATTGTATAAAGATTCTTATGCATTTTAGTGACATAAATAAGAAATGCAGGTAAAGAATGAAGTTTACTTGAAAAATACAAAACTAAAAAAAAAATCCCAAGGCAACTTGTATAGATTCTGCTTTGTAGTTCTTTAACATACTTCTCAGTAAAGGCCCATGTGTATAGAATCTTGTTACCTTTCCTGTTTCCCACTGTTGATATACAGGTTTTTTTCAGATTTTGTTAGTTGAATGTGTGGTATATTTGGAAGTTGAGTTATGTGCTAAATACAAAGATTTTAGTGAAGATCACACTTATTTGGGGGATAGCTCATCACTATCTAATTTCATTACTGATTTGTAAAGAAGCTTTTTCTACATTTGAGGAGGATGTTTTTAACGCTTATATTGTGGCGTCACTTTGTAATAACATGACCGTTGCAGATCTACACTGAAAAATATTCTGATGTAAAAAGCTTCATTTATGAATATCAAGCATAATATGTAACGTGCCTTAGGTAGAGGAGCAAAGCCTTCAGCCCTTTAAAGGGCTTCTTAGCTGTTGAGATTAATTTGCAGAACAAATTTTGCTTCACAACTAAATTATTCCTTAATCCCTGAATGACTCAGAAAGCATCTGATGTCACTGAGTTTCAGTGTTGGCAGCTTTTTTAAATTTTTATACCAAAAGTTAGGGCGTTATTCTTGTAGCTCTTACAAAACAAACTGACCATGTTATTTCAAGGTAAAATTAATCTCATATGCTATTATTATACAACTGTATTTTTCTGGGAATTGTTTTTAAAATCTAGAGAAGCTTCAAAAGCTGATTTGTGGTCACATGGTTAGTTTTAGAATTGAATTTTGTCAGTCTTGATGCTTTATGGGCACATTACCTACCGTATCAGTAAACACCTCACCATTAAAGTGGCAATTCAAAATGAAGCATATACAGAGAGTAAGCAAGTTATTTTCTTGGAGCTTCTGAATGATTTTGTTTTGTTAGTTCCCTAATCTTGGTGAGGTTTAATTGCATGGCTCTGTTCTCATGGTGAGGTAGTTTATAACTGAGCTTTGAAATAATATAAGCTTTGCTAGAAAGGATATCTAATGGGATTTTGGTAGAGGAAGAGAAGATTATGAGGAGAAGATTAGAGTGTTATTGCAGGGATAATGACATAATCACCAGCTTACCAGCACAGGAAGAAAAGTTGGGTGTCACTAAAAGGAAACATTATCTCAAGATGCAAGAGGAGTAGAAAAAGAAAAGAACATAAGATGTGAAGGTTTTAGAATACAAAAGGAAATAACTTTTGAACACTGAAAGTGCAGCATATTTTCATTCCACGGTTTTGTGGGGGAAAGAATTTCCTGTCAGGTTCAACCTGAGACATTAAGTCTGTAAGAATCCAGTGTACAAACATCAGGTTTGTATTTGGAATTGAGAAGAACGGGAAATGACACAAAGTACACTGTAAAAAAGATGAGTATTTGCAATACCAGAAAACCTGTCTGATGCTACCAAAGTGTTTCTCAGTGACAAGACAGTTCATGAGAAGGAGCATATGCAGGATTATCTTTGGACATAAACTACAGTTTTTATTTTTGCATAGTGTGCCTACACACCGCAGTGACATATGTCAGGAGGTAGGACTCAGTCTGTTTAAGCTAATAGATTTGTGTGAGAAAAGAGAATAAAAAGGAGAGTGGGAGAAGGCTGCAAAAAATACAGTATTCTGAGGGATCTGTCCTTGATTTCAGAATCAAAGACTGCATTTTGGGGGAACTGTGCAATTGGTTAGTACCACCTGCTGAGTCTGGGAGGCAGCAGTTGTGTTTTGGTGACTGTCTGATGACTGACTGAATGTGATGCTTTGGAGATTTAGGCAAAGTTTGATCTTCCTTAAAATCTGTATCATCCCCCTCCAACTGTTAGCTGTTGGTGAACTGCTGAACTGCTTGGATTCTGGGTAATTCACCTTTTTTTTTTTTTTTTTCTACCTCCATCCAGTGGTTTTTAATTGGCAACACATCGTACAAAGTCAGTGCTGCCAGTTCTTTCTACTTCAGTGGTGTGTTTGTTGGAGCAATCTCCTTTGGCCAGCTCTCGGACCGCTTCGGAAGGAAGAAAGTCTATCTCACAGGTAACTACTGCCACCTAACAAAATGAATGAAGTGGATGTGTTGTGTCTCTGAAGATCAGTGCAAGAGCCCAGTTTCTGCTGAGAGCTTGATACGCAGCAGTGAATCATGTGCTGTGATCTTGATTTTTTTGTTGTTTTGTACTTCCGGTATACTTCAGGAATATAAGTAGGGATGAGAAATTAGTATTTAACTATTCAATCACCAATCACACTGGGAGGTGTTCTGGATTTAGGAATCATACTGTAAGGGCTTGCACTCATGCATGTCATGCTCATAGGATCTCCACAGGTTGCAGTTAATATTTTTAGTAACTTGTTAGCAATGTTCTTACATGTGTAACCTGATAGGAATTTGTTGCACCTTTTTATCTTCTATCTGCATGATTTAATTTTTATGTATTTGTGATCCTCCTCATGTTTTGAAGCTCATAAGCTTTTTTTACTGTCCCCAGATCAAACAACAGTTGGAACTTCATGGTTTATGAATGTATTTATAAAGTTGTGTGTCAATGGATGAGCATGTAGAATAAAAAAATGGATTATTTTTTTCAAAGGAACAACCTCATTCAAAGCAGATAAAGGTGGGCCTGCTATGCAGTGCAAACTCCCCATGTACTGTCCCTCGGTAATGTTTCTCTTCTCTAGTTTGTACAGGCTACTTTCTAAGAATAAGGGGAGATACTTGATCATATTTAATCTGCGGCTTCTGTATGGAGATAAATATCAAGCCATCTTAACTGAAGCCAGACAGTAGTTCCGAGTATATGAACAAATTTTCTGCTGTGAACTGAATTTGAAGGTTTAGTACTGCAAGTTACAGATCAGAAACCATACTTTTGTGTCCCTCCTTTTATGATACTGACTTCAGGTACTTAAATTTCTGCCCAAACCTGTGTTGTAGTTGTTGACTGTGATTACTTAGGACAGATGTCACTGAACATCAAGTAAAGATACTGATAAATGCTTCTGTTTTTCTTTAGGTACTCTTCTGAAATGAAGCCTTTTGCCTTGTTTTCCAGGTTTTGCTCTTGACATCTTGTTTGCCATTGCAAATGGATTCTCACCCTCATATGAATTCTTTGCCATCTCTCGCTTCTTGGTAGGGATGATGAATGGTGGGATGTCACTGGTGGCCTTTGTTCTACTGAATGAGTGTGTGGGTACTGCCTATTGGGCATTAGCAGGTAAAGTTTGAGTGCCACTATCTTATTATCAGAATTTATAGATTTCAGTCTCACACACCAAAACTAACACCATAGCAGTTGTGAATTGAACCATGTGACCACAGTCTTTGAGCCCTGCTTTGTTTTATATGAACCTCAGACAAGCACAGTAGGTGACTTGGGCCCATTCAGATTTCTGAATTGCTCAACTTGACAAAGGTCCAGTTGAAACATCCCCTGTGAACGTTATACAATTGAATACTCTTCCAAGGTTTGTGACGGCTGAGCTCTATGCATCAGAATTTTGGGCTCTGCTAAACAGCTTAGTGTTTGTATGCTAGATACAATTCTTTAATTCCTGGCACTTCTCAAAAAGAATCCAAAAGTGGTTTTATATAATGGGATGATGAGACAACTGTTGTTTATGTGTTTTAAAAAAAAAAAGTCCCATGTGGTAATCAACCTTAGAATTTAAAACAAAAGATACAGACACCTTTAACTGTCTTAGTTGCTAGTGCTGAAGCTGTCCTTCAGATATGAGTATAAATTGTACCATCACAGCTCCAGGGCCTGGCTTAGTCTGTGACAAGTGACAAACATGCTGAGACTGTTTCAAAACAGGATATCTTACAAATGATGAGAGCTACAAATGAATACTATGTATTTCTAAAAATACTGCTTTTCTAATGGTTTGTAGTATTTCTTTTTACACAGAGAAATCTAAAACATACTTATATTTGGAATTACAAGACTTACTTGTTTATGGGGCTTTGGGTGAGGAGGATATAGAAGAGTGCTTTTGGGACTTGTATTGATCTTTGCAGTTAGATGTCATACTTCTGCCCTGTATGGGTGAAGGACGAAATATTTGGTCAAATAGCTGTGATTTTGCCTGTATTGTTGAGTGAATTTTTCTTAATGAAGTGTTAGTTTCTGTCTGATCCCATGTGTTGAGAGTTCATAATGTTCCTTAAGGGAGTGATAATGTTTTTTGTTTTTAATTGTATGTTAGGATCTATTGGTGGCTTGTTCTTTGCTGTGGGAATTGCCCAGTATGCTTTATTAGGGTACTTCATTCGGTCCTGGAGGACTCTGGCTGTTGTGGTTAACCTGGAAGGAACAGTCGTCTTTCTTCTCTCTGTGTAAGTTATTTTTCAAACCAAGTTTCATCAAGAAAAATGTCAAAAATAAGAAAAAGAACAAACAAACAAATAAAAGAACAAACCAAACTACTAAGTCAAGGTGCCTTTATAGGATGGCATGAAATGGTGTAACTAAGGTATTTCAACCTCTACCACCCCAAGTTCTGTGCTTTCTTTAAATAGCGGTGCTGCAGTATTTGAAAATGTAAGTGTACGTTGTATTGTGTCTGGATTATTACTCTAGATGGGAAAGTCTCTAGAGTGGTGTAGAAGCCCATCCTATTCTTTAACTGGTACATGTAGATGATCTAAAGTGTTGTCTGGTATGCTACAAGACACTGTATATACATGTTAAAAGACACAAAAATGTTTTTGCAGTTGTGTGATAACATGATGTTTCTCTTATAATTACACAGAAGGAACACCATCAACATTGCTTGCACATATAGTCTTAAAGGTGACATGCAAAAGGAAAAAATGGGCACCTTCCTTTTATTTTTCATATGTGGATAGGAGGATGGCTTCTTTGTTAAGATAGTAGGGGTTTTATGTCTGTGGACTTCAGCACTGAAAGCTATATGATGCAGTATGCACTTCTTTTCTTATATACTTCCTGATAGCAAAACCTCAGTAACTGAAAGAAGAAAATAACTTTAGCTGCTGTTTAAATTAAGGCTTTTTTCCTTCCAACAACTATTTAACTTCAGTAACTAACTCTTTGAATAAAGCTCTCTGCTGAAGAATCAACACACCCTTTCAAAGGAAGCATCAGAACTCAGGGAAAGGTCTTAGAGGCTGTTCATGAGGTGAAGGGCAGAGATGGCACTTGAAGTTTCAAAATTTAGTGGTGTTTGGGGCCTTTGGAAAAAAATTTTTAACTTTCAGAGTGATATGTACAATTTTTTGAAGTGCTTTACTCTTGGGACTTCAGAGCTGTGTTCAGAGGCCTATCTTACTGTAAGAAAGGATTTTTTTTTATTCCAGATTTCACATTGTCTCCCTGTCACATTGCTTAAAAATTACTCTGTGCAGAAAATACTACCAGATATTTATTTTTTTTTATCATGGGGAAGAAAACATGTTCCTTTCTAAGCTCTTTTCTTTTATAAAAGCACAGAATCACTTTCCTTTAAATTTAAAGGAAAAATGTTATCCCAGGTCAGAGGCAAAAATCTTAACCTTCTGGCAAAAGACTGAAGTTTAAATTAGCTCTGGGAATCTGAAAATAATAGATTTGTTTTGTAGGCTGTGTTGGAGTTATAGACCTATCAAGTGAACAGTGCACATAGGGAGCAAGAGCACAGTCTTTGCACAGCCTCTGCTTTCTTGGCTACAGGAAAGAATTTGGGAAAAAGTTGGAAAATGGAAGACAACTAGTTGGTGTTACAAAAACATCCTGTGTTACTTGTAGTAATGTGGCGCCTCTGAATTCTCTGAAGACAGGGTCCTAATGATACTGTAACTTGTATTATGGTGTGTGTATATACTCAGTGTAATTTCTTGGTATCTAAATTACATATGACTTACGTTCCCTTTCCTTTCATCATGCTTTGTCTCTGTTTCAGTAAGTGAATTTTATACCTGAAGGGTTGTTTGAAAAATTCTTTTTTTATACGAAAATGTATTTCAGCCTTATTTCTGTAGACAAGTCCAGTCTCATAGAAGAGAAAAACCCTAAAGCTGTCTGTGTATGTGTGTGTGTGTTTCAGATTCATTCCAGAGTCCCCCCGCTGGCTTTACTCACAAGGCCGGCTGAATGAAGCAGAAGATGCCCTCTACCTCATTGCGAAGCGGAACCGCAAGCAGAAGTGCACTTTTTCATTAAAACTCCCAGCAGAGAGGAGCTCCAGAGAGGCTGGCAGCTTCTTGGATCTGTTCCGATACAAGATTCTCTTGGGACGCACCTTGATCATGATGTTTACCTGGTACTTGAAATATTTTGTAGGCCCTGCTGTGCTCCTGTTGTCTCTAAGTCTTTGAGAGAGCATGTTGCTGAGAATTGGCTCAACCTGCAGATTGTACTTAGTCTTAGCCTGTATTATTAGGGACACTGTACCTAAAAAGGATCCTTGTATTATAGTATTTCCTTAATGCATTTCTAACATGAAGCCATTTCTACGGTCTAGTTCTGAGGTGTTTTATCTTTGTGTTTCTGTCATGCTTCTTGAGTCTCAAAATAGTTGAGAACTACCTCTCCCTTTCTGACCCTGAAAGGCTGGTGAGATTAGTCATGCTGTCCTCCTCTTTGGCCTAGTGCTCTGTCAGTACTTTCAGTCACAAGAATTAGTCTTTGTTTTGTGTGTAAGGAGCCTGTTAGCAGGTGGGTGGCCTACCTTGTCTGTTGAATGTGTTTATTTTCTTAAGAGAAAGTGCTGCCAGTGCTAGCAGTTGCTGTAGGAAGGAGCAGGAACCCATGATGCTGCCTCTAGTCATAAGTAGACGTTTAACTCCAAAAGTGCCTGTTTTTTTTCAGAGAGCTCTGCTAACCCTGAGCTCTTTTG
This sequence comes from Strix aluco, assembly GCF_031877795.1. NCBI lineage: Eukaryota > Metazoa > Chordata > Aves > Strigiformes > Strigidae > Strix > Strix aluco. The sequence continues at coordinate 5,146,436 of NC_133932.1, forward strand.
CTGCTTCTTTGAAATAAACCTTATGTGTGATGTGGTAAGTGAGTCTTCTGGCATTACTGTTCATACAGTTGTTTTTATAATGCATATATTTGGAGAAGATGTATTGATTAAGAAAAAAAACAAATGGCATTATTTTTGTCAGCAGATAACACAGAGCTGTTTTCCTGTTGCTTTTCCAAAAGCTTGCTACAGAATAGTTGATTTTTCTGTTCCTTAAATGAGAATTGCTGATTTCCTGCAGAATGAATTAGTGACATGTTCCTTTCCTCTCTGTAAAGATGACAGCCAGTCAGGGTTACAAAAGAAAAATAAAAAAATCAGAGTTGGAAAATGGATAAAACTGCACCAGGATGTAGAAATTAAAAGAAGGTGAAGTATCATCTGAACTGTTCGAGAAGGTGTTTACACACAATTGGAAAAGTATGGATGCAAGTGAAACCTCATAAAAACAAAAAGGGCAATGACATAATTTCTCAAGTCGAACACAATCATGATCATATTTTAACTTTATTCTGGTTTATGCACGTTCTTATGTGTAGTCTTAAGTTTAACTGAGGATTTGGGTCTGTGCAGAGACAAAAATAGTTTCTTTACCTAGACAGCATCGTACATTTGTAGAGAAACATTAGACTCATCTTCTGAAACGCTAAATATAGTTTGCAGTGTATTGTGTCAGACCAATGCTTTGATTTTGCAGGCAAAGCAGCAACTCTGATTTTTGTTCTTTTTCTGTCTTTTGCAGGTTTGTGTGCAGCTTGGTTTACTACGGTCTTACCCTTAATGTGGGTGACTTAGGTGGAAGTATTTATGCCAATTTAGCCCTTTCAGGGTTGATAGAAATCCCAGCGTACCCAATCTGTATTTACTTGATTAACCAAAAATGGTAAGTATGAAATTTATTAACCCATTCAGGGTTTTGTGTTGTTACAATTTTTCTCAGATAGGTTTCCTGTATATTGCATTCTCCTAGTTTATATCCGTTGTGTGGGGCTTCCTGCTTCAGTTTGAAAGTGCCAGTGATACATCTTTATTTCAAATAACAGTTTAGCTTGTTCTCAGTAGCTCACTCACTGATGAGCCATCTAAATTTGGCTCGGAGATGAGGCTGATCTCTTAGATCAGTCGAACCTCGCTGTGCTGACTCCATGCTAACACGAGATGGCGTTCTTCCCACCTCTGTCTCCTAATCCCCATTCTCGCTGTTACCTCAAAGCTGTTGCAACTAAACTCAACTGAAGCTGTCGCGTGGTTTTGTGTAATAGCTGCTGTGTGCACTAGCATGTGAGCAGAGCTGTTGATTCAGATATTTAGCCTTTTCCTGAGCCGTGATACTCTGGACAATGTCTTTCACTTTTTGTAGAATTCACCTCCCAATCTCTTCTCTACATGTCTCCTGAGGAGCTTTACAAACGTGCACACACAGTGGGAAGCAAATCAAAATCCTAGAAATTGTCAGCTGCTGCATAAAGACTTCTTGGTGCTCGTTTTAAGAGTGCAGTAGAAGCTTGTTTAAAAGCAGCGTGAGAGGAAGTGTTTGTGGGAGATGGCGTTCAGAATTTCCAACTGCAAATAGAGACAACGTGAATTTAGAGGACTCATTGCTCTGGAAGCTACAGATCTAATGCAGAATAAAGCTTTGTTATCCTTGCACATCAGGTTTGGTCGGAAGCGAACACTGAGTGCGTTTCTGTTCCTGGGAGGATTGGCTTGTCTTATTGTCATGTTTCTTCCTAAAAAGAAAGGTAAATATTTCCTCTTATTTCTGAAGTATGCGATAAGAATTGGTAAACACAGCATCCTACAGCCTAAGAATGTGATGGTTGCCAGTAGATTAGGCTCATATTACATGTGAGTGTCAATTTTTGAAGCCAGAGAAGCTAAGTCACAAAAAGTATAAGCAGCAACCTTCCCAAGACCTTAAGGAAAGCTTGTTAGAAAGGTTTGGAATTGAACTTTTGTCTTTGGATTCTGCCTTTTACTTCTGATCACGCCAATCACTTCTTTCCAGTGTTTGTGACTTACCCCATGAAACGTCATTCTTTGTGATTATCTCCATTAGCTAAATGATATGTCAGTGTAAGTAGTACCCAGGCAACTTGTATGTATCTCTCCAAGTGAAAGACCAATGTCAAAAGATCCTAAGAATTGAATTTTGGGGCAAGTTTCTATCTTTTCCTCACTGCTCTGTAATGTTCAAGACTGGTGTGATTGTAGTATTAGTAATGTGGCACATAACTTACAGTTCAGGGAGCATTCTGAAAATCTTCTGAAGCAAGGGGTGTTTAAGAAATGTGAAATGAATTGTCTTTTTTGTAAAGACACACTAATGTTCCTTCATTTTCGAATGGTTTTCAAAATAATGGAAGCAAAATTGCACAGTGAGCAATTTTTCATTTTAAAACGAGATATATAAATTCATCTTGGCTTGTAAGATCTGTGCATGTATAACACCTGTCATGAGGAGAGAAAATGCTTCGAACATTCGAAGCGTGATTCAAAAAGATTAAACATTTATGATGAGAGAGTGCATAAGTTGCTCTAGATGAATCTAATAGGTAAAACTTTTTTAAAGGGGTGCAACTCAAGTTTCCAGAAGTATTCCAGATGCTTGAGCCTAGACACTCTGGTTAGGCTGGTAGCAGTCATCAAGCAGTTTTTGCATATCAGTCCAAGTATAACATGTGAAAAGAAAGATTTTCAGAGGACAGAACTGCAAGACTGCAGGAAATCAGCTGTGTGCTGAGCTGCCAAAGTCAGCCAGGAGTAAGGTGCCTTAGGAAGTGAAATGGTTAACTGGCCAGAAGCAAGCACCTGTCTCTACTGAGCATGATTTGTTCAAAGCAGTAACGGCTTACGCTGTAGCCTTCCTTCCTTGGGAGGTGTTTAATGCGTGTTCTGATGCCCAGTATAAGTGAATAAGCACTGGTTGTTCTGACAAAACTGAGCTGGATGGGATATTTGGTATGTTCCTTTACAGTGTTTTTCTGTCTTTGGTTTTTCTTCCAGAGTAATAATGTTAGAAACGTGTTACACTATGGAAATGACACTGAATAGGGCTCTTGTTACTAAAAAAACTTGCTCGCTTTTGAAAAACGTGTCCGTTATTCTTTTCTTCAACTTATCGAGAGAACTAGTTTAGTATTGTGTTAGTGGTAGACTCAGAAAATGTTGAGTTTTAGTTTCAGCGTTTACTATGTTTATAGGATTTTTATCTTACACTTCTAAAATTTGATGCTTTAGTAGAGCCTTAATGCGGAATTTTAGTGCTTTGAAGATGATGATTATTGTAACACTGAGGACAAGGAAAGGAAAACTCAGTTCCTCTTTTTGCTGGTACTGAGCAATAGTTCCATTCCGTGGTCTCTGGAACACAGTTTTTCTATTGGATTATATTTAATAGAATGGACACAATTTTGGCCTAGTAGCAAGTCTGATGTGAATTTAAAATCAATTTTTTTCAGTTATTTTTTCACAGTAGAGAGTTTTCCTCTTTGTACAAATTTGATTGCACAGGTAAAGGTAATAAATCTGTAGACACAGAATATAAATTATGTTGGATGGTTCCTGCTATTGCCACCTAAAAGAAGGCTTCTTGGATTCTCCTGAGTTTTTAGAGTTCTGAAGGTACAGATCACCTCTGACAAATCCTGTCCTTTAATAGAAGAATGCTTGGCTGTCATAGCAAGTTCTTCAGCAGATTCCTTTTCACTCCATACTGTTGCGTGATTGAAATTATGACGGAGATGTATTTAAGTGCCTTACAAGGGTCACATTTTCTCTGTCAGATACTGGAGTGTTTGCAGTGGTGAATAGTCGCTCTCTGTCTTTGCTGGGGAAACTGACAATCAGTGCTGCATTTAACATTGTCTACATCTACACGTCAGAACTCTATCCCACAGTGATCAGGTAACACAAGTTAATTTTAAGGTCTTTGTTTTCTGGTTCTCTTACCTGATCACCTTCTACTTCTCTACTTTTTTTCTATTAAGTATACCTTTTCATAGTTACATAAAATGATTATCTGTAGTTTTGTATGCTAAATTTCTTCCCTTATCCTCTTCTCACTTCCTCTTCCCTCAAATTTGCAGTGTTCTCTTCAGACTAACCATATTCTTTATATAACAGTAAAATAGTCCTTTGGCTGCTTGGTATGCTCACAGTCCTCTCTTCGCTGATGAGGATAGCAATAGTATTGCTGATATTTATTTAATGAGTGATATTTGTAACTTTTTCTGTGCTTTATAAACCAGACAACTCTATTAAACATTCATGCTTGCTTAACCAGCAACACTGAAGATGGCTGGCTAATAAGCTTTGTAGAAGTAACTTGATGCTTTGTAGGCCATATGTAAGCAACAGTAAGTGTTCACTCACTAGAGGCAGAAGTACCCCGTGCTGGTGCTGACAGAGCAGACAAAAGCAACTCTCATATGGGTGCAATTTTTAATAGATATTTTAACCACGTATTATTGTCGATCATCAGCCACCAGTGAAACTATACTGTGGGATTTTAATGAGCAAACCTGCTGATAAATTGCATTTGGATAAAGGAACTTAGCCAAAGTTTCAGGCAGAGACAAGATGCTTTAACTGAAATAGCACTTTTTTTTCTCTATATATGTGTATGTATGTTAGAATTCTGAATATGCAGAGGATTTTTGCTTCTCTTTAAGCACAAAACATATGTTTTAATTCCTGTCTTGGGAAGCTTTCAGTTATGTTTGACTTTTCTTTGCCAGTTCATGTGGTCAGGGTCACGACTGAGATTTATTTTTTTCCTCTCAGTGGCATTTTTGAAAAGTCACAATTTCTCCTGTGCACATGTCACTGATTAATGATTTTTGTTTTCTTAGGAACGTTGGAATGGGTGCCTGCTCCATGTTTTCCCGTGTTGGTGGAATCATTGCTCCTTTCGTCCCTTCACTGGTTTGTCTGAATTTCCCACTGTTATGTATATTTTAATTTTGTGGCTCTGATGTATCAGAGGCTTAAAGAGGTCGGAATATTTTGGATAAGTTATGTGTATAAACTAAGATATGTAAATAGTGTGGCTTAACAGTATTGTGGTAGGTCGAAGGCATTGTGATATAATCTGTGTGAGTAGACAAAAACTCAACATTACTTAGTTCAGAAAGTGTTTTAGCCCTGTAAAGAATTTTGGGACTTAGCTAGTGGACTTCAGCGATACAGTGATTTCAAAATACCAAGATGGCAGTACTCAATTTTAAAACCTTAAGCGAGCTATAGCAAAAACCCCATGTAGTCAAAAGGTCTACTGCATCAAGATAAAGCATATGGGCTCAATAACTCATATTTCTGAGAGTAAATTGGTTTTACTGTCAGTGCACTTCACTGAATATCCATGGATTATAATTATCAGCAAAGTGCTTTATCTTTCAATTAAGGAAGATGAGGTGTAGACCTAATATACCAGCGAGGTTTTTGGACAGAAACTTCACAGCAGTCTGTCAAGGCAAAGAAAAATTCTAAAGAATGAAACATGGGGATGATACTGTTATTTTGCTCTATAGTCTTATGCCTATGCAGGTAAAAGAGTGTGCCAGTTTCTCACACAAAGTGCGTGCTGAGGTCAAGTGACAATTCCTTTAATGCGACAGATTTCATCTGGAATAACTTTCCTCTGCTATTTGCCATCTTACGTCAGGCAGAGGGCTAGCAAAAGGGCAGATGAGCACAGTGAGCCTTGTAATCTGCAGAATGAAACACTGGGGAGGTGAGAGTGTGAGCACCTCTAGGGTACAACAGGCAAAGCCAAGACTGGTGCAGGTCTCCCAGGCAAATTTAAGAGACAGCTTTTATGTAGCGGTTGGGGCATCCATTATGTTGTATCTAGCAGAGATTTGGCACTGCAGGAGACCTAAAGCTTGGATCATCCCATTTTAAGGGGTACCATGGAAGTGAAGATAGCTCTGTTTTACATAACAAATGAACATTGATTTGAAGAAAGAATTAAGAATTTTTGTGGTTTGGAATTTCAGCTGTTTTAATGCATTTTCAGTATCTCGTCTGGTGATCTTATAAAAAGGATGGAAATGTGAAAAGTTAGTTGCTGAGATGAGAGATGAAATATTGCTCTTGTATTTGATCACAGCCTGTTTTCTCAATTTGGAACTGCTCTTTACTATACGAAGTGATTTTTTGAAACAAACAGTGAAACTCTTGCCTTTTTTTAGCTGAGCCTGCTTTATCAGACATCTGAAAGTGAATGTACACATTTTGGAGCTATATTGTAGATGACTCATACTTTTGCACACACCTTTGCCCAGTGTAGTTTTGTAACAAGCCATGTGAAAACAGGGACAGGCACCAAAGGAGGAGTATAAACATTATTTAGGCTGTCAGGTATGATGACAGGAAGACCAAAGCTTAATTGAAGCTAAAACTAGCAAGGAACATAAATAGGGATTCCATCAGCTAAAGGAAGTTTAGAGAAAATGTTTAGCCCCTTGTTGAATGGGATGGACATGCTATTGGTGGATGAGATGGATTAAGCTGAAATACTTAACACTTTTGCTTTAGTCTTCATAGGCAAAGCCTGACCCCAGGACCCATATCAGCACAGTTGAGGAAGCAGAGGGCCAGCAAACAGTGGAGGAGCAGTAGGTTCAAGAACACTGAAAGCAGAAAGCTTTCCATTTCCATTCCCTAAGAGGTGGTAAAAGAGCTGGCTGTGATAGTGAGGCAAGTGTCTGTCATCTGTGATAAGCTGTTGTTGTAGAGAAAGGTTACTGATAACTGTGGGGAAAAAAAGCTAATGCTACATGAGTCTCTAAGATCAGAAGGTGGATTCAGCTGCTCAGCCTCGGTCTCTGGGAAGATCATGGGACATGACCTCTCAGAGTCTGTTTCTGAGCATGTGAAGGCCAAGAAGGTAATTAAGATCAGTGAATGTGAATTTATTAAGGACAATTCATTCTCAGCCAGTTTGATTTGGTAGTCAGCCATTTCATCACAGAAGGTAATACGGATGAGGAAAGGGAGGAGAGCGGGAAGGGCTTTTGTAAGGCTTTTGACACTGTCCCACAACATTCTTGTTTGGAAGCTGAGGAAGTGTGTCCTGGATGAAAGGAATATTAGATTGATATGTTGCATAGACCACCAGCCTCAAAGGGATAGCGACAGGCTTGGTATTTGGTGGGTGGTGATAAGTAGAAGATAAGACAGAATACATCCTCCTCATATTTTTAGGGGGTGCAAAATAAGGAATGATTGACACACCAAATGGTAGATCTTGACCCCAGTGGGACCTTTTGAGCCAACAGAAATCCCATGAAGGCTAACAAGAATAAAATTCGGTTTCTGGTGTGGACTAATTAGATGGTCAGTAGAGGCTGGGAACCAACTGGCTGAATAGCAGCCTTGCTGGAAGAGACCAGGGTACAACAGTGGATGACAAGTTAAAAGGGAGGTAGTAGTGTCCTCTCCTCACAAACAGGCAAACTTCACACTGAGCTACATCAGACCCAATTCAGTATGTGTTCCCTACCAGTTCTAGGGGGACGTTGAAAAGTCTGGGAGGGTCCAGTGGAGGGTAACCAAGATGGTCAGGGGCCTAGAGCACATGGCTTCAGATGAAAGCTTGAGAGAATATTGTACCTTTGACCTTCCCAGCAGTGTGGAACAGTTCAACAGGGGTCAGTGGCCACAGATTTTGGCTTGGGGGTTAGATAGGAAATTTAGAAAATACTTCTTTTGAGAGGCTTAATGCAGCCCTGGAACAGTCTACTCAGAGGGGGAATCACCATCCTTGGAGTTTTTTCAGTACTTGGTTACACAAAGCTATGACTGACCTGGCTTACTATTGGCTGTAGTCATGCTTAGAGTAGGTGTTTGGCCTGGATGACCTCAAGAGATCTTTTCGAACCAGCCTGTCTGTGATTCTGTAATATACCTTCCCTGCTACAAAGAGATGTTGCGTGTGTTAAAAAGTACATATGTTACGGACAAGAACTGAATATAAATTCAACAGGCATTTCTTTTTAAAGTCCATCCCAAAATCTGTGTGGATCTAATAGTATTGATAAGATACAATTGACAATATTGGTTTAAAAAAAAAAAGTAGGACTGATAACTTCTATGCTAAATATGAACATAACCTTTACAACCATTCCATCTGGCAAGCGTTAAGTACTTTAATATGCAGTATGAACTAGAGAGAACTGATCTCAACCTAACACTCTCTCTCCTTTTTTCCAGAAATCTGTACAGTGGTCTCTGCCTTACATTGTGTTTGGAGCGACTGGTCTTTTGTCTGGACTCTTAAGTTTATTGTTGCCAGAGACCTTAAACAGCCCTTTGCTAGAAACTATTTCAGATCTGCAGGTATGCTCGTACTGGAGGCTGGGTGATGAAGCCATGTCATTGCAAGCCCTGGATGGCTCACAGGTATATTCATTTTTTTTCTTAGTACTTTTCTGTTGTGTTTTTCAGCTGTCAGCTCGAATATGCCACTCTAAATAGATGGGGATAGCGATTCTTGGCCTGTGGAGAATAGGCCCCAAGGAGGTACAGAAGATAGTTTAGTAGCCTTACCATCACATCTGAAATGTTGTCTGGAAATGCAAGCTGAAACATAGCTGGGTTAATTCATCCCTTCAAGGCCAAAAGCTTACAATCTTTTCCTTTGGGATAAAGGACTCGGTGGTGTCTGTGCCTCTTTAATCTCTTAAGACGGATTGCTGCAGCATGCTTCATGCAAAGCTGGCCATTGAAGTTTGAGAAGCCTTAGATGCTAAAGAAAACAAGCCTGTTTGTGATGGGCTCTTTGCACGCTGTACTTCTGCCCTGACCTGCACTGGCTGTTCTGCAATGTCAGTTGTTAGGTCTATCTTAAAGAGCCTTTAAATGGATTAAAGCTAGACTAACCTCTGAGATCTACACCACTGTTGATTCTGGGAAGGAAATGAGATTTGCTGAAAACGTTGGAACTACAAAACTCCCAGGCATAAGCATAAATAAATGTGGCAGCAGGATGGTTTTCAGTGAGGTTTCCTTGAATATTGTTTTTTCATATCACTTCATACTTCATTTTGTCAAACTTCTGGACATCTCCTGAGGTGTGTAACATGTTCCAGTCCCGTGGAGGTTTTTTTACGTGGCTGCTCCTCTGTGAACGGAGTGGTATTAGGGAGAAGTAACTAGAGAGCTGGAAGCGGGTGTTAGAATTTGAGTAAGGTTTTAATGTTTAAATCCTGATCCCAGAATTTTAAGTATCAGTGGACTAATAAAAATTGAATAAGTGGTCAGAAGACTTGAAGGGCAACTCATAACAAAAAATGTTAGTTGTCCCATTTGGCTGAGATGAGACAGAATCCTTAAAAAACCTTTTACTTTCATTTGATTGGTTTTGATTCATTTTTGGTCAAGCAGTCTGAGATTCACAGGTAGTCATAAACTTTCTTTCACAGAAACCAGGGGGCAGAGTAACATTTATTTCTAGAATGAGAACAGTTGCTTCCTTTCAAAGGCTTCAACATGTTGCCTTGTTTACCAATTTTAGCTGTAATAATTTTTGACAGGACAGCAGAGTTTAGCGACAAAAGCATCCTTGAAGAAGGCTTGAAAGAGGCAGCCCTGAAACAATTTTATACTTTAGCTACTTTATATGCACATTTTATAAACATTTTTAACCATACTGGATAATGTGTTATGGCACCACACTGTTGCTGGCTATGCAAATCCATCATACACATTTACATCAAGTTTACACCAGCTGTTATTTTGGTAATTACATCATTATTACATCTTAACTGTGCAGATGGCTTACTAACAAAAGACAATTCTAGCAAACAGTGCAGGTGTTACAACTTAGAGGGGGGAAAGTCACATTTTTGTTTTCCTTTCTAACCAAGTAAGGTCAGTATTGCCCTTTGGGGTGACAAGTATTGTCTGTCTATCAGTATTTGCACAACTTGGTTCACTTATGTCAAGTAGTCTTCTCAGGTTTAAATCTTCCTTGCTTCTGGAGGCTTCTTAAAAATCCCAACCTGAACAGGATCTACAAAAGAAAAAAAACCCAAAACACCACTCTTCAGGAACACTTTTCTCCAGATAAAAATTATTGAATCCAAATGAAAAAGTCATTGGTTCAGTCCTGAAGTAAACCTGTAACTTCAGTGAGGTTGTATCTGGAGTGACTGTGACACATTAGGGGTTTATTTTAAAGCTCACAAAGAAAGTGCTGATAAAATGGAAGGCTGTTAAACATTAACCCTATTCGACAAGGCCATGGAGAGGTCTTACAAAGCTGCTGTAAGAAAGATGTAGAATTTATTTGGCATACGCTGAGTTCCCCCTGTGGAATCCATTGTCCTTTGTACCACTTTCAAGATAATGTGTTCTGGTTGCCCAGAATGGAGGTTTTGTCCCTATTAACATAAATGAATGTGATATTCAAGTTGGACAGCATCCAGTGATAGCCTGACTTTCCTCAAATAATTTTAGAAATCCAGAAAAAAGCATAACATGATTCCCTTTATATCTTCTGACAGGTCTTAGTGCTCAAACTGTTTGAAATTCCTTTGCAGTTAAAGCACATTGCTGTAGCAAAACTCCTCTGAAGACAGATCTAAAGCTACAGATTTTGCTTGCATGGTACTGTCAGTCAGAAACATGATTTCCATTTCTCTATTTTTCACCCTCTGTCTCACCCTTCTTCACATATGACTAGGCAGGCAGAAGTCTTAGGGTGGATGCAAGCATACTGGGAAAAAAATCCTAAATATTCAAACTAGATTGAGTTTATACTAGCAAGAGACTCTTTTTAACTGGAATAATTTCTATCAGTTCCATGGAAAAATGCTACACTGTCCAAATAAAAACCAATTAGCTGTAATAGCTGACTTTAGTTTGTGTATATGATATAAATTGTTGTTAAAAGGACTCTGGGTGGAGTAGGTATGACTAAGACAGGGAGTTTACTTTCTGAACATATGAATTGGTAATGTTTTTTCCCTTTTCTGTAACACCTTTAGTTAGTATTGCAGGGGGGATCTTTTTAATTAAACGTGCATAGGAAAATGCCCACGCCATGCATGGAGAAGTAATAATTCAGGATGGGGAAGCTTTTACCTAATCAAGTAATCTGTGTCTTCTGAGCCTCTGTTTCCAGTAGCTCACCACAGAGTAGGGACCTTAGACTTAAATTAAGAAAGCTGAGTAGATTATCACTTCAGAACCATTCTAGCCAGTCTCTCTCCTGAATGTATTCTCTAGTGTATTCATGGAGCAAAGAAAGTCCATCCACTAGAAGCCTATCTCTTTTTAAAGAGATTTTGAAGAACCAAGGACACAAACCTTAATTCACATAATGTCTTTCACAAAGCGTTAACACAGTGATTTGACCCGCCTTTTCTTACTTTTTTCTCTACCAGCATTCCAACAGAGGTGTAGTGGTTCGTGTTTATATATTTTGAAATTGATTCAGTGGCTTCTGCGCTAACAGATGACTTCATTTTTGTTTCTAGTCTGGAGACAAAGACAGTTCTGCAGGGAGTGGAAGTGAAGATGAGGAGTTTTATGATGCTGATGAAGAGACTCATATGATCAAGTAATGAAAAGAAGAAACACTGGCCTATTTATGCCTTTTCTTACTTGTCCAGTCAGTCCAGCTGTAAGACGAGTACTGGGGACCTCGCCTGTCAGGGAATGTAATTGGGCAAGTGCCTGTGTTTTTCCTGACTAGGAGAAGGGTTTGAGTACTGTTCAGACTAATGACACCACTGATGCTCTCCGTACGAGACAGCCATTCAAATTGTGGTTCACATGAACGGACTGCATTTGAAGCCAGGTGAGACAGCAAGAATGGGATGATGCATTTCTGAAGCCTAGGAAATTACCTACGCTTACACAGATTTGGACAGATCATCAGTGCACATGTTTGTATTTTATTTTCAAGGTGGTTGATTTTGATTCAGCATAAATTGGTAGACATCCACTTTTTTTTTTCTGTGGAGTGAAAGTGGTCACAGAATGTGCTGTGTGCTACTCCAATGGGAACAAATTCCTGAAACTATATGTTAAAATGGCTTCTGCCTATTGAATAGGGGAGAGGCAACTGTGAACATAACGTTTCTCTCTCTTACCTGTATAGAGTCACAGGGTGCAACGGGTTAGTCATGAGCTGTGCATTAACTTAGGGATAATGGAAGGCTGGGAGGAAGAACTGCGGAAAAGAGCAACCATAAAGCCTGGAGACTTAAAGGACACGACTGATTTCCCCCCCCCCCCCCCCCCCCCTTTTAATCTGCCAAGCATTTTCTTGGGCTGTCTTACACATACGTGTGCCACATGTTCCCCACATCTCAGCACTGCTGTTTATAGCTTTGCCTATTTTACCTTGTCTCACTTTGCTATAAATATTGAAGCTCAGCAACTTCTCTGTGCAGTGAAATAGTTCTGTGAAGGGTATAATTTCATGGGTGGGACATAGGTGAGGTATTTATCACATACTGTGTGTGTGAGGTGTGTGTTAGAATATATAGCTCATTTTTCCAGACCTATCTGTGTCTTTATTTCTGGAAGAAACTTAACTCTGAAGCGGTAAGAGGAACTATGGGTTGCTGTTACACTTTGGGGGTTATTGCCAAGAAGCTGCTAGTATTTATTTAATCTTGTGTATAGATAAAGTTCTCATTTGAAAAAAAAAAAAAAAAGGCAAACCTCTTTGAGACAGCATCTGGTTACTTGATGTTGTTTCTTAACCAGGTGCTTGCTCAAACACTTGGTTACTTGACCTTGTTGAGGAAGACAACTTCACTGTCCTGTTTACACTGAACTTTCTGTAAGTGCTTCATTAGAGGGATGTGGAATCTTGAAACGCGAAACATGAACATATGAAATGTTCCAGCTACAAAGATGAGGCCTTACAATGATTCAGTTTTCTTGATTACATTGTCATCTTCATCCTCTAACCTGTGAGTTTCTATTTATTAAGATTGAGTTCCATAAAATGTTAGTTAGTCTTTATACTTGGAGTTCCTAGAAAAGTGCCACACAATGGCAGCAAGTGTATCATCAAGCTTGCTAGCCATTTTTGTGGATGTTAGACTAAAAATTGGATTTAAAAAAAATCAGCTGACTGCTGAATATTTTCTGGTTAAACTGGGAAGTTCCTTTACTCTGAAAGGAAGTGAAAGTAAGCAGCATCTGAAGTTTGCAGCTAGCTGCTTAAACTTTGTTCACTGGGAACTGTAATGCTGAGCAAAGTCCAAGTACCCTGGTTGGTGCAGAGGGCAGCCCAGAGACTGCAAATTCACACATGCAGTACTCCCACTTGGCCTGAACTTGATCCAGGCATTGACTGTGAGCAAAGTTGGGAACTTCAGTCCCTAGGGACAATGTGTCAGTATTGTGATTTTTGCCTGTGTTACAAGCTTCACTAGAAGAATTCCAGCCTGCAGCCTTCACTTTTTTTTTTTCCCCCCAGACTGTTGAATAGTTGCTGTAGATGTGGCAGAGCACTTCTAAACCCAGCTGGATAGTCTTTCTGCCTTATTTGGCCCTTTTGTATGCAAGAAAATTCCTCCAAATAAGGTACTTGGAAATACTTGGATAGGTTGAATCTATTTGCTCAAAGAATTTTTTTAGTTTTGCATTCACATTTTGAATTATGGACAGCTGGAAAAATGAGTTTTTGTTGCTGATGGCTTCTAAATAAATAAAACCTGCTCACTTAGAAGCAAACTGTGGTAAGCCTGGCAGTATTAACATGCTGCCAAAACCCAACAGTTATTTTTAAGTATTTGCTGCCTCAGTCCCTCTTTGGACAGTAGGTGGAGTAAGTCACCTGAGAGGCAGACAGGAAGGGTTAGCTTTCCTCCCTCCGTAGTTTTACTATCAGTATCTGCCACTGGCAGCCCTGGTCATGCCACAGAACACCTCAACATAATTTTCATTAGAACAGTAGGATGCTATAATGGTTCAGGTGAAGGATATCACTCGTTGCGGGACCTGAGCTGGATTTTTGTGACAGTCATCAACTTATAATTCAACTTACCCCTCCACTAATGCACTTTTATATCTTAAGTCTACATCTGTAAAATTGAAAAAGCAGGAGTGAAGAAAACATCAGCAAATTTTTTTGTCATAAAAGCTGCTGCCCTTTTTTTAACCTCAAATCTGTGCCATGTTTGCACCTTTGGAATTTTAAAGGGCAGCATCTTTTCTGTCAGCCATAGGAATTCTCTATTTTCCCTGGCCAGTTAAATCAGAAGTTTTATAGGAGTGAATGCCTTCAGGAGAAGCTCAGCAATGCAGTATCAGTCTTCTTACAATTACTTGCTGACCTCCTTTGTGTTCTGAAGTCCAAATCCGTAGGTGCATTTAGTTTCTTTTCAGAGAGAAGAACTGGCTTTCTGACGATCACTTTTTTCTTACCTATAGAGTGTAGTGCTTTAATACTCAGATACTTGTGCTATATGTAGTGTTCATGGGGGAGAGATGCTGCACAGTGTTTTGTAGCCAATGTGGTCAGCATTTTCTGTGTCTAGATGGAGCATTATGGCTAAGCAGAAGTTGAACTGTGCATGCTGTTATGGGTCTCACAACCATGTTACTTGAAAGCCCAAGTCAGGAGGTCAGGGAGAACCTGTGACTTTGAAGTTATATATCAGCAGTTTGCGTAGGCCCAACTGATAAATCTCAGTGTTTGGGCAGTAAGTTTGCCCTGAGGAGCTACTGGAGAGCAGAGGCTGATGCAGAACTAGATAGATCACTGTTTGTGACACTGTAATGCTAAGAGTCTGAGACCCAATATCCTTTCTGCAGTTGAGTGAAATACAACCACCTCATCCCATATTTTTTGCTAGAGTAGGTTTGTATACTAAGCAGCCTGCACTGTTAACTGTTCTTTGTGTTGCACAGGCGCTAGAATACCTACCGTGAAGATGGGAATTCCTTCCCTGGATTGCTTTGCTTTTGTAGCTGTCATTTTTTTTCAGCCCACTCACTTAGTGGGGCCTATGCTAGAGATGAGAGAGGCTTTCCCATGCTGCTCATTAGTCAGATCTTAATACTGCCTTAGGGCATAGATCTTCTGTTTGGGATTCTGCTATCTGGGGACCTCACAAGTGATACTTGAATACATCTTGAAGTGAAGGAGAGTGACAGGTACGTGAGACAGCATGGCAGAGAATTAGCTGGAGGTAGTCGAAAGAATAGAGGATTCAACAGAAACACTATAGGGCAAGGGTAAATGAAAAGACAAGATAGTAGCCATTGGGTGGAAATACCCTTCTTGCTGCTTGTGTTGACTTGAAGCTTCTCCTTTCAGAGCTAGCACTGGTTCCAGGACGTCCTACTGGAGACACCAGTTTCATTTCCTTTTTAATGTCAACTTTGTTCAGCACCACTACTTTAGTGATGAAACAGCTCTTTTGATCAATATAAAATGTGGCATGCTTCAGTTTTCTTTTGGACTCAGTTTTTCTATGAAATGGCATGTCACTAAAGAGAATGCTGTATCAATGCTCATCATTTAATTTGCCAGCTTCCCTTTAGAAAGACAGGAAGATTAGACTTATTTGATGCATTTTGTCACACAACTTCTTGTGAAGTGATACTTCAGTCCTCTAAAAGGATTTTACTACTTGGCTATTTTTGATAGGCTGAATAGAATAGGGAAGTGATTTGACAAGTTTCTTCTTTTAAACTACTTCCCCGGAGAACAAAGCTAGTGCTCTCCATTTAGGGATTGGGAAAGTGCTGTTCAGAGACTCACTGACACATCAGAAACTTAGAAGCTTGGTGTTATAGGGGAGCCACAGATGACTCGGTGTTCAGGTCAGGGTGCTGAGTGAAGAACACATCCACACCTCCCCAGAGACACCAAATTAACGTGGAGCAGGTTGTAGCTAGTTGCCATCTTTGTTACAGTCAAGGCTTTAAGGACTGCAGCCACGGGCTCCTCTGCTCACAGTTAACAGCCCACGCCAGGGTTTCCAGACAGTATGGATGTACTGAAGTTAGCAGAATATCCTTTGCAGAACCATGGGGAATGCAGTTGACCCCTACATTTTCCAGCCTGTTTCACCTAAGCACATAAAAACAGTTCATAAGAGAATGTTTTTGTTGTACCGAGGAAAAGGGGAAAGTGAGGAAACAAACTTTCTTTTAGTGAAAACTCTTGTTCCTGAGTCTTCTGCGTAATCACTGAATGCAGTTTTGGTTAGTATTGTTTTGTTTTAGTTGAAGGATGGTGTGCTATGTATACCTTTTCCCACCCTGTTAGAGCTTCTCTGATCATGCTCTTTAACACAGCTGAATCTAGGTATCTGTGCATGCAGGTTGTGAGCCTGGCAGTAAATATGTCAGAAAAGCCCAAGAGCCATGCTGTCATTTGACGGTGGAAGTTAGTCTGTCCTGGCACACTTAATGCCTGTGTCAGAAATGTCTATATTCAGCTCTTTACTAGACAGGAGACTTAGGGCATATTTTGAGTCTCACTGCTTGTATCTTACTACAAAATGTATTAAGTGGAAGAAAGATACCTGCACAAGAAACCATCTGTGACAGTCCAAAGTGTCAAATTGGAAGGCGAACAGAATTTTTCCGTGCTATGTATTTTTAATGCCTTGTCCAGTCTATGGTAGCCTTCAGATTTTCCAGGTGCTGCTGTTATTTAGGCCTAATAGAGCTGAGTAAAACTTTCACCCTGACAGTCTGAATTTACTGAACTCTCTCATCTTATTTTTGGTACAACTTGCTGTTTCTGTCATTCTAAAAAAAGCTCCTGTATTGCCTAATGGGGAGCAGATTTTTCTGTTCTGATTTTAAGTGCCTGTTTTATAAAAGTCTTCTTTAATTTACTCAGTCAACTTGATACGGGACTGTGTGTAAAGTAACATCATACAATTGGATTATATAAGTGCCAAAGGTGGTTTTTGCTGGAGAGCAATGGTCCAAAACTAGTTCTAGCTGCATTCATTTGGAATTCTTCCATGCAACCTGCTAAAACTGGTATTTACAAGCATCTCCAGAGCTTTAGGGGACAGAAAGAGGGACAGACCTTTGCTTGTCTTTCATAGCTCAGTTCGCTCAAGTAGCTTTTGTTTCTGAGAAACCAAAGAAGTTAAATGAAGGACTTAAGATAAAGTGTAGGTTTTGTAGAACATGCAGAATTTATATCATGAGACCATTATAGAGAAATCTACAGAGTCAGTTTGCTTCTGAGTTGCAAATGTCAAAGCTTACTGATAAAACCTGGTTAAAAACTGCACATTGGAATTTGTTAGTTCATTCATCAACCTTACAAATTAGCATTGCTAATAACAGCTTGCTTGGAGCTTCGTAGGATCTAGCAGATTTCTAGAAAATGCACAGTCTGTTTGAGGCATTGCTAGATAATAACGTCTAGAGTTTAAATCCCTATTACAACTAAAATTCACATTGTCAGCCCTATCATGGCTGCTTGTTTGCCAGTAAATAGGCAGGTGGCTAAAAGTTTGTGCAGCGAGATCTGGCTGCCCCCAGAAGAATGGTATAAAAGAACAAATCTGCTTTCTCCAGTGTGCATGTGGAATGAAGCAGGACCATGGGGTGTCAGGATCCTCTCATATGCAGCAGGCTTATAGAATGGAGTATGTTTAAATAAGTACTTGCTCACCCTAATTTACAAAAGGTTTGCAGAGGAAACAGGTCTTTAGTACACGTGTTACTGCTTCCCACTGACACATCTGAGGTGCTCACGTTATACCTATTTTATCAGGAGGCAGGCAAAAAGTATGGCAGTAAGAAAACCTTTGCCAATATTGAAAGTTACATTTACTTAAAGATCTCCATGAGAGGTATCTGGCACATCTGTGTTCAAACAGTGGTTTTGAATGATAGAAACTTGATTGGGAGATAGGCATTTCTGATGTTAGTTTGTAGAAAACAAAAAATAATGTTGCAGACACTGAAAATTGTTATAGAGCAGATAACTGCTGGGTGATTTGTGATAAAAGAATTCATTGTGGTTCCTGTGATTTCAAGTATGCCTCTAAAAGGCTGGTTTCAAGTATTTGATCCTTGTCACTCCTCAAAGTCTAACCCAAGTTTTATTTTGTTCTTGTTAAAATTTGAGTAAGTCATGTAGAAATTGGAAGTATATTTTTCACATGGATACTTCTATTGCACTACCTTTCCTTCCCGAATCTAATAATACTTTGATTTTTTTTAAGCTACCTCTTTAAGTTGAGCTTTTTTGCCAATTTTGTATTTAATTGATTTTTAGGAAACTACAAAATATTTCCTTTTTTTATTTATGTGGGAATCCATGACTTAAAGACCACAAGTCCTCCTTCTCTTCTAAAGTTTCTCTTAAAGGCATTTTAATTTTAAATTTAAAAAGACTTAAGCTTTTGAAGGAGCTGAATAATTACACACTTAAAACATGGGTTCTTCTGTGTGTATAGTTTGCTTTCAGAAGGGCAAAAAAGCACTTAATTTTATACTAACCTCAGTTGAGGACATGACTTCTTGGGGGCAATGAAAAGTTTTGAGTTGGGGAGTTTTAATTTAATTTATTGCCAATTAAAGATCTTTTAGTTACCGGTTTTGGTATTGAAAGAAAAAATAAATAACACACTTAAGGAAAACACTGCTGCTTTCTTTTAGACACCACTCTTCCCTCTCTCCCCCATGCCTTCCCCCACCCCACGGTGGTCTCCGATTTCTTGGCTGCATGTGATGTTCAGTCCCTTCAGCAAGGCAACAGGCAGCACAGGAGGTTGGGATCAGTCTGGGCTTGCTGTTCTTTCACTGCTCCTTGTTTCTTACTCAGCTGCTCTCATGTGGGTTTCTCCACCAGCCGCAGTCCCTTTAGAGTTGTAGCTCCTTGCGAGTCTACTCTCAGCCTCTGCTCAGGCTATGATTTTCCTCTGGCATTTCTCCTGCTCAGCTGTCTCTCCTTTCAGCTCCTCTTGTGCTGGCATGGTCTTATCCTTTTTTCCTCCTACTGCTATAGCACTGTCATCTTTTTTTCTTGGCATTTACTGCCCTTTCTTAAACATGCTTTTGCAGAAGTGCCAGAAACTCCTCTGACGGTGCTGGAGTGCCGTGGGTCAGTGCCCACTGTGCCCAAGAGGCAGTGGACACTTAACTGAAACATGGGAGGATCCATCTGAATGTAGGGAAGAACTTTTTTACTGTGAGGGTGACGGAGCACTGGCACAGGTTGCCTGGAGAGGTGGTAGAGTCTCCATGCGTGGAGGTATTCAGAACCCATCTGGACATGGTCCTAGGCAGCCTGCTTTAGTAGGTGGCCCTGCTTGAGCAGAGGGTTGGACCAGATGATCTCAAGAGATCCCGTCCAGCCCCAGCCCATTCTGTGGTTTCTGTGCTGCCTGTTGCCAGCACAGGGCAGTCCCTGGCTTCTTCCCACACAGGACACCCTGCAGCCCCCTCACTACCAAAACCCCTGACAGTTATGCTCAGTGCGTGACTGTACAGGGTTTTCTTGCAAATCATGTCCTTACAGTTTGTGCTGACAGTTTTTGTGAGTGGGTAGTTGGTACTGTATTCCCTTTCTGTGTTATTGTTGTCTTAGGTCAAGTAAATGAAACTCCTAAGAATATAATCAGACATTTATAGCAAAGTTCTGTGTCTGGTTACATCTGTGTCCCTGTTGATTTCAGAAGACAGAATTTAGATCTCCACTTCACCAGAGGAGCAGCCAAAGGGGTAAACGACTTTCTTTCTGCTCAACCCTTCATCATCATGAAAACAAATCTTTGTATAGGCTCTAGATCCTGTAGATGTTGTATTGTTTCCTCGTGCCAGTTTAATCTGAACCAACAATCAAAAGTCCTTGCTAGGTGAGAGTTGGGTAACAGGAAAGTGGGAAAAGGGGGCGGGGGGTATAGATTCACTGCTTCAAACAAAAATCAAGTTGTATATAGTTGGTGTGTGTATTTTTAAATATTTAATTTTGATTACTTGAATTCTGAATGTTATGAGCCTTCCCACATTAAAATAAGGATTGATATGTTTCAGAAGTACTTTCTGTTCTTTAACTGTGTTAGTGTGCTTTTGTTAACTCAGCATTGTACTGCTGAAAACTGTTTAGAATACTTGATCTGAGAAGTCACAACTAAAGACAGCATAAGCTCTTCAACAATAGACCTTTTATGGTGGTATATTCATATGTTCTGTGAACAGCTGTTGGATCCATCTTTTTAAGATGTTCTTTGCCATAGGTGAGGGGCCATAACAAATGTTGAAAGACTAATTGCACTTACCTGTTCTGTTCTCTTAATGTATTTCCTATGCACACTGCCTTACCTGTATGTACTGTACTTCTCTGGAGGTATGAAAAGTATATCAGGTTTTTAATTTATAAACTGTAAATGAGATTTAAAAATAATTCTGTAATACTACATATTCACTGATGATATCTATCTTCTAAGAGAGGGTGATGGTGGTAAGCCCAGATGAATTTAGTCAAAAGTTAATATTGGTGGTCTTTACATTCACACTTAATTTCGGAATGATTTTGATCATTTGAAATGTGTTTTTTCTTTTAAGACTTTTGCAGGGGCTAACCTATGTTAGTAAGCCAACTTTAGGTGATTTGTAACAGCTCTGATACTGCCTCTGACTCATACAGTTCATACAATGTCTTTGTAACTTATTTTGTGCCTTTTTCTTCCCCTGACACAAAATCTCTCAATAAAAACAAGCCCTTTTGCAACACTGCAAACCTTTTTTTATTGTACTGATTTTTTTACTTGCCTGACCCTTTTGTTTTGTTTTCTGGAGGGGGCTGAAGTTCTCATAATAGAATAGATATTTATAACGAACTCTGCAGAAGAAAATTGACAAGGTGGAAAGCAGGTCATTTTGGAATGGCAGTGCTACAAAGCGCCTGGGAAACTGGGACTGTCAGTACTAATCAATATATTCCACCATATCTATCACAAATCATTTTTAACAAAAACCAGCACCAGTGGAATGTGAGAATCAATTTACTACTGGCTTCAGTTGTGCTGATTGATGTTGAAAGACTGGAAACACTCTGGGGGGTTTAGCATAGCAAAATGTCTGTGGTGGTGTTACTAACATTTGTACCGGGGGAGTTCCCACGAATACTAGTTGGCACTTAACACCCCTTCTTTAAAGTGCTGTGCCAATTCATAAAAACATAGTCCCTGTCCTCAGAACTTTTGCCTAAACACCTTGCCAGGGAAGGGCAGAATTTGAACATTTGTCTTCATTACCTGGAAATGAGGTGATAAACAGCTTGACTGCATTTCCTGTCTAGTGACAAAGAAAATATTGTCTGAATCTGAAAAAAAGTGACTGGAAAATAGGGATCAGTGCTCTATTTTAAATGGCTGGGTACCAGAGCTTTCATACCTCTGTATATGCTTCCAAAAAAGTAATTTAAAGATTCTCCTTGAATAGCTAGTCCCTTGAACAGATGCCAGAGCACTTCATCTATGAGTATCTTAAAGTGTACGTAGTAAAGACAGGTGCTCTACATGATAGATACTATTACCAGACCGTGTGTTACGTTGCATTTTAGTCTTCCTCAACACAGAGCTAAGAACAATAATTCAGCCATGCTCCATATTCACGCTTCCTGGGCACAGACCCCTGCGAAAGTCATCTTTTGCTCTTGTATTCCTTACTGCAAAAGACAAATGCAACCATCTTAAGTATCTCTTCTGATGCATCTGTCATATGCTTTCTAGAATCTCCTGAAGCTTCAAACAGCGTATTCTGAAGTCATTTTAATTCCAACTGTTTTCATCATCAGCCTTTCTGGAAAGAGTAATTAGAATATGAAGCATACACCAGCATCCAAAATCACTTGTACTGTTCATCCCTTGATCTAAAGTTACCAGGCAAAGGCCATCTTTTGTTCTTGTTACTTCCGATTCTTGTGAGCCTTACTCTCTTTCTGATACGTGAGATACTTGGGATTTTACTTTCATTTTCCCTTGTGCTGCTGTTTCACCATGGAGGTGATGATTGAAGGCCCAGTTTTTCGGATGTGTCTAGTTATGTGCTCAGGATAGTTCCGTTCAGATTTGTTGATCCATCCTCTCTAATATGTTTCAACTACAAGCTGCAGGGAACTACCGGCCCGAAAGACTTTGGTTGTCACCTACATGAGGATTTAAGGAGCACTGCTGTGAGCAGCCCCTGGGTATGGCAGTATGATCTGCCATTCCCAAGGGCTGATTGACACTGGCACACCTTTCTTTTGAAACTGCATTAACTTGGGCTGCTCTTAAATGTAGCTTTGCTTGCCTGTGCTTTGGGAACTGCCTGTATCTTCTTGTAACAGGAGCCTGTGTCACAACCAAGCCGTTGTGTTGTAGTTGGGCCAAGATAAGGCAAAACAGGGTGAGACACCAAGAATGGGGAAAGGGGCCACAAATTACATATGGGAAGGACTGTGGTTCACGTGGCTGTGAGATTTTTTTTAGTCAGTGTAGCTTTAACCTTTGCTTTGTTACGATGCTTCTGCTGTCAGTAATTTGTCACACCGACAGAGGAAGGAGACCTCTGGAAGTCATCAAATGGGAGGTGTGGAACTATAGTGCCGTCCCTTGAAAGCAGGTTTGTTTTGGGAAATGTGCTTGTTCTTTGCCAATAACAGCCAAGCAGCTATCGGGCAAAATTAGTCAGTTTTTCCCAACTGCACCAGGCTCAAATTTAACTAAAGTTACCTTCTGCTGGACTCTAGACTATTTCCAAGCAGTAAGCTTCTGAGAGAGACTCAACTCTGCCTTTTCCAGTATTGTCATCTTGCTGGTTACGCAGAGATGAGACAAATACTTGGGGTCAAATTCTCTCTTATCTTGGTGAATGAAGGTCTCTAATCCTCATCTATTACTTTTTAAGAGCACCCTCAATGAACAATCCTTGCTGCAGAGAGGAGGGGGGGAACCTCAATTTACTGATCAAGCTTGGTAATATAATGTCATACTTGAAAAAGTGGTTCTTGGGTGACTTATTCTCACCATTTCTTTTTCTAGTAAAGATGACGAAGATGCAACTGATCAGATATACCTCCATCTCGGGGAGGGAGGAGGTAATATGCACTACAAAAACTGTAGCATTCCTTTTGATCTCGTTTTCCCTTCCACACTTCTGCTACTGAAAGGTAGCTAAGATATGACAATCCTGCAATCTGTTCTGCAGCTAAAAGTGGGCAATTTTGTTCATTTCTCTGCACTTTGCATAATCCATGCAGTAGCTTGTCAAAACTACAATGGGGAATGTCATGAGGACTCATTGAAGGGAAGGCTGACTGATCCATGCAGATGGGATTACTTGGAAGTCTGAAAGTTCAGAAACAATTAAAAATGGAGTTAGCTTTATTTTGATTCAGCAATGGTCCAGATCCTAAAGCTGGAGTTCTCTAACTTGGGGGCTTTTTATTTATTTTTAGGATTGTTGTTAGCTCTCAGATGCTGCATCTTGCAGTATGAGACTCCTGATCCCTAACCTGTCTTCTAGCTGCCCTGCTTACCGGCCGTGCCAGGACAAGGCAATGCCTTTGCTAACGTCCTGATGGAGCTGTTTGCTGGGTGTGCTTAACATAAGCAGAGGAACAAGCGTAAGCATCATGCAGGCACTTTGTGCACATGAAAACTACTGATAAAGGAAGTTGTTCAGTGTAGGGTCATTCCTCTCCTGATCAACTGCTGCATCTTCTAAGAGCTCCTGCAAACCTTTGTCACCTCCCAAAGCTCTTCGTAGCACTTGGATTTGGTAGAAATCTTCTACCTCATTTTGAATGGTGGGTCCACCAAATACTACCTGTGTAGACTACCTCTACACAGGTCCTAGCAATTGACTGGTAGTTACTCCCTCTTCCCTGAATATCAGAGAATCATCAAGGTTGGAAAAGACCAACCATTAACCTCACACTGACCGTTCTCAACTCCACCAGATCCCTCAGCGCTGGGTCAACCCGACTCTTCAACCCCTCCAGGGATGGGGACTCCACCCCTGCCCTGGGCAGCCCATTCCAACGCCCAACAACCCCTTCTGCAAAGAAATACTTCCTAAGAGCCAGTCTGACCCTGCCCTGGCGCAGCTTGAGGCCATTCCCTCTTGTCCTGGCGCTGGTTCCTTGGTTCAAGAGACTCATCCCCCCTCTCTGCACCCTCCTTTCAGGGAGTTGCAGAGGGCCATGAGGTCTCCCCTCAGCCTCCTCTTCTCCAGACTAAACCCCCCCAGTTCCCTCAGCCGCTCCCCATCAGACCTGTGCTCCAGACCCTGCACCAGCTTCGTTGCCCTTCTCTGGACACGCTTGAGTCATTCAATGGCCTTTTTTGGAGTGAGGGGCCCAAAACTGAACCCAGTCATCGAGGTGTGGCCTCACCAGTGCCGAGTCCAGGGGTAAGATCCCTTCCCTGTCCTTGCTGGCCACGCTATTGCTGATACAAGCCAGGATGCCATTGGCCTTCTTGGCCACCTGGGCACACTGCTGGCTCCTGTTCAGCCGGCTGTCAATCAACACCCCCAGGTTCCTTTCTGACTGGCAGCTCTCCAGCCACTCCTCCCCAAGCCTGTAGCGCTGCTGGGGGTTGTTGTGGCCCAAGTGCAGCACCCGGCATTTGGCCTTACTGAAACTCCTCCAGTTGGCCTCAGCCCATCGCTCCAGCTGTCCAGGTCTCTCTGCAGAGCCTCCCTACCCTCGAGCAGATCAACACTCCCACCCAACTTGGTGTCATCTGCAAACTTACTGAGGGTGCACTCGATCCCCTCGTCTAGATCATCAATAAAGATGTTAAACAGGAGTGGCCCCAAACCCGAGCCCTGGGGGACACCACTCGTGACCGGCCACCAACTGGATTTAACTCCGTTCACCACAACTCTTTGGGCCCGGCCATCCAGCCAGTTTTTTACCCAGCAAAGCGTGTGCCCATCCAAGCCGCGAGCAGCCAGTTTCACCAGGAGAATGCTGTGGGAAATGGTGCCAAAGGCCTTACTAAAGTCAAGGTAGACAACATCCACAGCCTTTCCCTCATCCAATAAGCGGGAAATATGAGGTGCTATCTTCCAAACTCTAGGCTCAAGTAAAAGTAGAAGCTGTTCCAGGAAGTATTCTGTCTACATTTACATCAAGGAGCCAAATGCAGGTCAGTGTGACAGGAGGGCAGCAGGGCTCCATCCTTCAGCATACCTCTACTGCCCTTCATGAAGGTCTTCCTTGCCAGCTTGAGCCTGCAATGCTGCATTTTTTTCCTACAGTGCTGGTTTCCTGCTCTGTAGTCAGCCTTGTTTTTTTGTAATAGTGGAAGTGGCTACTTGTACGTAACATACTGTTTTTTCCCCTCTGATTTTAAACCTGCATCAAGGCACTTCACCTGCTGTGTTGCATATCCTGACCCATGGATACATTTGCAGCAGGTGCCCAATACCCACCCTGCTGTATATCAGTTTTTCAATAGCAGTGGGTGTCTTGTGCTCGCACAGGCCGTATTCTGTTTGGGTCAAGCTCTCTCATTTTTTTGATACTCACTTTGAAACGTTTGATTAACACCTTGTTAAAGGAAGTGGAGAAGAATCAAGCCTCTGCAAGCCTTGTCAACACATACACTACCAATGCAGTGATTATCAGGACAGAACCTTTGAATACTACAGCTGAAATTGGCACCAGCTCTGGGTAAGTCACTTTTTCTTGCCAAAGTTTGTTGCTTTCTTGAACCCTCCACCCCAACTCCCATCTATAAAACCAGTGTGAGTTTGCCAGATCATGGGTTATGTTCAATTAGTGTTTAGAATGGTGATGCTGGGCAGGGTGCATCTCTGTTAAAGATGGCATGAAGATGTCATACAGAAACCAAAAATTCCTAGGAAATTAATTTTTAATGCTTTGATCCTTGCATGGCACATAGGGCAAGCTTTTGGGATGGCGTGGCTTTCAGAAACAGTATACACAAGGGCAGGAGAAAGCCGTGCTTGCACAGTGGTGTTTTCTCAGGGATATTGGGTTGTTTGAATTGAGGGTCCATTATCTTCTCTAAAATTTTGAATTACAGTTGTGGCCATTTAGTGTTTTTCTCTGCTAGCCTTTGGTTTGTTAGAGAGCAGCGAATGGAGTAGATGTTCACTCAGATGAGGTCTTTGTTGTCCCTGGTAGACAACTGGTAGCTTTAATTACCTTGTTTCACCTCCTAAATACACACACACGCACACATCTGCCTGCCCTCCCCTCCCTCCATGAAAACCCAAGGAGCAAAGAGAGGTGGCTGCTCCTTCATGGGCTAGCCTGGCCAAGCAACGTGTTCTGCATATTCTCAGTGCTTTTATTCCGGGATTGCTTCTCCTCCCCCACTCCTGCTTTCAGTGCCCTGAATCTGCATTTAACTAGTTCTACTCTAAATATCTACCCTGTGTCCTATCACTGCCTGGAGCAGATGCAGAGCAAATGATTGACCCTTTCCCTTTGGCAATTTGGCTTTGACTGCACAAAACAGCCAATAAAGTGGAAAGGGCTGGGCAGCTAATTATGGGGATTAGCTTGAAGCTGTATAGTTTTATGGTCTAAGATAGAGGAGGAAGTGTTTGCTTGAAGAATGCAATTGCATTCCTCCTTTCTCCTGCTGCCTGCTCTTGATGATGACAAGTTTTTAGAAGTTGCCGACTAAAAGAACAGCATACGCATTTAGACACAGCTTGGACTGGAGGCTGTTAGCTCATTTTGCAGTGACTGAAGCTGGAGTGTGTAGCAATGCAGGTCATGATCTGATCTGTCTAGAGATTCTCTGAAGAGACTTGACTGAAGCCTCTGCTGAGATTCTCTCTCAGACAAGACTGGTTCTTACTAGTTTGTCTGCTGAATCTCTTGATCTTTGTGGTACATATATAATACTTCTAATAAAGAGCGTTTCTTTTCTCACTTCTGCTGGTACTCTCATTCTCATCTCTATAGTAATTTCTCTCTCCTGGCAATTGTTTCTCTCAGATCCCTCACACTACAGTCTCAATGATTCTCTCCTCCCCTCCTTTCTTCCCACCCAGAGCATGTGGTTGTCTGGTCCTTTCCCCGTGCTATTCTTGAGACACTTCTACAGGTATACTGACAAAATCTTCCTTTATCCCAATTACTTCTTCAGCTTCTCCTTTCCATCCTCTCCTCAATGCCACGTTAGCCTGGGAACACAACACAGTGTCCAAGCTGACATATCCTAGGGATCACTGATTAGTTGTAAGCTTGATGCCTATTACCTGTGTGTGTGAGATGACACAAGCCGAGAAGTTTGATCAGACAGCTTTTAGAGTAGATTGGCCATACCACTAACCAAGATCATACAAAACCACAGCTGCCTGAATGTGGTTCAACCTCTTGCAAAATGTGGTTATCCAGCCCTCTTCACTCTGGTTTGGTTTTGTTTTTTTTAGATCTCACTCCTCTCCCATACAAATATATCTCCGGCACTCAAAGGTAGCTCCCAAGGACCAAGCTCTTTGTGTCTGGAGACCCTTCTCAACCACTTGCTGAAGCTGACCTATTTGTTCTGCAATAATTATATTTTCATCAAAAGAAAGCAATAGATCTTATGGCTACATAGCTCTCATTGGCCTGTGAGATATGAGACCTGGTTTCTAGTTCTGGCTCCAGTGAACACTTGTACATTTTTTACTAGTCAGTCACTGGATGAAGCACATAAACAGGGATGCCAGTCTGAGTCTTCCCTCTCCCAAGTGAGTTTGTGTTGGAGTGACTGTTCTCATTTAGCACTGGGGATTTATTCAATTTGCTTCAAACAGCCATAGGCTCAAGCCATAAGTTCTGAATTGGGTCAGTTTGGACACAACAACAAAGTGTGAAAATAATACAACCTAATGTTTTTTGTGCTCTGGAGGGCAGCCTTGGAAAAAATACCAGTTCCTGGAAATGCTGTGGTCCAGTGTAATTCAGCCCCTCATATAGACAGAGCGTCATTGCAAGCGTGCTTCTTGCTTTGGCTCTTGTAAATCTTGGCTGTGGTCTGTCCATTCCAGAGTTACTGTGCCTCTAGATTTAAAGTCCTTTTCTTGACAGCTGAAAATAATCAGTCTACCAAGGGCCGAGCAAACCTATGCTGGGATCAAAACTGAGGCAGCTTTTTCTCACCTGCCAAGACTTCCAGTGCTAAATGTTTTTTCAGTTGCACTGTGCTCTGCCAAACATCATGTTTTCTCCAGATGCCGTTGTTCTAACCATGTGTTTAAATCAGTGAGAGCTTCTTGGTATTGGGTATTTCCTTTTTGGCATTCAGGCCATTTATCTAGGCATATAAATAAAAGTGCTGGAAGGCTCCGGTTTTATGACTGTTGGCCACAGGTAGTTTTTCAAGACGGTGGAACATCCTGATGAAACAATAGATCAGTGGTTGTAGTTTAGTGATGGATAAAACATAGTGATAGAGGAAAAATATCCTTTGCAGATGCTTAAAAATGGTCTAGTAGAATATTTTCTGTTTAAAACATGATGCACTGAACTTGTACTATTTCAGTGAACTTCCAGAAAGCAATACATGGATTTAGAACTCAAAATGCCAGTTTTCCTGCCCAACATCTCAGTCAACTCTCCTGGGAGCCTCAGAGCTGATGCAGCCAGGGCTCCCAGCTTCCTGCCACCCTCTGAGCTGACCATTATGAACTTGGAAATTTCCAGACTCTGAATAGCTCACCACACTGAGTGCCAGTGATCTTGGCAATACTAGAACCCCTACTATATGACTTATGTTTGCTGCCCAGTGGCTTGCTTGTTAACAGCTGCAAAACTGACTGGATTCTTGTGAATTTGCTAGTTGAGGCCGGTCAGTGGTGGGTAGCAGTATCATAATCTCAGCATTCTTCAGAATGTCCTGCATCCTCAGCTAGTGATCCTGGAGTGATCTCTTTCTTTGGAAATGCTACACTGCAGCCTGAAAAGATTCAGGTTGTAAATAATTTTGGGTTTCAAAACTCTTCCCAGGTTAAGAGAACTTGTTTCTAGCAAAAGCCATCTGCCTTTTTCTGATATGTCCAGTCTGGCTACGAATAGAAAAAAGGTAACAGGCTTGATAAACCACTGGAGCTGATCCAATGCTTAGTTTGGAAAGAATATAAATCTTTAACTTACTTGATATGAAGCGCAGGCTCAAGGCTAATGTGAGAACGTGTGGCAGTGAGAACGAGCAGCATAGGCATTTGGAGCATTTTTGAGCCTGCCAAGTATTGATCGGTGAGGGGTGGGAATGAGTGGAGAAGCATTTCAATTTGGCATCCATGTGTGATTCTGATGCTGTCACAGTGAATTAGCAGCACTTTCTTTTCCCTGTAGTCCATCCCAGGCTTTTGTCATTGAAGCATCCCCTTTGCCTGTATCTACTTGTTAAAAGACAAAGTGAAAAAAACCCAAATAAATTCACAGAACTTGTGCCCCCAAAAAGCCCGATGATGTTATGCTAGTATCGTCTGAATGGAGACTCTCAACAGTACTGAACCATCACTGCTAAAGACTGTTACAGCATAAATGTGATAGGGGATTCAAGCTACAATTACTCATTTTGTACAGTCGCTTAATCCACTAATGGGGAGGAATGGGGCAACAGTTTAAGAAGGCAAGAGAACTGTCAGAGATTATTAAATCTACTGGGATGATTTGTTTTGGTAGTCTCTCTTGACCGAAGTACATGCTTCAGCTAATGCAACAGACTTAATGCCTCTGGTAATTAGAGCAAGAAGTGATGGGTGGTCATTAGCAACTGCAAATTAAGGGTTGTATTTCATCTGGAAGGCAGCATCTTCAACGGGGCTTATTTGTTGCCACTGCAGATCATCTGTGAGTCACAAGTGGTACATTGGACTGACTCATTTGTGTGATTTAGTAGAGGCTTTTTAATACATGCTTACTGTTCCGTATGAGTAGTTTTTCTAAATAGTTGCCAAACAGAAAAAGGCACAATATTGGACTTCCCCATACAGTTAATGCTACTGCTTTTATTTACACGATGTTGGTGATTTTTTTGTTGTTGTTGTACAGCTCACAGTTCAAATTGTTTTTGATTGTAGGTTTGAAATATATTTGTCATATCTACGAAACTGAAGAGTGAGGAAAGGAAAGCCAGGCAAGCATGGAAAGCATCAGTAATTGGCAGCTTCAGAAGACAGAAGAGCCAATCTAATACCATTCAAGGTATATATTCACAGAATACTTTTATGTGGGTTTCACAGATCCACAATCATTCAGTTCTGGGTATTGCCAAAGACATGAATGAAGATGATATATATTCAGTATTTTTTCAGGTACTAGGAAATCCCTAAATCCTCATAGAAGAATACCCAATAAGCAATAAGCAAATGAAGATACAGGTACAAAGGAAATTAGCCACAAACTGAACTCCATTACAAGGTGCTATGAGGTGGGCACTGAAATAAAACAAATGGGGGGATATAATACAGCTGAATCATTTCAGATGAACTTACGCAGATCAGAAGGCAGGGAACTATGACTTGAGAAGACCAAGATATTGAAGCGTGGCTTGAAAATGCTTGAGAACAGCTGGATAAATCAATGGATGTTCATCGAGCAGAACTTGGGGGACTGTCTGTAGTAAGCTAGCTATGTTAAGTGATGCTGATAACCTCCTGAGGGACACCAAAGAGGGAAGGAACATTGCAGTGCCCTCAGCAAGAACTGTCCGAGAGTTATCCTCCCTCTCAGAATAATGCCTAGACCCCAGTGGGGGCTTAAGTCCCTTTCAAAAATCAAAAGAAAAGGGTTCAGAGATGTCAGAAAGGTAGCCATTCTCAGCATGGATGGGGATCTCATGAGAAACAAGTGTACCTGGGGGATTTAATTTGTTAAATTAACAAAGCTCAAAAGCTCTTTACAGGCCTCAGATCCCTGATACCTGATGGATATGAGCTAGCTAGAACTGAAGAGACCTTTTCCGCTTACATCTTCATGTCATTGCCTGGCTTCAGAGGGATGCTTTGTATCTCCATGAAGCAGTTGTGAGCTTTTCCCATCCATGGCTGGGAGAGCTGGATGGGAACACATGGCCCTGGCTGATACTCTGTGGAGACACATTTCTGTGACAGGCCATGGCCTCTCCAGCTCAGGGAGTGTTAGCAGTGTGTAAGCTGCTTGAAAAGTAACAGTTAACAAACGTTCTCCTTCAAGGAACAAAATACACCTGGTCCTGGAGAAAGGAGAGTCCAAGTGACAAGAGGGGTGTGTTTTCCTTCTGTGCTCAAAGAGTGAAGAACAAGAAATAGCCTTTCTTCACTCCCTCTTGCTGGTGTGCCTGGGGCATTAAGTTGTTGTAGGCTCAGAGGAAATGTTTGCTCAGGAGATTGTGTTTATTAGCCTTTGCAGCTTGGGTCTGTCTCGGGGTTTTCTCCATTTGTAATCTTACTTTCCTATAAAAGCACTGTCAAGATAGATGCTCCCTGAGAAGGACCAACCTGGAGCATGGGTTTGCTTCTGTAGTTTTTGGTGCTTAATTGGAGAAAAGGAAAAAAAAGAAAAAGACAGTCTAGAAATCCCGAGCTTTGAATGGGGTGAGCTGTAAAAGCCATGACTATTGGCTGAAGTTAGATGAAGGTTTCACTGCAACAACACCATCAGCTCAGCAGATCTCACTGGAGGAGCCTGGATTCCTCCCACTTTGGGTCTATGTCCTCTTTTATGTCTGCAGTAGTTCCTCTCTCTGCACTCCCCTTTCTCTGTATTCTTCCCTTCTGTTGCAGGTTTTTCCCACACTAATATTCCCTCCTCGCACATGGCCATCCGCCTCTCCTTTTTCCCTGAGTTCTGTGCTATCTGGTCCTCATGTAACAAACCAGAGTCCTTGTGATGTCTGTTTTCCTCAGTGAGGTATCTGGAGTGTTGTCTTCTGTATCTACAGCCTGAAGGGGCACAAGGGAGTCAATGTTTTCGGGACACACTTTTATTGGAATCTGACCATTTAAAAGGCTCATTCTCCTCCCATGCACACTCTGCTTGGACTTAATCCCATCCAACCTGCCCCTACAAGTCCTCCCTAACCTATTGTTCCACTCACCTTCTTTCAGAACTGCCTTTTAATCTGTCTTCCCTAGCAGAGCTCGCATACACTGCTAGCCCCGCAGGTGAGAGAGAGCCAGTAAGTCTTAACATGAGCAAGGATGAGGTATGGTTCTCTAAAAATCGTGGGGCTCATTTTTTTCAGTGCCCAACTCCCATGGAAGCTGGTTTGGGAAGTAAATGACCACATGTCTGTGTGAAGGAGTCCTCAAGTCCCTCAGCAAAAAGATGAGAGCAGATGCCTGGGAGGCACAGAGAAAGGTTTGGTTTGTAGACTCTGAGGAATCAGATGTCCTGCAGCTATTGATACTCCATGAATGGACTTAGTATTTGACTGTTAATAAGGAACATCATGCAGGATAACTAGCAACAGCAGTGGCTGCCCTGAAGTAGCACCCAGTGCCTACCCAAGTGCTGCCTTTTGCCAGCTGCTGTAGAGGTAATAAATCAGTCAAGGGATGTCAAAGTTCAGTTTCCAGGGAGAAATAATGATTTTACTCAAAAGTGGAGTGTGCCTTCCTTAATAAGGGATGCTTAGCAGCATGGGGTCTCATCTCTATACTCTGTCACTTCCCTCCATGTGCTGATGTACCCTTTTTTCTAAAAGCTACCAAGCCTCACTGGATCAATGAGGCCTGATCAATTGTTTTTCCCTCTGAATTATCCATATGGGGTTGTTAGCTGAGCTGCTGGCAGAAAACGAGAGACAGCTTTCTGTCTGTTTACTGTAAAGAAAGCAAAGCAAACTACAGGAGGGGACAGGCTGCAGGATATTTACTGTCAATACAGCCGGAGAGAGAGAGGCGATACAAGGAGCGGGGAGGAGAGGGGAGCAGAGGCTGCAGACTACAACTCAAATGAATGATCTAAGTGTAAAAGTACCCATGCAGTTTCAGACGGGAAGTGGGTGGATTGAAGTCAACAAGGGATAACTGACAGTGTTTAACAAATGCTTTAGTGAAGGGCTAGTGAGGCAGGGAAGTACTTGTGGCACACGGGATAATAATGCTGTGCACAAGCATACTGAATCTGCAGCGCAATCTGAAAAATGCTTCCACATCTGCCCTGAGACAGAGCAGTAGCTGGGATATTTTTGTGTGTGCCTGCATGCAAGACCCACCATTTAAAAGTAATAAGATGAACAATAATGCCTGAACTTTGAAAATAATAATTGGAGCTAGTTTTCCAAAGTAGCTGGATGTCACCATTGTAACTCAGACCAGAAAAAAAAAAAAAAAAATAGGCATACTTCCTTGCTTCTCTCTCCTCTTCTTCATCCACAGAGGAATTAGGTGACCTGAGCTTCAAAGGGCAAGAAGACTTTGAGCAGCTCTCTCTGAGTCTACTTCCAGAGGCAGGTGAACGAGTGAAGAGTGAATTCACACTTTAGAGAGCAGAGAAGACCATCTTGCCATGAAACCATTCACAGATGAAGATGTAGAATTCTACATCCAGAGCAAGGTAAGGCTTTATCTGTCCAGATTTTCTGTCTCCCACACTAGGTGTTGATTCTGAAGGGTGCCAAACTTGACAGTTAGTTGCTCGCCTGCTGTCTTCGTTTCGGAGACAAGATTGGGTGAAGTTTCATGAGAACTGTATTTCTAATGAGATTTCTAGGTTTCTGTTGCAGAATGTTGTCAGGGATCTCAGCTGGTAGCCTAATTTTTCAAGGTGTTTGTCCTCTTCTTCTTCAGATGTCCTGAATTTTTGCTCCTGATCTGGAATTCCAGATGTGACACTAGCTGTAATTGCCAGCATTTAATCTAAGGAAAGGTCCTTCCCTCTCTCCCTGTCCAGTGGTCTTGGCTTGACAGAAACAAGACTGAAATCACACCAGGCGCTGTCTCTAAGAAAGATGCATGTAGGAACTAGAGAGAGAGAGACAGATATTGTTAGAATTCACCCATCGGTCTGTCACCTCAGCTAAGGATACGTCTCTATATACCATGATTAAAATAACATGTCTCATTAGCACATGCAGGCTGGAACCACATTTTCTATTTTATGAGATATTCCAGCACTTGATTTTTTTTTCCCACTATGAAATGAAGTAAATCAGAATAAAATCATCAATGAAACAATGCTGTTTAATAAAAGTAACTGTGAGCCATAACATTTTTTAAAGCTGAAATGTTTCATCACAGTACTTAGCTCGATCCTATTTTATAGTCTGCTTTCCCCAACACAATGCAGGACACCAAAGTGAAAAATAATTTCAAAATGGAAAACTGTAAGGCCTTCTTTTCTGTAAAGGTTGAAATATTCTAGTACCATGAAGGGGCTCCTAAGAAAGGTTTATTTTCTCTATGGAAATGTTTTGGTGACATATAGGTGTATTTCTGTGAGAACTTTCATTTTCAGCCATGCATTGTTGTGCACTCTGTAGTTCTGGATAAGTAATGAGGAATATGTTCACGAACTTTGTTAACAGTAGCTGAATCCCAAATCTCCTTCTCACTTTGGTAAATGTCTAAGGATCTTTGGGAAATATTTAAATGTCCTTTACTAACATGGTTCCTTCATGTTCCTCCAGTTGAATTTCCTTGTTTGGATTTTGACCATTCCCTTATGCTCCATTTATTTTTAGTTGTATGTGAAGGTTCAGGTTCATCTTATATTTTTCTGAGTTGTCCATCCTTCACCTCAGTCCTTCCAAGACTCAGACCTTCCATTGAAATAATTTTCAATAAATAATTATGCTACTACTGCTTGAATTGAAGAACTATCCACCAAGTTACACGAACACTTAGTCACCAGTAGAACCAGCTTTGAAAAGATACTTTCTCACCATCTAGGAGTAGACTCTCATCTGTACTTCAGATATGAAGACAGTATGGATACTTTTAACATATAATGTTAACATATAACATCTAAATGCTGCCACATACACCTGCAACCTGACTAATGCACAGAGTATCTGTAGTTCTGGAAGTCTTGTCAGCTCTTGGGATGAAATATATCCTGGCTCTGAGAATAGCTGGTATATGCAGGGGAATAACTGGGTATTCTGCATCAGATGGATAAAGAATGAGACTGTAGCTGGTTGATGGCAAATTTATAACTCTTTCCCTTCCATCCAATGGTATTGGCGTGGAAATGCCAATTAATGCTCAACCGTCTTTAGTATTGGCCTGTCGGTGTTTACCAGCTGGTGTTTACCAGCTCTGTCTCATGGTAAGTTGGTTGTAACACACAGGGAATGATGAATTTTGTCCCCAGTGCAGCACAGGCACAAATGTTTCAGGATGCTTTACGCCGATTGTCTGTTCCCCACTGGAGTCAAAGGCTGCAGTTACCTGTAATATGAAGTGTCTGTCTTGGAACTGACAGGTGGAACGGCGAAATTATTTGGTTTCCAAAGCAGTAGAGGAGGTGCAGACTATCATCCAGGAACTGACTGCAGAAATCAGCTATAAAGCCACGCGGTTCCAGGCTATCTCCAACTCTGGCATTCACAATGAGAATTTTAAGGTATGAACAAGAGCTCTAATATACTCTCTGGCAGCTTGTAGGTAATCAGTAGGTGATTTCTCCATTGTGTAAGTGTTTGTATGAGCAGGTACCTCACCCAAACCACCACAGACGATGCATTGACTGTGGAAGTTCTAGTGACTGCCTGGGTCATAGGGACTTGCTCACAGACATCTTACAACTAGAGGAGCACCAGAGAGGGCCGGGTAAATCAGGCAGAGCCTCTTTTTACAGCTGCTGCTTTCACGAAGAGCATCTATTGCCAGAGCTGTCAATCTGCAAGCAGAAGCCAAAGCTCTTTGGGAGACAGAAAGAAAAACTTGTACAGCAGTAACATAAGAAGAAAAAAAATGCTCATGCCTTCATGAGCTATG
Source organism: Strix aluco (assembly GCF_031877795.1). Classification (NCBI taxonomy): domain Eukaryota; kingdom Metazoa; phylum Chordata; class Aves; order Strigiformes; family Strigidae; genus Strix; species Strix aluco. Next base: position 5,182,286 of record NC_133932.1, read on the forward strand.
ACTCATATTTTTCACAGGTGGAAAACCTTTCAACTCACTAAAAAAAGAAAAAAAACCCCAAAATCCTTCTTCCTCTATGAACATTAGAAAGCTCCTTCAGAAACATATGGGTCTTTTCTTGGTCATGGATTGGAACTTCTTTTTTACTGGGAAGAAGTATGCTTATTAGTGGGAGAAGTTAAATGCCTCCCCATTTTAGACCATCAAATACCAAAATAATAATGTCCTGTCCCAGCTGTGACAGGAGAACACTGGTTATTTCCTAAGTGTCTACTTAACACAAGAATAACTAGTGTAAGGATCTAAGAAACAATCATAGCAATGGCAACTTCAGATGAAAATGATCTTTTTCATCTGAACTAGTTTACATACTCTGGCTATGTCAACCCTTAGACTAAAATGCAGCCAGTTACAGATCAAAACACAGCAAATATGTAAAAGCATGAGGCAACTTTTGCAGTTGTCTAGGATCAAAAGGGAAGAACTCTGTGTGTATCAAGCTGCTAGAAGGGTATGGAGGTGGAGGCAGAATGTAGTCATCCAGTCTGAAATGTGGCTATTGCTCTGGGGATAAACACATTCAGATTTATATCTTTTCTGGAATTCCGCATATCCCAGGGCGTCTTGCCGATAGGAATGACCACAGTGATGTAAAACGGTGCCACATCCCAGTCCACGTGTTCCTCAGTGCCATAGTCTGCCATCCACCTCTTATACTGGAACAAACCTGCTTGGCTAATGAGGTCTGACAGGACCAGGGTCAGGGTAACATTGCTGTTCTGGAAAACAAAGCAGAACAAAACGAAGGCGATCTATTCTGAGCAGTAATTTAGTATTACGGGAGGCTGATCTGAACAACTTCTGCTTAAAAGAAATCCTCAAAATGTATTTTCTTTAAAAGTGGCAGATTTGTTACTCATACTTAACTGAAGCCAGTGCTATAAATCTGTGGAATTCACACCAGGAGGGCCTGGCTAACTTTGTCCTGTAGATATGGGGCAGCAAAGAATGGGTTAATAAGAAAATTTTTTTGGCTTCGGCTGTTCTGCTTCCAAAAAATAGAATCTTTAATATAATTGCTGACATAACCTAGAGGAGAGTTGTGTCAAGGGAAAGCCAATGTATTGACTATTCTGTGTGTAATTTTGCAACATCTTTTTTCTGTCGATTAAATTTACAGTGACTTTTCAAAACTTTAAGCTTCTGGATAAAAGGAATTAATTTAACATGGTGAGGGGTCTAGATTTGTTGAGAAGCTACAAGCCTCCTTCTAAATATGCAGGGCTGGCTGGGGAATATGTAAGAAAAGCCTTTAGATATTCGATGCTTTTCTGTAACCCAGGGGACAAAAAATCAAAATCTTTAATAAAAAATTTGAAGTAAAATTCAGATGGACAAAATGGAATATTTTCTTTTTAAAATTTTTAAGTGTTTGTTTTAGTTGTGGCCCACCCTTTTTGCAGCTGTCAGCTGTGCAGGGCTGATGCAAAAGCTGTGGATGCTTCAGGAGGGTGTAATGAGCAGGTTAGCGTCCACGGTAATTGCTAGTACAGCGCTGCCCAACGGCATTGCCAAGTGTTTAACTCTGCAATCATGGCAGGCAGGGGGGCATTTTCCTTTCACAGATAGACTCGAAGGAAGCTTGCAGCTTTGCTCTGTGAATGAATGACCTGGCACATGCTTTCTCTCTGTTCTGTGTACTTCTTGTTTTCCTTTCTGCTTCTCTCAGGACCAGCCAGCTTTACTGGCCAAGTGGTCAGCTATGCTTCGGGGGAAGCGCCCGTTCCACCCGTCCATCCAGGTACAAAGCCTTCCTGCCAGCGGGTGCCTGCTGGTCCCTGGGCCTGCTTCCTCCTCGCCCACCCTCTTCTCCAGACAACTTCACCCACCTAACCAATCCTCCCATGACTATTTCATCCTTTCAGCAAGAGACTTGCTTTTTTGCTCAAAGCGTGAATATTTTATTTCTAACCTAATGCTTCCGCCTCCCTGGGATATCCTGGCCAGGATAGCAAGAATGAGGTCGTATTTAATTTTCCCAGCATACTGCAGGCAGGTTTTTAATACAGCAGAATTGTCCATAAGTTACACACCCTAAAATTTGAGGCTCTTTTGTAAGCCTGTGACTTGCTGGGGCCCATGGTCTGCCTATGGCGTGTAAGACCATCATGTGACAGAGCATAGGTGTGGGTCTGGGATTTGTTTAGGCCAAGAGGCCACCAGAGGCCCAGCTTTACAGTGCCATTGCCAGCCTTGTGATTTCTGGTGTTTCTTGGTAAGCCCTGGGTAGAGGAGCCTTGTGACTTGTATTTGAAGTCGTGTAACACCTGCAGCTCTTCCCTTTAAAATCTGTTGGGTGCCAGCACATGCAAGTCAGCATCTTGGTATGGGAAGGAATGGCTGTTTATCTCCAAATGTGGCCAAGGCAGGGAGGTGAGCAGTAAGTGCATGACAGCCATTGTATTTTTTCCTTATGGAGCCTGGCACTTCATTCCTGAGCTGCTCACAGGATTTCTCAGCCCCACCAAACCTAACTTGTGCAGGTCAGCTTGGTCTGCGATGTCATCCTTCCAGTATTGTCCTGCCTTTAGATGGTTTTATATTTGACAGAACAAGGGCTTCCTGGAGTTTCCTTTGCCATTTCTGTGCTTCTTGCTGGCCATTTTTTGTATTTCAAATCTCTTGTCAGGGAGCAGAGGAGACCAGCTGCTCCCTGTGGGAAAGGGAGCTGGGAGGTGAGCATGACAAGATGGCAGCACCTGCCCCATGGTCAGTGAGTGAAGCAGATCTAGGGAGGGCAGCTGGGCTCAACCGAGTCTGGCTCATCAGGCAAGCCTGTGCTTATAAGGCAGGTCTGAGGTCAAGCCAGGAGCACTCACTGGGGCCAGGATCAGGCCCAGTGATGGTAACCAGAGACAGATGCAGGCTACTGCTTGCCAGGCAAGTCCATAGTGGCCACGTAGGTCTGAGGTCAGGCTGGGAAAGCAGTCTGGAGGTAGCACAGCAAGGTCTATGGCCAGGCACAGGCATAGCTGTCGCACAGCTGGAGACCAGCACTCCTACCATATAGCCTGACACTGAGCTGAAATGGGGGTCCCAGGCTCAGGGGCAGAAGGTGTGGGTAGAAGCCCCAGAAAGGCTGCTCAGGGCCATCAAATCCTGTTAGTGCCCTCAGGACTCTGGCACCTCTGCAGTAATACTTTAAATCGGCTGAGCTACCAGGAAGGCCACCAGAATGTTTTGGATTATTACAGGGGCGTTTCATTCACCTCGAGGTAACCACCTTGCAGCAACAGCTGTCATTTCACATCCTGCTTGTGCAATACCTTCACCTTATTAATGCCAATGTCAGTTAGACTTGGTAGCAAATGGAGTTGAAAAGCTTCTGTGTCAACATGGTAAAAGTCTGAAGGAGTCTGAATGCCCTCTCTGAATACCTGGAGCCACGATCACCAAATGCTTCCAAACTAGTGTTTGGAGATGTCTGGCTGTGCCCTGGGCCAGTAGAACATATTTGTGTCACATTATTCGCTCTGCAAATACTGGTTCAGCATTGGTTTCATCGGAAAATAGTAATTCCCAAAGTGAGGCCAATTATTGTCTTGCAAACCAGCCTGCTGGTGGATTTGTTATCCACCCATTACCGTTTCCATCCTTACACTGTTTCTGGCATCTGCTCAGCAGGAGATGCAGTTTCATGCAGTACAGCTGGCCAAGACCTAGGTTTATTTCTGAGAGTGCCACTGCCTCTGTAGGCTCAGGCATGTCACTTGCCTCATGTCTCTGTCTCTTAAAGGACAGTTATGCAGAGTGAAACACTTGTAAAATGAATGAGCCATAGCCTTATTTTACTAATGTCTGTAGAGAACTTTGAAAGAGGTCAGAAAAGTGCCCTTTTGGCCATAGTTATTACTACTATTGAGCTCTAGGCTTATCTCTAGTAACTGTTCTGAGGTAATAACTTGCACTATTTTGTTTCCCTTTGCTGGATCTCAAAACATGCTTTCTGATGCTTTCCTGCTCTTTGGAAGCTGCTAGTTATCACATCTCATGCAATTGTAGACTAGAAATAACAAGGGATGGGGGAAACCGTGGCAGGTGTGTTGGCAAATCAGTCAGTGCGCTCTTGTCTTCCATGGGCCATGGCTGTCACATCAGAGTCCTTCTAAGACAATTTTCCTTTAGTCTGTGTATCTCCAAAGTAACCTTCAGACAGGCACGGAACAGGTTCTGGCTGTATTCAATTGCTCCCATCATACCATGGCTTTTCCTTCTCTCCAAAGCCCAGTTTTACCCATTACTTCCTTAATCCTCTTTTCATATTCAGGCTCATGGATCTGCCCTTGTCTCCTCTCTCAATCTCTCTGCACTCTCCTAGGTCTTAGCACCCAGCCAATTCCTCATCACAGTCCCTCTGCGTGGCCTGACCGGGTACAGGGAATGCCAGCTACGGCACTGGCGTTACTACACCGTGCAGGGAGCCAAGCTCCTCTCCTCCGTGCGGGACCCTGAGGAATTGCATCAATGGCTAGAGGTGGAGCAGTTCTCAAAAAGCCTTCAGCAGTGGCATGAAACGGACGTGAACATCGAAGGTGATCTGGTTCCAGCCAAAGTCCTTATCGTCTTCCGGGAGCTGGTGGAGAAGTCGATTATCTCCTGTAACCTCTCCAGTGAGTTTAGTGCGGACAGGTATAAGGGGAACTGGCTGTCTTCTGCAGCTGATAGAGGGAAACCATCACACACATGAAGTGTTTGTTTGGCTCACATGATCAGAAGTTAAGAAACTGCAAACCCCTCCAAAATCAAGGAACCTTTAGCCCATTACAGTGATGCACATAGACCTGCATGGAAGATAGAATTAAATAGTCCTTGGGCTCTTCATAACCAAGATGTTGCTTCTTTCTTAGGAATTTGGGTAGGGTATCCAGCAACATCACCCTCACAGTTCAACCAAGATGCAACCCAGATTTTCAGAACATTTAGGAATTTGTCTGGGAAAATTTTTTTGTACAACAGGACCTGCAATATATCTGGACTATCAAGGAAGATAGCACAGGAAAATTGGATATAGGGAAGGTGCATAAGTCAGAGGAGAAAGTGCTTGAAGATGTGTATAGGGCAGATAATGCTCTGAGGAAACCTTAGCTGCCCATAGCTTTCCATGCTGGGGTGGTGGGAACTAAGTAGAAGGACTTGTACTTAAGCAAAGTCTGTTGGACAAGTCCTCTTTTCCCCAGCCTCCAGGCTACTCCAGTCCTGTTCAGCAGAACTGGACTTGGGAAGTTTGCTTTCAGCAGTGGTGCTGATCCCTCTGTGAGCAATCCAAAGTGCCTGTTTATTTCCTGTGGCTATTTATACTGGAACTGCTGATCACTGACCTAACGCAATCAGTGGTGCATGCAACAGGCCTTCATAGCTGCAACAGCTGTAGCAAGATGCTGCCTAAACAGTGATCGTCATGCTTAATTCTTAGCATCCTAGAGGCATGTTATAGACTTCAACTAATGACCCCTCGGCTTGGTCCAAGCTAAACAGTCTGTGTCACTCTTTTCACATTAAGATACCATGACACGATCAAATCCAGACTGTGGTGCCTCTTCTCACAGCATGTTTTCAGGATGACTGTACCCATCAGCAGCCTGATATGGGCCTTCTGTATTCCAGAGAAATAGGAGGCATTTCCACCCACCTGATTGCACTCTGAATTTTAGTCACATGAGAAAACATGTTAAAGTCAAGCCCAGCTAGATCATTGCATTCTTCCAGGAAATATTTCTTATGCTAGAAATGGAAAGATTGATGGGGATGAAATTTCACCGTTGAGGCTCACAGAAAAGACCAGATGGAATGGGCTTGCATCTGAGGGTTTACTTATGTGAAAGTCATTATCTTGAAGTGAAAACCTGCCATTGTGTCTAGCGCTAGTACATCAAGTTGTTGAGCCGGGAGAGGTACTTCCAAGGGAACCAGGGAGGGATGTTTGGGCTCATAACTCTGATGCCTTTTTTGTAAGGCCATCTGGGAGGAGACTGCCACAGAGGATATGAGCTAAGATGAAGTCAGAAGGAGCAATTACCATATTTGTCATTTCTTTGAAGAATGAACTTCCTTCACCCCACAGTACTACTAAAGTTACAGAAAATTTTCCCTGATTTCATTGCTTCCCTATTTTTTACTTCAAGTACCATCAAAACCAGAGTTTTTAAGGTGTCTCACTTTTCATTGTCAGAAAAATAGGTAGCACAGTTGCAATGCTTTTGGAAATGCCGTGAATGTATTTACATGCTGATGCAGCGGTTGCTCTAATGCTTTTCAGCTGCTAGGGATTGCTGCTGAGGGCTTGGGAGCAGTACAGCTCCTGTTTTGGTGCCAGGCTTGGCTCAGTAGGGAAATAACATGGAGATTTTACTGAGGGTTATAAAGTTCTGGTTGGGATGGACTCCGCTATTTGCAAGGTAATTCACCCCTGCGCTTCCTGGAGGAGACGCTAAATTACTATTGGGAGTAGGCAGATATTTCCTCTGCGAGGGTAGATGATGTTCATCACTGTCCCTTCAAGTCTGTTGTGTGGGCTCCTTGTGGAATTGCTCCTTAGCCCATGCCAGCCAAAATGAGGTGAGTTAACACACTGCTATTTAACCAGCTTATGGTAATCTGCCCTGTCTTTTACTTCAGTGGGTTAGAGCATGATCACGCAACTGGCTCAACTGGCAAAGTTGAAGAGATCCTGCCAGAATAACAGGAAAGCTGGGGCCAGAAAGTTCTTCCATGAACACAGCTGGACCAACATGAAACTTCTCACCAAGTCCAATAGTTGCAGCTTTCATTCCTTTCTGCTCTCTTAAAGCATGTTGTTCCTGGAGATGAGCCACTCTTCTTTCACTGAGGAAACTTCTTTCCTCCAAATCACCGCAGAACTAACTTTTTTTGGCACTCAGCAGTCCCAGTGAGGCAAGCCCTTAGCCCTTTTTCTGTGAGTGTTCTGCACAACAGGCCATAAATTCTGGCATTGTCTTCTGTGTGAGTGCATCTCCAGAAACAAAACTTCAGGATACCCCACAAAACATTCTGAATGACCAGCAAGGGTAAATCATTTGGTCTGATCACAGGTTCTCTGAAGGAATAAGGAGATCTTTAGATATGAAGTGTTCATCGGGTTCCCTCTAATCTGCAGTGATCTCCTTGTTGTACTGTACCATTAGAAATGTTAGGTTGCACCACTTGTCTATTTGTATTTTTAAGAAGCTGGTCCTAGGATCTAAGAGGACCCACAGAGAAAAACAAAGGCAAGGTAATTCAGTGTAAACTTGAGAACTTAGTTTTTCCTTCATCTTCTCCCTGTTCTCATTTCCGAGGGTATATTAAGATGATAAGTTTTTTTCTTGTATTCTGCTTATGGCACTGAAGAGAAAGTGTTAAGACAGAACAACAGAACTGCAAGGCCCTAGACAGCCCTTTGCTTGGCCTGTGGGAAAGGACCTTTTCCTCTTTATTATCATCTCCTGATGTTCCTTCACAGGTAAAGTGACGTTGCTGGAGAGTTTCAGCTCAGTGGTCCGGGTGGCTGTGGAGACGTCAGAATTCCAGGTCGAGGTGGAGCTGGTCCCTGCTGTGGAGATTCCAACTTGCTGGCCCGAGAAAGCCCGGTGGCCTCGCTGCCTTAAGCGTTGGCCTTCCCAGGAAAAAGTGCAGTGCATCAAGGTGACCAGTATAAAAAGCACTATTAACTCTGTGCCCGAATTTACCTCACAGGTGGCTGGCAATCCTGACAATGGTTTCCCATCTGAAGGACTGCAAGGCAGGCAACGGCATGGTTGGAAGGTGTATTCTCTAGAGAAGTGATATTTCAAAGCATTCTGTCAGATTTTATTGGGATTTTTTCCCCTCTCATGAAAGAAGAAATGAGTCAACTCTTTATTGCATGAATCTCTGGCACACAGCTCTGCCTGGGTAGCTCAGTGCTGATGTGCATCATTCTTGCTGTTCTGCTCTGTTTCACGTAAGCCTTCTGCAAATGGGCCACTGTCTTGCAGTTTTCCCTCTGGCCTATCTTTCCCTACAAACCTCGTGGCTGGATTCTGGCACTCCAGCTCAGCTGCTATATTCCTACAGGTCCATTTACACCTTCCAGACCTGTTCCCCTCTCGTGCATGACCTGCTGCTCCATGGCAAAATGCCTGCAGAGCTGTGCCTCTGCTTTAGTAGCACTGCTGGTACTGCACCTGGTGGCTCTAGAGCTGGATCTCCTGGGAGTAATTGATGGCAGCCCAGGAGGAAGCAAAACAAATTGCACAGTCATTTGACTAGGAATTAGGATGGGAGCATGACCCACGTTTGCTGCCTCTGCTAATCCCCTTTAGAATACACTTTGAGAGATGTCACACATCCTTTTTGTAACATCTCTTCTGTGTTGCTCAGAGAAGTTTGCCTCTGATCTGGTGTCACACTTCCCCTTTTGTCCACAGTCGCTTGGTTTCGACCTTTTGGCCCGTTCCAATTATCACTGGCAGCTGTGCTTCTCCCGTGCTGAGCATATGCTCATGGAAGGACTTGATGAAGATGGTGGTTGTCGCATGAAGTGCTTCGGGGTCATGAGACAGATGAAGGAAGATGTCTGGTGCGCTGGAAATAAGCCTGTCATCACAGCTTATCACCTTCAGGTAGGCATCACCATGATACCAAGATACAGTCTCAGTATCTGTTGCAGGTGCTTCCATCCAGTAATGTCAAAATATCATGGCATAAATCACTGTAGCATCTATGTAACTTCTAAAGTAACTGTCAAAACTGCAGTACCATTTCCTTGCTTTACAGTGGCAAGAAGTTCAGTAAATATGTTCCAAACTTCAACAAGAAGCTAAAGCCTGTAGAAACGTTATGATTGCAGCAACATAAATAATGTTAAGAGTTGAGGCTCCTGCTCTGTTTTGACTTCACGTAAGCATTGTAATACTGTCGTTAACTGCACAGTTACCTCCTGCTTTTTTACTACCCCAGACATCCATATCCATCTATCTGTTTGGAGGAAAACTGTGCATTTGTCTTTGTGGATGTGCACCAAACAAAGCTCTCTTAGGTGAGCATAATTTCATGAATGAGGTGCAAACTGACAGTTCTGGTGGTGTTTCACCTGGGGTGGAAAGGGAAGAAAGAGGTAAAGACATGGTAGCATCCTCCCTGGACGTACTTCAGGGTTCAAGGTGGCTTCAAACAACATTTGTGAAGACGAGACAGAAGGCTCTGCTATGACTGTGTCCCCACATCTGACAGCTGCAGACACTGATGGACCACAGGCAGCACCATTTACCAGACAGTAGAGCAGTACTGTTTTCTGAGCCTTCATCCTCCTGGAGCTGCCAAGCAGAGGCTGTTCTCTCACTCTGAAGCCTCAAGCCATCAGGCTCCCACAATAGTTACTGATCTTTTGGTGTCCAAAACCAATGCCAAGACTTCTCCTAAAGAAAAGGTTGCGACCATCAAATGCTATTATAGTCATGGGACTAATCTAAGTCAAGACAGGGTCAAAAAAGAGTTGATGGGGCTGGTTATGGCTTAGCAGAATGCAAAATTTCTCAGTGCCTGTAAGAACAACCTGGTGCAAAAATGGTCATAGAAAGGAGAAAGTGGAAAATCATTTAACCATTAGTAATGATCTCTTTCTCTGGCTCAAGGAGAGGAGGTGCAGGAAGAGCTATTGCATGGCCTCTTGATCAAGATAGAAAGCTCTTTAGAAGCTCTTCAGTTCTTTACTGTAACTGTACTTCAGGCTTTTACTGCAAGAGAGGATTGGTTTACCAGAGGGAAGGAATGCTTCAACAGTACTTACATTAAAAAAGGGGGGAAAAAAAAAAAAAAAAGAGAGAGAAACCAGCAGTTGAGAAAGCAGCAGCTGAGCAGAGGCTTAGTGTTCAGTTTTTTCACTTACTAGGTTTCCACTGTCTGAGGCATCTAACAATTATGACTAAACAAGACTCCACATAAAGAAGGCCCTGTATGACAGAGGAACTCCTTCCCCCAGAAGTTGTGAAAGACTTAGAGGACTGAGTAAGCACCCTCATTACGCTTACCTCCATAGGAATGAAGGTTAAGATCAGGAAGTCCGAAAAGACCTAGGTATAATTTGAAAGCCAACTCTCTGCCTCCGGTAGACAGCTGGCAGTTAGGGACATTTCAGTAAATGCTGGGGATAGATCACTTGTTTGGCACCTGACTGGAAGAGCAGCACTATTTTCCTTGCCTCCAGAAACTTCATTGCAACCGCTGCCCATGGATCTCGCTGAAGTGTGATGAAAGGTAAGTCTCCAAGGAGTACACCTCACAAACTTACATCTTTAATTTCTCACTGTGTCTTTTGTTCCCTGGCAACATAAAAGAAAACGTCTTTGGTTATTTGAGCCATGAACAAAAAATTATTCGCATTTGAAAAGCTGTCTGAGAAGAAAGTCCTCAGCATTGCAACTACTGCAATGTCTACTGGAGGAAAAAACCAAACCAGGCAATCCAGAATAGCGTGGCTTATTTTGATGAAATTCTACCTGTGAAGAAACAGAGGAGCTGAAGGTTGTAGTTCAGCCTCATCTCATAGAATCTGTGGGTCTCTTTTCGGGTTACCAAATCTGCAAAATAAGACTGGGATTCTAAGGAACTTAGCAGAATTATTGAACCCAAGATGAGTGACTTTGTACTTTTAAAACTGGTTTCAGGTTGACCAAGGCAGTCAGTATGGCTTTTTGGTACAATAAGTGTAAGTACCTCCAGAAAATTCTTCTCAGTCATAGGAAATTCTGTAAAAATGCAACATGGGTAACATAAAAATAATACTGTAAGAGCAATAATCATATGCGTTTCATTATTTTAACTAGGGATTTCTCAAATGTAAAATCACATAAAATAAACTTGGGGGAATAGAACATAGTACATGCTGTTAGTATCACGTGTCAGAAAAACACAGGCTGCACTTGACCAGAAAGCATGCCCTGCACCTGCAAGAGTTGCTTGGAAAATCTGTTTGGGATGCAGATCTGTGTGCGTCTTCACTACAAATACAGCTGAAGCTAACAAATAATTATGTTAATCTGGTTCTTCTTCTCTCCCTCCTTGCACCTACTGGCTCCTACACTTGTATAACAGGCCATTTTCTCCAGCTGAAAATGCCTGGCATTTCTACAGAGGCTCCCGCTGGAGGATGGCAAATAAGCTAGGATCATTTTAGCAAGACCATTTTCCTTGGGCTCCTGCTGCAGTCAATGGAGTGGGGCTCCTCTGGGGAGAGATCCTAACCAGGCATGTCAGAGTGGCTCTGCCTGATCCCCAGAGGAGGCTTTAGTTGTGATCCCTCCGTCGCAGGAATGTTAACGCAGGGAGATAGCAGTGCATGTCTCTGATTTCCAAGACTGTCAGCCATTTACCAGCACTAAAACTGCCTTAGTAAGCTGTATGAGCCCTCGACAGAACCTCTAACACCTCTTCTCTCCCATCTGCTTCTTGCAGACAGTGCTATTCTGGACGTGTGAAAAATACCCACGCACCAAGGATTGGCGCTGCTTCCCCGAAGCCTTTCTGAGGCTGGTACAGAAACTGCACAAGTGTGTAAGCCAGCACTTCCTCAAGCATTACTTTGTCAAGAATACCAATCTGCTCAAATATGCCAACACCAGTGACCTGGACCTGGTGGCCAGCAAGATCTCAGTCTTCTTGGAGAACCCTGTCTTCTGCCTGGACTAAGGCAGGAAAAGATCTCCTCGCCCAACCCTGAGCCGATCCTCCACCTCCTCTCCCAACCTGGGATTGTTCTTCATGTCCTTCCAGTAGATGTTGCAGCTGGCTTTGTAAGACAGTTGGCACATGCAGCGTGAAAGAGAAGTGTCAAGCTGGCAGCAGTGGGCGGTGAAAACTGATGGGAGGTATCGCTTGATGCCCAGCTGATCTAATTTGCTTTCAACAGCGACAGCCTGCCTGGGAGCTACAGCCAGTGAAACCCAACTTTCTGTGTCAGTCAGAGCAGGCAACTGCCTTGTTCTCTGTCTCTAGTCTTGTGGCACCAAAGCAGAAAGATGGTGCAAAGAAGTCTTGCTCTGCTGCCTACTGGCTGTGTAACCTAGCACATGTATTGTTGCTGCCTCCCCGCTTCTCACAAGGACAGCAGGTTCAATTCCCTGCTTACCTTGCAGGCCAGCTCTGCGGAGAGGAACATTTCTGAGGTGTACTGAAGCTGGAAGCTTTCTCAGAGGCACTTTGATGCCTCCATCTCCTATTAAATGGGATCCTGCTCCAGCACGAAGATAACCATGCTGCTAGTGTTGAATAGCTCAAGGCAAGCTAGAGAAGCAACGGTGGTTTTTGCTGCCTCCTTGGTTTTCTCTCCTTCACTTCCATTTTTCTTCCAGTCGCTTCAAATATGTTTTCTTCATGTTTGCCTTTGCCAGTTGTGTTAGTGCCATACAACCAGGGGGCTTTGCCAGAGCAGATTTCACTCCCACCCCTGGCTTCATCCAGCAGGCTGGAGGAGGAGCAGGTCTTTCCTTAGTTGTTAGCACCCACGTATTTTTGGGTGGTGTACAGAAGGAGAATATTTTTCAAAGGCTGCTAGCTCCAAAACCCCCAGCGCTTTTAATATTATGGATGTTTAAAAAGAAAATCAGTTTTAGTGTTTTGAAAGAACAGAGTTCTAGAAAGAGTATAGAGAATGTTGGTTTTAATGTTATTAAATCACTGAAAATAAACCAAAGTGGGCTTTTTTTTTTTTTTTTTTTCTCCTTACACCTGTGCAGGAAAGTAAATAAATGTGTCCTTTGCCAAGGGAGGTAGCAGAGAGAGGATTTGCAGCCCATACTCCAGGGAGCTGCTGCAGTGGATGGCCTGCAAGATGACCATCTGTGGCAGAGCATCTCCCCCTTGTGTCAAATTGTAGCCTAACCATGCATCTTCAGCACAGCCTCTGCTTTCTGGCTTAATTTTGTATGCTGGAGTATGTTCACAAGTCGATGGGACCAGATGGGATTCACCCGGAGTACTGAAGGAGCTGGCGGGTGTTACGGCAGGACCCCTCTCGACCATCTACCAAAGGTCGTGGCAGTCTGGGGAGGTCCCCGTGGACTGGGAGGAATAATATAGGAATAACAAGGGCGTGAGGGAAGACCTGGGAAACCACAGGCCTGCTAGTCTAACCTCAGTTCCTGGAAAAACTGTGGAGAGGATTATACTGGGTGCTATTGGAAGGCATTTAAAGAATAATGCAATCATCAGGCGCAGTCAACATGGGTTCACAAAGGGGAAGTCCTGTTTAACTAATTTGATATCCTTCTACAATAAGGTCACCGGAAAGGCAGTAGATGAAGTTTTTCTGGATTTTAATAAGGCTTTTGATACTGTCCGTCACAACATCCTTCCGGACAAGTTGTCCAGCTGTGGGATGAGCAGGTTCATGGTGCGCTGGGTGAAGAACTGACAGAAGGGCAGAGCTCAGAGGGTTGTAGTGAATGGGGCCACATCTGGCTGGAGACCCGTCACCAGGCGTGTTCCTCAGGGCTCAGTTCTAGGGCCAGTTCTGTTCAGTGATCTGGATGCAGGAGCTGCATGCACCGTTAGCAAGTTTGCTGATGATACCAAACTGGGAGGTGCTGTTGACTCTCTTGAGGTACAAGGTGCCTTGCAGAGGGATCTAGATAGATTGGAGCACTGGGCTATGGTTAATGGGATGAATTTAACAAGAACAAATGCCGGATTCTGCACCTGGGAGGAGTAACGCCGGGCACAAGTGTAAACTGGGAGAGGAGTGGCTGGAGAGCAGCCCTGCAGAAAGGGGTCTGGGGGTGCGGGTCGGCAGCAGGCTCAGTGTGGGTCAGCAGCCTGCCCTGGCAGCCCAGAGGGCAAACCGCATCCCGGGGGGCATCAAACATGGCACGGCCAGCCGGCAAAAGAGGTGACTGTCCTGCTGTACTCAGCGTTGGTGCGGCCAACCCTGGAGTGCTGGGTGCAGTTCTGGGCCCCACAACTGAAGAAGGATGTGAAGGTCCTTGAATGTGTCCGGAGGAGGGCAACCAAGCTGGTGGAAGTGAGGAGTGGCCGAGGGCTTTGGGCTTGTCTAGTTGGGAGAGAAGGAGGCTGAGGGGCGACCTCATTGCTCTCTGCAGCTTCCTGGGGAGGAGAAGTGGAGAGGGAGGTGCTGAGCTCTCCTGCCTGGGATCCAGCGATAGGACATGTGGGAATGGCTCAAAGCTGCACCAGAGGAGGTTTAGACTGGACATTAGGCAGCATTTCTTTACCAAGAGGGTCAGATACTGGAGCAGGCTTCCTGGAGAGGTGGTCGATGCCCCAAGCCTGTCGGTGTTTGAGGCATTTGGACAATGACCTTAATAACATGCTTTAACTTGGTCAGCCCTGAAGTGGTCAGGCAGTTGGACTAGATGATCATTGTAGGTCCCTTCCAAATGAAATAGTTCTATTCTATTCTATTCACTTCCTCATCCTTCACCCAAGTATAGGAGGACACTTTCTTCTACAGTTAATTCTTTAGCAGAGAAGATATGGGTCAGGCAGGATCCCAACTGTGTGGTCGTTCTTGTACTGGTCTCACTGTGTGCAGACCTGACCCTACCATGAAACTGGCACCCTCTTTGCTCAGGACCTGGGAATACCCTCCAGGTAGCCTCTCCACAGGGGTAACCGCTTTGTGTGGAACTGTTTTGAACAGGTAACTTCTCCTGCTAAACCTTTGTTCTCTGGGCTCATTTCTAAATGGGGCCCAAGTGGCAGTTTCGTAATGACACACACACACCTCCAGTTAAAGTGTGGCTTTCCTGTTTGCAGTGAGCAGAGCTGTTTCCGTAAAGAGCAAAGAGATGCTAATCTGCCGAGCAGAATCAGGCAGCTGTGACTATGAAGTACTGTCTCCTGTTTCGTTTTGGTTGTCTTGTGGTTGAAGGCCTAGCTTCTGAAGTTGGAGGAGGGCAAAAGCGGTTTGAAAGGACAGTAGAAAATGTTCGGGGCTCTTTATCTCAAGTTCGATATTTTACTGCTCTGATGCATGATCTGTTTGGGATTTAGTTGTGGCTGTTGAAGAATTTTTCTCCCTTTGTAGCCAGGGGGAAAAGCATTTCAGTGGTGGTATCTTAACTTAGCTGCAGCTGCGTATCAGAGTCCTCAGTTGCTGCAGTTCACAGCCTGCTGTGAAACGAAATCGTGGGCATGCACCGTGTGCTGCGGAGCCACGAGGTGGAAGGTACTGCTGCCCTGCCAGGGCAAAGCCAGCAAATAAGCACAGAATGATGGAGTCCTGCTTTGAGCCAACTCTGTTCATTTTTTCCTCTCTTTTCTTGTTGATACACAGGCAAATGCATCAGCTAGCATATGCTGCCACAGGAAATATCATCGTGACCATATAAAACTAAAGGTCTGCCCTGGAAGGTACGTTGCTACTGACCCCAAAGGCACAGGAACCATCCCCAGCTTTTTCTACAGACATGACACAGCTGGCCACTAGCAAAGGGTGAGGGAAAAGGCTTTGAAGGAAGAACTTACATTTCATTGAAGTGGCTGAATACAAGAAATTATTTCATCTCAGAGATAGGTGGGGGGTATACTACATCCTATCTTCATCATCTCATGCAGGTCTGGTTGGGTGTGTGGGGGTTTCTTCTGAGGCAGTTTTTTGTGGTGCTGGGAGAGTTGTGCAGGAGGTCTCTGATGGAAAACCTTGCCAAATGTACTTGTTGCATTTCTTATCACAGTAAACTTTCTGCAAATAGGTTTTCACTTACACATCCAACCTGATTGCAAAATCATGCCCTTATCCCAAGGTTTTCCTCAAAAAAAGGATATCACATTGTGTTTTGGCTACAGAACGAGTTTTATGTTTCATATTTTTAATTTTTCTTTTAAAAAAGTGAGCATCTTGAAAAATACAGACTTTCTTGAAGTATGTTAAATTTAATCAAAAGCTCTATCTTTTTTCAGAGCACCTGGAAGGAACGATGGTTCTCCCTCTCTTTTTAACTGCTTTCATGAGTATTTGCTCTATCAAGGAAGGAAGGAGAATTCTTGACTTTCATAATTTATGGTTGGTCATGACTTTTTGCTTTCTCTCCTTAACTGAATTACCATCTTTAAAACAAGAAGGGGCAAACAGTGGCCAAAAGGGAACTGTCTTGCAGGCACGTGAAGGACAGCACTCAAGAACAACATAAATTCCCAAAGCATTCACATAAGCAAAAGAGGGAGAAATTAAAATGCGTATTTGTGATAAGACACGTGTTTACAGCAATCCTCTCCTCAGCAGATATGAAACAGCAGTTCTGAGAGAATTTTGGCTGACTCATGGCCGAGTTCTTAGCCACTGGCCTTTGCGCAAGGCGATGGCACTCAGGCTTAGTGCTAACTGAGGGTGTTTTTCAAGGCACTTGAAAGGTAACTTGCTCAAGGTAGCTTGTTGCTAGGTGCTGGCTGGGTGGGAGAGGTGTGTGTGATCCTCACTGTCGTGCCATGTGCTGGAGCCTTAACTGGGACGAGAGATGCTGAGATGGCTCGTGGTGGGTGCTCAGGTCCTCCTTACAGCGACGGGGCATTCCCGGCCCTTAACAGACACCATTGCTCCATCTGTCAGAAACTTCAATTTGAAACGTGTTGCTCTGTTACCATATAAAAACCCTAAAAAACTCGTGATGTTTTAGTTCTTCTACATTATGTGCCTTTAAGTCACTAGAGGGCAATGTCTCTCTCAACACACACACACCGATCGGGGATTTCACTTGCTCTTAAAAATCAGCATCTTCTTAGTTATCATTGAACTGAGATAAGCGAACTCGATTTATGTAATGATAAATTCTATTGCCAAAAAGGAGAGAAGGAAAGAGACCATGGGAGAACTTTCTAATAAATAGCAAGACTCTGGTAAAAAGTCTCTAAACTCCGGGAACAACTCCAAGAGCCAGGATATGGATTTATTGCTTTCTGCAGCAAAAGATGGGCTTGCAGTAATTCCCAACAGGCTTGGCTTGGGGAGAGTATTGACAAGCAAAGTGAAGGCAGGGTTCTGGGAAGGAGGGAACTTGCGGGAACAGCCACCACCCTGCTCCATCAGAGCACATGTCCTGCCCTCTCTCTCCAAGGGGCTGGGCCACAGGCCCACTGAGAAGGCAACGTAACCATAACTCCCATGTGTGCCTACCTCCCAGCCACCTCTGCCTCCCTCTTTTTCTCCTTCTGCCCCCCCCCAAGAGAGATTTTCTCTAGATGGGTTCTCTCATGCCACCCATTTGGCTCTGGTGGGAATGGTCATTTCTGAGTGCACATCGTCTTGCCTTAATGTCACAGGACCCAGGTGTACACAGAAGCCATTACAGACCATCTACATCCCCTCCTTATGCTTCATCTTTAGTCTGGAGTGATGCCCAGTAATGAAGTTAGAGTACCTTGCAAACTGTTTCCAGTGGGAGCAGCTCAGCCCCTCTGTGCAAAACTGGGACATGGACAGGCTAATTCTGCCTTCACACTAAATGTTTTTCTCCCTACCAAGGCTAGGATTGCTGCTTTTGAGGATAAACATCTTTTTTATTATTATTTCTGCCCCATCCAGCACTCTCATCTGACACTCTTGCAATGTCACATGAGAGAGTAACACAGCACCAATGCTCAAAAGATTGGTAAGAGATCCTGCTCACCCTATCAGGCCAACCTTTGCCGTTGCCACAGGAGGTGTATGGTGACCTTGACCTCTTTGGGGTCTGACTTCTCTGGCAGGAGGAAGATGCGCAGTCTCAAAGAAAATTAAACAGCTCCAGGTAGCAAATGTATTTTAGCCTGTTCTGACCCAAGCTGTTGAAGCACAAAGAAACGGAGGATGCTTTTCTCATGACACAGGTATTTGTTAGTTCTGCTCCAAGCAACACCTTTGAAAGAAAGGACAGGATCAGGGCCTGGCTTTGAAAGCATCTCCTGGATGGGTGATGAGGAATGCGCAGACGCTACCAAGACCAGGCCTGTGGAGAGTGCAGAACGTATTTTGCACAGGAAAGATTCTTTAATTTACCCTTAGCATCCTCACAAAATAGAAATTACAAGGAAATGCATCAAGGAAAGAATTAATCAGATTGAAAGGCTTTGTAGTAATTAGAAAAAAGAATGGCATCTTCTCAGGCTCCCCTGGGAGGTGGTAATTACCAGCTGCACAACTGTGGCTTGTGCAACTTAAAGTTTTCAGGATTAAAAAGCCAAATATCTTCTTGTTTCTTTTCTTAGAGAAGCCACTCTTGGAATCAGACAGCTACACATGCCAACAGCTCAAAGAAATATGCATCGAACCTCCGTTGGCCTGGCAGGGCACCGCTTTACAGGTGGGGTGGTCCAGAGCCTGATCCTAAGCCACGGCCCAGTTGCATCTGGCCCATCGCTTTTTTGCTGCTGCTGCCTTGGAGGAGATGGGTGCCATTTGTTATCCAGCAACCCAAACAGCCTTCTGCTGGCAGCCTTAGACCCATCTGCATCCCAGCAGCAAAGGCCAGGTCATAGCCCCTTCTGGTGCTGGTATTGTCACTGATGCAGCTGGGGGACCTGAGGGGCAAGGTTGCATGTGCAGTAACTCAAGGGGGCTAAGTAACACTTTCCAGGGAAGGAGTTTTATTAATTCAAGAGAGCTTATGAAAGTCTAGTTCCAAGCTAGTAACGAATGAAAAAAGAAAACACAGCTCAGGGAAATAAAAAAATGGTTCGCAAAAAGAATTTTTTAGGAAATGAACATCAAGTGATGAAATCCTGTGATCCTGTTTTTAAAAGGCAAGGACACGGGGCTAGGAGGGATTTTACCAGCCACCAAATCCACCCACTGTTCTTTCTGGTCCTTTCCCCTGAATGAATAGAGAACTGTTTCAAAGGTAGTTACATTGCCCCTGGCTCCTCGGGCAGGCAGGCTGTTTTGGACCCACACAGATGATTAGGAGTTTTCTTTGAACTTTCAGTCTAAAAGTGTTCACAGCCAGCGTTGTCCAGTTTTGTGCCAGTACAGACTCACGCTGCTGTTCTCCCTCTGTAGCGTTTGCTGTCCATGCAACCATCACAAGGGTAATCATAAGATACCTTGACTTTAGCTGAGCATGACTGGATATACTAAACTCTTTGGTTTCTTTTTCTTGATAAAACCTCTGTTCCAGTCCTGCTCTGCATCTTTTCCAAGTGTAATTCATCTCAGCATGATTAACCAGGGTGGTTTGCAGCGTTCCAGATGGGGTCTCATCAGTGCCTCCTGTAACGGCACATCACATAGATAGTACTAATCCTTGCAGCACATTCCGTATGCTGAAGAGGAAAGCACACCCAAGGGTCAAGTTCCCTTAAAAAATAACTGCAACTTCAAAGGAGGAGCGACTATCGTCAATTATTTCCTTTGCCAAACCAGGTTAGGCCGGTTGAAAGGCTTGCCATGGTCCGCTTGTCTTGGAAGTGAACCGAATTCCCAAGGCTGTGAGCCAACAGATCCATCATCTCAGTGAGACCCGAGCTCAGGCCAGAATCAATGAGTCTGTTTCAGCCTGTTCCTCTCTGCCTTCCCCAGACGACAGCCAGCTCTGGGCTGTGTTTCTCCCCCACTTCTTCCCCTCGAATCGGTGGTAGACACCATCCCTCCTTGTAACACAAATCTGGCTTTTTACCACTAAGCTGAAGAGTTTGGCTGTTTTCTAGCTGTGTCATTAAAATACCATAGACTGGAGAGGCAACAGATCAGTGACCAGAGCTAATAGCAGCAAAAAGGATTAAATGAACAATAGGTCTTGAGCGTAATTTATGAATGCCATTAGCTGCTGAGAGGGAATTACGTTATGGCTGCAGTTCTGAGGGGGAAGGGTGGGTCTTATCTAGGCAGGAAGAAAAAAAAAATGTGTCTGAATGCATTTGGATTAACAAACAACGATATCGATTTGCCATGTGATATGTCTCAGGCTGTTATGTTTAGATCAGATGTAATAACATCTGAACAAAGACAAACTGCATTTTCTCTACCTTGCATTCAGACCCCCATGGCCAGCAAACATCGTGTTTGTATGTCAGGGCTGCTGGTTGCACAGCATCTTCTACCCTGACTGATAAAGCATGGTTTGCCACCAAAACTCTTGCAGAAAGGCATGTTTTTTACTCTGAGAGGCATGACATTAGTTGTATGAGTTTCCTTACAGCCTGTGTATCATGTCCCAGGGATGGGACTGAGCAAGCAATGCCTTTGTTTGCAGTATCTCCTCTGCCTTTCATTTGATAGCCAACATGGTATCTCATTAAACTGCTTGGCAGCTGGGACCATTTGTTATAGTGTGATATGAAGGATCATAATCAGATTAAACCTCAGGATCATATTGTGGAGGGAGAGATTAGACTGGAGAATAAAGAGAAAGTTTAATTTTGTGTGACAATGCAGAGTTGCCTCTACTTGGGGCGACGAGGGGGGTAGAAAATAATTGCAGAGGCTCAAGCTGTGGAGGATTTCTCTCGCAGGCTCCTTGCTCAGTTTTGAGCGGGAGGGTTCTAGCACCCGCTTTGAAATATGGGGTAGCTCTGCAGCCACCAGCCCCTCCCCGGGTTGGTTCAGTCTGCTCTGCTTCCCAAATGAGGGCTTGAACTGAGGGCTTGCACGTGGAAGGAAAACCCAGGGGGTGTAAATGATGCCAGAAGCCAAAGCTGCGTGTGCGCTGAAGCGTGGTACTTCTGGGAGGGGGATGCCCTTGGCACTAGCCACTTAATTCTCATTATCTCTGTGCTGGAGGCCCAGGTCCTTGAGCTGAACTGCTATTCCCCAGCTCCTTCCCACTCCAGTACATTTAGCACAGTGTCGTTTGAGTCCTTCAGCAGTCTGAGGGCAGGAGACACCCTCCAAAAGTCAACAGGAGCCCCGCAGTGTGAATATACCAGCTAGGAGGTTGTCTGCGAGCTCCTCTGAGCAAATTTGGCTCATATTAAGAGTAGCAATAAGAGAAAAGTTGGCAGGTTAGGAAAGCAACATGCAGATGAATTTCTGGCATCTCTACTGCCGGAGAGAAATGTGATCATGGGTCAAAGCAGCCGCAGTCTCTGTCCTGAGCCCATTTAACAGGCAGGTCTCACGGAGAGACCCCAGCTACCACCAACTTCAGAAACAAACTCGGACCTCTGCAGCTCTGTCCATGGGCATTGCAACGGGCAGCAGGTATCCCAAACCCTGCCAAAAGGATTTTTTTTTAAATGTTGGCTGCTATAACGCAGCTTAGGAATCTCTGTCCTGTTTTTTTCCCTGTAAGCAGCGGACAGTTAAAGCCAGATAGGGGACAAAATCTGTAGAGAGAACTGCTTTGGCTCAGGGGAGCTGCAGGTTCAGAGGAGGTGCGTGCACTTGCCTAATCATGTGTACATGCCATCATCACCAGTGAAACCAGTAGGAACATATAAATATACCCACTTTCAGAAATGGTGGCTAGGCTGAGTCCTATCCCAAATGAAGTAAACAGCTGTCAAAAAAAGTGGAGATAAAAATGGGAATATCAATTTTTTAAAACTGTACCTAAGATAATTGTAAGCTCTGTTCCCACACTCCCTTTGTTACTTGTCCTGGAGATACACTTAATGAATAATATATTCTCTCATCAGCTTGATCTTTTGCTCAGATATTGTACCCTCTTCCTTCTCCTTTGTCTGTTCTCCATTCCCTAGAGACTAAGTACTTTAGGGCAGGAGCCTGGCATAGAAAGATCTTCAGTTTTGTCGTGCTTCCTGAAACTTAACACAATACAAACCCCTCGCAAACCCTCAGAGTAACGAAGGAGATCCTGATCTAAACAGCTGGAAAGCCACCAGAGCCTTTCAAGACAACTTTTGGGGTGATGAGGAGGCACTCGATGTGGGAGCAGATGGACAAGAAACTCGCACCCCACCCCTCGTGAGTCCTACAGCCGTGCAGATTGCTAACGACATCTCCTGGTTTGGGATGATGAAGTGCCAGCACGCAGGGGATGGCAGTGCCAGATGCTCGGTATATGGCTTCGGGGAACTCGCATCCAATATTAACCACCAAAAAAAGATGGCAACAGACTGTCTTCCCCTCCTGGTGCCTGACAGAAACTGAGAAAGGGCACTCGCACCATGGGAAAGCATAAATCTAGCCGTGACACTCTTTAACCTTGCAGCAGGATGGTGGGGGGATGCTTGCTGTGCCCTCCAGGCCAGCCAGAGTCCTGGGCTGCCCCTGGGACCTCTGCACAGCACGTTGACTTTGAGCAAGCTCCTGGCCCCACCAGGAGCTGAGGAAGCTGCTCTGGAGGCAGAGCCCTTTGGCAACGCTTGGAGACTTTTCTGCTCAGCCCCTCTGTGGCACCACACGCTCCTGAAAGCATCCCTGACAATGAAGGAGGCTGCTCTCAGCAAAGGCATCTCAAAACCTTCTTGCTGAAGGTTTTAATAAGTGATGATGATCATATGCAATATGTGTACGATATACATTACATAATGGATGTACCAATCTAGCCTGACTGAGGCTGTACTTTCCTCCATCCCTCTCTATAGGTACACAGGCAACATGTCTTCGGGGCAGAGCCCAAGCTCTCTCTGCCTGGGCACCCAGCTGGAACCGAAGGCGGCTGCCCCTGTGAGCAGGGTACAAAGCGCACTGCTGAGAGGAGGAGACTGACCCCATCAAATGTCCTCCCGTTGCCCTGGTGACTTTGTCAGATAAGGTAGCCTGCACCCAGGTGCTGTCTGTTCTTGTATTAAAGGCTCTTAAAGGCAGAGATCCTGCTAAATCCCCCATGCAGAGAGGCCCTGGTCTTTAATATGCCTCCTGGAGCTGCTGCAACGTAAGAACTTTTCTGAAAATGGCTTCAATTACATTCCACCAGGCACTAAGCGAGGAGAATCTGAGGCGCAGCAGTGAGACATCAGAGCTGATGAAGTCAAACCCCATGACACACATGGACTTGGGATGAAAGGGGATAGCAACCCCTGAAGATATGGGTACCAACCTTCCAGCAAATAAAAGTACTTCAAGAGTTGTTAAAAAGACTCCAAAACAAGAGCAAAGAGCTGAGATGATCCCTGCTCTGCCTGCTGCGTGTGCAACAGCCACGTGGCGAGGTGGACTGACAGAGGTTGGGATGTGAAGGGGGTCAGGATGTGAGGGCAGCTGAGATGAGAAGGGGGTTGGGATGCGAAGGAGGTTGGGACGTGGAGGTGGCAGCAACCTCACCAGGCAGTCTGGGCAAAGCTGTTAATGTGATTGCAGCATAGAGAAGCTGTAGCAACTGGTTGCTTTCATTTGCTAGGATTTAACAAGAGTAGAGTCTTTCCATGCAGATTGGGGGACCACATCCCTGTTTGTGTTATGGTATTTAACTTTCCCCTTTTATTTAGGAAACCACAGCAAAGGCCACTCTTGGTGTTCTCAAATTGAATCTCTTTGAACCTTCAGCCTACAATCAAAACAAGAAAACAAAAAACAATGCTTCAATAAATAGGGACTGTTTAAATCCAAAATATATGTAATTTATGAAAAACGTGCTAGCATCCAAACCCAGTGTCTGCTCACTTGAGCTCTGCGTAACACATGGTTAGTGAACAGGAGGGCACTGGGGTCTGGGGTGTTCTTCTGAACAGGAGACACCTCAGAAAGCAAGGACTCAGTAGTTAAAATACAACAAAAGCAATCTGGGGGACCCCTAATACACATTTCTGTTTTACCCTGTGTCCAGGGCACTGCAGGCATAGCTCTTTGAGAGGCTGGTCAGGTACCCACAAGCTTGCTGTGCTAAGCCTACACTGAAATCTCCCACAAAACTCAGAGGTATGAACAGGCACATCCCTTTCTCAGTTCACAGAGAGACTGATCTGGTCTGAGACCAATAATAAAGGAAAACTGTAATACATGCCAAAGTCTAGGGCTTAATAGACAGAAGCACTAATGTCAGCCCAGAAAGAGTCTTGTAATGCTGACAGCAGAGTTATGTGGGAACAATATAATGGTTACCTGCATATACTGGACAACAGCTCAATCTAAACATCACTCTCAAAGAGGCTGCAATTCAAACTTAGCTTTTATTGATTTTTTTTTTTTCCAGTGGTCTGCTCTTACAAACTGGGAAAGCCCTATAACAAAACCCTGGTCAAATGAAATGCAGGTGCTGGAGTCTCATTTGAAACAATTGTGTAAAACACATGGCAGTGCTTTGAAATAAGATGACCATTAAAATCACCTGGACTCACTCTTTTTCTTTCTTCCATTTCCCTTCAATTCGTCACCACAACATCCCCAAAAGCATCCTCAGACCCTCTACTCGGCCCAGGCAAGACATGAACTCGCTGTGAGCATCAGCCCACCTCCAGGAGCCTGGCAAGGACTGGGTGAGACTCAAGCTGGATTTAGCAGGACTTTTAAGGTGGAGGAGCTGTAGTTTCTCCTTCCAAGCATGGCCATTTGGCACAGGTAGTACTGTGCATCGTTTTGGGAAGGGGGAGGGAGACACGACATATTCTAGGCCTGTCCTTGCTTGTATTGGTGCATGGGGTGTAAGGATGACTAGTCGCCCACGGTGATGCAGCATTGGGCTGGAGGCAGACCTGGACCCAGCTCTCCCAGCCCTCTGGCCTGACTCCTTAGCATGTGCTGGGCTGAGAAAGTCATCTGTGACTGTACGGCTGCTCCTGGATGCAGAAAAGCTGCTGCTGCTGCTCTTAGTGATGCTGTGTTGTTTTTCTCTCTGTTATTTGATATTGTTAATGGTATGGTTTCCTTTCTGTTTGTTTGTTTAAATCCTTCTTGGTGATTATAGAGCCATCTCTTGTCAAATTGTAGTGCTCTGTCTGCAACACTTCCTGTGCCTTGGATGTAAATAGCTTTCATCAGCTTCAATAGTTTCTGGCTGTAAATGCAAATTGTCACGAGGAGAGCATTATACATCCTGCTGCCCAGGTCTCTGTTTAAAAGGTTGTCCTGCAACAGGGCAGGAGTGACTAGAAAGATGCTATTTCTCAGACTGGCCAGAAATAGCAGTATTTGCTGTAATTGTTTTTCTAGCCTGGGCACGAAGCTTATACGAGTATCCCGACGACTGTCACTATCTGCCCGCTGCCCCATTTCTGCTACCTGCTCTGGGCAGCTCAGGTGAGAGCCCTGCCATGGCCTGCCTCCATCTCAGCTCCACAAAAACACCAGCAGGCCTAATGCTATATCTGGGGGGAGGTTCTGCTCTTCCGCTGTATCCCCAGGTGGAGGGGGACCTCCCTGTATTTATTTCTCCCCCATCAGGGGAGTGCTCTGGCCCTGCTGCCAGCAGCCTCAGGGTGATGGCCAGTGTGCAGCTCCCACAGCTCCAGCTCTGCCCACCACCTTCCAGAAGGAGCCCTCCTTGCTCTTCTCCTCCTCTCCTGAACTTGTAGAGTGGTGCGTGCGAGCTGGAGAGGGGGCAGGTGGGTCATCCCTCTGATGCCCCACAGCTTCCAGAGTGCCGCAGTGCAATCCCCCTGCTTCTTCCCTGGGAAGAGCAATGAGTAGTGGGGAGAAGGAGCTGGGGGGGCTCCAGGTTACCTCAGCTGTGTTCTTCCTCATGCCCCACATCTCTCTGGCGTTGGGGAAGAAGGTGCTGCCAAGGGTCCTGCCCACAGTCCTTGTGTAAGCTCTTCCTCTGGCTGTAGAGCCTCACCATGTTGCTGGAGGGAGGCTGGTACAGAGGGGAAGCCGGGTAATGGGAGAAGCTTTCTGGCACTAAAGTGGCTTTAATTCTGAAAAGGTTTTTCTGACAGAGGAGTTGGTGGCGCACAGAAAGGCGCCGGGGAAGGCTGTTGGCTGCAGGCAGGCGCTGGGGGCTCTCGCAGCTGGGAGGCCTATGAGGATGCTCCAAGGATGCGGAGGGAGATACCCCTACTCTGGGGCAGCCCCCCCGGGGGGCCTCAGTTTGCAGGAGAGTGGTGGCTACTGGGGTACACTGCAGCCCTGTCACCCCCCGCTCCGGGCACCCGCCATGGGGCTGCAACGGTGGACGGCAAGGTCCTGAGGTGTCCTCCCGGGTCCTGCATCTGGGAGCCATCAGGGTGGCCAAGGGCTGCTTGAACACAGCAGTTGATGCACACATAAACCTCCTTTTCCTCTGTGCCCATAGTCTCCTTCTTTCCTCCCAAAACCTGATGTGGAAATGTGGTCCTCTGGAAATCATACTGTTAGGAACAAGCTCTGCTTGTGAGGAGTGTCAGAAGGACCTGGGACAGGTGGAGCTGATCCTCCATCCCACTACCTGTGCTTTAAGGAGAGGGCTCCTGGATTCAGGGTAATCCAGCACTGGAGCCATCCCTGCCAAGGCAGTAGGGAATTGCCTACACAAAACCTGCCCTCCTGGACTGAATTTGCCCTCCTGGACTGAATTTGCCCTCATGGTCAGGTAATGCAGAGTGTTGCTTCAGTCTTGGGCAGCTCCACCAAAAAAAAAAAAACCCACCTCCTGAAAAGCTTCTCATGCATTTTAATTTCATCCAAAGGTGTACGTTTTTTTCCCACCTGCTCTGATCCAAGCCTAAATTTTCCTCTGCGTTAGCTGTGCAGCATGACCGAGCAGGCTCTCCCTGGCCAGCAAACGCACCCATTGCCCCGTGCCTGCCCTGTTGCCCCGTGCCCCTCCTCGGCCCCAGCCTGTGCCAAGAACATCATGTACCTGCTGGTGGGTGGTGCGTGTCAGCGCCGCCACTGCTCTGTTATGTTCCTCAAGCCAACACCAAAAGTTGTCCTTTGTCTTTTTTTTTTTTTCTTCTTTCTCTCCCTTTTAAATGAGTGTGCTAGATTTATTGGGCAATGGAAACTTTCCATTCCGAATGACTCAAGTTATGCTGGAAACTGAAATATTTAAATATTTCTCAGCAGCCTTTTACACAGCTCCCTCCTGTTCCTTCTCTCCAGAAGAGCTATGAAACCCACAGATGAGCTGGGGGGGCACTCATTGTCCCCCCCCCGCTGCTTTTCCAGACCCAGACCACGGCACCGCAGCCCCTCCTCGCCGGGAGCGAGGTGTCCTCAGCCAGCGCAGGGTCCAGATGCAGCCAGGCACTTTGGATGCGATCGCTAGTCCTAACGCCAGACTTTTGGCTTGCTAGCGCTGCGATGGCGGCATGTGCCTCCTTAACGGCGGCGCTGGGAATCAGATCCACTGGGTCCAAATTCCTTCCCACCCGCCCAGATACCAGCTCACCAGCTCGGGGAGGCAGGTGGTGCTGTGCCAGCCTGAAGGAAAGTCCACACGGGAGGGTAGATGGCGGGGGGGGGGGGGGGGGGGCTGCGTTATTTAGCACAGTGCTTCTGCCCTCCTGCTTTGATTTGGGGCTCCCCTGATCCCACGCAGCAGTCCAACAAAGTTGGGGTGATGCTGTGGGGAAACTGTAGGCAGTACTTTGATATCTGCTTTGAGCCTCAAAGAGCTTGGCTATAAATGGAGTTATTTCAGAGTAGGGGAAACACACTCACTCTTTACTCCACACATGGTGTTACTTAGAGTAATTAACATGCAAATGCTACTTGCATCCAAATTAATTGCTGAGCAAGGGCATGCCCTGTGTCAGTAAGTCAGCCCAACCCTGGGTGAGGTGCCTTCTGAAGGCAGCGCTCCGTGGGACGGGTGACCAGGGCACAAAGAGCTGTTGGTGTGACTCCCTGCGGGTGCCCACCATGCCTGGACTCAGCCCTGGGGACGGCGCCTGGGCTGCAGCGTGTCCCGTCAGCAATCCCCCTCCCTGCCATCAGCCCCAAAACCTACAGCAGCCCCTGGGAAGGGGTGACCGCAGCAGGGATCCCTCTCCTCCCGCACGCTCTTGCAGCACAGCCGCCAGCCCTGTCTGGTGTGCAAGGTGATGGGGTGCGGGAAATACGGTGTGGGGGGACCTGGCCCCTGCAGGTGCCCCTGCTCAAAGGATTCACTGTAAAAATTGTGCTCCCCTGCTGCAGCTGGCTGCTGGCGGGGAGATGGGCGCTCTTGTGAGCGTGCTGGCGAGCCCCTGGTACGCGTGTCTCCTGTCCCACGAGGCAGATGTGTCCCCATGGCACAGCCAGGTGCTTCCAGCTGCAGGCACGGGGGCTGCCGAGGATGAGCATGGCCTCGTGGCAGCCAGCGGCGTGAAGACGGTCTGTGCAGCACCGGCGGCTGAGCCAGCTGCAGGGAGCCCAAAGCATTTGACCTCACGCTGGTGTGACCAAATGACTCATGTCACCCTGGTTTTCCGAAGAATAACAGGCGTCGTCAGCAAGCCAGGGTGAGGCTGAGTCATTTTGGCCAGAGCGGGTGTATGCCAAGTGCAAGGGGCCATCTCAGATCTGCCCGCAGCGGGAGCGTTGCTGTAGTCAAATCCGTCTGGTCGTGGGCTGGGTGGGACCGGGAGCCGGGGCTGGAGCCGTGCCGCAGTGGTAACGGCATCGGATCAGTGTGCTGCCTGTTGCAGCGCGGCTGGAGACTTGGCTCTGAATGAGAGGTTAAAATAATCCCTCCCTGTCCTTCGGGGGGGTTGGATTTCCACTATGAGAAATATCAGCTTGGATGGGAGATTTTTGACTGTAGTGCTGCTTTGCTGCAGTTCTGCGGGGTGATGTAAAGAGCCAGTTGTGCCTATTTTTAATTTTTCCCCCCCTTCCCAGCTCTAACAATGTGCTTACCATTTGCTGTCTTGCCCTTAGTCTGCACTCAGACCTTCTTCTGCATCCCAGTGAGGTTTTGTTTGTGTTACCTCCAGGGAAACTTTTAAATCTGAGTAGTTTCCCTCTTGATCGTGATCATTTAAAAAAAAACACAAACCCAACCCTTCTCAATTTGTACTGTTCTGTACATCAAACCAGTATCACAACTATTTGTAAAACACTTCTGTGGTTTTCATATTAAATATTACTTCTCAAAACCCTAAAGAGAAGATGAGAGACCTTGCTCTTCATCTTAAATGTGACGGACAGCTCAAGATTTCTGTGCAGGTGACTGCACTGGGCAGCACTGACAAGCACTCGCAGTTAGTACTTACTCCAGTAAAGCTCCAAAGCTCGCAGCCATGTAATTATGAAAAACATCACATTTTCATTTTAAAAATAATAAAGTATCTTTCCAGGCCTGGGGTGTGTGTGGGGGAAAGTGTGAAAAATGAGCCTACAAGCCTCACATTTCTCAAACTAAGCAGCAAATAAAAACCCTACAGATTCCTTTAAAAAAAAAAAAAAAAATCTTGGCTTTTTTTAGCCATCTTCGTGACACTTGAAAGCCTTGCATATGATTTTTTTTTATTACCTTTTTTTTTTCACCCCCTGAAAGCTGAGGAGCTAGCAATAAAAAGGCAGCCATTAATTCACCCATCAAGTGGTTCTGAAAATACAACCTGTGGCAATGTAGCTGAGATGGATGGTGGTGCCAGGCTGGCTGTGTACATAGCCAGGGAGGAGCCTTCTATACTTAAAAGGTTAATATGGTGGTTAAAGCAGAAAATAAGACAAGTGACTCCGCTAATTAGGAATAGAAAGCCTCAGTCCCTGCAGGTCTGGTACACAACACACTTTACTCCAGCCCTTGGCTTCCTCTCCACCCTGTTTTTTTTATTTTTCTTGTTCATCTTATATTTGATTATGAAGTCTTGGAGCAAATGCTTTCTCGTTCCTGCTGTAACACCCTTTCCTACCCTTCAAGTCCCTAAAAGCATTACTCAGTGATCCCCGTAGTAAGTGCAATAGCTCTCGCAAGTGCTTAATGTTAGGTGAGATGCCTTTGACCTCAGGGTGCCATTTTATAGCAAAGGATCATCTCGTGCCAGTGTTAGCAACCAGAAGACGATGTTTCTTGGAGGTATTGCCTTCCAAAATTTTCCTGTACCCAGTGTCATAGCAATGTTCTGCTTGAGCAGCCTGGAAAAGGCCAAAATATTTGACCTTCAAGATTTCAAAATCAATGAGTCTTGTAACTTGTGACTCTGTGTGGGACTAAAGGAGTCATACCAAAATTTGGGAGAGCAAGCACTGCTGTGTTGGTTTTGGCCTGCTATTCGAGGCAGGAAGTGCCCGAGGTCTCAGGAAGCCAGTTGCCACAAATCCAGCCTAATTTTGGCAAATTCAGGAGGCTTGGAAAAGACAGCCAGCTCTTACATGACCTTAATCACGTGGAAGCGGTAGGGTGGGAAGAAGTCTGGTTCCAGGGTAGTTGAGGGTTTCCTCATTGCTGACAAACAGCCCAAGTTTTACAGAATAAATGCTGCAGACATCTGTCCCAGCTGGTCAGAGATGCTAAGCCTCAGGCTGTGTGTGCAGTAGCCACCCGGACCTCTGCTGCGGGCGAGCCTTGCAAGCACAGCGCAGGGTGATGGTGTTTCCCCCGTGCCTCCACATCAGGGATCACTGGTTGGCGTTACCTAGTGCTCAGAGAGGCTTTTTCTTTGTAGGCTAGCAAGGCCTGTTTCCCTGCTCTGGTGAGACAGGGAAAGGCTGTTTTGGGCTCATCCAGCAAAAAGAAAGGCTGGACTGTGGATATTCTCAAACAACAGGGTGGGAGGGGGGTATCACCCCATCACATGTTCGCTGTAATGCTCCCAAAGGCTGCAATGGATTACTAAAAACAGTAGTTCCCTGGGGTGATGATGATCTGTACCACACTCACTCCAGCTGCTTTGTGTTGCTCCACAGCTGAGTAACCATTCTGCAGCAATCAGGTGGTTTTCCATCAGCGGTCCATTACACTTAATACCAGACATCTGTAAAGCTCTCTGCTCCACCTGCAGCCTTAAGATATCTCTTCTCCTTAATAATTCAGTGCCTTTAGATAAGCACAGTAAAGATTTGGCTCCTTTCAGTGGGTACTTTGCCTCCCGAGCAGAGGTCTCTTGGTGTGGTAATGCTGCCCTTTCCCTCTGGGATAGGCTTGCCTCAGCAGATACTGGAGGCAGAAATGCAGCTTTCCCCTCAGCGCTGAAGAGCTGCCATCCCCACCTGAACCTCCCTGAAAAAGCCAGTTTTAGCAATGTGGTAGCCCTCCAGATTTGCTCTCCTGCTGCAATTGCTGGTGGAATCCAATGTGGGGCATCCTGGGGTCTCCCAACAACAGCCGATGTGGGGCTGATGGAGTGGCCCCACACCCCTGGCAGCTTCCTACGGCTGGTGGTGCTGAGCTGATTTATTGTCCATGGTTCCCTCTGTCCCACGACTGCTCCCAGCTGTACCAGCACCCAGAGTGAAAGAGCCTGTTGTTCCCCTCAAGGGGTGTAGCCTTGCCAGGTATATCATGTCCTCATTAAGAGAGGGCTGCTTATCTCCTAACCCCTGGTGGAGATTGCAACATGCCCTTGGCTATGTCCCTGTCCAACTTTACCAAGCAGCCAGGGCTGCAGTCTGGATGCGGGGAGCATGGGGGTGCACACACACACACACACACACACACACGCTCCTTCCTTCTGTGCGGCAGGCTGAGGACTGGGTGACCTGCACACCCCCCGCACCAGCCGTCTGCCCTGAAACACAGCCATCTGAGGAAATTTAATTAGATAGCAAGAAACAAGTAGAAGGCATGGAGAGTTAAATGGGTGGTTGAGGGAAAGAAAAGTAGTAAAGTGGGGTTTTTTAGCCTTTCCCCCATGAGCAGTGAAGTTGCCCCCTCGTGCTGCTGTGCTCCTCTCAGGAGCGCTCGCAGCTGCAGGCATCCCCCTCTTGACCTTTAGCTTTGGCTGCACTGATTTTTAAAAATGTCTCTTAAATGAACTTCTAATCACATGTGAGGAAAGGCGAGGAATAAGCTGAAAATCCAAGCTGCCCACCAGCTGATGTGCTCAGTGTGAGCAGGAGCCTGGGACAGGGCTCGTCTCCGCTGGTGGGAGGGGAGCCAGGCACCACCGCCAGGCCCTCCATGGGGTTTTGCTGCTTTTACTGAATCCCCATGAGCATCAGGAGTGCTGCAGGAGGGGGAGAAAAAAAACAACCCCCCTTAAATTAGCATACCAGCTGAAGGAAAAAGACCAAACCCTGCTGCCCTCTGCACCGGTGGGTCTCACAGGCTGGTCTGCAGGTGGGCGCCCCGGCAGGGAGGGTGGGATGTAGCAGACAAGGACATGGATGTGCATCTTGAGGTACCCAAGCAGATGAGCTGGCTGCTCCTGGGTGAGCTGAGTGGGGGACGAGGGACACTTGGAAAGCCATGGGTGGCCAGTGTGCACTGCGTCTGAGTCCAGCACCCCTGGGTCTGAGCGGCGCCCGGCAGCACAGCCCCCGTGCCGGGCATTGCAGCCAGTCTCACCAGCTCACCCGCCTGCCCGGTGCGCGGCCGCGTTCGTGGCTTCTGCTGGAGTAGTTTTCCATCAGGGAACGTGTACGAGGCTGGGTATTTTCCAGAAAGTGAGACAGAAACGTTGACATCTTCCAGGACCCCCCCTAGTCATCAGCTGGTACAGCTGATTCATTTCTATCTTGTTTTGAGGGCTGTGCCTGTCTCTATGCCTCCTCCTCTCTCCCCAGCCCTGCGTCTCACCTCGGCACAGCCGCTGCCTGGCCTCCCTGCACACGCAAACGCCGCCAGCATTGCCAGAGCCTCAGGGTGGCTCTGACCACTTCTGTGGCATGTGCCACGCAGGATGCAAGAGCCAGCCTACTCCATCCTTCCTCCCGGCTACATCTCCAGAAACATCGCCAGTCCCTCCTTCCCCAGGGTTTCTCGCCTGGCCTCTCCATCCTCTGATTTCGCCCAGAGGGGTCCCCTGCACTCTCCAAGCTGCCCACAGCTGCCACAGCTCCCCTGCCCTTTGCTAGTGCTTTCAGGTACTTAGTCCTGCCATGCCTTCGATGCCACAACTCCCTCCTCCTCCTCCCCCCTACGCCACCATGCCCATGGGCAATGCGAGGAAGCCCCCCACTGCAGGTGGAAATTCAGCTGGAGCAAGCCCCCCACTGCAGGCAGAAATTCAGCTGGAGCATGACGTGATGGCCAGCATTGCCATGTGGGGGACAAAGTTTTAACCAAGGCTCTGTGGAGGTATTTACAAGCTAGGTCATGCAGTCCCAGACCCCCTTTCTCTGCGAGGAAGGGGTGTAATATTACTCCTATTTTAAACAGCCTTAATTGCTCACCCCACAATTTTTTGAAATTGGAGTATTTTTCCCCTGTGTCCACCTTTTCCAACCCTCTGCAGCCCTCCCCTTTTGACTGACCTCTGGTGCACATCTGTGCCCCCCACCCTCGACGCCCATTAGCCCCAGAGAGGTGACAGCCTCGGGATACCCTTGCCCTTTTTTGTCTCAGAGGGTGAACAAGAGAGCTGCGGCGCTTCTCCAGCTTGGTGGCTTGTGGCTCCATGGGCACCCAGTTGTTATCTTAACGAGCAGGCTTATCTCAGGATCATTTCCATGAGAGGAGTGCATAGGCAGCAAGAAGGTGGGTTGTCCCTTAGGCCTTTTCCAACAGCCCTTTCACTCCCCTTTGCGTTCCCCCTCCTCCTCCTCCCCATCCCTCCCTCTCAGCTCTCTGCCTGTGTGATTCCAGCTGACTTGGGTGCACGTGTCTGTCCTGTTTACCACAACAAAAAGAGCCTGTGGAGGGAGATGTACAAGCGCAAGCAGAGATGCAGGCAGGTGCTGGCAGGTGGTTGTAGGGAGAGGCACAGGAGCAGAACTGAGCAGAAAAATCCAGATGCACGTAGATGTGCATGTAGCCACTAGGCAACCTGAGCAATTGAGAGCGAGACATGCGCTGGGGCTGAAGGAGACATGAAAACGTGGGTGCACGTGCGGGCAGGCACATGGGGACAGGACATCTGCGAATGCCTAGGAAGAGACAGGCAGACATAGCCAAGCAGAGGAATACCAGGCAGGTAAAGAGGGGCAAGGATGGGAAGAGTTGGGGAGGCACGTGGCGAGGGGGAAGTGGCCGGAGCCGCTGTGTGGGGCGTGTGCCACGGCCCCTTTTCCCAAGGGAAGGGATGAGTGGCTAGATGAGCCTGGCCTCCTCCCTCCTCGCTGGCCGGATCCAGACCGTAGACAGCAGCTGCTTTCAGAGCCGGGGCCCACCCGGAGCAGTCATGCTCATTTATAGACAGTTTCCTGCTCTTGGCTGCCTTACAAAACCTTGCAGTGAAAATTATGGTGAAAGAAGGTTTTTGAATGTTGAATGTTGACCTGCATAAGCCCAAACCCGACAGCCCAGAAATGTGGGCTCATTAATGCCTCCTTGCATAATGAGGAGAGAAAGTAAAATCCTTACTCAGTCAGGAAATGTTGAGGCTGGCTCCCAGCTGGAGTACTTGGTTGGCAGCTTCAGCCTCTTGCTATAGCCTTGACCTGACTGATCCTTTTCCTCTTGGCTCTTTGATCTCCCTGACCCATCTCCCCTCCCTCCCCCCAAGAAGAACAATAAAGCCCCAGTCTCCAACGAGGAGGTTTATGGAGCCCCCTTGTAACAGGAGCTCCAGACCAAGTGAGAGCTGCGGATGAGGCTGCTCAGAGCTCACCTCACACACCTCCTCCTCCTCTTACTGCTCTGGCACTGTGGATGGGAAACCAAATCCCCACTGCTCGCTCTGAGCCACCAAGGTCTGCTTGTGGTCACTTCCTGGAGACAATGGCTTTATTCCTTGGACCAGTGGACGGCTTTTGGCACAGGAGCCAAATCAGTGAATGGAAACATCCTCCCTGCAAGCTGCAGTGACATCCTGCTATTGTTGGCACCCTTTGGCAGGTTTGTTCAGCTGCTTTGTACCAGTTGACATCTCCGGGCTTTCATCAGTGCATCGGTATCGCCATAAGGCACACGGGCTTCCTGACCTAGTGCCCAAGGAAAGCCCTCTTCTCCTGTTTACGGTCAGGATGTGAAAGTAAAGGAAGTTGAAATGCTACTCAGGAATCCACTCCAGGCTTTAATCACTACTGTCACTGCTAGAAGATGTGGGGAATGTCGAAAAATAATCACCGTGCTGTGTAATAGGATGCAGATGTTCAGGTTGTGATCTATCCAGACACTGTGACCTCCTGGCTACTGGAAGACAAGCCCTAATCAAAACTCTGGATCTGAAAAAAATTGCTCCCACAAGCCTTCAAGAAATCAGGAAGAGCTTTGAGTGTGACTGGTAGATGCACGGTGGCTCTGACCAGGACTTTGGTTGGGGTAGGACAAACCTCTCTGTCGACAGCACGGGAGAGCTGTGGTGGACGCTCCTTGTTGTGGCATCGCTGCCTGCAGGGGACAGGAGTGAATCGCTGCCTGGTGCTGGGGTTCACCCCTGATCTCAGCTGCAAACACGCACTGATGCTATTTAGGGGATACAGGGGAATTTGTTTGTGTGTTGCTGGGGCATCCTGGTTGCAAATGAAGGGTGGAGGTGACATTCCCACCAGCTCCTTTCTCCCCCACACAGCCCACCTCTGGGCACAGCATAGGGCAGCCTGGGTTAACCACAGCTGGAGCTGTTTTGCAAAGGCCTGGCAAGACAAGAAAATAAAAATTATTATGAGTGTCTTGTAAGCTGTAGGGTATTAAGGTACATACACGCACTTGTATACACAGAGTATGTGCACACCCACACCTC
This sequence comes from Strix aluco, assembly GCF_031877795.1. Taxonomy (NCBI): domain Eukaryota; kingdom Metazoa; phylum Chordata; class Aves; order Strigiformes; family Strigidae; genus Strix; species Strix aluco. The sequence continues at coordinate 5,217,782 of NC_133932.1, forward strand.
CCTGTGGAGGGCTGTGGGTTGATGAAGACCTTTCCTTTCTGTGCACAGTGGATGTGTTTGTCCAGTGCTGCTCTTTCCCACGCTGGAGCTGGCTGGCTGGGAGTCACCGGGGCAGCTTTGGGAAGAGCAGAGGAGGAAACGGCCTTCTCCTATGGACCATCGCAGTCCTGCCATGCCCCTGGGAGACAAAACTGTGCAGACCACCTTCAGCTGCCAGTGAGCCTTCCTGCAGCCACGAGAGAGCTGGGGTGGGGAGATGTCCAGACAGTGCCACTGCAGCCGGCTGTGCCATCCATCCCGGCCTCCTTGTCCCCTCTCCTCCAGCCCCCGGCACTCCTGGCAGCATCTGCGCTGGCCATCTTGGCTGGGGACCGCTGGGCCACTGCGGGCACGCGTGCAGGGCAGCACTGCTCTCCAAGGAGGAAGAGGAGGCAGAGGGATGAGGGGATTGGGACTCCTGCATCGTCCTGCAATACCCAAGCTCCCAGTAACGACTGATGCACCGGCCAAAAATACCAGCCAAGCAGCGCAGACGCTCTCCCCTCTGCACACCCATCATCAGCGCAGACAGCTATGGCAAATCCAAAAATAGCAAAGTTAGATAAATACAGAGAGAAGAGTTTACAAATTTCCAAGAGGGTGACAAACAGCAGCGCTCGCTGAGGGGAGCTTTTTTTAACCCAAAGGCTTTTTCTTTCTGCAGATTCTTTCCCCACACAGAATAAAAGATAATTTACTTCTAAGGCAAAGTGACCTGAAACTTGAAGACTGTTCGACTGAGAGAAAGTGATGCTGGGGGCTGCGCTGCAGCAGAGAGAAAATTTGCAGCAAATACATGCCTGCAAGAGAGAGAACAGTCTGAGCCTCAAGTTTTCTTCTTCACAGCGCCATTGCTTTCTGCCTGCTGAAAGCCTGAGTGAATAGCTATTTAGGAAGCATATAGGAAAAGAAATATGTAATCTAACTGGAGCAGGGAACTGAGATACCTGCTTTTTCTCCCAGCTCTGCTGAAAGCTTCCTGCGCGAGCTGGATAAATCACCTCGCTTCAACGTACCTGCATGGCTACAGATCACGGTATCGACTTCACTGGAGTCAGTGAGGCATGTTCACCTGCCGTTTCAAGGGAGCAACACCTGGAAAACCTTCACACACTGCAAAGAAGACTATTTTAAAATCAGTATTTTTGGTTGTATCTGATCCTCAGATCAGATGAGGGAAACGCATGGCCGTAGGTTGCCCGCTGGGGATGCACCATCCTCTGCCAGTGCTCCCAGGAGGGTGCAGCTGAGGTTGGGGCGAGGGGGAAAAGGAGCCCATCCTCATTTTACTGACAAATAGGCACTGGGTGCTTGCACACATCCCAGCAGAGAAGCTGAAACTCCTTCCTGAGCTCCTGTGCTTTTGGTGGCGGGGACACTGGGGGGTGGCCAGCTGCTGCACCATGTACAGGGCACCCCCGGGGACGCTCGCCCGGCTGAGTCACGCCTTGTCTTTCAAACCAGACCGGGTGCACTGGATGTACCGGAGACCCTGTTGGTGCCCCTTTCTGAAAGGAGCATTGTTATTTCACGGAAATGACCTTTGGAGTCCAAATGTCTTTATTTAAAATGAAACAAAACCAACCCTAACCACTCTTTAAGCAAAAACAAATTAGCTGTTATTGCTGCACAGCCCTAAATATGATGCGGTAATCTTCCACGCTTCTCCCTCTGACAGGTCAGTCAATACATGGTGCTGCCTTAACTCATCGCTACCGCTGCTCCCACGCAGGTGAGAACGGCAGGGAAATGGCAGGTCTCCTCCCACGCCTCGTATTTAATTTCCCCTCAGAAAAAAGATCTTAAAATGACCGGAAGAAGAGGAAAGCGGTTGAGTTGGTTTAAAACTGTTGAGCAGGAAGCAAAAACCACTGCAAGTCTGTAGTATATTATTTGAAATTTTACAAAACCCACTGTTGTCTCACTAGGGCTCTCCTCTTCTTTTCCTGCCATGAGTTGCTGGCTTTTTCCAAGCATCTCCCTTTGCTGTCACTCCAGCAGAAGGTTGCAGGAGCTCTGCTTCATCCACCTCTTGGCTGGGCAGTGAAAACAAACTGTAAAAAGCAAAAAAAATAATTTGGAAATCAGTTGCTCTGGCTGAACTGCTTATTCACTTTCCTTTTAGAGTATCTAACTCTTTGCTTGGACCTTTATGTCCAGAGAGAGCAAAGCAGTTTCCCACCAAGCTTTGTGGTAGCAAAAAAGGTGTGAGCTCCTATTCCTTCTCTGTCTCCCTCTTCTGGTACAGCCCCGGCCAAACACGGTTTGTGTTAAAAGTTTGTGACTCTGCATGGTATTTTTTGAGCCTTTCCAAGCCAAACCCAGAGACTTTTCTTCCAAACAAACTTGAGTTTTCCACTGGGAGCTGGATAATCACAGTGCAGAGGAGGACACTAAAACCAGAGCTTGTGCTCTGGAGTTGTGTATGTCCGTAGCATCCCTCATCTGGGAAAATCCCAAAAGCTGGCTGGCTGCAAGCGGCGGGCGGTCAAGCGACGTGCTTGCCTTGAGGATGTTGGTATTTGACCAGCTATTTCAGGAGGCAGGAGGGGGCTGCCCAGGGCAGTCAGGAGAGCGGGGCTGACCTGGGGAGGGGGCTCTGGCGCGGCTGTGCAGCCACAACAGCAAGCACGAAGCACCACTGGACACCTCCTCCCGGAACTGGAGACAGAAGTCCCCTGCACCTCGGAGGAAATCTCTGCAGGTACTGCCAGTGTCTGCCCTCGGGGCTTTTGGCCCCCCGGGGGTGCAAGTCGAAAGGGGCTGTGTGGAGGGGCACAGAGCTGGAAGCGTGTTTCTGCACCAGCCCCTGCACGAGCCTGTGTCCGTGGCAGAAAGAGACTTCCCAGCCTGGGCAGACACACTGTCTCCTCTCTCTAATTGCAGGCTTGCGCAGGACTCATGTGTCCCAGAGCGGGAGCTGGCTCCTTCCCCTCCATCGCATTGTCTCTTCCCGCAGCCCGTCTCCCGTGGGGCTCACAGCTTTTCCTCCCCAGCTCCCAGCCCGGCTCTGCCTCGCTGGCTCTGTCTCACTCCTTGTATCTCAGTGTTGTCTCCTCTCCTTTCCCCTTTCTCTTCATTCAGATTTTCCTTTTGTTAGCCTCCACCTTGGTGTTCTTCCTTACACCATCTTTTGCACAGAAGTCCAAAAAGCAGTGGGGCTGTGCTGGGGAGACGCAAAGGTGGGCTGCCCTCTCCGGACGCTTGCCTCCGTCCCATTCGCCTTGTCATCCGTGCTGCTGGGCTGCCGAGGTCCCGACCGTGCCTGCCTGGTGGGGATGAGAGGCCCCGGAGCCCCGGCCGGACAATAGCAGCACTGTGCTGGAGAAAGCGGCTCTGTCCGGCTGCCACCACACCCCGCGTCCGCCGAGCACGTGGGAGGGAAAGGGTGTCCCGCTGCTCCCCTGCGCGCTGCTCGCTGGGCAAAATCAGGGAGAAGATGGAGGGATCGATGCCTGAGAGCAGCGTCACCCCGCTCCCCCCGTGTGCTGCGAAGGCTGGTGCCGCTTTGCAGGTGTTAGGTTAATGGTTGGACTGGATGATCTTCAAGGTCTTTTCCAACCTAGATGATTCTGTGATTCTGTGACTAGGGTGGCTCTGCAGTCACCAGGCACTGGATGGGTCGGAGCTTGGACTACAGGCTCCTAGGGGAACCTTGGGCAGGTCCCTTGGGCCTCGCTGGTGCTTCATGATCCCTGCAAGGCATCGAGGCTGCCTGGGCAAGCTGCACAGCTGGGTCCCTGCAGCTCCACACTCAAGGTGTGGGCAGGGATTCAGGCACGGAGCCACGCTGGTGTGTCACAGCCCCAGACCAGCACCGTGCCATGAGATGCACCAGCTTGGGGGTCTCTGAAGCAGCCCCATGCTGTGTGGGTTGGGAAGACCCACAGATTCTCCCTGTGTCCTCTGCCCGGGTGGCAGTGGGGGGGACAGCAGCACAGCTCCACTCATGGGGTTCATCAGACAGACCGACCTCCAGATCCTGGCTGCGCTTCTGGCGTCACTGCTGGGCTGGTATAAAAGGTAGCTTTCTCAGCCCTCTCCTCATCCATTAGCACCTCACAAAGCAATGAGTTACTGTAAAGGAGTGATTGCAGCATCAAAACAACACCGCTGCCACTTGCAATGCTGCGGTTGCACCCAACGCCCCTGAAGAAGGGCAGGAGAGGGAGGCTCCTGCCGCAAGCCCAGGAGGAGAGCTGCTAGTCACAATGTGATAGCAGAGCTGGGTGGGTGGTAGGGGCTGGGTGCTTTGCTCTGTGGCCTTGCAGCAGCCCTGGGAGGGACAGGAATTGGGAGAAATATGGGGGCTTGCCCACATGCAGGCATTCCCAGCTGTGGGTCTCACCTAGAGAAAGAAAAGGCAGCTCTTTCCAGGCTCGCTGGTGCGTTACCTGTTGTCGTCACGCAGAAGAAATCACAACTTGCTTCCTTGTGAGCTGTCCCTAAAGTGTAGTTTGTGCTGAGGCAGAGGCAACCTTGAAAAGAGACTTTCCCATCAGAGCTATAAACTCCCTTTGAACCTTGACTCGGAAAACACTCAGATTTCTTTTCCCTAAGATTCCCACTGTAAAAACCATTTGCAGAGCTTGCTGCTTCACAGCTCGAGGCTGTAACACAGTACGGGTGTTTTAGAGTCACTAGGGTTGGTGCCACGCTTTATTAAGCTGGGACCCTTCCTAAACACAGCCCCGCTCACTCTGGCCTGGCCAGGGAAGCAGCGGGTTGGTTTGATGGCATCTGGGAGAAGACACGCTGCTTGGTTATTGTAGGGCAGCTCGAGATCCTGCAGACAGCTGACCTGTAGGTGCAGCTTTATTATTGTAGGCTTGCTCTCGAGCGTCGCTGTGTGCCCACTTGTTTTGCAGTTTTATTATTGCTGGCTTGCTCTCGAGCGTCACTGTGTGCCCACTTGTTTTGTGCATGACGGTGATGGTCTGATGATGGCTGAATCACTGATACTGATCTCCCACATCTTCCTCTTTCCTTCCCACCTCCTGAAGGCCACTGCAAGTGTCTTTTGGAGAAGGAGGAAACACAAAGGGCTCTGCAAGCCCACAGCAAGGAACAAAGGGCCTGTTTGGGTTTCCCTGCATGTCCTGATTCCTTCCATGCACGTGTGTGCACACGCATGCCGTGGGCACCATCCCTATTAAAAAGCCTCCTCTGCAAGCCTTCTTTTAGCTCTTCGAGAAAGGGAATACACGTGTTGAATTGAAACTGGGTCTTCTTGCATCTCCCCTGCAGAGACTAGAAGACCAGGCTGGGAGTTAGGGACCAGGAGGAAGTGGGGGGTCCCGGGTGTCCCATCCCATCCATGAGGGCTGTGGTGGAGACACCCCCTTGCAGCCACAGGCGTGCAGGGAAGCTCGCTCATGCGGCGTGAGCACGGCTCATACTGGGACATCCCAGGGCTAGTCCTTCTGTAGCCCGTACAAATGTTTCTCATTAAGTACAAGGACATATAGGACGTACTGTAGTCCATACAAATGTTTCTCATCAAGTACAAGGACATATAGGATGTACCCGTTAGGTCAGTCTGTCCTTTAAACTGTCAGCAATGATTTAGCGAGGAACTTCTAATCAGGAGCTACTGTCCTTGAAGAAGATCTGGAAAATGTGGAAGCTCAGTAAAATTGTATACCATAAATCAGCTTAATTAGAGATTAGAGTGTCCTTTGGAGAAACTACCCTCATTATAATAGTAGAAATCACGCCCCCTGCTCTAATGACAGCTGCCCAAATAAAGACCCTCACCCTTTGAGTTTGCGCAGAAAAATTAAAACACACTGTAAGTTTAAATCCAGACGAGGCATGTTACTAACCAATGAGGGATAAAGTGATAAGAAACTAACCAATGGTCATTACAGTAAATGTGTATTCATGTAGTCTGAAGTGTACAAATACCTTAAGGTTCTTTTGTGTGGTGTGCTAGCTTTGTGGAATTACCACCCAGCACCCATCTTTGTGCAAATATGGAATAAACTGATATCTCGGCTCTGTGTGTAAGACTGGCTTTTTGCACACCGGGTAAGGAAGCGTCTTCGTGGGACAACAGTTTCTACTTCCTTCATCCGCATCAAATCAGGTCCAAATCCAGCTGGCTTCCCGGCAGCAGAGCTGGGAAGGGCCTGAGCAACCGCCAGGCTGCGAGCCAGTCACTCTGTGACGGCAGGACGCCTGCAAAGCCTGGCTCCTCAGCTCCAGCAAGCCCTCCATCTGGGACAAAAGCCCCAAAACAATGGCCCGACTTCCCAGCGGCGGGTGACCCAAAGGATGCCGAGTCCTGAGGCAGTCAAGCACACAAGGATTAATGACAGCTAGAGGAAGCCGCTCTCCGGCCGCAATGCCGTGGCATTCGGTAATACAATAGCCAGAAGGAGCACGTGGGCTCCTCGGCTTTTTCTCAGGGCCTAGGTAAATAATCTCCTTCCACCGGAGGAGTATGGATTCCCATAAAGCTGAATAGCAAAAGCAGTTCCCAGGCTTATGGTTAATAATCATTGTTTCCCAGGCCACATAATTATTATTTTGACTGTCAGGAACCTGAGAGAAAGAGCGCAGACACAATATTTTCCCAATCAGCTCACGGAGAGCAATTTAATTCCACTTAAAAGGAGCCAGCTGTGAAACAGTAAGCACACCCCGACCCTCGGGAAAGGAGCATGGCCTGTGCCCACGCCACTGTGGCCCCACCGCTCCCTGCACTGGCGAGGACTCGGAGCTGATGGCACGTGACACAAACCACATCTCCACATCTCATGAATTTGTCTCCGGGTCTCCATGCCACAAAAATGCTTTGGAAATTGCTGCAGGGCAGAGCGAAGTGGGATGGGAGGAAAGAATGTGCTCAACCCGGCAGGGGAAAGCAAGGCAGCTTCTGTGCAAGGGCGAGGAAGAAGCAGGGTGCAGTGCTTTTCTGCAGCCAAGGTGCAAATATTTTGCATGGCTCACGCAGCAGAAAGCAGCTGATGGATGTTTGTTCACAGGCGAGCTGGCAGCACTGGAAGCCGGGTCTCTCCGGCTGGGGGTGGGAAAGCAGCTATGGGGAGCTGACAACTGTGGGGCTTTGAGAAGGGAGAGAAGGAGGACAAGAATCCCAGCAGCTCCAACATGGGTAGATGGTGCAGAGCACCAGTTACATCACGCTTCTCGGTTACCAGCAAATTAATTTGCATGGCTGGAGAAAAATAATGCTGTGGGCAAAATCCTGCCTTTACAGGTTGGAGCAATTACCCTGGCAGCAGGGGTGGGACCAGCCTCAGACATCACCCATGAGGAGACGGAGCAGCTCGAGCACGTACAGTCCCACCGCACAGCGGTGCACACGCCGGCGAGCCCGTGCGAAGACACAGGACACGTGCCGTGCCACTCACACGTGCCAGAGCCGGCCTGCCGTGGCCAAACCCTGCCCTTGGGAGCAGCGGGGCTCCGGCTGGTGGAGGAGCCGGCTCCGTGGCGCGGCACGGCACGGCACGCTTGCCGGGGCGATGCGGTGGGGAGGTTGGCAGGTTGCACATCGCCCAGCACCTTCCCTGCTCTGCCTGGGGGCCTTCACACGCTCCCCCAGCTGGGGTAGCATTGGGAGAGGGAAGATGCGATACAATTTGGTGAACACATGGCTGACGGGACAACTTTGGACACCAAAAGGTGATGCTTGAAGCACGTGCAGGGTGAACAGCATCTGTGCGGGTCTCCTGTGTGGTGGCTTTTTGGACTCGGACAGGTCTGGCTTGCCCCATTTACCAACAGTGTCATCATCTTGTTGTCCAGATCTGTCCACGCTTCATGGCAGAGATGGTTTGGGAGAACAACAGCCGTGAGGGAGACAGTCACTCAAGTGGATTTGTCCATCTCCTCTCTCCCAGGCTCCTCGGGGGACCTGTGGGTGTTCGCCCCAGCAATCGGAGCCTCCCACCTGTATCTCCTTTCACATCCCCCTGCCAAAAGGGTTTCACCTCTACATATTGTGTAACCGCCTTCCAGCGCCAGCACCAATTTTGGCTGCTCAGGTTACAGGAGGATTGCAGGAGCCATTTGAAATAAAGGCGCAGCATTTAAAGGGGCACGGCCGCAGCCCCAGAGGGTCTGCTTGTAGCAGCACGGCTGCAAAATCTCCCAGCTAAATGCAAAGACTGGTATGTGCTGGGCTTTCAGAGGAATCCACGTTCTTGAAGAGTTAAAGCAAGATCAGGAAAGATTACTTTTAGCAGGTTTGAGGTGCAGGCAACCGAGGCGGTGACTTGCCTGAGGTTACACGCAGCAGCAGGGTGTAAACACAACCTCCTCCCCGGCATTAGGACCAGTGTGCTTTTGGCTGCAGTCTGATTTCAAGGCGGTTTGTGGTGACTGTTATTCTCAGAGCCATGCTATGGAGGGAAGAAATGTAGGCTTTTCTGTTTCCAGGTCTGAGTAAAGGGTTCTCCCGCTTCAAGGCTTTTCTTGCAAGCAAGCACATGATTGCTCTGAGGCTTGTGGGAACTGCAATTCCCTCAGCCGCTGCAGCTCTGCCAGCAAAGGGGGAGCCAAGTTCAGGGGTCTGCCTTGTGCCCGTTGCCAGGACAGTAACATTGCCGGTCAAATGCAGAAAAATAAATGCCTTTTCCCTGGATCCAGTTCTAGGGCAGATCGGTCATCATGGGTCCTGTGGGTGAGATTCTGGCTCAAAAGGGAATCTTCTCCAAATAGACCTACTCCAGGGACTTTCCTGGTATCGTGTCCTCTGCAAACCTTTCTCTGCGGACCATGATACTGTCATGCAAACGGGCAGTTGAAGTTTCTGGACTGTTGGAGAGGAGCATGGATAAACCACGTGCTGTAGCTCTCCCACTGCCCAGTGATGGAAGGAGGCCGGTGGTGCAGGAGACCTTCTGGCACAGAAGGGCGAAGCAGGCTGCCTGATGGACATATAGACTGGCTCTTAGGAAGTATTTCTTTGCAGAAGGGGTTGTTGGGCGTTGGAATGGGCTGCCCAGGGCAGGGGGGGAGTCCCCATCCCTGGAGGGGTTGAAGAGTCGGGTTGACCCAGCGCTGAGGGATCTGGTGGAGTTGAGAACGGTCAGTGTGAGGTTAATGGTTGGACTGGAGGATCTTCAAGGGCTTTTCCAACCTTGATGATTCTGTGATTCTATCCCTGAGCTCTACACTGCATGCATAGCTCTCAGGAAGGTAGGACACAGGCCAGGCGGTGGCAAAGCAACCTCTCCCCATGCCTGCTCCTTTGCAGGACAGGACCTGTCTGGACCACTCACTCCTTGGCCATTCAGCTGAGCTGGCCAAAAGAGGGGCCACGTCGAGCCAGTTGGCAAGGGCTGGGTTTCATCAGGGGAGGAAGATGCCAGTGACATTCAACTTCTGCCAAAGGCGGTTTGGAGGTGGTGCCGCAGGAGATGGGCACCTTCTATATGGTTTGAGCTTTGAGCAATGGGCTTGTTGATTCTTCACAAAGATGCCTGGCCCCTCTGAGCAGCCAGAAGCTGCTCCCAGCAACACAGACAACAATAACATTCCTGTTGCCTTCAATTGCTGTCGTATTTGAGCCATTGTATCTGTTGACAATACGCTGTGGGGAGAGCTGAGGCATTTCCAAAAATGTGTCTTCAGAGCCAGCCTGTGAGTGATATAGTTCTTTGGTCCCCTGTCAAGGCATCAGTGCAAACATCAGCTCAGCACCCTGAGTGGCAGAGGCGGTGGGACGCTGGTGAGAAAGCAAGTCCAGGGGGGATGAAAGACAGAAGAGGGGGTGAGTGGAAGGATGGAGACTATAACCCAGACCTTCTTGCTTTCGTCTCTCTGACAGTGCTCCCCTCCTGTAGTCCTTATGTTGAGAGAACCTGTTTATATTTTGTTTCTGTTCTGTTTCTCTCTTTGGGCTTGATAGAAAAAAAAAAAGCAGCGGATGCAATGGAAAAATGAAGTGAGAACAGCAATGCTCCTAGGTCACCTCTTTTTCCTTTCCACTGCTCTTGCCAAGCACAACCCATTTCGGTCTCTGCTAACAATGCTCCGTGCTGCACTACAGCATGTCCCAGCCCTCCGGGGCATGAGCTGAAACAGAAACCCCTGGCACCCCCCGGGAAATGCAGCAGTGAGGAACTCGTATAACCGCCACAAGACTTTTACCTTGAGTCCAGAGCTGTGGGGTGTCACCGTGCTGAGATGTGTGCATCAGGGTACTTTGTGAGGGTTGCGAATGGCCTAGGAAGACACCACGTCCAGCATCTGAGCAAACGGCTAGCTACGTCTCCGAGTGCGTGAGAAATGGCAAGGCAGTTACGATGAGGTTGTTGACGAGCCCCAGGGGGTTTATAACCCAGTCTGTTGTTGTTAATCAAAAAGATACTTTTTTTTTTTTTCGCTCCGCCTGTCCACAGTCCTCTCGACACTGAACGGCTTGCTTTTTGGTCCGTCCCGAAGAAGAGTTTCAAAATACAAAATCCTCCCTGGAAGCCTAATCCAAGGTAGGGCCCCAGGCAATATCACATTCAGATGCCTGATCCCTTGCACTTGGTTTTAAAGAGATTAAATCTGAACTCTCTTCAGCAAAGTGACCTTTTGGCCTGCAGTCTGCAGACCCCCTATTTCTGAAAGGTCTGTGAAAGGTAATTAAGGAGAGCAAGCCTTTTGCTGGCTAGTTTAAACTCATTGTATGGGGCCTGAATCTTCAAAGGGAGAAAATCTTGTGAAGATCTATAATCAGAAGGGTTGAAAGCCACCAGTCCAAGAAACTGGAGGCACTTACAGGAGAGATGGCTGTGTTGGCTGTGGTGTATCTTTTTGTTCCCAAAGGAGAAGTTTTGCCTGCTTTTGGAAAGCACTGCAGGACCTGGTTCGTCTCACAGTCCTCCCTTAAGTATTGGCTATAGAGTCAATGGCGGATGTTTTCCTTCCCTGAGTAACTATTTCCTTCCTAAATAAACCATGGGTGAGTCTGTTGGTTGTTTTTTTTTTGATTTTTTTTTTTTTTTAATGGAAGAAACACAAACCAGTAGGAATCTTACAAAGCTTTTAATAGCTGCAGTTGGTCCCTGGGTACTGTGAGGATTGGTAAACTCACTGAACACAGAACTGGAAAGGACCTTGGGATCAGCTAACGCATCCTCCTCTCCAAGGCAGGATTAACTAAACCTAGACCATGCCTGACAGATGTTTTTTGACATGTCTTTATCAGCCCTCCAATCCTCCAGCCTACTCAGGAAGTGATTCACTCACCTTATTATTTAGAGATGGCTCATGGTGTTGACCTGGATCTTCTCACTGTGTTTTAGGCACGTGAATTTGACTTCTCCCCAGTGGCAAAAGAGAACGGGTATTCCCTTGCCTTCTGCAGTGACCTTTCACATGTTTGAAGACTATTACTGTGGCTCCTCTCAGTCTCCTGTAGATTGGTTGAAAACACAACCCATGCTTTCTAGACACCCCATTGCAGTCGGCGGGAGCTGTGATGGGAAAGCAGCTGGGCAACTCTTCCACTGTCCGTGATGGTGCTGATACAGAGGGAGTGGATAAAACTAGGCTAGGTCGAATGCCACCCATGCTCTGTACTCACTGAGCTCATTTGAGAGCAATTCACGTGCATCAGCACCAAAATGCCTTTTTGCAAACCATCCAAAAGCCTGAAGCTATGATTCTGCAAAACCCCCCTCTTCCTCATGACTCACAGGACAAAGGAGCTGCTGGATTTGGACTCTGTTACCTGGTCCGTACCTTCTACTGATATGAACCCTGTGATCTCTTCTTCTCTGACTCTTACCTCTTACACCACTGAGCTCCCAGGAACACTTGGACTGAGACTCAAACACCCACTCTGCGTGGGCAAGTTCAGACACAGGTTTTTTGCAAGCAGGTCTTTGCTTCACCCATGGCCAATTTTCATCTGGATGGTTTGCCTCCAGCCCCATCTGTTGTTGTGGACTCACACATACAGCTCGTGGCTTGTTCTTGCCTCCTACTCCTTGGCCTGCCAAAGTCCCATCCCTGCTGCAAATACCATAGCCCTTTAGAAGCCAGGTACAGTGCTCATGTTACAGGAAAATCAATCCTTTTCACCCACAGAGAACTAGAATTGCATTTAACTATTTTCTGAGTCAGTGCCACTCTTGAAGGTAACGAAATGTCAGGATTTGGTCCATGGTTTCTGCAAGGCTGTAATATAGTAAACCTAGGCTGATCCCTTCTACGTAGGTGAGGCCAAACTTTCTGACAGGACATTGCTCCATATCTAACCTATTGCACGGACACACTCTAATGTTGTTGTCTAACCCTCCTACACTTAAGACCCAGTGCCACCCCATCAATATTGCAGTGGAGTGCAATATTGTCTCACTGTATTCAGCAAGACAAAATCATGTTTGCAGGTAACATTTCAACAGGTCTCCTTAGCCAGGCTGAAGCCTAGGGCACGTTTAAGGTGTTTGGCTGACTAAGTGCAGTTACCTTCATTCTGGCATGCTGATGGCACCTAACACTGGGGCCCCGTCCTGCAAAGGCATCCCCTTAGCTGCAGTGCAGTGTCACAGCAGCCTTCCTGCCACCACACAGACATACCTAATGGCACGCCTTGTGCTTCTCCTGCAGCCAGGACCGTGGCCTGTATCACCTACATGTGCTTGTACTGGTATCATCCTCTTCAGGCACTCAGAAAGAGGAGGCTCTGACCCACCAACAGTGTGGTAATGAAATGGTGGGTTCGGTCATACAGGTGGCCTGGGAAATGCCCAGCTATAGGGTTTCCTCTGCCAGGTGCTCCTTGCCTCTACCAGAAAAGGTTTTGCCAGTGCAGCTAGATAGAGCATCCATGCTAGCATGGAAGTGCTACTGCTGGGGAGGTTCTGCCTGTAGAAGGCAAAGCCAGTACAAGGTCCCTTGCACTGGGGCTTTTGCTGGGATACAGTGGTCACTGCACAGTAGACCTTTTGTAATTCCCCCCCCCCCGTGCATACTCATACAAGCTTTCAAGAGCAGGTAAGCGCTTTTCACAACCAGAGCAATTCTGTGCTGCAAATCATGGTGTGCTTCATGCTGGTGGTTGGGTGCCTTCTCCCAACAGCAGGGTGGTCACTGACACACATGAGGACCACACCATGTCCTCAGCAACAGGCGCAGCAGTGCCACTGACAGCTTGGCCTCTCTGTTCTCAGCGCTGAACGGCTTCACCTTCATCCCCAGAGCAAATGTTTCACTGTCTTTGGAGCTGTGGTTGACCTCACAGGTCCCTGCTCAGGATGCACACAAAAGAAACATCCTCGGAACCATAAATGATCATGTATTACTTCTACTGAGGGCACAAGTGGGAGTCCCTGCCCTGAGACAAGAGGTTTCCAGTGGAGATCTGTGCAAACAGACATGCTCTGTGGAAACTCCTGTGCCAGTCTGCTTTCCACCTGGGGTCTGAATGAGTCACATCTCTACTGCGGAAATACAGTTGCCAGTACAAACTCTCCTGATGAATACAGACCAAACACCGCCTGTCTTGTTGGGTTCCCGGCTCCAAATGATGATTTTTGAAGTCCCTGGCAAAAATTATTCTGAACTCATATTCTTAAAAGGCAGAGACTGTTCATGCTTTTCCTTATTCCAGAAAAGGCAGGAAAACTCTTGGATGGTGACCTACCCTTTAACATGCTGCTTTTGTTCAGAGGGTTTTTTACACTGAAAGCCAGGTCTGATGGCTGCTCTGAGCAGTGTGAAAGTGTATTATGTGGTTGTCAGAAAACCATGATGAGGCTTGTCCACTTGGGAAATTTTACTGACATAACTTCTTTGACTGTATGAATTATGCTGGTGTAGCTAAACAGATGATAGATATGACCACATATTATATGTCATTCCTTAGCTAACAATACCGTGCAAAGAACATGTTGTGGGCAATACCCTGTTTTGATGTCTCTGGCCTGCATAGACGGCGGCTTCCTCAGACTGCAATCAGTTCCCAAGATTGCACAAAGGTTATGGAGTGCCTCCAAGCTTCCAGTTGGGGACGACTGTTGTGTGTAGGGGTATAGTAATAGCTAAACTATGTAATTACTTCTGATCACATTCACATCGGGGACTTTAGGACCAGGCCTTCGCTACATCTGCTATCAGTGTGAAGAAGCAAGATCTTTTGCTTACTGAGCTGTGTCAGCAAGTCCCTGCTGTGTTGTACACGGAGAAGTTGAAATAAACTACAACTGGTGTAAAGCCCCATGGTTTTTGTTGTACAGTATAGCACTGAGCTACCTTGAGATGGAGCTTCTGAATGCAGACCTTGCAAGAGAGTGGCCAGCCAAGAGAGTTTTGCAGCTAGCAGCCTGAAATCAGCCTCACCAAGCACCTGCATGAAGAAAGCATAAATGTTCTGTGGTCTGAAGGGCCGCAGAGGCAGGTCCCAAAGCAACCGAGTCCTTCAAAGTCCAAGCAAGGCTCAGATCCATGCAGTGAGAGCTGTTTGGTAGCAAAGCCTAACAACTCTTCGCGTCCTGCCTGGTCCTCCCTGCCCATGGACACCTTGCCAGCTTCACCAGCTGATGGGGAAAGCGGGCTCCCAGCAAAGAGAAGCGAGATAGCCCTCTTACACACCACCCAGTCCCAGGTCACTTAGCCTGACCAGCTCCATCTGGTCAGCTCCAGAGATGGACAAGACACAACTAAAGTAGAAATGTAAGACATCTTTTGCGGGGGGGCAAGGAAAAGACTCCAGTCTTTTATGTTCCCTTATGCAAGAGAGCTGATTAGGAAAGGGCAGAGCTGGGAGACTGAGCGCCCCTGGTGTAACTGAGATCTGTGTTATGCTAACAAGGAGCTCTGCTACACACGGCGACATTTGTTATGCCGCTGTTTGGCCAGGCTTTTGCTGCTCAGCCAGTCACACAACAACCTCTCGCTCTTATTAATGCCAGACTGGGTTCCCACCGCCGCTCTCCTGCTGCTTTTAATCATGTGGCCACCAGCCAAGGACTGCTGGGGAAAACCCTACCCCTTAGGTTGGGTATCAGCTGATCCTAACTAAATCATAATGCTCTTGGGATGGGGGGGCATAAAGGAAAACAGCAGAAATGGGGACAATTCATGGGAGAAAAAGGATAAAGGTCAGAGGGTTAAAAGTGCAAGAACAGGGAGCCAGGAGGGGACACAGAGCAGAGCCCCATCATTCATGCTCAGATCTCCCTGTGAGTATCCAAAGTGTGGGGAGAGAAATAGTCACTGTGGCCACCCCTCTTCATCCTCCTCCTCCTGGGTCTGCAGGTGGTCAGCCCTGACCAGGGCCAAGAGGAGGCTGCTGAGGTGTGACACAGTGAGGCCACTGGTGGAGAGGGTGTGAGCAGAAAGGTGGGGAGAAAAACATGTAGCCCTCAGGGGAGATGGGAGAGGGGCTGGGGCATGCCAGGTGCATATGTGACAGAGTCTCTCTCATGCTGCAGAAGGGATTTGTGTCTGGGGACCTCATAAACCATGCTGTGACTATGCCCGTGTCTGCTGCTTCTGTGGGCTGTGGAGTTGACTCATGGAGCTAGCAGTCCTGCTGGTGTCCTTCAACATCTTCTGAGGGTAAGGGCTGACTCCATTTAGGGTTTGGGAAAAGGGAGCAAGTGGAGTCCAACCACCTGTAGCCCAGAAAGGCTCTGATTTTGGTGACACCTGCTAGAGCACTGGGGTCTCTCTGCCATCTGCACCCAAGAGGTGGAGGATACACAATGGGGACTGACCAAGGACATCCCCCCTCTGCCCCTTGGTGGTTACAGGAGACCTGGTTGCTCTGAGATGTTTGCTCTGGGCTAGAGAGGAATCAGTGGCAGAGACAGGGCTGGGCAGAGCGTGGAGCTGGTGTCCCTGGGGGATGGAACAGGCAAAGGGACCCATGTGGCCGGCACTCCTGGCCCCACTGATGTGGGCAGGGGAGGTGCCATGTAGGTGACCCAATAGTTTCCCCGTGCACCAGGTCCGCTGGGGGAGGAGGAACACTTCAGCGCAGGCCATGAGCAGCACCTACAAGCCTACCTCGCCTCGCTCTGCAGAGAGGCAGAGGTCCCTGGCAATTCAGAAGGTCCAGCCTGGCAAGACCAGCCCAGATGACACTTGCTCTACTGGGGTACCGCTGTAGCACTGGTACTGCGTTGGTATTTTTAGGGGCAATGCCACTTTGTGTTCTGAGACATACAGGCACACGGTCAGTCTGTCCCTGGTGCTTCTTCCTGTTCCCCAGCCCCAGGCAGCTCCCCACACAGGCCCTCTGAATTGCTGACCAGCCTCCTAAGTGTCCCTAAAAATCCCCGCTGTTGGCACAGGGGGGCTTGGGAGGGACACAGACCACCTGAATGGAAGGACAGTGTGGTGGGATGACCATGGCTGGCTGCCAGACACCCCCCCAAGCCACTCTCTCACTCCCCCCAACTCAAAAGGACAGGGGGAGAAAATAAGATGGAAAAAAACCCCCAGGTCAGAGGAGTGACAGTTTAACAAGAAAAGCAAAAGCCGCACACAGAAGCAAAGCAAATAGAGGATTTATTCACTACTTCCCATCGGCAGGCAGATGTCCAGCCATGTCCTGAGAAGCAGGACCTCAGCGTGCACAGTGGCTGCTTGGAAAGACAAACGTCATAACCATAAACACCCCTCCTTCCTCCTTTTTCCTGAGCTTTTATTGCTGAGTACAATACAGTATACAATAGTATAGTCAGATGGTCTAGAATGTCCCCTTGGTCAGTTTGGGTCAGCTGTCCCAGCTGTCCTTTTCCAACCTCTTGTTCACCCCCAACCTACTTACAGGGAGGAGAGAGACAAAGCCTTGATGCTGTGCAAGCATTGTTCAGTAGTAGCCAAAACACTGGTGTGCTGTCAACGCTGTTCTAGCCACAAATACAAAGCACAGCACCATACCGGCTGCTGTGAAGAAAGTTAACTTCTCACTCTGTTCCAGACAGACCCAGTACAGACAGTAGGCGTGTTTGTCTCTTCTGGACACACACTTACAATCTCTCACCTTTTTTTCTTTTCTGCACACTCTTGCCATCTCACTTGGACCTGGGTCTGCCCCCCAGTGATACCCATTTCTTAAATGCCATCATGTCAGCTCCATCATGTAGACAACGAACCATTCTCTGATGTCCTCAACAACCTCAGGAGCGCTCGCACTCAGAGATGCCCATTTCCCTCATGCATGCTACCACGAACACCTGCAAATGAGCCATTACACACATTTGTGCTCATACACACCCATTTGTTCCTACCACAAATACAGCTCGTACACGGATCTGAACCTCTGTGCTGGCAAGCTACTTAGCAACCTGAACTCTTAACATAAACTAGACTGCACTGGTGAGCAGCACTTGCAATAAAAATCACATTAGCTTCCCTTCTGGCTTCCCATCCAGACAATGTGGCAGCCTGGGAGTCATGTTAGGTCAAGAGATGTAGAAGTCTGAACTAGCTGCAGCTGCCTCGAACAGCTCTGGAAGGATCTTTGTCTTTGTTCAGTTTTGATCCTGCTTTAATAGGCAAGAGTAGCTGGTTTAAGGCAGCGTGCAGAGTCCCTGGGAAACCCACTGCTAAAGCAGACGCTTGGCTTTGTCCGGCGCCTGGGCACCTCATGCAGAATGGGAACTTTGTGTTTGCTGTTAGAAGATAACTAATTCATATAGGAGGTTCATGAATATTCATCTTCTGCTTAGGGTTGGGGAGAACAATCCCTAAAACAAAGAGGCAAATTCTTTTACCCTTCATTTGGGGGAATGCAGTTTTCAGCCTACAGGCTGCGTGTAGCCTGCAGTCCCTGTCTGTCACAGTAGGATCCATTAATGACCCGTGATTTTCCAAGCCTGAGCGTGCATTGCTTGTGAAAAACAGATGCAGTCAGCGAGGGCTTGAAGTTAATGTTTCTGGAGGATGGAGAGTTTGGAGGTGAGTCCAAGAGCATAAGGAGCTGGGCCGAAGTCAGTCAATCTGGCTGTTGTAGCCTCTCTGGCTTTGTCCCCTTTCTATGGCTGTACCTGTCCTGAGAAGCTGTAGCAGACAAGTCTCCCAGCAGTGTGGACATGGCTTTTTCAGCACAGCTACCGTAGCTATTCCTCTGTGCAATGAAAAACAACCAGTGAAGACTTTGTCCTCACCAAAGAGGTTCGTCAGTAGCATGCTATTCCCAAAGTCGTATATGGCCTCCTCCCCCATTTCCTTGCACAGCACACATTTTAGAGCTTAGACACACAGTCAAGGTATTGATGGCAACAAACTACTAATAAATAATGATTGTACTTTGTTTGTCTATGTTCAATGACCCTGCACATGTTGTGAAGTCAAATATTCCTTCCCAGGCAGTATGTGGCTGATGAGCAGGAATTTGCTATGCCACAGCGACCTCAGTGCATATCTAGGTTCTTGTATACATACTCCTCCACACAAAGGAGTTGTTGACATTGTCTGCAGGGATTTCCAAGTGAAATAAGCTTTCCTTGTAAAAGTGAAATAAGCTTTCCTGGTTAAAGTGCTCTTTTGCAGCTTAACTGTACCTACACTTGGGTTGTTACTGCTCTGACAAAGTGCTGTCTTCGCTCCTCATTCTAGCCCCCTTCCAAAATGATTACACTGGTAGCACTTCTAACCACAGCCTTGTTTTCCTTGTCTTCACCCTCACAGGAACTCTCCAGGCTCCTGTAACTGTTCCGTGTTGTCCAACCAAAGCAGCAGAACAAGTTGGGTGACCACCGTGTGACTGATCACCACCCCGCAGCGGGGAAGGCAAACAGTCAGGGCTGGAACTGGGTGAAGTGGGCCCTGCTTGCACCAAATGAAGACCGTGTTACTTTTGTGGCTTTCTGGTCTGGTCCCAAAACTCTGCTCCAGCGGTGGCTGGTGAAGATGGTTGCTAACATCAGTGCTTACCTCCTGGGTGTGCGAGGCACCTGCCTGGAGATGCGTGTGCTGGGAAGGAGGCTCTGTGTGACTTCCCATCTTTTGCCACTTGCCAGGAAATGTGTGCAAGACCAGCTCCCATAGCCAGGCCCTCCTCCATACTTCCACCCGTTGCCTTTCTTCTGCAAGGGTGTCTGCGTGCTCCTTTCTCCCCTTCCCTCTTTTACCCCAGGATCTCCACTTTCTCCTTTTGCTCAGCTCCAGCTTTTCCATCCCGCCCCATACTGCAACCCTGCATTCCCCCTGCCTTCCTTCAACCCTGTCTTCCCCCTCCATCACCATTCCTCTTTTTGTTTTCCCAGGAGAAGGGCCGCTCAGGCTGTCCACTTGCTGACCAAGGAGGAGGAACAGGGATGAAGGAGAGACGTGGGCCATGGGCAGCAGGACCTGGTGCAGCATAACCGTATGCTGCTTTTGCCCCGTGTGGTGATGGAGAGGGCTGTCACACTGGTATTGTGGTGTTGGCATGGCAAAGGTAGGAGGGAGGGGGCAGGGGATGGGAGGGAAAGGACTTCAAAATTCAGCTGCCCCTTTGTCTTTTCACCTCCTCCAGTTTATCTGGTGCCCTGTGGAATTTATGATCCTCCCCCTGCAAAGGGTTGTTGTATTTCAAGTCACAGAGTGCCTTCCAGCTGGGTGATAGACCTCGTGTCCTTCGGCCAGCTAGTCTGCTCTTTAACAACTTTGAAGGGCTTAATGAGCAATAGCAAACTTTCTCCCAGCAACAGATTTGGGAAGACTGATTATCTCTGTTTTACAAGTGGGGAAACAGTGTTGATCCAGTCCAAGTCTCTGTGGTAGAGCTGAGCAATGAATACTGCCCACGATTTCTCATATATTACTCTGAGGCTGCTAATGATCCCTTGTCCTTTCTCCGTCTCCATGCTCAGCTGGATATTTACCCGACTTAGAGAATAAGGACATTAACTCTTGTCATCTGAGGAGGCAGAGGACAGGTAAAGCAGAGGAGAATGGGAGCTAGTTCAGCCGAAGTCAGCCGGAAAAATCCCATCTCAGCAGCAGGAGTTGTCATCTAGGTATTGCTTTTCAGGTAACCCAGGTGAAGGACCTTAGGAGTGTCAACCTTATCTGTTTCTTGTCTCATTGCTATAGTGTGATGAGAAGGGGACAAGAGGCATGGTTTGAGAGGATGTAGCCCCTATGACATGCAGTTGGAACACCACAGCTTCCAGAGCAGTTCTGCCAGTGATGTCTTTTACAAACAGAGCAGCCCCTCAGTGAAGTCCCAATGCCAACAAGCATGAGGGGCAGCCCCCCACCCCGTGTCAGATCACTGATCAGGGTCCGCCTTCCCCTCTCCTCCAGGCAAAGTCACACGTGGGATGGGCCCTGGCAGCACCAGGGCAGCCCTGGCAGCAAACTCTTTCTGAGCACTGTGCCTTTTTCTGATTAACAGGACATGGCTGAGAGGCATTGAGAATTAGAGATAAGCCCGGGCACTGGGAGCATTTGTTCTGCCAGCCCTGTAGCATGGTGGGAGAGACAGAGATGTGGATTTCACACTCACTGTACAAGGTTTGAGGCATCCTCAGCTCTGGAGGAGGGAGGTGAGCTCTGAGCAGAGGACATGGCAGGCTGACCAGAAGCCCTCTGAGGACATGGGTAGGTGCTGGTGCAGCCACCTGCATGCTGGGTGAAGCACCAGGTGCCCCAGCTTCCACTGGGGGTGGAAGGACACACAGACCTTGGTCAAGCAAGTATGGCTTTCTCTGAGCATTACCAGCCCATCTTTCTTTGCCTGGGGACCTGGGGTGGCTTTGCTGCACTGGTAGGAAATGCAGCTGTACCAGTGCTTCTTCATGCTCCCCCATCCCCTGCAACCATCCCTTTCCTTAAGCAGCCTGAGGGCCCTGTCAATTCTCCTCTCTGCATATGCATGTACAGTGCCTTCAGGCTGTAGTAGGTTGCTGTAAGACTGTTAACTCCTTCCTCCCCAGCCCAAGAGGGAAACGCACAGATGCAGTCACGCCAGGCAGAGCTGCTGTGCAGCTGAGACCCAGACTGCTGGCTTGACAGGAGTGGCCTCCTCTATATATCACCCAGCACTCCAGATGTGTCTTCCCCTCCTGGATGCTGAGTTTCAGAGGTCAAGCTGATACCTGTGAGATTCAGCTCTCTTGCCATTGCTTTTCTTTACATGGTCTCTCAGATTCTCAGAGATAGGGGCACATAAGCTGCAAACCTGTTGGGTTTGCATTTATTTTGCTTTTTTATTCATAAAACATGAAAGGCCTGTTCTTCAATAATCTCCAGTACTGCCGTACTGACATCCTCTCTTGTTTCTTGGATCAATTTCATCTTGCCTTCCTTATGGCTCTGCTACGGCTTCTCCTGTTACCACACGTAGATGTGCTGAAACCCAGATCAGTAACGCACACCGTGCCTTCTGCCGCCCGCGCTTGTGAACAGCAAGAAGGAAAGCCACCTGCAAAGGCTCCTCCACCTCTGCTGCCACAGAGGAGTCGTGCAAGTCTTGGTGCTAAGACCTGCAACTCAATCCATGGGCACGACCTTTTTGGTAAATCAAGCCGAGTGTCCCAAGTTTCTAATTCGCCTGCATTATTAATGTTTTGCTCAGGAATTAATGTGGCTCAGGCTCTGCTTATGGCCCATGTGCTCATTTCAAGTGTAAGCTTACCCAGAGTTTGGAGACGGCTAAAGACAGGATTTGGGCTCAGTCTTTCTTTTTTTAAAAAAGACCCTACGAAGTTATGACCCAGGGACAAGTATCCTCATAGGGAGATGGAACCCATGTTTCAGTTTTCTTTCTATTCCCTCGCCAGGGAAGTTGTTCACTTAGGGCCACCGGGAATTTTATGTTGGGGTCAGAATTCAGACTAAATTTGTGGTATATCAGGTTAAAGACTCGGAGAGGTAAGCAAAAACTTTAAGAGAAAGCAGCAAACTGGGCAGAGGGCTCAAAAACATGACCTCTGAGGAACATCTGATAGTCCAGCATGTTTCCCTCCACACACAACTGGGGAGATACCAGAAAACCTGCCCTTTTGTAAAAGTCGTAATGTGTTATTCTCCATGTCCATGGAGGCGAGGCAGGCCTGGCTCGATTTATAATAACAATGATTTATGGTAGGCATTAGGGAAATATTTTCAAGTTTTTAAGGGTTGCTAGTCCTCCAATAAGCACTCACAGCCTCTGCTGCTGGGCTTCCACCCATCAGTTCTTAAAAGTCTCTGCAGTTTAGGCAGGGTGGGGTAGGTATCCTTGATTCTGCCTCAGAGAAATGGGTGGGCTAGATCAGCATGAGCTAATCAGTGAGGCAATCGGGTATGGCCCACTCCCTTTTTTCTTGGAACAAGATGACTTTTGGGGTATGCATTCAGTCAGCATCCCCTTCATTCAGCTGTGTGGGGTTGGGTGACAAGAGCCAGAGATCTCCCCAATGAACCACTGTAGGAGAAAGTGTGAGGGCACCTTGTATGCAAGTGATGACCCAGTGGGGAACTACTGTTTTCCATTTAGGGTGTAGCTGGAGTGTTCTAGGTTTCATGGTGAATTCTCACCATTTAGTACATGGTGTTTCAGACTTAAGTATGATGAGAAGTGGGGCAATGCCTGTGCAGTGAAGCTTACATCTTGATCTTCTTCATGGTTCAGCTCTAAACCCTTTGGATCAAACTTCCCTTTCAGATTTAGGGTAGAAATCCAGTCTCACAGTCAGACTGGTGTAAAGGTCTAGTAAGAGTGAGTAATATCTCAGCTACACAGTGCTAAACACAGAATTAGGTGTAGTACTTGGATTACCTTTTTTATTACACTACAATCTTCCTTCAAGGCATTCCCTTTTATAGTGGCAATGACCCAGTTCATACTCATTAACTTGGGTGGACTGACAGCAAAGAGCTTGGCTTTCCTGCCCCAACCACATCAAACAAACAAAAAAAAAATCCTGCATCAACAGAGGCACAAGCACTACTTGCCAGCAGGAACCAGAGGTGTAACCTGCATCCACTTGCATGGCTGTTTTTCACCTTGGCCTTCTCTGACCATTACATTTGCTAATGGCGTTGCATCTGCAAGAGACATTTTGCAATCTACTGCACTGTTCCCAAGTAGAGGAAATGAGGCTCCACATGGCACAACAGGAGAGTGGAAATTTAAAAAGTTAACAGCACAAGGTGGAGTACCAGTGATGCCCAGGTCCCTCTGCAGCCCTGAGGACCTTCAGGTGAAAAAGGAGAGCTCCCATCTTTCCCTTGTGCTCCAGTTTGCCACAGATGCCTCATGGCACGCTGCCTGAAGTCCCCATCTCTGATCACACACAAGTCATTCTTGTGCTGTGAATTTTATTTTTTTTTTCCTGCCATCTTATAAGCTGATTTCAGGATTGCTAGATGGCCATGGATTATGAAGGCACCCGTGTTTTTCTGTCAAGGACTCTGGAAGAACTGCTAGAATCTAGCTGACCCCCGATATACTGCTGCCTGTGCTAGCAACATGGACAAAAAGTATTTCCAAAACTCAAATCCAGAGCAGACTCCCTCTTTGGAAGAGCAATAAACAAAACTCCCTTCCTCCTTTACACAACCAACCTTCTTTTTTTTTTTTTTCCGTTCCCCCCTCCTACTTCTCAAGGGGTTATGCCCTTTTATCACCCTGTCTGTTCTCTGTCAGCTCGGAGAAGCAGAAAACCCAACATGACAGATCTGTCTTTCTTAGGGTGGAAGCTCTCCCAGAAGTCTCAGCATATTCATGAAATCTAATACCTCAGAGAACCACCCACCTCACTCATGCTAAAACCATTTCTTGAAAGATCGCATGAAACAGTCTGTTGCGCAATGCTCAGAACATCAAATAACCCCCTTATTTATAGTATATACACTTGCAACAATAAACCTCCCTTTTGAACTGCATTGGCCAATATAGATTTAAAAGGCTTTTTTCCTTTTAATCAACATCTCAATTTGTTGTTTAAGCATTCAGTGCTTTGGCTTGAGAGGAGCTGGTCTCGTGACTTCCCGTAGGACTAGTTGATTAGGTTTGCAAAAACTTCTGTTTCCTCTGCTGTGGTTCTCCGGGAGAAGGTGGTACCGCTCCAATTTCATAATGCCAGCTGCTTGCTCAACACTCAGCTTGCATCAGGAAGCCTCTGTTTTGAGTTTGGAAGTATACCTGGGAAATGTTGCCCCAGAAATGAAGGAAGAGGAAAAAGGATATTTCTTCAAGCTGTTAAGCAAGATTACAAAATATCTGTAAAGTTCTGCAATAGATCCAGCCTGTAAAGGCCAGCAGTAGAGCATCAACCTCTTGCAAGCAGTCCCCTCCATGCCCACGGCAGCTCCTTTGGTCGGTCAGCTGAAATAATATCTTTCTGCCAGTGCCCTGGGCACTATGTCACATATATCAGAAGTCACATATATCTCTTAGCTCCAAGCTGGCGGCCCTGGCCAAGGACAGCTGTCCCTTGGCCAGACGAAGTCCCTCCGTGATGGCCAGGAGAGCCAGGCCAGCTCAGGCCGGGTGGCAGGTCCTGGCCAGGCATGGCACTTGAGCCACGCTGGTCCTGCTGGATCGGCAGCACCCTGAGCCCATCCAAGGGCCACTGCAGTTGATCAGCTCCGGGTGCACTGAGCCAGGAGGGGAACCCTCTGCCCCACTCCCTGGCCCTGCTGGCTAGCACGGTGGTCTTGGCTTCTCCATCACCCAGCTTGTTTCAGCCACCAGTTATTTCAGCTAGGGAAGAGCCGACTCCCTCCAATTCTTCCCTGGTCTTTTCCATGTCTTCATTGCTGGTGACTTCCTCAGGGCAAGGAAATACTTTCTTTTACAAGTTGGTGCAATACTTAGGGAATGATTTGCATGTTTTTATGGGCGGTGCGTGCCCTTGCCTGGAGATGCAGGAAAAGAGGATTGCATGGGCGTGATGTGCATTAGCTCTTCAGAACATACCTCAGGGAGGCTGTCTGGTGAGTTTGGCAATGCCCTTGGAGAGGCTTGTGTGCCCACTGTGAGGGTAATAAGCTGCAAAGAATGAAGACAAGGCTGGTGGTGTTTGTTACTGCTGTCTTCCTACTCATCAGGGCATAAATAACACAGAGGAAGCTCTCACTGTTTATGTAGGAACTGGAAGCAAGGCAAAGCTTTCTCATCTGTCCACTGGGGCAGACTGGAGACCCAGGATGTTTCCCTCATTACCTCTTCATATATATATATTTATATATATTTACCTCAGAGAGGTCTTACTCTTAAAATTTCCAGGTGTAATGTATTCCAGAAGAGCCATCCCAGCAAACCTTCCTTGTGGGAGTACTGCTTTTGCTGTCACAAGAGAGTTCTGTTGCTTTAGCTGATTTCGATAAGTGAAACAAAAATGATTATATATTGGCAAAAAGACTTGTAAGTGGATTCAACAGCATTTGCACTAAGGTTTTTGTCATTATGGAAATTTCAACTTCTCTGCCAAAAAAAAAAAAAAGGGTGGAGGGAAGAAAAGTTGTTCTTTAATAATATTGCTATTCTGGCACAAAGAAAGACTTTTACAGACCTTCCTTAAAATTAATTTTCCCAGGTATTCACTCAACTCACAATTAGCCTCTCCCCTCCAAACACTTTCAGTGTAACTAGAGACCAGGCTTGAAACAAGCTAGCGCATCCAGCAGTCCTCCTGAACACTCATATATGGGAACAAGATCTGAACTCTGACACTGAGCCCTCAAACCAAAATAAAATCCTCAGACTCTCTAGAACTGGGGAAATTCAGCTCTGGAAATGCTGGATCTGGTGTTTTTTTGCTTTTATCTGCCACAGAGGAAACTGCTGGATTTGAGTATTAGATCAGAACATCTTGAGGCTTAAGGGTGGATCTCAATTATGCAGCTCAGGTCTATCACTAACCATAATGGGCTCTCTGCATTGTTTCTTGAGGACATGCCCGTGCAGACAATAGCTGTGTGCTGGCAAGCCAAGGTCTAAACGTATCTAAACACTACATAATCATTAAAAAAACCCACACTGGGGGATAGGGAGCTGGGCTGCTGTACTGTATGTACTTGGCAGATACCTGTGTGCTGTACAGAGCAATGTCATTGAAGGAGCAAAGCACGTTCTCCTGGGACATGCTATTCCTCAGAGCTGCTCCCTTGGTCTACGGTCTCCACTGTAATTGCCTCTTGGAGTGCTAGATGTTAACACTATGACCCCAGAGAACGCTGCTTTTTCAGCAGCCTGTAGTAAAGAACAAAGAGGGCGACTGGAGAGCGCTGGGAGCAGAGCACAGGGGTCGACAACTCACTCTTCATTGGGGAAAAACCCAAGCTACAAGTCAGCAGATTTATCACAATTTCAGGCACTGTAAATCCAACATTACAGTCCTGGTATGTGTATGTGTTGCATGAAAGTAAAGCTGCACTTGCCCAAAAGCAGCTGGTGCCAGAAGGACACTGAAAAGAACCATTAGTATCCTGGTGAAGAGCTGATGTCCACTAAAGCAGAGGCTGGGCTTTCAGGTTTCCCTGGAACTGTAATCCCAAGCAGATCTTAGCTCTGCCATGAACTTTCCAAGAAGCTAAGGCAAGACAATTTTGGTGCAATTCACTGCTCCTAACTTTAGCTCATTCAAAAGTTTAGGTTTTTGAACAGGACCAAAGTCAGTGGAGAAACATGGGGTCTTCCAGAGTGACACCTCACTCTCGGTTCGGTGGTGGATGTCGGTAGAATGAATTGCTCTTTGGAGAGATGGTCTCTAGTGAGTATGGAAACAACACAAATCCCACCCTTGCTGTGTTTCTTTCTCCCTCTTGTACAATGTAGATAAAGGCACGATGACGCTCTTAGTGTGGGACTGCAATTGGAGATACAGTTTGCCAGCTGGGAAAATCCAGAAGTGGCTAATGCAGTGCACCAAAGCAGCTATGAGAGCACGAGTGGGATCTCAGAAGGGCGTACCACGAGCACCTCTTTTTACTTACAGCAAATGGACAGCATCCTCCCCTCAGTAGGCATCGCCTTGGGCAACCAAGGGAACTGATGCATTATAAATCCACATGATCTTGCTCAGCAATCACTTGTTCCCATGTCTGTGGTCTATGCTCCGGTCAGCTGCCAGCTTGTACTTCAGACTTTTGCTAATTTGATTAAACACAGGACCACTTTTTCTTAACTGGGGTGTAATGTCTCAGACAGAGCCTATCACAGCCTTTGGCTGATATGCAACTCTTTTATCTAGGGCAGCCAGGAGTGCTGCCCAAGAGTGTGACGGCTGCATGATAGTCTGCCTGGTACAATGGGGTGGAGATGTGTGGCCACTAGTTGGGAAGAAAGGACCTGCCACCCTGTTGCCCTCAGCAGCATGGCGGGACCACCATGGTGCCTTGCTGCTACAGCAGAGTGCCTGGGGCAGCCTGAAAGTTATAACTCAGAAGCACATCTGGACAGATAACCCAGAGCAGCCTTCTGGCCACCTCAGAGCAGAGCTGTAAACCCCCTTGGCCTGCAGAGCCCCAGGGTAAGAGAAAGTGGAGGAAGAAATGGAGCAGCATCCTTCCCAGAGCTTCTCCTCAGGGCTGGCTCTGCCCTGCCAACAAGGACCGTGTGACTTACACGCCTGGAGGAGACAAGGCGGGTCCTTCTCTGGTTTGAGTTTGAGCCATTGCTGCTCTGCACTAACTTTTGGAAAGATGATGAGCTCCCTGCTGCTCTGCGGTCAGACCACGGCTATGCTCAGAATACAGTTGTGCAGGGGTGCTAGGCTGGCAGTGTCCAGACATGCTCCTGTGAGTACGTCCATGCCCATTCAACACTTTCTTTACAACGCATGCTGAAGCTGATTAAAGTAGAAGAGCTTCCGTGTCCTCTGGTTTTTACACAGCGTAAGCAGCAATATAGACAACACTTGCTAGGACTTCGTTCTAATTTTCCCGGGTCTAACAAACTTCATCCACAGTAAAGGTGAAACTGCAAGTTTATGCAGGTTCTCTCTGAAACTGTAGAACTATATTTCCTCCTTCCCGTTGCAGTAAGCAGCCATCCCTGGCTTATTTAAAAAATGAAGCAAACATATATGCATGCATTTGTGTGAAACTCTGCTGGAAAATTCTCTGGGCTAGCACTTGTGCTTGTGGACACCAGAAATCCCAAGTAACACAGTGACAGAGATGGGAGTAGGCTGAGCTCTTGTAACAAAGGACAGAATGTATTTCTAAGTATGTGCTTTTTAAGAGATGCTTGAGATGCTCTCCACCATGCAGAGGAACCCTTCTCAAGATGTCAACTACTGCTAGTTGAGGCTGCTTTTTAGACTCTCTTGTTTAGGTTCTGAACATGTAGACACAAAATTTTTAAAATGACTTTTTTGCAAAAGCCAGCAACCTTGTCAACTATACCTGTCATCTGAGTTCTCTCTCTCACTCATCAATTCTCTTCTTGCAATTAATTTCCTTTCTTTTTCCATGGGGTATATATTACAGAGTGTTGATAAGCAGCTCTTTTCTTTTGCCCCAGAACAGTGATCAGCACAAATAGGTAGGTTTTAAAATCGTTGAAGAGAAAGGTGTTCTGCAAACAGAACTTGTTACTGAATTAAAATTGTGTTGCAGATAAGGAAGACTCATAAACCTGAAGCAAAAATCTATAGCTGGTCAGCGCTTTGCTTGCTCATGCCTATTTGAGTTGCTCTGGGCAGTAAACAGTCTGGGAATACAACACATCCTTGGGCTATAGCCCATCTGCACAGAACAATTTTGCTGCTGAATGTGCATTTCTTACTGAGGGTAACTGCTCATCTCAAGGCTATAATGATACTGATGCACTCACGCCATGAACTGCAATCCACTGTTCTGGCCATTCCCTCGTTTTATTTCTCTGCCGCAAGAGCTGGAATGAATTGTATTTGTTGGTGAAGCTTATTTTTGCTGGCTTTCCATCTCAGGCAGGGGAGGATTTTATGGAGCTATCTTGTCTGTTTCAAAACCTTTTTTTAATCATCCTTTTTCCCAGCAGTTACATGGTCCTGAAATAGCCACATACATAAACACCAATCATGTGTATGTGCCTTATGTTTCCCAGGGTACAAAAGTCCCTCTACAAACCCAGTTCAGGAGAACTACCATGAGCCTGCACCTCCTGGCCACCAGGCTGGCTGGCTGGCTGTGGCTGGTGTAGGTGACATCCTTGCTCTTTCCTAGACTTCTTGTGCATCTCAGCTAAGATGACAAGAAATTTCTCAGCACGTAAACTCCAGGAGTCAGGAGTGCTTCTGAGCATCAGGGATTACGACTGTACTCAGACTGTTCCAAATCTAGACTGGGGTGAGACTGGGGTGTTTGCTAGCCCCTTTCCCAGCTCTGTCACTTCTGCAGGACCCCAGGGACATCCTACCTGAGGCTCTACCGCTGTGCCTCAGGGAGACAAGCGCATTTCCTTACTAATTCCAGGTGGGCAGGATGTTTTTCCTAACAGCTGTGAAGTACTTGGCCATTATAATCTATGACACCTGGAGAGAAACTATACTCGATTACCAGCAAATGTGGGGCTCCTGGCTCCCACGCTGTGGTGGCAATGCCAGTTTACAGCAATGCTGCCTTGTGCTGGTACTGCTGTTTGTGAGGACCTGATGTGAGAGCAAATTTCCAAATAAAAGACTCCAAGGGAAAAAAATGGGGGATGCTTTCTGCATGTTTGATTCAAGTGGGATCAGTTCTCCAACCCCTTTCACAGTGTTTGTCCACAGCACTTGGGCCAACACAGCTGCTGGGAGAGATGGGAAGTGTCAGGGCAGCAGAAGGAAGGGACAGGGGTTATGGTGGTGAGGCAAAGCTTCTTCCCTGCTAATGTTGACGGATGTTTTGGGACACTCAGGCACAGCCCCAGATTCCTGAATTATGATATTACCCTTCCTCTTTCTTCGTGAGACATCCTTTGATGTCTTTTTCATTTTGGTCTCCTCCTTACCACATGCTGCTTTTTAGCCAATTACATAGAAGCACTATGAAAATGTCTACTCTGTAGCTCTTGCCTTATCACAATTCCTGGTTTTGTAGCTTTTTGCAAAAATCTTCATGGGGGCTGGATTATCCCAAAAGAGAACCTGCACAATGACTGACTCCATTTCAGATCCCAATACTTTCAACCTTTTCTCCATAATCCTCAGGCTGTATAGAATTTCCCTGGTTCAGGGGAAAAAACCCCAACAAATCAGTACCACTTCAAACAAAAAACTATCTCCTTCCCAAAACTTAAGCACTCCCATGCCAGTTTGATAACTACCAGCTAAAAAATGCATCTGGTGGAAGACCCATAGTGAGAGTCTGGGCCTTGAGAACAGGGTCCTAATCCATAACCTATTAGTGTGTGCAGCACTTGCCAAGAGAGCCCACACAGTGAGGTAAGGTTGCACCATGCTCTCTCCTTCCTTGAATAAAAAGTGCCTGCTCTAATGAGAAGCAAGTCCCTGATTCAGCAAAGCACTTAAGTGTTTTGATGAACCAGGGCCAGACTGAACATCTTGTGCAGAACTCAGTTGTCTAGCGAACAATATCAAATATTTTATTGATGGATGCAGACTTAAATGAAAATTAAAGACGTGGATATTTAAGGCTGTAGGTGCCCAAACTCATATTGTTCACTTTTTATTGTATTAAAGTAATCATTTGTACAGGAACAGAAGCAGCCACCTCCAGAAAATCCATCCCTGTCATGCTGGGAAGAATATTCTCAGTCCTCCCCCAGCGCCCTGTCAATTTGATGGCTTATGTAGCTTGCTTAGAAATTTGTCACATTCAGGCTATTTCAGATCAACAAGCTTCAGCCATATCTTCTTTTTTCCTACCAGGAACACCCAGCTTTAGTACCCCCATTGGCTGCACAAGGTATGGGGAAGTGAGGCACAGCCTCTTGTAGGCCAGATCAGGTGTTAGAAGGTATGAGCGACATGGTGGAGCACCACTAGACAGGTCTTAAGATCCTGCCATCGCCCTTTCTTGGCCGTCAGTCAACAGGCAGGGCACTGAGCTCTGTGCTGAGCTCGGTCTCTGAGGTTGCAGCCAGCAAGGGTCCCCATCAGCCTGCTCTCCTCCCTCTAACATCTCTGGCCATCCTGCTAAAAGGGGCTGTTGAACTCAGAGAACATTAGTCTTAGAAAATGAAGCGTTATGGTAGGTGAAGTTAAACCTCGGTCTTGTTAAAGCTGTCCCCCTCTCATTCATTGTGCAGTGTTTCACCCGCAATGCTGGATGCAGCTGCGGGTTGCAACTGAAGGCTGCACCGCAGGGCACGCTGACAGGCGGAGAGCAGAGGTTGGACTTTGGCACATCCTGACTTCGGGGTGTTTCTCTTTGGAAATGTTGTATTTTTCCAACGCAAATTTTTAACGGAGAGTTATCAAAGCCTTTTATATGTTTGAAAACGTATCTGTAGCATAGTAAAATGCCAGAGCTCTTTCTAATATGGCAACATATACTTTATTTTTCCTCCTTGTTCACCCTAGAACAACAATCCTCACTCCCTTTTACTTGTCAATAATACACCCACTTGCCCTCTCAGCTTGGTAAGAAACAGTGGCAGCATGGATTAAAAAAAAGAAATATGGCATTTTTCACCACCTTGTATATACTTAGATGCAATCACCTCCCTGCCATGGAATACAGGCAGGTGCAAACAGGAGGAAAAGGGAAAGAAAAAAAAAGAGTACATGCAGACATTTTTGGCTCAACCTCACGCTCTTTTAGATACATTCCCATACAGCCACTAGCGCTCAAACGATTTGCAGAGAAGGCGAATGTTACATGGCACTCGGTTTATCTGCTCTGGAATGGCAAAGTGCACACACAGATATCCACCGTGGTTCCAGGGAGTCTAGGGATTTCAAAGCTGCTTTATCTCCCAGATAACTCACTGGCGAAGAAGGGAGAATTAAAAACTGCATTGGTAACTAAAAATGGAATGATAGATTATGATTATGGGCTTCAAAAAAAAAGTGTAACATGTATTTGTTACAGATTTATCCAGAGCAAGAGTTTAACCCTTTATTTTTTTATTTGTGGATTCCTAAACATTTTTCCTGGAGAAGCGCAACTCCTTAAATAGTGTATTTCAATCTATTGGCGATGGCTTTGCTTTTCATCTCTCACAGCATTCCCCCTTCCAAGTTGTCTTTGGGAATTTGTGAACCTGTAGTTCCTAGAACCCATCTCCTAGCAGTTGGACAGGAACCACGCTCTCCTAAATCCCACACATCAATCTGCTTCACTGCATGACCCTAGTAAGCCTCCACCTCCTCTTTGGTAAAACACAAAAAATCCACAGTTTTCAAGTTCTTGGGCTGAGGCACTTTGAGCTTTCTGTTGAGAAAGGCTGAGCAGCCGAAGCTCCCACCTACGGAAGTGCCAAGTGCCCAGGAATTTTGTACAGGCAGAGCACTGAGGCACGTGAAATGACAGGAATGCTGCATATTTCTGCCCTTCGCCTCTGCAGCCCGTGACGCCGTGCTCTGAAGGAAGGTAATACCATTTATATGCAATGGCAAAGGCCAGAGCCCTAATTTTCACAGGGACTTTGAGAAGCCTTTGCCATGTTTTTGCAACAGTATTTGAATGACTCGGAAGGCTTCAGAAAAATGCAAAATACTGACTGAAATGCAAAATGTTTGTATCCCTCAGCCAGGGGAAGGGAAAAAGTGCAGGAAGAAGCTTAGCCAAGCCTGACTGGGTATAGTGGATGTTGATCTTTGCTCACCCCATAGTTAGATATTGTTTTTTTCCCCCTCATTTAATGGAGTCACTGCCTTGTCTCTTAAAGTGATCTCATTAAAGGCAGGGGACAAGACAGCAGGGAGTGTGAGACCTGTAGTTACAGAGGGAAGGTCGATAGAAATAGTTACATACAATCACCTTGTCTTCTCTGGGTCACCTCTTAAGGGAAGTACCCTTCAAAAAGCGTGAATCCCTTTTGACCGCCTTTCTGAACCACACTGATGGAAACCTCATGGCGGAGCACATCTTTTGTTTTTGTTGCCTGCTTTAGTCTGCTGTAGGTAACCCCATCCTCTAGAGACTCTTGAGATAAGGTACAAGTCGATGAGGGAAAATAGCTTATTTGGGCCCTGCTCCATTTCTCTTTTGTTTTTTTTTTTTTTTTTCCTGAGTAAGTGGGAGCTGCAGGAGTTTTTCTTCTCTGCTGGGAAGGGCATTGTCTGTAGGCAAACTGCCCCAACGTGTACATATTAGTCACCACTGAAGAGGTGGCTGTGGTTCTCAAGGTGAAGGCCAAAGTGTGGCTCCTGTTGCAACACATACAAAATGCTGGTGAACATGGGAGATGTCACAGAAAGAAAAAACAGGTGGGAGACTACATTCTTTCCTATTCTGGGTAGTATCCACTGCTGGATCCTAGTTTTCCCAGCAAATGCAGCCCTAGGCTGTGCACTTGCAAAGGGATGAAGAAGACTTGCTTCGCTGTGTTGAGCTACATGCGGTCTGTTACTGGAAGCAGGAATATGCCTGAGCAGAAGCTGTCGTATCTAGCAGCGATTGCAAAGGGCTTTCAGACCCATGGACTCTTAACTAGAACCTGCTAAGGCTTTTCTGCATGCCTGCCCTCCCTCTCTGTGACTCCATGTTCCTGTCCCTAAAATGGTCATAATAAAACTCCCTGCTCCCAGCACTCTCAGCTTCTCGAAGTAAAAAACGCTGCAGAAGGGCCTTGTGATGTCCACAGCAGCCGGCATTCACATAACGCCCCACACTGTTTACCCAAGGGCCACCCTTCTCCTTTCCTTGCATCCTGTGCTACCTACCCCTGCAATTCAGCTGCTGTTCAGCAGCCCACAACTGCACCACAAACAGCGAGCGGTCCGAAGGGAAAAACGATGTGTCGCTGCAAATCTGCAAAATAACGATTCACGATAATTCCCAGGATGAACCGAGAGGGACACGCAAGCCAAAGAGCAGGATTTTTCAGGTGTTAAAACCTGATTTGGATCTGACCTGCTGGCAGGAGTGAAGTTCCCTGTTACGTTATCTCTGCTTCTCTCAGTCGCCCTGCCAAGGTATCAAAAGAGTTTGTAATTGCTTGTAGATACTGAAAACAGAGCTCTCCTGATTTTTCTTAAGCTAATCTCACTGATACCTATTATAGGAGGAGAGCACAAGTACTCTACCCTCCCTGCCTGGTTTGACATAATAAAATTTCCTTTGACCTGTATGGATTTGTTCTTTGTTTAAGTCACTGCCAGTAACAGAACTGAGACGCATTTTTCTCCTGAAAGAGACACTAGGTCTGTGTTTACAGCACCACAGTTGCACGCTACAGTTTCATGTTGTGAAGAAATGGCAACACATCAACCATCCCAAGGCAAAAGATGGATCAAACTGATAGCGCACCAAATCAACTACACTGGTTAAGTGGCACTTCAAGGGGCAATATGTCTCAGAAGCTGTCTGGAGGTCTTCTTTTAAAGTCCTATTGATAATGCTTCACTGCCACATAGAAAGAAACCCAAGTCTGGTATGGCGGATTGGTCTTAAGGAGTGAAATTCTGTTAAGGAGTGGAAATGAATAGGTGATTTCAGGCTCTGAAATTTCTACCCAGTTCCTAACGCCTATCCCCTTCTCCCCGCCCGCTGGCAAGAGCCAGGTCTTTCATGAGCAGTCTTAAAAGAAAACCTCAAAGATGAGTAATGAGAGCTAACTGAGAGCGCTGCCTCGGGGTCAAGACGGTGCAGCTTGGGAGGGAGACGGCTGCCCAGGTTCCATGTATTTTCTAGGTGAACCGAAAGCTTCAGGCTCCCAGTCTGCCAGCACAGTGACAGATCCAACAAAGATCATCAGAGGCACAAAATGGAGCTTCTGCAGAAGACTACAAAAGTGTCTCTGAAATGCTGGCCTGCCATCTAAAATTGCATCTGATCCCACTGCTGGTTTTTACTTTAAAGCTGACTATGTTCAGTCCCAGAAGCACCTCAGTACTGAGCAGGTCGAGCTCAGTTGATAAGTCCATCTGAAATCACAAAGATGGAGCGTCCTGTACGTCCACAAGCGCCAGATCCATCAGAAGCTCGAAAAGCAGGTCTAGAGCATGGTGACGGGACCAAGCTCTACTGCAGGTGTGATGCCTCCACCACCTTTTAAAAACCTGTGATGGTTGTAGTGACATCCCTTGCCCTTACACAGGTGGGTCTGTGGGCAAACAGTTCGACAAGTCAGAGAGGGACCTGGGGATGTTGATTGACAGCCGGCTGAACAGGAGCCAGCAGTGTGCCCAGGTGGCCAAGAAGGCCAATGGCATCCTGGCTTGTATCAGCAATAGGGTGGCCAGCAGGGACAGGGAAGGGATCTTACCCCTGGACTCAGCACTGGTGAGGCCGCACCTCGATGACTGGGTTCAGTTTTGGGCCCCTCACTCCAAAAAGGACATTGAATGACTTGAGTGTGTCCAGAGAAGGGCAACGGAGCTGGTGCAGGGTCTGGAGCACAGGTCTGATGGGGAGCGGCTGAGGGAACTGGGGGGGTTTAGTCTGGAGAAGAGGAGGCTGAGGGGAGACCTCATGGCCCTCTACAACTCCCTGAAAGGAGGGTGCAGAGAGGGGGGATGAGTCTCTTGAACCAAGGAACAAGCGATAGGACAAGAGGGAATGGCCTCAAGCTGCGCCAGGGCAGGGTCAGACTGGCTCTTAGGAAGTATTTCTTTGCAGAAGGGGTTGTTGGGCGTTGGAATGGGCTGCCCATGGAGGTGGTGGAGTCCCCATCCCTGGAGGGGCTTAAGAGTTGGGTCGACATAGCACTTAGGGATCTGGTGTAGTTGGGATCTGTCAGTGCTAGGTTAACGGTTGGACTAGACGATCTTCAAGGTCCTTTCCAACCGAGATGATTCTGTGATTCTGTGACAAGCAAGCTTTTGTGCAGGATGTTTAAGGCCTGAATTCAGTTCTTTTCTCCTGCGAAGGGGAGTTTCAAGCCCTGCGTAGCAGGGAAGTGCCATGACTACGTTACTCCCCCACGAGAAAGCTCCCAGCTAATTTTGGGGGCCCTCGGTGGGTGAAGCCTCCCACGGGGAAGAGGCTACTGAAACACTTTCTCATTTCCAAGCTCATACAGTCCTGGAGGTTCTACTAAGCCGCCAAAGAATGAAAAAGAGAGAGACCTGATTTTCTTTGCCAGAGAATCTAGAGAAAAGTAAGAAGCAAAGCACAGTCAGAACTTGTGTGTCCATCCTTCCCAGAATTTGAAGCGTAAGGGACGGATGGCAGTGCCCCGGCCTCCGAGCGGCGGAGGGCACAGCGAGATGCCCTGTGACTCTTCACCCCGTCTTTGATCCCCGAGTGTAGCGATCGCCGCGCTTTAGCGCAGTTTCTGGCAAGCGGACACGCACCTCCCGGGGTACCGAGTGGGCTTTAGCCCTGGGGGGTCTGAAGCATCGCGGGTGCCGTGTCCCCCACGCTGCCCCTCCCAGCGCAGCGGCGCGGGCTCCGCTTCGGGGGGAAAGGGGCCTCCGGAGGTCCTGTCCGTCCCCCCCCCCCGCGGGAGGGGCGGCAAGACCCGCGGGAAACCCCACGGGGCACCCCGAGACTTTCGGGCGGCGGGGCGGCGGGGGGGGGGGGGTGGCGGTGCCCGCCATGGCGGCGGCGCTGGGGCCGGCCTCGCCCCCGGCAGGGCGGGAGGAGCTTCCCCCGCCGCGGAAGGAGCCTCCGCGCCCCGACCCGGCGAGGCGAGGCGCGGCTGGGGCGGCCGAGGTGAGCCCCAAGGTGCACCCGGGGGGCGGCCCCGCCGGCCCCGCTCCCGCCCCCCGCCTTTCCCGGTGCCGTCGCCGCCAGCCCGCCTCAGAGGGGCGGTGCGGCGGGCCGGGCCGGGGCGGGGCGGCGGGGCCGGGGCTCTTTATGCGGCGGGAAGCCGGCGGCTCTGCGAGCTGCGGGCGGCTGCGGCGACAGAGAGGAGCGACCCGGGTGGGGGGCAGAGGGGGGGCGAGGCGAAGGAGAGTGAGCCGCGGAGAAAGGAGGAGGAGGAGGAAGGCGAGCAGCGGCCGGGGCGCTGCTGCTGCTGTTCCGCACCTGCCGCCGGCTGGGACACGTGGCGCCGCGGCTCCCCGTCCCCAACCACCGGACCCGCACGCAGTCGCCCGCCACCATGGGCAAGGGGGTGAGCGGCGGGGCCCGGGCGGGGCGCACGGACCGGGCTGGGAAATTCAAGGAGAACCGGAGCGCGGCCGGTGCTCCCCCCCCCCCCTCCCTTTTCCCCTCCGGTTGGGGCGGGCGGGGCTCCGCTTTGTCTGTGCCGGGCTGAGGTGGCGGGGCGGGGGGGGTGAGGGGGATCGGCCACGTCGTGTGTGAAGGCGACGGGCCCGGGGCGCGCGGTAACGGCCGTTAGAGGGCGGCGCCGGTGCCGCCCGTCCCTCAGCAACGTGCCCCGGCGGCGGGAGAGGAAGTAGCCGGCGGGGGGGGGCGGACACGGCGGGGCGAGGCGCCGGCGGGCTTTCCCCGCAGGCATGGCCGCTGTGCCCGTGAGCCCGGCGCTAGGGTGACCCCGGAGGGGTTGGGGGGCCCAAACCACCTTCCCCTCGCTGCCGAGCCCCGGCCACCCCCCCACCCCCCCCCCCCAGTTCCCCGAAAAAGGGCCTCCCGCCCCCGGGCGTGTGGGGCCCCGCAGCCCCCGGGGCTGGCGTTATCTGATGCCCTTTTGGAGCTGGGCTGTGGAGCGTGGCTGCTCCCCTGTCTCCTGAGAGTACTTTAGACTTCTTGAGACACGAGGCCCCCGGGGGCGGGGGGGTGTGTGGCGGGGGAAGAAGGGGTGTTGTTAGGATTATTAGGGTTTATTAGGGCTAATTGGCCTGTTGGTAGCAGTGAGAGCGCGGAGGGGGCTGGTGGCGGGAGGGAGGTGGTCGCCCCTGACTCCATCGTGTCTGTCCTGTGACTTGGGGTGATGAAAGCCTCTCAGACAGCGGTTTCCACCCTGTACCAGCGTTGTTTCTGCCTTATAGGAAGGGAGAAGAAGTCCTTAGTTCGGATCATATCTTTTAAGTAAAGAAAAGTGTATCTGAAGGCTCTTGGAGACAGGAGTGAAGACTTCCCGAAGTTGGGTGTTGCGATGTGTGGAGCAGCAGCACCTCTGGGGTTGCTC
Organism: Strix aluco; assembly: GCF_031877795.1. Classification (NCBI taxonomy): domain Eukaryota; kingdom Metazoa; phylum Chordata; class Aves; order Strigiformes; family Strigidae; genus Strix; species Strix aluco. Next base: position 5,255,790 of record NC_133932.1, read on the forward strand.
TGATTTTGCATGATGTTGAAAAAGTAGAGACCAGTTTCTGGGCTTTATTGTTTGGATGTTTGTTTTTTTCCCTTGAAATACTTCCCTGTGTATCTTGTATAGTTGGAGGTGTGGAGACTTTTATTTACCTTTGGTTTAGACTCATTCCTGGAAAATTCCCAAATTTCTCCGCTCCTCAAGGAGAGAGTGACCGGGCCTTGGGCCGCAGAGGTGGTAACGTTGTCCCTGCCTACAGGTGTTCTGTGCTTCCCAAGCGCTGTTCAAACCCTGGCTTGACTTTGCATTGTCCTCTCCGGCGCGGCGGCAATGTTGACATAACCGTGTGTGTAGAAGAGGAGCTGCAAGAACATGGCTGAACGGACAGTTACTGGGAAAAGGGGGTTGAGTGTGTGGGGTGGGTTTTCAGGATTTCTTTATGTGTGTCTTTTTCCTCAGTGAAGTCTTCTTGATGCTTGGCAGCCCAGTGTGATGTGTTTCAGTCCTGTGGGCAACAGGCAGCGTGCATAATAAGAGGTCATTCAAGAGATTGAGGGGGGGTTTGGTGGTGTTGCAGTCTTCTGGATGCTTTAAATCTTCAAAGAAGCCTTGGGGTTGTGTGTGTATGTATGACTGCAGTGCAAAGGGCTTCGCGGGCTTAGGCTGATTTGGCTGAACTAATAGGAGGTACAAACGCTTTCAATATAGAAGGCTGTTAGCTGTCTCACTTCCATTTCAGATCTCATAGGTTGCCTGGTTAATAAAGCAATTGGCCTGAGACTGAAGTGCCAACACGAGGGCTAATTCAACAGTGTACGGGTGTCTCAGGCTTTCTGGTAGCAAGTCACAAGATTTATTTGTTTAGCAGTGAGAACGCATGCGAGGACCCCCTGAAAAATGGGGATGTGAGAGAGCAAGGCTGTGAAAAAGGCAGTGTGTGGATGCAACACTGAACATCATGTGCCTGCCCTCAGTTAGGGGTGCCCAAGAAGGAAACCTCTTTCCCATGAGAGCATAGGATGGAAGAGAAAGTAAGAGCCTAAGTGTGAGAGAACAAGTTCCTTGTCTCTACAGCTGTGAGGAGAAGCTGAGCAGAGTGTCTGTTTTACTTTAAATGGTAACGGAATGAGGGGAGGGCCGTGAGCTGCCCGGGTGTGTTGTTCAGCCCAAAAAGCAGATTATCCAAGGGGGTGTGCGTAGTGGAGGAAAGCGGACGGGATTTCATTTCTGTTCAGCGCTGCCTGGAAGCTGTCTGCAGACAGCAGCGCGTCTCGCTCGGTCTCCCTCGCTGCACGGCCATAGCACACAGTGTTAGTGTGTGCTTTGAGTTGCTTTTGAGTTGCTTCTGGAGGTCAGGGCTTCATGCCTGAACCCCAGTTAAGAGGTTTCCCCCCCCCCCCCCCCCCTGAAACTAGTAAGGCTTATTGCATAATGGGCCAACTGAGGGGAAATTATGCAAATCAAAGCAATCCTTATCTGGTGTGATTAAATCTTAATGTATTGCTCTTCCCCTCTGCCCCATCTTTTTCACTCCCACTTTTTATTACTATGGCTAGAGGATACTCCTCTTACCAAAGAAAACCCTGGGCCTAGTCAACGCGTGTTTTTGCAAAAGCGGTGTAACGGGATGAAGGGTCTCTGGCAAGTGGTCTCTACCTGCAGGTTGCAATCCCACAACCCGGTGGGATCCTGACCTGCTGAAAACTGCAGAAGATCATTGTTTCACCCAGGCCTCTTCAAGGGGTAGCTGAAGTCACCAGCTCTCTAGGTGAGAACTGTCTGGTCCACTGATCTTCATGTGTTTGGCGCTACCTGAGATTGATGGTAAAGATGCACTGATATTCCAGGCAAGGAAGTGTGGGAGATGACACTCTGTAGTTGGCACAGCCCTGAAGAACCAGGAAGGGCTGCTCAGCTGTGCAGTGGGCATTTGGAAGGCTAGTTCTGCTCTTGGGTCTTCAAGCAGCTCCATGAGATGTTTGTCCTAATATCCAGGGAAGACTTAGGGTGTGTGGATGGTCCCATTTTTACCTCAATGATGAAAACCTTTGAAAGGTTTAGATCCCTTCTCATGGGAGGAGAGCTTGTCCTTCTGTAATTTGGAAAGCAGCAGTCTGCTCCCAACAAGCAGTTACTACCTGTTGAGTAAAAACTGCTTTGTACTGTCCTGGATGCTGAGAGTCTGCTCTGTCGATGCGGTTGATTAGACTTTTGATTAAAGATAGGAGATTGAACACAACTCTTGGGAAGGAGTAAGAAAGATCCAGAGAAGGCATTTACATCCCTTGCTGAGATTATGTAGGGTCATGGAGCAGCATTTTTAGTCCAATAGGTATAGTCTGTATCATGCCTCATATAGTTAATATGTTTACTGAAGACTCTCATGAGGCAGCTGGACAGTAACTTTTCTGTTTTCTCTGCACAGTTGATTATAATGACATAAGTACTAGAACAGACCAGCCCTCCAGAGACTGCGTAATTTATTTTGGCTTTTACTTGACATTTCTTGTTGGATTAGGTGATGTTAGAATAGGGTACTTCTGAGCTTGTCTGCTGATTTGCACCCCTCCCGTTTCCTGGTCAGTCATGGCTGGTGTTGAGAACATCAGTCATGAATGGCTCAATTAGTCCAGGACGGAAAAGCATAAACTCTATCTGAAAGACAATAGGATTTTCTGGGGGCTGTATAAAACTTCCTACACTGGTGTGTACAAATGTTGTGCTTAAGCCAATGGAAAAAAAAAAAAAAATCTTGCATGGAAAAAAAAAAAGCTGTGTTGTTTTTTCTGTGGCAGTTTTGATGAGTCAGAGTTCCTAGGCTAAGTCAAGTAACAGGGGTGACATTTCTGTTGAGACAGACCTTCCTTTGTGTTCAGATCATGTGATTAATTCTCGATAAGATGTGGATCTGGAGTACTGTAGGCTGCCTTCTCTTTGTACGGCAGGAAAATGAGGGGAGAGCAGGGAAATCCTACAACACTGAGGGGTGGGATGAGCCCCTCGTTCCCTGGCAGCCCAGCCAGTGCAAGCCGTGGGCTCATCTTGCCCGAAGAGAGACAGTGTCCCAGAAGGCACTGAACAGGGGCAGGACTTTGACCGATGGGACAAGTTCAGATTTGAATGATGGAGCAGGAGGTTCAGACTCCGCATGAAATCTTTCTATAGCAAGAACTGAAACTGGTGCTACTGACTTACCTTTTCTGTAAGGGTGGTACTAAAGCAACAGAAGGGAGTATTGTGCTTTTTCTGTTGTTTTTTTTTAAACTGAGGAGCTCTGAGTTGGGTAAGATGGACTCCATTAAGACCCAAATATTTGGGTGGTTAAAGAAATGAGTAACTCTATCTGCTTTTTGTCCCGACTGCAGCTGGTCGCTGGGTGTTTTGTTCAGCTTTTTTTAAGCAAATCATGCTTGTACAAGGGCAGTGAGCCTTTTCATGTTTGCCCACTTGTAGGTCATCTCTGCAGCTGAAAGAGCTTAAACACTTATATTCTTGGGCTGCCCTTGATAAGCCGAGTAACTGCGCTTCTCTCAGAAGTTTCAAAGAACCAGGAGGTTTTTAGATCACCTGCAAGAGCTTGCCAGGCTTTTGTTGGGGGAAAGGGTGAAGCTGAAGGTGATGAACTGCTAGTCAAGGTACCAGCTCCTTCACCTTCGTTAGAAATCATTTATTGTCTCAAGCAATAATCAAGAAGCTTGTGTTTTGTGCAGCACTGTTTGGACTTGTCTGCTAGAGCTCTAGCAGAAATCAAAGTTGTTTCCTTTGAAGATTGAAGGAGAGAGAAGCTTCGTGGTGACGTTTTGTGAATTGCCCCGTGGCAAATTCTTGTGATGCTGGAATGCAAGGACTGTGGTGGTTTAAGTTCTGTGGCTTTTGCTTTTTTTAAGGAGTGAAATGGAAGTTTAGGTGCAGGGAAGAGAATGTCAGGAATGCTGACAGTCTGTAGTTCCGTGTCCTTTTCCTGTAGGAGAGGAGGCAAACAGCTTGGCTCCCCTCCACTTATGAAAAACTGTTTCCATTGCACAGCTCTGGAGCTGCATGCAAGGATATGGGGGATGCAAAGGCTGCCTTTACTGAATGGGGCAAGAGAGGAGGTCTGTGCATGTGAAATGTATGACTGGCTGCAGAGTGGTGTGCACAGAGCTTTCTCAGAACAATAAAAATCGTTGTCTAGATGTGACTGATGGATTCTTTTAGAAAAGTCATGATTTTTTTCCTTTTTTTTCATGTAGTTTCACTTTTGGTTTTGGTTTCTACTTCTCTTGCAGTAAATAATAAAAATATCCAGTGCTTGCTGCTCAACAGGACAGTTCTTGGATCCTAACAATAGTTTCTGTGTCCAGATTGCTCTCAGGAATCCAGTTTGTGATTTGAGGTGCTCATGCTCAGTGCCTTTGGAAACCTTTTCTTAATCTTGTTAACGGTTTGACTGTGGTGCCACTAACTGCTGTTTCATCTTAAAATACTTCTCTGGGATCTTACTGGGTGAAAATCTCATAGCAGAAAACTTGGCAGAGATGTAACAGGTCCCACACAGAAGTGAAGGGAGGGAAAAGCTGCTCTTATGGGCTTGTGACAGTCTGGAAATGTATGGGGTACTTAATAAAGACTATACTGGTGCCTGGTTTTAGTATCTTACAGGGTGTCCAAACTTGTTGCAGTTTGGGATTATTTCTGCCTGTAACTCTTCTGTACTTTTTTTTTTGTCTTTTAAGTGATGTTTGTATGTGCTAAGTCATAATTTGTTTGTTCTTAGATGCTTGTTTACCCGATCATGACGAGATCTAAATCTCTGCATGATTTCATGTAGAATTAACCATAATGAAAGTGAATGAAAATCCATCTGAATAAAGGGGCTTTAAGCAGATCATCTGCTCTGTGAAGTGTAAGCGGGACTGAGCACAGATTGAATCTGTGAAGTGTACTATGGCTTTGTATACCATTCTCACTGGTCAAACTGCCATAAATTGAAAGCAGATTTCTGTTGCGTAACCAGCCAGCTAGAGTGCCAAACTGAGAATGAAAGTGTTGGAACTTATCCCCCAGATTCGACCAGTCAGAGATACCACCTCTTATTTATCTTCAGTTGATAGGCTGTTCCTTGCCAGAGGATGTGGAAGACTGAGAGCGGGGAGGAGGAGTTAATGTCTTGAAGGGAACATACGTATGCACTCAGGAATTGGTTTCTTCTGCTCTTCATCACTTTTTCAGCTTGAGCTGGGGCTCACACATCAAGACTGACTGAATAGCATGTAGTTTGCTTTCCTCCTAGCTAGACTTCCACAATGGCTGTAATCTGTGTATCGGGGGTACTGTTGAGGAGACTTGTCTGCTCACTAGCTGGTTTTTTTTAATTGAAGTGGCATAACTTTAATAAGCAGTAATCATTTTGTCTGCCTGGCAGCCTTGTGTGCATAGTTCATGTTGACTCCTGTAGATTGTTTGTAAGTTGATGGTAAGGTGTTTCTAACGGTACTGTGTCTTCTTTTGCAGGCTGGAAGAGACAAATATGAGCCCACTGCTACATCAGAGCATGGCGCAAAGAAAAAGGGGAAGAAGGAGAGGGACATGGATGAGCTTAAAAAGGAAGTCTCAATGGTAAGAGTGTAGGGCATGGAAAGAGCAGCTTTAAGAATGTTTACTACCCCCAAAGCCCTGCGCCTCATGTGACTTAGAGAAAAGAGCTGGTGTGCTGACAGCATGGTGTGACTGAAGGCACCCATCTCCCTTCTCGCCCCCTTTGTCTCCAAGCCAGACATGCTGCAAGTGTTTCAGCATCAAGATGACCATGCAGTAGGCCCTGAAAACATCACTTCTCAAAAGGCACTTGACACAGAACCCAAGTATTTGCTTGCCTGTGTTACCCGTAGCACAGCGTAGCTGCGTTTCCTCACCCAGGCAAGCGCTGTCTGGATAGCAGCATTGCAGGCTTTATTGTGCTGTCATGTGAGTGAGACTGCTGTTTTCATTCCAGCTGAGGAGTTGAGTCTGTACAGCTCCATTTACTGCTGGCCTCTGCTCAGACTGACCTCAGTATTATTCCTTCTAATTGTGTTTGAGGCTGTGGGGAGTGTCTCCCGTCCCCATCTGTGGAGGTTGGATGATGCTATACATCTGTCTGTGAGCATCATCCAGCTTAGATCTGCTCTTCTTGAAGATGATGCTGGTTTTGTTTGTGCTGTGGATTTGAGTCTGGGCTTTCGCATTTTTGGCCCCTCTGTTAGGGAGAGGCGATACTAATGCTTGCCCCAAGATGAGATTTTTGTGTTCAGTAGCAATGTTAACTTAAAGCATCTGCTCCCTCCAGTACAACCTTGTAAGTGAGGCACTGCTCTGCACCAACATGATCCAGTTGAAAAATAGCCTGGCTGTGAAAAGGAGCCTCTTTCAGGGAAGAAACACTGCTTAAACTGGCAGCGTTACTTAAAAATGTGTGAAATTACAGGGTTAATCTTCTGTACATTCCTACCTTCCTTCCCAACTCCCGCCCCCCCCCCCCCCCCCCCCCCCCCCAAAAAAAACCCAACCCACTGAGGCTTCACAGAATCTGCTGGGGGTGTAAAGACTGCACTGAGACATAGTTTGTTTTAAAAGCTGTCATGTTGTACCCAAATAGCCACAAGAATGCTAAAGATGAGCCCGCTTTGAGTTGTGGAATGAGATTGAAATTCTCTTCACAGAGAAGATGAGGTAGAGTCTTGCTATCTCACCAAACCGTTACAGATAGGAAACCTGGGGTGGGGGATGGAATTGCTGAGCTCTTTCTGATGAGCCTGCAGGCACTGTGATCTCTTTCCCTGCAACCATTTCTTGTCTTTCAGGATGACCACAAGCTGAGCCTTGATGAACTTCATCGTAAATACGGAACAGACTTGAGTCGGGTAGGTAGGCTTTGTTTTCCCTCCCTCCTTGCCCTGATCTGAAAAGGGAACAGTCTTGGCTCAGAGCACTTCACAAAGGGAGATCTGGGTGGTCTGGTTTTTTTTCCCTTTCTTTTTTTGTTTAATCTCCCCTCCTCCAGTTAAGTTTCCCAGGCTTTGGGAGAGCTGTTGAGCTCACAAATGCTTCTCTTCGTCCTCCCACTGTACAGCCTGGCTGCAATACTTCAGTGACTTTGTTTCCAACAATGTCACTGTTATCAGCCTCTGAATTGTTCCAAGGTCAAGTTGATTCTTGGATTTATTTTTTTTCCCTGAGGAGCTTGTAATAAAGGCGAATGTTTGTTATATTGCAGATGTAGTCTAGTGAGCTAGCATATGCCCAGGGACTTAATGATGGCTAGTAGCAGTTAAAATTTTACCCTTTCGTAGTAAGAGGTGTGCAAATGTCCTAGCTAACCTCAAAGTCCAGTGCAGAAGCACTGGAGTGGTTTTGCACCTTTGCTCTTGTTTGCTTTGCTTAATGTGTTTTTTGCATGATTGCATATAGCAGCAAGTCTGCTCTTACTCTAGAACAGCACAGAGACTTGCATATTTCTGTTAAAGACCTTGGCTTCTGAAAGCTGAACTTCCTGGAAGGTCAGTCCAAAGTGTCATCATCTTTATGGCCCCCAGCTTTCACTTGTTCCATAATTTGATAGGATGGATTGCACTGGGCTGTTCCTCAGGGCTCAGAGTCTGCTGCTGTAGCCTTCTTGTCTTGTTCTTCTTTGGTGTTTGTAGCCCTGTGGCCTGCAGGTTCCTCAAGTAGCGTCCAACGTTCTGCACTTGTGTTGCAGAGCCGTGGCAGCTGTGGAGATCTCCATTTCCTCTGAGCATCTCCTTGTTGCTGTGGCAGAACATGAACAAATTCAGAGCTACCTTCCCCAGTCTTGCCACAATGCCTATAAAAGGAACCTCTCTTCTAGGGCTTGACTTCTGCACGTGCAGCTGAGATTTTGGCTCGTGATGGCCCAAATTCCCTCACACCCCCACCCACCACTCCTGAATGGGTAAAGTTCTGTCGGCAGCTCTTCGGAGGATTCTCGCTCCTGTTGTGGATTGGTGCTATTCTATGTTTTCTGGCTTACGGCATACAAAGTGTGATGGAGGAGGAGCCCAACAATGATAATGTAAGTAAAAATGTCTGTTTCGCCTCAAAGGCAGGCTGAGCAGCCTGTTTGGCTCAAAGCAGATTAACTTCCTCTAAGCATTCAGTCCAGAAGCTTTTCCCATAAGCATGGGAAATTCAGTGTGTGAGCTTAACATGTCTTGGAGTGCTTCCACATAATGAAATGAACAGCTGACTTCCTTCGTGCTGTGTTAACAGCACTAGCTTGTAGATGGCCTTTGTGTACAAAATGTACAGAGACTGCAAGTACCTCCACGCTTTGTAATGCGACACTTAAATATCAAGCAATTTATCTGGTTAAACTGGAAGACTTTCAGGCAGATCGTCTTCTGACTCGCTTTCTTTGCTCCTTGTAGCTGTACCTGGGTGTTGTGTTGGCAGCTGTGGTTATCATTACTGGCTGTTTCTCTTATTACCAAGAAGCAAAAAGTTCCAAGATCATGGAGTCCTTCAAGAACATGGTGCCTCAGGTATGGAATACCTCACTTCCTTGAGATCTGCCAAGCTGTAGCTTGCTCAAGGCTATTAACTGTTTGAAACATCAGCTTCAATTGCAAAAGGCCTGGCTGTTAGTGTGGGTTTCTAGCTCTTAATTTCAAGGGGTCTGAGACTCCTTCCTCTTTATGCTCCAAGTATCTATGCTAATAGGCCAGGGCAGTTCCTGGCACCCTGTGAGTTCTGCCAGCTTATTAACATTCATAGGACACTTTTATCGATAATCTGGCGAGGTCAGTAACTGGTATGATAAGTACTAAACCTCAAGATTCCTTCGTGGATGGTCTGTATCATACATAACTATCTTACTGTTTCCTTGGCAACAAGGAACTTTAATATCAAGAAAACAAAAATAGCTGTTTTTCTTAAATAACATACATATCTGAGATAAACATCTTAGTACAAGTAGAAACCTCGTAGAACCATAGCAGAGCTATTTTAAGATACTTGGATCTTTTGAACCCCTTCCTAAGATCTGCTTTTGACATAGGTTGTTTCTTTACTGTCTTTCAGCAAGCTCTTGTAGTCAGAAATGGTGAGAAGATCAGCATCAATGCTGAAGGTGTTGTAGTTGGAGATCTAGTGGAGGTGAAAGGAGGAGACAGAATTCCAGCCGACCTTCGGATCATATCTGCACATGGTTGCAAGGTACAGCAGTGGCAGACTGTCTGAAAACTTCATTGTGAAGGGTGCTGGATTAGTCTGGTTTCAAAGAATGTCTTCTGTGCTGCGAATGGGGGTGGATTGGAAGAGAAGGGTCAGGGAAATGCCTAGTGTTTTATCTGCTTTCACTGTGGAGGCATCTGCCTGCTTGTGTATGACAAAGTGCTCTCTTCCATGCAGGTGGATAACTCCTCACTTACTGGTGAATCAGAGCCTCAGACCAGGTCTCCAGACTTCTCCAATGAGAACCCGCTGGAGACCAGGAACATTGCTTTCTTTTCTACCAACTGTGTGGAAGGTATGTGACTCTCCCACTTCCCTGAAGTATTAACAGTGCTAGAGATTGAACTGCAGAGGTGAGCAATGCAAACGTTGTGTGAGTTTAGTGTATTAGTTAGTAGCCTGCTGCTACCATGCAAGAGCAGGCTGGAAGTTACCAGCAAAGGCTTTGCCCATTCCAACTAAAATACTGTGCAATGGACAAAGAAGAGTTGACGGCACTACTGTGCTTTTTCTTTCTTGCTCCTCCTAGAGGAGCAGCTCTGTGGTGTATCTTCAAGCCTGACTGCCTCATTACAGCAGTGTTAAAGTGCAGATAACATAATGTGGACCAAGATGGTTAGGCAGAGCTGTAAGAATTACGACAGCTGCTGCAGAAAGCAGGAGTTTCAAACTGGCAGAACTTCCTGTTGCAGCTCTGTACGGTGGTAGATACTTTGTGCTGAAGCTCAGAGCATCTTTTCCACACCCACACAGTGTCAAGATGTTCAGTGATGGTGTAGAATTCTACCTGACTCCTATTGTGTTCTCTCCTGACAGATTCTCACCAGCGGACTGTCCCCTGCTCTTCCCCCCCCCCCCCCCCCCCCCCCCCCAAAAAAAACCAACCCAGAAAAACTGAGGGATATTCTTATCTTTCTCAAGAGCCTTGGAGAGAAAACGGGCCTCCCCTTAAAGGAGGGAAGAGGACACCGTCTAATTCTTCTAATTCACTGCAGTTGGCACTTGATTCCCTGGGATAGAAGGGAGAGGGCATAGAGCTTGACCAGTCACATGAGAATTCTGTGCAGCACTTCTCTCTACTTCTCATGCTGCTAGAGAGTAAAAAAAGCTGTGGTGGGAGACTTTGGCCATTGGAATGCCTACCTGCATTATCGTGGGCAAAGCTTGCTAAGACTGTAGGATGGGCTGAACAAACTCAGTGTGTTTTGGGAAGGGTTTTTGTTTTCTAAACCCTGTCTCTGTCTTCTAGGCACTGCCCGTGGCATTGTCATTAGCACTGGGGATCGCACTGTGATGGGCCGTATTGCCAGTCTGGCTTCTGGACTGGAAGGAGGGAAAACTCCAATTGCCATGGAGATTGAGCACTTTATCCACCTCATCACTGGAGTGGCTGTATTCCTGGGTGTTTCCTTCTTCATTCTTTCACTCATCCTTGAGTACACGTGGCTGGAGGCTGTGATCTTCCTCATCGGCATCATTGTTGCCAACGTCCCTGAGGGGCTGCTTGCAACGGTCACGGTAAGTGAAGTTGGAAAAAAAGATTGGATGAGTTCCATATATGGTTCTTAAGGAAGTGAAGTGCCTCATGGTCAGTGTGCTTTCAGAAGTAAAGACTAAAGTAATGGTAGGTGCTCAGTAGTGAGTGCTTTAGAAATTCAGTGTATTTAGACTAGTTGCCCGAATCAATGTCAAGTTCTGCAGCTGTTTTTCTAACAAAGATGGGTCCCTAAGCTGGACCTGTGCAGGGGCTTGGCATCGTAGAACTGAAGTGAACAAGACTAGGAGTTCTGGCCTTGTCTTGCCTTTTTCTGTGGCAAGAAGGGGCCTTCCTGTTAAAACTGTTTAGGGTTTCTACATGCACGTGCACACTAGCCCCTCGAACCCTGAAGGGCTGGCAGAGCATCCAGCGAGCTGCTTTGAAGTCCCAGCTTTTGATCTGGGACCTAGCAGATGTTCTTGTAAGTTTGGTTTCCAGAAGAGATGGTGCGAGTATCTAGGTGTGCTCAGCTGTGTAGAAGGTGGTGGTAGACAGGGCTAGAGGCTTCCATGCAGCCTTACGAAGCAGAGCAGCAACTGAGCTGGGGAATGAACAGTTGGGAGCTGGGACCAGGTAAGAGTCTCTGGTGAGAAAGGGTAGCTGGGGCTGCTGGCTTCCTACACCAGTAAGTTGCAGCCCTATCACCAGAGCTATTTTGGGCCTTCTCATATGTGGCCCGTCACCGCATATTTTGAGAGTTCCTATGATTAGGGAACTGCAACTTTTAACTAAAATGTTAGTCCAGGGCATGTTATTTCCTTCCTAATGCTCTGAGAAGCAGGAGTGTGAAGCCTTGCGAGTCCTTTTCTAGAGGTTTTTGTGATGACGACAATGTGTAGTTTAAACCTAGCAGCTGAGCCTAAATGTTGCTGTTTGTTTTGCACTGTCAGGGTGAGCACGGAGTTAGGGAGTCACTGCAGGGCATGTAAGCTGGCTGTCATTCCACGCCCACGGTGAGTTGGGTAGCAGTGTATTAGCGCACAAGCGCATCTAACCAGCGCATCTTCCTTGTCTCCAGGTATGTCTGACACTAACAGCCAAGCGTATGGCTCGTAAGAACTGCTTGGTGAAGAACCTGGAAGCTGTGGAAACCCTGGGCTCCACATCCACTATCTGCTCTGACAAAACAGGCACTCTGACACAGAACCGCATGACGGTTGCACACATGTGGTTTGACAATCAGATTCATGAGGCTGATACTACAGAGAACCAGAGTGGTAAGACCATCTCTTTGCACTTGAGGCATTTCATTGAAAAAATGACTTTTTCTGGGGTTTCCTGTACACCTGTAGTTCTAAGAAGCTGTGTTTCTAGCTCTCCAGTCCAAGTGAAGTTCACAGTGCAAGGACTTCTAACGTATGATCTATAATGTACGTTAAAAGACTTGAGGTGTCATAGAAAGCTTTGCACTGTACCACAGTTGTGTTTAACCCTTAAACTCCATATAGGTTGCTTTTACTCAGAATTATTCCACTGGAATTAGAGCCTCTTGAATGTTCAGCCCATTATGCTTGTCCTGTATGTAGAACTATTTGCAGTTCTGTACTGCAGAGTACTGATTATTTTTGCCAAAATGTATCTGAAATTGCCCCATCTTAAGTCTGCTGAAGGTGTGGACAGCAGAGGTGTTGACCCTGCTAATAATTACTTGAGAATGAACCCAGATGGAAATTTCTCTTGTTGAACTAGATGGCTGCCCTTGAACCAGGGGTTTTCCCAGAACATTGCTACCCAGAGTGGTAGCAATGAGTGAAGTGACTGTAAGACTTCAGCAGGAAGTTTCTTCTAGATATTGATAAGAATCTGGAATCTTGGAGTGCTGTGCAATTGAGAAGATGTACCTACCTCTCCAGAACTGTTTAGTACAACCGAATTCAGGAGTTTTCTAGCTGTCATCTACCTTGTGCAATGTGCTTGCAACACATTACTAGCATAAACTTTTTCTGGTGGTGCTACTGCACCCTGCCCCCAACCACTCTAAAACATCGTGCTTGTCTGAACCACTTAAAAAAGCTGCTTTACTGTTCTTGGTCTTTAACACTAGTGCAAAGTAACAAGCTATAAATAAAGTGTCATTTGGAAGCACTTGGTTTTGGCCTGGCAGCGGTTGGCTTGGCTGCAGTAGAAATAAACCTAGAAGATTTCACTTCATGGAAAGTACATTAGCTTATCAGTTAACTGTCTGTTCAATTCATCTCCCTTGAAGCCAACTTAAGAGCCAGCATGGGAGAAGCAGTATCTTTCTTTATAAGCATTGTTCCTTTGGGAGCTATTTCATTCAGTTCCTGAGTGATGGATGAAGTGAGACAACCTGGAGGTGGAACCCAGCATCCCTTACTCAAGCCCCTTTGAAAGAATGTTATCTGTCCAGGATTCCTTGGCTTTGTCAGCATGGCCCCTGCTGCTGGATGCAGCTGTTACTGGAATCTCAAAAGCAGTCAAATCTTATGCACTGTTGCTGTTCCACCCTTGGGTCTTAAAATAACGAGCTGCTCATCAAGTATCTGGGAAGGAATGAGGACTGAGAGATATGTAGTGTGCTAACAGGCTCTAAGCATTTCCTATTTCTGAGGTAAAGGCTTCTTGCTCTTAAGGCTGTGGGATTTGGGGGTTGTGTGATTTTTATTTTTTTGGGTAGGAGCTTTTTGACATTCCTCCTCCACTTTCAGGCGCTTCCTTTGACAAGAGCTCGGCTACTTGGACTGCTTTGTCCAGAGTTGCAGGTCTCTGCAACCGTGCTGTGTTTCAGGCCAACCAGGAAAATGTTCCAATTCTTAAGGTGAGTTCCTAAAAGGAATGTTTGTCCTGTTCCCCAGCACCGCACTCCCATACTGGTAGTGAGATTAAATCCTGTGGGTTGCAGGAACCTGCATGGTAGAGGTATCTGCCACTCCTAATCTTTTTGCAGTCTAGCACTCTTAGAGGAGATGGGACTGGGAAGACAGATTTCTCCTGGCAGGCTCCCTGCCACCTGCTAGCATCTACAGTCTGTTTGGGAGGTCAGATACTTCAGACAGGGCTAGGAAGGACCAGAAGGCTTTCCTAGGCACTTCCCAATGTCTGACTGTTTCAAGAATCGTTATATCTGGCATTTGTACACTTAAAAGCTGCAAACACCCGGTTCTGGGAACTGGGAGAAGTAGACACCAGAGCTGGGGGAGCAGCAGTTGTGGGAGACAGTCTTTAGCCAGTCTGTTCTTGCTGACATGTCTTGGCTTTTTAAACTTTTGCTGGCTCAGCTCTGGTGCAAATGCTGGCATAACATCAATTCAGATTCCTGCTTCTGAACTGTGACCCAGCCAGGGCTGAAATTAACGGTACAGTGCTTATAATCTGTCAAATATTGGTCATGTTGCTTAGTAAACTTCTTCCTAAATGTGTTTTGATGCTGTGCTAATAGAAATGATGGAACAAACTATTCTTCCCTAGCAGTCCTCTGACTATAACTTCAGGTCATGTTTTTTTAGACCCAAGATTAAGAGCTGGAGTTCCTCCCATCTAAGGATGGGAGAGGGGAGTTACGAAAAGTCTTTAGATACTAAAAAGCAGCATAAAAATGAAGAAAAAAAATTTCTCATGGACAAAGAGACCAGAAGGGCAAGAAATATTTCGTTTAAATTGCAGCAAAGGAAACTCAAGCAGGACATTGAGCACACACAGATCTCCAGGGCTGAGAACCCCCATGTATTCTTTGCTCTCATACCATGTTATGTAGAAGCTGGGACTGGGCTGAGATGAATACACTTTTTTTTTTTTCAAATACCTGATCTGTGATGAGTCCACTGGTATGTAGGCTTTGATAGTTCTCTCTTTCCTCAGAGAGAGGTGGTGGGAGATGCCTCTGAGTCTGCACTTCTGAAATGCATTGAATTGTGCTGCGGTTCTGTCAAAGAGATGAGAGAAAGGTATCCCAAAGTGGTGGAAATACCATTTAACTCTACCAACAAGTATCAGGTAAGCCTGTGTCCTCTTGAGGGAGAGCTGCTGTGTGAAGCGCTTGCATAAATTTGCACATAGTGTGCCTCAAATTGTTGTGGTGGCAAAATCTTGTCTAGCCATTACTTGCTCGTAGACTGCTCAAGACTATAAATTTAAGTTAACAGGCCATACTTAGTTACACTGTGGAAGAGCTACTGGAGCTGCCTTGACACTAAGGTGTCAGCTGCTGAGAAAAGACCAGATGTGCTTCACGCCTGTGTAGCAGTAGAGCACAGAGAATGGAAGAGTCTGGGAATAGGAATGAACTGCTGGGAAATGACCTTAACAGGTGGAACTGGATACAAGAAGGGCTATTGCAACATCTGGGGTTATATGTTTATGTTAAAGAACACCCAGTAATTCCTTCTTTTGTGAAAATTTTTAAAGTGAGCGTAAATGAAAACTAGAGCAGAATATCACAGAGTGTCCTGAGCTACTGTAGTCACAAAACACTGAGTGATGGTGATAACTCACAGCCTTCACAGTACATGTCTTTAAAACGTTTTCATTTCTTCCACCCTAGCTGTCTATCCACAAAAATGCAAATCCCTCAGAATCCCGTTACTTGCTGGTGATGAAGGGAGCTCCAGAGAGGATCTTGGATCGCTGCAGCACCATTCTTATTCATGGCAAAGAGCAACCACTGGATGAGGAAATGAAAGATGCTTTTCAGAATGCCTACCTTGAGTTGGGAGGCCTGGGGGAGAGAGTGTTGGGTAAGGAAAAGCAACCTTAATAAACTGGAAAAGATGTGTCCCTCGTGCTTCTGTGCGGAGTCCCCACAGATTAAGTGGATGGTGTTGTACTCTGTTCCTGCAGTGTAACCATAGTGTTGAGTCAAGCTCACTTCAGCAATTCATATAGTAACAGTCCTGCCTTTAGCCTTTAAATTAAAAGGCAGCCTGTAGGGTCTTGTCTTGCCCAGCAGCTGGGTCACCTAGATCAAAATGAAGCAAAGGATTTGGGACCTTCGATCTCCATGGGGCCACATGGTATTAGATTTGCTCCACTGCGTGTGAACCAAGCTGTGTCTGGGCACCTAGCAACAGCTATTAGTTATCAGAATATGAGAGTGGTTCCTGCCTCAATAGTCCTGGCTAAACCTCTGACGCTGCCCTGTTATTCTTGCGTCGCTGTTTGCAGAAGCAATAAGCGTTCGCTCTCTCTGCCTCCTGATATGTAGGAACAGAGTAAACACGTGTTTAATGTGTTACAGGATTCTGTCACTTGGCTCTGCCTGATGATCAGTTCCCTGAAGGCTTCCAGTTTGATACAGACGAGGTGAACTTTCCTGTAGACAAGCTGTGCTTTATAGGACTGATGTCTATGATTGACCCTCCTCGTGCTGCTGTGCCAGACGCTGTTGGCAAGTGCAGAAGCGCTGGGATCAAGGTAGTTTATTCCTGGGTTGAAAATTGCCTTGCTCTATGTGGATATAAAGGGATTCCCTTACTCTGTGTTCTGTAATGTGAGTGAAGGGAAGTATTGATCAGGATTTAACTAGTAACTACTTCAGACTTTGTCTCTGAGTTAATGACTGTATGTTAATGGACTGAAAAACAAGTTAGACTCCAAACTGCCAGGGTGCTGGCAGGCGCTGATGGCGTGGTGTCCCAAAGCGTGTGATTTGGCTCAGGTGTGTTCTGCATGTCCTGCTGTACTGACTGAGATGAGAGAACAAAGCACCGGCTGGAAACGGAACTGAATCTGTTGTCTCAGGATTAACAGTTTTCTTTGTCTTCTATCCACCTCTATCCCTTGCATACTGGTAACAGGTTACTGCCTGTACCTTAGCCTTGCTCTGTGCCAGGGCTCACTGGTACAACAAAAGCCACGTGGCCTTTTCCGTCTCAAGGGACCCTGCCTTTTGGGCAGTGTTGCTCTGCGGTACAGGCAAGGCTTTCACAGCAGTCTGTTTGCATTTCAGGTTATCATGGTTACTGGAGACCATCCGATCACAGCCAAAGCCATTGCCAAGGGTGTCGGCATCATCTCTGAGGGCAATGAAACAGTTGAAGATATTGCTGCTCGACTCAACATTCCTGTCAGCCAGGTCAACCCTAGGTACTGACTGGTGGGGAAGGCCGGAGCTGTTCAAAGAATTAAGCATTTGCCTCGCTTCTTGCCTTGGAT
Organism: Strix aluco; assembly: GCF_031877795.1. Lineage (NCBI taxonomy): Eukaryota > Metazoa > Chordata > Aves > Strigiformes > Strigidae > Strix > Strix aluco. The sequence continues at coordinate 5,272,624 of NC_133932.1, forward strand.
AATCCCTCAGCATCTCTTCCCTAGACACGAAAAGCTTGATATCTGCTTAGCTCAGCATGTTGTGGCTCTTCAGTGTGTGTCCTGAGTTATGTGAAGAATGCACAAAGCTGTCTTGAATGTGCGTGGCTCTTGTGCATGGGAAGTAGTTAGGAATAAGCCCTGTACAGAAAGCTCAGGCAGTTTCTTCCATCCTTTCTCTGCCTTGTAGCTGCCTGTCCTGATGGTCTTGTCCACACAGTGGGGTAAAGAAACAACTGTCTGGGTGAAGGCTTTTGGGGGCTAATTTTTTTTCCCCCTGAGCTGAGCATTTGCCCTGCCTGGTTCATGTCACTCCACAAACACCATGTACTGGCCTAATGTAGCAGGCAGGAAAAAGTATCTGAAGTCGTATGGGGGACGGGGGTGGCTCTGGGGACTGTTTTGAGCAATGCTGCTGCAGACCCTGAAACCACATACTCCTGTGATTCTAGATCTTTAAATAGAGGCTAGGTCTAGTTTTGCCCCCAAAAATATTCTTAGTAAAGCTTATTTAGTAAGATAACTTCCAGGTTCATGGAAAAACTCCAATAAAAGGAAAGCACCTAGTTTGTTAGTCACGGTCCAGACTGAATGGGCTACTGAAAGCAAACTGTTTTAACTGTTTTATACTGTTTATAGGCAGTGTTTCAGCTCTTTTCTCTAAACTTGATCTCTCAAAGCCCAGTTCTGTCCCTCTTGCTCTCAAACTCTCTTCTGGGTCTGATTGCAGATGGGCAAAGGGAGCAGGAGTTGACACTGGTCAGTGGCTACAAGCAGAATAAATGTGAAAATGGAATTCCTTTTTACGGGTTAACGTTTGCCTTCATAGCTCAGTGCAGAACTGAGGCATCCTCAGAAAATGTGCTTTGGCATAAGTGGGCTGTTTGCAGAATGGCTGGGCTGTCTGCGTTGCTTAGCTTGACCCAGCCTGTGTTTGGCCTGGAGGGTAGCCATGTAGCTTATGAACTGTGAATAGAGACACCCTGTGGAATGACATTGCTTGGGGAAGACAAGTATTGTGGCTGAATTCTTCTCCTCTTTCTTTTTTTTGAGGGTAACTTCACAACCTAGCCATGCAAGGCCAGGGATTACTGGGTGGTGTGACTGGGCAGGCCAGCAGCTGGCTGTAAGGGTGGGGGAGGAATTTCCCTGTCTAAACTGGGTGGTGTCATGAGCTGTGTCGATAGTCTCCTAGACCTATAAGGGATGGTATGCTGGGTTGGAGAGGTGGTATTTTGCTGTAGCATGCACGGTACCAAACCAGTCTAAATATAACCTTGCATGCTTTTGTTGCTGAAGAGCGTAAAATAGTCTGAACTGGCATAGCGTGAGCTCTCTCTGGGAAGAGCCACGTGTAGATTGTCTGTTGCAAAAAGGATTGCACCGCAGCATCTGTTGTGGTGTTGGAAGCTAACTGCCTGAGTCAGGGGTTCCTTTCTTGCAGAGAGGCCAAGAGCTGTGGAAACAACTAATCTTTGCCTTGATGCATTTTAAAAAAAAGTGATAGAAAGAATTCGTCTGCTCATGGGGCTTTTTGTCTGTTCCTTGGCACTGTCTTGTTGTCCTTTTCTTTGTGTTCCTTATCTACCTTTTAAACTTGGAGCATCAAACTTCTGCGCAGAGGCTGCCTGGATTAGTATTTAGTCACAGCAGGAGTTGGCCTTTCCCTAGAGCACTGGAGCATATTTTTATGGGGCAAACACAACTAATGAGAAACTTGGTTTAATTTGTGAAGTAAAACATTATATTGTCTCTTGAATGCAGGGATGCCAAAGCTTGTGTTGTTCATGGCTCGCGTTTGAAGGACATGACTAGTGAGCAACTGGATGAGATCCTGATGCATCATACAGAAATTGTTTTTGCCAGGACGTCTCCTCAGCAGAAGCTTATAATTGTGGAAGGCTGTCAGCGACAGGTAAAGAGAGGGAGTCCAAGAATTTCATATTGGAGGAATCCCCAGACATGTATATAAACTACCAACCGTGGTGCCTTCTGAAGTGGGAGGGCTTAGTCTTCTCAGTGCCCTCAAGTAAAAGGCCAGACTAGATATTAGTCTGTCCGTAGCCTTCAGCTGCTGTCAGGCTGCTCTACAATACCTAAATATAAGGGTCTTGCAGGAAAACATCTTCAGTTTGTACTGAGGCTTGCTTCTGATCCCATGATGTTTAACACAATTCCTAAATGCTCTGGAGGTTCTTGGGAGAGGAGGATTTGGCATGTTTATGTATTGTCCAACATCTCCTTTGGAGAGAGCAGCATGGTTCTCTCATAAGCCTCATCAGAAGAGGGACAGGGGTGAAAAGAGGACAAGGAGAAACTGAGGTCTCTTAACAGCAAAGTGAAATAGCTTTTTTTTTATGCTTCATCTTCTGAAAGACAGGAGAAAGCTGCCCAAAACATCTTATGATGATTTCAGTCTTTCTATCTCTCTCTTTGACTAGGGTGCCATTGTAGCAGTCACAGGTGATGGTGTGAATGATTCCCCAGCCCTGAAGAAGGCTGACATTGGTGTTGCTATGGGTATTGCTGGCTCTGATGTCTCCAAGCAGGCTGCTGACATGATTCTGCTGGATGATAACTTTGCCTCCATTGTCACTGGGGTTGAAGAAGGTGAGTTAATTTGTGCACAGTGGTGGCGAAGTGGCATGCTTCAGCAGTGTTACTGATTCCCTCTGAAACAGAGGCATCTGGAGGATGCTCCTTTACTGGAGCTTGTCTCTGACAAGTGTTTTCAGGGAGAGCAGCACTTTCCTCCTCCCTTCAAAGTCTTCTCCCTTTCCATGGGACCAGCACGACCCTTTGGGATGGTCAACAGTAGGAAGCAGCTGAGTAACAAAAGCTACTTTGTCCTTTTGCCTAACACTGACCCTACAGTCATCTGCCAGCTGAGTCTGACATATTTTCTTCCCTGATGGAGCAATAGCTCTCAAACAGGAGCAGAACAGAGGGTACCTCCAGGGCCTCTTGGTGATCTTCAGAAACCAGGGCTTAGTATCCTACTGCTGTATGCAGTGAACCCTGATTGCTGTGACCAAAAATATTACTCTCTGTAGGTGATGCCATGCATGGAGCACACAGTCTCAGCCTTGCATGCAAGAGAACTCTTCCATTTGCTCTACTAGCATTTTGCCTTTCAGTGTTACCACTGAAGCTGCCTATCTGCTACCGGGCTGCCTTCTGCTGATAAGTGAGACTTATGTTGTTCTCTCTTCCTTGCCCCAGGGCGTCTGATCTTTGATAACCTGAAGAAGTCTATTGCTTACACCTTGACCAGTAACATTCCTGAAATCACACCGTTCCTGATCTTCATCATTGCAAACATACCCCTTCCACTGGGAACAGTCACCATCCTCTGCATTGACTTGGGCACTGACATGGTGAATGTCTTTTTCTATCTCAGAAAGAAATGTGGGTGTTCTTAAGTACCCTAAAGAAAGGACAGGTGGAAGGAAAATGCTTAAATACGGTTTTCTCCAGTGTTCTGATTTAAAATAAGTGACCATTTGATACCCCCTTAAGCCACACTCACTGTCTCATGGCTCTCAGAGTCTGAGGATCCTTCAGTTCCACATAAGGACAAACTGGGGATGGGGAGGGTGTAAGGTCCTTCCCAAATACTGCAGCTGGGGCTCTTGGGCAGTGCTGTTTCTCAGCCTGAAAACATGGGGCAAGGAAGGCTTATATGCAATGGAAAACTGAAATGGTTCTAACAGCGGTCCTACCACCTCCAAAGGTCCCTGCTATCTCCCTGGCATATGAGCAAGCAGAGAGTGACATCATGAAGAGGCAGCCCAGAAATCCCAAAACGGACAAGCTGGTGAATGAGCGCCTGATCAGCATGGCCTATGGGCAGATTGGTAAGCTGGTCTGTGTTCTCTGGCAGTGATGTGAGCTCGGCGGTAGCAGGGGTTATAAACCATCCCGAGTCAGTGACTGTTCTGCTTACTTTGGTAGGGTTGAGGTTTGGGATGTGTAAACCAGAACCTCAGGCTGTTAAGAACTTGCCATGATTCTTCCCCCGTGGCACATAGCGGTGGCTTGTGCAGCTTGATCCATTGAATCGCTTTCACAGTAATTTTGTTTAATTGCATAGCGCTGTAAAGGAACTGGCTGACAACCAGCTCTCCTCTGGTTCAGACTTGTTCAGCAAGAACATAGATCCCATTGTTAGTTTAATTAGAAGTAAAGGATTCTCTCCAGCGTATCCCTAAACACGCAGTATTAGGAGCCTTGATTAAAGGCAGCTACAGGGACATGCCCAGTTCACAGGATGGGAGCTCATGCTTAATTGGAGCAGACCTTGGGAACTTTCTTGACTGTATTTTGCAATGGTTGGGGGTGGGCAAGGCTTAATGAGAATACAAAGGGAGTTTTATCTTGTGTCCTTGAGTACCATACCATCACAGCACAGGGCAGAACAGAAGTAACTCTGTACAAAGTTGGGAGCAGAAGCCGCTCAGCAAAAGGGTTGCAGCTGAGTTTGATGTTAGTGTGATCTATTTCTATAGCTGCTGCTTGGGAGACTGAGCTGCAAAAGGAGTAATTTTTTTAGGAGGTCGGGGTCTCCTGCAAACTGCTTTCTGTTATAATTGCACTGCACAGTAGCTACATTGGTTTTATCATCCTTTCTTATCTGTTTAGGTATGATCCAGGCCCTTGGAGGTTTCTTTACCTATTTTGTAATCATGGCGGAGAATGGGTTCTGGCCTTCTGGCTTGCTAGGGATCAGAGTTCAGTGGGATGACCGATGGATTAATGATGTGGAAGACAGCTATGGGCAGCAGTGGGTAAGTTTTGAGGCACTGCTTAGAGGCTGCTAGCCAGAATACTAATGCCTGCTGAACTTGGTGTGAGCACCAGAGAGCAAAGGCAGCATGCCTGAACAAATGCTCTCTGCTTTGTCTGCTTTCTAGACCTACGAACAGAGGAAAATAGTGGAGTTCACTTGCCATACAGCCTTCTTTGTCAGCATTGTGGTTGTGCAGTGGGCGGACTTGATCATTTGTAAGACCCGAAGAAACTCCGTCTTCCAGCAGGGGATGAAGTAAGTCAGGATGTCCATGGAAGATCTAGAATTGGATGCTGTGTGTTTTCCAGCACACGGCATTCTAGTTCTTCGTCCCAGCAGCGTCTGGGCATCTTGGCATAAGTCTTGAACAGTCAGGTGCCTTGGTACTGGGTAAAAGAGGGACCTGGGTGCTCTCTTTCTTGTAGTACCTGCTATGGTTGTCAGGCTGAGACAAAGTGAAATGCTGACTTCTACTGGCACTGTCTGTGGGAGATAACCCACCTCAAAGGACAGTGACACCCTCCAGCACACAGCCTTGTGTGGCAACAGAGCAGCTGATGTATCAAGAGATCTGGTGGCATGAACCCCAGCTGCCTTCTGAATTTGTGATGAAAGCAATTGCTGGTTGACTCTAGTTGTGAACTGGAATATATCTGTCTAGAGACATAAAAGACCCTTGTGACAACTGTGCCATCAGCTTGGATGGCCTCATGGTCCCCACCCAATGGACTTCTGGGCTACACCAGAATGTCTGTTTCCCTTCATTACCGTGTGGCAACTAGGTGTTTTTTAGGATGTCATCTGTGAAAGTATTTTGTTCCCAACTGCTTTCCTGTTTCTACTAGGAACAAGATCTTAATATTTGGTCTGTTTGAGGAGACTGCTCTGGCTGCCTTCCTCTCCTACTGCCCTGGGATGGATGTTGCTCTAAGGATGTACCCTCTCAAGTAAGTTGCATCATGCCTTTTGTGCCACAGGCTGTACCACAGAACAATAGTGCTTGGGTCAAGAGATGGATAAAAGTAGGTGTGAGCCTGTGGAGCATGAAACTTAGCCTTAACCCAGAAGAGCTCAGCTTAGAGGGTGTGAGTGATCCTTTGCTATACTGTGACACACCAGGGGTTTGCTTTTCTTTACTACTTACAGAATGTTTATGGGGAGCCTGCAGTTCAGTCCCCCACTAAAAATTAGCAACACAACTTCAGTTGTACCAGCGTGCTGTAGCACATCTGCTTTTGTACTTGCATGGGGTATTTTTACAGATAGAGACTGCACCTCCAAAGAAAGCCAGTTGAATTGCTCTAAAACATAGGCCAGGTGATTTTCCTTTACTAAAGGAACTGGTGATGATGTCTTGTGTCTTTTTCTACCTTCTACAGAAATAGCACAAGTAATAAAGCCTTTCAAAAGATACTACGTAGGTACAGAAGGCCAGTTGCTGCATAGTAACTTCCCTAACAGCTGGGAGGGTGCCAACATCTTGAGCATTGCTCAACAGCATTGCAACATCTCATGGCAGGGTTTAGTCTCAAACTTCAAACAGTCCTCTGACTTAAGTGCCATGAAATTTTTATGGCAAAAAAATCCTGGTACATATTGCATTCTATTCAGAAGTTTTGCCTGGAGTTGGTTGCTGAAGTGTGAGCATTTCTTGACAAGAAGGCTGGCCTCTGCCCAGTGCCTGCAGCAGCTGGATGTTAGCATGTGTAAATCATAAGGGAAACCAGTGCAGTTCAAGTGAGCAGGGCTGTGGGCACAAAGGTTATGTGTACTTAGAGGAAATATTCCTAGATTAATAGGTGGGGAGGTGCTGGGACAGAGATGAGCAAAGGTGCTATGACACACCTCGTGTTGGAATTAATATCCAAAAATGGATTAACCTATTGGAGGAAAAAACTTGGTGGTAATTCTTGGCATAGAGGATTCTCAGCTGAACCGCAGCCTTGTGGGAGCTGGCACACTGGCAAGCTGGGACATGCCAGCCTTCCTGCACTCCTCTGTGCCATCCAGTCAGAGCTCTGCGGGGCAAAGAGGATCTCTGCTGCCTGTGTTCTCACTGTCTCCTCTCCCAAACAGGCCAACCTGGTGGTTCTGTGCTTTCCCATACTCCCTCCTCATATTCCTGTATGATGAAGTCAGAAAGCTCATTATCAGACGCAACCCTGGTGGTAAGAATATGCTGCTGATCTGTGTGTTTTCTTCCCCACCTCTTCATGCTCTTGAGCTCGGTAGAAGCTCTGACAATGCTCAGAGATCCCCAGTGCTGAGCACTCTGCAGGGATGTATTTTGCTGTGTTTTCTCTTCCTCAACATTAATAGTGTAGTTAGTTCAAATTAAAGACTTTTTCTGTCCCTCTCCCTGCATTGTCCTGCTTGTATATTCAGTAACAGTGCACTGAAGTAGAGGGGAAAGACTTGGTTAATGCTTGGGTACTTCTAGAAAGCTGAGATGGGGTCTGAAAGCTGCAGCACATCAACAGTTTCCCAAGATCTTTCCACTTGACAGGTCGCTTACTAGCTCAGGTGCTACAGTGCAAGTTTTCAGAGCCTAAAAGGAGCTCTTACGAACCTCATACTTGGTCTGCCTTAAGACTAACTGATGTCTCCCTCCTTTTCCTTTAGGTTGGGTGGAAAAAGAGACCTACTACTAAAAAGCGCCTGTAAAACATTCCACGCACAGCCCACGCCACCTCTCCACCATCTCCCCTGTGTGCGTACTTCATCTTTGTAAGTGCAGAACTGTGCCTGGGCAGGAGTGAGCTGAAACTAAAGGAAACATGAAGAAACATGGACTGGAGGAGAAAGCGAGGGGGAGGTGGGGGTGGGGGGAGTGTCCGACCATCAGTCCATGGGGATGAGAGTTTGAGTAGTTTTATGTGCCTTTTTGTTTTTGTAAAAGGAAACCGAAGATTTTATATGTGGATTTTTACAAATAAAGATGGATTATAAGAGGATGCCCCCACATGGTCTTAGGTGGATGTTTTTCTCAGGCAAAAACTGGTGCAGGGCAGCCTCCCCTCCATGCGTAGGGTGTGGTGGTGACAGCATGGGTTAGCCCCTGGCTTCCCATTTCTGTAGGAGGGAAGCAGAGCTGCTTGACCCAGAGACAACAGCATATGCAATTTTTAAAAGCCCTGGTGCATCCTACTCTAGCTCAGTGAGAAACTGCTTGCAAGCACTTGCATTTCAAAGCCTACAGCTCGGGAAGCTTGCTGGCCTCTAACTACACATCTTAGCTACTTTCTGCAAACGTAGCACTGAGCGGGGAGAAGAGCTGGTGGCTGGATGTCTGCTCTGGCCTGCTTTAAGGGGCTGTGACTTGCTGGGTTCAGAATGAGAACAGACTTCCCCTGAATGGCACTTGGATCCAAGCAGCCTTGTTCTCAAAATTCTGACGCAGATTTTCCTGCTTGCTTTGCCAAGCAAAGGATAGTGTTCCCTAGTGTCCTCTGTGCATGCACACACTTGTTCCAGCATGGCCCTTGCCCCATCCCCATACTGGATTGTGCCTGCAGCAGGGTGAGGGCAGAGGCTGATCATGGGTACAGGGTCCTACATCTTCCACTTTTGAGGAAGGCATTGCTGTTGTCTGGGCTCCAGGTTGGCTCTGTGGGCTGAAGTGAGTCATGCTGCTTCCCTATGAATATCTAGCCATTTTCTGTATGTTTTGATTTACTGTTTAACGCTTGTATGGTTTGCTTCTGAGAACTCGGTGGGAGGGCTGACCTTTTGTATGTGGACAGCCACCATGAAGTCCTAACTTCATGCTCCAAGTGCTGTTGTGCTAAAGCCACCTGGAGATGCTTCAGGCCCTTGGTCCTGTTCCTGAACTGCTGGTCAGATGCCTCTTAGATATGTATCTATCTCTGCAAAAGCATTGCTCTGAACCACAGCACTGAAAGCATCGGCAGTTAAAACTCTGTGTTGTCATCCTTCCTTCCTTGTTACTTTTTTTTAAGGTGTTATTTTAAAGCCAGGTCACTTCTCTCATGTACTGAACAATATAAACTCAAATAATAAAGAGCACTGGGGAGGGGAAAAAAATGAGAGGCTGAGGGTGGCAACTGTATTAACTTGTCTTGGACACTAATGTGGAACTTCCAGTTGGAGATAATTAAAAAAATAAAGTCTTCCAATTATTGGAGTCTGCCCATGGTAACAGCTCAATTCATGCAACTGGGCTTGAGGTGACCCTGTCTGGAAAGGGGAGATCAGTTGCGCTGAGGAAGGAAGAAGGTGGGATGAATTTTACGGGATGTGATGATGACGGAGCAGTGATGCAGGAATGACACTTGTTTGAACTTTTTAATTAGTGCTTGAGACTTCCTCAGAGTCCCACTGCAATGGACTTGCAAAATCAGTGTTGCTGGTTTGACACAGGCAAAAAAAAAATAAAAAAAAAAAAACAAACAAAAAACTGTTCTTCCCCCTGGCATTTCAGCTTTAAACAGCCTTAGCTGTGGGCCTCTCACTACAATAAAAGATGTAGGTGAGGAGGGACCCCTGAAGGTCTGGCTGCCTGCTCAAAGTGCAGTCAGGTTCCTCGGGGCCTTGTTGAGCTGAGATCTGAATATTGGTGGGGAGGAGCAGGCCCTGTAGCTCTTGAGCACCTGTGCCAGAGCTGAACCCCTGCCCCGTGAGCTCAGACAGTTCCTTGCTGGGCTGTCCTTGGGCTCTAGTGTAGCTGAGGCTCCGTTACAGCCAGGTCCGAGCTGTGTCTTGCAGGAACGCTCCTTGGCTATGCTTGCTGCTCAGGAGTAACATCTCCCCTGCCTGTCTCACACCAGTCCAGGAGCATCTCTTGCATTTCACGCTGTCGCTCACTGGTCTGGCTGTGATCTCCTGAAAGAAAACTACTCTGAAGCTGAGCCTGGAGCAAGCACTGGCTAATGTTAAAGGAAAGCTTCACCCTGCTGCCACTGCTTTCACATCCTTACCTGAATGGCAAGACTGGGAGCTGCGACTGGGGCAAACAGGGCTCTGATGCTTGGGGAAGGGAGCAGGTAAGCAGGGCCGGGGTGGCAGTGAAGGCAGCACAAGATGTTTTCTATTGACCCTAGATGTTGGTCAATATTTACAAGCTAAGAAATACGTAGTAATTAGACACAGCATTTACAGCATCTTCCCCTGAGCGCAATAGCCTCTTGGCACATGGCTGAGCTCATGCTCCTGACTCCTTTTCCACCTTCAGAGATGTGCTTCTGGGGACAACAGTGTCTCCTTTAACCTAAACCCACAAGGAAGACTTTGCACAAGATGCCCATGACTCACCCCCTCCCACCCTCTAAGGGGACCTGAAATAGCAACAGTCCCTGACTAGATGGGTGTAAAAGGGCTCCCAGAAGACAAAGTTCACAGGGGACACGGGGACAGCAGAGGCGTGTGCTCAACCCACGGGTCTCCTTTGCTCAAGGTAGGGCCCTGAGGCCAGCTGGGAGTGGTGCTCACCAGCATTTGGGAGCCTCAGCCATCAGGAGTTGGGACCCTCAGCAGACCCCTACAGAGCAGTTACCTTGCTTAGTGCCAGGCTCTCGCTGAGGTGGGTTTTGTCCCAGGTAATCCTTTGTTTTCACGAGACCCACCGATTAGTGAGAAGAAAGGCACTAGACCTGCTCCCCAGCACCGTTCCTCAAGGGATAAAGCACTTTTCCACCAACCCTGACAGCAGGCAGCTCTGAGCTCCTCCACAGCGGTAGCTCTGCCCTGACTCCATGGCCTGAAAACAGGAGGAGAGCAAAATACCCCCTCCAACCCATTAGGCCTCTGAACCAGCTGCTTAGCCAAAACACAAAGCAGATTAACCCCAATTAGGTGGAAATGTGTAAATGAACATACTCAGTAAAGCCTTTTGGGTAGGCTGCCCAGAACTCCCACTCACAGCTTTATACTCCATCAGCTCCCAAACAATACCGGTGCTTGGGGCCCCTTCTGTGCTCCCCCATAGCTCCCTGCTGCAGGCTTGCTCAGACCCTACCTGCACTTGCTTCAGATATTGCTGTGTTCCTCCTCTTCCCTCTCTCCCATCTTTCACCTCTCTCCTTCCTTCCTCTTTCCATCATTTCCAGCCTTTGCAGCCCTCCTCCTCCTCCTCTCTCCCCTTTACTCCATGTGCCACCCCAAAGGCCTCTGGATTCCTGGGCTTTGCTGATAAAGAGTATGGCAGAGGGTCTGTATCTAAGGAAAGTTTTGCTTCCCATAGGGATAGAAATCCCTCTCATCACACTCATCTGTCCTCCCATGAGATCACCGGTCTCCCTGCTTTTTTCATCTGGCTTCCCAAACACTGTAACATCTTCACTTGTGTGAACCTTTGAGCCCTCTGACTCTTCAGAAGGCTGGAAAGCAAATAAGGCCAGTTTGCCCAGCTCTGGTAACAGCAGCAATGGGATCTTGCATTTCTATGCTTCCTTTCACTTTAAAAGGCCCCAAATTTCCTACACGGTACACAAAAAAATTCCCTCTGCCTCCGGGAGGCTTGTGCTGCTGTCAGGCAAACAGCCAGTTCAAACAGCCCAGAGGGGAGATCTGATCGTGAGGGAGATACGGAAAACCCTCTCCAGTGAAATGCCACCAGAACTTTCCTACTATAGCTGGAAAAAAGCTGTGCTTCCCAAGGAGCACGGGACTCCAGTCCCTGTGCCTGGGACAGTTGGTGTCACCCCCCCCAGAGGCTTGCCCAGCCAGCACCCCGTGTCCAGTGCACTTGCCAAACTGGATCCCCAAAGTGCAGAAACAAGCCAGAAAGTGAGGGATGGTTTGAGAAGTCAGCCGTGAGGAATGGGAAACCTCTGCAGGCAGAGCAGCTCAGCTCCTCCCCATACTGCTGCAGAGAAGAGGTTGAATGGCCAGCAGAAAAAATTCACAGTAGTTTTTTAAATGTTAAAGAAAAAAAAAAAAAAGGATTCTTGACAAGGTGTCACGTGCATGGACTGGGACCCACAGCTGACTGGAATCAGGGTTAAAAATAGACATCGGCGCTAACGGGCTCAGAGCAGCCTTTAGTGAATGAGTCCCAAGGTGAATTATGAAATCTAACACGCATTCTCTCCCTAACAAGTGTGGTTTCTATTGAGGGTTATTTACCTTGGCCTTCATACCTGCCGGACATAAGATACTACTCTCAGGTTTCACAATTAAACAGATCTGGGCCCGACAGGGAGACAGCCAAGAAGGTGACAGAAGCATCATTATGGAGGATTCAGCTCCACACAACTTCTCAGCAGCAGCAGCGGCCAAAGGAGCTTCTGGTTGTGGACCGTTGTCCAGACAAACTGACCCAGCTAAGTTGTGATGCCACTTGGTGAACCTGCCTTTCAGATAACCTCCTGAAACCCCTCGTTTGTACACCACCTACCTGTCTATCCGTGCATATATTTGGTGATATGTATTAGGTGGGGAGGATCTGATCGTTTACATCCAACCAATGCCCGCCTGCATTACCCATCCCTACAAATCTGGTCTGGCTGAGGCATGGTAACAGGGCTGCGTTTCTGTCGAATGAGCCAGAACAGCGCGTGATGCTTGTGGTGGCTTCGTCCCGTGTGATCCAGAAAAAAAGCAGAGCAGCGCAGGCATGAAGCCTGGCTGTGGAAGAATTATCATCTCAAAAATTCACAAAAGATTATGAACCAACAAGTTTGTACGCATCTGCCCCGCGTATGGCATGGCCAGGGTGTGTTTGATCTGATGTCAGGAGCCCTACAGTCAGGTTTACCACATCATCAAGCTATGACCTGAAACGGCTGGAAAGAGTCTTCCCGCAGCTTGGTGCTGCCCCAGAGCCCGAAGCTGGGCTCGCAGGCAGAGGAGATGGGAAAGAGACTTAGCAGGCAGCTGGATTTTCTTCTCCCCGCTTAGGCAATTTTCCCGTTTTTTCAGTTGTAACTGCAGCTAATCGTCCAGACACTTTTTTCCTGTTCCTTGTTTTTTCCTCTAAAAAATACTTTGTAAAAGCAAATCAGTGTGACAGCCAGTCTCAAACGTGGTTGTCCGCAGCCTCCTCTTTCTCACACGTGCTCCCCTACATTCTCTTACTTCTCTGCTCTCGCAGTTTTTTTAGGAAGCGATTAAAATAGAGGAGATTAAAATAGAAATGAAGAGAGTTTTTCCTCGGAGAGAAGAATATTTCCAAGTGACCTTCTTTCTCCTCCTCGGTGTAAAATGACCATCTTGGATGAATTGCTCCCAGAGCAACAGATACCACTTGCAGGCTTCGATCAAAGTCTTCTCATTGCTGTAGCCCAGGGGTCACAAATGGCTCAGCTGCGCAAGCTGGTGGAAACAGTGTGACCACCTGGAAATATGAAGGTGTGATAGGAAAGAAAACTTAATACTGGGATGAGCAACCTCAGGAACTGCTGGGGAAGATCTATTTTGGTCACAGGCGGAGAAGTCAAGGCAGGATCCTCACTACCTCCTCTGGAAGCAGTCAGCTACAGTTTGGCTGAGCCGCCTTCTTTTTTGTTCTGGATTTCAGTGTGCTTTTGTAATCAGCTGTCTGAACTCATCACCATCTTTAAACCCCCATGTGTTATTACCGGCATCAAGGAACTTGCACTGGTGTCAGCAGGGTCCCCTGTCATGCCCTCATGACATAGCTGGTTTCAATTTATCCATGACATGTGAAATCCCCAAATTACTGCCAAATTTGGGAGAAGCACTAAGCATCTCTTCCTCCTCTCTGCCTCATCCTCGAGTTAGCCCCTCACACGAAGCTCTCCACTCGCACTGCTGCATGCACGTGGTTGCTGGATCCTTGGCCAACACACATGAACCCACTCCCCAAAACACACACATGTGGTGTGTAATAACCATGCTGTAAGAGGACTTTTCTGTTCGTATTATCCTTAAGGATTGCCCTGTCTTCACTCACATCAGTGGAATATTAACACCTGAACGCTCAGGCAAGATCTAGTTGTTTAAATACATGACCACAGATGTCTGACAGCTACAGCTGTATAAATACAGCTACATAAATACCTTTTTGCCTGAACCACTTTTCAGGCTTGAACAGACTTGTCTTGCTATCCAGGGAGAGCACAGCAATGCTACTGCTCCCAGGGTATCAGTGGGCCTTGACCCCCAGAAGCTCAGCATCCTGGCCATGCTCTAAAGAAGAGCAGCGAGCTGGCTCTGGATACCCTCCAGCAGCAGCCTCAGAAGGGTGCAGCAGTCCCCCCAGGGACAGGGCTTGCACCCTCTGCTCAAAAACACAGGGAGAGGCAGGTGTTTTGCCCAAGGTTTCATGGAAATTAACTGAATTGCCAGCAGCCCTGGGGAGCAACTTAAGACATGCCTTGTGAGGCCGTAAGTGTGTGATGGCTCACAAGGGATGGGGGCAAGTAAAGCCTCACAAAGACAGGTTTGAGAAAGGTACCCTGCTAGAGTCAAACTAGAAAAGCCTTTTCTTTCACAGCTTCACTCATAGCAAGCCTTGAGCAGGAAAAGGGAAGTCAGTCCCTCTCTGAATTTTGCGCTAACATCCATGATCCAACCCTAACAAGGCCTGTCCCACCTCGCTGAGGGACAAAAGTGTCCTCGGATGCCATGTGTTGTGTTACTGTTGGACAAACAGCTCTTCACATGTCTGTGGGATGAGTTTCTGTGCTCACCCAGTGCGGTGGGAACACCACCCTCCCATCCCGCAGAGCTGAGGAGGGAGTCACACGCTCCTGGGAGAGCACAGTCAGAGGGGTAGGTTTGATGGAAGGGGATGTGGCACCAGCAGGAGAAGAAAAGCCCTTGAGCCCCGCAGCAGCTGCATAAAGGAGTGCATGGTGTGTCTCACCTTGGCCCACTGGTTCCCCTTGAAGCTGTTCCTGTTCCTGGTGCCTGTCCCTCACAGCTGGTGGGACATCCCCAGTGCACCCTGGACAGTTGTGGAGTAGGCTGAGGCTATTCAGCACCCCACAGCTCGCATCTCCTTTCTCACCAAAAAAAGTGAGAAAGGGGATGGTTGCTTTCCTTCATTGTAAAGCCCTTGGAAGCAGACAGATTTCTCTATAAATGGCAACTTTTTGCCACTCTATGGGCAAAACTATGTCACCCTTGGCCTACGAGTGCAGAGCTAGCCAAATTAGAGGTGTTCCTCTGATTCCCAGCTCCCTAAACTTCCCATCACCAGCCAAAGCTATGCACAGGACAGGGGATGTAGGAGGAGAAGGAGTTCCTAGGAGAAGATCAAATCTCCAAACATCATGTTTGCATTCATTAAGAGGCAGTAAAGAAGCTAGGCAGGCAGGACAATTAGAGATAAGGGCGAGCAACACACTGTTCCCAGCCCAATGTCCTGCCTGCTGGTAAAAGTGGGGGTGCAGCCCAATGCATTCTTGACATTTTGTTCTTCCAAATGATGCCAGCTCAGTTCTTATCAGATATCTCCACGGCCAATGATTTTTTACAGTGGGTAACACCACTGAACTGCGTAGGAAAAAATCATAAACCTCTGTCGTAGGCAGCTAAGCAGAATGTTCCCTTCCTGGCCTTCATATGGGGGTATTTGTGACTTTACCTTTTTCACTTTTTTTCACTTAACCTCTTTCCTGCCCTGCACATTTATGGCTCTGACCCACCCTGAGTTGTATGATGGTGAGGAACCTCAGACTAGATCCTCCCTCCACTCTCCTGGTGCGGTCCGACCTCCTCTTCCTCAAACAACCCAGACTCACTCCCCTTTTTCTTTAAGATCAAACACTCTCATTGATCGTTCTCTGCTGGTCAAGCCAACCTTAAATTGCAGGGCCAGCACGGCCAGCTTGCAGGCTCGGAGCTGGGGCAGGAGGGCACAGCCAGAGCAGGTCTGCCCCATCAGGGACTGGCACAACTCTCCGTGGCAGGGAATTGCCCCTGTCTGCCCTCCCTGCTGAGGAAAGCCATCCCCATGCTTGAGGATGCTCTTTCCCAGCTTCATAGTTTCCACAAGGATGCTGTGTCAGTGGTCTTGGTGGTGCCAGCCAAGGTAGAGATGTGCCAGCTGCCCACCACCATTTCAGGCTTAACATGAGGATTGCCTTGCAGCCAACGGAGCCGCCTCTGACAGGAATCTGACCTTGCGCACGCCGGCCTGACCTCCCAGCAGAAGTGGCACCTGAAGCTCCCTCCTGAGCGGATTTTGGCCAAATCTCAAAGGATGCTTTTGCCTCTTCCTTTAGGCTGAACTACGTGAAACTGGGCTTGGTGTCACTGCACCGTGCTAGAGAGACACCCTCCTTGTTCTGCTCTGCGTCCAAGTCTCTGCTAAAGCAATATTTGAGGAGCTCAGTTATGTGGGCTGAAGCCAGGGGAGCTGGGGATGCAATCCAACTGCTTCCTTTTATAATCTGTGCTCCAGGATAAGAAAGCTTTTCAGTAAGCGATCACACCCCAGTGATAACGGTGACAAAAGCACACCCTTGCCTTGGATAACACGTGATGGTACTGTTAATGCAAGCAAGGTGCTACTCTGCCCTCCACCTGTGTGTACAACAGATTGAGGCTTTTACAGGAGTGCCCGGGATGGGTCCTCACAGAGTAGGCAACAAGGAGCATGTTAATTTTAGCCAGGCAATGCTGGCTTCAACCTACCCTGGGCTGTTCTGCCCTCGGCTACGCACCCCAAGGGCTCCCCTTTTGCAGCCCCCTCAGCCTGGGACACTGAGCATGTCCCTCTGGTGCTGTCAGTAGTCCTGGGGCTGCTCAGGGCTTGGGGCTCTTTGCAAGAGATCTGCTTTTTTCTGTGCGGCACAACTCACGCTGCATCTTGCCTGACCCACCAGGGCTATATCTGGCAGGTACAGTCCCACATCTTCCTTTTCAGATCAAAATGGGAGAACAACAGCAGACTTGGCTAGTGTACAGCATCACTATAAACAGCCAGAACAACCCACCTGGTGAGCAATGCCTGAGAGCACCCGCTGTCACTGTTCAGACTTGCAGGGTTCCTCCAGGACATTAGCAATTGCCACCAGGAGCAGACATTTTCCACTTCTGGGTGTTTCGTAACCCCTGCAGGGCTCAGGGATCTCATTCTGCTGTAGCACTTTCCTGCTCCCTAACTTCAGATCCTGGGAGGTGTTTGCTGTTTCGTCTTCCTTGTCTCTTTGTACTGCTTCAAATCTCCCGTGTCTCAGGCAGCAGGGTCTTTCTCTTCAGGTTTCTGTTGAAGGTGATGTCAGCAGGCAGAAACATGCTCTTCATTAAGTGTTCTATTGTAAATATATATTAAAAACATATAAAATATATAAAATAGCATACATAATATATATATAGTATGTTCATTGCCTGTGAGTGTGTGTATATATCCATATAGATACAAACATACACAGACATACATATATCTCTGCAATCTGTGTCTGGATTTACACACATGACACTCTACTCTCACTTGCTCTGCAGTGCTTTGCAATGGAAGCGTTCTTGAACCTGTGATAGCAGGGTATCTGGGAGATGAGCTCCATGGCAAGTTTCTGAGACAGTTTAGGCCCTCGTTTGGGTCTTTTTCAAAATAAGCAGGATTATTTTCCATTTTGTCCATTCCTCCATTGTATCGGTAATGATAAGCATCAGCAGCCACCAGTCTGAATCTCTTCTGTGCAGGCTGCTCTACCACAGACCCACTGAACTGTAGCCAGTCTCATGCTTTATCATATTAGAGCATCAGATATCAGCTATATTCAGCCATGTTCATATTTTCGTGGCTTGCATGGCTTGCCTAGGGCCCACAGCTCTCTGTGCAGTCATCCTTGACCCGCACACCTAACTCCCTTTCTTGTGGTGCTCTGGTGACCCAGCTCTACTGTTTCAGGACCCTGTTCAGCGAGCCATAGCCAAGCTTTTGGAGGGGATGTGCTGTGTTGCTTGGCACAGCCAGAGTTAGTTCTGGCTCTCCAGCAGTCCTTCTTGTTTTCGGTTCCAGGGAGTTCGGTTCCAGTCTCCTCTAAGGGAGTTGGCTATGCTCCTCTTTTCCTTTCTCCTCCCCTAAAACTACCAAATCTATCAAGAGCATCCAAGCCAGCCAGTGTAAGAACCAGGACTATTTCTCAAGGTCTTTTTATTTCCTCACACCTTGAGCAGGCACAGAGTAAAACAGTTTTTGATCTTGCTCTGCTGCTTCCCACAGCCCCAGAGCTCCAGTGGAGCTTTAAGTGCTTCATCCTTCCGGTCTGATATTTTCTCTGTATATCTGGTGCTGTGTGATCATCAAAGATTACTCAAAAATTCAGGCATTTGTTTGCAGGACAGAGGCCTGCCTGCGGTCAATAAGGAGGTGCCTCTCTGTTTATTACATGCAAATTCTGCCCCTTTTCTCCCAAGAAATTCTTCCCAGCACCTATAACTGATGGAAACTCTTCAGTACAAAAGCCAGTTCCCAGGTCTTTGCAATATCAGGACTAGATCTGCCAGGTGAAATCCTGGAGGACCAAATCACATCCCCACAATTCTTCCCTACCTGACCAGAACAAATATTTTTTTTCCTGTCTTAGATTTGGACACTGATTTACCCTTAAATACATGAACAAGATGCACCAGGGAGATCCTGGAGAGGTTTCCCAGCTCAACCTGAACACATACCAGCTGGTCTTTCTGTGACCAATCTCTAACACTTCAGATAGTCAGCCAGAACTGTCCTGATTTTACAGGAATGCATAGCCACAGGGACCAGCTAAGCAAGTGGCTTTCAGGCAGAGACAAAATCTAGCCAGACTGCGTGCCTTCCTCCTGACCATGCAGACGGTAAGCACATCTGAGATGGAGAAGGAAACTTTAGAGAGTGCTCTTTGCAGCTGGATCTCAGCTCAGAAGAAAAGGGAAGCTGGAGCTCAGCAGCTGCTTCTGGGCACCAAGTGTGCACTGCTACAGGTCTCACAAGGTGTGAGGACACCAGCAGCCAGGTGACCCTGTGACCAGTCCCCTCTCTCTGCCACCCCGCCAGATGCATGGGGTGCTGCGAGTGCCTGGTGGGAGCTGCATGGGCAGGACTGCCTTTTTCAGCAGATGGGGGAAGGTACCCTTTCACTGAGGGCAGATGGGTGAGAGGGCAGGGACAGCTCACCTGGGCCAGCCACTGCACGTGGAGCTCCCAGCTGGCTGTTGTTCCAGGGGTTATCTAACCACAACACAGAGTTGTCAGCCAGCAGCCAAGCTACGTTGCTCAAGACCCATTCAGCGTCCGTTTGTCCGACATCCAACGTCACAGCCTTGCTTCCTTGCCTGTGTTCCCTGCCCAGAGACCAGCCCCCAGCAGGGACCAGCTGTGGCCACTCTCCCAAGCCAGAGGAAACTTACTGGAAGATGCTGGTCCAGTGTCTATGCAAGACCCTGGCAAAGGCAGCTAGAAAGAGCAAGGTGCACTGTCCCACTCATTCGGGCGGACATGACGCCGCTGGTGCACACTGATGCTGATTTCAGTGGTTAATATTGTTTGCTTCTCCAAGGACTGTGTTGGCATAAACATTTGATCTCCCTAGCAATATAAATGCGCAGCTGCTTCCTCCAAAATAAGAGGTAAATGGAAGCGAGAGGAGTGAAAGTGTGTGCGCATTTGTGGTACTCGTGCTACAGAGAAAGAGAGAGAGAGGAAATGAGTCCTAGTGCAAAATAGAGGAAGTGGGAGAAAAACAACACAAAGCAAACGCTGCATCCATTGAACAGGACTTGAATTGGTATCTTGGCTGATGTTTGACTAACTTATGGTATCACTAAATCCCATTCTCCTCACAGGGAAAGAAACCCTGCAACTGTGCATTGTCAGCATGACGGAAGAAACAACGGCAGCTGATGCTGGTTGGGTCAGTATTACTCTCAGTCTCACAGACCAGCCTTTGTTCCCAGAGTGGTGACAAAGGGCTCCCTTCTTTCCTTTACCTCCCTCGAGCTGTTCATAGGCGTGTTGGAACAGTGCATGTTTTAAGAGTATATCGGCTATGGGTGGTGTGCCTTGGACAGCTCCCACCAGGACCTCCGCCACCCCTGCCCCTTGGGGAACGCTCCTCTGGTGCCCTCCACGGAGGGCACAGGCGAAAGCTCATCTCCTTATCGCCGGGTGGAGCTGCACGGTCCTGGGAACCCCTTGGTACTAAGCACAACCACAGGCAGATCACAAGCCCTGAGCTGACAGGTCCACAGGATACCAGGAGCGGGCATGGTGCTCCTATCGCTTTCTGGTTCATCTCTCAGGTTACCCTCAGCACCTCCTAAAACTTGTCACTTGGGCACTCTGCTCTCCTGCCTCTCCTGGTAGATTAGTGCAGGGGAAAGGGAGGTGGTATTGGTGAGTCTTAGCTGGTGGTCATCAAGGTGACCTCTTTCTCCCCCCCCCGCATGGAAGAAAAGACTGCAGAAGCTTTTGCCAGCACCTGAGAAGAGGCAAGTGCCTGCTGCTGGTGTAATCCTTGCCTGTGGTGCATGATATTCCAAGAAGCAGGAGCCTCTCAGCCAGTGATCTTTGGCAAGCAGCTGTGCCCAGCATCTGGCAGAGGGAGAGAGTCTGCAGGGCATTGTGGTCGGTGGCAGAGCTCTTACAGTCAAGGCACTCAGCTGGAAGACATGTTTCCCACATTCAGTCGTCCTCTGAGTGGTAGCCCCTCTGCCACCCCACTGTTTCCCCTCCTGGCATCTGCATGTTGTAAATGGAGGACACGCACAGTAGGGCAATATCTGAAGACCTGAGAGTGCACCTGCAAGGTCATTTGATGCGATCCCAGTATTCCCAGTCTCCACACTCTGCACAGCTCTAGTCTGAGCTATCAGATGGCAGGATTATTCCAGCCACATTTCTAGTGCTCTTTAACTTGGCATTGTAAGGATTTCACCATCATTACATTTCTCATGTTCTTGGTACAGAGGGATGAAACTGCACAGAGACATATGGAGACACAAAATAGGGCCCGTGCCCTGATGCACACAGGTCTTAACATACAAGAAGACACGTTCAGAGGCATATACACAGAGACACACTTGCAAAATAAGGATCTTGCAAGGACAAGCAGAATAGTACTTGGAGACAATGACAGACACAGATATCTTCTACTCCTCTACAAGAAATCCTAAGTGTCATTGTCTCCCAAGGGAATCTGACAAAGCAGCATAGAAATCATAGCAGATTTGAAGTTGCTGTTTCAGTGTCTACCTTTCAGAAAACAGGGAAATAATTTTTTAACCTCTGAGAGCGGCAAACAGCAGCGTATGGAGGAGACAACATAGGTGCCACAGCCTCTGCTGTAGTTTTGATGCATGAAAAGACCTCAGCAGAAACGTTACGTGATGGCCACTATGTCTGCACACAGGTCACACCACTGGGAGATGCCTGCTGTCAAGCAATCCTAAATCTAACTTTGGAAGTTGTGTCTCCAGGTCACCTTTGCACAAGGTAGTGCAATTACAAGGAGTGGCCTTCCTTGAACAAAAGATGAACATTTCTGAATGGAGGTTAAAGAGGTGGAGCTGACTGCATCAGTCAAAACAAGGGGCTTGTGACTAATGTTCTCCTCCTCTCTCCTTACGCTTCCTCAGGAGCTAATTTTTCCCCTTTGGGCTGTGTCTGATGTCAGGCAACACGACTCACATGAAGCCTAGCAGGCACTGGTGCACACATATGAGGCCAGACCTGCCTCTGTCCTGAGGCCTCCACAGGCAGCCCAGGAACACAGCTCAGACTCTCCTCTGGGGTTTGGCTCCTGGAGCGTTGTTTTTTCAGAGTAGGGATGGACCAGATGACTCCACATATAGGTAGAGTAAGTTCAGGAGAAAAATGAAAAGAGAAGCTAAAAGATGCTTTGTGGTGCAAGACATCTTGCTTAACCCATATGTCTTTATTTCCCTTGGGCTACTGTCCAGAGCCACAGGAAGAGCTGTGGTAACATGTCCACTTGTATCAGAGACTGCACGACGGTAAAGGCTGTGCCAAATACGTGCTTTTGGGGAGGTCAGCAAAGAAGTTTCTTCTTTATGCTAGTAGCAGCCACTCATGATCCAGATCCCAGGATCAATGAGACCAGGGACTGACTTCATAGCTCATGTGAAGCTGGGCAGAACCACATACCCTTCAATCTATGACATCTGGGAGGGATTGACCTTCTGCAGCAGGAATTATGAGCTACCTACAGCATGGTTTAGCTAACATTTCCCACAACAGAGAGGGGGCAAGGGCTTAAGCTTATTTGACATTGGTCAAGGGAGAGACAGAGTTTGTCTCCAGAGCTGTTTTTTATGGCACATATCTGAAAACAGTTTACATGTTGCTAGAAGGAAGCCTCTAACCTATTGTGGTTAAAATGACCTCTTAGTATCTAGCCTCTATTTTAAGTAGGTGATGCATATATGTTCTCATGCCAGTACTCTTCAGTCTTTTAGCTGAAATAGCAGTTCTCTTTCAATGGGATTTACCCATCTGATGTATTAATAGGCAGCAACCATATGCCCTCTTAACATTCCTTTCGCTAGGCTAAAAAAAGAGAAGACCGTCTACTTACCATCATCTCTTTCTTTTTCCCTACATCACTCTAGTGCATTCTTTGCACTTGTTACAACTTTCTCTCCCCTTTTCCAGCTCTTTTGGAAGGTACTTTTCTCCTCAGTACTGGCAATGCCTCCTTGTTTTGTCTCTTCAGCTAAGGTTTACATATTTTCTCCAAGGTCATCAGTGAAGATATGAAATTAACTGGTGCCAAAACCAGTCCTTAAGGAATTTCATTAGTAATCACCTACTACTTTATCTTTCAGGGTCTCTTTATTAAGCAATTCATTCCCCACTTTTCAGTTCAAGTGTGAATCCCTGCACTCCCCTGCTTTCAAAACTTCCCAACCATTGTCTGTGAAACCTAGGTACCATTCATATACCACATAACCGATGTTTAAAAAATGATCTGTTCTCCCCCCAAGCATAAAAATGATCAAAAATACTCTATCTTTCATATAGCCATGTTGAATTTTGTCCCATTGTCTATGCCTGTCTTTAATTATTTAGTCCTATTTTCTATGTCTATCTTTAATTATTCCTATTTGTTCTAAGGATAAAAAGAATAGTTCTAAGACCTCGGGTCTGTAAGTAACCACATCTCTTTTCTGTTCCTTAATTAAATTTAGGTAAATTTTGATACGCTGCAACTGTGTGGTCCCCATCCAACCTTCAGGCGAACAGGTTGATTGAACATCAATGCTGTTGGCTTTGTTACTTGATGTGTCTCCAGGAACCTTCTGATCTGAATGAACCTTGCAAGTTTTGCCTTGACTTCTGATGAGGTTCCTTCTATTTCCACACACTTTCAGCCATCAGCTTGTAACCCCCTTCTTCTACACCATCTTTCCTGCAAAATGAGGCAAAACTTTTGGTTTCTGAGGCATACCTTGATCATAGCCGCACTGCGCAGAGGTTTGATATCTTGCCTTGTTCTTTTTACCTTTACAAAGAACTTCTTTCAACAACTCTGTCAGCTCTACCTCACCTTGATTTCTGCTGACTGACGTGTCTTTTTCCCTAAACTTTGTGACCTCTGCAATGTAGATTCCTTTGCTGACCACTCCCATCTTTCACTGAGGAAATTTTTTCACCAGAGAGCCACATTTTCTGTATGTTCTCCCTCCACTCTCTTTTTCAGGAAAGCAAATTAGCTTTCACCATGCTGAGTCTGAATGCCTTCCACATACAAGTGCTTGAGACTTTTAACTCAAATTGCTTCATCACTTCAATCCCATAGCTTCTCTGACCATTCCTGGTTTGAGGCTGAAAAATCTTAGCTGTGGCCCCACGATATTTACTCTTCCATTTAATTTAAACAGAATCAGTCTGTGCACAGTCAAGGTTAAAAGTTATCTTCTGCCACATTGTTCTGTAATGTCTCACTGATTACCAAGACCAGGTCAAACACAACAGCGACTCTGATTATTTTGCTGCCTCTTTAGTGAAAATACATGTCAGCCAGTTCATCCAGGAATACCTGGGCCCAGTCTTTGCTAGTAGCAATTTTTCTCCACTTAGAAGTTAAAAACCTGTATTCATGACAATCCCTGGTACTGCATAACTTCCTAAAAACTTGATAGACCTCCATCAATATCCTGATGCAACCTTGTATAACTGCAGCAGAACTACAGCTGTCTTTGCTCAAAGTGATTTGAATCCAAACAGATTCTGTTTTATCACCTCTGCTGCTGCTGCTTATTTCTTCATACTCAATGATATCATGTGCAGGCAATACTACCACACCTCCCACTTTTCTTTGCTCTTCTGAGCAGTGCAAATCTTTCACTCCCAGTGGTCCAGCCATGTCAGCTGTCCATCCTGACTCCAAAAGCTCTGGCATATACAGTTTCATACCCTAGTTCTGCATATTGCTCATGAGCTCCTCGTCTTAGTGCTCAGGCACTTCCATTGTTTCTCCCAGTTTCCCATATATACTGGCTATATAATCTTGGATGAAGTAGCAGTTTCTTGCTGAAATTGGTGTTACACTGCTGATCTCATATGTTCCTTTTGTCATCACTGTATCTTAATATCTATGCTCTTCCTTAAACTACACATCAAAAGCCAGCATGGAAACCACACAAGTCCCAACCAGCAAGCCCACACAAAATCCCAAGTCCTCCTCCCCATGTCCTAGTCTAAAGCCTGTCTCGGCCGTCTCGCTCCCAGCAGCCTGCGTTCCTCCATACGCACACTCAAGCTGCCAAGGAGACCCCTCATTCTTCAGATGCCTTCAGAGACAACACATTGCTGACAGCAGTTCCCAAGGTGTCTGTAATGTCTGGGCCATGGATTTGCCCTTATTCTCTTAGGACGTGTTTCACTGAGGTATCTAAAGTGCCTTGAGCAGTATCTACTGTCATTCTTCTTCCATTTCAGTGGGAATCTAGCCGCCTCATTTGTCTCAACATGAAGGAGATCACTGGATTATTCTCTCTTCACATCAGGCTCCTTTTCAGTTCCTGATCCCCTTTGTAAGAGGGTGATGACTTGTCTTAAAGCATCCCCACGCACACAGACCTATCTTTCCTGGTGCTCCTGGGAGTGTCCAGCTTCATTTTGTCCCTTCCCCTTGCCCTTTGCAAGCTCTTCCTGCAGCCTCTCCTCCTTTGCAGATCTCTGGACTCATGCTTCCCCAGCCTCTGACCTTGAGCCATCCCCATCTCCTTTTTCGTTCTCTAATGTGTGTAGATTTTCCTTTCTCCTTGTTGCTTTTCCTCCCCAATCCCAGTACACTAGCTTTTTCTTGAACTTCAAATGATGCAGTAGCAGGGAAGAACTTGCTAACGTGCCTGATTGATAAGCTCTGCTCTGATGTTTACTCAGAAAGTACGGTAGGGATGATCTGAGTGCACCCCTCTCTACACTGAAAACCTGAACTCCTGAAAAGGGCTGTGAGATTTCATCAGCACAGAAGCTGTAATCCTAATTTAGCCTTATCCAGATCCCAGCTCCGAAGTGGCCTGCTGACTTAAAGCAGCAAGGGTGGTCTGCAGCAACACAAGGCCAGAACATACAACAGCCTTTACCTCAAGAGAGCAATTCGCATTACAAGTTTGAGTTGAAAATCTCATTTCCCCAGGAGGTAGGCAGCTGCTACTACTTGCATTGTACATCATGGTGGCAGACAGAGGTTAAGTAACCCCGCTTGTTATTGACAGAAGACAGCTATAGACACTGCTGCTGCCTGCCCCTCGGCACTGGGCGAGAGCTGCCAGGGGGTGGGGGACTTGGATGATGTGTTTCTGTTGTAGGTATCTCCACCTGACCATGTTGCCTAGAATCCCTGGTCCTAGATAATTAACTCAAGTGGAGGCAGAAACGATGGGCACATCTTCAGCACCCTAGTCCTGGCGTCAGACCTCCCGCTCCCCTCTGCTAACGCCTGAACCACAGCCCTTCCCGCAGCTCCTCCGCTTGTTTCGTGTGGGTACCGCACTGGTCAGCGCAGCACCGCTGGGTAACATCGCTCAGATGGAGCACTGAGGGTGTTAAATTTCCATCTCAAATAGGGTTGTGTCATCCAGGGTGAGCGACATGATGCTCCCACTTGCTGGGCTGAGAAGCAAACTGCCACAGCACAGTGAAGGACAGTGGCAGCATCACGGGACCATCTCCCCTCGCGTCTCGTCGGCCTTGCTCAAGGTCACGCTGCGTGGCAGTGACAGGAATAGAGCTTCCAAATGCCGCCTCCTTATCCCACTTGTCCCAGGGCCAGGCCCTGCTGGGAAAAAGCAATATCCGTCCAAGTGCAGCGGTAATGCCCGTGTTCTGTTGTGAAGCTCAAGAACAGGTTAACGCTGCTGAAACGCCACACAATAGGCAGCGAGAGGTGCCAGCTCTGGAGGCTGGAGGCCTGGGGACACGTTGTGCTGGAAACACTGGGGCCCCATCCAGCTGCACCAGCACTCCCTCGCCTGTGGGACTGGGAGTTCCTCCCCGGGAAAGCAGCAACGCCCAGCTGACTGCGCTCCAGCCCCGGCAGGAAAACGCCGATTTATGATTTACGGACAATGCCCAGATGGGGTGATTAAGCGGCCCGTTCAGCAATGAACTGGCCAACGCTTGAGCTGTGTGTGCGTCGCAAAGCACACCTGCGCGCTGGGCTGGATTTTGTCCTTCTTTTTTGCAAAGGTCTGCCCGTTAGGGATGCTTTCCCCCAAAGAGATGAGGGAGTAGCAGGACATTTCCCCCCACCTGCCAGGCAGATTCAGCTCTGCCCCAGAGGTTGCTTACCCTCACTGAGACAGCTATCAAACCTGTAGTATGGACCCTCACGACGTTGAAGGATTTGGGCACCCAACCACTAGGGAGTAAAATGTGCTGCTTTGACTTTGGTGGAAAGGTCATGCATCACAAGCTACTGCCAGCTAATGAGAAATGAGTCTGGACAATTAATCAATACACAATCTCCTCCGCTAATCACATTGATGGAAGATGAGCTCCATCCCCCAGGAAGGGCAAAGGCCATTGAGCTAAACCATTTAGCGGCATTTATTTATATCCTTGGTGGTTCAATAATTTGAGTCTTGCTTGATAACATCAGGCCCCCCAGGGCTAGGCAATATTGTCAGCTGGAAAAAAACCCACAACAGGTATTACTTCAGAGAAATATAGCCTTTTCATGGAAATGAACACTTTTATAGACAAACGCATTTTTTTCTCTAAATTTTCAACTGCGTACATGCGCGCGTAAAGACTTTCTGAAATATTCTATGCAAATGGTCAAAAAAAAGTCATTTTCTAAGGGGAATACTCAAAAAAATATTGTCAGGGTCTCAGGGCATATATTAGTCTCAGTTGCATCAGAATGCCCTGCTCTATAAGTCTACCACGAAGCATTAAAAGAGAATTTGTCCCTCACTCATTCATCTTAAAACCATGCCTTTCCTCCAGCAGGCACACGCTGCTTTGTAAGAAACCTGGCCCCGTAGGTAAGGTGAGTTTGGGCTTGTGTAATTAAAGCCTGTGTTGAAACACATACGCACCAAGGGACAAAGATGATGTCATGGCACAGCTGTTTCTGCAACACAGCTGGTTTCTTGGCTCCCCGATACAAATCCTGCTCTTGCTGAGCTGCAGCGAAGCGGGTGGTAGCACTGTCAATTGGTAGTTGCAGATTGTCCCTGCCTGGCGTGTGTGGTGCTTAGGCTGTCCCTGCAAAAGCTAGCAGAGCCCTTCCATTGCACCCTCCGCCAGACTACGTAACCTGCGGAGAAAGGCACTCATGCTCACAAAGAAGCTGTTTACTTACACAGTTGCCCACTGGGACTTATTTACAGAGTACTACTGAGAGCCACCAAATCTGCTTGTATTGCTCTGGAGACGGTTCAAATCCTCTGTTCCCAGGCCAGTGATTAATAATGCTGTATGGAGAGAAGTTAGGACTGAGGATAAAACTGAGCTTTCAAAACAAGAGCCTCTGATCTCAAACTGAACAAACATTTTCCCTTGCCTGTGTCAGCTAGTTTGATTTCCAATAAAAGGGCAGATTGCTTTGGAAACTGCAGCCACGCTGGTGCATTACCTTCCCACCTGCCAGCGAGAGCTCCCTCAAGCACCCTGACCTGCTCTCTCAGTCAGGTCACAGGCAGAGCTCCCTCTGCAAGCAGCAAGCACAAAGTAAGCTCAGAGGTAAGTCTCCCAGCTCAGACCTTGGCAGGAACAAGACTACACTCTTTCGAGCCCCACCTCCTCATTAACCTTTACTTATAAACAGCCATAGGACCAACATGTGCTCAGAAGGTGCACCTGATCCTGCCGGCAGCAGATCTGAACACAAAGGCATCAATGCAACAGCTAAACCCGCCCTTTGAAAGGACTACAAAAGCCAGAACAGGATTTTCTCACAGTTTCAAAGCATCTCTGGACAGGAAAGACTTAATTGCATTGGCAAAGATGTGCTCCATGCAAACAGGGTCTGTGGCAGCAACACACAGAGCGCTGTGCTAGCAACAGCCCAAGGCACGGTGTCTGGGTAGGATGGTCCTCCCAAAAGACAGGACTGGCCTCCCCCGCTGCCCTGTCTCCAATACACAGACTATATGAAATGTGGTGGATGATTATTAACAGCTCTTAAAGTCTGTGGCTTTTAGTCTACACATATAGAAAATGCGTGCAAGTATAGACATATGTATGTGCATGCACACGCCATTGTTCGTATACTCGTGCTGTGGAAAGCCCATCCAACCTGCAGGCTTTGCCTCGGGTACTGCCAATAACTGATGAGATCTTGCTGAAAAGTGCTCTAAGCCTGCCTGCGCGCGCTCAGGTTTAACTTTGGCTAGCCTTTCCCAGCTGAAAACGCCTCTATTGTGAGGGCCAGAGCCTTTCTGCCATGCCAGCACACGCAAAGGCTGACGTTTCATAAGCTGCCTGCCATCAGGAGGACAAAGTCCCGTTGAGTGGGCATTGGCTCTGCCTTCCCTCACAGATAGCAAGGGGTCAGCTGAACGCAAGTTTGGCAGCCTCCCAGGGCATGGCACAAGGCTAGCCAAGCATGTGAGGCAGAGGCATTATCAGCGCCCTGTTCCTAACAAAGTGAAGACATTCACTCTCATCCCAAACTAATATTTGTCCCTGCTCTTTCCAAGCAAAGGAAGAAAGACGAACACTGTGCCAGATCCCCTGCTGTGATATCTAGCTCCTAATCCGTAGCTTGTACCTTACAGGGAGGCTGCCGGCATGGGAAAACACTTTAACATCTGAATTCAGGAATACATCCAGTCAAGGTGTAAAGCAGAAACAATAAATAAAGGCTCTTTGGGAAGGGGGGAAGACAAAATGACTTAATTCGGTGTGTTTTCCCATCACAACAGCAAAGTAAGCTCAGGTTTGCAAGGGGCAAGTGAAGAAGCCTCATCCATTCCCCTTCAGGAGAAAGAAGGTGCTGGCTGCACAGAGCCAGTATCCAGAGCCCTGGTATCTCCTCAGTCACCTTTAACACCAGAGGCAGGAAAGATGACGTTCTAGGACCTCTCTCAACATTTTACTCCTGGTTTAGGGCACAGACCAGTCAGCCTCACGAGTTAGAAATACAGGTGAATCTGGTTCATGAATAGAGTCAAGTTACAAAGAAAATACACAAATGTCACACAGAATTAGGATCTCAGCAGAAAGAAGAACTTCAGGTGCTCAGGATCTTGGCTAAGTAAACAAAATCCATCTGTAAACAGTGGCTTATGGCTAAGCTGAGCCTAAGTGATATGACATGTACTGGAGATACCCTGCTTCTGCTGGGATGATGAATATTTTAGGCAGAGCTATCCTGGGAAACTGCTTGCATGCCTGTTGGTCATGAAGTAGTGGAGATGCTGAGAGTCCACGAAGCGCTGAGTTGCAAGGTCCCAGTCCTAGGCAGGCAAGACAGGCTGTCCGTGTACAGAGGGGTGTCTGTTCCTCTGCAAGGGTTAGACAGAGACTGACAAGCAGGGAGGCAGGAGGAGAGGGGAGAGTCACAGCTCAGGGGGTCACTGTGAACCAGTCCAGAATGACCTGAGAGCGACCAGCCTGTCCCCATATCCTCAGGCAGCTGAACTCTCAAGAAACCCCAGGGGGGAAGGCACCAGGGGGGACTTTGCCATGTGTAATTGCAGCTTTCTGGGTCAGCCGATTTTGGAAATAGAGGACCAACATTCATTTAACACATTTTGCAGTTAGCTCCTGTCCAGAGACAGTTGGTGACACACAGCCTCTGAGCTGCTCAGAGAGAGACAGAGAGGAAAAGGAGAGGAAATGTCCGTTACGGCTCCTGCCAGCAGTAAATATACATAACTGGAAAGCATGCAGACTACAGACACCAAGAGGCAGGGAACAACAATTCAACCACGGGTCTTTGCACCTATATCTCCCCTGAACTGGAGCTATTTCGCATCCAGCCAACTCAGAGCCCAGGCAAGGAGATGGGCTTTGTCCCCCCTCCCTGTGGTGATGTGCTCTTGCTTGCTTCAGTGAGGAACGAAACAGTGCAGTGACCCTGAAGCAGGTCAGCCTTTCAGCTGTGCCTTTATTCAATCCAGGCTTTCCCCAGTCTTTGCAGCTATGGGCTCCTTCTACCATCTCTCTGTGGTGCTGTCTGGAGAGTGGATGGGGGAGCAGAGTGAAGGAGAGTCAGTGAGGAGCAGCTGAGGGAACTGGGGGGGTTTAGTCTGGAGAAGAGGAGGCTGAGGGGAGACCTCATGGCCCTCTACAACTCCCTGAAAGGAGGGTGCAGAGAGGGGGGATGAGTCTCTTGAACCAAGGAACAAGCGCCAGGACAAGAGGGAATGGCCTCAAGCTGCGCCAGGGCAGGGTTAGACTGGCTCTTAGGAAGTATTTCTTTGCAGAAGGGGTTGTTGGGCGTTGGAATGGGCTGCCCAGGGCAGGGGGGGAGTCCCCATCCCTGGAGGGGTTCAAGATTCGGGTTGACCCAGCACTGAGGGATCTGGTGGAGTTGGGAACGGTCAGTGTGAGGTTAATGGTTGGACTGGATGATCTTCAAGGTCTTTTCCAACTGTGATGATTCTGTCATTCTGTGATAAAATGGACAACACATTCCCAGAGTGCCAGGTGTCAACCCCTTTTCTCACCAGCTTTGCTTTCCTTTAGCAGCCAGCTGAATATTCTTTGCAGGTTACTACAGGCCTCTCACACAACATCTGCGTCCCTGAAGCTGGGTGGCTTTGGCAGTGTGAGCCGTTGGGGAAGCAGATGCCTCATCAAAGGGGCCACACTGGGCACACAGCGGTACCCAGCACCACACAGGGGATGATGCCCAACTTGGCAGCCAAGAGGCTACAGCGCAGGCTGGGCAGCCCTGGGCAGCCCCAGGTAGCCCCTGGGGTCACAGGTGAGGAAGGTGGCCACAGCACAGCACTGCTAAGGTGTGCGAGATGTGCAAGGAGTGTGGGATGGGACCTCACTACGTCCTCACATTCAGCCACAGCTGGGTGTTAGCAGGCCTGAAAGCACTGCTAGCCAGCCCGTAGC
The DNA here is from genome assembly GCF_031877795.1 of Strix aluco. Lineage (NCBI taxonomy): Eukaryota > Metazoa > Chordata > Aves > Strigiformes > Strigidae > Strix > Strix aluco. The sequence goes on from NC_133932.1 coordinate 5,303,832, forward strand.
CAGCTCTGCAGCGTGCACATTTCTTGACTCAATCTACTCCAGACACTCCTTCTGGATCCAGGGGATGACGAGGGTCACTGCAGTCCTTTCACAGGATGCCAGTGAAGCAGTAGGGAAAAAGCCAAGGTAAGCTCCTGAAGAAAAGCTAGAGCCACCACAAACACACCTGACTGAGCCCAGCAGGAGCAAGCATGTGCCCTGTGTTGTCCCTTTAAACAACATTACGAGAAGTAATAGAAGCTAGTGGCTGGCTCTCAGGAGCCAGCAGTCCTGGCTCCCATGGCCAGACTTGCCAGCCACCTTGCTTTTTGTCTTTGCCTAGGCCACAGGACCTCTATTTCTGCTTCCCTGCTGTTACAGCCTATGGCAAAGGGGAGGAACTCCCTCCACAAGACATCTGCCCTCTTTGAGAAGAGAAGCAAAGGACCAACTCAGCTTGACACCAGCCAGCAAAGATAGGGAGAGCCTAACACCTGTGTCACGTACAGAGGCTGCCTGCAAAAGTGCTTGGAGCACAGATCCTCAGGAATTAAACCCCCAGGGAAATAGACAGTGTTGCCTATCCGTTTCATCCCCTCTGGCTCCACAGGACTGCTCTGATGAGTGGTGAGAGGCAGAGGCTCAGGCGTCTGGCTCCACACAGTACCTGTACACCACATTATGGACACGAGCCAAACGTCTAAGCAACACCTGAGTCCCTTGACATGACCCACCCCACTGCCAGCATCTCAGCTGCCTACCCCTCAGCCAAGGCCTTCCTGCAGCCTGGGGACATGCCGAAGCTCTGCAGGGGTCTCAGCCCATGCACCCTTCCTGCCACAGCACATGCCCTTCCCGCACCTCCCACCCCTGCCCGGTTTGGCAGACACAGAGGAAAGAACCTTACCCCTCTGTGTGAGAAGGGGCTTCAGAGAGGCTTTGCAGCAGAGAAACCAGACTGCCTCTCTGCTATCCCCTCTCAGAGCTAAGGTGGCCAGCTATTTTTGCAAAGGAGACCCCTTCCTGGATAGGTGGCATCTGTGGATCTCGCCTGTAAATCTTTGGTTCTTCCTGTGTGTCAGGTTAAGTGAAACTAGTCCCAGATGGATTTTAAAGCTATCTCACCATCTCTGTCCCAGAGTCTGTCTCCTCATCTGTGCTGCTGCTTGACAGCCTGTCAGGGCCTCTGCACCTCATCCAAGAGTTAATATTTTATCTAGAGGTCCAGGGAAGCTTGGTGGAAATTGTGCTAGCCTTGAAATGCCAAAGGTATCTTTAAAATATTTCCTTCCGGACTCTGAAATGTTGCTAGTAGAAATGTATTCTCTGATAAGGAAGTGGTTCTGGACCCAGGCTAACAGCTGGGGAGATTATTCATGGAAATCAGTGCCATGAGTCTATATCACTTTCAGCTGTCTTTCCCAAACCCCACATTTATGGAGACCAAGTGCATCACTCTTCTAGATCCAGGGAGGTGAAGTGAGAGCAGCTCTTCTGCAGAGACAAATGTGCTCATCCTGGAAAGGTTTCTTTGTTCTCATTGCACAGGATCAGTTTTCTACCGTGCAGCAGATTTATGTGAGGAACAGCAGTGGCACAGGGAATAATGACTCCATTTTGTTTAATAATTAACTCACACGCTCGCCTGGTGCCACACGTTCCAGCAGACGCTGCAAGGCAGTCAGGCTGTGCTGGCTGGGGAGCTAAGCACAAGGTGGGTAGTAAGGAAAAACTGATTTCTCCTCCTTCTGCTCACTGATGACGTGCCCTGATCTGCCAGTGCTTGGGTCTTCCTACCTGCAGTGCACTGCCCAACAGTTCTTTGAACTCTGCAGACTCTACGCTCTAAGTATTTTACAGAAACAACTGACACTGTGGCATATTATTTTGACGAGGGGCGTATAACAACTATTTCAAAGAGCAAAGCCAAACTATGTAGCAAAAGTAAGAAAGGAAGCCAAGAGAAATTAATCTCATTGAGTTCTCCGGCTGCCATCAAGAAACTGTCTTGCAACCCATCACTACTTGATTTGCAAACGGCCAGGAACAGCTTTTCAGAGCAAAGATATGTGTTTCAGGAAAATTTGCTGGAAATATTTTGCCAAATGTTTCTCAAATTTTAATGCCAGTTCCTCACAACTAAATAATTTCTGGGAAAGAGCTGCTTTCAAAGAACTTGTCCGCTTGAAATATTCTCAGGGGATCCCTTTTCTAGGTATCATAACATTTAGACATTTTTTAAAGCAAAAGAGAATTTTCACCACAGATTTAGAATACTTAGTTGTTAAAAACCAAAAGGCTAAATATATTTAAATGGTTCTAAAAAAACTGTTATAAGGTTACTGAAATAGAATATTTCAAAAAGAGCTTTTTTTTTCTTTTCCCCTAGCAAAATATCAATTATTTGAAAAGTTAGAGATTTTAACATTTTCTCCCAATTCAAGCTACACCTTTTTCCACAATACTGCAAGCCTCTGGGAGAGGGAAAATCTATTTCCCACTCAGCTTGACTTTTAGAGAAGCAGAAAACAATAAAGCAGAAAGGGATTTGACTGGAAAGAAAAAAAAATCAACCAGAATCCTTTCATTGAGCGAACATGACACTAGGGTTACCAGTGACACTTGCACTGAGGCAGCTGTAGTTTTAGCACCACTTCCCTTCGTGAACAAACGCCTGAGATGCCAACAAGTCCACGCTGGCTGGGACCTGAACTCTGTTCCTGTATCTCCGTCTATTTTAAGGCATATCCCATATGCAGCCCTTTCAGCTCCTCACGGTCAGGAATGTGGCTCCTCCTGGAAACCACCTGCTCGGGGAGACAGCTGAGCTTTTACTGAGGGCTGAATCTGAACCCTGCAATGCAGCGCCTCCCAGGTAGGTTTAGGATGTCCTGAGCCATCAGGGCGAGCACCTCCTTGCAGCAGGTTTCCAGGGTTTCACAACCGCAGCACTCAGGGCAGACCAGCAAACGTGGGAGGGACTTTGGTTTACACAATTCCCACTTATTCCCAGTCCTCAGGCACCAAACTGTGCTTGGGATATACCCTGACACCCACATCCTTCCTACCTGCCCCACACAGTTTCCTTTCCAGGCCTCCTCCACACAAGTCCTGCTGATGGCTTTTGCCAGGTGACTGCTGCTCCATGTCCCGTGGAGGCTGCCAGCCAAGCTTTGCTGCCCTGCCAGTCCAACGGTCTGGGATGACCTTCAAGAGACTGGCTGCAAGGTGAAAGTACACAAGTAGATTGAAGCTGGTTATTCAGCACCCAGGGATTAGAGCAAATGAGAGAAAACAAAGCTGGTTTGATTGTGTTCTGCAGGACATCGTTGTCTAAAAGTCAGATCTGCAAGCCCCAAAGTAGAAGCTAAGAAGAGCCAAGGGCCAAGGTAGCCCAAACTCAGGGGACTGGAGGACTCCTGGCTGGGCTACCAGGGGAGAAGACAAAAGCCAGTGAGAAGTGGGAGAATATTGTTCCAGCCCATGTCTAACTGGGTACTGAAGCGTGGATCCCAGTCAGTGCCCTAATCTTTCCTACAGTCAGTCCCAGGGAAATTCTGTATGATGGCATTGTCTTTGATTCAAAGTGGGAGAGACAGCAGTCGAAACCAGGAACAAACTTTGGTAATGGGCAAGTTTCAGAAGAGATCCTTGAAAATTCTTCCCCAGCTGAATGTCCTAGTAATGTTCTAGTGGCTCCTGAGAGCCCTAATGCAGATTTTATCTGCCCTGTGACCACTGAATCGTACTATGTTCTTTTACTCACCCCCTGAGTGCTTCCAGAGCAGACTGGCTGTGGACACACACCCCAGCACATTTGCACCCCAAAGTCGTCAGGTGGTTGCTTAAGTCCTTCAGAGGAGGGGTGAATGATCTGGGAAGAGGAAGGTGGGGAGGATCTCAACAGATCTCAACCCCCTGCTTTTTGCTCAGCACCACCACATGCCCCCTGCAATGCCCAGTCTGTAAAGCTGGTGCCCAAGCTGAGGGGGTAATGAGGATTTGGGGCTAAAATTCTCCCTCTTCAGTCCTTGAACAAGCAAAGGGTGTCTCCACATTTCCTCCCAGGCCCATCAAGCTCGACGATGTGTGACTAACTCTTTCATTGACCAAAGCCCAACCACTTCCCTCACGTGACCTTACATAACTGCTCATCTATTTCATTAATGAATGGAGCTTGAGAAAATTTCCATTGCCCAAGGCCCTTAGGGGAAAATGAGTGAGCACCGTCTCCACCTTTTGTGTGCCAGTCTGGGATTTTCCTATGAATTGAGTACAGTGGTATTATTTTTTGGTTGCTGTCATTGGTGCCTGAAAGGGTAAGCTAACAGCTGAGTGCCACAGAGATGGGGAAAAAAAAAGGAGAAGGAGTCCCTGCCTGAGCCAGAGGAAACAGGATACTCCCTCTGACAGGAGGAGCAGCAAGGACGTCACCACCGTGGCCAGGGACTACACCTATTCCCAGGCAAAACTGCTGTGTTTGCTCAGCCCTGCGCAGAGCCAAAACACCTCCTGGCCTCTCTTCCCTCGCCGCCACAGATCCAGCAGCACCTACCTGCTGGTGTCCGAGGGGCCAGACATGGTCCTGGAGCTGGCAAGCAGCTCTCTCTGCCCTGATGCAATCAGAACGGAGCAGCCTGATGCTGGGCAGCAGTGGAGGGGGGTGATAAGCGCCTGTTGGCTCTATCAGCATGTCAAAGGCACACACACCAGCATTTACAGCAGGTAGAAGCTGGAGGGAAGATGGAGATACCCCAGTATTTCTAAAATCCCATACTGATGCTTCAGATTTTCCCATTTTAACCACTGTGGTGCTGCCTAAAATAGAAATTACTTTTACCATAAAAGTCCTTCTGCCAGTGGAAGACTGGGGAGGGGGAGCTGTACCTCTCCCAAAACAATGTCATGCAAAGGTGTTTGTAAGTGCTAGACATACGTGATTTTCCTAAACAAAATTCATGCTGTTTTCTGAGGATGTACTTTGGAACCGAGGTATTTGTTGGGTGTGCAATGTGGGCTCCCCATGGTGTGAGCTACAAATCTCATGGTTTAGGTATGCTACTGAAGCTAACCGGATAGCTAGGTTGAACTGGGCATGACTGGACTACCATGAAGGATGGAAGTGGCAGCACCGAAATACTGGGGGATGTTCCTTTCTCTTTCAATTTATGGGGAGAAAATGCAAATGCAGCCCTGGCCTCTGTAATGCCTGGTCCATGTACAATGATGAGTAAATATTTAACTGCAGGAAGAACATTCTCTTCCAGAGATCGAAGCAGCTGAGTTAATCAGTTCCAGCCTATATTCAAGTCATGAGTGTCAAGAGGACAATACAAGTTCAAAACCTTGAGGATGTTCAAAGTCTTCTACTACACCTGGGCAGTTGCCATGTCTCCCCTGGGATGCTAAAAAGGAGGATCTTTTCACCTGCTGAGAAAGCAGGATGATTAACTCCCTCAAGGACATGCTTCACAGAGAGGGGGAAGGGCTGGAGATGTGACAAACAGGGAGTTTGAAGGAAGATCCTCCTGTTGCATCCAGATGGTGTTTCAAACACTTGGGATCAGAGGCTGCTGCAGCGGCTGGTCTGGACAAGCCCTCAGGCAGGTCTGGAGATGTTTCCTGGCCCAGCAGCACACTGGATGTTCACCTGCAGGGCTCATGACAGAATCTGTCACTGGTAGCAGTTCCCAGGCTTTGGGAGGTGCTCAGTTTGTGCCAGACCCTTCTCTTACACAACAACATATTTCCAGTTATTCTTTTACCCCAGTATAGTTAATTTGCTCTCATCTGTCTCTCCCTCACAAAGCCAGTCTGTTCCCTTCAGAGATTATGTAGCGGAGAGAAGGTTGTTAGTACTCATCTCTATGATAAAACAAGCTCCTCCAGACATGATGTAGTTCATATTTTCTTACAATGTCTGTAGGGCTTGCACTTTCTCCCACCCACATCACTGGCTGATCAGCCGATAAGCTGGGGTCTCGGCTGCTCTTGGCTGCTTATTCATCTCTGACTTTTGCTGGTGCTTCAGAGTAGAGATGTTTATCTTTAGGCCCGTCTCTCCTCTGGTGTCTCCCCCACAAAACTCCCTGAGATTCAAGGTAAATATTTCCAGTCCCCTGCACCAAACACTCTTCTTTTCTCTAGAGCCCATTTTGTTTGAAAGCACATAATTTAAAGTTTGGAGGAGAAAGGAAGGAAGTGATTCAGTGTCCAAGTCCATCTGGATGACCAAGAATCTCTTAAGCGCTTCAGCCAAACCACTCAACATTTACTATTTGGGGTACTTTTTTTGTTAACAGTCAAAAGAGTCAAATATTTTAGCATGCAACTGAAACCTCTGTGTATTATTCAAAGCTCAACCCCTCCTAGAGGAATGACAAATCAGAAGCTGTAATGGCAAACTGAATTCTGGCTACAAAATAAAAAAGCAAAAGTCTGTGTTGCTATTTTTCACTTTGGATTTAAATCCTCTGGACTGAACAGCCCTCGCCAGGCACTGTGTAAAGTTTTTTCCTAAAATAAGATGACAGGGGTCAGGGGCCCAAGCTAAGCTGATTAGCACAGCTAAAGCTGTATCACGTTGCCACAGTGGGGTCATATGATTGATCACTGGGGTAAATATTTAGGAAGCTTCCCAGGGAAGGGGAGTAGATGGGACAAACGACAGAAGTCATAGAAAATGGGCAACTGGAGTGTAGCTAAGGGAGGATCTGATACCATAGGTCTGTCCTAATGCAGATCAAGAAAGCAGGGGCACTTTGCTTTGAGTTATATCTCCCATCGGCTTCCCCTCTGAACATGTGTTCCGCTCCACTGACCCAGGACTCCAGATCACCTTCACTGCAAGGCTGCGTCCTCAGCAGGCAGGACAGCAGGACATTGAGGCAGTCTGTGTCACTCTGCAAGAAAGTGCCACCGTCCCACCAGGCCTTGCTGGTGCTCGTCAGCCCTGCTCCCCTCTCCTGGCAGCGAGGGACAGCACAGTGCCCACTGCAGAAGAGCAGCCTGCTCATCAGCAGGTCAAATGGGCTCTCCATGGGCTTTGACCTTCCCGTAGGCAGCATGAGATCCTCCATGAAGGCCAAGAAGTGTTTCAGGGGCTCTGAGCAGCCCTCGAACCCTGCCAGCATGGGGAGAGGGGTAGCAAACATACTCCCTGACCCTTCCCTCTGCCACAGCACCTCTTCCTCCTCCTTCTGGGGGAGTAAAGGTGGAGAGGAAACAAGCTGTGCTAAAGTAAACGCTTATTTGCATCTACAACAGGCCTGTCCGGTGTAACCTGGGGGAGTTTTCTTCCTCTCCAGAGTAGGTGCTTGAGGAGCTAAAAGCCCATTCACAGAGCAGTACCCAGCTCAACTCAGCCCCCGAGTCTTCCTCCGGGGCCAGGCTGTGCCCCTTGCTCTGCTGGGACTCTGTTAGGGGGGCACTGACTGGCCTCAGGCCTTCCTCCATTGGTGGGGTCTGTAAGATGGCTGCCCTTCTTCACGGGTGGACCACAAAGCTCATGGAGACCCCCTTCCCTGCCAGGCCCCGGAGACCCCACTAAGGCACCATCTCAGGACCAAGGGGAGCACCCCAAGATGATGCCTGCCCTGAGATGGCCATCGGCAGGCCCAGGAAGGGGAAGCAGCACCCAATCCTCCTCTGCTGCCCTGTGGTTCAGTGGGGACCAGAGAGGCCTCTGGGCTCCCCTTCCTCCCACAAATGAGGGGCAACGTCCTGGGCTTGAACTCAGCCCTTTAAAAGCACAGCCAGGACCAGGCTCAGCCCTCAACCCACTCGCCACGAGGCACCAACAGGCATGATGTGAAGAATTTCCTGAGCTCCCTCCATAATCAACAGCAGCCAAAATGGTAGCTGGGAAAGCTGAGGGCAGGCAGGAGGGGGCCTCCTTCATCCCAGTGCGTCCTGGACACCCGAAAGGCATGGGAGTGAAGGGAAGGCCTGAGGATTTAAAAGGATAAACACGAAAGCAAGGAGGCTATGAGTGATGAGAAGCAAGCACGTGGCCGTCCTGGAGAACCTGAATTATTAAACAGGGTGCCAGCTGCCACCTGCCCTGGTCAGGGTGGGGGGGATCTTTCCACGCATGCAGCGTTTTTACAAACCCTTCCCTCTGTCCAACTTGGTGGTTGAAAAAAAAATCACCAGAAGTTAATCTTCTCCTTTAACCACGGTTTTACCAGCTCTCATTTCTTCGCTGTTTGTCTTTCCTGTCTTGCTGCAGACTGAGGTTGTTTGCCAGAAAATAAGACAAAGACTCGTTGCTGCCAGAATTTGCCCTCCAACAACAAGGAATAGCAGTAAGTGGGCAAGTAGGGACACACAGAGCTGCACAGAGAGAGGAAGAGAATAGCTCCTATTATTTTGGTAAGTTGCTGTTGACTTTGAGGCAGGACTCTCAGGGAAAGGTAACAGCTGGTGTTAGACAAATGATACAGCTAGAAAAAACAGAGGAGCTTTTAGACACACAAACCCTTCTTCTGAGCTGAAGCAAAAGGCTGTAAATGTCAGCCTAAGCACAGGCTGGAAAAGTTTCCTCTCAGTCTCTCTCTTCTTTCTTCAGGGAAAGGTGAGACCACATGGCAAGAACTTGCCCCTCGGCACAGAGCAAAACAGAGGCATGGCTGGATCCCTGATCCCAGCTCTTCTGCAATGAGATGGTGCTCTCCTACCTGTAGAAGCCACTGCTGTTGCTGGTCCATCAAACAAACCCTGTTATGGTACTGCAACAGCACCCCTAGTATTTGTGAAGCACCCGCAGATGCTTTGCCCCACTGCATCACTGCACACAAGCAGTTTGCAAGTGCCACTCAGACCCAGCCTTGTAATGCTGAGCTGTGATTTACACTGACTGCAGAGATTTCAGGTCACCTCATGCAACTGCTCAACTCAGCCTTCACCACAAATATTCATTGTATTTTACAAAAAAAGGAGCTGTTTGCAGGCCCTGAGTAGAGGTACCAGGGTTGAGTATAGCTCAGGAACTGCATCAGGACTAAAAAAAAAGCAGGTGAGTTAGAGGAAGCACAGCATGAAGACACTGTCGAGCTGTGACCTGAAGCAAACTATGCTCTGCCAGGTTACAGGGTCAGGCAGCAGTAGTGTATTGATTAATGATGTCAAAGTCACAGAATCACAGAATCATGTAGGTTGGAAAAGACCTTGAAGCTCCTCCAGTCCAACCATTAACCTCACACTGACCGTTCCCAACTCCACCAGATCCCTCAGCGCTGGGTCAACCCGACTCTTCAACCCCTCCAGGGATGGGGACTCCCCCCCTGCCCTGGGCAGCCCATTCCAACGCCCAACAACCCCTTCTGCAAAGAAATACTTCCTAATATTCAGTTTAAACCTTCCCTGGCACAGCTTGAGTCGCCAGAGGACCTGTCTCAGGTGCAGCAGACAGTTCACATGGCGTTCTGGGATCTGTACATCTGCTTTAGGCCAGCACTCTCGATTTGAACTGCAGCACCATTTGTCCTCGGGCAGACGCCTTGGCTTTGATATTGCACAATGGGACTGTGCAATGGGTCAGTGCATGGAGTGTCACAGAAGTCCAGCCTATAGGCAGCAAACTCTGTCCCTATGCAATTTCCTATTGCACGGTGTGGACATTTTCTGACTTGCTGTTTCAGGCCTGCCTCACCCTCTGCTTTCCCTCTGTTATGAAACTCTAGAGATGCTTCCCCAGCAACAATGCTATTTTGTTCGGGAGAAAAAAACCTAGGACTAATCAACCCTGCTATCAACAAGCAGGTGTCTCAGATAGCAACAAAAGAACCAGCATCGATAATGGAGAGGGTAGAGAGAGACAGAGATGCAATGAAGTGGAGAGAGGGAAGCCAATCAACTTAATGAAATAAGGCGCAAGGTTAGTGAAGGGCTATTTATAGACTCCAACTGGTTCAGCCCTGTGCACTTAGAGGCTGGTTCAAACTGGCTCCTTAACAGCAGTAATAATCATTACAGAAAAGAAAGAGAAAAAAAGTGAAAGCTTGGAAAATTCACCGCCGGAGGTAAAGCTTTAGAGCCAGGGCTGGCTGGAGTCAGAAGTAACTGCATTACTGAGAGATTGAAAGGTTAATAGGAAACCAGCTGACACTGAAAGGGAACAATTAGAGAGGTTAAGGGGCTTAATATTAGATTAATGGTTGCCTGGAGGAGCAAAAGCAGAGATTTCACGAAAATGAGAGAATGGTGCACAGAAAGCTGTTTTTTCATGGACGGAGAGCCCCAGGTCTGCTCCTGCCGCTCCCTGGAAAAACTGGAGGAAGGTGGCTCTGCCACTCCTTGCCAGTCTTGCTCAGTTTCCTGTTTCCATCTCTTTTCCTCCCCTCCCATCTGTTTGTCTCTTGAAGTCCCTCCGGGTTTGCTCTCCCCCCTTAAGCGCTGCCTGTGTGGTTTTGTATTGGTGTCTTCCTTGTGTTCCTCCTCCATCCTCCCACTGTCTCCTTAAAGATCATAATAATAAAATGATGCTTCGCATTCCCACGGCCCTTTCACTCCTCTTCAGCGTGCTGCTCTCCAGAGGCAGGGGTGGTGAGGATGGACACTTTTATCTGCATTACCCATAACCAGGAGTCAAAGAGAAAAAAAAAAAAAAAGAGTTGACGAAGATGAGATGACAGGCCTGTTCCCCAGCAAATTCTCCCCAATTAGATGGACAATACTGACACTGGTGAGGTCCCTGACTACCAGCAGCCATTTTAAAAGACTTTTTAGCAGGAATGTGTTGGACATGCTGCAGACAGTACTGATATAGCAAGATAGGAACTGGCATGGATCGATGGCATCTCCAAACCTGGAAGCGGGGTTGAAGATACTAATGAGGGGACATTGAGGACAAGGAATGCAGTCCTACCAGATGAAAGTCCATACGTAGGCTGCTGCTGCATGGTTCTGTCCACTGAATGGACAGAAGGTTAAAATATGCCTCTTACAAGAAGACAGCAGAAGAAAGGAGCTCAGAGCTCCTGTAGCTCAGCGGTGCTAGATGTTCTCCTGAAACCTTGAGCTGCAGAGAGGACATAAGCTGTTCTACTTGCGCCCACAGTACGAGGTGAGTAGCAAAGCATTTGGGATGGACTGACTGCATCTGTACAGTGCAGACTCTCCAGCCATAACCTGAGCTGTCCCATTTCCCCATGGTCACTGCAGTTGCCAACATAGTCAGTCCCCTGAGGGTCCCTGTACCTCGGTGCCAGGAGAGCTTTGTCACACAGCACCACCAGCTGCTGCTTAGGACAATGCTGGGAGCATTGAACTGCTCCCTGCACCACCCTGAGGGAATCCTGAGACCCAGGGAGAAATTCTCCTCTCCTGCACCACTCACGGCTGCTGTGGCTCCCGGATCTTTCCAAACACACGTGCTCCTCCCATGGGACAGGGAGAACTTTCCCCGACTGCCTGGCCCTTGGCGGCTGCCTGTGGACTCAAACAAGCACAAGCTGGTTGGATCCATCCGTATCTTACACTGCTTCCCACAGCACAGCCTCCCTTCTGAAAATCTCCCCAGCAAGATTAGAAAACAATGCACTCAGCACTTCCTTCTAGGGCTGTAAAAGCCAGGCTGGGACTCCGACACTGTGCAGGCACCTGACAGAAAAGTTTCCTCACTTGTGATAACAACAGTGAACGTCCCAGCCTAGACAAGTTGTGGTTGTTTGTGGCATATTGGCTCCAAACCACTTGAAATGCTCTGGCTTAATGCAACCTATGATGGTCACCCTTGGGTTCCTGAGGGGAAAAGACTAAGGAGGCTCTGACTAGCATCAGAAGGCAACGCAAGACATTTTTTTCTTATACCCATGACTTCTTCTTACCAGCTGGGACACTGCTGATTGACAGAAAGACCAAAAGATAGCTAGAGAAGCATTCACTGGATGTATTATTCCTCAGGTCTCTCTTCCACGCAGCCAGATCTGCTTAAAAGCAACGAGCCTGAAGGGACAGACTCTTGCCTGCCACCCTCCTGCCCTACATAGGAGCATTTCCCAGGTCTAACATAAATCTCACCCCTGTGCCTGGCCAGCCACATCCCTGGAGCTGCATCTCTGCTCCAAAAGATCTGATATCCTCCCAGTGCTGAGCTCTGCCAGAGCCCGGGGGTACCCATCACCTCCAGCCTGCAGTGCCCCAGAGTTAAAAGCACATTTCAGCTAAGGATCTCGAAGTGCTGTACAAACAGCCATTAATTCTCAAGCCACCCCTAGGAGCCAGTCCTGTAATTATTTGGCTCCCCATTTATCTCTGGAACTCACTGTGCCTGTTCCCCCAGCCTGGGGATGAAGGAAGGTAAAACAATACCTACCATTTCGTAACAGATTGCAAATTAAATCGACTGCAGCTCAGCCGTTAAGGGAAATGTTACCTTTTCCATAATCACCTCCTGCAGGCAAGAGCCTGAGAAAAAGTAGCAAGGGCTATTCCTTAACAGTTAAGTAAACTTTGACACAAAATTTAAGTGACAAGCTCCAAGTGAGACAGCCAACAAGCGGCAGAAGATTTCCAAGACCAAAAATTGGGAATCCTGCATCTTGGTTTCTTCTTTTATCAACTGTATTGTCTTTCTTCCACCCCCCTGCCCCCCTTAAAGATGACCATCAGAGGAAAAGAAATGCCGCTTATGCCCTTTATGTGCCTTTGTAATAGATTAAGGAGCCTGTAGGATCTCAGTCCAAGGGAAAAAGATTAAGTGTTTTTCCACTTGTTTTCTGACATTAGAAACGCAGGTCTTTGGGAGCCTAAAAGTCTCCAGCCTGTCTAGCCTAGATCATGACAAAACCAGGAACAAACGAAAGACAAGAGGGCAAGAACGGGGCAGAGGAGAGGAGAGGGGAGGGGTAATTGAACCAAACTCAGAGAGTGCTGTTTGCAAGCAACAACTGCATAAACACAGTAACACAATGACGCACAAAGTGTCAGTAAGAAATGATGTGCTGTTTAAGAGTTGACTTTCCCGCAGCTCCAGCCAGGGTGCGAGAACCCACAGAGGACAGACTCTGAGTACCCCAGGAGATCTGCATGGGAAGAAGAAAAGGAAAAAAGAAAAAGATCCTTCTCCCTTTTTCTTCTTCTCAAACAGAAGCCGTTACGTGGCATGAGATCTCAAATCAGACAGACCCAACCTACGGGAACAGGAAGGACTGGGCAACAAAAGCAGAGCAATGGCTGTCCTTTTTGTACCTCCTGTGTTGTGTTGGCCAGGTTCATGCAGAGGAATCCCTGGAGAGGAGCTGCTGAAGGAAAGGAGCATGGGGATGGGTGGGGTAAACCAACAATACAAAAGGCAATTACAAAGCGAAGCGGAGGTGAAGAAAGCGGCAGAAGGACAGGGCTGGAGCAAATGTCAGCACACAGAGGAAATGGTCCTGCTTCAGTCCAGAGAGCAGAAAGGTCACTCAATCAGTTTCTAGCTGACAAAGCTGTCCCTTCTCTGCCCTCTTCCTACAGCTCCCTCCCCAACCTGTTCCGGGGAGGCAGCAGCACACACACATACAGCCCCCCACCCCAGCGCCGATCTAAGCCCAGAAGGCAATGAAGAAAAATTTTGGTCAGCTCCAGCTGTACCTGTTTAAACTACTTCTGCGGCTGGGAGATTTAATTACAGCCAGTCTGCTTTGCACTGCTTTAATAGGCTGGGATTGAAACCTGTATGACCAGAGGGTGGAGGGAGGGAGGTGGGGGGGGTGTTGCAGCTGTATTGAAAGAAGCACATTAGAATAGGTCGTGTCTGGATGTGGCTGAGGGGTATGAAAACTGTGTTTACACAAGGGCACTTGGTTGCAAGTCGCTGGGCACTCCAAGAGCTGAAATCTAATTCAGTAAGCAAAAGCCTTTCCTTCGAAAATCTTTTTTCCCAGTTCTTTGAAAATCCACTCAGGTAGCTCCTCCAGAAACCTTCAAGCACAGAGCATTAAATATTAATCTGTTAAAATTACCTCCCTCCTTACCTGTCAGTAACACTTCACTGCTATATCTAGGTGACTGAAACCCAGGAGATGTCCAAGAACTGCCTGCAGTAACCCAGCACAAATCTTGTGGCAACCCCTTCCCCGTGTCAGGGAGAGGGTAAATCCACTCTGCCCAGCTCCCAGCCCCCTCGGGCCATGGCTGAGCTTTCCAGGCCAAACCTTTGAGCTTCAGCCACACCATTCCCCAGCAAAAGGGAGCTGGAAGGGACCACGAGGAGTGGTTTGTCAAACATGCTACAGCAAGCGATGCGATTGCTGATGCTAGAGCGGTGCCTGCAGGCCAGTCCTATCAGAAGCACTTGGAAATATTTCCACAGTGGATGAACTTGCAGGCAAGTTCAGGAAAAGGTTTCCAGGGAAGAGCTGCGTGTCCAGCTCCGCCGTGTTTCTGCCGGAGAGCTGGCATCCAAGTTCCCACCTGCTGCAAACAAGGTGTCCCAGTGTTATGAATCAGTCTGGTATTTATTTCTGTCAGACCTCCAGCCCCACACTGTTTCTTGTCTTTCTTTACTCTTTAAGGTTTTATGGTTTTTTAAGCCAAATCCAAGGTAATAGATGACTTTATTATTTTGGTATTACTGATGCAGTTCGCTGTGGAAGTTGAGATTCTGGACGGTGTAATCCCAGCAAGCCCCTTAACTTGTCTAATGTTGGATACTGAGAACATAAGGCACCTCAAATCACTAAGAGCACTTGAAAAGTCTGACATTTTACATACCTTTTACATACAGAAACATGCTCAAAATGACAGTGATGTTGCTGTTGTGCAAACTGGGTGGAACGGGTGCCAAAACCGCTGCCCTTTTACCGTCCTTATGTGCTGGGAGAAATGATGCTACGGGTGAAACAGCTCTCGTCACAGAGGCAGTGTCTTGGATGCTCACAAAATGATGAATACAAAAAAGATTAAATCCCAAAGAAACAATATTCAGAGATATAATGTAGAACTGTTATGCCACCTCCACAGATTTATAATGATGTCTTATGCTGGACTTTGTCCTCAGCCTGACATCTGGAGACAATGTAGATAGGAGTAAGAGAAAATAAGTTGTGCATCATGTAATTCTTGGATTTACAGTATGGAAGAAAATAGAATTCTAGTAGAAGATTTGGAGTATGTCCCCCTGAGTCTACAGCTCTTCTAGGTAACAACACACACCTATCCATACACACACACAAACACACACACAGAGCCTCGCTTCTAAAGTCTCAGAGTTTAAATGGATAAGACTGGTAACAGCAAAGGGATGCATCCATCTTCATGGGTCTTCCAGGGCCTGAAACAGTACAGTAAACTCTCTCTTGGACACTCACAGACCCGTGTTTTCTCACTGGTGGCAGGGGGTGCCATGTTAGGCAGCCTTAGCCAGACACTTCCCATTGTTCACATTAGTTTGCTATTTTGCTACACGTGAACTATCAGGCTGACATTTTACATCCTCAGTATAAACAGGGCAGATGTAGGTGGGAGGTGGGCAGGCAGACAAAAACAACGGTAAGGCTGTTAAATGCCTTTCTGAAAAACTGGATGTTATCTGTGCTGCTGTTTGAGTTCCCCCATGCTGTATATAAACCAAAACATTCGGTTGAATATTTAAGGAAACTGGCCAAATGTCTGTGTTAGGCCAGCAGCTGCACAGATTTTAGCCATCCTACTGTTTCAGCAGATGAAAGCACCCCTCTCCCCACATCCACTCCAGCACAATTCAGTGGGGACTCCTACATCTAGAGAAAATGGACCCCAAACGGTTCATAGCCCTGCAGAAGCGCTGATCTACTGGCAAATCTAATGGAGTTAAATCCAGTTGGCGGCCGGTCACGAGTGGTGTCCCCCAGGGCTCGGGTTTGGGGCCACTCCTGTTTAACATCTTTATTGATGATCTAGACGAGGGGATCGAGTGCCCCCTCAGTAAGTTTGCCGACGACACCAAGTTGGGTGGGAGTGTTGATCTGCTCGAGGGTAGGGAGGCTCTGCAGAGAGACCTGGACAGGCTGGAGCGATGGGCTGAGGCCAACTGGAGGAGTTTCACTAAGGCCAAATGCCGGGTGCTGCACTTGGGCCACAACAACCCCCAGCAGCGCTACAGGCTTGGGGAGGAGTGGCTGGAGAGCTGCCAGTCAGAGAGGGACCTGGGGGTGTTGATTGACAGCCGGCTGAACAGGAGCCAGCAGTGTGCCCAGGTGGCCAAGAAGGCCAATGGCATCCTGGCTTTTATCAGCAATAGCGTGGCCAGTGGGCACAGGGAAGGGATCTTACCCCTGGACTCGGCACTGGTGAGGCCGCACCTCGATGACTGGGTTCAGTTTTGGGCCCCTCACTACAAAAAGGACTCGAGCGTGTCCAGAGAAGGGCAACGGAGCTGGTGCAGGGTCTGGAGCACAGGTCTGATGGGGAACGGCTGAGGGAACTGGGGGGGTTTAGTCTGGAGAAGAGGAGGCTGAGGGGAGACCTCATGGCCCTCTACAACTCCCTGAAAGGAGGGTGCAGAGAGGGGGGATGAGTCTCTTGAGCCAAGGAACCAGCGCCAGGACAAGAGGGAATGGCCTCAAGCTGCTCCAGGGCAGGGTCAGACTGGCTCTTAGGAAGGATTTCTTTGCAGAAGGGGTTGTTGGGCGTTGGAATGGGCTGCCCAGGGCAGGGGGGGAGTCCCCATCCCTGGAGGGGTTGAAGAGTCGGGTTGACCCAGCGCTGAGGGATCTGGTGGAGTTGGGAACGGTCAGTGTGAGGTTAATGGTTGGACTGGATGAGCTTCAAGGTCTTTTCCAACCTCCATGATTCTGTGATTCTGTGAAATACTGTAGTAACTAAAACCCTTTCTATTCTAAAGGCTCCAGTGCACTAAGGCTAATGACTTACCTCTTCAGCATACTTCCCTCTCCAGTACAAGCAGTGCACAGCACACAGATGCACACACATTCATGCACATACACAGAACATAAACATTTGCACACATAGGAAGCACAAGATTTCCAGACATCACTGGTCTTTACCTAACAAGCCAAATCACCAGCTTGTACAGCTCATTTATAAACAACTTTTCTCCTGAATGCACTGCTCCTCTTTCTAGCAGAAGAAGGGAACAAGAGCACAAGTAACTCCATCTTCGCTGCTGCCTAAACACACGGAGTTTCACCCAGAGAGAACTCATGGATTGCCACGCTGAATCTGTTTGTGCATTCCCTGTTTCCCCAGGTGTGCAACAAAAGGTCTTGCTAGTAGCTTGTAGCCACAACTGAAGTGACCACAGCTCTACCTTAACCATATTGAAGACCCCAAGACTACACAAGCGTGCCAAGACTTAGTCACGTGTGCTCCCTGATCAGCGAACACATCTGACAGACTTGGTCGTAATCTCACTGTGTGTCAGCTTTCCCATCTGTAACAAGGGGACCGTACCACCATCTGTCTTAGAGAGTAGAAAATTTGTCTGTGAAACGGTCAGATGCTATGGTGTGAACATTATAACTGAAAAACTTCTGAAAGTGAATTAAAGTACATCTTGGATTATGCCTAAAAGGGAACGCCAGGGGGCTACACAGAGTTAATGCAAAAAAAAATCGTATGAAATGTTGAAGCAGGATCCATTTACTACCAGCGACAGGAATCTGCTGAAAATACCAGTCTGTTTTCAGAATGCATTAAGTACAGGGGGAATAAGAGAAAATCTTGAATTTAGCATTTCTTTGCAGATAATCTTGAAATTAGAATTCTCTAAACTTTCAGTGTTTGATTTTACCGCTACAATGAACTTCTGTCATAATTTATTTGGCTCCAGAAATAGAGAATTTAAAAACAACCAGATGATAAATAATTATTAATATGGAGCACATTACTTATGATTACAATGTTTCAACTCACCATATACTTGTTACCACTGTGATACCATAGTGATTAGAAAAAGTGGATTAAATGAGTTCTGGCTGATATACTGCGGAGTTGAACCAGAGGGCTTTCATATTTAACCAGTGCTGTTGAGCAAAACTCATGATTCAGAGCCACGATGGAGCCAAAGAACAGTAAATACTCTGGCTGCATTCCATGCACTGACCTATTTGGGGATCATATAACAGTGGTCCCAAACTAGGTATTATTTCCTGTGACCTTTTTCCCTGCCAGATTGGCTGCAGAAACCAACCAGGGCTGCACCCACTGGAAGCCAGCGAAACTTTTCTCAGGATGCTGGCACGCTTCAGAGCGGATGTAATTTAGCAACCGTGCAAGGACACTGAGCAATAAAACTCTACGTGGAACCCACTCCACTCCTCAGTGGCAAAATTCTGCTGCCCTCATAAAATTTTTCTCCTCCTGCTGCACTGGGGGGGAAAGAAAAGCAGTGGAGGTGGGAAGTAGAAGGCTCCTCAGAGCCCAGCAGGACACCAGCAGTCTACGTGTAATGAGAGATGTGATCTGCAGCATACCGTGTCACAACAGCTTTTTACAAGGAAAAAGTCCCCCACCCCCACAGGCTGGCCCTGAGCCATAAAGGCCTTCGACCTCAAAGTCCCACAGCCAGTTCCTTATAGTTTTCTTCTTCTCAAATCCAAGCTTTAGCCCATCCTGCCTGCTGGCCTTGCATTACCCTAAATCATGATGATACAGTTGAGATAATTTCCCCCAAGGGTCCAGGCCCTTCTTTCTGATGTTCTAAAGATAATATAAAATGTCCCATGTCTTAGCCAATTTCTAACTCCTTTAGAAAAAAAAATAAAATATTGGCCCTTGAAAACATCTGCAACAAACCCTCCCACAGGATAAGCCACCCCCACACTCACCACATGCCCTTTGTCTGAGGAAGCAGGCAGCAACCTGCCTCCTACAGCTATTAATGCAAAACAGCTAATCCATCAGTGATTCATCTTCAGGTGCCTTTTTCTCTCCCTCCAAATCAATGGCCTTCCTTAGACAACTTCCCTCTCCATGCAGCAGGGGGAACCTGGGAATAACCCTCTACACTGCCGGGTCCTGCCCCAGAGTACCTCCTGCCCCAGCAGAGCAACACCACCCCGACACACTGGCAGGCTGCCACTCTGGCACCCAACGCTTCTCGCCTCTTTTTCAGATGTTGTCTCCCTGAGAGAGTCCTCTGGTTTGAGTGACAGACATCATCACCACCAAGGATTTTCCTTGATTAGTTTAGTTAAATTAGTTTTTTTACGTTGGCTTAACATTCACTTAAAACTGAGAACTTGCAACTGGATGTGAAACCTCTCTATACGTAATTCTCAACCAGAACTAGCAGGGAAACGCTGGTATCGGTGGAAAGGCATGGCTCCTCTCTTGCCAGGACCGCAAGACACAGTCTATTGCAGCATAAGGCAAGCATTTCAAGAGGTGATTCCAGGATGAATTTACCCTTGGAGCCCTAAAAAACAGTCTGTTTTGCAGTACTGTACATAGAATTTCTGGACCTTATTTGCACTTACCTCCACCCGTCATTCATTGCTCAGTTCCCCTCTGTTCCATCTTCCTGGTCCAACTCTCCACTCTTTTGTCGCCCCTCAGCCCCAGGAACCAAACAAGGATCAAAAATGCATAGTTGAAGAGCACCGAATTCCCCAAGGAAGAGTAATGGCAAACAAGCACAAGCAGGTATGATAGAATAGGAAAACACAGTCTAAATGGGAAAGAAACTTGAGATTTATAAGGCTAGGATTTTATTTTTTTTCTAAGTATGAGGCACAGTTTGTCTAACTGCTAGAAAAAATTGACAAGTTTTGGGACTCACAGGCCCATCCTCAGATATCCAACAGGGATGAAGCAGAAGCTGCATATAAAACTTGACAAAATAGAAACTTAGCTATGTTCTTGGGCATAGGATACACTGATTTCTCTTGTGACAGTTCCAAGTCACAGTGGCCCACACGGTGTCCCATGGTCAACTCTACTCACCACCTTTAAAGGAGGAAAGTCCCCTTGAGGTCAACCCTAAGGTAAAGCTCCTTCGAATTTCATTCACATGAATGAAATGGACCCTTGTTAAGGGGTCTCGTACCCCCTCATGTCCTCGTACCCACGCCACAGTTCAAACTGCACCCAGAGACAGTGGGAGCACACAAGCTCACCTTCCCCCTGCTGCTTTGGGTGTTGATAAATTAACCTGCTACTGCTCAAAGAGCGTCGCAAACCTGTGTTCCAGCAGCAGTGTGCCACATAGGGTGCGCGTCACCTCCTCGCAGCCTGCCAGGTGTTATCAGCCCCTGGTTTTAAGGCATAGATGCTCAAAAGACAACCGTGCCGCCTGTTGGGGTTCCTGCTGCCCCTAGCTTTTGCTGCAGTCCTGCTCCTGGAAGCCAGTCCTCACAGCTTTGCCTGCGGAGCTCCGTATGAAGTCAGCTTTTGGGCACTGATGAAGGCTCTTTCAACTCACACCACTCCTTTCACACTGTAATCTATCTACGAGAGGTTGTTCCCAACAGTTGTGCAGCCAGTGCTAAAGTGAGGATGGTATAACTTTTCAACCAGCAACAGCTAGACCCAGGGTGTTTGCAAACAACCAAAAGCTAGCCTGTGCACGTCAGCACAACACAAAGCTTCCTTGACAACTGTGGTTTGAGTTTGATGCCCCAAATCCATGAAATCGAGTTCTGATCTCATTTATTCTGGGATAAATGAGGAGCAACATCTCCTGCAGGCGCTGCTTCGGAGGTTAAAGCTAGTATTAAAGAAAAGGAGACTCAGGACCAAGGAATCAACTGTGAGCACAAGTACTTAGCAGCAGCTTCTATTCACTGTGAGTTTCTGTTATTAGCAGCAATCAGGTCTCGAGGTCAACATGAGCTGGGACTCCGGGGTGTCGGAGAGCAGGCTCACATCCTGGAATACAGTCAGCAGTTCCTGGACTCAAGTCGTACACGAGCCAGAAGTAACTGTTTGCATCTTGAGTAAGCTTCTACTCTTTGCTATTGAAAACCACCTATTTTTGCATTTGCTGCAAGACAAGATTGGACACAAGTTTTTCATAGAAAAAAATGTTTATTCTTCTTTAGTTATTGCTCAGGAGACATTTGGAGAGAGGGACACTTCAAATGCTGTCACCAAAACTGGCAGGAAGTCAGGTCAATTTATTTTCCCAAATGTCTGGTTTCACATCCCCATGGAAAAAATAATAAAATCTACCCATCATAAAAACCAAAGACAAAACAAAGCCAATAAAAAAGCCCTGAGCTTCATTCTTGCTTTGAAAACTGCAAAGTCTATACTTCTACCAGTGGGTAGAAGCTTCTCATGCACAGCAGACACTGTGCAAAATGAGTGGGTGGAAGCAGGGAGTGAGACACTGTAGAGCCTGTCATTCTTGGTCTTACATCAGCATGCCACAAGTGGGGTTTTCTACTTCTGATAAAGCTCCACAATTCTACTAATTATTGCTGAAGGCTTCCAGCAACTGTGGTTAATTAACCACAACTGCTTACTATTTTTGAAGACTGTTGATTTTTGCTTTGGAAACAAAGTCGATGATATCACATGTCAAGGAATTCCAGTTCCTCCCAACAATAACCTTTTTGACCATTATTTCTCATATTAATAACAGAAAGCAAGCCTTTGTCCAAGCAGGAAAACAAGCTACAGGTTTACTCTTACCACAGTACACGTGACAAAGGGCATCTCTGTGTGGAAACTTGTTAAAATGTTACAAAGAAGTAGACAGCATCATCCTGATAAACCTGTTGAAGGTGCAATGGAGAGGGACATTTGGCTCAGGAGTTACAACTTAAAAAAATATATATAGAAAATAAATCACTTTGGGTTAACGATATTTTGGGGATCGGTTACTGACTTTCAAGGTTAAATAAAAACTGCAGGTATATATTACAAAAAGATATATCAAAGCTTTTACATCTTAACAAATTTTTTTTTTAATAAATTATGAGAAAATATTTACAGTCAGCAGTAGAAGTAAGGTGGTCTAGCTCTAACAAAAGATCCCATCGAACACTGCTGCAGTGCATCTGCAAAGAGCAGAAGAAATTGTGTGAGTGGAAGAAAACATCTAAATGGTATGTGCAGCAATAAGGAAAGATCTCAAGTTTTCTGTAGGGTCTACTTTCTACATCTGGACAGGGTGGGGGCATAAGTCACTTCTGATCCTTCTCAAACCGCTGTTAACTGCTAGGTAGGTTTCACTACCAGAAAAAACACACAGGAGTAGTTTAAATGTCCTATGGACCTGTCTAATGTAAAAATCTTTGTCAACAGGCTGGCCAACCTCACGAGGAAAGCTCTGAAGTAGGAATGATGGGAAGAGATCACAACCCACAGTTAAGTAGTAGTGGATAGGGGTCCAAAGTAAAGGGTACGGGGTGACAGGAACAAAACAGACCTCAGAAGTTAAAAAAAAAAAAAAAATTTGGCAGAAGGAGGCATGAAGGTACATGCACAAATGCATGCAGCATGGAAAGCAAGCAGGAAGAATTAAAGTTCTCCATGAGTTTATTGAACAACAGCTGAGACACGGTGAGCCAGCTTGCATGACTGGAGCACTGCAGTGGATGTGTAGAAGCTCTACAGGGAAGTGATGGAGGGAAGACGAGAAGCGACTGTCCTCCCTGTGAAAAGAGTGCCTTGAATGTGCAGAGCTCTGATACAGAGCAGGTGACAGGCTGGCTGAGAGCTTGGGGGTCACATTCCTGGGAAAAGCCAGTAGGGATGACAATATGGTTGGAGCATGGAGGCCAGCAGATCCTTACTGGAAGGAGGTGAAGGTTTCTCTAAATAGCTTGAGGAAGACTCTTGACTCACAGATACATATGAGGGAACTTCTGACATCTGCTGGAAAGCCAAGGCAACAATTCAAGCCGTCAGGAAGGTTTCTGGGCAGCAGCAGGGACAACTTCACACAGGCTACCGGACGCACCAGTGAAGGCTGACGTGCAGCTGTATGTGCTGCTCACTGACAGAGGAGACTGGATGGGGATGTGGTCACAAATGGCTGCCTTGGCTGTAGTGACCAAGAAACAGATTCCGAGAGGAGCGAGGAAGGTAAACATCAGGGTACAGGCAAATTTCCACTTATTCAGGAAAACAGGAGGTAGGGTATCGTGGGAGGCAGTTCCGAAGAGCAAAGGAGCTCGAGAGAGCCATCAGGCCTTTAAGGAAGACTTTCTCCTGCTGTGAGCACAGGCCATTCCCACAGGCAGGAACACGGGCAGGCTAAGCAGGGAGCTCCTGACAGGGCTCCAGTGCAATAGTCACGTATACTGGATGTGGAGGCAGGGGCAGGCTACAACAGAGGAATTTAGGAGCACTGCCTGGGCAGGTAAGCATGGTGTCAGGAAAGCCAAGGCTCAGCTATATTTAGACTTGCAAAGGACATCAAGAGCAAAGAGAGCTGCATCTGCTGGTATATTAACTGTAAAGGAACAAAGAAGGAAAATATGGGCCCATTCCTGAATTGGGGGGGGTGAATTAAGTATAGGAGACAAAGAAGGCTTAGTTACTTGATGTGTTCTTTGCCTCAGTCTTCATTGACAAGGCCTCATGGGCTCTGTGCTTAGTCAAAGAACTCAAGAAAAACTACCAGAAATCAGGGATTACTTGAGAAAACTTGATTCACACCAGTCCATGGGACTTGACCAGACATATTCAAGGGTGCTATGAGAGCTGGCTGGTGCCACTGTGAGTGCTATCACCTTTAAAAGGTCATCAAGGTTGAAGAAATCCCTGACTAGACTGGAAAAAACTAGAAAAGGTGTATCCATTTTTAAAAAAGCAACAGAAAGTCAACCTGGGGAATCTACAGGCTGGTCAGTCTCACATTCATCCCTGGGAGAATCAGGGAGCTGGTCCTCTTAGGACACACTTCAGGGCTTGTGAAGGAGAAAGTGGTTAGGAACAGTCAGCATACATTTAACTAAGGGTAAATCACACCTAACCAACGCAACCGCCTCCTGTAATGATGAAATGACTAGATTTATGGGTGAGGGGAAAGCAATATTTTTATACCCAGTCTTTAGCAAGGCTTTTGACACCATCTCCCACAATATTTCTGTATCCAAGGTTAGGATTTCAATGGGTGAACTACATGGACTGTTGTATGGGCAAGGAATTGGCTGGATGGCTGTGTCCAAAGAATTACAGTTAATGGCTCAATGTCAAAGTGGAAAACAGTAATGAGTGGTGTTCTTCAAGGGTCTGCACTGGGACTAATACTATCTAATACCTTCATCAATGACAGAGATAGTGGGATTGAGCACACCCTCAGCAAGTTTGCAGATGACACCAAGCTGAGTGGTGCTGTGGATACACTTAAGGGAAGAGATGTCATCCAGAGGCACCTGGACAGGCTTGAAAAGTGAGCCCCATGCACCTTATGAAGTTCAACAAGGCCAAGTGCAAGGTCTTGCATGTGGGTCAGGGCAATCCCTAATATCAATACAGGGTGGGGGATGAATGGATTGAGAGTAGCCCTGTGAAAAAGGACTTGGATATACTGGTGGACAAAAAATTAGATACGAACCGTCAGTGTGCACTTGCAGT
Source organism: Strix aluco (assembly GCF_031877795.1). Taxonomy (NCBI): domain Eukaryota; kingdom Metazoa; phylum Chordata; class Aves; order Strigiformes; family Strigidae; genus Strix; species Strix aluco. Next base: position 5,328,267 of record NC_133932.1, read on the forward strand.
CCAGAAACCCAATTGTATCCTGGGCTGCATCAAAAGAAGCATATCCAGGTCAAGAGAGGCGATCATCTCCCTTGACTCTGCTCTTGTGAGACTCCACCTGGTGTACTGTCCCCAGCACAAGATAGACATGGATCTGTTGGAGTGAGTCCAGAGGAGAGCCATGAAGATGATCAGAGGGATGGAACACCTCTCCTGGGAAGAAAGGCTGAGAGTTGGGATTGTTCAGCCTGGAGAAAAGAAGGCTTCGCAAGATCTTATTGTGGCCTTTCAATACATAAATGGGGCTTATAAGACAGAGAAAGACTTTTTACCAGGGCCTGTAGTGACAGAACAAGGGCCAACAGTTTTAAACTGAAAGAGGATAGATTTATGTTGGACATAAGGATGACATTTTCTATGATGAGGGTAGTGAGACACCGGAACAGGTTTCCCAGAGAAGCTGGGGATGCCCCATAACTGGGAATGTTCAAGGCCAGATGGACAGGGCTTTGAGCAACCTGATCTAGTGAAAGATGTCCTTGCCCACGGCAGGGGGGTTGTACTAGACAATCTTTAAAGGTCCCTTCCAACCCAAACCATTCTGTGATTCTATAGATAGGTGAAGAACTGGTTGGATGATGGAGCTTAAATGGTAGTGGCTAACAGGTCATACTCTAGCTGGATGGCTGAAACAAGTGGAGTACTACAAGGGTCTTTGCAGGAACTAGTCCCATTTAACATCCATCTGTGGTCTGGAGGAGGGGATAAAGTGCAGTCTTGTCAAGTTTGCAGATGACACCAAATTGGGGAGAATGAGTCAACATGCTAGAGGGCTGGGCTGTCAGAGAGGCCTAGATAGGTTAAAATTTTAAAAGGACAAATATGAAGCTCTGGGAAAGAGGAACCACTTGCAATGACATAAGCTAGGGTCTGGCTGGCAGGGAAGCAGTTCTGCTGAAAGGAAGCAGGGTGATCTCAGTAAGCAGCAAGCCAAACATGAGCCAGCAGTGTCCCCCAGCAGCAAAGGTAACCAACAGCATCCTGGGCTGTATTAACAGGAGCTTAGCCAATAGATTGAGGGTAGTGATTATCTCCCTCTACTCAGCACACATTAGACTGCATTTAAAATACTGCATCCAGTTTTGGACCCCTTGAGGAAGACAGACATCAACAAAATTGGAGCAAATTCAGTGGAGGACTACCAAGATGGTCTGAGCACTTGTACTCAGACAGAAAAGAAAAACTGAAGGCACCGTACTTGTCCAAGCCTGAAGAGTAGGCTTTGGAAGGGCACCTAACAGCAGCCTTCCTCTACCCTACCTCTACAAATCATCAAGAAGATGGAGCCATGTTCTTCACAGTAGTGGCTGGTGGGGGAACAAGAGATAATGGGAGTAAGTTGGAGCAAAAGGGAAGATGAAAGGGGAGTTTCTGACCTCTGGTTATCGTTGTCAAACTTTCATGATTCTTTACACACACCAAGTTCACAATCAACTTTCAGCTTTCATAAACTAGCATGCAGAAGTCACAAAACATGGTCCATAGCTTGATGTTCTGAAAACATTAATACATGGTATTCTTTTCTCTGACTCTTTGTGAGCATCAGTGTATATATGACCTCAGTTTTCAAGTTTTCTTTCCAATCACAAGCAAACTAAAACCGTATTATTCTTTAGAAATGGTTAGGTTGACATTCTCTTAGAATAACGTGAAGCACCTAAGACATAAAAAAAAAAAAGAACCCTGAAAGTGCAAAAAATATCAGAAGTTCTAGGAAAAAAACCAAACAAATGCTGATAGAAACAGCTTTGTTACAATGCAAAAACAAACTGAATTGTAGCTTTATCACAGAGTCAACCACCATCAGGAGATGATCGGTTTGCCAGTCTTCCGCCAACTCCAGGAGATAGCTATCTTGAAGAATATTTGTCTGGAGCATCAAGTTCCTGCTAGAGAACTGAGACTAGCAAGTGCAAACTTCCATCCATCTTGAACTGCTGAAGGATGAACTGTCTTTCTTCTGCCTATAAAAAGGTACTGATCCAAAATTGCATGGAAAGCTTACTAGTTTTTGATTTATCCACATTCATGCAAATGGATATGACTTTGTTAATTTTTAAATATGTCATAAAAAAGGTCTTAGCTCCTACATTTTGTGTTAGTACAGCACTGTTTGTTAAAACCAGATACAAAACAATACCAAAGAATTTGTCCCTGATTCAGCCTATTTATCTTCATGCAGTGACACCAGAAATGGAGGCTGTCCCTTCTGAGAAACGAAAAATAGGCTCTGGAAACAGCTCAGCTAGTCTTCAAACAGTTCTTTACGGATGACTTCAGTGCTCATGGGAAACCTCTAAGAGAAAAGACAACAGCTCCTTCACACCGTTGAATTTTACTGCTTCTCTTCCATTGTTGTGTAGTCCACAAAGCAATTATTTGCTTATAATTTAAGATCTGAAGCAAAAGAAAAAGAAAAGCACGCAGGTAAGTTATTATGTCTTCTCTCCTAGAAATTGAACTAGTTATATAAGAATACTGCAGGCTTTAAATACTAATAAAGTGTGAAGATGAATTAAGACACTGTCACATGATCCAAACCAATCCAATTACAGCAGCTTTGCAACCCATGGTATCTGATAGCCACTAGCTGTTTTACCCAAATTATCTGTTTATGGTTTAAACACATTCCTCTGCAACTGGAGCAGGTTAAGAACGTTTAGTGCTTACTGCCAGCCACCTTCTAGGCAGCTGGTAAGCTGGGAGGCTGTTCTGACTCCATGACTTTGGATCACATAACTAGGCACTTAAGACACCACTTTTATACAAAGGTTCAGGCCTATAATCTTAGGATCAGCTGTGCACCACACATGCATGTGATGCTGCTGCTATTTCTTCCACGCAGTAATGCCAGGTGCTTTTGGAGTTTACTCTTTTGAGGACCACAGATAGAGCTCTTATTTGACAAGCAAGGAAACTGAAAGCAAAGGGAAGTTACAGTGCAGAAAGTTAGAATCCAGCAAGTTCAAGACTACGTGCCCAGCCCAGCTCACTGCATGCAACATGCATCCACCTCTAACCAGGCTGATTTCCGATAAAGCTCACACAAGGCCCACTTACATCAGTGTTTCTGTCTTGGAGCAACAGTATAAAGGGGAACCAACAGGATGTGCCAAGGCACTGTCATTCAGCCTTTGCTCCTATTTTGATAGCATTACCCCTCCCTTCCACTAGTTTCTAGCTCAGCATCACTCCAACCTAGGATAAGATGCCAGAAGACAGTCTAGGAGAGCAGCATATGGTGACACACGGTACTCATCTCTGTAGACAACAAGAAAAAGAAAGGATGTCCCTAGTCTGGTTCTCACAAGGTTCCTGTACAGGCCTGAAGTATTATTATGATTTGTATCCTTAAAATAAAAAGCAGGTTTACTGCTTTACCTACAGCTGACTTATGCCAGCTTGATGATAAAAGAAAGTGATTGAGAAGCCAGCCTGGGGGGGTTGCTATTTGCTTGTGTTTATGCAGTGAGAGGGCCTGAATATGAAACTAGTGTTTTCCTCTCATTTTATAGCTGTGGTGATAAGCATCAGGTTTCACACTCCCCACATGTAAAATGTTCTGTCCCCACACAGCTTGCAAACAGCACCAAAGAAAGCACAGCTACACCCAATGTCTTGACATGATGTAACGACATCACTATTTCAGATGCTAAACTTTTTAGCGTGATGTAGGAGCAGCGTTTAGCCAAATAGCCCTTGCAAAGCAGCACATCATGTAGGCCAGGAATAACATACTGACTTACTTCCTTTGGTCTTCAGTATTACTCCTTGGCAACTAACAGGATCTGACTCAGTTATTACAAGATACCACAGCTTCCTATCCAGCTATACAGCCCTGTTTCAAGTCTGTTTCCCTGTTTTATGACAGTCTCATTGGCAGTTTCATCAGCATCACAGAGTCAGGTTTCTTATACTCAGTCCTAACCCCCTCCCACCCTTCCACTCATCCATGTTTTCTCACATTCTAAGAATTTTTTTCCTCTTTTCAGCATTGTCTTCAGCAAATATCTGAAAGTCTGTCACGGTTTAGGCCCAGAGGGCAACTGAGCACCATGCAGCCTGTCACTCACTCCTTCAACCCCAGAGCTTGGAAGGAGAAAAATGAAACAAAAGGCTCAGGAATCAAGATAAAGACAGGGAGGCATCGCTGACCCATTTAACAGTCACAGGCAAAAAAGACAAGCTCGTTAGGGGAAGAAAAAACAAGAACATCACTTTAATTCAAACACTAACAAAACCAACACTTAATGGATAGGATGGGACAGTGAGAAGCATTACCATATCTTAAAACACCTCCCCCCACCCCTCCCCTTCTTCCTCCATGGTGGCAGGGGGCCCCTGCCATCTCACCACGGGATACAGGGGGGCTCCATGCTCTGGCGCATCTCCCCCCCTTCCTCCTCCTTCCTTCCCCTGACCTCGGTGCTCGCACAGGTGCCCTTCTCGTAACTCCTCCTCACCAGTCCCAACCCCCTCTTAGATCCCCCTTCTTAAATACGTTATCACAGAGGTGCAGCCACCATCGCTAACTGGCTCGGCCATGGCCAGCAGCAGGTCTGACTTGAAGCCAGGGGAGCTTCTAGAAGCTTCTCACAGGGGCCACCTCTGTAGCCCCCTCCCCTGACACCAAACACCCCACCACACGCACAAACCCAGCACAATGTCATTGCTTGGTTGATAATTCAACAGATCAAACCTGGCACAACAGAAAACTCTGCAGCAGTAAGGTGCCACTAGTTTCCACATTCCTGAAATCTGAGAATATTTTAAAGAATTATTTGCATCAATGGTCTCCAAAGTGGGGTGTGCGCCAGGCAATGCATTGCAGTGCAGGAAGAAAATATTTTTTCACTATTAATAAAATTAAAAAAAAGAGTTTACTTTTATCTCATCTTTATCTCACCCTTTTTTGATGCATGTTTTATAATGTATATAATACTGGGTATGGCAGCACATGTATATAATTTATAAATAAATACACATAAATTGGGTGTGTACGTTCAAAATATTTTACTGATGGGGTGTGCAATCAAAAAAGTTTGGAGATCACTGATCTACCACATGAAGCAGAAAGCAGTATGAAATACTCATAGTTACACCACTTAACTAAGGGCTATATGACAGACAAAACAACGTTTTTCCTTTTCTTTTGAGAATTCTTTTGAGAAAAGGAAAATAGTTTTCAGTCAATCTGCAAACTTCCTTTTTTACCAAACAAAAATGCTTAGATATACACTGGCTTATAATACACATTTTCTAAAAGCTCTTTAAATTTTCTTTTTAAACATTTAAGTCAGATAAAAAGTTTCAAAACAAGAAGTTTCTGGTGACTCAGATAATAAATTTGGAAACAAAAACCTTTCATAGAATCATAGAATATCTCAAGTTGGAAGGGACCCGTAAGGATCGTCTAGTCCCTGCTTTTCTCCAGACTACCTAAAATTAAGCCATGATTAAAAGCATCGTCCAGACACTCCTTGAATTCCGACATGCTTGGTGCTGTGATCACCTCCCTGGGGAGCCTGTTCCAGTGACTGACCACCCCTCTCCGTGAAGAACCTTTTCCTAACGTTCAGTTTGAACTTCCCCTGACGCAGCCTCATTCCATTTCCTCGTGTCCTGTCGCTGGTCACCAGAGAGAGGAGATCAGTGCCTCCCACCCCTCTGCCACTTTGAGGAAGATGTAGACTGCAAGGAGGTCACCCCTTTCATTTCACAAATAGCAAACCCATTTTTTCCATCTGTTCCTTTCTTCCCTCACTCAGTCTATTTGCTATAGCTGACCTAATTTCACATCCCTCCAAAACTTTGTTTCTTCACAGATGTTTTATTTGTCCAGTACTTTTAAACTAGCTACATTCAATGCCAAAGGCTTCAGCTCTGGGAAACCAGCTCATGCCCTCTACCACCAGGCTCATTCTCAGTTAAACTACAGCTGTTCCACAACATGCTCAAAGTTCAGCAAAGCTTTATGGTAAGAGAAAGTAACAGTTTCACACAACACGCATTTCACTCACACTTTTCAGCCTGTCTTCCTATCGCTGCAGCTGCCTCCCCCAGCCCCTTTCCCTGTCTCCTGCCCTTCCTTCTCCCTTTGAATCCTCAGCTGACCAGCATCCCATTCCCTCCACTGTCAGCTCAGTGCTTATCAGAGCCCTTTATGGCCAGATTTAAGCTATTAGTCCAGCAGAAGATCACTCAGATTTTCCTGCTGGGTCAGTTTCCTGCTACACGAAGTAGTTAAACTGGCTCACAGAGGGGTGACAAACATCAGAGCTTGTCCAAACAGCAAACTTTTGTCATAGTAAGTGGCCAGATTGGCTCAAGCCATCCTACGAATTACAGTCTACACGGAACAATTTTCACCCAACCACAGGAAAGACAGAGCTCCCTAGAGTTAGAGTAGAACATGCTTGAACTACAGTAAATTCCAGCAAGTCTCTCGAACCCAGATACGTTGATTTTCCTCATTAGGTGGATTCAAAGTTCAGCATCTGTTCTCAGTATTATCTTAATCTGTGTAAGCTTTGCAGACACACCAGCGGTGAGGAAGTTTTATTACATATTTACCTACAGTTTTACTTCTGAAAGTCTTACGCAACTCCAGAGAAATTCTTTCTAAGCAGGTCATGCACTTCAAGTATATTCCTTGGGAATCAAGAAATTCACAATTACTGATGGCAGATGATTTCATTTCTCCATGCTGCCACTGAATTTACTAGGTTGGGGAAATTAATTCTGCCCCCACCACCTGGCTGTCACAAAGACCAAGGACTTTGGGATACAGCAGTATGCTATAGCTTCAACTATTCTGCCTGGAACATTCCTGTGTCAGATAGAAACTCTGTATTTTCTACAGATAAGTGTTCAGCAATATTTTCTGCAATACTACCAGGTGCTTTGGAAGCCAAACTCAGAGGGCAGTAATTGCTCTCTTGGCAAGGGCTTGTCCTTTCTTTGCCAGATTTAGATATCTCAGTAAGACTTTTCACTACAAACTAAACAATCTCAGCTTCAAACCTATGATCTTTAACGCTTCTTGGGAATCAATGTAAAAGTAATCAGTAACAAGAATGAAACCAGTTAGCATTCCATAGGCTTTCTCTACTCTAGAGGAAAAAAAAAAAATCTACAGAAACTGTGTTCTGGTCTGGATGGATGATAGACCAATGTAAGTCCTTGCTTGTGCAGTTTATTAAAGGATAGTCCTTACATTCTTCTGTTATCAGATTTGGGACAGGACTAATCTGAGCTTTGATATTCTCCATGTTGATGTACTCCAAGAAGCAGCTGTGTGACCTCACAGATGCTCTGGTCTGCACACATACCATAGAGAAAACAGAGAGGGCAAAACAGCTTTGGAGACAGGTAAATGGAAGCCTGTTATGCCCCCATAGTAAATGCAGCATACAGAACTGATGACTGAGTAAAGGTTCTAATTCATGGAATATGAAACAATTGTTGCAAAATATTGCATCTTTGCAGCCTGAATTTCACTAATATCCATAAGATATAGTGTTGATCACCTACTCTCCCATACAGGGTAATAACCAGTTTCCTCATTCCACGTGTCAGCCCTCAGGCCCACTGGTCTGTTTATTTTAGAGAGCTTTCCCACCATGGCCACGTAGGTTTAAAAAACAACAAACCACAAGAAAACCCACAAATTAAGTAAACTTTGAATTCTTTGTGACCAAAGAAAACACAGTGGCACACCTAAGCAATAAAAAAAAAAAAAGCCCTTCAGTGTTACACAATATGTCTCTACATTGATATGATGTTCAACAGCATTCATAATTAACAAGGTAGACTTGCAATTCAGAAATCTACTGACACAAAAACATACTGCCTTACTGACACCTCGGCCACTAGAAGCCTTTATCACTTATTAAGGCATGGAATAAAGTAAAAGTGCAAGCACGAGTGAGAGGTGTGTTACTAATGAATGTTAGTGAAATTTAATCCTACAGTTTTAAACTGGCTAAATTGGCCAGTCTTCAGAACACGTCCATCACCAACATCTGACTCCCTAGCACACATCACACATGCATGTGCCTACCACATACACACCCCTTCCCTCCTAATCGCAGCATCATCTAGGTTGAAAAAGACCATGAAGATCCTCCAGTCCAACCATTAATCTCACACTGACCCTTCTCAACTCCACCAGATCCCTCAGCGCTGGGTCAACCCGACTCTTCAACCCCTCCAGGGATGGGGACTCCACCACTGCCCTGGGCAGCCCATTCCAATGCCTCACAACCCGTTTTGTAAAGAAATACTTCCTAAGAGCCAGTCTGACCCTGCCCTGGTGCAACTTGAGGCCATTCCCTCTTGTCCTGGCGCTGGTTCCTTGGCTCAAGAGACTCATCCCCCCTCTCTGCACCCTCTTTTCAGGGAATTGTAGAGGGTGATGAGGTCTCCCCTCAGCCTCCTCTTCTCCAGACTAAACCCCCCCAGTTCCCTCAGCCGCTCCCCATCAGACCTGTGCTCCAGACCCTGCACCAGCTCCGTTGCCCTTCTCTGGACACACTTGAGTCATTCAATGGCCTTTTTGGAGTGAGGGGCCCAAAACTGAACCCACTCATCGAGGTGCGGCCTCACCAGTGCCAAGTCCAGGGGTAAGATCCCTTCCCTGTCCCTGCTGGCCATGCTATTGCTGATACAAGCCAGGATGCCATTGGCCTTCTTGGCCACCTGGGCACACTGCTGGCTCATGTTCAGCCGGCTGTCAATCAACACCCCCAGGTCCCTCTCTGACTGGCAGCTCTCCAGCCACTCCTCACTATTTTTCTACTTGAGCAAGAATGGGTCAAGGGTCATACACACCCTGGCCCAGCACTGCCTCTCCCAGCCTCTGTGCCAGTCTGCACACTCTCCCCAGACACAGGGAGCTCCACCCTCACATACCTTACTTACTGCAGCTGGAAGTGTTGCTCGGGTGCTCCTCATTTCCACCTTCTGCATCGTGGGTGACTTCTGCAGGGACAACAGATAATACTTAGACAATCCTAGAGCTCACAACACTTTGCCCTCTCCAGCCCAGATGGATCAAGAGTAATCTGACTTAGCTGGGCATTTGTTTGGCATCAATAATAGTCCTGACCAACATTCCCCACCCCATGGGACCATCACACAACACCTCCCCTCTCTCCTCCATGCCCAAATTTGCACCTCATGACCCCTTCCAGACTCTGCAAAGGCCAAGCACAGAAGGCACTCAGCACCCATGGTGCCACTCATAACTTCACACCAAGAAGCATTATGCAAAAGTCACAACACACAAAGACCACTTCCATAGCACAGGCACTTACCTGCTTCATTCACACCAGAGTCATCTGCATGCTTGGCCAGCAAGCTGTTTTTCTCCAAGGTGTCTGAAGAGAGATCAGAAGACAACTACAGTCCTCTGCCTTATTCAGCTTCAAAGTACTGGCTATTGCATAAGAGTGAGCTACTAGCTGCAACTCAACATGTTGCCAACATCATCAGCTAACATCAGAAAGCCAACACCTTTCCCCCAGGACAGCTCCCCACCACAGAACAGGCACTCACCTCCCTCAGTTACATCACAGTCAACTGCACATGTGGATGTCCGGGTGCTGTTCTGCATAGCAGAGGGTTCTGAAAAAGAGATCACAGGAGAGCTACAGTCCTCCAGTATGTATCTCACTGTTTAACTTCACAGTGGTATCAGTCATTGCTTAGAGATAAGCCACCATCTACAATTCCTAAGACACACAGAATCACTCAGGGTCTCTAACCCTCCTCAGTGAAAGATTAACATTCAGTTTTAGACAGGTCGCTCAGGACTTTCTCCAGTCAGGTCTTAAAAACCTCCAAGGGTAGAAACTCCATGAAGACTTCATGCAGCCTGTCCTAGTGATTAGTTATGCTTAGAGGCAGAAATATTTTTCCTCACACGCAGAGAGAATCTCCCCTGCTTCAATTCAGGACCTGATATCCCACTAAGCCACCTCAGTCAACATTCTGGCTTACCCTTCTTATCAATATCCCCACAGGTATTGGCAGCTGCTGTTAGGTACCCTGAAAGCCTGCTCTTCTCTGGGGTTGAAGAAGCCCAGTTTCTTTGGCCTCTCCTCAGAGGAACTGTGCTCCAGCCCCTGACCACGTTGGTGGCACTCTGCTGAACTTGCTCAAATTTATCAGCAATTTCCCAGCAACTCTGCTGAACTTGCTCAAACTTGCCAACAATTTGCCAGAACTGGGTGGGCCACAAACCACATGTAATACTCTACACATCACTGAATAAGTGTCAAGTAACAGAAAATAACCAGTTACTTCAATCTACTGCTTAATTAAGCACTCCTTAAAAGAGCCTAGGATGCTATGAGCCTTCTTTGCTGCCACAGAGTACTGTTGACTCAGAGTACTGTCCGTAAGGACTTCCAGGTACCTTTCAGCAGAGCTGCTCCCCTGCCAGTCAGTCCCCAGCCTGCACGAGTGCAGGGTGTTGGTCCGTCCAGGTGCAGGACCCTGCACAGCCCCTGCAGCATTTCATGAGGTTCACGCAGGCCTCTACCCCTCCTGCTCCCTCTGAACAACAATCCTGCCCTCATACTGATTGACTGCACTCCACATTTTGCTGTCATCTATAAATTCAACGACACTTGTTTTCTCTCCCTTGTCCAGGTCACCCAAAGTAGACCTCTGCAGTACTCCACTTGCCACCAGCATCCATGTAGAGTACAACCCCTTAACCACTGCCTGCAGGCTTGACAATCTAGCAAGTTTTCCACCCATGTAGATAGACATTCATTCAGACTGAGACATCCCAACTTATGACTCCAACAATGCTGAGGGACATTGCATAAAAAGCCTTGCTAAAGTCAAGGTATATGACATCCATTTTTGTTTTCCGCAGACCTAGTAATTTCATCCAAAACACACTGTCAGCTTGGTCAACTGTGATTTACACTTACTCCCAGTCACCATCTTTCTTCTGTGATCAGAAACATGTTCCAAGAAGACTTGCTCCATGATTCTCCCAGGGATGAAAGTGAGCCTGACTGACCTGTAGTTCCACAGATAGACCTGTTAGCCTTTTCGGAAGTTAGCTGCAATCCTTCCCTTCTTCTGGTTGTCACAGATCTTCCCCAACATGACTTTTGAAGGTGATAAAGAATATCCTCACAATGACATCTGCCAGGTCTTGTGGCATCCCTTGCATCAGATCCCATGGACTGGTTTGGGCCAAGGTCTCTCCAGAAATCCCTGATCTGATCCTCTTCCATTACTAGCAGAATCTCTCCTCCCTGAACCTGCCTCTAAGCAAAAACACCACATGGACTGTCAAGACTGAGGCAAAGCACTTGGTATCTCAGCCTTATCTGTATCTAACATCAGAGAATCAGATAGTGGTTGACACTGGAGGGAGCCTCTGGAAGTCATCTTGTCCAAACCCCTGCTCAAGCAGACGAACCTAGATAAGGCTGCCCAGAACCATGTCCAGATGACTTTAGAATATCTCCAAGGATGGAGACTCCACAGCCTCTCTGGGCAATGTGTGCCAGTGCTCAGTCACCCATGCAGCAAAAGTGTTTTCTGATGTTCAGATGGATCCTCTTATGTTTTAGACGGTGTCCATTGACTCTTGTCCTGTAACTTGGCACCCACTGAGAAGAAGCTGGCTCCCTCTTCTTCATTTGCTCCCATCAGCTATTTATACACGTTCATGAGATCCCCCTGAGCCGTCTCTTCTCCAGACTGAACAGTGCCAGCTCTCTGAGCCTTTCCTTATACGAGAAATACCACAGAATCACACAATAGTTGAGCTGGAAGGGAACCTGAGAAGTCATCTTGTCCTGTGCCCCTGTTCAAGCAGGCTCAACCACAGCAGGCTGCCCAGGACCACGTCCAGTCCCTTAATCATCTTCATGCCCTTTGCTGGATTCTCTCCAGTAGCTCTGTATCTCCCTTGTATCACCCAGAACAGGACTCCGGATGTGGCTTCACCAGTGCTGAGTAGAGCAGAAGGATCACCTCCCTCACACTGCTGACAACATTCCTCCTAATGCAGCCTGGGATATCACTAGCCTTCTTTGCTGCAAGGGCGCATTGTTACCTCATGCTCATTTTCTCATACTCCAGGATCCCAGGGCCTTTACCAAAAAGATGCTTTTCTGCTGGTTGACCCCTAGCATTTACCAGTGCATGGGGTTATTCCTCCCCAGGTGTGGGACTTTGCATTTCCCTTTGTTGAATTGCATGAGGTTCCTGCTAGGATGTTTCTCCAGCTTGTTGAGGTCCCTCTGGATAGCAACACATTCCTTTGGTGTGTCAGCCACTTCTCCCAGTTTTGTATCATCAGCAAACTTGTAGAAGGCATATTCTGCCCCATCATTCAGATCATTAATGAAGATGTTAAAAACAACTGGACCCACTACTGACTCCTGGGGTACACCACTAGATACTGGCTTCCAACTAGAATTCATACCAGAGATCACAACCATCTGATTTCAGCCATTCAGCCAGTTTTCAGTCTACCTCACTGTCTGCTCACTAGCCTAATCTTCATCAGCATCAGATATCACTAAATCAATCCCCCCTTCAGCAACAGGCCCATGTTTACCTCCTTTATTCTTTTACATATAACCTAACAGCAGAAGCTGCTCTTGTTGTCCTGGTCATCCCATACTGGTTTCAAGTCTCCCTGAGCCTTGGCTTTCCTGACACCATGCTTACCTGCCCAGGCAGTGCTCCTAAATTCCTCTGTTGTAGCCTGCCCCTGCCTCCACATCCAGTATACGTGACTATTGCACTGGAGCCCTGTCAGGAGCTCCCTGCTTAGCCTGCCCGTGTTCCTGCCTGTGGGAATGGCCTGTGCTCACAGCAGGAGAAAGTCTTCCTTAAAGGCCTGATGGCTCTCTCGAGCTCCTTTGCTCTTCGGAACTGCCTCCCACGATATCCTGCCTACCATCTTCCCAAATAAGTGAAAATTTGCTCTCCAAAAGCACAGGGCCTGTACCCTGATGTTTACCTTCCTCGCTCCTCTCGGAATCTGTTTCTTGGTCACTACAGCCAAGGCAGCCATTTGTGACCACATCCCCATCCAGTCCTCCTCTGTCAGTGAGCAGCACATACAGCTGCATGTCAGCCTTCACTGGTGCGTCCGGTAGCCTGTGTGAAGTTGTCCCTGCTGCTGCCCAGAAACCTTCCTGACGGCTTGAATTGTTGCCTTGGCTTTCCAGCAGATGTCAGGGAGGTTAAAGACAGACACACACAGAAGTACTGCCTTCCACCAGAGACAGTAAAGGACAGCCTGACTCCATTTCACAAAGCAGGAATCTCTCCAGACCAAGCTTCCTGTTGGCAAAGCTTCCTCTTTGTCACATCAACTCTTGCTCCTCACTTAAGTGCTTCACGTGCACGCGCTGGGGGACTGGAGGTCCCCTTGCAGAGATCTTTCAGCAGGCAGTGTTATCCAGAAGACCAGAAGCCAGCATTTCAGCAGGGACTGCTACTTGACCAGAACTCCCATATCACTCTGGCTGAGACTGTTTTTTGAATTTATTATTTTAAACCCCAATGATCTCCAAAACACGTGTACTTCAAGCCTGTATGCTCTGCTGGGGTTATTTCCAAGAGTGGTAAAAACACAGCCTGAAAGTTGGTTAACTCTGCTCCTGAAATGCCTGCACAGAGGACAGGGATTCAGCATTCATGGCACAATTTCCCCAATACCTCCAGTGAGAAGCATTACACAGAAGCCGCTCTGAGCCTTCAACTCCAAGGGATGCTGGCCAGTCTGTCCACCAGCTCACTAGCACCAACTGCTCCATACAACATACAATTTACCTTCCTAACTTACACCAACTGTTAACTGTCTGCTTGTCTTTCAAGGCACTGCTCTCCTTGTTCAATTCTTTGAAGAGAGGTCAGAGAAGAGCTAGTCCCTCAGGAGCACACTCCATTGCTTCTTCCCCACACCAGCACAGGTCATTGTTCTGTGCTGCTGCAGAGGAGAAGGTGTGCTGCTGAGCTCTGAGCTGTTATGTACTGCTGTGCTACCAGTAGAAGCCCCATTTAAAATTGCTTTATACACACATTTCAGAGATCATAGCCTTGCCTACTATTTCCCATCTGTACAGCAGTGATTGCATGCTACCTAGGTGCTGCAGGGTGTTCTGCACAAAGCTGCGCTGACTCCCCTTCCTGATGTTCCCACTCTATACTGCAACAAAATAAAGCATTTTGTTTTGTTCCTCCAGTGTCCAGACAACCTTTATCTATGGACCTGATTCTCTTTTGCCTGAACTGTATGTTTCCCTCCTTTCTTCCATAAGAAAGGCATAAAATAAACCTTCTTCTCCTATATCCATGTCTATGTATGTGGAAATAGTTACACAAGAGATAAGACAATCCCACACTGCACCACCACACCTTCACCATCAGCTACACAACCCCTATTTCTTCACATGAGGAAAGCTGTTCTACGCTCATTACAATTCATGCAGGAAGAATAAGCAGCAAAACCCAGGGGCTTCTGGATTTACTTTTCCTTATTGTCATCATTAGCAATTTTTGCCTTAATCAGGAAAAACTTCTGCCTTCTCCAACCCCTGTATTATCAGCTACTCGTGGAAAATGGTGGAAGAGTTAGTGAGTGAATGAATCATCAGTGCAACAGCCTGGTTTTTTTGCTGACTTGAACTATAATGTCCATATAACACTATCCCTCTGGAGCAAAAAGAGCTAGGAAAAAATACAGGTCCCAGAATTTCCTTGAAATTTACACCAGCTGTACTAAGAAAACAAAACTGGGGCTTTGCTTGGCTGCCTGATGAACGCAGACAAAAACTTTCCTAGCGCATAAGGCAAGTGGAAGATACCGCATCCAGAAATGGTGTTTCTCTAAGGAAAGAAGCCTGCTGTATCTCCCAAATTAACATTTTGCAAGCTTGTAAGCATCCCATCTCTAAACTGGTGTGTTGAGGCTCAAATCTATTTGTCATTAATACCAACAAAGCTTTGAAGATGCAGCATTTTCTTATCTTGGGTCCTTGAGGGTTTCTTTCCAGCAGAAAGCAAAGATCACCTGCCCATGACAACATACTATAAAAATATTCCTGCCCTCTTTTGCATGTAAATAAAAGGTAACAGACAAAAGGGTAATTTACTTATTTACTATAAAAAGAGGTTCCCTCACACATGCTTAGTTCTTCTTTCCACAGATGGTAAAGTGATTTGCAAGCACAGCATGCAGCACCATTCTCATCATACCAAGAGGGAAGCTGATCATCATCCAGCTCAGTGCTGTTTAACACACACAAGGATCCAGGTCTTTTTGACTTCTCATCCAGTGATCCACCCATCAACATTTACTGTTCCTAAGGCAATAGGTCTTTCTAGGCCAACAGGGGAATGGGAATCTCTACACTGAGAGCATGCTCACGTGTTCTGGACTGCGAAAGGCCATGTGCAAAATTAATTCCCCACTTCACGTTGCCCTGTTTTAGGGCACCATCTCACTTGTTACCTGCTTTAGGCTTTTCATTCTCACAGTCAACAGTTTGTGAAGATATAGCTGCAAGCAAACAGAAATAGTTTTTAGAAACGTGTATGGAGATAGCACAATAATCTGCAAAATACGCAACTCAGACTTAAAGCAACAGTTTCATTATAACACTTTTAGCAGATGCTCCTGAGAACTGATATGTTTATGCTACTCTATCGAAGGACTCACAATTAATTTCAACTCCGACTTCCCTTCAGCAACCACTTAAGGTCCCAGACCATAACCAACATTATCTCTACTTATGCCTACAGCTTTACAAAATCTTTCTGAAGTGGTTGACTTAAGGTGATAAAGCTGCACAGATTTGCCACAAAAAGCCAGAGACAGCTGAGAAGACAATTCACATCTCCTTTTTTACTTCATCTATGGTGTTGCACTAACACTGTGACTTTAAACCCTTTCTCTTTGCAGACCTTAAAGAATCTTTAAGAGAAACATGGGCCATTCTAAAGGAAATTTTTGTGGTTGGTTTTTTTTTCTTCCTGTCCTCCTTTTTTCACCTTCAAATCCATCCATAGTCTCTAGACTTCAATGATCTCTGAACCATGGGCTAGAACCACAGCTTTAACAACTGTATGAAAATATCAGAAGAAAAATGAAGTTCTTTATCCAAAATCCTACTAAAAAGTTCATAAGACTGATATGCTGGGGCAGGGTGGGTAGAAAGGGAGGAAAAAACCCAAACAAACCCAACAACAAAAAAACCCCAAAACCCGCTTTCATAGTGCTGCCTTTCTACCTGTGGCATCTTTTCCAGGCCCATCACCAAGAACCTCATCACATTTTATAACCTCCAAACCCATAAAAACAATTAGAAACTTCAGAAATTAAAGAACACCTTAAGAAATTAAACACACAGAAAATCTCTGCAAAGGTGACACAGTAGTTTGCAATTCAAGAAACATTCTGCTCCAGCCTTATGCTAACTCCAGTAGCTCATGCAAGATGCCAGACTGAGTATCCCACCATTAGTCCAACATCAGAACACTCCAACAGGGTGCTGAGCTTGTATCTGATGGCAGGAGCTTTGGCCATTTCCCACTGAAACAGTATTTGGTCTGGTGACCTTCACAACAAAGTGTTTTTTAAGATCCCTCCCCTGCTCTCCCTAATCTGCTTGACTGCCTAGGGGCTAATTTAGTTTGGTTTGTAAGAACAGACCACGGTGGTCCTGGCAACAAGAGGCGTACATGTTAAAGCTGAAACACGTTAGCCTCATTCACCCTTGTGAGAGGAGCACAGACGAGTTGTCCCCTTCCTTAGCTGCTCATCCTATAGAGTGATGCCTACACCCCAACACACAGACCCAGAAGCCGGAGAACTGAACAATCTTGTTGCAAATTAAAGAAGGAATGCCCCCTCCTCCCCAAAAAACCAACAAACCTAACTCAAAAAACAATGCAGGATTAGAATGGACAGCAGAAACAAGTGGAGATGTGGATGAGAAGGCAGGAATGGAGACAACCCTGAGAATGTGTACTGCCTGCAGAAAAGCATCACGTACAGAAATCAAGGATGGGAAGCAGACTGGTAACTAATGGAAAGAGATGAGAAGTTCCTCCACTGTCTCCTTCCCTCATCTTGAGTGTTAAAAGGAGAAGACAGGCCTGCAAAATGGAGTAAGAGTGAATGAAAAGGTGCTGCTGACAGATTTTTTCCAGAAACAACTGAAAGGGGTTAGGGAAAGAAAAAGAGACAATTGCAACTTGACCCACAGGATGTAAGTATGCACCAGTCATGCACCAAAAGCAAGGACCAGAGTTCTGCACACCAGACTAGCAATGTGCCCGTCTTCATCAGTCCTTGGACGGATTTTCAAGATATGACCAAGGTAAACTAACAGCAAACTCCTGCCAGTCTGATGTGATAACACCTTCAGTGGTCATTATTAAATCTACTGCTATATGCACAGCATCAACCTCCACCCACTGGAGCCACCAGCTTTCCAAGTTAAATTCAATACACAGAGAAAAAGGCTAGCTGCCCAGTTTCCAAGATAGGCCAGCAAGAAATTTCCATAGGGAACACTGGGAATGAATGAGCAATGTATTACATTCATGCCCAGCCCTAAGCACTTGGTATGAATACTGGGTTTAGAAAAATAATCAACCAAATTTCTGAGAGAAGTTTATATAAATGGGACAGGCAGGTAAGATTAAAAGAGGTAGAAGAAATATTAACCTCATTTTAGCACATAAACCAGCCCTAACCAAACAGACAGAACTTACTTAAAGAGTAAGTTCTCCAACAGACAGATTGCCCTATAGTGTGCACTTTTCCAGGCCTCATCCTGAGACCAGCCCCCATTCTCCATTGTCAGAAGTGGAATTCACCTCCAGAGAGAGCTGCTGACCAGGCAAATCTCAGGCCACACACTGTCAGTAATTCTGCCAGCCCCGCTAAGTGCAGGTCCCTATGCTTATCCAATATTGGACCTCAGCTGAGACTTTGAGGCCACATGTGCACACACTGAAAATCAACTCAAAAGCTTTGACCCTGAAAAAAAACGGAAAGAGCAGATCAGACTCTTCGCTCCAACCAACAGCAGATGTTTAGAAACATTTAAACCCCAATACAGGTTTCTTACCTCTCTCTAAGTTAGGCTGTTCTTGTCTGTCCACAGAGCAAAGCAGCTGATCTTCTGTAACAAAATTTATTTATTTTAGAAAGTATGTATTAATGACCTGGAAAACGTAACTGCATTCTTTAAAACAACTAAGGCCTGAAAGAAACCTTACTCCTTTACCTCTCCAATGCAAGATTATACCAACATAGAGAAAAAAATTACAAGCCTATATAAACCAAACTAAAGCAACAGTCTGATTTCCACACGTTTGTGACACTAAATCTCTTACCTGAGCCACGTGCCAGACTGTTCTGAGCAGCTTTTCCTGTTCTACATTTAGTTCTACCTGCACCAAAACAAATAGAATACCTGGAGAAATTACTCAGAAATAAAGTTTTGTACCTTTGGAAACTAGCTGACAGCCTCCATCCATTCAACCACACTCCCGCCCAACCCAAAAAAAACCCCAAAAACAAAACAAATCATTGAGGACATGCAACTGAATAGTCAACTTGGGGAAAGAAGAAAGAGTGAAATATTGTTTGGGGCCAAAGGCAATCAGTGAGAGATCAACAAAACGGGCCTCCTGCAACAAGTCAGAACACATCTAACCAAATCTAAAGCAGAGCTTAGCAATTTATAATTCTCAGTCTTGTACTTGCATCAGCAAATCAAATCCTCTGTTTGATTATACCTGTACAGTGTTTATTCTACCAAGGTATATTCTAGCATGGTCAAACCTTTGCTGTTTCAAGGAAAGTAGCTGAATTGTTTTGAGTCTAACTGATGGCCAGTTCTGAGTGAGATTCTTCGCATGTTGATACCAAACATAGTTTTGTTCAACATCACCAATGTGGACAAGGGCACAGAAGGCACCCTCAGAAAGTTTGCAGGTGATGTGAAGCTGGGAAGAGTAGGGGACATACTGGAATGCAGGGCTGCCCCTCAGAGGGACTTCAGTAACCTGGAAGAATGTGCTGGCAGAAAAGATGTGATGTTCAAAGGCAAACATAGTCCTGCACCTCTTGAAATCACCCCACAGAACAGTACAGGCTGAGCACTGCCTGGCTAGAAAACAGCTCTGCAGGAAAGGACCTGGAAGCCCTGGTGGATGCTGAATTGAACATTAGTCAGAAATATGCCCTTGCAGTAGAAGTCTACCAGATACTGGGTTGTGTTAGCAGAAGTGTAGTCAGTCCATTGACAGAAATAATTCTTCCCCTCTAGTCAGTATTTATGACACCACATGTGGTGTTTAGTTTTAGGCTCCCAGTTCATGAAAAAACACTGACATTCTGAAGTTAGTTCAGCAAATGTCCACCAAGATGTTGAGGGGGCAGGAGCTGTGCAGGGAGGTGCTGAATCGTGCTTGTTCAGTCTGAAGGAAAAAAAGGCTAAGGGGGTGGCTAATTGCAGTCTACAGCTAACTTACATAGAAAACAAAGGAAACTCCTCTCGAAGTACAAAACAAAAAGACAGGAAGCAATGGCTGCAAGTTGCAAAAGGGAAATCCCTAGCAGAAATAAGGAAAATATCCTTCCCCACAAGGGTGGTTCAGCACTTGAACACATGCTGAAAGAGGCTGGGGAACTTCCATCCTTAGAATTATTCAACGTTTGACTGGACAAGGCCCTCAGCAACCTGTTCTAGATTTGAAGTTGGTCCTGTTTTGAGCAGCAAGTTGGGTGGAACCTCCAGAAATTCCTTCCCACCTAGCTTATTTTATGATTCCATGCCAACAGAAACTAAATGGGGAATGATCAGGAAAGCACAAGGTCCTCATGCAATATACAACTATGTACGCTCTGATCAGAGCCTCCCTCCAGAATATCATCAATCGGTCCTTCCCAGATAGGTGACGATGCATGCCATCCTCTTCACCCTGCAACTACCCCCACCAGGAAGCCAACAGGAATTTTCCACATAGAGCACCTTTAGGATGAGGCAATGTATTCTTGGTTGGGACTCTCTCAAACAAAGAAAAGATGGTGTGCACCTCTTTTTCAAGCCAGAATACAATCTGACATATTAACCTAAAAAGGTGGCAGCAACAGATACACAGTGATAGCCTACAATTACCATTTCCATATAAGCTGTCAGATTTACAAAAAAGATACTTGAATTCAGTGTAGGGATGGATCAAGATAGAAATCTAGAACTCCGGGACGATGGCAATACAGGCTGACAGGAGGCTCAGAAGTCCCTACGTATCAGTTGAGCACATTGAGTTGTCAGATTAGACTCAGCATAAGGTATTCAACAGGCCCTGGTAAGAGCCTGTCCCAGCAATAAATCCGATCTTGAGGGCAGCTTCATGATGCTCTCTAAAAAGGCAGTGAAAGCACACTCAAGTAGGAATGGGAGAGGCCATAGCTACTTGGTAAGTAGAAACAAACCATAAATTAAATACTCAGTCTGAGGGAGAAACATGCAAATACAAGCTACAGTGTTTCCCAGTACACAGAGCCCAATGTCCAAGTGCAAGAAAGTTCAGTATATGTTTTCATTCAAATCCCTTAGGTGTTACCTATGGGGTAATTGTTTCTACTACTGTATTTACAATACATCCCACAATCAGAAACTTTCATACATTCTACAAAACCTAGATCAGCATAATTTCAAAGCATGTTAAGTTCAATTAAGAAATGCTATACAAACCTTTTCTGTATAGGTATACTGCTACCAATGCTACAGCTAGAACGAAGAGAAAAGGAACCGCAATAAGACCTCTATTTCTTTTGTGATAGCTGTCTCCTTGAAAAAAAAATAAAATAAATAATGATTGGTTAGTTACAAAGCAACTGTGTGATACACTACTTCAGCAGAAATACAACCCTGAGTATGTTTTACAGCTATTTGTTTTTAAAAAAAGTAACTTCAAAAAATTAATGCACCAGAGTCAGTTATTAGCAAAACCTCTTAAGTCAGCTCCAAGAAAGTTACATGGTAAGTACCTTAGCTGTGAAGGTACATCACCCACTTGAAAAGTGATTCTTTTTTGGCCTACGAAAGGCCGAGACAGATCTCAGCCAAATGAAATTTCAGCAAGGGACTTGCATTGGATGCGCATGGCAAGGTTTTGGTAGCAGGGGGGCTACAGGAGTGGCTTTGGTGAGATGTCAGAAGCTGCTCCCATGTTGGATGGGGCCAGTTCCAGCCAGCTCCGAGACGGACCTGCTGCTGGCCAAGGCTGAGCCCATCAGTGATGTTGGTAGTGCCTCTGCAATAACATATTTAAGAACACGTGCAACAGCAGTTGGGAGAGAGGAGTGAGAATATGTGAGAGCAACAACCCTGCAGACACCAAGGCCAGTGAAGAAGGAGGGGGAGGAGGTGCAGGAGGAGATTGCCCTGCAGCCCCTGGCGAAGCCCACGGTGAGGCAGGCTGTGCCCTGCAGCCCAGGGAGGCCCACAGTGCAGCAGATCTCCACCTGCAGCTCAGAGAGCCCCAAGCCAGAGCAGGGGGATGTGCCAGCAGGAGGCTGCGACCCTGTGGAGAGTCTGCGCTGGAGCAGGCTCCTGGCAGGCCCTGTGACCCCCCTGGAGAGGAGCCCATGCTGGAGCAGGTTTGCTGGCAAGACCTGCGACTCTGTGGGGGACCTACACTGAAGCAGTCCATTCCTGAAGGACTGAACCCCATGGAAAGGGCCCACACTGCAGCAGTTCGTGAAGAACTGCAGCTTGTGGTGAGGAACCACGTTGGAGAAGTTCACAAAGGACTGTCTCCCATGGGTGGGGGCCCAC
Source organism: Strix aluco (assembly GCF_031877795.1). NCBI lineage: Eukaryota > Metazoa > Chordata > Aves > Strigiformes > Strigidae > Strix > Strix aluco. The sequence goes on from NC_133932.1 coordinate 5,350,157, forward strand.
ACAGGAGCAAGGGAAGAGTGTGAGGAAGGAGGAGCTGCAGAGGTAACATATAATGAACTGACTGCAACCCCCAATCCCTATCCCTCCGTGTTGCACAAGGGGAGGAGGCAGAGAAATCAGGAGTGAAGTTGAGCCTGGCAGAAATGGAGGTGTGAGGGGAAGGTGTTTTCTATTTGTTCTTGTTTCTCATTATCCTACTCTGATTTTGATTGACAATAAATTAAGTTAATGTTCATCAAGTCAAGACTGTTTTGCCCATGATGGTTAAATGCTGAGTCATCTCCCTGTCCTTATCTCTACCCACAAGGCTTTTGTCATATTTTCTGCCCCCTGTTCTGTTGTAGAGTGATAGAGCAGCTGGGTGGGCACCTGGCACCCAGCCAAGGTCAACCTACCACACGCCTCATTTCCAACAAGTCTTTAATACATAATTCCAGTGAAGGAGGAAGAATACTACACTGGTAAACCATGAAAATTACTTTTGCACAGAAGTGGGAAATTTTGTCAGTTAGGGACTGCCTTACACAGCCTACAAACCAGATGGTTCCAAACATGTTCTCATCCTATGTTTAAAAAAAAAAAGCAAGCTCAGCTGAGGCAGTCCCAAAGCAATAAGCAACAGCAGGAAAACTCTCCTTTCTCTTTTTTATATCTATCTGTGAAGGAGGAAAAAAATGTATGCTTATTGATTCATGCATACGCTAGATGAGAAATTTTATCTAATGGCTCCTAGATGACTCACTCGAAACAACTCAATAGTTTCATTCCAGTTCATGGAAAGCAGTATAAAGAGCGTAACAGTCATTAGTATTATTTACGCAAGGCCAGAAGGTTCAGAAGAGATCTAAGTGTGTCTCCCTCTTTATTGTTACTCGTTTCAAATCACAGCTGAAGGTTTTATTCTCTTGAGATCCCCGCAAAAAGTATATTTCTAAGGGGGATCAAACTGTCAACCTCATAAGTTTTACCAGCCTTAAACACACTTTTAGCAGACAAATTACTTCTGATGCTTTTTACTCTTTAAATTCAAGTGCCTGAGAAATGAGTAGAAACTTTACAGTCAAAGTTCATACTGCTTCCCAACCTAGCCTCTCAGACTTGTACATACAACCTGACCCATTCATTACCTTTTCTATCTGGATAGCATTGAGTCAAAGAGATTTCAGAGCTCTTTTCTGTTTGAGAGAATTTAATGAAACACGCAGCTTTCTCAGAAGTGCCAACATTCTTCTTAGGGATGAAAATTTCCTGGGTCTGATGAGCGATTGCTTTGCCATTGAACTTCCAAGCATAATTCAGAGGCTTCTGGAAATCTGCTGTACATTTTAACACAAGGTTATCACCACTGATGTTGCAATTTATCTCAGGTTCTGAGGGAGGAGCTAAAAGGAGAGAAAATGTTCTGTATTATTTTGTTTATACACTGCCTTGAATTTTAGCACAGGACAAGGGCTGGAGCAACAAAAGCAGCAGGAAAGTGTACAGATAAAAGTATATGTGTTAGGTGTGTGCGTGCACACACATGCGCATGCGAAAAATGTATTTCTGGAGGTGGCCCCGTTTGTAGTTCTGCAGTGCCTAGTTTGAGACCCCTCATGCTTCATTGTCAATAAGACTAATAATATACACACTGGGCAAATATATTTCCCAAAGACTACTAGTGAAGCTGCGTAGATCTGCACAGGGTGATACCACAGATATTCAAGCCCATATAATAAGCCTGCATGAGCATCTTTAGTAGATATATACTGCCTGGGATAACCAAACTCTTTGAGCAAGCTGACCAAGTTATCTACCCAAAAGTACACAGTGTGCCATCTACACACATTCTAGAAGTCATTCCCAGGTGAGTAATGATGGGCACAGAAATTAGATGCCACTTTTGAAAATTTGTTTAAAGTGCCTAAGCAAGTTAAGCCAAAGAACAGGCCCCTCTGTTTCTGTTTGCTTCCCTGACAAATAAACAATCCCCTTTCTAGCCTTCTTAAAGTGAATAGTCACGCAAATTCTTCATGTGTTTCTTCCACTACTTACCTAACACAGAAAGTATGAAGGTTAAGACATGAGTTTTTTTCCTAGAATCCAAGTAGTCTAACGCATATGTGCCAGCATCATTGTCTTCCAAGTTAAATATAGTCAAGGACCCATTCTCCTTGTTAAGCAAGCTTCTGTACTGGAAAGAAGGAAAATACGTCGTTTCGTCTTGCCCTTCCCATTCAGCCACTTTATCCTTGTTTTTCGTCCAAATAATTTCCATTATTCTTTCGTCTATTTTTACTGGAAAAGTAAAATTTTCTCCCAAGATGCCAAACACATCGTCACAGCGGATGCGTGCTACAGGGGGGAAAAAAGAAATAAATGTTACTTTAACTGTTGGTTTATAAACTATTGCTTGACTAATGCTGTATCAGATACACTCAAATTTAGGTTAGAAGCACATCACAATGTTGCAAAGTAAGGCCTATGTCAGTTAAGAATTACCCAAACCCGACCTGTCTGCACAATCATGTGAAAGGCACTGCAAAGGGATCCAATTTCCACATTTTAGTCTCAGGCAGAACCATCGTCCTGACTTTCTTCCCATCCTAAACTACTCTATCCTCAGTACTTTCCCTCTGTTCACTTGAATTAGGCCTCCTGCCCATGGTGTGGGGAAAAAGATGAAATGAAGAATGGTTATCATCAGCAAAAACTATCTCAGCATCTTGTTGCAGAATGCCCAGGCTGAAGCTCACTGAGCAAATTAACTGCAATTTTCCAGCATGCATTTCCTCATCAGCAAACAATTTCCAGAATTTCCTCAGCAAACAATTTCCAGCATTTCCTCATCAGCAAACAATGCTTGCCAGCATCCTGCTCTTCTGCCTGGTGCCACACCAGAAACAAAGACTTTCTCAGACAGGAGGCTGAAGGCAAGCAATGGGAAACACACTTCTACGTGCTTGGGTACGAACTGCACACACAGGAGGTCTTCTCCATGTCTTATTTCTCATGGACTACCCAAATTGTTTGCAATTTACCCATGAAAGTATTCTTCTCATGTCATTACAGTTTCTACTTCTTCTTGTGTTCGCTTATGCTGTGGCCTTTTCCAGGCACGGGAACTGCAAGAAGTAAACAGGGCTCAGAGGGCTCAGCTATCACTCCCACATCTTTTCAACACAACCCACCTGCCTTTCTTTGTCTTTATCTTGTTCAGACAGACTTAAACATCTCATTTGCTTCTGCTGCTCCAGTGTGAGCACCTCTTTCCACCCGTCTCAGTCAACAATTTCCAGAAAAGAGAAGAACCCAGGAGCTCCAACATTTGTGTTTGGAGACCACAAGAAGACAGAACGCTGGGCAAGATGAAACACCGTTTTGATCTGATGAAGCCTGGAGTCTTGTTAGAGACTTTTGTTTCATAAAGAGAATTTCTAGGAGCGCGTTTTCCTCAAGAAGTCATCTCTCACCACCTAGGGACCTGTAGTTTTCCTAGCATGGAGGAAAAGTCCCTGCTCTGCCCACTGTGAAATTCTACCTCTCAGTAATTTTGGCTCAGCTCACAGATACAACCAAACTGTGGTGGCTTAATGTCAGCATGCATAAGCCAAGCCACAGTGGCTGTTGACAACAGCAAGGTAACATGACTCTCTTCTGGGAGGAAAGCAGCCATTTGCTGGGAACTAAGATCATGAGCAAGGACAGCCACCACTCCTCAGCCAAACACTTATAACTTCCTAAGCCTGGGTTTTGATGCATGTAAACTCTCCACGTCTTTGCTCTCTTTCAGTTAGTCATAAGAGCTAGGGTGGAGCTATGAGGGTAAGATTGTTCCTTCTTCAAGCCCAGAAATGAGACTGGATGAAAGCAGAGCTGAAAAGAAAACACATTTTTCCTCCACAGCTTCTGCTTGGCTTGGGGGCGTGCTGCCCTCTTCAGCACACTCTCGCTAGCTGGTGAGACAAAGGCTTGGCAGCAAGGAGCAGAAGACAGGGAAAAGGTTATCCTTTTCAGGGGAGCTGTTGCCACCTCACATCTAAAACCAGGGATCAGACACTTCTACTTCCCTGCTTCGCTACTCCAGTTAAAAAATGAAGAAACCTTCCAGTCAATGATGTCAGCTTCCTTTTTTCAAGGAAATTATACATCACACAGAAATGTTGCATAAGGTCTCCACCACATACCTTTGAGCTTCTAAAGAAAGCATGTGTCATACGTCTTCCAGATTTCTAAGGAACTCTTTCCCCTCTTTTCTACTTCATTTTATAGAGACAGAGATTTCCCATTCCACAGCAGTTAACTTCTCACAGCTCTCTGCCATGAGAAAAGACAGAGAAGTAACAAAGCAACACTTTCTCATACACTCTTTTTGGAAAGCTAAAAATAAGAATGATATTTCTCTGCTTTCTCCCTCTCTCCTTAGCGCACCCTATTATTTCAAGATAAAGTTCACACAACAAAGTACTACTGTGCTAAAGCCTCCAGCAGCCTCTACAGAAACTGTCAGACTACCTGCTCCTGTACCTCCTTCAATCCACTCCAGATTCCTTCTTATGCCATGTCTTTGTGTTCTAGTCTTCCAGACAAATCACATAATGAAAGTGTTATGGATAAAGAGAAGCTAACATGGTGTGAGCAAAGCCTCTTCTGCAAATCCATCACCTCATCTCGTCTACATCATCTGCTGTTCCTATTTCTCCAGCACAGATACCTTTTCTCTGCACAGCCTGCTTGTCCTACCCAGGACTCGAGTGTTCTGCCTACGACGCATCAGCTGAACCGTGACATCATCACGGGTGCACAGATTTGGCCCACAGCAAACAGCTGAATCTTATCCTAGTTTCCAGTACATGAAAACATTTCAGATTTTCTCATGTTTGACAACCACTCAGCTAATGCACGTAACCTGGAACTCCACACTAACCGAATCATTTCTCCCGATGCAGAGCTTGGATTGCAGCTTACTCAAGACAAGGCAGAGTCCTTCACTCACAGGGTAACAGGTCACTTGCACAACCTAGCGTGCTACATTCAAGTTTTAATATTCACCTGAATAATTCTGACTCTTTAAGCATTTAAGCAGGCTAAAGGTATCCACATGTTCTGTTCAGACTAAGTGGAATTTAATATTCCATTTATCCGCAATAAATGCTTCATTACTGTATTTGTCTACCTGATCTGATTTTCTTCACTACTTTTCTTGGAGCTGATTAGTTATTCCAGAGAACTTCTGTAAGCTGATTCCCTTTTTATTTTTAATGCTATCATTATCATCTTTTTTTATCTCAAGCACCTATTTAAAATGCCTGTGTGTATATGTGTATATATTAGGTCTATACAAGCAGCAGTCAGGCTCCCGTATTACCATTAAGATGACAGAATCGTCTAAGTTGGAAAAGACCTTGAAGATCATCTAGTCCAACCATTAACCTAACATTGACAGTTCCCAACTACACCAGATCCCTCAGCACTATGTCAACTCTACTCTTAAACACCTCCAGGGATGGGGACTCCACCACTGCCCTGGGCAGCCCATTCCAACGCCCAACAACCCGTTTTGTAAAGAAATGCTTCCTAAGAGCCAGTCTGACCCTGCCCTGGTGCAACTTGAGGCCATTCCCTCTTGTCCTATCACATATTACTTGGTTCAAGAGACTCATCCCCCCTCTCTGCACCCTCCTTTCAGGGAGTTGTAGAGGACGATGAGGTCTCCCCTCAGCCTCCTCTTCTCCAGACTAAACCCCCCCAGTTCCCTCAGCCGCTCCCCATCAGACCTGTGCTCCAGACCCTGCACCAGCTCCGTTGCCCTTCTCTGGACACGCTCGAGTCATTCAATGTCCCTTTTGTAGTGAGGAGCCCAAAACTGAACCCACTCATCGAGGTGCGGCCTCACCAGTGCCGAGTACAGGGGTAAGATCCCTTCCCTGTCCCTGCTGGCCACCCTATTGCTGATAGAAGCCAGGATGCCATTGGCCTTCTTGGCCACCTGAGCACACTGCTGGCTCCTGTTCAGCCGACTGTCAATCAACACCTCCAGGTCCCTCTCTGACTGGCAGCTCTCCAGCCACTCCTCCCCAAGCCTGTAGCTGCTGGGGGTTGTTGTGGCCCAAGTGCAGCACCCGGCATTTGGCCTTATTGAAACTCCTCCAGTTGGCCTCAGCCCATCGCTCCAGCCTGTCCAGGTCTCTCTGCAGAGCCTCCCTACCCTCGAGCAGATCAACACTCCCACCCAACTTGGTGTCGTCTGCAAACTTACTGAGGGTGCACTCGATCCCCTTGTCTAGATCATCAATAAAGATGTTAAACAGGAGTGGCCCCAAAACCGAGCCCTGGGGGACACCGCTCGTGACCGGCCGCCAACTGGATTTAACTCTGTTCACCACAACTCTTTGGGCCTGGCCATCCAGCCAGGTTTTTACCCAGCAAAGCGTGTGCCCATCCAAGCCGCGAGCAGCCAGTTTCACCAGGAGAATGCTGTGGGAAACAGTGTCAAAGGCCTTACTAAAGTCAAGGTAAACAACATCCACAGCCTTTCCCTCATCCAATAAGCAGGTCGCCCTGTTGTAGAAGGAGATCAGGCTTGTAAGGCAGGACCTGCCTTTCATAAACCCATGCTGACTGGGCCTGATCCCCTGGTTGTCCATTATATGACTTTTAATGGCACCCAAGATGACCTGCTCCATGACCTTCCCTGGCACCAAGGTCAGACTGAGAGGTCTATAGTTTCCTGGATCCTCCTTTCTGCTTCTCTTGTAGATGGGTGTCACATTTGGGACCTCCCCAGTTAGCCATGATTTCAGGTAAATCATGGAAAGCAGCTTGGCGAGCACATCTGCCAACTCTTTCAGCACCCTTGGGTGTAACCCGTCCGCTCCCACAGACTTGTGTGCATCCAAGCAGTGTAGCAGGTCTCCGACCACCTCCTCTTCAACTGTGCTGACCTCAGTCTGCTTCCCTCCCCATCTCCCATCTCAAGAGGCTGGGTGTCCAGGGAACAGCCAGTTCCACTGCTAAAGACTGAGGCAAAGTAGGCGTTGAGCACCTCAGCCTTTTCCTCACCCTTAGTTACCATGTTTCCCTCTGCATCCAGTAAAGGAGGGAGATTTTCCCTAATCCTCCTTTTGCTGTTAACGAATTTATAGAAATGTTTTTTGTTATCCTTAACAGCTGTAGCCAAGTTGAGCTCTAGCTGTGCTTTGGCTCTCCTAACGTTCTCCCTGCATAACTTTACTACATCTTTATAGTCTTCATGAGAGACCTGGCCCCTCTTCCAAAGGCAATAGATCCTCCTTTTGTTCTTGAGATCCAGCCAAAGGTCCCTGTTTAGCCAGGTCGGTCTCCTTCCCTGCCTGCTTGGTTTTTGGCACATGGGAACAGCCTGCTCCTGGGCCTTTAAGACTTCACTCTTGAAGTATGTCCAGCCTTCCTGGACTCCCATATCCTTCAAGGCAGCCTCCCACATGATTTTGAACAGTTTAAAGTTAGCCCTCCACATTCCACAGTTAACATTCCACCTGCTGAAGCTGTGTGGAAAAGTCCTTACTGATTAGCTTATAGCAAGTAACTCAGGAGCTGGGCTTTCTAAATAGTGGATTTTTGCTTATTTTTTGTAGCTTCACAACTACCCCTTTTTTAGGCTTGGGGTTTTTTTGGGTCTTTTTTAATTGTGAATTCCCCCAGCAACTGTAAGCAGCAGAAAGTTATGTTCCCTCCTAACCCTCAGAACCACCAGTTGCAGAGAACCCTGAAATAAATGTTCAGTCCAGAACGACTATATAAATATTCACCCATAGTCCTCCTAATTCCCTCACAGGCCACAAACATGACCCACTTCCCAAACTCCAGTAAGAAAGTACTTAGACCTGTGGTATAAAAGCACAGGCAAAAAGTATAGCCAGGAAAGAGAGAACAGAGGTGACAACAAGCTGTAGCTGTGTCCCAGATTATTGCAAGAGAAAAATCAGATTCACACAGGAATGACTGCAAATCTTACACGTAACATCAAAAGCAGAGTTTTTCACCTGCGTACTGCAGCACTCCTGGACAATACAGGGCTGCCTGCATCTACAGAACTCTACACATCAGCAAAGGCAGGACCCAAAGGTGGCACCCACCAACAAGTCGGGTACCTCCCCACCACAAAATCCATACCTTTGGTTATATCCCTCAGCACACGCCTAACAACAGGCAGCATCCCCATGCAAAGGTTACCCGGTCATTTTAAACCTGTGTTGCTGACTAAAAGCATGAGGATGACCCACCCATTCCTCCCTCTCCTTTGTTTCTGTCTGCCTGTTCCCACAATGAACTAGTTATGCAGAGAGTACAATACACTAAAAGTTAACTTGACACACAACCCCCCTCCAAAAAAAACCCAACCAAAAACCCGCAGAAAGATTGCAACACCCAGGTGTGAATTGCCATGGGAACACTGGTGCTTGTGCATGGGATGGAATGGAAGGTGAACCAGAGAAGAACATGAATCAGGCTCCCTTTGGCCAGCAGCACTGGTCTGGCCCCAAGTGCAGTGACTGCACTCACTCCCAGAGCAGTCCTAAAATAGTTACCAGGAAATTATGAGGATTGAGCTGCATCTTAAATTCAACCCCTTGTGCTTAAGCACATGCCTCTCTGCTCTGGGTTCCCAGCCCTAAGTCTCCCTAGGACAGAGGTAAAGCTTTCCAAAACCCTGTCAGAGACAGAGATGCTGCCTCCCTTTTCTCCAGTAACTCACTAGTCAAACCACATGTTCAAGACATTTTCCTGTGTTAAAGAGATAAAATGCACAGTCAACTAAAGAGACTAAAAACTTCTCACTAGTGTCCTGATCAGACCACACCCTCTTGGGCCCAGCTGCATTATAATTCCCTCATGCACACTGGCATAGCCTGAAGAGGAGGAAGAAGGGGCACGTTCCACTGCACAGCTCAGGGAAGCCTACAGGAGGGTTATCAAAGCCTCGGTATGTGACTCTCAGATGAACGTGGTGGATCCCAGCAGAGTGCAGGTACAAGCAAGATGCAGAAAAGCTTGGCTATGACAAGGACTACGCAACCCTGGATACTTCCAGAGAAAGAAACTGGGGAATGGGGAACAAAGAGGAACAAAACATCAGCTCCGCAGGAACAAAGGTACCACCAGAGTCATACACCAGCTTGGGTGGGCTACTCTGGTTCAGAGTTTAAGATATGTGAATTGAGGGGAAGGTGAGACTCTCCAGCAAGTTTTGCGAGTTTAGTTCCAAAGATTGTTCTTTTTTACAATAGCCAGAATTATCAGTTCCTCTGCCTTGTTCCCACTTACATCTCTTCTATTTGCTGAACCTCACAGATCCCTCCAGCTCCCTCCACCCTGCTTCCTGCCCAAGCTCCTTCCACTGCCCTTGTCCTCTGATTGCTTGCCCAGTCTTATTCTTCCTACTACTCACCACAGTCATTGCTACCACGCACTTGTGTACTAGGTCTGCTTGGGATGGAGTTAATTTTCTTCATAGCAGCCTGTACGGTGCTGCGTTTGAGATCTGTGACCAAAACAGTGTTGCTAACACACCAATGTTTTAGCTACTGCTGAACAGTGCTTGCACAGCATCAAGACCTCCTCTCTTTCTCACTCTGTCCAATCCTAGAAGTAGGCTGGGGATGGGCAAGAGGTTGGGAGGGGACACAGCCATGACAGCTGACCCCAACTGACAGAAGACATACTCCCTACCATATGTCATGCTCAGCAATAAAAATGAGGCAGTGGAGAGTTTTTCCAAAGTAGCCATTGCTCAAAGAAGTCTGCTGGTGGGAAGGGGTGAGTGATTTCCTTTGCATCACTTGGTTTTCCCCCTCCCTTTGTTTTCCTCCGTTCACTTATTAAATTGTCTTTATCTTGATCCATGAGTTTTTCTTGCTTTTGTCCTCCTGATTCTCTACCCCATCCTGCTGAGAGGGAGTGAGCAAGTGAGAGCGTTGGGCTTCACATCTTGTTTCCAGATCTCTACCCACCTCTGATTCTTTTGTGCGCCAGGAGGATCTGGTTCACAGCAGTGCACCTGAAATCCTGCTGTCTTTGCCTTTGACAATTAGTCCAACCCACAATTCTGCAAGTCAGGCCCGTTTCTTCAGAGATCTGAAATTGAAGCTCTGAGGCAAGCGCACTGCACACTTCAACTCGGATATTGATTGTGCAGCTCTGGCAAATTTTCTTAACCTTTGAAACTTTGCCTTTTGATATAAAATTAATGCGGTGAATGGAGTTAAATCCAGTTGATAGCCAGTCCCCCTGTCCCCCAGGGCTCAGTTTTGGGGCCACTCCTGTTTAACATCTTTATTGATGATCTAGATGAGGGGATCGAGTGCACCCTCAGTAAGTTTGCAGATGACACCAAGTTGGGTGGGAGTGTTGATCTGCTCGAGGGTAGGGAGGCTCTGCAGAGAGACCTGGACAGGCTGGAGCGATGGGCTGAGGCCAACTGGAGGAGTTTCACTAAGGCCAAATGCCGGGTGCTGCACTTGGGCCACAACAACCCCCAGCAGCGCTACAGGCTTGGGGAGGAGTGGCTGGAGAGCTGCCAGTCAGAGAGGGACCTGGGGGTGTTGATTGACAGCCGGCTGAACAGGAGCCAGCAGTGTGCCCAGGTGGCCATGAAGGCCAATGGCATCCTGGCTTGCATCAGAAATAGCGTGGCCAGCAAGGACAGGGAAGGGATCTTACCCCTGGACTCGGCACTGGTGAGGCCGCACCTCGATGACTGGGTTCAGTTTTGGGCCCCTCACTACAAAAAGGCCATTGAATGACTCGAGCGTGTCCAGAGAAGGGCAACGAAGCTGGTGAAGGGTCTGGAGCACAGGTCTGATGAGGAACGGCTGAGGGAACTGGGGGGGTTTAGTCTGGAGAAGAGGAGGCTGAGGGGAGACCTCATGGCCCTCTACAACTCCCTGAAAGGAGGGCGCAGAGAGGGGGGATGAGTCTCTTGAACCAAGTAATATGTGATAGGACAAGAGGGAATGGCCTCAAGTTGCACCAGGGCAGGGTCAGACTGGCTCTTAGGAAGTATTTCTTTACAAAACGGGTTGTGAGGCATTGGAATGGGCTGCCCAGGGCAGTGGTGGAGTCCCCATCCCTGCAGGGGTTGAAGAGTCGGGTTCACCCAGCGCTGAGGGATCTGGTGGAGTTGGGAACGGTCAGTGTGAGGTTAATGGTTGGACTGGAGGAGCTTCAAGATCTCTTCCAACCTCGATGATTCTGTGAAAAGCAACTCTGAGAAGATGCCTCTAAGTTAACTTCATGTTAGAAGTATCCACTGGGCTATATTTCCATGTTGAAAAGAATGTTCCTTTCTCTGAATGCAAATGCATGGGCTCTTATTTTTGTGGCACCTTCTTGATTTGGGTGTTTTCTTTTTGCCAAAGCATTGCTTTAGGTTAGTTCTAGTTAAGTCTATTCATTTCATACTAAAAAACATGAACAAAAATATTCCATCTCTAGCAAGTCTGCCTGTTCACACATCAGGATAAAGGTATGTGTACGGTGTCACCAGGACCACACTAAAGGCAGTTGCAAGGAAAAAAGTTTCACAAAATTACTGGTATTTTGGCTGGCATAACTTCTCTAACTTTTAAGGACTGTGGTATCGTGGCTAACACATTGATCAACCTGCACTTGCACCTCTCTCATACTCGGTTATGCTGCGCTCCTTTAACAGCGAGGGGAAATTTCTGATGTAACAGCCTAGACGATACACGCATTATTAGCAAACTTCACCTACTCACAGCTCTCATTATCACCCTGGATTAAGTAGAGTTTTCACTTCTGCTAAGCAAACCACATGCAGTTTGCCACACTAGTTCTTACTACCCAGCTAGCACAAACATGAATTCACCTCCATCATTCCTATCACTCGGATAGTAACGCAGCCTTACAACCCAAGGATTTTAGCTTTGTATAGTGCTTCTACCTCCTGAGCCTCAGTCCCCAGAAATTACCTCTGAGCAGCATTATGATGTTATTAATTATTCAGTCAGTTATTCTGATCATGGATTTAACCTGTCTTACTATAAAAGACTATGGAAGTGCAACACATTCTCTAGGAGGCAAAGAAAGACTGATCCCTGCCTTATAAGACTTTCTTATGTGCAGTTCTAGAGCAAGGAACTTCATCTATTCTGAGGAAGTCAGCGCCCACTAACAGAGCAGTACTTCAGGGAAGTCATCATACAAGGGGGGGTTGTTGCAGGACCATGGTTTCCAAATCTTTTGCTGTGAGAGGAACTACACGGGGCAATGGTGGGAAGAGAGCACATAAATCATACTTGTATGTTCTGTGGATATAGTATGAGATGCTCTGCATATACAAACTTAGGATAACCTAATCACTTAAGTCCAGCTTCAGAAGGATTTATATAGTAGACTATTACTGCTGTACCTTGAAGCAAGATTCAGCTAGTTCTTCTGTCAAGAACATAACCAACGAGGCCCTTCTTCAGGTCACACATAGGAGCAGGCTGCAATGTGAGAACTCTTATTCTAAAAATCTTGTGCCCCCTGTCCTGGACAATTAATTAGTTCAGGACAATTAAACAAACACCTGAATCTACTCATGGGGGTTGGGTGTGGGGGGCCATCCCCCTCGCCCTCCCCCTCCACCTGCTTCTGCCCTCCTTTTGGCAGTCTCAGGGTCCTGCTCCGTTGGCATGCTCCCTGGACTGAGCCAACACCAGACATTAACCTTACAGATTTTTTTGACAAATTATATTGTCATTAACACAATGAGATAAATCCAGACTGCCCAGGACAGCACATGGCAGTGTGAGGCGAGGGAGGGGGAGAACTAGGAATCCCCATTTTAGCAATGGTGAACAACTCCCTGAGATGTCGTCCAGTACTGGAGAGGATCACTGTGTCCTGTAGGATACTGATTATTGTTGATCTCTGGGCTTTCCTTAGGCACAGAGCTGACTTGCATTTAAGTCTACTCTGAACTGTCAAAAAAAAAAAAAAAAGAGCAGTTCAAATCCTCTGGCCACTTACTCCCAACATCCAGATAGCACTTCTACGCTGACCCCGCACAGCCTTTATGTAGCTATATGATCAACAGGACTGAGAAAATAATCTGTCTCAACAACTTTCTTCCTTCCTTATACCAAGTTCATTTTCAGCCAGATTATCTTTGCAGTTCTGTTGGTAAAGAATGGCACAAACCGACGACAGAGAGGAACTGTTCTTGTCCTCTTGCAACGCCAGTTTCAATGTACTCCAAACAACAACCTACATCGCTTCCAAACCCTGTATCACCCAGAGAGCCTACAGCCACACCACCCTGAACACAGCCAGTATGGTCTCGTAAGACTGTAAACTGTGAGGAGGATCATTAAAAAAAAGACAAATCCATATACATGATCAAATCTTTTTTTTTTTTTTTGACAAACACCTTTAACCACACTGTCAACTCCCAAGATCAAAGGAGTTTGTGCATGTAAGCCAGAGATGACCCTGGCTTTCTAAGGGCTAACACCATTAATCACATTAAGCCAAAAAAATATCAGTAACATTTTTCACTGTGTTCATCCTTTAGTGTTAAATATCAATGGCACTTTTTTTTTCCCTGTTTGTTTTTAATATAACAGCCACAGCTCTGGAGGCAAAGATTTATCAAGAGTTTTTAAGCAGGGGGTAGCAGATTATTTATTTTTTCCTTTGTGAGAAATTCAGAACTTCCTCTGTTTATTCAGAAGATGCATGAGACAGCCTACCAAACTAAACACATTCTACAAGCAACCTGATTTTGTTAGGAGACCAGATTTTCACCCATTCATCCTCATGCCTCATGATGTAGTTCCCATGACACCTCTCATGGAGTGGAAAGACACAGGAAAAAACACTGAGTAATCCTGGTATTTTTACTATCACCGAACACATAGAAAGGAGCATAATTTTTGTACGTAGAGAAAGAAAAGGGAAGAAATTTTAAAACAAAACCCACCCAAACCTGTTAACCTGCCTAATGGGAAAGAAACAAAAAGCCACATTTAAGGTAAGCTTGCTTTCTGTGTTGGTCACTTTCAGAAGAAGCCAGAAATAAAGCATGAGCATTGTTAACAACATTTTCCTGTCAGCCCATGCTCAATATTGTATACGGTAACTTCTGCTCTTAGGTGAACCAGGTTTTCTCCCCTTAACTCGATTTTTCAAAAAGAAGTCGAATTGGGAAACGAAGCATTAAGGAACCCAGCAAAATACTCAAGAACTAGAAGGTAGTAATATTTCTTAAAAACGAGTTGATGCTCAGAACACTGAAAGAGTTCCCTGGCTTTCAGGTGAACCTCACTACAGACACAGAATGCTTCTAGGCACTCCAGTTCACTCACCCAGCGCTTGGGCTCAGATGCTCAGAGTAGCAGCAGCATCCCAACTTGTGTAAGGTAAGGTAACAAAGTGCCTTCACACACACAGAAAGTTACAAGAGGATACTCAGTCATGCACTACTAACACTCATTTAGAACTACCTGCAAAAGCACTGCAGGTTAAATGAAAAAGTTGTGTCTAAGGCTGAACAAGGGCAGACCGATTCGCAGAGGTATGCGGAGTGCTGGCTTCTCCACTGGTCCTCCTCGCACACCCGGTCCCAGTGCTGTCTTACAGTCTTGGCTGCTGAACAGGACCTCACAATCTTAATCAAACAAAACAAGCTGAAGACTTCTGGAATAGTACTGGAGGACATGTCAGGGAGTTATTCTGAACGCTCACTCCAAAGCAACAAAAAAGTCACCGAGAAATCCCCTAGACTAGAGGAATGATAAGAACTACATAGAGCAAGGCATGCCACTTGGCGCTTCTAGCAATAGGAGCTACCTCTGATGACAATGATAAAGTTTATACATCTGTCTGCAATTTAAAAAATTCCCAAGTTCTGTTTATGCTTCTCATGTTCATAGCCCTATGCAAGGGCTATGGATATGAGGGCTATGCTCCTCAGGCACACAGGTGGAATTTGGATTAAGAAGGCCTTTGTTTAGTATTTCACTAAAAGTTAATAGTAATAGTTTACTTCGGGAAAAAAAAAGCCCCAACTATTAAAAAAAAACCCACAATGCAAAACCATTGAGAACTCTGATGATTCTTCCTTGAGCAAGAAGTAGCACAGAATACAAAATAAACAGCATTTCCATATACAGGGATGACACAAATATTTTCAGAATAAAATCTAGTTTCTTAAATTCCTTAAGACCTCAGGAACTGAGGACAAAGGTACTGTGGGAGGGCGAGGCTCCCCCGTTTCCGAGGTGCCTCCCGCCCAGTGCCCACTTGCTCAGGAAACGGATTTGTCATACGAGGCCACCATAAAAATCACACCCATTCCCTACTGTAACCTCCCCGTTTACAGAAATCTGAGACAAACAGCACAAGTACGTCCCCGTGCCAAGAACGGGGAGGGGGATCCTAAACACCCCGCTCGCTGATACTGTGAAATTGTGCCGGGGAAGGGGGGGGGGGGGGGGGGGGGGCAGCTACCTGGTTCTGCCTTTCAGAAGGGCCGAAAAGTCCACGGCCAGGGGCAGCTCCCCTGCAGCAGCGCGCAGGCGCGGAGCTGGGCGGCGGGCCAGGGCGGGATCCCCGCGGCCGGACGGGGAACCGCTCCCCAGGCCGGAACCCACCGCGGCTGCCAAACCCGAACCGCCACGGCGAAGCCGCCGCCCTCACCTCGGCCCAAGGCCGGGGATAGGGATGGGGGGAGGGTGCTCCTGCTCCTTCCCCACAGCGCGGCCATTAACGCTGGCACCGCGCGCCCACTCCCTCAGCTCCACACCGGTGAGGGGGAGCCTCAGGGAAGGGGTCCCCGCCGTCGCCATCCCCCTCCTCAAAACTTACCCAGCAAGGACACAAGAAACGGGAGGCACCGCAGCAAAGCCGGCGGCTTCATCGCTGCTCTTCTTAAGAATTAGAGAGGCTGCCGCTGGTGTCCTCCCTGGCCCTTTCCTTCCTCCTCCTCCCTCAGGCGCCCGCTCCGCCCCGCCCCGCCCCGCCCGCCCCCTCAGGCGGCCGCTCCCCGCCCTCCCGGAGGCGGGGGGGGGGCGGCGGCGGGAGGTCCCTCTGGGGTGTTGAGTAACCGGGGTTCCTCTGGAAACTCCGGGCGTCAATTAGGAAAGGGGATTTCAGACTTCGCGGCCACCCCCGGGGTGTCTTGGTGGGTCGCGGGCTGGCAGAGAGGAGCTGGGGTGCGCGGTGGTGCTGCAAAAGGGGGTTTCTGGTTCATGGGGCGCAAGAGCAGCAAGCAAGCGCTGGCGGCAGAAAGTGTCATGTTGCTCTTACAGCAGGGGAGTTTCAGCTCTGCTAAGTGAAAAGCTGAAGTTAAATCAGTTTAGTGTGGAGTGGGAGCCCCACAGGTTAGGGGGAGATCAAATTTCAGCAGGTAACATGCAGCTTGCCACCTCAGAAAATGATGGTCATGTAAACCTAGTACTGCCTGGAGCCTGGAGTTCGGCAGCGATGCTCCCCAAAGTGCCCACTGTTCTCTTTGGGGAACACCTGGCAATATCTGCGATTGAGGGGTGGGCTCGAGGCTCAGCCTGGCCATGCTCACCAGTTTCACCCAAGGCTGGGTTGGCCTCTGGGGGGGCGACCCTTCTGTCTGAGTGAAGGGAAAAAATGAAACAGAAACCAGCTCTGACTTCTAGGGGTTTCCTTCCACACCAGCTGCTCAGAAGCCCATTCACAAAACTAAAACAAACTTACATTCCCTTTCATTGATCACTAGCCTCTTGACACTACAGAGTGTTTTTGAGGAAGAAAGGGAAAATACCACAACGGTTTAGGAAACAGCACCCAGGGATTGGTTTCAGCAGCTGTTGAAACATTAATCTGCCGAATACTCAGTGGCAGCCTTGAGTCGGCTTTCCTCACAGCACTGTCACTGTGAGCGGACGCTTCATCCTCCTTCGCCTGCATCCCGCTTGCAGTGCGTTATCCTGGCTGAGGACAATCCAGCTGCAGACCTTGCAGCCTTAAAGCATGCTCGGTTCCCAGGAGCTCGACTGCCTGTCCCCCGGAACACCAGCACGGCACCAGTGCTGGATGGGGAGCCTCTCACCACAGGTCTATCCCTCGGCTGGCTCGCTCCTGGTGCGCTTGGCCCGTGTGCTCACTGCCAAGCAGCCATGTCGGGCTATTCAACGCCACTTGGAGTGACCTCAGCTCCGCTCTTCACACAGCAGTGCCCATAGCCGTTCAGAAAAAAAAAAAAAAATGGTAGCCATGGAGATCTCTAACCAGAGGGACCTTCTAAAATCAACCCTGAAAATGTTCCAACACTGAGTGGTTTTTTTCCCTCCTTCTAGGAATTGCTGCAAGCATCCTTACCTCATCTCTGCAGGCTGCAGCATGAGCTAGAATGACACTGCACCTTGGGCTGAGCAATGCTGTCTCATTCAGTTCTTCCAAAATCAGAATAGTACTGATCCACTCTCCAGAGCTATGTTGGAATGATGTGGCATGTAGCTGGCTTTCAAATGGAGTCAGGCCCATCCCATAAATTCCTTTTGCTCAGTGACAGAAACCCACAACAAGCCTTTCTGTCCTTCTGTTCCCTTTTCCCCTCCGTTCCAAATCTCTGTTAAGTGTCAAAGGGAGCTTCCCACCCTGTAAAGGCTCCAAGTTGCAGTGTCTACACAAGAAGTGGAATGTGGTCACCTTTCTGCTGTATCCTGATGGCAGGAGCAGCTGTTCTCTGCTGCTGACTAGCCCTCTTGTCAGGTAAAATGTCCTCCCAAGATGTCAGAGACTTTGGATTGAACGTTGCTGTGGGGACAATGCCACCTCCACCTTTCACACTACAACTTTCCTGTAAGTTATGAGATCTTTGGGGTTAACAGAGAGAAATCTGAAGCACAGACTGACACTTCCACTCAGAAACAGATTATTTTAGGGTGGAAGGAACTGCAGGAGGTCACCCACACGTACTCAGAGCAGGGCTAAGTTCTTCCTACTGAGTTGCTCCATGTTGTAAAGGATGACTAAGGTTTCACAGGGTAGAGAAAGTGAGAGAGAAACTTGAGCCTGGTGGCTGGTGCCCACACCTAAGATCCTCTGTTTTGGGGAGACTACAGGGATACATGGCAAGGATGCATTCTCCCTTCTTGTGCATACTTACTCAGTCATACTAGGTAGAAGGTCCATAAAGTACTCGTGAAAGACTCAGGAAAATGACAGGTTTTCCTCCTTTCCTGACTGAGTACCCAATCAGACTTGATCATGTTTTCCCTTCCTTGGTTGCCAAGTCATTCTT
Organism: Strix aluco; assembly: GCF_031877795.1. NCBI lineage: Eukaryota > Metazoa > Chordata > Aves > Strigiformes > Strigidae > Strix > Strix aluco. Next base: position 5,368,404 of record NC_133932.1, read on the forward strand.
CAACGTTTTCTTCCTACTATCTCATAGTTAGGAGACTCTTCTGAAAGTCAGGAGTTTGAATCGCTTTTTGTTGAGGTGAGAACTAAACCTGGTTCCTCTGTCAATCCTGGGAACAACACACAGGAGCCTAGGTGCTTAACGTAAAGCCATGGTTTCTACTCCATGGGCAAAGGACAGAAAATACAGGAGGTGTGATACCAAGTATTCCAGCAGTAGCGTGGATCCAGGCCTTAATGTACACTCAGCTAAGCTCTGCATGTATCTCATGCCCTCCCTCGAATGCAAAGACCACAGGGATTGGTTTTAAATAGTCATCATTTGCTTAACTCACACTTGGTTTCCCCCAAGGTCCTGCACCGCTACCCTGACTGCAGTGTTTCCGCTATCAATGAACAGTTTTCCAGTCTGAGTGAATTTTCCTGTGATCAGAGTTCTACTTGACTACTGGGCATTTGCAGTGCTTATATGTCTCTGCAAGCTGTTGCTTTGTGGGTGGGGACGTGACATTTTCAGCTGAACATTTTCAGCATTTGCAGAATGTGCAAACAGTGAGATTTTTTTCTATTTTTGTAAAGAAAAGAATTTATGCCTAAAATCAAGTTTGTTTGCTTTATTGTCGCTGACTCATTCTCAAGTGAATCACACTGTGCTTTGTGACCATGCACTGTAAGGAACTGTTAAAAAAAATCTAATGTGGTTTGAAAGTCTTTGCAACAGTGTTCCAGTTGCCATTATAATCACTCCCATTGGGAAGTAAAATAAGTGGCACCGATATAAAGTTTCTGAACTAATATAACTGTAGTTAGTGAGTAATTAAATTCACAGACAAAAAAGAGAAAACTCTTCATACCAAAATAGTTTTACTGGTAAGAGCATTTTAAGCAGAGAGGAACTGAGTGGCTTTCGCTGCTTGCATGAGGGATCACTACAGTGTGCTGATATAATCAAAAATTTCCTGGAATTACTAAATCTGAGATTACAGAAAAAAAACTGCTCAGAAACCAGAGTTTTCAATTTCATGAAGACTTTTTAAAATTTTTTTAGCATACCAGGATCTTGTTTAGCAACTCTGCAAATACACACAGCAGTGCAAAACTAAATCAGATCTGCACATCTTGGCCACAGGTTTGTTTTACTCTAAGGCTGTAATATCAGTGCCTGCCTTTCAAAATTCCCGTAGAACCTGGCAAAGAGTAACAGTTGCATCCTGCTACAAAGAGTAGTGCTTATTACCATAATTCCAAATAAAAAAATGGGAATAAGTGTTTGATGGTTTTCTTTAGGTTCTCCAATTTGTTTTACTCTTAAGAACTTTGCATTTTCACAATTACAGTGTTGCTCTGGAGGATTGTATGGAAATGTCATTGCCTATTGGTATGATTTCACAAGTTTATTTCTTTCTTCATTGAGAGATTATCCAGATCAATGGAATTTGTGGGTGTAATGAAGGAGTGGGCCCTTGCAGTCTACGGGCTTCTGCCTTACAATCTGTGAATCAATGTGAATCTAATGCTGGGGTTGGAAAGGCGAAGAGTGGGCTGGAAGCCAGGAGTTGGCTATTCATAGTGCAGCTTTCAATCTTGGAAAATTGATTGAGTTGACAAACTCAATCACATATTTGAAGAGATACTTAGAACCTACTTCTCCGACAATAAGCCACCTTGATTCATGGGGCCAAGTATTTCAGGATCAGAATGTATCTGTATATGTGGCTCTGGGAGGATGCAGATGGGGCAGGGCTTCAGTAGCCCTCCAGGCCAGGCAGATGATGCTGCCTAACTTCCCTGTGAGAACTGGAGAAATTTCTCTCAGGAATGACTTGGAAATAAAAAAGATCTGCCTAAAACAGCCCCAAAGCCTTTGACTGGAGCAAACTGGGGTAAGGAAAGGACTGCTATTGCCAATAAGTGTAAAGGAAAATACTGTCTGATGCTTTTGGAAAGGTCATTCGTCATCCTTCTGATCAGACTGGAGCAATTTCTTCATTTTGTGAAGAAACAAAATAAATAAAGCGGCTGTAGAATAGTGCCTGAACAGGGAATGCTCCTTTGCTCGTTACCCTTCTTGCCATTTTACACAGTCAAGGGCAAAGTCACCTTTTTCTTCTGCAAAAAGGACCAAGACACAGCAATGGGACTTAGGAAAGAGGCGTGCCCTTACCTGAAAGTCTAACGCAGCCAAGGAGATGGTACCACCATCTCATGAATGTCATGTGATGGACTCCTGATTACACCTTTGGTTGTGTGCTTATGTTTTTCTCCATCTGTTTACACCAAAGCAGTAAAGTTTTTTATTCAAAGGTCTGTTTGAAGTATTTGCATGCTTATGATGCTGGTGCATTTCTGAGATCATCTGTTTATTTCCTGTAGTAGCTGAAACACAGTCTCCAAAGGAAGAATGAAGAGTGTCCACGCCCTAAGACATTTACAGTCTGAGCTTATTATGGCGATATGGCCACCCGTTACATTTTAGCCTGTCTTTCCCCTCACTTTTCAGACGTAATCCATTGCTTTGCTTTCTTTTGGCAGTTAAGCGAATCTGACCAGAAGTAGAAATACAGGAAAGAGACAGCAATGCAACAGGAAGATACACAAATGTGAGTCTGGTATCAGTCTTCCTGGCATGGACTTACTGTGAAGCCCTGTGACAAATCAGTCTCCTGACTCCTTAGTCAGAGTTTGGCAGACAGGTCTAGGTAGCAAGGATAAAGTGCTGTAACTCTGTGGCTTGCCGGGGCTGGTTTCACTAGCTGATTTCTGAAGTGAGAAGTCTCCCCTGAGCAAAGGGAGGCAGGGAGGAAAAGGATAGTCAGGATCTTTTTTTAACCAAAGAGTCAGCGAAGCCCCCTGCTGACACAGCCTTTGGCTAATGGTCAAATAAGAGCAGAGGTAACCGCCTCTCATTTTTTTCCCAAAAAAGCACGGTTTGGTTGATCATTAACAGAGCTGATCAAGCAACCCACCACGGGCTGTTTTTCCCTGTACAATACTTGTATTTGTGGTGGACTAACAGGAAGATGGTTGAGAATCCGAAGAGAAAGCCGCTCGTTGTTCTCGCTGTCCTCTTGCTGCTCAGCTCAGTGCAAGCAGGTAAGAAAAAATATGAGTGCTTGGCAAGGGATTGAAGGTTTTACATAGAAGGATCAGAATTCAATTCTCCCTAAACAACCTGTGTGTCAAGAGGTCCTTGCTATAACCTAGTTAGGAGAAAGGGTAGTGCAAGAATGGTCTTTTCTTCTCCTATGCTTTGATTCAATCAGTCTCAGTGATTTAATTCCACTAACCTGATTTAAAAGAACAATCCGGGTTTACGCTGAAGTGTAAGGAAGCAGAAAAGGGACCACTTGACCTCTGGCACTGGCATCTCCTGCTTTGAAAGCTCAGCAAGTGTAATCTGCAGTAGCTGAGAGAAAATAAACAGACACCACACTTCCACTTCTTTCTTAATTGTACTGTCAATTAAACTGCTTTTGTGATCATCACTACAGTCCCACACCACCTGCAGCTTCACAGCAGTGCACCTCCTGCATTCCCTTTACTGACGATCCCCCTTGTCTTACGCCTTTTCTGACATGCACCGTGCTTGCACCGAGCCTGCCCTTACAGGTTAAGCTGGCTCATGAGCTGTGTTTTTTTCCAAATTGATCCCAGAGAACATCTCTTTCTCTCTTGCCTTTCAGTACACAGGAAGACCAAAATAAAAACAGTAAGGGATAGCCACGTCCCGCTAGGGGGAATCTGAACATTGAATCTCACTCCTTTGTGCTGACCCTTACGCCATGTTCTGCCTAGTATCTTCTATGGGAACACCCAGCAGTTAGGAAGCTGGTTGTTTGATATTTTTTTTATTTCTTTATTTCTATTTTATTGTGTGTGCAGATTCAAGGCTGTTTCACTTCCTCCAGTCCAGAAAAGGGAAGGTGCATGCAACTATGCCAATTCATAAAGTAAGACTTTATAGGTCAGAAGGGATCATTTAATCAATTATTTGTCTTCCTGCTCATCACAGGTCAAAAATTTCACCCCATTAGTCCTTCAGTAAATCCAACATCTTACCTTCAACAAGCCTTCCAAAATAGCAGCCAGTCCTCTAAAATGACAAAAGATGGAGAATCCAGCTCTTCTGTGGGCAACCTAGCTATACATACTGCTAGCCATACATACTGCTAAATGCCTATGCTCGCTTTCTAGCCTAAATTTGCTCAGTTGCTTACTAACTACAGGTTTGAGATTTTTTTTTTTTTTGCTGTCTAGATCAAAGTGCCTTCCAGTATGCTGCCTTTTCCTTCCCATAAAGCATTTTCATCCAGTAAATGGATCAATAAGGAAATTATCACTGACGCATTTTGTCATAAGCATTCTCATATTTTGTCATCAGCATTCTCATGTTTATTTCTGGCTTTTTGATACAATTGTCAGTTAGACTTGTACCTTCTACTAAGCCTACCAGAATTTGAATAGAAATATCCCCATTCAGTGGTGACTACCTGTTGGCAACCATTTTTTTAAAGATCTAATAACCAGCTCATACATGTACTTAGTAGCTGGCACGTGTGGCTGATTTGGAAAAAAACCCCAACAGAATGTCATTCACATCTCAGTAAAACAAGTCTCAGAAATCAAAGCTACCATGACATCCACAGTTGTCTTCCCCAGCCAGTTCTGGAATTCCATCAAAGAACAGAAACACTAGTTGATCAGACAGATAGTTTCCAGAATAGGCTGTTATTAATTTATGCTCTCTCCTTTTAATCTTTGTCAATAGAAGCAAGATTGCTGCCTTCATCTTCCTAATGAATTTGAACGAGCTTTGTTTTTTTTGCATCGCACAGATGCAAACTCAATATGCTATTCACTCCCTCTTGTTGCAGGGAACAGAGACAGACTCTCAGGGCATCACTGCACTGACTTCCAGACAGCAAATTTCCTACGGGGCAGTAAACTTAAGGTCCAGTTTCTTCTGTTCACCTCCTCAAGCCCCAGCTGTGGGGAGCTGATTTTAGCTGATGATGGCATCAAGAATGGCAGCTTCAACAGCAGCCTGGAAACCAAGATCATAATCCATGGTTTCAGGTGAGAGAAAGAAGAGCACCGTGACTAAGTTTTTACTGGTAAATTAAACACTGCTGGAGCACTCCCAAGCACTGTGTGAGGCTGCCACGGAAATCTCCTGCTCCTGTGACCTTAGTCTCCGCAGCAGAGTGGCTGTATGCAAAACACCTGATAAGATCAGAGTCTGGAGTGCTCAGCCCCAAACTGGGCCTGGGTGTTGTCTGGGAGGCTGTTGGTAGGCCAGGGCCAGAGGCAGGGATTTTAAAGATCATCTAGTTCCAACCCCCCTGCCATGGGCAGGGACACCTTCCACTAGCCCAGGTTGCTCAAAGCTCCGTCCAACCTGGCCTTGAACCCTTCCAGGGAGGGGGCAGCCACAGCTGCTCTGGGCAACCTGTGCCAGTGTACCACCAACTCCACAGTAAAGAATTTCTTCCAAATATCTAATCTAAATCTACCCTAATTCAGTTTAAAACTGTTACCCCTCATCCTATCCCTACACTCCCTGATAAAGAGTCCTTCCCCACCTTTCCTGTAGCCCCTTTAAGTACTGGGAGGCCACTCTAAGGTCTCCCCGGAGCCTTCTCTTCTCCAGGCTGAACACCCCCAACTGTCTCAGCCTGTCCTCACAGGGGAGGTGCTCCAGCCCCTGATCATCTTCGTGGTCTTCTCTGAACCCACTCGAGCAGGTCCATGTCCTTCTCCTGTTGGTGCCCCCAGAGTTGGACACAGCACTGCAGGTAGGGTCTCACAAAAGCAGAGTAGAGGGGGAGAATCCCCTCCCTCAACCTGCTGGCCACACTTCTTTGGATGCAGCCCAGGCTACGGTTGGTTTTCTGGGCTGTGAGTGCACACTGATGGCTCAGAGAATTAAAATCTTTCTTTCTTTCTCACGCTCTCTCACTCTCTTGCTCGTTCTCTCACTCTCTCCTCCTTTACCTCTTTCCTTTTCTTTCCTTCTGTCAACATTTTTATTTAAGAATTCTTTTCTTCAAGATTCTTGTCCCTTTAAATTGTTTTCTTGGAGCTCATGTCCTAATTTATCAACAGCTTGGATTAGTCAGCCATTTAGGAGCCCTGCCAGAGACATTATACTTCTATTCTTGAAACTGTAGGAATTTGAGCTGGGTTTTTTTAAGCTGTCACCATTCTGCAAACTTATTCTACTGTGCCATTTTTCAGCCAGGTGTGACCATATAACACCGTTTGTTTTGACATGTAAAGTCTGAATAGAGAGTGCATAGAAGACCAGATGAAACCACAGAAGATGTTGCAGGGTCTTTTCAGAAAACCAGTTGATGCCCTCATGTGACACAGCCACCCTTCACCAGGTGGTATCAGGGGAAGTGGGTAGAACATAGCCTCTCAGTTTTCCTTGAATTCTTGGGTATAGATTTTTTTTTTTTAGTTGTCTACAGATGAGGAAATGTAGCAGTGAAAGACTAGGTGATTTGGCCAAGGACTTCCTGCCAGTTGGTAGCAGAGCAGGATCCAGGTGTTCCTGGTCAGCTATCTTACTCCAGATGGTCTCTGTGGTGGCTAACTGAAGCACCACAGAAAGACTGAGATCTCAGCCTGAGCCCTGCAAATGTTATCTCATTCATTAAAATAGCTGGTTCCCTTCTGAATCAGACCATTCTGGAAAGTGTTATTACACCACTGCAAAGAAATGCCAGATGTGGGTGTTTAGCACCAGAAAAAACTTTCACCAACTGTCTGGCAGCCTCCTCAGATACATGTGAAACTCCAGCACCAGTGAACAACATGTTGGCACAAGCCCTACTTTGGAAGACACCTAACATACTTGTTTCTGATGACTCCACAGGGCTTTGGGTACCAAACCGTCCTGGATTGAAGGGCTTGTCCATGCCATACTGCACACAAGCCAGGTGAACGTGATCGCAGTGGACTGGGTTTATGGGTCTACAGGAGCCTATCCCTCTGCAGTGGAAAATGTCACGCAGCTGGCCCTCTCCATCTCACAGTTCATCAGCAAGCTCCTGGTAAGCTACTGTGCACTTCCAGTGGCGGGAAGCATGGACAGAGTACATCATTCATGCAAACAATCCAGAGAACTGCTCCCAGCCTGCTGTCTCCAGGAGCTGGACAAGCGGGCTCTTTATTCCAGAGTGAGCGTTGTGTAGCACTGAAGAGATTTCTTCTTTCCCCTCTCTCTTAGTCCAGGCTTGAGCATGCCACTGTTTTTTTTCTTTCTCTTGAGTTTTGAAATTCTCTGGAAAAAATCCCAGTTGTCAACTGCTTCTCCAGCCCAGGACAACCCTGAAGGGTGGCTTGGGTTTTCTTAGGTCCATGCTTCACTGGACAGTCCTCTTCTTCTGCCCAGAAATTTTGTTCAGGGAGCCAGAGTGGGTGGGATTTAAGGCTATTTTATATTTTCTTTGGGCTTCAGATATGCTTCCCAGTAGCTTGAAATCCCCAGATGTGTCCCAGTTCATCTGTGCACAGCACAGCTGAACAACACTTATGCAATGAGGATGACACATCTTCCTGTTAACCAGCTACGTGTAAACTCTCTGTGTAACATTTGCACTGCAGACCCAGGCTGCACGGCGTGGGAGCTCCTGGGTACACACCACGTTGTGCGCAGTCACACATTTCTATCCAGAAATACGGCAACCCTTGGAGCTGCTGTGTCATTAGATGGAGGGGAATGGGGGCTGGGGTCGAGGGGGAGAGGACTGTCACCCCTCATTACTGATGACACAGTGAACAAATGACTGAGATGGACAGTGTTCCCACTGCTCATTTTGTGTCTGCGCTGAGCTCTGGTCCAGCTACTTAATGACTTTTTCTGTCCAGCCTCTCCTGCAACACTACACCACAGAAGATTATGTTCTCTTCTCATAAGCCTTAGTACAGCTCCAGGATATGGTCTCATACATTTAAAAGTCAGGATTTTTCATCTTTCCCCCACGCTCTCGTGCACCACATTGTCTCCCGTTGTATGGTACTGCATCACACAGACCAGCCTGCAGGCAGCTGAATTCCCATGGATGGGGGCATCTCACATCAGGTTTAAGTGGCTGTGCTTTACCTGGCAGTTCAGCTCATGGATAAATCCCTAATCCCTGAAAATATAATCTTAAAATACTAATCAGGATATTGGTACAATGGTGGTATGAAAGTTAAAAAAAAAATTTCCTCTGCTTTACTGCCAAAAATATTCTTCACATGGTGAACATGAGTCACTCAACTTGAGAGAGGGAAATTAAGTCTGAAGCAAGCCGTGGAAAGAGAAGCTACAGGCTGTGTAGTTATGAACAGGAGCATCTGATTGACCTGGTTAGGGTTGGGTTTGCATATGTGGACCTGAAGAAAGACTCTGAAAAACAGAAAGGGCAATACCCATCATTCCCACATCTATTTGGTTCTCCGCCATACACCTCAAAAGCAATCCTATATTAGAAAAGTTACAGAGCTGCTGTGTGGGCTGGGACAGGGTATTTCACCTTTCTGCTGCAGAAACATTAATTTGTATTATCATCAATCTGCAGGCCCTAGGAGTCTCAGGGACATCCATCCACATCATTGGGGTAAGCCTCGGTGCACACGTCGGGGGCCTGGTGGGGCACTTCCATGGCGGTCAGCTGGGACGGATAACAGGTATCATAAAACTGAGTCTTGGGTCCTCACCTGCTCTTCAAGGGAGAGAAGGAAAGAGCAAGAAAGGGGAGTCATCCATAGTGGTCTTTTAATTGCGCAAGGGCTCATTAGATCCAAGTTTATGGGCTGCTTCTTAGCTTCAGGAGAGCCTGAGAATGCTTTTCCAGCCATCAGTCACCCCCACAATGCCAAAAGAATGCATGTATTTGCGAAAGGGTCCTTCTGCCTCTACTCCACTCCAAATTGCTGCCAGCTTAAAAGAATACAAGGCCTCGTGTCTAACGAAAGCCCACAATACCCGTGTGCTTTGCTTCCATGTTATAGCATGTATACCTCTGTAGCTCTTAAAATTAAAGCCCACAATGCATGTCATTGTGGGGGAGCAACAAAAGTGAGCTGCTCTGTGGGAAAATGTGAGCTGAGAGCCAAGGGGACAGCAAGGTAGGCAGGGACAGTGGCCTCACTGACGAGGGACACAGTCCTACTGTATCAGGGCAAGTAGAGCAGAGCAGGTCCAGTGACAGGAACCAGGGTCATCCACAGTCCAGTGATCACCAGACAAGTCTGTAGTGATGAGGCAAGCCCAAGGTTGAGCCAGGAAGTCAAGTCAGCAAGATAAAAGCAGGACCAGCAAGACACATGGCTGGACATGGCATCCCCAGGCAAGGACGAGAGACAAGAGCCAGAGCCAGTGTTGGGAGGCACCAGATGAGGCTTCTTGCTGTTCTCTCCCACAAGTCAGCTGTTTTCACAGTAGACTGGTCCAAGGCCACCCAGTTGTACCAAATCAGAGCTGACCTTAAAAACAGAGAGCCAAACTCCTGGGTGTGAGGAAGAGGTTGCAGTGGGGAAAATTACAGAGAAAGGTGGTTAGAGGCTGATCGTGGCATTTAGAGATTTTGGGTTCACTTCAAGGCCTTGTCAGCCTTTCAGTATGGAGCATGAATAGAGCCACAGAATGATTTAGGTAAGAAGGGACCTCTAGTCCACACACACACACACACACTCAAAGCAGGGCTGCCTTCTAAGTCAGATCAGGTTGTTGCAGGTCTGGTCAAGTCCTGGGAATCCCCAGGGATGGAGATTTCTTTTGAGAGGAGGGAAAATGCCACCAAGAAGGAGCAGACATAAAGGGTCCAGCAGAGTGACCACAGCTCCCAGTCTGCCTCTGCCCATGCTGGTCTGTCTCACAGAGGTATCCTCAAGGAGGGTCTCACTACGCACTCAGCAGGACAGTTCAGAGAAATGTTGGTTCAGCCTTCACATGTCACAGCTACCCACACTGCATGACATAGAGGCATTTCTTAACAGGAGCTGAGTTTCATGCCAGGCCCTTTTTTAAGCTGCGAATCAAAGTTTACATTAGGAGGGTCTTAGAGTAACCGCTCTCCTGCACCAGGATTTTATGATCAGCAACATCTTCAAATGAGCAGAAGCAGACATTTTCCCAGGAAACCATGGTAAGTAACTTCAGAGGCAGAGACTCTTCCCCTTTATGTTGTCTACATGTAATAAAAGCTCTGTAGGTTTCTTTATTCCATTAATTTTTAACTCTGCTAGAAGACAACCCTTTTTCTACACTCTTGATTGTCCTGTGATTTCATAGGCACACTGGGCATTGCAGGTTCCAGTTCAGATTTAGGAGACTGAAGATAGGTGGAATTAGACCCAAGATATGTCTGATCTCATCTCCTGCCTCTTCACACACGTGCATACACACAGAGAGGAATGTGATCCCAGAGCCATAATTTGCTGAAGTGTTTTCAATGACCTAAAAAGAGCTTTGGAGCAAAACCAGAGTGAGTCTTGGAGATCAGAGCAAAGACTTTATTTTTGTGAAGTGAGTTTCTTTAACCCGTGCCTGTTCCTGTGGATATCTTCCTGTGCAGGAAAGCAAATGGTACAAGAACTGGAATGAACAGCCCATATCCAAATTGCTGAAGAGCAATGTGTTTCAATATTTGCAGAGGAAATGAAAAAGCCTGAAGGAATTCAGCTGCATACAGTATAGCTTCAGTGAATAGTTTTCTTAGCTGCTGGGGATGTACATCTCAATGGAGTTTATGCCACTTGTACTTCAAGGAGACAGGCATAGAGAATAGAGGATAGAAATGTGCTTGCCACGGAGCTGTGCTAGAACTGACTGCTGCTCATATTTGGTGTTTCTTCCTCCTCAGGAATATACCGAACAATACTTTTCAGTATCTCTTAAAGCCTTTAACTAAAACTTGATCTGTAGAAGTGAGCGGGGAACTCTCAGCTTTTTGTATGTGTCAAGATTAAACAACATGGGAGAAAAAAGAAAGCAGTAAATTCTTCTGACCACTTGTCTCATTATTAGCTTTTATTTATAGAAAGAATAGGAAAGATTTTTTTTTTCCTTCTTTTCCTTTTCCTCCTTCTGTAGAAGTGGGTGGGGAACCTCTCAGCTTTTTTTACGTGTCAAGATTAAAGAACACGGGAGAAGAATTAAAGCAGTAAATTCTTCTGACCACTCGTCCCATTATTAGCTTTTATTTATAGAAAGGAATGTTTTTCCTTCTTTCCCTTTTCCTCCCTCTCTCCCCCCTCACAAATGCAGCCACGTCAGTTTGTATATTGTTGATATTGCCTTCTCCATAGAATTAATGGAACTGAGTCCAAGGCAGTGAAACTGGCCAGCTCTGAGGCTAAGTGGCATGTCAAGTAGAGCTGCTTCTTAAACTATTGTTGTTGCCTGAGGAGTGAAAAGCATCTTGTGAGATTACTTTTCTGTGAAAATTGAACAGGATAAACCTCAGCCAGAACAACAACAACAACAAATTATCTTTAATCTATTCCTTGTTATTGCCAAGGATAATTTTCTGTATTCCTTTGACTCCCTAGAGGGAGCAAGTTTTAGGCAAAAATGTAGATGGCTGCTTAAGGACCCAATTTTATTTGTGGGGAGAGGGCTCAGAAGCCTCTTTGTTTTAAGGATGTTTGATAGTATCAAACCTTTGTAATGCTTGGACTGGCTAATGCCTGGGATGCTGAATCACCTAACTGATGATCTTCAGTGACATTTCTCAGGCTGTAGTGCTCACACAGATGACAGTACAATTAGGGGAGGTGTTATGAGTTTGGTTCTCTTTCACTGAAAATCCAGAAGACACTCTGCACCCACCCCGTCAGAGCTATCTGAAGCTCAGTCATGGCTTTACAGCCTAGAAACCAGAGGTACAAAACTGCTAAAGGAACAGTGGAGGACAAGGTAAGGAAGCTGTAGTGGAAGTTAGCAGGGGCAGAAACCATTCTGGAGCATAATCAGTGAGACCTGGGAATAATTTATCACTTCTGCCTAGCAACATTTTTAAAGTTTTGGATAAAATAACTGGTCTAGAAATAAGAGAGGGGTTGAAGAGCACTTCTTATTAAGGTGTTTGATTTTGTTACAGGCCTGGATCCCGCAGGCCCTAAGTACACCAGAGCCAGCCCTGAGGAACGCCTGGATCCTGGGGATGCCCTCTTTGTGGAAGCCATTCATACCGATGCTGACAGTAAGCTGGCTTCCATCTTCTTCAGCCTGTGCTTCTGCTCTTCCTGCTGTCATTACTGCTAAGGAGTGTGTGTAGGTCATTGTGCCTTTTATGCCAGATTACCATGAGTTCCAGTTGACTCTGAGGATGTTTCTCGATTAGATAGGCTTTAATGATTAATTCATTGGCAGGTATCCATATCCCAGAGTACTTCACCACAGCAGACAGGTAGATATGAGACACAGGGAAATCTTCCAGCAAATATTGCTTCCCTAACCCTGTTACAGCAGGGTGAGTTTATGCAGAATCAGTCTTACATTCCTTTTAACCACCTGACATAAGAAGGGTGCCACTGCAAGTGGAAAGTAAGAGTCAAACCAACAGCTGGTGCAACAACAGAGTAACTTTTCTAAAGCACTTAGGGTCTAGGTAGGCGGAACATGTGCTAAAGAATAACATGGTGCCTTTGTGTCACACCTCCCGTCAGGAAATCACAAAAATCTCTACCAACATAACTCTCAATCATGCCTCATAATCTCCCATTAAGGTTGCGGTCAGTTTTGTTCTCCTTTATACCACATCAAGAACCTGTGTCACGGAGGAGGTGATTAAGCCACAGTTCCCAGTCGTTTCGATGGCAGGGCCTAGAGCACTCTCCGCTCCATGCAGCAAACTTGCACGATGCAGGTGTGTAGGAACAGGAAATCTGTCCTTGCTGTCTCCAGCACTGGAGCTGGGTCCAACACTACTAATGTTCAACCAATTATTGGGGCTTGTCAAACACCATGTAGGGGAAAGCCTATAGAAGAGCCAAGCATAAGTATGAAGCGGCATTTCATCTTCTTTCAGATTTTGGGATCCGAATTCCTGTAGGCCACATCGATTATTTTGTCAATGGAGGCAAAGATCAGCCAGGATGCCCCCGATTCATCTCTGCAGGTGAGAACGCTCTGTGGCTAAGAAAAGGGATCTCATGCCTGTGAAAAAGCTGCTTGGCAACCAGGTCCTGCTACAGTCAGGGCAGACATCAAAATGAAACAACATTTGTAAAGCCACATGGCAGCAGAGATTCATGACCCACATCTCCTCTCAGCAGTACAACAAGTAGTTGATTAAAATCACATACAGGTCAAGTGTCTTGGCAGCACCCCTGTCAAGAGACAAGATTTTGGCGACACTTCTGTATGAGCCAGAACCCTACCATCAGTAGAGTTTGTATCAACAAAGAAAACATTTTTGCTAGAAAGGCTCTTAGGTACTATTAGCAAAAGCTTTTTGTTTCCATCTTGCAAGCTGTGTCTATACTTAGACAGCTTGTACAATCACTGCATTTTCCTTCTAGAAACTAGGACTTTACACAGTAAATAGTGTGGATAAATATTCAATTATGTTCTGGATGAGCCAGCTGCATTAAGGGTCAGGTTACAGGGGACACCTCTGGTACCTCACTTCCCACAGCTGGGGTCGCAGTGCAGGTGGGAGTCACTGCACTGTTGTATCCCCTTGCAGAGAGCCTGGGGCCTTCATCGATGGTACACGGATGGAGACATGGCAGCCCTGTGGTCCCCCCTCCTCTAGAGGACTCTTAGTCTGGGAGATACACTTCTAACTTCCTGCATATCCCCTCTTGCAGTGGGGTCTGGGCTTGTAGTCACAGAGATGCTCTGCAAAATTTTATTAACGGGAAGGGGATGACTGCAGAATTAGTAACAGTGTTTCTTGATTCTCAGTTCCTGGCAAACATGCAAAAAGTCTGAAGCTGAGGGAAAGGCGGGCTCATGGCTACTTTTCTCTGCATGCATTTTTTCTTGCAGGCTATAAGTATCTGATCTGTGATCACATGAGGGCAGTACATCTCTATGTCAGTGCCTTGAAACATCCCTGTCCGATCCTGGCGTTCCCCTGTGCAAGTCATCAAGATTTTTTAAACGGTCATTGCCTGGACTGTGTTGACCCCTTCCTGTTCTCCTGTCCCAGAATAGGTACAGTACCAGCACAAGACCTTCCTGGAGCAGATGACAATGCATTCCTGATGGGTATGGGTTCAGATATCTCTAAGCAGGATTTGCTTAGGATGTCCTCGGGGATAGTGAGAAGCTGTTCTGTTTTCGGGTTTCTATAGAGACACTCTAACAGGTCATATATTGCCCAAGGTAGAACATCAACATCTTGAACATTTATGATTTTTAAACGTTTCATAGGGCCCACAAATGAGTTGAAAGGGAGTCTCCAGAATCATCTACCTAACAAGTGGGCAATTAGCTCAAAAAGTGTCTTGATTAGAGAAGCAGATGGAAATTTTAGCCCAAGCCTGGAGTCCCATTCATCTACAAACCACTCACTGTTGCTGTGTCACCTCCTTCTCATAAATTCCTGCCATGGCCACCCCAGAGATGAACTCCCTGGAATGGGAGAAGGTGGTAGTTGCCTCTTTTAGGCTTCTGAAACTGGGCTGTGGTATGAGGAGAGAAAGTGTCCTCTGGTGCTATTTGCAGTCTGGTACCAGAGGAACATAAGGAGAGGCCTCTTCTGGTATAGGTGCTCTCAGAGCAGCCACCCCTTCCCCATCTCACCAGCCACATTACCAAGTCAGTAGTGCAGGTGCCTCAAGTTATGGTGGTCTTCTCACTTGATCCAGAAATCCAGTTTCCCAGCACCTCGTGTTTGTCATTTACATTAGCACTATGTAGTCTTTAGTCCTGCTCATTTTGCACAGGTGCAACTGATGACACAGTTTGTTAGCAGAGGAATGAAACAAAACCACTGAGAGGTACTCTGCTGCTGATGATTACCTGGGGTAGCCCGAGTAGGTTTTCTGGGGTGATGTTAACCTGTCAAACCTGTGCTTCTTCCGATTTGCACTGGTACAAACAAAGGGTCTGACCTGAGACAGTGAAATTGGGCAGGGTGAGAGAAGGTGAACTGGGACCAACTATATTTCTGTTCTGGGTCATTCATGGCTTTCCCTGCACTGGCTTTATTTCCTCCTGCAGGCCTGCTGGAGCAGGCAGGCGTCAACATGAGAAAGCTGCCCAAGGAAGTGAAAGTTTATTTAATGACCAGTCCCTCAGCTCCATTCTGTGGTAAGTAGCAATGAGGAAAAATGAGTCAGAAGGGGGTTGACCAAATGAGGCAGATTCCTTGGGGAGGCCAGGTAGTTACAACCCACCAGCCCCATTCAGATCAGTTCTTGTGGCCCAGATGGTCTGAGACACACAGCTGAAGAGCAATAACCCTGCACATCTCCCCCATAAAGCCCTTTCCAATGGGTTCATTAGTGTGGGCACAGCCCTGGATTAAGACAGCCCCATGGCTTCAGGACAGAAGTAAAGGGTAGTGAAAATGCCTGTGTGTTTACATTGGACTATGCAGACCTGCCCACACCTACCACAGAGACTAGTTTCTTTCTTATGTCTGTTTACTCTTCTTTCTGCTGGTGGGCCCAGGGAATGGGTGATAGAGGCTTTCTTTTGACTGGGGCAGGTCCAACTGATAGTCCCTGCCCTCACTCCCACATACTTTGCTTCTTGCTCAGTCCATCACAGCTTGGTTGAGTTCCACTTGAAGAAGAAAAGAAACATAGTCACCAGCATTGAGATCACTTTCTGCAGCAACAGCACCAAGGACACAACGAAGATCACCATGTGAGTGATTCTGGCCTGTTTTATCCCAGCTCTGTGTGTAAGGATATTTATACCAGTTCAGGAAAGGCACAACGATAGCATATCACCCTGAGTGCAGGCACTGCGTGATGAACCACAACATTCCTTCTCGAGCCCCTCCACATTACATCAAGAATCAGGCATGTGCTACCATTACTCGGTAACCCTGGCTAGGTCCAGCTCTTCCCCGAGTGCACAAAGCAGTAGGTATATTCTGGAATTCCCAAATCTGCATAATTTTGGGTTGCTACACTGGTTCCTTCTTTACACCATACCCTTGCCTGGTGCCAATTCAAACCGCAATCCCTGTCAGATAGTTATCAGCTCTACTCTGCCAGGCAGAGATGACTACAACAAGACCCCATCCACCAGAGGTTCCAGACTGATCAACTTGGTGGCTTAGACATTTCTCTTGATGCCCAATAGTGCAGCAGTTGCAAAGAGGAGACAAGTGCGTCTCTGCACAGTCAGAAGCATGTTCAGTGGCTTGTTGCCTCC
This sequence comes from Strix aluco, assembly GCF_031877795.1. Lineage (NCBI taxonomy): Eukaryota > Metazoa > Chordata > Aves > Strigiformes > Strigidae > Strix > Strix aluco. Next base: position 5,384,736 of record NC_133932.1, read on the forward strand.
GTAGTAACGCAGCAAAGCACACAGGCTCGCGTTGTAGGGAAAAGTCCAGGGGGCTGGGGACCAACACCACGTGTGTAGACAGACAGATCTCTCTTGGAAGCACCACCCTTCTCCAACCATATCTGAATTAAAGGACCAGACTTCTGTTCCACAGCCCTTGCCACAGGGGGATCTCTCCACCACAGAGAAGTTCCCCAGAAGTCTTCCTCACTTCTTCCTACTCCTTCCTGCCCGCTGCTGTGGGCTGGGAACCACAATGTAGACGTGCAGTTATCATGCTGCTGGCTGCCTCAGGAAGCAGGAAAACAGTCTGATGGTGAACAACTGATCCCTATCCATGCCATTCATGATTTCATAGATGCTGACCTTATCTACCGCTTACCTCTCTGTACCAATCTTGGTAGTGTTCAATCTATACGCAATAGCAAGAAGAGTTGTTGTAATTGTGTGATGGAAGGAAGGATATTTATACAGAAATATTCCTGACTACAGAGATAAACCAGTAAGACTCTCATGCCATGCCCTGTTTTGACAGATGAGTCTTCTCACTCCATTTTGTTATGTGAAGGCTTCACTATACTCCAGGTTCTCCCAGTGTTTCAGCACACCTGCATAGGGCCTGCATCTGCAGGCTGATTGAATGTTCTCCCTCACATCTCTCACCCTGCCTTGCAGACCTAAGCACCAGGAGGTGGGCAAACGGCTGCTGGCCCACAGAGTTCCCCTCTGCCAGATAAACAGCGTGACACTGAAGTATCTCCCCAAGAATCAGTTTTGGAGGAAGGATGAATCATCCATTGTCGGCATGTTCTGTGCAGCTCCGCTGCCTCTCGATAGCAAGTAAGTCACAAGAATATCTTACAGGGATCCAGTAAGCCTGTGGATGCAGCCTGTGGTTTGAAACAACACATTCTCCTGTTTAGATAAACATGTAAAGAGGTCTCTCCCATCACCTCTACGGCCCTGTGTAAATTATTTTCTACCTGTGAGAGAAAAACTACCAAGGTAGTTCTCTAGGAGTTTTCTATGATCCTTCCCCCAGGATAAAAGCATTGTGCCATGGAAGGAAAATGGCTGCAACTCACATCACCTTAGAGATGCTTAAGTCTCAAACCATGGCAAAACCTTGTACTAACTCAAATTTATTCCTTTTGTCCTTGCTTGCTCTCTCCATCTTCCCCCTGTCTACAATGTGCCTCTATCTGCAACATGACAGACAAACATTTTTCAGGGTGAGACAACAGAAGACTAGTAATATATTTCTGCATCTTACACTGCACAAGTTTATAAAACACTAAGGCTAAAGACAACCATTTTGGCATTTCTAGGCCAGGCATTGTAGACTATATGCCTTCAGCCATAATAACCTTACCCAGAGTAGAAGTAGCCAAGTCCTCCTTATCCTGAGAGAGATAATGGTCTTCTCCATAATCCATAAGTATTCTTGCCAGGAGTTTTGCAGATCTGAAGTTCTTGCAGGCAGGGCAAAATAGCTGGGTCTATACTGACACACTAAACTGTCCAAACTGCTTCTGAGCTGACTCTTATGCTGGCTCCAGGCTGAAGCAAGCTACGGGGTACTCCAAAGCAGGGAAAACCAGAAGGCAAACTGGGCTCACATTCAAATTCTGTGCTGATGGGCAATAAGGAGACTCAAGCACAAGGCAGTAAAAATATATCCAGCAGGCCCAGATGGGGGAAAAAAAGAAGCATTCCTATGTAAATAACCAGGCACTCCCGTGAGCATAAAGACTATTCCTTACTAGCATGCTTTGCAGAGCAAAGCGCTCCGAAGTTGGGATGTAGATGTGCAGGTACATGGCTTTTCATCACGAATGGGACAGCATGGCCCATCACCTTAAAGGTGTGCTAACCTGCATCCCTGGAAGCACTGGGCTTGGCTGTGAGGGAGGTAGAAAGCTGTAGAGTTGCACAGGTTATCACTAAACTGGGAGCACTCAGAGCAGCAATGGTATTGCTAGGAGAGAGCAGTGGAAAGGTGAAGGACACGACCCCACATGCACCCCTCCAGCCAATTCACCCCCGCCAGGGCATAGCACCCTGTTCGTCATGCCAAGGGCTTGTCCACCAGCAGCTCGCTTGCCTCTGGGTTAGGAGAGCAGCCTCCACCTGCTAATGCCCAGCCTGACTTCCCTGTGCTCTTCCCGCAGCAGGACAATGTCATGCCTGCCCTGGAACCTCACCCTCCCTGGCAACACAGACATCTCCTATGAGCTGCCCACTGCTTGTGCCTAGCACTGCCTTCGGAGCACACAGGCATACCCAAATCCAGAAAGCAGCCCTCAACCTATTGCTGCTCTCTGCTCACAGATGATACTTTCACCATAAAACTGGATGGGTTATTTACTTCCTGCATCAGGGACAGGATGTCAAGGAAAAGAAGTGTGTGGCAGATCGGTGAGTACAAGGTTGACTGGTTACAGCAAGACCTCTCAGTTAAAAGACTGGATTGGCACTTCTATCTCATGGGTTCTTCACCAGCTCTGAAAGTGAGACAGGCAAGTAATTTAATCTCAAGACTTGGATCTTTATGAATATCACTCTTCCTACAAGCAGCAGTATTGGGACGATTCATTTGTGTTTTATATTAAAGTGTCTTTAGATGTTTATGTGAAAGGTGAGAGGTATTATTTTTCCTCATCAAGGGGAAATGGTGTGTTTCAGGTTTGGCACAGGAAGGGGTCATTCTTCCCTTCCAGAGGGGAAGCTCCCTAGTCCCATCTACAAGACACTTTCAGAGTGAGACCCTACTGATTTCATGTTAGCACTCCTGCTAAGTAATCAGAATGGATCTCCTTCCCTGACAGTCCTGGAGCAAGTCTTCCAGCTGTTGGCTTGTTCTCTTTGAAGCTCACATTTGAAGCGAAACAGGCACCAGGAGCACGGCACTGCTCTTGCATCCAATTTTGCACGGCTTTTACCAACTGCCCAGAACAGAAGGTAATAGGAGGAGGACGGAGCATTGTAGCTACAGGGCCACCTAACACAACTCAGTCCCAGGAACTCAGCACAGCCTTTCAGACCTGAAAAAGTAGTCTGGAAAGAATTGGTGAAAGATTACAATATGAGACGCACGTACACAGAAACAGGCCTCACCCAGCCACAGCTTTTCCACCACTTTGATGCATATGCAAATTAGAGATGAGACAAGTCTCTCATCACTTCTGCTCACAAATCACATCTTCTATGGACCATTTTCTCTGGTTCCCTGGACTGGCTTCAGTGGGTGATAGAGAAGTGCACTGGGAACACCATGGTCAGGAGAGAGGGGCTTGCTAAAGGCATCTCTGCCACAAAGAAGCCTTAGTCGTTTGGCATGAGCTGTCACTACTGCTCCACCAGTGTCACTGCAGAGCTAGCTCCTGCTTTCAGCTCACATCAAAGCTTTTGGGCCCTGCCATGTGGCTGTTTGGACAGCCAGCTAACAAATACCATCTCCACCATACGCTCAGGAGGGGGTTAGAGCTGGGCTCTGACAACCTGACAGACATCCAGGTTAGTTGGTGCCATGACTGAAGAATTTCCAGGGAGCTTCTTGCTGAAGACTGGAATATAACCTCAGCAGGCATCTGTGAAGTGTAATTCAGCCCAGCCCGGTCCACTACTTCAGGCAGGTGTATAAAGCACCATGACAGATGGAAGCAGCTCCATTGTGCATTTCCTGCAGGTTCCTTTGCAGAAAGGACCCCAGCAGCTCTTGTGTTAATTTGCTGGAGACATTTCTCAGCTGTGAAGGGCAACGGGGTCAGGCTGCAGCAAGAATGCAGCAGCAGAGCAGGGCAACAACCATTAGCAGGATGATCCCCAGGCCTGGGGCAGCCCCATTCTCCTGCCTTGGGGTGACAGCAAAGGCGAGCAGTGTGAGGAGCTGTGTGTTCCAAGGATCCCACATACCCACTACTTCAGAAGCCCCTCCAGACCTCCAGAGTCTGGCAAGAGCAACACAGGGCACAGATCTCACCTGGCTGAGACTTGTAAGACACACCAGAGCAGCCTCTGGGCCACAGCCCCTGTGTGAGCAGTGCAAGCCCAGGCTGACACAAAGCCAGCTGTGCACACAGAATGGCCGTGCCCCTGCGTGTCTGTGCCAAGAGTCACTGAAGAGCAGCCTGCCCCGTGCGTGCTGATGGAGGGACTGATGCTCCTCGCTCCTTCCCTGGCTATCTGTCCTGGAGAGGCTCCTACCCTCACCACCAGCCTGGTTGCACCAGGCTCTGTGGGACAGAGGATTCCTCCACCAGTACCACCATCTCCAATTCCCTGACAGAGGAAATAGCTGGGGAAGTTCATCAGCCAACGCCTGTTGCAGTTGGAAGAGGCCTTCCATCTCCACAGTATTTTCATCTAAGATATTGCACTTCTCCCTACCAGTGACCGCTCACGCCAGAGATGTTTTGTACTCACTCATTTCATCACTCGGCATGTGCACCCTGAGGTCATCCCCCATTGAGCACACACAAAAAAAAAAGGGTTAAGGGTTCAGGCTCTCCTTGTTTACACCTGCCCCCAGTCCCAGCTCCTCCCTTTTCTTATTCCAGATGAATCAACTCAAATAACCGACCTTTCACCAGAAGTCGGTAACTTCTTTGAGAGGTGGTGCTTGTCATAAATGAGAAATCCTAACCCCTGGAAAAGTAATTTCTTGGCTTACTAGAGTGGATGCCCAGTGAGATGCATGCTATCAAATCTCCATATTATGCTCTCCATTGCAAGCCCATTACCAAAGCCATCAGGCATCCCATTTTCCCCTGCCCTTTCCCCTCCGTGCCTTGAGATCACCTCCAATCTTTCAAACGGTGTTATCTCCCTCTCCAAATCCTCAAACGCCAGTAGTTTCATCTCTGACTTTAATGGGAATCATTAAATCAAAGGGAACACAGATTCTGCGAGCAGGCTGGTATCACTTGCAGCGATATCGGTGTACCTTGGTATCAGAGCTGCCAACACACCTCAGAGGGGCAGGACTAGAAAACAAACCGTGGGAGCACACTGGGGCAGGCAGCTCTGGTGAACAGCCATGGGGCGGGAGGTGCTGGAGTGTCACACCGCAATCTCACGCATGTGCTTCACGTGCTCCTGAGTGTACACGTCTGCAGGCAGACGAATCAGTGCGTGCTGAAGAGTGTTTCTCTGGTCAGAAACCTGTGTGAGCATACAGTCCCTTGGAGGGGCTTCGGGATCAAAACAGCCTGTTGTTCCCTAGAGTTCAGGGGTCTGAGTGGGAGCCAGAGGGGCTCGTCCTTTGCAGGGAGGGTGGGGAGAACTCCGGAGAAGGTTTCCAGAGGCTGCAGAATGAAAAAAATGGAGAAGGGAGGAAAATGAAAGCAGGGGAAGGGGGGAGAGAATGAGAGAGAATACCATTATTATCACAGGAATAAATCTTACTTCCAAACTTTTCCAAGACACAAACCCCATGGATCCCACTGTTACCTGTCCTTCTCCCCTCCCCTCCTAAATTAGCATGCAAAACTATGTAATTGTTCAACATGGGATAAATAAGAAAATGGGATTACACAGCCATCCTGTGACAGCAAAAACAAACCCCTCCAAAGCACCTTCTGTGATACCGGTGAAACGAAGCCCACAGCTCCTTTGATTTTTGCTCTCAAAGCAGGTATAAAATGATTCCTACCGACTTAGATACCAAATTAGAGGCCATCAAGCATTCAGCCATCCATCCACCTCACCCACCAAATAGAAAGCCAGCCCCGAGATGTAACTGTACAAAACTAGTTAGTGACAGCTCCACATCTTGCAAGCGCTTGGTAGCAACAAACAAATGCGATATAAAAAGGGGAAAAAACAGGTGGCTTTTGGTTGTTTGAATTTTCATGCAAGGAATAAGGTTTAGTTTGCTATGGAGCACTGAGCTTTACAGCAATACGCTGTTAAAGCAAGTTTTGAACAGAACCTCTGAACCTGCCTCTTTTAAACAGGCGGCCTGTAAGTTCTTGAAGTATCTCTCCTCCTCAGGGAAAGAATGTGCTCATCAGTAGGATGTCACAGTCTGCCTTGCTCATAAACAGACTAGAAACTCTTTCAAGGAACTAGAAAAGAACAGTAGGCCAATATATCTCCCAGGAATATTTTCTTTTGCATGATCTTTGTAGCACTTTGGGCAATCAACAATTGCCCTCCTGCACTGTAGTATTGCCATTGTAGTGACAGAAAATGAAAAGGAGCATGATCCATAGAAGCACTTCAGCACGGGGAATTTAGGGAGCTGGAAGGTGATTACCCAGGTTGGCAGGTGCTGGGGAAGGAGGTGAGAGCACAGACCAGGGGAAAGCCCCAGGGTAGCCTGCTACCTGAAGTAGATATTGCTCTCTTCAAACAATGACACTGCAGGGAATACCCCTGTTTATAATGGATGTTTTCACCACTTACAAGGGAAAAGTTATGAAAGGCTGTGGATGTTGTCTACCTTGACTTTAGTAAGGCCTTTGACACCGTTTCCCACAGCATTCTCCTGGTGAAACTGGCTGCTTGTGGCTTGGATGGGCACACGCTTTGCTGGGTAAAAAACTGGCTGGATGGCCGGGCCCAAAGAGTTGTGGTGAATGGAGTTAAATCCAGTTGGCGGCCGGTCACGAGTGGTGTCCCCCAGGGCTCGGTTTTGGGGCCACTCCTGTTTAACATCTTTACTGATGACCTAGACGAGGGGATCGAGTGCACCCTCAGTAAGTTTGCAGATGACACCAAGTTGGGTGGGAGTGTTGATCTGCTCGAGGGTAGGGAGGCTCTGCAGAGAGACCTGGACAGGCTGGAGCGATGGGCTGAGGCCAACTGGAGGAGTTTCAATAAGGCCAAATGCCGGGTGCTGCACTTGGGCCACAACAACCCCCAGCAGCGCTACAGGCTTGGGGAGGAGTGGCTGGAGAGCTGCCAGTCAGAGAGGGACCTGGGGGTGTTGATTGACAGCTGGCTGAACAGGAGCCAGCAGTGTGCCCAGGTGGCCAAGAAGGCCAATGGCATCCTGGCTTGTATCAGCACTAGCGTGGCCAGCAGGGACAGGGAAGGGATCTTACCCCTGGACTCGGCACTGGTGAGGCCGCACCTCGATGACTGGGTTCAGTTTTGGGCCCCTCACTACAAAAAGGCCATTGAATGACTCGAGCGTGTCCAGAGAAGGGCAACGGAGCTGGTGCAGGGTCTGGAGCACAGGTCTGATGGGGAGCGGCTGAGGGAACTGGGGGGGTTTAGTCTGGAGAAGAGGAGGCTGAGGGGAGACCTCATGGCCCTCTACAACTCCCTGAAAGGAGGGTGCAGAGAGGGGGGATGAGTCTCTTGACCCAAGGAACAAGTGCCAGGACAAGAGGGAATGGCCTCAAGCTGCACCAGGGCAGGGTCAGACTGGCTCTTAGGAAGTATTTCTTTGCAGAAGGGGTTGTTGGGCGTTGGAATGGGCTGCCCAGGGCAGGGGGGGAGTCCCCATCCCTGGAGGGGTTGAAGAGTCGGGTTGACCCAGCACTGAGGGATCTGGTGGAGTTGAGAATGGTCAGTGTGAGGTTAATGTTGGACTGGAGGATCTTCAAGGTCTTTTCTAACCTTGATGATTCTGTGATTCTGCTTTCCTGGACCATAGCAGACCTGCTCACACCATCCACTGAGCTGTGACAAGTGCCTGGCCAGAAGGGAAAATTGTCACCCCTCTGTATCACTAATTTTTGTGGTTAGGGGCCCAAGTTGCTGTGGAGTACTGTCTGCATGTGACAATTGCCCTTGTGCTGCTGGGATGGGGTGTGATTAGGATACCCAAGTGGTGAGCAGAGTAACAAGGAAGCACTCATTCCACTGTTATGCACACGCTAAACAGAGTTTGTGTTTCCTTGTCTAATTAGCTTAGAAATTAAAATACTACACTGGCTCTTGTCTCCAGCCTGACAGACAAGGAAGATCATCCTCCTCTCACCCCAAATATCAGCCTCTCAAACATTTGGGCTTTTATCACACATCTCTACTGCAAGTATCAGCACACCTGATACTGCCTCATTCACAAGATCTAGAAAGACAAAAGCTCCCAGCTTCCAACATGTTTTAGAAGGACTGTGTGAAAGAAAGAACAGCTTTGTGCTGTGTTGCACAAGCTTTCCCCATCACACATATACACACACACCTCTTGTGTGTATGTTCACAGTATTGACTCATCACCAGAAATGAGTAGAAATGAATCAAAAAAAGTGACAGTTCCTTGCCTCCTTCCTTTTTTAATTGCATTTGAAATTCTGATTTTATTGAGCTTCATCAACTAGGAGAATTCTGCCAATGACCTGAGAATGGATATCCTTCTGCTGAGAAGACAAAATACAAGCAAAGCATAGACAAAGTGACTTCACCACATTTACAACACTATCTGCATTCATTTCTGATTGCGTGTATTCGACAGACATGCCTGACAGTTCGGAGGATAGCTGTCTCATAAGGGATTCAATGTTCCTGCCTCTCCAAGTAAGGACTGAAAAAGCTGCAAATTCATATCTCCGGCAATCTACCAAAAAACCCTAGGGACTTCACATTCCTAAGACTTCTAAGCTAGAAAACAAATGAGGATTTTTGTTTTCTTTTTCGCTCTGTGCTGCCTTTTTTCAAAAAAATTCCCCAAACCTAGGCAAAACTCTTGCTGACTTTTTATTCGATTCAAGCAAAACTAAATATACTTCTTACTTCCTTGTCCAGTTTCTTCACATCCCAGATTTTAAGTTTGGAGGCATGAAATCAGTACAGGAACAGGCACGTGACTCAGCTCAAAGCAGAACTGTACAAAACAGGAAGATCTTGCAGTTCCACTGTTTTCAAAAACTAAGAATAGCAACTGGATGAAGCAGCGCGAGAGGCCTCTTCCACCAGAAGCCTACTGCAAACAGGAAGCCCTGTCTGACCCAGACATCCTTTCCATGCAGATTCTAAATAAAATTCAAAAATGCAGAGCCCCGAGGAAGGAGGGTCCCCTTGCCGTCACAGCGGTGAGGCTTGTGCACAAGCACTGCAGGGTAGGGGAGGTTACTGCCAACGTGTCAGGGCTGATGCCAGCAGCCAGGGTGTCCCCTTCACGCTCCCTGCCAGTGAGCCCACAGCCATTTGCAGCCCAGAAGCAGAGCCAAGCAGGCACAGGGAAGACCAGAGTGTGATGGTTCACCATGTTTAAGGATTCCTGCTGGAAAACAGTCTCCCCAGGTGCAGCTCGGCCCCGCAACTTCCTCCCTGCCACACACACTCAACTGGGACACACGCAGCAGTCACTTCTAGGACACAAATCCCAGTCCCAGGCTTGGCGGGTGGTAGCTGGGTTACAGAAAGCAGGGGGCAGCAGCAGAAATGTACATTTTGGGGTCTGCAGCTGGCGTGCAGCAGCTGGCGTGCAGCGGCTGGCTAAAAGTAGCTCAGTGTGGAATTTCTCTCTTGGCCACTTGGATCTGAATTTCAAGCACGAGCCACCCTTCTATCTATTTCTGTTCACGTGCGTTGCTCCTCTGCCCCAGCATCCGCCAGGCCCGGGAATTTTTCCCTTGCAGAGTAAGCTGGCATTTTGGAAGAGAACATCTCATTCCCACTCACCGGAAAGTAGTTTGGGGCACATTAAAACAAGATTTAGCCTGTCAGTCCACCCAGGGTGATTGGAGGCAAGAGCTATACCACACAGGGCAGCTTTTTCAGTACCTCACTGTTCTGGCTGAGACGAAGCTCAGTAGACACAAGGAGGACAAAGCAAATACTGGGATGAGCTGTGGCGGGCAGAGGGAGGAAGGACTCTGAGCTTTCTCCCCCTGCCCAGACCGAGCACTTGCAGGGTGAACAGCAACTCCTCGCTCTCAATCTGCTGTAAACCCTGGAGCTGTTTCTACCCCTGTCAGCATCTCCTGGGTTGTCTGCTCTCTCACCTGCAGACATCTTCCTCAGCTCAATACTGGAGTATCTCCAGGCACAGCTCTACCTCAGGGCAAGCCAGGTCATGCCCCGTGGGGTCTCTGCGGGCACTCGTGTACCACCCACCAGCCTGGACACCATTTCAGTTTCTCTGCCTTTCCTGAGGGATGGAGAGAGGGCAGGGCAGGGAAGAGCTTTCTATGCTCAGGTTACCGACCCTGCCACAGCATGGTGCAGCTGGTGCCTGGAGTTAAGCGTCTATCCTGCTACTTTTCCTTAAGAAAGGTCACAAAGCTTGAGCCCACCTCCTGGGATTCCTTGGGGCAGCAGGCAAAAAAAACGCTGCGGAGAAGCAAACCCACGGCAAAAGAGGGCAAAAGGCTGGGGGCCGCTGCTCTGCCTGGGCAGTTGCACCACGGGAAGGACTTGCTTCCGCAAGATGGGTACTTACGCGGGGGTCCCGCACAGGGTGAGGCGTGCCTATGCCAGGAGTGCCCTCACTTCATATATTCCCCTTCGCTCACATAGTCCATAAAAGACCCCGGCAACTCAGCAAAATCTTCCAAGACAAGACTGGTGGAGTCCTCACCCAGCAGGTCACTGTCGGGCCGGGATGCCCGAGGGCGCGGAGCTGACGGCGGTGGTGGCGGTGGCTGCGGAGGGGGCTCAGAGGCACCAGCCTGGCCAGAGGCAGGCGGTGGTGGCTCCTCGCAGTCCTCCGGCTCCCCCTCAGAGGAGGCTGGCCCGAGGACGTGGTAGAGGCTGGGCAAGCGGATGTCAAAGCGAAGGCCGAACTTGGCGAAGAGCTTCTCGTTGAGGGAGTAAAGCTTCTCCGAGATGTCATAGCCCAGGTGGGAGGAGAAGAGCCGGGCAATGTAGCGGTCCTTCCTCAGGAGGAGATACAGCTTCTTCCTCGGCCAAGTGATGAAGCTGCAGTCGGTCTCAGCTGTCAGCGTGACCTGTGGGGCAGGGAGGGAGCGGAGTAAGCCCCACCGCCTGGGCAGGGCTCACCCACCTCAGAGATGCACGCTTCTCTCCGGGGAAGGCCCCCTGCCCCTTTGATGCCTGCTCTCCTTGGAGACAGCAGGGCTGGAGAGCCAGACTGTCCAAGCTGAACAATGGGATAAATCCTTACCCACCTCTGTTTCTTCTCCCCAAGGAGCCGGAGACCAGGTTCTCCTATGTAATCAGTGGCATGTCCTTGTTTAACCTAGCCACATGGCTGGCTACATTTCACCCTCTCGCTTTCAGGTGATGCTCCCTGTTGACACCTGAGTGATGCAGCTCAAAGGAGCAGGGCAGCACAGACATCCTTATCCCTCTACAGAAATGCTACAGAGGGAGGCATTTCTTCATGCCCAGCCAGTCCAAGTTGCCAGCGGGTAGCCCTGTGGCAGGCTGCCAGCCCATCTGGCTGCAGAGTTGCACAACCCCTGCTCTGGGAAGGCCCTGGGTGCAGGAAGGGCCACCTGGAAGGCTTGCCTGGCCACCCTGCACCAGAGGGACATCCTGTCTTGCCAGCTCTGCTGGGCGCTGTAGGGCTGAATGGCCCTGAAGGATGTGCAGCACAGCTCAGCAAGAGAGGAAATAAAAGGGTTTTACTGTGTTTGTGTGTAGATAGGGAACTCATTTGAGGTTTTATTGGGTTGATTTTAGAAAATGTTACGTTTTGCTTTTGAGAACAGAGCCAATGCGAATGCAAACAGAGCCGTTTTTCTCCCTAGCTGTAAAACCAGACTATTAATAATAAAAAACATGACATAATACACGAGTGTATATTGTAATATATAAATATAATAATAAAATATAAGAAACACAGGAAGGCTCAAACTGCCTTAGGCCAAAGAACATCCGAGTGTAATGGAGACACCAGCATGTGAACAAGTGCCGGAGCCAAAATATCCTGGGGGCTCCCTTTCACTCTATATCCAGGGGTCTCCTTGGCCAGCCACCATGGCAGAGGGCCACTGGGAAGCTGAAAACGGCTTGGCTGCATGTGTGTGTCCTTGGGTTTGATATTCAATGCCACTGCCATGCAGGCAGCTGCCTTATGAAAGAAATATAGGAGATAAAACCTGAAAACTTTCCCAGGCTGAGGTGAGCAAGAGGAAGGGTCACAGGGAAACCAAAATGACTAGAATCTCATTTTCCTAACCAGCTTCTGGCACAGCGATCGAAAGCCTCTGCTTCTTGTGAGGGATTAAGTGAGATGTAATAAGAAAACCTGCCTCCTAACCAGGACAGATTTCGCTTATGAATCGCCCCCAGCACTGGCAGAGCCCATAATTCAGCCTTCTGGGGGAAAGTGCCAACCCTGAAACCCAAGTCCTTCAGGCACTGGGAGCCAGCAGTCCTGTGGGAAGAAGACACAGCCAAAGCAGAAAGCTCAAGAAAATCACCTCTCCTTGTAGACTAAGTCACGCTTCTGCCATTTTTCAGTGGGCTGACTTGAAACTGCTCAATCTAGAGAGCCATGGGGAAAACTCGGGCAAGAAAAACCTTCCATGTGCTCCTCCAGCAAAGTCCTAGAGTCAAACATGCACTTTTTTAACCAAATGATTGTGGTGCTAGGAATAAGGTTGAGACATGTTGCAGAGTTTTATTAACTACTCAGGTAAGAGGGACTAGTGGCTTAAACAGCTGCCAAAAGCAACACTTCACTGCGGCTAAGCACAGCAATCAAGGGTGATGTCCTGCCAGGAACATGGACTGGTCAAGCCTCACCTGCTAAAGGCTGCTACTTCTTCATGCTCCTCAGTAAGCAGACGTGGGTTTTCAGGCATTTCCATCACATGACTGCAGCCTTTCCCCACCTGGGACTCTACCTCCCCATCCTGGTGCCAGGCACAACCAACCTCCCTGACCAGCCCTGCCTTGCAGAGTGGGAGAGGGGCCAAGAGCATGGTGCTGGCAGGGCTGGTGCAGCCTGGCACCAGCTTGCTCCTGAGCCACCTCATGCACCGCAGAGAAAGACAGTTGGGAGGTCTGGGAACATTCAGTTTCAAAGAAATTAGCTCAGAAAATGCTGCAGAGGTCTTTGCAGGTTACATGCCATCCAGGTGGCCATTTCCCTGCCAGGAGCACCAAGCAGCCATCGTTCTCTCTGGTCGACTCTCAGGAAAATGCAGTTCAGGAGCTAGTAGCAATCTGCTGTCAGATTGAAGCTCTGTGCAAAACACAAGATACCCTCACCCCTAGTACAGCCATGCTGTTGTTGCCCTCTCTACCCCATTATCTTGGCCTGACATCCCTATTTCTTCTCACGAGCTGTGGCCCTGTGCCGCAGCCACACGGTCAGATACCTCCTGGAACTGTTCCTCTTGCAAGACCATAACCACTGGCGATGGCACAGCTTCCAGAAGCGACCACCACGACCCTTTCACACACAGGCCAAATTCAGACCCGAGGAAAAAAGATTTGGAGGGTTGCCCTGGTTTAACCAAGTCTGAATGTTGCTGCCCTCATGAGAAAGCATCATCATTCCCTCATGACTGTCCCACGCTCCCAAGGGATTAGCAAAATCCCTCCTCATATGCCCTAACCGACATATTCTAGATTGATTTCCTGACAGGGATCAGCCTGTCCTGGGATGTGAGTTAAAGGCAGACAGATGTGGACCTAAGTGATCTCCTCCAGAAGGAAAGCCAAACACATACTGTAGGGTGTTGACAGAAAGAGCAAAATCCTTTCAGTTGCAGTAAATAAGAATTTGTCTGGCCTCTCAGCAAAGGATTCTTCTGCTCAGAAAGAACCATATTTGGGTGTGAATCATCCTTTCTGCTTCTCCATCCCAAACACATCATCGTCAGAAACTTCTTTGAGGAACAGGATATATATGGATTTACATCCCTGCTGCATATTGCCATGATGCTGGAACGATGCACCCTGCTAGCAGCGTGTAGGGCAAATGCATCAACACAGGTACTAGGGAATGCTGTGCTGGCAGAAAGCCAGCAATCTGATAGCCCATCTCCCTGCTAAACTGGAAGGAGCACCACGTTCCACCCTCCCTGCTATCAGCTGGTAGTAGGAGCACGCATTGAGGTCTTCTGAGGAAGGTAGAAAAAAAAATCAACACACCTGATTGCCCCATCCTGTGGTGGCTAAAGCATGAGGAAGGGGAGGAAAGTGTTCCTTTGAATTGTATAATAAGCCCCCCTCCGTCCCCTTCTCAGACATGCAATGAAGCAGCAAGGAGCGAAGCTGGGCTGCTGTGGGGCTGCGTGGGGTTACCTGGAAAGTTCCTTCCTCAGAGGGTCGCAGCGACTCCCATTCTGGAGAGTCCAGGAACTGGTACGGAAAGACGTAGTGAAGGAATTGTCCGTCCTGGCTCACTCGGACCCTGCAGAGAGGACAAGTGAGGAGCACAGGCTTAGTCCACAAAACAGATCATCACACGAACCTGATCAGCTCACACAATGTGCAGGCAGCCGGTCCCGCCAGGGAGGAAAGGATTTCTCCTCATCTCACGTGTGTCTCATACCCTCTCCGGGCTGGCTGCAGATGCTCCAGTCTATGGGGCTGTCCATCCTCTCTCTGCGGAAAACAGTATCTGCTCCACTTCCCTATATTCCATCTGTTTTCTGTTTCCTGCTACAAAGCCAGCCCTCGCAGGTGCAATGCTTGATCCTAAACCAGGACTTCTCAGCCTGCAAGTCTGCTGCTGCTTTTCAGGTACTTTTAAGGCAGCCTGTGGCTCTTCGTACTTGCATCTTTTTCCTGTCCCCAGGGTTGCACGCAGGCATTCCCTGTCTTGATGCTGGGAAGCTGTTACACCCAGAACCCCCCAAAATCACACTGGCCATTGTTCCCGACACACCACACTGTGAGCTCCTGCTGCACATTACGATTCAATCTCTCTTGGCCTCCCAAGTATCCCTTTCCCCTACTTCTACTACAACTGCCTACCAATGTCAAGGTTGAACTTGCACCCAGCTCTGCTGTGGGAGCAGAGGAGAGCTGCACAGGCCTGGGGCAATGCCAGGGCACTCTGGAGCTCTACTCGTAGCGCTGCACCACCAGATTTGGGGTCTCTTGCCTCCCTATCACCATGTTCCCCCCGTTGTACGTTGCTCAAAGGCAATTCTTGCTTTCAGGAGTTACAAGCCTCAGTTCACCGTTGGCTTTCAGTCAGCTGGGAGTGCTGCCTGGAAGGGTCAGGGATAGCAAGGCAGGTTTCCTGATCTAGGCATGCTCTGCACTTCCAAGCCCCTTATTGTTCAGTTTAAGGGGGGGCACCACTATATTAGCAATGCTCTGCTGGGTCAGCAAGGACCTCACAAAGCAATAGAATGGCAGCAGGAAATGCAAATCAAATCCCATCTCCACAGAGCATCCTATACCAGCCAAGATGCACACTTCCCACTGCAAAAGAGCAGACAACTACCCCGCCAGCACTGGCTTACTGTTGCAGCACCTTCCTGTCCACCGAGCAGCATCAGATTATCCAGTGCAGGGCAAACCAGCACAGACTCTTCCCCACAAACGTGACTTGTGGATATGGTAAACTTTACAGCAAGCTGCTCAGCACAGACATCGGGTAAGGGGAAAGACACCTAATGGAAACATGTACCCAATTTCCTCCCAGTGCTTTGCCATTCAACACTGTTCAGTGGTCCCAGGATGCTCTTAACACATCCTAGAAAATGGACAAACACCAAGAAAAGGAAGTACAACCCTTCTTCTTTACACACCCCCCCTTCACCCTCACCAGAGAGGATGGACCACCGCAGTAAAACATGAGTCCCAGGTGATGCTGGGCTTGTCTTCTCAAAGGAAAACCTTTGTGACACACCCTACAGCTCAGCACTGCTCCCATTTACAGATCTCCTACCTTTCCCACTCTCACGCGACATTAGTGCCAAGTGCCTGGCAGCAGCTGGGAAGCCAATATCATTACTATTTGCATGCATTTGGATTTTGCAGCTCATTAAGAGCTATGCTTATAAAGGCATGCCACAGGATCTCAGGTGAACAAATGCCAACACTCCATCAGCACAGTTCACTCAATAATCAAACCCCCAGTGCGACTACCTAGAGGTCTCTGAGGTCCTCCTTGGTGGTCCAGAGGAAGGAACATCATGAATGCATGACAGCACAGGGAAAGAAAGCGGCCCGATGAGGCAGGATCCACCACAGGAAAGCGCTCTCTCTTTTTACAAAATGACTCTCAAAGTGAAAAATTTCAGAGCCCTGAGGGTTAATGTGTTGGAAACAGGGGTGGAACCTCTTCCTGAACACTTCTGGCCAGGGAGAGAAGGTGAACTGAGGACTTGGTGTACTGGGTGCACAGCCCTTCGCATCACAGAGGTATGTCTGGTACCCCCCGAGACCACAGGTCCAGGCACACTGCCTTCCTGCCTTGAGAAACACTCTCTCATGGCCAGTCTGCTCCCATCAGAAATAAGATCACTTTAAAATGACAGAGAAAGAGGTAACGATTCCCCAGCAGTATCACAGGCAAGGCTGAGCTGGCCGCTTCACCGCGCATAGCTTGATTCTGCAAACTGTTCCCTGAAATATTCTAACTTAGGAAAACAAAAGAAAACAAAAACAACCCCCAAAAGCAAATTACCCCCCTCCCCAACAAACAGGTGCATATCTCAAAGCCCTTTCAGAGGAAGGAAACAGTCCTCACCCCAGTTTCTAAGAGGGTGAAAATTCAATAATAAGCCACCGGGCTTTTGCTGTCAGACTTTGTCCAGAAACTGGAGAGCCCTTACCTGCCAGACAGCAGCAACGACAGGCGGTCAATGGGCGTCTTGCCCTCCACTGCATAATTCTGGTCTCTGACTAGTGACTGCACTTGCTCTTCGCAGCACTTCACAATTTCTTTGTAGACTTCCAGGGGCACCTGCAAGGGCAGGTACATGGTCTTGTAGAGGAGGTCAAACTCTTCCGGGATGGTGTCTCTGCGGAGCCGGTAAACCAGGTGAGCCAGCTGAAGCAAGCAGGCAAGGGCGAGCAGCATGTTCCAGACGAAGATATCCAGCCCGCAGGCGCTCAGCCAGCCCCACAGGGCATAGCAGAAGTAGCCTGGGGCCAGGAGGCCAAAGATATAGAGGGACCCAAAGATGCCGCTTCCCCCCATGTAACCCAGGAGGACGATGCAGCTGGCCAGGTGGTAGGCTGCTCCCTCCATAACCTCCTTCCAGGCATCACACACCGGAGGCTGGAGAACAGCCTGGTCCCAAGAAAGGCTGCTTGCACTCATCCTTCCCCACTCCCCACCCTCCCCGGCCTTCCTGTGCTCGGAAGGAATTGTCATACACAAAGGGTGCTGCAGAGGTCTGAAACCAGAGCTGCTGGGTAGCTGTTCCTCCTCCTCCTCTTGAGCGCTGGCAGGTCCCACAGCAGCGTGCTTCAGAGCGACATGTTAAAGCGCCGCCGAACGTTTTAGCACCCGAAAAAATCCCAAAAGGGCTCTTTTCTCCTCTTTGTGGCTCACAAACAAGCAGATGGCCCTCTCCTTAGCCACACCAGCGAGAAAAGGAGCTGGCAAACAAGAGGTGAAAAGAGCTCAGTCAAAGAAAGAGTAGAGGCCATTAGCTGTAAAACTCGCAGGCAGGACAGAGATCTCGTTGCGCTGCCTCTCTCGCCTGCCCTCCGGCAAATGGAAAGAGCGACCGTGAGAGAGCAGTGGAGGGAGCTGGTGTTGAGTGTGGAATGTGTATCACTTGGCAGCGGAAAGGAGAGAGACCCCAAATGGATAACCATGTTTGGAATTGAAATCCAAGGAGCAAAAGCAGCGAGGAGAACAGAGAGCAAGCATGCACCCGCTACTTAACATAACTCAGGCGCCCAGATAAGCCCGGCGCAGCGCGAGGCGGGGAAAGGAGAGGGGAAAACAACCAGCTTATCACACCCAGCTCCGGCCACGCGCGGGGCTCCACACCGCTCTGCGCTCCTGCAAGAGAGTGACTTTCGCCCAGCACAAAAAAGGAAAAATGTCACCCCCTTCTCCCGCTGCGACTTGTAGCAGTGGCAGGGACTTGGCAAAAGAGAGGCTGGCTCTCGAGAAATGCTTTCCAGGCCCTGCAGCACAGCCTCCCCTTGCTCCAGGGAGCTCCAACTCGTAGGGCATTTCAGACCAAGGGGCACAAGGTAAAGCTCTGCATGGACAGACAGTTGCGATGGGAAGGGATAAAGCTCGAGTAAACGAGGCACTGGGAGCCAGCTTCATCTGTCACAAAGGGGACTATCCTGCCTAAAACTTTGGGAGTGCAACACTTGGAAGCGTGCTTTGCGGGGAAATCCTAGTTCAGGGAGGATTCTCCCACCCTAGGATTCTCCCACCCCAATGGGCTCTGTTGGGAGGCATCCTTGGGAAACGTCATCTCACAGTTTTGCTTTTTTTACAGCTATTTGGAACCCCCCAGACCTTCATTTAGCACACAGAGGAAAGCAAACACTTTCTGCTGGGGTAACCCGGGACACAGGCACGAGAGGGACCCGCTGAGTTCAGTCTTCCGCGGTCAGCTACCGAAAAGATGCATAAATGCAATTTCTCCCCTGCTTCGAGTAACACAGTGGCAGGATCTGCCCCGCTGCCAGGAAGCAGTTGCATTTCAGGCATTGACGCAACCCGCACGGTCGGACGAGAGTCTGAAGTCAGCCTGCCTGGGTCAGTGGAGTAGAGGTAGGGTTTCAAGGGTGCTCATGTTTCAGGCCGAGCTTGCAGCTGCCCTGCCTGACATGCCATTCCCATTGGCACCATTCACTTAAAGACACAACTAGTTGCCTCTTCTACTAATAGTAGCTCTGGAGGAACACTGTCTACTGGGCGAGGCTGAAGCAAGCAATGCTTTATGGCAACCTGAAAGGATTCGTCACGGTCTTGGACCATCTATCTCTACAACAATTAGTCCACGTGCAGCGCGGAGCAGTACGGCTCCTAAGAGCAGCCAAGGCTGTGCCACCTTGACAGGTTTGCCATGAGGGAAGGAAACAAGACAAATTAAGCTTTGCACAGGGCGTGAGCACAATCCACTCAAGAAAGATGCTCTCTGTTAAGGGTGAAGTGAAACAGGGAATCTTGTCTCCAGTTGTCCCTTATTTAAGCAAAGAAATAAATCCTACTGACTGAAGCAGAACAAGGCTCAGCTGCAAGAGGTATGGGGAAATGAAGAACTTCATTTTTCTTGACCTTCTCTGCAAAGAGGGAAGGATGATCTTATAGTCAAAGCACTACAATAAAAATCTTGGGAGCCAAGTGCTGTTTTTCATACCATTGCCATGTACTTGGCTAGATGATCCCAACAACAACAGGTCTACCTTTAGGCCTCTGCAAAAAAAAAAAAAAAAAAAAAAAATCATTATAAGAGGCCCTCTTTCCAAGATAGGCTGACATTTGATATAATGGGGAGTTGGGATATCAAGATTGGGAACGCTTATGATACTTTATCTGATGCTTTACATCAGATCTGTGAGACAAAACTGAACTGCTATGAATAGCAATGTAGAGGAAGCGTTCCAAGAAGCAACGCTGCAATTTCTACCACCTTTCCGTACCACCAAAAAACTTTTGCAGCAACATCAAAGAAAGTAACAAAAAAAGTTCTTAATTTCACTCCTCAGTTAGGTAACTTCCTGAGCTAGAAAATACTCTGGAACACAAATGTTAATGACTCATTAGGACAGGGAAGGTGCTTCCGCTGGCTCCTTCCAGAACAGGGAGAGTGGTGTTGCAGTAACCCCAGAGGCACACGCTGGGGTCGCAGAGCTGCCAGGGCTGGCGACGCGGGCGAGGACGCCTGTTGTGACTTCCCTGCGGAAGGCAGACAGGAAGCTTTAAACCCACAGCAGGAACAGCACAAAGCTCTCCTTAGAAACTGTACAACTTTTCTGCTGGGGCCGAATGTGACTTTGCAGAGAGAATTAAGCCTTTTAAAAAGTAGATCTCTGAGCACACTCTAGAGATTAGGTGTTTTCAGGCCCAGTTTTTAAAAGGAAGATTTGTAAAGCAGTTGAACCACCGAGGCTCAAATCTTCCTTTCTCCCTTGAGAGTACTGTGGCCATACAGACCGCCTTCCCAGTACTTTCAATTTTCCACCCATCCAGAGTTCAAAAAGCTCTTAATTTTCCCAAGAGAAGTTTTATTTTCATGCCTTGCCTTGAATTAGAATACATGCCTTCCATCCAGGGATGCTGGGGTTCATCCGAGATAAGCGTTCAAAAGCCAACACTGATTCAAGGGAAAAGCCACACCAATATTAAAAGGGAGATACCAAGGCCCAAACCAACTTGGAATCAAGAGAGTGAGTGCACAGAAAACACCTGAGCAGCATTAAGACTCCTCCCTGGAAGGCAGCACACAGGCATTACAACAAAAGGAGACTGTGAAGAAGAAAAATAGACATGTCAAACTTTTCAGCACTCAAACTGGCAGTCTGTAAACAGGTACTCTGCTGATTTTCCCACTTAAATACTGATTCAACCAGTATAATATTTATACTTAACATTACTTAATATTTAGCCCCATGTGATGATGTAAGCCAGGTGCAGCCTGCACCACATCTGCCAAATAAATCCTCTGTCCTTGAGAGCAGCACCACACTGAGAGATTATCAGTCCCAAATTTCACAGCAGCTAGACGACTATTTTGCCCATCCTCAGGAAGTCTACAGGTTCACTGCTGATCCCGCAAGCTGAAAATTAGCCCAGTCACCTGTGTCGAGGACACTAAGACCTTGGTGGCTTCAAGTCAGAAAGGGCATAATCAGATATCGCCTTTTAGATTGGTTAGTGCATTGGTGGCATTAGTCTGCGAAAGTGTTACTTACACACTAATAAACCCCGTAGCTCCAAAATATCCTGCTGATGTTTCAAGTCACATTCGATTTACAACTGTTGGGAAAGGTCTAAAGCCTGCTCCAGACAAGCTCGTGGTGAGTTACAAAGGGACAAAGACGGCGTGTACCGTATGGAGTTGTACTCTATAGTTCATCAGCTTTCCTGCTACCGCCACATGCCGTGCCCTCACAGGTACACCCAACACCCTGCGCAGGGCACTGGCTGTCACCAACTCCATCGTGGAGCAGGAACACAGCGCCAACAACTCCCCTGCACCACATCAAGCCCTGAATCCGCTCCACAGGAATCCTGGAGTAACAAATGTAGCCGCTCAGCAAGAAGTATGATTTGAATATGAGGTTCTCCCAAATTGTCCAGTATCCTTTCTGTACCTGTTGCACACAGGTATCGCAGCATCCCACTCATCATCTTCCTGCCAAAAACTGTCTAAAGTATCTACCATGCTTCTACCTTCACGCAGGCCTAGATGTGCCATTACTTAAGTGTATAGAATTTGTGTAAAATTGCACAGGGACCTGTTTTTATTTTTCTTGACCCGATTTAAACAGCACTTCGTTCTCACCTGACCACTGCCAACCCCTGCCCTGCTCTCTGCTCTGTGGCACCATTTCCACAGTTGACCCAGACTGGACACGCTACCACAAAGCCGGTGCTGTCCACCTTTTCACATTCTCTTCAGTTCAAGCTCTGACATGCATCAATGCAACAATAAATAACTTACTCGAGTTTCTACCTCAAGACAACAATAAATGTCAAGGGGAGCACCAGGTCCTGCTCGCCAGCCAGGTACAGCGCCGCAGGCAGCTTTGAACCCTTTTTGCCAGAGCCACACCTGTGGCCCTTCTCTTAGGCTGGAAGCCCCCGCGGGCACAACTTTTACCTCAGGACAGGGGAGTGGACGAGCTGCGTAAAGCTAAGTCTGACAGCCTGGCTCGTCCCCTGCAAGCATTTGAGTGCTTTTTCCTCAGACTCCAGAACCTCCATGAAACATTCCCAGAAGCAGAGGCTAAACTCTCCTCACACAACTTGAGTCTTGGCAGGGACAGTACCAAGCGTCACCTACTAAACGCCGACAGCCTATTCATGGTTAGCTCAGAACGTGCTGGGCCCAGCCAGCAGAGCAGCGATCACGGCTGCACCCATCCCTCCAACAGGATCAAAGCCAAGAGAAGAATCAAGGCAAAGCACAGATTTTATATCTTCAATTTCTGAGAAGAAAACTCAGCAGGAGAGGAAATAATCGGTGATGCCATCTCAATCAAAGTCAACTGACCAAAGGAAGAGCAACGTTAGAGTTGCATGGCAACATAGTATGAAGCCAAAAAAGTCCCACACATGTAACAAACTACCAACTGCACGTTTTTTGCTCTAGATTGTCATAAGGAAACAAAGGCCACAACCACCTTCCCACTGTCATGTCACACAGCTGAGAAAAAAAGCCAAAAACAAAAGCCTGTGCACACCTAGCACAACACAACAAAAACTGGGCATTAAAAAAAAAAAAAAAAAGCTTTTCTTTCAGGCAAATGACCTGTACATACACCTGCAGTCCTCTGCTCCCTTTCCCTTGAAGAACTACTGGCTCAAGAATTTGAGTTTGGTATGGGAAGTACTTAATTCTTCATTATAAAAAATGAAGCTTGAACCCTAGGGTAAAGTTATTCAAAAAACATTGGAAGAATTCTAACAGGGGAAAGCAAATCCAGTTTTGACTCTAAGGGAAGTTCATTTCGTTAAGGCTGTGGTCATCTTCATAGAAATACAGTCACACCTACCATGCCAAACAGCACTACAAGCCTGAGCACGACTTTGCTGGAAGCAGTAACAGGGCAGTGTTAGCAGCACGATTTCTCAGTTTGCATCAGCGGGACAACCCACCGAAGGCCCATCTGTTCAACCACAACACCGGAGTACTCGATGTTGTCCTGTCAATGAGTAAGCAGGCTCTTGGCATTCTCTCCACTTCCGTCGCTGCTGTTTTCAATGAGGATGGCACTGTCATTTCTTTACGTGAAAAGAAACAGAAGTCAGGAACACTGGTCATTTTCAGACTTTTATTAAGAGGAAAAAAATATATTTTCTATAGCAGTGGTCAAGAGCTAACAGTGTAAAAGCCACAGACATGATGCACAGTCTATCACTAGAGATTCTTTATAAATAGATTCTTTGTTTATATTTGTTCTTTGAAGTAACTTGCAGAAATAATTTATTTTGCAGCTTTCCAGAACAGTCACACCTCAGACATCACCTAGAAGAGAAAGACAGCTTCACAAAACATGGATTTCCACTGGATATTGAGGGACAGTTCACCAAGCAACAAAAAAAACCCCCAACAACAAACCCATAAAAACCAACCCCCACACTGCCCTAATATTAGAAATCTAAGCTGAAGTTCGGATCTGTTAGAAGACAACAGAGGCAGAACCGTACCCCGCTGCTGAAGAGCTACTCTGAGTAGCTGCGTCCTGCTGGACGGCTTCACCACCCTCCCAAGGACAGTGGTGCTTCCTCTAGTGTCGGTGAGGATGGCTTTGCCCTCCCTGTCATCAGGAAGACACCTTTGCTGTCACAAACAGCACCCTGGCCCTTCCAGCGGCAGCAGCGGAGGTGCCAGGGCACTGCAGAGGCAGAGGTCCTGAAGGCTATACTCACCACAACCACAGTCCTGCTCATCTCACTCATATCTTGAAGCCCAGAGCTCTCATACACTCTTTGTGAGCTTCGATTAGGTGCCCACAATTTTCTTCCCCCTTCTCAATGATGCTGCAAAACAAAAAGATTTCCAAGGTTCAACAACAAAACTATTTGTTTGCTATTAGTCAAAGTCACAGAACTGCCAAGTTGTTGGGGACAATCAAAAATCCCTATTAGGCTCCAGAGATCTTTTTGCCTATCCTGTCCAGGGTAGCACTGTTCTGGAAAGTATAATACTATCTATCTCAAAAAGGTGCCCAGGTCTGGAACTGTGCACTTAAAACTCTGATGGTGTAACAGAATTTCCTATTAACAGGCCAGCGTCTATTCTGGGCAAGTCTAGACAAGGATTTGTTATACAACACAAGGCTGTTGCATCACTTCATCAACATGCTGATCTCATCAGCAACCAGTTTCAAATCATTCAGCACGGAAGCAACAAAATTCCTCCAGTAACAGACCAATACAGAATAGGTTGACCAGTAAATGATGTTTTAGTCCAGCTTCAGTTGTCATTTAGGGAACCTGAAGCAAAAAAACCTGTCCAGCTACTCTCAGAAAAACCTTCTTTACCACCTATGGTAACTTTTGATGTTAGTCATCCATCCCAGTGTCTACTACGTATTCCAGCAGGGGTAAGAACCTACTATCGTGTGTATATCGCATGTACTTCAGGCTCCCTCTCTGACTGACTGGCAGAGTGCTTCCTGACTCCAGCAGTGTGGGAATTCCACCGCTCTGCAGAGAGCGGGTCAGATCAACCCTCATCCGCCACGTTATGCTATTCCTGCTGCCAAAGAAAGAAACTACCAAATGGTGAAGAATTAAAATATTTTGTTAATAATATTAAGTTTTATTACAATACATACGGACAGGTCTGCTGGCTGCCCAAGGCAACTCCATCTGACCTGGGATTTGCATCCTATTTTGGACCCTTGGGGGCCCTGGACTCACCTTCACTCTACCCCTAGTGACACCCCCCTACTATTAGCAAAAATACAGTGTCCAGCATTATGTCACCTACTGAACAACAGCTGTACCACCTGTCAGGGAAAAAAAAAAAAAGACAATTTGGTCTTCAGATTAAAGTTTTTTAAACTTTAAAGATTTACTGTCACAGACAAGAGGACTCTATTTGGGGGGGGGGGGGGCATTTCATGCTGCTCAACAGGTCCTATGATCATGACTAAGGCTACGATTACAAATGCAGCTACACACACCATTGTCAAATTTTACACCTCTGTGAGAAATGTCATCCTACGAGACCTAAAACTCAAAGTATTTTGTTTTATTTAAAAGAGAACAGCATTTATTATCCGTTAAACAATAAAAATGTTACTACCTGCTGGTACTGGTTGCTTTATTCAGTCAACACTAGTGAAGATTTAGCAGCATTAAAAGCTAATCTCTGAAACCCATTTTAAACTAGGGCTATGAAATATTAATCTCTTCATTTCTAATTTATCTTTTTAAGCCATTTTCTCTTCTTCCTCCTCACTCTCCCCCCCTCCTGGATGCTCCAGCACCCTCCGTCCAGAGTGGAGGGGGCTCCCAAAATCGCCCCGGAACGCTGGCGGGGACAGAAACCCCTAGAAGGCAGCAAGGAGCGGGGCGGGGAGGGAAATCCGAGGGGCCAGGCCGCACCACAGGCCGGAAGCGGGCCAAGAAGTGGGTAAAACGCCCCAGCAGCTCGACGATGGGCCGAGCCTGCCAAGGGGAAGGCCCACCCCCAGGGAACACCGGGGCTCACCCCCCGGGACGGGAACCGCCGCCGGCCGAGGCCCTCACCAGGCGTCCCGCGCTTTCTTGGTCTCGGGGCAGGCGCAGCAGGGCTTCAGCGGCTTCTTCTCTTCCCGCGCCTCCCCCGCGACCTTGGCGTCGCAGCTGGCGGCGGCGACCGTCGACATGGCGGGCGGCTCCCCGGCACCCACAGCCTGAGGGGGGGAAGAACGGGGCGGGAGCGGCCGCTAGCGAGAGCGGAGAGACAACGGCCGCCAGCAACGCCCACGGCCCTGAGGGCTCCGCTGCTTCCGGGCGAGCTGCCCCGCCGCCCGCCGGGAGATGGAGTTCGGGAGGCGCCTGCCCGGCGCCGGCCGCCTCTCCCCGCGGCGGGTGCGCATGCGCGGCCGCCGCCCGCGCTTTCCGCTTCCCTCAGGCGGTGGGGAGCGGTGTCGGGCGGTACCTCAGCGCCGGGGCGGAGGGTGGGAGCACGAACGGGTCCCCCCACTCGGGAACAACCGATCGATGTGTCGGAAGAGACGTTCCCCACGAACACTCGATACGTAACGAGCGACAAGAGTACACCTCACCTTTGCTAGTAGCCGAGGTTAGTGATTATGCCAGTAGTTAGAGTTACCCTGTGGGGACGGTCACGAGGTTTTGAAGGTTGATCGAGTGAGACCTTGAAGCGTGGCCAAGATGACCTTGATTAGCGATAAGAAACTCATCAAGGATAGACTTTGATCTCCAAACCCTAGAAAATAAGTAGAACCTCCTGGGCCATAAAGAGAATGTCTGGGATTGCGTTGAGAATGAGTTATTGGACAACCTGGCAAAGTGACTAATCAATTAATTAACTTGGCAATGCAACTAACTTCTGAGTGTCCTGAAAGTGAACTACCTTAATTAGAATACTAAAAAACACACCCAGAGGTCAAAAAGACCCCAGCCCAGGTTAAGACCCTTCCCCTGAGCATGCGTAGTAGTAGAAGCATTATGTAAACTGTATTCTAATTGTAGGTTAATCACTAACCAGTATCTAATAAGCATGTCTGGAAAAGTAATAACCTCTGATTTTTGTATATAAAAGCAAGCACAAAAACGTGCTGTTGGTGTGCTTGATTTGTGGAAAAAATTCACTGAGCACCCAGCCTGAATAAATAACAGTATCTCTCCTGAGTGTGTTAAGATTGGCACCTGCACACCAGGCATAAATCTGTTTTTTGGGTAACACCAGGAAGAAAAAGGAAGGAGGGAGCAGGCAGGAGGCTGAGAAACGGCGTCGGCAGCTGAGAGGACCTGTCACCCACTGCAGTCTGAGAAAGAGCAGCAACTGGCAGGATTTCAGTTCTGCCAGAGCCAGGCTCTGTGATCAAAAAGTTGTAGCCCACTACGTAAAGCTCTTTTTTTTTTCCCCCTACTCAAGCAGTGGGGGAAAACAGGGGCTCTGTTCCTTATGTAGTTGTGCACAGAAAACTGGAGATGTGTGGGAGTGAAGAACAGGTGGCTCTGCAGGTACTGCACGAACGAGCACAGCCATCATCACCGGCAGCACGAAATGTTGCTGTTTTACAGCTAGGGGCCAGCCTGGTTGGTCCCTGGCTGGGCAATAAGGGAAAAGATACAGAGCTGTTTTTTTTTTGGTCTGCCCCAAACCGGGCATCAGCAGCCACTCCTGCCTTCCAGGTCTCTGCCCTATACAAAACTGGCTCTTTTGCCAGTCTTGTCAGCTCCCAAAGGCAACTGCGTGCTACACTTATGCCCGCAGCCAGCCCTGATGACGACAGGGTTATACCTGCACATGGATAGACTGGCAGGCACATGGGAGAGCAAAGGGCTGCCCCACACAGGGAATGTGGGAAGGGCTGCACATCGGTGGTTGTGACACTGCTGACAGCTTGGAAGGGGAAAAGGAGTGTATGCCCACTGGGATACAGCTGCTGTGCCTTTTAATGGCATCTAGCAAGAGTCAAAGAAGAAATGGCAGCTTATGTCAGGTACTAAGGGGATCCAAAATTGTAGGAACACTGACAAGAACATTTGGAGGGACAGAAAACCTGTATTTTAGGTATTTAATTGATTTCTGACTTTAAGGATGAGTTTTTTTACACTTAGGGCAGATTATCCCATACTGGTCAATCACAGAGGTATTTATTTTGGTCTGTGATGAAGAGTAAATAGCAGTAAGCTCCTATAAAACAGGTTACATGCTCTCAGTCTCAGCAAAACTTAGGAGCTCAAAATATCTGCTAGGGATCTGAACACTCCAGTCAGGTAAAAGATTGAAAAGGGTCCTGCCCTATACAAGTCATGAAATATCAAGCAACCCTGTTGTTTTAAGAGCCCTGGGCAAGACAGAGAGAATTATTTCATTATTTTCAGTATTTACCCTTCCAGTAAGCCAAGCCGGAAGTAAAATCATTCTGGGTTCAAAGATTTTGTTCTTTTATTTCTCTGGATCACCAAGGTGAATGCCAACACCACTGACTCAAGTTAGCTGAGCAAGTAAATGATAGGAGAGGATTCTTTTTTTCTTTTTTATCCCCTCATTCTCACAAGGAGAGATGAGAAATAGAACCTAGCTCTCTTCCAGAAGCCCAAAGCTCCACATTTGCATCACACAGGTAGATGAGGCTCTCCTGTTTTCACCATCGAGGCACCTCTGTGGCACCCTGACAACACAACTCCTTGAAACGCAGGCTCCTGAGGAGACTGCCAATGCATTGCCATCCTGCCCCTGAAATGGTGTCATGCAACACTCACTGACCTACTTAATTATCCATGAATCTCCATGCAGTAGCCTGTCCCCAGCTATCCCATTTGGCTGGGAAGGCTGTTCAGACTGACCTGCACCCACGCAGCCTCCTGGTTCGGCACGCACGCCTTGTGAGGCCACGCAGCCCGGCGTGATGAACCACAAGATGTACAGGTTGCATTTGTTGACCAGAGTATGCTTGTCCCAAATCCACACAAACATGCGGCAAGATGGAGCTGAGATTGAAATGCCTATCGAAAGCATGCATCAGCTCTCCAAAGGAGTGGTTGTAATTAGTTTTTCAACATATTAAGCTTGTTCTCCTTTCAAATTAACTAGCTTTGTCTTTTCTTCCTAAAGCTTTATCTGCTGGCCACTATCCAAAGGCCTAGATAGAGCTGGTGATAGCAACACAAACTCTGAGGGAAAGCCTGTGGTAAAAAACCTCAAAGGGGGTTTCCCAAGTCTGCCAGTGAACAGTATCTTTTATTTAACAACAACTTTTATTTTAAAAAAAGAGTTTGAATGAGACTGATTTGGCCTGTAGAACGGTATCTTTTATTTAACAACATCTTATTTTAAAAAAAGAGTTTGAATGAGATTGATTTGGCCTGTAGAAACCAGGAAAAGACCAAACATAACACATTTTATACTCTTGCTGGAGTTACAGAATACCAAGAGCAGAGGGAGGTTAAAATTTAGTCATTTTGGGAGAAGACTTCAAGGGGGTCTGCTCTGCAGAGACTAAACATTTCTTCAAGCAGCACTCCATTTTAACTGTAGCAGCTTTCCAAATAGATTAAGGAGAAGCACTGCTATTTTGGCCGCTCTGCCTGCATGGTAATAGTTTGTAACCCTGGAAGAAGGAATCACTTCTTTGTGGGATGAAGGGGCAGGGGCTGGGAGGGAGGAAAAGGAAGGGAATTGCCATTAAAGCACAGTTCACACGTTTTCACACTGACTGCACCAATTTGGAGTACAGTGCAGAGAGGAGATCACAGCCTCTTCTGACACTACATTGTGCATAAGGATTGTTAACTTGGTGCTTTTGTTTTCCATTTGTCCTCTGCCTGCTGACAGTGGCAGAAGAATTATATTAAAGAGTATGTGCTTGGGTGAAGAGATGTATCTACCAGTCAAAGAGGAATAGCTAAAGGCAGGCTACTGAGCTGAGACTGCTGGGAAACTGTCAGATCCAGTACCCAGGAAAAGAGATTCCGTGAAAATCTGAGAGTCTCTGAAAGAGAAACGGTAAAAAAGACCCTCCCCCTGTCTGTCATGTCACTTGTGAGAGTACAAGGACTAGAGATAGCACTGGACATTTACAGCTCTGGGTTTAGAGGACTAATGGGTGAAACATGGGGAGACTGCCCAGTCATCAGGGGGTTCCAAATTATTTTCATTTATGTACAGCCTTTTATCAGAATTAAAGAACATACAGCAGTGACTCGTGATGTGTAAACACAGTAGCACTGCAGCGATTGCCGTTGGCTTCTTGTATCTTCAGTTTCAGCTCACTAAAACATTGGTTGTCCAAAAAAAGAAGTACTTGTCCGTTAGAGAGAGACTCAAATGGACAGACTTTTCAAGGAACCTCAAAAATGTATTTACATTCATTGTTACTGTTAGGTAGGGTAAGCCCCTATCAATGTCCGTTGAAAGTAGCAGTCTGGGGTAGTCTGGGGTTTTCCAGATTTCTCACACTTCTGATATAGACGATAGAAGGTAAATTTAGCTGTGGAAAATCTGTGCGGTGAAACTGAGACAAAGGTATTTTGATATTTTCCACATAGTGGAAAGTGTCTGTTCTGAAAACCACCAACTCTTTACAATCTTGAAAAAAGAAACCTGTTTAATATTGGTCTAGAGAAACATTTTTGTCTTTGACTTAATATAAACACGAGACAGCTACTGCTCCAGCAGCCCAGTCAAACATACACTGTCTTTGATTGTCAAAGCAGCTGTCTGTATTTTTGGTCAACGCTTAGATACACATGGGGAAAAAAAGGACTTCAAACCTCTGAGCAAGGTGACTTGTCAGGGCCCTGTTACCTATTATATCAACTGCCCAAGCACAGGACAGTTTCTCTTTTTGATCAGAGCTGCAGACCTATCGCTACCAAGTACTATCAGCTGAGCAGCGTGACCTGAGAATGAATGCTGGGACAGAAGGACCTTTGCTCTGGTCTAGTACAATGGAAGAGACTCTAAGGTGATGAACTACATCCCCTCTAGGCTTCAAACCCCATCTTTAGGTGAAGGCAACTGGTTCACGGGGCTAAAATCACCTCAAGAAGTGATGCCTTCCCAAGCTGAAGAGGCAAATCCCCACGTTTCAGGACTATGGCATGAATTCTGTATGCAGGCATGCTGTACCACAGGACTGACCCATCCCCTTCTGGGACATCACCATGCAAGTCTGTATGGAGAGAGTCTCCTTCCATACTGGCAAGCAAGTCCTTAAAGAAACAAGAGTAGAATTAAGATTACTTTTAAGGCATTTCTGTCTCTTTGAATGCCCTACGAGCTAGTACTGCAACAGATCATCTCTTGCCAGAAATTCAG
Organism: Strix aluco; assembly: GCF_031877795.1. Lineage (NCBI taxonomy): Eukaryota > Metazoa > Chordata > Aves > Strigiformes > Strigidae > Strix > Strix aluco. The sequence continues at coordinate 5,415,167 of NC_133932.1, forward strand.
CCGTCAGAGAGCATCAGAGGCTGGAGGTGGAAGGTAGCTTGCAAGCCTGCAACCATTTTTCACATTAGAAACAGAACTGCTGTCTCTGACATAGCAGGACTCGGCCCACAGCATCCCAGAAATTCTGGGGTCTCATGCTGGGACCAGGACTCTGTGGCCTAGCCCTCCACAGTAAAGAAGATAGCAACCCTCCTACAACAGGCAGAGCAGAAACTCTTGTCCCAGTCAAAATTGGTAGCAAAACTAATTTCAAGAATTGCCACCACCGCTTGCTCTTGCTAAGAAACTGATGGTTTATAGTACAGGCAAAACACTGTTTCTAGCGATGAATGACTTCTCCAGTGAAATCTGGATGTTCATGCAGGAGGAGGTGGAAAAAAACACATCAGTGCTTGCTTTTGGTATAAACTTAAAGGATCTTCATGTCTTTCTCACATTTTTTTTCCCACACATGTCTCCCCAGTTTGTGCTAAGATTATGACTATCATCACTTTCATGCTATGCCTCTTCTTTTCACTGCCCGCTGAAAGCATATCCAAACATATTAGTAAAGATTATGAATTTGCCCTGCAACGCTGCAGAAAGCCAGGTCAGCAAATTCAGTATGCGATCTCCCTGGTAACATGGCAAAAGAAGGAAGCTGGCATTTGGTAGCGTGTCACAAAGCAACCTGCCTGTTCCTCATGCACTGGAGGGAAGAACAACTGAGCCTCTGGACCCATGGCAGCTTTCCACGTTGCAGATGTGCAGCAGCTGATGTCGGATGTGCATTTCAAGCCTGATCAGGCTTACTTCAGGGCTTGCTGCGATGACTGATCAGCTGCTCCCCTTTGTGGAGGGAACACCCATGAAAATCCAAGCATTCTGGAATAGATCCCATTGCGCAGACTGGTGGGAAGGAAAGGCCAGGTGTTTGCACTCAAATGGCTGCATGTGCTACCGACACAACCAAAGGGCATGGCTGAAGAAGACAAGTGTGTATCATCTGACAGTCTCTATGCTCAGTAACTCAGAAAATCCTAACCTGTATTTGGAAAATAGCATCACTAATCCTCCAGAAGACATGAATCTGCAAAGGTCTGTCCCTCCGCTGCAGTCAGACTCTCTGTTTTCAGTTAAAAATCAGAAAAAAATAGCCCAGGTTTAAAAGTGTTTAGGCATGAAGATGGTGATACACACTCGTCACCCAGGGGAAAGTTTTGCTCTCCTCAGGTATTTTTTTTTTTTTCCTCTGCTGCAGTTAACCAAGACAGCTGCCTATATAGTTCTTTCCAAACAAAAACCCTCTTTCATTCTCACTTCTCATGACTTGAAAGAGTAAGACTTTCAATCTTCTGCACAACCCCTATATGAATTGTTGGAACTGATCAGAATGTGACCCCAAGCAATCAGGGAGCTGAGCCACTGTTAATACGCAGCACCACATGCATGCATGGGTGATCTCCGATTAGTCACCCCACAAAATTCAAATGCTGCCTAAGGCCTCTGCTTATGCATTACAGAAATCTTGTTCAGAACCCAGGTCCACTTGCCTGTGTATTGAAGAAAAATGCCTCACTGTAGTTCCATAAAATACTTCATAATACAAACTTCTAAGCCTGACTAGTGCTGCAGCAAAGCAGGCAGTGTTTCTGCGACCTCTGATGAATGGTGTTAAGCTGTCAATCAACACAGAAGCAGCAATACAGTAGCTCCACTTCTTTTCCACTGCACACATTCCAGTCGTCCTTTTTTTCCCCCTAAGTGTTGCTGCTACTAACAATTTTATTCTGCTTGGTGGCATGCCATTTTGATGTCTGTGTCGGTAGCAAATCTGGCTTGTTTGAATCTATTCAAGTCTTTCTCGATAATGTTTTATGAAATGTGAAGCTCTGCTACAGAAAATAGTTTAACATTCACAACAAACTGCGGGAGCTAACTGGAAGCCTGGAAGGAATCATTAGTATTTACAAATACATGAGCCATTCCAGTTTTGAGATGTCACTGATTGCAGCTGCATACTTCTATGTACTCACATCCCAGCATCTCACTCCTTTTAAATATTGCATCAAGACATAAGCTGTAGAGTGCTGGAAGCTGCTTGTAAAAAGCCTGCAACATTACATATCTTCTGAATCCAGTTAGAATCCCCACAGCTGTTACTTGCAAAATTACAAAATAATGTAGAAAATTCAGTCACTCTTAAGGCATTTCTTTCACATCAGTGGTCAAGCTAGGTTTCAACTTCGAACACCTTTGAACACTTGTTTTCTTCTGCTTTTCTTCTCATTGGCCCAGGAGAAGAATTTCTAAGTAAGTCTAATGAGCATTATTGGCACTTTCTCAAAGTGAGAATCTTTATTCCCAGCAAAAATCAGTTGGGCTTGACTATCAAGTGCTTAAGGGTCAGATTTTAAGAAGCATTAGGGCATCTCCATAGGCAGGCGGAGTCATTCTCAAGAGAGCCTATTTACATTGACATCTTCCTAAATACATTATGTAGCTGGAGTACAATTATTTTTGGAAAAGAGACATGGGAACACAAGCCATCTACATCGCAGAAAATCGCATCTAAACCTTCAGCTCAAGCCCACGTCCTGACTATTTTGCCCTGGTTTCCAATATGCTGTACAGTATGCTGTGCAGTGTTTTCTCTAAGTATTGAGTGTCTTGGGTTGGTACTTTGTGTAACAAACACTAAATTTTACTCTGTGCATCCTGTCTGACTGGCACATCATTAACTTCAACCACTCCAGTCCCTTATTTAAACCCAGAAAGGGTCTGATTCTCCTAGGGGTCCAATCCAAAGACTTCCTCAGGATCAAAGTGGGGATGTTTCCAGATCAACACGCTAGACGCTGAGTTCCTGTCATACCCTCACAGTTGATATGTCGAGACACCAGTGACGTGCTCTAGATCCTGTACTGTGTTCTGTTCAGTCTCCACCATTTGAGACTGGAAAGTGATGTGGAAAGGGCTGTGTGGGTACAGGCAAAGACAGAGGGAAAAGATAGGGGAACTTTCAAGACTGAAGAGAGCACAGGCTTTGGTTTCTTACACAAGGGAAGTGATACTTATGCATCCTTCCTCAATCCTTGAAAGGGCTCTGTTCAGCCCCCATCTGATTCTCGCTTTTTCTTCCCATGGCCCGAGTGTCCTGCCACTTCTGTCTCACCCTTTTATTTCTGGTAGGCCTCCCCCAGGCCCTTGGATGTGTGCTAGCCGTCAGCTGACCTTTGTCAAGTGGATTGCAATTAAAGGATAAGTAAGGGGTTTTTTTGGAAAGGTTTATTAGACAGGATTAAGATCATGTTGCACTAATCATTTAAGAGGAGATAGGAGCGTAGTGCATGGCAGAGTTATACTGTATTATAATAACAAGCTGAAATGAGTTTCCGTAGCACTTCTGCCCAGCGATTTAATTTCCATGAAGAGAGTGGCTATAATGGTCACAGAAAATCAATAGTCTCTGGTGCTCCCGTCAGGCAAGCACAAACATTCACTCCCCGGAAAAGTTTTCCAAGTAGTTGGAATCCAGACTTGACCAGGCACTTTGGCAAACAATAGGAGAAAGAACAAGGAGAGCAGAAATACTGCAGAGGTCAGCAAGGTACTCCATTTCATAGTTTTTGACACATCAGATAATTACATACTACATGTCTCCCTGTCTGCTGAACTGTTAAGCTACCTTGCGCTACTGCGGGCTTTAGTACAAACCATCCATCAAGCAGCCAGTAAAAATCTAGCTACTGAACTGTTGAGCTTCTGGGTGAAGAAAGAGATCTCCTTGGCTCGAGGAGACAACCTTCTCTGTGCACCCTGACATTCTTAGGGAGTCACCACTCCTCTTGGTCATGCCATCCCCCTGCCTAGACTGGGGGAGAGCAGAGTTGGGAAGTGTGATCAACTGGCCAGGCCAGGATGGTGGTTGCTGGTGACAGCACCCTCCCTGCATCCCTGCAGGCTGAACAGGCACTGCCAGTCAGGTGTTAGGGAGATCAGGACTTCAGCAGGGCCTCTCCTTGGGCTCGGCTGAGTGAAACAGGGCAATTCCTATCTTCCCATGCACACTATTAACAGGCTGGTTTCTAGGTTTGTCCTTTTAAAGAAGGAGTTGTCCTCTCTCAGCTTAGCAGGGAGCTGACAGAAATGGGTATCACCAGAGCGAGAAGTCAGTGGTGGCTGGAACCTTTCCACTCCCTGAAACATCTCCCATCCCTCCTCAAGCTCCTTCTAGTTACAGCTGCCTCTTGCCTTCCTTCCCTCCCTCCCTGCACTTGGACTCCCTTTTCCCAGTCGGTGGGTTTTCTCTCTTCCCCCCAGCTCAACAGACAGCTACCAGCAAATACAGTTGTTATTTTTTTACATTTTAAATAGACAAACAGATGACAAGGCTGGAGCCAAACCCTCATGAAAAGCAGATATGGAATCCAATCACAACCCAGCTATAAGAACATTTCTCATCCAGGTCTCCAGAAGCAAGAAGTGGTTGGATTGCGTGGAGGATACAAGCTCATCCCAACTTCTAAGCCAGAAATATGCCACAAAATCCTGTTAAGTCAATTCAATATTCTCCTTCCATCAAATTGTTCCTCTGGTTGTTCTCTTACCTCTTGTGCTCAGACTAGGATGTAGCATCTCCTCTGCTGATTCAACCACTGATTGTTGTGGCAAGGAACAGAGGGAATCTAAGGTTTAATTTTGAAGAGAAATGTCTTAATGCACTGGAACTTGAAAGCTGCAAGCTAACATGTTGGCATTGCCATTTATTCCTCTGAGTATTGCATGGGGGGAGTGAGAACGCTAGGAATTCACTAGTTCCCTAAGGAGTTCCACCCAAGATCCTTTTCCTGCTGAGGTGAATCAACATTATTCCTGACTTCAGGCCAGCAAATCATCCAGTTGTCAACCCTGTTCATTAAGAATCTCATCCAAAGCTGATACAAGCCAAGTGAACTAAAGTATATGCATGTCCTTCAGAGGATGCCTGAAGTATTGGTAAATTTGGGGTTTCGTCACAAATGGGACTTCTCTGAACCATGGGCTGAAAATGTCAAAATGTCCTTAATTCCACCTTCCCTTTTTTTTTTTTTTAAGTGCTAATCAAAACCATTACAGAAATCTTTTGAAAGGCTTTGAAGTGAATCCTTTAACTGTGTTCACAAAGCACTACTACTTAATTTTCTTTGAACTTTGACTTTTTAGGCTATCCGCATCTGTAGATTGCTTTTAGTACAGGAAATGTGCCAACAGTCATACTAAGAAAATAAAAGCAAGAGAGAACAGGTGTGCTATAGAGTTTCATCTATTTTTTCCATTTCAGTAGTCATATCTCAAGATGCCTCTCTTAGCAGAGCTCTTAGTAAAAACAGCACAAAGAAACCAAAGACTTCACCTTGGCAAAGCTCCATTTATCACAATCAGTACTCCAAGGCCATTTGTACAAAAGATGTCACAAGTTAAAAGTGAGGTATTCCACAATGGATACAATAATGCCTTACTGTAGCCAAAGCCAGTACAGAGACAAGGCCTTGGGCCACAAAGCATTAGATTTCACAGCATCTGTCTTACATCTTTTTGAGACTTACCTCTGCTTCCTGCCGGGAATAGTGACCACGTCTTCCTCCTCCTCCTGTTTTCCCCACTCTCCTTCACCATCTCTTCTGACGGGCTGGGAGGAAGGCCTCTTTCTTCTGGATTAAAAACCTAGCAACCACATTGACCACAGCCTTGTGCTGCTGCTTTCCTGCTCCTTCTGAATCACACATCTGGAAAAAGGTGTTTATTATATACAGTTAGTAAACCAGGTGGAGATCGGACACGGAATGGAAATTAGGCCTTACTTTGGATGGGTCTAAGGGCCAAATTCATTTTATATCATTTCACATTTAATTGAAGTGCTGAACTGGTGACACCCAGGTTTGAGACTGTGATGGACCATATATGCGGAAATTGTGACATCCTGTGGCAAGGATGGGAAATGGCACGCTAACAATTACTAATTTTAAATAATGACTTTAATTTTGGCATTTCCTGCCATCAAAGCCTCAGTAGGGCTTTTAATGCTATAACTTTTTTTGCCTGTAACTTAGATGTCTTTAATAACTAGGAAAAAAGCTACCACGAAGCATCACATGCACCCAGCATGGCAACAGTGCTGTCATTTGACAACTGCTGACAAACAGAGAGCAGAAGACAACCATCTCCATAATTAAGCTTAAAGCCAGATGGATGACATCTTGCCAGGGGTTTCACAAATCCTCGTGGATTTCAGGGGAAAATTCACATTCAAGAAACCCAGTTCCCTCCCAGGCTTTGGAGGACAGAAGGAAGACAGAGTAGAGAGACCCATCATCAGTTTAGCTCAACTTCTTTGCCTTCTTCCCCCCAGTCCTGCTTTTCCACACCCTTCCCCACTGTTTCAGCTCCTCATCTAGGTCTCCCATTTTCTGGTCCAGACCACTTCAGTTCTGCTCTACTGGCTGCTCATCCTGTCTCTCCCTCCTCCCCCTGCACACTGGTTCTCTACCACCCCACTCTCCTACTAATTTTGCTTTGCTCAGCCAGCCTAGTTTCTCCTCTAAAACCACATTTTCACATCTGATCCATCTTCTCTTTGTCCAGCTACTGTTCTGCTCTCAACTAATGCGTACCCTCCTTGTCTAAATTTTCCACTTCCCTTTGTCTGATTTTACAGTTCAGACACATCAGCAAGTCCTCACAGTGTAACAAGTCCATCAACAGAGTAGCAGTAATTCATCTTGCAGCAAATTACACTATCTTATCTCAAGGTTAATGTGAGGTAAAATGCATTTGGCTCAGCCTCTTTCACGGGCAGCTAATCTTTGCACTTTACTGCAATTTTGCAACATGCTAAGCAGTGGCACAGAGTTAGTCCACTCAGTCACTGCACAGTAACTCACAAAGGTGCGGACAGTTTACTCATACATCTGAGCATCTGGTGTCCCCTCAGAGCTAAGCGGCTATAAAAAAAAAAGTCATCAGATAGACAGCACCCCAGCTCAGCTACACAGTTTTGTTCTGGGAAAAAAACCCAAACAAACAAACAAAAAAAACCACCAAAAAATCATGCTACAGCCTGCAGCTCTGTGGAGAAAGCCCATCAGTCACTAAACTGTAGCTAAGAAACAGGAGTCTTTTTTGATTGCTTACAGTTTAGTTGCCTTCAGCTCACCTTCACCAGAGTGCCAGGATGTGTCCTTGACGCAGACAGACAGACCTGCCAGATAATCTTTGAATCCCTTTTCCAAAGTGCTGGTCAGAGACAAGGTTGCCAGAGTTTACTGTCTGGGATCAAACATTTTCTCAGAGCCTTTCATGTTTTGGGATCTTTTTCTCTAGAAATGGCTGATCTGCATTTCAAAAAAAAAAAACAAACCCAAAACGATTCAGACCAAACCTCACCGCTTCACCTCTACAGCACACACCAGCATGCCAGGAGCCCTGGCCAGGTTTCACTCCAGCTGCAGGTCCACAGGAATATGAAGACTTCAGGTAAAGAACAACACTTGTAAGGCTGTTCACTGTCCACATCTGTAATTCACAGAGATAGCTCAGAAATGTTAGTTAAAAATAAGCCAATATTTCACACACACACCCCCTAATCTAATGTGAGCAGGCTCCATGAACCTGAACCTTGAGCTTTTTAGCTCAGCCACATATACCTGTCACCTCCCATGAGTACTACTCTTCAGGCAGCTATGCAGTGACCTGAAAACTTTTATCTTTTATTTTCTGACAGGTTAGTTTTCAGCCACATCAGTCTCTTGAGATGGTTCCCCTCATAGTCTTTCAGCTGCCAACACCAACAGATCAGAGGCAGTGGGGCCAGGCAGCTCATGGTGAATAAAGAAGAAGGTGGTAACATCTTATATTTAGCCCAATTTAATGCAGTTAAAATTAATAGTGGAACTGCACCTTTTTGGTCTTCCACAACTCCAGAAAGTACTCATCTGTTAGGCTATGCTCTGGCATTTTGTTGTACTCTGTCAAGAACTCATGTAACTGTTCCGTTGTTCTTTCTCTACCTGGTTTCCATCTGGTTCCTTTCCTCATCAAAAAAACAGAAGTCCAGGCCACCTGTATCCAGTCATCTCTGAAAACCTTGAAGTGGAAAAATGTGAGAGGGTGGAGCCAACAAAGAATCATTTTTTGGCCAAAGTACAGTTTACACACCTCATTACCTCAAGGCAGATGTCCAGCATGGAAAAATTTCAGCATGGAAATTATGGAGTTCTAATGAAATGAGATACAAAAAGGGAAAACTGAACTTGATCATGAGAAATGCTGGGCAACTCTACTAAAAAGTGACTTTTGCTGTCAATATTTATAATATTTATAATTATAACATAATTATAATAAGGTATCACATTGTAGAGCTCTTTATTAAAATGAGGGCACTTACAGCCTGCTGGGTATCTTTAGAGCGTGGCTCAATCCATTGCAGAAAGCAGCATCTTACAGATGTCAGTCAGCAACAAAGCTGTGACAGCATTTCTTAGTTCAGACCCACATCTGAGTCTTCAATTGACCCATTTTGATCAGTTACCCTAAGAAAGAAGTTGTTGCTTCAAACAAGTGACAGGCCTTTATGAAAGTAAACCAGCATTCAAAGTTGAATCGAATGTCTACGTGTCTAGCAGAGCCAAGGAATTTGGAACCGCAGTCCTAACGTTGCTCTCCTGTGATGAAGCACCGAGGTGTCAAAATTTTAGGTCAGACATGGCAACCAGTGAACAATTCTTTGGTACAGAGTTTTATACAGAAAATAACTAATGTGAGGGACCTGCTTCAAGATTATAGGCAGAGGAGAGGGTCTATTTGTAATTTGGCTGCTTTTTACATCCTATTCTCAAAGTCTCGGCAGCTTTGCCTCCAAATCTCTTTAGGCTGACAAAAGCATTAGCCCTTCCCACGTAACAGCGTGAAAAAGCTTCCAACTTTGTTCCTCGTAGAAGATGATGGCCACCTCCTTGCAAAAATGACGTTTTTCAAAGCATAACGTTTATTTGCAATGCTTTGTGTGGGTCTCTCCAGATGCTTTACAAATGCCAGAATACCCACAGCCCCTCCGGGCAATAGACACCAAGCCTATTTTCACTGCTTTATGGCAGCAGAAGGCCTAAGCGGTAACAAGCAAAGCCAGGAATAAGAATATCCAGGCTTGAATCCAGCCCCCAGCTGTAATTGCTAAAGCAGTTTTCTTAAGCACTAAGTGAGGGCCCAGGGGAACCGGAGAGCATCACATAAAACAACTTGAGCAAGAGCTGTTGAAAAGCAAAACTCCACAGGCCCTGCCCCCCCCCCAGTCCATCATTCCCTGCCCTCCTCGGACCACAGACAAGCCACCCTACGCCCTTGGGAGAGAGCCGCCACCAGCGGGGAAGGGAGCGACGCCGGCCCCGGGGCTGCCCCAGAGGCGGCGGTGGGGAGCGCTGCAAGGCCCGCGGCCCCGGTGGCTCCCCGCCCGCCCCGCCTGCGGCGGCACAAAATGGAGGCGGGCCGGCCTCGCCGCCCCACAGGGCTCTCCGGGAAGCTGGGCCCGCGAGGAGGGGCCGGCCCTGGCCACAGGGGATTTGGAGGAAACGGCGGCAGCAAGGCCCGGCCTGTCCCCGGGGAAAGGCCCGAGAAGCCGCCGCCGCCGTCGCCCCCAGGGAAAAGGGGGGCGCGCTAACGTCCCGCCGTAGGGGGCGTGGTGTTTCCCGGCCCCGCCCGCCGGCGGTCGCCATGGGAACGGCAGCCGGAGGCGGCGGGAGCCGCACGGTGACCGGCGCGGTGCGGGCCCCGCTGCTCGGGGGCGGCCGCACGGCTCCTCGGCCGGACCTTCGACTGCCCCCACGGTACCGGGCCCGGCCGGGAGGGGCAGCGTCCTCCCTGGCAGCCCCCGGGGCGGGGGGACCGGTGCGGCCAGGCCCGACACGCTCCGCGTCCTGTGGGGCCGGCCGGGCCCGGGGCGGGGAGGTAGGAGCGGGCGGGTGCGGGTTGTGAAGCGGTTGGGCTGCCCGAGCAGGCCTCTCGCCGGGCCTCTCACCTCTCGCCGGGCCTTCCGCCGGGCCTCCGGTGCGGGCCGGCTGCCGTGCAGGGCCGGAGGTGACCGAGGGACTGTCACCGAGCGACCGGCAGCGGGCTAGGCAGGGGAAGCAGGTTTGGAGCCGGGAAGATGGGTGTCCCGGAGCGGGGCAGAGCCACAAGCGTGGTAAAGCGTTCGGTTGGCAGCACTAGCGAAGTTATCAGGAGCGAGGAGAGGCCCGCGACTATGAAGCATTTGCGAGCTGGGGGAAAGCCAGCACTAGCTCTATATCCCAGAGGGAAGCGTCATGTACAGTATGATATTTCCACTGATTACCATTGCACCGTGCTTGCTTTTTCTGTTTCATGTCTTCATTTTCAGTTTAAGTTGGCAGTGCTTCCAAAGAAAGTAGATTTTTCTTCAGTCGTGTGCATGTCCCACAGAACCATAGTATTTCAGCTCTGAGGCTCGTTTCTGTGATGGTGGAATTTCTTTGATATGGAGACATGTATCTCAGTTTTATACTCTCTTACAAACAGACTTTTAAAAAGTGGAGCCTGACGATTCATGCTGATTCCTCAAATATGTAACTTATCTTTCAGACCCTCTGTACACACTGTCAAGTGAGAAGGACCACTCAAAGTCAAATGTCCATGTTCAGCTTATTGGTGATAAAGCGGTAGGTGTTGGCCAAAGATAGCTCACATGTGCACCTTATATTTCTGTGTGTATGCATACACAGGGGTAGAAACTCTCAGTTCTAAGCTGCTCCCTTAAAACAGCAAAATACAAAGCAAAGGAAGTGGTTTTATCTAAAACAAGACTTAAGACAGGGAGTAACCATGATTGCTGGCCTAGGGTGACTCTGTAGCAGCAGCCTAGAAATGCCCAGTTTCATGTCCTAAGTAATTTCCTAAATTGTGTGTCAGTATTTTTAATAGAATATCTCCAAATGCTGTTAACAATAGCTTGTATATGTTATTAAAATCTAATCAAAGATCTGGACAGCTCTTGGGCTGTTGTTCAAGCAGAGCTGTCAAAATATGTTATTCCACACGGCGCCTCCTCACTTACCTTGGGATACACTTACACTACAGCTCAAGGTAGCATACTTGGCAGTTTAAAATGAACAAGGTAGCAACAGCTAAGCAGCCTGTAAAGATTGCAGAACCCATCCTGATTCTTCATACTAGGTTAGCACAGTTTAACTTCCTAGCTAAGCCCATAGCTAGTTAGCCCATGCTTAGCTCTCTACTGCATTTGCTCCCCTGCTATCAGTATTCACCCTAGCTAGTTTAAAACCAGCTAGGGCACGGCTGTGGGAGTTGCAGTCACACTTTTAGACAGCAGTGGTTGATGGCGAGACAGGCTGCATGTAGGTAGATATTTACCAAAGGAAAGCAGACTTGGTACAACTGCACAATGAATTGGATTTTAAACAAAGAGTCCTCCTGAAGCCATGCACTTGACTGAGCCTGCGAGGCAGATATTCTGAAAATCCATTGCTGTACAGCAAGGAGAAAATCCCTGAGCAGCTTTCCAGTAATGGAATCAGGAAATATTTTTTTGAAGAATGTTTCTGCATGTCTCCTACCCCATTATTTCAGATTCTTTCTTCTATCTACATGGAAAAAAAAAAAAAAAAGGCGTGTTTGTCTGCCTCTCTGTAGAGAGACATGGAGCTGGAAGCATTGTCTGTCATCACCGAGATCCTTGCAACAATATGGCTGTGTTAACAGTTCAGGCCAGACAACGTAAGCAGGCGTGCTGTCACTAATGTCACATCACAGGTGTAATGGCACGGATGGGGATGGTGACAGACTCTGACTTGCATAAAACATGTTTTAAGCATATGAATCAGCAAGTGTGCAATTCATAACAATACAACTTTGAATTCTCAATCTGTAGTATCACAAAATGGGGTGGACAGGAGTTGTGATAATATTAGTTTATAGGGTTTTCCAAACTCTCAAAAGTCAAATTCCCTTTGAAGAGAAATGAAACAAAAATGCAGTCTCATGCACAGCGAACAGCTACTCATAGTAGGGTGCCTACATCTTCATCATCTGACACTCTCTTACACTCTGGTGAGTTAGTGTACTTGAAATGTCACCACTACCCTATATGCATCTGAGTTAGCACCCGCTGAAATGAAAGGGGCCATTCACAATTCAAATCTGATTTCAGGCTTTACAGCAGCTCAAGCCAATATAGCTACATCACTTATACTTGAGTCACAATTCCAAAGATTTATTGGCAGCCATAAATTTAGAGATTTAAGGCATATCTACCCAGGGAAATTAGTGCTTAGAAGGAAGGGTGTGGATTTTTAATGTGATCATTTTTGTGTGCCAACTCCTGTGGAGATATTTTTAACACATGCTAAAACTGTTACAGTAGAAAATAATGTAACTTTACTCTGTAAGTGGAATATGTTACTTCATTTCTAGAGCACACGAAATAGGAGGGAGTTACATGGGGTAATGTGCTAGCAGTTCACATTACTGCACATTCACAGTTACTGCACACTAACTGCTTTATGTAACGAACTGTTAGACCCTTCGATTTTAAGTATAAGTTTAGACACTGGAAAACAGCCAGAAGACATATCTGTGCATCTGCTGCTAGTCTGGTATGCTCCACATCTTGAGAAGTAGCATCTAACCAGCTGACATCATTAGCATACGTATGCTGCCTTCTTTCCCCATCTCAAATGTGCGGTCCTGTAAATCACAGCAAGCTGAAATTCTAATCTCTTTAATGCTGTTTGAAATTGCTAAATTTCTCATCTAAATTTCTCCTCCAAATTTCTCCTCCTCTAAATTTCACCTCTTTTCCTTGTGTCCACACAAACATTAGGTAAAGGCACCAATATTCAGAAGTATGTTTAGTAGCTTGATCCATTTCCCGGGCTACGGTCTCTGCTTGGAAGGCAAAGATCCAGTGCCTCCATTTATTGACCAAAGATGGAGAGGGAGGGCTCAGCAGCGCCTGGAGGCTCTTCAGCAGCTTGCTTCGTAAGTGTTCTATGGTTGGATAATTTAAAACAAACATACAAACAAAACCAACAGAAACCCATGCACACTGAAGGGGAGATGACTGCAATTTGCTCCTACTTATATTTCCCTTGAAATTAAGAGATTGCAGCTGTTGTGGAGTATGGTTGCCCATCTGTTTCTGACAGGGTGGATGTTGCACATTCCTTCATCTCCGTGCTATCTGCTTTGCAGCGGTTGCTGGGAAAGAGAAGAGAGTTATTTCAATCTCTTACAGATCAGATAAGTTATGAAGACTTCAGCGACTCGTGTGTTACTTCAGCGGGAGCTGTTTCCTTTTAGTCCCGTGCAGTTGCAGCTGGTTAGATTGCTTTTCCTGCTCATTCAGGGGCGTATGGGGCCTGAACTAGGGCACCGCATTTTTAGCGCAGGGGTTTCTTCATTGAACTTTCTCCTGGCATTAAAATTGAGGCTTCTGATTCAGCAAATATTTAAAAAACATTTCTGTGTTTTGCCACACCATGCGTTATTTGGCGTCCTTTTGTAGCTGTATTCAAGACTGCAGGCATCAGCCTAGGTAGTTGTTTTCAGAGGTTTTTGCTGCATTAACAAGCTAACTTTAGACCATGGGCTTTTCAGATGATGCGTGCTCTGGGGTTGCTGGTAACAGTTGTACCACATGTCAGACAACAATCAAAGATGTTTAAGGGTGATATAGCTGGTTTTGCTCAGTTTTGAAAGCATATTCTTCTCATTTCCATAATAAAATAAGAATTTTGGAGCCTTTCTTTTTTCTTATTGTTATTTTCAGCATTTCAGACTGTCCCCAGCACATGAAAACCTCAGTGGCTTCTTGTATTTTGCCTGTTATTCTGTAACAAGAACTTAGTTGACACCTGCACTGCTTTAAAATTGATTTACATTTCAACAACATGTATTTGCAAAATGTCTTGCAATTAACAAAAAATGAGAAATACATCCCCTCTGTTTCAACCTGCGCTGATTGACAGTGTTGCTGATACCGAAGATAGATTATTTCCCAGCTGTATTCTCAGTAGTTGCATTGCCTCTGCAAGGTTACCAGGAATAAATGCTCATTTATTTCAGCAAAGTCAGCAAATAGAAGTCAAGGACATGCAAAAGGCAGGATCTGTGGAATAAAAGGGGCTATTTTACTGGGTTCCCATTGTGCCTATAACTATACCATAATAGGATGAACAGCTTATGCTAATAAAGTTAGATCATAAGAATAAGTGCCCACCTGTGCTGAATGAAACACAAATCCATCTGGATGGAGCAACAGTCTGATATGTAAAGAGTCAGCTAGTGGAACTAGCCATCAGCTCAATTAACTCATTTGAATTACAAACACAACTTCACAATAATAGGTTCATTAGTGCTGAGCAAGTATCTCAGGTTACCGCACTGCATCTCAAAACATTCCCCTCTCTTTTGTTATGTGATACGACTGAAAGCACTGTGAAGAGATGACTTTAAACTTACCTTGGCAGTAAATTGTATGTCACAGGAGGTTAATGAAGCATCTCTCTATAGGCCTTGCTTGTAGTGGGTAGCCATACCGTGGCTCCTCGAGTTCCACAGCGCAGCTCACAGGGCTTAGATGAGGTCTTTGAAGACAACTGATCTCAGCATGCAATCCTCTCTTTTGATCCCAGCTGTCGAGCAATGTTATGTATTGTTAATTGTATGTCTTTATTTAAAATTAGGCAGCAGCAACCACTCCAGCACCCACAGTCCCATACATCTGAGGTCAAGATTTTTACAAGTTGCCAAAAACAGTCTTATGAAAAACATGACCTTCAGGACTTGCCATATATGTAGCTCAAGGAAACCTTAATGACATGAGATGGGCTTTTTTTTTAAAAAAAAAAAAAAGAACTTCTGTTTCTTGTCTTTAACCACCTTGCAGGTTGAGAAGAGTAACAACACTGGAGTATAAAGTGGTTGTGAAATGGAATAGCAATCCTGATGCGTAGCTTTCAAAGGACTCAATTCTATCCGTTCTCTCACTGATTGCCTTAACGAGGTCTACCTCATGGTCTTCCAAAGCTTTAAAATAAAGAAAACCCTCCAAGATGTTATAGTGAAAAAATTAAACAATCTGCCTACTTTAAATTCAACATGGGGAAAAAAATTAAGAAAGACTGTTCTTGCAAAAGATAGGCTTGTTCCAGCATAGTATTTGAAACATTCACATGGTTATCCTGATTTTTCTCCTTTATTGGAGAATTCAAATTGAAATTGCTGATTCTAAAATTTTTCACATTTGCTCAAAGTCTCTTCAGCTACTTTTGCAGTGGTAGTCTTCCCCTTTGTTCATTCTACTCCTTTACACATATTTTCTGTTACAGAAAGTTTTTCACTCTTAAGGAAGTAAGCTTGCTCCCCCCACTCCCAATAAAAGTAGTTTAGTTGATAAGGTCAAGCATTTACAAGTGGCCAATCCTTTTCACGACAAGCACATAAGGAAGTTTTATTAAAGGCAGCAAATAATCATTTCTTGCCCACACATAGTGGGAAACACACATGAAGTGTCAAACTGTTTTGCTATATATATATAAAGCATGAAAAAAGCAAAATATAATTGCTTGTATAAGTATGGGGATTTTGTGGAATTTCTGTTGTGCATGTTTGTGCAACCAGAGAAGTAGAGAGAGAGATTAAAAAAAAAAAAAAAAGGGCATAAAAAAAAAGATCAGAACCGTTCTGAATGTACTTCTTAAATGATATCCTGTATTTTGGCTTTAGAACTCAATCTTCTCTTCAGATACCTCAAATTGTGTATGAAGATCCTGAAGTTAGCGGAAGGAATCGCTACAAATATTTTGCACGGTAAGGAATGAACTGATTTGAAACAGAGTTCAGAAGCTTGCTTTTGTGCAGTTTAAAGAGCACCTAAATAAATGCCAGAGCCTTATTTTTTCCATCTTTTCTGTCAGTTCTTTGATCACTGCTATGGAGAAGCTAAATAGTAACCAAATCTTAAATCACAAGCTCTTTTTAAATTCACGCTATGCCGGAATGTTCAGGTAATGAGTTACCATGTAAGCAAATGTCCCAGGCATTCTGTAATTAATAATTATTTGTAGAAAGCGTTGGGCTGTAGATCCTCCTACACAAAGGAAGAAGATGCTCACAAAGCCATTGTGGTTCTCCAGACTCCTGGAAAGGTGCCTTCTTAAGAAGGAACCTTTTAACTCCCAGTTTCTGCCAGGAGCAGAAAGGGAGCAAAGGGAATCCTTGACTAACTTTTCATCAATATCCTCTGCTGCAGGACCGCTCTGCTCCTTCCAGAATGACACTGCAGGTCAGCAATGGACTCAAGATCTCAACCAACAGCTAGTGTACAAATGTTCTCAGCTTAGTCACGTATACTTTGAATTACATTCACTATTATAGTCAGCAGCTGTTGGCCAGTATGTCCACTTTAAATATTAAAAAATTGCCAAGTTTAATAAATTGGAGCTCTTTATGGCTCCTTTAGCAACAACAAAAAAAGGACAAAGATTATATTATCTTCCACAATTTGAAATTAAGCTTTGAAGTCTCTCAAACACGAAGGGAAATTGATAGAGAACTGAAATACACAAACCATAAGAATGCCTAAGAAGGAATTATTAATATGTTATTGAGCCCATATCACTTTCAAGATACTTCATAAAATACTGCAAAAAAGGAAACAATCAAATTAGGTAGGTTCAAAACACCTTACCAGCTGATTGTAGGAATTAATTTCAGGATTTCAAAAAGTTATTTAAAAAAAACCTCTCAAAAGCTCAAAGTGAAAAAAGTAAATGAGTGAAACATACACAAAATGTTGTGAGCACACTCAAAATGAACTACTTTTAATTATTGTCTTGTTTTGCAATCCGCGTTCTGCTTCGACAGAAGAATAACAGTCCTACTGGTGAAACTTTCTCTGTTACTCCTTAGCTATGAAATAATTATTTAATATTCAGGCACAAGTCTTAAACGTTCAACTACAGAACCTGAGTTGTGGAAAATCAGTGTAACTCCACCGAAATTAGTGGACTGCAGTTTTTCTAAACCATAATGATCTTTTACACTCATGGTTGTTGTCTTACATCTGCATTCTCTCTTTTCAGACCCCTCATCCCTTCTAATAAGCCGCTTCCGCTAAATATTGCTTACACAATGGAAAAGTAAGTAGTGAGTTCTGGAACATTACTGTTGTAATGGGTCACATCTCCCCAGAAAAAAATGGGAAACTGTTTAGCAGGTGGCCAATATTTTTCATAATGCGTCAACAGGAAAAACTTCTTAAGAGCTAAGGGTTTATTCACCATTGAGAATTCCTGAGAAAACAGGTGACTTACTGTTTCTGACTTTGCTTGCGGTATATAAGTAGTGCTTTGTGGGTAAAGGACATGTGCCTCAAGTGTGTTATGATGATGAGACCTGAAACAGAAAGCCGATAATCTCTGAATGCTAGAAGAGATACTGATGCAAAGAAGATTCTCCAATACAGCAATATTGTTGGAAGATCTTCTGATATTTTATTCCAATCTCTGTCATAGTTGCACTACTGTTCAATGGTTTAAAGCATCTTTGAAGTAGTCTACTGTGGTTTTCAGTGGGGATCACATTTCAAGGGGACATAAGAAGATTCATTTCCTAGTAGAGTCAATAGAAGTTGTACATGCTTACATCAGAATTTAATTTTTGTTCTGGAGTTGCTGGAAAGACAAACTTGTAAGCTAAATTGAAGCAGTCCTCCATTTTACGCTAAACCACTAGCTACTTTTTGTGCCCATTAACAGCAATGCTTTAGAATGGATACATCGGGAAGATTTGCATGTAATAACCTGAGAGCTGAAACCAGAAGATTTCTGGATTGTCTACCTAAAGAGGAAGGTTTCAGAGGACTGAGTGTAGCCTCAGTCTGCTTTTACTAAAGATAATGGAGTTAACATCAATGGGAGCAATGTTAAGATAAACCACATTTGGACAGCCTACCTTTGACTTAGTGGTGTGTTTCTGGTTTTTGGTTTCTTTTTAATGAATGTGACAAATGTTCCTCCATCTTGCATCTCTTTTTAGGACAGAGCCCTGTGTCCATTCAGCTACAAGAGACAGCAAAGTCTTTGGTCCCAAATTACGAACTTTGGGCACACAGACAGATTACAGGGATGGAGAAGCCCAGACAGATCCCTATTCCCCTGAATACATAGTTCCCAGTGGCTCAGTCCCTGAACTTCTGACACTTGCTACACTCACTTGGGGTGAGTTGTGAAATCAAGATAAATGATAATAATCGTCGCCTCTTTAGCAGGAGGTTCTTTTTTTTTTCAATGTCAGGTTTCAAGTCTGTTACCAGCTTTGGCAGCCCCTTTGGGGCACATTATCTATTTCTAAAATAGGTATGATATTTTCCTCCTTAATAGTGCTGTTCTGGGGGATTTCATAAAGAGTTTTGAGATCATTCAATATAAAAAGGTCATATGTTTTACAAATACAAACTAGGAGCAGTTGTTCTATTTACCTACTGTTCTTCAGCTGTTCTGAGTTAGACATCAGTAAAAAAACTGTATGAACACTGCTGCCCCAGAATATACCTGTGATCCTCATCCCCCAGTGTTGCACCCGCAATAGTGATAGACACTGGACGTGCCAAAGAAAGTGCACATTCTCAGAAAGTGTCTTCTTGGAAAAGTTTTTCCTCCTTTTGCAGCCTGCAGAAGAAGTGCTAGTGTTAATCTCAACTAAGCTGTAGCAACTGCAAGTCCTACCATTCCTCATACTGCAGAATTTTACTGGCCCTAGAAGTATTTACTTCTGGCTATTGACAACTCTGCTTGTGTTTAACACATGGGCTTGTGCCCATCCAGCCCTCTAATACTTTATTGGTGATGGTTATTTGCTGGATTCTCCATTCTCCTAAACAGCTACTTCTTCTTGTCCCTGTAAGGTCGGGGGTTACCAGCGGGACTAGTCGAGGTGGAGATGATTGAACGTGCCCGGGAGAAACGTGCATGGGAAGCAACTCTTCCAGCCATGGACAATGCCTCACAAATCACAAAGAGGAGGAAAATGATGGAAGATATGGAGAGGAAGGAGTGGGCCTTTAGAGAACAGGAAATAGAAAAGTAGGAGTTCAATTATACTCTTTATTTATTTTAATTATTGGCGGAATAGAGAAGGAACAGAAGGGGTACAAGCCTTTTATTGCTGTGAAAATCCCCTGAGTTTGGGAAGGGATATTTTTGCTAAATTTAATATAAGAGACTGCTACCCCAATACTTTTCACCAGTGGTAAACTCACTTTTTAAAATGAAAGATTAAATATGAGACATGCAGTATGAACTACGTGTAAAGTAGACAGTTGGTGTGTAGGATTTGATGATGACAGCATTGCAAAGAACACTGCAGAGTACAGTAGGTCATACCTGGGCTTTTCTTTCCTTTCAGGTTGCAGGAGGTTCGACTGGAAGTCTTAAAGAAACTGCTGCGGAGGCGTGAGGAGAATCAGAATAAGCTGGATGCCAAGCGCTTGGATGACCACTGGCAAAATCATCAGAAGGTTAAAGAAGAGAAAATTAAAAAGATTCAGCATGACTGTGCACTGAGTAAGTTTGACAACCAGGGAGAGAGTAGTATGAGACTTAGTTTTCAGACAAGCCATTTCTGTTTTCACAAGGTTGCAGTTTTTATTCAAGATGAAACAGGTTGTATCCACAATATAGATATGCGTGGCCAGCATTTGTTCTGGTCAAACAGGTCATGTTTTATATTAACCAGCAAAAGCTTTCATAAATTTCCAAAGATGGGGCTTTTGTTAGAACTATTTGTATGAAGAACCTTCTTGCATTTGTATTTCCTTTTCAGGGCTCAGGAAACTGATAGCTAAGGGGAATAATGTGATGGGGAAGCTGCAGAGACGAGATATCATCAAAGAGTATATGGACTATGCATCACAAACATATGCTCCTTTGTCTAGAGTTGGTTATTTCCCAGACAACCATTCTGAACGCTATGTGGTAAAAAACTTGTATCTTAACACCTTTGCAGGTAAGGCATTTTGGAAGACTTAAGTTTGTATGAGATACTTACTTAACATATTAACAAAACTCAAATTTGTCTCCCCACCACTCCATTATTTAATCACTGTTTGTATTTCTTAGGACTGTGTGAACTGGAAGCATCTCTCCCAGATTCTGTCACCCAGGTCAAGATTGAAGCTCCAAAACCTAAGTACACTACCACTAAGACTGGGTTTATTAAAAGATCAGCAAAGCTAGAGGTGGAGCTGGCACAAATTCACCAGGTATGGAGCTGCATCCAGCAGCACGTCAGTTCCTCTTAGATTTGAACTGCTCAGAAAACCAATTGGGAAGATGCGTGTGTAAGCTTTCTCCCAATTTCTTGTGATAAATTCGTATTTTTTGTAAGACAACTTCAAGGACAGAGTGGATCAAACACTCAGACTGTTGTAGGCATGTCCAGTGGTGCTCTGGAACTCAGTCTGTCAGTACTCTCTCTCCCTAATATCTGTGCTTCTGCTCCAACCCTACAGAAAACAAGCATAGCTGCTTCTGTCTTCCTACAGATCAGGTATTTGGATTGGAACATATTAGGTCAGTTAGAAATTCCCTCCTGCCATTTGCTCATTCTCATTTCTCCCTTGCTTTTATAATGCACAAGTGGCAAGCGTACTGGTTACGCTGTCAAACTACTAATAATTAATCTGGATTCATGTTATAAAAATTCTGTACATTTTAAAAAAAAATGTATGTTTTAAGTACATATTGTAAAAACACCTGCAGCAAAGCATGATTAGAGTGACCCTGCTGATAAAATTGGATCAGAACGGTGGATGCACATCACTGTTGTTCCCTAACAACAGCATCTGATTTCCAAATGTGCTAATAGTGTTTTGCATATCTTAATTTATCACAACTGTTCATGCAGATGAGGTGTCCATATATGCAATTAACCACTGAGGAAAGAAGTGCCTCATTTGCATCTACAACCACAATATTTGCAAATTACATGTACTTTTAAGTACGCTTCTTGTGATGCTGTTGAGGGTTACCTCTTTTTAAAATCAGGCGTATTCTTGGCTGACTGCTGTGTCACTGAAAAATACTGAATTTCATTCGTAAAGCTTGGCATCTTTCACCTATGCTTTATTTAGTGAAGAAATATTTCATAATTGGAAACTATGTGTATAACTTTCTTGTTTTAGTGTAATTTAATAATACTCTCAACAAAGACAGTAACTTTCTACTAATGAATTTTAAATTGAAATCTTGTTCTGAAAAGTCAGTCATCTCAAATTTAAATTCCACTGTATTTTTGTAAAAGATGAAACGTTGCATCTGTTTATTATCCAGAGGGAAAATTTTCAAAGAAAATCTTGAGTGCTACAGGAAGCGTTCAAGAACTAAGGACATTGATCCACTACAGTTTTAGAGAAGACACAATAGTATTGAAGGGGTTTGAGTTTGAGTGCTTTTTGCATAAAATTCAAGTAGTGACTATGTATAATCTGGATCATAACACAGTTTTCATAGGGAGCAGAACATTAGCCCAAGCTTTCAGAGCTGAATTCCAATTACAACAATTGTATTCTGCTTGTTCAAAATACTTCTCATGGTTTGAAAGAATACAGTGGCATGTCTAAACTGTAGTCATGGAGAAGTATGCCCTAATGATGGTTGGTCACACAATAATGTCTCTTCAAAGAAAAATTGGTGGCCGAAAGGAGATGGAAAGCAGACAATTGTTCATATTTTCTTTCTTAAATCAGCGTAGATCACTTGGTCTACATTTTATACCAACCAAAGGGCTAACATAACTAATACTCATTTCCCCATCACAAGAAGGCAAAATGTATATTCTTTTAAAATCACAAAGCATTTCCTTTGCAGGCAAAGATGATAAATCCACTATGCAAAATGTAACTGCTGCTTTTAGATATACAGAAGTAGACACCAGCCTGGCTGATCCAGACAAGCAGAAGGTACTGACACTGTGAAGCACCCAGACTGCCTCAGCCATCGTTTGATTTAAACAAACTTTCTGTTCAGAGTGATAAGAAATTACTGCCCTAATTAGCACTTGAGCTCTGTGGTGCTGTTAGTGGTCACTTCTCCCATCAGAGGCTTTTGCTTCTTATGTCTGGTGGCTATAGCATGTTCTGGCGTAGCAGGGTCTCTCCGACAGGTCCACCTCATAAGCTACTGGAGCTGTCAAGATGAGTAGAGGGTGCAGAGTGCTTGAGCTAACAGTATTTAGCACTTGAGAGGACAGCTGTCTGACCACTTGGCATAAGCAGTCTCGGTCCTGCCAACAACCTCTATCACCCACAGTATGAAAGAGGTTTAAAGCAGGCAATTAGGGATCATCTCAGAAGGGCAGTGTGTTGCTTTGCCTTATTTCCATAGCTGAGCAGCTAGAGCAGTTTTCAAAAGCCTCTTCTTAGTGCTGTCCTAGCACACTTAAATAATCCTAGAAATAAAGCAGAACTCTAGAAAATTCAGAGTACTCACAGTGATCTAGCTCTAGAATGAATTTCTTCCATTTTCCCTGGATAATCTGTGGAAGGAGGTGGCAAATAGAAGAGGAATGCCAGATTTTAGCCTCAGAAGTAATCAATTTTAATAAAGGAAGTTTCCAAGGCTTCCTTCTCTGCCGAACAAGTGGCAAGATGGACTAGTCCTCCTTATTATGTTCCTCTTGGTTTGCCATATTGAGGGTTTTCCTAAGCTTAAAGCTTGTAAGAAGGGACAAGCAACTATCCAAGGAACTACAAAAAGGATCTGTGTCCTCTTGAGAATAAGAACAGCTTCTCCCATACTTGAAACTATGCCAAAAAGAAGTGATTTTAGATTTTTTGAGGAGCATCCTGAAACCTTTTGCGGGAGTATTATGTACACTCAGCATCCTTTGAATAATTCTCTAAAACAAGAGAACATGACAGAAACAGGAGTCACCCAGGACTTAGGGTAAAAACAGTGATCTGTATCTTACACGAGATCTGTAAAAGGACAAGGAAAGCTAGTTCCTAGCCAGTGCAGATGACCATGCTTTAAGGAATGTAAGTGAGCCATTATATAGACAGCCTTGTGTGAAAATCCAAGGCATTAAGGAGATAACATACTGATACACCTAATTACTGTAGGAAAGAAATGCAACTGGGTAACCAAATACACCAAGGAATGGAGGAGCTGCTAGAAGAAATCCCAGTGCAGAACAGTGCGTGACTTTAGGCTGACTCTCTATGCTCTGGTGACTCAAGAGGGGTGAAGTGTCAGGTAGTTTCAAAGTGCTGGATCAAGATGATGTCAGAACAAAGAACCTCTCACCTGAGCATTAAGTGCAATTCTCATCATGTCTGTTTTCCTTTATCCGGTTGCTGGAAGGAGGTGGAGAAGCAGAGGGGCCAACAATGTCTCTGGAGAAAATCTCTGCCAACTTCAAAGCGCAGGAAAACCTGTTCAAGCAGTTATTTCATCAAGAACAGATCTCCAACACAGTGTTAGTTGGCTCATGCTCAGACAAGCTCTAAGAGCTATTATGTCGGTCTTAATCAGCCAAGATGCAGCGGCCATGCTGCATTGCAAAGTAGATAGTCAGCCCATCCTTGATGACCAAACCTTCCTCATTCGTGGGCTAAAAGGAAGAGAAAGAAACATGACTGTATAGTCTCTGCTGTATGTGAAAATAAAATACACCTAGTGGCTTGTGAAAAGGAGAGGATCACAGAGAAGATAAGGAATCTAAAGAATGATTTATTTGAACGAAGAGTTGTTTCTCAGGCCACTGTCCTGTCAAGAGTTCTGCTTCTATCAGAAGCCGTCAGAGAAGCTAAAGTGTATGGCCAAAAGCATGGGTACAATTTGCTGCGTTTGCCAGGAAAATGAAAAGGAGATGAATTGGGTGGTACTTCCCTGCCAAATCCAACCAGATTATACCATGACTCTGAATCTACTACCTGAAAAAAGTAACGTAGTCTACCTCAGAAAAATTAGAGTGTGATATGTAGGCAGTAACATTTGAAGCATATTGTTCAGAAATTTAGCACTTTTTAAAGAAAGTATTTTACAGTGATTCTTGGGGCCTGGCATCCCTATTTCGAAAAATGGTAACTTGTTAAGTTAGGCAGAACCAGTTAATGCAAAAAGTGATATTTTCTTTTTCTTGTCTTACATTAAAGTCTTAAAATAACATAAAACCTCAGATGAGAGAAAGCAAATGGTAAGCATTTTTGACTTAGTAAAGATAGCAAAGCTGGCACTAGACTATGCTGACATGAAGACAATAAAACCACTTCTGAGAACTGCAGTATTTCTCAAATCCACATTAATAAGAATTCCCTCTTGTCAGAAGTGCTCATAGATTTTTCTGTCTTTAAAAGTTATTATTCTGGTTGTATTTTGTTATTCTGGTTAGCAAGAAATATTTTTGGAGGCTAAGGTTTTATTAGAAAAAATCTTATGAATGCAACATTGTACTAATAAACATTGGACCCATTGTTTTCAAAAGTATCACAATTACAGCAGCTTTTTTCTTTCACTTTCTCCCCCTGTCATGCAAAACACCTTATAAATCATAGAAAGCACTGTTATAATCTTCATGCCAGAGATCTCTAAGGTCATCAAATACAAGAAACAGTTCAGAAAATCTCTCAATATTTTGGAGCTATAACCATTTCACATGGCTTTATAAGCAGTTTATAGACTCTGATTCTTGTGTTATTAACATGGTCCATTTCAGAAGTTTTCGGTAATAAAGCATTTTATCCCCTCCACCTAGAAACTCTCTCCTTTTCTGGAGCAATTAATTATCCTGTCCTGAAAGGTCAGATCCAATATGCAAGAAAAGTTTTGTACAATGACCACTGGAGTTTCAAAACTTCATTAATTTTACAATTAAATTCTGTGCAGGTGCCATCAATTTCCTGTTACTGGAGAGAGAAATTCAACATGGGATTTTTTTTCTTAAGTTTTTCTCTGTTTTCCCTCCCTAGGGAAATACTGTATTTGAACATTTGAAAGACAGAGAGTGAGAAAAAAAAAAGGCACACTTTTCCTTGCTGGAATATGTCTGTTCTTTCAGTAATAAAGATTACAGATCCAACCCATACAGTAGTAGGATTATAATTTTGAAGGAGCTTTAAATGTACATACTCTCTTCCCTTTCCTTTGTGAGCCAAAGTGTGATGTCCTACAGCAGGCAAGCATTGGAAATGCAGTTGGAAATGATTATCTGAATATCTTGTACTAAGTAACTGTGATGGGAAGTTGGCAGGACTCCGGCTCTCCAAACAGTTTGAAAATATCTTGAAAAAGTTGAGGCCGTGGTGGCATTTCCACTCCTAGCCTGCTTTGGCTGACAAGGTTTGGCATCTGCCACCAAACAGCTGCAAGCAAGTTAAACCCCACTCTTAATGGGCTTGTGGATTTTCTTGGTAGAAGGAAGTTCTCAGGCAAGTTAGTTTCCTTTTTGCCCTTAGTCCACTTGTACAGTTGCTGCAGGTGCCACTGGGCAGTTGCAGATGAGTGGAGAAGCGTTTCAAAACATATTTTGCAAGAAAGGGGTCCTGGGTCATTTGGTTCAACCCTGCGCAGTAACAGCGTATCATACAAAGACATTTCACTGAGGAAGGGCCACAGAACAGTGACAATACACTCCTCAAGTGACCCCCTCATAAAACCTCCTGACCACATAACATTTCTAACCCGCAGTAAAAAGCGTTATACCTATAGTTAGGCAAAGAATTGTAACCTTTCTGTAGTGATATATAAGCTGTAATTAAATTGTGATATTCCTACCCAGTTTTCATGTTTTGAAAGAATCCTACCTCTATCTTATAGGAAAATACTGTTTCTGTCATTGCATAAGGAAAGTAATACACACAACTGCCTCTGCTTGCATACGGGTCAGCGTTTGACTGGTTCAATGAGATTCCTATTTTAAAATGAAAAAATAAATCTGAAGTATGCTTTTATTTAAGAATGTATAATGTTAGAGATTAAGTTCATACCAATTTTAGACTAATTTTAGGTGACTCACCCTATGCAATTGCTGATGACTTACTTGTAAATATAGCAAAAATAACTCTCACTTCCTACTTATGTATGATTTTGAAGTTCACATCAGTATCTTCTGACCAAACAACAGCCTCATCGACTGACCATATTCAGTTTTTCAGTTGATGTGCAGCAAGAAATAGAAGCCACAAGCCTGCAAAGTGCAAAACACTTTCAGCTCCCTGTAATCAGTGTGATCAGCAACAGTCAGCATCTAGAGGACTGGCCTTGTTGTGTTGTTCTATCTAGCCCTGTTCTGATTAAATTGTGTGTCTGTTCTAGGCACTACTGGAGAAGAAGAATAAAGTCAAGGAGCCAAAGAAGCCCCTCCATTTCCTTGAAAAAGTAGAAAGGCCTGTTCCGCGGCCACCCACTCCAATCCTGGAAAAACCATCAATTGTAAGTGGGCTGGTTTTAGCACATTTTTTCTGTTGATCCCTGATTGTTTCCTACACGGTTGTGAAAGGGATGCCCAGAGAAGGAAAGAAGTAAGCTTTATCTTTTTTGTGTGTATTCATGCTAGAAATAGCCATCACTATTTCTTAAGACTCTCTTAGTCTCTCTTTATTCTATAAAGATACTAGCAGCTGAAGAATTGACAATGTTTTACAATATTTGTTGGCCAAATCCTTCACTAAATTCTATTTAATAAATAAATAAGTAGACATGTTATTCCCTTGTTCTTGGGGAACAAAAAGGCAGATTATTATTATTATTATTATTATTATTATTGTTGTTGTTGTTGTTATTATTATTATTACTACTATTACTATTATTATTATTCAGTGTCTTCCAACCTTCTGATCTGACAACACTATTGTAATCCAGCAGAGCAATTAAGTTGAGTCCCATTGAAGTCAGTGAGACTTTGAGTGCTTAGCACTGAGCATGCACTTCATTAATTTGCTGGAGCGAAGCTCTTGTCATCATGCAGGATGCAGCCTTTGATGAGCATGCCCCAGTTCACAGATGATTCTTCTGCAGAGATTGAAATAGCAGTAATGATGTGTCATAGGGGATGTGATAAGCTGTAGGAAAAAACAAGTTTTTAGGGGAGCTGCAACTTCTTTTCCTTTCTTAAAGTAACATACTTAAGAGGTGGTTGCCCCAATGGATTGCTTTGTCTGCTTATTAACACCATTTTGATGATGTAGTAAGAATCAGGCACAATTGCCATTTAAACTTGTGAATTTAAGAGACTCACACAATCGTGAAAGTGAGAGAGAGGAAGCCTTATTAGATCATCCATGCTGTCTTCCTTTGTGCAGTATGATGTGCTACATTTTATACAGTCTATTTTAAGATGACTGAAACAAGAATGTCTCCTTGGGAAGAGCTTTCCCCAGCTTTACTAACTCTAGGTATTAGATATTGTATTGCAGTGGTAGATTTACCAGTTTAGCAGATTTTTAAGTACTTCTGGGTAACATGGAAAGAAATCAGAAAGATTTATCCCCCAGTTGTTGTCATTCTTGACAACAGTGTTTACAGATTATAGGTTTTTTTAAAGAGTTCCAATACAATATAATTCCACCTAAATGAATTCTGTCAACATTTGGTTTATTTTCAAGTATCTTTATGTGCGAACACATAAAAGAGTAGAGCTCTCCAGTGAAGCTGTAAAATCGGGCCACTTCAGGCACTGAAGAGCAGCACTAACATCTCCTGCCTTACAGAATCCAAGTGAGGTTTCTCCTACCAGCTGGCTGTGAGGAGCACTGAAAGCAAGGCTCTCCTCTGTTGTTAATGCTTCTCTTCCTGCCATACACACATACGAGTACCAACTGCTAAATGCACCAGCCTCTTCCCGCTGCAGTTGAGGATCTCAAAAGGAAAGTGTGCCAGAGTGACAGGCGGGTGACATGGACCACAAGGGATATAAAAGAAAGTGAAGAGAATGGAGGCACTACTGCAGGCCTCCCCCAGTCATTTCTTACGCACTTACTAGCCACAACAAGTTCACAGAGCACCTCTGAATTCCTTCGATGGTTTATCACTTTCTCCCAGTCCCCTCTAGTTTTCAGCCTGCTCCTAGATCCTTCCATATCCTTAATTCCTTTTTTTTTCTTTTCCTGCAGGGCACGATAGGCTTTCCATCTCCCCTCATTCTTACCTGCTGGTCTGTAGCAGGCAGATGGAGAAGATGATGATTACCCTTGCTAAGGCATCATTTGCAGCACTGAACAACAGAAGTACAGAAAAATGCATCTCACAAAAATTTAAACCAAATCTTAGTTTAAATCAAACTAAGCAGTTTGGCTTACCTGTCCAGTATAAGTGCCATCTCCATTTCCAAAATTCTGTCCTGAAGGGCTTTCACACTGTAGCCAGGTGATGTGGTACAGTTTAGCTCTCTAACTGGGCTGGAAATTCATCCCTTCTTTCCAGAGAAAAAGAACATACCAAATTATAAGGCAGTCCTTTGGCTAGTTCTGCTTCGCTCCTCCTGGGTGGTGGTGTGGAAAGGCAAAAATGCTTCCTTTTGCATTTGGAAAACTTAATCTTCAACACCTAAGAAAAAACAGATACTAAGATTTAAGCCCACACCACTTCTCTCATCCCACGCTCTTCCCTGTTTTTCCGGCACTTCTAAAATACCACATTTCAACACAGACCTCATAGGCTCTTTATTAAAAAAAATTCCTTGCAATTTTTAGACTTCTTTTTATCTTTCCCAGGCACCCAATGGGCTTCTTCCTTCTGCTACTGTCAACTCCCGACTAGAATACCCCACAGCAAGAAAAATGCTGCCAGCTGTTCTTCCTCTATTTAAAATAAGCCTTTTGTTTTTTCCCCTCCTATGGTCATGTTCCCTTTTCCCACTATGCTCCATCATTCTTCCAGATTGGTATCAGTCACACAATGCTAGGCCAGTAAAGTTCTCAAAGAGACAAATCACAATGTAATGTAATTAATTTTACTTCCAAACTATCACCTTCTGAGTCTTAAATTCACTGAGTTACTCTGATAAAGGTCACCACTGGGATAAATATCAAAAGAAAAATTGTATGTGTTCCCTTTTAATTTAATCCCTTTATTTCTGGTTAACAGCTCTCTTGCACCTCCTTCAATAATAATTCCATCCCCTTAGTGCCTTGACCTGTTAAATTAATGTAGCTGATGCTCATTTTGCAAACTCAGATTCAGTCAAGCTACAAATAGTACTTCTAGTGCATACAGTAATTTTCTCCATCAACATCTCCTTATCATTAGGTACTCATCTCTAAAGACCCTCTAAAATCTCAAATAGAATCTAATTATACAGCCTTTCTCCCCCATCTCCCCATGTAAAACATGGAAGTACGTATTATTATGACTCACCTTTCCCTAGAAATTAGAAGAAGGGTATTCAGAAATAACTGAGAAAAAGCTGGATATGAGTTAGACTTTTTGATAATTAGGTGGATAATCTATAGAAATCTCAGCCTCCAAAGAAATAATTATTGTGTGGATATTTCTTGTGTTTCGGCAGGAGGAAGAGGAAAGAGAACTGGCAGTGATCTGTCTGCAGAAGTTACTCCGAGGCAGGGCTATTCAGAACATGGTGTGTCTCTTCATTTACGTCTCTCTTCAGAATGATGGTGGGAATGATTGAAAGTGTGTTTGCAATCTTTCTTCCACAGCAGTAATCAAGGGTAATGAGGCTTCTGCAGCATATCCTCTTGTATGTTATCTGGAGTCCTTCAAGGCTTTGCTCTCCAGCCCAGATTTCTTACAGGAAATTCTAGGTTCCCACACATGTCTGTGAGTGTCTCCCTGTTCCTGCCATTCCCTACACTCAGCTGTTTAATTAGATGCTTCATAGCGGAATTACTCAAATGGCAAATTCTAGTCTAGATCTGGACCATGAGTACATTTTGCCTTGATTATGCCAAGATCCCAGGCACAAGAAACCTCCCACATCCCAGCAGGGCAGCTTGTATTTCATATCATCTTTCCAGTTTCCTGTGATGGTGAGCTGAACCTTAGATGAGGAGCAACTGAAGCATACCACCATGATTTCCAGCAAGTGCAGGACCCATCATTCTGCTTTCAGTGGAGCAGAAGCAGGTCTAGGTAAAAATTGAGTAGCCATGCCTCATGGGCTTTATATTGAGCAAGTCTATCACTTTTGATCAGACCAGTCCAGAAGGTTTGTTTTCATGCTGGCTGAGAATATAATTGATATTCTCTCTTGCACTATTTATTTAACGTTTGTGAAGTGTTCCCACGTGGGGATATGACCCGAGCTTTGGCAATCAATGCAATACTGTGGAAGTGGCTTGAGGGGGAATATAGACTTCCCAATTCTTCTCCCATTCTGTGGTGATCTGTGAGAAGGATGTTTGATGCTATTGCAAGACTGTTGACTTTCACATCCTGAAATGTCCCATCATTTTAGGAATCTCCTTCCAGCTGCTACTGGATCAGAAATACATGACTCAGTTGGAGAATGATGTGATCTTTTGTTGCTGTTGGAAGTCCTGCTGGAAGAGAAGGGGAATGAAAATAAGACAGAGTCAAGAAAGGGCTGGGCCACATAACCCCATAACAGGGACAGCAGCAGTTTCAACAACTTCCCTATTAATTTATTGCTTTGAGCTGTTGCTGGACTCCCTCAAAACGAAGGTCAGAGAACTGTAGATGTTGAAACAGGAGACATATAACCCTGGACTGAGGAAAAGGAGCAATGCTCACACTGGGAAGCTTTGACATTGAGGCTGATATAACAGGATATGCAGAAGGCTACTGCCCTTTTCACTTGACATTGGTGCTGCTGTTCTGCATTCCAGTGGTTTGAGTTCTGGGCAAAGCCAAGCAGAATGAAAAAAAAAAAAAAAATTATAATAAAGTAGCAAGGGATTGTCTATACTCCACAGCAGAAGTCTCAACTTTCATCTTCTATGCAGGAGGGTTTAGACAAGATTTACCTGACAGCTGTAGTGTTTGCCTAAATGCGGGCACAAATTCCTTACAGAGAACTAGGTCTTGGAAACAGCTGACCTTGCAACCTGGGGAAAAAGGCTGTGCTCTGCTGGCAAAACATATTGATCTATATTCTCCATTTAATATACTTGGTTGTTTAACTTTATTTTAAAGATGTTTGAAGGGAAGGAGAAGCGGCTGGAACTGATCCAGGAGCTGCGCACCACTCACGCACTCCAGGAGGATGGGCAGCTGCTTTTGAAGGCAAAGGAGCAAATGACACAGGCTCTACAGCAACAGCATGACTTGCAAATGCACAAGGTTTGCCTGTATTGATGGGAATGCTGATTCACAACACTGTCCTTATCGGGCACTCTGTGCTTGCAGTGCCACCAACGCACTCGTATTTAATTTCTTTATGTTTTCTGTTATCCACAGCACAGAAGGCACCCCAAGTAACAAAAACGGTCTCCTAGCACAGGCCAAGCATTGAATGCTTGAGGGGCTAAAATTGCACTCTCACTGCTGTGGGGGCTCTGGGGAATGTCAGAAGCAGACTGAGGCGCCCTGACCACAGCTGCTACCCAGGCTGCACTTGCTTTGTTTGCAGACAGAGTGCTTATTTATATTTACAGGGCTTTGAACAAACTGCACTGTCAGATGAACCTCAGTTTTCCCACATTTCAATCCACTTGACTGGTGCTGTGACCTGGCATTACAATACGTGATTGTCACTCGCATCTGTCAGATGTTTTATTGAATGTGTGTTACTGCTCTGTCATTTCCCCGTTCCTTTTCTAGCTTGGCACCCTCTCAGGCTCCTCCTCAGGCATAAAACATCACAAAAGAAGCCAAAGCAGACTTACTTTGTAAGCCTTGCTGGGCTCGAGACTCCCAGGACCTTAGCAATGGTGTCACATCGTAGTACTTGCCACTGTTCCAGAGAGCAGAGCAGTTTTGGGCCCCATCCTCTGCCAAGGATGTAGTGAGAGCTGGGGATGCAAATTCCCATCCTATTTCCTTGCAGGACCACAACCTTCCAGAGCAAAGTGAATCAAATGGTAGATGCTGGTCTGAAATGGATTATAAAAAAAATTTATCCAGACTTCACTGCATCTCAGCTATACAGTATCTCCCACATTCCTGCAGGTTTTCCTGTAGTTTTTGCTACTCTCCTGTTTTTTCAGTGACCAGCTGTGAGACAATTCTGCAGGTTCCAGATTATGATAACAGCATCCACTGGCCAGCTGGCCTGGTGGAGATGAAACCAGACCACTGCTTCCTGCTGGGTGGGCAGCAACAAAATTTACCCTCAGCTCTCAGTAAAAATTGAACTGAGTGACTGTTTTACTATTTATCATTTCCAGATGCTCCCTCATACACAGGGAGCCCAGGTGTGGAATGCAGGAATATGGAATTTTTCTGTTGGGGAATTAAGAGAAAAATAAAAGCCTTAGGCATTAGGAACTTGAAATGCTCCTTCTCCTCTGGAAGCCCAGGTGAGAGTGAAGGAGAGAGCAGCTCAGACACCATAATGGAATTCGTAGAGAAGGAGAGAGAGAAAATGGTAAAGATGCTGACCTCTGATCTCACAATTTCCTTTTGGGAGAGCCACTATCCCCCTCTGCTGGTATCTACCTCCTCTACTCTTGCATTTTTTTTACTGTGTCTCTGAGGGCACACAGTCCAAGGCTCAGGTCTTCAAGTATTTTGAACTTTTAAAACTCTCTGGAATGCACGTGCAGGAGTTTTCCATGTGTGTGGCTATTTTAGAAAGTCACTGATGACTTCACAATTCTATAGTTTTTGGTGGTTACAGTTTTTTTCAGGTTTTTGACCTTTCCAGTATAAGAGGTAGCAATTTTCAAGAAATGCTTCGTGCAGAAAGAGGACAGAAACTCCAGATAAAATGGTCAAAGATGAGGGGTTGAAAATTTCCAACCTCATATCTAACAAAAGTCTAAGACAAGAGTGTTCCTGGGTTATTTTCCTCCATTTCACATCAATTTTAGAGACAGCACCTGGAGGACTAAAGAGGAAGCACCACTGTAGTTGAATGTTATCCCCTGCTGTGGGGCTACTGCATTGCCATGCTCCATTGTAAACATGCATGGGCTAAGCACTGTCACTTCTAGATGTGTGCCACACTGACAATCCCACTTTCTTTGAAACACTGCATGAGCAAATGGCACAGCAGTCTAAGAAAGCTGATATACTACTACTTGTCTGGGATATTTCAGCTCCAGTTTGAGTTTTACATTCAGGTCTACTCTGTTATTGCCTGTTTATTCCAACAGAAACACCAAATCCCAGCCAGTTCCAGACATCCCCTCCTGCCAAGGACTGGGGCTTCATAGTACATACTGGAGATAATGAACTTACCATAGATCTTGTCCCTTTCCGAAGTGCAATCCCACGTACCCAGCCCATAAAAGATGATGTGCTTGGAACGAGAAGTGAATGGCACAGGAACACTGAACACCTGGAATCTAGTCTCAGCTCTGTCACAGACTTTCTGATTTTCCATTACCTGGAATTTTGAGGTCTTGTCTGCACTTCTAGAAACTCAGTAGAATTCCTGTCGATTTGAATTTGTTAGCAGTTAGTAACTTGTACAAGTTTAGGTAGTAACTCATTACCTAAAACTGTAGGGACTCATGGTTGCTGCATTATCTCAGCAAGTTGAATCACTTTGGTCACATCAAGAATGTCCAACCAAAGAAAGACATTCCATTTCACTGAGGTGGCTTGGAACTGTAACAAACATTTTGTATCTTTAGAAGAGGATAGAAATGTGGATGTACTCACAGTTGCGGTTTCCTAAATCTTTACTCAAGCTTCCTGCTTGCAAAGATTGAGGGTTTAATTTCCAAATGCTAGAAAGAATCTTCATTTGCAACTTTTGATGTTGTTTTTCTGTTCTGGTCTAGCTAAGCTTAGCACAGAAAGATGGAGGGTGTGCAGCTGAAGTCACTTTTATACCTCCCCTTTCATGGTCTGGGCAGCGGAGAGTTCCCCAGTAACAAGCAGATGGCCTCAGCAACTATTCTGATTATAGTCACAGCGACAAAAGCGGTTCATAATACCTGGAACACAGTGTCTAGTGCTTTATCTCCTCCCACCCACTCAAACATAGGGGCTGCTTGTCCTAGTGTGACAGTATTGGGACTATTCCCACCCTGACTAGTTTTGGCATCTTTGAGCCTCTTTATGCCATCACAGCCTATACACAGGAACATTACATTATGCAGAATCCGGGCCAGCACATGTAAAACAAGAAGAATGCAAAACTCCTATAGGGTTGGCCCATGGATGATCTGAGTGGATGCTACAGAGCTGTTTCACATGCCTGTGGTAGTCCTGGGACTTTGAAAAACATTCCTGGGGTTTGTAACACAATTTTTTGCATTTTTTTTAAAAGTTGTCATCAGTGGAAAACCACTTGGCCCGGGAAGAAGGAAGGGTACTGGCAAACACATTTGATTTCCTGTCCAAAGAGTTGGTGAGGCTGCAAGAAGAAAGGAAGATCCACGCTTTTGTCATGCTGGCTGAGAGGCAGAGGCGGATGCGGGAAGCGGAGGAGAGCGGACGTCGTCAGGTGGAAGAGAGGCGGCGGCGGGAAGAAGATGAGATTTTCAGACAGGCAAGAGAGGGAGACTGGTGGGCCTGTGGACGGTTTGTAGGAACCACCTCCTTGTGGGAAAGTCCAGATGGAAGGGAGGTGCTTCAGCTCTGATTTTGGTGATGGCAAGTTTTAAAATTGAGGGGGAAGGCTTAGCAAAGAGAGGGTGATTCCTTCCTAAAGGAGTCATGCCCGTTAAATTAAGGATGATCTGAATACCCCTACAGACAGTCCTGTCAGGCATATCATGAATGAATGTAGGTTTCTAAATTTCCACAACAAACACCTATGGAGAATGGATGTACCTAGGTCATCTTTAGGAATAATATTTTGGCAGCACTTTGTCTCACAGAACTATTAGGTGCTCTCCCAGGAAGGATGCCTTTAAGCAAGGTTTTGGAATGATTTTGCCCCCAAAAGTGGACTGCAGATAATGAGAGGTACAAAAATTATTTTGAAGTAATGATAACAGATAACATAACCTTGAAATCCAGGAACAAAAGTCCTGAACTACAGTAGTCCATAACTATTCTATAGTCCTATTCCCTAGCTCCTGACTGCATGAAGCATATTTCTCCCAGTTGAAAGGAATGAGTGGGAGCCTAATTGACTAAACCAATAATTTTCAAACTTTGTGGGAGGAGGTTAATACCAGGAGTCTGGCATCATGTTTATTTTTGTTTTGATTTTAGCTTCTCCTCTTTTCTGCATCTCTGAGTGGGAAGCAAGGAGGGTCAAAGTGCCATAAGCTTATGCCCTTCAGACTAGCAGAAGGAAAACACCCATTTCTAGAATCTCTGCTCTACAACCATTATAGGGAAACCAATAATTTTATCTTGGTTTTATTCATATTAGTTTGACTGGCTTCTTGGAACCCTTTCCTTCAGGATTTGCTTGAATGAAAGCTGGTTAATCTACTGAAGTCAATATTGATGTTTATTATTTGCAGTTGTCACTCAGGGGACCATGAGAACTGACAAAGCAACTGCCACTGCGTTCACAGAACTAACCTGCTGCAACAGAACTGGATCTGCAAATAAGTTTTTCTTCCACCACTGGTTCTTTCCTGCACTGGTTTCTGTTCAATTAGTTCTCAGAAAGAATGATTAGAAAATAAATTTTTACACAAGTTATTCTTCCCAGAAAGCACCTCTGAAATCAAATCTCAGGCTGGCCTGCCTGAAATTAAGACTCTGGTGAAAATCTGTTGGTTTTGCTTCTTTGGAGCTCTGCTTCCACCATGCTCCTGGCACAGCAATAGGCAGAGGAACAATATCTTGGTGTTTTGTTCCAGGTGGTGAAAGTGCACCAGAGCACTATTGACTCCTACTTGGAAGACATTATCCTGAGCAGCATGGAGAACACAGCTGAAGAGCAAGCCAGGGAAGAGGTTCAGAGAATGGCTGTAGAAATCAATGACATCGCTTACGAAATGGAAAGTCGGTACGTTATTAAACGGCACATTAGAGGCTGTTTACAGCAGTTTAGGACCTGCCTGACTATCTGCATCTGTGGTTACGTGTATAATCTAAGACATAGGAAGGGCAGAGCAGTACTGTTCGTGATCGCTTCGTTAGCGTGACTGCTGTATGGGAACCACACTGTTACTACACACATATAAATCCATCAGAGCCTTATTTCTATACAGCATGTGCCAGATTCCCTTTGCAAATCACTCGTGGGATCTGTGAATCACCCTTTTTAGACTTCTCCATGCCAATGCGATGCTGTGACTGAGCTTTAAGTGAATCTGGGAACTGCCTAAAGCAATACCCATTCATACTGGTCTTTTCATTT
This sequence comes from Strix aluco, assembly GCF_031877795.1. NCBI lineage: Eukaryota > Metazoa > Chordata > Aves > Strigiformes > Strigidae > Strix > Strix aluco. The sequence goes on from NC_133932.1 coordinate 5,451,572, forward strand.
ATTTACACTACTACAGAAAATCCGTTTGAAAGAGATGCTAAAAGATACAGCCATACAGCAGCCTTTCATTCTGGGGTGGCTGTTCTTTAAGAAACTGCCAATTTCCATGGGGGTCAGTCATATTGATGGCTGCCTGACAAGGCACTTTGAGTAGAGTAAGTTGTTGAGAACACCACAGTCTTGTGTTTGGCTGGGGCATCAGCAGTGAATACTTTTTAGGACCTGCCAAACCTCCAGTTCAGTTTCTATGCTCTTTTTCTGGAATTAAGCCATAAAAATCCCAATGACACAGTGACTCTCCTATGGTACAGCAGCTGTGTATTTTGTAACTAGATGAATACAACCAGAATGTTGAAATCCTTGGGGAGAATGAAGCGTAGATAATGCATGCAGCCCCTGGGCCAATTGGGAACCCACCAAACACTGGCATGGCAAAGAGCACGGGGACCAGCCAAATGCAGAGTCACAAAAGGGAAGAATTTAGCAAACTCAGCAATGGGCCAAAGACTAAATTGACAAAGACGCAAATCCTCAGAGGTATCTGCGTGTCTAACTCAGTTTGTCATCAGCGAGAACTGGGCTCCTAAATACCTTTGAGGCTAAGGAGTCTAGGGTGATCTTCTCCCTGGAAATACTGCTTTCCAATGCAGTATTGAACACATTGGCAGTGCAGTGCAAGGGGAATAGTCACACTGTCACCTATTTGTAGGACAAAGAGAGACCCGCTATCCCCAATAGTGAGGATATTTACAAGGGAGTCATGTTTGCAGAGGTGATCTGGAAAGAAAATTAATATACTTATACCACTCTGCATCTGTTCTGTAGTCGAACTCGCCTACAGTCAGAAGAGATTGTAGCAGAGCTAGTTTATGATTTCCTGATTCCAGAAGCTGAGAAAATGTCTGTCAGAGAAAAAGGTAAGGAGTCCAGTGACTTTATTCTCTTTGTGAACTGCTTCACCCTCCTCACCCTAACTGACTGAAAGATGCAGTAGCAAGAGTTGTCTCAGTTCTCTGAGATTCTTCTTTTGCCCTCTGCAGGTAGCAAGTTAAGCCCTCTGACCCTTTTTCACCAATTTCTCATGAGATTTAGTCTTTTAAAACGGTGACCTGAATTCAGACTTGATGTACATTTGGTGTGTCTGCAACAATAGAACTACATGAAAAGAAGCAGCCAATAGCACCTTCAAAAACAAATTGGGAACAGTCTTTAAGTAGCATGGCTGTGAATTGTCTATTATATGGCAATTTCTAAAAAATGTAGAGGTCTTTAACAGGCAGATTATTTAAATATATGCCGTATGTGGAGGGAAGATTATATGCTTTTCTGTGCGTTCCCCCTCCCCCCAATTGGTTGAGAGCTAGAAGCAAAGATAAGGTTTTAGGGTTGGCTGTAGTGGCATCATGTTTTAAGTAGATAATCTTGCAGTTGTAAAGGATGCTTCTGTTTAGCCAAAATGGAATAGTATCTGTCAAAATCCAGACGGGAAGGCCCTGAAAACCTGTCTGTTACGTTAAGTATCATGACTAAATGGCTGTTCTTAACTGGGATGTTTCCACTGACCAGCACACTCAGAAGACCGTGACTAAACCAGTCACCCACAGAAAAGCAATTGTATCACAATAGAGTCTGAAGTGGTCCCTGCTGCAGTGTACTTCTCTGACTTGAGAACAAAGGCACTTACTTCACTGCTTTTTTTGTTGCTTGTGAATGAAAACACAAACCCTGCAAACAGATTTTGTGGTCTCTGAATTGTCCAAACTTTCTTCCTCCTAGTTTGTGTATTTGTCACAACAACAGTATCTGTTCAGCAGCTGGCAATTCTGCGTAAGCTGAAATCAGCTCCCTTCTCCTTAGCCCTGTTTCTGCAAGCCTACCAAAGCAGGTGATGTAATTTTAGTCAATGAAGCCTGCAGCTCAGGCACTAACACACACAGGTTAGCCTGTCTCAGAAAGGAGAACAGAAAGAGAAGACCTGGAGATGGCCTAGGATTCTGAAGATATAACAGTACCATCAAGGAAGAAAATATAACAACAGCACAATAAATGCAACAGCAGCTAACGAACAAAGCACCTCAGAAGCACTCCCAAGCAACAGAGGAAAAAAAAAATCTTCAAAATCTGTGATAGCTACAGTGGGTTTGCCTGGAAAGCAAAGCTAGACCCAGACAAAAATTAAAATGGATGCTGCTGGAAGGGCTAGAGCAATAGGTGATAAAGGACAAGAGCTCCTTCGAACGTGAGCAAGTGAAATTTGCCACGATATTCTTGTGACAGCAGACATCAAATGTCAGGAAGAGACCTGGCTCATACTCTGTTCTGTTATTGCTGCATGGGGTGGAGGGGACTCCGTACACTTAAGAGAGAGCTGAATTCTACCAGATGTGGAACACATCCTGCCGTAAACCTCCTGCACAGTGATACCTTCAGGGAAGCAGAATCAGTAACTATTCCATGTAAATCCAAGGGAAGTATTATCAAAGAATCGCAGTAGCTCTCATGAGCACATCAGTGTGTTGCGTTCCCGTGGCAGCTTTTAAAGCTTACCCTATAGTGAGCCAGATGATTCATTATGAAGCTGTGTTTTAGCAACGTGGCACACGGTTGAGCATACACCTGCCTTGAAACTAGCAGGGAGTGATCTGAGAGCACAGTTTTCTGGCCTGCCAGAGGAGCAAAGCCATTTGTAGAACAAAGATTTGAGGGCCTGGTTTAGTCTTTGCCTACACTTTAGCTTCCCCTTAAACACCTCTATTTTGCCATTACCTAGTCTTCCCTTCTTATTTTTTTTTCTCCTCTTTTTGTCACATTCCTATGCGTAAAAGCAGCGATTAATCAATACTGGCTCATCCTGAAACCCCTCTTCTGAACCCTCCCTCACTGGAAGTAGAAGTCAATGTGCTGATATGAAAAAACCTGCTTTTAAAAGGACAATCACTCAACAATTTGAGCCTGCTTTTTTAAGATGGAATTCCCTGTGGATGGAGGAAGGGACTGCAGCAATACCGGGAGAGTACTCCCAGCACAGCTGATGCAGTTCATGCCCACACGATTGAAGCCAAAGTGCCTTGGGTAGAGAAAGCTCTCCTGGGAATTGAGAGCTGGCTGGTGAAGGTCAGCTTTTCAAATGCAAGAGAGATCCAGTTGCATTCACTGCCGACAAAATGGACCTGGGAGATGGATTAAACATAAGCAGGATGGGTTATGAACGTTGAGCGACCGAGTTGGGGACAGGACGCAGAACTGTGTGACAGCATGCAAGACACCAGTGGGTCAGATTCACAGTGAAAGTACAGCTCAGCCTTACAACAGCAACAGCCCAAAGCAACAAGGAAGTCTTGAACTTTTGCAGGGAAGTGACACAATGAGAGCCACAGCTCGTTCCTGCAACATTCCCCACACCCTCCTTACAAGCACGCAGTATTTCAATCCCCATGATTGTTTACCAGCATCTTAAGTCTAGAGAGAGAACGAGAGAACAAAGAATAGTGAAGAGCAGCAAGAGGATTGTAGGGTGAATGCTTTGGCTTGGGTAATTATTTCCCAAGAGGTGTGCTGGAAAGATGTACAAGTGAGATTGGATGAAAACTGTAAAACACAGTAAAGAACAATCCTGCAGTAGCGGAAGGGAGACGATAAGGTACGTGATTTACTGTGTCCATACTGTCTCCCTTACTTTGAACTCTGCAAGAGTTTCTCAGTGCAGGCAAAATCATAACACAGGAGAGGGCAGATTTCAGCTCCAGTCTTCCAGAGGCCTGCTGCAATTACCAGACACTGAAGGAGAAGTTATTTTAAAGCCTGATAACCTATCCTGGGCAGTTATGCCCTAAGCTGGAAAGGAAAACACTTTGGCTGTGCTTCCCACTGTGGGGGCTAGTCTTCAAAGTGAAATGCAAAGTTGGTTGCTGCTATTAGGTGGCAGTAGAACGCTTTCAGCCAAAGTTAGAAGGGCGTGATTTTTTTTTTCCTTGAGATAGGCTTTTCCACAGCTGCAGGAAGGCTAAAAGCTATCCCTCCCTTCTCCCCTACGGAGAACGCTTTGCTGTATGTTTCCAAGTAAAAGTCTTACCTCTTTTTTACGCGCAGTGAGGCAGTCCCAAAGAAAACACATCTATGCTGCTCATCAGATCATCCACAGGGGCACAGAGAGGGTAGTGGCTGATCTGGCACTGCAGCGGGAGACATCTGCCAGCGAGACAAAGGGGGATCCTCCCGCTGGGACAGCTAGTGCTGCTCGGAGCGGGACAGCTGCTGGGCCAAGAGCAGCTGACAGCAATTGCTCTGCCCCAGTTGCGCGCAAACCAGCTGAACTTCTGTGCGAAGAAAGCCCAGGAGAGAGGGCAGTGAACCCTTCTGATGGATCAGACAAGGCTCCCACAGCCTCCTAGGGACAGAAGATGAGACAGGTGAGTTCCCCTTCCCCTCTGTGATTTGAACTCGGAGCATGGTGAAGGAGAGGGAAGCACATTAGTTTTACTTCTTTCAGGGCACTCAGAATGGAAAATCCTCTCTCTTCCTGGGGCTCTCCCTCCTGCTGCCTGCCAGCAATGTTGTCCTGGAACCACTCTGTATACATTCTGGTGTGGTGGCCCCAGTCCAGCACCTTCCACCTCCTCCCCAACTAGCTTTGAACCTCATTAGCTAATTTTCCTCTTCTAACTGTTAAGAGAAGCTTGAGTGAGAAAGGAGTGTTAGCATTCCTTGTTTGTTTTCCTGACAAAGACCAATAAAGATCTGCACCTGGACTTTTGATGGTATTTCCTTGCATTAATAACATTAAATGAAAAAATATTCCAGCAATGGGAAATTTTGAGTTGGGACCATACACAGAATCTTTTCTCAAGCATGTCCCACTGATTTCCTCAGTGGAGTAAAGCAGAGTGGCTTCCTGCATTAGCACTGCTATTAATAAAGCGTTGAACGAAAGCGGTCAGATCTTGCATCATCTTTTCACATAATTAGTCCTTGCATAAAGAAAAGGCGCCCTTGACCTCGGCAGAGTGGTTCCTGCCAACCAGGCAGTGTCTGGCACTAATCACTAAGCAAGGTGATAGCAGAATGTCACGGAGGGGGCTGATGGAGCTCATGCGAAGAACCCATTAGCCAGTGCTTACGGCTTTTTCCAGAAATGTTACTCTTTGAGCTGACCTCTTCTTGCTTTTCACCATCCCAAAGGAGAACGATTCTGGAAAGAATCTTATTTTTCTTAGAACAGAGTTAGTCACTCTCCAGCTCCAGGGGACTAGGCAGAAAGGATGCTGGCTTTGCCTTGTTTGCAAGCACGGGGGTGCTCCAGCTCAGGATGTCAGGAGTCAGCAGGCTGCAGACAGGCGCAGTGCCTCTGATCAGAGAGCTGTCAGGCACTTGCTCAGCTCTCCAGCACCCACCTGTCAAAATTCCCGAGGTCTGTGGGTTGAGCATCCGAAAGGCACGTTTACACCGATACCAACATCAAACGCGGCAGCTTTTGGAGGAGCAGGCACAGCCACAACACCGCACCCAAAATGCTTACTCACTGATGGCTGCAACTTCTGCAACAAATCGGAGTATTGGCTCTCAGCCCTAACGTGATAATGGGCTGATCTCTGTGCGGGTCCGTCATTTCTCTGTCACTGATGACAGCCCGTTCTTTGTGCTGGGTCTGTAACGCCTCAGGTGTGCTCCAGCGAACTAATCCTGCTCCTTCAAAACACAAACCAGCAGCTGGTCAAAAATTCAGGCTCATTAGTGCATTCCTGGAAAAATTTTGCGTCAGATTTCTGTTTAGTGGATTGGGCTGGGAGGGGAGGGGGAGTGGCGGGGAGTTGAGAGCGTGAGAGGAGGAAAAAAGTCTGCATACCCCTGTATTCCACTGAGCTGTAAATAAGAACTGGAGAGAGGAAACTGAGCTGCACCAAGAAGCCACTGCTGGTCTCCAGGTCGCTGAACCAGGAGCGCCTGGTGACCGGAGAGGTCAGGCAGCCTCTAAGGACTGCAAAATCTGGCAGGAGTCAGAGGCGAGTGATGAGTTTTGGTCAGGACTCTGTGAGGATGATCCCAGGAGGGTCTGGGGATTTGGGGAAATTCTTGTAGCGTACGTAGCTGGTCAGTAAAAGGGAAGGCAGCAAGTGCAAAAACATGGAAAGAAACACTCTCCACAGTGTGGGAGGAGAAGCTGTGCAGGGATCAGCCCTTTCGCCTCAGGCCACCTTGGACAAATTTAGCCCGGCTGAAAGAGGGGGGATAACATGAATCACAAGATCCAATGTAATAAGAGAGACATGGAAAACCTGATACAGCAGAACAGTAGAACAGGAAGACCGATCCACTGAGGCATTTACTGTATTTCTGAGATGGTGTGTCGAAATAAACGTTCTCCCTGTGGCTCGTTGTACAATTCGACGTGGTTTTTAAAGAGATAAGTATTCCAACAGGTGTGGGAATGGACACAGGTTGCAGCGCTCTGCTCTTCTGCAGGGACACAGCCCTCGGCACGACAACGAGGGGGCAGGGGACTCCAGATGCTATGCGCAGGCTGAGCTATAAATGTCTTGGCTTCTTTATGATTTAAGGGACACCGTCAGGGTAAAGCCATCTTTTCCACGTGACACTGCCGAGCATGTAAACTGAAGGCCACAGCAGGATTCCTGCAGGAAACTCTGCTCTAGAAACTGCTTTCGGTTGTCACGTGCGGCGTTTTTTTTTCAAGCTTCACAGAATGTGCTTTGAGAAAGAAAACGAACCCAGCGAGAGGGGATTGGCATCATAAATCAACAGCACAAGAATGCACCATTCCCGCTGTCCTAGCAGGAGCCAGACAACCCTGGGGAGGAGCCCGTACCCGAAACAAACACAGCAGATGCCTCCGGGGCTGTGCCAATACAGTGGGAACACTGGGGAAATTCTGCTTGTCCCGCTTTTCTTTCACCAGCTGCCCGCTGGGAGGGAGCCCGGCTGTGCCGCTCTGCCGGCTCCTGCATCCCGGCAGGTGGGGGAGATGGGCTGAACCCAACGAGCCTCTGGGGTCACTGCACCGCAAGAATGGTGAAAAATTGGTCTCTTTGCAGTAAATGAATGAATGCAAATTGTCTCGGGTCTTCCCTGCCAATACGGCTGTTGCAGTGTGGAAGGAGGAAATCCTATCACGGTAACTACAGCTCAGACCAGCAAAAAGGACTTTCAGTAGGACAGCTGGAAGCCAACACACCTTTTTTTCACTGGACACCTACTATATCTACATTTTTGTCAACATAAAAACACAAAAACCCCATGGTCTCCCATCTCTCCTGTCTCCCTTAAAAGCTACATGACCATCACAAAAGTTGCTGCCGTAGAGCTGGCTGTGGAGCAGTTAAAAGAGAAAAGAGTTCCTGCCACTTTCTGAGCGCTGCTGTTTTCTCTGCTCCTGGTCTCGCAAGCGCATGGGATCTGCCTGCTACTTTGTTGGGCTCAATTCAGCCCTCGCACAACTCTGGGGAGGGAGAACCCTACAAGTATGGTCCTCACATGCCAGAGGCTTTTAACAGGGTCCAATTGCACTAACTTCTCCTCCTCCCCGTCCTGTCTCCCTGCGCCCACTGAAATCCTGTTCATGCAGCTTTTCCTGTGTTTTTCCAACCGGTGAGTCTGCATCTTCTCGCCATCCAGCAGCCTCCTCACCTCAGCGTCCTCCAGTCGGGCCTGGGCTTGGAGGAGGAGCTGTTGTTTCCTACGCCAGCCCTCCACCCCACCAGAGAGGTGGGAATTGTTTTGAACATCTGCCCAAACTGCCAGCTCCCCCAGACATAACACGTACACCTAGACTAGTAAATTCAATTTGCCCGGAACCACTCTGGAGCAAGGCCCCCACCTCTCCTCACAGCCACCGCCGGGAGCAGAGCTGGCAGGGGAAGCATCTCAACAGGCACCATTTGCACGAGAGAGACAATCCCGGCGGGCCGGTGGGAAGGCTGTACGCTGAAACCCTGGGGGGAGAGGCAGCTCTGGCTCCCTGCTCCCATCGTATCGCTCGTTCCTTCTCGTTCTTTTCTCCCACACGCTGATCAACCCCACACACCTCTTCCTCTACGTCCTGCGGCTGGAGTCTAGGCCTGCTCCCACGTGCCAAAGCCCAAACCTTCACGAGATCCTGCTTCTTTTCCCCTCCTGGCCTGCTCACCTGTATCACTTGCTACTGGGGGGCCAGCCTGGCTCAGCACACCATCCCCAACAGACCCGAGAGCTGTGGCCGCCCCTGCAAACACCCACCACGCTTGCTGGCCACTCGGCTATGGGTGCTTGGACCTGTTGCACGGCCCAGCCCGTGCCCAGCTGTCTGAGATTTCCCACCTCTAGTTCCCCCAGCGGGGAGCTTTCACAGTAACCTGCGCTCCTTGCCCATCCTGGCGCTCCTGGGTCAGTGCTGGGCGCGGGGATGTTCATCCTCTTCCCTGGGGCAGCGGCTGGAAGCGGGCGGCGCTACCTGCAATGCAAATTGCGGTGAGCTAATTGCAGCTGCGCAGCAAGGACCCGATGCTGTTGCTCTTGGTGACAACGTCAGCGCTGAGCGTGAACAACACCAGTGCTCTGAATACAGATGCAGCAAGAAGCCTGAAATATGTAACCAGGGTTATTACGTAGCCCCCTAAACTGAGAGTGCACTAAATCTTCTCCTAAATACCCTTCTCGGCCAGCATCTTCTCACTCATCGTTTTACATCACTAACATTTGGAAAGCAGCCGCTCCCACCAGCGTTATGGAGACTGGAAAGCTGCATTCACTCCTCTCTCCTTAATTGCTGCAGGATTGATCCTAAGAATGAATCTTCCTTTTGTTTATTACTGAGCCAGTAATATCCAGCCCTTCCCTTTGAAGCCCCTTGCAACCACCATGTTGGTTCCTTACCTATTGAAGCTTTTCTCCACCTCCCCACATAATTTTTTCACCTCCAGCCAAAAGCAAACCATTTTTCATTGCTGTGCAGGCCCCAAATCTGTTGTCTCTAGCAGAAACAGCTTCCATTGATCAACCCATTCCTCAGCCTGGCACCATTAAAGAAAAATCTTGAAGGAGGAATGAGATGTAACTGAGATGGTCCAAAGACTCCCCAGCTGGGTAGTCCCTTCATTTCCCAAGACTGCTGACAAATGTCAGCATCCCAAACAACATCAGTGATCTCCTTGAGCAAAGATGCCCTCAAACAATCTGGGTTTTACCAGCAATCACCATCCGCCTCCTGAGCGCTCTTGCCTGGCAAAGGATTTGGTTACAGGAACAAGCTGCAGAGGGGAGAAGGACACACCATTTCTTATGCCGTAGGAAACACAGAATCATAGAATCACTTAGGCTGGAAAAGACCTTTAAGATCATCGAGTCCAACTGTGAACCTAACACTGCCAAGTCCACCACTAAACCATGTCCCTAAGCGCCACGTCTGCAATGTGTCTTTTAAATACCTCCAGGGATGGTGACTCAACCACTTCCCTGGGCAGCCTGTTCCAGTGCTGGATAACCCTTTCAGTGGAGAAATTTTCCCTAATGTCCAATCTAAACCTCCCCTGGCGCAACCTGAGGCCATTTCCTCTTGTCCTACTGCTTTTTACTTGGGAAAAGAGACCGACCCCCACCTGGCTACAACCTCCTGTCAGGTCTCTGCAGAGTGTGGTAACGGGGTAGGCAAGAGGAGAATTCCTCTCAAGCTCACTTGCTTCCTCTCAAGATCATGTGCCGTCCCCCCGTCCCCCACCACGTGCCTGCCCCTGCCTCGCTCCCTGCAGCCCCTGTCTCCCTCTGACAAGACCTGCCACACGTTCCATGTCAGCAGCAGGCGTCCGGACCCCACGGGCGCTCCCCAGGTGGAGGAGGTGTAAAGCACAGGATGTTCAAGCAGCAAGCTAAGGTGAACAGTCCTGTTCTAACTCCTGGATTCCAACAGTTTTTAAAAACTTTGCTTAGGGAAAAAAAAAACACAAACAAACAAAAAACCAACCCAAACGCCTCCATCTCTCTACTTCCCAATCCACTACATCCCCAGGCCCCAGGGCTCTGCCACCATATGCAGGGCCCATGGCTCCTCTGCTGGGCAGGGGCTGTGCTTCGCCAGGCAGCTCTGCCTGGGGACGAGGTTTTGTTTGTCCGCAGCCACATTTTCTCACTCTGCGGCAAGCGAGGGGGCTCTGCTGACTGCCCTGGGCTTGGGCAGGCAGCCCTGCTGCGGCTCCCCCAGCAGAGCACCCCACTCGCAAATGCTCCGCTGCAGCCACTCACAAGCTGCCTCACGGGAAGAGGCTGTTCATTCCCCACTTACCTCGTCCTGGAGAGCACGAGCAGAGATGGGTGATGCAGAGAACGAGGAATCCCTGAAAGAGAAGGCTTTAACGCCACTGACTGCACGGGAGACCCACCTGGCTGTATGCAGACTCTCAAGGACATACCAAGAAGAAAACATCTGTGCCAGGACGTCAGGAGTTAGCTGGGCGTGCAACAAGTTCCAGGACTGCCTTCCTGCACTGACCAAAGGCAGGTGTTTGCTGTGAGAGTCCATCTCTCCCTTACAGCCCTGACTGCTGTCACCTGCACTGTCTCCTGTGACGAGCACCAGCAGGTTTGTCCAGCGGACCGGTCTCTGCTCCAAAGCCTCGGCAGTTTGATGACATTCACACCAAGCCGTGAGCCTGGGTTTCCTGCCGTGCAGAGTGCAGTGTTGCTACCTCCACGCCTTCCTCTCCCACCAGAGCTCAGATTTGGCAGCGGGTCGTGTCTGCCCCTGCAGCCTTTGGGCATGACTGGTTCAGCAAAACCAGCAGAGATGGAGCAGCCCTGCCCTCACCAAGGCTAGCGAGGGGAGAGAGGGCAATGACCCAGCCAAGCCCTTCCCGGAGCCCAGGGAGGGAAGCGAGGTTGAAGACTGGCTAACGAGGCTGTGTACCATCTGCCGGGCTCACCGTCTCCCAGCAACTGGACTCGGTGTTTCAGGCACAAACCGCGGCGCTCCCACTCTCCCCTCCGCGTTTCGCAGCTCGCTTCCCTCCTTTGTGGCTCTTGTTCTCCCGCAGAAAGCGACTCGGACCTTACCACAGCGGCCTGAAAGCTGCTGCCTTCCAGGTAACAAATGGTGCCAGCGGCCTTGACGCTGACTTGAAGTTTCATCGATAAAGACAAAGCACGCCAGCGGCGCAGACTGTCGTACCGCATTCAGCTCAGTTCTGCTCTGCGTTCGGATTAGCATTTTAAATCATTCAAAGGTGCCGGTGACTGACAACTAAGTGGATTTGAACCTGGTTTACAGACAGGTCTTGAAAGGTATTTCTACGTGGGGAATGGTGACAGCACGACTGTTCCCTAGAAGGTTGTGCGGGGCCTGGCTCTTGGTGCTAAGGTGTTTTGTTATATCTTTTAGAAGGGTGACTGGGATGGAACTATAAAAGTCCCACTGATAATGCTTGCAGGAATTGTAACGGGAGCGAGTGATGGCTGAACTGGACAACTGCAGCCTCCACACAGAAGGGCAAATGCAATTCTCAGGTAAGGAGACACAGAGGCACCAGCTGCGAGATGCCCTTCAGTGCCTTTATTTGACACCGGGGAGACTCTTGTACGAAACATCTGGCTACTTTTGGTACCCACTGCTTAAGGAGGGTGTTAAAGAGTTGTAGAGGAGATACAACTGGAAAGATTAGAGGCATGTGAAGGAGCTGAAGATCCCCTTCCAGTCAGCTTAGCCAGAAGTTATGAGGTGACTGGGTCCTGGTCGAGGGGCTCTGACATTCAGAAAAGGGACCTGAGACCGGAGCAGAGGGTTCCTGCGCAAAAACAGCACAGAAGAAGAGCCCACAGCTTGCATTTGCGGTGAGGGAAGTTCAGAAGAGACAGGAGGTGCCAGGGCATGTGCATCTAGAAAAGGGCCCAAGGATAACTAACCACCACCCCGAGTTACGGAGGATTGAAACTTTAAATGAATAAACTCACCTAGCGAGGTGCTGTAGTTCAGGCAGCGATGCCTCTGCAGATGTAACTGGTCGCTCTCAATGCCAGGGGCCGGCGTGGTTGAGCAGAGCAGCCCTGGTCTCAGCACAAGTTAGATGCAGCCTGAACCCCAATGACGTTGTGGGACTGACGTTAAGCGAAGGGACAGAATGACAGAATCACCAAGGTTGGAAAAGACCTTGAAGATCCTCCAGTCCAACCATGAACCTCACACTGACCGTTCTCAACTCCACCAAATCCCTCAGCGCTGGGTCAACCCGACTCTTCAACCCCTCCAGGGATGGGGACTCCACCCCTGCCCTGGGCAGCCCATTCCAACGCCCAACAACCCCTTCTGCAAAGAAATACTTCCTAAGAGCCAGTCTGACCCTGCCCTGGCGCAGCTTGAGGCCATTCCCTCTTGTCCTGTCGCTTGTTCCTTGGTTCAAGAGACTCATCCCCCCTCTCTGCACCCTCCTTTCAGGGAGTTGTAGAGGGCCATGAGGTCTCCCCTCAGCCTCCTCTTCTCCAGACTAAACCCCCCCAGTTCCCTCAGCCGCTCCCCATCAGACCTGTGCTCCAGAACCAGCAGCCTCTGCTCCCGTCCAGCTGAATTTAGGCACAGGTGGCCTTTCTGAATTCAGGCCTCCCAGCAGCACACCTGCTCCCAGGCACAGCTGGGACCCCCCTTCCCGCCCCGCTCCCACCTCTCCTGGAGCAGCTCTGGAGCGGAGAGCCCAGCCCGGAGCCCAGCAGAGGAGGTTTCATGAGGACGACCGCAGCTCGTGGCACACAAACAAACCACAGAGGAGCCTCTTTGCAATATAAATTTGTTTTTATTGAAGCAGCAGTCACATGACCTCGCATCTAGCCTTTAGGATAGCGACAGAATGGATTCGGCCAGGTCAGCCAGCCCAAAAAAAGGATTTTTATTTTTTTTTTTTTCTTTTTTCTTTTGCGCTAATAGACATGTCATGTTTAATACATACATTATCCAGTACCGGAAACCCAACTCAGAGATAGCTACGTGCTGATTTGCTGGAGGAACGGTCCACTGGACGTGGTCTCGACAAACTTTACAGATCACCACCAAATAACATTACTAATGGGATCAAATGATAAAAAAAAAAAACAACCCCAAACAACCATGAGTGCAGGATTCAAAGCCAGCAGTTTACACAGGTTCTTAAGTTCGTATCTATAGGTGGACGGTCAAGGAAGATTGGTTGGTTTTAATTTGAAATATTTATGTCCCAGGGTTCCTCTCTCCATCAAATCAAACTGTATCATAGACAAGCTGGCATCTCTTGAAAAATAGCATGGAATAACACAGCTCATTTAAGAAAACATGCTTATTTCTTGTGGTTTTTTCTTTTAATTATTATTACAAAGATTCACGTCCACCTATTCTTGCGGAGTGGAAAGGCATGAGGGCGAGGAACAGGGGGTGGAGAAGGGAGAGAGGAGGAGGAGGAAAGAAAGGGGCAAGTTTTTGAAATAAAGACCACACACTTGGTATTTTTTTAAATTTCATTTCCAGGCTAACCTACTTTTTATTTAATGCAAATTACAGTACCAGTTAACTATTTCCGAACCGAGTCACACAGAACAAAACGTATTTACAAGGGGAATGGGGCGGGGGAAATAATAAAACATTAAGCATACTTTCCACAAAAAAAGTTTATATTTAAAATGAAAAAAAAAAAAAAAAATCAGTCACAGAGGCATTCAAGTAGTAATAATGTTATACAGGTTTTGCTTTTCCTTTAAATCAAGACAGATTTGCACAAGTGTATGCAAGTTTGTATACAACCCACAGTCCTTAATATATATATATATTTTTAGATTTCTGTTTTTAAGATGGAAGTGGTCACGCTAATTGGTGTGTACAGGCCCAAGTGATCCATCAGCAACACATTAATGAACGCAAATTTTACAGGCAAGCAAATTATATATATATAAATATATTTTATATATATATATATTAAAAATAAATTGAGAAAGACCAACACAAGGAAGCTACTTTTCTCGAGCTAACCCCTTAGGTACTGTTTTCCTTTCCTGTCGTTTTGCCGTTATTGCAGTGTTGCAAAACGAAGCCAACTACGACCAGAACCGGCTGAGAGCCCCGTGGAAATCAGCTGCCACCCCAGGGGTACCCGCTGGCAGTCTCCGAAAGGCAGAGCCCGGACCGAATACCCTACTGTGCTTTTCCTCATCGGCTTTTCCTTTTTCTCCGCGGTGGCTGAGGTTCCTAGTACAGGAGTACGAGTCTGACAGGCTGCTTGATTTCTACTTTTCCAAGTACTGAAAACCGGGGGGGAAATTTTAAGTTGCAAGTCGCAGGCACCTGCTGTTATTTTAGGTAAAGCTTGGCTTCGAAACAAGGGGACAAAGTGTTCGGGGATCTTCTACCAGCCAATTTTCTTTTGCAGGTCATTTTTTTTAATTTCCCTAGCAAGGTAGATAAGTTTAACATTAAAGAACACCAGCGGCTTGATCGGGTGTCCATCAGGGGAGACAGACCGCGATCGAGTCCGGCTCAGAGACCCGCGCCAAGGCAGGGCTGACATAAAGGACAGATCAAGACCAGACTGGGTTAATAAATGAGCCCGAAAGAGTAAAAGAAGAGAGGGACAGCTCTGAGCAGACTGTTGCCAACAGCTTGGCATCACTGACCTTCGTGTCACCAGAAAGAAAGTGCAGCCTCTGCTTCACTGGAATGAACACGAGATGCTTCGAAATAAAACAGCAACCTTTGGTTTGGTAAAGAGTTAAGTGTTTTCCCATTCAAGACAATCTTATGTGGAGTACTAACAAGGTAGTAAAACACAAGCAAACTAGTTTTAGAAACAAGGCCTTCGTGCTGGGCACAAGAAATCAAGAGTCATGTTAAACTTATCTCAAGAAAACAAAAGTGATTTTGGGGAGGGGTTTGGGGGGAAAAAATTAGGGAGAAGAAAGGGAACAGAAAATCCCCCCGGCAGAAAAAGCCACCGCGGTCTCCTACAGCGATGCCCCCGCTCCTACCACGGCCCAACGGCTCCGAGCGCAGCATCCCTGCGGGGTGGGGGGGGGGGTTTTTCCCTCCCGGGGGTCCTTTCTGCTCGCCGGGCCGGCCACTGCCCCCGGCACAGCCGCAGGGAGGGGGGAAAGGCCGAGCCTCCTGGAAGCTGCTGCCGCCCAGCCGACTTCTGGGCGCAGGATTTGTGGGGGGGAAGAGACGAGCAAAGTCTAAGTGAGCTGCTAGGGCAAGTGTCCGAACGAAACCGGTTGCTGCTAGCGGGAGGAGGAGAGGGCAGGGTGGGCAACTTGGAGACATCCAGAACAAAGCCACGGCTCCAATGAAATGGGTGATGGTGGAGACGGTTTCCTTTTGTTCCGCTACTGATCAGGGTATCACCGAAACCTTACAGCACTCAAAGAGTTAGAAAGCGGGGAGAGGGGGGGGGGTGAGGGAGCAAAGATGCGGGTTTGGCAGGGGGGCGGGGGGAGACATCGTTAATAAAGAAGGGGGAAAAAAATAAAAGGGAAATAAAATTCAAAAAATCATGGAAGCGAAGGCACTCCAAACTATATAGATACACTATACATCGCTAGAGTTATTGTTACAATAATACAGGCCGGTACCTACTGTACAGAGTTAAAACTATATGGCTTTAAAAAGCTCGTCTACATTTTGTCTGATTATTAAACAGAATCACTGCCCTGAACGGTAACTTTTTGCTCATTAATAACAGTTCCTGGGTCCACATATTTACATACAAAACAATAAAACTCAAAATTCAAAAACAACCAAAAATAATAATGTACAAGCTTGAATTTGGTGAGGAGCTTTGTTTTTTTTTTGTTGGTTTTTTTTTGTGTTTTTTTTTTTTTCTTATTATTTACAAAAAAGGTTATTCAAAGACCTGGATCTAACTTGTATAAAAGAGTGTGTGATCCTGCCATGATCCTTGAAAAAAGAAATAAAACCAGAGGGGCGCCCCCGACCCTCCCCCCAGCCTAACACACACACAAGACACACACAGACGCCGGCACAGTCACAAAACCAGAGAGAAAAGCTCTTAACTCCCCTCCGCCAGTCTTAAACTAAAAGATAAAACAAAAAAGAAGAAAAGCCACATTTCCTGGCACAAGCAGCAATTTTTCATCATTACTTTTATTACTTTTTTTTTTTTTTTAAAGACTCGATAATTCACTGCCTCCAAATAACAGCGTCTGTGGCCAATGCTTCAGCAGTCTCGCCTATACAGCAGCTCCATACCCTGCCACTGCCCTACTTTTTGAGTCCCCTGCATTTATTTGGATCACTGGGTCAGCCAAGCCCCTTCACTTACCTTTCGGGACACTGACTAGCCGAGCTCTCGCATCAAGATGCTCTTCAGCCCTTTCTATGAAGTTGCATGTACGGATTTGGAAAGCCTTCCGTTTCTAAACGTGGGTGTGCTTTCCTTTGCAGCCAGCCAGATTTTAACGACAGCTAAAAGCTTTAAAACTTTTTTTTTTTTTTTTTTGGTTGGGGTTTTTTTTTTTGTGTGCCATCAGCAAATCACTGAGGGGTAACACGTTAGGGTTTATCGCTTTCACGGTAGGTGGTCACTCACCTCTCAAAACAGCTCCTGCCTCCCTCAAACCCCTGTGTGTCAGGCGGGAGAAAGAAGACAGGGCTTTTAATCAGCTCCAGGGCTGCTAAGAGACAGTTTCCAAAAAAATCCCACATCAACAGGATAAAAGGTACAAGAAGAAACGCACCGAGCTCGTGAGCACAACCCCTGCCGCCCCTGCGGCGGCCGAGCTTGCCGAAGCCGCTACCGCCGGCCACCCCCGGGCCATGCCAAGGTCCGCGCGTTCCCGAAAAGCAACCGCTTGCCTTAGAGATCCGCAGGTCGAATAACAGCTCGATAAGCACCAAAGACGACTACAGTTTCGCTGAAGGAGGGTAAGGCCGGAGCAGACACCAAACTGCAAGCCTACGACAAGATCAGGTCTCCAAAAGTCTCGTTCCTACGCCGCGGCTGCGTCCGGCCGCTCACCTGACCCTTTCCCAAGGAGTATTGCTTTGACTTCAGGAAGAGAGACGTGGATGCTCACACCACGTGCCGTCGCAGGGAGGAAACCCGGACCCTGAACAGATGGACTAGAACAAGCATTCACCTCACGCTTCAGTCAGACTGTTTCAAGATCGTAGACAAAATAAAAAAGCAGTATTGTATCTATGTATACATGTATATATTTATATAATATATATACACACACACTCATATATAGCCAGCTTTCCTACAAGTCAGCAGGTACAAATTACTGTCGAGAGCACTCGGATGTGTATTTTATTAATATTCTACCAATGTAAAAACATAATGGCAACGTGGCAACACGCATCAATAAATAGAGATCAAAAAAAGCAAGAGGTTAAAAAAGATGAAATTAAATACAGATTCTGGCTGTGGTTTTAAAATCAGAACTATCGGAGAATGTGGCATCCTGCAAGTTAAAACTGCAGTTAAAAAAAAAAAAAAAAAATTACAAAATAAACCAGTAGACTGTTACAGTTCACATTATAAACCCTGGTGTCCTTTTCCTTTATGCACCTTGGGAAAGGGAAGCCTGTTCAAATCGAGAGGCAGGGAGGGGCGTGGGAGGGGGAGAGAAGAAAAATACAACCAAATAAACCCAAGTTTTCATAGTGGCCACTTTCCAAAAAGTCCCTTAACACCCCCGGCTGGGCCCCCACCCCCTCCGAGGAGTTTGTTCGTCCGCTCTTCTCTGCTGAAGATGGGAGCTGACCCGCCGCCTCCGCCGGCCGCGTCGCCCTGCGCCGGCCCGCGACACGGGGGGCAGGAGCTCCGGCGGGGCAAAGGAGCTGCTTCCGTAAAGCCAACCGCTTCTGTTCGTGCGTGTGTGTGTGTATTATATTATATATCACCCACTCGGGTAAGACTTTTCCCGTAATGAAGCTGCAGGTTTCTTCACCGCTAGCACTGATTTTAAAAAGAAAAGGCTTCCACCAGCGGTTCAAAGCTTTAGACACGCGGCAAACCCTCTCTCCCGCCTCACGGCAACCTATTTTCCTACCACGTCGCCCGCTCCCCGTACCGAGCCGGGGCAGTTCTTCAGACAACCTGGGATATGGATCTGCTGACAAGAAACGCTGAGCTGTTGAATGACCCCTGCTAAGCTCCCGACCAAATTCAAGCTGTGCACTACATCAAAGTCCGAAACTTCACTTAAAAAGAAAATAAAAAAAGAGGTTAAAAAAAAGAACTTCAGCAGAGAATGAGGTTTGGGGGTTTGTTTTGTTTTTTGTTTTTTTTTTTTTCCTTCTTTCTCTCGTGGGAGGGGGCATGAGGCAAGAGTCCTGGTTCTGAAGTACACAACAGCAAACTTCCAACATGAAGAGATTGTCGAGGGGAGAGACATTGGTGTGTTGTATTGCTCCGCTTTCCCTCCTCCCCCCACCTAGTCCCCTGCCCCGGACACCCTGCAGAGTGAGAATACAATGAAACTGGTTTGTATTTATAGATATTTTACAAGGTTAAATAAGAACAACAATAATAATAATAAAAAATTGAACACTAAAATGAACAGGTTGGTTGGTTTGTTGTTTTTTTTTTTTTGTTTTTGTTTTCTTTTTTTTTTTTTTTCCTCTTTTTAATTTTCTTTCCAAATGTGACCAGTGTTGCTGAGCAAGACTCAAATTACTGGTGATTTTTCCTGTGCAGCTGGCTGCTTGGTACCGGTTCAGGTGGAGTTGGAGGCTGATGCTGTAGCTACACTATTGGTCTGAACTCGTTCTCCTGCGTTAACATCTGCAAATGACAGGCGAGAGGAAGGGAAGAGAGAAAAAACAACCAGTATTACCTCCAAAATACAGACACATTTGGAACCACAGCTACGACATTCTCCACACAGGGGAACCCACAACTCCCACCAAGATGCCGTTTGGACAGGATGCTCTCCTGACTTCAGGGGGTGCAGATGGAACACTTTGGTTTGGGGACAGGGTGGCAAGATGGTCTTTAAGCAGGACAAAGGCAACGTCAAGGGCTGAGGGGTTGCAGGCCGGCACGGGAACAGCCAGCTGGGCTCTAGCAGATTTTGCGGGATGTAACATTGCCCATGTGGTGGTTAAGTCGCCCACGTTGCATCCCGGTAAGTCCAACTGCAAGACAAGGCACACTAGCATCGCCAAAGCTAATGCATCAAGTATCCGTGGGCACTACGAGGTTTCACGTTGGTGCTGAAGTTTCACATTGTTGGGCCTTCTTGTAACAAAGCTGCCTGTTAATTGTGTGAATGAGCGCAGACGACGAACGTGACAAACCCGCTTCCCTGGCACAAACAGCTTTGTGTGTTAATGTGTAATTCGTGCACTTGTTGCCTCAGAAATGTCTTTCAAGTCTACTACTTTATTGTGTGTTGCTCAACCAAAGGTGGTTCTGCCACCCTCTGAACTGCTGAAGCAGATTAGTATCAAGGCCTGAAGCTAGTAACAAGGTTTATGCAAGCACACACACTGTTAGAGGATCAGGTCCCCAACAACTTCTCTTCTCCAGTAGGGACAGTGCTCCATAGAGAGACAAGTCACAGGACTGCGGGCATGTGTCAAAGAAGCATTCCAAGAAAACACAGGGTTTGCAAAGAAATACCAAAAGGAAATCCACTGTAACTGTGTTTTCATGCCACATGCATCAGGCATTTTCTCTAAAGAAACTGTTCTTAGTATTAGAAGAGTTGGGAGGGGAAAAAAAAATGCACCGACTTCATCTGGAACCATCCTAGGTAGTATCTAATTAGCACAGTCACAAGAAGACAAGCGGATGAATGGTTAAACACATAAAATACTCAACACAATAAATACAGGATGGGAAAAAGATATTAAGTGAGATTTTCTGCAAGAGACTGGCATTTCTCCCACTTAAATAAGGTTAACTGCAAAGCTATCAATACTGCAACAGGGGAAAAAAAAAAAAAAAGACTTATTATCTCAGTACAGAAGAGGGCAGCCTGGGCAAACAGTGCATTCGAGAAGACACAGGGAAAACGGCTCATAAAAAAAAGAATAGGTTTACTGACCTCAGACTGAAGGACAGTATGACTAGCATAAATAATAGACACCACAAAATACAACTGGTGGGCTGTGGGGGTGCACTAATACTTCTCCAGCACCAAAGAGCTCGCAAGGCAATGCAGCCGGGCAATGCTCTGACAGTCACCTCTTAGGAAAACCCCTCTCCTCTCCCGCCACGTTGCCCTGACCATAGCTGGAAGTGCAGCCATGAGCAAAGGCAATGAAGTGACTGAGAGTCCAGAGATGGGCAGCACTCACTGAGTGACAAATGAAGTAACATACAGAGACAACGGCAACAAAAATAGGAAATCAAACAAACAGCAGCATCCAGGAATACAAGGGACAAGTGGGAAGAGAGGATGATGCCTATTTGAAAAGGAAATGCTGTGAGGAGTGTGTGGGAAGAAAGGGAAATCCTCCTGTGGGCTGAGGATGCCAGACGACTGCTCTGGGAGCTTCCCATTCCCTTTCCTCTCACCCTGAACTAATTGCAACCCCTCCCTCACGAAGAAATGACCACCGTGATAAAAAAAAAGCTCATGCAGTTAAAGCACCAAGGCAGCATGATGACAGTACCGATGCTATTCTGGAAAGCTAGCCCTGCACACAAGAGATGCCCTCCTACGTGGAGAATTCCCCTGAGGGAGCAATTCCCAAATCCCATGCGCACACAGACCAACGATGACCACGGAAATCAAAAGTGACCCAGCTGGACAGCTAATAGTTTCCACGTTTTTAAACTCTCACTGTGCCTGTTCTAGATTAATTTTCAGGTATGGATAAACTCCAGTTAATGCAACATCTGCCATGCCTGATGCGAGCAGTCCAGCTGGAGTCTGTGCTGCTGGCAGAGGATTTCTCTGTATGTGTACGAAAAGTGCTTGTATT
Source organism: Strix aluco (assembly GCF_031877795.1). Classification (NCBI taxonomy): domain Eukaryota; kingdom Metazoa; phylum Chordata; class Aves; order Strigiformes; family Strigidae; genus Strix; species Strix aluco. The sequence continues at coordinate 5,472,456 of NC_133932.1, forward strand.
TCATTTGTTGAAATGAAATGTGCCTTTTGATCTCCTATTCCTGAAGACAGCAGAGGCTGAAATCGTTATCATTACATTGCTACTGAGCAGAGATAAAGAAGAAAGAGGAGGGGATGGAGCTACTTCATGTAACATACGTAACATATGCTCCTTTTCCATCATCACTCTAATGGGGCAGTTCCTGAGAAATATATATGCCACATGTTAAAAAGGAAACAAACCGGTGACACAGCCCAAGACCATTTACATGGGGCTTTTCACAACAATTTATAGAAGTCCACCCAGGCTGGGACAGATTGCTCAAGGCTGTACCAGCTCCAAACCTGCAAGAAAATGCAGTATTTTGACATTCCAGCTTGTTCTTTGACTCTGCATCGACAGGACATTTGGGGAACAAAGAGGGGCTTGTTCCAGGATCTCTTTGCTGAAGTGCCAGAGAAAGAGCACAAGTGGAGTATGAGGGTCTCTGGACATTTGCTTACTCCTCCTCACCACGAGAAATCAGTATTTGGGCATACGAGAAGAAAATCTAGGCCTCCAGCAATGCTGCTAAAACATCTGCTTTGCAAAGCAGTGGCCTGTGCCACCATGGAAGCCCTGCTGGGGAGCCAAGCTAGGAGCTGACATGCAGCTTTCTGGAACGGGACAGATGACTGACTACACAGCAGACTGCGGCCTGAGGTCAGGGCAGCCTCTTTGTCCTAAACTACCCACCCGACACCTCTGCCTGCGCGGGCAAAGAAACCACATCAGGCCTTAAGTGTCAGCCGCTTCCAAAAGTTCTTCCAAACAGAGGACAAAAGTATCTCTCATCAGTGTAGGGCACCTCCTCCAATTCAGCTTTTCCTTCAGCTTTCTTGAGGGTGAGTGACACTCCTTAGAACCTCCCGGAAAGCAAAGATGGGGCTACGGTTCAGAGAAAGACAGAGACGCCAACTCAGTCTGAGAAAGCCCATTAGCACTAATGACAGCATTAGCTGGTTGGATTTGTAATGCTGACAGACTGTGCTGCAAAGATACAGAAACAAAACTACCACCAGCCTGGGAGTCCTCACAGGACAGCTGAGGAGACAAGTGGAAGGAGGAGAAAAAACTGGTTTTCCTATCGTGCCTCCCTACGGATGTAGAAATCCAGGGCTCAGAGCAAAACTGAGCCTGAAACATGCAACTTTTACTGCTCTAACTGTCACGGACTCACCCCTGTGCTGAGCTCGCAGAAGCCCAAGCAAATGCTTGCCCCTCTCCTCCTAGTTAAGGAATTGAAGTTTTCCAAAATTCCTTCAATGGGAATACCATAAATGCCCTAAATCTTCTTTTATGGAGCGCTGTGGTCTTTTTCAACCGTCACACACTGTCAGGTAAGACCAGCTCTAATCTGTTTTGTGGCTGAAAGTTCAGGCACACCATCGCGTTTGGGATTACATGGGATCAACGCAGCGGGAGGCCTCAGACGATGACCCCAGCATCCCCGCTGGCACAACTCCCCTGCAGATGGCAATTACGCTCTTCCCATCTTAACGCTGACTAACAGAGAGTTAACTACTGCTGATGGCTGATCTGGGAAGAAAAACAGGCAGTCGCACAAACAGAAAAGCAGGCATTCGGCTTGGTGTGCACACTCCCCCCTCTCAGATGCTGTGGCTGCACAGCTGTGAAACCATCCTCCTCCTCCTCCTCCTCCAGCTAGATCAAGGCAGCATCCACGCGAATAAAGCTGTACAGGCATTTTAAATCAGTGGCCAGTATAATTTACAGAAAGCTAGCACACCATTTCAAGCAGGGGCCAATAACTCCCATCTTCCTTCTTCTCCACTTGGCTTTAGACAGCCCACTAATGTCACAGATAATTTCTCATAGACATTTAGGTGAATTTGCTAACACCGACGCAGCAAGGATTCATACTCCCACTGGAAAACCAGGTTTCATTAGTACAGCGAGTCCAGCTTTACGCCTCAAGAGAAGAGGAAATTTACAACAAATATGGTTTTTTAAATACTCAAAAATTACCTTCAATAATTCCCCTGCATTTAAGATCATGATCCCAGGAGTACTGTTGTATCGGGCTGTTGAAATCACTACTGTGAATCTATCAGTTAACAAAAACTGCTCGTTTTGGGTAACTTTTAAAAATGCAGATGTGTGTCATAGTGGTTAGCACAAGGGTGCTGGCTTGATGAAAACTGCACTGTTAACGTGGTACGTTGAAAAGCCAATCTTTCCACCTCTTAACACCACACCACTAACTCTCCTGGCAAACACTACTTTGCTAGACTTCGGACAAAGAGATCTCACTTTTCTAGTTATTCTCTTATCTATGACCCTGCCTTGGTGCATGATAAACAGCAGTGCTTTACTAACACCTTACCAAAAAGCTTAGATTCGGACACGGCTGCACACCAACATGTCAGCTATGAAAATGGAGTGACCATCTGCAGGCAGGTAACCACCACCCACCTGGATTATCTCACTGCATTTCAATGTACCTGTGCCGTAGGCTTTCAGAGTAGGCAACTACGCTGGACATAACAGTGGACACTTGAACCTCAGTATCAGTTCTGGCTTGCTAGAGGGAGGCCCAAGTTACACGCTAATAACGTGTATTACAGTTACACGTAACTTGCTTTGCCCTTTGAATTGCCCTGAGAGCTACATTTTGTTGCACCATCACCACTCAAAAAAGTAGTTTCTGAATTTGTACCGCTTAGTCACACAAGCAAATGTTTTGCAGAAAACTGTCCTGCCTATTGGGATGCCCAGGGTTAGGTGGGAGAGTTGCTCCCATGCTGCTTTAGCCATTACTGAACAACTAGAAATTTACTGCTCTGGGATGTGCAGGAGTGTAGGGAAAGAAGGGACCCCTTCTACCAAAATCTCTCCCTAAGTGTAGCATCAGCGTGCAAAACACACAGATTAACATAACCTCACACAGGACCTCATCCTAAAAATCACAACTCTGATGAAATTCTCATCGCCTGCTGTGAGAACCCCATGCACGTAAGAAACTACCAACCAGCTGTGCTGCAGAAACCCAAAGCTGCAAGTTGCCCAACACTGAACTTGATTTCACAACTTCTTTCCAAGCGGCAAGGATTTTGTTTTTGAACCATGAATAAGAGGTCCTATCCCAACTCAGTGCAGTGCTTGTGAACAGAAGGTTTAAAAATCTTGATATCAGTAAGGTGGGGTTGGTTTTTTGTTTTGGTTTTTTTTTGGGTTTTGTTTGTTTTTTTGTATACTTCACATTTAGGACTGGGCCTAATGAATTTTTCCCCCACATGAACTCTTGGAAATTGCTGGGTGAAAACAGATTTCTTTAACCCCATCAATTCCTCAAGACCGGTATCTTGGCAAAGAGAACTCCTTAAAAGGCATGAAAGGGACATTAAGTGAAACAGTATTTTTTCAGAGGGCTTAAAATAATTTTCCGTGTTTGTATTTTGTAGTTTTTCAATCACTTTTACTACTTTATCTGCTTTTTTTTTTTTCCTCACTCGTTGTTGAGCAACAGATGCACATAAAAGGGAAACGGAGAACGTGACTATTTGCAAAATACTGCCAAGCGTATGAAACAAACATACTAAATTTGCAAATAGCGATTTTGCTTTCTCCTAAATTCAGAGCACGGGCCGCATCTACTGCTACTACATTTTCAGAGAAGCCTCATCTTTCAAATCTGGGTGTATCTGTCTGTCCTGGAGTATGAAAATGCTTTCTATACAGCACGGGCTGGACCAAGCGCATCAGCTATCAGGTAACTGTCCGGCACATCAACCTGCAAATGCTTTCCTGCACGTTTCAAGAGTACCTTTTTTAATTAAGGCTTCTCCTTATCAGCTATCTTACACTGAGTAAGCATCCTGCACCTCAAAAGGGGGTCACAGCCCTTGTCAAATGGGACTGACGTGCACGCAGGATGCATGTGGAAACACACCCATTTTGCAGCCTGCCTTTGGCTGCCCCAGCCCTGAGACAGCCAGCTGGCGTGTGCTGACTCAGGCCTGACTCAGAGCAAGAGTGCCACGTACCGAATCACCTCTGCCACATCCTGCAGCACCTGGGATTTTCTTCAGGAGTCTCCCAAATGATATTACCCAGCTTTTAAGCTTTCACTGGAAACAGAATACAATATGGAGTGGCTACAGGCCAACAGTGAGCTTTTAAAAGGTTTCTGACAGAAACTTGAGAGCGAGCGGGAGAGGCAAAAAAAGAAATTCACTTAGTGCTGGCCAAAACCCAATAGCATCTGCCTCGTGCCCAAGGATGACACAAGCAAACTCAGTAAGAAGCAACTGCAACTACTTAGATGAGGCAGTGAGCACGCTGACTGAACTCCTTAACAAGACTTCTAAGTGCTAATGCCTTTGGGGAAAAAACCCTCTCCATCCACGCTCTGCAGAGGCCACGTGTACTGAGCTAGCTGTTTCTTCTCTTCCTAGGCATCACAAACTCATGCTCCAAGTCAGTATTCATTTCAGACCAGCTGAGAGCTCAGAAATTATCACTGAATCATCAAGATCGGGAAAGACCTTGAAGATCCTCCAGTCCAACCATGAACCTCACACTGACCGTTCTCAACTCCACCAGATCCCTCAGTGCTGGGTCAACCCGACTCTTCAACCCCTCCAGGGATGGGGACTCCCCCCCTGCCCTGGGCAGCCCATTCCAACACCCAACAACCCCTTTGGAATTAGGTGCAAACCAATCCACGAGGATTGCTAAAAACCAGGTGAGATAGTAATTTTGACTTAGTGGAAGTTTGAGCGAGAAGGACCAACAAACGAAACAGTCAAATGCAGAGTTAAAGTGTGCTAGGTTAGGATTTGGGTTGGTGACCACGGCTAGCACCCAAATGACCACCTACCAAGACTGAGTTTTGGTGATGCTGGAACAAACCCTTCCTCCTCCCTGTTCACCCCGAGGGCCGAGGTGGCTTGCAGGCCCCAGCAGAGGGAAGGTGGCTGGGCAGGGGGAGCGAGGGTGGGGAGAGAGGCAGGCAGTTGCACGTTCTCACCTGAGGCCGCTGTAGCATTTGTAGGGGTTGAAGCAGCTGCTTGGTTCCGGGCATGAGCAGGGATGAGGATCGAAGCCAGAGATGGGTTACTTGACAGTTCTGGAGGGGAGGTGGAACAGACAGAGTTAGCTCATTGTTCACAAAGAGCCCTGCATGCAGGCTCAGCTCCTTGGGTTTCCCCCCGTAACAGCAACCTCGGGCGAAATGCATGCCCTTACAGCCAAAGGTCACGTTACGTTTTCTTTGCTGACCAGCGAGAGGAAACCACAGCGATATTCGGCAAGGCGGTCTCCAGAGCAAGACTGTCAAAACTACACCTAGTGGTGCAAGGGAATTATTTCCTAGAGAAAGACAGCAGCCTGGGAGTTAGCAATGAACCAGCCAAGCCTGTTCCTTACCAACGGCCTGATAACGCTGTTTCATTCTGAGCACTGGAAAGATTCCCTTCACGAACCCACTTGGAATCAGTCTCAAGGAGAAGGCTGATAACAGTGGTGCTGCTTTGGGCACTGGTTCAGCAAGCAAACAGCTGCAACAGTTCCTCCAAGAGCTTCAGGGATTTAGTTCTTTGGCTCACTCAAGCATCACTTTCTCAAGAACTCGGGAACCCAAGACCAATCTCGCACAGCAGTCTCCTAGAGCAAGGCCAAGGAGAAGCGACATCTTTAAAAGCACAGGGAAAGGCAAAGGGAATTGGTCTGCTGGGAAATTTAAATGGGCAACAAAATGATGCAACCATTCTTTCTGAAGACATTAACCAAGGAAAAAATAGTCATGTCTTTTAGGCTCCAAACCTAATATAGCTTCAATGTGTATCAGAATGAGAAACAGGCATCTTACAGCCACAACTGTGGGAGGATTAAGGGCAACATATTGCCAACAAATGACAATCTTCTGGCACCCTTTCAAGAGAAGCTAGTGCCTCACAGAAGGTGGGACTGAGCTGAGACAAGACAGGTCCTGTTTGTTTCAGAAACAGGAGTGACTGGCTGTCTCTTGAGAAAGCAACATCCGGTGAAAAGGATGTGAACAGTCACCTCACAGAAGGAGACTGATGACTTTTGGAGCTCCAGGAGGTCATCTGGAGGAGAAATGAGAATAGACAGCTTTTTATGTAAGACCTCCAGATAGCAAGGGCTGTACAGAAACCCATCCAAATCACACCACGGGTTCAGTAAGGGGGTTTTGTACACAGTCTTATATTATTTGGGCTCATTTTTAAGAGCCTATTGCTCTTCTTTAACGCAAGCTTTAAACTTAGGGCCTAAAGGGATCAGTAGTCTACTTGGCAATTTTTTTTTTCTCCATTAAGTTACGTTAAGTTTCTTTACAGTCTTAAATTATTTGGGCTCATTTTTAAGAGCCTATTGCTTTTCTTTAACGCAAGCTTTAAACTTAGGGCCTAAAGGGATCACTAGTCTACTTGGTGATTTTTTTTTTCTCCATTAAGTTACATTAAGTTTCTTTACTGCTGGGAGGGAAAGACGTAGAAGATGCTCACCTGCTTACAAGTCCCTTATTACTACATATTTTCAGACTGTGTTTCAGCACTTATGAACACAAGTTTCAGTCTAGAACCTAACAGAAGTTGCTACATTACCTGCAATCCTGTAATACTGCATTCAGGTCTAATCCGGAGTCCTTCTAGAAAACCTCAATACTCACAGCATTTGTACAAATACTAATTCTCAAATTCATGTGGAAATAATTTAGAATTCATAAGCCTCCATTTAAATGGAAAAATAAACTGAAGAAACATGAATCCTCAAGTGTCAAAGCTGAACACCAGTGATAAACCTACACTTTAGTACTATCTTTAGCTGCTCCATGCTAGAAAATGTTGCTCCTTTAGTATTTTTTCCAAAGCTGTTTCTCAAATCTGTTATTACTGGGAATCTGCTGCTCACCTTGCTCTTTTGAAAGATTCTATCATTCCTTCATTGTTTTCTGCTCACCACTGGCAGCAATATGGGGCTGTGACCCAAACAAAAGCAGAGCTAAAACGTCAAGGAAACCCAATGACATTTGCTACTTTCTGGTGCTAAGCATTGCCTCGAGGATGCAGCTATAGACTGCCTGCATGGAGGAAGACAAAGAGCCAGCTGATCCGAGAGATCAACACCCTTGTCCAGCCCCTTCTCATTCCTCCCACACATTCATCTAATGCCATCAGAACAAGTACACCGGGCTTTGTTGTTTTCAAAGCAAGTACAAGCATTTCTCTGGAGCTACCTTAAAGAACCTGCATAGAGACTAGAACACTGATCTTGTTCCCTTCCTCTCAAACTCCATGTTATCTTTCTTGGTATGAAGTTTTTTAAATTCAGCACGCTCTGAATGTCTTGATCCTTCACTTAGAGGACCAGGTCATTTCAGAGAAGAAATAACCAAAGAAAATTGAACTCTTTTGGTTGTACTTTAATAGCAGCTTTGCTTGAGAACTTGCTTGAAATTTTCATTCTACCGTATTTTTGAAGCTATCCTGTCTGTAAGGATGAGACATGTCAATACTAAGGAAAAAGCTTGACCTGGGTATCTGCAGTCTACAAAGTATTGAGAACCTCTGTTCTCAGTGATTTCCAACACAGTATTTGGACAAGTTGTTGAACTGTTGCCTGCTTATCTGAATCAAACTTGCAATTCAAGGTTGGGTTAATTACAATCAATACTGTTGCAAGAAGGTATTGTGATCAAGGCAAGCCAGACAAAGTTTTCAATATCATGATGTGCACAGAACAGCTATCCCAGTTCATGAGACCTGACTCCCATTCACATCAGCTGGGAAAACACCTCTGGCTTTCTCCTGATCAAATCATGCCATGTGCAGCCAGTTTACACATCCAGTAAAGTGCAGAAATGAAAATGTCCAGTTTTACTAGAACACTGGATCATCTTCATTCCCCAAACACAAGAAAATGCTTGGTGTTGGGAAACAACGCAGTGCTCTTTTTCAGTGTCGTTACATTTGATGTATCAACCTTCCCAGAACCCCCTGGAAAAATCAGTCTTGTATGATGTTTGCTTTGTCACAGTAACAAACTTTCCATGTAACTCAAATTATTCCAGCAGTTTCTCCTCAACCTAGAAGAGTGTTGGGAGCAGCACAAGTTTCACTGTTTTCCTTTCTTCCACCCTCCACATGCCCTGAGCAGAAATACTCTGTTCTAAAATACAAAACCTAGATGGCACTCAAATGGTCACACTAAGGATTTTTGGTCATACTGAAACAGTTTGGTTAGAAATTAAGGGGTTTATTTCTATATATCTCTATAAAATAAATAAATATGGAAGAAATCTTTTTTTTGAAGGTCACAAGACAGGCTCATTAAAAAAAACCCTAAACAAAACCAACCACAACACCCCTGCACTTTAGCAAAAAAAAAGTAATTTGCCATCGTGAAGCATGATAACCATTCATAAGTGCTGAATCACAGAAGAATTTTACAGTCTTTAACGGCCAACATGGAGTGACAGTAACATTTGTGACCCAGCACAATCACCAACATGTTACAGGAAGTTTCGGAAATTATAGTCATTTCACAGATTGTTTGAAAAATCAGCTTCTAAGAGGAAAATTGCTTTCTGTCTTGCAGGTCTAACAGCCGTTGAACTGCAGCTCTGTGGCTAGTGAAGATACCTCCTTGGCCAAAATAATTTTTTTCAAACCCCAATTAGCATATAACATTTGTTTAAATGTTAAAAGAAACTTACAGACAAGATATTAAGAATGACCAGAAAAGCTCTCTCCCACAGATCTCATCTCTACAATAAAGTAAGCACCTACATGCCCCACAACTACTGCTGGCAGCCAAAGACCATGATCTTTATCTTCCATATACTCTCACTGCTTTTTTTCTAGGCTATCGGAGAAACATCAGTGTGCAGATCAACAGATCTGGTATGACGCTTAGGTTCTTTCTGAAAATCAATTCAATGCATTAATGGTCAGATTTATGTTGTTATTTCTAACAGTCTTGCCTTCAAGCCTTCTGCAGTTACCTCCTACTTACTTCATGGGTTTCAGGCAACCGCATACAGCCAAATAAAACTTAATATTGTCTGTTGAAAACAAATGCTGCTTAAAACAAAAGGATGTCTTTCATTACTTTTAAAATTACCACAGATGACTTAACATGAATCACCATCTGATTTCCAATGACCTGATCTATTTCCCAGTTGGGATTTCTGCTCTGGACTAGCCAATTTGATGGGACCTTGCACAGTCTGGCCAAACAGCCAGGCCTGCCCAGTGGCCACAGGAGGAGCAAAAGCTTCTTGTGGATCTTGAGGTCGTAATCAGGATTGCTGCTACATGAGACTCACTGCTGCACATTTATGAATTACAAAGCTCTTGAAAACCCTGTGCTAAGCAATGTATTTATTTAAAAAAAAACAACCCTGGTTGTTTTTTTGAGTTTGGCTAGTCACCTACAACAGAGCTTCTTAGGAAAGCCGTTAATGACCACCCTGTCCTGCCTTCCCTTTTCGGATGGTAAAACGGACACCTGTCCATGACAGAAACCTGCTTTTTTGAATCTTAAGGAAACTGCTCCACTGGAACCGATCTCTCTTGCCATTGCCACAAGTCACTGTGCAAGGGCAGAGCACATCAGCTCCTTAAGACAGCAAAAGGGAAGCCTAAATTTGCTTGAGCATTAGGGTAGCTTACCCAGCACTTTCTACACTGCCTGGGGGGAAACCAGGGACACATTCCCAATACATACATTTACTTTATCCCTAAGGATTTTAAAAAAAACTCACTATAGAGCTTTCCAACTTCTTTTAAAATCCTTGTTTTCATGTAGCAGATAGGCCCAATCTTAACATCATTAAGAAACAATAAGAAATACTTTCAAAAAGAACAGGGGTGAAGCTGTATTAAGATACTGGGATCAAAACTATCTTAGCTACTGAATATGGCCTTAAGAGTGGGAAGAAAAGGCAATTCATAAGTATTGTAACAAGGAAGGACCTGAACATAACTACTAAATTCCTAACAACAGATGCAGAAATCACCACAGAGGACAGTGACCTGGAAGCACAAGCTATTTTCTTCAACACTTTAAGGTGTTCATACTTTGGAAATGTTTTAGTATATTCAATGTATTTACCTTCTGCAAGGCAACAACTCAAAGCAAGTTAAAAGTTTATTTCCAGGCAGCTTAAAATACCACTCTGTACAGACGCAAAGCTTTCTGGCCCTCTCCCCCTGGCCGTTTTTTTTTTTTGGTGTTTTTTTGTGGGTTTTTTTTTGGTTTTTTTTTTTGTTTTTAAATAAAAGGGCTCCACATGTTGAAGGAGAGGGCTCTGGTTTCACATTTTGGCAGATGGGCACCGCATGCACTAAAGAGTTTGAAAAATTACACCAATGCTAACTGAGCCAAAAGGTGTTTTAGACTTTCAACAGAAAACGCACTCAGATCTATTCTTGCTCAAAGGGTGAGAATTGGCAGCTAATCACTTTAAAAAAAAAGCGCTCCAAAATTAATTACTAGCATATTTGTATGCCATACTTCTCACATTTTCTGTCTTGGCAGGCAAAACTGTTCTAGGGGGGATATCAGTTTTACATTTCTGACTTCTGTGGAAAAAAATACATGAATGGTTTTAAAATTTGATACCAGTCTGGCTTCAAATAAAAACGTTACTTGTCCGTCATTTTTACAGTTTCTAAATGACTGAGTCAATGTAATGCCAGACGAACTGTACAGCACATAAAATCTGGACACTACAGCCTCTGTATTTATCTCACATCCAGAACCAAAATGGGCAGCAACGCTACAAACCTCTCTGCCAAACCTAATATGCATTACTCCTTGCTATAGCCTTTCAGGTATGAAGGAGCAGGATCATCTCCGAAACGATAATCTAATCTCCACGGTCCACTGACTGTGATATTTCACACAAAACCATCAGCTAGGTTGCAGACGCTGAACTGCAAAGGTAAGCCTTCGTGATGCAATACATCAGTAACAACCCTCGGTACCTTGCACGAAATTTGAATTGAAAGCACTAGGCACCTGAAAATCCCATAAGCCATTTCTCCAAGTCTCTTGCCTCTCTCTTTGAAATGGACAGCCAGTTATACAACTGCTTAATAACAACAGTCCTGCTTGGAGATTTTTAATTTTGAGGGAGTGACATCTGCATTACAACAAACATTTATCCCAGTGCTTCTTCCTAAAGAAGGGATCCTTCAACGCTCACAGGCTACCTTGAGTGGTGAAATTGAAGAGTGCAGGTTTCTCTCGCCCATTTGGTAACTTGACATTTGGGTCCCGTAGTTCATCGAAGAAAGAGTGCGCACAGGCCTCCAGGGGAGTCAGGCGGGCAGTGGGGGTGTACTCCAACAGACGGCTACATAGCGCAATTGCTTCTGGTGGAGTGCGGGGCCGGAAGACCTGAAAAAAACCAACCAACAAGCAAGGAGAAACAGGTTGTCTGGGTATGTTTCTTTTCTTTGCTGACCAGAAGCAAGTCAGAGCAATTAAACCTCTCATTGCCCAACAAGCTGGAACAAACTTGTGGTTTGTGCTAATCAAAGTCCTCCAGTAAGTATGGGAAAGTCCAGTTCCTGGGGTTGAGAAAGGGTTAATTGCAACATCTTGCACTAGAGTGAAGGTGCAATGCCAGCAAGAGACTTCATGAGAGCACACTCAGAAAAACAACTTTAAGAATGAAGGGGAAACTCATTCAAAAATCATGATAAACACACACAGGTGCTACCAGCCATGCATATGGGGTGGAGTGAAGGTGGGGAGGAGGGTTCAAATGAGCAGGATTCAGTGAACGTAAAAATTGAATAAGGCCCCCGCTATGGTTTTGGGTTGGGGTTTTTTTTGGCTAGTGAATGAAGTCTTAACTAACATGGACTTTTGCAAGCAGGCAGGTCAGATTGTTGCTATGGAGGCTGCTGTTCAACTTTGGAGAACAACAAGGAAAGCTTGGGTGGGGTGCAGGAAACATCTAGCTCTAATTTGCAAGTTACTCCTTCTGTGACCTTATTCTGGCAAGTCATTCCCATAAGTTTATTGGGATAATTCCTGCACATTTGGTGTTTGTAAGGACAGCTGAAAATTGCATCAAGAGAACCAGCTATTTTACTCTAACAGATTTTTACCTTGAGTGATTACAAAAAGGAGTTCTTCACTGCTGCTTTGTTTTAAACCTCTAAGAACGGTTCTACCCACCGCTAATCACACTCCCATCCTCCTTTCTCATTACGTCAAAAGCAAAATATGAGTTAATCATGTACGTGACCTGGATGGCCTCCTCAAGCACTTGTCTCTTGCTACGTTGCAGGCGGTATGCAGGCTGGGGAAAAGGGAGTGGGGTTGGTGCAAGTGTTAAGTTCTGATGCCAGCATTTTTGGTAACAACTGAGCTAATCCAAAATGCTTTTGCACCAGTGCAGGTGAACCCAAGCCACACAGCACCAAAGGAGCAAAAAAATTCAGTGCATGACATGCTAATTAATTGCAGATGAGGAACTTGCACAGGCATTCTTTAAGTTTTAACCCAAAGACACGTATGCTCTCTCGAATGAGAATCAAACACAAAGGCTAAGTTCTCCGGGGACTGAAATTTTATCTCCTTGGTGCCCAGCTGGCTCAGGAGCACCAGGTTTGCTGCAGTGTGTGCTGGACTAACTTGTGTGGCAGGGAACCCTGACTAGGGGAGTCAAAGAGCCAGGTACTGAAAGAGCAGAATTTATTTCTACTACTGGGTTATTGCAAAACAAACCAAAAAAGTTTTCCCACGAGGCCTATAATGACAAAAAGAAAGGCTTTAGCTTAACACTGCTGGCAGAGAACTTCTGCTGACCACCGGGCCGTGACCGTATGGTCTCGTGGAGGGGCAGCAGAAGCTGCTTTGCGTCCACTGCCAGCAGAGCTCGGATTGCTGATCACAGTGCACACTGGATGCAAGTATCACTCCCAAGTCACGGCACGACCAGAACAAAATCTAAGACTGTCTCCAATTTAAAAAAAAAAAAAAAGGCAAAAAAAAAGCGCTTGCTTTTTTTTTTTTTTTTTTTTTTTACTCCATGGTAAGTAGCACAAATGAGTATGTCTTGAGGTAAATCCACAGAAGTGAAGTCGCTTGGTATTTAACATGAGGTAAAACTACTGAGGTCTCCCTCATGCACCTTCGCACTGATGTTTTAACAAGCTTGATTTACCACAGGCTTGAAACTGAAGTACTTCACTCTTAGCTGTGTTTTTCCCTCAGGACAGCTCACCTATCAGCTACTACACAGATTTTAAAAAGAAAAAAATCATTTTTTTCCTTAAGGCGAAGACAACAAGCCCTTATCTCAACCAAATTAGGAGGCAGACAGTCACAAATCTGCCCTCTGTAAAAGGAGCACTCATGTGAACTCATTTTCAAGTCAGTGAAACCCTAACATCTGTTTCCTACACCCTGTTGAGAACTGCTCAGCCTGCCTTTGGATCTGAAGTTAGTCACTCGGGATAGGCAGTTCTTGAATTCTGCCCTTACTGCTTCAAACCAGGGAGGGGGAAAAAAAAAAAAAAAAAGAATAAATTAGAAGGCCTCACACGGCCTCCCCCTGCAACAAGTGCTGACTAACACATGAAGTCAGTTACAGGTCTGTGCCCATCTCATCTCTATCACCTTGTGTTACAACATTTGCCTGGCTGCTGCCTCAAGGATGCGGTTTGAACTCAAACATTCCACTTCTAGCATTTCTCTCCTTTTTTTTTTTTTTTCAAGGCTAGGCCTAGTAATTTGAAAAAATGTTTAAGTACATACCCGTACTCCTGAGGTGAAATGTCCTGTTCCTGACGAGTCCTAAAGATGATAATGCAGTGAAATAATCCAAACAGGGGGAGTCAATCCAAAAGAGAATAGTCCAGCAAGGAAAAATATAGCCAATATTATAAGAAATCCATGGTGTGGGGGACATAGAAAATGTTTATACAATTAGAAACTTTAAACATCAGTCTCCATAGCAGCAAGTCCAACTTCACCACAGTGTATGCCAAAAAAATTCGATTGTGCAATGGTGAGGCATAGTATAGAAACATTTCTATATTAAATTTATGTTCCAATGCCAGTGCATTTACTAAAAAAATAAAAAAAATTGAAATCAAAACTCTAACTTGAACTAAAAGGGTAATTGAAATTCCCATCATAAAGAATTTTCAGTCCTCGGTCCTGGATATAAACGTCCACAGACAATGGGGCCAAATTAGTTTGTCCCCAAAGGTGCATCCCACTTGTAAATCTGTCCCAGAGACACAATATAAATTTTTGGGTGATTTTGGTTTTTTCCCAAAAAACCAAACTCCTAGCAATTTATAATTTGTGCTGAAGAGAAAGTAAAAATCCGAGATCTGTACTTTGAATTTGGATGCTTTTAATTTGCGTGAACTATGAGTGCCTCAGGCCGCCGCGGATTATTCTCCATTTTGGATTGACTTCCCCCGCCACTGGATTTTGTTTGCTGGCGTTATCTCTTTAGGATTCTTCAGGAACTGGACGTACCACCTCAGGAGTGCGGGTATGGACTGAATTTCTCTCTATTGTGGGTTTATTCTCCCTCATACCCGTCGCACCCGTTACTTAAGAAATTTTTTTCCCCTCAATTTGTCCCCTCCCACCTCCCTTTTGAATAACGCCCTAAGAAATAAAAGCAAAACCCCCTGCGGTCTTTTAGCTCTTCCCATTCAACACAGTTCCACCGGGAAAGCTGCCCAATTCGCCCACCGAGAACTACACGAGCGGCTGCCACCCACGGCGGCAATGGGTACGCCAGCACTTCCGTGCCACGGGGCGCCGACGCCAAGGCAATGCCGGGCCGGAGCTCCGTGGCGGGAAGGGGTGGGAGGATGGACAGACGGTGGGACCTGTGAGCCGTGAAGCCCCTCGCGTGTACGGCTCAGCAGGAGTTTAAGGTCTCTGTAGTTCTCAGTGAGGGAATCAATCTAGTAAATAATCCGCGGATTATTTTTAGTCTGCGGACTAAAATTTAGTGCACGGACTAAAATCCGGCCCATCGGAGCAAAGTCTGTCTCGGTCTAAAATACATCTGGGTGAAAGCAAAAGAAAAAAAAAAAAATAAAAAAGAAAGAAAAAAGGAGAAAGGAAAAAAAAAGGAAAAAAGCTAAGTGCACAAAGTAAAGTGTTTGGGCGGACTAACATTTAGTATGCAGACTAAATATGGCCGGGCAAAAGGCACAGCAAGTCCACAAACAAAAAACAAAAATAAAACACTGACAGGAACTTTTAAAGCAATCAAATACTACCCCACCGGCGCAGCAATTCATTTTTCTAAAATGAAACAAGACCTTGTGTAAGGCTATTTGTCCACAGGAGGGACCGAAGGCTCAAGTTTTCATTTTAAAAAATGAACCTGTTTTGGAGATAAACAAATGCAAAAAAAAGGCTTTACATACAACATTCTTCAAGGAAAATTTGCACTTGCATAACTCAAAACCTCTTGTTTCTGCAAAGCAAATGAATTTCAGGCTGAGACCCAGGTTGCTGGTTTTTTGTTTGGTTGGTGGTTGTTTTTTTTTTTTTGGATGAGTTACAAAAATCTCTGAATGATCATGTCAAATGGAAATGCCGACTCATCCAAAGCCACAGCTTTTGGTGCCTTTGTTTCCCCCCCACCCCCCCCGCCTCTTCAGATCCCAATAAATTTATACCTCACCAAAAAGCTGAGGGACCAGTGCAAGTTCTTTCTTTGTTCAGGCATGCTGGTGATGCTCAAATACTGGCAGACCGTAAGAGCTAGACAGCAAGGCCAGACACACTCCTCTCTCCTAAGTCACACTGCTGTCAATGTGAATTTTTTTATGTTACTCCCCCTTCATTTTTTTCGGAACTACCACCTTCCCCAAGATTTCAAAAGCGACTGCTAGGCTTAAATGCCCCTCGTGCACTATGTGGCTCTTGTCCCCAAGTGACTTCAATTTAGATGAAGTCTTTATACACTAGCAGAGTGGTCACATTTTATCTTACTAATTTGAAATAGTTCCTACCAGTGTAGCAGAGCTCATGCCCCTTCTGAATTTAATTTTTTTGCACGCATGGAAAGACGAAAGAAAAAGGATGGAAAGCACAGGATTCTCCTGTTTCACTTCACTCGCATCAGCATTCAGCTCTCAAATAAAACCACATGGGGCAAGAGCTAAGTATTGTTTTAACAGAATGGTTGCTCTGACTTTCAGTTCATCGACATTCTTCAAAACAGATTTTCCATGCACAACACGGAGCTCCGTCGTCTTGGTCTAATTAAGCCCCAAAGCCAAAGCTTCACAATGTTACACCAAGGTGCTCTTCTAGCCAGTGTGTATTAAAAGACATGACTTCATGCCATCAACCACTGTGCGTTTTGCATGCAGATTGTGAATACCGCTCGCATGCTGTGCTCCCTAAGAGAGCAGAGGCTTATGAAAATGACATCTGTTGCTAACGCATCAAGTTTGTGACACCACAGTTAAAAATTTCCTCACCAGCTTCAGAGACTCATACGCTTTGCCAAGAGCCACCCACACCACCAATTCAGGCTGACAGTCTGTGCACATCTCCTTTCGGTTTGTAAGCACATTTTTGATGGCACATTAGGTAAGACAGAAAGCTCCTCCCTTCAACCAAAAGCCTGTACACTGTTTACAGGCAAAGTCATAGGACACGACCCTCAAATCAACTTTTTAAAAATGCAATCACACAATACGATTACCACAACTTTCTGACATGAAGCGGTATTTCGATCATGCAAGTTTAACGTAGTAAGGCTTATGATAAACATGACACGTTCATAAACACAAAAGGAGAGGGAAGAGACACACACAAGACAGCAATATATGCACTGAGCTCTACCTGACAGAAATAAACCCAAAGCTGCAGCTGAAACTCTGCCCTTGGGACTGGTCTCGTTCCAAGGGCCCAAGAGTTTCAGAACGGGATTTCTGAAATACGCCATTTGGCTATTTTGAAGTGCATAAAACTCACGTGATACAAATGAAGGTTAAAAAAAGTCCATGAAAGAGCCACTGGTGTTGGGAGTTGTTTCAAAATATATGTAAGCCCCTCAACTTCCTTCTCTGATTAAATTCCCCTATGTTTTTTCTAAAAAACAACTCAGAAATAGTGAATGCCTTATTAGTCAAGAATCCCTGTCAGATGGCACTTACACAGACAGGGGAAAATGAAATAAAGGCAGGAGGGTTAAGTGGCTTACAAATGAGCCAACACAGAACTGGGAACAGGACCAGGAACCTGTCTCCAACGCTACTTCTTGTTGAGACCACACACTTGTTACTGGGCCCCTTCCATTGAGGACCCGGCGGAGACAGAATGAGCTAGCGTTTATTACCCAGTGCATGTGCTCTGCTTCTATCGAGCTCTAAAGGAAAACAACAAAACTCAGCAGAACAAAACAGCTCCCCTTCTTCTCAGAGAGGACCCCCAAAAATATACCTCTGTAAGCACTCTCAGCCTCGACGGGACAGCCGCTATGAACAGCCTAGACAGGTGTGTTGCAATGGGACGGCTAAACAGATGGTACGTTGCAGAAGACATGTTAAACTTAACATTTGATTTCCATAGTTGCACTGATGCAAATCATGTCTTAATGTTACATTAGTGCTTGCTCACTTATTGTTAAGCAGCATTTTCTTTACTGCATACAAATTGGGCAGAGGCAGGGTAATTTACCACCCAACAAACGTGGCTTCTTTTCTCATGCTTTAGATGGAGATAAGAGATTTACACTGTCAAAAATCATTGTTCCTACAGAAGGAGCCAGAAAAACTTGGTTGTTTTTTTCTTTTTTCTTTTTCTTTTAAGTTAGTCTCCAGCGGAGCTGTTTTCACTCATTGCTTGGAAAGTCATTACGCACCAAGTGAAAAACAGAACTGTACTCTTCAAAAAGAGGTCAGGGCACAGTTTCACAACAGGCACAAATCGCCTCCAGTTCACACTGGGAAAGACAGTTCTGCCCTTCTCCTGGCCACGCAGGTCTGCCCCTGTTCCCTTGTCCCAACACTTGCAGTCAGGGCTGAATGGTCAGTCAGGTAAGAAAGGTAATCCAAATCCTGAACTTTTGTGTTATTCAAGAGGTTTCTGCTACTATACAAACAATAATGCAGAAGGGAGGCATCAGGAACATGCAGGTGGGAGGTGGAGAACCGACCCTGCTCCATGTTGAATTTATGCCAATTATGAAACTGCACCCAAAGAACCATCTCATCTCCACTGTAACTTTGTGGCTCTACAAAAGACCAGACCCTTATCTCAGCAAGAAGAGTTTGCATTTTCAGCTTTAATTCAAATGCAAGTCCACTTACAAGATTTCTGACAAAAGAGTTTTCACTTTCTTTTGTCATCAGTTATAATTAGAAGTGACAAAACAAGCTGTCTATCCATTTTACTGTTTGGTATTCTTCTTCTAATCTACAGTATGAGCAGTCACTTTGGAAGCATTACAAGCAAAACAATCTGCTTAAAAACCAGACAAGAACCAGGAGAGCAGGAGTGGGACAGGATGAAGACATGAAACTGATTCAGGAGGGTGGAAAAACATGCTCATGAGAAAGACCGGACTCTCTACGTCCCAGTCCCAGAGTGGGGAAGACGACAGGGCTGCCTGCTACAAGCACAGAAAAATTCAACGTTCAAGGTAAAGCGATTAGTATGGTAAAACGTATACAAAGAATATACACACACACAGAGGATACTCAGATGAAAGTATTTGCCAAGTATTTTATAATATTAGGAGAAATTATTGCATAAAATAGAAATACGTATCCTAAAGTCAATATCCAAAGCTACTCTATAATACAACCAACTGTGGATCTGCACAGCTTCAGCTGCAGCCACGAGTGGCCAACTGCTTTGGAAAAGTGCCAGAAGGGTTGAGCTACAGCCTGAAGTTTCATCTTAGACACTGTTTTCCTTTGCTATAAAAATTTGGCTCGAAGACACAGACAGAAGAGCACTCTGAACAGTATAAATAACGAAAAAAGAAAAAAAAAAAAAGGATGCGCTTATGAATTTGGGAGGGACTTTGCCCTAATCTGCTGCAATTTTATTGTGATGGCAAAGTGCTGCAGAGAGATATCCTTGTGTAGTCACCCACAAGAGTGCACTGCAGAAGGGCAAAGATACTCAAAACCAATCTAGACATGACAGTTTTTCTCTCTCTCTCTCTTCCACTGTTAGACAAATGACTCCTGTCTTTTTCCATCTCAACACTGACTTGGAAATTATGATTCAGACACCAGCTAGCTATAAATGTGGGGATGGTGAACAAAGCCGTTCTTTTGAGTACACTCAAACGTATCTCACCAACTGCATATTAAGGAAGTGCTTGCATGTGTAAACAATCTTGCACATATTTTCAGAACAGGAGAGACAAAGGCCACTAAACTACAGCCCTGAAGAGACGCACTGTCTATTTTAAAAAGCTGCCTGCAGTGGAAACTGCTTCCACATCTATACAATGGAGACAAGGCAGAGGTTATGATTTGACTAAAGAAAACAGCCTTTGCTGATATAACCTGTTGTGTTGTTATGCCATCATGAACCACGGGCACGCTTGTAGCTCAGTAGATAAGTCAGTTCATTATACTGCCATTACCAGCAAACACGTGGAAGTCTCCTTGGGTGGGGAAAAAAATCCAAATGAGTCATCTCCCCCATGCAGAAGAGGCCTAAACTACATAATTATACTAAATTTACTACAGTTTTACTCAAATGAGATCCTTTACTAGCTGGATGCAAGGGGAAAGGCATGTCATCACAGACAGACATTTTTCATATTTCTGGAAATAATCACAGCACTGTCTTTGTTTTTCATAACCCAAAGGATTTAAGATCTGAAGGTAGCATCTGAGTAATGCTAGGATAAAGGCCAGCTGTAATGGGGCCACAGTAAGCAACGCCTATCTAACGCAAGCTTATGAAGCATGTGTTTAGACCTCTCCTCAGTTACCCCACTGTCCCTGTCCCCCTCCCAAAGGGTCGAAAGCTTCAGAGAAAGCCAATTGCCAAAGCTGAACTTCAACAGCCCTGTGATGTACAGTCTTGCACTTGATCTCTGATTTTCTTCTTGGCTTTCTAGTCACACAGTTATAAAGTATAGATGAAGCTTAGTCAGAAGAAGAGAAACAAGTATAAAGATTAGTAGCAGAGATCAGACTGCACTTCCAAGAAGAAAGAAGGCTCAAGGAATTGAGGTGGCTGAAAGACACAGAAGGAAAGTTCTGACCTAGGAAAAACAACAGCAACAAAACCTCCAGAAAGGGTAGCAACTTTTATTTGATGAACTGATACAGTTGGAAAAAAATCGACAGGTTTTCTGACCTAAGATAAACCTGAAGACATGACTGTGTGTCTAAAAGCCTACCCATTTTTTTCCAACTGTATCAGTCAGTCAAAAGATATTCCCACCCCTGCAAAAACTTCCTTCTCTTGTAACTTAATGCTACTCACTTGCCGACCAAGGCAGACAAGCAGTAGGATGCACCTCCATGAATACAGTATGTTCTATACTAAGTGAAAACAAAGGGAGGTCTGGATGAAAAGAACAGCTGCATTACTAAATTAAACACTCCAGTATTACGAAGAGGACCCCCTTGCAAAAGAACCAAAATGTCCCAGATTCCTCCTTTTGGGGCTGGGGTTGTGGGGGTGGGGTGCCAGAGAAGAAGAGATAAGTCCTGTTTTGGAAGAACTGTTTGAAAGATTCCTGGAAAATTCAGATTCTCTTTCCTTTTGCTGGCCAGGGACACACTGAACTCCCATCATCATCTCCATCATGCACGTAACTGGTATAAAAACACACACGTGCTTGGGCAACGCAGAACTATATTGGAGAGAAGTGAGAGACGCCTCCGTACGTTTTATAATAAGAGATTCCAGCTCTTGAATTACAAAAGTAATTCAATCTCAAACTGTCAACAGATCGAAAAACCAGTCAGAGAACAGTGTGCACTATAAACTTGCGTTACTGCTGCAGCACAGAAAAGTATTTTTTAGAGTGTTAGCTTGACTTCTCTCCTAATCTATGAAGAAATACCCTTGTTAATTAGAGATTAAGACACAAGTCTATGGGACCAGATGGGATATACCTGAGGGTGCTGAAGAAGCTGGCTGGTGCTCGCCAAGCCGATTTCCATCATTTACCAGCAGTCCTGGCTGACCGGGGAGGTCCTGACAGATTGGAAATTGGTCAATGTGATGCCCATCTATAAGAAGGGTTGGAAGGATGATCTGGGAAATTACAGGCCTGTCAGCTTGACTTCAGTGCCCAGGAAGCTGATGGAGCAGCTCATCCTGAGTACCATCACACAACACATGCGGGACAACCGGAGGATCAGGCCCAGTCAGCATGGGTTTATGAAAGGCAGGTCCTGCTTGACAAACCTGATCTCCTTCTACAACAGGGTGACCTGCTTATTGGATGAGGGAAAGGCTGTGGATGTTGTCTACCTTGACTTCAGTAAGGCCTTTGACACCATTTCCCACAGCATTCTCCTGGCAAAACTGGCTGCTCGTTGCTTGGATGGGCACACGCTTTGCTGGGTAAAAAACTGGCTGGATGGCCGGGCCCAAAGAGTTGTGGTGAACGGAATTAAATCCAGTTGGCGGCCGGTCACGAGTGGTGTCCCCCAGGGCTCGGTTTTGGGGCCACTCCTGTTTAACATCTTTACTGATGATCTAGACGAGGGGATCGAGTGCACCCTCAGTAAGTTTGCAGATGACACCAAGTTGGGTGGGAGTGTTGATCTGCTCGAGGGTAGGGAGGCTCTGCAGAGAGACCTGGACAGGCTGGAGCGATGGGCTGAGGCCAACTGGAGGAGTTTCAATAAGGCCAAATGCCGGGTGCTGCACTTGGGCCACAACAACCCCCAGCAGTGCTACAGGCTTGGGGAGGAGTGGCTGGAGAGCTGCCAGTAAGAGAGGGACCTGGGGGGTCCCTCCCCCAGAGAGGGAGCCAGCAGTGTGCCTAGGTGGCCAAGAAGGCCAATGGCATCCTGGCTTGTATCAGCAACAGCGTGGCCAGCAGGGACAGGGAAGGGATCTTACCCCTGGACTCGGCACTGGTGAGGCTGCACCTCGATGACTGGGTTCAGTTTTGGGCCCCTCACTACAAAAAGGCCATTGAATGACTCGAGCGTGTCCAGAGAAGGGCAAAGAAGCTGGTGCAGGGTCTGGAGCACAGGTCTGATGGGGAGCGGCTGAGGGAACTGGGGGGGTTTAGTCTGGAGAAGAGGAGGCTGAGGGGAGACCTCATGGCCCTCTACAACTCCCTGAAAGGAGGGTGCAGAGAGGGGGGATGAGTCTCTTGAACCAAGGAACAAGTGACAGGACAAGAGGGAATGGCCTCAAGTTGCGCCAGGGAAGGTTTAGACTAGATATTAGGAAGCATTTATTTTCAGAAGGGGTTGTTGGGCGTTGGAATGGGCTGCCCATGGAGGTGGTGGAGTCCCCATCCCTGGAGGTGTTTAAGAGTTGGGTCGACATAGCACTTAGGGATATGGTGTAGTTGGGAACTGTCAGTTCTAGGTTAACGGTTGCACTAGATGATCTTCAAGGTCCTTTCCAACCTAGATGATTCTGTGATTCTGAGATCTCTTTCTTCATATCACTACATCACATTGAGTATCAGTACTGTACTCTGATAACACCAATCCATTTCTACTGAAAAGTCTAAGATGCACCTATGAAGGCAGACTTCAAAATGCTGTAAGACTTCTATTGAAAATTCCAATCTAAGCCTGAAACTGCACGAATCTGAGAAATAATATTCCTTCATGGACTCATCGTTATTCAGTCTCAAAGAGTTTCTCCGGTTGTTTAAAAAACCCAGAACCTATTTCATTCTGCTGCAGCACCAGCCACTATTCTTCACCTAGTAGGTAACAGCAAATGTAGATTACATCACCTCAGTGATACTGAGCAGGAAAATAATGTATCTATGACTGCCAGAAATACCCAGAGAGCAGACCAGAAACCAGGACAATCTGACAGAAGTCCACACCACTGAATTTCAGTTGCAACCTCTCAGTACTACAGCTTCCAAAGAAAATTCTTAACTGCCATCTACACAGACTTGAGGATCAAGTTCCTTGAAAACAAAAGCGTACCATGGACCTTAGATTTGTATAGATTATCAGCCTGGATGCAGCCAGTTCCAGACTGCATAGAAGAGGTTAAACATCTAGACAGTAACTGAACATGCACCTTCACTGGGCATCTCCACTGCATGAAATTAACTCCAAGTAGGACCTACAAAACGTTTGAAAAACACCCATGTTGTATTAAACACCACAAAGCAATAAGGAGAATGCCCTTGTGTCAAAGAGCTTATAGCAGGGAATGACTATATTCTCAGTAAATCGCTCTCAAATATGCTGAAAACTAGCTGTCCTTCCACACAAAAACCCCTTAACTTCTGTCTGCTGGTTGTAACTACAAAAATAACAACCGTCTAACTATTGTAATCTTCAGTAATTCTTTAGCTTAGATGGCAAAGGTTTGTGCTTTTGAGGCTAAAACTTGAAGTTCAAGTCCTGCTGGCAACTACCTGTAGCACTCTAGTTACATACATAGTTATTACAAAAACACACTTGCACTTTCACATCTTCAGCCATTCCTTTTCTGCTTGTTAGACAGCCAGAGTTCAGAAGGGTTTTTTTCCCACGCTTTTCAGTTCTAAGATATGGATGCTCCAAGAGGATGCACATGCCCCCTGCCGTGCCATCAGATGTTATACCAACACAGCTGGGTAAGGAAGACCAATTCTACATAACACTACCACTTAAACCTTTCATGGCTCAACATGCTCAAAATGTTGAGAGGAAAGGATCTTTAGAAGTAATACATTGAGAGGATGAACATCATTACCAACACCATGCTGGATTTTGACAATTTAGCCTTTGTATAAGAAGAAGAGTACAGATCTTATAAATGAAGTATCATGTAACCCAATTGTAATAAACTGGTTTAAATGCTACTCTACACTCAGCCAATATCAGGAAGAGTTGTGTGCAGAATGACTTCAGAATGGGAAGCTATGTTGCAAACACAGCTCTCCAAAACTAACTGTGCCCTAATAGAGAATGCAGATTTGATCTTCTGACAAGCTCCTCTCAGTTCTTTGTAACTGACTTAGTTTCACTTGTGATCCTTTAGAAAGACCAAAAACCCATTCATACAAATAGAAGGAAGTCTCGGGTTTTTTTTCTTGAAGCTTCCATTTGCCAGAAGATCTTTGTTCTGGTCTAACAGACTATCAAGTGCATACAGATGATTCCCAGGCAGAAGATGAGTTGCATAGCTAGCTTAGATGCTTAACTGTGTCCTACAGTACATCTCTGCACTTCTACTTCACTGCATATTAATTTAACCCCCCCTAATCCAAACACCCTCACTGCAGGAATTCAGATATGACCCTAATATTCAATGCTATAAGGCTTTTGGACTTACTCTTGTGACTTTTACCATGATGCAATTCAAACCTGAAGAGACCACTCCCAGCGATTTCATTTGCCCTAATTTTTTCCCCTGTTAACATAAGGTATTAAAAAGCCTCGCTGGATTTACTAACCTCTCATACTATTATACATCGCTTAACTAACACACAGAAAGAAACTCGGATATGAAAATGCAAACCAGGGATTAGTGGGGAAAATGAGAATTAAAGTGGTGCGTAACTCATTGGAGAATCTATCACAAAAATAGTGACTCACAGTATCTGGCCTAGCACGTACCTATCAGGTACATGGCCTGCTATCAATCAGCTCTAATTAGTTTATCCAGAGTTTCTACCACCACAGAGCATTTGGTCCAAAAAAGACGGACCTGGACACGTGCTCAGCTAGGAATGCAACCCTTCCACACATACGCATTACTTTCTTAGCAGAAGGAAACCTGAGCCATTAAGATATGATGAGAATATATTGCAACTGTAGCAGACATTTCTCAAGCAACAAAAAGTGTTAACTACCTAGGCTTCAATTGCTTAAGACTCAATATTTAACTTATTCCACACCCAAGAGGCTAATTAACTGATTGTTACCCTGTCCCAAGTCAAATACTCATCATTCCTTGATATGTGGAAAACAGCTTAATCATGTGGCAATGTATTTGTTTCAATGCTAGCAGCTTCCTCTTTGATCATGGAGGTTATAGTATTGTCTGCATGTACTGCAATAGTGTCTCGTTGTGAAAGCTAGATAACAAGAAGTCTTAAGAATTAACTCCAAGAAAAAACACCCCCCCTCAACAGCACACCTATAGGAGTACAAATATAATAGCCTCTGTGAGAGAGCCAGTTAAGAAAGTGACTGTCAGCCCTCATCACATTATGTAACAGCATTACAAAAGTGTCATAGGTATCACTGGAACACTTTCCCATTTGTAGGTGACTTTTATGTTTATCAGTTTATAGCATGACAGGATTTATATATATTGCAGTCTTCTAAACACACACACCATTGTTAAAAAATACAAGTCCAGCTGTAGGCAGCCTCAAAACCCCCAGACCAATAGATACTACAGTGTATATTACAGTATACCACCTTCTCCTTATCTACATCAAAAGTTACCAGGTCCCAGCTTAGTTAAAGGCACCCAGTTTAGACTGAAAGACACCAAGGCACTGAACAAACTGAACTCCTTGAATTTTTACTTTCAGCCCACATGTCTTTATTATTCTGTTCATATAGACTCACCTTAGTCCATGGATGTGCCTTAATCTGAGGGAATTTGAATTCAGTATAGTTTGGATTCATTTCTCTAATTTGCTCCCTTGTAGGCGTTCCCAGAACCTAGAAATGAGAGAGGAAAAAAAGGCAAATTGTTTAGATATGCTTTGTATTCATATGGTTGTGAAGAGTGCAGTATAACCTATCACGTATTGAGACAACTGAAGTCAATCTGTGTAAAGAGTAAGTTAACACAGTGCTGAGAACAAACCTACAAAACTTTTGCAGAATCATTTCAGCTGAAAGGGACCTCCCTTTCCTGGGAGCTTCTGATCCAACCCCCCTGCTCAAGCAGGGTCAGCTGGAGGCAGGTTGCCCAAGACTAGATTTTTAGCATCTCCACAGACGGAGACTTTACAACCTGCTCCAGTTTTTATCCACCCTCACAGTAAAAAAAGCGTTTTCTTGCATTCAAATGAAGTATCATGTATTTTACTTTGTGCCGCTGCCTCTTATCCAGTCAGTGGGTACCACTGAGAAGAACCTGGCTGCTGCTTCTTCATTCCCCTCCACTGGGTATTTATGCCCATTGATGAGACTCCCCCAAGCCTTCTCTGCCTCAGGCTGAACAAGTCCCAGCTCTTGCAACCACCCCTCATGTGACAGATCCTCTAGTCCATCATCTTTGTGGCCCTTGGTCCAACCTCAGTAGTCTCTTGCTGGCAATTCAGTTCATGCTTCAAGCCCAGCGTCCAAAATTTAATTATCTTCTACAGATTTTCACAAAATTCAAGCATCTTTCTCAAAGTTAGCGTTATTTCGATGGGAAAGAGAGTTCAGTCTAATTAGACTGTTATAAACCAGTACTGCTGAACACATCTGGGGATTGCAGCTCACTGCATATGGCTGATCAAGGATCAGACCAGTAGCACAGACCGTGTTTTACAAGTCATGAACAGCATCCCTGTGATGAGCTTCAAAGATCAGCCAGAAACTGCTGAGGGGAGCCAGACAGGTTCTGCACCCCCACGCCAAACTGTGTGGGTTTTGGTGGTATACCCCAGTATTTCCACATGGAAGATAATTTAAACCTAACCTGGAAGCATCTAAAATAAATACCACTCCTGGTTCACTTTTACAAATTTATATTCCTCATTCCCAGAATCTGCACAATGTTATTTATACATGCAAATAAGTAGTTGTACGAGAAATAACACATAATCGCACATCTTTTTGTAGGGGTGGATAGATTTTGAAAGGATTTGGGAAATCCTTTCAGGGAATAAGCCGGACAATACGATATTAGTGCTTTCTGTTCAGTTAGCACCAAGCACAAGGGAGCCATTGCCTTCTACCTACATATAAAAACTGCAAAGCATGTTCAAGGAATCCCATTTTCTGGGTGTACTTTAGTTCTGCAGAGAGAAGTGGAGAGGGCAGAGGAGTTGCTCCTCTATGCTGAGCTCAGGTTCATCTTCCTATAGGAGCCCTGTAGCCACACTATTCTCGCCATACAGATTAGCATTATGTTATCACCTCATCTCAGACTGCACTGTCACCATCAGGAAACAAATGATCTACAACATGACGTTAGCAGTCTACCTTACTGCTTGATAAAGAAGTATTTGGTTACATATTCTGGTATCTGTGAACATTTTCATTTTGTTAGCAGAGTGGAAATTACACAAACGCACTCTTACAGAGTCAGGTAAAGGGGTAACAGAGCAAGTTAACTGCTGTTTAATTAATTTGTGCAACAGAGAAACTATTATCGGGTAGTATGAAAGGAACTTGGTATCTCTTTATTATTTAAAATATGAGCTGTGTGCAACACAAACTAAAATAGCTACCCACAAAGCAACCTTTTAAATAAACAGCAGCAGCAGAGGAAATAAACCCTGCAACTTGTTCAGACAGTTGCTTCTTGGATAACAGATTTAACTGACAAGTTGTACAAAATGAATGATCACATAACTCCTACCTTCCCATCGCTAACCAGGATTTAAATCCCACCTACTCTAAAAGCCAAGGGTTACCTTCAGAGCTGAGAGAAGATTTTTATGTGCACGTCTGAAAACGCTGGTTTTGCTCAGGTGGTAGAAAAAAAGGGTGTTTGCAGGATTTTGTACATTTTGCTCAACATTCAAAGGAAAAAAGAGTTTACAGGAAAACGTGACCTTTCCCTGCAGGTTTTCTGTCTGGTTTCCCCCAGAGCACCGGCCACCCAGCTGCCAGTCCCACCAGGACGGTGCTGCTCTCAAAGCTTTCCAGTTCTAAAAGGTGAGGGGATTTCACACCTGCAAATATTATTTTCATCCCAATTCAGGATAAAAGCCATTTTCAAAACCTTGGAAGTTTTGTTGATTAGTTAATTTAACTTCCTGAAAAATTATGCATAACATGTATTGCTCTCCCACCATTTCTAAAGGCTAAGTTTTCAGGCCTCCCTAGTATAAACAGGTCTTTTTTAAAAGCATGTTTACCTTCTTTACCCTCCTCCTCCTCAAAAATTCCTTTAATAGCCTTACTAAGAAGAGGCAAAGAGTAGATTTTTTTTTTTTTTTTTTTTAATATATATAGCCAAAATTCAGCAAACTGGCTCAGTTGCCAAGGCTGCTCCGAACAGGAGCCTACACAGTGCAAGTATCTTTATTTAAAGTCTGCCTATAGCATCAGAGAGAATTCAGATTAGGTAGGCAAGGACAATTTCACAGAAGGGCCCACGGACAATGTCTATTCATACATTTCACTAAAAACACAGCTGTAACTCCAGATGATGGGGGGGAGCAACTCCTAAGCTCAAGCACAGGCATCTAAGCAACAGCGCTTAAGGTCTCATGAATGCTTGGAAAAGAAGGTACTGAAGAGGGATCATGCTAGCTGAAAGAAAGGATTGCCTGACCTTTCAGTTACATAGCAGCCTTTGACACACAAAATAACTGTACAAAAGGAAAAGTGACTTATATTAGCCACTCACTGTATTTACTTTGTTCTCTCTAGACTGTAAAGTCAGATTGTGCTTTCAATTTGTAGTGAAGCCAGATCAAAGCAAAAACCCAAACCAAACCAAACCCCAACAAAAAACTAAGAGGAAAGGAAAGTAGATAGGAAGAAGAATGGAAGTTTTAAAGACTGTGTCAAATTCAAATCACAATCCAGAAGAAGAGTGTGGAATGAATAAAGTGATAAACTGTAAAATTGTACTGGTACTTGACGTATCTGGAAGAGGTCCTGTAGTGGACCTCTCCCCACCCCCCAATGCAGTTTGTTACGTGATTTTGAAATTGTACCTCACTGATTCACACTGAGTTTTCAGTACTTAGGAATACACTCAAGTAACCTTGGTGAGTAACAGCAATCATTTAAGCTATTGCAAAAATTGGGCAAACCTCTTCTTTTAAAAAAGTCATGTATGTGACTGCTCTTTCCATTTGAAATGCAAAGGAGAAGCATAAATTACTTTGCACATGTTTGGCAGAATTACTCCATGAAACAGCTGCTCTTGCTGTACCAACCAAAAGTACTATGGAGCAGATGTTCCTTGGGGAGAGGTTTCACAGAATGGTTGAGGTTGGGAGGGACCTCTGGAGGTCATCTGGTCCAACCCCCCTGTACAAGCAGTGCGGGCAAGAACCAGTTGCCCAAGACCATGTCCAGATAGCTTCCCCGTATCTCCAAGGACGGAGGCTCCACAAGCTCTCTGGGCAACACGTTCCAGTGTTTGACCACCGTCACAGTAAAAGCCATTTACTTGTCTTCAGATTGAATTTCACATGTTTTAGTTTGTGCCCATTGCCTCTTGTTCTGTCATGGGATGCCAAAGAGAAGAGTCTGGCTCCCTCTTCTCTGCACCTTCCCTTCAGATATTTCTGTACACTCATAAGACCTCCCCTGATCTTGCAAAGGTCAGAGAGTTTTTAAGAAATACAAGGTCCAATACTAAATTATTCAGGTCCACGCACAGTAGCACATACTATTCTACTGCTTGGGAACACTCTTATAAAAAGCGAGATTGTCAAAGAAAAAGTTGGTGTTTTTTTTTAAAAAAAAAAAAAAAAAAAAAAAAAAAGAGAACCAAATCAGAGTAAGTACTAGAATAATAAAAATGTAATTGTCTGATGGAATCAGCTGTGTCTAGAATAAAGACTAAACTTTTGAATGAAAGGGGTCTAAGTGTGACTACAAGGGATCTTCTTGAAAGTGAAGACAACAGGTCAACTAGTCTTGCTCTTCATCCCTGACTGTCATCATCACTACTTAAATAAAAATAAAGAAACATTATCTACTAAGATTAACTAAAGAATGAGAAGACAGGCACTGCTCTTATTCTCTTAGGACAAAAATTGATCACAACAGGTTTCACAAGTATTTTCTGGGAAGTTTTTCCTTGACATTTATCTGTAATAGATGAAGCTCCCCAAATAATTTTTATTTGAGCAACAGGGTTCATGGAGGCAGGGTAATGGTATGTATCTCAAACAATTAAAAGAAGAGCTACAGGCTCCGAATAATGTGAACCTTACCAAACAAGAAGGGGAGATTTATGAACCTGAAATAAACCCTGAATTTAATTACAAATAGCACAAAGATCTTTTTATGTTTTTGCAATCAAGTTTTCATAGGACAATAAGATGGATGATATTCAGCTCCAAAAGACACCTTAGTTACACTCCAGTACAGAAGACAGCTGCCGCTCACACC
The DNA here is from genome assembly GCF_031877795.1 of Strix aluco. Lineage (NCBI taxonomy): Eukaryota > Metazoa > Chordata > Aves > Strigiformes > Strigidae > Strix > Strix aluco. The sequence continues at coordinate 5,502,854 of NC_133932.1, forward strand.
TGGCTTCACCATGCAAAACTGCACTGACTTCTTTATGACCAAACCTGCAACACCAGAGGAAGAGGAAACTGCAAGGGTCTCAACAAACCCAGTGGAATAAAGGCCCTTTCCGACAACCACTGTTATTGCTAAACCTTCGCCAAAATATAAAAATCAGGTAAAAGCATAGGGACACCGTGGGTTCAGAAGCTCCGACTGGTAATGACTGAACTAGAGAGGGGAGAAGGTGGTTATTGAAATCAGAAACCTCTAGAAAGCCATGGTTACAGCAGTATAGTGATCCTCCCTGGGAAAACGCACGCAAGTGTACAAGGAAATATGGTCCAGAAAGTCTGGTGTGTATGGCTTACCAGATGGCATAATTAATACTTCTGCAAACATGTCTGCACCTCTTCAGAAAGTTGAGAGGTGTGCCAGATAGTTATTTAAAAAATTCACGGTGCAGGCATCTCAAGCAGTAAACACAGGTCAGCTTTGAAATAATATTTCAAAGAGGTCTGTGGTAGAAAATAAAGTAACTTACTCATTTTATACACACTTTCTTTCAAAAACACTCTCTTGTCAAACAAAAGCCAACTAAATATAGAGATTTCTTCTATTCACAAACGCGAGAGCAGCTATACGTCAGGAATGGGAAGAAACCCATTGTCACCACTGACATGAATACAATTGTTCATCAACTTTTTTTTTTTTGTACTGTTTGCCTGCAAGCACTGGAAGTGACGAATTACGTGAGGCACAGGAACAGCCAAGTTATGATTGGGGCAGGGGGGGGCACATCAGGGAAAAAAAGTGCCGGGAGACTTCCCTTAGGGGCGAGGAGAGAGGACCCATGTGAAAGCCCGTGTCAGATGCAGGCAGGTCCTCAGCACAAGACCACATCCAATAAAATACAACACGTTCTCCTACCGCTTATTCTCCCGGAAGGGACGGCTCCTCTCTCCCCATTAACTACTGCAACTGAATTTATTTTATTTCAAAAACTGAGCCCAAAATAGTATCTTGACATTTGAGCATGAGACATATATTATAATTGCAGTCTATACTTAGCATTCGGCTCAGTAAAACTGTCAGAGACCAAAAAGTTACACATGGATAGGATTCCTGATACTATTGAGCTTGTCTTTTAATACATTTTTTTTTCCCCCTTGCTCCCTCTAACCCAGAAAACTACAGGAAGACAATTTTATTATTTCTCCTAAATTACCATAAAATGCCAGTTTTGGTGCAAGAAATAATCACACAGTCCAGTAGGAATCAAAACACCCAAAACAGAAAAAAAAACCCCACACCCTTTCCTGCAGTTTTCACAAGTTAGTTGATGCATCTCATACTCTAGATCGCAGCATATGGAAAAAGTATTTCTGGTAAAGACAACACAAGGCAGATTGGCAGATGCTGTCCTCCCCGTGTCCCAGGGCTGCTCAGATAATTATTGCTGCTTCATTCTTCTGACAGAGATGATTATTTTTTTCTAACTTTGAGGAAATAGAGGGAAGGTACTAAACAGAACCTTTCAGAAGATATAATTATCTTAGAAACAAAATCATTACACTTCCAAGATTACCTTTTTTCAAGGGGAATAAAGAGTAACCACCGTCTGCAGGAACTGTGGTTGAAGATGTTTTAGTTTGGGGAGGGATACCCAGACAGTTTTCCCTTGATGGTTTTGGGGTGCTGTAGAGCTGGGGAAGCAGGAACGTCCCCAACCTCCCAAACTTTCACAGGGGGCACGGCAGTTCTGCAGACACCGCTGCTGCACTGCAAGCTGTGTGCACAAGGTCAGGGAGTTAATGGAGTCTGCCCTGACCGCATCGCAAAAAAAAAAAAAAAAAAAAAAATATCGCTCTTGTGGTCTAAGAGCTCCTTCTTTTGAGCTGTACTCAGCGGTCTCCCACTTGCACAGTGCATTTTAAATAGAGAAATGGCAACTGCAACCCTCCTGGGCTGCTGAAAGTCAGAGGAGTTTTCACCCTGCCATTAGGGACAGGACTATATGACTGCTCCGAGGTGTAGCGTTTACTCATACGTAATTCCTTTACGCAACCACTGATGAAACCCACACTGCCACTGTTCCTGCTTCAGAAATTAAGCACATTTCTGAAGGAGATGTCACTCGAAAGCCAGTAGGGGCATGAATTTTAATGAACGTATCAGGTTACCAACTTGAGATATTCCCAGCGATGCGATAACCTAACATTTGGAATAGCTAGCAAGAGCTAAAAATAAGGAGGAAGAGTCACCATCAAACTTTGGAAAAAGCACAGCACATGATTTCTCTCCTGTAATAGTGTAAGTATTCACGAAGAATGTACTTGGGTTAAATTATTTCTTCAGCTGGAGCTCCAAGACAGTATTTCCCCATATCAAATATCATTCTGTCAGGGGTAAGTGGTCAAAGATCTCTTTCCCTGCCAGCTTGAGAACATCTGGAAAGACTGTCTTTAAAGAAATAGGCACAAGCGAAAAAGAACCTAAAAAGAAGGGGACCATGTTTTAATTCTCACAAACGTGATGCTGTGGTTCTAGAGGAGCACAGTTTTTTGAGGCAGTTTGCTACAGGCCTGGAGAAACTCGAGGTGCAACTGGATGGAGAAGATCTTGCAAGACTGCTTGAAATGAAACTATGTGAAGGCTGCTGAAAGTGACTCAAAATCTGACAACAGCCAAAAATGCTTCGGATGCAGCAAGGGACGGAGGGTGTTGGGCATACAGTGTGTAGGAAGGACAAACCATGCCAAATGACATATCACCAACGTTCTATCTTCATGAACACAGCTACTGAGGGGATGTCATTAAGAACTGCACGAGAAGGGAGGACTAGTTTAATGTGATAGCATTTTTAAGTCATTCTCCAGCCTAATGCAAAATCTTCATACCCAGATGTAGCATCCAATTGCTGTGTTGTAAAAGGAACTCTGAATAATCAAAGCTGAGTAAGCAACTGAAGACACAACTGAAAAATTTATTTTGGCTCAAAAAATGCTACAAGAGTGACTGTGACTTGGTCATCCTGAATTGATGTGAACCAGCAGAAAAGTTTCTAAACTGCCCTCTCTTGCAGTGGAATCAAGTAAATGTAAAGGATGAAAGTCATATGCATTTCCAAATGTGTGGATAAATTTCTTTTACTATAGCCCTTTTTTGGAGTTTAAAATACTCCATTTTCTCTGTCCCTAAGTTTCAGACATACAGTTCCAAAGAAGCTATCTGAAAAGCATGACTCTAAGATAATCAAACAGCAGCTCCCAGGTCCCAACCCTCAGCCTTCTAGAAAGTTCACTGCTGTTCTGCAACCAGCAGATCCCACAGCTCTGCTTCTCATTGGAGCTAGCATTAAAATAAGTCTGTGTTACAACGAAAGCTTTAAACAGTAGTATTACATGGCAACAAATGGAAGAGGTGGACACCATCTGCAAAAGTATTTTTTTAAATGAATCCTATTCTAAATGAAATCTTGTACAATCTAATGTTTTACATGTTGTGTCCAAGACTTAATATTTCTGGTAATTTGTTTGCTGCAGAACTGTGTATGTCTTCAACTGTATTGAGGCTGCAGAAGCCAAGCTCGCTCAGTAAATAAATACAGGTTGCAGTTTTTATGCTAAACTTTCAAATTTCATTCGGATTTAAGCATCATGCTGGGAATGGAGAAGAGCCGAATGTTTCATGACTTCTTTGCAGAATTGAAAATCAAATCTAATCAATTTGATTGTTGGTCACTTTTAAGGGATATGTAGTAGATGGGACAGATCCCTGCCAACTGCAGGCAGAATGGAAAATTGAGGACCTCACTTCCCACTTTTTCCTCATTCTCAAAAGGTGAGGAAAAATTACTTGAAATTTGAGGTAAACATGCTGTTCATCCTCTACTCCCACTATGAGAAATACTTGTCAGGGAGCATGGCATTACAAGGGAAGCACCTTATTGCCCAGTTCATGCACTTTCCTAGACAATTTCTCACGGCTGTTGATTCTGAATGCAATGTTCTCAATTATAACTCTCTCTGTATTCTCAACCTGAGCCTTTTGTCAAGGCTTTTCTTAATAGTTTATACAAAACTTCACAACACGAGATTTGGTAGACAAGGGCATCAAAAAACAGTTCACTTCTGCAGTTTGCACTCATTCTCTCTTCCAGTGTTGCCTTGAGAATATATGCTGCCTCAGTAACAAATATACAGGCAGAAAAATATTCATGGCACCCACCCATTCGGGCTCACATTTTCCATCATACTCCCTTAACGATTCAATGAACATCCTTTTTTGTGACTACTACTGCAAGATTTACAGCATTTGTTCTCTCAGACTTTCCTAAAACATACTGTCTCAGTACTGTAACTTTTTAATTAAAGAGACCAAGCTTACTATAAAATGGAATTATCCCTATATTTGTTTCACTTAATTTCTATGCATAGGGGCTACATATCTAACAGAAAATGAGAAAACCCCAACACAACACAGGTGTTGTTGATCATTCAGTATTCCCCCTTGCCACGTTTAAAGAAATGACTTAAATTTGTTTCTGCAGAGGTGAAAATAATTCTCTCAAGCTATAATTTACTGAAGTTCAAGCCTTTATACTGGATGCTCCTTTGGCTGTCATGAGAAGTAACATTAGTTTGCTAGTACTATGTATTCAGCTATGAACTGGTCAATAAAAGTTACTGTACCACTCATGGTAGCGTCATTTAAAGAAGCCACAGATGGTACATAGGCTATCAGCAATTTTGTTAAATTAATCCTCTGCTTCAATACAACTTAAGCACAAAGAAAGCAGAATCATCACAATCGGAGCACATACGTGCTATAAAATTATTAGTTCACAGTTTCTTCCAGCATGTCTAACTGATAACAGCTTCTAGCAAACTTTGAACCAGACCACAATCTCTGCTTGGCAAGCATGTCAATAATGAGAGGACATCTATTTCCTGATTATTTTATTTCCACATTGTGAAAATCAAAGCAATGGTAAGGCAGAGCACTATGGTTTTGCTGATAAGGCCTCTCTACTCTCAGATTTCTAATTGAGCCACAGAAGGACTTACAGGAGTGTCATTGTGACAAACAGCTGTATTTATGAAAAACTCGTTCGATACAGTTTCTCAGGATTGTAGACACCAATCAAGAAACAAACAGGACTTTTTGAAGGCGTCTGAAGGCAAATGCCACAGGTTATTGCACAAACTCCTCAGGAACTCTGGCCATCTGAAGTGTTCACAGAGACCGCTTCACATCTCACAAAAGCAGTGTAGCAGAAAGCAGCGCACCGCTCCAAGACACTTCCCAAAAGGAAAGAGTTGTCACTTGTGCCATCATCAGACCTATTTCTGACAGTAACTCTAATTTTCCACTAGTGTTTCCTATGTAAACTGACCCAACTTGGATATGCCGAGCTTGAAATACACTGGGCAGAAAGGCAATACAAGAAAGTCATAGGAGAAGTAGGTGCAAGACATGAAGCCTCCAGAGGAACGTTGCTGACTGGAGGATTTCCAGCAGGACAGACAGAAACCCACTGTAATAGCAGCTAGGTTTACGTGGTCAAAGGCTGGAGGAGTCATTGGCGAGAGCCTACAAAGGTCCATTGAGACCGCAGAGAAGGCCACGGAAACACTGAGCCTCACCAGCCCATGTCCTCCACGCATGAGGATAACCACTTGGCGTTGGCTGGTGCCATACACTGCGTTAGGACGGGGACAAAGACACCACCAGCTCTTCCAGCGAAGAGCACAGATGCAAGTAGGAAGTTCTACTCTTCCACCCCCACAGAGTTTGGTTTTGAGGGGGTTTTCACATGCACGCCACAAAAATATACATGCTTCAAGGTAGCAGTTAAGTGGCAAAACCAAGGAGGAGATTCTCTCAATGCAGTCCCCTTGCAGTGATGGAATCAATAAAGCCAAACGGTGTGTGCACACACCTTAGCCTCTGTAATACTCCCATCTTATTAAGTGCATAGTACAGATTCAGAGGAGGAATATACTGCTCTCTCCAGAAATCTTGTTTCCTTCATTGCAGAAGTTGGAGGAGGCGGGGGAGACTAGGGTGCTGGGAAGTCAGACACCAATCCTTTAAGCTATGAATTATTCTTCCATGCCTCTAATTTGAGAATCACAGAATATTCACAGCTTACCAAATGAAATCAATCAAGATGTGTTTGGACATAAGTGATATAAAAATGTTACGTATTCTGCAACGTTAGGTCTTTTTCACTTGAAAAACAAGACTCTTCAGGTGGAAGGTACCTTTGCCCTACATTTCCTGATTCTCCATCTGCAAAAAGGAGTGCCCTTTCTCACCTTTCACCTCAAAGAGCTGGAAGGAAGGGAAGAAGAGAAGGAGGCTACATATGTGAAGAATCTGGCACAAGGAAATTTAATAGCACTGTTTTCAAAGCCAAGTACTAATTGCATGCAACAAAGGAAAAAGAGCCAGATTCTTAAAGAATGAAAATCACACATTAATAAATATTGGCTCAGTATGTAAGCACTATTTCCAAGCACACTGAAACTGCAACTCTTTAAGAGGGAAAAAACCCTATATAATTGAAAGATAGTAGGTATTTCATTATGCACGACTGCAAGAGGGGCAAATAAAAGATCATCAAGTTCTCCAAAAAGCATGAGAAGTGTTTTCAAACACCGTTTACATGCAACATCCTGTACAATGGTGACAGAACATGTACGTTGATGAGTTTCTAACAATTCATGTTTTCACACTGATTCCCAAGGAATAAAGCAGTCGAAACAACACTTAAAATTCCATACCTTGATTATTTCCACCAACTGATCCACACCACTGTCACCTGGAAAGATTGGTTGTCCTAGTAACAGTTCAGCCAATACACAGCCTGCTGACCACACATCTAAAAAGGGGAAAGTAAAAGGTGTCAGTAAAAGGTACGTATTAGACCATTTATATAAAACCCAGCAATTTTCAGCTACTTTATTCTTTGTCATGTTTGAGAGTGTATGTATCACAGCTAAAAATAAAAAAACCCACATTCCTCTCCTAAACATTAATCTAGAAAACACAGATACCTGGCATAAAGCAATGGTGGACAGTCTTAGAAGTCAAACCATGAGACAATAGGAACTGGAAAATAATGTTAAATGCCCTAATATACTGACATTAAAACCTACACGTGTAGGGAAGAGACCTGAGAACATCTGCCATCTGAAAATTAAGGATTTCCCCAAACCATGTGTGGTTTTTAAATCACATCAATCGTGAGCTATGCATAGGTATCATCCACCACAACGCCTGATGTTTTTACTGTGTCTGAATGTTGGATAGACTCAATTTTTTATCCATATATTGAAAGCACATATACACTAGCAGATAAACCAGTACTGTAAGTATTACTTGTGTCCTGCAGTACATGATGATTAAGGGATCTGGGAGACAGCTTCTCTTAACTCAGTCACATCAAGACCTAATCTTAATCCCAATTCCATTTGCAAACGTGGCTGGACAACAGAACTGCAAGTCATAGATCAGGTCAGATCTATCATCCATAGAAACAGTCATCAACTAGTTTTCATACATATACCAAATGCCACAAGTAGCCACTAGCAGCTACTCCTCCACATGAAGAAAATTTTCATCACCTATTACAGATGTTTCTCTTACATATAAGACAATACTACAACAGCAACCTAAGAATGTATCTAAGTGTACTACAGAACATAGCATTTTCTTTACGAAACATAGTTAATTCAAATGAAAAATCTAACGAAGCAAGTGCAGTAAACACTGAATAGCAGATGTTTGTGGGAATCTGCCATAACTGCATACCAAACACTGAAGTTTAAGCTGCTCACTGTAGAAGTATTGCACCTAGATGCAGAGATAACTGCTTCTTCAAAAAAACTACATTGACTATAAGGTTTTCTAGAAACTCATCATTTGTTCAACGTACATCTGAAACCTTATACTAAAATCTAACTTTGAATAAGCAATAACGGAAGGTTTATAAAGCCTACAATACTGTAATGTCCCAAAAGGGAAAAGAACAAAACCAATCCCCCTCCACCCATCTTTCTTTGAACTCTCACGTACTTCTACAAGCTAACCTTCCCCTCCCCCTGCCCCCAACAGCCCCCCCCGCCCTCCACAGTAGCATGACCACAACTCAAAACCTGGAGAATTTACCTCCTCAGGCCTGTTCCAACCTCAGATAACCCATGCTATGGCAGAGATCCTTCCCCCAGTGTATTTGAACTATGCTATTAGGAAGCACTGTCAGTTACAGCTAAAGGTCTGAGAAAAACATCTCTGACAGTTCTCTAAACAGTCTATTATCACTTTGTCACAACCACTAGAGACTGATGCAAAAAATAATTAAAAAAACTTTCAGGAATTCAAGACTGATAACAAAATAATCTGCGAGTTAGAACAGACTTTTCCTTTCCCCATTTCTAAATGAAAGAGAGAGGGGCTATGCAAAAATACTACTTCTTCTCAAGAAAGATATAGTTCAATTGGAACATATGGTAGACAAAAAACACTGCTCATTTACTGTAGCTTTCAAAAATCATTCACCTCTAAGTCAAATGGATGTATTTTTACATAATGCCTTAGTACAAACATCGTCATCAGGGTTTATCATAAAAAGTAACTACTTACAATACAAACAGCAACCAGAAATAAACGGAAGTTTGAGGCTTGAATTTCAACAAACATACCAGATTACACTTTTTGATTTTTTTAGTCATATTTAATAAAAGTTGATATGGCCACCAAGGTGCCAAGATCTCTTTTGGACAACAAATGAAGGAGGCATCATGTAAAGAACATTGAATTGCATCTGACTGCTAAACATCTCTCTCTGACGGCTCCTGCTGTTGGACCAACGCATACCACAAAAAGATGATGCAAAGAAACACTTTTATGTCATCCCATGCAATCTAGGTTTATAGGAAATTACACAACAGTACAACAGAGAGCATAGATTTCTTCAGAAGTATTGAAGAAACAGATTAAATGTATTAAGCAGGGTACTGTAACTTAGAAGTCTATTTAAAGACACCTTAAAAGGTTTTGAAAAAGCTGAGTCCTTTACACTGAGTATACAGAACAAGTGGTACCCCAAAACTATAATTATTATTTACAACTTCAATCCTTATTTTGCACTAAAAAAGAAACGATATATGGGAAGGAAAAGTATTTGACAGAATATACAAAACCCAAAGCTGACATGACAGTAAGACAGCATTTACAACTCACTTCCTTTTAAAATTCTGAAACTACACTAGCATGATTTTTTTCAAATTAGACTGTAACTTTTTAAAACTGTTTTAAATAATCTTCTGGTCTGGCTGCTCCATGAAGTTGGCTTTGTGCAGTTTTATCCCTTCCCAGTCTTCCTAAATGCCTTCGCGCTCCACCAGCCAATTTCAGACAAGGCTGAAAGGCACAAGTCTCGAATCCATTACAGAAGTTTTGTAAAAACAGTGGGGAAAGCATGACTGCTGAGGAGAGGAGGGCTCAGGCCCTGTGGGACATGCTGGGCTTGCCCCCACCCTGCCAAACTGCAGCTGCAAACAAGTTCAGGATGTGCATGTCCTTCCACAAGCAAGAAGGCTGAGCAGAAGCAGCAGAGGGTATATGAGAAAGCTGAGGGCATTGCAGGGGGAGAGAGGAGAAAAAGAAAGGATGTAGGTCATGAGGAAAGAGCTGGGGAAGTCTGAGGAATACCAGCTGTATTCGTGATGGGTTTAATCCATCAAACATAAAACGAATCCATCAGAAACAGTAAAATCTTCCAAATCGGGTGATTTAATGCCTTGTTAAAAGTCTATTTAATTTTCCTTGATTTTTCTTGCTAACACTTTAAACACACACAGAAATAAGCTATAGGCATTCCAAAATCACCAACTTTTTTCCCAGGAGTGTAATTTCACTGACTTTCAAATTAGGACTTGGGCAATATTCCCTGGGCAAGGAAGTGAACAAACCCTTGAAGCATCCTTGATGAAAGCCAGAGAGCAGAGGCTAATTTCACCAGCTCCAAGCGGGGACAGCAACAAAACACCATTTACATAGGTGTTTATACAAGTCTGGTGAGCAATGTACAATATGGCAGAAACTGGGAAATTTCAGCTCTGCTGAAACTTGATGAAATTTATGCCATCAACCTTAACAGGACTAAAATTTGGCTCTGGGACCATTGGCCTTATTTCTTCCCCCTTTGAATCTGGCATTTTAAAATTTATCTTCCGAATTTGGATGTAACATTTCTCAAGCCTGAAGTAAACAATGTACTAAATGCTGTATTTAAAGACATGTTACTTGAGAAACCACAGGGTAGTTAATACTAGTTTTTGATTGCTGCTTCCCAGACCCTTTTAGCAGTCACAGCTAACTATTACAGGACAACAATCTTTCAGAGTAAGCTTGCGGTGTAACTACCCACTCCCATGGGAGGAGAAGCATTTTCTGAACTATTTCTTTTTAAAATGTACAATTTAATTAAGGTGAAATATCACTATCATTCACATGCTTTAAACTAGTTAATAAACAAGTAAGGGAGAACCTTAACAGAAACAAGTCAACAAACCATCCTCATGCCAAGCTAGTTGGGACAATGTGAAATGTTAGGAGAAAATACTGAAAGCTATTAATTTTAAGTAAAGTAGGCAAGGCTACTTTCTTCATACCTTTGCTGAAACGTAGTCTAAACAACACGGAAAGTAAATGCAACTGCCAGCCAAAAGCAACCTTCAAATAATCTTATTTCAGACAGCTTTCACGCATTATAATAACAGCTAATGCCATAACTTTTGTAGACTGAGGAACACTGAGACAAATACCATTATCACATGAACTACCTGCACTAATTTATGCACACAAATTCATATAGCCTTTTATACTACAAAACTTTTCTTAAATTAAGTTTCTATTACTTTTTTGATCTTCACAGCTGTTAGGTGGATATTAACTTGTCTAATAATATCGTCTGTGTAATTCCCTTGCTTTTGAATGCCATTCCAGCGTTAGAGAAGGTAAGAAAAGGAAAATTTCTCTTTAGTTCAAGAAGAGGCATCCAGCAGGACAACTCGCAAAATACACTCCTTTGCTTTAATTTGACAAGTGAGCAATGGCCACTTCCAGTTGTCTGTGACAGAATACCCTGTCCACAAATTTCATTTTTGTGATCTCAAACTCTGCCTTTGCAAGCTGAGAAGCTCATCCTCTTCTTCATGCCATGAGCACTGTTCATTGTATTACACTCTAGCTCCTCTAAACTTGTTATTTAGAGGACATGAAGGGAGGAGGAAAAAAAGAAGTTGAGCCTGCTCTCATCCATTTAGTACAAATCAAGAACTTTCCTTTATCTGACACTTTACGGGACACATTTACCCTTCTAGGTTTCCACCACCACGACCACCCCCCCCCATCTATTCATCTCTGCCTCACTATCCCTTGATCTTGATGGACTTCCTCCATCTTGGAGGTGACTCAAAGTTGCTGCTCTGGAAACTGTAGAAATGACTAACTGGGAAGAGACCAAGACTCAGAAAAGCAGCCCTAGGAAGTCATAAAATCAGCAGCTTGTAGTTTGCCAAATGCCAGGCCCCAAAGTGCTTTTCATCGTTGCTTGTTTTTGAACTATTTTGGGGATGTCAGAACAAGACCAAAGTTCTAGATTACGTGCACGTGTGCTATGTTGGTGCAAGTTTTGCAAATCAAGCCACCACAAATTCACAGATTATGGAGACAGAAGAAGGTTGAAGCCTAAAACCACTTGGAAAGCCATGCTTGTTCCAGTATTTGGAACAAAAGCTATACACAGGTATCTATTCTTCTGCAATAAAGAGATGAAACTACAATGACTGGTGATAGAATAGTTCAGTAAATTAATGCACATGCTTATTTTCAGCATTGGAAGTTGCCATCTGAGACAGAGGCAAATACTTTTCATCATTTGGCAACAGGTTTGGGACACACCTTGTGATGGTTCTTCTGCAAGAAACTCTGAGACAGCCCGACTACACACGCCTCCAGAGGAGCTTCTGCTCCAGACTGCTGAGGTGAAATACTCTCTCCCTTCGTCTTAGCACTCGCTAGGCAAGTGAATGAATAACTTCATGATACTTATTTTTGGACACCCCAAGAGAAGCCAGCAATACAGACATACAGATCAATCTTTCCTTGCCAGTGGCTATAAATGTTCCCTATGGAATGCTCTCAACTCCCACCAGCGCAGTGACAGAGAAAATGTGCTAAGACCAGCAGACCCTTGTTATCCAGAACCACCACCACATTCTGGTGAGCCCTCCACTGGCCCATCACCTAACCTAGTAAAAAAATGTACATTATGGAGGTAAAGCTTAACTGCACAGCTTCTTTTTATACAAGAGGATCATGTGGCAACAGAAACATCTGCACCCATCCCTGCTCCAGTGCCTATGTTTGTCCCAGGATGTTGTAGGGGAATGTGGGCCACCATCCCATGGTTTTTCAGTGGGTAGCAGCACCCCTATGACCAACGCAGCCAGGAGCAGGCCAGCAACACTCTGGGATGGTGTAACACACACGGACCTGCAAGGAAGAAGCTTCGGCCAAAACACTGTCAAGGGATAACTAAAGGGCTTGGTTTGCAAAAAAATACTCCGGAAAATCAGCTGCAGGAACAAAAGTACATGCCATTCCAGCAGGCCTTAGGGATGCGCACACACTTGCAGAATTCATGGTCAAAGGTGCACAAAAGCCTAGACAAGCTATGAAGGCACCCAAGTGACATACATGAATGCTTGTGCCCGACCACTGAAAAACACCTTAAAAGTTGTAACAAGCAGAGCTATTATGGGCCTGGATTTATAGCTATTTGGCAACAGGGACTATTTAAAGACTTGAATAGGTCATTTCCCAGGTCATTATTTTAACAATAGTCCCAGGTCCACTGGATGACACACAGAGGCATTAACTGCAGCAAATGTGTTTTGGTGCTACTCTTACTATCATATCTATTTAAATACAGCACTAATGCAGTACTTCACCCAAGTACAACAAACACTACCCCTGGCTATGAGTTACTTTTAAAGGGACTTTTTGGGTTAGAATTTAAGTCATGCACTTTAATGAAATAATCAAGGTCCTAGAAGTTAAAAGCCAGTTTACAGTTCTGTTGTGACATCCAGGATGAAGACACGTCCTGGAACCAACTTAAGTTCCTGCTGCATTGAGGAGCAAGTAATGTCGCAAGAACAAATTCATGTGTTAAAAGACAACCTAGACGAAGCCACACAGCCTAATGTGACTCCCAGTTACAGTGCTAAACAAGATGACTAACTACTGATGCAGGTAGTCATGATGCAGGCTGGCTGTACTGTCAGCCTTGGGCCACCAGTGTCACTGCCTAGGCTTAAAAAAGCACATCTTGCTCAGAAATACTTCCAATAGTTACTATATTGCAGCGTGTTACAATCATAAGCCCTGCAGTAATGCCAGCAAATAACAAAAGCCTTAGGAAAACAGCTGGACGCCTCACAGATAATGTACAGAAAAGTTCTACTTAGAACACTTTCCAGATTCGTATTCTTCACTGATTTTATTTTTAATGTAGTTTTAAGATGGTATATTTAAACAGAAGAGTGAAGATCCCTACTTTACATGTAAGCTCAAGTGGATTCTTATATAGAGAAAAAGACTCTACAGCAAGTAAAGTCTGTTGTGCTAAAAATTCAGAAGAAAACAAGAACTAGAAAACACAAGCATGGTCACATTTTTTTTTTTTTTTTTAAAGTTTACAATGCAGTATTACAATACTGAAGCATTTCACAGTTCCCTGTACTTTGAGCTATGGATAAAGTACTCATAATTAAATGTTCCTTCCTCTCTCTTTCTTAAGAAACCTATCTGTGCTTGTTTGGTTGGTGTACAAATAATGCTGGTTGAGTTTGGATGAGCAACCCTATGTGAAATAGGGAAGAGTTCTCACTTAAGTGCTGTTGCTGCCTATTTAGCAAGAACTAAGAAATATCCTGGCATTTACCTCCACTGGAAACAGCAGCATCACAAAACTAAACCCCCAGTATTTCTAACATACTGCAGAACACTGGGAAACTGCAAAATATGTTTGTAAAAGCATTTTATTACCTTCTCAGCTCCCAAATGCAAAGATACTGTTGAGAAGGAGGTGGAGGGAGGAAAGTATAGGAACGAAGAAGTATTTGCTGAACTTCATTTTCAAGCTATTATGTGCAAGTTTCAGGGAAGGAGCTTGGGGGAAGAGGGGTGGGGGGGGGGGGGAGGGGGGGGGCATGAGAAAGTCTAAACAACGACTGAAATTCATGATGGGTTTGGCAAGTGGAAAAATGGAGTCCTCGCTTTAGAATGCTATTTTCATTAGAACTATTTGAGAGACCAGCAGGGAAGAAAGCAAAAATAGAAAGCGCAACTTTAAAAAGGGTCTGTAAAGAAGTGAAAGAGTAGTCATACAGTTGGAGCAAGAGACATTTCACAGGCTTATCTATAAAGCAGTCTCCTCTGGTGACACCTAAAATACTTGTTTCATGCAGTTATCCTCTAAAACAAGTTGTCTCAGTGCACTCTGATAACACAGCTGAGCAAATCTATTAGCTCTCAGCTGGCAAAAAGATGTCAGCCAGGATCAGCCGCCTCCCTCTCACCAGCTCCCGCCACTCTGCTTTTACCTGGGCTCTGCTGCTTATCGGACCTCACAGTAGCGACGATTCAACTCACTTATGTAGCAGAAAGTTAACCTAACCAAAAGTCTCTTGTCAGTTGAAGCTGAATTGGCATATTAAACAGTAAACTGTGAGAGCTAATGTATGCAGGGGCAAGAAAAAGTAGGGCTGGGGCAGCCACTTTTGGCAGCAGCCAACCATTAAATAAGATCTGCCCTTTCATCTTTATTGTGCCATTACTTTCCCCAGACTTCTTATGGTCCTGCCTCTTTTTTTTTACTCCTGAGGAGATATCCAAGTGTTGCTACAATACATACTAATGGAAAAAAAAAAATTAGCAAGAGCACGTAAGTCTTCAGGAACGTTTCTTTTTTCAGAGAACTGCAGAGCTGGAACAAGCCAGCCAGCCTTTGAGTTTAACACCAGTTAGAACATACTAACTGTAAACATACTTTAATTGGTTATAAACATATTCTGCCAAGACTTGATCATGATCTCCAAATCCTTTTGAACACATTAAACCTTGCTTAAGAGACTCAAGTCCATAAGCAAGGTAAAAGCTTAGGCACAATACTGGGGAACCTGAGAGCCAAATTTCATCTCTTTAGCACTAACACTCAGAAGGAGCCCAGAGAATATCTTGACTAAAAAACTGAAGAAGTTATCCACCACCAGCCAACACGCTGCTGTTCATTTTTACAATTTTTCATTTTGCTGTTCATTTTTAGGACTCCACTGTAAGAAAACCCGGCTGTTCCCTGTCCTCTGCCAAACCCTCCAGCTTTCCTAACATTTCCATGACACAGCTACGTGCCAGGTATTAGACAGAAGTCTTCTTCGTGTTCAGAATTAATGACTAAAGGACAGCAAAACTTAACAGAATAAGTTGAATCAGAAAGACTGCTGTACACAATATATTAGAACTGTCAAGAGCTTAAAGCCAACCATTAGACCATTTTCCCTCCCACTAAAGACTCTTTACTAAAGCCAAGTAAATAAGTTACAGAATTATTTGTGTAAATCACAGCACATCAGAAGCAGTAGTTGGTATTTCTACAGTCATTCTTTACAGATACTTTAAGTCATCAAAATGCTTTTCTGACTTGAGATCTCACACCTACTTTTAAACTAAATGGCAAAATCACCTGATTTTTTTTTTCTTGAAATCAGATCTCTTTCCATACATTAAAAAAGCCCCTTCCTAACATAATTTACACTGAAATCTCAAAAGGCATAGAAATCACAGCAGCTGTCTACAAAATGTGTGTATTTTGTTAAGAATTGGTACCTGACCATTTACAATAAAATTCTGCCTCTGGGCATTATATCCGAGATCTCTGGAAACCTTTACACTTAACTACAGAATAAACATTCATGCAGTTGGTATAGATTTCAACAAATACACATACATACCTATACTGGAGGTATAATCGGTGGCTCCAAAGATCAACTCTGGTGCCCTGTAGTACCGAGAGCAGATGTATGAGACATTAGGTTCTCCACGAACCAGCTGTTTTGCACTGAAAAGGAAACAAAACAATAATCTTTCTAATAGTTTTACAATATTGCAGTGCAGACCCACCATCAAGCTTTGGCACTCTTCACCCACCCCCCATTTCTAAATGCTAAAGTACCGTGTTCTTCTAAGCTGATGCAAGCCACAGACTCAATGATTTACTATGAGATCAGTCCAATCCATCAAGCAGCTACCTTATACTGGACATACCAAAGGAAATTCTGACTATAACCTAGGTGATAAACAGGGTCAGATTTTTGGCTGGCAGTTGTCTTTTACCAGGTACAAAGGTTTGTTTACAAAGAAAAAGATGACAGAATACAGTTCAGTCAAACACAGTTACTTTTTAAGGTTCAAAAGCTCTGGATACTCACCAGAACTGAGAGTATTTTTTTTTTTTTAATTTCCATCTGAATATTCTGGCTCTTTGCTGTTTAAGGGAGTGTAGTATGAAGCAAAAGAGGTATGAGGAGACAAATGAAAAAAACTTTGCCATTGTAGTCACATGTTAATGGTTCATTCATACCACAAGAGATCAGCCACAAAGGATCTAACCTACAGTATTTCCCCAACCACTACCTTTGGAAAAATTTAAGAAAATAAAAGTCTCAGTTTTCTGTTTTCTATATAGAAACTACAATTAACAAATTCCCACTGTTAACACAGAGGAACTACCACCTTTTTATGCATTGCTACTCTTGAGTTTCAGTGCGATTCCTATTTTGCTCCAACACTGGTGAGGTAGAGCTGAGGAGGAGATTTCCGAGCCACCAGGCATGACCATGCACTGCTTGAATAACCATCATCTGACATTCCCAATCGCTATGGGCAAGCAAATTTAGAAACAGCAGCTTCCATGACCTCTCACACATATGCCTTAACTATTTTAGTCTGCAAAGTTATAGCACAATCTAAAGACTGAATTTTCCCAGAGAGAAATCTGTCTCCTGTCTCAGTGTGGACTCCCAAAATTGCTGTATCAGTTCTAAGATGGGGGCTGGACTCTAAGGGTGATTCACTTGAATGGATACTGGAAATAAATGTGCTATTGGAAACAAGGATACAAATGTCCACTATCTAAGAGCTTCAATTAGAACTGCTGCTTCTGATTCTTGAGCCTCTAATGGTATTTGAAATATTAAGTGAATTAGTGTACATACAAGTAGACTAATGAAGTGTAACATTAGCCTTTTCAAGTTACTATGCCACTGTGCCTGTCTTCTCTTCCCCAAACACATCTCACCCAAATATTTGGTCGCATTTTTCCATGGCACAGTATTCTCCCTATGTGACAGTGCATTTATTTTATTTTTCTAATATCTGCATAAATAACAGGCAGATTCCCTCCCTCTTGATATCCTTTCCCAGCTCTTTTCCCCCCCTCTCTCACATGAACTCATTTTAAGACGAAAATAGAGTATCAGTAATTTCTCTTTCAAAACTACAAACTAAGCCCTGCTGAGGAACACAGAGGATTTCTTTGCAAAGTTGCACCCACGTTCACTTTGAAGGAAGCTCTTTTCACCAGGTTTGAGGCCACAGATGCGCTTACCTTCCGAAGTCGCAGAGTTTTAGAACAGCTGTATCAGGGTCCAGCAAGAGGTTCTGTGGTTTTATATCCCGGTGGCAGATCCCAAAGGAATGGATATAGGCTAAACTCCGGAACAGCTGATACATGTACAACTGGAACACAGAAACACTGCATAAGGCATGCTTTCCCAGTCAAAACAGGGTAAACAATTAATTTAGCACAAACTCTTATTAGAAGAAAAACAAAATAACTCAAAGACTCTGCTGAATGCATATTAGTGCTATGAAGATGGGCAAGGTATCTGCATACCTTCCCCACCCACCCTTTGCCACATACCCACACATGCAGTTCAAATTTGTTCATTTTTTCCTTTCAAAAATGAGCACAATTCCAAAAAAATAATTGTGCCAGCTTTTCAACATTTATAAATAATGGTAGTCATAAAAAACATACACAAAATAAAGGTGTTTGTTTGCTTTACAAATCAGCCTCTTCATGAAGTATTCCAGGTTATTAAAAAAAAAAAAATAATGCCCCCCCAAAACCCCAGAGAAAACCCTTTAGTGGATGAAGTTATTAACAACATATTACACGTTGCCCAGGACTATGGTAGTGTCTCAGCCTGCCACTTGAGTGAATCTCCCAGTTTCTCTTGGTGAAGGGACAGACTCATTTTAATTTCAAATCTCTGGGCAAAAAGAGAAGGCAGATAAAAACAACTGTTCAGAATAATTTTATGCAAGGCGCAGCAAACAAGTATGCTGAGGGAGAGCTTTCTCTGCCCCCTTTCCAAGGCTGGCTAACCCCTTAGCAAGGATGAATACATCAAGGAGAGATGTTACGAAGCCAAGAGCTTCACAGGGCAAGACCACAGGGCATGGGGAGGATGTCCAGCTGCCGGAGCTACACACTTTAGGCGCTGGATACAATCAGGGCTGTATAGCATATACACTCATAAAGGCATAGGAAGCCCTGTTTCAAGGTTGACAACAGGCTGCCAGGTTATTTGCTATCTTTCTTGTGTCCCCTACAAGTTTCCATTTAAAATCAAGCTACAGGCAGGACAGTGTACCGGAGGAGTACCTCCACGCTTTCATTTTCTAAGCATGCTGTCCACAGTTCACCTTTAACAGTCTGTAAAACCGGGTGCAATTGCTAGATATTGATATCAAGTCATGTTTGCATCACTTTCACCACTATCTTTGTCTTTACACTTTCTCTCTCCTTTGTTTTTTGTTGTTTGTTTGGCAGGGAAGGTAGGAGCTCTGGAGGAGAACTGCTTGATATTTGGCTCTAGGTCTTTAGCTTTCAAATCTGTTTCTGAAAACCACAACTCTGCACAAAGAAAAGCAAACAAACATGTTTTCTGAATTGCCTGTCCTAGCCACGTTAAGTGTGTATTGTGCAAGTGTATTGCAAAATAATGCAAAAGATTGCTCTAACTTGAAGAGTCAAGTCAACACATGCAGGATTTAGAAAGTATGCCTTTCATCTCCACACAGCAAACCCAAAACTTCCAATAATTTCTTACAGCATGTTAGAAGTTACAAATAAAAATTAACAAAAAGATTACTAGAAAAGCTTCCCTGCAGTTCTTTAACAGTCTCTTTGTTACCCTGGGAAGAGTAGCTCTCTGCCTGCCTAGGTATCAATAAGAAGTTTACAAATCTGGACTTTGCGTAGCCAAGACGTCTAGAAAATTGCAAAAGCTTTAATGACATCAAGGTAACACGATCTTTTTAAATACAGGATTATGAGAAAGGCTTGCCTTGCCAGAAAAATAACAGCCTTGCAGGCTACCTGGAACGGAAAGTCCCAAGCATCCAGCAAGATGAAAGTGTTGAAGCAGAATTTTCTCTCAAAGTATAAGTAAGGACAATTTTTCCCAAGTTCCCATAATGAAGAGCAATTAGGGCAAGAGTACTGACAAAAGATACATAAACAATTTATCAAAAGCTAAGCTAACAGACTTTGGGGAACATCTAACCTGAAGACATGCTGTTCCAACAGACCAAATAGAGTGACCTTGCAGTAGAAATTGTTACTGCTGGATGGTAAAATTCTGCGCTTTCTTGAAAACAGGCACCAGTGCTGGCTATGGCAGAGACATGCCATCTACAACTTATGCATATACAGTTATGCCACAACATTGCATTATTGGGATAATTACTATTTGTAGCTTTCACCTTTGTAACTTTCATCTTCTTTCAATTAAATGAAAGTTTTTCTTAAGCCCACCCTCATCTTAAGCATTACACTTTCAAAGAGGAGTCTGGAGAAATCAATACAAATCAGGAATTTCTGTTGCTAGTTTCCATTGACTGTTACCTGGATGCCCCGTTAACAAGTTAATGCCATGTGAAAACACGACCATTCACTACTGTGTGGACTGTGGTCACCACAATGTATGAAATGGAACTACGAGACCCTGATGGGTCTCATGTTTGACAAAAAAAAAGAAACCTTATTCATTTTAACCACTTTGTAAAAGGTGACAAAAGATGCAGACAACTGAAGTGAGGTTTTGAGGCTACAATGTGCATACAAGCATCTTACCCCATGTGGCTTTTCAAGACAAGAAACAATGAGTTCTAAGCGAGGACAAAAATATGCCCACAACAGAAGCACGTGAACTCTTACTCATATGCCACAAAAAGGGGAAGATAACATAAGAGAACATTATTCTTCATGACATCCTCTTTCAGTTCCTGACCTTTGTACTATTGTGTCTCCATCATCTCAGGAAACCAAAGCTGCTAATCTGGCTGGTGACATTCTCTATCTAAGCTGCTTCAAAACCAAAACACTCCCCCCACACTCAGTCTCCCCTACCCGTTCCAAGATTTTTGTAAAGCGAGAAATAGGGAGTGCTTGCTTTAAACCTCCAGCCTCTGTTCTTCCTTTACCGTAACAAATAATCATTCTCATGGCTTTTTTTTTTTCCCTCTTGCCTCAAGATGTATGTTCTCCTAAAAATTTCAGAAAACTAATTATATCAGAAAAGAGGCATCCACAGAGTCTATTCCTATAATAACCTTGTTCATCTAACCACATCTATCAGTTACCTACCTTGACATAAATCATAGGGAGTGTCTGTTTGGCCCGACTATAATGTCTGGCAACTCTGTATACTGTTTCAGGAACATAGTCCAGCACCAAGTTGAGGTACACCTCATCTTTCTGAAAGAGAACAGAAAAGGAGAAAAAAAAAAAAAAATCAGCAACAGATTTGAAGCATAAAGTACAGTTAAAGCATTCAGAGAAGTCAACAGGATGAGAAAGCTTGTGGACATTTTAAGCACACGTCTTTAGTGGGAGTGTGAACTGCCACCAAGCTGCTTTCCCTTTAGTCTTTGCATTTAAGTATTAGCACACAAGTCAAACATACGATTAAAGTCACATTAATATAAGGCATTTTCTGATTATAAATGAGGACAAGGATATAATTGTTCTGCCCAGTTAATATTTTCATTTGGAGATATTTCAAGGTGACATCTGCATCATTATTTAAAGCAGTCTGTTAACTCATTAGTCCCTTACCTGCCAAAACCCACAAAGAGCAAATTCAAAAGTCCCAAACTCACCCCTCAACAACTACACATCAAAAGTTTAAAACCCTGCATCTTTTAGAAATGTTACTTTGATCTTACTGAATTCCTAACTATTAAGAGATTAATAATACATAACAACCATTCATAAACAGTAAGCCAGGGTTAACATTTGTAATCATTCTGTTTACATGTATTTTAATGTTCCAGTTATCTCCAACTTAAACATATGAACTTATTCATGGCAAAACAGAAGAAGCCAAAAACAAAGACTCAAGTATCGCTTTTAATATCTAGGATCAGGTTAGAGGTCCGTGTGAATGTAACAAGAGAAAAAACAAAAGCAGCTTTATAATAAGGTACTTTGTTACAGAATATATTACCAAAGGAAAGAAAGAACAAAGAGGAATTAAATGACAAAGTACTATAATCACATAGTGCCTAATTGTGGAACTGAGAATTTTCAGCAGTAAAACAGGTCTTAAAAAAAGACTTCTGATATTTTAATGCAGTCTTCTGTGTAAATCCTATCAGGACTGTGAATGCATTTAATGGTGGGGGGTGGGTATAATTAACTGTATCAACTTGAAAAATTATTTTTGAAAGCTAGGTGAATTAACCAGAAGTAACCTCTCCTGTGCTTGCTGTGTAACAGCTAGATCTTTCTACAGAGAAAGACAATACATGGAACACTCTGAGGTCTTCAGCTGGAGTCCCCTGTCAGCAGGTCCACTGGCTATGTATCTTAATACCCAAAACCAAACCTCATTTAGCTACAGCAATGTAATAATATTCCTGTGACTTAACAAGTCACTTCAAGCACTGAGCGTGGTGTGTTACTCTCACAGTGCTCTGTTTTCCTTACCTGTCTCTGGTTTTTTTTGTTTCTCTTCAAAGAGCAGCAGTCTCCAATGAGTAAAGAAACGGTACGTGGTAACGCACACAGAAATACACGCCTTGACTACAAAATACGCAAAGAACTGCTGGTTTTGTGTGCTGTTAAAGACTCGGAATTCAAGATCTCTGTTCACCATTTTTTGACAATAAATGCTTGTATTTTCAGGACATTTTAATAGCTCTTACCAATATCTCCTAACAGGCCAAGTCACCTTACAAGGCCCTGCCTACATCACTCTTCCCTGCAAAAAGATGCTCTTTTTTAAAATAGTTGCTTAAATGACAGTGGTAATAGCACCAGCACTAAGCACATGCCAACGGCCCACTAACTTGTACCTGCTCTTACAGTACTTCTGCAACACAGACAGGGAGCAGCGGCCTCCAAAACCCTGCCTACACTGGTGCCTCTCCCAGTGCCATCCCAGGAACTGGGTAAGAACATGAAGGAATCCAGGGACCAGGCTGGAGAACAAACTTTTTGAAATGGATGAGGAGGGACAACTACCGGCAGTGCAGAGTAAATACCAGACAGCTCTTTCCCTTCTGCAACAAGAGAAGTTGTTCTTTCCCTGACTCGCACTTCAAGCCAATAAAAATCCACCACCACCTCTTCCTAGGTCAGAGCTTTCAAGGTATTAATTATAAAATACAGAAAATAAATGTCCTGAAAAATCAAAGTTAACATATGCCTGGTAAAGCAACCTGTACACCAAGAGAGAAAACAGTCTCATGAATATGAATTCTATTTGATTCAGTGTAGATACAACCTGATGAATATGTTGAATGCTTGTGTCTCAGAGGATGGGAAAATCTTACTGGTAACAAGTCACTGCAGAGAGTACTCTGTTATACTGAGGTTGATTACTGTCATTCAAGGATTCATGTTCCATGTATCAAAATGATTTACACAAGCGATTAGAGACACAGAAAAAAATGAGTAGAAATGGAATTATAGCGATTTCATTATCCTCTCATAGTACAAAAAGGAGACATGTAAAACAGTAATACATATGGTAATTAAACCCTGTCTACGCTACTTCACAACTGTGTTCTGAGAATTACAGAACTCTACTTCGTACCACCTTTGCTTCACTTTCTTCTCCTCCATTTTTATTTTTGTGTTCTGTTGGAAATGGGACTAAATCAATGGCATGACATGACACAAGCACAAAAAACCCCTCAAGTCACCTGAATTGTAGAGATGGAGGTTTTGCACTCACCCACCAATGCTTGCTAAGCTCTGATGCTATCCACAGCACTTGAACAAACAACATGGGTTTTGCATGGTATTGCTGCTGTATAAATGCATATTGTACATTATCACCTAGAACATGAAGGCACACGAACACCTTTCCCCCAGCCAACAAACAAGTTTTGATGTACCCAGAACTTTAATATGCGACTATAAAGACAAGGCTTGTGGTGTTGGCTATATAAGGAGCTGCACATTCCACTCTTACCACAGGCAACTGACACTTCAGAAGTGCTCTAAATGACTACTTTCATGAATTAAAGATGATTCAAGTGTTCTGACCTACCTCCTCTTGATGTCACCTGGCGCAAATCCGACAAACACTCAAAATACAGTTTTCGAGAGCCCTCATCCTTCTCTGTGAGCATGAACAGGACGAAAATAACATCCAAGTTACCTGGATTCCCCCGAACAAGATTCAGGACAAGCTAGAAAGCAGTCATGGCCTGACAAGCTCCGAGGATGATGTAACCTGGTTTGCCTACCTCATGCATTCCTCCTAAACACATATTTTTCCAGTGACCCAGATGTATTGCAATAGGAAACAGGGTTAGCTCAAAGAGCTTGCCAAATGAGGACAACTGCTTGAGGATCAAGCGGGAAGATCGAGGCTTATCTTTCCATTACAGGAAGCCTTTTTCAAACCTCACCACGTATGTGACTTGTTTCCACACTGCTGTTTCAAAACTGCTGGGCTGGGAACAAACCGAGGTAACCTAACCATCAGGAGCACCTCTGAAATGCCTCTACAGAGAACAGAAAAGTCCAGAGGAGACCGCTTTATGTAAACGACAGAAAGCAAACACAAGATGTCATTAAATAACTCGCTTCTCCTTGCAGACCTTGGGATTGAATAGATTATTAGCTTTCCTCAGCAGGTCAAATGTTTACGTGTATCCACGTTCTCATGTGCTTGCTGCTAAGGTTATGACCATGTAGTCTTTAAAATAAAAAAAGGGGAAGGGCAGGAAGCGAGATCCTGAAATACAGGATCAATGTATTCCATTAGGATTTTGATTTTAGCAATGTGGCTCATGTACCTGCCATTGTCTCAAGTGTAGAAGCTGCTTTTTGTCATTTGGCAGACAAATCCTCAGCTGACAAACACTGCTCCAAACCAAGCCACAGAAAAATAACCACCGCCTTGCCACTGAACCACTCTGCACCTCTCAACAACCAACAATTCAGGCACTTTGGTTGGAAACACTTCATATAAGTAAATACCAATACAGACTATGCTGTAATAAGAGGCGTGAGAAAGACTGGGACACAAGAGCCAAAACATTCTAGCAACTTTTTTTTTTTTCTTTGTATCAGAAATTGGAGATAAAAGAGGCTGCAAGTACAACTACTCTAGCACATGAGCATTACATATTACGTGGCTGAAGACTGAACGAAATTGAAAACATTACCCTACCAATACAGGAAAGGCTGCATGAAAGTCTCAAACTCCACTTTTAAAACTCTTCTCTCCTTCAACCCACACAAGTGATCTGTTTTAAGCACCATCCAATTGAACTTAACTGTGGCCAATATAAAGTAACAGCTCTTCCAGATCGTTCCTTGCAGGGAAAGTAAGTATTCCTTCTCTATGATCCTTCCCCGCCTCAACAAACTACCAGCTTTTGTTATTTTTTTTCCATATATCACACACACTACATTTACAGGGTGCATGTACATAATTGCAATCATCGTTAGTCAGTCATAATCCAACTACGTCCCCTATTTACCACCAACACGATATTAGAAGCTGGGGAGGTCATACATGCTAAATGTCAGACTGAGGGCAAAATGAGTAAAAACAATCACAGGGCGTACTCTGAAGAGCATGTCATATTGAAGAATACCTGGAATTTGGAATAATGGAGAGTACCTGGAATCTAAAGGAGAATTTCTCTGAGCGTCAAGTAATAGGATAAAAAGGTTAAGAAACTATTCTGGACGCTCCTTCTTGCGTGTGACTAAATTTACTGGACAGCATTTGGAAAAAGTGATGAACATACTCATTTCTGTTTTCTCCTGGCAGATCAGTAACAGTGTAGTGGTGGTTCTGGTGTGGTTTACAGATGTTTTTTTGCTTTTATACTTGTTTTTTAAAAAAACCTCCCAGACCATTTAATTAAGCTATTTTTCAGATGGAGTCCATGTGATCATCTGTATGAGCGCAACTGAGAGGAGATGAACAACACGGTAGTTTCTTTAACTTTGCATTTTGAGAAATAAATGTGTAACCTGAACGGTGAAGAAACTCATTTTACCTGCCTATTCAAGCTAAAAGCACACATATAAATGATAAACCTAAAATTAAGGAATATGCAGAATGCACTTCTTACTGAAGCTATCCCAAGGCATCAGTGTTGGGGCTATATGAGGTAAATAAGCCAGTCAGTTTACTCAAGCTGATCATATTTTCTTTACCATATGACAGCACCCTGCTGATGATGTTTCAGAGGTACGTGCTACACAAGGAGCTGTTACTGCCAGGATGGCAGCTACTCAAGGGTTCTGTCAAAAAGCGCTGAAGGACTTAACTTGGAGTTGGAAAGCAAGAAAACGGATTTTAGCATGAAACGTGAGTTATGCCTTCTTTCAGAGTGCATTATTTAAACATCAGAGTGTCAGCATGAGGTAAGATGTGCCCTTCACCCTGGCTTAGCCACCCAGATTTAGACAAAACACAAGGTTCAAAGTCACACAGTTTTTGCCCTAGATTCAAAAAAGGTTATTTTCCTTTTTCTTAAAGTTACAACCAGCACGCACTTCACACATCCTTATCAAGGACCCTGAAAGACCCACCCTCCTTCTCTTATCTTGAAGGCTGACATAGTACATTGAAGATACAAAGACTCTGGGCAGGCTTTCAAAGACAAAGTGAGAATTTGCAGCTTTCCTACTCTAACTACTGAGTAGACACGATACACTGGAAAATTTTGAAAATGCAAAAAAATCTTGTAGTTGACCTTATTTGTATGAAGGAATGGTGACATCCAGTGGCCACATGTGCCTGTTTTTACTTGCAGTTTACAACCACACGTATTTCAAAACACAGCTGTGGCTGCCACCAAAGTAAAGGAACCACAAGCCTAGAGGTATAGCTGCAGTTTCACACAGGTAACTCCAAGGGGGTAAGACCAGTTGAAGACTCAACTTCAGTGTTCAGAAAGATACCAGTACTTCCTATTAGTACTGAAAGTGTTGGGCAAAACATCTCCTTTCTTCACTGTTCATGACTGAGTTTGAGAACTGAGATCTGTCCCAAGACTTCTGTTCTTATATGTACTTGTCAAAACTTATCAAATTTTTCTGTAATGCTCATTACTCTTCAGCATAACAGTCTGACTTAGGTAGGAACTGCCAGCTGGGTCAGTTGTGATGGTAGCATAGGGGCAGAAGTCAAGCATCTCAATAAAATTCACATTTAAGAACTTTTCTGGGTCTTGTTCACAGAATCACAGAATCATCTTGGTTGGAAAGGACCCTGAAGATCATCTAGTCCAACCATTAACCTACCACTGACAGTTCCCAACTTCACCAGATCCCTCAGTGCTATGTCAACCCTAAACACCTCCAGGGATGGGGACTCCACCACTTCCCTGGGCAGCCCATTCCAACGCCCAACAACCCCTTCTGCAAAGAAATACTTCCTAAGAGCCAGTCTGACCCTGCCCTGGCGCAGCTTGAGGCCATTCCCTCTTGTCCTGGCGCTTGTTCCTTGGGTCAAGAGACTCATCCCCCCTCTCTGCACCCTCCTTTCAGGGAGTTGCAGAGGGCCATGAGGTCTCCCCTCAGCCTCCTCTTCTCCAGACTAAACCCCCCCAGTTCCCTCAGCCGCTCCCCATCAGACCTGTGCTCCAGACCCTGCACCAGCTCCGTTGCCCTTCTCTGGACACGCTCGAGTCATTCAATGGCCTTTTTGTAGTGAGGGGCCCAAAACTGAACCCAGTCATCGAGGTGCAGCCTCACCAGTGCCGAGTCCAGGGGTAAGATCCCTTCCCTGTCCCTGCTGGCCACGCTAGTGCTGATACAAGCCAGGATGCCATTGGCCTTCTTGGCCACCTGGGCACACTGCTGGCTCCTGTTCAGCCAGCTGTCAATCAACACCCCCAGGTCCCTCTCTGACTGGCAGCTCTCCAGCCACTCCTCCCCAAGCCTGTAGCGCTGCTGGGGGTTGTTGTGGCCCAAGTGCAGCACCCGGCATTTGGCCTTATTGAAACTCCTCCAGTTGGCCTCAGCCCATCGCTCCAGCCTGTCCAGGTCTCTCTGCAGAGCCTCCCTACCCTCGAGCAGATCAACACTCCCACCCAACTTGGTGTTGTCTGCAAACTTACTGAGGGTGCACTCAATCCCCTTGTCTAGATCATCAATAAAGATGTTAAACAGGAGTGGCCCCAAAACCGAGCCCTGGGGGACACCACTCGTGGCCAACTGGATTTAACTCCATTCACCACAACTCTTTGGGCCCGGCCATCCAGCCAGGTTTTTACCCAGCAAAGTGTGTGCCCATCCAAGCCACAAGCAGCCAGTTTCACCAGGAGAATGCTGTGGGAAACGGCGTCAAAGGCCTTACTGAAGTCAAGGTAGACAACATCCACAGCCTTTCCCTCATCCAATAAGCAGGTCACCCTGTTGTAGAAGGAGATCAGGTTTGTCAAGCAGGACCTGCCTTTCATAAACCCATGCTGACTGGGCCTGATCCTCAGGTTGTCCCGCATGTGTTGTGTGATGGCGCTCAGGATGAGCTGCTCCATCAGCTTCCTGGGCACTGAAGTCAAGCTGA
This sequence comes from Strix aluco, assembly GCF_031877795.1. Classification (NCBI taxonomy): domain Eukaryota; kingdom Metazoa; phylum Chordata; class Aves; order Strigiformes; family Strigidae; genus Strix; species Strix aluco. The sequence continues at coordinate 5,531,032 of NC_133932.1, forward strand.
CAGGCCTGTAATTTCCCAGATCATCCTTCCGACCCTTCTTATAGATGGGCATCACATTGACCAATTTCCAATCTGTTGGGATCTCCCCGGTCAGCCAGGACTGCTGGTAGATGATGGAAAGTGGCTTGGCGAGCACCCCAGCCAGCTCCTTCAGCACCCTCGGGTGTATCCCATACGGTCCCATAGACTTGTGTGTGTCTATGCGATGCAGTAGGTCGCTGACTGTCTCCTCCTGGATTGCGGGGGGGTCGTTCTCCCAGTCTCTGTCCTCTGGCTGAGGAGGCTGGATTCCCTCAATACAGCTAGTCTTGTAATTAAAGAATGAGGCAAAGAAGGCATTAAGGACCTCAGCCTTTTCCTCATCACTTGTTACCATGTTTCCTCCTGCATCTAGCAGGGGATGGATACTCTCCCTGGTCCTTCTTTTGCTACTGACATAGAAACGTTTCTTGTTATCCTTGATTGCTGAAGCCAGAGTAACTTCCAGCTGGGCTTTAGACCTCCTGATTTCCGCCCTGCATAGCCTCACAGCCTCTTTGTAATCATTGTGAGTGGCTAGCCCCTTCTTCCGAAGGCTGTAAACTCTCCTTTTCTCCCTGAGTTGCAGCCAAAGCTCCCTGTTCAGCCAGGGTGGTCTTCTCTGTCACCAGCTTCTCTTACAGCACCTGGGGACAGCCTGCTCCCGTGCCATTAAGACTTCCTTCTTAAAGAGTGCCCAGCCTTCCTGGACCCCTATACCCTTCAGGACCGTCTCCCAAGGGATCCTTTCAAGCAGGTGCCTAAACAAGACAAAGTCAGCCCTTTTGAAGTCCAGGATGTCAGTTCTGCTTAGCCCTCTCCTGGCCTCTCTAAGAATAGGGAACTCTTATTTCATGATCGCTGTGCCCTAGTCGGCCTCCGACCGCCACATCATCCACCAGTCCTTCTCTGTTCACAAAGAGGAGATCCAGCAGGGCACCTTCTCTGGTTGGGTCTCTCACCGGCTGCATCAGGAAGTTATCTGCCACACATTCCAGGAATCTCTGGGACTGGTCCCGCTCTGCTGTGTTGTATTTCCAGCAGATGTCTGGGAAGTTGAAGTCTCCCACAAGAACAAGGGCAAGCGATCGTGAGATTTCTCCTAAATGCCTATAGAGTATTTCATCCACCTCTCTGTCCTGGGTGGGTGGCCTATAGTAGACTCCTACTACAACATCTGCCCTTTGGCCTTCCCCCTGATTCTAACGCAAAGACATTCTACCCTGTCTTCACTACACTTGTACTCAAAGCAATCCTGTCAGTCCCTAACATACAGCACCACCCCACCACCTCTCCTTCCTTGTCTGTCCCTCCTAAAGAGCTTGTAGCCATCAATTGGCGCACTCCAGGCATGGGAGACATCCCACCATGTTTCTGTAATAGCCACGACATCATAATTTTCCTGTTTCATCATGGCTTCAAGCTCCTCCTGTTTGTTACCCATGCTGTGTGCATTGGTATACATGCACTTCAGATGGGCTGATGTTTTGCCCCCTTCCCCTTCAGATCTAGTTTAAAGCTCTGCCAATGAGCCCGGCTAACTCCTGCCCCAAGTTCTAAGTTCTAAGACAGTTGGTTTGCATTGTCTACCTTTGATCACTGAAAGAGTCTGCATTCTTAGGTGATGAACTAAGCCTTCCCCCTTCATTTAAAAAAAAAAGACATTATCTGTCCCCTTTAAAGAGAGACTGTAGTAAAGAAAAAGGTCACTCATGGAGAGAACTTCGGAATCCCTGCCGATTCTTGTTTATTTTATGCCCTGTAAAGTCTTTAAGCTTTTAGCTGTACTTCCAAAGTCAAATACTTCTATGAAGTTGGAAACAACTGCTCAACATCTAAAAGGTGGGATTGATTTGTGATCTTTGACACAGGTGATCTGTGGATATTTGAACCTCAGCTCCCAAGCAGGGACTGTGCCCTAAGCTGGCAATAACTCTGTTGGAAGATGAAAATTAACACATAAAGTTGGGATCACTGGGCTGTCCTGTGTACCCTACCATGAAAATAAAAAGCAGAGTCTTTGGGGATCCACTGTTTTCTTGCCTATACACTACCGTTCAGACTGCATGGAAATTTCTGAATTGGAATATATCCATGACAGCAAACTAGGCAAGATAATACACTATAATGGTTGAAACTATATGCCTGCCTCAGGACAAGCAATACAAGCTGCTGTCCTAACAGTCATCCAACACGGGAAGATGAGAGCAGTGGCTTGAGCTGGTAGAAGAATAACTTGAGAACAGAAGAGTGACTAACCAGATGCACTGGACGGTTCACTGGTTTAGAGAGAAATCATGGGAGCTTCTAATTTCCAATGCACGCATCTACCACCTTGAGGATCTAGCCACTGCTGCCTACTCTGCTCTTTCAAAGTCCTACAGCAGGCAGACAAAACTGCTATTTCTATTAACACAACCTACTCAAAACAAGAGACTGCTCATAACTACAACTAAGGAAATTCCCAGCATGTTGTGAGCCCTAACAGCAGTAACTGATAATGATTATCTGATGAATGGTGCCCTTTTTGAAATGAGCTTGGCAGGCCTCAGGCAAGGACTACAGAGATACCAACATCACAAAACTCCTCATAATTGGCATTAATTGCTCCTTTGTTGACAGCACAGCAGATCTGCCAAGGATTAAATGGATCGTAGTGACTAAATTCATCTCTAGTGATGGCCCTTCAGCACATTACTAGGCTGGTGAAAAACATTCACACAGGCTCTGTCGATTTGCAATTGGGCTCAAGGCTCTGTTAACTGAACTTTTTGTGCAAGAATTTTTTTTTTTTTTTAAAAAACAAGTTCAATTAAGAAACCAAATGGTTTGATTACAAGTACTCCATTTTAACAGGGAACAGAATGCATGGTCCTTACGCAAGGACTCATCTGAACACTCTCACAAGAAAGGATGGTGATGTTTGTGCCTCTTGTAAGGTGGAGGATCTCTCTCTTCCTAACAGGGATATGAACCTGGAGAAACACCAACTGTTCAGCAAAACTCAAACTTGCAAATCAGCCAGTTGCTCCCTTCTTCCAAATTTCTTCATTGCTGTTTAATCCACTGCTGCCAAAGCGCACGTGAGATAGTGCACTGCAGCTTATAGATGCAGCTCAACATGTATCTCCTGCATGGTTATTTTAAACCTCAGTCTAAGTCTATGGGAGTAAATTTCCATCCTGAGTCCGCATGGACTTTTGGCTGCATGCCCTTAAAGCTAAGGCTACATAAGACTAGAAATCAATCAGAGCTTACAGAAGGGCCAGCTCAGCCTCCAAAAAAGAGCCAGCATATTGCCTCTTTGTGATCTCTCTGTGCTTCCATATATGCCTTCTTTGATTCCTCTGAATACCAAGCCACCTTAAAGACGGGGCGGGGGGGAAGTTACATAACCAGAAATGCAATTACTCAACAAAAACTGTATTTGCTTTACTTTTTTATGATTTGATGCAGGAACAAATCTCTCCACTGACTTCTCTTCCTCTTTTGGGCACGGATCTGGATTGATCAGACTATTAAACACTCAAAAACATCCACACAAGAAAACCTGACAGTTATGAAATACCACAAAGAAAGATCTAAACCAGAAATAGAGAGGGAAAAAAAAAAGGGGGGTGATTAGGAACTCATTTCAGATTTTACACAGCTGAATAATTTTCCTCAGCAGCCACTGATTCAAGAAGTTAGGTCATGCTATAAAACACTGGGGAATACTCTCAGCAAAGGAGCCAGAGGGATTATTTGGTATGTTCGTGCCCTCCCTCCCTTGGAGCATGGCTCAAAAGGCTCTCAGCAGAATTAGGCTAAAACGGACAGGCAGCAAGACCATCTCACCCCTGCTTCAGTAAATCAACATTTACATTAATATATCATGCTAAATGCAAGGCAGTCCCTGAAATTCAGGAAAAGTAGCAAAAATCAAACCAGAAATGTAGGCCTTCCTACTATGGTCTGATCTCCCAGTGGCAAGCTGACAGGCAAACCAGGCATCTTGTTCAAGACCTTCTCCTAAGGTAGAATACCAAAACTATCAAACACAGCAGAGTTGGCTAGCCCTATAATACCACCCATTTTGTCCAAGGATTACCTAGAAAACCACAAATCACAGAAATACAGCATGGAAAAGACGACTACTTCCACGAAGAGCATCTTCCATATACAACTCAGCCCATTATTTGATTGTTCTTCCTTCCACTCTGGTTCATTCCACTAGTTATAACTACATGTTTTGGAGTACTGAAAAGCACATTACAGCTACGAAAGTCAGTGCCCTGCTATCAAATACCCCACATAGCCTCAGAAAAAAAAAAGAAAAATCAGAATCTACTCTGGCAAATTCTTTAATGAAGAGTCTTTCTAAAGAACTGGGTTATCCAACAGGTCTGGCAAATGTCTGTAAACTTAAAAAAAAGAAAGAACCAAGGAGGAAATAGTTTGTAGAAGCAACCTGAATGCCAAGCCTGTCAACTGTTATATTAATATATATTACATGCTTTGAGCTCTCAAACTCAAAATCATTAGTCAAACATGATTAATATGTAGTCAGTACTCAGAACAACTTTTATGTATGTACACACACAGAGGTATAAATATACGTGTGCGCATGCATGTATACGCATATATACACACACCCCTATATAGGATATACCTATATAAAGGCAATACAAATTCAAAGATGCTCAGTCAAGAAGGAGTCACCCAATCACAGAAAACAAGGGAGAAGAAATCAGTCAAAGCCATGTTTGATACAAAATTTCCATGCTGCTAAGGCTGGATTGCTTTTGGCAAAAGCACAAAGGAAGTTTAAGTAAATGGGAGACGTAAAAGGAGAGTTCATCACAAGGAGAAAGAAAAGCTAGGGAGCTCAAACACTTCAACCAATTTCACGGGTAGCCCCTAGAAAAAGCTACCAGATTGCTCCAAATCTCTACAAACTAGCTACAACTTTGATGCAGATACGGAATAGTCTTACTACCAAGTGTTATTTAGAATAGGTTTTCTATTTGAAGCTATTTTCTGTTGTTTCCAGCTTTCTAATCAAGAATTAACTCCCATTTTGCTAGAATAAAGCCAGTTTTAAGGTTTCCCAGTGCCTTAAAATGCCTAACGATTAAAATGAACTAAAGTGACTATTAGGCACAACGCTTTCCAAGAGTGCCAGTCTGACTGGATTTGGAGAAATCCTTTGAGCTACCTCTAAACTGAGACAGATTTAAGCTCCTCAGATACTGGCCAAAAAAACAAAGAAAGAAAAGTCTCTGGGCTTAGAGACACTGGTGTCAAGCACCGGGGAAGAAGGGGGAAGTCCAAGGAACAGTCCAGCTGGAAGAAACAGGTGGAGTGATCACAGTGGCATGAAAACCTTTATGCAAGAAAATACTTGATATATACGTACCAAAATTAAGTTAATTAGTGAACTATTTCATTAACAGGATCAGCAGTATAATAGTTACCTCTGAAATTTTCCCATCACTGCTAGACTCGAATTAATTAGCATAAACACAGATTAATGGCAGAGGACTGTTGAGTTCTTCATGAAGACAGACAATAACTGCAAGCCCCACTCGTCACTGTGCTACTGCATTTTCTGCTATATGTTCCTTGGATTTTTATATTACTCTTCCCATTGGGCTTGGCTTCAAGAATCACTTTATATAAAGCTCTGGGTACCTAACATCTAAATCTGCAATTGCTTCCTACACGTCCTTCCTGGTTACCTCATGGGACCTTACACTTTTCTCCCTTTTTCTCCAATCTCTGAAGAGCGAGCTTGATTATGAGGGTAATATGAAGGAAAAGATGTTATTGCTTCCCAAACTGACAAAAACATGACAAGAAACATTATTCTTCCTTCCCAGATGAGCTTCAGAACACCAACCTACTGCTCTCTAGAGCTTTCCCAAACAGCAGCCAACAAACTCATACACAGCTACCTTCACATGCTGCCACCAACATGGAAATCTTTGCAAGCCAATTATGTATCATTTTGTATTGAACTGCAAAGAGACCTTGCAACTTGACCTGCAACTTTACGCTGTTGATGTTCTGCTGGGTGCATCTTTGCCCTAGGGACTGGTTCACATCTGCCCCAGTTTGCAACAGGGTAGCAGTGGCAACTGCAAAGGCACAGAGCAGAGGCACGAAGAGAAGAGCAGAAAGTAATGTGAAAGAAAACTTCTCACTGAAGCATTAAGATTCACTGGTCATGGATAGAGACCGCATTTTTAAAAACAAAACTAGCATGGCCAAGAATCAGTCACGTTGGGGGTTGAAACAGCGAAGTGGAAAATCCAGTCTCAAGCTCAACATCAAGTTAAAGATTTCCAGAGGAGTTTTACTCAAGTTACTGTTACACAAAGACTCTTGGAACAGTGTTCTGAGAAGTTTTAACACTTCCACTATTTGCAGGAGGTTTCTGAAAGTCATTAAATAAGGCAGTTGTCTTCTCTTTGTCTCATGAAATTCTACTTCACTCCAGCAGTTACAAGCTGGTTAAAAAAGCAAACAAAAAACCCCAAAACCAAGCCCTCCTTCACAGTATTTCCCTTCTTGTACTCATGCTGCTTGAGGAATATCTCGTTGTAACAATATAGTTGAAAAAACTACACTGCACTACCAACAAAACAGCAACAGCCACGTAACACTGGAAATGCTTCCTATCACCTAGCAAGGGGAAGGAAGGAAGTGCTGATCAAAAAAAAAAAAAAGTAATTTAAAAATTAAATCACATTTCTCCTCGATTCCTGCAAAGTGGTTTTCCAACAATGGCACAGGTAAGGCACAGGGCCAGGTACCCCCCTGAGCACCTCTCAGAGAGGTAACAACAGAACTCCTCCAATTATCCATCTGTGCACTGCACAAGGCTGCAGCAAGCTGCCACCCACAACTCATCCTGGAGATGTCAGCTCCTTCTCTAGCTCCAAAGACCAGGAAGTGGGTGGGTTGTCTCTCCCATTCTGTTGGCCCACTTCATGGCAACAGCAGTTAATAGCTTTCCAGTAGCTATTAGCTCTCATATACTGTCCTTTACAGCGCTATGGACACGTGTACCGGCATACGAAGACAACTAAGGATGCAATCTGCTTTAAAAAATGAAAAACATCAAGCTGTATGTTGCTTTAAAAAATGAAAAAGAATGATATAAATTATATATAGATTTTACATATATAAAAATATTATATATATAATAAATATTTTCATATAATTTGTATAAATATTTATAACTACATATCAAAATATCAGAGGAAGTTCAGAAGGTCATCTAGTCCATTTCCCCACCTCACAGCTTACATTAACTCCCACACAGGCCAGAAAGACTTCTTTTTTTTTTTTTTTTTTTGACTTCATGGATGACCCTGCTTTAAGCATGAGGTTGGACCAGATGCTATCTTGGGGTCCATTTCATCCTGAATTCTCCTGTGCTTCATAAAATGCTGATACATATGTAGACAAGAAAGCTGTTATGAGTTGACATTAAAACAAAACTTTGTAACTGTTTTTTAAAAAAATCCAAGGAACCTTTATACCTGGACTGAAAGAAAACATAAATGGCAGTGTCTGCTTCTTGAGATTTATTAAATCCAGCTATTTGCTCCTTCTTCTGAAGCATAAGCATTCTGACAAATGCTAACAATCACACGATCATACATTATTCTTTCCTCTGGGCTTTGAAACAGCCTGTATATGGAACAGATGCGCAAAGAAGGGTGACAGAAGCATACAGAGACTAGGTCTGAGAAAAGTCACACAAGTGCTTTAAATCTAGAGTGCTTAATGCTGAAGCCTAGAAAACATATTTGAACATATGGAAAGGGAGCACGAGAATGTGCAAATGGAGCCCAGCTGTGCTCCATTAAATTAAAAAGAGGCGGTGCGTATCCAAATCGGTTACACTATTGTGCTATACTAATAACACTACCCCTCATGGACCACACTCTTCCATACCAAAAAAGATCTGCTGGGCACCACTATAGCACTTCCTCAATGTTATCAGATCTACTACCTTCACACTCCTGCCTCTAGAAATTCAAACAGTTCGGTTATACCCCACAGGGTTACCAGGAGGCATTGACTTTTCATTCTTACCTTCTCTCCACTAGAGTAGAAGAAATAACGCAATCGGACAATGTTACAATGATCCAACTTTCTCATAATCTGGAGCTCTCGGTTCTGAAACAAGAAAAGCAAACAATTAGAAAAACTCTTTTCTCACAAAGTTAGAGTACTGCAATGAACACCTTAACACACAGGTACAGGAGCTGACAAAACTAAGAAACCAAAGAACAACTAAAGTTGGAAAGAGGCAACAGCTTTCACATGTTTATTAGTCTTTCTTCCAACTACTTTATCACCAAGAACATTGACATCTTTGAGTACATTTTCCCTCTAAAATAAAGGTCCACAAACCCATCACAAATTCCAGGAATTACCTACTTACATTACTAAAGTTTCAGTGGCAAAAAGCAAGAAGACATTAACTTTCCATTTTTATTTTTTGATCCTACAATAATACAATATATCAGGCAAGAATGGTTGGAAGCCTATCCCCCTCGAATACTGTAAAAATAATGTAAACCATGTAAAAGCAAACATAACATTTCCACCTACAGACCTGCCCTTCTCCATGCTGCAAAATAGGTTTGCGATGGAAGGTAATTTCCTGTACCATTTACTTTGCAGTACCAACAAAAAGCACCTGAAATTGAGTAGGCAACTCGGTTCCCACTTTTGTTCAACCAAAGTTTAACCAGGTTTAGGCAGAGAGAATAACAGTGTAATTTTCCCATTTTATATCAACCTGAAAAAGCTGTTAAGATAAAATCAGTTCATTACATGCATGATAAACTGGGGACTTTACTGCAATATCCATTGTAACTGAGCCCTAAACAAAAGATGGATCTTATGCCTAACAGATAAAAATGAGTAAAAAATTAGATTTCAGGTATGAATAAAAACAAGCAAGAGAAATTAGTACAGCTATGTTTGTTATACTTCATTGCACAGCTGTTGCTACAATACTCCTTTCTCCTATGGTCACATTTACACATCACTGTTTTTCCTTCCTCAATTACTCTACAATCTGCAGCTTCAAAAATAAAAGGTATTCCAGTTTTTACTTGGATCACAGTGTTGCTAATCATGCATCCTAACCCACTAGGACCTATACACCAGACTAATACACTGGTCCTACAAGCATCATTAACTCTGGCCAACTTCAGGAATATTTGCAAAGAAAATTGTTTAGCCACCACACATCTTCACATTCAAACGCACAAATCTAACACCTACTTTGTGCGGTGCTGCTGTCGAAACAAGGATTTCACATTCTGTGTATCAGAGTCTATCACTATGATTAAAGCTTAAGGAACTCCGCAAGAACCACTCGGAGCTTCTAACGTGAACATGGCTACAAACTCTGCTTTTAATTCCTCTAAGCCATGTAGCCTTTAAAAAAAAGGAAGAGGTGTTAGAGAGGATGTAGTATCATTAATCCTATCATCCCTGCCACCCACTGACTGAAAACATACTTCAGTATTAGCCAGCTCTTTACAAACACGAGTGACATCTCACACAATTATCAGTTGGCAATTATCCAGCTAGTAGTTAAGGAGAAAGCAAGTCCTTCCCTGAGCCTGCCCAGCTTCTGAACAAATTAAAGCCTAAGTCCATTCGGTGCACACCTAGACAGGCCTAGTCTATCCTGAAGGACAAAGAGAGAAAATAGAAGAAAGCAAGGAGGAGACCTTTGAGGCTTTCATGCATCTCCTGGAGTGAATCTGTGGAAGAGGAATACAGTCTTCATCACCATAACCTTGTCAATACGCCTCACATCTCAGAGAAGAACGTTCTCCTGGTAGGAACAGGAGCTCAAATGTTCTCCACTTATTCATTCTTTATTAAATGCTACCAAAAAAGAAGTCAATCTTTGAGAGTCATGGCTGGGGTTCCTGTGACGCATGGCACAGTTCAGACTCCAGACCAACAGAAAGAGCTCATCCTCTCATCCAAACAGCTCAGCGCTGCTGGCTCTGTGGTGTCTCCCTGGGCCTTACAACGTGGGGCAGATTTCAACTAGCAAGCCAAAGTAGGGATGGCTTTAGGTCCCATCGACCACTGAAACCCCAATTATGACAAGAGATTAATTTCTCCAGTTGGCTTTTACAGCTACAGCGCTCAACAGTGTTACTACAGGACTTAAACCTAACACTGCAAGTTCCAGCACCTCAGCCAAATTCCACGAGCAATTCATAGCACGACGTAAGGCAAGTAATTTTCTCCTCTCCTTCTCCTAGTGGTTGGGAGATGAGAATAATCCCTATATTATGGGAATAATATCTCATGGAATTACTGGAAGAAACATGAATACACTAAGCATTAATGTGCACATATTATTTTGGCAATATCTCTACTAGCTCCTTAAAATACACTTACATACTCTAAGCCATCTTATTGCTTCATGTTCTTTAGATAGTATGTATATGCTGATTGGATACACTGGGGGGAAAAAAAAAAAATCAGCAGAAGTTATTCTAACACTAGGCTGAAGTTATATTTATACTCCGGTATCTCATCCTAACACAAGCACAGTCTGTGCCCACTTTGAAGCCTTCCACTCTGATCCATCTCCTTCGGCTCTCATCCTGACCATCTGCTGCAGCTGCACAAACAGTGCTTCAAGAGGTGCTAATATCAGGGATAACTCATAAACCAGTTACACAGTAACCTACATCTCACATCCTGTGACTAGACAGAGGGAAACAAATTTCAACTGTCATCTTAGGCAAATAGTCACCTCGGCCATCTTAAAACCAAGCTGTCTTCTAATCACTGCTCCCTGGCAGAGTTAAAACTGGGAATACTCGAACAGTTACAAAGCTTGAATTGGATGTGGCGGGGGAGGGAACAGCTACTGAAGTTCCTGTAACAGACTGATGCTTTAAAGAATTCATTTTTTCTCAGATGAATAGTTCAAGTAGTCTCACCTTACCATGTATTCCTCTGTATACATCTTCAATAAATAACAGACTTTTCATGTTATAATGTGGGCTATTAATTACCAGTGTACAAATGCACTGAGGGGGGGGGGGGGGAATCATCAGATTATAAGCAGGGGACCTTTAGTGAAGTGAACAGTGACAGATGTCCTACACTGAGTACAAGAGAAAATGCATGTCTAAATATAATGCAAACCAAAACCATTTCAAAACACGCTGATGAGAAAGGCTGACAATGCATGATCAAAATATAGGGTGGATGAAAATGTAAAGCTCATGCTTCTCCTTAAGTCATCATTTTTTTCTTTCAAGAAACATGGATGTAAAGTCAAAGACTCAAAGAGGAAGTTACTCTTCTTTCCTGTTCTCCCACCCATTTACATGAAGAGGAGGGTTTAGTTTTCTTACCGAATGAGAGAACCAGGCCTGGTAAACACTGAAGAAAGCAATACCTTTCAGCAGCAGCCTCTCCACAAGAGAGGACCCAGCAGACTTCTGTTCACACCAAAACACAGAGCTCCTGCAGCACACGTTCCTTTGAGAAGCCGCAAACCAAGGGGACTATGAGCAGATTACTCAGCAAGTTTCTGTTGCAGTTTGATTTCTTTCCTAAAATAGACTTCCTTATCCAGAAGGCAAGAGGCTGCTGACACACAGCTCCAGAAGACTGCCTTATGATGAGTGCATCTGAGGCCTTCACTACCTACTGAAGCAAACCCAACGTGACAGAACCCTGTTAATCACCTCTGAAGACAGCTTTCCTAGCCCAGACTACCTGTATCTGTTCATTATATTGAAGAAAGCTGGTCGCTCATCAAGGTTAAAGATTTGGTTCAGGATTGCCAAGACAACATCAGGTTTGTAACTTCAAAGCATAGCCAATAAAGCTCATACATGAAGACTCGTGCCTTCCCTCCAACCTGACAACCCCAATTCCTCATAACTGTGCTAATGCTGCAGTTGATATAAAACCACCAAAGCAAGATCATTTCTGCCTCACTACTGTAATCTGCTCTAATAGACTAGAATAACCATCACCCCCATACACACACTTCCCTCCCCATACAGAGATTTCTAAAACTATGCCAGTTTGCATTCATCACCCCTAATCTGGATCTTTGCTTTTTTTTTGCCTCTCCTCCTCCCTCCCCCCTCACCTTTTTTACAACAGGGGATAAAATGACTGGGTCATCAGAGATGATGCCTTACGGACTTGCAACTTCCTGAACTGGACAAGAGCAAATGAAGGTGGAAGGTTTTGTACAGCTCACATCAGCACAACATTACCAATATATACCCAGCGAAGTGTAGAAATATCACCTGGATCTAGTTCAGAAGAGAATTCCTCAGAGTTTCCTTAGCTAAAGGGCACTCTGGGTTTTGCTTTTTTTTTTTTTTTTCCTTCCAAAATGCCTGTTTAAAGTCTCAACAAAGTTCTTTGAGGATTACGTTCAAAGCAGATGAAATGGGAGAAATTAGAAATTTGTGGTTTTGCCTTGTGTCACACCAAGGACATGACCTGGTTCTTGTGAACAGATAAGATTGTGTATGCCTTGTCCTTTTAAGAGAGAGTATCTTTTTGATGGAAAGGTAGGATAAGCTACCAATCTATTTCAACAAGCAACTTCAGCACCAATCTTCCTGTTTAAATCAAGCAAGGCCAGCAACTTAAGTTAATTCTCATTTCTGAACTAATTTTTATCATTCTTGTGGTAATATCTTCAAATGCTGAAGCTCAGTCTCTCAGTACCAGTTCTTCTATCAGGTTGGAAAAACAGAAAATGGAGGGTAACTGTCACATGGACTCTGGCATTATAGATGGGTGGAAGCAGCACAAGTAGATCCAAATTTCTCAGTATACACAATCCTCCTGCTCTTGCACATGTCATGTTTACAGTTTCCTCCTTTCTCCTGCTTCCGTCATAATTTCTCCATTCTACCACATTTCTTATTCTTCAACAAAGGTTTTCCCACAGCAAAGAGCCAGAGCAGGGAGCCACAGGCAAAGCTGGGGAAGAAACGAGTTTCCACCAGGAGGCATGAAGGCAGTGATGAAGCAGCAGGGCTTGATTTCCCCCCCCTCCCCCCCCCCCCCCCAAATTCCTTCCACCTGAACAGCCTGAATGAGTAGTCACCTCCACTCACCTTCACCCGCTGCACTGCTGAGCCTGCCCAGAGAACAGGCTCAGGCTGAGACCTTGACAAACTTAAAGCATTTTCACAGAGCAGGAAGAAGCCTCTTTACCCTGTCCATCTCCCACTGCAAGAAAAAGTCTGGACTCCAAGCACAGGGCAGCAGGCTCATGCTGGTAAAGATCTTTCAGTGTGATCCTAGCCAGCTACGCTCGATGCCTTGCAGAGACAGCTGCTTGCACATTTGAGCCAGACTTCCTAAACTCAGCTTTGTAAAACGTACTGAGACAAAACACTCCAGACCCCAGAGGAAGACATCATACTCACCCACCATAAGCTGTCTGTGGTACAGAAATAGCACCTGACAGGTTACCAAGGGGTATCGGGATCACCAAGATCAGCATATTTTCGCTAATATCATTACTAAAGCTCCAGTCATAGTATGTCTGGTTTATCCGAAGCTTAGTAGGACAGACCACAAAATAAAAGCAGTACCACATCTCTAAAAATTCCTGAAGCTCCCTGACCCATTCCTCCCAAAGGTGGATTTCAAACACCATCAATCACAAGGCTACTTTCAACACTGTCTTGCTGTCAGCAAAAGTATTACAGAAATTATTCTATGGCTCACAGAACTAACAGCCTTTCACAGATATATCATTCAGGCATTTTACAGAATAAAGGCTAATTCCTACATCCTTCTGTATTTGCCCCAAGCTATCACTGAAATCAGTGCTTGGAGGAAAAAGTGCAAAAGGGGCTTAACTACAGAGGCCTGGGCTGGGAATCTGCCCATACCAGCCATCAATAGCTAGCCACCCATGACAAGTCCGTTTTGTAGGCAAGCAATTTCAAGCAGAGCTAAATGTCAACAGCGATCACAGTTTTCCTCATTTACATTTGAAGCACGGATTAAGACAAAGCCCCAGTCTCCCTCTCCTGCCAGTCATGGCATATTTCCAACACCAGCAGATCTAAGTTGGAACAGTCTCCATTTTTAGCACACCTGTTAGTCTCAAACTCATACCATCTTTTTTCCCCCCCCCCCCCCATCTAGGTTGGAAAAGGCCTTGAAGCTCCTCCAGTCCAACCATTAACCTCACACTGACCATTCTCAACTCCACCAGATCCCTCAGCGCTGGGTCAACCCGACTCTTCAACCCCTCCAGGGATGGGGACTCCACCACCTCCCTGGGCAGCCCATTCCAACGCCCAACAACCCCTTCTGCAAAGAAATACTTCCTAAGAGCCAGTCTGACCCTGCCCTGGCGCAGCTTGAGGCCATTCCCTCTTGTCCTGGTGCTTGTTCCTTGGGTCAAGAGACTCATCTCCCCTCTCTGCACCCTCCTTTCAGGGAGTTGTAGAGGGCCATGAGGTCTCCCCTCAGCCTCCTCTTCTCCAGACTAAACCCCCCCAGTTCCCTCAGCCTCTCCCCATCACACCTGTGCTCCAGACCCTGCACCAGCTTTGTTGCCCTTCTCTGGACACACTCGAGTCATTCAATGGCCTTTTTGTAGTGAGGGGCCCAAAACTGAACCCAGTCATCGAGGTGCGGCCTCACCAGTGCCGAGTCCAGGGGTAAGATCCCTTCCCTGTCCCTGCTGGCCACGCTATTACTGAATCATGACCTTTAATTGAGAAATACAGGACAATTCCAACAAACTAATGCTATTTATTAAATATGTATCTATGACACACCAAAAGCTGTAATGCCAAAAGCACCACCACCCAGTTAGTGCTGGTCCATTGACGATTGTCAAATACTTGCAGCCCAGCAGACCTAATGCACGGGTCAGAAAGTCCAGATATCGTGTCCTGCTCCAACCTCTACCAATGTGTAACGGATGCATGTGCATAGAAGCAGCTTTGAGGGTTAGCATTTGTAAAAGCACTTTGACTTCTACCATTCAAAAAGTCCTAGAGACATAGATAAAATACTAATGAATATATCGTTAACGCTCAGGGCTTCTCTAAGGGAAATAAAAATTAAAAAAAAAAAAAAAAATCGGTGATAGCCATCAGGAGTTTACAGTACAAATATAAAATTGCTGCTTTAAACACTCGCACCCCCCACCCTTTCCTTGCACCTCTTCTGCCTGCCATTCATAGGAATCCCAACCCTCATACAAGGGAAAACCCAAATGTTGTAAGTGCCCAGACAACATGAGAATAATGAGTTCACGTGCACTGTGCCACACAAGCGGGATGAGCAGAGGAAGCTGACGGGGGGTCCAAGATACAGAATGCTTGTGCATGCATTTCTGTGCTAGCTGGGGAATTGCAGTTGCATCATGCTCTGGTTTACTGCACAACTAAAAGCAATCCAAGGGTTCCAAACGCAGCTTCATTTCACTACCAAGTTCCATAATGCTGCCAAACTTCCCACTATTTGTCCACATGTAAAAATCTGATAATTAAGATCCTGAAGCAACACAGCAGGGCTGCACCGCAAAGTGTTTCTGAAACACTGGCCTGCGAACACCCAAAAAGAGTCAGAGGCGCAAAACGTGTGCGTCAGCTGTATTCTAGCCAAAATTTATTACTGAGCACAGCGACCTTCAGCCCTGGCATGGGTACAGATCAGGGCAAAAAACGTCTGCTCCAAATGCAGCAGCAGGCAGGGCCTGCCTGAAGAGGCCAGTGGGCAGAGCGTGCTGGGCTGGAGCTGGGGCCAGGCCAGGGCAAGCCAAAGGTGCAGGGTTCAGGCAAGCGTGGATGGGGCTGCCAGCACACTCCCAACCTGCAAACCCTTGATTTATTACAGCTCGCCTGAAATTAAAGAGCAGACAGGGGCAGCAAGAGGAAAAAACATGCTTGAAACTAAAGCTCTAGAATAACGAGTGAAGCAGAAAGTCACACAGCCACTGCAAATGCGGGCTAGACTTCAATAACTTAAGAACTAGACAGATTTGAACCCCAACCATGCAGTAATGACTAAGCTGACAGAAAGGCATACTGGATGAAAATCAGAAGGGTTTGGGTTGAGAGGGACCTTAAAGGTCATCTAGTTCCAACCCCCTGCCATGAGCAGGGACACCTTCCACTAGACCAGGTTGCCCAAAGTCCCGTCCAACCTGGCCTTGAACCCTTCCAGGGAGGAGGCAGCCACAGCTTCTCTGGGCAACCTGTGCCAGTGTCTCACCACCCTCACAGGAAAGAATTTCTTCCTTATATCTAACCTAAATCTACCCTCATCCAGTTTAAAACCGTTACCCCTCATCCTATCCCTACACCCCCGATCAAGAGTCCCTCCCCAGCTTTCCTGTAGCCCCTTTAAGTACTGAGAGACTGCTCTAAGGTCTCCCCGGAGCCTTCTCTTCTCCAGCTAAACACCCGAAACTCTCTCAGCCTGTCCTCATCGGGGAAGTGCTCCAGTCCCCTGATCATCTTCATGGCCTCCTCTGAACCCGCCCGAGCAAGTCCATGTCCTTCTTATGCTGGAGGCCCCAGAGCTGGACACAATACCCCAGAGAGTGGACTAGAGGGGGAGAATCCCCTCCCTCGACCTGCCGGCCACACTTCTCTTGATGCAGACCAGGACATGGTTGGCTTTATGGGCTGAAAATGCACATTGTTGGCTCACAGTCAGTTTTCCATCCATTAATACCCCCAAGTCCTTCTCCACAGGGCTGCTCTCAATCCGCTCATCACCCAGCCTGTGTTTGCGCTTGGGATTGCTCTGACCCGTGTGCAGGACCTTGTACTTGGCCTTATTCCACTCCATGAGGTTTGCATGGGCCCACCTCTCCAGCCTGTCCAGGTCCCTCTGGATGGCACATCCCTTCCCTCCAGTGAGTCAGGTGCACCACACAGCTCGGTGTCATTGGCAAACTTGCTGATGGTGCCTCGATCCCACTGTCCCTGTCTCCATCAAACATGTTAGACAGCACCAGTCCCAATACTGACCTGAGGAATGCCACTCATCACTGCTCTCCACTTGGACATTGAGCCATTGATCACAACTCTGAGTGTGACCATCGAGCCAATTCGTTATCCATCAAGTGGTCCATCTGACAAATCCATGTGTCTCCCATTTAGAGACAAGGATGTCATGCAGAACAGTGTCAAATGATTTGCACAAGTCCAGGTAGATGACATCAGTTGCTCTTCTCTTACCCACCAGCTATCTGAGATACTGCCACTAACCTTGTTTCCACCCTGTTAATTCTTTTTATTGATTTACTTCCCCCAATAAACTCAGATATTACATTCCTTCTCACAAAGGGACCACGTGCTTTGGACTTCCTAACTCTTCCCCTAGGCAGTCAGCAACGGCAAGTGCCATATTATGTCATCTCCAGCCTGCTCTTGCCAATGCAGGACACAGTCCCTAAGCAGAAAACTTGAGCTTCACACAGCTATTACACATCGTTTCCTATAACTGGAGACAGAAATGGTTTGTGTTCTTAGGATAACATACACAAGCCTCAATCTCTTGGGAGAAGAAAAATTCTGATTCTTCTTTCATTTCCTCCTTGCATCTCAGCAGTTAATTGAAAGGTGGTATCCAAATTCTTCATTAGCTTGTCCCTGCCTCTTTGAATGGAACTGGAGTTTGAGAGCCTCTCAGAGACTTAATACCATCTCTAAATTCCTGCCTCAGGAAGCTCGAGACTAAGCTTGGAACGCAAATTGATTTCCAGCATCGTGTCACTTCTAGACCACAACCTGAAATTCACTTAATCATTTTCAAGTGGTTGTTTCAAATACTGTGACCTGATGAACAGCCCAGTTCTACATTTCAGTTCTACAGCATCTACTGTGCTCTGCCAGCAGCAAGTCCAGATGCAGCAGGAATTACAGTGCACCCAAGATAAAAGTCAGAAAAACAGAACTAGGTCTGAAACTCAGAGAGATGGTTCAAGTCCATTATAACACTGAAATAAAGTGCAGGAAGGAGAATAATTGAAAGGAAAAGTATTTTCTAAAAGGCAGCCCTATGCTTTCAGAGATAATAGCCATTCTTTTTCAGTGGTAGCACAGAGGATCTCTGTTGAAAAACTCTTACAGGAAAAATCTTTTTCCTTTCATAGAAACAGGAGATGGATTTTTCCTCATGTTTTGATTTTTAACTCTTCAACTAGGAAGAAAGTATAAGAATGCCTATAACATCACTCCTCAGGGAGTCTGCAACATCCACGGAAACTTATACCTGCAATCACATCCGGAACAGGTTGCAATTAATCTATTAATCAAATAAGTTCCAATCTCCCACAGGCATAAGACATTTGCCAGGTTGCTAATCACTATGTTATTAAACATTAATGAAATGCTTTATTACTCTTGGCCTTCTCTTCTTACATACAATGCAGCAGATGTTTCACGCAGACAGATTCCAAAGGACTTGCAAAACAAAAATAATTTCTCCTCACCCTCCAAAAAACTTATTTATTTAGAGAACAGGTAAAGTTCTGCCTTCAATGTTTATTTTTTCATTTGTCTCAGGACTATTGCTACATGACTCGAAGATGTCTGATGCTAGAAGTCATTAGGGGCTTTAATTTCAATTCAAATGAAAAATTCCTGACTCCCTAAGACCTTAGAGGGAACATCCAAATTAGAAGGACACAAGAAAGGGAAACGCCAGGTGAAGATGGTGCAGGAAGCAAAGGGGGAGTGGAACTTGCAAGTGTTATTAGCAGCCTACAGATGATTATTTGCCAAGTAGAATTAAATCTTCCGGAAGTATGAGTCTTAATAATGAGCTCCCAGATGACCAAGTTTTTAAAAGGTTAAGCATTCTCCGCTGAATTCAGACGAAGACTGGCCAGCTCCACCTCTGGGGGTGGGGGAATGGGAGAGGAAATTGGCTCAACTCCAGCAGTGAAGGTAGAATAGGGACTTAAGACTCCTTACCTTATGCACATATCCAGTAAGTCCTTCTCCCCTGATTCCTGGAGGGTTCCGCACCCGCTAGTTTGGTAAGTTTGTCATGAGCAAATATTAGTTATGGCTGTAATTTAAAACCACCACATGCAAGTATCAGGTCTGAGATAAGCCTAAAATAGTAAATACCCTACCAAATTTCAGATGATAGTTACACATGTATAAGAACATTTCAACACTCGTTCTTCATAGTTTTAGGTATAAAAACAATTCAAGCTTCCTCAAATAAATTTCTTCATATTAAAAGGCAGCAGCACATTCTTCCCGTAACTGCAAAATAATTTTCCCAGTTGACCTTTGTTAGATACAAGAAATCCATCATACGCTTGAAAGGGAAAGCCAGCTACGTCAAAGTACAAATCCACTATAAGCTACTAGAAGAGTTAGTGTTTGAGTTTGATAAAACAGGTTATCAGACTTCTTGCTCGAGGTTTTTTTTCCTTAGCACGAGCGCTTTTCAAACACTGTCCCATTTTTCAAGAAATCATTTCCTTAGGCTAAAGGGTGTCACAGCACTGAAATGAAAAGATTAGGAAATCTTTACATTCACTTCTAGACTAATTTGACCCAAAAGAAAGAGTAAGAGAAAAAGCCTAAGTTTTAGTAACTATTTGCATAGCAAAGCGTGTTTTTTATGGCAAATTTTAAAAGAGGAGAGATAGCACGATGGTTAGATTTACCACTTAGTCACACTAAAAAGTAATAGGGATCTCCAAAAGAAAGAAAGGAGCAGAGAGAAATCATTTCCTGTGTCAGGTGAGCACCATGAATTTAAAGTGGCACACATTAAATACATTTCAAAAGGCTACACTACCACCTCACAGGCTTCCAATCTCAGAATTTCCCAAGGACCAGGTCCAGCTGGACCAAGACAGGGCAGGGACGACCTAACTCCCATGAAGCCCAATCCTTCTTCCCCCAGTATCTGCAAAGATCTAGGAACGTTATCAACGCAGTTGCTCCCTTTTCTGACTGGGATAAGGCAGCTCTGAATTTAAGCCTACCCCAGGGTAAGTGTCACAACCAATGTCTTAGGAATATGTTGCAATGAGAGTCAGCCTCCAGGCTTTGATTCATAACAGCAGCTTAACTTTGCAGGGCAGAGGCAACCCCCCAAGCCCAGCAGCTCACCCGAACCTTCTCCTCCCAGGTGCTACTGTCCCTACAGCTAGGACACCTGGGTGGCTCCACACACCACCTGGGTGGCTCCAGACGCCATCTGATTCACCAGTTTGTCACCCAAAGCACAGAGCTTACCAGGAATTGAGTTCAACACATACCTTAGGTTGCAAACTGTGTTGGTTCAAGAGCTGATCCACAGCTGCTTTGAAGTTTTTGCTGCAGGGGCAGCAAGTGCAATAGTCATCCCATCTGCCACCGCCTGCAAGTCCTCTCTCTGACTCTTACAAGCATCCACTCACTGGCCTCACTGGCAGATATCTGGGCACAACTACTAGACCATAAAGTTTTCATGAAAGGAGAAACAAAAAGCTGAAATTATGGCTGGGAACTTGGGCAGTAGTGCCACTGCCACTGTGTAAGAGAGGGGTAGCTTCGGGAGCATCCTGGCTTCTACCTTGCTTCCAGAATAAAAAGAGAACTTGCACATAACCCTGTAGCAAGTAAACAGAAGGAGAACTGGTGAAACCCAGGCACCGAGGGAATAAAGACAACCCGGTCAGACCAATCATCTTGGCACTACATCACCCAACAGTTCACCAGCAGCTTCCAAGGAAGGCTCAAAAAGCTTAGTTCCTAGTCATCTGGGACCCTAACCCCAAAAGACATGGGCATTTAACCGCTCTTACTGAACTTGCAAACAATTTTCAAAAATGCATTTATAAAACGTAAGAGACTCGATGGCTTTGTGACGCTGCATGCAAGTCAGTCACATAAATTAAGTCGGAAAGTGTTTCCTACATCACCTACCACCTTTTCAATAGACTACACATTATTTTGTGTTTACCGTACAGTACTAGAGGAGGTTCTTGTAAGGTAACTTCATTAAAACATCCACTGTTACTAGTAGTGCAAGTTTCAAAACCTTTCACTGAACTTGCCATATACTTTCCATGACAAGATCTTATTTTCCATAGTTTACGGAGGTCTCCCACTGCATATTTCATGCAGAACAGACATGCTGTGGGGATGACCTGGAGTTGGGTAATGAAAGGAGATCTGGTCTGGGGACCCTTGCCTCATTTGTTACAAAAGGGAAAAGCTCTGCAGTGGATAAGATGAGGAACTACAGAAACAGCAGGAACAGTCTTCTCTCACTCATAGCACTTTGTAATGTTGTACTGTGAAAAACAGACTTGAATCTACTGCTAGTACATAGAATAATCCACATTAACAGGTTTATCCAGGAAGCCGCTACATCTGTTTCACTCTGCCCAGCTCAGTATTCTGAAGCCTTGAGTGATCAAATACACATGAGATCAATAGAACCACCGATGTTCACACCTGTCAAAGTCAAAACTGGCCTCTGCTGTCCTATATCCACTACATAAACAAATGGAACAAATTCCCAATGTCTGCACTTTAAAAGTCACATCAGGAGATAGAATGTGAGATAACCAAGACAGACAGGGCACCTGTCGTGGCCTAAGGTATCTCACAAACACCACTGGCAGCGAGATGAGATTGACTTGTCCGGGCAAGCCAAGAGTCCCCTACATGCTAGCCTATTTCTCACCAGTTGCCCTGCTTGTCCTCCCCGAGCGTGAAATTTTATTTGCACCAAATTCAAACTACGCACAATCAGGTAGAAAATATGCAGTTCTGACTAGATGGAAGAAGTAAAGTATTTCTGCTCTGTGTTCAAAAGCTACATCTATTCAGAGGTACAAGAAACGTGAAAATTGGTGACATCCAGCTGCCAAACAAGCTAGGCCCACTGTTACCCCCAGATTAAGTTTCTGAAGGACCCTGACTAAGCCCATGAAAAAATTATCAAGTATCTCTCAAACACTTGGTAGCTTCCAGTGAAATCAAAAGCCTTTTAAGGACTATTATACCATCTCCAAGATCACAATGCTCCACAAGGGAGGAACAGGGATTCACTCCACAGGGAAGCCCTCACTGTCATAGCAATGTTAAAGTATACCTTTGACAAAATTTATTCACAAAAAGGAGGATTTAAAAGACTAAACACAAAGTTTTTAAACCACTATCTAACACAATCAAGATAATCACAAATAACAGTTTCCAGACACAAATACAATAGCACATCTCTATGCTAAAGCTTTTTTTCTCAAGACTTTAATTCTCTCCTTGATACGTTCTCTTTCCTGCCCTGATATTGAAGAGTATAAAAACCAGCAAATCCTATCTCTTCCCATAATTTCTTTGGTTTTTGAGAAACATACATTAGAACAACCAAGGCATTAACATTTAGAACAGTAACAGTAAAGTTTAGTTTATGCCCCTTGTAGTAAACAAGACCTAACTCACTTTTATCAAACATAGCACCCTTCACTGGACTGGAAGTTAGGGCCTACCTTGTTCTGCAGCACCTCTTAAAACTAGGGATTAAGCATTATGTAATATTTTCATGAGAAATCACAGCAAAGGCACTGAATTCTGTTTGAATCAGCACCTCCCATGAGTTACCCATCTATGGCAAGTCTTTACTGGATATAGAAAACACTGTGCAGCTTTCCTAAGCAGTACAGCACCAAAGAGAATGCTCACAAGTTTCAACATTTCCTAAAAACCTTCAAAAGCAGCCTAAAACACCTACTCAGGTGAAGTGATGGAACCTGTGCAAGACCATCTCTCATTATATCCTCCTCTTCCTCAGGTCAGGAATATTACACTTTATTCCATAGTCAGGGATAACCAAGTAGGGCTGCTGCACAGGAAAACAAACCCAGTGGGTCAAAGCACATGTGAATCAAGATGGGTTCTAGGGCTGTTTCTGAGAAGCTGAAACTTCTCCTGTGGTTAAAAAAAAAAAAAAAAAAAAAAAAAAGGTTTGAAGACAATTAAATACCCGTTTCTGTACAGAATGCTTGCTATTGCCAGTTTTATGAGCTTGAAAAACTCAACTTGCTTCATAATGGTTTATGTGTATTCCTCTCAAACATTTTAAAATACAATTCTGAACTTTTTCTCTTTGCATTGAAAAAAATTATAGAATTGACTCCCTCAAAAATGGCTACAAGGCAATGGAAATATAACTGGCTTCAATATCCCTTCAAGGTTTTGTTTCATTATATTTCATGGACTATTTATGATTGTGTATTTTAGAAGTGGGGAAGCAAGATATGAAACCTGTTATCCCAATAAGCAATAATTTAATCCAGCTTTAAGCAACTGAAGGTATCTCGTACTTAACAGTACCTTATGTCATAGGAACTGCAGTTTCTTTTTAAAGTTGGTGCTCAGAAGAGAGCAGGCTAAAAAAAGTCTCTGGTATCAGAAGTGAAGTGATCAAGGATCGAATGCCAGCAGCTTCATCACTCCAACTACCCAGAGTTAGTCTGCAGATCAAGATAACAGTCACAGGAGCAAGGTTTGCCACATTGCTCTTTGTAGCCAAAGCAGACGCAGTTTTTAGCAGGAAAGTTCTCAAGATACCCCTACTGACAAGAGCATTAAGCAGCAACATACTCAGTGAAAATACAAAGAAATACTATCAGCTGCCTCATATTTCCACAGGATTGTCACTTCTGAGTTAAATTCATTTCCTTGCCCCACCCCTGACCAGTGAACAATTCTTTTCCACATTTTGTTGAAATCAAATTTTATGCAGAGGGTGCTGAGACCCTTTTGCATTCAAAAATCCCAACAGCATGAAATAATGAAGGCTTACTTCCCATATGGCTCCCTACACATTCTAGTGTTTACTGCACACAAGCTTAGGTTAAGACAGAGCCACTGTATCTTCAGCTATATTTACATTCAGGAAAATTTAATTCAAATAAATTTTAAAGGCGAATCAGGTAAATCTTTCAGTGTTTAGCTAGACAGCTGATTTCAGAAGGGTCTCAGCTAAATTTAATTCCCTTTGAAAACCCATTATCTACTCAAGAAGTTACCTACAGACTCATTACCCACAAGCAGATCCATGCAGACAAGCCAGTAGGACAGGATGCCACAAGCTCAGTGCTCCACCAGGAAGGGACTTTCTACTACCACCTGCCCACAGCCCTGTGCATTTGCGCTGGGTACAGCCTGTTCCCACTAGCAAGGCGGACCCTTTCCAAGAGATACTCATCAGGTTAGCTCCAAACAAGAGTCCTCGTGCTGTTTATCCATCCTGCTAATTGATGGCCTTCATGCTGCCACAGGAATTGCTCAATGAGTACACCAACTTTCTTATGTCTCCAACACTCCAGGCAACCCTCAACATGCCCTAGTTTTCCTACATCTCGTACTACTTTCTTGTCCTACTAGATCTGTTAGCCCTATGTGAAAGTAGATAACCTTTATGCCTGTTATGCACAGTTACAGAAGCAGAGTCATTGCCTATCAGGAAATCTATTATATTATCTGCAAACCATGTTCTTTTTCGCACTCTCCCAAGTTATGTTGACTTTTCAGAAAGAAAAAAAAAAAAAAAAAAAGTATGCATTGTACCAAGTTCTTGACTATTTGCTCTGGCTCTTCAAATGCTGACTCCAATCACCTACTGTGGTTTGCAGCACACTGGGGAAAGAGCATTTTTATTTCATGTGCTCTCATGC
Organism: Strix aluco; assembly: GCF_031877795.1. Lineage (NCBI taxonomy): Eukaryota > Metazoa > Chordata > Aves > Strigiformes > Strigidae > Strix > Strix aluco. Next base: position 5,555,756 of record NC_133932.1, read on the forward strand.
TGCTGCTTTTGCACGTATCTAAATGACAAGCGAATAGTGTTAATAACCCCAGTGTAATAAAGGAAGTCCCAGGTCTCATAGACAGACAATTCTAGTACAGGTTACTGTGATGCTGCACTAATAGAAGAATCTAACCTAGAAGGAATATAGCACTACTTTTCTGAAAACTAAACTCAACTCAACTAAAAATTATCAGCTCTTACCACCTTCTAATTTTATAACTCAGAATTGCTCACTATTTATAAAGTGGTGTTCAGCAGAGCACCACAAAGAAAAAAAGTATTTATCCCTATTTTTAGGAATTCTTCAGAAATCTGTTCTCACCTCAGATCTCCTGCTCTACATCCTGTTACTCCCTGTCAGACTTCATCTGAAATGTGCTCACACAGTTGCTCAACATCAGAAAGCAAAGCAAGTGCATCCGTGTAAGACACTGAACTGAATCTTCCTTATGTTCCCCAGCCCATGCACTACATTTTGGAGCAGCTTCTACACTTGCACACTTATTACTAATTCCCATGTTGGTCAGCAACACATCTTTTTAAAGTTTCCTCTATTATTTACAAGTAAACCCGAACTTTTCCACTAAGGTCCCTCACTGGGTTCACACAGGCGACGTGAACATCCACTATAAACTTTCACTTTCTTAAAAAAAAGGAAAGAAAAAACCCCGTCCTGTATACACTTGCAGCAAGAGCAATGCAACGGGTGGGTATCACAGCTGGGAGCTTAGGAAGAAGTATGCGTGTCCCACCACAACACCCAAATAACTTGCACTGTCCCATTTCAGGTACTAAGTAGCCTGCAACAAATTATTTCATTTATCAATCAACATGCTTGCACTGCTACATTCATCTGGTATAAATGACATGCCTGTTTTCAAGCCCCAAAAACTTGATACAACCTTTATGACTCATGTGTCTGGTGACATTAAACCAAGAGGAATGAACAAGGGCCTGCAAACTCAGTCTGATAAGCTGATCCTTGGACAAATCTTCAAATGAAGAAACAGAAGCAGATGAATCTTTAAAAGACATGAAGTCAGATATTTTGCCTTCATCCTCATTCGGTAAGATTTAGGGGGGAAGGCAAGGAGGGAAATACACTCTAGCTCTCCTTGACAGTGACTTTTGAATTTAAAAAGTAACTAAAATTAGATCCAGCTGTTCTTTTACATATGCATTGTTATGCTTCAATGATTCAGACTGGATGTTTATATTTTGACTAGTTAGTTCAGGACTAAGCAGTCTAATCATCATGGCTGGGCTTTCAAAAGAACATTACAAATGAAGAGGTGAAATAAGCACCTTTGTTGGGCCTGTAACAATTAGACCTGGCTTCAAATTTTAGAAGAACTACAGAATACAGATGTATATAGTCTGGGTATTTGCATCATGACGCATATAGGAGCCTCGATTACTCATCCCAGTTCACAATACCAGGCACTACATAAACAAAAACCCACCCTGAAGAAAGCAGACTGCATTCTACTTAGGTAAACGTCTGCAACATATATTTAAAAACACGATAAACACCACACCTCACATTTCACCCTAAAGAAGAGTGGGTCCCTTCCTTGCTTCCATCCAAAAAACAGTACAAATACTCAATGACCTGTTTATTGACATCACTCTTATATTTTAAAACAAGTATCAACACAGTACCAAAGCATCATGCACCGTAATTAGAATTTTCCTTAATGGAATAAGTTTCTCATTACTTTTCCACAAATATTTCTTGTTTTGGGTTATTACATGATACAACTCTTACAAACCCACTCAAAGAAAATCAGATGCAGTTTTACTTCTTGCAGTAGATCATACAGGAGTCTAGGTCACCCAACAAAACCTCACTGTCTCCATCATCCTTTACATTTAGTCTCGGGCACCATATGCCAAATTTCACTGCAGAATGCAGACAAAAATGTGAGGAAAAAAACCAAAGTGGGACATGAAGCCAAAACGAGCTTTTCTCAAAAAAGTGCAACGTAAAGTAGCAGAAAAGTAGTTCCTTGTATTGTGTAGGCTAAAAATAATTGCATTGGTCACTCACATCTCACCTTGCTAGTTGTCCCAGGGACCAGGAAGTACCCAAGTCACAGGAAAAACTGGCAGCGTTGCTAATTCTAGAATACGACTGTCTGAAGTGCCTCTGTCTCTGCACTGTAGATGCTTTACAAAACATTTAAAATAGCTTCCTTTTATTGTTTTCCCATATCTTGGTACTACTTTCAAAGCAGCAATGGGCAATGCATATTGCCTTTAGCAGAAAAGAAAGCAATCATCAATTATATGGCTCTCAAAGCTTTGAAAACTTTCCAGAAGGAACATGCCAGTTGGTTCTAAAAGGTCAGGTCTACTCAAGAAAACAAAAAGTGGCAATCAAAAATTACTCCCATTCCCACATTTCCTTAAACCTTCTGCATTTTGTTTGCTGAATTTGGAGGTACACCTCTTCAAGGAGGAATACACAAAGCAGCTCTTTTACAAAGTTTTAAACAAAGCCGAAAGGGCTGAACTACAAGAAGTGCCAGAGGGCACAGCAAAGCTGTCTTGGTGACACATGAACGAAAAGGATCTGCCCCCTCTTTGCTTCAGGAAGCCGCTGCTGAGCAGCAGGTGGATCTTTTCTGTTCTCCCTATGTCTCAGATTTCATCAGTTATGCCTTCTTTCCCCTCAAGTGTGTAGTTACCACAGCAGAGTATTTGAATAAATAACAAATAATGAGTTCAAAAAGGACACAGTTTGCCACCGCCTGATTTAGCAGCCAAGTATGTTAAAGAAAAATCTGTGTTCACGGGCAAAAACTGAAGCCAAATTACTTCACAATATATTCTAATCATGCTCTAAGAAGGATGCATTGCACAAAAGATAATGTAACTAAGTAAGAATAAAGTAAGCAAGTGAGAGCCACAGGTACCTAATATTGCTAGATGTAGAAAGTGTTTATGCTAAATCTTCCGTAGCCAGGCAATCTCATGCTGTGGGAGTTCTAAGAGAGAATACACAATGGTACAACAAAAAGCCTTAAAGCAACTGCAAGCACCAAACATCCTAGTAGTCTCAAAAGCACCATTTTTATCTCAACAAGCATCAGCTAATCTTCTATTTATACTCTACACAATACTTTTCTCTCTCCCGAACTGGGAGACAGGTGTAGAAGGTTCCCACTGGGGCATCATTTCCACCCAACACCCGCTTTAATACCCAAGCTCTATACAGCAGCAGCCTTACCTAGCTCCCAGGAGCATTAGACATGCCTAATCTCTGCCTGTTCATCTTAGCTAGAACTGCAAGATGAAAAGAACTAAATCTAGCTTAGAATTTGTGTACAACCTCACGCAGCAGTGTATCACTAAATCCCTGAGCTTCAGAAAGACTTCAGGAATCTTACTGTGACTTTTTCTGCATTCACAAAACAAAAAGCAGCCCTCCACTTCCAACCGGTTGCGCACTTAGAAAGGCTACTCCATTGTCACTTTATTTGTAAATGAGAAAAGCAGAATCTGCTCCATCAGCTTGTAATCCACCAAACTCAGAGATGCATATCCAACGTGAGGACATATTCTCAGGCAAGCAAAGGCATACAGTCTTCATGGCAATGCTACTGAAAGGCTGCCACGGATCTTTCCATAAAACACCATGTCCACACTTTTCACAGCTGCTTTCAAACCCCAGCACAAAGTCAGCTTTCACCTCAGTTACACAGACCTATGAATACGTGCTATACGAAGCCATGCAAAGACTCCCTCTAAGCAGAATGTTTAGAAATGTGAACAGTGAAGATGTTATCCCTATTGCATACAGAATTACTGTTTCTCTATGTCAGTCCTTTTCAACTTTGCTGCCTAAGTGCCTGAGAAGTCAAAGGAAAGGAAAGTGTCTTTTTAAAATAGAACTTAATTTGACCAGGATCAGGAATTCTTCAACTATATTCAACTATACTCGCACAGCTCCATTACGATGTCGGTACGTGGCAGAGCTACAGCTACTAGAATGCTTTAAACTACACACCTCCATACCTTAATGGGTTTGGAATTCTTTTAAACTGTAATCTTCACTTTGGACGTCAATATTTTAAAACAGCATCCCTACAATGTTATTCTTTTTTAACCTCTGTGTCTCAAAGCAGTCTCCAGTTTAATTTAGGAATATACATTAAAAAAATATGTATTTTATGGAATGTATATATGCATTCCATGAACATCAGACATATGAACTGACTTCCTTTAGTAGATGTGAGACACAACAGGAAATAATCCAAAGCATTATTACAGCAGCTATATGAATTATCTGGACCAGTGGGGCACTTTTTATAAATTTAATATATCTTGAGGTTCTTTTTGTTGTTCAGTAGATTAACATAGGACAGAAAGGTTTAATTTTAGTCTCAAGTTATGCACTATAAGTGGACAAGATGAGAGAAAACTGACCACAAGGAGCTATCTTGTTTTAAAATCCTTGGTCCTAGTTGAGGGAGTACCCCAGAAAAACTTGTGGAAATAGAAAAACTCAAAATCCAAAATAAATGCACCGCTTCAACTGCGGCATGTACCTACACAAATGCCTCATCCACCAGGTAGGGGACAAAAAAGCCCTCAAGGGCTCTTCTGACTCCTCCCTTTTCAAAGAACATATTCTTACAGCAGGTATTTCCCTACTAACATGTAGGTTTCCACACGACAACACGTGGAAACGCATTTCTACATGCACACAGAGCCACATCTGCAGATGAAGAGCATTTCTTCCTCTTCCCTAGGCCAACTGCAGCTGGATGATGCTGCATTCCCTGGGCAGCAATTTTCAGTCCAACTCCCCAGCTAAAAAAGAAAATGAAAATCAATTCCCTTAATACAAACTCCAATTCATCTCCATATGCCAAACTGAAGACCTATTTTGCATTAACACCTATTATGCATCCAATTCATTTGTCAATTAGAAAATATCTGTAGAAACAGTCAACACAACTACAAATAATTTTATCATATAGACTTTAACATAACACAAAGTGAAGAAGATGCTTCTTAGCCCTCTTAGAGCTCTTCTAGGCCACAGAAGTACATCCAGGGAGGTTTCAGCTGATACAATGAACAGTACTCTGCTTACTTCAGAGTGCCAAAAGCAAGGGTACAAACAGATTTTTGGTTTGCTAGCAAAACTCAGTGTTTGTGAAAATTGGAAAATGGAATGAAATACAAGGTTGTGAGTGAGAGTTCAGGTATCTACCCAGCCTCTTCAGTGTGCCATGAACAGGCAGGCACTGCAACTGCAGTTACAGCCAAATAACAGAACTGGCTCCGATAAGCTAGCTGTCAGGAGACAGACAGATCAAGTACTGCTGTAAGAAACGCTATTATCTTTGTAAACATCTCTGACAATCGGACTAAGCTAAGCTGGACCAGAGCTACAAATGTGGCCTCTGTACAAGAGTCAAAGAAACTCTCTGGAACCGAACATAGCCCTCCAGCTCTTTAGAAGATGGAAAAATTTCCTGAACACACGCCCAGACATTTCCCATTCTGCAAATCATATCTGATAGCCCCAGACCTTAAGAGGGACTGCACCTCCTCAGATGAGGATAGGTAGGACTAGAGGAATAGTTTTGAAAAGGCTTTGAGTCAGGCTCAATTGTCTTCCTTCTGCTAGTTTTACAAAAGTTCATAATATTTGCTAATGTCACTGGAAAATATTTTCAGCCTTCCTTCCCCACTTGTGAACACAAGCCATCACATTAAAGTAGTCAGAAGAGATCTGTTGTTCTGGGTGCTCTTTCTAGCCATTCAACAACAAAATTAAGGCATCCTTTTAAGAGTGCCACCTCCATAATGGTCTTATGAACAGTGATTCACTGTTCCTCAGATCTTCAAAGTAGCTAAGATGTGCAAGTCCTCAAAGACTTAAAAGAAAGGTGCTTAAATGTTATTATTTCTCATCGCCATGTCTTTCCTTTGTGACTTTTTACCCCATGGGTGCTTCCAACTCAACTGAGATAGGGTAAATAAAAAAGACATTCTTCTGAGAGAAGGCCTTACAGATTAATGTTTGAATATTCAACAATCCTTAGATGGAGATATTAAAGCGCTCAACTAGCTCACACACAGAAATTAAATTAACAAAGAAAGTGCAGTGTTTAGTGCAGTGGAAACCTGTGCAGATGACAAGAGGTCACAGAGAAAGATGATCACGAATACACCAGAGCAGGTCCAACCTCTACATTGTATTCAAGACTTAGAACGCTGACTTAAGATGAAGAAAGTGTTAATTCTAAACGTCTGTGATAACTTCCAATTCCTTCTCTAGAAAGGGGTAAAGTACTTCACTTGGACACTCTGTGCTTGAAAGGGTCTACAGCTCAGGCACATACAGACAAAGGAAGTCAGAGTTCTATGTGGTATCTCAATTTTCAGCGGTAACGACAGCTTCTCTTCAACTATACACTTAACATTCTCATGGCAAAGCTACAATACATAAGAATAGGAGCCTGGAAGATGGATTTGCTAAAACATGAAAAGACAAGATGCTTCTTACATCCTGTCTGAACCTGGTGAAGGGAGATGAAAGCTGCACTGAAGACAGCAATACCTTTTCCCTTAAAGCCTTCAAACTGGGTTCCCCAACACGTATCAGGAGGTCGGGTATCAAACTCCTGTTTGTCACTCTGTAGACATGACTACCTATAGCCCAAGCTTACAGACTGCAAAAAAGACTTGTTTTAACTCTTATTTCTACCAAGTTACTAAGTACATCCCTCTTCAAAACAGATCAGCTACACTAACAGTGACCTTAGCAGACTGAAGCCCCCTGAAAACGCAGCCTTTTTTCAACATAAAGCTACTATCTGCTGTATCTTAAACAGCCAAGGATAACAGAGAGCCAAGAAATAAGCCAGAGAGGGTCAGCCAAGAGTGGAACTAATTAAACTCGATTTGAAGTCGGACTCTCACAGTGGTCTGTTAACCACTGAGATCCTGAGAGAAAAAGATATATATCTCATTAGTCAACAGATTCACGCTTTTTCTACATGCATGTTTACAGAATGACACCTTCAACCACAAGCAGAGATGCACAACCTATTAAAAAAACTGGGTCAACTTTAGATTGTGAATGCTTTAAACAGAAAAAGTCTCTTGAAAAGTTAACAGAACTTAAGAACCTAAACACCTAGTTATTTTTCAACAGGAATTCTTCCTTGTGGCTTTACACTTTTCATGTGAACTGCTACGATCAAAGTTGCTGTAATTAAGTTAACACAAACAGCTGATATGGGCTACTTTGAAAAAGGATCTTTTTATACTTAGCAGCTTGACGTATTTAAGTCAGGAACTGAAGAAAAGCTGTTGCTCTTTCAGAAGCATTTCAAACAGCTCACAAAAGTACACATACCCAGCAGAGAAAGAGAGAAACCAGAACCTCAATGTAGACTTATTTTTCCATCCTGCTGCTTTACTGGGTTTAAAGCTCAGATTAACACTGAGATTTTACATATTTAAAAGAAAAAAAAAAAAAAAGATTGTGGGAATAGTCACAATATATATTCCTCCCATAGCTAAAAATAGGAAAGAACACTGCCTACTATTCAGTGGCCTCAGCTTCACCAATGCAGAGCTTCACGTTTATGGACCATCAGGGCCCTAGTTTGACATCCTCTCACACTCCGCAAGATCTGCTATTTAAATAATTCAGGCAACTAAGACATGGGCACACACAGTTGGATTGCTAAACCTAGGCAGTCTCTGAATGATTTGAGAGACTGGATGGCATGAATGGTTCTCGTTACAGAATTTGGCTTTCTCTTGCTGCACACTTCAGGACTATGTGAGGCATTACCAAGAAATGTGATGCCCAATCTAGATTGTCTGAAAAGGTGCAGGATTATTAAGAACTCTCTTCATCATTTAAACGGCGACAGCCTAGCGCTAAAGCAGAAACATTAAGTACTGCAATTCAGATATGAAGTATTTAAGTATTCTCAGTCAGTTGAGAAATATTTCTATTCACGCATTCACTCCAACAGGATTTCTTAAGAATGGGCATGGAATGACAGAAATAACAAAAACTAGACTAAGAATTTCCTATTTGTGCTAACGTACCTGCTTGCTTATTATTGTATTTTTTCAGAATCAGACAGCAACGTGACTGCCTCTTCATCTGAAAAATATTCCAATGAACATGCCAACAAAAGCAGTGCAAGAAAGTACACTACCAGTATTTTCTTTTCAAGCATCACAACTAGGCTGTGTCAGTTAAGGGCCTGCACTGACACATGGACGAAAATAATTAAAAATATTACAAATAATTTAACTGCACCTATCTTTATCAGTGCTTTGCATGAGGACCTACTCTTACGCATCTGTGGGATACAAGCAGCAACACAGTACAGATCTGTGAAAGCTGAGGCATAGTCTTTAGGAAATTTTGCCATTTGAATGGATTTTGGCCAAAAAAACCCTTGTGAATAGCTGTCTTACACCAATTTTTGAAGAGCAATGTCTCTCCTACCCTTGTTAAACTTTTAACTGAAAAAAAACCCAAAGAAAACATCACCCTCCATACTGACTAGAGACAAATTCAGTGATCCCATTGATAATAAACAGCACGTAGTTTGTGAACTACTCACTTAAGTATCATGTAATTGTCCAAAATTACATTACTTAAATTCCTCACACTTAATACAGAGATCTAGCTTAATGAAGGCAGAAGAACTGCAAACCAAAATTAAGCATAAATCTCTATATTTTTTTATTTATTCCCCTCACCCATTGTCTCTATCCCTCGTGTACCAATGCTATTGCTCTAGGTTATGCTGAACTCTAGACATACTCATTTTAAAACCCACAGCACTTCAGGAACTGCACTGCCAAGCTGAAGAACCACTCAACTGCAACAAGGGAACAGAAAGAAGTGGGAGCATTGCAAACTATCTTTACCATCACAGAAACTGTAATATTCAACTCTTTAGCAAAGATTTTATACTCGCTTAGTTCTGGCATAGACCAATGCTGCTTCTGCTTCAGTGGAGGCTGACGAGAAACTTGTCATAGCAATGGAAAAGGAAAAAAGAAAAAAGACAACCCCCCTCTGGTAATTCCAGCTTTCAAGCTAGCTTTAAACCTGGATAAAAGTATCTCAACTTCCTATCAGAGATCTAAAAATTGGCAACTGTGGTGCATTTTCCAGATCTTCACAATAAACTCCCTCCACATTCACAAAATGCAGGAGGCGGCTAGAAGTTACACTCTCTGGGGACTTCCTAAAGTTTCTGAATCATGCCCTTTAAGTTTCAAGACTTCCTGCTGGTTTTTCTAAAAGCATTTTTTTAAAGAGCTAAATCACAACAAAGAAATTATACTGCATGTACCGAGATAAATCTGTCAGGATATAGAGATAAGCAGGCACCAGCTTGAAGCGCACAACTGAAAATTTCGTTGATGATCTAGACTTCAGGAAGCAACTTTCATGTATTACTTTCCTCCTGTTCCTTCACCACCACTGGGATCAGTGCAGACAGGTATGTCTTAAGTGCTCCCTCTCTTCCCTCAGCAGTTATCAAGCTGATCTAAATCAAACAAGCTACTGCCACCTTTGGCTACCTACACTAGGGTTTTCCCCATTGTTGCTGAAGCAGGGGTGTACATTAATGAGAGGGAAGAAGTGGCAGATTTCTTAAGGAACTCCACTCACCAGGGCTTGGATCTGGACTCGGGCAGCAGCGCGGGGGTGGCAGCAGCCACAGCTCAGCGCTCTCAACAGAAGAGCTGATCTGCTCCTACGCTGCAATCAAACTGTACAGCCAACAAAGTTCCCTGTTTAACTGGTAAAGTATCTGATCCAGCATTTACAACCTACGTTAGATATTCCCGAAGAGTAGCATACCCTGAAGTAATTGTGTGCTATTCTTGATATAAGATACATGTCTCTAGCTTCCAAATCCGTCCAGGCAGAGGCTTTCATCCAGCCTGGAGGAATTTACACCTCCTGCCAACAGAACATACACTTCCAGATCAGAATGTGAAAAGAAAGGGGGGAATAAACTGAGGAATGACAGGAAAAACTAGGGAGCTGAGAGCAAAGGTAGATGATGCTGTGCAACTGGGATACAAGTTTGGGATAAGAACATGAAAAAACGCATAACTTGGGTACTACTGCAGATATAGATTATGAAGTTTAAAAAAGTATTTTTAAATTAATGCTATCTATTTGTAAATCTACATATGCACTTAACATTAATTCCACCTAGTTTAGGGGTATTAAAGCCTCCAGGTACTGGATGTTCTCAGCTTATGTCATCATACATAGGCAATTAGTTCAGAGTCCAACCTGGAAACACCCTACTAAGCCTTTTGGTTTAGCTTTTTTCGTTAAACAAGAGGGCTAATATTCAAATGATGTCACTCCAAATAAATATATAGTCAGATAACAAAATGCCACCGAATCAACTCCTGAAACAAAAACAATCGAAGAACTACATTTTATTCTAGATGCCGTATACAGATTTATTAGAAAAAAATTAAGACATCACTTAAATCACTTAAGCTATTAGTATTTGATGGGTAGGAACTAAAATGCTTGGCCAAGTTTTCGACACTCTACACAACCTCAAAGTCATAAGACTAAAGAAATCAAAGATTTTGGTCCAAAGCACTAGCTGACATCCACCAAGCATGACATGGCAAGGGGGACGTCTGGGCCTTCCACCTAAAACTGTGCAATTGGAAAAGATCAAAAAGCTCTTTTAAGCATGACTAGGTTTAGAGTTTCTGTTATTCTACCTCTTCCATTCTTCTAAAATAATCCACTCTTACATCATATTGCATGCTTCCCCAGTACTAACTGCCTTCAACACATAATACAGTCCAGAAATAACTCAGATATAAGAACAATGTAGGAACTTTACACTCCTTTCTCAATTAGAAGTTAAACAATGCTGCATGATTACATTAATTTAAACATATCTTTCCTTTTCCACTCTTCAGCTAATGCATCTGTGATATCCTGATGCCTGCGGTGATGACAGCATCAATTTCAAGACTCAAGGAAGAGGCACACACCAGTTCCTTCAAAACACTTCAGAAGAATGATTTTGCTACCAAAACAGGATACAAATTACAAACATTACCAGTGAAGTTAGCTGTGCATGAACTCTTACTGAAAAAATGAGAAAACAACGTCATCCAATAGCCTTTAAAGTACTTCTAAAACCAACTGTAAGTATCAAGTTGTAAAAAAGAAGTTTCAGATCACTGATTTTCCTTAAATATATATGCTTCAACTTTCTATTTTTAAGCCCAGTTTTTGTATCTAGAACATGTAGTAAGATTATCCATGGCACTTTATATATTGTCCTTATGCTTCTGTAGTCATGAAAGCTGTGGCCTTCAGATGCTAAAACCCACACCGCTGATTTCAGATGCTAAAACCAGTACCTTTGCTATCATTCACTGTTTGCACAAGTTTAGCTGCAGGCTATAAGGGAAAGTCACAGTCAAGCACACCAAGTACCAAGCAGACAACTAACAGCAGTGATGAGGTTGCTGATGGTCCTTAACTTTTATTTGGTTTAAATATCACCAGATAAAAATACAGCTTTTTGGAAAGCTACTTGTTTAGAATAAAGAACCACTGGTCTATTAAAACCACCAGAACAGACCACATTTATAAACCAAATAATGAAGGGAAATAACTCGCCTTCAGTTCAAACTGCCCTGGGCTCAGTATTTGTTATCTTCTTGCTTGACCTGGGGACTTTCCGATTTACTCAAATACAGCCTTCCACTTTGTAGGCACAACAACCAAGAACAAAGCCCAAAGGCTTCTATTCCTCTGGCAGCTTAATTACTAATGACTGGAGAAGAGTCTATGCTAGAAAAAAGTAAGCGTAAGACCAAGCTTTTCCCTTGTTTTCACAGCTCATTGTCTGAAAAATCTAGTCTGCAACCTGGAAACAACACCACAATATCAAATCGGCATTTTTAGCTTCCTGTTTTGCACTAATCCAAATAATTGTAACAACAGTGACTCACTGATTTTAAAGTTAAACTATATCCCTTTATCATAAACCATCTGTTTCATCTTTAGTCCTGGAAATTTTTACGTGCATTTATGTGCTCCAATGAAAATAAATTTTAAAAAAAGCAAAAATCAGAAGCATTGTCATCAAAGACATGGAAAATGAGATAACATTCATGAAAACATACTGAATTTATGCATAGGCTCACCTTAAATCTTTTATCCTGCAGGACTTTCTTAATGGCCACAAGCTCTCCTGAATCACAGAGTTTGGCTTGATACACAACACCAAAAGATCCATTTCCAATCACCTTGGTGTCTGTGTAGCTAACTTCTTGTGGTCGGTCCGGACCTTGTCCAGGAGTTGCCACTACTGTAGTCACTTTGCTGCCATCTTTGTCTCCTGGGAAGCAAGAGATACACAAATAATCAAAATACATGCGTAAACAAGATGACCAACAAGACTGAAACAGAAGAGGGTAAGGCAAAGATTTAAATCAGCATGTGTATTTCAATATTATAGAGAAAAATAAAAAACCCTGACAAAATGCAAAGAAAACACTGAGCATATTTTTTACTGAGATTTTTTTACTGAAGTGGTTATAATTTTTCATCTAAATTATTGCTAACAAAAATATTTCCTTTCCAGAAGCAGATAGCTCAGCAATAAAATGTGATGCATGATGAAGACAAGTACTTATTTCTACATCTGATTAACATAAGTGGTATTAAACAGTGTTGCTTGTATTACCAAAATGAAGCATTTCCCCATCTTTTCCTGTAACTGAAGAAACAAAACTATCAGTATAGCCTGCAGAGCAGCACTCTGTCCTTCATAGGCATGTATCCGTCAAGAAAAAACTGAAGCACTGACAAAGTTTGTTACAAACCCACCTACATGTCAAGCTTCAGCTTGCACACACTAGGAAGCAAAACCTCTGTCAAAGCTGACTGTGTGCACCTGAAGAAAAAACCTAGGAAACCTTTCCCAGCCACTTTCCCACCAAAAGACAAAGCCGCTATAACCTATTCTTAGCACCACTGTTGTCACCAGCGGTGCTGCCTCTTGTTCAAAGTCTGATTCGGTTTGCAATGGGACTAAAGTTTTAGGCATTTTGCAAGCACACACTGGGCATTTATTGCCCTTCAGTTAGAATGGCTCAGGTTACAGAATCGAATAGGGCTGCAAGAAAAAACAGAATGTGCTGTTACACAGCAGTCACTCTGCAACTCTACTGAAACTGCACTCAAGAGACGCTTGTCACATCTGCTTATTAAGAAACCTTCCTTCCACAGCTTCCCCAGGGAGTCTCTTCCCGTCCTTCACTACTCATGCATTTAGAAAGATTTTTCTAACAGGTAGCTCAGATCACCTTTAGTACACTTTAGGCGAATCATTCCTTGTTCCACTCCCATAAGGCACGGGAAAATGGCACAGCTCCCCCCCTGCCCTCTTTCTCCCTCACTACCCTTTTCAAACACGTGGGGGGTTCTTGCAAAAAAAGTTACCACGATGGAGAAGTTGTTTCTCTTTCAGGGAGCTCCCCCCTCACTGCTAAAAATCTTGCAGGTACAGTACCCAAAACTAGAACCTGCAGAGGAAGCTCCACCCAGCGTGCTGGTGACTTCTCGTGTCTGACTTACACCACACTTGTTTGTACAGCCCAGCACAATGTTTGCAGCTTGTGCAATGCTGCAACCTGGTTGACTCATGATCAGTTTGTGTACCAAACTCTCCTCTGCAGAGGTGCCGCCTGTCCAATCCTTGTTCACTTTCCACTCACACACCTGATTACTCTTATCAAAGCCTAATAGTCTGCATTTGCCCTGACTGAACTGCATCCAAGGTTACCTAAGGCTCTTTTGCCTGCCTGACACATCCTCCAAGCACAGAATCACCACCAGAAGGAAATCCCTTTCATGATGCTACATGAAGTTTATCTAACAAACTGGTGAAAACCAGTGATCCTGTGAGACTGCTTAAAAACTCTGCAAACACCCATTAAATATACGTCACCCTAATTTCACCTTGAACCTTTTGTTACGCTCAAACAAAATAACCAAACCATTTTGTATGCCTTTCAGAGGATTCCCAGCAGTCCATTTTTTTCCTAGGCTTCTCATGAGAAAATCTGTTTGAAAACTTCAGAGTCAAGATACACTCATCTACTACTACTTCTTCTGTACCTGTAAGATCCAGAAGAAAAGTAGGTTGGCTTGGCATGATTTGCTCCTGAAAAATCCACATTAACCGTTAGACATCTCTTATGTTGCCTTTTAGGTTCTTACAAATTGTTTGCTTTTATGCATCCAACTGCTCCATGAAACAAATGAACCAATTAAAAACAAATAAAGCACATTAGTGCTAAGAGTGCCAATTACTTGCCAAGCACAGTAGGTATAGCCCTTCCCCAAAATATTTACAAGGCGGCGAGGTGCAGATTTACACATTTGAAGAGAAAACAGAGGAGGGGGTAAAAAAAAAAAAAAAAAAAAAAAAGAAAAATGGAAAGAGAGGAATATCTGCTCAGAGGGAGAGAGAAGCATAAATGGAAGACAACTAAAGCTGCATGGAAAATTCACCCTCCTCTGGTAACTGTAAGAAATAAATGGAAGGAAGCCAGAAAAAGAAAGAAACCCTTTTTTTGGTAAACAAAAGTGTAATTCTGATAGCAGCTCTGCATTTTATTTGCCTGATTATTCTATGATTAGCATTCTAACTCAACACACAAATAGATGACATCTGCTTTACTGCAACAATCCTCATTTAAAAGGTAATCCCCTACTTCCCCAATTTTTTTTTTTTTGGGGGGGGGGGGGGGGGCTGCTTTCTTTTTTTTGGCCTTGGTCACAAGGCCAGAGTATCGAGACTACTGTTAATGAGGTTTATTCCCCGCTTTCCCAAAAATCAAGACTACTGAAGTCTTCGGGGGGAAAAAAAAAAAGTCCCTGGCAACACTGGTTCAGATTTGAAGTACTTGGTGTTGAGAGATCTGCTCTAAGGACACTCTTCAGAGCTCCAATTCGCTTAAAGGTCTCCTTGACCACAAAAGCAAACCCTGAATTTCAGGCCACGTCAGGTGGTTCTTCCCAACGTGGCACTGCAATGACCTGGCCAACGACTCCAGAGCTCAAATGAGAAGCCAGTCAGCTTTACACACTTTCCTTTAAGTCCATGGAAAAACAGCTCCTAACTGAACTTGTTAAAATACTCAGTACCAAAAAGTGTAAGCACTGACACTTTAATTAGCTACACCAAGAAGTACTTTCTTTACAGAACCTTACAGAACATTAAGCTTCCTAGATATTTCTCCCAGTTTCCTTCTTCCAATAAACAACAGCTTTTACAAAACCACCCACAAAAGACACCATAAGGACTCCGACCTTTAAAAAAAAAAGTTTCAGTTATATTCCATTACTGAATAGTTGAACCCGAGAGACTGTAGGGGTAAAATTCACCCTGCCCTTTGACAGCTTTGATCTCAAAGAGTAAAACATCTCACTGCTTTTCAAAATATACAAATGTGTATTTGTATGACAGCAGCATCCAGGGGCCACAAGCCTGTTTTGCCACTCATTGCACTACATAGATGTATGCACTGTTCAGAATACCATACGCAGTTCTGAACGGTTATCCCAGTTTTTATTGTCTGGACAGCAAGAGTTGTCTTGCCAGCCAAACAGCATGTAAAGGAGTTCACTAAACAGCTCTGGGAAATACTGGTTTTAGCCGCAGCATGACGAAAGATAGCAGAGAGGAAACACCCTTTTTCCAGCAATCTTCAGTACCTCCAAACTGAAACTCCCAACAGTGCACCCGAGCAGCATTATACCACAGCAAGTCTTAATGAGAAGCCTAGACATTTTTCATCTCGTCCCTTTCACCTCTTATTTTGTTTCAGACTGTCAGACTTAGTGGCCCCAGTGGATAAGCAGGCATTGTCAAACACACAATACCCCGACACCTTTGATTGTAGGTCTACAATAGAACTAGAACATTAAACTGAAAAACTAAGGAAGGAAGGACGGATCAAACACCAAAACACTGTGCTCTTACAGCACAGCTCCCATCAGGAGAGTCACTAGTCTTTGTCCAGAAGAGGAGGCTTTCTGGGGCCGACAGCAATATCACCTACCTTTACTGTAACAAAAAAAGCAGATTCATGTGACAATACAACCATCATCCACATTTCAAACCACCTTTATAACATCCAGGACAGAAGTACAAGTAAAAATAAATAGCTATCAGTCTGTAATACGCTTGTATTTGCACTTGGTATGTTTCCTGCAAACCCTTAAAGCATTTCCCCACAACATTTTGATGTTTAATATCCATGACGTGGTGTTTTTTGAGGGAAAGGTTACTCCAGAAGTCTGATGTACAACTGAAGACAAAATCCAGACATTGTAACTCCCAAATGCTCTGATCTTTCTAGCTCACTTTCCACCTTTAGCGCATGATGACTATATGGGACAAATCACGAGCATTAGGTAAGGTCAGTGGTTTGAAAGCAGAGAATACTCATCAATCTGGTAAGAAAAGCACATACTCCATTTATAAGAGTTTATTACAGCATCAGTGAAAGCACTATTTTTCAGTATCTTGGTATAATTTTAGAATGACTTATGTTATCATTTTACCTAATGCAAATGACCACTTACCCTTTCAAGCTAAGTATTAATTCAATTTTGTACACTCAAAAAAAAGTTGACTATATTCAATTCCATCCTCTGTTTACACAATTCACCCATTAAACCAAAATTAACATGGATCAGTATTATTTTAATGAAATATGTATATTGTTTGGGAACAAAAGGCATGCATCTCAAAAAAAAAAAAAAGTGGCAGATGTTTACCCAGGTGAGACAAGGGATTCTGCTAGTGGACAAGCATTTCATCACATAAATGACTCACCAGCTACAGATTCCTACCGTTAGCTCAAAGCTGACTATTCTACAAGTGTACTGCACATATACTTTTTGCCAGGGCCTAAACATACCTGTCAGTCAATAAAATTCACTGCAGCCCTCAGAGACCGTGAAAGATGTCCTTCACTCCTGATCAGAACTCCCCCTACGCCTTCTATTGAATGGGCCTGGAGAAAGTCCAAAATTTTGTCTGCCCTACATCCCTTCAGCTGCTTAGCTTCTGACCAAGCAGTACAAATGCAGGTTAACGCACACAGTCTGAGATCTGTGATTCTTTCTTCTTTCAACTACATATACACCCTCTTCCTCCTCTTCTCTGTTTTGAAGTTGAAGGGAAGAAACAAGGAATTAGTAGGATGTTTACAGCTGCTTTCTTCTTACTTCAAATGCAATCCTTTGTGCTGTCTACAAACTCCTCCTTTTCCTCTTTCTTTTGACTTTATCTATCTCCTCTTGCTTCCCTCCTCCAATTGCTAGCTACTCCTCACTGGCATGTGCACAGATCCTCCCCTTAGGTGCTACTTAGGCTGTTTTTAAGTCCTAAAAAAACCCACCAAAACCTCACAGACCTACAACGCACTCTCTACAACACCTGGTCACGTAGTTGTCCATCTCCAGTAATTCAAGTATCTTCACTCATCTGATTTAATTCTCAGTGTCACCTCCCTATTAAGATATGGCTCAATATTAAATCAGTATGGACTACTTACTTCTTCCCTTCCCAAGTCTAAGGCTTCTCCAAACTCTTTCATCTTAATTTGCTCAACGTTCAATAAGTCAACAAGTCACTTCCGCGGAAACCCTACACTGCTGGACGTAGCCCCAGCCAATGTGAACAGGTTACAACCAGCAGCTGACATGACTATCTATAGAGAAACGAGTGATCAGGAGGGGATGGAAATCAATCAGAAGTGCATTGGCTTTTTTCAGTCATTGATAATTGAAAAGGTCAAAAGATTAGAATACTTTATGAAACAAATGTCTTAATAGAAAGCACAAGAAAAGTTATCTGCTAGGATCTGATGCCAACCATCAAATCAGGCTACGAAATAAAACACCTGGCTTCTTAGATATCTGTTAATGGCATGTGAAGGAAGGAGGTCGTCAGCTGCTCTGAGAGGCTTCAGTGTGAGCAACATATGCTTGAGGCAATATGCTGTCAGCAGTAGAAATCAGTGCTAGATGACATTTTTCTAATTATTTTCCCTACTACACTTTTAAAAAGGTTAAATTCACAAAATGCTAGTAATTATGAGCCAGTACAGGGGAGAAAGTATAAAAATTGTATTGATGAACTGTTTTACTAGCAGCTTCCTTTCTTCACCAGTGAACTACATGAATGTTACCTAGTGGGAGACAGTAGAAGTTCAAAATGAACATTTTAGCAGCAAATCAGAAAAAAATAATGTCAGAGAATCAAAGAAAGGAGTCTAACAAAACACAATGCATTTTGTTTTTTAAATTTACCCCAAACAAAAGGATCCTTGAAATTTCAAAAATAGCTCAGGTCAAACACTGAACAAAAACCTTTAAGTGTGCCAATCATCACCCAGAGAAGGCAGAAGCATTCACTAAATATATATATATATACACACCCATTCATACACTTGTTTTAGCACAGGAAATGTCATCTGACTTCTTGACTGTAACTGAATACCGCAATAAAAGAGCGGCCATGAGACGTTACTTAAGATCAGAAGAATCTCATGATTTGTATCCAAGGATTTTGGAAGAGCTAGCTAAGAAGTCTGAGAAGTGATGCTGATTTTTGAAAGGAATCAGAACACTCCGACAACTTAAAAGGTGGATGGAATGATCCATATGATCCTGTAATTTTGACAACAATGTCAGATGAAGTACCATAGCACTACTGTGATAATGAATAAAGCAGCAGTAAGGTGGTTTATGACTGGACTGTTGGACTCCATATTGTTAAAGAGATTATAGGTTCATTTGGAAAAAGAGAGAGAAAAGAAGCATTGATGCAGCAAAAGCACTGACTTCTGTAGGGTTTCTGACTTGCTGCCACATCGTAAATTAATGAAGAAACACATATAATCAAATTATAATCCAGTAGCCCATAAACTTCAATGTAACTACGATCGAATAAAATATAGTAGGAGGCCCCACCGGCATTAATTTTTGGCCTCACACTTACCACTTTTATCAACAACCTGAAAGAAAAGCTATGAAGTTCTCAGTCACAAGATTTAGAGAGTTATATGCAGGGTAGAGATCAGTGAAAAAGCAGCTGGCCTCCCTTCGTAACCCAGGCACAAATTCGGTGGAGGGATCCAGGACCCAAGGCGACAGGCCATACAGCCAAACCAAGTAAAGCCATCCAAAAAGTGGAGTCACCAACTCTGACTTGCAAAGCATCCTGGCAGACACAGAAGTGCCTAAGCACAACATTGCTACTGAGACCTAAAGCACTCCTGAGATGTATAAGCAGGGGAACCATCAGCCAGGAAACAAAACAAAACCAAATCAAACCAAAAAACCACCAATTTTCCTATTTGGCATTCATGCTACAGCTACTGGAATAGTGTACCCACTCCTGATAGCTAAAATTCAGGAGTGATGATTCAAAACACTAGAGATTCAGAAAGAAGCCACAGACATTGTAAGGTTAGAAAAAAATACATTGAGTGAGACTTTAAGAGCTCAAACAATTTAAGTCAACGAGAGAAAGCTGAAGGATTGTATCTAAAAGCTACCAGTTTAAGGAACAGACATTTCAGAGAGGGCTCTGATCCGCAGGTGGATAAGATATTGCACATAATGACTAGAAATAGAAATTGCAGAAGTTTGGGACAGAACTGTGGGTGGACAAAATTAGTAAGGAAATTATTTTTTCTAAAAAACTCTTGAAGTTAAGGTTATTTTTGCAACACATTTTTATTTTAGATTGGAATCTTTTCTAAAGCATACAGTATAGTTGAACTGCAACTGCTAGACTTGAAATAAGAAAGCCTGCACAGGATGAACGTAATGACTGGCTGGATCTCAAGAAGGTCAGGAAGGTTCAATATCTGCATAAACCATTTTTTTCTACCCAGCACTAATGCAATGGTGTCCTAGCTCAACATCAAGTATGCTGCATTCCACAGCAGTCAAAATGTGCATTCAGTTGAAACAACAACATAGTAAAGTGATAAATGATGAAAAGGCGAAGCAGCCATTTTTTGGCTTTATTGTTAATGATCAAATGATAGTCATGGTTAATTACGTGTCAATTCACTTCGATTCAATGCGGAAACAAATAATCGGGACAAATTTCAGCAACAACTGCCAAGCCAAAGACCACTAAGGTAAAAGGCTTTTAAAACACTCCACCCTGAAATCAAAGTTGCCATTGCCTCTACCTGGAGACAAAGAAAGAAAAAAATAAAATATTCATTCCACTTGCACCAACTTTAGATGTCAATCAATTTCAAAACCTTCCAGGAGGCAAAACCTGTAACCCAAGAAAACTGCTGGTACCTCTGCGTTTTGCTCAACAGCTTCTAAAATGGCAATACAAATTCAAAGTACTAAGTGCTATGCAGGAAACAAGTGGAAAATGGAGTCAAAAGTAATCACAATAGCAGTGAGTGACTTGTCTGGTAAAACGAACTATACCATTACTAGAAAATAAGCAGTAACAGTTCAGAAAGGCAACATAACTTTATTATAAAAATGAAATAGTGTGTAACTCAACTGACCTCTGTCTTCATGACTTTTTGAAGTCAGTATGTCACAAAGAAAAAGAAACTAAATATATTTCCAGGAAAGTGTGACAAGTAATGACATGACTCATATGTCCTATATTTGATATAACAAACACAGAAGATTACATCAAGATGCAGGGACTTTATTTTTTCCTACTGTTTATCTGTTAGGAAAAAAAAAATCCTAAAATTTAACTAAAGAAACAGCATCTGGATTTATTGCAACTCAGTTCATTCATTCCAGTGCCACCGGAGCTTTAAGTCTTCCTTTAGAGGTAATCACAGTTTTTTGGAGGGGGCATTCAGTTTTCTCTTTTTTGAAAGCTTAATGCTAAAGACTGTAAACAAGCTTTTAAAAATGAACAGGGTACTTAGCAGGTCCCAGAACATTTACATGATATGTTTGTTAAAATGTTCACTACAAGGTCAGATGAAGTTCTAAGGCACTGACTTTCTACAGGGTTTTAGATCTTAACTAAGGAAGCCAAAGCACATTGACCACACAGTTGTGCTAGTGGACCCCAGCATAAGCTTGACTCTGAACAATTTAAAACACAAAACAAAAACACAAGAGGAAAAAGGATGGGAAGAGCCCTGTTGATCTAGCCCAGATGCCTATCACACTGGCCATCAGATGACCTCCTGGATCCAACTATGGCAGATGGGATTCCAACAGCCAGCTACTTAAACAGCCACCACAAAATCCCAGCAGGTTACCATCCCACTGACTTATAAACCAAGCAGCTGAATCCAAAAGGGATGTTTACTTGCAGTATCTGAAGAAACAATCCATCTTACTAACACCTGCCTGCCTTCCACGGCGTAAGGTGGTGCCCACACCTTTCTGAGGCACATCTAAGGCTTGTGTTAACCATCTCTCTCAGCTTGCTTCGAGTACTCTTTCTGTCATGCCAAACAGAGAGCAACACAGTGAATTTCTAAGCAAGAAAGCTTTCTCAAGCTGTTAGTTAAACCTCCAGTTAACACCGAGGTGGGGGAAAAATCCTGCCCTATTACCCTAGGGAGCACCATTAAAAGAAGTTTTTTTCTGTGACTAAACAAAATATCCACCAGAACACTTATACCCAAGTTTCTGCTTTGGAAGAAAAAAAAAAAAAATACAGAAACATACAATTAAGGTAATTTAAACACTGGCTGCCGGTGGGGTTTCATAAGCAGTCTCATGCTTATTAACAAGTTATTTTTAGTAGGCACTCTTTCTGTTCTCCTCTCTCCCCACCCACATGCAGACAAACCCACCCCACGAAGGTTATTTAGCTATATAAATCAACTTTAAATTTAGATAAGGTGATTCCACAGATTAGGAAGCGAGTACTGAAATGATCATAACAGCATTTGTTTTTATAATGTCAGGTCAGGTCATTCTTGCCCTAAAGACCTTACAGATTAAATGCAGCGCAAGAGACAAGGACAGAGATAGGGAGTGAGCGGAAACAGTATGACAATATCATTTTGGCATGAGACTGTGGCTTTAACAGTACCCCCTTTGCTATATAGCTCCGAGTTAATTGGTAGCTGAGAAATTCAGACTATACAGTACTATGATTTCTTATTTGAAGTTTCCTTTAGTTGCCCCTCCCTCTTACATCATCAGGGAACATGATTTAGCAAACATTTGCCAAAGACAACTATAGCAGTTCAGCTGACATGTAATAACTTATAAAACCCCTGTAACTGAGCCCTGACAGGGCACTGGAGAACCCCAAGTTACAAACAGATCGTATTTACCCACTTGTTCGTGCCATTCAACAGTTGACCCTCAACGAGTCTATCAGCATCTTCTTGCAAGGCTGATATAAATCCATCATTGGGCACCTACTGACGTGCCTACTTTAAAAGCACTGCCGGAGACTCCAAGCCTTCCTCCCCTCTAAGACTAACAAATGATAAACAGCACATTTGGGGAATTCCTAGAAAGCCTACAATCTTCTCATCGAAATACCTGGTATGACCTATAAATCCTTCACTAAAGTAGTTTCTCATAAACTGCTTTGGTAGGCTGTCTACTTGCTGGAGACCTCCCTGGCTCAGTTTTACCTGAATTTGTTAGAGTTACATGTACATATGTCACCTAGCCAAGTACATCTCTGAGAACAGGGATTATCACCGTTTTTTTTCCTTTTCGTTCTCCCTCTGTATCCACTAAAAGGCTCCTAATGCACAAGACTGTACCATTAAGCAAATCCCACAGAACAGCCACCTGCAGTAGCTGCAGGTTGCCAAGACCCTCTCTACCATGCACAAATTAAGAGCATCTTCATATATCTTAGAGGGACTCTCCATTCTTCTATTGGAGTTTCAATACGAAATCTTTCAATTGTGTTTATTACAGCAGTGCTTAAGCATCAAGTGTGAATAGGGCCCCACTGCGCTAGGCACAGCACTGGGAATAAGAGCCGGCTCCTGCCCCGGCACGCCTACAGCCCAGCCTAAAGAGCAGACAGACCTAGGCTGAGACAGTACAGCCCACAGAGGAAACAGTATAATGGCCAGTTGTTTCAGGAAAGTGCCACAGTTATTTGAGGAGAAAGGAAGGAACGAAGAAAGAAAAGACCTAAAAGGAAATAGACTAAAAAAAGAAAAAAAAGTGAAGGAACAGCAAAGAGATGGAAGGGGGGAATAAAAATACCCCAACGCCAAAAAAAACCTAGAACATAACCATACTAAAAAGAGAAAAAGCAGAGAGAAGCAGAAGCAAGAGCAAAGATTCAAACAGAGAAGAGAATCTGGAGCGGTACTACTATCAGATTAACACTGGACAGAGAGAGCCCCCAAACGAGCTTTCCAAGCGCACGAAGCACTTGCTGTCACCACCACCGCAGGCAGCCCAGGGCAGCAGAGCCTCTGGGCAGTTCTCTGTGGTCTCTGCAACCCGCGCCAGGCCGTGGAGCTGGGGAGGAAGGAGCAGGGCAAAAGAAGGGTGTAGTTCCACATCTGCTGGAGTCTCCTTGGCAGGGTTCCTTCTCTTGCATTGCTGCAGTCATCTGCCACAGCATCTCATCCTTGTTGCAATGCTGCACTCTCAAACCTCAACGTTTTTGTCTAAAAGAGAGCAATTTGTCTATTTATCAGTAACATAGGTGGCCTTGGAAACCCAGGTGCAATGAACACTAACTGCCACTTGAACCTGTAGAGTTTTCCTGGGAGGGCAGAGGACCAAGCTCTCCCCCCAGCCAAAGTCCTCGGTTCTGATATATTTTTCTATTCTCCGGAACATCAGAGGAATCTCCTTTTTGCTTTGCAATTTCTCCCTTCTGCCAAGTACCCCACAAATAGTTTCTGCCCTACTAGGACTTGATGTTTTCTTACTCTCCCACTTCACTGAACACAGGACAGAAATATAGCATGTACTTGTCATGCTACTCCCTGTAAGACCAAGAAACACCATCACAGACCTACAGCCCAACCTAGAGAGTGAATTAGACTGAGAGTGAAATCACAGTGAGAAACAGATTGTCTGGATTCTGATACAGCAGCCAAAATCCAAAGAGAAAGACAGATGAAGCTAGTTATAAACAGACATTCATTTGATGCCTATCTTTTAACGTTGGAGGAGGAGTAAGAAAATTACCAGCTGTTCAGAACCAACATCCCCCTCAGGTGGGAAATACAGTGGGGAAAAAAAAGTCAAAAAGTGAGTAGTAGCTAATCTGAATCCCTATGACAAACCGTGACCTGTGATTGAACACAATTCTAAGTGAAAGGGGCACTGCAGCCATTCCTACAGAGAGCAAAATCAAGTTGTGTTACACTGTTCAATTCATGCTGCAGAACACAGACCAGCTCTAAGAGACTACACAGCCTCCGTGTCTGTCCCAAATTACTGCTTTAGATTACACCACAGAACTGCACAGAAATGGAACAAGTCAGTTTAGGTTAAAGATGGTTTTGAATTCAAAGAGAGCATTATCTCAGTTAACATTAAGAAACTGTAGGCATGCTATCAGTGCAATGCAGCTATTCTCCATGGCAGGAATAGCTGTTATCTTGGTGAAGGAGCTCTTATTACAGATGAGACAGCATTTTAGAAGCTAGGTGCGTAAGCTTTTCATCGTTGGCAAGTGTTGCTTTTTTATTTATTTATTTTTAAAGTAACAATAGTAGTAGGGCAAGAAGAGCAAGACAACTGAGTGTCGGACATGTCTAAAGCTATTTAAGGTAACCAGAGAAACTACAGCTCATTTTCACATTACACATAATCTGATCAAGGTGGGGGCTACTGCCAAAAAGGATGGTCTTCCCACCTTCACACTTCTGCCATGGCAAATCTGGCAATCTTGTAGCCTGTGGATGAGTCAGTTTAGCTTACTGATGTGACAAAATAATCCATTTCCAAAATAAAACAAGCCTCAAATCAGCAAGCTGAACCGACTCATCTTGAAGACAGGCAGTTGTTAGGTCTGACAAGGGGAAGAACAGTGAACGAGACTGTTCCTTACTGCCTATACTCCCAGGTAAGCCACGCTAAGTGTAACCTAAAGCCACACCATTTGACTCAAGGCCACGGTGGAGCTGCAGCCTGCCAAGGAGGCTGCCTTCGGAAGGGCGGTGCTGGTCCTCCCATCTCTCCTTGTGCCCTGACGCAGCTTTGTGCTGGTACCAGGTATCAAACAGCTGCTATCAGAGGCTGAGTGGGATCAGAACTGCATCTGGAGGAACAGAACTCCCTGCTCTGATTCACCCCACTGCAATGCGAGCGCTCAGGCTGGCAGAGGAAGGAGATGGAAGCAGGCAATTAAGGCCAGAGCCTTAAAATGCATACTTTAGCTAATAAAGTATTATTTTCTCCTAAGGCTTCTTAAATCCATTAATAAATTTATTTTTCCTCTCTCAGAAACAATACACCTACTTCAAGAAGACTTTTTTTCCCCCCAGTGAAAAGGACAATAATGTAATTCAAACTACAGAATATGTTTCCAAATATTTTATTGCAATATACAGATTTTACTGAAACAAAATCCTACACAATGGGAATTGGTTTTCTCCACAAAGAAAAACATGAACAAAAGGAATATTTCTCCTCGTAAGAATGAGCCCAGACATCTGGGGATTCAACTCCCTTCTGCCAGCACATGGGCAGACCAAGGCTTTCAGAGACAATCTGTACAGATATAGCTGAAATTCTCAAAACTGTTCCTGTAATTGTTTAAGGAAGACTGCTGGAGCTTGAAATCCTAAAAGAGAGACAGGTATCTGGAAACAGGGAGAGGAGAGCAGTACTGTTTTAGCACAGCCTCCTCTCAATTATGCAGGCAAAAAAAAAAAAAACCTGGCAAAACCAGACTTCTCCCAAATTCTGCCAGTTTCCATGCCAGACAAAGAGTATCACTTTTGAAGACATGATTAAGCAGAAACTAAGTGATACTAAGTAGAAGATAAGCCTAAAAACATTAGAGCAAATTTTGAGAAATTAAACATTTATAGATGTCTACAAAAGTTGCATACCTATCCAGAAGTGGAGGTTTTCCAAGGGCTGCTGTTCCAAATCTATGCAGATTTTGAAAACACCCAAGGCTTTCTTGCCAGCAGTGCAGCAAGTTTTCTTAATTAGAAGCTTGACTGTCTTTGAGGGAAGAGAAAACAGACTGAGGTCTCAACACTGCTAGCTCTTCCTTCTCTTCTTACATATACGCTCATCCTAGGAATCTCAAGCAAGATAAACCAGGCATTATGAAGCCAAGACTGTGGGTACATTCAAAAGATTTTCATTTCTAGAAGGTGCCAATGGAGCCTATTATTTCTCTACTGCTGATACGACTGGAGAATAATGGCAACGCTTTATCTTAGTCCAGGTATGGAGGCTACTTTCAATGCAAAAATACAGACATCCATCTCAGAGGACAGTAAAGACAGAGAAGCAGTCTGATGTTCTTCTGCAGACAAAGGTTTATTTACCTGGCTCAGAAGACAGTAACTAACAAAGCACTTTGAGGAATACGATTCCTTTATTAGAAAGGCTCAGATAGACAAAAGATACTCAAATATGATATCTATCAAGATAAAGGAAGCACATAAGAGAGAAGGCACAGGTTCATTTATCCTATTTTCCCATCTCTTAGAGCAGCAAACAGTAAGTGTTCAAGGAAGAATATAAAACAGGACAAGCTTGCAGGGACAGCTATCCCAGCACACTCTCCCACCCCCCAGCTACAGGTGGAAGTTCCCAAGCCAGAGGCAGTATCTCTAGATTTTTCTTTCTGACTTTGCAAACCCAGCCCAAGATTTGAAGATACTACATGCAATAACCCAACCAACCATTTCTGAACAGGCATAAGGAGAAGTGACATCTCTAAAGCATATCAGTGTCAGGGCAATCTAGTAGAAAGCTGAAATTTTATCTCAACATCTACAGTAGCAAGTAGCAACAATTCTGTTCCAAGTCCAGGATGGCTACAAGTCCATGTGCATACTAGGCAGCATCCAGGCACTTTTTACTACGCAGGCTTAGTCTTCACCTAGTTCAGAAATTCATCTTTCATCTTGGGACTGAACAGAAACAATATTATGTAAAATTGACTGACATCTTTAAACAGATTAAATAAAATAAGATCAGAAACACTTAGCATGAGCTTGGGAACAGCAGCAGATCACAGTGACATAAGATAAAGATCAAGTAGTGTTGACTTAGAGTTGAGAAGAAAGTAATTCTTGGGAAAGAGCATATAGAATATGCTTGAATGCTTGCATTTTGGTGGAGACAGGAAGTCTTGAATAGAAGATATTTTCCACAGTAGCAGCCATTCATCCAAAAATCCACAGTGAAATTATATTAAGACATTACAGCCTGGCACTGTAGCAGAGATAATGAATGCATAAATCAAACTTATCACAGAAGGATTTCGGCAAAGGCAAGATGGGACTCATCATCTTAAAAAGCTATGGCAAAAACCAACAAAAAAGCAGAAAAATTTGCTTATGTTTCAGCTTAAATAGTTATTACAAAATACACTTCTTTCTTCCTTTAGTAAAAACAGTCTTCCGAATAAACATGTTTTTCTAAGAACCAAATCAGTAATTGCCCTTTATCTGCCAAGAAATGAACCTGGGATCCTGTTTTCCTTTACACTTGCATATAAGAAAACATTAATATTTCACTTTAGATCCTTGATAAATCAAACAGCACCACAATTCAGTGTGCAATTAAGGAGAAAACAGCTCCTTTCCCAGTATTTTCTTTGAAAAAATGACATGTAATTGAGTTGGTACACAATTTTGGAATTAGTGATAATTTTTTCAAAATACTTATTTCCTCTGCAAGATGACCCGAAAATACGATCTACTTTTCAAACCAATTATTGCTCCTTTTAGTTTGTCACATCCGAAGAGTATGACAGCTGTTATGGCAGATATGAACTACTGAAAGTAATGCATGCTGCTTGCATCACAAATGAAGAAACAAAGAAAAGTCTTTAGGCATTTTTTTTTATATACTGCTCATCATCAGAAGGGGGGTTAATGTGTGGGTTCATCAAAATTAGATGGTTGGGAAATATTCAGAATCAAACTCATCCCCTTCCCAACACCAAAGATTATGGCAATACTCACATTACTCAAAGACAGGTCTTTTAGTTTAATGATTGACTGCCATCTATCCCAATAATGGCTCTTCATCTACACCTTTAGTCTTGGCTCATTTGCCAAGGCAGCAGAATTATTCCACAGAAAGTTAGAATTAGATAAAAAAATGGACGGGAGGCATCACACTTGTACAGGATGAATACAGATTGGTTTCCTCCACAATTCCAAGTACTTCAAAAGGTCTCTTCATCACTGAAGAATCTAGACACAAAATTATGCCTCAAGAGTGGGAAGCCAAGGCATTTTATTACAGCAGTAGAAATAGTATCCTGAGGAGAAAAATGCTGTTGGTCCTTACAGGGACCAGTGGCCTTTAAGACTTGGAAGCTAGACGTTGCTTATGCAACAAGAGAGCACTGTCAAATTAACTACCCTGTCATTTCTTAAAACCGAGAATTATTTCCTTGATATACTAAAACAAAAAGATCTACAGTCAAGGTAAGAACATGCACCCCTCATACAGGCTTTGCAAACCGACTGTGAACAAAAACATAAAGCATCTTAGGTCTTTGCACTAATCTAAGAAACATCACTAGATAAAACATCAGTCACCAGAACGAAAAGGATTAACATTCATAGCTTTTCACACAATTAAAAAAAGACATCCTGAGAATACCACTTCAGCAGTTTTAAACGCAAGAAATAAATTATGTACGCATGGTTTTTAATAGTTTTAAGTTACTCCTTTCAATTTCACAATCCATCCTCCTATCATTTGCCCCATCAGATATGGAAGTCCCCACAGAAGCCACACGGGACAGACTAATGCAACATCATCTGCAAAATACACTCAGATTAAGAGGAAAATCTGTAGCAATGTTCAACACAAAGATTAACTCAGACAATCCATCTTTCAAAAAAACATCTTAAACAAGTCCAATTATGAGAAACAAAACATTTAACAGGATTTTTCCTTTATGACAAGAACTGCTTAATATACAGATGCTTGTAAGCTTCCAACAGCCAAGGTGAGCTCCAAGGTTTTACAGCCATCATTCCCATCTCCAACATCATGGCTCTGCTTCAGCACTAGAACACCCCTTGCAAGTATGTAGTCACATGCTGCTCAAAGTACTTCAGTTTTACAAGTACACATTCTTTTATTTTCCATTACTTCAGTTTTAACATCAACAGGGACAATCTGAATATAACATAAAAGTTATTTCAAGCAGAAAAGGAAATTTGGTTATCTTCCATACTTCCTATCAGGATTCAATAATGACATTGTCATCAACACAAGTCTTCCTAGATCAAAGCAATGCTACAGGAGATCAATATTCTGTTACTATACCCTATGGACACAAGTTAACACCTACGGCATATTACATACTCACACTTAAACAATGACACTGTACCACAAAAGGTAGCAACGAGCTTCATGCAAGTAACATCACAATTATCACAGTAGCCACAACTGTTAAGTATTTTTGTATGAAAAATATGGAAAGGACTCTTAACTTATTGGTTTTACATACAGTTGATTGTGTAGTTGCATGTTGCTTTTCTCTGGTAGCTAAATCAGATTAAGAAGTCTCCCACACACCACGGCAGCTTATTCCTCTCCCTACTACCGTAATTCATCACACACTAAATCATGCTGATGAAACTGTTTGTGTGGCTATGCCATAAACATCAATGAAGTAATCCGGGAAGAAAACCAAGCTGTGTTTTTTATTAAAAAAAAAATACACTTACAAGTCTGGATCATCTCACTGATGGGGTTCACAGTACAGCTGTGGAAACTAGTATGGGGGACTGAACAGGCCAGGGTCAAGCGGCACAATGAAACCAGCCTTCCCACTAGGAAAACTTATGTAAACCTGTACTGAAAAAAGAAGCAGCAAGGGATAAGAGGTTTGTCAACCTTAACACAGGTAACTGCCACTATCAGAACAGACCTACCTTTAACCCAAGTGCTAGGAGCAGACCAGTGTTTGCTTTCTTAATAAAATAAATAAATAAATAAATGCAGTATTAGCTTAATAGAACCGTACATCATATACACCTTTACATGAAGCCATGTGCCTCACTTGGGTCTAATATGCCATGTAAGGTAGTACAGTTAAAGTCTGCAGGACTGCTCTAATTATAATTGAGTTTTCACTTCGCACTATCTAAACCTGTGGTTTTTGGGCATACTGGGCCAGGAGAGGAAACTTCTCATTATTTGTAGGTTTCTTTCAAGTTCTTCAATAAATGGCCTGGTGGGCTCTCCAAACAAAGACTCCAGTTGGAAACTTAAAAGCTACAGACTGGTAAATGATCTCCATCCATGGCAAGATTGCAGATATAAAGGCATAGGAAACAACCTGCTGGGTTAAGTTGAAGGTATCTTCGACAAAGAGAAACCCTGCTGGCACTCCAAGCAAACAGGTAAAAGGGATCCAAGCAAAACACATACTTGGACTTTCAAAAAGCCCAGACTGCTTCCCTAGCAGTCTATGGCAAGAAGTCAAGTTGCTTGGTTATAGAGGAAAGGCTCATTTATGGGCAGAAAGCTGGCTAAAATCTAGGAAGCAAGCGTAAGACTTAAGAGTCAGCTTTCCACTATGGAGAAGAGTCAATAGTGGAGCTGACCTGGCAGTATTGCTAGGACTCATTTCACTCAACACCTTCAGTGACCTGGATAGAAGCACACAGTGAAATTCTCCAAGTCTGCAGATAAAGCTAAGCTTTTTCAGGTCAGCCAGCTGCAATGACTATGAACTCTGGAAGAACCTCACTAAACTGAATAAGCAATCTGTGGTAGATGAGCTTCAGTGCACACAGATCTAAAAGAATACATATGAGGGGGGGAAAAAAAAAAAATCTAAGTTGTGCTTTCATGCTGAATTTATAGCTGGAGTTTACAATTAAAAAAAGTGATCTTGGGAGTCATCATTGGCAGTCCTTTGAAATTACTGGCCCAGTGTGCAACATTCACTCAAAATGTCATCTAGATATTGGACATGAACAGGAAGAAACTGAGAACAAGGCAGAAAGTAATTTTGCTGTTATGTAAAAACTGAAGACAAGAATGGCATACAAGAAGGGCAGACAAGAATTCAAAAAGATATAGAAAAGGACAATTAAAGGATTAAAGAGACAGAGCAGCTGCCTTGGGAGAAAAGCCTGAAGAGGCTGAGGCTCTTCAGGTTGAATGCAAGATGATGAGGGGTGGGAGGGTGTAATATATTTAAAAGCTTACAAAAACCTGATGGCAGTAGAGAAGATCAACATTGCTGGCAATGAACTTTAGGAATCTGTTACCTCAGGATTGTGAGCAGATACTAAAGGGAACAGACAAGTACGTAGCCTCTAATGTTGCCAGTCTGATGACTGGACGCTAGAACAGTAGGAGGACAGTGAGTCACAGAGTGGCCATGCTCACATGTTCTCCCTAAATAGCAGTGCCCCTGCCACTGTTGAAGACCACATATTTGGCTACAGGAACTACTGACCTGATCCAGTATGGTATGTCTTACCTTCTAAATCAAAACTAAGAAGGAAAATGTTAACATGAAATATTTCAAACTGCCTTTATACCAGGAATACTACTTAAGATACAATTTAATGATCTAATTTCCTTGTAGAGAAGGAAATTCAGAGAAGAAAAGTACAGATGCTAAGTTAGATGTGAGGAAGAGCTTGGCTTTCGGGATGGAGGAGAAAGAACAGGAAGAAGATAAGCTTAGCTATCTCCATTATACATTACTCTGGGTACCGAGACTCAAGAAGAGCTTGCTTCCAGAATAGCTACACCCCTCTGTGCCACAGGCTCCATCTCTGAAAGCTTCGATGTCAGCAAAGGCAGCCCAGGTTAGAAGTGGGTTGCCTGCACCCAGCTGTGTGACCAGCTGTAGTTATGGTTCCCTGATGACATCAAGGGAATTCCACCCAGAGTAAAACACACCTTTAGAAGGCAACATCTATTTCTCCATGAAGGCTCATGCTCTCCAGGCAAATCTTAAATTAGGAGGGACAGAAAAAAACAAGCTTAAAACAACTGAGTCACTACCCAGTATCTAAGCCACAGAAGTTTCTTTAAAAGAGACAAGGCCATGTTAAGTATTTGTACATGGCTGGTTTAAAATACTAGCAAATACAGCAGTCTCACTGGTACTGGAATCTCTGGTATCTCTCTGCCTTGGAAAAGCCATGAAAGCAGGGAGGTACTGAGGAGCTCATCCTAACTTCTGCTGCTGAAGAACTCTACGGCCTGCTCTCCTGACCCAGACCTCTTAAGTACTTAAGATGCCGGTGGCTTATTTCTTTCCCACGTTTTCCTCAAAGAATTCACCTGCTCTGCTTCACTGCCTCCTGCTCCTACCACAGGGAATGGCAGAAGAGAAGCAGGCAGAGACAGGCTCTGAAAGCACTGGGACTGACACAACCCCTGGAGAAGTATTTAAGGTGATGAGAGACATGCTCTATTACTGGGTCCTCCACAGCTGCACAGAGCTGTCTCTTCCTTGGGCTGAGCTTTGGGGCAGTGGGGACGTGTGTCTCTATACTGGGCCAGTACTCCTGGGGAATACACCTTAATATTGCTTTGGTCTCTTGTTCTTTACAAGATAGCCTGGAAACAGCTTTCAATACTATGAGACATAGTGATGGACAACCTGTAGGACAGGCCTACAGCACGCAACCTCTTCTTACCTTGAGACAGGAGCTGGACAGAAAAAACTCTTATATCCAGTGCTCACAATCTGAGAATCACAGTTGAGGCAAAATGGTTCCCAAGCGCTGGACTGAGCTGAGACCTGGCCACACAAACAGACCCTGAACTGCTATCTGCTCCCATCAGCCACGCTGGACGTGAAAACAGCGGCACATGTAGAACCAAGGGATCCAGTGCAATTCTTGCCTTGGGTCGGCACCCCAAGCCCCGCTGCAGAATGGGGGTCGGTGATACCTTCCAGGGTCCTGAGGGACTGTGGGGAGCCCAAACCGGCCACCAGCAGAACCTGCTGCAAGACCATGCCCTCTCTTCCCTCCGTTTGCAGGCTGTGAGGAACCAGCATCCATGGTAACAATAGAGGAATTGTTAAGAAAAATTATTTGGGGCTTTTCCATGTCTTCAGATGCTGGTGAAAGAAAATAACGTGTTGAAGTGGCAACAAAGAGAAGAACCCAGCCTGAAGCACTATAACCACAAAGAGCCACCTGAAGCGTACTTATACACAAGACGCTTGATCAATCATGTATACAGCAGCGTGAATACCCTAAGCACTACAAAAGCACTACAAAGACCAATGGCTTCATCGCCACTTAAACATTCCAGTTGTCATTTTAAGCAGTTAAGAACACATCCACACAGCTTGCAACAAGCAGGTATAAAAGCAGCAAGTTTTGTTTTACTAACAAATTAAGAGAGTATTTTATAAAATTATTAGTCAGTTTCTGCCCATGTATTTAAACCAAGGTATCTTAAAAGTGAACACTTCTCAAATATTACACTTCATATAACTAAGACAAGTATACTTTTAAATGTCTTTGCTCACCTTGTACTTGGGTTGGAAAAAAACAAAACCAAACACCAAACTAAAAATAAGAAAAAGTCAAGCTGACCCTATAGAAGAAAAATCATGACACTCCGCTAAAATTAAGATACACTAAGTGGTATCACTCATTTTTTACCTCCCAACACTCAGCTGCAAAATTTGAATTTTTAACTTTTTGGAAGAGTATTTCAAATCCAAGCATAAAAAGAATTTCAGCCATGTTAAGAGTCTTGCAGAGCGGGACACAGCCTTCCCAAGGATACGGATGGAATCACCATGTTGCAGAAGACAAGTTGTCGTTAAATGTATACAATTTAAATCTGTATCACCAATTACAATAAAAGCATCATAAAAAAATTATGCATTTTTGTTTGCTCCGCAAGTTACGCAGTTCTTCAGATTCACAGGATGTTAAAACCTCAGTGTGTTGGTGGATGAGTATTGAGGACAAGGTTAAGACCATGGTTTTTGCAGTATATCCTTGTCATTTTAAGTATATAACTCAGGATTGCATGAGCACAGAATTTTCCATATACTAATGCTAAATGCTGACTTGTTGATGCTTTACTACACCTGCTGCACATTTTTGTTCTTAAAATATAAGCGGTTTCCTGAAAATAGTGTTTACAGTATCACAATACGAAAGTCACTGAACCCTTTCCCAGAGGCCACCTATATCTTACACTTGCGTGACTTCAGCTCTTACTTTGTCTTGCGTTACTTGTGCTGATCACATACCATTTAACGGCACAACTCTTCCGATTATGTCCAACACTTAAAGCAAGCATTTTTTCTAATAAATTGAGACGGGAATATCAAAAATATTACAACTCTAAATGAAACATGAGGCACCTCCTATGACATGAGGCACTAACAGTCTTCTTCCAGCAAACAAAGCAGTAAGATCATCTATTTCTGCACTATTTTTATCTTCACATACTCAACCAGAGGAACTCGAAAGGGTTTCCATGGTGGTTTTAGTTTGTGGCAGTCTATCGACAGAGTCCTTATTTTAGTAAAGTTGACCATATTGTTTGGAGAACATTAGGAACTGGCAATTTGGGGGCTTTTCCGAACAGAAATCAAAGCAACAAAAACAGAAAGGAAAACACTAAGAATTATTTATCATTCTATTGGGCAGAGACAACAGAACAGCAGAGAATCCCAGAAAGTAACACAAACACTGAGTTTCTGTCAATTAATTAACACAACTAAGATAAAAAAAGGTGATAAAATCCCTCAAAGTTAAAAACGCTACAAGCCATATGTTTATTACTACTACTTTGAATAGGTAGTATTCTTTTTATAGTCTAGAGTCACTTCATCATACAATAAATTCAGGTCTCCTTAAAAGCAACCGGCATTTCTTATCTTCTGGTTAAGGAGGAACCCTGGGGAATACAAAGAGGCATAACCCTAAAGACAAAAACTTCTTTCTCCCATCTCATGCTAGAGGAGTGTCGTAATTCTGGGCAGCACTGTTTGTGAACAGTTGACAATTACAAAATTAGGTACAACAGGCAGTTTTTGTTTGTTTTAATGCAAAACATAGCCAACTAGAGCTCAGCATATTTTGGTTTACTTAGAGGGCAAGCTTAAGTTCAAATTCCTATAAAACTGCACTACATTTGTTTCACAAATGTGGTGAAGTTACGGAACTTAAACTAAAATTAAGTTTTCAAAACATACATGCACAACGTTCCAGACCAGTTACTTCTATCTGCTAGAACCTTATTTTACCTGGTTTCATTATATCTCTTCCCTAATTTGTATTCCCATATTCCCTGTTTATTCCAATTGCCTCTTCAGATCTATTTTTCTCCTTTCAGCTCTTCTGTCCTGTTTCTTCCTTGTCCGTGACTTGAATTATGGCAGCAACCTCTAGTTTGCCCCCTTCAGTTCCCTCAAATGGGAGGAGTATCTCCACATACCCAACCGTCTATTCTAACCTGGCTCAAGAGGTGAGTGATGAAGTCATTGGTGTTACTGCAGCCTTCCTTGCAGCTATACAGCCTCCCTGTCATTAAAAGCAATGCTGAATTTGTGTACAAATCATCACTGTCCAGATATATGCACAACCAAATGCTGGTCTACATAGTGTTTATCCAGCGGCCTGGAAAGCACCCATCGCAACTCATACTCCTGTACTTCTGCACACAGGTGTGCAAATAGCATGATCCTTTTCTTAGAAGAGTTACTGAACACCTACCCCTGTTTTACTGAAAAGTCATCAAGCAATAACAAATAGCCTGTGGGACACCAATTACTCATTTTAGGCATTAAATTCCCCCAGAATTTAAATTAATCCCACCTAAAGGCTGGGGTGTGGAAAATCAGTTCCTAAACTGCAGAGCACTACAGAGGAAAAATGAAAAGGTGGCTGAAGAGGCTCCAAGCACTGACAATCCCAGGTGGCTGAGCAACCAACCCAATAATAAGAACTGCCTCACACCCCACCCTGACAACAGCTCAGCCTTGAACACACACACACACACACAAAGGTACGTGCCCCCTCACCTGGTGTGGCACTCCTGAAACACAGGAGACAGCCGTAAGAGACCATACCTGCAGGAACCAGTCTGATGCTATGACCGGACAGAGGGCCATCATCTAGCACGCTGAAACTGGTTTCATAGAGCTAATTATTAGCCTGCCATTACATCTGAGTCCAAGCCAACTCACTTAAAAGAGCTGGACTCAATTTTAGCCTCTGGCTACCTTTTAAAAGCTGTTTCCAACCCCCGAAGGCAAACAACCTGACAGCCAACAACCCATTCATACTGGTGAGACTGGTGTCCTCTCCAAATGGTGGTATCTTCAGCAACACCCACCTTGTCACTTTAGTATTTGTAGTGTTTACTGCTCAAGAGAACCCACCCCCCCCTTTTTTTTTTTTTGCAATGCATTCTTCCTTCAGAGGTTGAGCAAGTGCTCGTAAAGTTTCTAGAACCCATAGGGCACTTAAAAGCTCCTAATCCAAGTTTATGGAAGCAATTATAGCAGCTTTCAAATGTCATTTTGATTGCCTTCAGCATATATGCTTTTTGAAAGGATGAACTAGAAAGCACTGACTAAACCATATTTCTCTAGATAAGAAGCAGACTGAAAGCAACTCAAAATATTTCTTATTCTTGTATAGCAAAAGACATTATCCTCTCTCAAAAGGGATACTAAATTGTAGAACTATTTACCTAAAGTACCCATGTACTCATCCACACTTTTCACTTTGTCCTGCAATTCACGTGGCTGTTTAAAATGTCTTTATAATACAGATGAGTTTTTAGAAAAAGACAGGCTCAAACACCACGCTGTCGTATCACAACTGCAAATCTCCTTTCCACTCATCACAGCATTCAACATTATATAAAATATAGAAACGTGCATTTTACACATCTAAGAATATCAGGAGAAAATAGTTAAATGGCTTTTTTAAACTGTTTGGGTGGAAGCAGAAACTAGCACGGTGCGAGGGGAGAGCTCAGACCTGTGCCCAAGCAGCGCAGAGACCTCAGTCAAATCAACTGATTTCATGCGAGAAGTTTTATGTAGGCAGCATCAAGAAACTGCTAAAAAACAGTATTACCCTGCATTGACAAACTCTGCACTCTAGCTACTCACTAAGAACAAATGCTACTACTTACAGAAAAACACTTAACTTTCATGCTTGCCTCTAAACTAAGACAGCTTCGCACTTTTAATTGGATTCCCACATCTCCAAATGCCAATTTGGAACAGAGAAGCTGTTTACTTTGATGATGGCAAACAGCAGAACTGATTGTGCATAATTTCTGGAACTGCTTGTTTAATTTCAGAAATTAGCTTCTTTCAACTGATTTTTCCAAGCTGAGTTACATAGTTACAAGAAACACTAGAATGCTACTAGCACAGGCTGAAGAATACCAGCTTTAAGAAAGGTAGGCTTCACAATTCCTCCTTTGAAGTACAAGTTTCAGCAGATGAGGTGAACCCCTCATTGCATGCAATTACTCTAAATACTAACTTAAAACTGATCTCCACTAGGCTAGATGTCCACCTCGCAAAGGAAAACGCTGAAAATCTGAAATGCCTTTAAGGACCAAACCCGCTTCCTCCATAAAAATCACTCCCAAGAATTATTTGCACTGTTATAAAAAGAATTAACTTAATATTGCTGTGCCAAAAGTCTATCAGACTTTAAAATGCTGTTAATTTCACCTTTAAACTAGTCACGAGTATACACAAAATATGAACCACATATTTTTCTCATGTCATATATACAGACAGCAGTATCTGACTAGACATCATGTCTGTATTTAAAACAGTCCCTAAATACAAAACTTGAGAAGTTTCTACACTCAGCAAGTCAATTGGTATACCAGAATAGTTGCTCTTCCAAGAAAACTCCCGGTAAAAGTAAGCAGCTGCCAAGTACAGCTCTCCACATACCAGGGCTTGTCTGAAGCTTGTTTACCTGTACCTGTTCCATGATCTTAAAAAGCAATAGTGAGGCCAACAAAGATCTTTAGGTACTGACAGTGTTTCTTTACCAAGTACATCCACCTCCCAGCTCCATCCTTTCCTTGTATTTGACACAATCTGCAATCCAAGCACAGGCTTCATAGGTACCTGAGACAAGCACCTCATCCTTCACAGCTTTTTGTTTGTTGGTAGAAGACAGAGGGAAGGTAAGAGCATATAAAAAAAAAAAAATGCTGTTAACTGAATGAAGCTGAAACCTTGCTGTTTTCAAGTCATAATTATCTACTTTCACTTGCAAAAAAACCCCAGTCCTGGCTGTCTCGGGTTTTTTTCAATTACTTATCAGTAGGAATGCCACAGCGAAAACCTGTTTCAGTAGTGTTTCCAGCCACTGTCACAATAAACCTTAGCACAGAAAGGTTCAACCTACTCTCTCCTCCTCATGAGGAGAGTCATCTGCATACAGACCGGCATCTGAAAATCCGACTGCAGGTTTCCATCTAAGGAAGGAAACTGCTACTCAGGGAAGGATGTCTGCCAGCCATCCAGGACAAACATGCAAGTGCCTTTAGACTTTTAACTATGTTGTTACGGGTGTGGTTAGACAAGGCTGCTAAGGTGACCTAATACTTAATACTTTGCTGTCATCAAAAAGGACACTCCTTTCTGTCCCGCCTCTCCCCCCAGCCATACAGTCCGTCCCATCCCTTGTCATCATAACTACAAAAATAAGCCAATTCAACTCGCTACCCTGGCAGAAAACTGTTTACTCTCACGTTGAGTTAACTTTCTGATGAATAAGCAACTTCAACCAGCTTGCTCTGTGGTCATGGAATGGTCTCCAATGAGACCACATATGGGAAGTAGTAGGAATATGGCCAGTAGTGGAACACCATTGTGACAGCCACAAGAAAATTCTGCTGAACAGCTAAATGCACTCCAAAGTTATGTTAAAAGAAATTATATGCAAGAGAAGCATCAAATTAGATTACAACCTGGGACTTTCAAGCAAAGACCAAGGCCTTGCCAAATACATTTATATGTATGTATGCACAGACACTATACAAGGCTGCAAATATAAATAAGTCATATACATAAATATACATCATCTACTTTAAAGGGTTCAAAAACATTTAAGGGCAATTCTTCACCTCACGTACAAGTTACTGCTAGGATCTGTTGTTCGTGAAAAAACATTAAACAGAAATGGGAAGGTGATTCAATATCTGTTACAAAATTTCATTGATTTAGAAGACTTAATTTTAGGGGCGAACTCAAATAAGCCCTGACCTGAGTACTACTTCTGTTAGAAAAGTAATTTCTAGGCCTAAAATACACTGGAGGTGTGAACTCCATGAGTAGAAAAACATTAAGGCAATAGTCTTCTAATTCAAATGCCCTTTTGAGGGCATCCACTTATTTGGTCAACACTTCTCAAAAACAAGAAAGGCTGAGAACAACCACCTGCTGGGTCTCTCCTGTCTTATAAGCAAGGTGCTGTCAGAGAGAAGTAGCTAATTATTTTGTTGTTGTAACTTACTTCATTATAATTCACTGATTCCTGGGGAATCTGGCTCATCAAAACTGACTTCATCAGAAGTTTCACATCAGGTGTTTTGTTACAGATATTATGATCAAAAGTCATTAGTTCAAGTGATGAAAAACTGTCTTTATGTTAGGTGTGAGTATGACTCATCCTCAAGTCAGGATAGCCACCATTTCTCATAATCTTTACTTGCAGTGGTAAACAAGTAGCAACAAAAACAGAAATTACAGCCAACGGATCACACAACAGACTGCCCTGAAAGAATGGCATCCCACACACTTCACAAATAGAAACAAGAAAGGAAACTTCATTAGTATCAACATAACCCTATATGCAAGATGACAAGTCAACAAGGGAAAGCTAAGTAGCCACAGAAGCAGATTACACCTGAAGAGTGATACTGAATAAAGGAAAGTGTTATCCACCCAGAGAGGGAAAGAATGTGTTTGGTGAAAGGCAGGCAGAAAACGATGAAAGAGAAGAAAGAGAGTAAATGTGCCAAAAAGGAAAATGAAAGGATGCTTACAAAAGGCGCAAGAGAAAAATAAAATGCCACATCCTTTACTAGAGTTTTAAAAGTACATCAATGAAATTCCTTCCAATCAACTGGTAAGGAAGGGTCATTTAGACAAGGAAGTGGGTCTCATGAAAATAGGAAGACAGAGTTCTAAACTCTCATCTTTTGGGGAGCGCTTTGTTGATGGTTTCTGCATGCTTTAGTTCACAGCAATCACAATCCCAAAAAGCACCCTCCTGCCTCAAAAAAAAAAAATTTAAAAAATCGCCACATTTGACAAGACTGAAAAACACAGAACAGATGAAAGGGACTGAGTAGTCGGGCTTTGAGTGCAGAAGCTTTCTATTGGCAAATCTGAGTAGGCAGGACCTTTGACTTGAAAGGAAATCACCCCAACTTCTCAGAAGTACACTCAAAAGATTTATTCTCTTCCATAAACGGATTAAAACTAACAAATGTGGGAGAGAGGAGGGGAGGAGACCACAGACACAGAATATGAAGTAATTGTACTCAGCAGGGATTCAGAAGGAGGGGGAGGAAGAGGATGTTTAGTCAGTACCTTCCAGAAGTATTGAGATGAAGCTGCCCTACCTCTTCCTACCTAAATTACTTCAAGCTTGTATAAAACAATGCATATTGGGTTACAGTGCCTCAGTACTCAATTAAAAAGAGCAAAGCAAAAAATTCTGTTACCACATTCATATTATTTATAAACTATTTGCCAGCTACACAGTGACCTTTACAAAAAGTAGCTGTGTATATATTTGAAGCAAACCTTGGTGGCCTCCCCTTGGCTGTACGGAAAAGTCCTATACAGCTATGCACGTTCCAACTAATACCTCTGTGCTCAAGGGGAGGAATCAGAGCACGGCCCCAGAAAGGGGTATAGCTTGGGAGAGTCCTCCTCTCCAGGTACAAGAGACCCCTTCCTCCCCCACCATGTGTTACCACTGAAACCAGGTTCTTTTGTACAAAACACTTGTAATCTACTGCTACGCTTCCCCTTCCCAAAGCCTTACAAAGGAACAGTCTCAGGTGGTCTGTTGGTGGACTCTCTCCCCCAGAACACAGACAAGCAAACAAGCGAGCCACTGTGTGGAAAATACATGATTGAACTTACTATGGCATAATTAGTGCGTTACAGCTTTCCATCTGCACAGTCACCCTGAGGTAGTTTCACTGTAGTCTGTTTTCCTTGCATAGGCTCTGAGTGAACACACACGCAGCTATCAGAAAGCAGAGTTTCACTCAGGTGACCTGCAATGATTGTTCACGTCCATACCCTTGGGTCTATTACTGTAATACACAAAAGGCTTCACAATCTCTAA
Source organism: Strix aluco (assembly GCF_031877795.1). Lineage (NCBI taxonomy): Eukaryota > Metazoa > Chordata > Aves > Strigiformes > Strigidae > Strix > Strix aluco. The sequence continues at coordinate 5,597,332 of NC_133932.1, forward strand.
CTGCCCTCAGAATATCTGATAACACAGGAAAAGGCCATTAATCACATTTTGAGCTGGGGCACTGCAAAAAGCAGTATTTGCCTACATCAGACAGCAGTATTGACTGATCAGTAAAAACCCTACCATGGACATAATCACGTAGTTATAAAGGCATTTTTACATTGGTATAGCCATTTCCACACAGAATAAAAATTGCATGTGATGACAGGAAGTTTCTCTATACTGGCACAACCCGATCACACCAGAGCTTTCAACAGCATAAGCACTACTTCTTGAAAACTCAGAGCTAGCAGGACGACAGCCAGGCACACACAGCTTGCTCAGGGTCTCAGGACAACAGCAGCAGGAGGTGGCAACTCAATCCAGAGCTCCCAGCTCCCACATTTCCTTCACCTCTAAGACCGTGCTGATGCTCTCGACCCTCTTCCCTTTCTCCTGTTCCCCATCAGTACTGACAGAACCAAAGCTTGCAGGAGCCCTTCAACCAAGCACTTGTTTAGAGTTTGTTTCACACAAGGTATTCTAATACAGGAATACTATGGACAAGCCAACTCTTGTGTCTCCATCATTAATGAAAAACTGTTCTGTGCCCAAAGAAGTATAGCAAGACTACAAACTGGGATAGATCTGGGGACTGAACTGAAAGCCTCATGTAGTGGGCAAGCCTTTCTGGCTGACAGTTTCTTTAAGAGGTAATGCTCCATGACAGCTGCGTTAGGCAGCACTTGCAAGACACTCATGTAATGACAGGGATTAGAATATGACTTGCAAATTGATATGTTGGGTAAAAAAATTAAACTTTTGCCTGAAGGAACAAATTATAAGCAAAGTTCTCTACACTGTTTTGTATTCTACTCTGTTTCCTCTGTACATTCTCTATCTTGGTTTTTAGGCTTGTTCCCTGAGCTAATTAAGCTTACCTTGTCACTATTTTGCCCACCTGTTTTTCCTCCCTACCACCAAAAGACCTGGACCTGATTGGCCATTATCATCCTAGTCTGAAAGAGCAGAAATCTGAGAGACATCTTGGACCCCCTGTCAAACCAGCAAACCAGGTAACGCTCCCCCAGCTCTTTTAAACTGATTGGCAGCAGGATACACATCCTGCATGTACATACCAGGCACACAAAAAAAGCCACCAACAAAAACAAACAAAAAAATCCCCCAAAAACAAAAACCAAACCCACACACGGTCTGCTCCAGACAAGCCAAAATCCATTCCTTCTCTGCCGGTGAGAGGAAGAAACCAAGGTCACTGAGTTACAGCATATAAATAAATAAAATTGGACAAATCCTTAAGAAAGAAGGCATCAGTAGTTCCACTGCTCAGAAGTCTGTGCTGTACGCATCCATAAACTCCTCTACCTTTGCTTTAAAGCATTGAGGGTTCTGCTTCCACCTACATTTGACTTTTCTTTACCCACCCTGTCTCACCCAACCTGCTTTAAAATCTTGACAACACCCCCTTAGGAAACTTGTAATAGCAAGAGCTACACCTTTGAGAGTATGGTCACTCTGTGTTCACATCTATGTGTTTGAGGTATATACTTTATTTGTACTGTGGGTATTCAGACTGCAAACTGAAATAAAACCACAATCCACATGTGCTTTTGTTACACCAGTTGGCCTCTCTGCCACCAATTCTTACTACACAGAATCTATGTGTGACAGGCCATAAAAGTAGTGATAGAAAAAAATGCTACAAAACCTTCTAAAGCTGTAAATTAGGCCCAGAAATCTTATTAAGAGGCAGAATATTGGTCCTGGAGGCCGAAGGTGCAAGGTAACTATAATTCTAACATAAGTACTTCTTTCCAAACCGTAAGACTGTAACATGGCATAGCAATCTTTGCTTTTGAAAAAATTTTTGCCAACAACCTAACAGGTTAAAGCAGACCCATCTACATTGAGATACATGGTAAATCTACCTCAATTCTATACCCTATGGAGAATTCAAAACTCAGCTGCTGAGGGCTGACTACTTTCATTTTCTTAATGCTACTGCCATCTAACAAGCTTCAACAGCGAAGCCACTAACCCACCAATGCTCATGCTTTTCTGGGAGAAGTACTTCAGAGATAGGCAGGGACCAACCCACACGCAGCTTGGGAAATTAGCATTCACACACCATGTAGCTGAACACCACTAGATGGGAACTAGCTCTAAATAAGAGAAGGAAATCTTTAGCAACAGATCTCAAAAAAAAAAAAGTCAATTTCTCCTAATCAAGAGGACAGCAAGCAGAACAAGTCATTTCCTAACCTTTACATTTAGAACAGACTGCTGCTTTAAGCACACAAAAGCTAAGCCAACATGTTTTAAAGTGTTCAGGATCTACAGAACTGACAATTTGGGTTTCTATTTCTGTCTGCTTACCCTGCTGCTCCTGCCTGTAAACATTTTGTAGGAGGATGTGAAATTCAACAGAGAGGACTCTGAACTATGAATGACTCCACAGTGGTGCATTCTTAGAAGTGCGTGGTGGTGCCTATGAGCTCACTCACACATGCTAACGTCACCAGTCAGGATCAGTTCAAGGCAGCTACAGCTCTACTTGGTTACAGCTGAATGTCAGTTCATTAATGTGAAAGTGCCCTTTCCCCACCTCTAGTGGTAATTTGAAGACAGAAGGAAGAAAAAAAAAAAATGAAAAAATTATGTCAAAGTTTTAGGGAAATTAGGTTAATAGGACACTTGGTAATACCTTCAATTCTTTGCTGGTCTTTAGCTTCTAGTAAAAACATGCACTGAACACTGACTTCTTATCTCATTAGGCCTCATAATTTCATTTACCATATTCATTTTGTCCAACTTAATGCCTTGAAAACCTCCTTATATGTTGCATAACTTACTCTGAATACTTTCATTCTGGATTCTTCAACCTGTGAGGCTCCTATGCAATAGGTATGACAGCCTGTCCCATTTACTCCCTGGTCTGTATTAACACCATAACCAGCTACCTGAGCTAGTAAAACATAATACAAAAATCATCCTAAGGTCTTATCTACACAGGGCTGAGGAAAGAGTAAATTAAAGAAGATTAAAGTGAGACACGTTACACACGGGTATTCTTACTTCAAATTAGGTATGCACAACTCACCTTTAATATACCTTGACCTAATCAACCAAGGTCAATGCAACTGCTTTATGTTCACAACAAGGAAAAGGTTGACTTTACAACCATAGTTAAAAGACAGAACTTATCTTAATAGTTTGCCTAAACAGATCAGAACAACTACTCATTTCATAAACACATTGCTAAAGAACTTCTCATTTCTTCTTCAAATCAATGTCTTAGATATGATTTAGCTGAATGACCAAATCTGCTCAGATTTCTATCAGAACCACCTACTATTTATGGCACATCATATCATTAAATGCCTCAGAAAAAGGATAAATGTATGTTTCTCCACCACCATCGTTTTCCATCAGCTGAAGACAATGTACATGGTTGCCTGTCGCAGAACGCAAACTGTACTGACAAGGGACTTGGAACCTCAACATTCCAAAAGGTGGTAAAATTGCATCTTCTGTTTTATAGAAGCAGATGTGAACAGATGGAGGAAAAAAAAATTATTATAAACCAAAAAAGGAACCAACACCTGCTTTTAAACAAAGATGCAGTTTTACCCAACATGTTGCAGTTTTAAGTCAATTAAAGCAGGAAAAAAAGACCATCGCCTAATCTTTTTAATTCTAAATATGACCACTGTAACAACTTCAGTATGCCTTGGGGTTGGGATAAAATAGGTACACCCCACATCTTTGTTACACCATTTATATAAAACCAATAGAAAAATGTAGACTACATGGCAGGAAAAGACAAAACACAGTACAAACCAGCATCTCAGACAACCTTGCTGTCTTTCGCTCATCAGAAACGTACACGCTTAGGCAGGGAAGCTGAAAACTCGAGGGTTCCCCATCTATAAAATGAAACCAGTCTAGAATATGCAAGAAACTGTCACACCACCACAAGGTGATTTTACCACAAACTTGAGCAAAACACTGGATAGTGGTTCCCACCATCACCACAAGGCAAAAAATTATTAACCATGCAGAGGTTTACTGGAGCTGGAACCTTCCTGGTGTACTCTGCCAACCACAGATCAATCCATCCAGCAACACAAATTCAGGAACAACTAGTTTAGACTAAACATCTCTAAGTTCAACCACTCTTCCCCTGCCTGTAGCAGGGCTCGACCAAAATGAAACAGCATTGTCACTGCTGAAGTAAAGCACATGTATATGAAAAAAAATTCAGGAGATCAGAGCCTCTTCAAAAGAGAGTACTTTCCACTACTTATGAATAAGGTGTTTGCTGTCTACACAGCTTCCAACTTTTATAAACTCTTTCAGTCTCAAAATACGTACTACCACAGTGCAGTAACACTAACTTCTGCCAAAAGAGAGCGCATTCCCACCAGCTCCATGGCAGCGAGCAACACATTCGACTCAAGTGTCATCCAAAGGCCTGCAGCTACTGCACAGCAACCCTAGAGATGAAAACTAAGGTTTGCAATAAAGACTCATCGTGCTATAGGACAACTCTTTGAAGAAAAAGTTATGTGGTTTACCTTCTTTTGACCTCAGTCTTCCACATACAGAGAACTAAATCACAAGACAACAAGTCAACAAGGCAGAAACTTGAATGGAGCTCAAGATTTTATCAACCATTAAATCTGGTAGGTAGGTTGCCGTACAAAGGCTTAAAGAAAATTGTGCAATGCTCTGACAACTCCAGAGGCAACATCTTCAGAGCTGTTACCACAATGCAAGAAACAACTCTTAAAAAGCAATACATACTTTCACAACTCTTTCCATAGTAGAAAATTAAGTGCGTCATTATTCCAATATGAAACTCAACATGTTTATTGCTGGAATAAAGCTTCCTGAGGACAAGTTAAATATACTGAAGATATTTTTAAAGTTTAGAGAAACAACATTTGTTATTCCACACGTTTAAGTTAAGTATATAGCCAAATTTTTACCATTAAAGCAAGGATTCAACCACTCTGCTGTGTAAATAAACTAGCATTGCCTCAACAAATTAACAGTGGCTTTCCCTAAGCACACTGCGTGTTTTGAGAATTTGTAAGTGGACATATCATACATATGAAAGCAAGAGAGTCCTCTGCGAGCCCTCAAAAAGCCTAATACCCCACATCAGCCAGAGATCCCAACTATCTTGGCTGTTTATGACAGTTTATTATAAAGTTCAAATATATTCTTTGCCAATTACACTGAAAGACCTGAAACCCTTCACACCCTCAGAGCAGTAATTATGGCCATCATTTTAGACATCAACATTTCAAACAAAAATCTCTTTATAGGAGACTCCATAGACCATTCTCGACTTTCAAAATGACTGTCTTTCCCAGTAAAATCTACAATGAAGAATGCCAAGGACCAACACATAGCATCTGATGGCAATCCAACTGTAGTTTCTCTGGGAGGAGAGAAAAACAAGACACTCTGAAAGCAGGCATTTTTATTTAAGTACAGTATCAGTCTCACATTCAGAACAATGGATGGCAGCTGCATTATATTTCAAGGAATTCTGTGTAGAAAAATGTTATTTTTCTGCAAAACAATAAATTCTGAGCCCTGGATCACAACCAAAAATAACAACTGTAATTTGGGTGTGTACTGGAGGAAGTATGGAGGCAAAACATAAGAGTTTGAACACACACAAAGATGTGAAAGCCAAGATCTGGAGGTAGAGGGATATACAGTCCATGTGCTCAATATGGTTTCCAAGCAAGATAAAGCACCTAGCTCTTACTGCAAATCACTCAAAAAATAAAATGCTTATGTAAGATTTTATATTTTCAAATATCAACCAATTATTATTATTAGAGTTTGTATTTCTTTAACTATGATTTTTCACATAACAATCAGATCAATAGCCCAGTTTGTCAGCAAATAAAGAGCAAAGCATATTTAGAAAAGTTAGGCCAAAATAACTATTTCCATTCCTAGAGCGCAGATGAGCGTTTAATTTGAATTCACAGGTTCAAGACAAATACGGGTAAAGCAACCTCAATTCCTCTTTCTGGACCCACTAGCAGGAAACGTGTTAGCTGTTAGAGAAAACCAAGGAGAGCCACGGTTGGCCGCACGCAAAATTCACATGCAACATTTTACACCTTTGTTATAACTGTGGTTATTTTATGGCCTCACTACAAGGTGGAACATTACCCTCAGATATATGCAGCAACTTACATGTCTCAGCACCTCAGATTCCACCTGCCAGTTTGGTGAACTAACTCGTACTCAGGTTCAAAACCAGATGGTTCTACATCAAAAAGGCTAAGTATATTGGTTTCACGAAAAAAATAAGAAACCACAACAAACAAAGAAGTCTTTAAACCAGGGTTTAGAAGTTCAAGCCTGTTTACATCAGGTTATAACTGTATGTATGTGACAGCACTGGAAGAGGCTGACACCTCATAGCCAGAAAACATGACTTGTCAGGCTTTCAAGAAGCTGTTGAAGGGTTGTGCCAAGACTTGAGCACGCTTCTTCTAAACCCTGAAGTGATCAAGCTACCAAAGAGTGAGGAAGCTACTCCAAATGACCAAGTGGTTACTTGTAAATAGAATTTTAATTTCACTGCCTGCTCTATTAAAGCCTCACAATAACCAAGAGCAGCAGAAACACCCTCAAAGAGCATATTAAACTGGTACTTCATTTTTATGTATTGCAGTTTCTTCTTATCTACCTCAAAGTGCACACTCACTGTGGACTACTCGATAGGAACAAGAAAGCACGTTATTTTCATGGAACAGACACACATCTTCAGCAAGAGTTCAGTGTGCTGACGGTAGATCTTCCCAATGCTGTTTATCTGGTAGCACCCCGTAGGATCAGAGGCATGCCTCTGCTTCAGCAACAAGCACCGCTGTCACCAGACTGGTTAAGCCATGCAGCTCAACTGTCCAAGGACAATACTCTCCATGTTACTGATGGAACATACAGCAACTACAAGAAAACTCCCTGTAATGATTCCTTTAAAGCTGTGCTTATCCATTTAAGAAATGTCACTTGGGAAAAAAAAAAAAAAAAAAACACACACAAAACAAACACCACAAACCACCCACCAAAAAACCCAGAAGAGTTTAGCCAAAACGTTCAACGCAGAACCACCGTGGCAGAGTCAACATGGAGAAGAAAAAATACTTTAAAAAAACCTGGCACACCTCAACAGTACATTAAAAATAAACCAGCCATGATAAACAGACACTTGAATGCACTTTATCAAAGTCCAACAGAACTCGAAATAAATAAAAAGTTTAGAAAGTCATGATCCAAATAAAAGCTCATCACAGCTACCTATGCTTGGAAACATAGCACGAACTGTACTGATGTTTTACTACTTGATGAGATTTAACTCCCTCCCCAAAATAAAGGTTTTTTTTGATCTTCTTCGGGCATATATGATGCTGAACGTCCTCACTTGCAGAAGAATTACAAAATAAATTTTTACAATCAAACCATATTCAACAGTATTAACTTGTCCAAGATTTTTGCCTAGCATCTTGAAATAAAAAGCTCTCAAAAAAGGTTTTGCTGTTAGTAGGTCAGGGACTTGAGAACAGTAAGTGGAAATAGGTGTGGCATTCTGACCAGTAACAGTTTTGTTTTCAATTTTTTTCTTCATAAAATAACCTTTGAGAAAAGAGGTCAAGAACATCAGAGAAAGAACTCTTCTATCCACACCTAAAATACAGCAGTTTTGCTAAAAGCGAGAAGAGGCACTTTAAAAATCTATTATTAAAAAAACAAAACAAACTAATGGAAGAGAAAACTGGATGAAGAGGTAAAATTGCACTTAGAACTCATACGAGTTTATCAAGCTGCCCTCATTATAAGGTTTACAGTTCTGTTAAGGATCTTCTGCACAAAACCTGAAATGTACTTTCTCCCTATAAAAAAACCTCCAAAACCTAAACATGACTTTTAAGTAGTTCTCCCACATTCTTCTCCAATATATTGAATTTATACATAAATACCATAAACACTGAATTTAAATATCCAAGCTGTCAGGCTGATGGCTTACAGAAGCCTGTGCTAACAGTATAACCCCATTCCTCTCAAGAACACCACGGAAATTTAGCCGTACCTTAAGCATTTTCCAATCAACTTGGTTTGCACTACATTTTAACATGCAGCGCTTGCTAAAACATTCTCTCATGTCAGATACTACACGCAACTTCCCTCTATATGTCAAATAATCCAACTTCGAACCAGGCTGCACAAATGGTGACAGCTAAAAGCAATTTAAACTTCAAGTGAGACATAGTTCATTGCATAATACTCATTCAGTCCCTGAATGTGGATTACAACCAGAACATTGGTAGTTATGGACGTGAAAATGAGAAGGGGATTCCCCTAAATAGTCTGTAAGCATTCCTAATATGCCAGAGGCAACAACAAAAAATATTAATGCCTCTTAAAGAATGGTAGAAAACTTGGACAAACTGGACAAAATCAATAAAGGGTAGTTTCTTTCACTTCTTTTCTCCTCACAGAAAATATTTAGGTTAAAAGTTGGTATTATCATACAGACAAAATGCTTTTTTGTACCAGTCTCAAATCTTAAACAGGAGAGAAAATGGAAAACAAGTCTGCTGGTATAGGGAGCTCCTAAACCCAATGCAAGTCAAGACAACTCAACATCTGATAAAGCCACATGGCTGTTCTCGTTACAACTAGCCACAAAGAAACATTCCACACAGGTTCATGAACAACTAAATTAGTATGTTTCTATGTATTCATTTTAGCTTTATTCCAGGCACTTTAGTGGTCTGGATAAAGACACACAACTGCTCTTTAACAAGAGCAGCCAAAGCTTTCTCTTCAAGCCACAACAAAGGACATCTCCATGTATGTCAGAACACCCCCTCAGCATGGCTGAAGTTGTTTTTTCGGGTTTTGTTGGTAGTGTTTTAAAATCATGAAAGCTTCTCAGCTTTAACTTCTCATATATATCTTATTATAAGCAGCAAAATGAAAAGTATCTCTTAGGTCCCCAAGTCCAACTTCTTCCTACTGAAGGAAACTATACTGTATAGCCCTGAGTGTGTATTCAATCAAGGCAAGTCTTTAAGGTGCTTATCTTTTCTTGAGGAAAGATATTCTAGAAATATCTTTGGGTGGGGAGAACAGAAATTAGATTAAGTCAGAAAATAGATCCTTTTATAACTTCAGTGTCCTTGTTTTTACACAAGCATTGTAATTGAAGGAAGTAAAAGCAATAATTAAACTAATGTTTGCTCGCTCTGCCCTCAAAGTATTTACAGATGAAAAAAAAAATACAATCAACATCCTCTCTGACTATTTTGCTGAAGTTAAAACAAGTATCATCAGTTTCACTTCCCGGTTCACCTTTCCTCTAATAATCCTGGTTTATCCTTCAGACTGAATTCCTCTTCTGTGAAGCCCAAGTGATCAGACGGTCTCCCCGTACTTCACATGCGGCCCCAGCAGCACCAACTATGACTCCACTCATTTCCCCGTCTCCACTGGAGTACACTACCCAGAATCACTTACCACATTTAGAGCTCTATTGTTCCCAGTCATACCACCATCCTTGTGCAAAACCCTGTCTATGCACGTTTCCAAATGATAGACTCCACACACAAGCTCTCCGTGTTACAGCATGCTATTTCTAAGACACCTGTATTCACAGCCACTGAAGCATTCCTGTACATTACTGTACTCTCATATTAGTGAAAGTAAGAAACTGTTCTACGTTAAAGTGTTTAAGAATAGAAAAGACAAGATGCACCGAAATAAGAGTATAAATTTTACTGCTGTCACTCAGATTTTCTTGAATGACTTTAGACTTCATATTCTGGTCCCAGTGGCAGGAGTTTGGAGGGTGGTACAATGACGTATTTATTTAGCCTTGACCCCCAGCCAAGGCAACTGTTCTTCTCCACTATAACCAAGCAGTGCTTTTGGATACACCGCATGACTTAATTAGCAGGCTTAATTAAAAACTTCCCAGCTGAACCCACTGATCTACACATCAATTTTAGACCAAATCTAGAAACTTAGTCCACTTGCATATGCTTCTACCACCGCCTCTAAAGAACTCCAAAAGCCAGTATCATAAAAGTCTGAAACATTTTAAAAAACATATTTAAAACATTAGTAGGATCTGAAACTTCAAATTATCATTACTTTCTTTTTTAATCTAAAGGTGGATCGCTGCATTCTTTAAACCAGACCCATTTTCAAGTTTGCCATTCCACTTACTCTTTTCTCTCAAAAAAAGATTTTTGTATTTGTAAAACTTATTTGCATAAAACCAAAATCCACAAAAAAAAAAAAAACCCTGTGACCGTAACATCAGCTAAACTCCAGCATTACAAACAATAAACACAATATTTCTCAGAGATAACTCAATTCGAGAGCTGTGGTTCCATGCACTTTCGAGCACAAGTAGCGACTACAACAGAGGTAAAGGAGTGAGAACGCGAGATGTGACCATTTAAACCAGAAGAGTCTTTATATGTGAAGTTACTAATATTTTGACAAATATGAAAGAGAAGGAGCAAGTACTTCCAATTTTTCTTCTCCATGAGAAAGTAACTGCAATAATAAGAACTGCAATAACTTACAATTTCAGCTCTATCAGTTAGAGTACCAACTCTAGAGTACCACACTCATCTAATGCATCCTGAAATCAAAAACAAGCTCAGGGAAGAGTGGATTTTTTTTTTGTTATTATTTTAAAGCATTATCCTTTTTCAGAAAACACAATCTGAATTATTCCAATATGCCAAAAAGACGCTTGGTTACACTCTACCTTACTTCTTTCCTAGCAGCCATTTTTGATGCCGGGTTATTCTGTTGACTTCTTGTCACTGTCACCGCGCTGAAGCTGAAGAATGTCAACAGAAGTGCCCCAGTCTCTCACAGCTATCAACAGGGAAGAGGAACAAGTTTTCAACAATACCTAAGTTGCAAACTCTTCCATCATTCAGATGATGACAGCTGAAGACAAAAAAAGAACTGTACGCCCTGACAGTCTAAGCCATCTAAGAGACGGACTATTTTGCGCATGTCAAAGAGCAAACACAGAGCACAGCCTTAAGCAAAGGGCTGCCTAGAAAGTAAGTATGACAGTCTCCAGCACGAGTCTCTCTTACAGCTAACAGTCTAATCCTTTCATCAGCCAAAGATTAAAAAGAGAAAAAACAAAAGGCATTCTGGACTATTAGTGTACTTTAGGAGAACTTTGGCATAAGGCTTCAGGGTTATCATTTCTTCTCTCATTTGAGCAGATTAGAAGGAAAACAATTTAATTTGATATCTATCTCTTTTTGCATGTTCAAAACCACTTGGAATATGGAAGCAAGGCATCAACAGAATTTTATAAACCCGAATTATTAATTTTAAAAGTTACATTAACAGTAGTTCAGGACTCCAGCCTTCCACAGTAACCTCACATGTACACTAAGACCGTAGTTTTGAGAGGCACAGAAAAAGCAGTATTTAATTCTAGTCAAAGTTTCCACACCAAATGGGAAACCACATACCAGTAACAGATGATCATTTTTGCTCTGAAGTTATCTTTATAGTTTCTCATGTGAGAACTCTAGACTTAACAGTTTCACACATCCCTCTTACTTGTATGTCAAAAAACTAGGTATACGTCAATTAAAATCCCTAAGAAAATTAGAAAATAAAGAAGTGACAAAAGGCAATGCTTTGATTTTCAAGGTTCACACCAAATCTTTGACCTTTGAACCAGAGCACTAATAAAATTGAAAGAATGTATCTATATACACTCCATGGATGTACAAGACCAAGAATTTATTTTCTTCCTTGGCTCATAGTCTATGCAACACCTGGTTTCTACACACAATCTTCAGACACTTTCTCATTTATTAAATAAAAACTAAAGTGACTACTGTGAATAGACCGTTATGTATTAAGAAATTAATATTCTTCGTGCACTGGCACTATACACCAAACACATTTACTTACGCTGTAAGTTCTTTTGGGCAGACACCCCCTATGACAAGCTTGTTACTTACACAGCTACTGCAATATGGTCCTGGTCTACGCTTGAAGTTCTGAGCAGTTCTGCACTTACGCTAAATTCTTTTGTGTTGAAGTAAGAACCACAGGATCAAAAATTGAAGGAAAGCATTGTTTTTCTCAGGACCCACATGAAGCAAGCTCTAGAGATCCCCCCCAGAAAGTCTGTGGTTCTTAACTGCAGTACAGGACTACCAAACCAGAGTAAGCTTTCATTTGAACAGCACTTACGTCAAAAAAACAAAATTCAACGCTGATTTAACCTCTAACTAAAAATAGACTCCCCAACCATACCAAGCTTTTTCAAATACAGTACATGTACTAAACTCCAAGGCTAAGGAAGTTCTTTCAGACTAGATGTAAGGAAGAAATTTTTTTACGATGAGGGTTGGTGGAACACTGGAACAGGTTGCCCAGAGAGGTGGCAGATGCTCCGTCCCTGGAAACATTCAAGCTCAGGTTGGATGGGGCTCTGAACAACCTGATCTAGTTGGTGTTCCTGCTCATTGCAGGGGGTTGGGCTAGATGACCTTTCAATGCCTCTTCCAACACAAACCATTCTACGATTCTTTCAAAATTAGAGCTACGTGCCAAGGCTAGGACAAGCCATTACATATGGTAAATTCCCAGACTAAAGCTAACCTAAAATAATCTAACCAACCTTTAAGTGTTAAAGCTGTAGCTGGTTTCACAAATCCCCATCTTCACATCCAGTAACTGCCAGCAGCACGAGGCTACTTCATCCCAAGGGAAGAAGGAACAGGATCAGTGCGCTGTAACTGAAATTCATCCCAAGACCATGCAGAAATAACCAGAATGACAGAATACCTTAAGGGACCACATGCTGTCTTAATTAAAACCTCTCCAAACTTCTATATATAAACTACCTGGCAAACCTCTTCATTTTTAAAACAGCCACTACTGACAGCCTTCCTAACCTATTCCAGTGCTCCTGTTGTTCTTAAATGTTGACTCAACTAAGTTAAAGCATGTTTGCTGCAGTTTAAACCCACAGATTGTTCATCTCCAGTGAAGACAACAGCTTAGTCTGTTCTTTCCAACTAACTTTAATGTGTTCACAGAACATTATCAGAAATCTCCCTTCAGCCTCCTCTAAAAGAAATCATCCAAAGTGCTTCCAGCTTTCCCTTACAGCACATTTTCTAGATCTCTAACCATTCCCCTTCACCTTCAACTACTCTTCTCCCAATGCAATAGAAAAACCAGGTGGTGCACTTTAACTTAGGCTTACTAGCATGCCAAGAAGTAAGAAGGCTAACTTCATGTATTTTACATGACATTCCTGGTAATACATCCAGTATTTGCTAGTTCTGCAACATCAGCTGATTCATGGCCACTATGCAAACATCTAACTCCAGATTCTTCTCTACAGATCTGCCTTCCCAGTGATCACCCATTCTGTTATCTGCACAGCCAAGTCTCACTGAAGATTAATAGACTACATCGGCCCCTGCTAAATTTCATCCTACTTAGCTACCACTGCTCTGTCAAGATCATTTTGACCACATGCTCTTCAGTCCTTGGAGCACCTCTGAAGGGAATGCAGTCCACAAGTCTAGAAAGGTTACTCGCATCAGCTGCAAAAAACTTACTACTACACTTAAAAAAAGTCTGCAGAGGCCCCTTGACCCATCCCTCTAGTCTCACCACGAGTCCTGACTAACTTCAAAGGAACATTTATTTTATAATGGCTGCAGACCCTTCTGAGACAAACAAAAGCCTGAGTTTCTGCCAGGATATATAAAATAGTTAACAGTGTGAAAGTGAGCACAGACAATATAAAGAAATTTCATTTTTAAGAATAGACATACTGGGTCAGATCAAGGCGTTGCCTAATGCACTTTCCTGTCTTCGAGAGCAGCCATAAGCAAACACCCAAAGAATAACACCACAGCAATTAACAGGAGGTATGCATACAGATACACGCCTTAAATTATACACACACATGCCATATATTTTAAGCACATTCCAAAGCTTTACCTAATAATAAAGTTCTCCAGCACTGCATCTTGTTGCCCATGTCCAACATCAGTTTATGGGAACAAAGAGCTCTCAGCTGCATAAAGCCAAAAAATGAAAAACGATGCTGTGACTAAATTACCAGAGGAAAAAATTAACAGTATTCCATAAAAGTACACATTTGAAGTTTTTAGTGGATGATGTGTTTTTAAGTAAGAGCTTTTGTGCCACGCAGTTGACTCCATTTACCAGCACGTTCCATGGCTGATGTCCTTTTGAGGTTTCAGTTAATGTGGTCTACATATTTTTTTCTTCAAAGAATAACCATGGGGTGGGTCACTTTGTAAGAATCTGAAGAGTACTGTATTTTTAAAAAGGGCAGTTTTGAATAACTTCTAGAAGATTTCAGCCATGTCTTTTAGTAGCACAAAGGAATATTTTTTTCTTAATACTATGCCAAGATGAAGCAAAAGTGATTCATAACTGCACCAGCCTACCTTCCTGCATGCTACAGAAGAAAATACACTCTTGAACTTTCAGTAGCAACACGGAATCTCAAGTCAGATCATTCAACTTACAATATGTCACTATAGTTCAGTTTCATTTTTCACGGCATTTGAAGAGTTACACCTTATATAGTTTATCTCAGGACATCCAAAGAAATACATTTTACAAAGGAGAACATTTCATATATAATTTACAAATCTGGTAGAACATTACTATTACTGCATTAGCTCTTCGTGTTTTTGTTTAAAAACGGGGGAAGGGTACTATGAGGCAGTTGTGTATTTAATGTTTAATGACTTACTTTCTATGCAAGCACAAAAATTAGTAATAAATACGGCAGAGATGATTCCACACACAGAATAATTCCATACAGCAGGGTTGAAGAAAGTGGTAAGAAACAATAATGGTCAAATAATCACTACCTGACTCACTGCATGTTTTTTAAGTATGAGTGGTTTCACATCAATACAGAAAGAATGAGAAATCAAAGTAAAACAGCATAAGAGATGCCCAGAGCAATTCAAGATTTCAACAAACAAATCTCCAGGAGTTCAACACCACCAGCCCTCTTCGGTGTCAGATGAAAGCTCATTATTCCTCTTCATCTGCAGACAAATTCTCCACCCCTTTATTAACTATTTTTCCTGACAAAATCCTGGACATTACCTGAATTTTTAGAACTAGTTGCCTTTGTTCTCTAATATACTTAGAAATAACAGGTCTTTCAAATATACTACAGTCACAAAAAAATTGCATCTGTAGTCTCAAAGCAGAACTGTAATACCCTATGTACAGCAGTCTAGTCCTCAGCACCAACACTTTGTTCTTCTTACTGCATAAACACCCTGCATCAGTTCTACTATTTAATGAACTACCAATATATTTTTCATATGCTTCTTCCTCGTACTTCCCAGAAAAATATTTGGCATACTAGCACACCAGAGAGAGATGCCACTCCTATTAGCCTTTTTTGTTAATCCCTTACTCCATTCACACAGACTCGAGGCACACCTGCAAAGTACAAGGTGAGGGCTGCTCACCTCTGCAGATGAACCCATACACCAAAGACCAGTGCACCACAACTCTGGGACTTCACTGGAAGCACAGCATTACACAAGAATGCTGGGAGAGGTGAAAGCACCACAGTACAGAAGACACCAGGCTGCACAGTAAACATGAACAGCCAAAATAAGCAAGTTAAAACCTACGCGTTACCAGTCTTCCCAGATACTCAAACAAGAATACCATGAGCAGCTTTGAAATATAAGCTTTTGTACTCATATTTAAAGGTGTAAAATCAACCTAACCAAAATTTAGAACAAGAAAAGGCCACAGGTTTGCAGCATTTCTGTGACAGTATATGCTACATTAGCAGAAACCTAGCTTGAAATATCAACAGCACTGTCAAATTCCCATGCTTTTTCCATATATTAGTCATAGCACAGTAAGGATTGTTCAATGTAATGCCTGAATCACCTAGTCAGTGACACAGACACTATCATTTCCTTTAAAAAGGACAGATGTACACTTACTACAGGTATAGGGTTATAACTAGTTTGGGGGTTTTGGTGCTTGACTTTGCTTTTGCAGTAATATCCTGAAGAATCCCAGCATTCAGTACAGATTGTTATAGGTTCACTAAACAGTGCTGCAAATACTTGCAAAACTTTTTAAGCGTGTCTCAAGCCTCCCACTATACCAAAAATTTTTAAACACACTGAATGAAAATAAAGTCTTATTTTAAAGTCACATAGCAACTATGTCCTTACCTGACAACTATCATCTTATGAGTTTTAAAAATACTCTATTTTTATAGCCACATACACACGAAAATCTTGACAATTTATCCAAGTCAGAAATCCCCTTTCCTACCTTACCAATATGTTCTTTAGTGGTTGGCTTGCTGACAACCTAAACACAAAAGCTGCAACCAGGAGAGAAGTCTCCCATAGTCACAACTCTCAAAGGGATAAAGGCATTTAGTGATAGAAGACGGCACATTAGGTTGCAACGCAGCTTCTTTCAAAGCTCCCCTAGCAGCATCAAAATTAAATGTTAATGCTAGTGGGATAGAACATTACCAAGTCACAGAACGTATCATGTGAAGTCAAATGAGAAACAGGTTCCCTATTTCTGACAAAACAATTATTGTTCAAGTATTAAAACATTACTCCCAAGTTTGGTCTGCAGAAATGTAATTAGTCAACCCAGATTAGGCAGAACATTTTGAAGCAGTCTTTAAAGGCTTTAAAGCAGAAGCTCTAAAGCAAAGCCTTCACACATGGTCTAGGTTTAAATTCCAGATCTCAGAAACCTAGATCATCTCCTCCCCTCCGTATCATACTTTTGACAATTCATCTGTGTGTGTCTCTCTCTACACTCTCAAATACATGTAAAAAGTAATAGAGTAAAAAGAGCTGCTAGAGGTCAATTTATCATGATTTGTTATCTGGAATCTACTGATTTTGACCCGGTCTGCCAGGAACCCCTTCCTGATTCCAGTTGCTCTTCAAAAAAAAAAAAAAACCACCCAAAAAACCACACCAACAAAAAAGCCAAAAAACACCCAACCAGAAGACAAAATAATCAAAAAACAAACCCACCCAAAATAATGACCCCACAATGTCTGAATAAACTATAAGGCATGTGTAGCTACTACATGTTCTAAAATAACTCTAGAAGAAATTTACATTTTGTGATTATGCCACCAGGTAAGAATGAAAATTAGGCTTTCACCAGATATTTTGAAATGTAGGCAGTGTCACTGTCTCAATATGAGTTATTTCTGAAGTATCATAATTATGAAAAGTTACAGACACAGCATAAACATGTCTGTACTACTCCCTTTTAGAGTTGGACCACTATAATAAAAATTTAGAGTCAATCATGACCTGCTCAAATGTTACCAGTGAAAAAAATAACCTAGTGCATTATAAAAAAAAAAAAAAAAAAACACACCACAGGCTATTGCAGAAAGCCCAAGCATTGACAGCACACAGAAAATGTTTGTTGCCTCATGAATATCTATACCTGTCTGCAAAATCCCACAGGCTTTTCAAACGTGCCACCTGGGAAAACAACTGCCATTCTTTTGCTGTCACAGATCCTAGCAATGCCCTTGTCAGCTTCCACAGACACTGAAAGCCAGTAACTCCAGCCGAAGAGAAGCTTCAGTCCATTGAAGTTGAGTCTATCGTGAAATAGAAGAGACTTGCCGATTTGGTAGTATTCATTAGCCTACAAAGATCTTCTATTAAGCCAACTACATTTCCAAAACACACTCAAATTGAATGACATTCAGAGAATTTGCTGGTGAACTTTATTACTCAGACACGTGGGGTCCAACAAACATACTCAACGTCATCCCCCATGTCACCTGCGTAATAAAAATCTATACACAACCCCAAACTAACTCATGCCTACTGCACTGATCAAGGAAAAGCAAGCTCAAAGATAAGCTCAATCTAAAAACGCCAGTAACTTCCCTTCTGGGAGCTGCCATCAAAGATCTTCCTGCCCTCCCACTGATGTGTATCATCTGAAGTTGAGGCCCAAAATTTCTGGAATAGTAAAGTTCTCCCACTGCACAAACCTCATGCTTCTGTCTCTAGTACGCTCACTAGTTGATCCACTAGAAAACAAAACCAAACAGAAAAAAAAACACCTAGCTTTCCATCGGCCTTTAAAGCATTTCCCCAAGACTCAAATCAACTCTGCAGTCCGTGGTGGTTACTAAAACATGTAATCCAAAAATTAACGATTTTTGTAAACCCATTTCAAAGTCTCTAAAGCTGAAATTTGATTAGTAAGTTCTCTCTATTCTCTGAGGAACACAGAAAAAAACGTTACCTTGCAACAACTATGCTGCA
Organism: Strix aluco; assembly: GCF_031877795.1. Lineage (NCBI taxonomy): Eukaryota > Metazoa > Chordata > Aves > Strigiformes > Strigidae > Strix > Strix aluco. The sequence goes on from NC_133932.1 coordinate 5,615,745, forward strand.
TTACACTATACGTACCCATGGCTCCTCAGCCAATATATACAACCATGAGTAAGATTACAAGATTAGAAGTGAAATGATCAACAGATACAATCTTCCCAAGGACATTATTTTCCGCTTCTTTAGGTTTCAGTTGAGCGAGTGTATAAAGAAAAACCTTACATCTAGTCACCTGCAAAAAGTATACCCTGCCAGAAAGCTTTTATTCTCTCAGCAAGGCACAAAACATTCTTTCTGATGCTGATACTCCAACCTCCCTCAAATGTGGGGAAATTCATTTCAGGCTATGGACTTCATTCACAGGAATACAGATATGTGCCAAATGATTCATGTTTACTTGGCCAACAACCAAATATTCTGTTTATTTAGGCTGATGAATTTGTGTCCCCTTCCTCCCTCAAGGAAACCCACTCATACCGGTCAATTCATCGTGTCACTTTTTTTTTAATAGATACTTAAAACAAATGAAGTACATGAGAGATGGGATACGAATAATAATATAAGTTCTATGTAACTGCAGCAAGGTATGAATCAAGAAAACCAAGCAGACTGGCACTATCAACTGCAACTAAACAGTTTTTTCCTCTTTCTACACTGCAAGAAAAAAGTCACATTCTTCTTTACAGCAACAGTCACATTTTAGTTTATCTTTCTGCAAAACATATTCTTGGCCCGTCTGAAAATTAAACAATTGCCTGCATTCCTGGCAAAAGATACTTCTTTGAACTACAGGGCTTGTAGCCGACAAGAATTATATTCCTACTAAAAAAGTCAAAACAGACGACGTTCTACAGTTGTGGCTGTAAGAAGTCTGCCTTGGTTGGAAAAATTCAGCTGCTGCTTCCCTTCTGGTCATAACTTCAGAGCCAACACCCAACTTCTCTCCTTCTAAGTGCTCTGATCCAAAAGCCTGTGGCAACTTTTGCCACTACGCTCAAACCACTTACCTTCATGCATGCATGCACAGCAGCACACTATTCTCAAGTCCCATACACCTCCTACAACATTACTTATCCAGTGGTATCAATCAGGAACACCTTCCCTTTCTCTTCTGGTCAGCAGGTCTCTTACTATGACCATCTACTGTCAGGCACTTGGACTACTAACAGGTTTATTCAAACCCACCCAAATGCCTGAAGAGACACGTTGAGCAATGTAACTATACCATTACACATTCCTGTGATACATTATGTTTAAGAGACACCTTCCAGACTAAAAAATATAATCAACAGAAGCTATCTAAACAAAGGAAAAACACTTGCAGCTATCTCCAAAATAATGCAACTCAACCATATCATAATACCAGCGTAACAGTCATTCACTACTTTCAACATGACTACAATGGTCATTACAACCTACAAAGCAAGAGATGCTCGGCCCGATTCAGACCTATTACAAAGTTATGAAACTGTGGTTTTTCTTAGCTGTAAGTTCTTACAAGCAAGCTAAAATGAATTTCCTATGGCAGGCACCAAAGCCCTCTGTAACTTCACAGAGTTAGTCCTTCAGCTAAATTTATTCCACATTACTGAAGCAGAGACCTTGCAAATCATCAAGAAATTAATCACGTGGAAGATATTGGCAACTCAGTTTCGCTCAGTTAATATTAACTTACTAGTCAAATGCATGTGCAGGAAGCACTGGTACTGATACTAACGGCCTCTCAGCTGATGAGGATAAGCCAGAAAATACTGGGTCTGCTGCTAGGAGAAGTGGCAATACTCTTGGTGAGGACTGGTACCTCCCATCAGAAGGAGCTGTTGCTGTATGGCTTTTGTTTAAAAGAGAGCCCCTGGTTCTTCCCACTGACAAGCTATCTTACCACTTTCTTCCATTATAAGACAGACTAGGTGAGAACACAAATTGCCTTAAATGCTTAAGTCTACTTCCTGTCTGCAAGAGATAAAAGTACAGAATGAACTGCTTTGCTTTATTTTCTTTTCTGAACAACAGACAAGTCATCTGTGGCAAGAGCACCTAATAAAAAGATTCTTTGATAGCACTGATCATACAAGAAAAATCACTGTCCACTTCTTTTAGAGGCACATCACTATGACTTCTGGGCATGCACATTTTTGACAGTCTCAGAGGGTGATATCGAAATGCTTTCAGTAAGGCCTACAACATGGATTTCTGTTGAAATCAACTCATCTCCTACTGCGCAGACGGAACATCACACAGCAGCACTGCTAGAGGATAGAAGATCGAGTCGCACATGTGCTGTCTCATGGACTACACAGAGATAACTGAGCCTCTCTCTATAGCACAGTAAACCGGTACCAACGGGGGCAGGAGGGATTCTGAAGATTTGGTGAAAGCAGTTCTTCTACCTATAGCAGTTATCCAAATCTAGTTTGCAAAAGCTTCAGGTAGAGCTTCATTTTAGACTTCTGTTTGATGAGATAGAGCAGCGCTGACCAGGAACACCTCATCTGAGCATGCGTATGATGTTGTAGCCGTTTCTCAGAGAGGTGTGCCTTGCTACCATGTCTCACACCTTTCTCACCTTAAGACCAGATTGCTGCAATGCACTCGATACAGCTACACTTTAAATCAATTCAACAATATAAAGTGGCATAGACCATCATGCCTCCAAACTTACGTCTTGCCCCCTGGCAGTATGCAGCACTTTGGCAACAAACTCCATCAGATGAGAAGTGCCAAGGGGGTTCTTGGTTTTGCACCTAAAGAGAGGGGGTTTGACCTGTACAGCACTCTATGGGTTTGATCCTTCATGTGTGAGGGAGTATCTTTTCCTGTCACATTGTAAAAGCTGTAATTAGCATTTATTTTCAACATACGTAAATAAAAGAGCATCTGTTTACGTGGCTTACTGAAGGAAGCGCTGACAAGACAAAACTTTGGATTTTTATATGGACTTGGGTTAAAGAAAAACGAGGAGAGCTGTTCTGCAAGGTACTTAAACTTTCAATAAGCTCCTTTTCATAGCTGCTTGACTTTAAAAGTTTTGTTCATCTTTCAAGGCTGCACTGGGCTGATGCTCATTAAATTCAGAAAGCAGCCAAGTAACGCCACCAGCCATAGAGCTTCTGCAGGAGACAGCCACTTTAGCACTTCCCACACTAGCTATGGGTGACTAAAAGTCCTCAGAGTAAAGTTAAAATTTTTTTAACAAAAACAAAAGGGAGAGAACTCCAGAAAGATGTTCAAGACTTAAGTCTATGGAAATTTCTGGAAACCTCAAAGGTAACAGATCTTCCAATTTAAAATGGGACTTATCAAGTCATTCAAAACAAAAATACTCCAACAGCTTGAACAAAGAGGCTGCAAGTGTTCTCCAGCCACCTTGCATATTATTAGCTAATGTGTTCAAATAACTAATGGGCTTAACATTAACTCATTTCAGAAAATGCTAGAACCGGTCACAGCACCAAGCTTTAACTGCAGGCTTTTTGCAGACACAGATACCCTACAGGCTTTCAGAATCTTCTTCACATCCCTCATCCATCCAGCATGGGGTGAGGGAACAGCAATAGCCAATATCCCACAGATTTGTATCATTATGAAGATCTGTGATGAGTGAACTGGACACCAGTACTGGAAAAACCCTTTTTGTTCTACCTAAAATAGCGCTTAGAGATGTAATACATCAAAAATAAAAGAACTCTTGGGGTAGTAGAGGGAAACCCTTCAGCCTGTGGGGTGGTCTTCAGCCATATAAGCCACAAAACTACTTTCTTGGGGAATAAGAAGATAAAAGATCAGACTACATAAACCACAACTGCCTTGTGATACCTACAAGGCCCCATGGAGTTAATGGATGAAGTAGTACAACTTCCAGAGCCAGGATGCATACAGGCAAGGAACATACTCCATAAGCCATATGGGTTTCCACTGTTGTGTAAGTAGGGGAACAAGATGGTTAAAATATTGCTAAGAAATACAAAAGGTGAATCAAGTGATAATACAATAGGGCATCACCTCCAGGAAGCAGCGTAGGGAAGAGGAAACGTGCAGAACAGTGATGGAACAAGAAGAAAAGGTTCAAGATAAACTCCACATGTCTTGAAAGACAAAAAACAACCAAATCACCAACCCACAGAACTAAGACGTGGGGGACACAGCAGAATAATTAGTCAAATTATCATTTGACAGGTTCCATTGGCAGGCCTCACTTTTTTATTAGTTCTTTTTCTGCTCAACTACCCCTAATGACATGAATAAAGAGAAAATAGTTTGGCAGCGTTAGAATTAAGTACAGCAGACAGCTGTTTTATTCCTTTTCAGACTGCAAGGCGTGACTTTGGGGCACTACAGCACGAGACACTTTTCACTGTAGCACATGCGGTCATTAGCTGACCCTGTTAGTGCAATTTTTTTTAAGTTTAGGCACGAGCAAAGCTGTTCACCCAGCAGCAGTCAGAAAGCTGGACAGGGCTAGGATCAGCGAGGGCCAGACACATAACGCTCAGCAGGCTTCTGGAAGGGAGTGATCTTCCTCTCTCCAGCAAGGAGAGCAGGATGGGCGGCTTCCAGTTTCAGGAACCAATTAGGCAGAAACTGCTATCAAAGCAATAGAGAGGGCCCTACCCTAACTGGGTTGGGAAACAGAAGGTGGCATTATCTCAATCGTTTTCCCAGTTTCAACAGCCCCGCTCATTCCTTCTCGCTGTAGGTGACCAGGGTGCTCTTTTCCAAGGCGCTTCCTACACACCTACCTGGACATCCCAGAGTATTAAACTGTCACCTAGAAGCCACACGCTCCCTAAAAAGCAGTCTCTTATGTCCTGCTTTGTGGAGTGGCTACTAACAGAGCAACAAACTCCCAGACTTTATTCCTTCATGAACCACTTTTTAAAGAAGCGTTACACGAACGAAAGAGGCATCATGCTCAAACGCCAGCAGCAGTACCATGTGTGAAGAGTACACAGCAATACAGGTTTACCAAGATGCTGTGCTTTCAGGAGATTACGCAGTACAAAAACAACAGTTAATCTAAGAAGAAAAGAAAAACTTCAACAAAAACCAAGTTTGGCATCACTGTAACATTCTTCCAGAGTGTCCAGAATGAATTATTACAAGATTGTCCTTTAGATTTTGCAACCAAGAGTATGCGTACAACATCAGAATTAGCTAAAGCAAACAGAATTGCCTTCCTCACCCTCCACGTTAACAAACTCTGCTTAACCAATTACAGAGCCATGACACTCGCACATGGAGCAAAAAACTCTTCATGGGAAGCGTTAGCCATGACACTACTTACTGCAGACCAACAAGATAATTGGCTACAGTTACAAGAAGTACCGCTGTCTACAAGGACGTGGTGTTACTTGAAACGCTTATTTTCCAGAAGCTCAGGGAAGGGGAAAAAAAAAAAAAATCAATTCCACAGTCATTAGATGAAAATTCTCAAACTGCAAACTTTGAGACTTCTATTTTTATACAGATATTTTTGGTCATGTGTTGCATGTCTACCCTTTATATTTCAGGATTATTTTTGTCCCATTTGGGAAACAATGTACATCTGGAAGCAATGCAAGAACAACTAGGTGAAGAACAAAAGAAAGCTGCAAGCTCATGCCTCTTCTCTTATGCTATAACCAGCAGGTTGATAGTATCAGCAAGTGGAAAACTGGAAGCTCAGCTCCCTCCTGTTGAGGGACAGGCTCAACACAAGGAGCACACGCGCTTTTTTTTTTTTTTGTGCAGGGAAAGCCTACAAACCCAGCGGTACAGACCTGCACAAAGAATGACCTACTTTAGAATTACTTCAATGTAGAAATCCATATGGTGGGGTGGAAAGAATGGTGGAGTGATTTCAAAAACACCAAAATATAAATAGAAAAAAAAGTCAGATTTCAGAAGGTAATCTTGATGCTGGTATGGCTTGAAGGAGATGCAAGAAGGCCACAGGGTTCCTACTCTTGCAGAGATGTTAAAACCCTTGTAACGTCTATTACTGAGCAATGAGAGCAGCATGCAAGTCATCTTTCCCAACAGCCAGAGGAGAAGCAGCTGGTGGTGATCTCCCATCCTTTCATTCAAGGCTCAGGCTTTCTTACCAACTTCTGAGATGAAACTCTCATAAATTAAGTCTAATAAGTTATGCAGGGAAGAGATGAAAAATCCTTGCTCACTCTTTCTCCCCCATATCCCTTGGGAGAAGAGCAGTCACCGTACAGTTCTAGCACAGCTCCTCCCAGGTAACACAAGGATCAGCGAGCCCTCCTCCACTACTTTACCAATCCTTTCCTCATCGCTTGGATCCATCCTTCCTAGATAACTGTTGCAGTGCTCAGCCAGGAGCAGCAATAGCTGCAGAGACACCAGAGCAAGAGTGACTTCATCATTTAATTGCACCACCACTCCAGACTTACAAATAAAAGCAAAAAGGTTGACAGCAAACAAACTCAGGTTTTGATCCCTCATGACTCGGAAAAGATCGGCACCAAGACAGAGGTACTAAAGATGCCCGAGAGACTCAGAAGATACCAATCCATCAATTTTCACCCACCTCAGGAGGACTCTTTTGTGCCGGCTTTCACTCAAAAGGGCTCAGAATGTAACTAATTATCAGTCTGTAAATACACAGCAAAAAGCAAACTCTTTACCACGCAAGTGATTTTTTTTCCCCCCCTCAAGCATACAACACTGGTAACAGATAACTTGCTACAATCACGCCATAAGATGCTACCAAAACTAATGAGAACCAGAAAAATATAACCCTTTTTGACACCCAGGAATTTTTCTCCTACAAAGCAAAAAAAAAAACCCCAACTTTCTGGATTGTCTTACATGGATGGATGAACTGAAAATATAAACTGCATTTCCCACAGAGTCCTTGTATGTGGTTCTCTTGCTTTGTTCTGACATTTTTTTCCAGACAGCAGAAGGACCAGGAGCACATGACTAGAGCGACTGTGGGGGTTATCACAAGTGCGTTTGCTTTATGCTACGGCCTTTGTTTCTCCGTCAGTGTTATACACTTGGGATTGAATCATATTTGCAAACTTGTTAGTCTGCATCAGTTAGCACCCTCTTCACAGGCAAGCATCTGTCTAGTCTTTGACCTCAAATAAACGGGAAAGGAGCATCAATGACCTTTCAAGAATCAAGCTGTAGAGCTTGAATAAAACAAATTTTGTTGGTGAGCATGACAGGTCTAGGTCTCGCTTGGTTTAGACAGCCACCTGCAGAAATACTGATCAACAAGACCTGCTTCCTATTCCATACGCGCATAAAGTAAATCAATATATTAAAATGGAGTCACCCACAGTTTTTCTCCAGACTAATCAAGCATTCTTAATAAATGCTAATGCTGGACCTGATCAAACATATGCTCTTATGCTGCTAATACGGGTTAACTGCACCCACGTTTTCTGAAGTGCTGCAGGCACGCTGATCATGCAGATACAAGGTAAGCTACAGACCCCGAGCCAAATGCTCTCTTCAAGGCTTCAACCGCAGTGGAAGACATTTCGGTGCAGAAATCCATCAGAATTTCTGATCTGTCAAAAAGCTCACAATCTTGGGAGCGCTTTGGCATGAAATGCATAAAACGATGCGATATATGCACGCATGCACACACGGCGCGATGTCAGGTGTGGCTGGAGGCAAGTATCAAATAGATCAATTGAATGGTAATGCATATCAAGCATTCCCGGTCCCATAAAGATGCCACCCCGCATTTCCATAAGAAAAAGGAAAATATCTCTGAAAACTACGCTATTAATATGCATCTGCAAGATCAATTTAGTTGCTAATATGAACACATTCAAATCAGGAGTTAAGAAATTCCCTATTATAAACATATAGCCAATCTTTAGCGACTCGGAACAGGGCCTTTTTCCATTCGCGCTGTACATTTGTTCAGACTTAAGACATATTTTTAATTCACGTAAACCAGCTAATCCCACAAGCTACAATACGAAGAATGGGCACATATTAAACACAATTTCCGACGTGCCTCTGCAGAATAAAGCACAGGCCTCATTCTTAAAAATATTCTTCTGATCAGAAAACTGGAAAAGGCATGCCAAGCTTGAAATAACTACTCCATAGGCTCACATGCCAAAACAACCATTTTCTTATCCCCTCTATTGAGCATTTTACCAGAGCCTGGAGGATATTAGAGAGACACCTTTTGTAAGCTCCCCTCCCCCTCTTTTATTTTTTTTTTTTTTATTTTAATGGGCTGGACTAGAAGGTGCTCACACCCGATCTACGGGTGCACGCAAAAATCTTCCAAGCTCTCTCCTTCAGAGCCAGGAGTGCTTAAAAACACATAATGAACGTGAATGTCACGGCCATACCTGCGTGCCCGCAATTCCCTTCCACCTTTCGTGGGAGAATTAAAAAGGACAGGAAAAGGGAAATACAGGCAGCGGAGCTCCCAATCCGTTTCACAAAGGGGGGTAAAAAAAAAAAAAGAAAAGGCTTTTTAATTAGCCAGAGGCCGCTTCCAGCGCTGGCAGCGACCAGAGGCTAAGGAAGAGGACAAACCAACCGGCGTTTTTTTGTCCGACAGGCCCCAACCGAAGCGGCGGCGTGCGCCTATTCAAGGTTAATGAGGGGGGAAGGGGAGAGAAAGGAAAGGAGCTGCCTCAGCCGGGGCTGGGGCCGCTCGGCCCCCGGCCGGGCTCCCGCCCGCCGCCGTAGCGCCCGGCCGAAGGGCGGGGGAGCAGCCCCGGCAGGGCCGGGCAGGCAGCACCCCGGCACCCCCCACCCCCCCGCGCAGGGCGGCAGGATACTCACGGCTAACTTTCATGCTGCCGAAGGCCGAGGGCTGCTGCACCGGCTTGCAGCTCTCCGCGAAGGAGGTGGTCCTGGGCCGCCCGGACATGGTCTCCCGCTCCCGCTCTGCCCCCGATCACCTCTCTCTCTTCCTGCCTTCCCCCTCCGCCTCGCCCCGGCGGCTCGGCGGGCCCGCCTGCCGCTCCCTCGCTCGCTCAGCCGGAGGAGACGGGCGGGACGCGCCACATGAAACGCCGGGCCCCCCCCTTCCCCCCCCCCACGGGGAAGCCCCCTCCCCTCTCGGTCTCTGTCGGCGCTCTTCGCCCGCCGGCTGCTGCTGCTTCTTCGTCTTCCTCCTCCTCCTCCTCACGCCGCCCGTTTCTCACAAAACCATCCTTCCCGGCCGCGCCGGTGGGTCCGCGAGCCGCCTCCGCCCAGTCCGCAGCCCCCCCGGCGCCGCTCCCGCTCCCGGCCGCGAGCGAGGGGGGTTTGCTAGGCCTCGCTGCCCCCACCCCGGGCGCCAGTCACATGGGGCGGAGGCTCACGGCCCGGCTCCTCTGATCCCGTCGCTGGCCTTCTCCTTTTCTTTTTTTCTCTTCCCCCCTCTTTTTTTTTTTTCTCCTCTTCTTTTTCTTCCTCCTCTTTCTTCCCCCTCCCCTCTCCTCTCCTTCCCCCTCGCCTCTGAGGGAGGCGGCAGGGAGCGGGACTATTTTTTCCCCGGCGGAAGGATCTCGGGGCTCCCGGATCCGCCGACAGGAGGTGAGGCGGCCGTTCGCAAGGGGATCCGGCAGGGGCGGTGGGATCCGCGGCGGGCGGAGTAGGGGTGAGGCGGCCCGGGCGGCCTCTCTCGCTCGCTCGCTGAGGCTTCTCAGTGCGGCGCTGAGGCGGCGGCTCCGGCGCGGCCCCTCATTGCGCCCGCAGGGGCAGCTGGCGGCGGCTCAGGCTGGGGACGCTGCACTGCGGGCGGCGGCCGGCGGCGGCGGCGCAGGCCATGACGGCGGCGGCTCCTCCTCAGCCGGCTTCAGAGCGCTGGCGGCGGCGGTTGTTGCTGTTGCTGGTGCTTCCCCGGGCGTCCAAGGCACATGGGACTCGCCCGCCCGGCTGAAGCCTCCTGCCGCTCCCTCCCGGCGCCGGCTGCCTCCCGCCGGGCCCCCCTCCCCGTTTCTGCCGATCAGTCCCTTTGTCCCCGCTGCTGCCTCCGCTGCGTGCCGGGCTCCCGCTGCTGCGCTGTGTGTGTGCGCCAAAGCCGCGCAGCCGCCTATACCCGCCGCCGCCCTACGCTGCGGAACGGCCCTAAGCAGCTTCTGTGAATACCCAGCCGAAGAGCCCAACGCACTCGCTAACCCCCAGCCCGAGGCCCTTACGGAAACATCCGAGCGTGCTCGGGACCAATCCCGAGGCCGTTACGGAAATGACCGTAACGGCTCGTAGCCAATCACGGGGCCATCTCGGGCGCAGCCGAGTCTTCCCGAAGCGAGACGGAGAGCCAATGGGAGAGCGCTGCCGCCGCCCTAGCAGCGCGGTCGGGGAGCCAATAGGAAGGCGCCCTCTCTTCCGGCTATCGCCGAGCCAACCCGAAGAGAGCCGAAGCGGGACAGCCAATCACGGGGCGCGCTGCCTCGCTCCCACAGCCCTGGGGCCGCTTTCAAGCCGCAGCCCGAGGCGGAGATTGGCTTCCCCGGCGGAGCGCGCTGATTGGCTGGCGGCGATGAGGCGGCCCGAAGACGCCATCCAGCTCTTCGCCAACGGACCAATCGCTGAGCGCGGGGCCGGCGGGGCACGGCCGCTCACCTTTATGACCTCACCGGGCGCGCGGGGGGGGACGGCAACGCGCATGCTCAGTGCGGCGCGAAGGGCGGGCCCGAGGGCACAGGGCGGCGGCCGCCCTGTGCCCTCGGGCCCGCCCTTCGCGCCTGAGGGGAGGCGGCCACCGTCTCTCGGGCCCTGCCTGCCCTCCGGAGGCGGCTGCGAGGCCTGTCCCACGGGGATCGCGCCGCCTTGCCCTTGCCCGTGAGGCAAGGCCGCTTGGGCGGCGCAGAGCTGAGGGAGCAGCGCCAAAGAAAGCCCGAAATAACGGGGTTTGTGGTGGAAACCATCGGGGACTGAGATCCTCTGAGCCTGCCCTCAGTTAGGCTGGCTCTTAGGAAGTATTTCTTTCCAGAAGGGGTTGTTGGGCGTTAGAATGGGCTGCCCAGGGCAGGGGTGGAGTCCCCATCCCTGGAGGGGTTGAAGAGTCGGGTTGACCCAGCGCTGAGGGATCTGGTGGAGTTGGGAACGGTCAGTGTGAGGTTAATGGTTGGACTGGAGGATCTTCAAGGTCTTTTCCAACCTACACGATTCTGTGATCCCTCATCCAGCCATGAAAGACAGTGACGTTGAACCAACCCTTGCTATCGCATGCAGTGTTGTCACCTGTAGCTCTCTGGTGTAGTTGGTGGGAAAACTCAGCAGCTGTGGGAAAGGGGCAGCAGTGTAGTGATCTGACTTCTTTAAAAAAAATACAACAGCGGTATGCTGGAAGTCACAGAGGTGACACGTGAAGTGATGCCAAACTTGTTTTGCAGAAACCAGGCTGAGCGATGGGGGAAGAAAATCCAGACTTCCAGAAAAAGTTCTCCTGATTCAGCTGTTACAAGCAAGACCTGCTTATAGGAAACACAGTTTGTATTAGAGGCGCTAAACTGGCCCTCATAGCCCGGTCTTGGTGCCACCATGAGTGGATTGAGCTTGGCCCTGGCCAGAGTCCCAGGCACTGTTCTGGAAGAGCCTGTACTTCTTCAGGGCTCTGAAGTATTCCCAGGGGCATCAGTTCCCAGCCCTGGCAAAGCAGGCACTGGAGTACTGCTCCCTGCTGTGACCTCAGTAAAATTACTCGGCAGACCTCAGCAAAAATTGAGCACTTCTTGCTTATGCCATAAAAAAAAGTGTTCTTGCCAGAATAGTTTATACCACAAACAAAATAACTTGGACTAGGAGAAGCACTTTCTGCCAGTGTTAGAGTCTAAGAGCTGCTGTTTTCAAGGCATCAAAATATTGCCAGATTTACTTTTTTCTAATTTTTTTTCCAGTCCCGTTATGAACAACATTGCTATGTGAGCAAACAAAGACCTGGCCAAAGGCAGCTAAAATTTATCCTTTACAAGAGCTGTTTTCCAAAGCAGAAAGCAAACCCAGTCTCTCAAAATGGTCCTGTTCAGCAGTTTGCTCGCCCCGGGGTGCTCAGTTTGCTGGAAACCTTTTTTCCTGCCTGATAAATGATGAATGGTTTCACCTACTACAAAGGACCTGGGATTGTTGAAGGTTTGATTCTTCATGAGCTACCTGTGCAGCTCTGAACAGCTGGAAACTTGACAGCTGAGAGTGGTGTGCCCTAACAAGGACTAGAAGAGACAGTCTGAAATCAGTATTGGAGTGGTATTGCAGCCACCCCAAACCGTACACATCGTTCCAGCCCCCCTCTGAGACACCACTGCATCAGAGTCTCGATAAGCTGCCAACCATGAAAATAACATTTTCTCTCCTGTTCTGGTAGAGCTGTTGACCCCAGCCACGACTATTTGTCACAAACTAGGTCTACAGATTGGATTAGTTCTCTAAAGAGCGACCTTACATAAAAAGACAAAGTAAATATGCAACTAGGCAGTGTCCAACTCTCCTCTACCTGAAATACACCACCAGACATTCCAGTCATGAGCTTGAAATTATTTTTTTTGGCCTTGAGCACCAGAATGCCAACGCAAATCACATTTTCTTATTTTCTGACTGTTCTTTCAAAAGACTACATAAACAGGAGAGACTAAGAGAGACAGCCGAGCTTTGTTACTTGAAAAAGTTGGCAGTCTGAAAAACAGCAGGTGGGGGAGGGTGAGCTCTTTGCTTTAGCATTTGTTGTTACTCATAATAGCAGTAAATAAAAATCAAACAATGTATAATTTATACTGACGGTGTCCATTTGAAAAATGCCCCTTAAAGCTTTATAACAAGTCTACAGCCTGATAACAAAAATGGGAAATCAACTTCATTCACTTACAGAGAACAAGGCTACCTCAGGAAAACAACTTCATGCTTGTCCTCCTGTACATGGTATAGCCCTTCCCTAAAATCACCCAATTTCCTCTTCAGCACCTCAACAATCCGTATCAAACCCAAACCTCTCGGTTACTGCTGATCTCGCTTTTCTGAATACCAAGCCCATCCATCCACTTGGGGAATGCACGTTACAAAAATCCCAGCTGCGTTATTTCCTATTAGGCAATCCTGCCGTTTCCAAGTAATAATTAACCAACCAACTCTCCAAAGCCTGTCCATTCAAGTCTTAGCGTCTTCTCACCTACAAGGAAACCACGCAAGTGTGCTTAAAGGAGGATTATCATGTGTTTGAAGGGATGGGAAACTATAAAGCACCTCCAATTTCTGTTAGTCTTTTCATAGATTCTTTCCTTAGCTAAGGCTACTCTCAGAAAAACCCAAAACGCATGATAAGGGCGTCTATTAAGCTTTCATCCTCAATTTCAAAAATGGACTGACAAAATAATTCCGGAGAGTCATGTGTGAGCTAGTTGCTTTTTTACACTGAAAGATTCTCTTTTGACAACATTGCAAAGTTCACATTTATTTTTGGCCCCTTGGCTGATCAAACGACCTCCCTTTAGAATCTGTAAATATAAATAGAATTGGCACTTCGATGATCAGTTTGCACAAGCAAGTATAATCCAGCGTCTCAAGAATTAGTATTGTTCCAAATCTGGATGCAAGGGGCAGTTTTACAGCTGCTGTGTTTCAGTAACATCCAAGTTCCCAGGAAGGCTGCCTGAAAATATGAAGCATCCAACAGAAATTACCGAAGTGTTATCTCTCTGAAATGCCATAAGGTGGCAGTGAATTGGAAAATTGGTACTATTTCTGGGTAGAACAAAGCTTTAAGGAGCTCAGTAGAAGAGGAGAGGAGGCTTTTTTTGTTTGTTTACGGGTTTTCATTTGTCTGTTTACATTCCATATATCACCATAAACTTCAATCATCTTAATCAGACGCTGAACAGGTCTGCTCCAACATGCAGCAGTAGACACGTTCGTGCACAGGGAACTCCTGCTTTTCCTTTCTCCGTTGCTTCCTTTTCGGGTGATCAGCAGGAATCCGTTTGCTTACCTTGCAGCTTTTACTGGATCGTTCCACCAGAAGCCAGGGTGAGAGGGCCACCTCCGCTAGCCTGATAAGGATGCAATCATTTAAAGCTGGTTTGAACTTTGGTACGCTAGTGAATCAAAACGATATTAATGGATCTACCAGTCTTGCATCTAATTCCTTAATATTGCCAAGGGCATTATCCAGAAAACAATTTAGTGAGATATTGTAATGGCTTGTCTCTTGTTTGATTGGCATGGGCAAACTCAATGGCTATGGTTGAACTTTAACTTTTTTTTTTTTCCCCCAGTGGAAAAATCAGAGATTGTAACAGTAACAAATTTACTGACTGCCCAGGCGTTAATGATTAGGCAATAAATCCTGAAAAGTGGTTTTGATTTTTGTCCCAGAACAAAATCCAAAGGAATCTATGTTTAGAACATACCAGTTGCATTTATTTTTCTGAGCAGGACAGAAGTTTTTAATCCTGAGAACCCATCATTTTGCAATGATTTCCTGTCACAAAATATGTCATCACCAACAATTGCTTCAGAGAACAGCTGATGATCTGGATGTGCGTGGGTGCGCCTAGGCCTCGCAAGACTCCAGGTAACTTCGCCAAAACCAACGGAGCCAAGTGGTCCGAACAGTTTAATGTAACAGGAGCTATGGACAATTTCCATTTCCCAATTTTGCAACGCAGTCAAACAAGCAGAGGCACCGAATACAGGTTCATGGCAACATTGCGACACACAGAAAACATCAGTGACTCACTAAGCAGACACATGCGTCCTTCTCTGGAAGTCCTCCCTGCTGGTGTTCTGCGCAGTTTTAAGGTTGGTCCACTGGGTCTTGAAAGAGGCATCGGGTTTCCCACTGTGCCAGGAGAACATCTTGTTCAGTTGGACAGTTTCCCTTGCTCCAGCATTTGTCTGACCACACTTTCTTCATAAATAACCCTGGAAAAACCACAGTGTCCAGAGCCAGAGAAGCTGTGTCAGTCTAACGAGCCTTTGACAAGTCTTCCAGACATTTGTTTTCTGGAAAGCAAAAATCATGCCCGTTTCTTCAGGAGTTTGAAAGGGTTCAAATCTAGAAAATTCTTGGGGTCTTCTGTGTGTATCGTCTCCCTCACATTAGATTCAGTCAAGCCCAAGACTGACAACCATTTGCTTTCTATTTGTATTTTCCCATGCCATCAGCAGATCTGTCTCCTTCTGTAAAGGGGATACCAAGGAGAAGATGGGTCATTCCTAAAGCAGGAAACTAAAACGACCCTGTTCCCCAGAGTTTACTGGGGCTCTCTCTATAATCCAGTATTGGTGGAAGGGCCCCTATATGTCCCAAGTTCACTATTTCCCTGCCTCCCAATCAACTTCCAAACTGGCTGTTGAGGAGACTTTCAAAACAAAGAGAGTTAAAGCCAGCCTTATCCCTGAGGCCCTTAGTCCATTCAAGAAGATCTTGTAGGGCTAGGAAGCCTTAACTTGAGACAGAGGATTAGGACTACTCTGTAGCTGGGTCTTGGTAGACATATGGGAGAGGCATGGGCAGGGGAGAAGACCCAGGCTGGTTTTCTGAGCCATCACAGCGACCTAGAAAGTTGTACAGGGAGCCAAGCATAACAGCCAACAAAGATTTTTCTCCGCTTCCTCCTTCAGACCGCTGGGGGATGTTGCACCAACATGAGGAGGTTTACTGTGCCTTCTCACAAATGCAGGAAGAGGATTCGCTGGTTCCTTTTGAAATAGTTTTCATAAAGAAAGCCTTGCATACAGTGCAAGGTGCCAGCAGAAGGAGAAAAGGCCGTTGGGAATAGACGTCTACATCACCAAAGACGCAAAGAAAGCAGCAATGTGCCTGGTGGAGCCTGCCTGGGATGCTGCACTTTCTGCAAGTGCTCCCTGCAGACCAAAATTACCATCCTTAGCTGCAATGAAATGCTCATCCAGCTCTTGCTGTCGCAGCTGCTTTTACCCTGTCTGAAAATAACTGCATGGGTACAGGTCTCCCCAGGACAGCCAGCTCCCTGGGGGAGAAAGGGGATGATAATGCTTGGTGGGTTAGAGCCATTCTTGTATCTGCAAGGCAAACTGTGGGGAGTGCTTATGTTGTGTTTGCAGAGAGGAACTATTGCTCTGCAATATACAACAGGTAGCAAAATGGTTGAACAGAGCTATGAAACCTTGGTCATTCTACATACATCAGCCACAGTAGTGAACTTGCACTATTATTGTACATCTTACCTGTGAATTGGGGGTCTTTAGCCTGCAGCCTGGAATTAAAGGTGGTGATTCTCCTCAGAACCTGGGAGAAAATGGACAGTTAATTATGGAGTGGCTAAAAATGTAACAGTATTTTCATTTTGTTCATTTGAGTTTTTGCCAAGCACTCTAATTGATTTAATGATCTCTGTCCCCGACTGCTCACTAATCACCATCACACACTACTTCCTTCATCTTTGGCTTGCAAATGGTTACTAATTGTTGCTGCATCTTGCATTGTACATCTGGTGCTGACAGCTGTCGTTGCCCTGAGATGGAGAGACAGCTGTTTTTAAAAGGAGAGCTCTCTCCCAAATCTGTAAAACATCTGGGAAAATGCGGCATTGAAACTGAGTTATCAAAATAAAAATTTAGCAAATACGCGGACAGGCTAGAGGGTCTGCAAACACAAAGCTTAGAAGTAGACACAGGAATCAGTACAGAAAAGACTCACTGCTGTGTCTTTAAAACAACAAGTCTTGGGTGTTTCCCGTAAAAAAATATGCCTATTTCCCCTAATTCCCTGTGGACTGCTTGACATGGCAAAATCTTTTACACTCTGCACAACAGAGCACATCTCCTAATTTGATCAGACTAACAACCCATGTTGCTTTTGCTTCAGCCTATTAGACGTAATTCAAAAGCCTTTCTACAAGGCAGGATTCAGGATCAGGCAGCAAGATCTAACTGACTGGAGACAAGAGCCAGTAGCATGAAAGCACCAAAAAGACTTAGAAATCAATGGAAACAATTGCATTCCTTAAAAAAAAAAAAAAAAAAATATTTTCCAGAATCTCATTTCCTCCTGAACATTTTGTGACCGTGATCGTTACAAGCAACCTATTTTTTTCCCTCCCTGTTTATTTTGTGTATTTGACAGCGCTGAGCGCACAGTCCATTGTTTTGCTAGTGGTCAGCAAAGCTTATCTCCTGATCTCGCCCAGCCGCTATCGCTCACATGCTGTTCTGCAAGACTTGGATGAGCACTCAGGCCCTGCGAGAGGCCACGAGCCAGCAGCAAGAGCAAAGCTGAACTCAACAGGCAGCGATGAGTAGGCATGTAAGGACACGGAAAGGAAATGGGTGAGCTTAAACAAGGTTAGCGTGATTGGAGCAGTAGTCGCTCCAAATGACCCCGAAGAAGAGAGCCTACCAGCAGAAAAAGCCTGGTAGATTTAACAATACCTTTTTATAAAAGGAGTCATTTTGGGACATCTGTCTTAAGGGAAGTGCTACATTTATTTATTTTTAATTGGACTGGATATCAAGCTGATGATGCTGTTCTGAATTCAAAAGGATATTCTCTTTGCCTCATAGCACAGGAGCAAGGGGACAATGCAATTAACAGGAAATTAACACTTTCAAAAGCAGTAGAAGGAAGTATTTTTAAATTAAGCAGTTACTGTATATGTCGCGTACTTAAAGTAGCTTTTTTCTAGTCACTGGAAGGTGAGGGACTTCTCCAAAAGACGATTCTAGTTGTCAACAGGGGTTGCTCTTAAACTTCACTTAGAGGAGCCTCTCTTTTCTCCACACCTATGGAAGGACCCTAGAAAGATTTGCCTAGTAAGTGGGCTCTGGGGTAAGAAGCCTCTCACCAGGTGACAGAAGGCAGTTATATTTCTGACCAGATTCTGAAAGTCACTGCTGCAGGATATCACTGATGGGCAAGTACCTGGATAATGCTGCCGCCTGAAGTAGGTAGTACTAAAACTCCTTTTTTTTGGTATGGGGTATGAAACATACTGTTTGACTTCAAATTGCTCTCTAAGTGTGGAAGTATGGGAAGGTTTGTAAAACACTCTGATACAGCTTGCCCTGACCACAATCAGGAACAAGATAGTGGACTAGAAACCAGGGGCTGAGCTCTTTGATAATCAAGGATCGTCTCAAAGCTCAAGAGTGGTTTATCCTGACAAGAAGAAAATCAAGCAGAGGTGGCAGGAAGTGTGTGTGGATGAACAAGGAGCTCCTGACTAAACTTGACATAAAAGGAAATGTACAAAAGCTGGAAGCAGGGGTAGGTGACCCAGGAGGAAGCCTTACTGGGGGGAGTGTCCTTCAGCAATCCCAGGCCCCTGAGCAAGGGGCCCAAAAGTGCTGAGGGAGCTGGCTAATGTCATTGCAAAGCCACTCTCTGAAAGATCATGGTGACCAGGAGAGGTTCCTGGGGCCTGGAAGAAGGCAAATGTCACTCCTATCTTCAAGAAGGGCAAGAAGGAGGATCTGGGAAACTACAGTCTGGTCAGCCTCACCTCAATCCCTGAAAAGGCAACAGAGCAAGAAATCACAGAAACCATTTCCAGACACATGAAGAACAAGGAGGTGGTTGAGTGTAGCCAGCAAAGATTTACAAAGGGGAAATCAGGCCTAACCAAACTGACAGCCTTCCACAGCAAGATGACTGGCTTGGTGAATGAGAAGAGAGCAGCAGATCTTGTTTGCCTTGACTTTAGTAAGGCTTTTGACACCTTCTCCCATAACATCCCCATAGACAGGCTGACAAAGTAGGGGTTACATAAGTGGACAGTGAGGTGGATCAAAAGATGTCTGAGCACTGTGATCAGTGGCACAAAGTCCAGCTAGAGGCCAGTCACTAGTGGTATATCCTGTTACTAGGTCTTCCACCGTTTAACATCTTCTTTAATGATCTAGATGATGGGGCAGAGTACACCTTTGGCAAATTTACAGATGACAGAAAGCTGGAAGGAGCTGATACACCAGATGGTGCGCTGCCATCCAGAGCAACCTGGACAGGCTGGGGAATTGGGCAGAGAGGAATTGCATGAAGTTCAACAAAGAGAAATGCAAAGCCCTGCACCTGGGGAGGAGTAACTTCACACACCAGTACGTGCTGGGAACTCTGCAGAGAAGGACCTGAGCGGGTCTGGTGGACATCAAGCTGGCCATGAGCTAACAGTGTGCCTTAGCAGCAAAGACAGCCAGCAACATCCTGGGCTGCATTAGGAAAAGCTTTGCCAGCAGGCCAAGAGGAGTGATCTATCCCCTCTATCCAGCAGTGGTGAGGCCACACCTGGAGTCCTGTGCCCTGTTCTGGGCTCTCCAGTACAAGAAAGACATGGACTTACTGGAGTGAATCCAGCAAAGGGCCAAGAAGTTGATGAAGGGACTGGATCATCTCTCATGTGAGGGAAGACACAGAGGGACTGTTCAGCCTAGAGAAGAAAAGGCTCAGGGGGAACCTCGTCAATGTGTATAAATACCTGGTGAGAGGGAATGAAGGAGAGGGACACGGCTGCCCATTGACAGGCCAAGAAGCAGTAGACACTATAAAACACATGAAACTCCACCTGAACACAAGAAAACACTCTTTTTACTGTGGGGGTGGTCAAAGACTGGAGCAGGTCAGCCAGAGAGGTTATGGAGTCTCCATCTCTCATAATATATAAAACCTGACTGGACACGGTCCTGGGTCAGCTCTAGCTGACCCTCCTTGAACAAGGGGGTTTGGACCAGATGATCTCCAGAGTTCCCTTCCATCCTCCACAATCCTGTGATGATTCTGTGATTCCCTACAGCAGTTTCTCGTGTCCTGTATGCTGTCGGTTCTTATGCATTTCACTGATTTTTCCCTGAGGTAATTATAGACATTACTGGTATAATTAAATGCTGAATGCATATACCTCTGAGGATGAGGTGGTTATGGAGAAACGTGAACTTAATAAAATAGTCAGAGGAATTGTCCACAAACAAAATAGAGGGACTGGGAATCATCATTCGTGACTGCGAGGTTCTGTAGACGTGCTTTCAGCAGAATAAGCAAGGTGTGGGGAGATGGAGGCTGACAGAGCACACAGGGCAGGGTCAGACGAGAAGTGGGAGATGAGTGACTTATGACAGCCAGTGTTGAGCATGGTGCATAAGAATTCCAGTTTTACTTCCCCGTCTATGACATCCAATGCAACATGGGCTGGGCTGTTTGTGTGGTGGTGGTAACATTAAAGCCCTAACGCTGTACCAAAACAGGGCACCAAGCATGGACTATTAAGTCAGAAGCAGTATTTTCAAGCTGGGCACCCAGGAAATGGAGAAAACACAATTAATAACCACTTGGGAGAAGACTGATTTAAATGACCACCCAGGAACTCTGAAACAGAAGCAGTTCTCCAGGGCACCAGTCTGCAAGCTGAACCATGAGCCTGTCCTTTCTCTAGCTGTGTTCCCAGTCTCCTCCACAGCATGGTCCTGGTATATTTTATGCACTGAGGCAGGATCCCATTAAGAAGAAGTATGCAATCATGTCATTAACGTCTGCCTTGCAAGAGAAGATTAGAGCAACATTTATCAAGAATGGTCTAGGAATAATTGGTCCTGCCCTGGGGGAAGGAGATGGACTGGAGTCCCCAGATGGCTCCTCGAGGTCCCTTCCAGGCCTGCTTTCCACAAAGTCACACATGCCAAAATTAAGCCAAATTAAGTTTGCACAAATTATTTTAATTCCAGCCTTCCCTAACTTCTGAATGCTTGATTTCAGAGCCTTTTTGGCACAGATTACAGTGTGCTGCTTTTTAGGATCCTGGTTGGCTTGTTTTAAAGCCAACTCAACCTAGCAAGGATGCTGCGATATGCACATCCACGAGGTTCATTAACAATCTTGTAACAGACCCACCACAGGGACCCCTTCCAGGGCCTGGCAGAGGCAACCCAGGTGACTGTACCCTCTCCAACTAATGAAGGCAAGGGCAGCAGTAGGAAGAGATCACTGTGCTGCTGGCCAGCATCAGAGGCTTACCTTTCAAATCCACATGCTGGCAGCAGATGAGATGAGAGTCTCAGGCCACCTGGGTTCCCTCCCAGACTCTGGAGGGCAACATATGCCACCAGGAGCTTTTTGCTTGTTTCCATCCATGTTCTCTCCAGTCCTATTTTTTCCAGACCCTTGAAAACAAACAGCTCCTTCACTACCTCCTCTGCTTCCTGTCCCACCACTGTCAAGTCAGGGTCTCTCCTCTCCCCCCTCTTGCCTTCACTAATTGCATCCTACCTCAAGTCATGCCCATGCCCTACCTCTGTCCCCCTCCCACTCCTAGTCACCTGCCTTGTCCTGCCATCAGACACTTTTTCACCTCTGCTCTTTCTCCTACTCCCTTGCCTTATTTTTTGCCCAACAGCTGCTCCCAGACCCTGAATCCTTGGTGGTTTAATCCTTCTCTCTATCCTCATTCCTGTTCCTTGTTGTTTCAGAAAATGAAGCTCCCTATCTTCCGTCCTCTGCCCTGCTCACACCGGCTTTCCCTTTTCCACCGCCTCCTCCCCCAGCTATTCCAGCCCCAGTCACAACATGTTCTTCAACCAGATTTACTGTTTTCCTCCCACAACCAGCTTTCACAACCGCTTCTTCTGCCATGCTGCTTCACCACCAGCACGGTGGTCATCACCTTTATGAGACAATCCCCACTTTGCTCTCAGCTCAGCACACCCTCCCACAACAGTGACTGCAATGACTCGCAGGTGGGGTGGGCTTGGCCACCACCTGCAGACAGCCCACGTGCAGGGTGCTCTAGCAGCTGTAAGGACGTGGAGCATACTCAGCTGAGGTGGAGTTTCCAGGGATGATTTGGGGATGGCATTTTGTCCACTGGATGCTAAGAAGCATTCACAGATCTGTGTGGCATGTGACTTTTCAAAGTCATAAAGTGCGGTCCGTTTTGGATGGGTTTTGTCAAGACTCATAGAAGCTAGATTTCCAGTTTGTATGGTGTGAGGAAGATGAAGCGTCTCAGACAAAAAACTAACAGACGTGCTTGAAATGGGGACAAATGCATTTTTGTTAGCCTTGTTCTTCGAAATATCCTGAATCACTTTCATTTTAACTTTCCAGCACACTCAGCACAAAAATTTTGGTGTAATGCTTAAGCTTTAAGAAAATTATAACTGAGTCCAAGATATTTTCACAGTAAAGTCTGCGCAGCCTTAATATGCAGGGGATATTATGCATCCCAACACATAGGGGTGTCAACTGTTAGATAATGCCATCATAAAGAATTTCACTTTCTTTCACTTTTGCTTTTCTCCTTTTCATTCCCACCAATTATCAAAATCTGCTAATTGCTGCATACTCTGGGCCTCTAATATTTTACTCTTCATTAGAGACCTTTTTGCTGCAGGACAAACTCTTCGTTATCTGGAACAACCCCTGAATTAATTTATTCCATTGGTTACTGCAGAGTCATAAAAATAGTGGTATTAAACTGGGGACTTAAGTCATAGGCAGTGTTAAGGGAGCAATCTGCCTGAGCAGCTGGATTAGTCTGAGCAACATCCTTCCCAGTACGGTGTCATGGACTTCTCTTACACTGATCACTCTGTTTTGCAAAGATGATATTCAGGTTTATTAAATGAATTGTTATCCCTGGATTGGTCATGCTTGCTGAGTTGCTGAAAAACGCCACAAGGTTTATGTCAGAGGTAGAAGTCTTTCCAACGGATCAGTAGGACAGCTATTGCTGCCTAGATGGCATGAGCAAATCAATGTCTTATATCGGTTTTGGTCAGCCCAGCATTTCTTTTATACTCTACAGGTAGGTTGCAAACTTGCAAAAACCAGTGAGACAGTGGAAATTTCCCTGTAATGAAAGCATGTCTCTCAACACTTCCAGGCATGTTGCGGCAGAACAAAGCTGTGACCTGTTCTTTCATCTGCCACCCTAAGGGTAGGAAGATCTTTGAAAGTCAATGTCTCATTTATGACTGTGCATTAGAACAGCCTAAACTGGTCACGGAGGGAAATTATTTTATAATAATCCTGTAAAAGGAGAGACAAAATCTCGGTTGCTCAGCTGTTAGCTGCACAGAGCTTGGCACCAATCTTGAAGCCCAATGAATAATGTTTGAAATGATGTCCCAGTGTTTCCTGAAACCAGGACAAATGATACTGTTCCCAGATTTCCAGCTGTACCAGAAGGTAGGTGGTCTGCACAAAACCTACCTTACCTCCCGCTGCTGCTGCAAGATTGATGCTGTCTGGATCAGGGGGAGGATAGCCCAATTCTGCAAAATAAATAGGCCCCTGCCGCGTCCAGCATAGAGGCACCGTCTCTCCTTGTAGGACTGTGGCCCCCCTGCAGCCCAGGATCTGATTGCGTAGACAGGGCACTCATTTTTCCCAGGGGAAAGCTGCAAGAGGATTTTTTTATTTAAGCACTTTACCAGACATATCTCACATGCTTGTGGGGTTGTTTCTAATGCTTATTATCTAGACAAATCTTCACTTAGTGGCAGAAATCTCTTTGCTTCAGCAGATGCTTGGATTGCTAATGGGGAGCAGAGTTCTTGGCTCTTTCTAATCTGATTGTTAAATTCCAATTATTCTGGACGGTGGGGTGATCCTGAGAAACTGGGATGTTTCCCCTTTGCGTAAGGACACAAATAAATGCGTGAACACACAGAGAAATATTATTTGACTCACTAAAACCAGCCGTTGTGAACAAACCATCCACATAGAGCAACTACTGATTACTCAACAGCAAGAACATTGGTCTCCACTGTTGATGCCCCAGTTTGTTGCCTGAATTCCTTCCCCACCCTCCCTCACCTCCCACTCACTTTTTCCAGAGGATGTTTGGGATTCTCACTGAGGTCCAAGACTTGCTGGCTGAGGAAGTTAACCAGGGCCCAGCTGAGAGCATCAGCTCTCATTTTCCTGTTTTTTGATGAGTCAACCTGTCTCTTAGGCCTTCCTGGTGGAGCACCCAAAGCCTTTTTTTGCAAACGTACAGTGAAGAAGCCTTGCTGCGTCTCAGGGAGGTGGCCTTATGTTCACTTGAATGACAGGTGCCAGTGAGAGAGAAAAGAGACTGTGGTTTTTCTCTCTGAGATGAGCACAATGGTCAGTAGAAGAGACGAGGTTCTTGACTGTCGAGTCTTCTCCTTGAGTAAATTAGACCCCATGCCATCCTTGGGTGCTCTGTTGTTGTTGGGTTTGTCTGCTTTAAATGCTAAATTCAGGTGCCCTCAAAGCAGCCGTTGCTGAAGGCAGCGGGGATTGAGAGCTTTTTTCCATCAGATGGTAGAATTTAGCCCAAAGGTGTCGTACTGTGGCACAGCAGGTACCCAGTAACGCCCGGCTTCCAGGAACCGGAGAGCTTGCCTCCCCCATTGACTGCAGCACGCTGATATCAGGTATTAGGGGAACTAGGAAAAAGACCTCGCCGTTGGAGAGTTGTGAAGAATGGATTGCAGAAGCAGGAGAGCACTAAATGTGTTTTTGTTACTGGCATGAAAAAGGCTGTAATAACGAGAAAATGAGCTGATATTTGCAAAAGTGTAATCCACCATCAAATGAAAGATTCACCTGTCAGAGGAAAGGAAGTCTTTATCTAGCACCTGTATTTGGGGGACTGTTAAAAAAAAATAACCAAAACCCAGCTGCTTTCAAACAAGGGTTTGAATTTGCTGTAATCATGTACAGAGTATCCCACTGTTCATGGATCTGCCTAGCACTGCTGTAAGTTCAAGGTACAATTGCATCAGCTAACATTATTCCTGCAGTTCTCTTCGGTTTGAAATATTGCCCGATGCATTTGGGTTAGATAGGAGATTTAATTGCCTGGAAACCAGCACACAACTCCAGAAGTGTGCCCTGCTAGTTATATTCACCTTGTCCAATAAAATGTGCATGCCATTCCTGTGTTGGATCATGTCATCAGGACAGTGTGCAGGGTGTGCCTTCATCTTCCCTTCCTACGGGCCCCTTGAGAAGTACCAGGGCCTTTTGAAGGAACTCAGAATCACAGAATCATCTAGATTGGAAAGGACCTTGAAGATCATCTAGACCAGCTTGGGTCCTTACAGATTTCCTAAGCCATGGGAATTTCCAATAAGCAAAATCTCTTTGTCCTGCCAGACACGGATGCACCTCTCAGCACTTGCAGGAACTGTGTTGGGAGGAAACATGGACGGGCAGGCCTTAGTCTGTGAGTATGTTAAAATACCACTGGTAAACCTAACACCGATGGGTGCTGGGAACCCTGTGTCCATTGCAGACTTGTGGAGAAAATGTCAAGTTCCTGTGACCCACAGGAAATTTGCCTGCTTCTGGCCTGCCTTTCTGATGTCTTAACTACCAATGAGTATCTCTTCTCACGTGCTTTGCAAAAGGTGAGCAGGATCCTGTTCTAGCATCTTGCCGAACTCTTGACAGACTCCTCGGCAGCTGGAGGCAGGGAGCGGTGTATACAGCCATCCTCACGTTGCTGCAGGAGGAAGAGTATGACCTGGTAGCGAAGAAACCAGGGCTCTCCCTCAATGCCTCCCTGCAGACTGAAAGAGGAGCAGGTATGAGCTGCTAGAGGGAACTAAATATAGACAGTCTCTTCTCCGAGTAGACCAGGGATCCTGGGAAGAAAAGGCCACATTCTTCATCGGCATGTAAGAGAGTAGGTTAGAGAACAAGGAGGAAGAACAGCTACTAACTAGAAGACAGCATTGGCATGAGAACAAGTAGATAAAAATAGGCTATGAAAAAATGTGGGCTGCAAATCAGAAACAAGTTCCTTCTGTCAGAGTGAGGTTCGGGAATAACCTGCCAAGAAAATTCACGATGACTCTTAAGATGGACTGTGATAAATTAACAAGAGGGACTTTATGACTCAGTGATTGTCATAGCTGGGGAATATGATGATGACTAGGAGATCCCTTCTAGCCCTGCATTCCTGTTGGTATGATAACAGAGGAATCTGTGTAGGGTGCAGTAAATGCTGAATCACTGACTGCTTTATATAGCTGCCTGGCAGGACAAAGTCCCTTGCACCCATCCTGTCTGCAAGAACCTCCAGGACAAAAAAAAAAAAAAAAAAAAAATCCTTATGTAAATGATTGTGCTCTGGCAGCACAAAGCATAAAGCTACAGATGCCCGAGTTAGAAGAAAACCAGCTGAGCTACAGGCTCCTCTATGCAGAGGAAAGGTGGGCATGAAAGCAAGAAGCCTCACTGTGAACACTGAGAGGTACACGCTCTGAGGTGAACGCACTGCAGCAGCCTTAATATCAGTTTTAATGTGGGAAAGAAACTCAGTGCTTGGAACCATGTGGAGGTACCCCATGCACTTGCTCAGCCAGGTGTGTGCAGGGACCGTTTCCACAGGGCATGATCATATAACATAGCAGAAAGTTCCTGCAATTAACATCAACTGTTAAAACATCCACAATTCTTCCACCACCCAGGATCCACAACTCTTTTGATGGTGCTTTTTCCTGTCTCCTAGGAGTCCCCCAAGGGTGAGATCACCTTCTGCAGCACAAGGCCAGCAATCAGGATGCAGCTTACACTGATGGATTTGATGCCTCTCAACTGGCCATCTACAGCTTTGCTGCTCTGGCTCTAAGAGCAGACCTTGGGGTAACAGCAGCAGCTGCAGTTTCAGTAGTACATAGCTGGAGGTAGAGGCCAAGAAGAAGGCACCCATGAAAAACTGGATACGGTAAGAGACAGGCCTGTTTTCTGGGCTCAGGAGACTAACACTGCTCAGGAGGAGAGCCCTTCTCCACAGCCCTCGTGGCTGTTGGACTTGAGGAAGATTTTTCTGGAGCTTCTTCTGGACCTCTGGAGGTCATGTATATATGTGGGTGCTCCCTCAGCTCCTCAAAACCTGCAGCACAGGCTACTTGGAGACCTAGGCCCCTGACTGCTGCTCCCCACTGTGCCACAGGAATGTCCCCGCACAGATGTGGCACCACTGTGCAGCCACTGTCTCCACAGGTCGTACGGTCTAGTTACTATGGGCCAAAAACACCTTTGGGTTTTCCCTCTTGCATTACTTTTGAATACCCATTATCCCTAATAACTTCCCCTGGTATCAAAGCTCAGAGCGAGAGGTTCCCCACAGATCCCAGCTGCTAATGCCAACACAAGGCAGTGGGGAAACTTCCACACCAACAGTCAGCACTCTTCTCCCAGAGAGCCTGGCTTAATCCCTCTCTGCCGTAGCTAACAAAGCTTTTTTTTTTTCCTTTTTTTTTTTTTTTTAAACCAGGCAGCTGAATCACAATCGAGATCAATTTTGTTATTTCCTAAACAGTGGCAAGCTGACAGGGTAACAGAGGCAGGCTGGGCGATGGCAGGTGGTTGCGGCACAAGAGCCTCGAGGCTTCCTGCCTTCCTGGCTCTTGCCAAGGCCCAGCGTGTGGGCATACAGAGACATCTCACACCAGCTGGGACATGACCCTTCCTAAAGAGCCATCAGCAAGGAAAGGGCAGAGAGATGTCGGTGCATCACTGAGCAGGGGGAGTGGGCAGGGAAAGGCTGCGCTCGGTGGAGCATCTCCCATGGCACTGCGCATAGCAGGGCTGAGGGATGCTGGACGAGGTGGACTCGTCGCTTCTTCCTAGGGTTTGTGGACAGCAGCAGGAGTCACAGAGCTGGAGCCTGCAGAAGTGCACAGCTATCAGGGGGAGGATGGCTTGGAAACACAGTGCCAGAAGGCAGAAACATTCAAAGGACCTCATCAGCATCAACTGCTGTGGCTGCCCTGTGTGTCACTGGAAGAGGCAACCTCTCTGGGGGCAGATACTGCTTGGATGGGGACACGGTGCTGGGATAAAGTGTACAGGATTGCCAAGGGCTGCTCTATAGCTCCTGGGTAGCAAGTTTCTCACATGTCCTGTGAGCACATTTGTAAGAACGATGAGTCCAGCACTCACCTGGGAGCAGGCAGGAGACCTCCTTCCACTCACTTACCTTTCATTTCAATTTCTGCAAGATGAAAGATGAAAGTTTCTGCCTTGAGCTGCCTTTCCTGAAGGGAACAGATTAGACAGCAGATACACTGGAGAAGGACTTGCTCACGTGGGATATGGATACTACAGGCCCCCTGGGTAAGAGATGGCTCTCTTTGGGCTATATACACCATCAGTGGCAAGACAGAGAGTCAGTTATAATCAGTTATAAATCAGGGCACTCACGATCCTGCTGCCACAAGCCTTCTTCTCAGCTCTCACAGTCTTCCTCTCCGCCTTCACAGAACATGTGTGGTTGCCCCTACAGCTGCTCAGAAACCTTGGATTGAGGGCAAAGCTCTAATTAAGATGCTTTGAATGGCTTAATGGGGAGAGACATGCTCCTGAACCAAAAGCCAGGTGCCTAAAGTTAAGCAGCATGAGGGCTCCTCTGCATGCCTGTGCAATGCCCGATTCAAAGATCCTGTAACCAGCGGCAATGAAAGGCAGCCCACCATCTCGCTCTGTCCTCTCTTCTCACGGGCAGGCAGCCCAAACCATCACACAGTGCTCTGACTCTTCTCCACCTGAATCAAATGTGTGTTCCTTGCTAGATATGGGGGGAGGTCAGAGTTGGGAGTCATCAAAAGCATCAGTGAGTTTTTGTGTGCACGTATGAACGGCATCAGCCTTCTGTTCGTGTGTAGAATCATTTACATTAGAAAAGACCTTTAAGATCATTGAGTCCAACCCTAAACCTAACACTGCCAAGTCCACCGCTAAACCATGTCCCTAAGCGCCACGTCTGCACATCTTTTAAATACCTCCAGGGATGGTGACTCAACCCCTTCCCTGGGGAGCCTGTTCTAGTGCTTGACAACCCTTTAGGTGAAGAATTTTTTCTGAATATCCAGTCTAACCCTGCCCTGGTGCAATGTGAGGCCATTTCCTCTTGTCCTATCGCTTGTTACTTAGGAAAAGAGACTCATCCCCCCTCTCTGCACCCTCCTTTCAGGGAGTTGTAGAGGGCGATGAGGTCTCCCCTCAGCCTCCTCTTCTCCAGACTAAACCCCCCCAGTTCCCTCAGCCACTCCCCATCAGACCTGTGCTCCAGACCCTGCACCAGCTCTGTTGCCCTTCTCTGGACACGCTCGAGTCATTCAATGGCCTTTTTGGAGTGAGGGGCCCAAAACTGAACCCAGTCATCGAGGTGCGGCCTCACCAGTGCTGAGTGCAGGGGTAAGATCCCTTCCCTGTCCCTGCTGGCCACGCTATTGCTGATACAAGCCAGGATGCCATTGGCCTTCTTAGTTGATGCATCCACATGACATGCGGTTTTCAGTTCATGGCTGCTGGTCCCCAGACAGAAAAGCAATTGTCCCAAATTCCAGTGATGAGTTTCCAAACAAACCATAAGTTTAAAGTCCTCTGGAGAGTTTTTCTGCATTCGCTAGTGGATTTTAAATTAATTTTTGTATCAGCTGCTTCCAGGTGGCTTCATGGTTGATCATTTCCTACGACCGTGCTGCGGTATTTCCTAGCCCGAGAGCAAAGTGCTACTCTAAATATCCTTGGGGGTGGGGAGAAGTCAGCCCCAATTTAGCCAGGTGGCTTTGCCCCATATTTAACAGGGTCCCTAGAGCGTCCCAGCCACCTCCCCGTCCCACCCGCTGTCCTAGCGCGGGGATGCCGTGGGATGCGCTGCGTGGGGCACTTCAGGTTTGCCAGCGCACCCGACGTGGCAGCAGCAGCCCCTGCTGCAGGCGCTGCAAAACTGCAGGCGGCTCTTTCCCAGCCCCGGGACCAGGAGGCCATGGGGAAAAGAGCCACCCGAGCCCCACCGGCAGGACCTCCCCTGGGGGGGCTCCCCCGGCCTGGCCCCGGGAGAGGGCAGCCAGAGCCCCCCCCTCCCCCGCCTCCCCGGGGCTGCCCAGCCCGGGGCTCTCCCTGCCAGCATCCCGGCTCTGCACGCCGCAGAGCTGGACATGCGCTGGCCCGTTGAATAAATGATGGTTGTAAATAAAATAACCAGCCGCTGTATGCTTGCAGGGTGCTCCTGCTCCCCTGGGGCCAGGCCGTACAGCGCTTGCTGGCTCCACATCAGCTCCCTGCGGCTTCAGTTGGCACAGGGTGGATTCAGATGATAAAAACTGCTTTTTGGGGGTGCCCAGGAAAGCGGTGTGTAGAGTGGCACGCAGTGGCATGCCCTTCTAACCCCCCCACCCCTGCTCCTACCCACCTCTGGCTTGTTCAGCATCCCTCCCTGCCAGCAAGATCCCTTCCCCTCTGCTGGGACTGGAGAAGACCTTCCACACTCACACGCTGTCTGAGCTTCTCTGTCTCCCTCCCCCGTTGCAGATTTGCCCCCACAGTGCTAGAAGACACTCAGTCAATGCATTTTCACACAGGCCAGAACCTAACAGGCAGCTCTGAGCCGTAAGTGCTCAGGCAGCTCTGAAAGAAAAACAAAAAAAATGAAAGAAACTGGTTTCTGTTCGTTAAAGGTGGCAAAAAGAAAACTGGGATCACCCTCTGGGGTGTTTTCATTTTAGGAATGAAGAGGGGCTATGGGGATATTGTTAGGACACAGCAGTGAGGGATTTCACCATCATAAAGGATAACAGAGAGGTTCAAAACCAGGTTTGTGATTCCTGTCACCCGTCCTTTTAATAAAGCCTTTCTCCAGAAGGTTTTTTTTTATGTCCTGGGCATCAGGTTTCAGCATCCCAAACTTCTCCTGTGGAGGCAATGATACACTGAAATGCCTTCACAAACATCCCAACAAAAACAGACACCTTGGATTTACTGTTCTTGATATTTCTAAGATAAAAATTAACCAGACTGTATTAATTTAAGCAAACCTCATTCCAGACTACATCATCCATACAAAAGCATAAAGGAGGGCACAAGCCCCAGAAAAACAAGGGGGGTAAAAAAACCCAGAAAAACCTTTTCAGGTCCTCTTTTACAATTGCTGGCTTGTCTTTCCCTTCAGCTCTGACCTGAGCCTCACCTACGACCACGCAACTGAACTACACAAACTGCAAAGACACTTCTAGGGATGGCACCTTCAGACTCCATTTTCTCACTCAGACGCTACCAAAAAACCCACCCCCAAAAGTCTCCTGCCTGCACCCCACTCCAAGGTCCTTGCTTTGCCAGGGAGCAGTACCCCAGGTGAGTGGGAGCTCCTTGAGTCCAGCTGTCTCCAGTCTCCAGCTGGGTGCTGGTGCAGGCCTTGGCATTGGCAGCCCTGGGGGAGGGATCCTGTCTGTCTGTCTGTCTGCTGCGTGCAAGAAGGCACGCGTGTTTCTGAAACGCGGTGCTGCTCACCAGTGTGAATGACCCAGCGTTCACAGGGGAACCTCCCTGAGGTGATGAAGTTTGGGCTCTCACAGGCCACTCAGCTCCAGTCCTTCCGCTGCCGACACCGGGACGGACAGACGTGGTATCCACAGGGTACAGGCAGCTGCCTGGAACAGCTGGGACAAAACCACCGCCACCCTCCCTGAGTGCTACCAACCACCTCTCAGCCAAACACAGTCACTGCTGACCAGGCTGGGGCTGAAACAGCAGCCCAAAGCAGGGCAAGGTTTATTCCTGAACCCCAGATGCCGGAGGAAGATGCATCCCCCAGAGGGACGCGTGGCTTTAGCATTGCCGAAAACACGCAGTGTTTCGCAGCGGGTGGGGCACATGCCTTTGGGGCAGGGGTGCTCCCAGTCACACAAAGGTGGGTTTCAGATCTTCTTTAAAATTCACCACGGGCTGGGGCCCACCATGGTGCTCTGTCCGGTGACCCGCGCAGCCGCTGGGCTCTGTGTCCGTGTCCGTGCTGCTGCTGCCCAGGGAGCCGTGAGGGCTCTGGAAGCAGACCTCGCAGCAGGGCCGGTGGCAACCGTGAAACATCTCCTCAGAGCTGCTGCTGCTGCTAGAGTCGGAGTCCGGGTAATAGTACAGTGAGCGCAGGGAGGGCTCGGCAGGTCCCCTCGCGCCACCCCGCCGCCGCTGCTCCCGCGGGATGCACGGCGAAGCACCCTGGGACTCCGGCCATCCTGCCCATCCCTCTGGCTGGAGGCAGACCTCCCCACGGACTGCTGGAGGGGACGGTGCTGGCGGGTGAAGGAGCCCTCCGCCAGCCATCTCCCCTTCCCTCCCTAGGGAGACACGTGCCGACTCCCCACGGCCCCAGCCACCTGCCTCCTTCACCCTGCAGCTGGCACGAGGGGACACGTGTCCGAGGAAGCGGGTGGACACAGAGGGCAGCGGGATCCTCCGCCGCCGCCTCGCCAGGTAGGGGCTGAAGGGCATGCGGATGCCCTGGTAGCCCTCCTGGGCCCCCCACGTTCCTCCCTGCTCGCCTGGGGGACCCTGGCTCCTACGCGGGGGTTCCCCAGATAAGGCTGGGCTGTAGGTTTTGCCATCCCGGCTCAGCTCTTGCAAGATTTCCCGCAGCTTCTCGCTGCTCACGTAGCTGACTTTGGGGGACGACTCCCAGACCACGCCAGCTGAGACATCCTGGCCCGGCAGCTGCTCCGGAGGTTGCCCCCACCCCGCAGGTGTTCCGCACTCCTGGACATCTTTCAAGCCACGTTCGATACTGTCCCCTGTGTCAAAAAGCAGCACCGGAGAGCAAACAGGCTCGTGGCTCACATGTTTCTGGAGGTCCTGAGAATCGCTGCAAAGAGGCGGTGTACCCAGCAAGCAGGGAGGCTGCCACCCATCCCGCTCCAGATCGGGGGGGCAGCGGTCCCCCGGCGCATCCCCGCACCGCCCCGAGCTCCGGGTGCAGGGAGCCGCTGGCAGCGCACGGGGGTCGCAGCCGCTCTCCGCAGACATCAGCCTCATCAGCTTCTCCTTGGCGCTGCTCACTTGCTCCTGCAGGCTTTCGATCACGGCGTTTTTCTGCGTCAAACAAATACACCTGTCAAGCTCAGGGTGTGTGGGGGTACGAAAACACCGCCAATTTGGAAGCAGGTGCTGCCAGAAAACAAATCGCCCCTCTCTACACGGAGAGGCAGCACAGCAGCAGGTCTGCAGGAGCCATACCGGCAGCGTGTGCGACGTCATCCTCCCCCGGAGCCCCCAGAGCCACCCCAGATGCGGGTGAGGGAAGGGGGGCACAGGGGCAGGCAGCTCTCCAAGCCAGGGTGCAATGCAGGTGAAGGAGAAGGAGGCTGGGGGCTTTCCTGAAACAGCATCTCCCCTCTAAAATTAACCACGCTCAACTGGGCTGTGGGAACCAGGCTTTCCTGCTCTTCCCCCTACATGTTGGTTTGTTTTTTTTTAAAATCCTCCAGATTATGCTTGAATTTTGGCACTTTGGGGTGCAGAGTGATGTGACAAAACAAAGCAGCTCTTCCCCTCAGGAGGGAAGAGGCCCGAGGGGGAGTGCCAGTGCAGAGTGGGGTGTAAGGAAGGGCTTCCCACCTCACAAAGCCTCAAAAGGGAAGGGGAGAAGCCAGTGCGGCCGAGGGGGGCCGGCAGAGCCCTGTACCTCGGTGAGCAGCCGCTTCATGGAGTTTTTCTCCCCTATCAGCTGGTAGAGCTGCTCCTCGCTGTACACTGAGCGGCAGCTCCTGTTCGGGCTGGTGAAATATTTTGCCATGTGGCTGACGGTTTGGCTTTCTTCTTCAAAGGCTTTCCACTGCTTGAGCTGGGGAGTAGAAGAGGGCGTTATCCGCGCGGCATGCACAGCCCCTGCCGACGTGGTGGGAGGCAGGCGCAGCTCCAGAGCGAAGGAGACAAAGGGATGGAGAGGGGGGGAGACAAAGGCAGGGTGTGACGGGTGGTGAGAGACAGCCGGGCGAGGGGCTGCAGTGTCACTTGGAGCCTCCCACCCATCTGAGCCCTACCCTGGCCCTGGCCCCAGCTTTTAAGGCAGAGAGGGTCAGTGCCTGCCTGCACTGCAACCTCTAAGCGTGCTGTAAAAGCCCCCTCCCTCTTCTCCCCCTTCCCTGACTCCGTGACAGACAAAGACAGTGTCATGCAGGCCTCCTTATCCCCGAATCACCGCTGACAAGCTGAAAACCAGCAACGCTTAATATTTGTTTTCTCATCTAGTGTCTGCATGGAAGCCTTGCGCAGCCCAGCTTCAGCTGCTTATCGATCTCAGATGAGCACTAGAAGAGCAAGCCCATTAGGAAAAACAAGTTGATGAATTAAAACATCCAAGTTAAATAAAATGTTCAAGGCCCTCAGGCTACAGCAGAAAAATGGTACAGGCAGAGCACAAGTACAGCTCATCAGCTCCTCCGCCCTCGCTCCGAGAGCCCTCGCGCTTGGCAGAGCATCGCCAGCAGGCTTGGTGCTTGTCAGAGGAGGTTTGGATTCTGCTCCCAGGGGCTGCTCATCTAGTGGGTTGGGATTCTGAAGTTACACTGCATCAACTGAGGTAGGAGGGGACCTCTGGAAATCATCTAGTCCAACCACCCTGCTCGAGCAGGGTCAGCTGGAGCAGGTTGCCCAGGACTGTGTCCAGCTGGGTCTTGAAGATCTCCACAAGGATGGAGACTCCACCACCTATCTGAGCAACTTGCTCCAGTGCTTTGCAACTTTCACAGGAAAAAAAAAAAGGGTTTTCTGATGTTTAAATAGAATTTCCTGTGTTTCAGATTGTGCCCATTGTCCCCTGGACACCACTGAGAAGAGCCTGGCTGCCCCTTCCCTACTCCACCCCTGTCGGTATTTATACATATTGGTGAGATCCCCTGAGTCCTCTCTTGCACAGATGTGCTCTTTCTTCAGCTTCACCTCTTCCTCCCTTTCTCACCTCATTTCCTTGAGCCCAAACATCCCTCCAAACATTAAACTGAGTAAACAACTGTTTCCTCTCCCTGTAACAATGGGAGCACTTTTCCCGCTAACGCTGTGGCCAGGCACACCAGGCTGCTCCTGAAGGACACAGGAAGCAGAAGAGCCGAGCCTCGCCACAAAAGGCTTCCTTCAAACATCTCCGCGTCCTCCTCCTCCTCACTTGTGGCAAAGCCCAGCTTCCTCCTCCAGGAGTGCGGAGGAGGACAGCCTCCCTTGAGGATCACTAGCAGCCACAAAGCCTCTGAGCCTGGCAAGGCCATCTGGATGGCCAGAGCCCAGCTCCAACCCTGCTGTGGGCAGAAACCTTCAGTTGGGGGTGGGCCCATGGGATATGAGGAGAGGACAACTGCACGAAGGACTGATCCCACCACCACGTGGAGGAGGAGGAGGAGGGCAGCAGCCACCTCGCCTCCACACGTGCCCTCTGCGTGGCTTCCACCCGTGGCACGCTCTTGCGGGAGGGTTTCTGAGGAGGAGCTCTGCAACATGCCCGCAGTCCTTGGAGACTCGGGAGACTGGCGTGGGGAAGCAGAGCCACCGGGGGCTTGGAGGATGAGCTATGCAAGTGAGCCCAAACATTCAGGGAAAGAAGCAGGAAAATAAGTGCTTTGGTCCACATGGCTGCTGTTGGTAAACTTCAAAAATGTGCCCGTTTCCAGCCTGGTGGCGGGACAGAGGTGGCAGCATACCTGTGGGACAAAGATGAAGCAGTTGATCGTGGTCGTACACACAAAGATGCCTCCAGAGGTAAAACCAAACAGCAAGTTGTGCCAAGTGCGGAAGAAACGGTGAACTAAGCAGACAGTGCCAGCAGCCAGGAAGATGAGGTTGACCCCAACGATGAGCGTCAAGGACTGGTTGACTGGCGGGGAGCTGACGTTGTCAGTCAGACCGGCCAGGTAGGTCCCATACAGCAGGAGGATACTCTGGAAGCAGAAAAAAAAGGTTTCCAGAGTGTGGAAAATTACAGCCTGATGGTGTCAACCCCCACCTCGTACCGAGCCCGGTGAGCTCAGATACACTCAGCGCAATCCTAATTAATGCTCTTTGATCTATAATGCAGACCTTCAGCACGCGGTGGTGACGCCGCAGCAAACGCCTGGCACGCTTCTGCAGGTTGGAAGTGGGGCTGGGGAGGGAGGGCAGGAGCGAAGGCACCGGCAGGCCCTGGGGGTCCCGACAGAGGGGTGCGAGGAGCTGAGGGTCGGGTTGGCAGGCAACGCCACAGCACAGGGTACAGCTGGGAGAGGCAAGATGTAAAAAACTTCCCGCTGGGCAGCCTGGAGCAAGAGCAGCAAAGATGGACAGACAAGAGATGGAAGTCCCTGTGGGGATGCAGAGGTGGGGTGCCATCAAGGAGCAACACATACCTCTGAAGGAGCAGGGAGGAGATTCAGAAGGACATTCAGAAGGAAAAAGCAAGGCAGAAGAAGTGGAAGTTTAGACTGCTGGGAAGAGGATGTACTTGGTGCCTCTTTAAATAGAAATCCAGGAAACTACTGGGTGCAATTTTTCTCCCTTCCCTTCTCTGTTTCCTGCCTGACTCCAGCAGCGGTGAAAGGGGGTAGAGAAGCACTCTGTACCTAGCAGCCCTCGCTCCCCAGGAGCAGGTCCGTTGTTTCAGAGCAGGCTTCCTCATCGTGCTGCCCCTCAAGTGTTCCACATGTGCATCTTTCCAGTGTGCTCAGGATTAAACTACCCAGCAGGCTGAATCCCTCCTTCCCCACAGCACACTGGCAGCAAACACCAAGTATTTTTTGCCTGCCTCTGTAGCGCATGGCATGGTCTGCCTTCAGGATCACTTGGAAATACCATCTAACAAAATCCTTGCTCCTGCAAGGACCCAGAATACAGGGAACATGACTCTACGTTACTCCTGTTCCCAGGAAGTGCAAATGTCAGCCTGTTATTAAGAGACACTAAATCATTATTTGGGCAGCACTTCTTGATGTGACCTCTGGTGCGGATGTTCTGGAGACCCATCTGGATCCCTCTGTGCTGTGGCTGCTTGATGGCTGCGATGGCCACTGCCAGGGTTAGGGTCTGGAGGGACACTCTTACAGGCAAGAAAGCTTCATGTCCACGGTCTTTGGTGAGACTCCCAACTTCAGAGCACCATGAATTCTCAAGGCAGGGTTGTAATGGTGAGACCTGCCTCGTTTGGAACTAGGCTGATGCCCGACCCTGCTTCGTAGAATCTGCACTGGATCATAACCACGTTCACCCCAGGGCACCTCCAAATACATGGTCCAAAGGCAAGCCAACTCCTAATCCCTCAGCAAGAGAAAAACTAGCACCAAAGTCCCATTTAAAATCCATATAGTCTATCTGGGACACAGACACCAGCACTGCCATCTAGTAAACTAAGACTTTCAGTAAGCACAGAACCAAGTTTTTTGTTTGTTTGTTTGTTTGTTTTAATCTTGAGCAGAGGACTTTGCTCCTAATTTCATGCATGTCCTTGGCAAGTAATTTCTGTTCATTGCTCTGTGCCAGTAAAACCAGGATAATACACTGAGCGGCTTCACAAAGGGCTGAGCACATTAATGCTGTGGAGATAAGAAATGCTATGTACATGCAGAGATAGAGCCTACTCTCACATTAGTGTAAATCCAGATTAAGTCCAGAGAAACCACTAAAGAAATAACTCCATGACTCCCAGTAGGTAGATAGGATCACGGTCAGGTTCAACCACAATACTAACAAAGAGTACCTAGGACTGGTAATGGGGATGTTTTATTCCAAAAAGCAGTTTGTAGGAGCTGTAGGCAAAAGCATTACCTGTCTAAACCCTAACACAAACTGTGGACAAAATCAGAGGTGGAGACACAGCACTGGAAGCCCAGGGAACGCCTGCAATCCCCAGCACCAAAGGACTTTTAAGAACAGGCTAGACTAATGTCTTTAAAATGAAGTGCAGGGGGAGAAGGACTTGGCTGTATCATGAGGTCTCTTTCTGCTCTTTTTCCTACGACTTTGGGTCAATGAGTGTTATATTACAGTGAGTCACAAAGGAACTGCCTGTACTGCATGCAGAGAAGGAGCCATTCCCAAAGAAAGGCTGTGATCTCACAAGCTTCATCAACATCAGCTTTCTGAAATGCGTCCAGCCTCTGCCAACCCAGAGACACATGAGACCACAGATAATTACAGCGATAATTATACCTACATAGTTACATCAGTATAACTAACTCTTCTGGAATAAGAACGGCCACGTGCAAAGCTACACCAGTGAAAGTGTACCTCAGTGGTATAATTAAGCTGATACACATCCTGTAAAGGTAGGCACCAAGCACTTGTCATCAGCACCTCCTTGATTTGGAGTCAGAGGACGCGGGGGCTGAGCCACATAGTGCATCACTGCGGTGGGACGGTCATCTGAGGCTTTATGGAAAAAGCGTGCTTTAGAAAACAATAAGACACAAGTTTTAAGAAGGGAGACAGATGAGGCGTGGGGGGTTGCAGGGAGAGAACTAGAGAGACAGTACGTGCAGAGTGTACATAAAAGGGATGGTGAGGCAGGGAAAATGTGGCTAGCAGGGCTTTTACAAGGGAATGCAAGAAAACATGAAGATGGGAAGGACTGGAGATGAGAGGGCTTTCGAGATGAACAGGAGTAGCTGGAATCTGCAATAGGCACGTAGCTTGGGAGGGCAGTGAAACTAGGAATGCTGCTAAACAGTTTAGGCTGTGAGACTCTGAGGAGGGGAGATACAATGCAGGAATCAATGAAGAGGTTACGTACCTTAAACCCTAAAATGAGAACAAGCCAAAGATCGGAATAGAGAGATGCGCAGGACTGCACCCGGCTCACTGAGCAGGTCATGCCTTTCTCTGTCGCCTAGGAGGCAAGGGGAAGGCAGAAGTGAAGGCTGCTGCGCCGGCCCGGGAGCAGGCACAGACCAATGGGCACACAGGTATACTCCTATGAGCAGGTCTCCTCTGTAAATTCCTAACAGGAAAGGCCAAAGCTGGTGCGGCCAAGGGCAGAGGGTTAAAGCGAGGAAGGTTTTGGCACTCTGCTGCCAACAGGGGTGGTTAAAGCTTTCTCTAAAGCATCTGCAGATGCCATGGACCTGTGTCACCCAGGTGACCTGCACAGACGTGGAAATTTTTCAGTGGCCCTCCGTAGTAGACCAGACATAAATCCAAGCCAGAGAGCCCAGAAGGCTTTCTGGCTTGTTTTTCTTGCTATTTTTTTTAAGCAGAACCTCCAAATGCCTGACCATCCACCAACTTCGTCCACAGAGATCAGACAGGACACGGCACAACCCTCCACTGCCCCTCCTCATCCCTTTACCCGCAGCGAGACGCTGAGGCTTCGGAAGCACTGGACTGGATCAGAGAATACCCACGTCAAGAGCAACACGGCATCTGCAAGCACCAGCGCTGCCACCATTGCCAGCAACTGGAGGTCTTTGATAATCTGCAAACATGCAAGAAGTAAGCGTTACTGTGGGGGAAAACGGACACCAGTAACCTCCATCCCCTTGAGTCTCTTTCTGGTTGTTTCTTCCAAGGAACATGTCCATCCTAATACTTCCCTCAGAGTACAGTCCAGCAGCTCACCTACGTCCAAGTTGGCCACAGGACCTCTGTCTCCAGCTCCTAAATTCTTGGAGACCTAATCAAGCTTGGAGCCAGGTATAATCCCTCCCCAACAGTGTGGCTAGCCAGTAAATGCTCTGACAGAAAACAGCTCTTCCAAAACAAGATATCATCCCTTATGCCCATATCCCAAGCAGAGACAAAAAGGGTGGGAGGGAAAAAGCTGATAGGATTATCATTTTGCAAGTTTAACACAGATCCCTGTGCCTCAGCAATGGGAGTCCTTGCTGGCACCCAGTTCCCCTGCAAACCCTCTCATCTCACCTTTCATCTGAGACCTACTTTTATTGCTGTTGGAAAGTGGCCACTGGAAGCTGTAAGTGCACTGTTACATGCACAAATATATACAGTTTCCCTCCCAGCTGCTGTATCCCCTTCCTTCAGTGCTGCAGAGGAGTACCCAGCACTCCCTCCCTCACTTCAAGAGGAGATAAGATGCATCTGGGGATGGCCCTGCATCAGACACCCTTGAGGATACCTGGTTTATTTTCATCCTGCAAAAACAATCAGCCCAGACCTGGATGCAAACACTGGCATGTAGTGTAACGAAGGCACGTGGCTGATGTAAAATGAGAACAAGACCTTGCTCAGTGATGGGGCTGGGACTCCATTGGGGAACAGGCAGCCTGACAGGGCAGGAATAAATGAGCAACCCATGCCCAGCTATGTCTGAAACCAGACCTGTGGTTGTGGCAGCCACCCCTGCCATGTGCCGGTTTTATCTGCTATCCTGCATCGGTTTGGGACTTGCTGGTGTTCGTCCCCCTTGGGGAGCTTGCCCCCCGCTGCCAGAGTGCTGCATACTCACCACCCGCTTGTCTGGCACCCGCTGGGTGAACACCTTGTAGAGCCGCCAGCTCTTCCCCAGGATGGGGCCAAACACCAGGGAGGTCCCCACGCACAGCAAGCAGAGCCGCACCTGCCAGGGGAGAGCCGGGGGGCTGAGGGGGCAGCCGTGGGGCTTGCAGGGACACCCCTCACCCTCCCACCCAAGGGTGCAAGGAAGATGGGTGGGGATGTGTCTGTGGTCTTCCAGAGGGTCATACTGGATACTAGAAAACTGACCACAGGGTAAAATAAATGAAAAGGTGTGTATTCCGCTGCAGGCATGCCTGCTGCCTGCCTTTCCCCCCCTACCGTGGGAGGCTCTCATCGGAGGAGCAGGCAGGGAGAGACAAGCAGCTTGCGAGCAGCTGGGGCACGGAGGATCCCAGCACCAATAAATCACTCACTGGCACCTCCGTTAATTATCCTCAGCCTGGCGGCCGAGCAGGATGGCAGGGTGTGCTCTCTCCCACTCTCCCACCAGTCCCCAGCCTGGCCAGGACACAGGGGTTCACCACACAGATCAGTGTTTTGATGAAGATCTGCTTTGCAGCCAGAAGATTTGCCTGCAACCTCACAGCACATTGGGCAGGGGCCGTGCACAGGATCCCATCTCCCTGCAGGCTCCCCTCTCCCTGTTGCATTTTTACAAGCCCAAGAGACCTGCCTTGTGTCCCGCCGGTGAGGCTGTGGTTTGCACAAACAGCAAAGGCCGCTCAGAGGGAAAGCACCCAGTTGCATTTCGTGTATGTGGAAACCACAGCCCAGCTGAACGCGCCCAGCAGTGAGGTGGTGACAGGCTGCAGCTAAGGGAGAGTACGTACAACCACGCACCTACGTGCACGTGTGTGCAAACAGTCAGTGTTAGGATAATGGTTGGACTAGATGATCTTCGCGGTCTTTTCCAACCTAGTTGATTCTGTGATTCAGTGAAGGCAGCTGTCCCAGCAAACCCCCCGCTCACCTGAATAAGCTTTTCCACTGAGTCTCCGGACGGCAGGCTCTGCTCCTGAATCCCAAAGAGGTAAGCACTAGTGTAAGTCAAGCCACTGCCCAGCAGGGTCACAATGTTCAGATTGGGGCTGGACATCTTCACGATCCTCCAGGAAACAAAGCAGGGAAGGCGGTGACAGTTACTGAATGTCATGGCCTGGCAGCACAGGGGCAAGGTCCCCTTACAGGGATGATGGTGGCCACGGGGATGCTGACACACTGTCCCCCCCCAAGCCCCTGCTGCTCACAGCTCCTCCAAAAGCTCAGCCATTGCTCCATGGTCCATGCCCTGTATTGCTGGAGTGCTTCATTACCCTTAAAGTATTCGTTTTGCCCTACCCTGATGCTCCTGTGAGACAGCAAGATCCCTCCTCCCCAAAACGGACGGGTACCAGGTTTGTCCCATGGCACCTCTACTCCTTGCGTGGATCTGCGGCACAGAAAAGCATCCCTGAGCCAGCACCTTTATAGACGAAACTGTGGGAAGCCGTGGCCTTTGAGCAGCAAAGCAGGCAGGTTCAGCACAGCTGGGTCTCCCCGCCACCAGTGCCCATGCCAGGCACACAAAGCTGTGCAGCCGCACATCCCCGCAGCGGCACGGAGCCGGGAGAGGCAATACCCCACGGTCACACAGCACAGCACAGCTCAGCCCCCCGGGTTCAAGGGCAACATCTTCCTCCACTGTCCTCTGCTGTAAAGGGGCAGAAGTGGAAAACCTCACCGATGCAGCCGGGGGTGACTGTCCCCAGCAGTAAGCTTTGGGTACAGCAGCTACAAATGCTGCCAGGAACAGGCCCTTTCTATTGCTCCTTCCTTTGAGGAGATACCTCCACCCCAGCACAGTCTCAACTTCAGGAAGCTGCCAGCAACGTTCAGGTTACAGCTTCCCCTCTGTAATTTCATCCCATCACTCATAATCCTGTAACTGTATTCAGGGAGGGGAGAATCGACCCACCGATCTCTCCCGACCTGTCACCCTTCTCCAGCAAGCCCATCAAGCAAAAGCTGTAGCTCCTGCCATCCCCCTGCGTAGCTCCATCCCTTTGATCTGCTGCTAAGTCATTGCATTTCTCTAGCCTTGAGCTCCATCCTGGCTTGCTGCCTCACAGACACAGAGCCTGGGATTCAACCTGGCTCTCTCCCTCCCTGCCTT
Source organism: Strix aluco (assembly GCF_031877795.1). Classification (NCBI taxonomy): domain Eukaryota; kingdom Metazoa; phylum Chordata; class Aves; order Strigiformes; family Strigidae; genus Strix; species Strix aluco. The sequence continues at coordinate 5,657,894 of NC_133932.1, forward strand.
GCTTGCCGTGCTTCAGCCCCTGGGGAAAGATAATCAGCTCACCGTCTCAGCTGCATGCTGAAAAAGGTCTCCTTTGCCCTCCCAGGTTCAGTAGGCAGACCAGTATTTATCTGGTGCAGCACAAATAAATAACGCACCTTCATTACAGCTTGCTCCGAGAATATCTTCAGGGGCCTAAATAATTTGGTAATCGATTAAGGTGGCCACCGAACTCAGCACCACCTCAGTAAATCGAGTGCTTGAGCCCGGGATGCAGGTCACACAGCTACTGCACTGCAGCAGGCACAGGGCTCGATACAAACCCTGACGAGCAGGACCCCCCTGACTGCACTGTGGTGATGAGAAGCATTAGGTTCCTTAATGCAACCAGAGCACTGAAACAGCAGCAGCCCAGGCTGCACACAAATGCACATCTCTGTACAAAACATGGAGCACAAAGGCTTTGCCAGGTGAAACTTGGGAGAGGGATGTATGCCGGGGGGGAAGAAGCAGTTGAGAGATGAGGGGACCAATGAGGAGAAGGTGGAACGGAGGCAGGTGAGACATCCAGGATTGCTGAGGAAGGCCAAGCGCTGGCTGAGACAACTTGAGCTATGAGGAATCACTGAGCCTTCTGCTTGATTTGTGCTGCATTCAGGGGAGCAGGACTTTTTACATCCTTTCTGCAGACTCAACAGCACCAAGGAAAGCCTGAAATTCACCACCAGCTTCTCTCACCGATGGAGATCACATCTCCTACCAATATGGACAACCACCAAGATCAAAAACGGTTAGCGGTATCTTCAAACTACGAGGGGCCCAGCAGCAGGAAGGATATGTGTGCACTATGGAGAGCACGATGGCTTTTCTCAAGGAGCTGTGCTGCTCAAAGTGATGCTTTCAAGACTGTGGAGTGGAGAAGGAGACCAGCTCTCTTTCTGCTCACTCCTGTTGATTATTTTATTGAATAGCACCTTCGGGATGAGACCATGCACTGCTGCTTGTGCCACACCGGAGGGCATCTATGCCCTGTCTTGTCCACAGCTCCCTGCCTTGGAGAGGAAGGGAGCAGTCCAAGCAGGACTGTCTCCACCAATGATCAACATTACGTCTGATGGAGAAAGCTGCAATATCCCCGGCATTGCCCTTGCTTGCCCTGCGCTGCTCCTTCAGACTTGTACCCTCCTGACCCTTAGCTGGCCACCAGCTTAGAGCCTGATCCTGAAGGAGCCCGATCCCGCTGCTCCAGCTCAGGGGAACTCTCACGGCATAAGAGGGAAGCCCTTACCTGTTTTTCCTGAAGCGAATCGTGAAGACGAGAAAGAAGAGCGCTAGCAGGACTCCTCCAGTCAGGAACGTCCACACAACTCCCAGGAGAGCAGCAGAGAAGGACGGGGAGCTCTTCCCACTGCGGTCAGAAGATGTCTGCAGGAGGCAAAAAGAGGTGAGGAGGAAGAGGACATTGCTGGGACTCCCAGCAAAGGAGGTCCCTACTCTGGCATGATGGCTCCCTGCCAGAAATTGCATCTCCCAAACCCCTCCTCATGAGCAGACACCCCGGCACCAGACCAAGACCTGCAGGCAGGGCTAATGAGATGTGTGTAAACATACTGTCACTTGCTGAGTGCACAGGAGGAGAAGGCAGTCCAGAAGCCCTCTTCTTATGGCCAACTAGCCAAATACATAATGAAGCCATACAAGTGACTCATAAACCTCAGGCAGCCCTGGTCGTGGGAGAGGGAAAAAAATGGTGACGGTTCCCCACTGTCCTCCTCTGGAAAGAAACCTCTGGAGAAAGACCTGGTGGTACCCCAGTTGGCAGCACGCTTCTTTAGAAAGTTGGGCAGGGCATCCTTGGCTCCCACCCTCACCCCTACATGTAGCAGGTAACGAACCAGCTGGCTGACGTGACTGAGAGCCAGCAGCAGAGCTGCCAGTCAGTGCAGAAAACATAGAAAAGGGAGTGGGACAGCGTTTTTCAGACGCGTTATACAGTGACACACTGAGCTGGGCTCCACCCGTCTCCCAGCTGGCTGGAAACTAACTTGGTCCTAGGTAGACGTCAGCTGAGAACTGGCTTTTGAGGGACACTCCCAAGGTGGGTATGATGGAGGTACCTCTCTTCTTGCACACAAGCGACCTTAGAGTGTTAAATCTCCATTTTAAAATATTCTCTGCTATTAACACATGGATAAAATGATCCTACATGAAACAAGAAACCTATTTCCGCTGTGGATCTACAATACTCCAGCATTTTTAACACGGTGTGCATTGTGTGGGTTCCGTCACACATACTATGTGTGAGTGTTACTGACATCTTTATCTTTCTTTTAAAAAAAGCATTACTTTTACTTAACTGCGGGTGCGTCCCCTTTAAGTGGTAAGAGGAGGATGGGGACTGAGCTGGGATTACACACCTCCTCACTAACACCTCTGGTGCTAAGTCCTTTCTCAGGGTTTCCAGTTCACCTGCATGCAATTTCTATGGCAGAAGACTATTTTCCCGACAGCTGCCACTGCTCCAAACTCCCAATTCTTCCTTCAAGGTCTAAGCTGTTTCTGCTTCCAGCCTTGCTAGAAATAAATCTGCAGGAAGAAGGCAGTCGTTTTGAGCTGATGCCTTGTGTCTCTCTTCCCCGGCTGGGCTCCATCTCCTCGGGCAAGGAAGAATAAGGCACAGCTTGGAGAATTAAAGCCAACACGTAATTCTGAAAACAAAAATGTGTCACTGCCACACGAGCGCGGCTGATCTGAGGGCTCCTGGCAGCTCACATGCTGGTGCCACGCTGGTGGCGGGGATGCTGGCTAAGGCAAACCCCCAGCCAGCCGAGAGCCCGCGCTGCTGCTGTGCTACGCTGGGATACAGCCGCAGGCACAGCTCAGCTTCGCTTTGCGGCAGTGTGAAGGGATCCCTGGGGAGATATTCATCTCCCTCACGCAAACTGCTGCCCACCTCCGCTTCCCTGTCCCCATTCCCTGGGGTGTCTTTTGGCTCTCTGGGAAATGAAGACCACACCAGATGGTGGAGATGGCCAGCCAGGTCAGTCCCCTTCCCCTTACACCCAGACTTGCTGTGCAAAACCCCCATCCTTTGGCATGAATCAGGGCCATCTTCCCACCTGCCTGGAGCTCAGAGGGGCTGACAGGGCTGCTCGGGGCCAGTACAAGCCTGTAACACCATACCATTTCTGTGTCCTGCCTGGCTGAGCCTGAGGGTAACACCTGGCTTTGGCCAGTAAGGTGAGCAGGGCTGACTCGGCATCCCAGGGCTCCCACACTTCACTCCCAGCTGCATCCACCAGCAGCACCTTTCCACCTCTGGCCGCTTCTGAAAGCATGACTGCACTCTCTTCCCAGCAACTACCTAGGGCCCAGAAACACCCCTGTGGTCTCCACCTTCCCTTTCCCAACACATATCCCCCCACCCTGACTGCTGTTTCCCTGGATGTTGATGCTACTTGGAGTTGATGGAGCGCTTCATCTGCCACTGAGCAGAGTCAATCTCGGCCCTAGCAGGGGGAATATTAATTGTAAGGCAGCTGCCAGAGCTAGAGGAGCCAAGTCTTCTAATTAAAGGCCCGTGGTCATGCAGGCTGTGGTAGAGAGCTGAGCAGATCAAGCCTTACTAGTCCACACAGCAGCCTCAAGTGAAGCCAACTGCAACGAAGTGCACCCCAGTGTCACTTTTACTGCCTTAGTCGGGGGGGGAGAGGTATCATTTATTATAGATTATGACTTTTAATTAAATCCTGCTCTATTCATATTTGAAAAGCACTTTGAAGATCCAGGGGATGAGAAAGGTCAAGAGCAGAGGAGGCCATCCCAGGCCACTCCTAAGTGGTTGTCATGCTGGCTGACACACAGGAGGGCCGCCTGACACGACTGGGCTGTCGTGGCTGCTTCCTCACCTTCTGCCTAAGTACTTGGGTGTCATCGAGGCAGGGCTTGTCTTGGAGGCCATCCCAGGAGGTGACAGCGTGCAGCCTCCGGCTGGACTGGGATTGCTTGATGGCTGTGCCCCTGTGCCCCCTCTCCATCCCTCCACCCAAATCCACTTCTGCGGAGCAAACCTCACGCCCCAGAGCGCTTCCCCGCCTCTGTACGTACCACTGTGACAGTGCAGAGCTCCTGCAGCGCCCGCTGCTGCTGCTCCTGGCTGCCAAAACTGGAGCTGCCATCGCAGAGCTCAGAGCAGTTGAATCCCGGCTCCATAGCACATCCTCAGCCGTCATCCAGCCGTATTTTCGCCCCTGCTAGAAGGATGAGGGTTGGGTTTCTCCAGCGAGAAGGAGCCTTTGGCGTACACCGTATCTCGCCCCGTCAGCAGGGTGCAGGGAAGGGGCCTGTCAGCCCACGGCTGAGCTTACCCAAACTGATAAACTGATGCAGCACACATCCAGAGCCGGGAAGGGGAGCACCCACCTCCCGGCGTCCCTCGGGGTGTCCTCTGCAGCGAGGTGAGTCAGTGCAGGCTGCGGGTCCCTGTGGAGCACAGTGGCATCCCGAGCCCTGCTACGCCACCCTGCAAACCAACACACGACAGGTCACGGTGGCCCCTGGTCCCTGCACCCCCGTTGTGGAGCTGAAACCACGTGCCGTGCCAGCACGAGCTGGAGCGTTGCACCCCAGCACCCCGAGTTCGCCACAGTTTTCCTCTGCCAACGTATTTTCCTGCACTGGTGCAATTTCAGGGCGTATCTTTGCAGGTCCCCTTCCCATGCCAACAGCCACTGATGGTTTCCTGGCACATTCTCTTCTTCCAGCAAAGAACCAGCAAGTGAAGACAACAACAAACAGCAACAAGTGTTGCCATCGCTTAATGGGACCAACACCAAGGCCTGGGTGAGCAGGGAAGGAAGACGCTTGAATTAAACACGTACCAAAGTGTTTTGGCTGACTCGGCCCAAGCAGCAGCCTGGCTAGCTGAGGAGCGGGCTGTTTATTAAGGAGATTTAAAAGCCTGGCACCTCCGTGCTCCCCATCCCTCCCGGCGCTCTGGCTGCCAGGTATTGTCCCCGCCTGCTCCCGCTCCCCTCGCACCACCTTTGCCTCTGTTCTCTCTTTTCATTTCTCTTTTTGGTGGGGATTTTAATAGGCCTCATTACCATTTTAGACATGAGGTCATACTTATCCTCAAGCATCTTTACTCAATTACCATTGTCACTGGTTTTAATTAGCTCCCAGCGCACGACCATAAGCAAGTCTCCCGTCGTTCGCAGTTGGGGAGGAAGCGCAATAGCTCACTCCCTATTTGCTCCTAACAACAGGTGGGAGGAAAAAAATTATCCATATCGTGCTCCTTGGGGCTGCTCCCCAGCTGAGCATCCCCTGTGCTCACACCCTGCACCTGGCCTCTGCTCCATCCTTCCCTGCCGCTACTCCCAATGCTTCGATCCCCTCTCCTCATGAGTCCTTTCTTTGGAAAAACTCCTGTCATTACACGAGCAAAGAAAGTAAATTAAAATGAAGTGTGGTCACTAGGATCTGGTCTGAAACTTGCTGTTCTTCATGGGGGATAATCCGGATTCAAATGCTAGAAAAGTTATGGGCATCTTTCTCAGCTCGTGTAAACTGATTTTCAGCTTTAGAGAAATTGCTTATGAGTCCCAACCTGAAAACGTCAGGGTCAGCAGGTCACTTGTCCAAAATTAGCAGAGCCACCTCTGAGGCAACAACCGGAACTCTCCCGCTGGCAGAAGCCCCGACGTACCATGGGTCCAGCCGCCGGCCTGCCTGCGCCAGGACTGCCCCCAGCGTGAGATCAGCTCGCCGCGTCCTACAAACACAATATCACACATTAGCCAGACTTACGATTTTACACGCATGATAGAGGTTTTTTTCAAGAGTGCTGGTGCAAGCCAGCTCCTTCAAGTGTCCCTCTCTCTCTAGCCCGTACCAAACGCTGGTGGCGTTTCCCCCATGGCAGGACTGCTCTCTGGAGGTTTTCATGCCTTTCATCACTCAGGCTGACGGATCAGACAAGGGGTACAGCTGCAAGACATATCCAGCTGCTGCAGCGAATGGCAAGTGTTGCAACAAAAGTAGAAGGGCAGCGGAGAGGAGGAGACAGGCTCCAGGTGAGCAGCTCAGGGGTAACACTGGTAAATGAGACAGCGCGGGGAGGGGCTGTGCGTGGCATCTAGTGAGGGGGGTAGGAGAGGGGCACTGAACTTTTGATGCCAGGAAGACCTGCAGGTGAGCGCTGCCCAACCTCACAGAATCACAGAATCATCTAGGTTGGAAAGCACCTTGAAGATCATCTAGTCCAACTGTTAACCTAGCACTGACAGTTCCCAACTACACCAGATCCCTAAGTGCTATGTCAACCCACCTCTTGAACCCCTCCAGGGATGGGGACTCCACCCCTGCCCTGGGCAGCCCATTCCAACGCCTGACTACCCGTTGTGTAAAGAAATACTTCCTAATATCTAGTCTAAACCTTCCCTGGTGCAATTTGAGGCCATTCCCTCTTGTCCTATCGCTTGTTCCTTGGTTCAAGAGACTCATCCCCCCTCTCTGCACCCTCCTTTCAGGGAGTTGTAGAGGGCCATGAGGTCTCCCCTCAGCCTCCTCTTCTCCAGACTAAACCCCCCCAGTTCCCTCAGCCGTTCCCCATCAGACCTGTGCTCCAGACCCTGCACCAGCTCCGTTGCCCTTCTCTGGACACGCTCGAGTCATTCAATGTCCTTTTTGTAGTGAGGGGCCCAAAACTGAACACAGTAACCTCCCAAAGGGCTCGATTCCTCCCCATGCCCCCAGGTGTGTTTAAGGACAAGGGGTCTCCCTATAACCCCTATAACACCGTGTAACCTCCTGCCATGTCAGAGGGGGTGCCCACCTCCCAGGTGGACCATTACCAAGGCTGGCCCGAGGCCAGCAGGCACGGCTCTCCCATGGCTCACAAATGGAGATGTTTCCACAAGTTCAGCCTCCATCTCTCTGGGAAGTCACCCCTCCGCGGAGGGCAGGAGCCCCTTGGGGTCTCCCCAGCCCCCACCCCACTATTCCGTAAACAGATCCTGCACAACGTTGATAGCAAGCCGAGGCCAATTAGCTCTTATTAGTATGCAACAAAGCAAGCACTAGTGTGGTTGTCGCCGGAAGGCAACAGGCATTTCCAGCCCGGTTCCTGCCTCTCATGAGAGCTGGCAGGAAAGCTGCTCCATGGCCTGGAGAGCATCCGAGGGGGACTGGTGCTGAGGGGCGTCGCTGCCCTTCAGGGTGAGGCTGGGCAATGGCTGGGGGGACAGACAGCAACATGGGTAAGAAAACACATCCTTAAAATGTGAGGGTCTCTTGAGGGCAGATACTTGTGGGGTTTTGGGGTGTTTGTCGTTTTTTCTTTTTTAAGGCCAAAATGCCCAACAATTCCTGTGGATCACTTCAGGAGCAGAATCACAAAATGGTTTGGGTTGGAAAGGACTTTCAAAGATCATCTAGCCCAACTGTCCTGCCATGGACAGGAATATCTTCCACCAGACCAGGTTTCTCAAAGCCTCGTCCAACCTGGCCTTGAACACTCCCAGGGAGGGGGCAGCCACAACTCTCTGGGCAACCTGTGCCAGTGTCTCACCACCCTCACCGTAAAATATTTCTTCTTTATGTCCAACCCAAATCTACCCTCTTTCAGTTTAAAACTGTCACCTCTTGTCCTGTCACCACAGGCCTTGGGAAAAAGCCTTTCTCTGTCTTTCTTATAAGCCCCCTTTAAGTACTGGAAGGCTGCAATAAGGTCTCCCCGGAGCCTTCTCTTCTCCCGGCTGAACAACCCCAACTCCCTCAGCCTTTCTCCACAGGAGAGGTGTTCCATCCCTCTGATCATTTTTGTGGCCTCCTCTGGACCCACTCCAACAGGTCCATGTCTTTCCTGTGCTGAGGATCCCAGAGCTGGACGCAGTACTCCAGGTTGGGTCTCACCAGAGTGGAGTAGAGGGGGAGAATCACCTCCCTCGATCTGTTGGTCATGCTGCTTTTGATGCAGCCCAGGATACGGTTGGCTTTCTGGGTTGCAAGTGCACATTGCCAGCCCATGTCCAATTTTCCACCAGTATCCCAACGATCTTCTGTACAGGGCTGCTCTCAATCCCTTCATCACCCAAGAGGAGTTAGTTCTCATTTTCTGTGTTTGTCACTCCAGAAATATTAGTCTCCTATTTGGGTAATTTCAGAAGAAAATTCAGCTCCTAGAAAGAGGAAGGGAAAGGCTAAGGGCATTAACACCTCCTTGTGCTCCTGTTAGCCTGAACATCCCAGAGGGAAAAGGGAAGCCAGAGAGCGATGCTGACTATAAGTGGAATTTACTGTCATGCGATTTTCAAACAACAGACATGAGGGATCATCATGAGAGCAGTTTCCAACAGCCCGCACACCCTGTGGAAGCAGTCACAGCTTCAGGTAAAGCCCTTGCTCAGCTCGCTGGCTCAGTTTGCCTTGTTCTCCTCTCCTTGCCACCCTTGGTCTCTGTGGTATTACCTCTGCCAGTTGCTTGGGTCATAGTGGCTAGTCTTTGGCCATGACTGAGCATCGGCACGTGCATGGACATGATCCAACAAGCCTGAAGTTGATAGGAAACAAGTGACTGGACCACAAGAAAAATATTAGCACCATCATCTTCTAATGTAAAAAGGAAGGACTGACTGTTAAAAACAATATTCGGATAAAAGCAATTTGTGGTCATCTCAATGGTTGATCCTCAGGGCTGGAAAACCTGTTTCTTTAGATCCTTCAAGACCCAAGATTACTTATCTACCAATTCTGAGCAACTGTAGACTAACACATAAATATCCCTCAAAAAAGATGCAGCTGATGACATCTAAACGCACATCTTGACTCTCTCAAACTTTCTTCTTCCCTTCAAAACCTTTCTTTTGAAAAAGCAGAGCAAAAGAAATTTAAAGAAGCTGAAAAACTGATGCAGCATGTATGGGCCCAGAGCAGGCAGAATGAACGTTTCACCCCAGCCGGTTCCTTTTGATCTAGCGTTGAAAGAGAAACTTCTTCCCAAAGAATAAGGCGATGTCACAGCTCAGTGAATCAAAAGGTAGAAAACTGAAGACATCAAATCACAGACAACAGAACAATTGCGTTCAGAAATGTGCCTTTCATCAGCCCCGCAATCCTGTCCAGCCATATCAGCCCCGACAGAGAAATGGAACACGTACACCTCTGCAAGGGAAGAGCAGAGCACATCTGGAGCAGCACATCTGTTGGGAAGAACCTCTTGGGAAGATGGCTGTGTGGCCAGCTGGGACCCGTGGCTTTGCTGCATGCCAGGGAGGCAGAGAAGAACAACCAGGGGGGAAGGAGCAATGTGCAGAGAGCAGAGCCACTCCTGCTGCCTCGGGAAGGGAGCAGGAGGACCTCGGCTCACCCACGGAGGGTCTGTGCTGCTACTACCACTGCTGAGGGGAGATGGAGGTCTGCTGGTGGGGACTGGGCCCAGCTAGACAGGACACTGGGCTGCACGCTTAAAACAGCAAGTCGTCCAGATAACTGTCCCAGCGAGATGAACGACACGAGATGGGGTTTTGCAATTCAAAAAACGCTGGCACTTCTGAGACAGGCTCCTGCTTTTCCCTTCTGCTCTTCTTGTCCAACAAGATCACTTCTTGTTTGACCTGAGAAACTTGCAATATTGCCAACCCCAAGGCGATCAAAAAAATCACAAGCTAGACTTACTGCAACACCCCCCCCAACGGAGCTAGTTAAAAATCATGAGTAAAAACGCACAGCATATCTGAAGCTTATTTTAATTTATATTTAAAACTTCATCATCTAAGTTTTCACATTTCCCCCTGCAAACACAAAAGGAAAAAGGAAGAAAACCAAGAAACTCTGCTCATCACGTAACCCTGAAACCTGCATTACAAAGCCTCAATCCCTGGGAACGCCGGGGAGTTGCAAAGCCATCACCCTAATTCTCAGCAACCGCGCCGCGCTCTTGCTCCATCCCAGTCTTCCCCCTGGGATTTCCAGAGGCACATCCAGGCCTCTCAGATATCTTCATTCCTGGCAAGCAGGCAGTGAGCTCACTGCACAGCCATGTCACAGGGCCCAAATCAGATCATCTTCCCACCCGGGCAGTGTCCCCAGCTACGCTCCTGCTCTGTGCCCCATGCCCAGGGTAGGGGCGATAACTACCAGGAGCTGCAGGATCTTGCTACGTGCAAAGGCAGGAGATGCAGGACAAGCTGCTTCCATCCCCCAACACACAGGGAGCTCAGTGGGTGGCTTTGAAACTTGAAATTCCATGTTGTCTGCAGCTAGCTGCAATTTTGAAGCCTCCTAACTGTTTCTGATAGCATCTCCCGCAATCACGAAGGCAATCGCTTCTGAATGCTGATCTTACTGATCACCCCAGCGCTACGTGTCTGTCCGCTGTGGGTCCCTCAGCTCGGGAGGCTGGCACGTTTAGCTCGGTCTCTAGTCTTTTTAACTTTTTAAATGCAAGTTAAATACCCACCCGGCTCTTTTCAGTTCTGTGGTTTACGTTTTGAATTTAAAGAAACCTCCATGCAAAAAAAGGAGGTTTGCATGGAGGTTTCATGACTTTTGTGAAACACCACGCGATCCTGCAAGGAGCTGACTCACCCATCTCCCACCAGGGAGCTGATAAGGCTTTCAACTGTCTAATTGCTATGCAATGATAAGCATGCAAGAAATAGAGACAGACTAGGTTGGAGATGCTTGAAGGAAGGAAAACTGGGAGGAAATACTGAGAGCCCGGGGGAGCTTGCCACAGATGAGACCAACATGACCAGGGCTGATAGGGAGGTGAACCGAATGCCTGGAGCTGCCGCTGAGCAATCCCGTGCCACACAAAGACCCGAGCCCTCCTATGTGCCCAGCTGTGGCAGCGACTGAGCAGCACGTGGACGAAAGGAGCATAAACCTCCAGATTTCTGCCTCCCCAAAGCAGCTGGGAGCTCAGGGGTTGGGACCCCACCGCCTGTCATGCTGAGTTCATCCCTGTTCGCACCAGGCAGCTTGGCAGGGCTCCTCCCACAGTGCCCAGCCACAGCGGGAAACAGCCAGAAACCCCTCGGAAAGCTCCTTTCTGCTGAATTTAAGTTGGTACCTCCAGGTGGAAACCATCCTTTCTGCGGTGAATGAGAGAGGTGGTGGGATCTGTGCTGCAAGACGGCAGCCTCACCCCTCCAGGCTAAGGCGGGCGCAACTCCCCCACCAGAAACGGGGCAGGGGACATGCAGAATCACAGAATCATCAAGGTTGGAAAAGACCTTGAAGATCATCCAGTCCAACCATTAACCTCACACTGACTGTTCTCAACTCCACCAGATCCCTCAGCGCTGGGTCAACCCGACTCTTCAACCCCTCCAGGGATCGGGACTCCCCCCCTGCCCTGGGCAGCCCATTCCAACACCCAACAACCCCTTCTGCAAAGAAATACTTCCTAAGAGCCAGTCTGACCCTGCCCTGGCGCAGCTTGAGGCCATTCCCTCTTGTCCTGGTGCTTGTTCCTTGGTGCAAGAGACTCATCCCCCCTCTCTGCACCCTCCTTTCAGGGAGTTGTAGAGGGCCATGAGGTCTCCCCTCAGCCTCCTCTTCTCCAGACTAAACCCCCCCAGTTCCCTCAGCCGCTCCCCATCAGACCTGTGCTCCAGACCCTGCACCAGCTTCGTTGCCCTTCTCTGGACACGCTCGAGTCATTCAATGGCCTTTTTGTGCCTGAAGCACAACTCTGAGAAGATAAGGTGCTGCTCCTCAGCCCTTTCCCATGCCCAAGCCTCTGCCCTCCAGCTGGAAGTTATGGCACATAACGCCCCAGCAGCTGTGCTGCATGAACAATGAGGCCAAGCAGAGGTTTTCACCACTTTGGGCAAAATCTTGAGGTTTCATTATTCCATAATGACTTCGTCAATCATTTCATTTATTAGGGGCAGACTGCACACGTAGGTGCTGTTCTGCCTCCACAGGGCAACCTCCCCATTTGTCCCCAAGCCCTGGACCAGGAGGGTCCCCATCCCAAGCGCTGGGCGTGTGGCGGATGAGCCCAAAGTGGGGTGGCAGGGGCTGCCTCTCCAGAAACACGCTGCCATTTCCACACTGAACAGCACCTTCATCACAAAGAGGTGGAAACGGCTGGGGCTGGTTGCAGGGCCAAACTGCACAGTGCCCTGTGCCTATAGAAACACAGCTCCAGCCCGCCGCGCTGCCAGGCACACCCAGGGAGAAGAAACGTTGGAGGCATGCAAAAATCCCCAAGCATCTGCTTCGCATTTTGCCATCCCTGCATCCCAGGCAGCTGCTGTGGGGCAAGCAGCGAGCCCCCACCTGCGGGGCTGGTCCATCCTGGATCCCTGCCCCAGGGATTGCTCCCGCATCCCTGCCCCAGGGAGGCAGGCACCTTGTCACAGGACAAGGATGCTGCAGGCCACTCCGCTGCGACTTGAACTTGCCCCCTGGGACGCTGATTCAAGGCACTGTGACAGTGTCCTGGTGCAGCATCGACAGGTCTCAGTGCTCAGGGCCTGGGGTCTCTGCCCATCCATGTTGCTTCTGTTGCCTATATCGTCCTCTCCTGCTTCCACCCGTCCGCGGACACCATCTCCTTCAAAAAACCACCTTTCCCCAGGCCATTCCCATCAAATACTGCTACTTTCTGCTCTGTGCATGTGCCCCAACGCGCTGCTCTGAGGCACGGCTCAGCCCCAAGCGCTGCCGCTGGCATCTCCAGCATCCCTCGCACCCATCAGCTCCCTCTGCCTTCGGGGTGTTTGCACCAACCTGACGAACTGCAACACGCTAAACAGCCTTACGGGAAGGTGTAGCCTGCAATTTTTTCCCTCTTAACTGTACCATCTTCAGAGAGCCACCATGAATATGAGGTAAAAAAGCCTGATGATTTAGTATTTTGATTTACAAGAGAGATCTACCTTGTGGTTGAGGTGTGTATGACTTAATTAAAAAGCAGGGGCTCACCCCCACTGAAGCTGTTCGCTGCTGAGCTATCAAACGCAGAGGAGGAAGAGGCCACAGAGGGAATATTTTCATATAGTTACATTTCAGATGGAGCCTATGCCCTCAAGAGCTCTCCCTTTCCAAAGCTGGCAGAAAGCTACAGCTGCTCTTTCATGCAACCAGACACCGGCCCCTCACAGCACCCGCACACCCACAAAAGCAGGGCTAGGAGACGGCCAGGTCGCAAAGCCGGACGGCCCCAAGCAAGGGGATAGCTGCTAACACTGAAAAGGTCGGCATATTTTTTCTTTCTTTTTTTTTTCTTTTAAATCCAGCAGGATTTTGCAAATCGGGCGACATATTGTGTCCCCAAAAGAGGAGGCAGAACGGGAACGCCGCAGCTCTTTCGCCTGTCCAAGCAGCAGGGAGTATTTCCCCCTAGGAGACAGATTTGGCTCAAGGCTCTGAAAGCTGGAGATGTCCACAGCTCACGTAGCTCACCTCCCGGGTACTGCGGGCTGCCAAACTGCACCCAGCGGTCCCCTGCTCAGGCTTCTCATCCCTTTGCTGGGTAAAGCAACCACCCCATCAAGGGACAGGGCCACATCAAGGTTTCCACAAGTTTGCCAGCCAGGGCTCCCGGAGGCCGAGGCTTGCTCAGGGGTTGAGGGGTGCAGCTCCAGAACTGGAGACACGACTGAGTCCGGGTGGAAAGTGCTACTTGTAAACTGTGCAAGCAGAGGGGCCTGCCCCAAGAGCCGTACGCAATGCCCCGGCACCAGGTGGGCGAGGCTACATGGCAGACACATCAAGGATGCATAAGAAATACCAGCTGCAACTCAACGCTGACAGCTCCCGGTTACCAGGGATCCGGTTTCCTTGGCCTCCTCCCTGCCCCTCTCAGGCTGCAGAGCATCTGTGGGGCAGCGGAAAATCCAGGTCTGGGTGAGGGCACCATGAGTCGCCCTCCCTGAGACATGCCTGAGCCCCGGGGAGGTGCGTGATGCTCAACTCCGGCAGCTGAAGAGGAGTGAACCTGCCGGGTCCTGGAGAGCTTCCCGGGGGGCTCTCACCCCTAGCAAGCCTGGGCAGGACCGTGGATCCCAAACTGAAGGGGCACACGGGTCCCTCTCTCTCCATCTCCCCCAAACGGTTGCACCGCAGGGCTGGTTGCAACCTTTCTTCCCCCCAAATCAAACTCTGCGACGCATGCAGCTTGCCCAAGGAGCAGAAGTCTCCTTAGAACAAACCAACCAGTGCTGCAACTTCACATCTTTGCCTCCTGCAAGACGGCCCTTTTCTATCGCAAAGTGCTGGCAGGATCCCATTCCTATTCCCATTCCCATTCCCATTCCCATTCCCACTCTACGGCGCTGCTGGGAGCGTTTGGGACGGTATTTTCTAGAGAGCTACAGAACACGGGCACAAGACCATTTCAAGCTCGGGGGTGCACTGCGGGCACCGCCAAGCCAGCGCACGGCAAACAGGGAGCCCTCTGTCCCCCAGATGGGACCCCAACCCTGGCCTGCCTGCCGCCGCTGACCCCCGCCGCGGAGCAGAGGTGCTCGGGGTGCTGCCACGCTCTCCCCACCCCCCCCGGCAACTGCCAGTCCAGTCCCATGGCCTCGCTGCGGTGGGGGTCTCGCAGGGCTGCACCCCCGGCACCCCGCTTCACCGTGGGGGTGGGGGGCACGGCGAGCAAAACACCCCAAACCCAAGAGCACCGTGGGGGTAACGGCGCCCCTCGCCTCAGCCGCCCCGCTCCCGGCGCGGCGGGGAGCCCCATCCGCGGCTGCCGGCCCCCCCAAACTCCCCCAGCGGCCGCCCCAGCGGGGCCCCAGACCCACCTGCGGGGACGGCAGCCGGTCCCGGGGTGCGAAGCGGCGGGGCTGGCGGCTGCTCCCTCAGCGGCCGAGGCGGGGCGGGCCGGGGCGGGCCGCGGAACTGCCCCCGCCGCCGGGGGACGCGGAGCTCCGCGCCCGCTGCCGCCCCTCAGCGCTCCGGCCCGGCGGAGGCGGGCGGCGGGGAGGGGCCGGGGCCGCCCCGCTCCTCCCGCCCGTCCCGGCCCCCCCTTTTCCGTCTGACCCGGGACAACAAAAGTTTCCAGCCCCATCTCCCGTCCCGGCCCCGCTGCTGCAGGTGGGGACGCGGCCCGGCCGGTGAGAAGCCGCCTCGGTTGGGCCCTGCCTGCAGCTGAGGCAGCACAAAAACCCCACGGCTGTGGCCAAACCGGCCGGAGAAGGTGAGTAAACGGCCTGTGCTCTGCTTGTGCAGCCCCATGGCTAGTGGTAGCCAACGTGACTACTGCAATAGGTATGTCTGCCGGAGCAACACTCAGTGTCATGCGGCCTCACCCACCGCCGCTCTCGGCATCCCCATGCTGCCCGTTTCCCCCTCCTGCCTCCCACAGCCCTGACGCCCTCGTCGACTTCTTGCTCTCACATCCACACAATTTTACTGGATTTTTCTTCCCCAGCTCCAAAAGCCAAACGCTCTTCTCTCCTGCCAGCACCCAAGTTCCTCTCCCAGCCCGCAGCAAAGCACCAGGCGCTACTGGAAAGGGCTGTTTGCAGGAAGGCCGTGCAGGTTTTCTCTCTTCATACACTTCTTTTAACCTCATTCTATGACTCTGCCAGGCCTCGGCATGAACAGTGCTAATTTTTCGCTCCTGCCCGTTCCCAAACCTGCAGAGCCGTGGGCCAGACGCAGCCTTGGTCCGAACGGGAGCGGAGAGGTTTGCACAGCCCCGTTAGGCACGCTGTGCCACGCAGCGCTGTCGTAAACACAGGGACCCGTTAGTTCCCCGGCCCAGTAAAAGCATCCAGTTTGCAGCCACCGGTTCTGGAAGCAGCTCCCACCCCTTTTTACTGGATTTGACTGATGTCCCAGATGAGAAATTGGGGAAGCTGCAGTAGGACCATTCCATTCCCTTTTCCCATCTTCTTTCGAGGGAAAATGGAGGGATTTGCCTTTCCCCAGGGAGTGTAACACACCACCCTCCAGAAAGCATTTTCAAGGTGTTGGGGGTCAGGCCTGGACCTGGAGGAGCTGCTGGTGGGGCAGAGGGTCATGTCCGGAGCAGGTGACGAAGCTAGGAGCCTTCTTACTGCCACGTTCAAACGAGAATGAAAAAGCCCCTTGGAAAGCCCAAAGGTCCAGCAGTCTGGCAGCTGGAGACCCTCACACGCATTAATTCTATATTTTGGCACTGAAAGCAGCACCTTGTTTTGCAGAGGCGCAGAGCATCTGCAGCTCACAGCGGCTGCGATGAAGGTCCCTCATGTCTCAGTATCTCTGTAAATCTGATCTTTCTTAAAACATGCAGGCTCTTAGACTGGACTTACCAAGCTGGTCTCCACCTCTGTAACACCAGGATCACAACCCAAAATGTCTCACAGCGGGGAGGGAGGGGAGAGGAGCGGGAACGTGACTGTTCACACAGCAACAGGAGCTGATGCCTTATTGCTGGTTCCTCCCAATGCTGACAGAAAGCGCTCGTGTTGCCCCACTGACTCATGCTTTTACTAAGCTCCTTGTAAACAGTGATAACAAGAAATCGCCGCTTTGTGTGTGCTCCGGTTTTGCTCCTGGGCTTAGCTTTCAAAAGAATCAAAGCTCGGGGCGGGGGGGGGGGGGGGTATTGACATTTCCGCAGCAACTGTTACAGATGCGTGCACGTGCGTCACCTCTTATTCCTCACCCAGCAGAAGCAGGACCGTGGCCTCATCCCGGCGAGCTCTGCAGCCCTCCGAGGATGGGGCGTCCCTCCGGTTGTCACTTGGCATTGTCAAACAACAGGCGGCTGCAGCCAGGATGTTACGGACTCTGGGAAAACGTCTGTGTGCTTTGTCTGGAGGCAGGAAAGCGTGTTCTGTGCTACAGGTACGCACCAAGGAAGGATTTGTGCTGCTGGGCAGGCAGGAACAGGGGTCTGGAGAGGCAGGGGTGTGGGCAGAAAGTCCATACTTAAGGTAAATTGCGTTATCTCTGTAGGGACAAGGCCCTTTTCATCCCAAAGGATCCTGCTGTGCCTAGAGAGCAGTCAGTAACCCCATGTTGGGAACACATCACCACACAGAATCTCAGAATCACACAATTGGTAGAAATATTTGCAGTCTGGAAGTTTCCTTGGGCATTTTGTTGGGGCGGGTGGAGGGAAAGACCTCATCTGTATGCTTTTAAATCAATAGGAGGGGGGGAAAGCCTGCCTCGTTAGCATTCCTTGGTACGCCACTCAGTTTTGTACACTCCTGTTGGAGTCCACCCTCCAGGTATTTCATTTTGTTTCAGTCAGAAAAAGGTCCTAGTAAACTGGCGGTGGGGGCAGGGTGAGTAAAGTATGTAAAGAATCATCTCAGTTGGAAAAGCTCTTGAAGATCCTCCAGTCTGACCATTAACCTCACACTGACCGTTCTCAACTCCACCAGATCCCTCAGCGCTGGGTCAACCCGACTCTTCAACCCCTCCAGGGATGGGGACTCCACCCCTGCCCTGGGCAGCCCATTCCAACACCCAACAACCCCTTCTGGAAGGAAATACTTCCTAAGAGCCAGTCTGACCCTGCGCTGGCACAACTTGAGGCCATTCCCACACCAGGGTGTAACTGGAGCTTAGCAGTGGTGTGGCTCAGCCCAGGGCTGGCTCCTAGGAAAGGAAAGCAAGAGCTGAACTCAGTTGAAATTGCTGAGGTAGGTGGGATGAGGTTTTCTCCAGCTGTTTTCCACAGCTTGGCTCAGTCCCTTGTCTTTTGAAACATCTTGTTGAAAACTTAGACTGCAGAGCTACCCAGAGGGGTTCAGTGTCCATCACAACGCTGCCCAATAGGAAGGATAAACCACCTGCTCACACCTTTTCACTGCTCCTCTGGCTCTTCATCCCCTGCACCTCGTTCATCCTGTGCAGAGCTATTTACACGTTACAGCTGTTGGGTCCTCCCTGGGAGCTGTGGCTGCCTGAGACACAGCATCTCCTTTTGGAGGTATGGCCCATGCCATTCGCTCCAAGATGTGTACAACGCTTTTATATTTACTTCAAGTTTACTGTTGAAAAAAGTGGGCTCAGAGCCAATTTTTGTGGAATGAGAGCCCCTACTTGCCAGTCATTAGCAGTAACACCTCTCTTTGGGCTCTGGCAAGTAGCAGGGTTTCAGCCCATTTAAGACATTTGCATTGCCCATCCTCAAGGGTTCACGCTCAACCAGAGCGTCGCACAGAGCAATATCAACACCAGCCTCTGTTTTAACTAGGGCTTTTGGTCATCTGCTAAACTCTTCTTAAGCAACTCCCTTTTCAGTCAAATTTCACTAAATTTGTCTAAGTTTTCTTCAGGATGGACTGCAAGTTGCATTTTCTTCAGCTCAGTCTCTTTGAGAATCCAGATTCACGTATGACTACCTACCGTTGTCCTGACTTTGCTCACATTGATTGTAATGAGGCAACTAACTGCTGGTAGCTCAGCAATGAATTCTTCTTTACCCATCACCATGAATCTGAAAGGGAGACAGCGTGTGCTGGATGGATGCATCCTCTGCTGGGAAATTATCATCCAGCACACTTAGAAACTCTCATGAGACTTGGCTGTGGCCTGCAGGCAATCTCCACAGATGTGTCCTAGAATCAAATTCTCTATGCAAATATCGTTTTCTTTTCACATGTTGCAAATAAGTCTGTAGAGAGACATCCGTCCTGGGCCTCGTTTGATGAGGTAGTCGGTTATACACGCAGGCATGCACAGAGTACTCCCTCTTGGGCTTTACTAATTAGCGTGTTGATCTACATACAGTCTGCTCCAAGTTACTCCTCATTCTAAAACAGGTAATGTTGCCATTAGCATAAAGCACCACCCTTATCTCTTTCACTTGCTATCTTCTTTCTCAGCATGTGGTAGCCAGCAGTTGTAACATCTCCATTAAAGAAACATCTGGCCACACGTAAGCAATGCCAGTTTTGTCCAATTAATTCTCCAAAGTGAAACTTTTTTGCTTTTTCCTCTTATTGACAAAGTTTCTTATTCTAGAATTCAAACAACCGCTTATTTTCTTTTTACATACCAGCTTAGTCCACGGTCCCTTGAGTTTAAGTTGTTGAAGCTTTTGCCCTTTTGAAGATTCTCTTTGCAGGGTCCATTGAAAACGTCCTGCCTTTTCCAGCCCGTTCCCAGGCTGTGAGGCTGGGCTTTGGACAGGCAGGCCATCCCATAGCACCCCTTTGTCCCCATGGAGCAGGGCTGAGTGCCCCACACAATGCAGCCTCTGAGCAAACACCCGCCACTGCTTCAACCTCCAGGACCTTCTATCCTCTCCTCCAGCTTGCAGGAACAGGACCTTTGAGATGACTAATTGGACTTTCTTCTATTTTTCTGAGCTTCCTGAAGTCTTGAATAATCTTTTGCTATTCCCACACCATCTTCTTGGCTTCGTGACCCTTCCTAAATGGTCTTTTCTTAACCCCTCTTCCTTCTCCTTAATGGAAGCTGCCCTTTATAATTGCAAGAGGCAACGGGGGACACGTGTGGGCTACTCTTGTAAACTAAGCCAAAGAGCTGCACTCGGGGAGGTTCCCACTGCTTGCTCCATTCCTCCCAATATGTCCTGGAAGACTGTCCATTCAGATGGTGAAATCTCTGCCAAGAGAAGTTAGGTGCAGCTAAGGAACAGCAGTACGGACCAGGTCATGTTCTCTTTCAAGTCTATTTTCTATGCTTCCATGAACTGCTTTAGGATGACTTTGTAATTCATTCCTGCCATGGCAAATTATTAGGCCAGCTAGTGCTGCTCCATCCAGGGCAAGGAAAAAAACCTGCTTGCTTTGAGACACATGCCCTACAACTTCCCAGATTTGAAATAATCTCTCAGAAAGATGATCTTACAATCTTTGTATGGTTGATACGAACCCCACTGTTGCTAGGTGGACAAGCCAAGATCTTAGGAATGACCCCAGTGATGACAAGAACAGGAAAAAGTGGGGAGAACCAGAGGAATCCAAGGAAAGACTTTAAGAATAGGGTGGAAGAAAAGCACCAGCTAGTGGCATGAGACCCATATCCTCTTGTAAGCAAAACCTATAGCACTTAGAACATGTCTAAGGCAGGAACGTCAGCTCCAGTGTGGTTTCCACTATGCTTAGAACTGAAGCTCACTCCCACTGGTGAAAATTGGTTTGCTAGCAACACCCTGCTCACCCTGCCTGTCTCTTATGCAAAATAAGGCTAATCCGAGATTTATCTGACAGAGGGGCAGGTCAGAAAGTCATGAAAGGCTTGGGCCTGAGACCTGACCTCTTTCCAGCCACTGTTTGGCTAGTTCCCTGTAAGAAAGGAGCTGGTGCTTGCTGCCGGTGGAAAGACTGGTCTACAGCTTTCCCTGATACTTTCTGCTCCACCTGTTAAGCAGATCCATGGGGTGTTAAAAACTTTTTGCACCCTGCCAGCAGCAACGCTGGGTGGGGATCAGCCTGCCTGCAGATGGGGCAAGGGCAGCTGGATGAAGCAAATCCTCTGTCGGTCTGTTGGATGTGGGAGAGAGGTTGCCAACCTTTTGTAAGTTGGTTTCCCACATGCCTTCTAATTATTATATTTTTTTGGGTGGCATCAAGGGGAAAACATGAGGTTATGAATTAGGTACTGTGTCAGGCCAAAAGGGAGCCAGAGGAGGGTTTCTGAGAAAACAGCAGACTGACCCTACGCCACAATGTGTAGCCAGCCCATAAGGGAATCAAGGGAGGCTGTGATCAAGCTTTCTGGTGGAGGAGGCACCAAGCACCTATCTGACCCTGTCAAACAAGGATGTTCAAACAGATTTAGTCCTAGGACTCTGAGGCAAACAATTGCCTCATCTTTGATGAGATCCTTTCCAACCAATTAGGACCATTAGAGTGATATCCTAAGGGAATTAGGCTTATTCAGTGCATGTGTTTGCCTGTTCAGTGTCCCCTCTTCACCAACAATTTTTAAACCATCTGGCAAATTACAACAAATTTAACAGTGGGCTGTGAACCTCAAAGCTATTAAGTTTCTACAAGTTCCAGTGGATGGTCGGAGGAGAGAGAAACCTGGTGAATTGTTCCCTCTCCCACTCCTGCGCAGGGAAGGAGCACGTGCACAGCTTTTATTAGACATCAGCAAATCCCTCTCACAGGGATAGGATCAGGCAGAATCACACCTTATGGCAAACCAGACGGTCTGATGGTGGGAACACAGGGCATCCTTGATTGAGCTGCCCACAGAATGACGTGTTTTCTTTACCATAATATAGAAAACAGGGGAAAAAAAACCCCAAAGAACCACGTGTTTTTCTGCTTGTTGCTTTTCTACTCGTATTTTCCATTGGAAACTTGGTTTTCATCAGTCCTCATTTTTGGTGAACGGATGACTAGTGTCCTCCAAAGATTAGGTGGTGCTTCAGCAAAAGACTATGCCTGGGTGCCACACCGACACTTCAGAGCGAGTACAGAGGACAGAGCTCCTGAGGGACCAGCTGGGGTTTGCCCAAGCCCGAGTGCATGCAGACACAGGATACCAAGAGTTTAGCTAATTTTAGGTAAGGGACTGGTCAAGCTAGATGCAGTCAATAAGCCTGCCCTCTCCTTCCTTTCATACCGAGTCTCAGTGTAGGATTTTTATTAAAGGTTTAGCATGACCTGGAACCCAGGGGAAGCATTCGGCTTCTTTGATGTTAATCTGAACCACCAAACCTTTTAAGGTTCACTTAGTGCTGCCAGCAACACCCAACCCCAGCAGTGATTAGTGGTCTCCTGGGAGGTATCTCAGCCTCTGAGGATTTGACAGGGAAACAATAAAGTCTGCAGTGGAGCTGAGTTTCAGCTGTGCCCGTCTGCTAAATAACAGGTGGTAAGTGATAGTTTCCTTCAATTGTAGCAGTTCGTGACTGCTCATGAAGTCATATAATGATCTCACCTCAGTTATTCACCATGTTCTTTCTTCTACCTGGCACAGTGAAGATGTTTTTCTTTCTAACAATAGAGAATAAAAACAAAAACAAACGCCTTTCTATTAATGCAGATCTAACACACACGCAGTGCGCACAGAAGCATCCCTTGTTTCTGGCTCTAGCTGCCCCATCTGAAGCATTTTTCCTTGTAGGAGTTGGAAAGACAGGCCACCACCTTCCTTTTAAGGTGGTCCTTTGTCACAGCAGGGGCCTGGGACTTGTCTCCTTGGCTGCTAAGCACGCTACTGCCAGGCAAGGACTGCACATCCCCATTTCCAGATCCTGAGAGTCAAGGAAAACCCTTGCTCATGGCAGTCCTTAGAGTCAAAGACTGAGACTTCAGTCAGAACCTGAGACTGACAACCATATGGAGCAGAGAGCAATGTTCACTGCTCAGCGTTTGCTCCTGAGGCTGGTGGGAGCATGTTACTGTGTCCAGTTTTGGGCCCCTTGCTCCAAAAAGGACATTGAATGACTCGAGCGTGTCCAGAGAAGGGCAACGGAGCTGGTGCAGGGTCTGGAGCACAGGTCTGATGGGGAGCGGCTGAGGGAACTGGGGGGGTTTAGTCTGGAGAAGAGGAGGCTGAGGGGAGACCTCATGGCCCTCTACAACTCCCTGAAAGGAGGGTGCAGAGAGGGGGGATGAGTCTCTTGAACCAAGGAACAAGCGCCAGGACAAGAGGGAATGGCCTCAAGCTGCGCCAGGGCAGGGTTAGACTGGCTCTTAGGAAGTATTTCTTTGCAGAAGGGGTTGTTGGGCGTTGGAATGGGCTGCCCAGGGCAGGGGGGGAGTCCCCATCCCTGGAGGGGTTGAAGAGTCGGGTTGACCCAGCGCTGAGGGATCTGGTGGAGTTGAGAACGGTCAGTGTGAGGTTAATGGTTGGACTGGAGGATCTTCAAGGTCTTTTCCAACCTTTATGATTCTGTGACTCTGTGATTCTGTGAATGAGGAGGCTCCCATGTCCACCAGAGCTGGCTCTTGGGTGAATTGGCCATCCTGGAGCAGAAACCAGCAGGCTGCGTCCTTACCCATCCCCACAGGGACAGCTACAGAGTGCTGGGGGCAGCGGTTTAAGAAGGTGTTTCTGGGCTCACTAGGAGGAAGAAGAGGAGGTAAGAAAAAGTAAGGACAGAAGGAAGAAAGGCCACCAACCACTTGCACAATCACTGCGAAAAAGCAGGTCCATGTGAGTGGAGATCCTTGGCAGAGTGGATGTGTGTGATGACTGCTAAAGAAAGGACTGCAACATGAGGAAAGGAAGGGAAAAGGAGTACAAGGGGTCATGGAAAAATCCTTATGCAAAAGAGAGAACAACGAGAGAAGCAAGGGGTGCTGTGCGGAGGCAAATAGGTGTAAAGATAGTAAGGCAGAAAAGCTGAATCAATCTGGTAAATCAATGCAAAGCCTTGACTTTCACAAGGATGGTGCTGTTAACTTCAGAGACAAAGGCAGAATGGGTTATGAGAAACAGGGTCAGAAAATGGAAGTTACCACCATCCACGTTTTGATATCTGTAATATCAAGAATAATTCTAGTAAACTTGAGTTCAAGGAAGGAACCGGGAGAGGTGGGAAGGTAAAAAGAGGACTAGTATCTCTGAAGGAACATGCCCCTGGAAGCAAATATCTCTAAGGAATCTGCCAAGTCAGGAGAAGACCACTATGGCCAAAGAGCAGCAAGTGCAGAGATGGTGAGTAGCATGGAGAGGGAAAGGCAGCTGAAGGGAGGGTTGCTGTGGCGTTCCTCCATGCCCAGGATATAATATTCATTTATGGCATCAACACAAAATGTTGGACAATGAACTTACATGGTGGGGAGGGCAAGCACATCCTGCAGAAATAACAGGTTGAGGGTTAGTACTTGAGTAACAGTGGCTGAACGACGTTAAACACTACCGGTTTTAAGGTGCATACTTGAAGATAGGTCGCAGCGTTGCTGTAAGCCAGGAGTTCGTCAGCTGAAGGTAGCAAAGAAAGTGGAGCAGGAACAGGAGGACGAGTGATGACTGAGAAACAAGGCAAATGCAAGCCTGGCATGCAAGGAAAGAATTGTTTCTTACTCTTTGCAAAAGCTGGCACAAACAAATTTTAGAAGCAGAACTACTGTTTCAAGTGCAGCTTTGCAGCAGCTTTCCATGGATGCTCAACACCCAATTCATCAACCGCTTAAGTACGTCTTATCTTTGATAGGAGCTGATCTAAATATGCTTACATTTTACACCTAAAATACAAGTCATACGATAGATTTTCCATGGCCTTTAAAGTTATTTTGAGTCAAGGACATGTACCTCAAAATTCGCAGATCTCTAGGACAGAATTTTTAACTAAGCTTTGAAGCACTTTCATAAATAAGCCCACTGCTTTGTTGGCACTAAGAAACTCAAAGCAGTGAGTGCAGATTTCTTTACCCCAATATTTAGAAACTGAGATGGAAAAATATTTTACAACCCACAACAGTTTTTGCCTGCTGTCATTTAAAAGCATTATAATCACAGACTTAATAGAGTGACACGCACCAGCTCTGACGCTGTGAACTCCTCAGTTTCTCTGAAGCCATTCATCGTGGGCTGCTTTAGAAATAAAAGAAACACACCTTTTTTTTTTTCTTAAAAAAGGAGAAAAGGATGCCTTTGAAAGAGTTTATGACTAGATGTTTACCAATGAAATTTACATAGAGATGACACTTATCACTGAATAAAAGATCATGAAGACAAAACATTTGTCAGCTTTTTTCTCCCTGGAGAATTATGAAAAAAGTTCATGACAAAAGCAACAGGACTTTCAAGTTTGAAAAGGTTGTTTCTGTAAAAGGAAAGGGGAGAGGAGAAGAGAAAGTCATTGCTGAAATGGTTGAGCTGCCATGTAAAATTCAACAGTCAGGTGGAAATCTCTCAGATCTGGGATGTTCAGGCACGTTGTGACAAGGAGAAAACATGAGCAACGGAGGATTTTTTTATCACTCTTAACCAGAAGTTCCAGCGTTGATGTCTTCTCATAAAAGACCAACTCAGCTTCTGCAATGGTTAGTTAAACCCAAGGGTGACCCAGGTTTCTGGGAAGTAGGCTTGGGAAAATACATTATCCTGGCACTTGGAGCAGTAGCAAAGTCTTTTCAAATCCCATTTCAGCTTTTCTGTTGCCATGCTCTGGACTTCAGGAATTAATGCACTACATGAACAAAGTTACCAGGACTACAGCTGTTACAGTTTTCTGGAGAGCCTCTGGAAGGATGAAAAGGTTTTCCATTAGTGACAGACCAGCCATCACCTTAACCGTTATGAGAACCATGAACCTCTTCATCATCCCAGGTATTACTGGAGGATTCATCTGTCAGTGCAGTCATATGATCAATAACTATTTGTGAGGCATATTTCCATATTTCTAACTCACTACATCCCTATCCATGGAAAAAGCAACATCTGTTACCTTTACACATGATGAAGTATGATCTGCCTCTATCCATAGGCCCTGTATCACACCACCGTTGCTACTTATGTCAGAGCAGAGCAGATATGCCTCAGTTTGTCATGTCAAAGTATCATTAGGCTTCACCTTTACCCCCAGAAAGCTGGGGACTACACTATTATAGTTTAAAAAAAGCATCAGGTGAGACTTACCCTTGCTAGACACTTGTGATATATGGGATGGTATAGAAGGCATATTCCATAAATTTGTTGAAAAGCTACAGCTTATCTGAAGAGGGACTGGAGTTCAAAAAATCCCATTAGGGAGGATGTTCCCTCCTCACTCCTCTGTTACAGAAGCCCCCTTTAGATGCCGTGACGTGTGGCACAGATCACCACCTTGCGTTGTACTTTTGCCAGGAGACCACGAAGGATGTTGGAAGGTGTTCTCTGTCAGGAGACCCTTGGTTTGGAAGCTGGTATTGGGTTTGAGGAATTATCCTGGGGTCTGTGTTGCTTCAACCATAAGAGCAACCCCCACAAACCTTAGGCAACCCGTAGCGTGACACAACAGTGACCCTTTTCCCACACATTCACCTTGGAGGGCCAGATCTGTGACTGTGGGAGCAGAACCCAGAGCAGAAGGACGCAGCAACTGGGGAACCTCTTTCTTCAGGAGAAACAGCCTTTTGGATGCAAAAGCTCAACTGTGTAACGGCAAAGACACTTGCCATTTTCTGAGCCTAGGAAGCACCTTACATGAGCCTCTCTTGGGTTTGTGTGCACCGCTCAGCCAGGGCTGTGCCTCCCCCGGCCCACGTAGGGATGTGTTCACTTTTAACATCCTCGCTAGCAGCCCAGTCAGCTCTCAGGAGAGCTTGTTTTTGGGACAGCCACCCACACCACCAGCAGTAACTACAGTAACTCCCCCTCCCCCTGCACATTTCACATGCATTTTTCTGCACTCTCTGTTGACGGAGGACAAACCCTGCTAATCCCCTGCTGTGCAAATGGCGTTGCATGGGGGCATTTACGTGCAACTAGTGCAGGTAAACAAGCACAATCTCAGGCTCCTCCTTGCCACGGGAACGCGCTGGCCATGGGAGACGCCCTGCTTGCCTTTGCCCTCTTTCCCAGGGGGAATTCACTAGCCAAATCCCCTGCTTGAAGTGGGGAACATAGGAGCAGGAATAAACCCCATCAGGCCTTTGCCAGCCACTATTAATGCAGGTCAAACTTACAGCAATAAACCACAGCAGACACATACTTTCAAACTCCACATGAATAGGGGAAGATGCCCACGGCCCTTTAACAAGAGATGGAGAAGCAAACAAGATTCTCCTGGACATGCTCCACGGCAGTTTTCTTCCTCGTGGTCCAGAATCATAGAGACCTCAGAGGGCGGGGCTGAAAATACTCACTGCCATGACAAGCCTGGAGTATGCCAGCTGGCACCATTTGATCAAGGAAAGTTTTTGCTTCCTAAGACCATTCTTCTCCCCTCCACATACACACCAAAAAAAATTTGCTTTCCTATAAGCACTACGAGGTGTTTCTAGGCAGGATGCTTGGAGGGCTGTGCTTTGCACCAGGGACGAGCCGTGCCCAGGTGCCCAGGCTTTCAGGGTGGGCTTTCCCTACAAACCATGGCAAAGGATCATCTCTGAACAGGTTTTCAAAGTGCAAGGCAGCCAGATGGGGTTGCAAGTTGTGAAAGACCGACGAAGTTTCAGACATTCCTGGACCGTTTCAAAACGTGTTTTGACGCGCCCAGTCACATGGGGTTTTTTGCAAGGCCTTTTATGATTATATCTCTCAGTAGAAGACGCACGACTGCTTTAAAGAAATAAAAACAAACAAAAAGATGCAATTTAACTCCAAATATCTTAAGAGAGTATCTAGGGAACCCAACTTTGGAAAACACACTGCAACATTTATTTGAAGATAAAAACCACTGCTGCAAACCACGCAGGTCTGATTTAGATTATAAAGGGTGTTTGGTTATAGAAATGCAAGGGGTATTTTAAAATCTTCCAGCAAGTCCCTTTCAGCAGTGCTACGCACAACAGAAGCACAGCGCTGGGTTCAGCCAGTGCTTTTCATCAGCCCCCTCTGTCTGTGGGGAGGTTTTACAGGCAGGGGGTTGAGTTCAGGGAGACCCACGGGCCATCTGACGGAGAGCAGGGCAATGCACAGGGAAACAAAGTACTGCCCTGAGCAGCTCAGAGAGATCCTCTGCCAAGGACGTACGAGAATTACCTGATGCGAAGGTCATTCTCCAAAGGCCAGACTTCTCCCATGTCCAAAAAAATATCTGGCGTGTGTGAAACAGAGGGCTATTGCTAATGGAAATATAAGGTCCCTTACTTCTAGTGTTCAGCTCTGCATCTGCACTGCTCCCACTCCCATGATCTGCCAGCTTGGTGAAGACTTGTTCAGTGTCATCCTGCTCACAAGCAGAAGCCATTAAGTCCTCTACAGCAACCACGTGGCTGTTGTTCCTGAGGAACAATGGGGCTGCCCTCCCCAGAGTTAATAGACAGCACTGGCAAAGCAAGGCTTAGGAGAGCAACACCGTAACATTGTCTGCACCAAAGGACAAAGTTTGCTCAATATTATGCTCTACCTTTGTTATAAAGTCACTTTTACTATGGATGGCAGGACCCCCAGGAACTATGGAAAAACATTTTTCCACAATGGCATTTTCCTTTCCCACCCATTTTCAAAGCCCTAAGGCTGAAATTTACTCTTTCAGTGACAACCCCAAAAAAAGAGTGTTGATCTGCCCGAGGGTAGGGAGGCTCTGCAGAGAGACCTGGACAGGCTGGAGCGATGGGCTGAGGCCAACTGGAGGAGTTTCACTAAGGCCAAATGCCGGGTGCTGCACTTGGGCCACAACAACCCCCAGCAGCGCTACAGGCTTGGGGAGGAGTGGCTGGAGAGCTGCCAGTCAGAGAGGGACCTGGGGGTGTTGATTGACAGCCGGCTGAACAGGAGCCAGCAGTGTGCCCAGGTGGCCAAGAAGGCCAATGGCATCCTGGCTTGTATCAGCAATAGCGTGGCCAGCAGGGACAGGGAAGGGATCTTACCCCTGGACTTGGCACTGGTGAGGCCGCACCTCGATGACTGGGTTCAGTTTTGGGCCCCTCACTCCAAAAAGGCCATTGAATGACTCGAGCGTGTCCAGAGAAGGGCAACGGAGCTGGTGCAGGGTCTGGAGCACAGGTCTGATGGGGAGCGGCTGAGGGAACTGGGGGGGTTTAGTCTGGAGAAGAGGAGGCTGAGGGGAGACCTCATGGCCCTCTACAACTCCCTGAAAAGAGGGTGCAGAGAGGGGGGATGAGTCTCTTGAACCAAGGAACAAGCACCAGGACAAGAGGGAATGGCCTCAAGCTGCGCCAGGGCAGGGTCAGACTGGCTCTTAGGAAGTATTTCTTTGCAGAAGGGGTTGTTGGGCGGTGGAATGGGCTGCCCAGGGCAGGGGTGGAGTCCCACTCCAACGCCCAACAACCCCTTCTGCAAAGAAATACTTTCATTTCATTCAACTTGCTTTGAGAAACCTGGGGGCTGATGGGGCCCATCTGTCAGAGAAGGGGAAGAGCATCTTTGGCCATAGCCTTGCCCAGCTGCTGAAGAGGGCTTTAAACTAAAGTTGTCAGGCGAGGGGAACCTCAATCCATCCCACTCCTACCAGCTTGATGCCAGTGGCAGCAATAGATGCCTAGAGCCTGGAGAGAGGTCCCAGGTCAGCAAGAGAGCACCTGAAGAACAGCACAAAGGAATTCCAACCTGACTTACTAATTAGCTTCATCAGGGGCTCAACTTAAATGCCTCTACGCAAACACGCACAGCATGGGGAACAAGAGGAGCTAGAGACGCATGGATGCCTGCAGGGCTGTGATCTTACTGGCATCACTGAGATGTGGTGGGATGGCTCCTATGACTGGAGCGCTGGGATGGAAGGATACAGGCTCTTTAGGAAGGACAGACAGGGGAGATGAGGAGGGGGGGTCAGCCT
This sequence comes from Strix aluco, assembly GCF_031877795.1. Classification (NCBI taxonomy): domain Eukaryota; kingdom Metazoa; phylum Chordata; class Aves; order Strigiformes; family Strigidae; genus Strix; species Strix aluco. Next base: position 5,687,163 of record NC_133932.1, read on the forward strand.
CTATGTCAAGGACCAGCTGGAGTGCATGGAGCCCTGCCTGGGGATGGATGAGGAGCCGACTGAGAGCTTATGGGTCAGGATTAAAGGGACAGCAGGGACAGGAAATGTTATAGTGGGGGTCTGCTACAGGCCACCCAACCAGGAAGACTGAGCAGATGAGACCCTCTACAGACAGATAGGAGCAGCCTCACGTTCACAAAGTCTGGTCCTCATGGGGGACTTCAACCACCCCACTGTCTGTTGAGGGACAACACAGCAGGGCACAAGCAATCCAAGATGTTTCAGGAATGCGTTGATGATAACTCCCTTCTCCAAGTGATAGAGGAGCCAATGAGGGGATGTACTATGCTGGACCTTGTTCTCACCAACAAGGAGGTGCTGGTGGGGAGTGTGAAGCTCCAGGGCAGCCTTGGCTGAAGTGACCATGAAATGGCGGAGTTCAAGATCCTTAAGGCAGCAAGGAGGGTATGCAGCAAGCTCGCTACTCCGGACTTCAGGAGAGCAGACTCTGGCCTCTTCAGGGATCTGCTTGGCAGAGTAGTATGGGATGAAGCCCTGGAGGGAAGGGGGGCCCAAGAAAGCTGGTTGATATTTAAGGTTCACCTCCTCCAAGCTCAGGAGTGATGCATCCCAACAAAGAGGAAGTTGGGTAAGAACATCAGGAGGCCCGCGTGGATGAACAAGGAGCTCCTGGACAAGCTCAAACACAAAAAGGAAGCCTTCAGAGGGTGGAAACAAGGACAGGTAGCCTGGGAGGGATGCAGAGAAACTGTCCAAGTAGAAAGGGATGAGGTTAGGAAGGCCAAAGCCGTGATAGAATTAAATCTGGCCAGGGATGTCAAGGGCGACAAAAAAAGCTTTCACATGTATGTTGGTGATAAAAGGAAGTCTAGGGAAAATGTGGGCCCTCTCCAGAAGGCAAAGGGAGACTTGATCACCCCAGATATAGATATAGCTGAGGTACTTAATGACATTTTTGCCTCAGCCTTCACTGGCAAGTGCTCCAGCCACACCACCCAAGACACAGAGGTAAAGGTAAAGGTGGGGACTGGGAGAATGAAGAACCACCCACTACAGGAGAAGATCAGGTTCGAGAACATCTAAGGAACCTGAAGGTGCACAAGTCCATGGGACCTGATGAGATGCATCTACGGGTCCTGAGGGAACTGGTGGATGGAGTGGCTGAGCCACTAACCATCATATTTGAGAAGTCGTGGCAGTCTGATGAAGTTCCCACTGAATGGAAAAGGGGTGACATAACCCCATTTTTAAAAAGGGGAAAAAAGAAGATCCAGGAAACTACAGGCCAGTCAGTCTCACCTCTGTGCCCAGCAAGATCATGGAGCAGATCCTCCTGGAAATTCTGCTAGGGCACATAGAAAATAAGGAGGTGATTAGTGACAGCCAACATGGCTTCACTAAGGGCAAATCATGCCTGACAAATCTGGTGGCCTTCTACAACAGGGTTAGAGCGCTGGTGGATAAGGGAACAGCAACTGACGTCATCTACCTGGACTTGTGCAAAGCTTTTGATACTGTCCCGCACGACATCCTTGTCTCTAAATTGGAGAGAAAGGGGTTTGATGGATGGACCACTGGGTGGAGAAGGAATGGGCTGGATGGTCACACTCAAAGAGTTGCGATCAACAGCTCCATGTCCAAGTGGAGAGCAGTGACAAGTGCCGTTCCTCAGGGGTGGGTGTTGGGACATCTTTGCTGGAGACAGGGACAGTGGGATCGAGGCACCCTCAGCAGTTTGCCAATGACACCAAGCTGTGTGGTGCGGTCACACGCTGGAGGGAAGGGACGTGCCATCCAGAGGGACCTGGACAGGCTGGAGAGGTGGGACTGTACAAACCTCATGGAGTTCAACAAGGCCAGGGGCAAGGTCCTGCACATGGGTCGGGGCAATCCCAAGCACAAACACACACTGGGCGAGGAGCAGACTGAGAGCAGCCCTGTGGAGAAGGACTTGGGGGTATTAGTGGATGGAAAACTATGAGCCAGCAATGTGTGCTCATAGCCCAGAAGACCAACCGTATCCTGGGCTGCATCCAGAGAAGTGTGGCCAGCAGGTCAAGGGAGGGGATTGTCCCCCTCTGCTCTCGTGAGACCCCACCTGCAGCGCTGTGTCCAGCTCTGAGGCCCCCAACATAAGAAGGACACAGACCTGCTCAAGCAGGTCCAGAGGAGGCCATGAAGATGATCAGGGGCTGGAGCACCTCCCCTGTGAGGACAGGCTGAGAGAGTTGGGGGTGTTCAGCTGGAGAAGAGAAGGCTCCGGGGAGACCTTAGAGTGGCCTCCCAGTACTTAAAGGGGCTACAGGAAAGCTGGGAAGGGACTCGTCATCAGGCAGTGTAGGGATAGGATGAGGGGTAATGGTTTTAAACTGAAAGAGGGTAGATTTAGATTAGATATGAGGAAGAAATTCTTTACAGTGAGGGTGGTGAGACACTGGCACAGGTTGCCCGGAGAAGCTGTGGCTGCCCCTCCCTGGAAGGGTTCAAGGCCAGGCTGGAGGGGACTTTGGGCAACCTGGTCTAGTGGAAGGTGTCCCTGCCCATGGCAGGGGGGTTGGGACTAGATGATCTTTAAGGTGCCTCCCAAACCAAACCATTCTATGATTCTATGGTTTACACTCTTCTCACTGCATTAGTGTTAAAAGCAGAGAGAAAGTTTGAGAGCCAAGATTTGCTCCTTGAGATCAGAAGACGAGCACCCAATGTCAGGAAGATGTTGCACATTTGGACAGACTTCTGCACTAGGAGGAGATTATAGCACCAGAGGCAGAGAGATTGTGGACTCTTCATCCTTGGAGGTTTTTAAGACTCAACTAGAGAAACCCGCAGTGACCCGAACTAGCGCTGGCACTAGTCCTTCTTAAATGAATGTTATCTGAAATGGGGCTGCTGCATAATTTGAAAGGTTTTTCATTACATATGAAGTTGAACCATCTCTGAAATAGTTTCTGCTGAAGTTAGTATCAAGTAATTCTTGTTTCCCACTGTCCCATTTTCCAATAGACCACATTTCTGCACTGACAACTGGTAATTGCACGGCAGGATCTGAAACATTTTGGCAATAGATCACAAACGCTTTTCAGGATGTAGGAGAAAACATGGGATTACAGAAGAAATGGGAACACAGTAGCCAGTTAACATGATCAGAAAATTAACATTCAAAAAGTCATTTACAGGTTTCAGGGTTAGTGTATTAAGAGGGAAACAATTCAAGAAGTTTAGAACTGCTGCTTCCTATTGCTGGAAAACTTCACCATGACACCGTGTTCTCTTGTTTGTATATTTATCTTGCCCATGAGTTACTTCTACCTTTGAACTGTGAAGCAAATTTCTGCAACACTGTACCAGAAGTAAAACAGGGTCTGGTCTAACACACACTGGTCTGTCCCAAGTGGGCCTCAAAAACCAAGAGTTTCAGCAGTCCCTCTGAAGTCTTACCTACTCTTGGTTTTACACAGCACAGGTCAAAGCTCATCTGTTACCTGATCTTGTATAGCCCCATTTTTAATATTTACAATTCTGCAAGGGTTCTGCCTGCAGCAATACCAGAATCGAGATGCCAGCAAATAATGGACAAACAACTGTAGAAATAACATTTTTGGTTTAGTGTTTGCAATTTGTTTTACAGCTCATAATGAAATACTGTTAGAGATATTCTACATTCATACATTTCTAGCAAAATACACTTTTAAAAACATAAGGCACTTTAAGACTTCCTAAAACAAATGCTCACGATAAAAATTCAACAAGAGGGCTGGATGAGAACCCTTTCTATCCTTAATGTTCAGGTCAGTAAAAGATCAATTGTCTAGTCAGGCAGGCAAATGAAATAATCAATAGAAAGGTTTCCAAGATAGAGTTACTGCTGTATTAGTGTGCATTCTGAAGTAGTCTATTTGAAGTGTCTTCAGTTGGGGAGGGAGGGCATAGTGTGAATAAGATGCATTAAAATAGTTCTTTGAACTGGGTAACAAAGACACATTGCAAGGATTAAGTTTCATTACTTTCATTGGATTAAATTCCTTCCATTCATTATTGCCAACAAGAATAAGGAACAAAAAGGAGCTGGTTCTCCCCTCCCTCCCCCCCACTCCCATTATAATTCAACACAAGATTTCAAAGACTTAAAATGACCAGGACAGAAGCCCATGAAAAACTGCATCTGGCCACTTCAGAGTATGTTTAAATATTCATTACTGACTTCCTCAAGTCTCACCTCTTATTAAAGAAAGAGAAACATAAAAGAATTGGCAACAGTGTAAGTTGCTTCCAGTCAAATTGATATTTTGCTTCTTTTTAACCCGACCCCACTGTTCACATTAAGCACCTGCATTCAGAAACGCACCAGCAGCTCCCCTTGGCAGAGAGATGGCAGGGCAGAGGATGAATGCAGGCAGGGCCCCGGGCCCCGCAGGGAAGAGGGAATGAGCAACTTTGCTTCACATGCTTGTGTCTCGGCTTAAGAACAGTTTCAAAAGCCGGACGTGCTGGGCTGCTGTAGCAACAAGGGGACTGATACCAAAACATTGACTGAAGACTTCACTCTGAGACGCATCCATAGGAGCTGAAATCCACTATTTAAAACTGACAAAAAGAGCTATCATGCTGGCAAAAGCACCGTCTACTTCTCAGGGCCCCTGAGAAGGGGATGGTAGGAACTAGCACCTACCATCCATCAGTGTATTTTCAAGTTATGTCTTACCTATTTTACTGCCCAGTACATTTTCCAGTCTTTGGGGGCTAACAATTGTGGAAAAACTTGACTCCCAGACGCTCGATACATTAGGCACTACAGTACAAACCTGCATTCCTAGTCCTCTCAAATCCACCTCTGAGGGGAAAAAAAACCAACAACCACCAATCAACAACCATTTTTTTTTCTTACAAGTCCATGATTGTTTTAAACTCTGACTTAGTTGAATTGCACTTTAAAGCTCAGCAGCAAAAAGAAAACTCGGTAGCTGTATTTGGGAATACATATAAATTTTTAAGAGACAAGATATTTTATAAAGTCTAAAGATGCATAGAGATATCAACTGCATAAGCTGTCAAGTTTTAACCTGGCTACAGTGAAGAAGCTGTGAAAAGAGATCAGCCTATTCACCTTATTAGAATTGGGGCAGAAATGGGATGCCTGTTCAGTTAGGAAAGCAAATGCAGTTAAGGATCGAGCTAAATTAGAACCAGCCACCACTGGTCTTAACCCATCACACACAGAGGTGCTACTGTGCAAACAGGAACTGTGGTGAAATCTAACCTTGTGAAGTGAAAAAACGCATGACTTCAAGACAGCTGCTGCTAAAGAGGAGAAAGGAAGGTGGTACCTCACGGCCCTGAGCTCAAAAGATCTTGAGATCTCCACTTGTGTGGCTCACTTTCACTGGCAGAAGAGCCAAGCTCCAGATCACTCAGTTGCTCACTGCTGTTGTACTAGCAGCTGATTTAAAACCGTGGCTCTGCAATCAGTTTACTGTCCTTCAGCACTGGTATGACAATATTCACTTGGGACAGGAAGAAGCATCTGAAAGAGGAGATGAAGAACGAAACACAGGCCACTCACTGATCCCAATTTAACTAACAGCATGCAGTCAGTTTTTCCTCAAAATCTGTAGGTTCTTCTGCCCAAGAAAACCTCACAGAATTTGCTAAAGTGACATCCAGTTGCTTTGCACATATACCTTATCCTGTCTTAAAAAATATACTTTAAAAAAAAATATTGAAAAAGGCACAGAGCACGTGCAATTTAGTTCCCTGTGGATCTATGCATGTGGGGAATCTTCAGACTAAGCTGCAATGATTAATAACGGACAGGGTGCTATTTTACAACCAGATCATTTCTTTCAAATTCCAGTTCTCTCCAAAGGAAACTGGGGAAACAAGCAGTGCTGTCAAGGAAATGCAAGGCAAGAAGTTCAACCTGCACACCGAGACAGACTGGAACGTAAAACGTTTCCCAGACCTTGTTCTTCAGGTCACATTAAAGGAAAAATTGTAGTCTAATTAAAAAAAAAAAAAAAAAAAAAAAATCACTAAAGCTAGTCACAGAGAGTAGAATTATCAAAGTGCTTTAATATATAAAGTGTCAAATATAATTAAACAGGACCATTAACACAGAGCTACCGTAAGATATTCAAATAGGTACATGCATTTTCTGAATGCAGGAGAGGAGCACAGGATTTTTATTTCCCCCTTTGGACCAGAGTTGGTTAAGAAAAGTTTTTCTTGTTCATTTAGCTTTTTCACACAATGTATTTGCTCTGCTCGTGCATTCGAAGGCACAGCTGGATTTGCTCTGTCTGAAACTGCATCAAAAGGACTGTCATGAAATATTAATAAAGGGGCAGCTCTCACTGACAAAAACACATAAGAGCCCCATAAAGTAGATTTATAGATCCCTGTCAATTCATAATATTAATTTTTATAAGCTATTTCTTGATACTAAAAAATTCCAAGCTATTTTCTTTCCTTTAAACACAGTTTAAGATAACTGAATGTGTTATTTGAACAATCTAACAGACTGCCAAAGCTATTATAACAAGAGCAAATGCAAACAAATAAATAAGGAAGAGGTTTCGAAACCACCTCGTGCAAGATGCTCGCGCCTCAGCCTCCCTACTGGCTTTTCCTCTCATGTTATGAATAAGAAAAAAGAAAAGCCATTCTCCACGGCACTTCTCTCAATACTTCCAATTCATTAAGCTGCTGCCTACTTTAAGCAGATGACCTTAAAGATGGAAAGTAACTCTGTACCAAGCACAGCAGAGCTGGCTGCAGCAGGGGGACACGGTTGTTTAGAAACCAGAAATGTCAATCAAGACCTTTCCTGCAATTCACAGATATAAAAGCAGATTTGCTCCAGTAAGCTGAGACTCAAAAACGTGGTACGGAGCATCGCATCTGGTCCCTTGCACAGGCACGTACGGACGCGAGTCTGAAGTAATACCAAGTCTCAGTAGAACAACTCGTCTATTTTCTGAAGGCACCATAAGGACAGCAACGCTCCAGGTGTAATGGGAAGAGGCAGAGGGAGGAAAAATAAAAAATACAGTTAGGAGGAAACACTAAGAGCAGCTTAGTATAACAAGGGAGGGAAAAAAAAGGTGGCTCAGTTCTATGATGGCTGTACCCTCTGTTACACACAGAGACCCTACGCCTCTAGGCAAAGGAAGAACAACCAGGGTTTGGAAAAAATCTACTCCTGAACAAAAAAAGAATCCGACTCCCATTTTTAGGGGATGGGTGTAAAATCTATAACTGAAATCAAAGGAGACAGCAAAGAATCAAAACGCTACATAAAACATTGGGGTCCGTACATACTCACATGGCATCATTAGCCTGTTTCTGATTTACCACAGTGTTAAAAGATCTGGACAGTCTCCTCTGCTCTGAGGCGTGACTGAAGTCCAGTGAAGTGTCATATATTAAAACCCTTCTCAATCCGCCAGTGAGAACGAATCCCCCTCCCCAGGCCGTACGAGGGAGGGGGGGTGTCTCCCAGGCAGGAGATGTTTCTAACCATCCCAGGCACCCTACAGGCAGCATGCCACTGAGTGAGTTCTCCTAAGTAGCGCTGCGCCAAGCAAGTCCAGGCTTGCTAAGATGTTCTGCCCCTTGCATGGACTTGAGGACAGTTTCTCGTGAGCCCTTTGGGCCAGAGGCTCATGCTTCGCTGTTCCATTAATGCTTTTCAAAGACGTTTTCCTTCCCGGGTGCCCCTCTCGCTCCCTGTTATCCCAGAAGGACTTTCTGCATCCTGCGCGCAGCGACGCTGGCTTCGTCCTCAGAGTCAGACTCGCTCTGGGAAGTGGAGCTCTGGGAGGCAGAGCTGCAGGGAGAGGAGCACTCTGGGGAGCACAGGTAGTGCATCAGCGGGAGGCGATACTTCCCACAGAAGTCAACGAACTTGATTTGTCTGACACAGCTGTCAAAGTAGACACCTGTAAGGGCAGAAGGAACAGTAACAACATGTGAGACCCCGCGCGGAGAAACCTGTAAGCTCTGCGAGGTTGTTGAGGCTGGTGCAAATGCCTCAAATTAGCATTGAATTGACACAGCACCGGACGTAGAAGAACAAGGGATACTGGAGGAAGAGAAGGGACCAAGACACCTATGGAAGTGTGAAATTTCTTTTCTTAGTTAAAAAGAAAAAATAAAATCTTGTAAAACTGTATTTGATAGGTGATTCAGAACGGCACACTCTACATGAAAAGACACAGGGCAGCTACTTCCAAAGAATCTGGCAATTTCTTCTAACCATGAGGGAGAAATCTCCAGCTGGGAATTTGCAAACTTCTTAAATGTCAAATTAATTCATCTACTCTATTTTCAAACTCGTAAAACCTCTTCTACCAGCTAGCAAAAATGTGTTCACAAATAGACCTTCATAGCTTTACTTTTCTTCTGCTTGAATGAAGTCACCATGCTGAGTTTGGATGCTACTTTCCATGGCAACAATGTTGCTGTAACATGCAATTACGTTCTTTTCCTGTCACAGCAAGTGATTTTAGACAGTGCCATTTTCAGAAGTTTCCAGCGGTGTTTTAAGTCCTAGCTGGTCTGGAGTAAGCTTTTCTCCTGCAGTGCTAGAGCAACACTGCAGTACTGTGATAGTTCATAAGGGAAAATGAGAAAGAGCAAAACCAATCCACTGTTATCCAGGCTGTGAAAAACTCTAAAAAAGGAGACATTTCTTTCCCCTCCAACACAAGTTCCAGCCCTTCCGTCTTTGCTTACAGAGCAAGCTTTGATATTGTCCTACAAGGAGATAAGATAACAGCCTGCGTTATGACTGCAGGGTAGATACTAATTAATTATTTTCTTCCTTAATCTTCTAAAGGCTAAACGCGCAGATCATTTACTCTGGATAAAGATTAAGCATTAAGCCAAATTAAGCGCAAGCATTCCAGGCTTTTCTATGAAGTCCTCTCCTTCCAGGAACCACACGCTAGTAGTCCCAAGCAAGAGCTAAACAAGTCGCTTTTGGTAGCTGCCAAGCACTGCAGCCTCTCTCCTCTTTTCCATCCAGAAATGAAGCTTGCTGTTCAGCAAGAGTGCTTGCAAATGTTCTCCTGTCCATTACTGAGTCTGAGCTATTTCAGGGCAGACAGATTGGAAACTTCAGACCATAAAAGCATAGTGGTGTGCTGGGATAAGCTGCAAAGACTCTGACAAAAACGGTCTTACATTCCCATGCAAATACAGTAAACCAGCACTACAGCTTTGAACATCATTCCTAAGTGAACAAGGTTCCTTAAAGATCTGGAGCCGATGAAATACAGCTAGAATTTGGATGCAACATCACATCAAACCTGACTGAGCTACTGAAGTCACAGCAAGTGAGAGGGAAAGAAAACCCATCAGATAAAAGCAGGAAGCAGAGCAGTGAAGGTGAACTTACCCCCACATTTAGGATTGGGACAGTTGCTGGCCAAGCTCAGATACCGGACAAGATTCTCCGGGAGATCACTGGGAGCGTAGGGAACGTTGCGAGTTTTAATTGTGCGTCCAGCCAGTTCCTGAAGGCTTGGGGGATTGTAGGTCAGGTCACGGACAAACCGAACCACCAGTGGGTTCCCACGCAAGCTCAGCTCTTCCAGGTGAACCAGGTTAAGGATCTCTCGAGGAAGGTAAGTCAGCAGGTTATTGTGCAGGCTGAGGGAACGCAAGGAATGCAGCCTGGGGATGGAGGTGGAAACCCAGTCAAGACAGGCAAGCAAAATCATTCCACAACTGCATTACACAGTCCTGATTACTCTCCCCTCTCCCACCAATCTCTTTTTTTTTGCCTTTTCTTCCTTCTAAAGCATAAACTCATGCTAAAAGAGCTGCTGTTACTCCAGCACACACAATGCCCTAGAAAACCTGGCTCAGCTCTGCAACACCTGTTAAAGAAACGCAGTCTTATGTGCTGCTGTCTCTCTCAATATTGCCCCTCCACACCCCAAAAAAGGTAGCACAGAACAAAAGTATACAAACTGAGTGAGTGATTTCAGGGGAGATAATGCTTCCTTGTACCCAAGGTAGCATTATCTCCCTGTAGCAAGAGCGGTTCCATGCAGTACTTTGAATATGTCACCTGCTTTCACTCATGCATTAAAGATGATTGCTGGTAGGCAGCCAACCCTGGAAAACCCCATGGTTTTTTTCATTGCTTGCAGCTGCATCACCTTGCTCTGTGATACTACCAGATCTCAGAAGCTGAGCAAGGTCAGGCCAGGCCAGCATCGGCATGGGTGACAAGCAGTTTTTTGGCTTTGGAGGAGGTGTTCATCTCTCTCAGGAAGCACAAAGCAATGCTTCAGCACAGAGTCCAGGGGTGCTCTCAAACCAGTCCAAGTTACAAGACAACTGGACACTGTACGTTAAGAATAATCCCACTACACCATCAAATTCCAACTCAGAAAACTCCCAAGCTGCCATTCAACTGCTTTTGGGGTTACAGCTACACACTGAATTCTTCACCTCTCATCTTAGGCTACCCATACAGAGTTTGCAGTGTCCTCTTCCCCCTTGTGAAACAGATAAAGAAGTAACTTATCCTCTAGAGCCACGCTGTAGGATTTAACAAGCATTAAAACATTCTGAGATCCTAGAGTAAGAAATGCCAAGAGAACACAGGGGATGGTACAACACAAAAGCACACACAAAGGCTTTGGGTGAAAGACAAAACAGACCAAGCATTCTTTACTAAGAACATGGTAGCATGGCAGTTGATCTTTTCTGAGTTGCCTAGGCACTTCTCAGGCTCCCCGTACAAATCTATTAATATTAATTCACCTTAAAGTGTATACTGGTGACATTTTCTTTCTCCATAACCCTCAGATTTCCATATTACATATACATGGTCTGCCTGCAGTACACCATGTTAAGGATCTTCTTGTTCAAGTCTAGTCACATTACAAACTGAAGGACAAATAGGTCCTCCCAGGTGCTTTTATGCACACATACAGAAGAAAATGTTCAAGGAGTTAATTACAGCTGGTGGCTGATGACAGTAAATACTCACTGTGCCAGCTGAGGTGGAATGCTCTGGATCTTGTTGTCACACAGAACTAGATAGCTTAGAGAAGGCAGGTTCGCTAATTCAGGTGGAATTGAAGTAATGAAATTTCCTCCAAGGTATAGAAACTCTAAACTGAAAAAGAGAAGATAAAATACTGCGTTATTTCATTAAGGTCATTTCCAGTTTCATTTAACACTTGGTCTCCTCATCTCCTGCATTTCTTAAAGAAAACTTACAGATGACTACATATGAGTTAATTTGCTGAGGGGAAAAAAAAAAAGCTCAGTTACACATCAAAATTACAACAGAGCTGCTGTTTCACAACCGATAATGTTGCGATTTACCTCCAGCCTCCTGCAGTCACCATTACATCTGTAGGTAGGCACCAGACAACCATGTATTCCTACAAGAAGCCCACATGCAAAGCTCCCACTCCTATTTCCAGGAAAAAGCAGCCTGCACACGCAAGGTCTGCAGCACCAACACAGACCCTGCTGCAGCCAGTGGGAGTTCTCAGTAGAAGCAAAGCAAGAGCGCAGTGGCCTCTCCCTGAAAATCCCGGCCCTACACAACCACTAATTGCTCTTTATGGTATCATTTGACTCCTCAGTGACTAACTGCAACCCTTCAGCAGAAATCAGAGGCAGCCAGTCGCACTTTGATACAATTCACATAACAACAACACCACAGCTGCAACAGCACAGAGCACACCCACATCACACAAGTACGTGCACGCCATTTCTCAGATAGATTGATTTCAGTATACTGAAGCCATGGAGCCCAAAGCTACCAAAAACATTAGCTAGGCTTAACTGCATTGAAGGCCTAACTAAAAGGAAAAAAAATAAATCACTGGATGTCCTGTGAAAATTCAGCGGATGGGAAGCAGGAACAAAGAGAGGCACTAGACCCCTTCTGCCAGGTGGAGTAGCCAGTATTTGCTGTGCATCTCTGCCCTTCTAGGGAGAAAGATTGGCAAGCAGCACTTTTCAATGTAATAGCTGCAAGTCCCCATTTCACAGAGTCAGATAGTTTTCCTGCCCTGTTCTCAGACGCTGTCTGGAAGAGGAGCAAAGGCAGGTTCTGTATGGGTACCTCTGATTGGGAAGAGACACCATTGCTAATCATGGTCCAGACAACATTTTCCCCATGCCTAAAAAAAGTGGATCCTACAGTCCTGTCTGCAGGTGCTGGTTCAAGATCTCCAGTACACACTTGGGTTAGATGCCTAACTACAGTGTACACTGGCCCCCTCTGATCCACCAAGCGTTCCCTGCAGGTCAGGGAAAGAAATCATCCAGGCTCCATCAGCCTTTCTTTAAAAACAGCTTATAACCTCCTTGGAATAGGAGATACCTTAATCTCACCCCAGCAACTGAGAAAGGCTGTGGATACAACTGGCAAGGAAACACACGACCAAACAATCCAAGGGACATGGCGGTCGATACAGAGAAGGTCTGAGCCCTGCAACTGTGCCACAGCACGTGTGGAGTGCCAGAGGAGCTCCTCCCTAGGCCTTCCGCTGGGATGGAGCAGAAGAACGGTAGAAAGAGACTATTACGTTCAGTTCTTGCAAGAAACATGAACCTCAAAGATCCAATGACAGCATCTGCTTGGGCTACAGGGGCCACTAACACAGCACAAAGGTCCATCTGCCCAACAGCGAAGAACAGACCTCTGCAACACACCAGGAGATGCTCACAGAGCTTCGCTCCCCCCGGATTCGCTCACCTTTCAGGACTATGTCAAAGGCAAGCTAAATAACTGAAATTTGCAAAGTGGGCACACAATTAAGCCTTAAACTGAATTTGACTATGTGAAAGGAAGTAACTATACTTGCTTCAGCTGAGAGATAGAGTGGGACAGCACATTTGGGAGTTATTCTGAACACACAAGAAAGTACACAGGGAGAAAACCATCACCAAAGCCCCACTGCTCAGAAGTAGCCCCTCTTCTACACAGACAGCCTGTAGGTGAGGAGTGGGGTAGGAGGAAGGCTGCTGTGCAGATACCACATCAAGGGGAGATTATTTTTAATTAAATCTTGATCCCCTAACAAAGCCCTGAGTTTTAACCAAAATTCCTCCTTCAACCTCCATTGTTTCCCAAGGTGGATTTAGGCTGCTTGGCTCTCGTTAGGGACTTAACTGCTGACCATACAATTCCGAGGCATATTTGAACTCCGTGCCATTGCTGGAGCCCACAGCAAAAACTGTTGGGCAAGGGAATTGTAGTGATGTGGATTTCAGTGTTTAAACACATACAAGTTTCCACTTCCTAGGAAACTTCATCTTCTGTGTTTGAAGACAACAATGCCCATACAGCCACACTGCACAAAAACACATGCTACCAGGGAAGGGGAAGAGGGGTGCAAAATATATAGTGTATATAGGTTTTGAAATTCATTTCAAGGCATGAAATACCTAAGTTTCAAGAGCAGCTTACTGCACAAGCTAAGCGTGCAAAAACACTGCCTACAAACTACTTACAGCTTTCAATTCCATTCTCTGTAAAGTCTGTGTAATGAGAACACTCAGTTACACTAGCTAGGATATAAAACCCCAACAGCAGGCTACAAACTGTCTGTTAACTAAAAATCCGCTAAATAAGGTAACTCCTTCACTGGCAACAAAGGGCTTCTTAAAAATTGTCTTCTGAGTCACCTTTTTGAGGTCAGTAGACTAACCACTCGCTGGGCCCAGTCTAGTACAGCAAATCAGAATTTCCAACATCAACTTAAGATATGAATTAGATGGTAAATTTATTTAAAAAGCACAGGGAGGAGGTTTTGAAACTATAAAAAAAAAAACTTATCTTACATACAGCAAAGATATTCTTACAGCTTCCACGGAAACACTGCTTAGTAGGCAAAAGAAATCTGTAATTCCCATCCTCCCAAAATACAATTAGCTAGAAAGAAGGATCTAGCCTAGTCTTGGCTGAGCAAGAGGGATAAATCAACAATAGTCATTTCTGTGTCAAATTAAAGTGTCAAGAATTGTTTGAGCAAGGCTAACTATGACAGAGGCAAGGATTTTCAAGAGACACAACCCTTTTGCTGACCACACCACTGGGGCCACAGTTCGCTCCCAGCTCACCTACTCCTGGCCTGATTTTCATGTCGTACTAAGCCCATACCTAGAGACCAAGGCAATGCGACTCTCCAGCTGTCCTACTCGGGGGGCAAGCTGCTCCTCGGTAAGATGAACAAGAGCATTGCTGAGCTCTGCCCTCCTCACAAAATAGCCTGCAATGAGGCAATCCACAACATTTACTATAGTTTTTCATAGGAGGACCATAGCAGAGACGGGACTGAGCTTAGCGAATACTTCTGACTAACCTTTCACACCAAGACCCAGTTTTTCTGACAATCATTAATCTGCATAGTCATTTGGACAAGCCAGCTAAGGTCTCATGCATCACTGTGTACACAGAGGGAGAGATGGAATTTTTCTGTACTTTCAAAAGTCAGTCCAGGAACTTAGAAGAGCCAGAGAGCAATCAGCCTCAAACAAATGTAAGCTCAGTTCCTATTTTTGAAGCTAGAATAAAGGGTGTACTTCCAACCTGCCACACAGGCACAGGCTGAACAAGTTTCAAGAGGAGACAAACACTAACAAAATCCATCCCAACAAAACCTGAAAATCCCCCACATTTGACAGACTAACTAATGGGGGCTGACACCTTCTCTCCTGCCTTTTAGCAACATTTACAAATACACTAATAAAAGGCCAGAGTCCCTTTCAGCCTCATATGCAGCAGGCCCCTCACTCAGCAGAGCCAGTACTAATTGCTGCCAAGCAGCAGGCAGCATGCTGGGCCTGTGGTGTGTCACTCCTCTCTAGCAGGGGGTGTAGGGTGGCTGTGGAAATCCTTTTACATACAGGAAGGGAGTGGGGCAATGTTCAAAGAACTATGAATCGATGCAGGTGGTGGCAGCTTAACATGCCAAGAGACCGCACGTTCTTGCTTGAGTATGTCCTTGAGGTTTCCAGGTCATCATATAGCACAAAACAAATAAAAAAGCCCCCAGTCACTCAGTAAGAAGAGCCCACTCCAAGCACTGGAGGCATTTTTGATACCCTATGAATTACCATGACATTTTCATAGTCATGTTTCAAGGGGAGAACGTCTTCTGGCATAGAAGACACTCGAATTTTCAATCCACCCTGTTTCCCCACAGATGCTTCTTTGGATAAAATTTAACAGCTGACATCAAACAGATGCATCTAAATAGGTAATCTAAAAAGAAACAATGGAGCCTGAAATAGCTCCAGGTCTTTTTAAGATAAAACTTTTTAGCAATAAATTTCCAGGGCACTTTTTAGGCTCATACAAGGGAGGAATTTAAAAGCAGCCCACAACACACTCCTGTTAACCCTGTTCTACAATTTGCTAATTCCTGAGAGAACTGCATAGCCTTTGCTGACACGCAAATTTAAGATCAAACAGTCGTCTGAAAACTATTTGCAAAACGTTTGAAGAGGGGAAGAAAAAGGGAGGCAGCAAGAAGATTTCCTAATGCTGTATCTTTATCAAAGCTTCACTTGCCGTTTTTCCCACACTGTAACAGCCGTTCTTAAGTGTATGCTTGTCTAACACGCTTAATACTACCCACGAATAAAAGCAAATACTCTGGTTTTCATTGCATTTAAGCCTTTGCACAAAACTTGGATGAATCCAGTTGGGCGTTTGAGGCCTTTGATGCCAGCCCTTGCACAACTGGGCTTTACTAGAGGAATCCAAGCAAGAAGAAAAGGAGCATGCACAGCAGACGCCTGGAAAGAGCCTGGCTCTTTTCCAAGCTCTTTCCGCCTGCTCCTGGTGCTCTACTGAGCGTGAGAGTATTCACTAGAAGATGACTAAACTCAAAATTCACATCAGGAGATTCAAGGTATCGACTGCATCTCACTAAGCTCCTGAGAATTTTTCCCTTTACGGGAGACACTTGCAAGACATTTCCCCAGGTGTGCACACTCACGAGGGCAATCCATGCACCCTTAAGCCAAATGCTGGAGTTGGACAGTGAAGACCAGAGCTGTGTTCTACCAGACTTACCAAACAAATTTTGTCCAGAACGGGCACAAGTAGATGACCACATTTCTAGCTCAGCAGCTGTAACAGACCTTGCCCCTTAGCGCATCCCCCGCTGGATCAGCAGAGGAAGGATACACACAACCAATGCAGCAGGGGGATGTCGATGCAGCTCACAGTTGGAGCTGCCGGGGGCAGTGAATCGAGAGAGAGTGACTGACCATAACACCTCACACTGAAAACACAGCAAGGTCAATGTTGGTGGGAGAACTACAAAAAAGATGACACTTATGTCTGCCTATGCTAAGCTCATTTTTTAACTGGCAACAAACAGGGAAGCAATGCAAAGAGGGCTGCTCTCGCCCATCTGGTGCATTTTCTACTCCAAATTCACAGCAACAGCCAATGCTGCAATTCAGGTCTTGCACTGTACTGACATGGCTAGCTGACAGTACCTGGGGGTGGTGGGCATTCAGAAAGGGCTGCCACAGCCACACTATTTAAAGAAACCCTCAGTAGGGCCCATGCTTACCTTATGTAAGAGGCCATTGCAGCTCACCACAGACAATTACGGTGGAATTAGGAGGGAAGAGCATTGCATTTTCCAAATGGAAAACATGAAGCAAAGGCTATTCATCCTTGGTGCTGGCATGCTATGATCAGCATCATCCTGCTGCCATCACCAGAGCAATCATGACCACCCACTTATGAAGCCATGTGATAGAAGCTTCAAGCATCAGGACATCTATAGGTGGTCCTTCTACAATGGCCTAGGAGGTAACTGATAATCAGGTGAAAGGCATTCGCTTTCTGAGCAGGATCTAGCACTGCGCACAGATTTGTGTGGGCAAGGATGGGGCAGATGGCTGAAGCTGGAAGGAGTAAGACAAGACAGCAGCACGGCTGGCTGGGGTTCTTATCGCTGTTCATTAACTTCCCAAATCACTAGGAACACGCTGAGGAAAAGTTTTTGCGCAAAACGCCTGACCCCAGCTTGCTCCAAAGTCGTGGATTTATTATCTTCATGTGAGTAACAACACATGGCACATGTCTCATTCCAGGGCCTTTGCATCTGTAGTTGCCAGCATGTTCCTTCTCCCTTGGCAGATCAGACTCATCAACTTTCTATTCTTTCAGCTTCACCACATAGACTCCTTACCTGCTGTATTCCTGGCCTTCACCAAAACTGACATGCTACCCCTCCAAAAACTACAACAGGAAACTACGGGGTGCATAGGAAAGATGTAAGTCTTTGTTATCAAGAATTTTTTTTTAAAAAATCTCATCAAAGCTCAGACATGCCCTGAAAACATAAAAATTATTTCTAGATCTCTGCAACTCTGCTCTATAATCAGTGACTTGAGCAAATGGGAAGCTGCCAGGGTCACGGGAAGAGGAGAACTGCTGGCCTCAGGAACTCCAGTACCAGCAGAAGGAACGTGTCTGGTCAAAGTGCTGCCTGCGTTCCTCTACGTCTCAGAGACCACAAGACATGAGAAACATTTCTTTTATGGGAAGTTGTATATGGAAAAAGGCTCAAAGTCTTGGCTTGCCAGCAACAGCAAGACAGACACTTGCAGCCTGAGCTGTGAGGTTAAGAGAAACCCCAGCACCTACACCAGGTCCCACCTCCCGGCCCAGAGTTCAGAAACGAATCGATGTCTCCGTGTTGCCCTGCCACAACAGCTGGTTCTGCTCTGTCCTTACTCAGGCTCATTTTACCCACTTCAACACTATGCACGCTCATGCTGCAGACACCCCTCTTGTTGGCAGGCAGGAGGAGGGTCTAGCAGCAGTTTCTCTCCAGTACATATCCACTATCTTTTTGGCAAGGGTGTCAGGTCAGGGGTTATCTGGCTCCCAATGAGTAGATTCAGGATTCCCTCTGAGGAATATTAAATTATAAAGTATTGTTTTCTCCCAGCTTTGGCAAGCAAGCGCGCTGCTCCCTTTTGTTACTTAAGCAGTCCCAGATACAGAAGAGTCAGGGATGGCACAGTGGTAAAGAAGCCGACAATCCTGGCGGAGCACGGATTCGCTATCTTAAGCTAAAGTTCAATTATATTATGGTGACACGTTAGCAGAAGTTCAATGAGTTTGCAGTGATTACACGGGCAGCAGACACAAGCTGGGTCTAGTCTAATTTTATTACCTGACACATCACTTCGTAACGATAAACCGACAGTTCAATTAGCCTTGTCCGCATTTGCCCTCTCGGAATTGTCATTCTGAGGTTCGAGCATAACCAGCCCAAGAAAAACAGCAGGACAGGACAAACAGGAGCCCTGCTTCAGGGTAGGCCTGAGGAACAAAGCAGAGTAACCACACAGCAGCAGTCTGACAGCGGTGCAGCATGTCAGCCCACTGTGCAGCGCTACACAGCCTGGTACCCTCCCAGGGTCAGCAGCATAACAAAAACCAGGGCTGAGGTTTGTTTTCTTGGGGGAAAAAAAAAAAAAAGAAATGAGACAGAGAGAGAGAGAGAAACCACAACCACAGATGAGAGCGTGCAAGCAGCAGCAGGAAGCCTCTGCCTCAGAGGTGGGTGCAACAATCAGATCCCAACCACATCCTGGATGCTACCAGGAATGCTATGGAGGCAACGTGGATCTCCCACGCACAACTGCCCTCCTCTGTTGGCCTCCTTTCCCATGAAGTTGGTGCCACTGTCTTCCTTTGTTATCCCTGAAGGAACTGCTCCTGAACAGAAAACTGAGGTTCCTCCTCCTCCTCCTCACTACAGCCCCAACCCAGGACACATCCCAACTCTGCAAAGAGGGGCAGGGGCATTCTCTAGCACTCAAAATGCCTCATAGCATCTCTCAGACTTAGCTTAACCCAGAGTTGCTCCAGATCCTCAACAGGTGCATGCTGTGCCATGTGGGCAAAAGTCACATACCCAACTGTATTATACTGTGACAGACAAAACCATTTCCCACTAGCTCTCAAGCGGTTCTGGTATCTCCAACCTTGGGCTGTGGGAGACAACAACCTGTACTGCTACTGGACGCAGCTTTGCTGAGCCATCAGGGCGAATCCAGCTAATTAGGGTCAAGGTTGCTGGAATTTGCGTAAGAGGGGCTGCCTCTGACACGTCCCTTGGCAAAGAGCCGGAGCGAAGAAAGTTCAGACCCAAAGTCTTAGCGCAAAGCCACACAGGGGCTAGTCTGAGGCTTGAGAAACCAGCAGAACACACCGGGGTGCCCGGGCGTAACACGCAAGGCAGAACATGGCCTCCGGCTTGCCCAGGAGGATGGTAGCCTTCAAAAGTACCTACCCCAGGTCGGTGCAGGCAGTCAATGCCCAGTCCTACCTCAGATTTGTTCCCACCCCACCAACATTCCCAAAAGCCATGATTCAGCCACAGGTTTCTACCTCATCGGCCTGCTGTGGTGTGATCCAGCCCCAGAGCCAGATGTACCCGAGCGCAGCCTAGGGCTCTACGCTTCAGAAGATCTGTCAGATCTACACGAGCTGGGTGGGTGGAGGGAAATACAACAAAACCCCAACCACGCCAGCAAGCGCCCTGATGAGACTGGAGCCGTATCAGCAGAAAGGCCCTATTGTCTGCAGAAACCACAAGATCTTTATTCTCCTGCGCAGTCCATCATGCAGCCATGAGCTGCATGAGACCAGGGGGTTTATTTTGCTCTTGCCTAGAGACCTGTATTAAAGCAAAGCCACGGCGCACCTTCTGCACATCAACACTCATACCAACCACACCGACACTAGGAGAGGCTCCCCCGCGCCAAGGCAGCCCAAGGACTAGGAAATCCTGGAAGAGTCGCCCATTTTGCAAGCGCAGAAGGCCCGTCGCCCGCCTGAAGAGCGGCTCTGAGTTTTGGTAACCTGCTGAAGGGGAAGAGACACGTTAGCAGCAGTGCTTAGAGACACCCGAGGCTGGGCAAAACTCACTCCCCGACCGAGCGGGAGCGAGACACGAGGCGTGCGAGAAAAGCCGGTTGGGTCTGCCCAGCAGCTGCCGGGGCTTTCCCTGTGTGTCCCCCCCACACCCCGGGCAAAGGCCCGGCGCCCTGCCCTCACCTGCGGAGCTCCTGGATGTCGGGCGGGATGCCGTGGAGGCGGTTGCCGCCGAGGCTGAGGCTCTGTAGCCCGCGGAGCCCCAGCAGGGCGGGCGGCACCTCGGCGAAGCGGTTCCCGCTGAAGTTGAGGACGCGGAGGGAGCGGCCGAGCGGGGCCTGCCCTAGCCCCTTGGGCAGCGAGCCGGGCCCGCCCAGCCGGTTGTTCTTGGCCAGGAGCGTGTGGAGGCGCGGCAGGGCCAGCAGCTCCGCGCCCAGCTCCGCCAGCCCCGTCCCGCTCACGTCCAGCACCTCTAGCGCCGGGAACCACTGCGACAGCCCGGCGGGCAGCGGGCCCGGCAGCCGCCGCGGCGACAGCACCAGCCGCCGCGCCTCCGCGCTGCGCCGAGCCGCCAGCTCCGCCGCCAGCTCCGCCAGCTCCGCCGCCTCCTCCTCCTCCTCCTCCTCCTCCTCCTCCTCGCCCTCCTCCTCCTCCGCCGGGCCGCGCCGCGGTGGCTCCGGCTCCATCTCCGGGTCCTCACCGCCCGCCGCCGCCATCCCGCTCGCGCCGAGCGACGTCCCCGCGCGCCGCCGCCCTTACGTCACCCCGGGGGCTCCCACACCTCGCCCCGCCCCGCCCCGCCCCGGAATCTGAATAATCCCCGCCGGTGTCCCAAAGGGTCCCCTTCTCCCCCCTCCCCATGCTCGATCCCGGGCTCGCCGCCCGCCCAGGCGAGAACCGCTCCCCCGCCGCCGGTAGAGGGGCGAGAGGCTTTATGCAGGTTGCGGGGCGCCCGCGGGAGGGCGGCGGAGAGAGAGCGAGCCCCGCCGCCGCCCCGGAACGAGCATGCGAGAGCCGTGCGGGGGCGGGGAAACGCCTGTGGAGGGGCGGCGGGCACCCCCCGCTCCCGGCGAGGACGTTCCCGTTACTGCCCCCCCCCGGGACCGTTCCTCACCCCCTCCTTCCCCACCAGGGCACCGTTACAGCCCCGGGGCACAGTTACAACCCGCTCCCGACGGCCCCGGCCAGCCGCTGCCCGCGGGGGCCTGGAAGTGGCACCTGGTGCCTTTGAAGGGCCACACACCCGGCTGGCTGGCGTCGGGCGACACAAAAGCCCAGAGTCCCTCTAACTGAAAAATTAAAGAATAACCTCCCTGCCGCCCTCTTCGCTCATCCTCAGACCCCGGAGGAGAGGCATGCTCTCTCCGGCCTGGGTGACAAGGCCTCCCTCTGTTGCGGCTGCTGTTGGCGGGGCCTGGCCTGCGACCTCCCCGACCCTTCTTTAGTCCAGGGATTGTCTGCTTTGGTCCTTGCAGCCCCGCTGCTGGGGGAGCACCAAAATAGAGGCGCCTCCCCAGAAATACCTCGGTGTATTTCCTTGTCAGGGTGTGAAAAGACAGCTTTACTCTTGAGCATTGAGTTAATCCGCAATACGAAAATCTGTCAGGCGAAGAGGCCTGACGCAGGGTACAGACTGATATGGAGCTGACCTGGGTTATACCATATACGAAGAACCAACTCGAGATCCGTGATTTTAATTCTTCGCCCTTTGGACACAGGTTAACAGCGGTGTAATCAGTAATCGCCCATTGGAAGAAGCAGCAGCCCTGTGTGGTGACAATGAGAAGATTCACAGCCCAAGGGAACGTTTGCCATGACAAAGTCCGGGCTTAAGAAACAGACTTCCTTCCTTGTGATGCATGGCAGAACCAAAAAGAAGCAAGCAGCAATCTCCCCCCCACTTAAAACACTTCATCTGCACAGAAGTCTCTTGAACCAAGGAACAAGTGCCAGGACAAGAGGGAATGGCCTCAAGCTGCGCCAGGGCAGGGTCAGACTGGCTCTTAGGAAGTATTTCTTTGCAGAAGGGGTTGTTGGGCGTTGGAATGGGCTGCCCAGGGCAGGGGGGGAGTCCCCATCCCTGGAGGGGTTGAAGAGTCGGGTTGACCCAGCGCTGAGGGATCTGGTGGAGTTGGGAACGGTCAGTGTGAGGTTCATGGTTGGACTGGAGGATCTTCAAGGGCTTTTCCAATCTACATGACTCTGTGAGTCTGTGAAAGTCTCCATCATCTTAGAGTGGAAGAAATGCAATCAAATCATGGTTAGCTTGTACCAGCCAAGAGTTTAAAAACAATGTGTAAAGCAGTAATGGTGCTGAGTTCAAAGGTGTCCAGAATACTGTGGATGAAACCCATAGTCCACTTGTCCTCCCTTTGGCACTCCTACGCACTCTGGATTTTACCACTACAAATATTTTGAAGTGACAGCTCCCATCCCCAAGAGCAGGGAGCTGTCAGGGCTGTGCCCAGCCTTCAAGAAAGGGTGAGCCATAGTGGGTGGGAATGAACAGGTCACCACCATCCGCTGGACTTGTTTCATTTGTTTTATAAGTCTCTATGGATTCACAGACGCAACCCCTGATGTGAACCCAGAGATAGCTGCATAACAGCAGACACTGTACCAGTAGAGTTGTTTCTTTTCAATATGATTTTGCCCACTCCATAAAGGTGTGCTGTTTCAACTGAATCAGGATAGTTTGCAGGAGGTTTTATGTAAGCACAAGAGTAAGGTCACCTGGATTTTGCTCTCGTCTCCTGCAGTTCTTTAGGCCTCTGCTCTCACAAAGTTGTGTGCTGTGAACTGGTTCATTTTTTTTCAGGAACTGAGTCTTATGACAGATTACTTTGTTCCCATCTTCAGCATTAAAGTTAATAAATACCTTACAGTTCAGAGTCTTGATCAACCACTTAAATAGCTTATTTCTAAGTCTGAAGCTTAACACTGCTGGAGAATCATGAAGTGATTAAGTGCATGCAGCTACACAGTGCAGCAACTTGTTGATACTCAGATGTGCTTAACTCCATTAACAGACAAGTCAGAGTTTTTGCCAGGCCTCTGCTAGAGGTGGGCAACAGCCTTCCTGCTCTTCCTCTCTCCCACCCCAAAATCATTTCACTTCAGTAAGTGTGCATGATGGACAAAGCAAAGTGTTTATAGTGCAATCTAGTTAAATTTGTGGCTGATGCTTCCTTTTATTCCTTCTTAAAATCCTGGGAAATCCCAGCAGTAGAAATTCAAGTAATAGAGCAGACCCGCTTTGCCATTGAGCAGTGAATGGGCAGGGAATGCCGCAGTTAAGACTGCGTTCGCAGCAGCTGGTACATGCCAAAGAGGCCATTTGGTGTAAAAAGTAACATTTTAAGAGGCAATGTTTGGTTTTGGTTTTTGTGGGGTTTTTGTTTGGTTTTTTTTTGTTTTTTTTTTTTTTAAAAAAGCTTTGGAAGGAGCATACCAAGTGAAACAAAGTAACGCAGCCTTCTCTTCTGTTGGAGGGTCATTTGCACACAGTAGTAGAAGTTGCTAAGTCCGTTACAGTTACGGGGGAGATGAATGGTAAGACATTATCCTCCTGTTACATGACACCATTAAAGGCCATTTCACTTCAGCAAAGGTGACAAGCCATTCAGCCCTGTCTTCATCAGGTCATATCAGAATATAGAATTGTCAAGGTTGGAAAGGACCTTGAAGATCCTCCAGTCCAACCATTAACCTCACACTGACTGTTCTCAACTCCACCAGATCCCTCAGCGCTGGGTCAACCCGACTCTTCAACCCCTCCAGGGATGGGGACTCCACCCCTGCCCTGGGCAGCCCATTCCAACGCCCAACAACCCCTTCTGGAAAGAAATACTTCCTAAGAGCCAGTCTGACCCTGCCCTGGCGCAGCTTGAGGCCATTCCCTCTTGTCCTGGCGCTTGTTCCTTGGTTCAAGAGACTCATCCCCCCTCTCTGCACCCTCCTTTCAGGGAGTTGTAGAGGGCCATGAGGTCTCCCCTCAGCCTCCTCTTCTCCAGACTAAACCCCCCCAGTTCCCTCAGCCCCTCCCCATCAGACCTGTGCTCCAGACCCTGCACCAGCTTTGTTGCCCTTCTCTGGACACGCTCGAGTCATTCAATGGCCTTTTTGTAGTGAGGGGCCCAAAACTGAACTCAGTCATCGAGGTGCGGCCTCACCAGTGCCGAGTCCAGGGGTAAGATCCCTTCCCTGTCCCTGCTGGCCACGCTATTTCTGACACAAGCCAGGATGCCATTGGCCTTCTTGGCCACCTGGGCACACTGCTGGCTCCTGTTCAGCCGGCTGTCAGTCAACACCCCCAGGTCCCTCTCTGACTGGCAGCTCTCCAGCCACTCCTCCCCAAGCCTGTAGCGCTGCTGGGGGTTGTTGTGGCCCAAGTGCAGCACCCAGCATTTGGCCTTAGTGAAACTCCTCCAGTTGGCCTCAGCCCATCGCTCCAGCCTGTCCAGGTCTCTCTGCAGAGCCTCCCTAAATGAATCAGAAACAGAAGGGACCTCAGAAGGGTCACCAACCTGTTCTCCCATCTTAGGGTAGGATCAGCTATTACAGCTATATATCACTTGATCTATTCCCGAAAGCTGTTACTCTAGTCTTTTCTTAAAATCCATACAGGGAGGAAGTCTGTGAAATATCAAGGAAGTGTCTTCCAGTTCTTTGCTAGTCCTGTGTCGCGGATGAAAATATTTGACACGGTTATGATTTAGAAGCAATTCAAGATTTATTAATGGTATGAGTAGATCAAAAGGATGAATTTTAGCAGCACTTAATGATTGATCAATTTAAAGATTAACAAGGTGATTTGGTAAATTATGTTATAATTAAAACAGCAACTTAATTACAGTTTCAAGAATTACAATATTCACGCTAACTAACTACAAGGTATCCTAATTCATAATACATATATATATATAAACAGAAAACATAGACACAGACAGAAATATTTGGATCCAGTGAAATATGTCACCACACCCACACTCATGAAGGCAAATGTGCATGTTCAAACACCTAGATAGGTAGAGAGGTGGAT
Source organism: Strix aluco (assembly GCF_031877795.1). Lineage (NCBI taxonomy): Eukaryota > Metazoa > Chordata > Aves > Strigiformes > Strigidae > Strix > Strix aluco. Next base: position 5,712,122 of record NC_133932.1, read on the forward strand.
GGAAGAGGCTGGTCTATAGTTAAAATTTCCCCCTTCTCAAGTTTAGAGCAAATGCTCAGAACACATCTGCATTCCTCAACGGGCAATAATTGAGCCTTGAGAAGTCCGACTTCACCCCAGCTTTTTGTCAGCTTTATCGGCAGATGGTCCTTAAACCTCGAGGAGTTGATACCCGAGATGTGTCCAAGCTCAGGGGAGATGCTGGTCACAGTCCGCTGTGATCCAGGGGAGCTCAGAGGGTCTCACTTGGGGTCGCTATTTATAGGGTCCGAGATAATTGACTTTTGTCAGGTACTTGGTATTTCAGCCCAACTCGGATGACAAAATACTCTGGTATACCAGTTGTGCGGGCCCGGAACCTGCTAGGTTTTGAGGTTCTGGTATCACCCGCTGTGGGCCACGACCCGGGTACAGATGTACTAGGCTGTCAGGAGGTGATGACTAGATGATCTTCAAGGTCTTTTCCAACCTAGATGATTCTGTGATTGCCATTCCCGTTCACAAGAGATAGGGAAGGCAGGAGCCAGGGATGTTAAGGGGGTGCCTTAACGCTCTGGTCCGCTGCCTTTCGCAATCCATCTTAGGGTTGGGATGTGGCCCAGGGAGGTGGAATCGCACCAAGCCTGCTCAAGATGGGGAGGGGAGAGTTTTGCCACCACACCTTGACATTCAAAAGCATTCCCCGAATCCCTGATGTCTCATCTAGATCTGCCTTGACTGCCACAACTGGAGCTAGCGTTGAACATGGGTGTGTTCATCATGACAGCAGTCTCCACCTGAAGACAGACATTCAGAGCTTTCCTTCTGAACTGTGCCTAAGGCTTCTGATCTGTCCTTCTGCCACATCTTCAAGGCCTTTAGTTATCATTTTACTTGCCTCTGGGTTCTTCCCACCTGATCCACCCGTTTCATGAAAGGCACCGCCCAAACCAGAAGGTGCTCCAGCTGAGGCTCCCCCGATGCCACACGGGACAGAGCCTCATACTTCACTGCCTGTGTCCCTCCGTATTCCCACTCTACATTTTGCCCTTCTATTGACAGCACGACCCTACACATGTCCACCCCGCGGCCACATCACACGTGGAGGGACACCAGCTCAGTTTTTCTCTCCCAAGGCACAGGTGGAGCACACGCTGGGGGAGTGAGTGAGGGATACTGGAAGGATTGTGGAGCAATCTCATCGTTACGAGCGCACGGCTGGGCGGCAAGAGTTGTGGCTGCCAGCTCCATCTCTGCTGCAAACTTCCCACTTCTCTCTGTCATACCTCAGTTTCCCCAGCTATAAAACAGAGTCAGTTGTGTCTCACATTTCTCAAGCGCATTGAAAATGCCATCACGGGATGTGCAGAAAGACACCTGATTTTTATTTTTTTTTTGGAAGAGGAAAATGAAGAATGTGGCTTGTAAGAAATAAACCAAAACACATGTTTTTTAAATTTTGTTTCATTTATTTGGCAGTAATATCCAACCCCCCCTGCTTCAAAAAAAATTACAAAATCAAGTAAAATAAGTGCACTAAGGAAACCTACAGAATACTGATAAATTTCACACACGTACAGGAGGGAATATAGAGGGAGGAGTGGGACTTTTTTGTTCGTTGCTTAAATTTGGCTTTTTGAAAAAAAAAAAAAAAAAGCCTTCCCTGCCCCTTGCAGTCTGTACAGCAGTTGTCCCAGAGGGCAATGGTTGGAATTCAGCACTTCCTTCCCCAGCAGCCAAGATAGCGGCGGAGCAGCCTGCTGGGGGGTACAGCCTGGGCATGGCTCACCGGACAGTTGCTCTTCCCCTCGGTGTGGGGAGGCGAGATGTTTCGGTCCCCTTTTGGTACCGTAGCCCTTAGAAGCGGCATCACCCTCCACAGTTGTGTTTCCCTTTGAGAAGGAAAAGGCTCCCCGGGCAGCAGACCTTTCCGTGGAGGCACAGCCCTCCCGCCCCGCTGCCCCCGGCTAGCCTAGGGTACGTTGTATGGCTTGTCAGAGAGCTCCGCTCGCCTTGCCCCAGAGCAGCCCATCCCTCTGCCTCCACACAAGCGCCGTAAACCTCAGTGCCAGCACACTGCTCCAGCTGTCCCCAGCAGCCATCCTCGTAGGCTGCACATCCATGGGAGACAGGAAGGGGACTAAAGAACACATCACATAACGCAGCCTATGGATTTGGCCCCCCCACCCCACTTCCTGCACACATTCTGCTTCTCCCAGTTGGAGATTTTCCTGACTGGACAAATAAGATGTTATCTCCATCCAGGGAAAGCCTTTAAGGCAAGCTGTTGTGTTTTCTCTAAGGCACTTCAATGATCCAAGCTGGAAGGAAGTGAGCTGGGAGGCACGAACTACCTTCTACCTTTCAGAGCAGGGTCGGAATAAACCAAAACATTTATTAAAAATGTTCCTGTGACTCCAGATCCAGCACATGAAGCTGTTTTGCTCACACTGTTGGAGGTGAGTGAGGGTGTATCCAATGGGTGCTCCCAACTCCACCAACCACTTCATCCAGCACCACCAGAACACAAACAATGACTCCGTCCCAGCGTAGCATTGTCCACATTACTCTCAGCTCCTACAGACTCATTCCCCTCACCTTCACAGGTGACAGTTTCTCAAATCCAGACCCTTAGAGGAGAAAAAACAGCCCCCTTCTGTATGTCTTATGCCAGAACCTCCAAGCAGGGCAGGGTAGGGTACAATTCTCACTGGAAATGTGGCTCTGTGCCTACATCAGTGGAAGTCCTCTGGGTTCACACCAGGAAAACAGCTCAAAGACCAGACAGCCTTTAACAAAAGTGGCCCATGGGTGAGACCACAGGAGGGGCCAAGCCTTCTTCTTCCCTATACTTGCCAGGCACCAGCTCATTCTTCCTCTCCAAGGAAAGCACTGTGCAAAAGGGGTAAGGTTGGGACAAAAGTCCTGCTGATCTTCACTCAAGCAGAACATTCTTTTGCAGATGCATGTGGAGTTTTGCTTGAGTAAGCACTAGGGACTGCAAGATACCTGGCAACAACTGCTGACGGCACTCACCGACAGGAAGATGGAAGTCACAAGCAGTCATCTCAGGGTACGTGCAACTGCTTGGGATGCACAGAAGGGGCATGAGGGAATGTGGAAACTGCATGTTCAGGTGTGTGAGTGTATGAAGTACATTTGATGACTGCAGGAGAAAATCAGCTGGGCTTGAGGCTACAGAGGTGATTGTCAACAAAACATTTCATTTATATCTAGGACCAATGCTCTGAGACACAGGTCAGGTGAAAATGACCCATCAAGGGACGTGAGGGTGGTCAAAGCTGATCAAAAACACTGTGAAATGTGTCAGTAATGAGGCTTCCAGCCCTGACTCCAAACTCAGACCTGGAATCAAATAGGGCTGCTGCCTCACTCCAGAGGGAGATGGAAAGCCCAGGATGAGGGCTTTCAGCCCAGACTCCAACTAAACAGTTTTCTATGTAGTTAAGCCTTTGAAGACACCCTACTAATGGGATTGCCTGTTCCCTCTGCCTCTAGACTACTTGGCACTTCCCTCTGGGCAACTGGGAGAGGCACGAGCACAGACTCTGAGCACATGGTCAACGCTAGCTAAAGGAGCAAGAGCTAGAGAGCTGCGGTGTCAATCTGTGTCTGGAGAAACTAATTACATCCAGCCCTGTGGCTTCTTCCCACGAGGGACACTGCTATCCCCAGTTGAGAAATACCCTGCAGTGCAGGGCTCACAAGTTGCTTGTGGTGTTTGTGGTGGCTGAGCGCAGTGCGATACAAACTGTGCATGGGCGTTACAGCACTGTCAATAACAAAAACCCACAGGCTGGGTCTTCTTGAAAGATCTAGAGCTACGAAACATACAAAAGTTGAATTACTACCATAGGAAATAAAGTAATTAAAAAAACCAAACAAACAAAAGGGGGAGTCAGCATGTGAATGTGATAAGAAAAAAAATATGATAGCACCTCTAAGGAAGGGGCAGGGAGAGTAAGAGTGAGATGAGGTCAAAAGGAATCATGTTATGTTGGAGCCCACAATGTACTGGAGGAGCTGCTGGGGACAGTCCGGTGGAAAGCAAGGAGGAACGTGCTGGACTCATGCCAGCAGCATGGCACCACGGCTTCCAGGTGTCACACCAGGCTGACCAGCTTTGAGGAGCTCGAACCAAAGGGGAGGGTAAGCAGGGCAAGGTCCTTGGCTAATGATGCCCTGCAGCACACGTGCTCAGCCACAGAACTGCCAGGCCTGTATTTCTGCAGCCAAGGCCGGTGTTGACAACTGTTATCGAATGAAGACCCCCTTTTCTATCCAGCACTGACTTCCCTCCTTTCCCCAGATCCAGGAGAACAAGAAATCCCTGTTAGTTCTTGGAGGGAGCAGCTGTCTGCTCTGGGACAGGGTCCCAGAGGCTGCTGTAAGTCCCTCCCAGCCTTCCAAGGCCCCAGCAATGAAGCTCCCTGAACAGGTGGGCTCTGCTCCCCCTTCCTGGCCCCATTCTCTGTGTATTACAAAACAAATAACCCATCGCTATACAATGTAAATATCTGTGACTGGGCAACTGTAGCAGACACTTGTGCATACTGAGATCAGCACTGGAGGACAGGGCGGTGGGTTGGGCCCATCCTCCTGGGCTCCTCCAGTGTGGAGGCCCCTTACATCTCCTTGGTGCTCATTCTCTTGGTCTTCTCAGCCGTCTCCTAGAAAGAGAGCACAAAAGTGAAACTCTGCACTGACACAGGAGGTGGCAGTGCCCTGAAGCCTTTGGTCCATCCACAAGCAGTGCCAGATACCTCAAAGCCTCACCCCTGTATTTGTTCCCACGGGCAACAGACATATCCCTTTGCTACGCTCCCTCTTCTACCAAAGTCTCCAAGTGAACAGAAGCAGAGGGGACCCCTCTAGCAAGGAGAGACTTAGCGCCAGCAGAGCTTCCCAGCCTCGTACTAACCTGATGCTTCTGCAGTTCCTGAACGTATCTAGCCAGCTCCTCCTCAGTCAAGTCTTGATCAGGTCGCTGTCTCTGAGCAGGCATCTTCTCATTCTTCCCTGCAAACAGAAATGGAGTTCAGCGTTATCACAAATAGGGGACGCAAATTTCAGAGGCTGAACCATGTAGAACAAAAAGAGGCAGGTCAGCCAGAGGGTATCTCAAGCTTAGGAAGGCTTTGCTGGAGGAAGGTATGGGTTGGCATCTTAGAAAGAGCCTGGGCCTTGTGGTTGCCTGGGACTTCAGAATCTGGGTATCCAGTCTGTCCCAGTCTTTCCCTCCCATGTGATTAAAATAAAACCACAAGGAAGGGACTGCATATTATTTAGAAGAAGCACCTATAATTAGTTCAAACATCTTGGCCTCTTGTAGGGAATAAATGGAAGCTCAATGCTACCCAAGGACATCAACTGATGCCTAATGAAGAGGTAATTTTGCTCAGTGGAAATGCAACTTGCTGCTGTATCTGACCTGATTCCTTGGTTTCATTATCCTTCTAACAATAGCCTCTAAACCCTCTGCTCCTCTGACATGGGCAGAAAGTCAAGGAATTGTTGTCCCATTGCATACTTCTGCCATGGATGCAGGGAACAAAGTAGGCAGCAAGACCGGCTGTTGCATAGCAACTTTGAAAGTTGTTTCTGGGGAGGCAACAAAAAGAGTCTCTTGTTCAGTTGCTTAACTTCTGAGACCTACCCACAGCTCCTCTGGCAGCTCTATTAGTATTACAGTTATCTTTTCTGAGGTGAGTTCCTGCTGCCACAGCCAAGTCTGGGCTGAGGTGATCTTGAAGCCTCTGCTGTAGAAGGACAGCTAAACGTGAAAGAAACTCTGCATGTCCTTGTTGTTGTTCCCCTCTCTCCTACTCTGCCCAAGCTACAGGCTATAGATCTGAGCTAACGTACTGCTGACAGATCCTGCACAGCACTGAAAACAAAGCTCATGCAGAGGCCTGGTTTCTAGGGAAGAAGACCAGAAAAACACAATGCAGCGCTGGGAGGGTGGATGTGGCTCCTTGAAAAGGACCCGTACACCTCCCAAGGCAGGGGAAAGCTGGCCTTCCACTGGCCCTGGACCATCTGTGAGAGAGCCGTTGTTCACAACCCCACCACGACTTCTCACAATTGTAACATGGCTGTGGAAGTTGAAGAAGGGCCTTCCAGAGGAAGAACAGACAAACAACCCTGCCTTACTATGAACACCACCTCCCGCCATCTCCGTCACTCTTATTTTCTTCTACAGTTTTTATGGCAAGAAGCTAAAGTGCTTTCTTGGCATTACTGGATGAAGTCTCCTATCTCCCCTCAGAGGCAAAACAAGACCCTAGCTCCTGCTTTACAGGTACTGCAAACACAGATCCAGCGAGGATACTGACACATACAGGAAGGCTGACTTGCTCACACCTACACGTATGGTTGTGGACAGTGACCTATTTGGTCTGTGCATGCCCCAAGCCAGCTGGATGAAGTGTAGCTCTGGTCTGGAGGATTTGGTACTGAATTTTCATGACACCAGATCCAAACTACAAACCCCAGCAGCATTGCCCCCAACCCAATTGCACACTTTCTGACCTAGAACAGAACCAGCTTGGGTTTGGCCAACATGGAGCACGGGGCAGGTGATGCAGAAGCCACCCATAGAGAAGCTGAGGAAGAGCTGGAGAGAGAAGAAATGTGGATAGCTGGTGCCCTCAGAAAGATAGAAAGCAAAAATCCCTTTTGTACAAAACCAAATACAGGAATTGTCTGGAGCGCATACGGACCCTCGCACGTCATTGCAGTGCACACCCAGTTCCCACAGGCACAGACGCAGCGGTTGCACTCCACCTGGGTCTCTGCTCCGTCCTCATAGGTTTCATCTTCCAGGGCACACTCTAGAGAGGCACAAAACAAGGGCAGTGTTGTGAGATAGCGAGCAGGCTAAAGACAACATACTTTGGAGGTGCCTTGAGAGAGAGGAGGTACACAGGGTGAAGTCTTGTTCCCCTAACACCAAAAGTTTCCTAATGACTAAAACATTCATGCTGAATTTGGTGTGTGAAATCAGCCAAAAAATAATGCGGGCAAGTCAGGCACTTCATTTTGCTTCCTCAAAAGAGCACATTTCAATTTCTCAATTCCAAATGAAATCTCCATATTGGATTTGTTTGCATTTCCTATTCTGTTATACGTAGAAGAGAACCCCTCAAAGTTTTGGTTACTCTGAAACAATTCTTGTTCCAGTTGGGGAGAAGTCAGGGAAATAATTTGTGTATTTGCTGTTGCCCTGAGAAAGAAAGGAAAAAAAAAAGTTTCTTCTCACAGCTCTATTATATGTTTAAGACAAGGCCCCCAAAGCACTCAAGGGCCCGTACAGTGTTAAGTGAAAACCAACTGATCGTGTTTTCCGGGCGAGGTGCAGCATCCTCAGCTTCCCACTGAAACAGACAACAGAGAGTTCAACTTAATATTCGCTAAGAAGCATAGCCTGCTCCTCAGTGCCACCGCAGTGGGATGTAAATCCGGATCTTTGGACCTGCACCCCCCAAGGAGACAGTGAGGTGAATGGCTAGGCATGCCTGGTCAGCAGAACACAAAGCTGCTTCCACAGGAACTGTAGCACTAAGCAGGATTTGGAAGGACAGTGAACTTTGAGATGATCATCAGGGAGGCTCTCTGTGTGAAAGGCAGAGCAGAGCAGGACTTTGGTCTGGTCTGACTTTCCTAAGTTGCCCAGACGTGAACTCCTCACATGATTTATCTCCACACTGTTAAATACATGCCTTGACCTTCCAAGCACAACGTATCCGTTTGACCTACACCCTTGCTTCTAAAATTCAAACGTTCCTCATCACAAGAGCTGTGGGAGCTCTGGGACAGAAAAAGCAGTACTTGTGACAACGCAGGGACAAGGGGTGCTGTCGGATGGGAGGCAGGTGTATATCAACATTATCTCTGGGAGGGGAGTTACAGCATTTGATGTCTGGCCCAAAGCTCGACTCTTTTCTTTCCTCCCTTCCCAGGACCCCTCTGGTTCCCCAGTACAAGTGAGGAGTTCCTACTTTTCTCTGGTGGGTTGAAGGATGGGCTGAGGCACTTGAGAAATTCATTGAAGCTGAGCTTCCAGTCAGCGTTTTCATCTGACAGCTCGATGAGGGCATCTACGCAGAGTCCCCTGAAAGGAAACACAGGCATGTTCTGCACAGGGCTGTACTAGACTGGTCCGTGCTCTACTGGCTTTAGAGCACAGATGAGTAAAACCAGTAGTAACTACGTAGGCTCTGAGATGCCTGGCAGAAGTGGCTTCTGTAAGGAACCTCATTGGATACAGACAAAAAAAGAAAAATAGTCACAAAATACTCTCTGTCTGGCAAAGGGCTGGGAAGTGGAGGAATATTCAGAACAGCAGGAACAGGACCTTGTTGACATCTACACGCTGTCACACAAGTAGAGATGCAAGCACAGCCTAACCACAAGCAGCCCGTTCTCCTCATCGTCTCACACACAGAGAAAAAGGGAAACCTCTCAAACTGCATTTTCATGTGATGCTTGCACCAGCTCTAACTGCAGGCTGCCCGTGAACTGTGTCTTCCCACCATCTTCCTTGCACTGGATCTAGCTATCAGGCAAAAGGGGAGTAAGGTTCATGGGAAAGCTAATTTATTAGGAAATAAAAAAGGCGGCAAATTTTCTGTCACCCAACTCACCTTCTGGCTGCACACCTGCTGGATTTAAGGCAAAAGAGGGTTAGAATACATGTGAAAGGTAGGGGTGAGACCGCTCCTTTTGGTGGTATTCACACCTAATTAAGTGAGAAGCCACTTCATACACCGTTATCTTTGTTAGTGCAAGCCCTAGCTGATATTTTCCATGAGTGGATTTTCATGCCCCTTTCTGCCACATCTTGCCCCCAGCTCTCCTGGCATCCCATCCACTGCCCACCTGAGCAGCTTGTTGGTCTCCTGGTCCATGTAGGTGGTGATGTTGACAGCAGTTTCATTCTGCTCCACAAACTTCAGGAATTCAGTGGAGTCCAAGCGAGAATCGCCATCGTCAAAGCTCTGTAGGCAAAGATGGGGAAGATTCATCAGTTCGGGGTACCCCTTCCTTCTCCCTCTTCCACATGGACTTCGCATTTTTGAAGCTTTAGTGAAAAAGGTTGCATCAGCCCTGTTTTGTACAAAGAAGAGAGGCTCGGGGAAAAGCAGCAATGTATCTATATTAGCGTCAAAACTGGGAGACATGATCCTAGCCTTGTTCTCACTGGTGAGTTACACTGCCTCTCTTTCACCTCCTGCTGCTTGATTTATGGCTCTAACCCCATTCTTCTCTTTGTTCCAGCCAGCTCTTAGCCTTCTTATATACCTCCTGCCTTAAAGCAAACCAGTTGCATTCAAGGAGGTGTCAGCTTTCCAATATGTGTAAATCCAAAGCTGTGCCTAGACTGTGACAGTGACAAAAGGGAAAATCACAGGAAGCAATTTTCTGCTGATCCCAAAGAAGGAACAATTTAATGCAACAGCACAACGCCTCGCCACCAACTTCTTAAGGTCTTGACAGGACTCCTGGCACTGAAAAGCAGGATTTTTAGCCCCGAAATCCTGGCTGTACTCCCAAAGAAGTAATTGCATTTTGCCTTCCTGTTTGGAGATGTCATGTCAGCACCGGGCACTCAGCAGGAACTGCTGGGCCCCCTCAGAGACAGCTGCATTGCAGTGAGGGGAAAATGAATTCTGCACGCAGACTGCTGCTGGCTAATTTTTGAGGTGTGACTTGGGGCAGGTGACTGTATCCTTGTGCAGTGCTTCCAGGAATGCTGGAAGAGACACTGCCTGTTGTTACCTCTATGTGGTTCAGGAGAAACCTGCAGGGCTAGGAAAATCACTCTGCGTGCTGTAGCCTGTGTATAACTGCTCCACTAATGTGTTTCAACTTCTACTAGACTTTGAAGCCTCTCATCCCGCTATTTCTTGTGAAGGTAGCCACAGTTCCCTTAATGACCCAGACTCAGTTAAGCTCGTTTCCTTGCCTTTCAATGCTATATGGTCTGCATTTATGTGTTCCCCCAGAGACCCTCCAAAACAGAGCAGCTTCCCACTACTGGCCTCTCTTGAAATAACATCCTTCAAGGTCATGGCCTGTCTGACGGACAACCCACATCCCAGTGATCCACACAAATCAGGCCTCCAGGAGGGAAACAGCTTAATGACACATCTACAAACCTCCCCATCAAGGAGAAAAGTGAAAAACTTCATGCCATCTTTGTCTCCAGTGTCTATAAGCTGCAGGGCAGGAATCTGCTATTTGCAGGGTGGCCATGGGGAGCCCCTGAGCTGGGCATGGCAGAATTCCTCCAGCGACAGTGGACCCTCATTGGTGAAACAAATTTATGTGTGTTTGAACTCATTTATGTTGCTTGTCTTGGATTTCACAGAATCACAGAATCATCTCAGTTGAAAAGACCTTGAATATCATCCAGTCCAACCATTGACCTCACACTGACCGTTCTCAACTCCACCAGATCCCTCAGCGCTGGGTCAACCCGACTCTTCAACCCCTCCAGGGATGGGGACTCCACCCCTGCCCTGGGCAGCCCATTCCAACGCCCAACAACCCCTTCTGCAAAGAAATACTTCCTAAGAGCCAGTCTGACCCTGCCCTGGCGCAGCTTGAGGCCATTCCCTCTTGTCCTGGCGCTTGTTCCTTGGTTCAAGAGACTCATCCCCCCTCTCTGCACCCTCCTTTCAGGGAGTTGTAGAGGGCCATGAGGTCTCCCCTCAGCCTCCTCTTCTCCAGACTAAACCCCCCCAGTTCCCTCAGCCGCTCCCCATCAGACCTGTGCTCCAGACCCTGCACCAGCTCCGTTGCCCTTCTCTGGACACGCTCGAGTCATTCAATGGCCTTTTTGGAGTGAGGGGCCCAAAACTGAACCCACTCATCGAGGTGCGGCCTCACCAGTGCCGAGTCCAGGGGTAAGATCCCTTCCCTGTCCCTGCTGGCCACGCTATTTCTGACACAAGCCAGGATGCCATTGGCCTTCTTGGCCACCTGGGCACACTGCTGGCTCCTGTTCAGCCGGCTGTCAATCAACACCCCCAGGTCCCTCTCTGACTGGCAGCTCTCCAGCCACTCCTCCCCAAGCCTGTAGCGCTGCTGGGGGTTGTTGTGGCCCAAGTGCAGCACCCGGCATTTGGCCTTATTGAAACTCCTCCAGCTGGCCTCAGCCCATCGCTCCAGCCTGTCCAGGTCTCTCTGCAGAGCCTCCCTACCCTCGAGCAGATCAACACTCCCACCCAACTTGGTGTCATCTGTAAACTTACTGAGGGGGCACTCGATCCCCTCATCTAGATCATCAGTAACGATGTTAAATAGGAGTGGCCCCAAAACCGAGCCCTGGGGGACACCACTCGTGACCGGCTGCCAACTGGATTTAACTCTGTTCACCAAATTTGTCCCAAGCTGCTCCAAGCTCTGAACTCTGCTTTAATAAGTATTTCAAAGTTTTCAGGGTTGTTGATATGGTGGATTACCACCTGACAGAGAAAGTAAGTCCTCCTTTGGTCTGAGAAAAGGCTTTATCATGGAAATTTTCACCCACTTGTGCCTGGGATCAGAGATCCATAAAAAGGGGGACAGTAGAGAGAACATGAGCTGCGCCCACGGGATTTCACCAGCACCCCAGCAGGACGGGGCTGGCAGGGGTGACCGGGCCGTGCCATGGCGGTGGAGAAAGCCCACAGCTGGCTCACGTGTTTCAGCACAGCCCCTGGCCTGGGCAGGCTCTCTGTGAAGGCAGCTGGGGACAGCGCATTTGCAGGGGGAGGGACTGAGCAGCTCCACTCCCCAGGACGCCGCAGCGTTGAGGTGCCGGCGGGGCTGCCCGAGGCAGTGGGCCACAAGTGGGTTTCCACAGACGGAGCAGCATTAATGGCTACAAAGGCGAAGATGCTCTCTGGAGCGAGGGGACCAGCTCCTCTGTCTCATCAGGGGGTGCCATTGCCATGGCAAATTTGCTTGCAGCACTCACTCCTGTCAGGCACCATTAATCTCTTGCTGTCAACAGCTTATGATTTAAACACTCTCCCCCTTTCCCCACCTGCTCCTCCAGCTCCATCCTGAATGCTTTGAAGTCTTTATCAGGAGCTGGGTGTGAGGGGGAGGGATGCAGCAAGTGCATGTGGCAGGAACATGGGAGAAGCATGTGATCTGCTGGTTGCAAAAGGGGGTGGGGATGGCCTGAGGGACAGACTGACAGGGAGGAGGGAAGAGGAACGGGATTATTACAGGGCCTGAGACTCACAGGCGGCTCCTCTCTCTCTGCAGAGCACTAGGGAACTGTCAGCTCTTGGCCACAACTGGGCCATACTCCTTGCAAGAAAATATTCCACTTGAAGCCCCCAGGTGTCCCCTACCCCCAGCTCAACATGGCTTTGGGACTGTCTGGAACAAAGGATCAGCAGTCCCTGCTCCGGCTTCCTGCATTTCCAGCACTTTCACCAATCTTTTCTCCTCTGGCTATCTTTTGTCTCCTGAGATCAGTCCTTCTCTCCCCTGCCACAGGCATGCCTGGTCTTGCCCTCCTCCTTTTCCCCAGGGCAGGTCAGATCCCCGGGGATGCTTCAGGTCTGGGTTGTCCTATAGCCATATCAGTGGCTCCGTAACACATCACACTGTAGGACATACCAGAGCTCTCTGGCCCCCAGCTTGACCAGCCCATCACGTGCCGGAACCTCTTGGGTGGGGACATGCTTTCACAGAATCACAGAATCATCAAGGTTGGAAAAGACCTTGAAGATCCTCCAGTCCAACCATGAACCTCACACTGACCGTTCTCAACTCCACCAGATCCCTCAGCGCTGGGTCAACCCGACTCTTCAACCCCTCCAGGGATGGGGACTCCACCCCTGCCCTGGGCAGCCCATTCCAATGCACTTTGCAGCGACAGGGTGAGAAATGTTCTCTGGTCTCTAAGGCAGCCGCTGCTCTACTTGCCTTGAAATACTTGTCCAGGACTTCGCTGTAGTTGCTGCCCTTGGAAAACCAGCCATCTGGGATAATCTCAGCTTCCAGCCACTGGATGACACGGCGACGAAGCTCGTCCCTGTCTGACTGGTAGCAGACGACTGTCATGGGAGAAGGTGCAGCAGGAAAAAAAAAAGCAAGGATGAGAGAAATTAAGTTGGCAGGGAGACTACAAAGAGACAAAAGGAACTAAAAACTAGCGAGCCAGCCCTGACCGCAGGTTGCAGGCCCCTCTGTCCTTGGATACGTGCCAGACCAAAGCGGAGATGCCATGTGCTGAACGGCGGATGGGCTCTGGGTGACACCATGTGGCAAGGCCAGAAAACGACACTCCTGCCAAATCCCTTCTGCCTTCTCATCCTCAAAGCTTGTGAAATAGTAACCTGGGTCTGGCTCATCTTGGTGTGAAGAGCCTCCAGACTGAGGTAGGAAGGTGACTGACTGGCCCCGGACAGTGTCCCCAGGGTTCCTCATGCTGTGCAGAACAGGCTCTCGGTCATTAACCCTCAAGTACCAAAACCTCCATCCTCTGCAAGGACGAAGACTAGACTGAGGAAGCCGCTGACCCCAAGACTTGAATTTTAGAGCCTACTACCTCAGGAGATTTTGTTTCTTCAAAGCCCTGACTTGCCCACTCTGAATGGAAATGAGAGGGGGTCAAGTTGGGCTTGTTCACAGTGCTCTCCCCAGTCACAGGTTTCTCTAGGTGGATATCACCTTGTGTGCTAATATCAAACTATGTATCCAGAAGCAAAACTGAAAGCCTAGATCTTCTGGCTTCTGTGAGTTGTCACACCCATCCAGAGGTCAATGGAGCCAGAAAGGGAATCACTTGTGTCGCTTACACACAGTAAGAATCTCCTTCTGAATCCAGTGACTACAATCACAACCGGACGGACAGATGAAAGAAAAACCCATGGGGATTCTGCATGTTTAATGTTGAACTTCCTTGAAACTGCTTTGAGGTGGTGGCCATGCCCTGACATGGTCCATTCCCTTAAGCCTGTACAAGGGTTTGCTCTCATCTGTCCTAGGAAGCTGAAGCTGATGATTATACAGCTCCAGCAGTTAGAGACCATGGATGGGAAAAGGGTCCCCCGATGAAGCATGGGCCATGGCCCCAAAATCCATAGGCTAAGTACACAAGGCAATACTTAAGGGGAGAAACCAGGCACAGGGAATCAAAGAGACACGTTGGTTGATGGGAGAGGTGGTTCAGCTACCCACCTGACTCCCCAGACAATGCCCAATCATTACACGGTGCCATCTTTCTGCCCCTGCACCCATCGGTTAATCACTCTTGAAGCAAAGTTTCCTTTCAAAGGAGTGCTCTTGGAGTTGGGGACAGCTCCACAGTTTTTGTGTCTTAGATCCCCAATGAACTATGCAAAAGAACGTCTCTTCCCTCAGCCTGTGTGACGAACGCAGCTTGCAGCCCTAGGGACAAACTGGGTTTCACTGCACCCTGAACTTGCTCAGAGTCCCTGAGACATCCCAGCAGAGTGAAGAGCCCAGGAGATGTATAAGCTCTGAAAGTTTACCCAGGAGTAGAGAGCTGGGCAATCATTTTTCAGCTGCTTTATCGACTCAGATTGCTACAGCCAGCGCAGAGGTATGACTTGTACACAGAGCCCTGCAACTCCTCCAGCAGACCTTCCTCCCCATCCCTCTTCCCAAATGCATGCAGAGGCCCCAGACATGCAAGGAGATGGCTTCTCACCTGGACTTGCAGCTGGATTCTCAGACTTCTTCTCTGTTAATGAAAGACAGAAGAGGACATTTCTAATGCAACAGGAGGCAATACAAACCTCTTCCCGCCCTGGGTGCTGCTTGGGCAAGAGCAGAGGAACCTGAGAGTCTCTGCAAACATGAGGGCCACATATATGATTAAGGAACTGGAACATCTGTCACCCCATGGGAAGGCTGAGGACTGTTTAGCCTGAAGAAGAGAAGGCTTGGGGACAATCTCATCAATGTTTATAAATCTGATGGGAGGGGATGAAGAAGATTGAACCGGACTCTTTTCCACAGTGTCCAGTGACAGCACAAGAGGCAGCAGGCACATGTTTAAACACAAGAAATTCTGGCTGAATATAAGGAAACACTTTTTTACTGTGCGGCTGGTGTGGGGGCGAGTTAAACACCCCCAACGTTGAGGCAAAATCCTTGCTCCTAAAGTTCTTAAGGTCTCTCATGAACATGGATGGTAGTATGGGCTTTGGGGCTTTATCCTGAGAGTCTGACCTTTCCTCAGCAGGTAGACTGAGACACCTGCCTGGCTAAATCCACAAGCTCAGAGAGGGGCAGGCAGGAGCAAGAAGTTACCCTGCTCTCTTGTGTGTCCCTCTCCCAGCAACTCCCAGCTCCAAGATCTCACCACAGCCAAGGTGTCTTCTGAGTTCACTAATGAAGGCCTTAATGGCCCTGCCAGCCTCACCTAGGGCCTCCATCCACACTCTCTACCCATGAGCCCAGGGGCTCTATTTCCACTGCTGTCTCAGCCCCTACTCCTCGCCTGGGGTTAGGTTGTAGGTATGCCTATCTCCAGCTCTGTTGCAACCACTCCTTTACCTGCCACAGACCCTGTTGATCTAGGCCCTGACCTGGTGACTGTCTTCTCACCTTGATCTCAGGTCTACTATTAGCCTGCATCACTACAGACTGGCCTGTGCTTGATTCTGGTTGCTGTCACCAGACCTGATTTCATGGCTTGACTTCAGGCCTACTTCATCACCACAAACTTGCCTGGTGATCTGGACTCTTGGTTGAACCTGGCTATCATTTTCAGGCTTGCCCTGTTTACCCCACTGTTGGAAGCGTGGGAAAAGCAAAACAGTGAAAAATCTGCAAAACACACATTTCCTTAACATAGGGGTGCTCAGAACAAACACAGGACAGGATGGAGATCCAGTGATTTGTGTTGCCGTGGCAAAAGGAGGAATGCAAAGCGAGGTGGAGGCTGCACGGTCCCGTCCTGCTACTTTTCTTGAGGAACATTTGACACAACTATGCAGATTTATCTCCTGCTCTTCCCCTTCTCTCAAGGACTGTTCTGCAGTACTCTGCAGACCTTATCTCTCATTCTTCCTCTTTTCCCACAAAAACAGCGCACACCTTGCACCAAGGAATGTGCTGTGTCGCTACTCAAGAAACAATGGCTTGACCACAGTCCCACCCACTCACACATACATACTTAGATAAATACTACCCTGAGTTTGTATCTAACTCGGAGGGACAATAATCTGACACCAAATCGGAGGGACAGATTGACAGGTTTGTGCTCCTCACCCCCCCCCCCAGAAGGGACGTCTTTTGGTAAGATTTGGGCCCTCGGCTATGCCGAGTGATTACCTGGGAATTAAGTGAGTGTGGTTGCAATCTTTTTTTTGTGTTTAGTGCTCTAGAGCCAACCTGTAGTTTGGGCATTTATCACAGGCAATCTTAAAGAATCTGTAGATGTTGCATAAGAAAAAATTGTACTATTTGTGACCCTGACTGCTTCTCTTGAATGCAACCAGACCTACAGCACACGGGCTGTTCGTGCGTCTGGTGTCAGGCCTATAGTTACAGCCCTAATTGGCATAGCTATTAAGAGATAAGTCCAGCTGCCCCTAGCCCCTCTAATCTCTGAGGACAGGCTAGAACGCAAGGGGATTCATCTCTTACCAAATTAATTCATTACCTTAAATGCAACACCCACTCAGCAACTGTGGGACGCGGGTCTGGCTGGTGAGGCCTCTGCATTGCCTCGCCATTGTGTTTGGCTTCCGACTCGCTCTCCCTTAAGAGTGTAGCTGGCCCTCATTGCTGAGATTACCTTTACAGTGGCCATCGTAATCGACCTGGATCTTGGAGCCAGTGAGGCAGGCATCACGGTGCAGCTCACAGTGGTTCAGGTACGTCTTGCCATTGCTACCGCACACAGGCCTCTTGTGAGGTTTGCATTGCTGCAAGAGAGCCAGAGAAGACAGCATTTTACCTGCCTCTTTGGGACAGCTAGAGAGAGGAGGGTGAGTCTCAGCATCAGCCCAACTCAACAGAAGCCCTTGGCACAGCCCCCTTGGCCCAAAAGGGGTTTGGAACAGGCTGAACTCACCCACCATCACTCCAGAAAAACCTGCACAGGGAAGTCTGTGGGGGTGGGTTCAAAGGCTTCACTTTATCCCAGCCTCCGTCACCACCACCACCACAGAATCATCAAGGTTGGAAAAGACCTTGAAGATCCTCCAGTCCAACCATGAACCTCACACTGACCGTTCTCAACTCCACCACATCCCTCAGCGCTGGGTCAACCCGACTCTTCAACCCCTCCAGGGATGGGGACTCCCCCCCTGCCCTGGGCAGCCCATTCCAACGCCCAACAACCCCTTCTGCAAAGAAATACTTCCTAAGAGCCAGTCTAACCCTGCCCTGGTGCAGCTTGAGGCCATTCCCTCTTGTCCTGGCGCTTGTTCCTTGGGTCAAGAGACTCATCCCCCCTCTCTGCACCCTCCTTTCAGGGAGTGTAGAGGGCGATGAGGTCTCCCCTCAGCCTCCTCTTCTCCAGACTAAACCCCCCCAGTTCCCTCAGCCGCTCCCCATCAGACCTGTGCTCCAGACCCTGCACCAGCTTCGTTGCCCTTCTCTGGACACGCTCGAGTCATTCAATGCCCTTTTTGGAGTGAGGGGCCCAAAACTGAACCCAGTCATCGAGGTGCAGCCTCACCAGTGCCGAGTCCAGGGGTAAATCCCTTCCCTGTCCCTGCTGGCCACGTTATTGCTGATACCACAACAGGAGCCTTCCTGAAAGCAGAGCCCAGCAGAGAAATCGGTGCTCAGCGTAAAAGCTGAGTGTAACCCTGCAACTGCTGCTCTGTGTGCCATGGCCATGCCTGCCCCGAGGTGTTTCTGTGAATCTGTTCTGTGCACCTCTGCTTGCTCAGCTCTGCTGCATCTCTCTGTAGACTCTGCTCCACCTTTCTGCAACCGAATGCAGAATAAGGCACCAGCTCCAAGCAAACAGCACGGCCTACAGCAGAGGGAGAGTTCATCAGTGTCACTGTTCAGGCTGTGGGCTTCTTTTTCCTGTCCTTTCCAGTCCGGCCAAGCCTACCCAGAGTGACAGACTCTCTTCCTGGTAACGGTGAATTTCTCTCCTCAGTGCCCAGGCTGGCTGCATCAGAGCTGCAGGCTCTGAGGGAAGAGGGAACAAAGAGCCACATGCCCATTCCCCAGAGCTGGGCAGGAATGGTTTGATAGCACAGGGCAGAGCAGAGTAGGGAGACACTGTCTCTCTACAGCTGGAAAATACCCTCCTCATCATCTCTGGCTCCCTGCTGGATGAAGCTATTCATCCTCACAGCACCATTATTTCCATTTTACAAAACCTGATTTTCAGTAGGGTGCTTGTAACCTCCTCAAGCAAGATGCCAGTTAAGGCAGGCTTTTTTGGAGCTCACAGATCATTCCCTGGAGTGCCCTCCAAAGCCAGCTGCATATCAACACCCTACTGGGCTCTCCCAACAAAAGACCTCCAGCCAAGTCTCCCGTGCGTGTCAAGACCCTAGGCAGTTGTGCAAGCAGCACAGCTGCAAGCCCCAGATAATATCTACCCTACAGGGCTCCTTCCCCACACCACTCTGGGAAAGACTCTGCTGTTTGAAGAGCCACTGTGAATTTGCAGCTGCTCCAAAACAGCCGAAGCCTCAATCCCATCCTGGGATCCTTCCAGTGACCAAACGCCAGCCGGGGGGTGATGGTGGTGACACCTGTCCCAGACACAGAAGCTGGGCTGCCCCCGTACCTCAATGCAGAGGCAGGTTGGCTCTCCCTTCTCAGTCACTGCACACTCCCGCCCAGCTCCACAGAAGACATTGGCACAGATCTTGGATTTGCTCCTTGGCTCTTCCTGCAAAGTAAGAGAGACAAAATACATCAAGTTACCCGGAAGAACAGCAACACAGCTTTAAGAAATAACACATTTAACTTGTAGATTGGACCAAAGAGCACCAAGGTGGTAAGGTACAGATTACAGAACAAGAGAGACACGACTACAAGAGATGGACAGCTCAGACAATAATCAGGAGCAGACACAAGGGCTAGGGCTACAGCCCCAGCAAGAGAGGGATTCCCTGAGGTCATTCCCAGACATTCACCTAGGAGAACTGGAGCAAACATCAGCAAGAGAAAGTCTAGCATGAATGGCAAGAATAACTCGCTCATGTCAAGGACTGCTGTCTTCAAAATTTTTTTCATGGAGGGTAGGGAGCAGAAATGTCTTTGCTTGAGACATTTAAGAAGAAGGTGAACATAACCCTGGAGAAAGGTGTGATGTCAAACAGACAGAAGAAATCACCATCAGGCACCAGATAATGACCCTGTCACAATAAAACTTCACAAAACTACATGAACCATTATCTTGCCTCCACTGGTCAAGATTAAACACTTCAGAGGAGGAAACACTGTCATAGATAATTATACAGTAACCTTCTCACAGTGAAAATTTCTTCCTGGTCCTTGACAGCCAGCAGTTGACTTATGCCCTGCAGCACAATTTATACGCTTTACAGTTTTCTCCTAGCCAAAGTCATCACAAGTATTCTTGTTGTTCACGTAACTGTCAAACCCCTTTTTTTGAGTCCCACTGCGTTCCCAAACCGGTGACACCTAGCAGGGAAGATTTCCACAGGTTAATCATGTTTTCAATAAAACCATCATTTACTTTTATCAGTTTTAATGCCTTTTTTTTCTTAGACTTTTAAAAGAGAAGACGGTTCCAGGGGTTCAGACTTTGGAGACCCTGGTTTAATTCCCTGCTTTGTCATTAATTTCCTTTGTGACTCTCATTTCATCTAACATTTTCCACCTGTACATTAAATATCTGGTTCAGGCTAGCCAACTGGCTTCCTCAACATTTTTGTATCAGACACAGGAGATTGAGGAATGTAAAATAATCAGTGGGATAGGTCAATCGTATCTGCTGTGACTCTTCTCTCTTATGCACAAAGGTTTTTTTACCTTCTCATATGAGTATTGTTTTTAACCTCTGTTCATGTGTGGTATCTTTGTACCTCCATCATATACTTTTGAAAATAGGTGATCAAAAAGGAACAGAATTTGCCTGAGGAGCAAGCATTGTCGATACACATAATGACAAATGCCAAGCACTTTTTCTTTTCTCCTGTCGCTCCTTTATCCTAATTTTCTTTTTTTTTGCTTTTAAACCAGAATTTCACAGTTGCTGCCTTTACTGAACAGCCCACAGTGACAGCCAGATCATTTTCTGAATGACCTTGCCCTGGTTTTCAGAATATTTTATCTGTTGGCCTACTGCATAGTCATCAAGCCCAAGAAGGTCTTATCAAAGCACTGCAGGATTCCCTCCAGGTTTGCATAGCGACAAACACCTTTCCTACTCTCTGCAAATGTTCCTATCTTGCTGCTTATCCTGTAAAATAAAAATATAGTATTTGGACACACCAGTCTTAGCTCAGAAATGTACACCATGTCCCAGGCCTGCTCACCCCATGAAGACAGTCTGTTATCTTCCCCCTGCCCCTTTGTCCTCCTTTCACATATTGTTTCTGAGCTATGAAAGCCACTCTGCCCCTTCTGCTGCATCCACCTCTCTTTAGTTGCCTTCTGGTGGAGAGCTGGGGTAAATGATCTAGGCGCTTCTGGGGCGGGAGGGAGATACATGAGTGCTTCATTGCACAAAGCAATCTCACACAACTTAGGGCAGAAAAGAGAGACTAGCTCATTTTGAAAAAAAACACAAAGAAAAAAACAAATTCTCCAAGGCTGGAGTCTGACTAGGGCACTCACACACCTAAAACGCACTGTAGGCACCTACGTGCTGATCCATTTAAAGGGTTTCGAACAACGTGCCCATCCCTTCACCGAGCCAAAGGCCAGAAAAACTGGCCTGCCAGTTTTTTTCAGAAAAACTAAACTGCCACCCACCAAGGTCTGTAATCCAGGTGCCTGGCAATAGATGGCAGTACTCTGCCTCTCCTTACCCATGGCCAGGCAGGACTGCCAGCAGTAAGCTCCCACCGATGCCAAACCCGGCTCTGGCCTCCTGGCCTGAGACTTACAGCACTGCTACAACCGCAGCCGGCCTCGGCAGGCGTCCGCAGGGACCAAGCTCGGCTTGCAAGATTCCTCTCCCCTCGACAGCTTGCTGGAAGCCAGGCCTGTGACACGGCTTCCTGGCCACCGCTCTCTCCCTGTACTGCCGGAGCCCAGGAGCCATCCTGCAGCTCTCCCGCTGGGACCCGGGGTGGGGATGCTGGCAGGGTGACACCGCCACAACAGCCTCCTGCCAGGATGGAGGGCCATGTTCTCTGATTTTTCTTATTCATCAAAGCAATATGGTTTGCCAGTTGCTTCTTTTTGTTGCTTTAAGCTGTCCTAGGCTGGCAGCAGGTCGGAGATGGTTGCCATGTCCCGGCACGGCTGTCTCCACCCCAGGGGCTTGCCAGAGAATAAAAGGAATCAAGCTGCTCTGCCTGCCTGCCCTCTCACTCTGGCACAGTTTCTCAGACTCAGCTTGCTCATCCTCCCGTCCAGCAGCAGCAGCAGCCGTGGCAGGAGTTACCAGGCTGGATGCTGGCTCCACCTTTAGTGAAAGCAGCTCTCAGCTTCCACCCTGGTTCCCAGAGCAGTGACTCAGACCCCTGTGCCCCCCATCCTTGCAATGCTCACCCCACAAACTGTCCTTTCTCCAACTACAACCTACAAACCCCAGCCCTTTCTACTCATATGCCCCCTTCCCAAAATCCCCAAGACCCTCACCTCCTTCCTTCCCCAGACATCACCCCTGCTACCCTACACCTACCCCACCCTGCAGCCTGACCTGCTGCGGCTGCTTTGCAGGTCGAGGTACGCTCCTCTGCCAGGCGTTAGCAGCTGCTGCTGCAGCTCCTGCCTTCACTTCACCTCCTGCAAGAGCCAGAAACATTTTCCTCCACCAGCCTGCACACAGGTTTGCCTTCCTGGCAAATGCCCGAGTCTCCTGTGCATAACTGGGAGTGTAACGGAGAGGGTGGTGGATGAATGGATGAGTATGGCAGGGGTCTGTGAATGAGGCTTTATAATCTTCACTCCTGATTCGATTCTCTGGTGACCTCCTAGATGCTACCAGACGAACTAGCTTCTTGTGACACATATTCCGATCTCACCTTGGTCCTTGCCATGTTTGCTCTTTATAAAGCTCCATCTGCTAGAGTCACGTGAGTAAGCAGGGATGGCAGCTGCCACTTCAATATTAAATAGCTTGTCCTCGCACCTACAACGTAAAAGCTTGAAAATATAAACTGCAAAGGTTTAAATGCAAGGTCATGCACAAAAAAGACTCCACAGTGTTTCAGTGTCACAGGATGGTTTGGGTTGGAAGGGACTTTTAAGATCACGTAGTCCCAACCCCCCTGCCATGGGCAGGGACACCTTCCACTAGACCAGGTTGCCCAAAGCCCCGTCCAACCTGGCCTTGAACACTGCCAGGGAGGGGGCAGCCACAATCTCTCTGGGCAACCTGTGCCAGTGTCTCACTACCCTCACTGTAAAGAATTTCTTCCTTGTATCTAATTTAAATCTACCCTCTTTCAGTTTAAACAGTTATCCCTTGTCCTATCACTACACTCCCTGATAAAGAGTCCCTCCCCAGCTTTCCTGTAGGACCTGTTTACATCATGTCAGCCCTTAAATTAATGTCAGAATTTGGGGGCTGGAATCACATTTTTACACTGCTTCCTTCCTGTGAACTGCCATTGCCTTTTTTGTCACCGTGGGCTTGGGAAGTGTCACTTGTCCCTGTGCAGAGTGTGCTCGGGCAGGCAGAAGGGAAAGGGCAGAGAGTTGTCATTAATTGCTGTGCAGTGGCATTTACACTGCAAGCCGTGACAAGGCAGTTTCTCTCTTCTGCCTCGGGCGAGATGCCCAAGCTCTCTCTGTTTGGACAATGCTTTTAATTACTCCTCTGCTGCCCAGAGAGCAAGCAGGAAGGTAAAAGCAGCAAGCACAAAGCCAGGGCAGGAGCGTTTGGGCTCTGGAGCCTCTGCCACGGCACAGGGGCACAACCTTCCTAGACATCTTGGGCAAAGACCATGGAGAAAGCTGTTTGCCACGGCTCATGGGCCAAAAATTCAGGGCAGCATCAGTGTCATGTATGTATAGCCCAGGTTGTCTGCAGAATGGGGTCGGGAACACACGCCGCGCTTTTGGGGGGCCCACGGATGAAGGGTTCTTGCATGCGGATGGGCAAGCGTCAAGCAGACGACCTGAAGTGAGAGTGCAGTGAGCCACATGCGCTGCTTCTGCCTCAGCTGTTGCTTCCTGGGGAGCAAGGAGGAAAAAGAGACATTTCCAAGGGCGAGAAAGCCAGCGGCAGCACCGGTGGTGACGGATCACCATGGTAACCGGCAATGCAGGGCCTCAAGGTGGAGAGCTAAAATTAGGCAGCGGGAAGGGCTGTTTCTCATCTCTAGCAGCAACCGGCGCAGAGGAGTTGGACCCCCAACACAGCGTAAGCGCAGATGTCAGGAGCCGTTCCGAGCCCCTGCCTGCGCCCAGATGTCTGGGACCGAGCGTGGCTCGATGTGCCGACACAGGGCGACGTGCGGGTCTGCACGGGGTCCCAAGGTCCTGCGAGCTGCCGCGCCTGCTCCGCGCTGGGGGGACGGCATGAAAACAGTGTCTGCAGCAAGACAGATGAGTGACCGCACGCACGAGGAGAAGAGGCATCGCGGCTCCATGGCTTCACAAGGGAGCTGCTCACTGCAGCTCTCCCTTGGCCGCTCCCTCCCCTGGCCCCTGCTGAGCCACAACTGCCTGGTGTCATTTGGTGGAAATGGGGCCTATCCCAACCAACCTGTGAAAGGTGAAACCATTAACAGTTCAGCAACAAAACACCTCCGTAAGGAAGAACAAGTTTTCCCCTGCAGAGAAGAGCAGTGCAAGCAGCGGCATGTCCATGGTGCCCCACTGCCCGAAGGGAGCAGCAAGGATTCCTGCCATTACGCACGCGCTGGGAAACCAGCAGAGACCACTGTGCTATGAGGCGGGGAGTTAACATGCTTGAAAACAACCCCTCAGATTAATTTTTGCTTTCGGCGCATCCTTCCATACAAAACCTCCTTTTGTAGATCAAAAAAGTCTTTTTCTCCGCAGACCATGCCGCACTGGAGAAATACTACCCACTGTCCTCTCCAACTGACACAAATAAAAAGCTTTTCTGCTATCAGCAGCGACTGCAGGTCTTTTTCCTCTCTTGTTATCAGTTTGTGGAAATCCATAAAATGACTTGACCCCTCATATAATGCTCTGTTTGCTGTAAAATCAAGGCTTTCCATTTTTGCCCTCCCTGATTTGATCCTTGAGGTCCCTTCCAACCTGGTATTCTATGATTCTATGATATGCAAGGAAATCAAAGTGCTCTAGACCTGTAGCAATGAAAGCTCCTCCAGGAGGCAATCCCATGTATTATACAAACTTGAGCACTACACAGATAAGGAAAACTAAAGGGCACCAAAGTGATGTCTGGGGTTGCAAGACTTGCACAGATTCTTGTGCCTCGGGGAAGGCAGCAGCAAAAGTTGGAAGTTTTCAGATATAACCAGTACAATTCACAATAGACTCCCTCCATGCAGACAGGGAGAAACGAGCTTTGCAGATATTTATTTCAGCCAGTCCTCCCTATGTCTTCCCATCCACATCCTTTTTTCCTGTTCCCTGCCACTGATACAGGAGTAGGGATAGAAGGAATCACAGAATCATCTCGGTTGGAAAAGACCTTGAAGCTCCTCCAGTCCAACCATTAACCTCACACTGACCGTTCTCAACTCCACCAGATCCCTCAGCGCTGGGTCAACCCGACTCTTCAACCCCTCCAGGGATGGGGACTCCACCCCTGCCCTGGGCAGCCCATTCCAACACCCAACAACCCCTTCTGCAAAGAAATACTTCCTAAGAGCCAGTCTGACCCTGCCCTGGCGCAGCTTGAGGCCATTCCCTCTTGTCCTGGCACTTGTTCCTTGGTCAAGAGACTCATTCCCCCTCTCTGCACCCTCCTTTCAGGTAGCTGTAGAGGGCGATGAGGTCTCCCCTCAGCTTCCTCTTCTCCAGACTAAATCCCCCCAGTTCCCTCAGCCGCTCCCCATCAGACCTGTGCTCCAGACCCTGCACCAGCTTTGTTGCCCTTCTCTGGACACGCTCGAGTCATTCAATGGCCTTTTTGGAGTGAGGGGCCCAAAACTGAACCCAGTCATCGAGGTGTGGTCTCACGAGTGCCGAGTCCAGGGGTAAGATCCCTTCCCTGTCCCTGCTGGCCACGCTATTGCTGATACAAGCCAGGATGCCATTGGCCTTCTTGGCCACCTGGGCACACTGCTGGCTCCTGTTCAGCAGCACCTGTAAACAGTGCTGCCTGCACAATTTCTAAACCAATGCAACATCCAGCCACAATACCTAGTGCTTTGTTCAGCTGTTGTCTTGGCAATGTCTTCTCCTCAACACAAGAAGATCTGGAGACACAAGGTGCTAGGTCAATGATGCAGAAAGCTAAGGCGAGAAGCCCCATCTCCTGACTCCCAAACCTCCCTTCTCCCATTGGGGGGCTGGGAGGGAAAAGCATTGCATTGTGCTGTGATATTCAAAGATGGGGTTGGGCAGCAGAGGAGCTCAGGGGATTGGGAAAATTTAGCAACTCCTCTACAATGATGGCACAGAGAAAACATTTGGCTTGTGCTTTCAGCGTGCCTCCAGGCAAAACAGCTCTTTCGGCAATGTGCCCTCCTGCAGAGTTCCAGGGAGCGCTGATCCCACGTTTGCTGGAGGGCACACACGGGCAGGCAGCCTGTCACCTCAGGCCATTTGTCTCGTTGTTCTGGTTTGTGACTAACAAGCAAAGCACTGGTCCCTCCCCGCAAAGCTGACCTAATTCCTGCAGCAGCTTTCTGGATTCTCTAACACTCTGGTGTGATGGGGCGGAAATTTGGCAGCAGTGTAAACTGAGCAGATTAGCGTGAAACAAGCAGGCACCCCTGACGCTGGGATTGCCATAAATAGATAGGTAAGGGGAACGTTGCAACTTCTTTTCCCTAGGGCTACTGCCTCAGGACATCTGCAGAGTCCAGAAGAAACCCCACACAAATTACCTTTAAATCCGACTTGGAAGGTTTGGCTGTCAGCTGTCAAAGATAAAATGGAGATAAGCCCAGTGTGTGGGGATTGAACCACATCTGATTCCCAGGTCAGCTCTCCAATAAAACCTACCTCCCAGGACATCATCACTATTAGGATGGCACAGTGAGCTGTGGAGTGATCCATATCCTCTATCCTGGAAGGAAACCTGCCATCAGAGGTTGCTGAACCCACTGGTGCAGGGTCACATCAGAGCCGAGCTACACCCTTCCTCAGGTCTGGTGTTATCCAGTCCCAAAGTGGCACCCTCTGGAGCCATCCCCCCGCACCTCCCTGAGAAGTTCCCCCTCCCCTTGCCTCTGGGAGACCCATGGTACATGGCCTGCGGCTCAGACCAGCCAAGGTGTTGATAGGCAGCTCAGAAGGCCCAAAAACATGCTGTGCCCAAGCTAGTTAGTTAAAAAGAAAAAGAAAATATGTTTGTGAGGCAAAGTTTGGACCAGTGCTGGATTCCCCAGGGCACTGTGACCAGACACATTTGACAATGTCCCCAGTGCTAACAATATGCTATTTGAAGGGTGTCAGCATGAGGTCTACACTGAATGCAAAGGGGTCCAGCACCACTAAAACTTCAGGACTCCTCCTCCCCCAAATCCTAAAGCTGTCCTGCGAGCAGAGCTCATGAAGCCCAGTTTCCAACCGCTCACTCTGCACGGCCTGTCTATCAGTTAGTTACAGGGCAGCGTATGGACTCCTTCCTGGGGGGGGGGGGGGGGGGGGTGTCAGTCACCTAGAGTCACAAAACCAGCTGGATCCCATTATCTCAGAGGCCTCCACCGCTTTATCAGCTGTGGCGGAAACAGGCCAATAGATTCAAGACTCACTGGAGGCGGGAGACAGGCAGAGACAGCCTGCTGACATAGCTTTGTTTCCTTAGGGAACCAGGCTGTAACTCCTTTGCAGAGCCCCATGAAACACTCTTCTGGCTCAGCCTCTTGTCTCAGCAGACTCAGGCCCTCTGCTGCTTGCAGCCCTGAGGGCAGATCCTCGCCCCAGCCCCTCTTCAGTCTCCCCCATGCTTGTGCTCCCTCTGCAACGTTTTCCGTGCATTGGAGGAGAGACTCCACCTCTCTTCCGCTTTCATCCGTCCCTTGGAGCTTCCACTGCTGAGGTATTTCAGCCAGCTGCAATCCAGGGCTGTGAGCAGCCATCAGGACGCAGTGCTGGGAGCTGCTGCGCTCCCTGCGGGATGCCTGCCACCGAGGAGCACATGCCCCAGTTTGGTCCCCAGTCACCACCCCCTTCCCAAATCTCTCTGTGTATCTCTTCCTATTCTCAGCTGACATCCAGGACTGGCTCATTAAATACACCACACAACAAAATGCAAGCCCTTAAAGGCTTCTCAATGCTTAATAGATGAATATTTAATAGCAACTGACTTTTGCTAATGGGAAACAAGCCAGAGTATACATCTCTACCCATGCTGGGAATCAGGGCGTGTTCCCAGAAAACCTGGATGCAGAGACAAGCAGGCAGGAGAGGAAGGGACATGCAACTCCTGGAGCTCAGAGGATGTTCCCTCTCTGAGAAACCTATACCTCACCCACCTACGTGTGACCCTTCCTGCCTTGCTGGCTGCTCAGTCCATGATCCTTGAACCAGCCACATCCATCATAGCAGAGCACTGAGCAGGAGAGCAGCTGAAGCTCTAAGTGACCTCTGTGATAAAGGGGGCCCATCAAGTCGGTGCCCTCTGCATGAGGCTGTGGAAAAACAACATTGCCCATGGCAGCCTGCTTGTGGCTATTTGTCCATGGCTCTGTCAGGGAGATGAAGACATCTGATGCTACTACTGCTACAAAAAAAGACAGCCTGGACAGTATTGCCTTGCAGAGATTAGCAGGGTGGATACAGAGAGCTCTACCTCCCCGCCGACCCCGGTGGGTATATGGCCTGGCCCCCTGACAGGGACCGCAGCCCCAACACACCAGCCATGGCTTTCTCGTGTCCCACAGTGAGCAGGCAGGAGGTAGTGTTTGCAAGGAAAGGGAAGCAGGAATTGGGAGGAAGGAGGCTTTTCTCCCCACAACCTCATCAAGAGGAGAAAGGCATCTGCCAGACAGCTGATTTCTCTTACAGCGTGATGCTGCTAACAGTTACGGAGCCAGGCATACCTCTCTCGGGGACTCCACTGCGCGAGGACTCTGTTTTCCCTTTTAAGCTGGAAGGAATGTCTGTGCTCTGGCCCCCACAACCTCATATTTTCCACCACAAGGCAATGACCGGTGAGGCCCCATAAGGGGAACAATGACATGAGAGTCTGAGGAAGAGGAAATCTCTACTGCAAACAAGTCTGGAAAATGGCTGCTAGAAGGAAGGCAGCTTGCGTCTGGCAGTGCTCTCCCCGCTGCAGCCTCGCTCTGCCGCTCACCCTAAAACGCCCCTCACGCTCACAGCCTCAAAAATGTAATGGCCCAAAACTGCACTGTCTCTTAGCTCTCCGCCCTCCACCCATCCCTGCAGCGCTTCTGGAAGAAGGGGCTGGATTCCCTCCTGCTGCATCATGCAGTGAAACTGCCAGCTCCTCTGCAGCCACCAGGAACTTTCTTGCTAGTGCTGGCTCCTGGCAAGGCACGGAGGCAGGAGATCAGAGACTGATTCGTGCATGCCAAGCCAGCTGGAGAGGCTTCAGCTGTGAGCAGGGCAGAGTTAGTCCCACGGGAAGAGAGGAGGTGCTGCTGCACCACGGTTCTCAGGGGGAGGAATCCAGTTAATCACTTCATATTTGGATAAGAAAATAACCCTCACGCACAGGGAGGGATCTCTGTGCACATGAAAGGTCCTAAATGAAGTTAGTCTCACAGGACCTGTGGGATGAGATTGGTATCATCCTCCTCATGTGACAGATTGAAAAAGAAAGGCCCAAGGGAGAGGATGTGCTCAAGAACTACCGTAAGGCGGCAGCTCACCTCCCTTTGCACCCTGGTCTGGAGCCAGGACCACTTTGCAGTCTGATACACAAGTCACACTCCTTCCTGGGGCACAAGCCTCCTTCCTAGACCCCAAATGCCCTGGGCCAGGCTCTGTTTTGCCATGGCTGGGCTTCTGGGAACCACAATTCTCCATCCTGTTTTGTTTAAAACATAAAAACAAGACCAGCACTGACTCCTGAATTTCAACAGGAGGGGGTCGTTCTGTATGCAGGTAACACATGAGACAAGTTACAGCACCTTAGGAATGGTCAGAGAAAGCCCTTGCCAACAGGTGGGTGTGAAAGAGAAGGATGAGGAGGATGAGGAGCACCTCCTCAGGGCAGGCAGACAGAGGTGGAGCACTGTCTCTGGCCTCCAGACTGAAGCAGAGCTGTGGAGCACAGACTCCTGCTAGCAATTAAACACAGATGCCATCACCTCTCTCCTTCTCCAAGCACACCCAGAGTCAGCGGTAAAAGGGAGGTTTCTCTGCCAGCCGGCATTTTCCCAAAGGCCTGCTCCTTTCCCCTGCAGGATGCAAGAAGTCCAAGGAGCCCTGAGATCATCTGCCCCATTTTGGGGTGCACTCACTCAGCACCCCTCCCTCCCATTACCCAATCTGAGGTGGTTTGTGCCATATAGACCCTCAAATGTTCCCTTTCAACCCCTAAATCTGTGGTGACCCACAGCTCTTCCTGTGTCATGGCAGTCCCTCTTTTTCCATCCTTTGTCCCCCTAATTTCCCACACTCAGAAGTCCTGCAGATTTTACTGGTCCTGCCAGTAAGTTTTGTTGTCTCTTTTTTTCTGGCCAGCTGGGATGATTTATTTCTGAATGGAATCCAAATCTGGCACATTTCTCAGCCATCACCTGGCTCCAACAGAGGGAAGGGAAGAGCGAGCTGAGCAGTTGGAGGCAAGTTAGGATTTACAACCCTATGGCATCTCCTCACCTCTTCCAGTAACTGGATACACAAGAGGAACGTAGAGTGCAGGAAATGCTGAGGTTTACCAGCAGCCTCCAGCTTCTTGCGCAAGAAACCTCAGTAGTTTTGTTCCCATCACTAATGCAATGAATTTGACGATCCTTCTTCCCAGCTGTGCGCCTTGGTCCTTCTTTACCCTCCCTCTACCACAGCACATCACAAAAAAGCAATGGAAATGCCTATGCAATTGGAGGGAAGCACTGAGTCAGCCTCAGTGTGGGAGGGAGAGTGAGAACAGAATTGGATGTAGGCCAGTTTTGCACTTCCCATCTTCTAGCCTTGGTCAAGGACTTGCTCAGCTCCTTGTTAACACAGAGCAGCTCCAGGGCTGCTCCACCCAATGGCTCTGCTGGAGACGGCTCTGCAACAGCAAATCCCCAGGGGACAGTGTCTATCACAGTCATTCCTCTCCTTTGAAGCTTCTTTAATATATGAAAAGTCATGAGATTCCCTTTATACAGTGGGAGCAGTGAGGAAGGGTCAGAATAAACCCCAGTACTAGGCATTATTTGGTCTAGAGAATTTTCTTGGCCCATGGTATTGACGGAACATTCCCTTCCTGAAATCATATAGTCAGGAATGGTTATCAGACTACTGGGAAAATCTGAAAAATGAAGAGAGGTAAAACAAACCTGCAGGAGGGGAGAAGTTTGGGAAGGCTGGGGAACTAACCTGGAGTCTGCATATCAGTGGTACATTTGCCAAAAAGGCACAGCTCCATCAAAGGTTCAACTGTGTCCCTGTAGCCAGAGGGAGCTGAAGGCAAGTCTGCCAAAGCTTTGTCACATTACAACCTTCAAAATGCAAACCAGGATTTCATGAGGTGGGCAGATGCAAAGAAAGCTCTCTAGGTTCTTGTAACCTCAGTTTTTACTACTGAAGACCTGACAACTGGCAGAAGAGTGTGTGTGCCTACTCACTTATGTTGGAAAGAGGAGAGGAAAAACACTGCTGTAAAAACTAAGTGAAAATCCTTGCTGCTGGAGGAACATGGGAAGGGCTGCACAAGCGTACAGACTATAGGGAGAGATGTGTATGTGTTTTTCTCTGCTCTCAGAAACACCAGCAACAAAGCAAATCCCATTAAACTGCAAGGGCAGTCGCCCCGCAGCCCTGCACCGGGACCAGGGACTAGCGGCGTTGGGCATCTGGGACCCAGCACAAGGGGAACTGTGACCCCTGAGCTCTGACCAGCTACTTCTTTTCACAGAATCATCTAGGTTGGAAAAGACCTTGAAGATCCTCCAGTCCAACCATTAACCTCACACTGACCGTTCTCAACTCCACCAGATCCCTCAGCGCTGGGTCAACCCGACTCTTCAACCCCTCCAGGGATGGGGACTCCCCCCCTGCCCTGGGCAGCCCATTCCAACGAATTTTCAACTCCTGCTGCCCTTATTATCCCTCACAAAGCTTCCAGCCCTGGCAGCAGCACCTGAAAGCATCCCTGTGCAGACCTAACACCATTTCACACCTATTCCAAAGAGGCTTCCCTCTGCGACAGACAATGCGCTGTCTCTCTGATGTGCACTTAATGGCAGACCTCTCTACTGAGACAGCCAAGAGGGAGCTCTGATAAGGCAAGAAGGCCACAAGAAAATTGGTAGCATCGCTATGAAATACACTATAAAATCCAGTCACTATGGTAACTGCCACAGCTGGCAGGAAAGAAGAAAACTTCCGAAGTCTGAGGGTTTCCAGCCTTCCCAAGGATGGGTATCACCCTGGGTATTGGCGTCACAGCCACCTGCAGCCCTTTGCCCCTGCACTGCTCCCTGCAGCTCGTGCTGAACCTGCTCTCGCTCAAGATGCTTGCCTAAACACCGAGGCTTTTATTTAGGCAAGCTGTTTGTGCTTCGTGGGTCCCCTGTCTCATTCCTGATTTAACCCAGCATAAACAGAAGGGGAACAGGAGATAAACTATGCTGTGTGGGCTATCGGTGAGGAAGATGGATGGTATTTCCCCCACACCCCCATGACCTGTTAGTTTACAATCTGTAGATCTCATGATATACCTGTTACAACTATGTTCCCTCTCACAGCGGCGGACCAGTGTATAAAATGAAGGGTAAACTTAACTGAGCAGTAAATAACCTCTGCTGTGCTCATCACAAGTGGCATGCCCCATACCCACAGGTGTAGTTTTAGGGAAGCAGACTCAGTCACCCCCACTTCTCCCAGAGCAAAGCTCCCCTTACCACCCCATGGCCTCTGTGACAGCACAGACTTGTCAGCATTTGCAGCCCAAAGGCAATTCTGTGCTTAAGAAACAATAGAAGTGATTATTGATTTCCTACAATTCCTAAATAAGGCTGGGTAACATTTTTCAGACAGAGAGCTAATTCACTAGAAAATGCAATTTGAGGTTGACCAAAAATATTTAGAAATTTGTGCCTAGTTCGGGGAACAGCTTTGATTCCAAAATTATTTCTAAGATGAAGTGAACCATTTTCCCTTTATTTTGAAATATATTTCATGAAGTGTTGTATGTAAACTTAAAAGTCAAAGAGAGCAAAATGAAAACATGTTTTGATAAGCTTAGCAACTTTTTGTTTTGTCAGTCCTTTTTTTCTGTTGAGAATAAAAAATGAATTTCAGTGGACCTGAAATGAAATTTTTGGTTTGACTCTCTGATTCAGTTATGGAATTTAAAAAAAAATAAACAAAAAAATTATTCCCATGGCTTTATTCCTAAAACATCGTTATTTGGTGTCTAAAGCAACTATTCTTCTCATTCTTTCATCTCCTTCCATCTGGCTCTTCATGACCGTGTCTGGAAATAACGAAGAACTGTTGCAGACATCTCTCTCCCCCTCTCTCTGCAATCATGGAATTTTTTCTTGTCTAGTTGGGAAGACTGTTGATGCTGACTCCCATGGCTTGGCTTTAAAAACCAAACAAACAGAAAAATAAAGCTGCAGCTCCATTTGGTGGTTATGATAACCCAGATAGATGTTGCTTCAGGGAAAGCATCCTTTCCTCTGAGCCACTCTGGCAAAGCAAACAGCACTGATTTAACAAGGCAGCTCCCAGTCCGAATTGTATCGGGGCTGCAAACACCCTTCTCCATCCCTGCTCTGCTCTGGTCCCCTCTCAAACGCTCCATCCCGCCCCATCGCATCCCGTCCCTCAGACCCCGAAGGAGCCTGTGCCTGCCTCCTGGCTGAGACATGCAGGGAGCGCGGCAGTTCTCAGCGGAGGAGGGTATCATCCCCCGTGCTGGTGCCAAGCCCAGCTGGCAAGCTAACGGACGTCAGGAGGTTTGCATGCAGAAGCTCAAATGGGAGGCTGATACCCGCGCTATGGAGCGGTACAGAGACACTTGGGCTCGCCTTGAGGAGCAGAGAGTGCCCAGGGCTCATGCAGAGACCACGCGGCACTGCCTGCGGCTGGGGAGCGGGTGCCTGGGTCCTCTTCCCAGCTCTCGTTCCCCGATGGGTGATTTCAAGAGATGTGCTGTCGTTGCCTATACACCCACCCAGAGATGACTCAACTTGCAGAGATGTAAAGGACCTGAGCGCATCACTGCAGTCACTTAAAAACAGGGCTTTGGAACTTCAGCAGCCCGTCTGGCCCCAAACCAGTAAGGGCAGGCAACCAGTGCCAGCCAGATGCAATGACGTCGACCCAAGCGCTTGCCTGTCTCTCTTTTCTCACTGCTCTGGAGACAGTGATGAGGCGTTAGGGACTTGCTATAAACTTCAGTACTGCCCTGGGCTAGAAGGAGAGGGCTCCGAGCCCTGCTAGTGACCCTGAGGCTCTCCACACCTCCTGCAGCCTGCGTTCCTAGAAGAGGGATCACTGCTTGAATCGCCTCCAAAAGCACAAACTATTCTCTAATACTTCTTGAGCTCTTCCCAGGATGTTTTGCTTTCTGCCCTGTGGCCTGGCTGGGCTGTGTTTCAGAGATGAAAGGCCACGATTGCGCACAGACACCGGCATCCTTACGCATTCCTGGCTCGAAGGCTTTTCTCGAAGCAGCTGCGGGCGTGCTGCCGCGGAGGAGGAGCTGCCTCCCAGCCTGGAGAGAGGGCTGCCGCTCTGCCAGGTGTGCTGCTGCAAGGTCCCAGCACAAACCTCTCCACTTTGAGGCCAGCAGCGACCCCCGGGGCCACCAACCAGCCCAGCAGAAAACAAGGCAGCTCCCCTGCTTCTCCTAAGGGCTACAACGGCCTTAAGGAGACACGGTACAAAATGTAGAGGGCATGATGCTATCGGCATGCAAACCTGCTTAATAACAACATGTGTTTCTCATCTCCTTTGTCCCCACAGCTCCCACAGCACATCATAGACCGAGCACATGAAGCGGAGCTGCCCACTGCTGAGAAACGTCTGCTATAGGGAGGAAACCCCAAGAGCATTCGTGGTCTTGGGCAGAAACTTCAGGATTTGTGCAACTCTGGAGTGGCCAGCAGGAGCTTGGAGGGCTGCAGTGCAGACATCTGCACACACCCCATCTCCCCTGTCCAGCTCTGGCACAAACCAAACCAAACTCCCAACCCCAAATGCTGGAGGGAAGCTCGCTCGTGGTCTCAGCGTACAGCTCAGCCCCATCGTGGTGTTAAAGACAGAGTCTGCCAGTGGTCTGGCAGGATTTCAGCCCAACATACTGTACCCACCAGTGGTTCCCACTTAAATTCTGGCACCGGTGCAGGAGCTTAGCCTTAACCCTCACAACCAGCTGGAAAAGGGGCCTCCCTGCATGACAGCCTCCCCCTGTGCCCCTCCAAACCCAGTGCTTCCCTCTGGCAGGGCGAAGCTGGCACAGCTCAGGAGAGCCAAAGGCAGCTCTCAAGGATCACACCGGCCTGTGGCACAGGCTGCTGGCAGAGATAAGCTCAGAGCCTGGCTGGCGGCTCCCTCCCTCACTCCC
Source organism: Strix aluco (assembly GCF_031877795.1). NCBI lineage: Eukaryota > Metazoa > Chordata > Aves > Strigiformes > Strigidae > Strix > Strix aluco. The sequence goes on from NC_133932.1 coordinate 5,747,031, forward strand.
TCAACACGCCAAGACAAGGAATTATAAACACTTCCCTGTTAAAAAAAAAACGAACACAACTACCAGAGAGTATGGAAGAGAAAGCACCAAACCAGCTAGATTCAAAGGGAAAAATCTTGGCCTCATTGAAATAAGAGATGAAATTCCCCCTGTTTTGGGGGGATCTTGATGCCCTCATTCCTTTGTGCCAGCAACCCAGAGGCACACCAACAGACTGGGGATGGGGCTTAGAAAACTGTGGGACTCCCTTAGCTGGCCACTATGCTCATTTCTTCATGCAAGGGATCCCCTGTTGCTGGGGCAGGCTTGTTCCCGCTCTGAAAAGCAATGTCCTTGCAGTTTGTGTGTATCATCTGGTTTGAGGCAAGTGCTCCCCTATTTCCCTTCACTGTCATGACTCAGAGGTGGGCTGAGTTAATTGCACGCGCTTTCTCTGTGAGCGTATGAACTGCACCACTGCCATATGCACACAAGACAGATTATAGCCGGTAAAGGAAGACAGAGTAAAGAACTGGCTCTTTTTGGGTGCCCTCTTTAGACGGGTTCTTTTTCCCCATACCTCCCCCACGCAAGACAATTATTCTTGTTTCACACCACGCGGGCAAACGGCTGCCTTCCACACCACCTCACAGAAAGCGCAGTGCAAGAAAAGGTGGCTTTGTGCCACTCGCCTGATCACCAGCGCAACTCATGGCTGCTGTAGGAGCTGTGGCTAGCACAGCTCTGTCCCTGCATCCCAGCGCTGCTGAGCCTCAGGTCCCCTGTCACCGTCCTTCCCCCTGGACAAGGGAGCCCTGAGCAGGAGCAAAGGCAACAGCCCAGAAGGGAAACCTGTTGCATTCCCTTCACACCACTGCTGCAGCGTGGTGTTTGCAGCAAAGATGCTCCTGGTAGTGAACTCAGTCCTCTGGGGTGTCTCTCTGCTACACAACCTTTCCTGCTGTCCACTTGTTTAACTTCTCTCTTGAGTGCCTGACCTTCTGTTCGTTAGTGCTGAACTTCCTCCAGCTGCCGGCAGCTCTCGTTGCTCTGTGTTGTCAAACTGAAGACTGCTTTCTCCCCACCTTCATTGAATTTTACTCCTGTAACTTTGTACTAGTGGAGCCTTCAGTTTTCTCAAGAGCATTTGGTCAGTCATGGTCTCTGAATCCTTTCTGATGCTTTGGAGTAAGAATTTGGGTTTTGGCTCTTTTGGTCAAAAGGAAACTTAAACTGGATCTCTCTTGCTTTTTAGCAATGACCACTTACACATCATGCCTGCATTCCCTCAAAGGCATCAGGAATAAAAGCTTTAATCTTCTTTGTTGTTCTGGAGTCTCCCCAAAGTCTGAGAAAAGATCTTCACAAGACCCAAGTGGCAGGACTCGCTGGTGAAACACAAGCCACAGAGACAGGTCTCATCGTGTCCTGCCTGCCGCTGAGTGCCGGCTCCCCACTCCCTGCCTGTCCGGATGACTTTCCTTGTCTGCTTTCCCAACACACCTGTCTTACTGTCCTCCAGCAACACCCTCCATCACCAACACTTGCCTTTGAGTGACACTGCAAAGTTCCCAATGGGATCACACACACGTAGGAAGCGCACAGGGCTGGGAGGCACCTCCTGAGTCACCAAGTCCATCTCCATGCTACCAGTGCCCCCGCTGCGTACAACTCCACTTACATAATACTGATTACAGGTGTTATTTTTTTGCCTGTCTCACACCCCTTGAAAGCCTGGTCTCAAAACCCTCTTACAATTATGAGCCTTCCCCTAATGTCAAGAACGACTGTATTTATGGCCAATTCATACCTATTTATTCATACTGGCATATGAATGAATTCTATGCTTTAACCTAACTTAAGGCATATGAATTCTATACTTTAACTTAAACAGCACATTTCCCTCCCTGGCATTTCATTCCCTTGTCTTGCCCAGCATAAGGGAGGAAAATAGCAATAACAGATGTCTGTCTTAATAAATAATGCTTTTATGTAAAAGTAATCTCTATTTTGACTGTTATCAACCACACTTTTAAAGAAGCATGCGATCCAAAAGTCTTCCACTGCAGTGGAAATCTGGGGGACAGGCCAAATCAGAGGTGAAAATATGCAGTTTAACACCATTTTACAGCCAGAAGAGGGCAAAGAAAAGTTTCAAAATTGAATTTAATATTTTCGCTACAGTGCAAGCTTAGCCAAGATTATAATCAGGACAATAAGTCATGGCCGCCAAATTCCTGTTCCTTCCAGGGAAAAAGAATCCTCTGTACAACAAGACGTGACATGCAAGATTAGGGATGGAGACAGAAAGTAGAAGGGATTTGGTCTTGATTGCATTAGCCTAGGAAGGAACAGAACAGCTCCTAACATGAGGCAGCTTTAGTTGTGTTTCAGAGACGGAGCAGCCCCCTCCAGAACTAGGTCCCCTACTGTTTTGGAGCTGATATCCATCATTAGCCATGCTGTTATTTCAATGGGCAGCCCAAAAGGCAGCATTCTTCCCACAATGTAAACCCTCTTCAAGAAACCAGGGCTACATATCTTGCAATTAAAACCACTGTGCTACAGTCAATAATTGCCATGGAGGCTTGAAATCTCTTCACCTATTGAAGTCTTATGAGGAGCGGCTGAGGGAACTGGGGGGTTTAGTCTGGAGAAGAGGAGGCTGAGGGGAGACCTCATGGCCCTCTACAACTCCCTGAAAGGAGGGTGCAGAGAGATGGGGATGAGTTTCTTGAACCAAGTAATAAGCGATAGGACAAGAGGGAATGGCCTCAAGCTGCGCCAGGGCAGGGTCAGACTGGCTCTTAGGAAGTATTTCTTTGCAGAAGGGGTTGTTGGGCGTTGGAATGGGCTGCCCAGGGCAGGGGGGGAGTCCCCATCCCTGGAGGGGTTGAAGAGTCGGGTTGACCCAGTGCTGAGTGATCTGGTGGAGTTGAGAACGGTCAGTGTGAGGTTCATGGTTGGACTGGAGGATCTTCAAGGTCTTTTCCAACTGAGATGATTCTGTGATTCTCTGAAGTGCCTGTGCCCCCACAGAGGAAGTGTGTGGAGGGCTCAGGAACAATTCCTGGGAGAGAGGGAAGAGGAGGAAGGTAGAGATGCTGCCACAGGCCAGCTCACATCTGGCTCTCCCACTTTGTTCCCCTAGCTTTAACTCCCATGGAAAGAAGAAATTATTTTCGCGCAGCCTTTTACAAAATCTCTTCAGTGGGACCACATGTTCATCCTCCTCCTCGTTCCTCAAACAGCCCTTGTGACTCCGCTTCCCAGAAGCCTGGTTAAGCGCAGACAGGTTCAAACACTCATGCCAGCCCTTCCCCTCCCACAGTCTGGGAAGGTGCCCCATGCTCCTCCCCAGCAAGGGGACCTGACCCTGAGGAGCTGGAGACCTCCAGCAAATCCTCCTCCAGCAGCTCCCACAGAAGGCAGCAGACCACACAGACTTAACTGTCCTCACCCCCCGCTGAAGAATGATCCCCTCAGGACAAACTTGAGGCTCGTTTTGGCAATGCAGGAGGGATAGAGAGGATGGAGTAGAGAGAAAGGGAGGGAGGGAGGCTGCATTGTTGTCTCTCCACTCTTGGCTGCTCTTTGGATAAATAACGGACTTTTGTCTCCAGGGCTGCTAATCAGCTCTAAATGCCGTCAAAGAAAGCAAACAACAGCACAATAGGAAAGCCCAGAAATAAATCCATTTCATTATAAATTCATTTTGTTTTCATTCCATTTTTCTTGCTAGTAAAAAATTTAGGTTAAGCTAAGCACTTTCTTTTCCCAGCAATCACTGCTGGCTGTTGGCTAATGCAACAGAAAGTTAAGCTTTTGACAATATAATGGCTTTGTTATGAAAAGAATACAATTATATTATTTCCCAAGACAAATTCTACAGTATTAAATGTCTGAGCAATGCAGCATTGTCCTTGAAGTCATTGGGGAAGGAATTTTACATGGAAGGATAGGAGGACAAGAGCAGCTTTCATGGGAGATGTATTTTACTGCATAGATCTCCATTGCTCAGAAATACAGAAGAGATTTTGTAGTGGGGACACAACCTCTACACCAGATAACTGAGCTACGCTAGCTTTTGCCTCTATGCTACTTGGGAGTTGTCTCACCCAGAACTAGAAATCCTAACAGCCTGAAGACTCTTCCGTGGCATGCACCAAACTATGTCGATTCATCAGCATCAGTTCACTTCCATACCGGTGTTTCTGACAAACTCATTAGCAATAGCTAAGACTACCATCCAGGAGTAGGGAGAGAGTTTAGAGTACTAAATGGTGTGAATTTGTAACAGACATCACAGATTTCAGTAATCCTCCACGTCCAGGCTAATCCCAGCAAAGCTGCCTGAAGTTCAGCCATTGACAGGAATACCCCAGGCAGCAGGAGAAGCCACGAACAGCTGACTGACAGCAAACCCCTCCACGCAGAAAGGGAAAAGGGAGGGAACTGAGTGGTCCCAGGATGGGCACAGAGCGCCGGGGCTCAGAGCCTGCACTTACCCTGGGAAATTCAAAGGGTCCAGGCACTAGCAGGAAATTCGCAGGCACCCGAGCTCAAATGTCTGTGCTGTCGAAGAGGGAGCAGGGCCACTGGTGTGGTCTGCAAGTTCTCAGACATGGTTTAGGGGTTAGCACAGACCACTGGTAACCAAGAAGTAATTCACACACAGCCACCCTAATTAGGAGACAGGACAGTTTAACAGCGTAGATGTGGGCCATTCTGTCGCACTTGGCCTCACAGTCAGAAAACAACCCCGTATATGTTTGATTTATTAACACAGACATTGCCAAAGCCATGGCAGAATCTCAGCCACAAACTGCGAGGAGTCAAGCACGATGGGAAACCTAGTAATGGCCAAGACAAAGGCACCATCTTCCATGCATCTGGTATTTGCAAGTGTAAGGGACTGTGTTATCTGTCTCAAACATTGCTGTCGCACCACCACCATTTCCTGGCCTCGGCATCCTGTTGCCATGGAGGAGTACGCTCTGAAGGAGACAAATTGTTCCCGATGGGACCACGACATCTGCCCGAAGTTAAGACGCGCAGGCCGGCACGGGACCACAGGGCGGCACGTATTACAACGAGCTCCGTGGAAATGGGTGGACTCTTTGGAGAGATCGTGGGAACTGGGACAATAAAAGGACTGTGTACTCCTCTTTAGTGAGCGTTATTCACTCTTGTCATCTCATCCTTCCTCAGAGATGAGACTTTGGCGGAGCTTGGAGCACCATCACCTGCACCGAGACCGAGCCAACAGGACATCGCTGGATTCGTGGTGGTGGTAATCAGTCTCGCTGCATCTCTACCGTTTGCTTGCTTACGGATTCTGACTTTTTTCCTTTCTTTTCTCTCTGTCCTATCGCTATTACCAATTGTGTGTACAATAAAGTTTACAAGGTTGTACGGCATCTGACCTCGTTTGTGTCTTAATCTCGCTCTTGGGATCGTTTAAGAATCCTCCCTGATATCGGATCGGGACAGCAAGACATCCTTGTGGCTGGAAAAGACCAAGGCATGCCGAGCTGTGTATCTGAAACAGCAGCTCTAATCCACCTCCAGCTTTGCTTGGGTTTGTACTTCACAGCCTGACCTCCTCTGAAGGCCTTCAGAGAAATGGAGAGCAGTCGAGCCGGCTGATTCACAGAAGTCAAGGCGCCATCCCACGTTATGGGTAGAACAGGCAGCACCCCACCAGCACTTAAAAGCAGCCTGACACTTCCTCTTATAAAACCATCTTTTCCGTTGCTGAGGAAATGCCAGCACTGAACTGCTCAGGTTGAAATTTTCCACGCCAGGTGTTTGCCTCAGGCTGACTTTTCCTTTTTGAAGTGTCAACAGAAAAAGGTCAGTGGTTTCTGAGAACAAGATTAAGTTGTTTTGTCTGTGTTCGAGGAACTGTTAAAGTTGTGCTCAGAATGCAGAACAGTCCTCAGCACCTCTGCAAAAGCCTGAATTTGGTGGGAGAGTCACCCTGTGGCCTCTTGCTTGTGGGGAGCTATCCACATGTCTCAAAGACTGTAGCAAGTGTGTGTGAGTGTGTGCTTGTGGAAATCACCGCTTTACATGCAGACAGTGACCTTTCCAGCATCTGATTACTTCTGAAACTTCAGTCCCTGCTAAGAACAAACCTCACCCTTATGGCTCACAGATCCTGATTACGTTGCCCAAATGCTAGCTGAACACGATGACCAAACAAGCTCTCTTCTGGGACTGCAGTATTTCACAGGCAACTGCTGCTTGGGGTATAGCATGGAGCAATGAAATGAAAGGCAGGGGACTACATCTCCCTTGCAGGTCATCAGTCATAACAGCCTGCAGGGCTGATGCCAGAAGAAAACTAATTTAGGACAAACAGTACAAGGGTGGAGAACTGAATCAGCAGATGTTTTGCATAGAAGAGGCAGGTTCAGGACATGACTGAGACTAGAGAGAAGAGGGCAGGGCACGTAGGACATGACCATCCCCTGGAGCTAGAGCCCAATGTGGGACCTGGATCTTGCAGGAGCAGGTCCCAGTGTGTGTTTTGCGTTCCCTCATCAAGCTGCCTGCATGGTGGGATCCAGCTCAGAGCCTGAATGAGTACCAGCACCAGTCAGAACGCGCAGGTACTACATACAAACCCTCTGCCTGTGAAGGTGGCTGAGCTATTGCTGCTCCACTGATGAAACCGGTATTCCTCTCAGTCACTCAGTAAGCAAGCGCTGTGGATCCAAAACCGAGCCCGCGGGCGGCTCACACCTCATCTCTGACCTTCAACTGTTTTCTTCCTTTGTGTTTTCTCAAACGAGAAGCATAGCCCTGTGCTCTTAGCAGTATGGAGTCAATGGTTGCTGCCACACCTCTAGACAGAGCATGAAGACCACCTAAGGTGATGGCTTCATTAGCTTGTTTTTGTCTGCAGCAAGAGAGATGTAGTAACAGCCTACCTTACAGAGTTTTGATGGCAGCTTAAGTAATTAACCAGCAAAGGCTCTAATGTGCTGAGATAGATGATGCAGCAGACAGCAAAATAAAATTACAAATGCTCTGTACCACAGAGGCAAACAACATGGAAGAATGCCAAACCAACTGCAGCCAGAGCTCAGCACCATGGGCCCCAGGTCTCTTCCTCCCCCATGGCAGGACAGCACCCCCCTACAGCACTCGCTCCTGGAAGGGCCAGGGTGCTTCTGGGCAGCCAGGTCTCATCAACTTAAGGTTCTGCCTCCAAGTGCCGTTTGCCCTGATCACACAAGCAGCAGCCACCCAAGCAGCATATCTCTCTCAACAGAAATGAATTTTTCATGGCAGCTGGATGTGCAGCTCAGCGGATTTATGCCCTGGAGCTCGGGAACATGGGATGGGGGGGCATCTAAGGCAAACCAAAGGTGGTGGAACAAGATAAATGACAAGCAGTGGCTCATGCAGAAGTAAACAGTACCTGCACAGCAGCCATTCCTCCCCGAGCAGTGAAGGTGATTGTGCCAGACCTTGGGAAACGTCCCAGAAACCTGAAAGTTTATAGCGGCAGTGGAAGCCAAGATCTCTGCACAGACAACAGATCTCCAATTACCAAAGCCAGCTCAGCTGGCTTAGGGACAGGTTATTTCCATGGGGTTTTTTTGCTTGCTCATTTAATGATTACATTTTTTTGCGTGTATCTGTTTTCCCATACAACAGCAAGAAGCCAGACATCAGGAGTTTTTGCTAGGACTCCCTAATCAGAGGAAGTATCTGTGATGCAACTTGCAAACACAACCCTACCAATGCTTTCAACCACCAGGGTTCCCATCTGCCACTCCTCCTTGAATCAGAGGTGACCCCACTGATCCCCTGGGGTAGGCTTCTCAGCCTCCTGGGAACCATGCTATAGAAGACTGACGTGCTCTTATCTACCTTTTGTATCCACCCCTGCATGCCTCCCTCTAACCCCCTCCCTCATCCGATCTGCTTTGGTTCTTCTGCCAGGGCAGAGTGTTCCCGCAAGCAGCCTGACGTTCACAAGATGCTGGAAACGCTTAGTGATAGAGAAGGGAAACAAAAGCCTTCAGCCTCGCTGGAAACCCAGCCCACAGCACCAGCCTAACACTGCCTGAAAATATCCTCTCTGATCTGGGGCGCTCAGCTCTGCAAAGCGAGGGCAGCGGCCATACTCTCCCTTTGCTAGCAATGACACAGAAATGGCCGAGTTATTGTTTCTCTACAAATCCCCTTGTTTGTGGAACTGTATAGACATCACAGAGGCATCTGTGGCAGGCTGAAACTTGGTGTTTTACATGCTTTATGTCAAAATCAAATCAAAAACAGGGGGAGCCCACTGAGTTTGGACATATTTTAAGTTAAACAAGCATAAAATATTTGGCAAGTTTCCCTCGCTTAATGCAGTATAAACAATTTTGGTATTTGACAGAGAAAATTTCCCATTTAATGAACGTGGCAAGTAACTGAAAAGAAGGTCGCACTATTTTTGCAGTTTTAATTAAGCACAGGACAGGCCCTTCTGCTGCACTATTAGCAAAGTCTATGTGTGAAGTTAAGCAGCTCTTTTGCAGCTGGAGCTGCACTGGGGAGGGGAGAGGAGATACTCCTGTGGGATGGTAGGTCCTCCTGCAGCACCCAGTGAAGACAAGCGGATTTTTGCGATTACTTTCAGAAAGGAAAAAATGAACTCCAATAGACATAAAACTGAGGCAGACTAAGGGTTTCAGAAGGCAGCCTCTGGTAAATCCAACCGCAGCAGTTTAAGACATTAGCTTGCACAGCTGTCTGCCAGCCTTGGCTGTCCACCTTGTCGGCCAGCCAGAATTTATTGCTCCTCTAATAAAGTCAGCAGAAAGAAATACATGCTTGTGCCTCCGCCACTACAGTTCGCAGCCCAGTGTATTAGACTGAACTGCTGATGATCATTGGTTTTCAGTAACATTGCAGACTCATGGCTGCATATCCAAGGAGGGGAAGAGCAGACAAGAACAGAACAAAATGTCTCCCTCGCTGTGAAAGGCTTAGAAGAGACTTGGAAGAAAATGCGCAAATAAAGGGACTAAAGAACTTATGAAAGATGTTTATTCTACAAAAATTGCTGCTGTGCCTCTCTTCTGCATCCTTTGCTGTTGGAAAGGCTGCTTTGGCTATCTACTGCTTGCCCTGGGGGAAGGGAGCTGTAGAGCAAAGGATAAAGCCAGGTCTGCAGGAGTTATAACCACTGCTCATGCCCCTGCTAGCCCAGAGCCTGCTGTAAGGGTAGGAGCGTCCTCCATCGCCTCCAGCTAGAACCAGGTATAACAAAGCTGAGAGCTCTCCTCACCCTAAGGCCTGCACTTCTGACACTGCTCTCCCCTCTTCAAGGCTCGGCTCCAGGAATGACATTGCCTGAATGTATAAGCAGACTATTTTTACAATTTCTAATGTAACCAGATCCTCTTTTATGCAGAGGAGAGACTGCAGTGGTAAAATGGCATGTGTCAAAAGAAACTAAGATAGGAAACTCAGAAGGGACAATAGGTTTTCTTTTTCAACAAAGATTTAAGAAAACCCAGGAAATTCACACACCCAACGCATTTATTAAAATGTGTTCCTAGAGCTGGCTTTGACTTAAGCACACCAGGAAATCGGTGGTAGCCTTTTGAATACTGAGAACAAATTGTTAAGTACCTATCATTGTGTACGTGTAGACATTATTCTCATGTACTAGATGTCACGCTTGCCTTGCTGAACAAGGCCACAGTAGATGCTACCTGTACAAACGTGCAGACTGTAGGAAATAAATATAACATGATCTGTTTCACCCCACATGATTTTAGAAGTAGCCTGTGATATTATAACACTGTCTTGAGCCACAACGAACAACTGTAGGGTGCTGCAGGCCACCTTGAGGTTTTGCAGCTATTGAAAGTCTAGTATCGTGCAATGAAAGGTTTGGTAACACAACACTGAACTTCAGTTTTTGAGTAAAACCTCTTGGTTTGTTTTTCAAAGAAAAGAAACCTTAATTTTCAGCTCCTCAATAATTTGAAATAAATTAAAAACCAAACCAAACCAAACAACAACCAAAAAACTCTCCCAAAAGAAACCCTCAAAGCTCCTTGTTGCAGGTCTAACAGCCCTCCTAGGATAAAACTTGCAAAGCTTACCCCAGTCCTTCCCTGCCAAATGCCGAGACCCTGTGAGGGTGTAGACACTTCAGGTCAGACACACACGTAAGATACCAGCTCTAGAAAGTTATCTCACTGAGCTGAAGGAATGGTATGCATGTGCTCCTTTAGCCGATAGCAAAAGCAAGATAAGGTAAATAATCTTAGCCTGCAATGAAAGATTTACTGGAATCAAAACATCTAACATCTTAATCACAGTCTATGCAAATCCAGCTGCCGGGTCTACGTCCCTCCTTACACTGTAAGTGCTCTAGCACTTGTAAGACCTGAGTCATTCCAGTGTGTGAACTCGGAAGAAAACAGCCCTGACCAAAACAGCCCTGATCAAAGAGAGACTAAGTATCTTACAGCGAACATCTGTGCTGATCTGTAAGAGCTTGTCCCTCATGGGGCCTTGACACTGATTCTCACCTACCACATGAACCACAAAACCCTTACCCATGCAAGTGTTACTTGCTCCTGCGCTTGGTACCCTTGTCTCTGTGAAACCTGTACATAAACACAGCCTAGTCCCAGCAGTGATCATTTATACAAGAAGCCTTCAATGTTGCAGTCAGCAACATCAAGTCCGGGATGCAGATGAAAATCAAGTGTCTACAAGGGACACTGCTTGTGGCTGCTTGCTTCTCCCCTCTAGGAATGAATGCTTGCTCTAGCACAAAGGTATTCAAACTGGTTGTGAAGCAGTTCTTGACGTGTTGCAGCTTACTGCTTCATCCACCATAGCAAAGCTGACCCAAGGTCCATTGTCAATGCATGCTGTGCCATAAACAATTCAGGATGTGCTTTGTGACCTGTCCAGTCATCCCTGCTGCGTGGTGTGGTGCAGATGTCCATGGTCATGAAGCACTTCAGCTGCCCAAATTTAATCCTCCAAGTCCTTCGGTATAGCAAAACCCAGTTGACTTTCATGAGCCTCATATCCTCCAAAACACCAGGATGTCAGCACAGCCCTGCCATAGAGACCCTGTTCCTTCAGTCACATCGATATCCCATTAAATCTTTTTGTTTCTTCCCCTTCTCGTATATCATCAGACACACTAAACAGTCCACGAGACACATGCTTTACTTCTGCATGCTCCATGCACGGACTTCGCTGTCTTTTTTCATCCTACCTGAGCTTTGTATCTTCATCTGAGCCAAGACACTGAAATTTCCCCCCTTCCCCCCTTCCCCATCAGAAACCATGCAACTGCAGAGAGATCAGACTACACTAATACTGGGACAGCAGCCAGCAGTACACAGTGTGCCTGGCTTTTAACAGCTAAATCCTATCAAAAATAATGATGCAAATATGGGCACTCCTCTGCGAGACATCCTAATGCTTTCAACAACCTCTTAAGAACACATAATGCTGCTGGATGGGACAGAGGCTGAAAGGAGCAAATTTAGGACTCCTTGTACTTACTGCGTGAACACCTGGCTGGCTAAACGAACAGCCCTAGGTCTGAAAGTAGAGATAGCTGTATGCACATTAGATATCTGCTATGTATCTGCTGTATCAGATATCTGCTGCCTGAGGGCAGGCCTGAACTGCACTGAATTATCACCTAAATGCAGACATGAGGTGAAAAGCTCTCCTTTAGGAATCTCGTGCGCTGATGTAGGACCAGGGGTCCTACCAAAGCATCTACCTTTAAGTACTTGGGCCCAGACCTATATCACCATTTAAGAGATGAACCTTGTTGTTCTCCGTAAATCTTGGATATATTATCTGTCTTCAATGCCCTGGGTTTCAGTGGCTTTTCCAGTACCACATAGGAAGTCTGTGGGAAGCAAAACTGGGCCTTCCAAGTCCTGACAGGTAAGCACATCCCCACCTCTCCACCAACAGCTGAAGCTGGTCCATGACACTACCCTGCCCACGCACTATAGGAGTATAAGGAAGGACACAAAGCCTCCCTCACGTGGAATTAAGCTGATGGATGCTGAAGCATCCATCCTTCATTCATGGTACCCTGCGTCCTTCAGTACATCACCTAGCACTCTCTGGAGCATGTCTCTGGAAAAAAAGAGCAATGGACAACTCCCCCGTCCTGGCAGGGGAAGCACCCTGTAGGCAGACGGCCCCTTGGGGAGGTGGAAATCACACCCCCCGTCCGCTGTACGCTGCTGGAGGCCATAAAGGAGCTCCCACCAAGGGCTCTGGCAGCCCCTCGTTCTGCTGACCGCAGGGCAGGGACAGGCGAGACATCCCTGGGTCGTGTCCAGCACAAGCTGGGGCACAGCTCCAGGCCGTGCTGGCCGCACTCCCCGCCTCCCCCAGCGGATCCCAGCACCCGCTGGCCGGGCCCTGTTCTCAGAGCTGCCCAAACCTCCCAAGCCCGCTCCCCTGAGCCCACTGCGCTCCCCTGCAGCAGGGTGGGTGCTGTAGGAGACGCCTGCCTGGCCATGCTCCTCCATCCTGGTGAGCCACGGCGACCCCAGCAGGTTTTGTGTGAGAGAAACGACAGGGACAGACTGCAGCTTCTCTGAGAAAGCGCTAATGCTCTTCTGCGTCCAAAAATCAGAGCAGCCAGCAAAGGGGCCTCTCTCGCGGGGGCTGTGGTCAGCAGCAGGGGACGGGACGGGGCAGAGAGGGAGGGCACCTCCTTTTCCCCTCCCTGTGCTCTGCTTTCCCACGTTTTCTCTCATGCCTGTGCAAAGACAAAAACCAAAAAGCTACGTACCCCCTCCTCCAAATCAACCGGAGTTTTTTGGGGCAGAGTTCAGTGTTCAGCTACGCAGGGGCAGAGGAGGAGGAAGAGGGAGCTGGCAGGGAAAGCGGCAGGGGAGGCGTTCACCTTTCTCCAGGGCACCTCATAGGCAGAGTGGCTCGCACCCGCTGCAACACTGCTCCTTTAGATGTAGGTTGCAAGGAAGTTTGGCTCCAAGTTCAAAAAAATCACAGCCCAAAGAACACAGGGCTTTGTTGTCTCTTGCCAGACTTTTATTAAAAAATGGGTTTTGAGCTCGTGGCAGAACACAGGGCAAAAACATCGCCTCAGGAGAGGGAACCACCTCCTCTCACCTCCCATCAGTGACCAAATAAAGGACTTCCAACTAGCCTGCCCACAGAAAAAGTGCATGAACTTTCTTTATTTGAATGCCTCTGCTACCCAGTTAAGGCTGCCTTGCAGGAAGGTGTCTTAAAGCTATGAAAGCATAGACCTTCAGCCTAGTCCACTCATTCTTCCTGAGGTATGAACTGAAAGGGACCCAAGAACAAGAAATGCAGAGAGCTTTCTTCTTGCTCTGAGAGGAGCGAATACCCCCAGACACCCATACCTAAAGACAAAGTTGGAAATAGAAAGGGAAACAAAAAAAGTGGTATTTTAATACCCCCTGAATCTTTATTATGCATTTTTAGTACAGAAGCTTCCCAAGGTCAAGTCAAGATCTAGCCCAGTCTGGGCCAAGCTCCATACAAATACAACTCAGAAGAGAGTCCATGCCCCTGGGACAGCAAGCAAGCAAGATTTGCTCTTGGAAGAAATTCTTGTATTGTTACTTTGGTTAGAAATGGATCGTTTGAGAAGGGTGGAGTGAACAGAATAAATCTGGCTCTGCCTGCACCTCTCTAGCTATATCAAACATGGGTCAGACTTGTGGGTGATGGCTTGAGTTGCCTGGGCAGGGGGCAGCCTGCACGCTCTTCATAACCCCCTCAGTCCCAGGACTGACACCTGCGTGTAAAACAAACCAAGTCACACCTGGAGATAGACCCAGCCTCCAACATCAGAGAGAGCTCTTCCTCCCATCAAAGCCTAGTTCATCTCTGCCGTGAGAAAAGGAATACAAAACAGAGCAATAGCAGGATGTGCTAATGTTCACATGGGACCTGACAGTGCATGGAGACACACTCACCGATGTCAGTAGTGCAGCCTTTAACAGCTCTCAGGCCCCAGGTTGCAGAGATGGGGGGATGAGTCTCTTGAACCAAGTAACAAGAGATAGGTTGAGGGAATGGCCTCAAGTTGCACCAGGGAAGGTTCAGACTGGCTCTTAGGAAGTATTTCTTTCCAGAAGGGGTTGTTGGGCGTTGGAATGGGCTGCCCAGGGCAGGGGTGGAGTCCCCATCCCTGGAGGGGTTGAAGAATCAGGTTGACCCAGCGCTGAGGGATCTGGTGGAGTTGGGAACGGTCAGTGTGAGGTTAATGGTTGGACTGGAGGATCTTCAATGTCTTTTCCAACCTTGATGATTCTGTGATTCTGTGAAACCATCACTGCCTGGTTTAGATACATTTAAGTATAGGCATGCAAGAGACCACGCATTTCCTCGCTACCACACCTAATGTGTTAGCAGACTATGGTAGCTGCTCTCCCCACCCCAGCAGCCTGTTGCACTCAAACTGGCCCATGAGCCTGGCAGCCGAGCGGTCTGGTGAAAAGGGCCCTGCAATGGCAGAGACACCACGCTCAGGGCGCTGGTTGGGGAGCGTACGAGCTCTAGCAGGGCTCTGCTGAATCTGCCTGCCAGAGGACAGGCTCCAGCTGGCCACAGCACTGCGACACAGCCCTTTGCCTGCTACAGGGCAAGAGCTGCGCTGAGCATGCATCCCCCTCACAGAATCACAGAATGATCTAGGTTGGAAAAGCCCTTGAAGATCCTCCAGTCCAACCATTAACCTCACACTGACCGTTCCCAACTCCACCAGATCCCTCAGCGCTGGGTCAACCCGACTCTTCAACCCCTCCAGGGATGGGGACTCCCCCCCTGCCCTGGGCAGCCCATTCCAACGCCCAGCAACCCCTTCTGGAAGGAAATACTTTCTGATATCCAGTTTAAACCTTCCCTTGCCCCCAGCCCAGCCAAATCTCACCTGTGGGGTCAAGAGGTTGAGAAGCCTCTAAATATTGAGCTCTAACTTAAGCGTGTATTATAGGAAAATCAAAACCAAGGCTTTAGTTGGTAATGACAGCAGCACATTTGCGTACTGTGGGAAGAATCCTGTTATGAAAACCTCGCCAGCTATGCTTCCTGACGGTGTGTGTGCTAATGTATATGAACTCCCTAACATTAAATTAGGGCTCATACTGGTTTTATTTTTCTTCTTTTTACAACTTACATTGCCCAAGGCTGTACGGATTCCCAGTAAGAGCACATGGAGATGCCCTGTCATCACGTGGTGAGGAAGTGCTAACAGACTGGGAAAGGGGATGCAATGTGTGGAGAGCCAGCACTGAGCGAGGGATTAGGAGACATATCTTACCAGGGAACGGCTTGAGGAGCTCAGACTGTTTAGTTTGCCAGAGACAGGACTGGGAGCAGTCCTTGTTGCAGACCGCAGTTTCAATGGTAGGGAATAGACACGCGGTACTAAAGGCTTAGCAGATTAAACTCAAGATTCAGCATCTGGAGATCAAACCTAGACAAATGCAACCAGAAATAAGGTGTAACAGCATGTGGGTAATTAACCACTGCAGCAACATACCAAACACAGTGGTATTTTCCATTTGTGGTAATTACTTAATCAAGACTAGATGTTTTTTAAGACACGCTTTAGAGTCCAGAGCAAATGGAATTAATAAAAAAAAGCTGGATGTATGGGCTGTATTAGTCAAGAGGGCAGAAGTAGTAAAGCACAATAGCTCCTTCTGGCTTCACCATCTACTAATCCATGGGAAAATTGCCCCTTTCTTTTAGTGTCAGTGGAGTTGGTAGGCAGCCATATTTTTAGCGACAAGACATGCTGATGTTTACAAGAAATAGTACTAATAATATATTGTTTTTCACCCACACCTCTAATCTGAAATTCTCCAAGCTCTTTACCGTCACTATGTCAGTAAGCCTGACAACTCCCTGGCTAATAAATTGGCATTATCATCTCCCTTTCATCCAACTTGAACTTTTTCAGAGTAGCTAATCATCTGCTTACCATTCACATGGGAAACAGGCTACCTGTGATCTTGGGCACCTACCTTTAGGCCTCTTGATGAGAAAACATTTACATGGGCACCCTGCAGAAGGTCTCGGGGTGGGAAGTGGCTCAGCACACAGAACTGCCCAGCAGCTGCCTACTCCAGATGCTACTGAGATCCTAATCCCCAGCACAGACTTTACAGCACTCAAAAACTCTGTATAACCTGCCTAGAAAAATTCTGGTAACAATGTACTTTTTAAGACCAGAAGTCAGCAGTTAAAATGTTAAGAGAGAAAAAATGTTTCCTAGTTGTTTTAACAAACATCTTCATATATGACAATCCCCCCAAAAAAGTAATTGCCATTAGTCACCATGACAACCAATGGAAATCGCTAACCCATCTTCTCTCCTTTATCAACCTTTGGCAGACCTGTCAGGGAAAGCAAGCAACTATGCCCCGTGTAAGATTCTCTACTTAAATACAACATACAGCTCGCAGGGAAATCTACATTGCTACAATGTCAAGTGATCCTCTTAACAGCGTATCTCCAGTTTGTCTCCTCTGAGCTACAAATGGCTGGTGAGGTGCTTGCTGCTCCCCTCCGAGAGCAAACGCACTCCAGAAATGCAATTCCCCCTGTGAGACACTCCAGCTCTCCCACCTTATGCTCTTCCTCTCCCTCTATGGCTCCATAAAAACATTCAACCATCTCTTGCTTCCCATCTCTGGGCCATTGGCTCACATCTTAAATGTGGCACATACAAGTCCTTTTTGCCCATCTTTACTGCCTGGCAAGAAATTGCTGTATCACTCAGCAATTCTGGCCCACATTTTATCTCCTTTTTCCTCACTATTGTTAGTGTTGTTGATAAGGATAATGACCCTCTGCAGCGCTTGCTGCACATGAGAGCTTTTAAACTTTTCTTGACAGGAATGCAATCAGCTTCATAAACCCTTCTTAAGAGGCACAGCACCATCATTATCCTTATTTTAGAGATGTGAACACTGCAGCTTAGAGGAATTAGGTGCCTTGCCCACAAATCTACATCCAAATCATGGCGTGATGCTAAAAGGGGGAACAAAGAGTTCTGGAGAGAAGAGTCTGTTTGCATTTTCTTGATGCCTACAGGCTCCGAAGTTGTTTGAACCACATCTGCTCAGAGCCCCCTTTAGTCCCTCCACCCTGCCAAAATCCCACAGCAAATAAATATAAACCTGAAAAAAACCCCAACCCAACAGTTGTGTCTGTTTAATGCTGGTTTACTGTTGACCTTGCATCTGCAGCCAGGACGGCCTAACTCACCCCAGCGTCTGGATGTGTGCTGCTGCACTGCAGAAGAGCTTGGCAGTGATTTGTGAGGAGGTATTAACGCCCAGCTGTTCTCCCATCTCTTTTGGTTTTCACCAGCACAAAGTTAGGAGTGGCCCAGGCACAGCACTGACACCGTGCGGTTTCAGGCTATTCACATACCACAGTGAGATTCAACACTCACCCAGTAGGATCCAAAATTCCCAAATAATCCACATCAGTTGCAAATTTTGCTGCATTTTCCTCCGCTCTCCCATTCCAGGTTTGGGTTGCAGGAGTTACCAGCAAGTTACTTCATCAAAGGGCTGAATAATGCAGCTCTGTGTGTGAGTGTGTGTAGGTGCACACAAGGTGTAACAAACCATGTTTTGGACCCCTTGATTAACCACGCTTTGGTTCCATTTCCTCCACAACACCCTCCTGGGGGACTGCACGCAGCTCTGAGTGCCAAAGAGGGGAGGACAAACCATAAAGTGTAAAGCTGAGCAACAACAAGCTGTTCTGCAAGCTGCTTCCCACAGATTCCTGTCTCGAGGCTGATTGCATTTGGTGACTACGAAGGTACAAACTACAATCAAAGGGGAATACTCATAAAACGCTTCCCTGGTCTGTAGTAAAAGCTGATCTCACGCTGGAGCTTTTCCCTCAGGTAGGGCAGTAACTACTGTACCACACTGTCTATTTTTACAAAACTTAGAGGAACATAGTATCTTGTAGGAAATTAATACACTTCACTAAACATGGCTGAAACTGGCTGATGGGTTTTAAAGTTATTTGAGGAGGTTTAAAGGTACCAACAGAGAATAAGATCACATAAAGCTCTGTTTCTTTGGGCAGTCAGGGAAAAACGTTCTGCTTTGACAGGAGGAAGGGAGCTACACAGAGATTAAAAGACGTGGGCTAAGGATGGAGCTGAGAGGCTCTATAAACTGGCTGCATGTACAAGGTGGAAATAACTGCACGGGGGAGGCACTGATTATCACTGAACACGGGGAGCATAATTAGGACTGTTGGGACAGAATAAAAAGATTGATGGTCTTCTTGCTCACAGAAGAGGACCATGAAGATAAACTTACTGACTTTGAGATACTCCAGAGCACAGTATCATTTTTCACAGAACAGGAAAGGGGCATCACTTATCAGGGATGTGTAAAACTGTATTTGACAAGACACTAATGGCTATGGTTTGTACAAGCAGCTACTAACTTCAGGGCATGCAGCGATACCTTGTAGAAGAAACAGTCTGTTTTTCTAAAGGGGGATGTTTTGAATGATCTCAAAAAGCATTATCACATTTGTCACTAGCCCCTCTGAAAAGCTTGGTGAAGCACACGGGCTGCAGGAAATCATCCTGCAAGAGCATGCACGTCTTCCTGGGTACACTTGTCAGGTGAAAAAAGGCCCGAGGACATGCCTCTCACCCTCCTGAAAGTGCTCCTTTCAGCTAGGCAGGGCTGATCACACCGCCCCAGGCTAGCTCAGCAGCCGGTGTGACCAAGGAGGCACTGCGAGCGGTCACCAACTCGTGCCACCGGCCACACTGCGGCCACAACTCTGCAGCAGCTCAAATGTGGGAATGCTCCTTGCCAGGGACAGCACAGGCCACCTGCCCAGCCCCAGTCATGGGAAGGGCAACGTGCCGCTTGCTGAGCAAAGCTTAGCACATGAGCAAGCCCAGGCACTGAGGTTTGCTCTTTAAATGCAGACTGGGTATGAATCAAGCAGTTAAAAAATAAAGCACTCCCTCCTTACCCTACTCCTCACCCTTGCACATCACCCTCTACCAATGGGTCTGGGCCCCAGTCCTGGGGAAATGATCAACAGAGCTCCATGAGAAACGGAATGCCTGTTACAACCTGACTTCTCCATCGTCTGTCCTCAGGGCAACCAGAGAAGGGGAGCGCCGCCTGGAGATTAGGCCGATGCTACTCATGTGGCATTCATGGTCTTGGGGCTGGAATGCCCCAGAGCTTGCATCATGCAGAGCAAACACGCTATCCTCAGACAGGAATACCACAGCTTTCCTGCCAAGCTGAAGGCAATGCCTTCAACGTGAATGCTTGGTCCCCTGCCACCTTAATCTTCCAGAGCCCTGAGTTTGAATGTGTGAGCTGCAGACCAGAGCTGGGTCACAACCTTTTCAGTTATCCCTGAGGAATTTTACTCACCCAGACGATGAAACAATCCAGACATAGCAAAAATTCCCCGTGGAAATCGCTTCCTCCTACATATAGGAAACGAGACAACAATTCCAATCCCTCATACTTAAGCTTCCTCAAATATAAACACGAAAAAGTGGCCAAATCGCAGGAGAGGAAAGAAAGTCCCAGAGCAGTAAGGAGTACATATGCAAAGAGTTATGTCATGCAGAGGAAAGCTCTTGGCTTCGGGCTACAATTACCAGCGGTTAAATGGCAGGGGCTGCTGGAGCACAAGGGGGCCCCACTCCCAGGCATCATCCTCCAGATCGATTCACCATGTTCGGGAAAACAGCAACAGACTCTGCCATCAAAACCAGCCCTGGACAGTACGGCGCTGGAGACCAACCTGGCAACTGGCTAGCGCCTGCCAAAAGCTCCCTCTTCCGTCCATCCCAGTGGATGGACAGAAACTCCTTGTTCTACCCCCCTGATGCTCAAGCCCCAAAATGCCTGACCCTGACAGCGGGGTGATGAGGAAAGAGTGGCCAAGGGCAGCATTTATGAAGGCAGGACACACACCAAGCCCACAGGCTCTGGCGTTAGGACAAAGTTCACCAATGCATCTCTCAATCAGAGGCAGCTACCTTTGCCAGCCCACCCCTGTCACCCCACTCTCGCTTCCCTCTTATCCAAGATTTTAACATCCTCTTCTCCCCTCCTCTGAATTGGAAGACTTGAGGAGATCACTTCAGGTTTGAGTCTTACTCCTGCCACAGGTAGCTCTCCAGCAAGTCCTTCCACCACCTCCCTAGGTGTCCTCACAGATAAAGAAACAAAGTTGTTTCTGGCTATAGACAATCTTTGAAGCTATAACTATTTCTTGAAAACTTTCATTGTGGGGAAAAAGCTGATTAAGCATGGAAAGCTCCACCAGCATCCATATTCCCAAGGCTTCCTGATCCTGTCTCAGGACTCTGAGTGAGGATCAGGGATGGGATGAGGAGGAACATGTACTGGCTAGGCACAACCAGCAGTGGGTGACAAATAGCCATCCAACCAGTCACAGAATCATCACAGTTGGAAAAGACCTTGAAGATCCTCCAGTCCAACCATTAACCTCACACTGACCGTTCTCAACTCCACCAGATCCCTCAGCGCTGGGTCAACCCGACTCTTCAACCCCTCCAGGGATGGGGACTCCCCCCCTGCCCTGGGCAGCCCATTCCAACGCCCAACAACTCCTTCTGGAAAGAAATACTTCCTAATATCCAGTCTAGTCCTTCCACGCGTGGAGCAGAAGGTGTGCAAATCCCCTCCTCCTACCAATAAAACCCAGTGGCTTTGCCTTGGTGTTTTTATCTGTTTCTCTCCATTATTCCTTCAAGCTGGTTTGTTGCTCTTTGCACTGCAAGACCCTCTACAGAGATACAATCAAGAGAGAAAATAAAACCAAATTCATATGCTTACAACTTTACTGCTGTGTAAAAGAGCTGCAGAATGAAATGAAGGAAGGATAAAAGAGAAGGAACAACAAGAGAAGCTGGTTACTATGGTGTCCATTACATAGCGTTACGGTATTTCGAGAAAGTGGTTAGAGGTCCATCTCTGGGACAGCAGTGGACAGGGTACAGCCAAGGGAAACGCTGTACAGAGAGCCATCCTGCAATGCTCATACAGAGATGAAGGAGATGGGTTCTAAAAAGTCCTTCTGCTCAACCTCCCGGTTTTTCTGGTGCATTAGATATTTCCCTCAGAGGCACAGAAGAATTGGCACCTTCTCCCCAGCAAGACAAAAAGCAGATTTCAGCCTTCAAGCAGCATTTAGTTTCTTCTGCCAAAATATTTGCTTAGCTGTCAAACAGTGGAAATGTGGGATCCACCTACAGCTGAGCTAATAAGATACCAAATCCCTCCCCAGTCATCCACCCCAAGCCCCTTGCTCTTTCCAAGAGGACTCTTTAAATTGTTTATAGGTTATGGACCCCTTGACATGCTTCAAACAAGGTGTGGGTGTCTCAAGAAATTCCATGTATGCAGACCGGAACATGAGCTTGCTTTTCTTCATCATCTCTCACAGGCAGCCTACATCTAACCCACTGCCCCAAGCAACCACATACCCAATGTCAAAACCGAGAGGTACGGTGTAGTAAGTGAGAGAGCTAAGGCATAGAGCAGGCAGTAAGATTTCACAGGAACTTGTATGAACATCACTTCTGGGTAGCTGGTTTGCACAGCGGAGGAGGGACATAGTCACTCATTACTGCTGGCTGGTGCCTTCAGCCCAGATCAGAACTGGAGCACACTTGAGAGCAAGCAGTGAGAAAATGCCATGCAGTCACTGCTTTAATAGAGCACCGAAGCCTCCAGGCCTGCTTATCTGTCATTTATTTACTGCTGCAACGCCTAGAAATTGCAGTCAGAGGCCCACAGTTAAAAGCAACTAAGTCCCTGCTCTAACCAGCTCACATCTAACTCGGTACACTAGCTGTGGCAAAATCTACAACCTCTGGGAAAGTTGTGATGTATCTAACCCCATGCCTGCCACCCAGATGCAGCTCTGGAAGGAAGTACACTTCACAGTGTAACAGCAGTCTGCTCTTTCCTTTTGCTAAAGTCAGAGAGGGATAAACCTCTCCAAAGAAATGCTGGTTATTCACAGATTGGTTTAAGTATCGTAGTACAGCAGATGCCAACCCCCCCTGCAAAGATCGAAGCAGCCCAGCTAAGTAAGGCATTTCTGGGGACTAATCTCCTCTAGCTCACAGAATATGTGGCAAAACCACGGCCTGGTTAATAGGAGTCTCGTGAGCCCAGAAAGGCACATCTGGCTGAGCTTTGTGACAAACTCTCTTCTGTACAAAGAGAAACATTCCCCAGCTCATGTAACACCACACAAGAAAGATCAAAGGTGCCCGGGTGCCTCCTGATGAGTAAGCAGCTGTACCAATAACAGCAGCTGGAAAATGCAACAGGAGACTCTCAGCCAGTCCCTTCCTCCTGTGCGGGGACCAGAGATGCCTCCCAGGCAGCCCCCAGCAGCAGCCCCCTGTTAATTACCGGCAAGGAATTTGCACTCTGGCAGATAAAGTCATTCACTCTGCTACAGTGCATTTGCACAAAGCAGCTCGGATCTGACGGCAGCTCCATCCGAGAAGCAGCATCAAGCTGCCACGCACACGTACGTGCTACGCGACATTGCTTCAGCTTCAGAGCTTGTGGCACGCACGCTGCTGCTCGGAGGTTACGGTCCCTTCAAAACTGCCGGGGAGGTTGTTTCAACACTCATACACGGGGCATCTGGCCAGCGACTTCAGCCCAGCATGAGGTGCCTCAGACAGACCCGCTTGGTTCGTCTCCCAGACTCTGATCCCTGGGACCATCCGCAGCACAGCAGCAGCCCGACGGCACAGCACGTGCCTTAAAAACCAGGCTTTGAACAGATGAGCCTTTGCTCAGCGCCCAGGGTAGAATCGCTCTTTTCCCTGCCTCCCCATTTAAAATATGCTTGTTGCCTTGAGGCGCAACTCCAGCAACGCCTGGTCTGGCACTCAAGGGCAGGATTTCAAGGAGGAAGATGCCTATCACTCCAAAACCAGCTGAAGGAGAAAAATGGATGCAATTTTTCCTTCCACTGAAGACTGAAGATGTGCCTGCTAGACTAGACCTGGAAAGCTACTTTTATTACATTAGCGGGTTACGTGAAACTGCTGGGTTTTATTGCACAAAGCCAGAGCATATTAAAAACAGCCGAGCTATCCACATGATTGGCACCATGGTGTCTTTTCTTTCCACTGCCATGGATAAAATATCAGCGAGAGGAGGTCTGAACTGTCCACAAAGTCTCTACCACTAAATTTCAAAGGCAAATGGACCTTTCTTAAAATGATGGCTTCAGGGCCAAATACATGCAAATACAGCTATGCCATTACATCAGGATCTCAACATTAATTTATTCAGTTTCATTTATTAAGACAGCAGTTTTTAGTTTTCACCATCACAAAAATGTGGGAAAAGTTTAACCAAAGCAAGCTGACGATGCTGGCCAGGCCGTGTGAACAGCCCAGTGGGAGGAAGTACACCAGGTTTTACAAAGACCAGCTGAACTCCCAGCTCCATCTCCATCTCCCTGGGGGCACGTGATCACTCTGCTGGCAAAAGGGGCACAGGTCTTGGGAGGGGTTGAGTGTTGCCCTCCCTACATGCCAAAGCAGTCAAGTCAGATTGAGAGGAAGCGCTCAGGTAAATTAACCAAACAGAATTTAGCTGAAACCTTTGTCTTTTCTCTCCCCCATCACATCCCTTTTCAGCTTTTCACATGGAAAAATTAGAGCGAGGGAAAAGGAGGTGGGGCGAAAAAAATTAATCCCAGGGTTACAACAGATGTAGACACTGCAAACCCTGTACTATTAGAAAAGGTTATAAATCTGCCTCCAGATGCTTGTCATCGCTGTGTTGCTTGAGATTACAGCCCCCTCAGATCTGTCAGTAGATCTCCTCACAAGAGGAGAGCCTCTAGCCCTCCTCTAGCCCTTTTTAGCCACAATGAGACAAATCAGATTAAACTGTTTACATAACTCTTTCCAAAGGCTGGCTCATTTGGCCAGAAATGGGTTAAGGATAGTTCAGGAGAACAGCTGCCTGTCCCAGAAATTAATCTGAACAGCCAGAAAACTGGCAAGGAGTAAAGGGCAGGCCAGGGCAGTGACCTCCTCTTGGCAACGCTGGATTCAGGAAAAGACTTCCGTCCACAGCCTGCACCAATATACTCATGCTGGCATAAGCCTCTTTGCTAACATCTAAAATTCATGGTGAAAATATCTTTCTTGATGAATCTGAATCAGGTTTAAGCCAAAATGAAAAAAGAAAAACCCTCAGTCTTATTTTGAAGTAAGTATCCTGGTGGGACATATAATGATGCTGGTGTAACTGCAGCGGTACCACCAGTGGAAGTGTTCCCGCATGCCCCCCTTCACACCTCACGGACACAGTCAAACAGGGACAGGACTTCTCTCCAGTGTTAACTAGGGAACTTGCTCCAGCATGATATGGACAACTGATCAAC
Source organism: Strix aluco (assembly GCF_031877795.1). NCBI lineage: Eukaryota > Metazoa > Chordata > Aves > Strigiformes > Strigidae > Strix > Strix aluco. Next base: position 5,771,508 of record NC_133932.1, read on the forward strand.
TTTTAATACATTCATCAGACATTTTGAGCCTCTCCCCTTTCCTCTATCGCGATGGATGCTTCCCAAAAATCACTCCATCTGCTTTGGAAAGCCCCAGCTGAGAACAGCATCCCTGTTAATATGAGTGAACGGCGGCCTTACTGAGAGCCTGACCCAGGAAGAAAGGGATAAAAAGGGCTGTCTGAAGCTGGTGGCTGGCTTCCATCCGAGGAGTACAGTTCACCGTCTATTGCTCTTGTGACTATTACTGAACCGGGCCAAGAAAAGCTCCCAAGTTTTGGCACGTCTCAGATTTTCCAGTCTGCACAAAGTCATGCCAGGAACATTTACTGAAGCAATTCCTTTCTTTCTTTCAAGACTCTAATTACGCACCTAACAATGTTGTAGAAATGAGTGTCGTACAAAAAGCCCAGTACAGTTCAGATATAGTTTTGCCGACAAAAGGATTACAAGCTTAAGGCTCAGTGTTAATATTCCTAACATACTGAAAGGCACAAAATGCAAACTGCAGCTGAAACAGAAGAAACAGAGAGGTTATCACTTCCAAAATCTGGAAGAGGGAAAACCACACAGGAAAATGCCAAACTAATCTTACTAAATGCCAGTGATGCAGGAGAGTGGTAATAAGAAACATTTAGAAGGGGGCAACCATCAAAGCCGTCTCTGAAATGCAAGAAGCTCACCTGCAAGCACAGCCCACTCCCTAGAAAACTAGAAGGTCTAGATATTCCAGAGGGTGGGATACTACCTGTGAACAAACTGATGGGCACCACTTGGCAGCTACCAGCAACAAGGAATCAAACTGAACCCCCAAACAAAAGTTGCCTGAGGTGTCAATTTTCCCTGAAACCAGACCCAAACCTCACTCATCACTCTCAAGTTTTGCTGAACTTAGACTGGAATGGAACCAAAACGTTCATTGGTTTGACACCTGGACCGCTGAAAACAGTCAAATCATTCATTTATCCACTCAAGCATGAAGCGGCCTTTAAAACCAAGTTTTGAACATGACGGATGTACATTTTTCTTACTTTCAGTTTGCAGATGAGGCACAGAGACATGACAGTACTACACACTTGGGAAGCCATCCAGGTACTCCAAATTAGAGTACATTAGGCAAAAAGCAGGATTTAGCACATTGACCATTAACGTAATGTTAGCGGCACTGGTGAAATCAGAAATCAAGGGCCAAACACATCTTGGCTATGTTTCTCTGGCTTACTGACTCCAAGGGGCTTTACTCAGACCTGTGCCATCACTGTTTAGCTCTTATTATAATTAGTCTTACGGATGTGCTGCTGTGCACTTCCTTCCTACAGAGGTTTTGCTGTATATTGACCCAAAGTGATTAAGGTTTATTTAGGGTTTCGAAGAAAACGAATAAAACTGATGTGGCTTTTTCAGGACAGTGCTGGAGAGGATGCGTGGAAACGCTGACTACAGAAGTATGTCACGCCTTGGGAAGAAAGTGCATTACAATATTATCATGTACAGGCAGATGTGAAACGCTAGCCCGTACAGCTCAGTCCCGCTCCCCTTGGTTTTCACAGCTGCCACGACTAGAGCGTAGAGGTTGACAGTGTCGGCTCGCAACTGCCCTGTCTCGCCTCCGCTCCTCACATGCCCCAACCTTTGAATTGTTTGTCCCCTCATCGAGCAGCTGGCAGTTGCGGGGAGTTCGCCAAAGAGCTTTTGCTTACCAGGGCAGAGCAACAGCGATGGGCTTCCCCCTAAAAACCTCTCCCTGCCATAACCCGGGCAGTGCAGTGCACGGGTGGGAGGCAGAAAAAGAGGGAACCGTTTGTAGGAAATCAGACGTGTTTATGCATTTTTTTAATATATTTTTTTTTCTTTTTTTGTGCAGAGCCAAACTGCGATGCTCTAGGGTGGGTCTCACCATCTGGGAGAAATATGTAGGGAGAAAAAATGCAGGCGGGGAGGACGAGCCGCCCCCCGCCCCCCGAGCGGGACCGCTTCCCTCCGAAAGCAGGCTCGGCCTCCCTCCCCAGCCCAGCTTGAGTTCATTTTCCTCAAATCACTTCCACATTTCCCCTGCCGTAATTATCAAATATTTGGTTTCTGACCTCACTTTTACGGAGGCCGCCGCAACCGGGAATTCAGGCACCGTTTATTTTCTGTCAACAGAGCTGGGGGGGTTGCGAGTTGGGGGCTTTCAATGTCATTGCAGTAAAAGAAGGGAAGAAAAACGAGAGAGAGAGAGAAAGAGCGGGAGGGAGGGCGGGCGGGAAGGGGGCTGCCCAGGGGAGCCCAGCCCGGCGGCGGCATGAGGGGGGGCCGGCCCGGGCGGGGACGCGGCCCCCTCGCCCCCACGGAGGGGTCCGGCGGCCCCGCAACTTCCCTCCCGCCCCGGCTGCTACTTTCCTCCGTCCCGGCTGCCCCCCCTCCCCGCTCCGGGGTGCCGCCGGCGGTGGAAAACGCCAAGAAGGGACCCCCGTCCCCCGCCCCAGCCTCCCGTCCCCCACCTCACCCCCGGCCCGTCGCCGGGGCCCGGCGCCTACCTCGGCTCGCAGGCGGGCGACGGCCATCAGGGCGCAGAGCAGCGGGAGAGTTTTCCAGATCTGCAAGAGAGGGAGCGGGGCGGGGGGGGAAGGGGGGGCGGTGAGCGCGGGCCGGGCCGGGGCGAGCGGGGCCGGGGCCGCCGCCGCCAAAGTTCCCGCCCGGCGGCCGCGCTCACCATGCTGCTGGCGGCACCGGCGGGGCAGGAGTTGTGGCGGAGGCGCCTTCCCCGGCTCCGGCTCGCTCGGGAAGGGAAGGGGAGGACTCCCCCCCCCCTCCTTCCCCTCACCCCGACCCGCCAGCCCGCGGCTCCACCCCCGGCCCGACCCCCGGCCGCCTCCCCCCCCGCCCCGGGGCCGCCTCCATCCCGGGCCCGCCGTGAGGGGGCGGCCGCCGCCCCTCAGCGGTGCCCCCGGGCCCTCCCGCCGCCGGGCCCCTCGGCGCCCCGCGGGGTCCTGGGCGGCCGCTGAAGGCGCAGGGGCGTCCTGGGGACCCGTGTCCTGGGGACTCGTGTCCCCCGGCCCAGCGAATTGCCCGAGGAGGGGGTTGCCGCCCCGCCCCGCCCGGCCTCACACCCTCGGCCGCAAGAGCTGGCTCCGGGGAGCTCCCCCCCGCCCCGAGCCCTGCACTGGTGAGGGGCCAGGGGGAGCGGGGGCAGCTCGGCCGAGAGCCCCCTCCGAGGGGTGCTCCCCACATTGTCACAAAAAGGGGAAACTGAGGCACGAGGTGGCTTCTTCACAGGCAGGGCATGGTGGAAACCCGCCCCGCCACCACGCTCCAGCCATGAGGCCATGCTGAAATCCCGGCCGCGGCTACAGGGGACGTTGGTGTCAGGATGCAGGGAGGTTTAAAAATAAGGGTTTAAGTCCGAATATGTTAGGATCCAGATGGCATTCGGTGAGGGGAACAGGCTGTCGTGCCAGGCACAGGGGGCCAAAATCCCACCTGAAATGCCTGGTGGTGCTCATTTGTGTTTAAATACCTGTGATCCTCTTGTTTAATCTCTTCATCTCTGGATTTCAGAAGCCTCCGGTAGCTAAAAGGCAGGATCTGACAACACAAAGAGACTGATTGTCCTGGGCACATACAGGAATCTCTGTTACAGCAAAGCAACACCACGACACTAGTGGTCAAGGGCTTTTCCTCGAGTTTTGAGGTTGGTTGTATCCAAAACTGACACCGCTGGCTTTGAAATCCCGTCTCACTCCATAACCAGGCGTGCTCATAAACTGTCTATCTTCTTGCCCTTCTTTATTCCATGCTCTCAACGTAAGCAGGTGCCATGGGAGATGCTGGTGTCCCCCCCTTCATCATTCACCAAGACCCACGATTACTCCAGCATCCTGCGGGAAGGAACAAACTCTGGGAAAGAGTTATCCTGGATCAGCCACATCTGATCTGTTCATGGCAGCTGTATCGTTTTTCCGTGCTTCCTCAGGCTCTGTTTCCTCACCCTGTTTTGTTTTTAGGACGATTGTTACTAATTTTGCATATATAAAGCATCCTCCCCAGCAAGTTCTGCTTCTGTCTGTGAGTGGTACTAGCCTATAAATCTACCCTGAAGAGATGTCTAATTATTTCACTGCTGATGCTGAGCGGTGTGGTTTTCATTGTCTTTTTTCCTTTTTAAACTCACCTTTCATAATGTACCTTTTTGTTTTGGCGTCATTGACTGCCTTGCCTCATGACACAGTGCAGGCAGAGTTATGGCTGAACTCAGCTGGTCTCTAGTCTGCAGAAGCATCATAGGACCAGGGGCGCCCTGAGTCACCCTGCCACAGTAAGAAAAAAAACAAGTGGCAAATGATAAATACGTTTTAAAAGATTCATCGATTTCTGACCTCTTGACGCCCGGCTCTGCGCAAGCAGTGCTAGACAAGGAGGGTCTCTGTTTCCAGAGGGTAAAAGTGACTCATACCACTCTTGGGAACAGAGGACTAGCAGGGGTCCCCCAGCTCCTGCACTCCCTCCCTGATACCATGGGCAGTCACCTCATGGAAGTGTGATAGCCACTGTGCTGGATTATGTAGGTCACCATGAGCATGGAGTTTTTTTTCTGTGTAATCAAAGGACCGAATACGAAACACGAGGTAAAGGATTAAATCCTCTATTCTGCGTTGGCATTCGGGTACACGAAAGGGTATTTCTTCAAGTTAGTTTTTATCAAGTGGAAATGGGTAGAGGTGAAAACCAAAAAGTGTCTCTCATGCAGGCATCAGCGTTACCGCAGGAGGACAGGCACCACGAGGGGAGACAAACGTTTGTACAGCTACCCCCTTAAATAACAGAATCACCAAGGTTGGAAAAGACCTTGAAGATCGTCCAGTCCGACCATTAACCTCACACTGACCGTTCTCAACTCCACCAGATCCCTCAGCGCTGGGTCAACCCGACTCTTCAACCCCTCCAGGGATGGGGACTCCACCCCTGCCCTGGGCAGCCCATTCCAACGCCCAACAACCCCTTCTGCAAAGAAATCCTTCCTAAGAGCCAGTCTGACCCTGCCCTGGCGCAGCTTGAGGCCATTCCCTCTTGTACTGGCGCTTGTTACTTGGTTCAAGAGACTCATCCCCAGCTCTATCAGATAAAACTTTTGTGTGCAGATGAGGCCTGAGTATCTCTGGCAGACTGGGGGGTAACAGTCCTCAGCCCTTTGCTGGAAAGATGACGGCGGTGATAGAGCTGGAGTAGTTTGTGGGAGCATGGATGTCTGCTGTGTCAGGAAACTTACTGAAGCAGGGAAAAGGTGTGTTATCTCTTCTGTCACAGGCAGCACAAAACAATCTCGGCACAGACAGCAGAGCCTTTACGCTGAGTGCAAAGGCATGCATTTTATAACCAAATACACGGTATCTGACAAACTGTTCACATTCATTTCAAACTTTAACCATTTAAAACTGTAAACTGCAAAGGAGCAGTTCTTACTACCTGAGTGCATAAGAAATAAATCTGCCAGGAATCTTTGCTCTTTCATGATGGACCCATAACAGGGAGCTTGAATCAGAAGCACTAGAATCAGGGGAAAGCAAATGCATTTACAGTTGTGGTTTCAAGCTGTGGCCATAATGGATATGGTAATTCATCATCGCTGGCTACACAACCAAAGTAGTATCATAAAAACACTTTCAGCTAAAAGCTTCGTTGTAAGGGTGAATGATGCTTGCCTGAAATTCTGAAGGTTGCAATGCTCTGGTGGGCCAAGGAAATTGGGAATCATTGCTCTACAGGGAAGATGTTATTCTGTTACATACATCAGTATTTAATTTCTGCTGACGCTTTCTTTCCAGTCACTTGTACTTTTGAGACAAACATTTTGTTACACATATGGGATCGCAAATTTAGAGATACACACACACGTATGCCCAAGTGGCCACGCAACCGAAATTCAGTAACGAGCCGTTGCCTGAGAAGCAGAGCAAATGAAGCCTGCACTCATGCAAACCTACATCTCATGGGTGGATCCATTCTGTGCGCTTAATAACATGCAGGCTCCAGCTGAAGCTTTCTCCATTCTTGGGGCACTGTCAACATCACTCCCCTGGACTCTCTGTGGTGTCTCATGAGGGTTACTCTGAAGACACAGCCTCTCCCTTATTACAGCATGTGCACACATATGCACCCGAGGTGTAGGATTGTGTAAGCCTCATTTCCTAGGGAAACGAGGCTAAACACATGCCAATAAATTACTTTTAAGTCCTCACCCGGCCCTTGTGGCTATACCATGATATCACCCTCTCCACATTACCTCACTCCCATCCACCACCCACATCCTTCATGTCTCCTCCTTTCCCCATGCCATATGAAACATCAGCCCTAAGGGATGGGGTTGTGCTTGCAGTGTTGTCCTCAAGTCAGTGACCTACACTGCATTTAGGTGACAATTCAAGAAACCAAGTTGTTTGTGAACTGGCCTTTGTGACGGGGCAATAATCGATCCTGCTGAAGAGTAAGGAATTTGCAGCAACATTATTTGGTGGAATTAGGAAGCAGGGTATTGTTTTTGAATAGTTAAGGTTGTAGCTGAGAAGGCTCAGCTCATGTGGAACCGGAGACATCCATGTTGTCTTGAGCTACGTGAGCAGTGACTCCTCCTGACCAGACTACAGGTCTGCACCGGTCCAAGGGACCCCTGGGCTTTCCGACAGAAACAAGCCAGAATTGCAGGACGTGAGGGGGAAGCCTAGAGCAGGGTTACACCCACAAAGGCGTGGGCATTAGATCCACATGAATGCTTGGATGACCACGAGGTTGGTGTGAGGGTCCCCAGGGCTGTCACACGTGGGTCAGACGGACACCTCACTGCCTTGGGTCAGCCACTCAGGCCTGCAGCAACCTTCTCCAGATGTCCTCGTGATGTGGCAGCGCCAACTTCACATCACCCCGGTGCATGCTGTGTCCTGACTCCCCCAAGGAGTTTTACCAGGACATTGCTCCCAGCCTGTGAGTGGGGAGTAGAAGGTTGGTAGGAGTGGTAGTAGAGGTTGCAGAGAGGGGGGATGAGTCTCTTGAACCAAGGAACAAGCACCAGGACAAGAGGGAATGGCCTCAAGCTGCGCCAGGGCAGGGTTAGACTGGCTTTTAGGAAGTATTTCTTTGCAGAAGGGATTGTTGGGCGTTGGAATGGGCTGCCCAGGGCAGGGGGGGAGTCCCCATCCCTGGAGGGGTTGAAGAGTCAGGTTGACCCAGCACTGAGGGATCTGGTGGAGTTGAGAATGGTCAGTGTGAGGTTAATGGTTGGACTGAATGAGCTTCAAGGTCTTTTCAAACCTTGATGATTCTGTGATTCTGTGAGTGAATGGCAGGTAAGTAAGGAGGCAGCTTCCTACCCTGAATTTTGGGAAGATCCTGGATGACTCTCATTATCCCAGCTTCTGAGCTGCAGTGCACCACCCAAATTCTTACGTTGAAATGGGGTGGGCCTCTAGCATACGTATGCAGCCAGGTGAACTAACTCAGGTCTAAGGCTTCTCTGGTTCAGGGAGAGTAACTCAGGGAGATACTTTTCTAACCAAAATTCAAACTCAGGTAAGAGATAAGCATGGTTAATCATGATGTGAGGAGACACACATGACACACAGATAACTTAAATCTCCTTTTTTTACAGTGCAGTTATTTCTCATGTCTGTATCAATTTCCTGTAGTTTGGTCACCTTCCAGCCTGCACTTTGTTAGATACAGCTTTTTTTTTCCTATTCTTCCAGCTTTGCTTTTTGCTTTGTTTCCTTGCTTTTGTAATTGTCTTTCTCACTGTGGTTTCCCATTCCTTGCTCCTGCTCTAGCTGCAGTATTTTTACTAGTCATGGTTTCTGAAAGCTGTATTTCAGACCTGATGTAGTGAAGTGCTGTACCTTCCCCCTTTCCCACCCCTAGCAGATGTCTTTATTTTGCAGGTTTTACTGGGGACATTGCTAACCAAAGGGTACACAAGCCTGGCACTAGCAGGCTATGAGGTCTGTATAAGATGCATTCTCTAATGGTTAATGCATTTGATGGGCTTTTGGATATTCCATTAGCTAGAGCAGTAAAATGCCTAAATACCTTTGACAGCCTGGCCCTTAAATTTTACCCTTGGTATCCCTTATTCAAGGTGAGACTTTCTAACCTAAGACAAGCTCCCAAGGCATCAATTTCCTCACAGACTTCATCCAGCCCCAGCACCCAGGTGCAATAACCCGGGTGAGCCATGCCCACCAGGAGTGGGCACAGGACTGCGCCCGTGTCCAGCCTGTGTAACCATATCCACTTTGCATTTGCCACAGCCTGGCCAAGGGTAACTCGATGTTCACAGTGCCTCGTAGACTCGAACTACACCCAGATCCAAGTCATGGTGCAAGAAAGGAAAATCTGTCTCAAAACCTCAGTGTGGAAACAGTCCCTCTATCCTGAGCAGCGTAACATGCTTCTGTCTCAGCATGTTCCTCGTGTCACTTCCAGCGGCTGCCAGGCCATGCCGCAGCACAGGTAAGTGAAATACTCCTGCTGTTGACTCTGCTATTGCATTGTGCCCTTTGTAGAGAGGCTGAGGGCATAGGACTTGTCCAGCCTGGAGAAGAGACCCTCTTTGGAGCACGAGGACAGACTAGAGACTTCCTGAGGTCCCTTCTAACCTCAAGTATGCAATGAACTTGTTCAGTCCTATACATTTGCTACAGCCTTCAAACTAAAAGCACTCCCACAAGAGAAGTTCTACCCAGACCAAAACAGATTTGTACCATCCCCTGAAAGAGCCCCCTAGGATGCTACCAGCCCATGGCCAAACAGCTCAGAGCTGACAAATCCATTAGCTGTGCTCTGGATACGGTCCTGTCAAAATTACTGTTATTCCTCACCCACAATCATGTTCATTGGTGGCTCACGCACCTGCAGCAATAGCTGGCATGAAGGAAAGGGGGTTCCCAGCCAGTCCCATGGCCCCTGCTGGCACCTACAAGGCCATTCGCTCCCCTTATGTGGAATAAGAGCTATCCCAGCTGTCACATGTGTGCCTCCACCGTTGTGTAGATGCTGGTTGGTCACAGAGATTGGTTCGCAGAGACTGCCCGGCACATCTTCCCTGGTGCAGAAGAGATGTGGCTTATCTGCTTAGACAAGCAAGAACCTTATTTCACCCAGTGAGGCAGTCACTAGCAAGACATCTGTACCCACAGTTATTCTGGGGGGTCCTAGCCTCCATGCTACTGCCACAACTTGTTGGATTTGAGTCTGACCCTGGAAAGGCCCTCAGAGAGAGGTCTGATAATGCAACAGGCAACTGCAGGAGTCTGGCAAAATAAGCCTTGGGACTGGCATCAAGGTAAGGTGAGTTATCCACTGTACAGGCAACTGAATGGGCCCGTATGATTCATAAGATGGATTTCCCGGTGTGTAACACTACATCAGACCAGCATGCAGGTACATACTGCCATGGAGATACACTTCAAGGCAGAGTCCTGACTTGCCTCCGCACCTGCTGATGTCACACGCGCTTCACAGCGCACGCTGTTAAATATGACATTATTCTCCATAAGTGAGAAAACAATCATCACTGCTTTCCACTTCCTTCCCCATTATCTCCCTCACTTTGCAGAGACATTCACTGAGAAGTTGCTAAGGTTGCTTCTGGCAGAGCATAGAGTCAAACCCAGGACTCTTCTGTGGCAGAATGAAATTTCAGCTACTTTGTCTTTCTGCATCATTGAGCTTCAAAGATGTACTTGGCTCTGCCATGGTCCGTGCAATGAAGCCCAGGCACCCCATCCCCAACACGCTATTGCTGTGGAGCGAGCGGTTGTCTGCCACCGGCAAATCCCGATTCACACAATTAAGAGCACTTTCTCCATTAGCTGAAACAGTAGGGGGTTTGTGCTCATGAATGTGGCAGGAAATCGACCCAGGATGTCTTGAGCTCAGGCACAGGCCATTATAATCTATCAATTATATCGCAACAAAACACAAGTGTTCCACATGCCACTCACTTGTCTCACCTCTCAATCGCTGCTGTCATGCAGGGGCAAGCTTAACATTTGAAAGAAATATCCAGCAAAATTTCCCGGAGGCGTGCTAACGCCTGCCATCCTGCTGTAAAGAAGCAGGCACTCTCCCTTCACCAACCAAAGGTCATCACTTGTGGCTTGGCTGTGGGACCCACAGCTCTTGACTACCAAGTCAGAGAGCCAACAGCCAGAAAAGCCAGGGGGCATTTCAAGGGGATATGTTGATTAGATCCCTTCCCACGCTCTCTCAGCCGTGCCCTTCTTCCCTCCCTGCAGCATTTGAATCCCCCTTAAGCACTGCTTGCAGCCAAGGCTGAAGACTTGTTCCAGCGCTGGGCAGAGGAGGTGCTGTGGAAGAGCCCCAGGAGGAGGATGCTTCAGAGCATGTTCAAAAAGTGGCTGCTGGTGGGAGCAGATTGGTTGGGGAAATCAGCTTCTTCAAACTAAGGACGCTGGTGAGCAAAGTCTATCAGATCTCCCACAGCGGAGGCAACGTGGCTGGGTTGCACCTGGATTAATATGAGCATCACAGGAGATGCTGGCGTACGTGGAGCCAGCCCCTTTTTGGGAAGGGAGTGCATGGACACAGAGCTAATGAGGCTCGAGAGATGCGGGGGGATTTTATGTGGAGGCTTTTGTGTGCATGGGCACTGTGCAATCTATCTATGACAGATGGGAGCTTGGAGACCTCTGAGGGGACCCTCTGCAGAGCAGCTCAGTCTGGGGATGTCTCCTAACCCGCATAGTCTGTCCACGGCCGTCTGATGATGGAAACCAAGTGCACCTCAAGATGCCAACGATCCATTCAAACAATTGCCACAGCAGATCCTGGCTCTCAACACTGTTACAGCACTGTCAAAGCACATCTCAAACTCATGTCCCATAGCTACCGACTCCTTACCCTTACATTATACATATACAAAAACCTCTCATGGGCTGTGGAGGTCAGCGGACAGAAGTTCCTGAGTTCTCCTAAACACACTCTGAATAATTTTGCTAGCTATTTCTCATCCTCCAAGGATGGGCAACCTGCTAGCATAGAACATGCTCAAACAGACTTAGCTATTTGTCCCAGCCCTTGGCTAGAGCCTGGGATGCTTGTTAGAGGCATTCAGGAATTTTGCTGCCCAAAATGTGTTTGAGTTGTGTGAGTCGTGCCTGGGTCAGTCGGGGCTGGGTGTGGAACAGCAGCTCTGTGAGTCATCAGGAGTCTGTGAGACCAGGAGGAGAGGTCCACACAGCCTTATTTAACTACAGACTGTTGAGATGTTCAGTATGCAAATTCAGGATTGCTGTTCTGGTGGTCTGTATGAGGAAGCTTGGGAGTTGGCAATGTAAGTTTGGACAGCTGATCTAGGACACAAACATTAGCTCAGGGACTCTTATAAAATGAGAAATTGCACTGTTAAGCAAGAAAATGTGCAATGTGTTAGTAAACACAGCTCACCCTAGAGACTAGCTCTTGTCATTGCTTAGCAATGCTATGATATCATATATCCCCCTCCCAGTCCTGGGCTAGGCAGTAGAAACCAATTGAATTACTTCAGTCTGTCCAGAGAAGGGCAACGAAGCTGGTGCAGGGTCTGGAGCACAGGTCTGATGGGGAGCGGCTGAGGGAACTGGGGGGGTTTAGTCTGGAGAAGAGGAGGCTGAGGGGAGACCTCATGGCCCTCTACAACTCCCTGAAAGGAGGGTGCAGAGAGGGGGGATGAGTCTCTTGAACCAAGGAACAAGCGCCAGGACAAGAGGGAATGGCCTGAAGCTGCGCCAGGGCAGGGTTAGGCTGGCTCTTAGGAAGTATTTCTTTGCAGAAGGGGTTGTTGGGTGTTGGAATGGGCTGCCCAGGGCAGGGGGGGAGTCCCCATCCCTGGAGAGGTTGAAAAGTCGGGTTGACCCAGCGCTGAGGGATCTGGTGGAGTTGGGAACGGTCAGTGTGAGGTTCATGGTTGGACTGGAGGATCTTCAATGTCTTTTCCAACCTTGATGATTCTGTGATTCCATGGGATTTAGTTTTCCTCCATGAAGAGGTGCAATGCTTGTCTTCAGCCAGAGCTATCGTTCCCGAGGAGATTCTAAGCACCTTCGGCTCCACCACAGAGGCTGGCAAGCGCAGTTGCTGAGCACCTGCAAATCAGGCCATTGTATAAGGTTGTAAGTATGGAGAAAGTGTCTGACCTTAGACATCCGTATTTGAACATCTTGGCCTTTAATTGCTGCAGCCAAGCTGCCCCAGTGGGTCAGGATTTATGCCAGACCTTTTATGTGTGAGGAGACGATAAATAGCTGTAAACAAAGCCAATCCAAAAGTAAAGGTCACTGCTTTCAACCTGCGTGAGAGAAAGCTTTTGGATTGGACATGCTAGTGACAGGAGGTAAAGTGGATAAGAAGCTGTGATTGCAAACTGGACAAGTTGTCCCAGGAGAACAGAAACTGAAAGAGCGGAGCAGGTGAGCTCGGATGTTGTACTCACCACCCTGAGCCAGTGCAGTGCTGCAAAGGCACTGAATTACGTTAGATGGCAAGGCAAAGGAGGTGAGAGACGCCTTTCTGACAAAACAACAGACTGGAAGAAATGAGCAAAGCAAGCCATGAGCAAAATAAAAGGATGAAAGCACCATCAGAGGGCTTGGAAAGGGGGACAGGCAGGTTTCAGCTGAACGGCACAGATTCGGAGGGGCCTGCCCGGCACTGGGATGCTGAGGGAGGGGACAGATTCGCGGTGGAAGTGTGGCATCTCCTCAAATTGCAGCTGAACAACTGATGCTCACAAGTTCATTGACTTTAATAACACTGGAGCACTCCCACCTTTAGAAATGAAGTCTGTTCACCAGGTCTGAACATTTGATTAGTTTAAATGACTATGTCCATGAGTTCCCACAGCAAGAGATGCAGCTGTTTATCAATAGCTCTGCTAGAGCCCAAAATGCTGAATAAAATCTTGCCACTGAACCCAGACTCCCAGTATCTGTCACAAGCTTGCATCCGTCTCTGTTTAGCAAGGTATAAGGTCATCAACTCCATACAAAACATCTGGCTCGGCAGTTCTGGCTCCTGGGGGTACCTATCCCAGTTTGGTGGGAGAAGCTCGACAGACAGGTGACACAGTCAGGTCTGGAGAGAGCCATGTTTTCTAAGTCTGTGCCCGTGCAAAGCTGTACATGATGTACACAAGAGCTGGCCAGAAGCTCTGGGGTGGGGGTGTTAAAGGCCTTTCCCACCATCCCACTCCCCAGCAAATGCAAACCTGGCAATGGACTGACTCTGAGTCAGCAACGAGCCTGGAACTGACAAATTAACATAAACTGTGAATTTACATACTTTTCAGCCATTTATGGCTTTGTCTGAGCCTAAATAAAAGCCATGGTCACTGGAAAATTTGGGCCCATTTGTCAGTGAGGCATTCCAGAGAAAACATCACGTGTTCGTTTCATGAAGTGAAATAAGATCTTTGTTCTGCATGCTTTTTTTGCCCCCCTTTTTCTGAATGAGGCAGTTTTGTTCGGGGATTACAAGCCAACGTTCCAATCCCTCACAGACGTTTCCCATTATCAGAGCTGCCTCTTGTCCTCCAAATCATTTTCCACAGGACTTCTGTAACTTAGGCTGGGAAATGGAGCCAAGAGCTCAGAAGAAAGGACCCTGTTCCAGGCTGCTGACAAGACTGAAAAATGCTTCGGGGTGTTGCTGGGACCACCCAGCCTGAAGCATCCTCAGCAGGGGAGCAGCTAAAAAAGATGCTAGTGGTGGGAGGAGGCTCACTGTACTGTACAGTCATTTAAACAGCTTGGTAAATTAACTTTGATGAGGTATAATCACACTGTGTGGAATTGGTTATAGAGCCTGATGGTAGACAACCGTGGCTGATGATTAACTCCGCAGTGTACAACACAAAGAGTCTCTGTGTTGCACCCTTGAGACCTACTCATATTTTGTGAGACCCCTTTGTCTGGGGGTCAAATTGCCACTGCTGTAGAAAATTACCGAAGGGGGTTGGAGGAAGGGAAGAAAAACTCAAGTGAGGCTGTTTAGATTCTTCTTTCCTCCCCTCAAAGCATCATCCTCTGCTGGGGGGAACCACATGTATGGAGCTGGACCACCTACTTACTGCACAGACCCAAGCAACTCCCTTCCCGCAAACAGAAATCGGCTACTGGAATGGCATCAGGCTCCACTCCGTAGACTCCCCGTCCCGTCGAGCAAAGCTGCAGAGGAGGTCACTTAGCTGGGAAGGCCCATTTGAAGAATCCACAAAGCCCCTCTCTGCATCCTCACATAACTTTGCCATTCTGGTTCTCGGAGTCTTCTGAAGTTTCTCCAAACATCATGGTATCATCTGCCTTGAGAAGGAAAGTCTGTAATGCCTTATTTCATGTTTGCAAGAAAGTTAAGGAGCCACTAGATGAGAACCATTCAGAGATGAAATTAGGTTCCCTACAGCAGAATCTTAAGGCCTCTTCCAGACAGCTCGGCTCTAGGAACTGAAATAAAGCTACAGCAGAGATGTAAAACAGATACAACCGCATCTTAGATTGCTGCAGGAAGATTTGCCAGGACTCCTCTGTCAGTACCCTAACCAGGAAGGAGTGGGGTTCTGTTGCTCCATGAGCAAGAGCTGCCCTAAGACAAGGGAGGTCTGGGCAGAGGTATGCTATTCCCAGTGCTGTGTTTTGCATTTTATGAGGCTATTCTGGGAAGCAAAAGGCATGAGGGCTGGTTTCCAAGATCAGAGCTCATGACCCCTACCTTCTGGACCAGACCTCATTTCAACTGGCTTGATGAGTTTGACTTATTCTCACCCACAAGCCCATGATTTCAACAAAAGTGTTGGAAAATTCCTCATCTCTCCCTTTTCGCCACCCTAAGCCTAGCAGCATGTCTCACCAACTCGGGATAAATGCTCCAAGTACATGGTTAGATGGATAAAGATGGAGAAGAACTATTTCTTTGGTGGCTGTTTGCACAGCTGAACTCTCAAAGTGAAGGGGATGTGATCTGAGGACCTCTGCCATGCTGGGCCTCCATGGAGATTTGGGCAGTCCTGCAGAATCACAGAAATGCTGGCTTGGAAGGGATCTTGGTGGCCGTGCAGTTCAGCCTCCTACCTGAAGCATGGCTACCACCAACACGCCTTTGGTTGACCATACCTCTGTCTAGACAAGTCTTGAAAATCTCTGCAGATGGGGACTCCATCACCTCCCTGGTGCCACACCGCTGTCCCAGTGAAGTCTTTAGTGCTTACCCGCCATCCCTAAACTTACCCTCACCCCTTCCTGTGTCCCCACAGACATGGTGTTCCTCAACATCTGTAGGGGTCTCTGTCTGAGATCAGTGACCTGAAATGGAGCTGTTGATTGCTCTGAGAACCCTCCTGGACCTGGACAGACCTCGGCCATAGATGACCTGAGTCACTGCCAAAGACTCTGGCACTACAGTCTACTCGACCTCGGGAATTAGCTTGAATTTAGGCTATGGCTCCACATTAGGAGTTAACGGTCATTATATAATTCTGTATTCGGGCATTAATAGTGTAAACTTGCTACAAACCTGAAAAGAACCTAAAATGCTGACTGAAAATGCATAACTAACTACATTAATTATTTTCTACAAATTCCTCCACTTGCATTTCTTTCCTTAATACTGGGTAAATAGGCATTCGACTGCACAGAGCCACCTCCTGCTCCCCTTCTCCTGCTCTGATCAGGCATAAGGGTGATTAAGGGCCTCTTTTATTTTTTTTTAATTTTTGAGCACAGGTACAGCAACAGTAGGAAAATGTGGTAAATTTAGCTAAGACTAATGGTGTACTCCTTCAGCTAGCTGATTCTCTCCCCTTTGGGGGTCATATCTTGTTCTTTCTTTTCTTGCAAACATTATACTGCCGTGGTAAGGTAAACAAAATTAAAACCAACTTAGTTACATTGTTTGGTCAAAGCAAAGATCAGACATTTTCCCCAAAGCAATGGTGATTTTTTCTCGGCTGCCAAGAAGCACTGCCTGAGTGAAATCTGTTCTGAACAGATGAGACACTTCAGTAAGGAGGTGATAGATCATTTGTCAGTTCACACATGTTTAAGGAGAGATACGGGACGCCCAAGGAGAGATATCAGCTATTGCAACCAAGAAGCAAGAACAGGGAACGGTGGAAAAAGGGGAAAAAACAAAAGGAAATACTAATGTTTGAAAAAAAACATGACAGAACTGAGGCAGATAAACTGGGAGAATTCAGATCTGGAGGGATGCATCAGAGAGCGCGAAGGCAGGACAGGTTGTAAAAGCGACGGAAAAGAAAGAAAAAGTTTTATGTATCCGTCAGTGGGTGGGTGATACCTAGTGAAGTAAGAGCGTAGTTAACAGAACTAGATCACACATGACCCACCTGCATGGGATCCTTTCTGCTTAAAAAAGTCTATGTTTCTTGACATTTTGATGTCTTAATCACTGATCTGCGTACAAAAGTTCAGGGCTGGGGTCTTGCTGTCCTTCCAGGTTGCACAGTGCATGTGCAGGAGAGCCACGCTGATATTCACTGAGCTCCATAAGGAGGTGCAGCCCTTGCAAAGCTGTTTGCAGGGCACCTTCCACAGCAGCTCTGAGTTAGGAACTGCCCCCCTTATTTCAGGAGGACACATCTGACAACACATTGCTGAGGCGGTACGAGGGCAGGGGGGTCACAGATGCTTTTGTTTCTGAGCAGAGGCTCAGCTTCTGTAAATCTCAGAAATGCTGGACTACACGGATAGCAAGACAGCAGAGGGCACACTGCAATCACTGCAGGTACGGGTTGGCTCGGGAGCAGCCCATGGTTAGACCACACAGTAAGCATACACAGATGTCTCCTGCTGTTCAGGGAAGAAGAAGAGTCTGTCACCCCGAGGAGACCGACATCAGCCCACAAAAAAAAAGGAGGGAAGAGAAAGGGAAGTGGGTAGTGGGGGTGTCCTAGCTGAGGTGATGACACAGGGGCTGGCAGGGGCCACGTATGGAGCTCCTGAAGAGTGACGGATGTGAGGGGGTCACTTGGGGTTTCATTGCAATGCAAGTGACAATCTGAAATATCCTTCCATGTCCTGATGGTTCAGAGCATTTCAACTTGGCAAGACTCTCATCTGTCCCATCTTCCAGAACAATGAAGTAAAAAAAACCCCAAGCCAACAGCAACAACAACAAAACCCCATGCTGTGGTATCAGATGGACACCCACCAAGAGAAACAGTGGGGCCGCAGCCTTTACCAACGAGGAGTGTGTGACAGCCCCTGTAAAGGGAGCAGCAGGAGGAGAGGGCACTGCCCATGTGGAGGAGTGGTACCACGGGGAATAGAGCCCAGCCACTTCTGGTGACAGCGTGACCCAGCCCTATCTTCGCAGTCTTCCCTATCTTGCCCTGGTACTTCCTGTACCCAGGGCTGGTTTCTCATCCCAGTCGCCTTTTCTCTCCTGTCACTGCCTCCTCTCCTCAGAATTGCTCCCTACTTGCTTTTTTCCATTGGGCCCCCAAAGCACCAGTCTACCTTCAGCTTTGAGGCTCAGCCTCTTTCCTCTTCTCCCCGGCATTCCCCCAAACATCCACCTCCCACTCCCAGTCTCCCTCCATCTTCTTGTCCAGTCACCCACCTCGAAGCCTCTTTCCTCAGGCTCTCCACAGCCACCTCAGCTGCTTCTGGCTGTGTCTCCCCACTCCCAGTCTGATCTCCCCCAGTAGTCCAGATGATGCCATTCCTGTCCTACATACCCCTGGTCCTCCTTTGCACCCACAGTCACTGCTTTCTCCCTGTTCCAGCCCCAGGAGGCTTGTCCCAACACAACCGCTTTTTTTTCCCATCTGGTTCTCACCACTCTGTTCTGCATTGCAGGTAAATGCCTTTCCTTCTTGAAGCTGCTTGGGCAACTGGCAAAGGCATTGGAAGAGCACACAAGTAACAGGCTCC
The DNA here is from genome assembly GCF_031877795.1 of Strix aluco. Classification (NCBI taxonomy): domain Eukaryota; kingdom Metazoa; phylum Chordata; class Aves; order Strigiformes; family Strigidae; genus Strix; species Strix aluco. The sequence continues at coordinate 5,789,423 of NC_133932.1, forward strand.
CTGCCTCCAGCTGGGAATCAAACTTGTCCACCCTGTGAAGAAACCCATGCTGCTGCCCTCACCCAAACCTAAGAAGATCAGAGCTGGGACCCATGCACCCACCCAGTGTGTGGGAAGTGTGCAGGCCATCTCGGTAGCCTTCAGCTGATGTGATGACAGAATCACAGAGTCACCTAGGTTGGAAAAGACCTTGAAGATCATCTAGTTTAACCATTAACCTCACACTGACTGTTCTCAACTCCACCAGATACCTCAGCGCTATGTCAACCTGAAAGATATGGAGATATGGACATTGCGTTCCTCCTCAGACACCTCCTCAGCTCCATTTTACCTTCTCATGGTTGATTACCTTTCAAACAAAAGTATTGCTCTGTAGTGAAAATGCCTCATTTTAGTGTTTGTGTATGGAAACATAATAAAGCAAAGCCCTCTTAAGACAACCAGCTTTGTATCCTTGGGAAAAGCATTAGATTATCTGTGGAGAAATGTACATCCTCAGGTCATTTCCTGATGGGAGATGGGAAAGGCTGTGAAACCTGATGGCTGCAGTCTTGCGTTCCTAATGATGGTGCTTAACATCAACTGACCTTCCTGATGGACACATAAGGTTGCACCAAATCTTCCCATCATTTCATAGCCCTTCAGAGTGCAGAAAACACAAGTTAAAGCCATTTGTTTCCCTTTCCACACTGCTGGCAAGGTTGATCTCAGTAAAATAAAGGCAGAAGGAAGTGGGTTGGAGCTGAGAAGGCTAAGTACAGCAGGAGGAAGAAAAAAAAGTTGTGGCTAAAGAGTTCGGCCAAGGCTGGGACACGGGAAAGGAAGAGAAGGAGGGGACAGACATTTTTTGGGAACATACTGGACTCCATCTGAAAAAAATAACTGCTACTTCTCCACTGTAACAGCCTTTTGGAGCATTTTCTGCAAATGAAAATACATTCCAACAGGCACATTTTTTTTTACTCCTTAGAAATGTGACTGTTGGTAGAGCCAACAAGACAACCCCTCTCTTACAGCATATTACAAAACCCTGTCAGCTCCCGGCTGCCAAACATTCACCGTTTGTTTGTACTGAAATTTTCCATTCTTGCTCTCCGTCTCAGACATGTATTTCCTTTTAAGTTCTTACAGAAATAGCATCCTTTCTTTCTGAAAAGGGGCTTGGGAAAAGAATAGTTTTAACAGTGCAGACTTGTTTTTCCAACCATTTCAGAAAGGAGTAGAAATTCAGGCAGCTGAAGCAAGAACTTCAGATGAGAGAGAGGAGCCATCATTTTTTTTTTTTTTTGTATCCTTGTCTGAGTGTATCAGACCCCTCAGGAAACCGTGTTTGGATTTATCAGCACAAATACCAGTCTTTTGGGGCTACAACTAACTGGTTGCTGTGGCTAACCAGTGGAAATAACCAGTAGACCCTGGCTGAAAACTATGGATCCTGATTCCTCTGATTTTACAGAGGAGTTCACACTCCTAAACCTTGGCAGTCTGACACACTCCTTAAGATAAAATTAAAAAGCTCCTCCCCCCCTTTTGTGACTTTCTTTTTCTTGCGATAGTTGCAGTGTTGCAGCAAGACTGAGATTTGGCAGGGTACATAAGTCATGGAGAGAAAGATAACTTTTTCTTTTTTTTTTTTTTTAATGTGGTCTCAGGAAATTCTGTTCAGATTTTGGGTTGAAGTACAAAATGTCACAAATTTCCATTTCCCATCTGTGACTGGCATAGCACAGCTTGTGGTTCTGGCCACTTGCCATAACTCCCTGGCAGTTTTACTGCCATGTGCAAGTTCTGGCCCTGTGTCCCACTCTACCACTTTAGTCTAGAGAGCTGTGGTCCAGCTGATCTATTGCCAGCAGAGAAGATGTGGCCAAATGTGATACAGGAAAACTCTTTGATGGCTCATGTCTAGGTGTATGCTTCTTTCTCCCCCACCAAAATGAAGTGTTGGATTACTAGACATTGGCCCTTGTAGCCAACATGGGGTGGTATGGACTGGATGAGTGGACTACAAAGTGAGTGAAAAACAGGCTGGACAGGTGAGCTTGAAGTGTAGAGGTCAGCATTCCAAAGCCTAATAGGAAGTTAGTTATGAGTAACATTCCTCAGGGGGTCAATACTGGGACCAATACCATTTAACATCCTCATCTACAGGAGGAAAAAGGAGGCAGAGAACACCTTAAGGAGTTCACAGATCTTATCAAACTCAGAGAAGTGGCAGGCATGCTAGAGGGCAGCACTGCCATTCGGTAGGACCTAAATAAGATGGAGAAGTGGGCTGGCAGGAACCTCATGAAGTTCAACAATGACAAATGCTAAGTTTTGCACTGCTTGCAAAGCCCCCATTCCAGTGCAGGCTGGCTGCTGACTGTCTAGAAAACACCTCTGCAGAAAAAGGCCTTAGACTCCCAGAAGACTACTAGCTGAACAAGACTCAGAAATGCACCTCAGCAGCCATGTAGGCCAGATGTGTGCTGCAGAAACCATAGAGCAAGCCAAGGAAGGGATTATTTGCCTTTATTCAACACTCATGAGGCTGCGAATGGAGCACTGTTTTCAGTTCTGGTCTTCCCAGGGCTTGAATGATATTACTATACTGAATGGGGTCCACCAAGAAGATCAGGGATCTGGGGCGCATAATGTATAAAAAGCTGAGAGACCTGGGTTTCTTCGTCCTGGAAAAGAGAAGGTTGAGGGGGGCCTACTTGCTGTCTTTGACTAAAGGCACTATTACGAGAGAGTCAGACTCTTCACAGAGGTCCAAGATGAAAGGCTGAGAGGCAATGGATGCAGGTTTCAGCAAGAGAAATTCCAACTAGATTTAACCAAAAAAAATCCCAATGGATATTTTTAGCAGGGCAGAGCAGTTCAGCACTGGAATAGGTGCCTAGATAGACTGGGGAATCTCCCACCTTGGAGATTTTAGGACTCATCTGGCCCTGACCAACCTTATCTAACTTTAGAATTAGCCCTGGTAAGAGTGGGGGGTTGGATTAGAGACCTCCGATGTCTCCTCTCACCCATGTTGTTCTTTGAATACATGCAACTGTAGGACCTCACAAACAACAGGACTGAGATTTGCTTAAACAAAGTTTAAGCTGGAGTTTTATAGCTGAGGTTTGGCCACGGTGGGAGACTGGCACATGGCTACAGTTGGGTAACCCAAAAATCAAAGCCACAAAACTTCACTCATCTCCTGCTGCCCTAAGCATTTTACTTGTACCTGATTATAGCACCTTGATTTGCAGAGAGCAAATATAGAGCATTTGTTCCTTCTGCTGCTAGTTTGTGCCACATCCCGAACCAGTGCTGCACCGCATGGTCACCTGTCTGCTGTGAGCAGATCTGGTCACTGGCTCTCACAAGTATTCTTGCCAGAAGGCGCTGAACAGGAACCTCAAGGTTTATAACCTGGATGGTAAGTGCATATTCCCAGACTCAGCCCCCTCGTGTGACCCGTTCTGGGGATGTGGACCCACCAGCTCGGTCCCCTAAAACTAGTACCTGAGACGACTGAGCCCTCCCAGTTAAGTAACCCCACTCTCTGGGAGCTCAGCCTGTAGATACCTGTTGGCTAAAGCCTTCAAAGACAATGAAGCAGAACTGAAAGCAACCTAAATTTCACAAAAGAATTCCTTAATCTCACTAAACAGTTATTAAACATTCCTCAATGTCCTAAAATGCTCAAATTACAGACCTTTGAAAACAACATAAGCCCCATGAGTCGCTGATATTTTTGGTGAGCCTGGCACTTTGGGATGGGCCAGAACTGACTTGTCTGTTGCAAATGCATATTGGATGTGATGTTGGTTAGCCCACCTTTAAAATAAGCTCTTTTCTCCTCCCTGTATGCTCAGGCTGGAGACTGTGATTGCACAGTCCTGCTGGCCATCTCCCATCCCTTGCAAAATTGTTGCATTTTGGTTGAGATGGGTTAAAAATTACATCTCAGCTGGGACCAATGCAAAATACCATTTGGAGTTCAAAGGGAAGATAAAACCCTTACCTTTTTTTCCTGACACCCATTGCAGATGAAGAGCCATTCTTGCTTCAGCGCTTGTTTGTCCCCTTGTGAAGCGTTGGGAAATTTGGGGGCTTCGTGCTGGGCTTTCAGAGAAACAGAGGAGTTGGCCAAGTTTTTCTTTTGTCTTTTAGTCTTTGGTTCTAGCTGGGTTATATTTTCCATTTTTTGGTCTGAAACCACAAGTTTCTTCTTTGAATGTCAAAATTGCAGGAGTCAGTCTCTGACACTTCTGATACCATATCAAGCACCCAAAGTCTTGCACTGTCTTAGCTGCAGTTGCCCTCAGCAAACAGCAAGCATTGAATTAAGTCAACATTTCAAGCCTCCCTCCCACCCCACAGCTCAGTTCATCTCCACCCACACACGTGCACAAGAGGATCCCAGAATCATTTGCTGAGTCTCTCTTAAAGCTTGCCTCCCCATCTTTACATCCCATCTACGAATGGAAAAAAGCTCAGAGCATGACATATGCTGTCATTTGATTCAAATACAGGGCAGCTGCAGGAGGTAGTGGACAGAAGAGGAAGAGCTTGCCATTGCATTTGACGTCTACTGTGTCATTCAGTGAGCACATTCCTTGTGGTGCAAATGGCCTCCCTGCTGGTGACAACGTTTCTAAGGCCAGCTCAGAAACTGCAGATGATAACAAGGATTAACGGTACAACAACTCTGTGTATGTCTCCATCCATAGCTGGCTCCCAGCTCCTCACAGCCCCCCCACATGGCACATTATCACACAGACAGCGCTTGACTTCCCAGAGACTTCTCCTGAACCATCTCACCCCACTGTCTTTATCTGCAGAACTGCAGGCATTATTGTATACTGAGTGAACATTGCCTTTGTGGGATTCGACACAGTGCCAGAAAATTTGTTAGCTAATGGTGTAGCTCAACAAAACCTACCTTCTAACAATACTTTGCGATAAGCAGGCTGTGGTATCTCTTGTACTGAGTGCATCAATTGTCAGTTGCTGCCAATAACACAAACCATGATTCATCCCTTGCAGTACTGTTTGTTTGAGCAATCACGTCCGATATTTCCTTCTACTCATGCTTTCACATCATCTCAAAAAATTATGTTTTCTTTTACTTTCTTTTTATAAAGCACTACAGCAAGATGCCCTTTACCCATCTTTTTTCAGGTCCTCTGTATCCACTTTGCTAGAAATCACTGTTTCTCCTTATCTTTCAGCCTTAGTCTTTTCTCTGCAGACAATTTTTTCTCATTCCAAAAGTCTGTGATAGCCAAGGGAGCTTGTTATTCTTGTGCAGGTCGCCCTGCTCTCTTTGCTTCTTTTTAAAATCCAGCACATCCCACACTCCGCTTCCTTGATATTTCTGAAAACTTATTTGTAAACACTGTTAAATGCTGGACTATCACTATGGATCCCTTCCTCAAACTCTTCCTCTTCTTTTTCTCCTGTTCTGTAAGAAATTTCAAGAAAGAAGATATGCTAGAAGAACTTGTCTTCCCCTGATTATTTTTTTCCCCTTCAGTTTGAATCTTTCTAGTGCTAATGACTTGGTGGTACAGGAGCGGGAGGCTTGTGAAGAACATCTCCTAGGGGACTGTGAATCACTTGCAACATTAGCCTGTGGTCCAGTATGTGCCAGAGAAAACTCCGACATCCAGAAAATGGCAAACAAGTGCTTTTTTAGGAATATAGTTTTGCAGCATTGGCTTCAGTTCATCCATACGCTACCAGAACTCCTTCCTTCTACTTTAACTGTCTGATGTGGTATTTTCCTTGCTTTTGCTGATTTAGCCTGATTTCAAAGCAACTGCTTTGGAGGTCTTGTTCAAGGTTTCCTTGCCATTATCCCTTCTCAGTCTTTCTCATTTATACCCTTCTCCAGTTCATAAGCTGTGCATTTATGCCACTCATGGTATAAATCTTGATAGGTATGTCAATATTCCTTGTGCAGTTGCTGACTTCTAGAGGGAAGTTGCTGTTCATTAGCTGCTTTCTTTATTTTGAATCAAATCCGATGCCTCCTCTTTCTGCAGCGTGGACAAAATAATTCAGTTCCTCTGTACGGATTTGCATTTTGCTGTGACTCAATTTTAGGCTGTACTCTCTGCTTCTTGTAGGTAATGTTATTAGGTTTTTTTGTCATGTTTTTCTCTGGGTCTGTCATGCATAAGAACGTCATCAAGAGTGACTCCAGCTCTTCACCATCTTTGTGTTACTTCATTAATCTTTTGGGGCATATTGCCAGGATAGGCAGTATTTTAAGAGGCAGCCACTTGAAATGCTGTCTTCTTAAAGTCATTAACATCCTTCCTTCAGCCCAGCCTGAACTGCTCATGCCCAGATGGAGCGTTTAGTACATGGAGTATATTTGCTGTAGAGAACAGATAGGTGATCTCATCTTGGGTATGTAAAGAGCAATGTTTTCTCTTATTGCTTTCTTTGTGTCTCAGTAGGCTATGCAGCTGTAGATTATAATGATCTTTCTCTCTTTCCCTGCGATTATTGTGCAAAACCATAGCAGTGCTTCCTCCACTCAATCAATCGTCTTTAGCAATGGCATATCCTCTGCTCCCCAGTCCTTTCTGAGTCTTGCTGGTGGTGGATGCCATGGTGCTGTATGCCACTGGATTAATAATTTTAGGTAGCCACTGCTCTCTTGCAGGGAGAGGTTGTGCTGGCAAGGGGATCCCAAGGGACCCTGGCTGTCATCCTCAATGATTCCTGCTGGTTCAATTCCCCTGCAGCAGAGGAGAAATCATCCATCATACCCCACTACAGCACAGCTCCATTGCTGAACCAGTGCCCCTGCCCCAGCCTGGCAGCTGCAATGAAACCATAGCATGGAGCAGCAGCGCCCATAGTGACGAGGTGTTGCATTTAGGATGAGAATAAATTTGGTAAGAGATGAATCCCCTTGTGTTCTAGCCAGTCCTCAGAGATTAGAGGGGCTAGGGGCGGCTGGACTTATCTCTTAATAGCTATGCCAATTAGGGCTGTAACTATAGGTCTGACCCAGATGCCCAAACAGCCCATATGCTGTAGGTCTGGTTGCATTCAAGAGAATTAGTCAGGGTCACAAATAGTATGGTTATTTTTATGCAACATCTACAAATTCTTTAAGATTGCCTATCACAAATGCACAAACTGCAGGTTGGCTATATAGCACTACACAAAAGAAAAATTATTGCAATCACACACACTTGGTTCCCGGGTAAACACTCGGCATAGCCGAGGAAACCTTACCAAAAGGTGTCCCTTCTGGGGGGCGGTGAGAGCACAAACCCGTCGATCTGTCCCTCCGATTTGGTGTCGGATTATCGTCCCTCCAAGTTAGGTACAAATTTGGGGTAGTATTTATCTTGTGTGAGTGGGTGGGACTGTAGTCAAGCCATTATCTTTTGAGTAATGACACAGTACATTCCTTGGTGCGAGGGGAACAGCTGGATTTTGTGGGAAAAAGAGGGAGGATGAGAAACAAGGCTGGCTTGGTGCGAGGGGTGCAGCTGGATTTTGTGAGAAAAAAGGGAGGATGAGGAACAAGGCCGGCAGGCTACTGTAAAAGTCATCCCTTGAGAGGAAAGGGTAGAGCAGGAGATAAATCTGTCCTTGAGAGGAGTGAAAGAATGGGACCACACAGCCTACACCTCGCTTCGCATTCCTCCTTGGCGCCGTGACAAACACAAATCACTGGACCTCCATCCCATCCAGTGCTTGCTCTGGGCACCCTGTGTCAAGGAAATATGTGTGCTTTACAGATTTCTCACTGTTATGCTTTTCTCACGTATCCAACACCTAACACAAGGCAAGCCCAAGGTTCAGCCGGGGAGTCAAGACCCCGAGGCAGGGTCAGGGCTTCCATCAGCAGGGTACCAGCCTGGCGTGAACACGGCCACAGTGCAGCTCAGGCAGGGGCCAAGCGTGAGAGAGACATGACTTAAAAGCAATTCCTGGCCTGAGGAGGTGGGACCTCCCATGAAAGCATCTCAGCAGAGCTAGGCAGGGGATCCTCCACAAAAGCTTCTTCCAGCTCTTTTTTCCTCACCAGCTCTGTCCAGCCAGCAGGTCTGGAGCTGCCAGCCAAAATTCTAGAATGGAGAAAGTGCACTCAGGGCCCTGAGAAACTGATCATGAGGCGTGTGTTTGCCACTCCATCCCATGCCTTCAAAATCCAGGAAAGCATTTGTTTTTCTCTACTGTGAGGCAGGCTTTAAGATTTTTTATCATATTTCAGGGACTGAAGGCTTTTGGTCACAGGACTGGTTTTGCTGGCATTTCTATAGCACAGAACTGGAGATATTTGAACGTTGATGTATACCTGCATGAAGCACAATGGCATCCTGGCTTGTATCAGCAATAGCGTGGCCAGCAGGGACAGGGAAGGGATCTTACCCCTGGACTCAGCACTGGTGAGGCCGCACCTTGATGACTGGGTTCAGTTTTGGGCCCCTCACTACAAAAAGGCCATTGAATGACTCGAGCGTGTCCAGAGAAGGGCAACGGAGCTGGTGCAGGGTCTGGAGCACAGGTCTGATGGGGAGCGGCTGAGGGAACTGGGGGGGTTTAGTCTGGAGAAGAGGAGGCTGAGGGGAGACCTCATCGCCTTCTACAACTCCCTGAAAGGAGGGTGCAGAGAGGGGGGATGAGTCTCTTGAACCAAGGAACAAGTGATAGGACAAGAGGGAATGGCCTCAAGCTGCGCCAGGGCAGGGTCAGACTGGCTCTTAGGAAGTATTTCTTTCCAGAAGGGGTTGTTGGGCGTTGGAATGGGCTGCCCAGGGCAGGGGGGGAGTCTCCATCCCTGGAGGGGTTGAAGAGTCGGGTTGACCCAGCGCTGAGGGATGTGGTGGAGTTGAGAACGGTCAGTGTGAGGTTCATGGTTGGACTAGATGATCTTCAAGGTATTTTCCAACCTAGATGATTCTGTGAGTCTGTGATTTCCCTGCTGTGCCAAATGCAGGTCTCTGTATCCTGCCAGTCTCACGGTGGTGTTCATGGGGTGGCTCAGGCTATGCTTCTCCTTTACTCTGTTCCAGGGTGGCAGCTGGCCTGTGTCCCCATGAGAAGACTCAGTGTGACCAGTGTGTCTCCTAGGCCCTGTTACTAGAATTAGAGGTGCCTCACTGCTTCTCTCCTGCTCCTGTGCCATGTCAGGAAGAGTGGAATGTCACTGCTGCTGAATTGCTGTGCTCAGAGGTGCTCTGCAGTCACACGTGTGGGCAGGGCCATGTATCCTTCCATCTGCCCAGATGACAAGCTCTCACATGGACTCCCGAGAGCCAGGTCTGCTTATTGCTTTGCGCAGTGCAATGCATCGCGCCAACGTCCTGCTGACGTACCTCTGCTGCACGCCTCACTTTAATTGCTGGATGTAGCTCAGGCCCTTCGCTTCCTCCCTCCTCTCTCAGCAATGCCTGTGACACTCTGTTGTCCTTGGCTTTCCGTTTTATGAGGTGCCACGACCCCACGTTCTTCTTCTAGATGCCTGTGCTCTCTGAGTCCCCTCTGTTCAAGTGCTAAATGGCTCTTCGTCACTAATTTTCTTTGTGCCCCTTTCTGGTTTGACCCTGTTAAGACTTTCTCCTTCAGCCCATCAAGGCAAAGTCTTCCTTACAGCCTCAGCTATCTGCTCACCACCAGGCTCATCCTGCACTGTTTTTTTTTCCTCCCTGGATAATTTGTGTTTGTGCAGAAACATTTTCTTTTGGAGAGCTTCTGTACGTGTGCTGTTCCCTTTCAGACCCCTGGTCACAGTCTGCTCCTCCCTGCTCTCACCCTCTGCCCTTGCTGACACCCCCATTTGTGCTCCCCCCTCTTCAGGACCACCCTTCCAAGCTCTCCTCTGCACCAGCCTTGTTCACTCCGTGGCAGGGAGCAGTGGAGGCAGTTGGGGAGGGGAGTCAGCAAGTCAGGGTCAGGATCAGGTCTGAGGGCAGTAGTGTCCGTTCCCTGCCACATCCCTCTGTTCACAATTTTTTATTCTCTGGATGCCTTCTTTTGCACTTTTTTCACACAAGACCCTTCCATTTGTGCTTTTCTCCCTTCCAGTCCCTTCCCTCTGAGCTCACTTTGTCTCCCATCCATTTGCCCTGAGTTCCTCACCAGTACCCACTTCCTACAAAATGTTCAGCTCCAGCCCACCTCTTTTGCTGTCTTTCCAGAAATCCCCCGTGTCTCTGCTCTGCTTCCCTCTGCTCCTTCTCCTCACCTCCTGCTCCCCTCTCGCGCGATGCCCGCATTTCTGCCCACGTCAAGGAGGGAGCCAACATCTTACCAACTACTACTTGGAGGATGTTTAAGTGCAGGTTGCCAGCAACCAAAGCCACCTTGCTCCTGCACATCTCCCCACCATTGCACACTGGGCAGCCACTCAGACCAGCACACTCACCCTGTGGACATTTTCCTGGGTTAATTTCCAGCTGAATAAGTGAGCTGATCTGATTCACCCCCCAGCCTCTCATGCCAGGTCCATGTGGGGGGTGAGCTCCCAGTGGAGCAGAAGAGCAGTGGGACAGCCCCTTTTGTCAGCACTGCAGCATCAGGGTAGGTAAACAGGACCCCACACCACATCCCAGGACAAATCAGCGACAAGGGGATGCTATTTGACTTCTTTGAGCAGCCTGATAACTATCACAGGTCTTCTGCCTTGCAGGGAAAGCTTCAGACATCTTTCTTTCTGAGTAATACTATCAGGGGACCAGCAAATGATGCAGTTTAGAGGTAATTATGCTCAAAAGCACAATCAGAAGAAAAAAATGTGCCCTCTGGCTCTGCAGGCATGAAGTCCAGTGTCAGCAATAGTAAATACAGGCCCTGAGCCATAATACAAATAATAAATCACAGCACCAATGAGGACTGCTTTTCTTTTGTTAATCTGGGGAAACTCTGCTGGGACACTGCCTTGGTAGGGGTATAAAATGGGTGTAAAATGAGAGCAGAACGAAGCCCTAGGAGTATGGCTCTTACTTCATGTGGGAAAGGCTGTTCAAGAGCTGCCTGAAATCAGAGGAAAGTCATTGTATTGCTTGGCACCCACCCAAAGTGATTTCATTTTCTGTTCAGGATTAAGATGCATTAATAGCCTGAGGGCAGCAGTTTCCTTGCCAAAAAATGCCTTGCTTCCCCCACCACCCCCCAGCTTGTTTTAAATATGAGGGCTTGCAGGTCAGGAGTGAACACTCAGCGAGTATTACTTGAATTATCAAATGAAAGTGCAGCTATATCATTTTCTTTCAATCAGACACTGAGTTAATTAAAATGTGCTCTCTGAACTTGGCAAATTTCACATTACTCATGAGAAAGGTACAGGTCTGTCTATTGCAAAGGCAAAGTAAAAATAACCGGAGATATAGCACCAGAATGACAGCTGTTAAGACTAAGCCACGCTAAAAGTTTTTCTGGCAAAGCTCTATCTCTAAGAGTGTCATTTATGCTCAGCCTGCTCTCTACCCCTGACCAATATAGCAAAGCTGGCAAAAGCCTTCATGTAAATGTGATTATTCTGGCTAGAAAATCCCTTTGGCCAGAGAGTTGTGCTCTCTTTGGGGAAACAGCATGACCTGTATGGGCCAAAGCACTTCTGCTGACCGAATTGTGCCCCAGGAGGGAGCAGGGATGGTACAGCTAGATGGAGGCGGCAGTCAAAGGCTGCAGTGAGTTTCCAGCACTCGGAGGCCCAGTCCAGCAGACAAGGGCTACCATGCTTCTGCCACCAGCTCGTGGCCTCCTGTTCTTCCAGTGAGTAGCTTTTTCCATAGCAGGGCCATGATAGCAGGAGGCTCACCTACTATCACCTACAACTCTGTATCACTGTGGGTACCTGTGCAGGTGAATTCTTGACAGGGAATTGAGGACCCAGACAGCTAGTATGTGCAGTGGGACTGGGCAGATGTGGGGCAAGAAACCTGGAGCGCCCAGTGCCACCAGAGCTGATGCTGAGCAAAAGTAGAAGCAATTGCCACACTGACAGAGACAAAGCAATTTTTCCTTAAGGTTTTGTGCAAAGGACAGTGCAAAGCAAGGGGTTGAATAGCATTTCTCTTGAATACCACCTTAATAAAAACCTGTATACAGACTGAAGAGATGACTTACCCTTTCTTCCCCTTCCCAAACTCCTTTCTATTGTTTTGCTCTTATAATCTGAAGTTCAGCTGATTTGTGTAGTGACATCCCAATATGAAATTTTGCCTTCTCTCCACTGCACCTGTCACTCCCCAGCAGATTGATCTGAAAACACAAAGTCACTTTAGTCATCTGAAAATCCCAGGCAAGACGTTTTCATTCCTACCTGTGTAAATCTGGGACAATCTCATCTGCTTCAATACATTCATTTGATAGCCTGTGGAAGCCAAATAGCTACCTGAAAAGTATGTGGGCTGTGAAGGTTGGCTGGCTTGCTGTACATCCAAACTAGTTCAAGAGCAAAGACGTTTTTGTGAGATGACATGGTCTGCTTGCTTAAATTAAGCCCTCATTCCTAGCTTGGAGGAACTGGAGGAATACTTATAAAAGATTCTTAGAGAGGATCTAGTAGGTGGAGGTGGGGTGTTCTTGCAGTAGGTTGTGGCAGAGGCATAGAAAATCTTTGATGAACTATTTTGTCTAGGTTTATGTTAAAGAATAAAATGTCTGCCCACCAGTAACTCTGTGAATGGTAGTTACTCGTTCCTAGCTAGGAAAACAGTCTGGTTTACCAACAGATACATTTCCCAATCCTCCATGCAGGTAGAGCAGAAGGGCAGAAATCTCCTGGTAGATGAAAACTGTCCAGAGTGGAGGCAGGATGGCCAGCGGCACACTGCATCCATTCCAGAGGGCTGTAGCAGCCACGGGGGGACAGGAGAACTGTTGCTGCACAGATCCTGCACTGCAGAGACTGTCTGGGGCTGCAGAAAGTATCATCTCTTCCCTAAGGCTGAATAAGAGTGTGGACAGGGGTTGACAGCAGGTCTACACCGGGAGACAGGGATCCCTTCCTCGTCTTTCAGAGCAGAAGCTCCAGGAGATGGCTTCTGCAATATGGGCTGGGTACCATACAGGTACTGCACGGCCTAGCTACAACATCCTGATCTGTTGGGAAGCATCTGTTCATCCCTAAAGAGACGTTTGCTTGCGTCTTTCCTTCACAAAGGAAACAGGAGCATGTGGGGAATTTGACGCATCTATTCTGTGTTGAGTGATTAACAGAGGCGTGTTTGCCTCTCATCTGAAGGCATCATCTGCAATGGATGTCACTCTCACAGGAACTGTAAGACTTTATGAGGTGTGTTGGAAGAAGTGTGGGCATTAAGCAGAATAAAGCATTTTCATTATAAGGAAGATTTCAAGAAAAAGGAAGGTGAACCAACATCCAACTACAAAATAAAAAACAAGGCCAAATATGACTAAGAAAGGAGACATTTTTTATCTCATCCAGAAGGAGAGGAATTCAAGTTGTGTACTGAAATCCCCAAAGGCTCATATCAGGAACAAATTGGTATAGGTACCCTTGTAAAATGAACACAAAGCAGCTCTTCAAGAGCTTGCTGAAACAACAGGCAGATAATAGCTGTCTTGGGGCACCCAGGTTTTAAGACAATGCTTAGCTTGATTGAGGAGGCATCTGGAGGTAGAATGGGCAGGGTGCCATGATCCTATGGAGGACACCACATCTGATTCTGACAGTCCGGAACAGCTGAAGGCAAGGGAGATAACATTGTGGTTGTAGCTACAACCTTGAAACTCACGACAAAGCTATGTGCATCTGTGTTTCTATTGCGCAGGTGGAGATCAGACCACTGGACGATGATGCCATGGGCAGGATGTGAGAGAAGCAGCCAGTAATGCCTGTTGTAGGTGACAAAGAGTCTTTGAAACACCTAATTTCATAGAAGACAGAGATAAAGAAAGCTCTGGTTATATATCACCAATATCTCAGATACACAATTGAGAACCAGGATCCTGTTGGGCTGGATGTTGCCCAGAGGACATAACCCCTGTTGTGGGTTTTTACAGGGAACAGAGAGCTGATTGCATCCACTCTGTGTCAAGGAAGTCTAGGGTCAATGTGTCCATATGTAGTGGATGTGTAGCAATCCAACCCCATTTCTTGGCAGCTTTGTACCACTGTACCACCGTACTTGCCCCACTTTGAGGTGGGACTCTCCCTTCAGTAGCTGTCCCACCCAGAGCCTTTTGAGAGCAAATTTTATGAAGCAATATCAGGCTGCCATAGCTGGATTTGCTACTGAAAGCTCTGTGAAGAGCAGACGGGACCAGAACAAATGTCAGGTCTGCTCAACCAACAGTGAGTCCAAAATAGACAGCAGCAGGAGAAAGAGAGAGCCGTCTTACAGCAGCAGCTCACCCCCTGCTCCCTTCCTGACTGCCTTCCTACCACAGCCAGAGACATCTGACTTTGGTGCTGGGGCTGGCACACTACTGACTATGGCACCTGTCTCTGCTCCTTGTCACCAGCCTCTTCTCCAGGCTGCACTATGTATTAAGGGTGTAGGTCAGCTGGGGTCAACTGATAGCAAGAATCACAGAATCACAGAACCATCTCAGTTGGAAAAGACCTTGAAGATCCTGCAGTCCAACCATTAACCTCACACCGACCGTCCCCAACTCCACCAGATCCCTCAGCGCTGGGTCAACCCGACTCTTCAACCCCTCCAGGGATGGGGACTCCCCCTCTGCCCTGGGCAGCCCATTCCAACGCCCAACAACCCCTTCTGCAAAGAAATACTTCCTAAGAGCCAGTCTGACCCTGCCCTGGTGCAGCTTGAGGCCATTCCCTCTTGTCCTGGCGCTTGTTCCTTGGTTCAAGAGACTCATCCCCCCTCTCTGCACCCTCCTTTCAGGGAGTTGTAGAGGGCCATGAGGTCTCCCCTCAGCCTCCTCTTCTCCAGACTAAACCCCCCCAGTTCCCTCAGCCGCTCCCCATCAGACCTGTGCTCCAGACCCTGCACCAGCTCCGTTGCCCTTCTCTGGACACGCTCGAGTCATTCAATGGCCTTTTTGTAGTGAGGGGCCCAAAACTGAACCCAGTCATTGAGGTGCGGCCTCACCAGTGCCGAGTCCAGGGGTAAGATCCCTTCCCTGTCCCTGCTGGCCACGCTATTGCTGATACAAGCCAGGATGCCATTGGCCTTCTTGGCCACCTGGGCACACTGCTGGCTCCTGTTCAGCCGGCTGTCAATCAACACCCCCAGGTCCCTCTCTGACTGGCAGCTCTCCAGCCACTCCTCCCCAAGCCTGTAGCGCTGCTGGGGGTTGTTGTGGCCCAAGTGCAGCACCCGGCATTTGGCCTTATTGAAACTCCTCCAGTTGGCCTCAGCCCATCGCTCCAGCCTGTCCAGATCCCTCTGTAGAGTTTTTGCTACACTCGAACCCTCTGCCATCCTTGCAGGCTTGCCCAGCTTAATTTTTCTAGTTGGGTGAAATAGAGTTGGTTTTCTTAACTTGATCTTGTCCATTTTCCCACTTTTTTCCTTTTTCTCATTAAGTGACTCAGCAGCCCCTGTTTTCTTCATGGTGAATGTTAATCCTATAATCTGCAGATTTTGTTTGTGTTGAAATGTCATCTGTGTAAATTTATCTCTGTTCAGGCTGTGCAAAGTCTGGTTCACAGAGACTTGCACCTGCGCTGGGGAGGCCAAACAGGAAATGAAGAAGTATCTTCCACAAACTGTCACAGAAGTTGCCAGCCTGGCACTACAGAATGAAATGAGACTTGCTAAAAGCTGCTGTGCGGCAGGCAAATGAGTCCCCTGTGTTGGCCCCAGCGTGTTGATGACCAAAGGCCATCACCATCCCTCTGTGCATCAGAGGGCTGTACCTCTGGCAGCAGGACTACCTGGGAGCTGTTGCCCTCACCGTTGCTCTAGCCAAGCGACGGCCCGCTCCATGTCCAGTTGCGTCTATGTTATTAAATAAAACAGGATGAGAGGTCCAAGGGCTGAGAGGCATGGCATGAGTCATGTCGAGCCACCGAAATTCTCCACCAAAACAGGACAGCTGTGTCCAAACCCCTCTTGCCTGATGATACGTCCGTAGACCTAGAGGTGCTGTCAAACACCAGGGAAGGTGCTGCCTATATTCATGCAATATGCTCTTCAGAGCACTAAAAGTGAATCCTGGGCTTCATCCCAGGCCCATCCAGGGGGCTCTGATGTGAGCAGAAACTGAGACCAAACTCAGGGTTAATTGGTTCGTAAAGAAATAAATGGAAAGAGTCTCTGCACAAGCTCTCACTTAAACAGTGTCTGGGACTTTTCTGGGCTGGAGCTGGTTGGCACAGGCCAAAATGTGGCCAAGGAGCACACTAACCATTAAGCCATACAGAGGTTTAGATTAACTAGTATAGACGAAGCCTCTGCTAACACAGCTGGCCAAACTGGTGCACTTCTGCGGGGGCTCTGACTGAACTCTAGCCCAGTGCTATCAGCCAAGGGCATACCATGTCCCTGGCACCAGGCTGTAACAATAAACAGATTTTTTTCTTGCAACATATTTAAAAGAAAACTAACTTGTCTTAAAACCTAAAATGCAGGGTGTGCATGCCAACCAGGATTGCTTTGCACAGGGAAGGCATAATAAATATCCCTGGCTGCAATGACATGAGGTCTCCTGGAAGCCCAAAGCTCATTTCATTCATTCTTCTGCGTGCAACAGCAAAAACATATGCCAAGTGCTAGCTGCAAATTGAAGTGTCTCAGCTCCCTCCTGGCCAAGGGAAATGTCCAAGCCTTGTGAACAAAGGGATTGTTTAAGACTGGAAGCAGGCTGGCACATTTGAAATAAGGAACAGCTCCAAAAACATTTCTTTTTCCTTCAAATTCTATCGTTCCTCTCCCAGTCAGTGCAGGCTGTTGAAACAAAAGAAGTGCTTCTGCCATCCTGGGGAACAGCGGTCCTCTCAGGGAGGTGAAGAGCTGCTCATGGAGAGGCATAGGAGAGGCAGACCTTTTGCAGGCTCCTTCAGCAACCTCTAAGGCTAAGTCGGCCCCTCCAGTGCAGAGGCAGACACGAGGTGGGAGCACACTGGTACTGCTGAGACTCACACCAGCAGAGCAGCTGCATCTTCTACCTTTCCCCCAGCCAAGCAGTCTGGGAAACAATGGCACTTGCAGGTGGGGCTCTCTAGCCATTTTACACTTCTCCTCATCATCCTGTTACACTGCAAAAGGGAGCCTTGGAAGAAGAGTTGCTTTACCCTTAGAGACAAGCCTGTCTGCCTGTGTGGACATGACAGTCCAGCCAAATAGCTGCCTGCTACCCCGAGGTCCCTGTGCCAGAGCTGACATGAGGTGAAAAAGGGAAATGTTCAGGATGCAAGTGGCAGGGGAGCCAAGACAGTTCCCCTAGCCGGGGTGGTAATACTAAACTCACATTCAAGCCTGGTGGGGACTTTCTGCCACCAGCCCCTCTTGCAGAGGCCTCGGAGCATCCCCACTGCAGCACTGGGTACAATGGGAATCAGTGCCCGGGTCTGTGGGGCAAACTAGCTTTGCTTTAAAAATAAACCTTTAGTACATTTCTTTGCTACCTTCTCCTTAGACCTCCTCCTGTTCTCCCTCTTTTAAGCTTTTTGCTAAAAACATAATAAACTGAAAAAGCCCTTCCTCTTCTCCCACAGACCAAAGTCACAGAATCATGGAATCACAGAATCATCTAGATTGCAAAAGCCCTTGAAGATCCTCCAGTCCAACCATTAACCTCACACTGACCGTTCTCAACTCCACCAGATCCCTCAGTGCTGGGTCAACCCGACTCTTCAACCCCTCCAGGGATGGGGACTCCCCCCCTGCCCTGGGCAGCCCATTCCAACGCCCAACAACCCCTTCTGCAAAGAAATACTTCCTAAGAGCCAGTCTGACCCTGCCCTGGCACAGCTTCAGGCCATTCCCTCTTGTCCTGGCGCTTGTTCCTTGGTTCAAGAGACTCATCCCACCTCTCTGCACCCTCCTTTCAGGGAGTTGTAGAGGGCCATGAGGTCTCCCCTCAGCCTCCTCTTCTCCAGACTAAACCCCCCCAGTTCCCTCAGCCGCTCCCCATCAGACCTGTGCTCCAGACCCTGCACCAGCTTCGTTGCCCTTCTCTGGACACGCTCGAGTCATTCAATGGCCTTTTTGGAGTGAGGGGAAAGAGGATAGAGCAAGGACACCTTTTCTCACATGGGTCCTCTGTATCTTGGTTTTGCTTTTCTATTCAGGCAAGCCTGGGGCTTGGTGCTTGGCATAACTCTTGTTACTGATGCTGGAGGGACGTGGAACATGTACGTAGATATCTGAAAAAGTTTATGCATCACCATGGTTGCAAGTATCTCATCAAGTAGAGCTGTCTGTGCTTGGATATTATATTTCGGTGTGGTTATTAGGATGTTCTGTACTGGAGAGCTCAAGAGAGCTTAGGTATGTGTATAGCAATCTTTGAAATAATTAAAATAGCTTGTGTGAGAAGACTATGTGGTCAGTCACACCTAAAATTAATTGCCAAGGAAGGCTGGTGCAATAGTCTGTTAGCTGAGAAATGATTTCTCTAGCTCCATGCATAGCGGGCTGCTCATTTTGCTAAACCCAGTGGACCTGGGAAGATTGGTTTCAAGTGATAAAATAGTAGATTGAGATTTATTGTTGAAGGTGTCCCGCAAACAGGAACAGAGTGCATAGTCATGGGCTTTTTATTTCTTCACAAAATGTGTTAAGAGCCTAAAACTGTTGACTTGTTGTTTTAACATTTCTTCTGCTTAATTTTTGCTTTCACGTGGGAATGCAAAGACTGAAATTTCATTAACTTTGTTGATGTTTTGCTGAAGCTTCAGTGATGAAATAGGGATGTTGTCAGATCTGAACTGAAAGGCTGGAAAACATATCTATTCCCCTAATTGTTTGTTTGCCATTTGAGCTAAACTTTTTTAGCATAAAGCAAACAAAAATCATTTTAACAGATTAATAGCAATAGAAATTACTTCTCAGTTTAGATTTGCACTCACTAATATATTATCTTTGTGATAAGGCTCCTAATTTTTCTGTTGCCCATTGAAAGTTCAAGAAAACAAAAAGTAGGAAATTCAGAATTCATAGTGTAAGCAACCAGCAGGACAAAAAAAAAATAATTATTGTTTGGAAGAGGACTTTCAGCTTCTCTTTTTGCACAAGGTGCAAAAGCTATTCTTGCCATTTGGAAGTAATTTTTAAAGATTCTGAATCACTAGAAAGGAGTACTTTCAGTTTCCATTCTATCCTTCAGTTTTGCATAGATTCTTCTCGTTTGGGGACTTTATTTTTGTCACATGCACTCAGTATGTTAATCCCTTCAACTATTTTTATGTTTCACGATAGTTTTAAAGCCAGCCTTTTCCACCCAAATGCACATCTGGCCTATGTAGTTTCAACTTGCAAGGGGATTTTTTATAACTAGGTATTAAAATACTGTCTCGGTTCACTGGTCCCCATAGAATCATAGCAACAATGCAGTGGCAAAACGTATGGAAAGTCTATGTCTCCTTGCAGCTGATGGGGAAACATGATTTTGTAGAAGATGCTCTTTTTTTATGCAGTGGAGGACCTCAGGCAGCAGCCTGCTGCTGGGAGGTTTATTCTGTCTGAGAGGTAACATGGCTGATGGTTCTGATATCTTATAATTCGTTTACTTGCAATGCCTGCTTCAGCCACACAAAACCAGCCCTTATAGTGCCAGACTAGTCACTCATGTGCAATCTGTTGTATATGAGGCATGAGGAGGTGGGTTAATAAACTGTATTCCTCCAGGGAATACTCCTGTATTTCCTATAGTGTCCTATAGACTAGGCTCCTATACGTTCCTATATTTCATTCCGTCCACACTACACTCAGATGGCAAGAACAAAATGCAAAAGTCCTCATCTCAGGCAGGTTTAAATCCATGTTATTTAGCCAATGTTGCAGTGTTGTGTCATCTTCTCACTCTAGAAGAACACCCTCAACTTTTGAAAGAAACCTCACACTTCTTTCTGGCCATTGTCACCTGCTTTAGCTGTGAAAAGACAAAGATTAGCCTGGAAACATCAAGTTCAGTCCCTTGCCCTGCTGTACATTCCCTTTGTGGTCCTTGGCAAATTGTTTGCTCTTGCTGTGATTTGGTTGCTGATCCGTAATAGAGAAACAGCATATTGCTAACCAGTCTCCTTGAGCGTGGGGAGCAAATTTACGTGGCTCAGTATTCCAATGAGACCCTGAATTCTGGTGCGTATTTTCATGGGCACAGTGCTAGACACCCAGAGCAGTCCTCGGTGGTCTGCAAAGCCCTGTGCAGCCTCTGCTGCTGCCTTTTGCAGCTCCCCTGGCCTCACCTCACCCCTCTCTCTTGGCAGATGTGTGTGCAGGGCATCCAGCTGCATTTGAAGCACATCATGTCCTGCAAGGGCAGGGTAGCCAGGGTCCGGCCAAGCTTCTGCTGCCCAGTATGTGCAGGACAGGATGGGACAGGGTGGAAGAGAGGGCAGGGGATGACTTTTAGAGTGGATATCAGGAAGTATTTCTTTCCAGAAGGGGTTGTTGGGCGTTGGAATGGGCTGCCCAGGGCAGCGGGGGGGTAGTCCCCATCCCTGGAGGGGTTGAAGAGTCGGGTTGACCCAGCGGTGAGGGATCTGGTGGAGTTGAGAATGGTCAGTGTGAGGTTAATGGTTGGACTGGAGGATCTTCAAGGTCTTTTCCAACCTAGATGATTCTATGATTCTATGATTCTATTGCTCCATACTGTTGAAATGCTGAGGGTGGGGCAGAAGAGGGGAGACTGGGTAGAGATTTCACTTGGAAAGTCCTTTTAAAGTCAGCAGGTCCAGTGTATTCAACTACAGATAGTGATACCGTACAACTGTACTGATGAGGAAACAGATATGGGGACCTGATGCTCAGGAGTTACTTTCTTCTCTCTGTCTCTTCCGAACTCCACACACTGATTCCTGGCATGACCCTGTGTAGTCTGCACCCAACTCTATGCAAAGAAAGGTGCAGAAGGGGAGCATTCAGCAGTCAACATTTTGCAACAGAAAGGGCGCTGCTGACCTCCTCTACTGGCAAAGATAATAGGAATGAGGAGTTTTCAGGGTCTTTTTGGAGGCCCTGTGTGTCTCAGAGCAACAACAGCATTTCATTCAGGATTCAACCAGTCTGCAAACAGAGGGTCCCCAAAACTTAGGTCACAAGATAACGTCAGCAAGAGTGGATGCGACAGCAGTGGCTCCTGCCTGTGCTGTGCCACATCTGTAGCATGATGGAAGGGGATGGTCAGCTGCTCAAGGAACATTCAGATGCTGTGCTGAGGTAGCTCACACAGAATGTTTTTGCCACGTTCCTTTAGGTGAAAAGGAACCGTAAGAAACTCATTCCTCAGGGACTTGCAGTTCACACCCAAAGAAGCAAGTGAGGATGAAAGGAAAGCACCCAGGAAGGCATGAAGCCACAGTCCCATGCAGGACAGGTACCACCAATGCCAAGAACAATGTGGCCACTGTGCAGAAGATTGCTCTGGAAGCATAAAGACATCATGCACAGGAAACAAAAGCTTCGTAGTTTGAAAAACAGCTCCCTCAACCTAATCACGGGTGTTGTTACCAAAATCTGTTCGGGCTGGGCTTTTTCTGCAAGCAGCAAAACTCTTCTGCTTGCTTTTCACCTGCATCTGAATCTGAATCACTTAATCTATCAGCATGAACTATTAAAAGCTTCCTAACTGTGCCGTGAGACAGGCTTGTTATAAAGCTCTGAGAGACAGAGCCTCTATCAAAGCACTCAGATGCTGATAACCCTGGCTGCATACTTCGGAGCTGCAAGCTGGGCAGCGGGACACACTCTCAACGAGTCGCCGAAGGACTTCTCCAAAATCTGCCGCCCTGGCTGGACAATGGTGTGCCCAGGGCAGGCAAGCCTCTGGCTGCAGTGAGGAAACCCTGACCACAGCGGGGGAGCCCACCGAGCACGGGAGCCACTTGAATTTCAAGGGCAGTATAAGCCTAACCACAGTCCAAATACTTTGGCCGGGGTCAGGGGGTGCAGATCGTGCCTTGGTGCCCTTGGACTGGAGATTTGGAAAGGTTTTAAACTTATTTCTCCCGTGTTCGGCCACCAGAGGGCACGGCTCCCTTCCCTGCCAGGGGAAGCATCAGCCAGGCTGGAGAAGTCCTTTTTCTCCCACCTCCCCCTATACCTGCTTTTCAGCCTCTTGGCTGGACCAAAAGCCCTGTCTGAGAAGAAGAAAGTACTTGAGAACTTCTGCCGAGATGAAAGGGAAGGCAGCCGGCTGTCACTTCGTGTGGCTTGGGAGAGCATCCGATATGGCTCAATCCTACGTGGACCCCATTTAGGAGCAGCTCTGCCAACATTCCATGTCTTCTGCTTCAGCTCAGTCCCGTTTGCACCCTGCCACAGGTCAGTGAAGCAACCAGAGCCCTGCTTCGGAGTCAGTGACATTTCCTGGTGCCACAGGACGAGTGGTGTAAGCCTGGACTGCCCTGTTTTCAGCATCACGGACTGTCCCTTTCTGAGGCAAAGGAGAGATGCCACCCTATGTCTGAAAAGCCTTGTTATAGCAGGATGAAGAATAAAGAGAGTCTCAGGCAGCGGATCCCCCACTTTGTCCCCCAGAACTCTTGGAAATGGGCTTGTACTTAGCACTAGGCACCTTGCAGCTTATTTTCTGCTTGAAGTCATAACCCTCTGCCTTATACCCCCAGACAAACACCCCACCATCAGGCAAAGACCGGTGCATGGGTAGCTGAGGCTTGCGGCAGCTCTTGACCTGTGGGTACTGAACCAGATGGTCCCTCCTCCTTCATGGCCATTTGAGAACTGGGGCATGCAGGGCAGAGAGTAATGGGACAGTGACCTTCTTCTGCAAAGACCATTTAGTAAACAGCACATTTTATTTTATTTCTTCTTCAGCAGCCACTACCAGCACAGTGTGACAACCAGCATATCCTCTGCTTTGAGGTGACAACGGAAATCCAACCAGAGCAACCATGGATTTGAGCCATTTTCATCTTATTCCTTTTTTTTTTTTTTTTACCATAAATAAAATATAGGCTAAAATATAGGATGTTAGCGATGCCTTTGGGAAGTCAGAGTAAGGTGAGTTCAGGAACACTGACAGTAAAACAAAGAAGAAATGCTGTGTGCATGGTAATTTGCACTAGCCTGAGGCTCAGTCCTACTCAGTTTACAGTGAGGCTTTCCAACAGCCATTGGGAAGCAAAAAATTTTATCTTGCAGCAAAGCTGGCCACCTTTTGTCTAACAAAAGCATTTCCAAACCAGCATGGGCTTTTTGATGCTGTATGAGGACTCAGGACTAATTTCCCAAATGCATTTCTCACTGATGAGTGTTCATCCAAGAATTTATGCAAATGCATTTCAGGTTGTGAGGTGCTGGCAAATTGCTGTTCCTGATAAGACACATACTGCTTTGTCTCCAACAGTGGCAGCGTCAGTTTTTTGGCTGACTGATTAGAATAACGAAACCTTGGTTTTAAACATTAGAAATCAGAAGAAACAAAAACTGAATTAGTGAAACTTTTTGGTTTAGTTTGATCAACTGAGATTTCGTTTATCCTTAGATACTACTAATTTTGATCATGATGATGAATACAGTTGTTCAGATACAAATACGTATGGAGTTATAAATAACTGCAATTTTCCATCCATATGAACAAAAGTCCATGCAAAATAGGCAAATGTGATCTTACCAAAGCAACCACTTAATATTAAGGAAGAACAATAGTAAACATTATTTTCATTTTTTGCAGATACAATGGATATAAATTGGCATTTAGCAATTCAGTGCTGGAAAAGGTTAGGAGTCTGCAAGCTGTGACTCAGGACATACAGTTTTCCCAAGCAACCAAGATTGGATTCCCATGTAAATTACCAGACTACTAAAAATACCAGGTGATTGAAAGGATCTGCTTTATATAAGCAGAAATGTATATAAATCAGCATTTCATGAAGGCTCACCATCAGGCACCAGCAGGTCTTTTATGGATCTCTTAAACATCTGTTTTTGTCCTCTCTCCCTGACAAGTTGTCTCTCTACATGCACCAGCTGCCTCCGAGGCCGTGAAGCTGCCGGGCAGCCAGCCCGGGAGACTTAGAAAGGTAAAGGCAATTATCACCAGGAAAGAGGAGCACAACATGGCCGAAGGGTGCCTTCCCAGGAGACTGGTGGAGTTCCTCCCAAAGGACGCACAAAATTTGGGCACTAAAACTGTGGGAAGTACTGCAAAAGCCCAAGGCAGGGCCCCAAGGACACGGTGGGCAGATGTGATACAGCCACGACTACTCCTCCATGTTTGATCTCCAGCCTGGGAGCTGCAGTCCCACCACCAGAAGCAGTAGCAATGAGAACCCCTCATCACCATCACGGTAAAAACCCCTGTGATGTGACCCGTGATTTCTTCAGTATCTCCTGCTCAACGTGAGGCAACTAAAAACATTTGTTCTGTCCCCTTTTAAACCTATATCCTCCAGTTGCCAACTGGCTCTTAGTCTTCTCTGCCAATGGCACAATATAGATGGTACTGAGGGACTCTGTTCTGGCAGCACTGCAGTCCCACGGCATTAATCTTGGGTGAAGATGTCTGGTGCTATAAATGCCTCTATATGTATTTCCAAACATTAGACAACATGAGTGATCTGAAACATCCCTAGGCAAAGCTTCTGAATTAGGAACTCAGAAAAAGCTGGACTGCCTCCTGACCTCATGCACTAAGCACTTAGATAACTCAGATGTCAAATTCTCTTTCTACCCAGAATTTTAGCCTGGGAGGATCTGCTCTAATGGTCCTTTCGCAGTGACCAGAGGGGATACTTTACTGAGCTTCCCACGGATAAATTTTTGCTTCAGCTCTTAGATGTTGGGCTATGTCTCCCTTGTGACAGTAGGGTCAAGCCTCAAGATGATTATGTAGCAACCATGACAGTCCAGATGTACTCCTGGGTTCCTTGGACGACTGAACACGCAATCTCCATTAAGAAGTTCCAGCATATAGGATGTGGTCTGCTTATAATTCCCCAAACCATCAACAAAAATTGATAAAAAATATTATTACCAGGCAGGGAAACTGAAGTAGGCAGGGGGAGAGATTGCCCAAGGTCAGCAAGAGAGCCAAGAGCAAAATCAGGCCTCCCATTGCTTGCTGTTAGACACAACCCACTAGGCTGCAGCTGGCAGTGGTGAAGGAGAAATGAGCACTCCCCACAAAGAAGGTGGACAGCCATCACTGTAAATGCTCATCAGTCACCAATTAAACAATGGGTAATAGCAACAGACATCTCCGGACCTGACTGTCCCACTGATAATGGCGATGGGGGTCATGGGCTGGACTGCACATCACAGGCAAAGCCCATCGTGTAGGCTGATGGTAAATCCCTCATCACGTACAAAGCCTCTTAGCATTCCGCAGCAGGCAGCCAGGATGCAGAGCCCTGCCCTGTCTAGAGCTCTTCTGCCTCGAAGGAACGGTACAGAACTCCTACTCACCCCTTCGTAGCATGGCCTGTTGTGCATGGGCCTCTCAAAGCAGCCCTAAGAATGAGTTCTGACCCCATCATCAGATGGCAAGGTGTTTTGACATTTAATTATCCACCAAGACTGTGGCCTGGCAGTGTATTTTCTTCTATTTCCAGCCCTCCCATGCATTGCATCTTTATGACAGGCATTAGTTCCAAGCAGAGGGAGATTGCTTTTGTCCTTCCTCCTTTGTGCCTTTTTGCACCAGCTTGTCCTTTCTGGTGAAGAGTCCTTCACTGCATTCCCAATGAGACACCAGCCCCCATTTGCCACCAACATCCACCAGAGCCCTCTGCCAGGGACCCCCTCAAGATGGATCTCCAGAGCTCTGTCTTAGCTCAGCTTGAGATCTTCAGTATTCAGTGTTGCCTACAGTGAAGAGAGGGCTCTGTGTAAGTAAGGCTCTTGTATTTTCATTTTTCCCCTATGTTGTTTACTTTGGGAAAGTTAAACAGCAGCTGGAGGAGCTCTAATTGCAACCCCAATATTATTTTCTGAACAAGATGCTTATTTTAACACTGTACACAGAAACAATAGGAAGTTCCTCTGAAAGAGATGGCACTGCAGCTTCTTTAAAGTAATTAGTATTTTGGCAGCAGCTATATTCACCCACAGAAAGCAGCTCAGGGTTAAGAATGAAGATGTAAAGAAACATTACTGACCACAGCTCCAGCCTGGCCAGTGCTTCTATTACAAACTTTTATTTTTTCCCTCTAGGAATTTTTCTTTGGGCTGAAACCCAGGATACTGGTCAGAATTACTACTGATCTTTATTACTTTTACTGCTGCAGCTAGGACACGTCTTGAAAACATATATTAAGTTTTGAATTAGATCAGAGATCCTTTCCTTTTTGAACCCTTCCACTGTTTTACTAGTTTGGAACTGCATTGCTCAAATCCCCTTCCCCATTCAGCTGTGCATAATTGTTGACTACCTAATGGAAAAGTATTCTTAATTAATAAAGTACAATAAAGCTTAATAAAGAACAATAGTTTTGCTGCAAGATGTTTGATACCACCTATAGGAATACAGAGCTTGTTTTGACTCTCTTGGTATCTGCAGGGCAGTGTGAACCCTTGTAGAAAAGATCTTTTTCTAGGAAACAGTTTTGCTGCGTCACTGCTATTCACCTCCTGCTTTCTGCAGAGCTTCACAGATTTCATCTCAGGAAAGGCAGCTGAAGTTTGACATCAATAATAGTCCTCTCGGAGCAGGACTCAAGCGTGCTCCAGCAGATCTGGCCAGACTGCAGCACACTTTCCAGACCAGCATCTGTAGAGTCTCAGAAGGCTTTGATCACTAGTGTGGAAAGGAGCAACCTAAAGTTGCTTTGTAAAGTGAAGGACCAGTTGTGGATAATTGTTAAGAAAATAAATAGGATTTGCTGTTTAACGTTGCTTTTCTGCAGTTCTAAAACTGAACCAGGGATGTTGTCAGGAGCCAAAATTTTCTGGATGCCTCATGCTAGTCTGCCTTTGTTACACTCAGGGCCACATAATACAGCAGGAATTGATTTGAGGAAGCATGGAGAACTGAGAGCTTTTGCTGAAAGGAGTTTTCTCATATTTTTATCATGATGATATTTCTGGTTTTGATTGAAAAAATTTATTCAAAATAACAAAACCTGAATCGTTTTCTTCCCCTTTATCCCTCTCACTTTTGCCTCTTGTTTACTCCTCTGTTTGCCTTAGCAACTGATATAAGGAGGAGAAAAGGAGGTGAAAACTAAACAAGCAAAAATATTTTTTTAATAGAAGGAAGAGACGGTGCTTCTGTTTCTGCCAAACAAAACATAAATGTTGCATCAAAACAGAAAATCTGTGAAAGCGGTTGTTGGGGGAAATTTTGTCAGACTATTTTTATTGGTATTTTTATCATCATCATCATTAACCCACTATGCTTTCAGTGCCACCTCTCACTGCTAGGAAAGACTGATGATTTCTTCAGAAGTCTTGGAGTGGATCCAAAGACCTCCATTCCTGAGACAGCACCAGGCCATAAAAGCAGGAGAGTGTCAAGCAGTGTCGCAAGGGCAATTCCAGCTGTGGAGCTGGTGATTCACTTCTCCTGTCCCTGGACTAATGACCACCTTTTCCTTGTCACATCCTGGTCCTTCACAGCCACAGAGTGCAAACAAGCAACTCTCAAGCAAGAAAGTAATCCTTTGTCAGAAGAAGTCACCTCAAAATATCTAATGAACTAATGTTCTGTCCAAGGGAGATCTCACCCAATCTCTGACTTTTCCCTTCCTCCAAGAATAAGGTATCAGGCAAGGACAAACCAATGCTAACAACATCATCGGCCTTAAGCTGCTAGGGACATCCCCCTGCAAGAAGCTGGGCTGCATGCTGTGCCCCAAGGTCTCCTTAGGGTCATGGGCAAAGGCCAGTACCCTCTGTAGGAAACTGCTTAAACTCAGTGCTGATCAAAGCTGTGGCTGTCTAGACCCTAGGACCAAGAAATACTTTTGCACCTTTGCTTCAGAACAAGGTCAAGATAATGCACAGAGTGACAGCTTCTCCCTCCAAGAGGTCCCAGGGAAGAGACCTCTTACCACAGTATCACATCCTGCAGTTGTGTACCTGTGCATCATGCACGGGGCGTCTAAGAAGTCTGTACAAGCAGTATGCTACGTGATCAGCAAGTCAGAAGAATTTGTCCCAAATCTTTTCACAAATCTAGATGTAGCTGCTGGACAGGTTTCCCAATGTTTGAGAAAGCTGGTGCCAGATGCAATATAGGTCCACTCAGACAAAATAGAGATGCTGTTATTTGGAAGAGATTGTGCTGTGAGAAAATATGATAAAAATCTATAAGCTGTCAACTGAAGCGATTTGCTTGACTACTATCAGAGGTGGGAGGGTACAGATAGAGGTAATTCTGCTCTGAGACTGCTCTGCAGCCCAGAAAGACCTTTTCTATCATTGCCTGACAAAAGGGCAGCATTGCTGTCAGGAGCAGATCTCATCCCTGTGACCCCTCTGCAGAAACTATATCTAAGAACAAGGAAACAAAGGTTTCAGCTTCTTAATTTCACTGGTCTTAAAAAATAGGCAGGAGATTTTTAAGTTTAGGGGCTCAGTTTTCCCGCTTTGTCCAAGCTCTTTCTACAGTGAAGTAAAACAAGGAATGGTCAAGGAGTTGATGGAGTCCCACAGGGCAAAGCAAAGGGATGGGAAATGGGGTCTTGCTCTGTGCTGGGGAGGAGTTATACAACGTAAAGAAAAAGCACTTTGACTTTGGTGACTATGGTGCAGAGTGAGTGATTTATCATATTTCAAATTTTCATTTGGATTTGAGACAAAGAGATTTTGGCATATTAGCTTCTCCTGTGGGTATATCCCAGACATTCTCAATCCTTGGTGGGACAGACTATCCTGGAAAGAATTAGGCAGGTTGAGGGGTGAGTCACTGCCCTTGTTCCTTCAGCTGATGGGATGTGTTCAGTCCCCAGGGAAATTAATGGAGAAATGCAACCGCCCTATTAATGGGTCCAACAAAAGACCAATATAGACTAATAAACTGAAAGACCGATACAGACAAAACAGCGTTAGGCTTTGCCATTTGCCTTGGGCTCATTCAGTTTGTGATCACACAGTGCCTGGTGGACCATGTCATGAGCAAGAGGGAGCTGCTTCCCTGGAGCTGCTTGCAGCAAGACCAACACAGCAACTGAAGGTGGGGATACCACACCTGTGCCTGAGCAAAGACAAACTCACTCCTGACAGTACGACACACGAAGAAAGGAAGGATTAACCATGCGAGGCATTTGTACAGACGTGGGTGGGTCCTTCTCCATGGCCTTCACTATGACATTGGTCTGTGAAACTAAAAGGCTGGTTGCAGAAACTGAATTTGATCAGCCCTCATGTGCTGAGGAGAATCAGCAAGCAATATGATGGCTGCTTGCACTTCCCTTGGCTTCGGGCCACAGGAAGACTCAAAAGTAAATGAAAGCAAAGTAGGAAGAACATGAACACTCCTGCTCCCAGTGTGCTGTGTACATGCTGCTTGACACAGAGGAGACGAGAGGAAACAAGAAGCAGAGTACCACAGGGTTGGCAGTTGCCATCTGCTAAGCATTGTGCAAGTGGCTGCCACCATGACTGGATCTTCTTGTGAAGATACCTGGAAGAAAGTGAGACATGGTCAGGAGAGAGCAGGGAGAAGACTGAGCAGCAGGTGAAGGAGGCAGGGGAAGTCAAAGTAGGTCAGGGAGTAAAAAGACCTTCAGCAGTGGTAAGAGTGTGGGAGAAGAGGGTTGGGTAGGGCAAAAAATCTGCAGATGAGTAGAGGGGAAGTAGATGTGTGTGAGGGGCAGTAGGAGAGCGGGGGAATCAGTCTAAAGGGCCCTGCAAGGATCACACCAGAGGTAGAAATCTTTCATTTAGGGGTTGCAAATGACAATTACACTGGCTGGATTAGGGGGACATGCCACTGTAAACAGAAGTGGTTTATCCAAAGAGCAAACCTCTCTGCCAAGAGGTTATCTAGAGAAGTACGGAGACATTAACTTAGGAGGCAATTTTTAACCTTGGCAGCTGCCTTACCCAGTCTCCCCCAGGCAGATGAAACCTGATGGATACAGGGTTCTGCAATACTAAGGGATATTTCTTGCTTAGTTAATGTTCCTGATTTATACAATGATAACAAGAGCCCATGGAAAGCACTGCTCTGCCATTCTATCTCTATAGGTCAGAAGTTTAAGGCTTTAGTATTGCCATCGGTTTTCTTCTAAATGTTGACATACCCAGGCTGGACACTGTATATCTTTCCCACTAGCTGGCATTCTGCAGCAACAGCCTCATTTGTATTCTGTCTTTTACTTGAGCAAAAAAAACCACTCTGCATTGCCACAACTAAGTACTTCCCCACTGCGATACAGAGATTGCCACAGTCACACTAAATTCAACATGTCCCTGCTAACATATTTTATTCATACTGATGGCCTGCTTCACAGTGTGTTCCCAAAGACTTGCTTTAAAATTTAAGCTACAGACTTCTAACAAAATATATAAAGCAAAATAAAGTGAGTAACTTTTTCTACATAGCTGTACAGTGGAGCTGCCTCTCCTTCAAGGCTGGGTTTGTTTCCCCACACAGGGCTTGAGTGTGTTCCCATACAAAGGAGAAATTTGTGACTTCTTAAAGAGTTATTGTCTGTAAAGTCCTGCTACTTTTCCAATTAAAACTTAATTTTGGGCTGTGGAGAAGTTTTGGTCTGGATGATGCCACAAAATGAGGCTTCCTCCAAGATCATGGAAGCCTCCAAGAGGACAATGAGTGGACCCCCCTGGGACATGCAAAGTCCCTGACACCAAACCAACTTCTGTCTTGAGGAGCAGGAGCAGCCATATCTGTTGGGGATTAAAGTCTCACTGGCCCCTCTTGGTTGGATCTTCGGACAGTAGCCTTTTCCTCACACTGATTTTGTTTGTGAAAGGAAATCCAGCTAAACCCATGAGGTAACTTCAGGTAAGGTGTTGCAGGGAATCTGATGGCTTTGTGGGCCAGAGCCATTTTTCATAGGGCTGTCAGCAAGTCCAGGGTTTCACCTGTGGGTCTGGGCAGAACTTACAGGAGCATCCTCCAGGTACAATAAAGGCTGTGTAACATTTGGCCCTGAGTCATGGCACTCTGTCACACATTGGATACTGGGGGGTGGGAAGTATCTGGGCTAAACTAGACTCTTTCCACAGCCTGTGGGGAAAGACAGGATCTCCAGGGGATGGCTCACAGCCTCTCAGGGCCTTTTAGGGTAGGAGGACTCACCATCCGAAACTCCCTCCATCGTGTCAGAGGCAGACAGCAGGCACCGCTACTTTTTCGACGCTCAAACTGAACAAGGCAGATGTGTCCTTTCTTTTGTGGGGAGAGCAAAACACCTGGGGAGAAATGGGGAAAAAAGAAACGTCAGCTGCTGGTGGTGATTTGTGTCAGGAGCAGCAGGCCAGAAAAGATCCCTCCCCTTACCCTGCGTGAGACATTTCCTGCAACGCTTGAGTTTCCTCTCCCTGACTCTCATTAGCAACTGCTTTTTGAATTTTCACTGGCATCAGTATGAGCCCACCCTTGGTGCCACATACACTCCTGACGGTCACGAGATTGAGCACTGCTCCATGAGTGAGTGCAGTCCAGGGATGGCAAGACTGGGCTGCTCCATGGGGCAAGCAAGCTGCGAACCAAACAAGGTGCTCAGGGCAGGTCTAGTGGCCATAACCACCATCGGCCACAGCCCAGTGATGTCCAGGCAAGGCCAAAGTGACAAGGAAGTCTGAAGTCAAGTCGGGAACTCGAACGACTGCGGTCCAAGGCTAGACAAAACACACACTTGGCACAGCTTAGGCAAGAGCTTAGGCCAAGGGACTGAGCTTCAACGCTGCTCCTGGGCCAGCGGGTGATGCAGGGTCTAGAGGATGCTGGTCGGGGCAATGACAGCTTGCTGGTGTACTCTGGTTCCTGACAGCCATCATGAGGGGATGCCTAGGAACAGCATTACCTCTTGGCTAGTTAAGCACTTCTAACACTTAGCCAGTAACAGAACCTAACTTCAGGCATTCAGCTTTCTAATTGCCACCATACTTTATTCTAAGACCTCTTCCTCTCCCACTCTTCAACATTACATGACTATTAATAGCCTCTCCTGCGAGGAGCTGGAAGCAGAAGGGGAGCTAAGAAAATTATATTATGAAATGCTACAATCAATGACCTGCAAAGGAGTGGAGATGTTTACTGCCAGCTTCTCCGTCTCCAACCAGAGCCTTCCAGGCGGCACCAGCTCCCCAGCTCAGGCAGCTCAACTGCAGCTATAATTCAGTGTGAGTCAAAAATTTTATTTCAGCAGGAAAAGCTGAAACAGCAGAGGGCTTCTTGTCACTGTCTCTGGACAAGCCCAGGAGAGGCAGAAATGGTTTGTTTAATGCTGTCTCTCATTATTCCTGGCACTTTATGACTCATTAAGTGTCCTAGTTTTGTAACTAACTCCTGCTGAGCTCAACATTTGATACACATTTATGGGTGGCCTGTTGGCTGTAATAGCGATTGAACTATTCATAATTCCTGTAACCATGTTAACTCCTTCCTTTTTGTGCCAGGCTTCCTTTAAACAACTGAGATAAAGATACTGGGGACTTCAGTTCTTAATGCAGAATGAATTACATTTATCTGGACAACTTATTAACATGGCTATGTGCTGCAATTTGACACACTTGTTCTGAGCTCAGATAAACTATGCTGTGTCCTAATACCTTTTATGCTGCTCCCCTTCCACACCTACTAAGCTTTTTACCATGGCTGTATCCATGCAGACGGATGTCTGATACCAGTTCCCCTCAGAAAAAGGCCAGAGCACACACATCAGTATTCATTCATTTGTATGGAACAGCAACAGGAGCCAAATGACCCTTCTTGCCCATTACAGGTGGGAATTAGAAGTAAGGGACCTCTGTTCAGGAACCTTCTTGTGATATGAGTGATCTTGTCAGCTTCTTCCCTGTTTTCCAGCTTGCTTTCTTTGCAAAAGGTCAGTGAGAATTCAAAACAGAGCCCAGCAACATGTTGACCCAGCCTGACAACTGATGCAAACAGGGCAACCGCAAGCGCTCACCACAGGTTTGACAGACACAAGTGTTTTTCAAAATGACATCACATTTAACCTCTCTCTTCTGAAAGTGTCCTGCATGAACACCTCGGAGATAGGTAGACAGGTCTGCGTTTTAGGTTAATTTTTCTTTCATTCACTTGAAGCACACAGTCACTTAGCCTGGCCACTCTGAAAAGATGTGACTTTGTGTATAGTCAAACAAATCCAGTCTGTGTATATTTTGGAGCATGATGGAAAAGTCACCAACAAAATCACACAGGTCTAAACTGAAGGTCAGTATCTTTAAACTGGAGTTGGAAGTTATTTGCAGCTTCAGCTAAAGAGTCTGTCATAGAAGTGTGTCTGATTTCAGACTAATTGGGATGAGAATGCTCTCAGAAATTCAGCGGTTTGTAGGACAGTATTCAAGATGGCTTTGTAACTATGCCCAGCTGGGATGGAGTTAACCT
Source organism: Strix aluco (assembly GCF_031877795.1). Lineage (NCBI taxonomy): Eukaryota > Metazoa > Chordata > Aves > Strigiformes > Strigidae > Strix > Strix aluco. Next base: position 5,822,993 of record NC_133932.1, read on the forward strand.
TCTTCACAGCAGCCCGTCTGCTGCAATGCCTTGCATCTGTGCCTAAAACAGCACTGGTAACACACCAGTGTTTTGGCTATTGCTGAGCAGTGCTTGCACAGCATCAAGGCTTTCTCTCCAATGCCCCATCACTGACTTCAAAGGTCTGTAGGCTGGAGATGGGCAAGAAGTTGGGAGGGGAAATAACCGGGACAGCTGACCCAAACCAAAGGGATATCCCATACCAGATGACATCATGCTCAGAAATAAAAAGCTGAGGGAAAGGAGGATGATGGGAAGACACTTGTGGTGATGTTGTTTGTCTTCCCAAGCAACTGCTACACATACTGAGGCCCTGCTTCCCAAAAAGTAGCTGGACATCTGACTGCTGATGGGACGTAGTGAATTAATTCCTCTTTTTGTTTTGCTTCTGTTTGCAGCTTTTGCTTTTCTTAATAACTACTTATCTCAACCCATGAGCTTTTCCATGTAATTTTCTCCCCCTTGTCTTTTGAGGAAGAGGAGTGAGAGAACAGCTGGATGGGCATCTGGCAGCCAGTCAAGGTCAACCCTCCACAGGGTTCTGGACAAAGATTGATTTTCTTGACTGGTTTTTCCATTTTGGTTACTGCTGACCACAAAGAAAACAGATGATGTAAACTTCAAAGGCATTTTCATATGAGAACTGTCAATTTGACTCAATACTGCCAACCTCAAACATTCAACAATAATCAGTCCTGATTAAAAAGAAGAAAAACACTTGGGGTCTTACCTTTTGAGTCTTGGTGTTTGAGCCCACAAGGACGTGGTTTTATGACCAGCATATTCTAGTTCAAGCCTGTGTTGCCCTACTGAGAGTGGCCCCACTCTCACTAGTGCCTGTTTTATATTCCTGCTGCTTGTCTTAGGTCAACACTAGCAGTCAGGAGGAGAGTCAAACAAGATTCATGATCTGGCTGGCAAAAGCAGGGACAAGAAGGGTCTCGTTCATTCTCACAGTCTTTTGTTTCAAAGGTGGTTTGCAGTAGCAGCAGTTCAGTCTGCCATAGGGTGGCCCAGAAGGAGCAGATGACGCAGGAAGTCTGCACAGGAGTCCAGTTTGTCACCGCAGCATTTCTCACTGTGTGCAGCAGTTCCTGTCAGCAGGAAAAAAAAAAACAATCACTGATTTCAGTCAAGTGCTTTGACTGCAGTATTTCTGTCTTCGTCCTATATTGCTTTATGCCAGGTTTAGACACTTACTATCAGAATCTCAGGCTTTTGCTGAAGGACAGCATTTTAAAGTTAAGGGACGTGGCTGTTATGAAGTGAAGAAAATGCCCAAAATCACCTCTAGAGGAGTAAAAACAACAAATTGCAATGCACAGGCTTGAATGTCAGAGAATACACTTCTCTGGAAGGGATTTAGTTATTTTCTTACTCCATAAAACAAGTGACATCTCTCAGAAAAGAGTCCCTGTGGGGAACTTGATCCTTTGGGAGAGAGGATAAGTTAGTGATTAGAGATGAAATGCAAAGGTGTTTTCAGCATAGTGGCTGGCTGCGCAATTTTCTAATACAGTACATTACGCTGTTAATGGAAATGTAGCTTTGCACCTTCTGTTTTTCTCCCAGTAGAATTAAATTCAGCACTGTTTGCATGCCAAGCATGCACACTCACAGCTGTGAGCTCTGGGGAGAGGGAGAAGGCACAGCTTGGACCTGCACAGATAAAATCACAAAGAGTCTGCAACAGGGCTGGGAGCTGAACCCGCTGCCTTTGCCAAGTGACTTCACCACAAGACCATCTTTGCTCCTGCCCATAGGAACTGTCCCACACCATAACAGACAGACCTCAGGAGCCAGCAGATTGGGGGGAAAGCACCTGGCAGTTTTGGAGTCCTTTGGAAGATCTGCAGGGACAAGAGTTTTCTGTTCTACTCCGTGATGCAGCAAAGAGGGGAAACCCACCCGCCATTTCCCACAGAGCAGCTATCCCTTCCCAGTATGTTAATGCAACCTGCACACCCCTGTTCCTGCCAGGAATCTCTGTTTCAAGGCTGCATGTGTCATTTATTAAGAAATAAGAGAGAGCAGGGAGGAACAGCTTTTAAAGAAGTAGGCCATGCATGGGCAGGGAAAGACAGGCTGCCAAGTCTCTGGGAACCCTCAGAGATGAAAGTACCACAGGAGTGCCACATGGCAGTGCTGCTGGCATACCTACCGTGCTGCTAAAGTGGCTCGCCACATGCCGGTTATGGAGAGAGACAATTGTGGTGCTGGAGACTCGGCGCTCACTAAAGCTGATGGTCACAAAGTGGGAAGGTAAAGGGAATAAATTGTTTGGTGCAACAGAAGCCACTGTCCCAAGCTGAAAGCCCTGGGAAACAAAGCAACAGGGCATGTAAGTACTTCCTTGGGAGCTGACTCTGAATGAAGCAGCTTGGTTTTCACTTGGATTTGCAGCTGCATATTTGTGAAGAAAACAAAGGTGGAAAAGCTGAAGAAACACTGGGAGAGAGTTTCTGAGAGGACTGCAGACTTGTACTAGAGAGAGGAAAAACTACCTGCTGCTGGGGGGCTGTGCTCAAGGTACACAAACTGCAGAAATATCCAACTTATTTTTCATCCTGCTGGAAGCAAGCTGCAAAGCCCCAGCTCCTAATGAGCTGCTCAGACCAAGAGGAGATCATCTATTTTCCAAGTGCTTAGATAAAATAAGGGTGAAATCATAAGATGCGAGGCAGAGCTTCTGCTCTATTACTGCGGTGCCAAAGCACAACATCTTAAATAAAGTCAGCAATATTATTTTGTGTGTGCTTAGGAGCAAACTGTAATCTCCCATCCAACATTACCTGAGTCTGTAGAGTTACCCCAGTGTAAATGAGGCCATAACTATCTATACACAGTCATTAACTTACTTCGTTCCAATCAGCGTAACTGCTATCATTGCTTTGTATACCGAAAGAAGAAAAAACAGCAGAAAACTTGTTTACTGGCAACTTTGTTTCCAGAAAGACAACTTGCATCTGTTTTTCACATCTCTGGAGAAGAAAGCTCTTAATACCAACAAGACAGAACCTTCCTAAAGAGCTTGCTTTCTTCGCCTCGTGTTCATCAGCAGAGGGTAATTTGTGAACCTGTCAGTTAAAGTTCATCAGGGTGGTGAGTCACCACACGATAATCCTAAAGGTTATCTGGCAGCTTATCCAACCAGCCTGGCCTTGATTGAAGAATCAAAGAGACAATCTGAAGCTGAAAGTCAGTAAACAGCAGGATTTTGCAACTTCCAGCCGACCTGCGACACACCACTTATGTAATAGTATTTTGTTGAAATCACAGAATCATCAAGGTTGGAAAAGACCTTGAAGATTCTCCAGTCCAACCATTAACCTCACACTGACCGTTCCCAACTCCACCAGATCCCTCAGCGCTGGGTCAACCCGACTCTTCAACCCCTCCACGGATGGGGACTCCACCCCTGCCCTGGGCAGCCCATTCCAACGCCCAACAACCCCTTCTGCAAAGAAATACTTCCTAAGAGCCAGCCTAACCCTGCCCTGGCGCAGCTTCAGGCCATTCCCTCTTGTCCTGGTGCTTGTTCCTTGGTTCAAGAGACTCATCCCCCCTCTCTGCACCCTCCTTTCAGGTAGTTGTAGAGGGCGATGAGGTCTCCCCTCAGCCTCCTCTTCTCCAGACTAAACCCCCCCAGTTCCCTCAGCCGCTCCCCATCAGACCTGTGCTCCAGACCCTGCACCAGCTTCGTTGCCCTTCTCTGGACACGCTCGAGTCATTCAATGGCCTTTTTGTAGTGAGGCAAACGTGCATGGTCTAGGGCTGCAACAGGGAGCGCAGCGATGGCCGCCCCGTTACTCCCGGAGCACACAACAAACTCGGCAGCACAATCCCCCTCACTCCTCAGCTCTGCCCGGGAGGCCCTTTTCTTTCCAGGGGGAAGGGGACAGGCCATTGAACCTGCCGGGACTGTTGTCAGCAAGGGTCCAACCCTCCCTTCAGGTGACCACCCCTCAGCCAAGCATCAGCCCCCACTACCCTCCCGCTCCCCCCTCAGGGCGGGGAGGACTCTGGCGGGCCGGCAGGGGGCGCGGCGGCGGCGCGCGCCCGGCGCTGGGCGGGGCTCCTCCCGCGGCTGCGCGTGGGCAGAGCGTGGCGGCGCCGGGTCCCCAAGATGGCGGCGGGGCCGCCTCCCACCGCCGCCGAGGCGTACCGGCCCAACCGCTACGTCTCGCTGCCGGCCGAGCTCGACCCCAACACCTACGACCTGTCGCCGGAGAAGCGCCGTGCCGAGGCCGAACGCTTGGCTCTCCGCGCCCGCCTCAAGCGGCAGTATCAGCTGCAGCTCAACAACCCCAACCCGCCGGCCGTCATCGTGAGTGGGGAGGGAGGGGGGGCCCGGGGTTGGGGCGAGGGGTTTGTCTGCCTCACCCGGCGTCCCGGAGCGGGGCCCGGGCCTGGGGCCGTGCCGGCGGGGCGCTGCCCTGCCTTGGCCCTGCTCTCCCCGTGACCTTGACGCCCTTCCCGGCTGGGCCGGGAGGCTCCCGGGCCTTTGTAGGCCGCAGCCCAGCGGCGGGGGCAGACAGGCCGGCGCTGAGTTGAGGGGCCGTTGCAAGGCCGCTGGGGCCTCACTGCGATTTTCTTTCCAACCCAGGAAGATCCTGCCTTGGTCCGCTGGGCCTATGCTAGGACGCAGAACGTCTACCCGACTTTCCGCCCGACACCGAAGACGTCCTTTCTAGGAGCTCTTTATGCGATAGGCCCTATCGTCTTCTGGATTGCTGTCTTAAAAGCTGACAGGGTAAGTCAGTTGACGACACTGAACGTCAGGTAAACACCGAACTGTAAAATGTAGATTTGCCTGGAGACTTAATTGGTGGGGTTCTCTTGCACCGTTAAAGTAGTGAGGGAAGGAAGGGTGATGCAGAGCCAGTGATCTCAAAGCCTCATAACTGGTTGCCAGGTCCTGTTGTGCTGAGAGCCCTGTATTGTACCCTTGGGTACGGCCAGTCACAGTTTCCCTGAGCAGGATAGTTTGCTATCATAAAGCTCTTGGTGGCACTGACAGCGTAAACTAATCATAAGAGACTATTTTCAGCTGTTGACTGCAGTAACTGCACTTTCTAAAATAAATAGGGAGTTTAATGGATGACAGGCCTAGCAATGTCTCTGTGATGTGCTTGACCATTTCTCTAATCTCATGAAGCAGATGGGGAGGAGTACTTATGCTGATTGCAGCGTCTGATCTCAGCTGGATGTTTAAGATTTTGGAAGGTTTATCTTGCTTCTGTTCTAATTCCGGAATTGTAGGCATCAGCATCGGAGCGATGGTAGATCATTCTGAAAAAACTTGATTATATACATACATAAGAAGATGCTAGGTGACTGGCAGACAGTGGCTGTTTTTACTAGTGAATTTGTGGCTATTGTAAAACGCTTTTATTTCCCTGTTTTGCACAATAATAGCATCTTTAGATCAAGGCATAAACAGAGAAGCACAAACATCAGTTAAAATGAACAGAATATTTGTAGAGGATGTTGTTTCCTAGGATGAACCAAAAATACAGGTTTTGGGAAACATGCAGAGCATGTTAATATAAATGTTTTTGAGACTTCAGCATCTCTGCAGTATTTTATCATGCTGGTTTGGTTTTGTTCGTGAGGCTACACTTGGGTTTGGCCACCTAGTGTGACTTAGCATGCGAGTGCTTGAAAATAAACCTGTGCCTGAGAATATTTAAGCTGAAGTCTTTAATGTAGTCTCTAGGACAGTCTGTTTTCCTTTATTCCAGCTCCTTTACTGATGTTTGGGGATTTTTCTTGGTTATCTGGTAGTATATAAAGCACTGTATCTATTATACTTTTCTCTGAGGAGTGTTGTGTTTCTGGGTAAGCAAGAAATAAATTGCTGAATCTTAAGCAAGTCTCCTGGTTTTATCCAGCAGAAGGAATCTGGGCAGTATCTGCAGTGTCCATGTAGTGTAACAAGAAAGGTATGTGACTGCAGAGTGAGATACAAAAGAGCTGAAAGTGAACACGGGCACATATAGCCAAGTCACTAAGTTTTTCCATAATTAGATCTGTAAAATGGATTATTTTCAGCCAGAAGGAGGAGGTAGAAACTACATGTATAAATTAAGTGATGCAACTAGTTTGGTGAAAAATACATCACAGGAATTGGTCTCTGCTGGTCTGTGAGGGTGGCTAGATGGGCAGAGAGGTCAATCTGAGCACATCTTCCCTAGCTGGTAGGTGAAGCTAAATGCCTTGTTCTTTTTTACTTTTTAACCACAACAGCTGTTACCAGAGTTTGTGCTTACAGAATCGTTTAGGTTGGAAAAGACCCTTAAGATCATACGTGGTGCTATCTTCCTGTAGTCCATGTTGAAATACTAGAGCTGCTTTACTTTTATCCCAGGTTGAGTGAAACTTCTTCTCCAATAGGATAATGATGAATGTTCTCTCTCTTCTGCAGGATCGTAAAGAGAAGCTTATCCAAGAGGGTAAATACAAGCGACCATTGAGTGTGTTGTAAGTTCCTGGAATTGCAGTGCTGTTCATGGCATATAAATAAAATAAGATAAATTGTGTGCTGACGTTTTTCCTTCATAAGAATAAATCTTAGTTGCTTGTTGGTTGTCTTGCATCTTTAGCAATTATGGAAAGTGCAAAAATGCAGGGTCTTTATGTCTTAACAAGATAGATACAGAGATGGTGCCCTGCACTCAACCAGTGTACTCTTTTGGTCTACATACAGAGGCTCCTTTTAAACTGTGGAAGTTACTGCTGAAGCTCAAAATGAGTAGCAGGCTAAAATGTTAAGGAAGCCCAAAGCAGTTTCCTACAGAACTACTGCTTGTCTACTAGGCGTTTCTTCCTGGTGTCAGTTTGACTATGTAGTTTGCCCTAATCAGATAATAGGCAAGTTCTGTGATACACTCTTAATAACTTCAGGAGCCTGCCTGACTGCTCTCAATAAGCTGAGTTAATTTTTCTTTTCTGTAATAAAATATAAGCCTAAACTATGTATTTGTTCATTGCAATAAACTTCTGGATAAAATTACTGTGCCAGCCTTGGAAATAGTGAGCTGAACATTGTCATGCTGTATGTGAGTAGCATTTCCACCAATTCTGTGATTCCTGTGGGAGACAAGAAGTAAAAACATGAGGATTTTTTTTTTGATGCTGATTCTGTTACAGTATAGGAGAATTCCCTTTCACCCCTGCAAATGGGCCATGATAAAAAAAAAACCACCGAGCGTAACAGCCTTGTGCCCGCAAAGATGCCTTCTCTGCTTATTGTTACAAGAACACAAGTCTTTTCTGCCTGGGTCAACTGGTATAGGGGGTTCTGCATTTGTTACTGTCAAAGTACCCAAATGCGAGTGCAAGGAAAAGATTTCTAGTTCAGACTTGGAATTTTCACATGGCCTGTAGGTGCCATCATGATCCCAGCAACAGCCCTCATTCTTCAGACATTGTATGGGAGCAGTTTTTTCCCAGATGCTGATCTCAATACCAAAAGCTCGGTCTGGTGCAAAAGCTGAAAACTTCTCTCTGCCTGCTGGGACACCAGCCTATGGGAAATCAGCAAAAGCAGCTCTACCACGTCCCTCTCCTGCATGATCAGGATGTAAATATGGGCCATTTGCAGTTCCTCTCCAGCAGAGTCAGTTGAGCTTTTTCACATCCTCACAGAGTAGCTGAGGTTGGAAGGGACCCTGAGGTCATCTGGTCCAACCCATGCTCAGGCAAGGCCACCTGGAGTGAGTTGTCCAGGTCTACGTCCGGGTGGCTTTTGGGTATCTCCAAGGATGGAGACTCCACAGCCTCCCTGGGCAACCTGTGCTAGTGCTTGGTCACCCTCACAGTAAAAATGTGTTTCCTGATTTTATTTTTTTTATTTTTTAAAAATTTTTCCTGTTGCAGTATTTGCTTTTCCTGTCTGGGTCATGAAACATTCAGGCCGTGGGGAGCTTGGTGCTCATGCTGTGTGCATCAGCTGTGCAAGGCCGTGGCCTGCTTTTGCAATCCCATGTGTGCTCCCAGCAACCCTCTTGCAGCTGCGTCTGTGGCTTGTTCTGCTAGCTTAACTAAAGCAAACCCAGATTATTCTCTGCAGAACAGCTTCAAAAGACTGTCACGAGTGATATTACAAGATACGGCTGCGGGTCAGCGCAGAGAGGCATCAATGCATGGAGAAAGTGGTATTTAGGGAAAGAAATAATTGCTTGCCTGAGCATGCTAAATTAACTATCTTCCTGCTGCCACAAACTAATTTGATCTCCCAGGACCCATTTCCTTGGCTAATTGGAACTTGAGTTGCCACACGTGTAAATTCTCCCTTGCAGCTGTATTTGTTTCAGGCCAGCTGAGCAAATGGTTCGGGGTGGGGTGTAGATGAGCACGGTGCCTCTAGTCTTCTAGGCCAGCCTCGGATTGATGCTCACAGCACCTGCCACAGCCCTTTCCTTTGCAGACGAGAGTGTCTGATGCTACGTCCCTGCAGATTTGAGCGTGGTGCTTGGAGAGAGGCTGCCCTACTTTTCTCTCTCATTATTTGCAGAGCTCTCCGAGCTCTTTTCTTGCAAGGAGCAAACGTGCTGTGCTACTGAAGGTGGGGTAGGTGGTTTGAGGCAGTGGTGTTGGTTGCGTAGAGGAAGGGAAAGGGGAGTTTCCCTTCAGAAATGTAGGGTGAAGACAGGAGAGTGAATGTGCCTTGTGGAATTTTACCCTTGACTGATGTGTTACCATCCTTGTCTGCTTCAGTGATGAATCTATAGCCAGAGAAACTCAAACCTTCAGGTCACTGGATGATAATTGAGGTCCCAAACAGAAAACAAGCTTTTCTCCTCTGCCTGTGAAACATTTAGACCTCATTTATCTCTGGATCAGTCTGATTAAATCAGCTTCTCTGGCAAATTGATTCTCCTGAATGTCCTTTTCTGAGCTGGCTATTTTGGAGTAAAATACCCCTGTAGATTTCATAATGTAATACTTTGCTTAAAGCTGATGCTTTTTTTCCCCTAAGGATCTGGTACAGATCCAAAACCGAGAATGGATGTAACTGACTGAAATTAGGTGTTGCAGCTCTACATTGCCTTCTCTTTTGGAAAATTGAAGATTATTTCTCTTGGGAAGTAGGAAACACAGATCCTGATGGCACCAAGCTTAGTAACTGCTTCATGTGGGTACGTGCTAAAGTGCAGGCCTGTGGTTTGGGGTGCCTGGGCTGTGCTCCTGGTTCCCACCCTACTTGGGGCTTCCCTTTTTGCTTCTACCCTGTGGAACTCACCACCTTGCATACTCCAGTGAATTTTGAGGTCCTCCACGATGTCGTCTGCACTTGAGTTTTCTTCCACATACCTTCCTGGGAACAAATGCCTGCACTGGCCAGACAAGCCCTTTCACATTCGCTATGCTGCGAATGGGCACTTAACTAGGGAGACAATTTGTCAAGTGCTGACAAACAAGATGTTGAAGGATGGCCAGAGTGTAGGGTTGGAAAGGAAGCTTTCCCTCATTTAGCAGTGAAGTGCTTTGGATTTTCCAACCTTTTCTAATTGGTGGTCTACTTTTCTGACAATCAAGTCTTTCCTTGGCAACCCTCCACAAACCAGCAGGTTGAAGTGGCCTGCTCTCATAGGAGGCTTAGGTCTGGTAGAGCCTTCAGCTCTGTTTGTAAAGCTCTTCCCCTACAGGCAGCATAAAATGCTTTGTTGAACCCTAGCTTCTCCCCGTGAAGGACACACTGGGTTGTATTTTAAGGAGGCCCTGTGAGTGGGGGCTGGCTGGCATCTCATGTCCACACAGGGTACAGCATTCACACCAACTACATGTGGTGGGAGCCGTGCAAGTACTTCAGCATGTCACCAGAAAAGCTTTAATTGGATACTTGAAAGTTAAGAATAATGGTGAGTTTTTTAGTGCATTTCCCAAGTTACATAGGAATGATCATTTTCGTGGCTCGGTGGCTGCTGGAAATGCCGTTCTGTGCTGGAGCACTCTGTGTTGCCAGAGTTGACTGTGCCACCACACGTAGGTCTGCTGGATTTCCCTGCCTTCACTCACGTACTGTGAGCAACAAATACTTCTCTTTACTTGCAGTTAGGGTTGAAATGGCTTTTCAGAGGTTCCCAGCACTTGTAGTAGTTTTTATCCAGGTGGTTGGAGGTCTGGAGGCCCCATTTGGTGACGGCAAGACTGAGGGATGATTCGAACATGAAGGCCTGTTGGGAAGAGGGAAGGTAGGTTAGGGCAAGAGAGCGAGAGTTTAAATCCAGGCAAGGTGGCTCTGCTCTACCACTAACAGGAGTTGCATACATGGTGCAGCACTGCCAAGTCCTGCCTCCAGCCTGATCAACCCAAGGGGAGAAAGCCCTTCAGAGCTGGCATTGCAATGCTGGTATTAACCAGCTCTGAGGAGTGACTTTGGACTCCCTATATACCCAGGAAAGCCAGGTTGTTCCAAGTGCTCTAGTTCAAGGTCTGTTGATGATGATCATTAGGTTTTAGGGGGCGGGAAAAGAAGGACAGTCAGGGGTTTCACTTCTTTGTCCATAGGCTAAGACAAAAATTAAATTAATCAGCGTGAAAATCCCCAGCTTCCTGCTCAGGCAACAATTTATGTGGGCAGATGATCAAAGCTGCCTGGTATCACACGTCTCTGAGGAAGCTCCTGGGAGTTGAAGGGTGCTGATCAGTGAGGGAGGTGAATGCTGCAGCAGTTTGGTCCAAGTACTTTTCCAACTTACCAAGAAGCTAGGCCATACTTTGAGAGTGGCACAGCAACAATATGCCATGCTGTATTCAAAATCTTACTGGTTCCCTTGGCTCCTTACCATGGTCCCTTCTGCAACCCTCTCAGGCTCCAGCTTGGCTTTGCTCGCCTTCTCAAAACAGTCAGCATCCGGCCCATGAGGAGTCATCATGCTGTGCAAGCTGGCCCCTCCAGGCTGGAAACCTTCCTCCTTTGCTTCGTAGTGGCCTTTGATGAGTCCCATGAACTCACTCATGCAGTTCCCTGCAGGAGGCATAGAGAAGAGGTTGCAACGCAGCTGGGCTCTCAGCTTCTTGAAACCCAGGAGCTAAGCTGGGCCAGGCAGTGGGTGGAGTGGAGGTTCCTAAGCATGAGAAGGCATTGAGGATCCTACAAGTGATGCTTGTAAAGCTGTACAGGTTTTATTCCACTCTTAGTTATCTGGATACAGAAACAGAGCTCCCTAATGAAGGTGCATTGATATGGGTAGACTGCATACAGACTGCATGGTGTAACCTGATATTTACAGACTTGGATTAGAGATCTTAAAGTGCTGAAAAGGAAGTTCTGTATAATCATCCCTGTGTTACAGGCACAGAAGGCCAACAGCCTGGTGAGAGAGCCTGGCTGCTGGCCCAGGTTATAAGCATGAAATAATTTTGTTCGATATTCTTCTACTACCTTCAGTTCAGCCAGGTGCTTCAGTACCTTATGGTTTTGATTCATGCATTACATACCTATTTCTCAAGGAGACAAATTCTGTCCTTCTCTGAAGAAGGATACTTTACATAGACCCTCTGAAACCAATGGAGTAATATACCACTAACAGGTAAGGATGGCTGTATCTAATCGTTCAGTACTGAGTTATGCTCCCTGTAAGGAAAGTACTTCTAACAACTGCTGTCCCAAGCTTTCAGCCTTGGTAGACCTGATGTGACTGAACAATATGGCAACTTTCTGCTTAGTGGTCAGTTTTTGCAAAACCAGGGCACGCTTCTGTAGCTATGTTATATATAGCCCTTTTTAACCACTAGTTCAGTCTTCATTAAGTACAATCCAGGGTCTGAAATGTTTAACAGCAAAACTAATTTACCTCAAAGCAGAGTTGGCCTATATATGTATGCAAACATTCATTAATTTTCATCGCTAGTTGTCAGTGTCTCGTGTCAGACTGGATTGTTGCAGGCTTTTCATTGAACCCGCCCATGTACTGCGCTTGGCACATTCGGACCGCTGTACAGATCCTAAGAGCTGGATGGCCAACGTGTCTGCAAGAGGACTGACAATATCACTTAGGAAGAATGGGCAGGTGAGTAGGAAACCAGGCTGGGACTTAAGAGATGAGCTGAGTCCAGTTACTTATTCATTTGCAGATTTCCCACACGACCCCCCAACAACTTTCAAATGCCTCCATTCCCTATTGGTAAAATAGTGTTGTCTTCTACAAGCGGGGTGTTGTGAAGTTAAAATCCCTTAGTGGCTGTTAGATATTAGGTCCCACTGTCATGAGAATCACACAAGTTCTCTCTCAGACACAGATGCAACATATGCCCATGGTATAAAACCTGCATCAGACATTTTTCGACCTGTGGTCCAAAGACTCTGGGAGTAACTCACAGCCTCCGAGGATGTAGAAAGGCGACCAAGAGAAGTCAGTATTTATGAGCTGCACAGCTACTTTTGTATGTGAAATTGTTGCGGTGTCTAGAGGAAATATTTTTGGACCACCTTTGCTATATTTATACTTGGGGCAAAGCTAATGCAGGATGAAAACTGTGACTCTGAGTACACTAAAATTCTCTGAACACAGGCTTTCCACTGCATCTGAGAAGAGGAGGCAACAGGGCCTTGCTGGCAAACAAAATAGGCCTCTTGTAAAATATTTGGAGAGAGGAGAGTTCAGCAGCACAGAACTTGTGCTACTCCTACCCTGGACTTGCTCTGTTCTGTTATGCCTCTCTTAATGGTACAAGATTCTCATCATGGCACTGATTTTAGAGGGAGCTAACGTGTGCAGTGTCTTGATAACTGACTGTTGCGATGTCTGCCTTGCCCACTCAAGCTCTGCCCCTCCATGGCTGGGCTAGTGTAGACAACTGACCTGCTCATCACTAATTTAGTGCTCAAACCTGTGGCTGAGGTACTGGGGTCGAGTGAGCAGCTGTGGTAGTTGTCTGCGTGGGGACTCCTAGATCACAACATGGACAAGAGAATGAGAGTTACTTCAACTGTCTTTTACCACAGACGAAGCAAGGTTGAACAATTTCATATTTGTACGGTTCACAACACATCTGTGGAAAGGTAGCACAGCTCTGCTGATGAGCAGCAACTTAATCGTGGTTAACCAGCAGTGCGTCTCACCTCTTAGGGTCTAATAAGGTGACTTGGCACTACCCCAGCCAGTCAGACGACATGTTTCCATGTCACACTCATTATTGCGAATGAAAGGGCAGGACTTTGCCTGTGGGATTTACTCAGATGGCAGCACAGCTGCCTACGGTGCTTGAAAGCACCACTAATTCTGCCAGCCCCCAAGACGCTTGGAAATATGTCTAAGTAGCAGGAGGAACTAGCTATTAAATTGTGGTTAGTAAGTGTGCAGAAAGCCTCTCAGCACTTCAGAGTGACCATAGTGTGGCCTTGATAGCTTCTGAGATGGGGCCTTTTAGCTGTCGACAGAAGGGGTGCAGGATGAGCAAGCTTTCCCCCTCAGTCTCACAGAGCAGGTTGCCTCATCCCCACCCTGGAAGGGCAAACCCACGTGGGGAACTGGATTTCTAGCATCCATTAAATGCAACTTGTGGCCATGCTCTGCCAAGAAGAAACCAAAAAACTGCCAAAAAGAAACTGGCTCTAGGGATGGCAACCAAATCCCCAAAACGTCAACCAACTCTCTGCCTGAGAAGGAGCTCAGTTCCTGATCTCTGTCTTCTTAAATGCCAGAGGTACCTCCATCACTGTGCAGGTGATGAAGAAGGGCTCAGGAGAGCCAATTCACTCCTTTGCCGTGACTCTGATCTCACCCTGCGATGGCCTTGGGCAGCTCTACATCCTTCTGTGCTTCTCACCGCCTGTGATATTGTATTTTCCTTTCTCTTGTTCTCTATCTATGTACTCTAATGAGATATTAAGCAATTCATGGCTGGATGACAGGTCAATTTCTGATGCATTTGTGCAATGCCAAGTTCAATATGCATCCGGTCTCAGTGGGAGCCCCTTGGGTACAGACACATCCATCTATGCAGACACAACCAGCCCATCACCTCTGAGTTTTCCTGAGATGCTCTAAATAGGAACATCTTTGGTTTTGTTCGTTTTCCAAGGAGGACTGACTGACTCCAAGAAGCTGACTCTAACTCTGCCAAGTACAACAAATCAGACTGCTACTTCCCTGCGTGTGCTCTGAAATAAATGGAGGCTTGGTTTTTTTCTGTAGTCCTGTACTCAAGCACAACCAACAAAGAGCAGACATACGGTGGTAGTATGGTGGCCGGAAGGTGTTGTTAGCTACCCCCCATCGTGGGGGGAATATGACAAAGTCAGCGACTGCCACGCCAGGACGGGTTGACTTGGCTGTCAGGACAGTGAAGATAGAAGGATCCTGAAAAAAGTAAAGCAAAAAAGCATGAAACAGAGCAGGGCTCAGAGCTGTCTGCTCGGGTCATCCAGCTGGTAAACCTGACTGATACAGCCTCTCCTTTGCCTAAACGCTTGTACCACCTGAGATTTGTGACCCTGTGTGACAGCACCGTGCATCTCGATCCCATGCTGAACTTGGGGGACAAGAGATGGGACTGGATGTTTCTTCTTTTGGGCGGCTTTGGAGAGCCTTCCCTGCCCTGGCCACGATGCCCTTGGCGCAGATGCAGGGAAGGGACAGCCCCACAAGACTGGGTACTGTAACTCCAGGGGCAAACTCCAGCACTCTTCCTACCACAAAACCGTACCTCTTCTTTAGCCAGTTACAGAGGACAGAAACATCCTGCTGGGGCATTTAGCCTCACAGCCCTGTTAGTTTACAAACAGGAAGAACAAATTGCAGAGAAATTGTGGCTTGCTTCAAGGATTTTTGAAGTCTCCAGTCCAGTAAAGTGATTTTCTGGGCTTTGATCCCAAAACCATCCTTCTCCTGGCAGGTTTTTCTGGAGTTTAAACAATACTTTCTGTTGGTTGTCTCACTAGAAATGCTCCAGTCTCCTTGCACACCCACTTGCAGAAGCAGCGCCAAGAGATGGCATCGCTGCAGGCACCTCTCCCACTGGGCTGGTTTCCTTTTTAGAAGAGCTGCTCACATTAGTTTTGGCTTTAGTTATTTTCCATGAAATCTAGAAACTATTGCAACGAAAGCTGCCAACTCTTCAAATAAATTTCAGTGCTGGGCTCAGAGGAACCAGGGGAAGGAGTCTGTGCAATTGCAAGAAATAAATCAAGGCAAGAATTTGAAGCAAAAGTCTTTTTGCTGAGTTGCACGGTGTGTGTTGGCTTCAGTATTCAGCCTTCCTCTAGGGCACAGAAATTCTATGCTAAGCTGCATAAAGCTGTTTAGGAAGCTGATCAACCTCCAGTTATGTCTTTGTACCACAAAGGAGGTTGTCTTTCTCTAGAAGAGCTTGGTTTGGGCCCAGAAAAAGCAGTGCAAGAGATTTTATATTGTTTCTTAGAACACAACGTATTTTTTAACAGGTGAGCCCTTGGAACTCAGGGTGGGGTGGGATGGTATGGTATCCACAAAGCATTGCTCTGCCTTGCCCAGCTCTGGAACTTACCGCGTGGTCAAAAGCAACAGAATTAATGACCATGAATTTTTCCAGATGGTATTTGTACGGCGTGTAGTTCCCGTGCCAGGCTACAACATTGAAGGGGGAGAAATCCTACCAAAGTAAAGAGACAGAGGGTTACCATACACAGTCTTCCAACCTGCTGCACACATGCAGGGCACTGCTCTTTCCCAAATTAAAAATAGGTTTAGTGCTGGTGAGAGGTACACTGGCAGCCTGGAGCATGAAGCCCTTTAGGCACGGCCCAACATTGCAGGGGTGTGGTTTTCCTTAGCATTTCTATTTGGTGAGCCTCAGCCCTCCCCCTGGGGTTTGGTCTCTAAGGGCTTACGAATGTCCAGGCCGTGCTTGAACAAGGCCAGCTGCAACATTGGCTCTCTGGTAAGTAAACCCTGGCTTCAGCTCCTCTTTTCTACTCTGTCACTATAAACATATGGAAACGGTGAGGCAAAGATCATCGCTGAGTCTTTAGGCAACCAAGTCTTCACAAACACTTTGTTCCAGACTGAGGAGCCTCAGCTGGGAAGAGGAACGACAAGGGCTTAGTCCTGCTCCACTTAACCCAGCAGGACCTCCTGAGACCACATGCACGCTACTGAGTTGCATATCCCAAGCCATGCACTGACAGTTGCTGCGCTTCAGTGTTACCTGTTCTCCCAGGGCATCCTCACCTGCTGGGCTGCAAACAGCTTGCCCTGGTACTTGCTGATCACGGTGTAGCCCCCTGGCACTTGGCGGTCCTCATACCATGCAACAGGCACCAAGAAGTCACGCGGGTTGGCCAGGCCATTGGCTCCTGCAAAAGAAAGAGAGATGCCAGAGGTCTTTGGGCAACCTGCTAGCAAAATGAGAGGCTGGTGCAATTTCCTGGCTTTGTGGGTGCCCTCCTGCATTTTGAATGACCTTACTGCCTCTTGGCCCACCATGAAACCAGAAATAGTCATGTACTTCTTGTTCCTCTATGAGTAGGCAATTGTAATACATCCTAGCGTTTAAGTCCATGCTCCCCTTACGTGACTAAGACAGGTCTCCCCTAATTGCCTTCTGAACAAGATTAGTACATCATCCTCAACTAAAGGCATGTAAGAACTAGGAATTAAGCAAAAAACAGAAGGTGAATTGCTCTATGTTCCTGGACATCCTGCTGGTTGGACACTTAGCCATGCAGAAGTTGAGGCATGTCGTGAGGGGACCAAATACATTTCTGAATGCTTGCAAAAAGAGTAATAAAATAAGGGCTAGAGATACCTAGAGACTCTGGGCATACTGAGGGGTTGGTTAGCGTAAGGAGTGCATTTTCAAGGTGTAAAGCACCATACGGGTGCTGAAGTATTCTTCTTCTCATTAGTATTGTTACCAAGTGGTTTTGAATTTCTTGGATAAAAATGCAGACATTACTACCTGCTGCTAAGGTTTAACAGTCAGTGCTTTTCTCCAGCTGTCATTTTTTCAAGTGAAAAGTGAAGCTAGAATAAAGTAAGACTGAAATACAAAGGATCTTGGTCTCTGAGGAGAAGGCAGGTAGGTGGTGAGAAGAGTTGCTCTTATAATTACCACCTCCTGAAAAGGTTTATAGACAAGTGCACTCATTTTCTTTTGCTCCAGAAAGTAAATGTTATACTAGATCCCTGCCTTTTGGAGACTGAAAAAACCACCCCGGTCCAACAGTGTCTGAAAAACAACATCAATAATCAAGTGGAGCAGGCACAGGGTGCAAGAAGTGGGTGAAGGCAGGTAACCTCAGCTGGCTGAAAGGAAGGCCGCTAAAAAATCACCATAAGCTCAATGTGGGAAGATATATGTCCAGTACATCATACAGGAGAGATACTCGACTGGGGTCCCACTAAACAGCTGCAAATTGGGTAGGTTCCCCATTGCAAGAATGACTGGCTTCAGTTTCACTACGGCCCCTGAATGCAGATGGGCCACGCCAAGCTTGCTACTGATTGATAATACCCAGTTTGTTCAAGCATAGCCAGTCTTTTAGATCTCACTGAAAGGTATAAAACAAGTCCAGTCTAGTGGGGGGAAAACCACAACCCAACCTAGGACGAAAACCAACCAACCCCAAAACACAGGTCTGAAAGTAGAGAACTATTGGTACCAGTTTTGTACTTATTTTATCTGTTACAAGGGAAGTTTCACTTCCCTTCTCTGCGGCAATCTTAGTAGCAGCAACCAGAGGTTTTCTCAGCAAGACAAGTTTGGAGGCAAGTACTCCAGGGATAAGGAAGGTGAAATAACCTGAGCTGACCACCTCCAGAAAGCTGGCTGGGAAATCACAGCAGGGACGGTGGGGCTTCAGACACTGTGCACCCTCACAATATCTTTGTCATAGCAGCAAGAGACTGTGCCTTCACGATCTATGACACTGCACAGACCAGGAGGCAGCTGGCAGAGAGGATCTGTGATTTATGAGAGCTAGACCTGTGCTCAGTGAAAGCAGATCTGCCCTGGCAGCACAACACAGAGACACGAATGTGTTGCTGATCTGAGTCCTGTGCTGCTCATTTTATTGACGTCTAATTCTCCAAGGGGAACAGCTTCTGACACTAAGGCACTCTAGGCTCTAAGCCTCTGAAGTGCCTGTTATCAGAGGTGGGGGGGGAAAAAACCTGCTTGATTAAATCTATAATGGGGCTTCAAGAATATCTGTTGCCTCTGAAATCTGCCTTTCCTTTTACCAGGTAAATTCTATCCTATCACTCCAGTTTATGGCATATCTGTAAGTAAGAGGCATCAGGGATACTGGCCTTTTGAGTTTCTTTTGTTCTCTCTAGGAACAGGTTCAGAGCCAGCAGATGGGGACTCCCAGACCAGAAGGGAAGAGAGAAAGTGAAAAAGGGGGTGGTGGAGAAATGGTCCCTTCAGTGCCAGGGGAATCTTGGGACAACTGGGCCATCACATTTTTTGGGGGGGATGTGGGGGAATAACAGTGCTGGGATGGAAAGCATCTTTGTAAAGGAGCATGTCCATGGGAGGATGTATGACATAAGGTATAAAAGGATGGATTTGGGCTTGAAATTTATGCCTGTCCCTATGAAATTCACTGTAGGTCTGACAGGAGATTGTTACCGATGGGTCCCAGGTCAGGCAGCTCAAAGTGTGCCCCGTACACCTCTAGGATGTAGCCTCTGGTCTCTCCAAACACCTCCACACTGAAACGCATTCCTTGCTGGAAAATAAAGGAAGATACTAGGATCCTCTCAGGACTTTTCTGGCAAAACACAGGAGCTGGCTTGCTCCAGTGTCGGACTCTGAGCCAGAGGCAAGGCGCAGTCAGCCCTTACCTGGATGACACAGATTTCGTTGGGTTCCACTAGCATCTTCCCAAACTCAGTTGTGATGAGCAGTTTCCCTTGCTGGGGCACTGTGGAAGCAAAATGCAGGCAGAGGAGCTAAAGCAATGTGGTGATTGCCACCTTCTCTGTCCCCCCCAGAGCACCCAGCCTCCAAGGAAGAATGATGGGCCCTTTCTGACCCTGCGTCACAGCAGGACCAGGCTCCCTCTCGCATGCAGAGCCTTGCAGCAGAGATGCCTGCACTGGAGACAGAGCTTCCAGAACCCCACACCACAGCAGGTACCTGCGAGAGGTTAGGACATCCATCACCTCGTGGTCACTTGACATAAGGTTTGTTTCACAGTCCAAATAAATGGGACTTGATATATTTGGTGCCATCCCTGTCTGTCTCATGATCTTCACGTAAAAGGGTGCACGTACCCATCCTTGTCATGACTGTGGCAGTGTGAGATGTCTGGGAATAACTAATTCTTCCTGCTTTCTGAGGGTAGAAGCTAATATCCACTAATTTTCCGTGACCACCCTGGCACAGGCGAGCTCACATTTTGACTTGAAAAGCTAGCAGATATACAAAACCTGCCCTGGCACTTTTACTTCACGATAGCGAGGGAGGTGAGTGAGAACAATTTAATAGCTATTTGATGGGAGAAATGTTTCTGTTGGTGACCCGAAGGCATTTCTGTCCCTCGGTCAAGAAAGATACAAGCAAATATCAGACTTCTGATACCACTCAGAATATTTTTCGGCATGTATGCACTTTATGTGCCAACCTCAACACTCATCGTGGCATCTGGTTGCCTGAGGCTGGCGGAGTGCAGCAGCTAAGCTGCTGTGCCAAATACTCTTGGACTGAAGCAATGAAGGCATCTAGCTGTAAGCTGTTCGGAAATCCTGAGATTTATGTTTTTCAGAAAACCTCTGCCGGTGGTGTGCCTAATACCAGTCTGGGCAGCACTGGGAAATGATCCCTGAGCACCACGCCAAGGAAGCTGGGTCACTGCTCAAAAAACAAGTTGAGGTCTGGCACAGATGTGCACTCTCTCAGCTGCCCAGGAGTGGTGCAACCCACCCAACAGCCCAGCTGGTGCCAAACCACTAAATCTGGGTGGCATGAGGGTGAAGCCAACCCTCTCCTCCAAATCCTGGCCGTAGGGCCCAAGGCTCTGGAAGAACAAAGAGGCAGGCAGGTGTCAACTCAGGTAGACCCTTGTGGGGGAAAGGAAAAGTCAAAGCATCCACTCACCAATCAGGAAGTCACCATCTGAATTATAAAGGCATCTAAAGAAAAAAGAGAACAGCAATGTCAAGGTGCTGTAGGCCCCAGACACTTGCATACACCATGACCACAGCTGGGGATTTTTGAACTGGGAGATTGACATGGCAGAAGACTCCCTTTTGGCATCACAAATGCTAATTGCAGGTCAGTGAATGCAATATAATGGCTGGTGCAGAGGAGACAGGGAGGTATAACGTGCCTGGCCTGGAAGCAGGATGTCCTCCGACAACTGCAAGGTCCCTGCCTTTGTGGCCATGAGTGCATCAGGTGTTGTAGACTGGGGAGTGGGACTGAATTACTTGAGCTTGTCCAGAGAAGGGCAACGAAGCTGGTGCAGAGTCTGGAGCACAGGTCTGATGGGGAGCGGCTGAGGGAACTGGGGGGGGTTAGTCTGGAGAAGAGGAGGCTGAGGGGAGACTTCATCGCCCTCTACAACTCCCTGAAAGGAGGGTGCAGAGAGGGGGGATGAGTCTCTTGAACCAAGGAACAAGCGCCAGGACAAGAGGGAATGGCCTCAAGCTGCGCCAGGGCAGGGTCAGACTGGCTCTTAGGAAGTATTTCTTTGCAGAAGGGGTTGTTGGGCGTTGGAATGGGCTGCCCAGGGCAGGGGGGGAGTCCCCATCCCTGGAGGGGTTGAAGAGTCGGGTTGACCCAGCGCTGAGGGATGTGGTGGAGTTGAGAACGGTCAGTGTGAGGTTAATGGTTGGACTGGAGGATCTTCAAGGTCTTTTCCAACCTTGATGATTCTGTGATTCTGATTCTGTGACTTCGCCCATGAGCCACTGCAGGTGGTAGCAATGCCCATCAGAGGCTACGTGCATGTTGAACTCCAAGGAGTAGCTCCAGTTCCTGAGATGAGAGCACCTGGATCCAACACTGGACCCAACATTGCTGCATCCCCATGTCCAGCTCCCTCCTTCTCTTGGTGGCTCCCCACCCACTCCCCCAGTGCTTGGCCATGGAGCACAGCCTGCTTCACAAACACCTGCCACGGACACTGTGAACACCTTTGCCTGCGCACACAGGAACACAGGGACATAGAGACAGAGATACCGGGAGCAGCTGGACTCAAGCACAGCAGCGACAGATGTACGTGTGTGGGCAGCCAGGCCGGGGCAGCCCGAGCCTCCTGCGTAGCAGTCACTGACCTGTTGATCATGGAGGTGTTGCAGACAAAAATATGGACCGCAATGCCATTGCGTCCTCTGGGCTCACCGGCGCCGCACAAGGTGTGCAGTCCCTACGGGAAACCCAGACCATTGGGAGCGAGCAGCGGGGCAGGGGCCAGCCCCCTTTCCTCCCCTCACCCCACCCTCTTGCTGGGCCTCACCCCCTCTCCCTGCTTCCTGTACCGCTACCAGCCTTTCCGCGTATGGCCTTTTGCCAAACGTGTTGGCTTTTCTTTAATATATTAAGGGTTTCTTAAAAATCCATGTAAGCTGGTGTTTTCCAGCCCAGGGACTGGGGAGAGCTGGGGATTTGGGCTTGTTTTTTGAAGAGTTCCTTGAAAGGCAATGAAGAGAATCAAGTCCACGGTCCATTGGTTGAAATCTGGGATCCTCTCCCCTCCCACGGATGCCCTGCAAGCCCGGTGTCAAACCCGCTGCTGTTAGCCTAATGCTGAGCATCCCGTGTGCCCCGCGACCCCCCAAGGGGGAGCAGAGGTGGAGGATGCCTGGATGCCTTGCCCCCCCCCCCCCCAACTTACGCTCACAAAGTCCAGCTTACTCCAAGGGGCTTTTGGGATCTCAAAAGGTTTCCATCGCAGCTAGATTGCAGCAAACAAAAAGGAAGAAAGCGATGCCAGTGGTTATAACGCAAACAGTGGCTATTCAAAAGAAAGCAGACCCTCGTCACCCCGCCGCTTCCCTGCACTCTGCTAGCTGAAGTAGCTTTATCTTTCCTCTTTGCCTTGCTTAATTTGGTTTACAGATTTCTTTTGATTTATGGAACCTTTTTCTTTTTTAATCATAATTTTGTAAAATAATTGGCAGGCCTATGTAGTGTCAAGGTTAAAAAAAAAAAAAATCCTATTTAAAAGCTGTCTCTTCCTCTGTTACTAACAACACTGTTGAGAGCAAGGAAATTCAGATGAGCTGGCTTTCCACAGCCAAATTTTCACAGCCCTGTGCTCCACTTGGCACTGGATGATTCACTCCCTCCATGACCCAAACATAACACTCCTGTTTGCTCCACCTCATTTTCCCCACATCCAAAGCAGAAATATCTCTACCTGTGTGAGTGGGAGCTGCGAGCAGCACTAATTACTTCTTGCAAAGCCTGTCAAGATCCTCAGGCAGAAAGTGTCAGAGAAGTCCGAAGTATTTATTACTGCTAATATAATATTAAGGGTCTTTGCAGCTCTTGGGAATGAAGTGCTGTGGCTGAGAGTCCCTCACTGGGGACAGTCAGTGCAGACCAACACAAACACCCAAAATTAGAAGGATGTTCATGTGGCCAGCTGCAGATACATCCCCCTGCATTGATACACTTGACCCCAGACAAAAGTGCCTGTGACTCTGGGCATCCATGAGAACATTTTCTTGCTTTTAGCTACCCAACCTGGCAGTTCTTGACAAGTTTTTAGGCTGGTGTCCTGACAAAACTAAGTTTATGGGACTCTATGTCTATGCCTGCCGCTCCCCAAAATCTTGAACTATGTGAAATTTCAGCTATATTTGAAAGGGATACAAAGATATGAAATTCTCCCAAGCCTCATGGAAGTTTTCCAAATGCAAATCAAAACGTGGTTGCCCAGGTGACTTGTCAGGCTCTCCTGGAGAGCCAGCCTTGGGAGGAAACAGGCAACTGCGCCCAGTGAGTGCATCTGTCAGTAAAGATGAGCGAAGCAGGGGCTCATCATTAATTAATCAGTTGCACCCAGGCCTGGCCCCACAGCTTGGCCCTTTCCGCTCTACTCTCCGAAGCTATTTGCTTTCCAAAGGCATCCCACCACCGCAGTCTCGCAGCCACCCTGGGTCACCACGATTGGATCCATCCCTTGTCCCTTCCTCCCCCCATCCTGTTTGCTGCCGGGCAGAGGCACATTTTCCTCCCTGGAAGACCTGGGCGTCTCCGTGCCGGCACCCGCTCAGAGTCACACTGCTGGGGTGCTGGGCAGAGCAGAAGAGGCTGCTGGAGAAGCTGCGTATTCTGGATGGAGACACCAAACAACACACCCACCAGTAGATCAGGTGTGACCCTTGCGAGGTATTGACACCTCACAGATGAGCCAGTAAGATAGTTCTGAACCTCAGGTTTTGCTTTTGGACTTCTTTAAAGCATGTTTTCCTTTGGTTTCCAAGACACCCTTCCAGACATGAACTAGAGCCAACAAAAAACATGGTCAGAAGGTGATCCAGAGCCTGCTGCCACCCTCAGCAGTGGGACCTCCCCCAGCTCCTGTTCACTTCATGGCAGCTGTGAAGGACAGCGGTGGCATCTTAACATGAACCGTTCCTCTAATGACTGTTTTAACCTTCAGGGTTGGGAATTGGGACCCAGTTGACAGAAATCATTGAGAAATACTGACAGAAAGGACATGCAGAGGGACAAAGGGAGAAGACCCTGAAGACTTGGGGGAGAGAGAGGGAGAACAGGCAAAAGAAGAGACTTAAATGTTAGGTATAAAGATGGTCTAAAGGGAAGCAAA
Source organism: Strix aluco (assembly GCF_031877795.1). Lineage (NCBI taxonomy): Eukaryota > Metazoa > Chordata > Aves > Strigiformes > Strigidae > Strix > Strix aluco. The sequence goes on from NC_133932.1 coordinate 5,846,733, forward strand.
TTTTCTCACTGAGGAATATGGAAGATGACAGTAAGTCTACAGATGAAGTAAAAGTATAGTGCAGTTCCCGCATAACAGCTTCACTTTCACTTTGGTCCCTGTGGACACCTTCACAGTTGTCATTCCTGTGGGACAAGGAGAGCAGGAAATCAGTTTGTCATCCAGTCCATTGATCACAACTGAAAATGGTGTCTGGCCGCTTTCCTCTGAAATACCTGCAAACTGCAAAGCCACTGCCCAGCTCTGCACATCATCTGTCTGGCACGTCTTTGCTGCATTTAGGTTTCAGCAATGCAAGAAGAGAAGAACGAGCATCCTGAGCCAGAAGAGAGGTCCAAGACAGCCAGCACCAGCCAGCACCAGGTGCTTAAAATGGGGAAGCTTTTAGTGTTGTTTCCCTGCTGTATGATACTTCAGCCTCCTGAGACACGACATCCCCGTGCTTACTATTACTTCATAGGTTTTATCTCTCCAAGGTTTGTCCAATCACTTTCTGAATACACCTACATCTTCTGGCAAGAAGTTCCACAGTTCATGCTTTTTCTTTTTTTTTAACATGACATTTGTTATTGCTATTCATTTTCTCCCTGACTCTCAATCATCTCTCTTCCCTTGATCATCTCTGTTCCAGGCTGGAGAGCTTTCTTCTCTTTCAGGATTTCTTGTATGGATGCCACCCAGTATTTTTTCATCACCTTTGTCTACTTCTATGTTTTGTCCCCTGTGCCTTTTATAATTCTGCCGTTGTCTTCGGGCAACGTTAAAGGATATTTTTTCCCATTGACTTCAACGGGCTTTGCATAAGGTGCCTCCATATTGCCATCCTTTTACAGAATCACAGAATCACAGAATCGTCTAGGTTGGAGAAGACCTTGAAGATCATCCAGTCCAACCATTGACCTAACACTGACAGTTCCCAACTACAGCATATCCCTAAGCTCTAAGTCAACCTTACTCTTAAACACCTCCAGGGATGGGGACTCCACCACCTCCCTGGGCAGCCCATTCCAAAGCCTAACAACCCATTCTGTAAAGAAATGCTTCCTAATATCCAGTCTAACCCTTCCCTGGCGCAGCTTGAGGCCATTACCTCTTGTCCTATCACTTATTACTTGGTTAAAGAGACTCATCCCCCCTCTCTGCACCCTCCTTTCAGGGAGTTGTAGAGGGCCATGAGGTCTCCCCTCAGCCTCCTCTTCTCCAGACTAAACCCCCCCAGTTCCCTCAGCCGCTCCCCATCAGACCTGTGCTCCAGACCCTGCACCAGCTTCGTTGCCCTTCTCTGGACACGCTCGAGTCATTCAATGTCCTTTTTGTAGTGAGGGGCCCAAAACTGAACCCACTCATCGAGGTGTGGCCTCACCAGTGCTGAGTCCAGGGGTAAGATCCCTTCCCTGTCCCTGCTGGCCACGCTATTTCTGATGGTGATCCATTTTAGATGGATGATGATCAGGAAAGCTCCTTAAGGGAGCTGGGCGAAACACAAAACATCACAAGTAAGAGTCAGGCTTGTCCAACAAACTGAACCTGGTCTCTGGCTCTGCTTCAGAGAGGATGAGAAGGAAAGCAGGAAGATGGCTCCCACTTACTGCTAGGAAATAACCCCTCTGGGTTTGATGATTGCCAGTGAAAGTGGCGAGAGACTGGGCAGGAGCTTCGTTGCTGTTCCCTTAGGTAAAAGACATACTACATGTAAATGGCTCAAGATGCTTGAGAGCCAGGCATTTTGGAATTACCGTAATCATAAATAACTGTAATGGTAGAAGTGGGCAGCGAAAGGGCATCAGGGATGGATGAGGTGGTAACAGAAGTCGTTGGAGCTTCATCTGGGAAGGAGCACCAAAGGCACGTAAATATAAATATAAGCCTGTCACCACTCCTTGGTCAGTGGCTGGAAAACATATTCCAGCAGAACTGGGAAAGTATTTAGACAAATGGTGAGGCTGCCAGGAGGCTGGAAATTAGCTAATGATGATGCATCAAAGGGAAAAACCTGGGAGGAGTAAGAACCGATGACCGTGAGGTGGTGTTGAGAGGAGAATGGCAGGACTCAGATTAGCGAAGCCAAATGTTCTGGGGCTGGCAGGGAAGAAATTATGATTAAAGATGATGGCAAGGCTGTAACAGAAGAAGACAAATGCCATGTCTCTGTGTGACTCTCCAGAATGAAGCTTGATTTCCCAGGAGGGCTGCAGAGAAATGGGCTGGCAGCCAGCAGCATCTCTGAAAGCACAGGGAAGGAGGGGATGGATGACAGAGACATGCTGCTGGCCTGGGGCATGATGATCCTTTCCTGGGGGACACTGAAGAGGAAAAAAGAGCAGTCTGAGAGGTGGGCAACAGGAGTCCCCAAAGGAGATGCTAGAGAGCACAGACCAAACCCTGACACCGAGCCCTCCTGGGAAGCAGCACAAGCATCCATCGAGGTGGGAAGAAACAAGCATAGCATCAAGGGCTGTCTTTCCTTGGATGACCTATAGTTGGGGAACAATGGGTGGCAGTCAGGCCCCAGCCCCTGTGTGGGCCAGACTCCTTAGCTCCCAAGTCCTCAGACCTCTTGCATCTCAATGCCTTTGTGCCCCTGGTTAGCTTAATATTTCGACTGTCCTCCTGGCAGGACCCAGGGCTCTTTCCGACATGGTTACCTGGTTGGGGTCAGGCTCAACCTCATCCCAGTTGTGGGTCAAGTGCCCCTCCTCGAGAGGTTTGAAGGGTTTGTGGCAGACTGAAGGCAGGATCCGATACAGCCAGCTACAAAGAAGGAAAAGACCTGGATTAGCCTGGGGAAGAGGTTAAACCCTTTGAGTGGCTGCTGGCTGACTGAGCTCCTAAAGGCATGAATAACATTTACATTGGTGTCAACTGGACCAAAATGCGTATTAAATATCAAACATCAGCTCACAGCCAGAGACTTCCAGAGAGATTGCTTTTTATTATAGGCTCTAAATACAAATATATGCTGTTACATGTAGATAAATGTCTATATGTGTGTTTACATATAATTATATGTCTACATTTACGCACACAGATATATATATGTATATTAAAAACCTAAAGATACAGCTTTATCTATGGCAGAAATACAGCAGTCTCTGAGGTGGAAAAAAAGCCTATTTAAACACAGCTACAAAGCAGCTCAGACAAGACAGGGACGAGCGCAGTGTCTAACTGAAAGTACAGAGGAGCTTTCAGGAGACAGGTCACAGCCAGTATCTGAATTCGGAGGGATTACTGAAAGTAGCAACCTATCCTGACAGGCCATGCCCATAGGACCATCAGTGAGCCCATGTAGTGAAGACCAGAGTTTTATGTGGGATGACACTTCCTACTGCCATAGGAGGTCCCTCATGCCTCCATCACTGCCTGAGACCATCACTCTCCTTCCTTGCTGCCTGCTGTGTCCATGGCTGCAGCCCCTGCTACTCTGGTGGCCCTGACTGGCATCCGCACGCCATGCATAGATGCAGCCATGCCCAAAGCTGGGCCTTTAATCAAGCAGGAGAGCAGAGTTAATCAGGAAAGCCTGAGCTAGGCAGGGCTGCCAATGCCTTTGATGTGTTAACAGAGGTGGTTGCAGTTTGGGTGGGTGGGAGAGGGGAGGAGGGGGCTCTCCCTTGAGAGCTGGAAAATTTCCATCAAGGACGTCTTCATGCAGCAAACAATGATTCATCCCTTTCCCACGCACATCGCGAGCTGGCTCCAGCCTGGAGAGCAGAGCTCTGTGAGGCAGCTCAGATGATGCATTTGCCTTTCATTTGAATGAACAACAGCAGGGACAGAAAAGCTGCCGTGGGAGAAGCAAAATGAGAAACCCATCTTCTTCAATCTGGTCATGGACAGAGCACGATGACCGGGACAGAGCTCCAGGATGTTTGCTGAGGGCTGGAACAAGCTTTTCCCAGCACTGGTGGAAACACGGGGTGATAAGCAGCGTGCTGGGTGCCTGACACTTGTTTGAGTCCCTGGCCAGCCCCAAAATGGGTACAGCCTGATCTAGCACCTCACCAGCCCTGGCCAGCATGCAGGAGCATTCCTTAGGAGGAGGAGAGTCCTGCTCAGAGGCTTGGCTTTGACACTGTCCGTCAGGTGCTTACTAGCACCAGTCACAGCAGGGATGTTTTTGCAGTGGTATCAGGGCTGAGACCCCAAGGCTGTTTCACACAGCACACACAACCTACTTGAGACCATCTGGCCCCCGTGAACATCCCCTCCCCTTCCTCACCTTTCTCAGAAAACCACTTTCTTTCCCATCCCAATATCACCTTTCTCAGCATTTTCATAATCTACTCGCCACAGTGAAGCCTTTCCTCTTCCTCTCCTGTGGTTTTCTGCCCTTGCCCCTCTCCCAGTGCACAGTGGAGGTTTTTCATCTGGCTGGGCTCACAGAAAGCACTGGTGGCACAGAGGCGTCCTCTCCATTGCTCCCCAACACTCGCCCCAAGCACCCTGCATCACCCACCCGCTGCCGGGAGTCACGGTACCTTCGCTTGTTCGTGGGCCGGGGACAGGTGAAGGCAGAGCCTGAGAGCTGTTCAGCATACAGGCCATACGGGCAGACTTGTGGGTTATTCTGAATGGGAGGAGAAGGAAAAATAAGGAGTGAGAAGCAGTGGCACGGGATTTAACTTGGGACCCCCCCTGCAGAGCACCGTGATGGGCACCCGGCACCCGGATGCCACAGGGTGGACTGTGCTCCTGAGTCTGTGCATCAGAGTCGGTAGTCATATCTTCTTGCTCCTGTGAGGCTGGGTGCCCCGTGGGTACCAGCCAGACCCCAAACCCCATTCCCACACGCAAGAGGCCACACAAGTGCCCTAAGGAGTTGGCACAGCCATTGAGGCAACACACCCGTTGCTAGAAAAAGCTGCAAGGGGCAGTGCTCGGTGGGATCAGCAACAGGAGCGTCGGGGAAAAGGGGATTATTCCCAGTGCTTAGAGACTGCAAAGCGGACTGTTAATATGCACAAATTTTTTGGAGACAGAGGCGTTACCCCAGAGCATCATGTCTATCTGGCTTTCCAGATTGCTGATAAAGACTCACAGCACCTGCACCTTTGCTTCTTCCCTCCTACTCACTAAACGCCCCCTTCTCCTCCTGCCCTCTGCCCAGGGGAGGGGTGCCCAGAGCAGGCGTTTCAGTGCCGTGCTGCTGTTTGCTGCCAAGAATGAGACTGACCTGTGTGGGAGCCTTTGCTTTTCCGCAGGGCTTCTGCACAGTGACAGTGCTCCCTTGGAGTACAAAGTGGGCACTTACCCTTTTGCAGAGCCGTGGGTACGACTAGCAGAGGTTTAGCAGCCTTTGTGAGTTCATAACTGAAGGACAGATTCCTCTTTTTCAGAGAACAGAAACTAAACATTTTGATCTAAGTAGGCCAGTATCTATTTGTTTGAGATCAGCAAGAAGCAAAGGCATCCAAGAACTGCAGGAAATACCCCGGTGGGACAGTCATACACCATTTGCTATCCCATCTCCCTCCTGCAAGGTCTAGTTTAGCATCCTGTCATCCCGCTGCGGCTGAGCAGATCAGCCATCCATACGGTATCAAGCACTGCCCTGACAGGTGGGCAGAAGGAAGAGGTAAAGCTCTCATAACGCACGTAGTTTCCAGCCTTCAAACTCCATCTTGTCAACATGGGTATGCAGTGAAGCAGGGGGATCAATAGCCCTTGTCATTTTTATCTTAGCCAGCACTACTGCAGATGCCAGTCTTATAAATACTGCAGAGGAGAAAGGATCCACCCCTGGGACTGGAGATTTTTTTTTTTTGTCTAACTCGTTTTCAGATTTTTCTATTAACTCTTTTGACACCAAGTCTAAACTCTGTCCAGATGAGAGTACCTCAGCCAGGAGCTGGAGGGGTCCTCCTCTGGAAAGCGGTGCTGCTCTGGGTGATCACAAGGAGCATCCACCATAGTCCACTGCTTATTCAGACCAGCAGCCACCGCTATCAATCTCCCAGTTTTAAGGTGCCTCTTTCTTGCATTTTTTCTCCACCCATCTGCTATAGCCAGTCTCAGAAACAAGACACTGCACCAGCAGAGCCATCAGTCTGATCCAGCACAGCAGTTTATCTTTCTTGTGGACACACCGTAGGCTGCAGTGCAGACCTAGGGGACATACATATGCATTTGATGTGTCCTTGTGTTGTGTGTTACTATCCACAGTGGCATACAACGTGTAAAACGTCAGAACTGGGGAGATCCAGAAAACTCAGGGAAAGCGAAGGGTGAAGCTCCCTGCTTGACCTTAATTCTGCTGGCCTCTTTGCACAGAGGATGAAGAGGAGCACCAACGGATGCCATTCACTGAACATAAAATGCTACCATCTGAGTCCAAGGGATTACAGGAGATCAGAGGGAGGGCACAGTCAGTCTCAAAACGTGTGCTGGTGTAAAGGAGACCAGTGCAAAGGAGAGGAGAGAGCTTTAATTCTTCAGGGTTTCATTCTTGCCTCTGCCGACTGCATGGCTAGCATCACATAGGTCATGATTCCTTTCTTTAAGACATAATTTATTTTCATCAAACACGTTCAGAAGTTACTTTTAAGAATGAATCTGTCAGTTTATAACTTCAGGCATTCATGTCGCCTCCCTCCAAAGAAGCTGCTCTCCTGCCAATGGCTTAGAAGCCATCTTCATCGGCTTCAATTCCTACAGAAATTCTGAAAGCCGCCTCTCCTGTGTGAGCATGTCTCTCTGCCAAGCTTCAGACTTCTGCTCCAGTTTATTCCAGAGCTGATGGCTTCCTTCTCGGTGTGACCGAGCCACTTGCATTGCAGACTCCTTTGGGAAAAAAACCTGCTGTTGAGCAGAGGTAATTTAGGCAAGTCTTAACCCTCACAGTGAGACTTGGAAGCTCGTGAGTAACTTAAAAATAGAAAGTATGAATGGAAATATTTAATTCTGAGTTTTGCCAGCATCTTATTATTCCAGTCCTGCACAAAGAAGGTTCCTGGAGACTTTTGTGGTGGCAGAGGGAAAGTAAACACTTTAAGATGAAAAGAAGCCCAGGGAACAGATATCCACTCCATTCAATGTCATTTTAATAAAGCACTTAAAAAAACTCAGTACCTGTCCCTCTGGTAAAGCTCCTGGACAGCGTGGATCCTCCGAAACATGTTCATTTCCAAATCCCGACATGTACTGTAAAATAAACCACACAGCTCATCAGCGTTTTGAAAACACAAGCAAAATCTATCCAGACAACCCATCCATCGCTTCCTCATGCATTTTTCTGGGCCGTATATACGCATTAAGACTTTCTCAAGTGCTCTGCTTGCGTATTGCCACAGACCATTTTCACAGCTCTTGGGTTCTCTTCGTTAGCTAACCGTGTGGTGGACTGGGAAGCCAGACAGGATTTGCTCTTCTGCTAAATCTGCATGTCTATTTTGACCACATTCTGCGCCATGAAGGCACTTGAGAAATAAGCCAAATATCACATATACAGTCAGAACAACAGGGTGATGTATGGGAAGAACTGCACATCAACATTATGGAGGCGTGCTAGCACCATCCAAGTTAAATCGGAATTCGCTTGAATCATGGATGTTCCAAAATCTGCAGACTGCCTTGCAGATTTGTGCACTGACTCCTCAGATGCTCAGGGATTGAATTTGGGAGCCGTTTGGTTGCCAGGTTCCTGCGATACACCCCCATGATCATCAAGAAAAAGGTCAGGATGTAGTTGGGATGAGGGAGGAAGAGAAACTCAGCTGGGACTTAAACTATGTTACTGATTTGCCCTAAATAAGTATCACCCAGTTGGGTGTGAACTGTCCACCGTGGTAGTAAGCAAGAATTAATCCATTGCCAGGTGATAATCTGGTTTTCTAGGGCGATGTCTACCAGAGAGACCCACGGATGGAACAGACCTGCATGCCCTCCCATGCCTGCCCTGCCCTGAGCACGGCTAAAAGCCACAGGACGCCGGAGGATGCAGCTCCCAGATTTGTGGCACTGAGAAAATCCCCACAGTAAACCTGAGACACACAAGGGAAGCAGGTATAACAGAGACCTTAGCTTTGCACTGACAGAAATGTAAATACAGTCCTTTCAGATGCTATAGAAAGGCATGAAGCAACTCTGTTGATCTCTGCATGAACGCAGAGGTGTTTTGGCAGCAATCGATAGTTCAGCTCCATGACCTGGGGAGAGAGTTAAATATTAATGCTCCCCTCTACTGACTGCAAGAGTAGCCGGGCTACTCGCCTGCCTTCACACAGCGGTGCTGGGATGGCAAAGCCCAGGAGCCCAAACGCTTGGCTGACACATACATGCTTGCTGCGACGGGGTGGCTGCGGCACTGCAATGCTGCTGTGCCCCACCATCTGCCCAGGGTTCCAGCCCTGAGAAACCCCGGGAAGTGGCAGGTGTGGGAGGCAGAGCTCTGACACAAAGGTGGAGTCACAAACACCTGGTTTATTATATTATTATAGTGCCTGAATTATTTCCCCCAGGGGTTCTCAGCCTTGTGCAATCTGCAGCCCTCCCAGTGTAGCAGACACTCAGAAAACAAACCTGAAACCTCCTGACAAACCATGTGCTTTCCTCAGGCACCTTTCAGTGACCTGTAAGAAAGCCCATTGCTGGGGGAGCCAGGCTGGCTCAAAGCCCTGCATGCCTGAACCTGAAAATATCTTGGTTTCAGTTGGTTCGGGGGGACATTTCTCTCCTTACAAATGAACATACATCACTAGGACCCTGCTCACCACTGGGTTCTGCAAGAAACATATTGATATGCAAAGCAGCAGGTCACCTAAGCAGCCTTGGCAAGTGTATTGTACTGAAGCATTTCTTTCTTCTTTTTTTTTTTTCCTTTCTTTTTTTTTTCCCCTTCCCTCTTTTAAACGGAAATGCAGCAATATCTGATGGGACTGCAGCAGTTCCAGAATTAACCGAGACCTCCGCACTGCATCCTCTTCTACCAGCAGTGCAAAGGTGGTGGGAGCATTTCCCTGTGGGGCAGTCTTGATAAAAAGGGGAGGAAAAGGGGAAGAGGAGAAGGAGGGGGACATGCTCATTTTCTGGCAGCATAGCCAGCAAGGCCCTGCAGGCTCTGCCATTAGCACAGCAAGGAGAGGGTTAAGGCAACGTGCAGGCTGCTTTGCTGAGCATCACCTGCAAAATGCTTGACCTAAAGCTGGTGGAGGGCTGGGAGGGGACAGTCTGTGGTTCTTTGGTGGGTTTGTGTATCTGGGAACCAGTGTGTGCTCCTCAGCAGCCCCCTGCCACACCACTGGGGCAAAGCGGGAAGGAGGCACAGAGGTGAGAAATCCATCCCCTGTCCTCCAGGTGAAAAAACCTGCACAGCTGGCTTTCCCATCCACATCCCTCAAAGCCCCTTTGCTTCTGCTTGCCAGGACGGGGGCAGGATAGAAAACCAACTCAGCAACAAGCATCCTGTGCCAGCAGCTGCTCTGTGTCCATGCTGGTGCTGCACAGCACCTTGCCCGGCCCCGCATGGGCGGTTGGGGGGGGAAGCAATGTCGGCAGCTTCCCACTGGACTCGACGGAGAGCCCCTGCCTTCCTCGGCTGTGCATCACCGGGGGCTGCAGAGCCGCTGGTCATTGCCCAGCCACGCAGAGGGATGGGTGGGCTGGGGCAGGAATGCTGACTGAGGGAAGAGGCGGTGTTCGGGAGAGGGTGGCATCGGCCCTCTGCCCTGAGAGTGGGGACAGAAGCTGCTGCATCATTGTTTGGTCAAATAGGTTCTTCCTTGCCAAGAAAAAAAAAATTAATCCTCAGGTAACTGCATCAAGGGCTGAAAAAAAGACATTGGCAGGACTGCAGCCGCGGGAGGGGAGACGTCGTCCTACCGGTGATTTATCACCCTGAGTGTGGCTCCAAGGCTTTGCTTGGAAGTTCAGTGTGGCTTTTCTCATTCGCTTGTTTTAATTTGTCTTTCCCTGTGGCAGAGCTCAGAGAGGCTTCTCTCCTCTCCATGCCCTTTGGAGTCAGTGTCAAACACTACTTGGGCTGCCAAAACTAGCTGTGCCCTACCAGCTCCCCATGACACAGCGTGCTCCAGGGCTCCGGGGCACCACGCAGGGACCCTGACGATGCAGGTTGGTCAGGCCCAGAGGCACAAAGACCAGGCACAGATTCACAGAATCATGTAGGTTGGAAAAGACCTTGAAGATCATCCAGTCCAACCATGAACCTCACACTGACCATTCTCAACTCCACCAGATCCCTCAGCACTGGGTCAACCCAACTCTTAAACACCTCCACGGCACACCACAGCCCTTCTCCCTGCCAACCCTCTGAGCCCCCTCACACTTTGCCTTGTGCAGGGTAGCCCCAAGCCAGGAGAAATGACACCTTTCTGCCCGCTCAGCACCCGCACCGGGGCACCCGTCCTGGGTGAAAAAATCTAAGACAGATGGAAACCAACCCTTCTTTTCCATGGCATGGCAACAGGTTTTTAGTCCAAAGCGATCTCACTCTAGGTCCCTGCCTGGCCTCCACGGTTCCTAGCCATGATGGGAGTAATTCCAGGTCGGGCAGGTTGATGGGAACTATTCTGGTAATTGGGTTGGTGGTTCCTCTGTAAAACAAAAAGTTCTCTGTGGTCCTTCGTTTACACTTCTGCTTTTAATTACTGTTGTTATTTTGTTCAAGATCCTGTAGCTTTTCATGCAAACGGTATCTTAGGAATTCATCTGACTCCGCTTTGGTTTTTGTTTTGTCATTTTTCAATAAAATGGGAGAGATAAAAGCCCAGCACAGCATAAAAAATTCAGCAAAGCTCATTGATTGGAATAACCGGGATGCAAAGCAGAGTGCTCGCAATGGGTGTTGTGCTCTGACCTATAAACCGTAACCTTTTGTTCACTGGATTAGACAGCAGGCATGGGAAAAACGCATTTGAAGTCTGAACACATAGACTGCAAAATAATTAAGGCCCTTCTTCAAATGCTGCATAATACATTTCTCTATCAGCTCCTGCTGCAGGACACAGGAAAACAACATTCATCTCAAGACAAAAGGCAGGGCACTTTGTATCAGCTCAGTCCAGTCAACTCCAGAGCGTCTAACACAAACCATCAGAAATGGGGACACAAGCATTTGGGGCAAGGAGCAGAGCAGGTCTTTCACCCTCCATGCAGGGCTCCACAGCCTCCTTGTGGGGTAAAACCAAAGCACCCAAACGGGAAATCTGCCCCGGTGCCGCATGGCCAATATCCCTGTCAGGAGCTGCCATCTTCCCAACGTCTCGCCAACCCTCTCCTCCAGAAGTGCTGGGGATGATCCAGGGTCAGACCCTTCCTGAAAGGACCTGCCCAGCTCCAGGGTGGGTCAGGGCACTTGGTGGAGGAGGGAAAAGAGGAACAGATGCCAGGAAGAGCGGAGAGGAAGGGTGAAGCAATGGTTTTGGAGGAAAGATGCCAATAGACAGTGGGGTGGGCGAGGTGATGATGGGATACAGATGGATATTGACATCTTGGAGGGGAGTTGCTGGCAGAGCAGCCTGTTCCCGTGGCCAGCTCTGGGTAGACCTGCACTCAACCTGCAGTCACACCAGCCAACAAGGTGTTAGGGTCTGCTAGGAATGAGTCAAAGATGGACATGGAAGATGCTGTCACAGCCATGACAGAAACCAGTTGGCCACTTATCCAGAGTGGTACAGGGGCAAGGCTTCCCTGCTGCTGAAAGAGGATGGTGAGAGCTGGAAGGTGTCCGGGACAGGTCAGGAAGAGGCATGGCGAAATTTTACTGTATGAGGAGACAGGACTCTTCAGAGGTGAATAAGAAGACCTGTAACACCACTATGTAAAATAATGAACATGCAGAAGGTGGTAAAGGAGCACATACATACATATAAATACATATCTCAGGCATATCCAGAGATAGGAAAAGGCTTAGTGACAGTGACAGCCCTGAAGCCTGGGGAGAAACATGATGGTCCTACACAAGCTCTTGAGACCCTCCGTGGTTGTGGGGTGAGCCCTTACCACTCCTGCCTGCTGCAGCATTACCCACACACCCCGATGGCCCCAGGGCGGCCGGCACCCCACAACAAAGGTGAGGTGCTGAAGAATTCAGGGCTGTGAGTCTTGTGTCTCTACGCATGAGCCATAAACCCCACCACAACCTGTCCTTCTCCCAAAACTCCCCTGTGCTCTGGCAAATGGTGGCAGGGAAAGCTCCAGCGGGATGTCTCACTGGGGCTCGGGGAGGAGGTCATGTCTGGAGCCCCTCTGCCAGCGTGCCCTGCGAGGGCTACTGAGAAGGTGGCCCAGAATGAAGCTGCTGCTCCTCTCGGCTGCCGGGGAAGATGGTGGCCAGGGTTGCAACATCTGGGCAGATGTTGCCAGACAGATTTCATAGGCTGAGGGTGAAACACCCCCCTGGCAGCCAGGGTGGGAGGAGGGGGGGGTGTGGAGGGTAGGGGAGGGACAAATCCCGTGATGACGAGATCCTGCACTGGGACAGCCTGATGAAGAATGATTTCCAAAGGGGCAGAACAGGGATAGAAGAGCCTATTTATAGATGAAACACAGTGAAATCCTTCGTCCCAAGAGAGAGTTTTAAAACCACACCTTGAAACATAAAAGAGGGGCACATTAAAATGAAACAGATGCAAAAAAATCAGTGTCAGCTGAGAAGGGGCGTCCACAGCCAGCACTGGTGGGTCGCAGGCACCCAACCCCTTACCTGCAAGCCTGTCATCCTCCTCCTGGAGCAGACACAAACCCCAAGCAGGTATCTGGCCGAAGCAGCCTGCCAAGCAGTCTTCTAGCTGGTCGACCGAGCCGGGCCAGTGGCAGGCTGACAGTGCTGAAAGTGAGAAAGTCCAAGGGAGTTTTCAACCTGTTTGCTCAGCCCTGTCTGTGTTTAACCAAACGCCAGCCCTTCTCCACAGAACCAACCCCGGGATTGATTTGAAGATAATGAACAGGGGGTGAGGGGGACTGGGTTCCCTCGCTGCTCTTTTTCCTCTTTAGATGTTAAAAAAGGGTCTTAGTTCCCACACATAGGGGAAAAAAAAGAACAAGGTGTTTAAGAACAAAGAAAAGCCATTTTTGCAACTGTTTTATAAGTTTCTTTCATAAATTATACCCCTAGCAATTTTCATATACAATCCTCTAAATGTGTAACAAATGTTTGTTCATTACGCTTCTGAGCCATGTTGTATTGGGGATAGAAAGGATCACAGCCTGTCCTGGCACAGGTAGTGATATTTGTGAAACACTGTGTGGCAACATTACACAGCATTTTGGGACCAAAAGTAGGGGAGGATTTTGTATTCCTGTGATTAGAGCTAGTGAGGGGAACTTATAAATTGTGAAATATTAATATTTTTCAAGAAAGCTGTTGCTGAGGAAGGAGTGGCAGCAAGCATTTAGCTACAGAATACTAATGAAAGTAGCTCTGCCTTTCCAGAAGTTGCAGAAAAAAAAAATCAATTGATTTTATTTGATTTTTTTACTTTGAATTCTCACCTCTCCTCCTCCTCAAAAAAAAAAAAAAAAAAAAGTAAGTTTTTTTTCCCCTTTCCATGACCCGCTCTACTCTAAGTCCTGCCAGGAGGAAATCTCTAGGAGGCACACACTGAAATTCAAACGTGACCCTGGAGTTAATGTCTCCTCCTCTCCTCGAGCATCCTGGAAGCCTTCCCTCCCCAAAGCAGTTACCAGCTCGCGTGGCCCCCATAGCAGCCAGCAAGAGCTTGGGCTGTGAGAGGGACAGGTCTTAACCGTTTTGTCTTCTCTAAAATCTGGCACCTTCTCACACCACCCTGAGTAAGACGTTAGAGCACCAAGAGCTGCCACTTCTAAGGTTTGTCAAAATAGTCTGGCTGCTACATGGGAGAAGATGAGGTGTATGAAGAGACAGTGGTTATGGATGGCAGAGGGGGAGATGGAGAGCTAGTTTTCGTTGGCTGTCCCCTCTGGTCTTAGGATCATAATTTAGGTCAGGACGGACTTCAGAAGGTCACTAGTCCAACCTTCAGCTCAAAGCAGGGTCAGGTCTGAGATCAATCCAGGCTGCTCAGGACTTTATCCAGTTTGTCCTAAGACTTCCAAGGATGGAGATTGCACAGCCTCACTGGGCAGCTTGTTCCATTGATTGATTGCCCTCACAGTCAAAAAGCTTTTCCTTATATGCAGCTTGAACTTCCCTTGTGTCAGCTGACGACAGTTGTCTCACATCCTCTCACTGTGCACCGCTGTGAAGAGCCAGGCTCCGTCTTGGTAACCTCTCCATAGGTATTGGAAGCTGCTGTCTGGTTCTCCCAAAGCCATCTCTTCTCCAGGCTGAACAAGCCCAGTCCCTTGACGGATGTGGGCTCCAGCCCCCAACCAGTGTGGTTGGCCACTGCTGAACTTGCTGCAGTTCGTTGGTCTTTTCCTGTGTTGGGAGCCCCAAAACTGGACACAGGATCTCCACTTCCCCTACAACACTCATCTCCCTAGAGTAGAAGCACCACAACCCTGGCAGGCCAAAACACCTCACCTGCTTCTTTGTTTCTTCATTTGCTTATCTACACGGCTGAGACGTTTTGAGCCGGTTCTGTCATTATTTTTGCATAGTTTTGCCCATGACAAACACTGAGAAAATAGCAACAAAGCAAGCACAGATACAGTCCTGGAGACGTGTTGGGGGGAATTCCTTGAAAGTGGAGAGAGAGAGCTGCAGTTGAAGACTTGTCTGGAACGTAGCAAGACTTATTAACTGGTGGGACTGACTGGAGCTGGTGCCTCACAACCAACAAGCAAGAATGTTGTAGAGGGATGACCTAAGAAAGCAAGTGTCTCATCCTTTCCTAAACTCTACTGGGACTTTCTGCCTGCTTGAGAGCCACCTTGACCAACTGCCTCCAACTCCCCCAGCTTAGGGACAGTTCCGGGGCTAAGATGGGCTCTTTTGATTTCATGACACTAATGGTTTTATCACCTAGTCACCAGGAACAGATTTGGCTAACCTGGTTATACAATATTAAGTAATATTTTCTCAAAAACAGATCAAAATTTAGCCCCATTACAGTGTGGGTGGGCTAAGGATGAGTACAACTTCCATCATTTTATTACAGCAGTACCTGAAAGTCTTGAACTGTAGACCTGGAGGCTCTAGAAGAATATAGACGGAGTAATCTCCAAGTTATAAGTCTTTAGGTCTCCATTACTGCTTGCCATCTTCCCATTTGCCCAGGCAGGCTCTCTCCATACCCTGGCCTCTTCCAGCTTTGCCAGAAAAAACCACAGCAGCAGTGAGGAATTCTCCAGCTCAAAGCAGAGATTGCAAATATGTTAGTTCACCCTGAGCAGTGATTCATCATTGCCAAAGAAATAAAGTACCCGGCACCTGCCACCTACCCTTGAGACTCCTTTCCTACCAGACAATATTTAAGAGTAAGGAGTTCATCTCACTTATTTTCTGACAGTGAAGAATTATACGTTCGACTACAGTTTTGCAAACCAAAGTGGCAAAGTTTTGAGGGTTTCCAAGATCCCCTTCTCCCGAGCCACGCAGCAGGAGAGATAACATCACATTTTAGCTTACATTCCGCCTTGAGAACCTACATTTCACCTTGCTCACACCTCTCTACAGGCTCTGTTCTCTTGTTTTCTTGTGGGACAGGTAGAAATAAAGCTGTTGCTTTTTAATTACGGGTAGACCTATTTCCTGCTTGTTCTTGTTTCCTAAGAAAGGACAAGGTATTATCACTTTACTCACTTGACAGCCATGTAAACGTTATAAAGCTTATTAGCTTGCCTGACCTTGATTTTTCACTCCACACAGGCAAAAACATTATTTAATGAGATACTGTCAAACTGACATTTGATTTATCGACCTCCAAATTATATGAAATACAGAAAAGAAGATTTCTTAACTCGTGTGGTGTTTCTGACTTAGCCCATCCCATTTAAGGAGAAAATTATAAATCTGTGCTGATTATTCCTGATCATTTTCATGTCCTTCATGGGCCTGGAAATGGTTTCCAGGATTAGTTGCCTTGAAGCGACAGAGCATCTTGGAGGGATGGAGCATTCCTTCTCGGCTGACTGGCTTGTAGTTTTGTGGCCTTTCCTTTTTACCCTTAAATGTGAATATTAAGTGGTGGTCTAACACTGGAATAGGCTGCGCAGAGAGGCTGTGTATTCTCCAGCTGTGAAGATATTCAAAACCCAACTGCACATGGTCCTGGGCAACCTGCTCCAGCTGACCCTGCTTGAGCAGGGGGGTTGGACTAGATATCTCCCGAGGTCACTTCTAACCTCAGTGAGTCTGTGATTTAGCTTAAACAACCTCTTTAGTTAGCTGCAGCAGCTCTTAAGTACAGATCTTATGAAACATTAAGTATAGACGTCCTTCATTAATATTTTAGCAACTGTCTTTGTTATCATGTAAAAATGATTCAGAAACACAATGAATTGTTATCACATAAACATGATTTGTAAACACAAAGAATTAAGCATGGAAGAATGAGCATTTCAGTGTCTTCTCAGCTATCTTTCTGGGTTTATGACATCTGTTCAGTGCATGGCTTTACGTGGCCTTTACTCCAAGGAGATCCCAGCTGAAATACACAACAAGACCCAAGAGATACATAAAAAAGCATGTATTTGCTACTACATGATGTATATGCAACTATATGGTACCTGCATACCAGCAGCTATTAGATGTGAGCTGTTCTCACAGACTTCATGATAGAAATGTGCAAGGAGCTCATGTAAGTCAGAGGCAGAATGAGAGGAAGTACCAAGGGGGTTCCTTGAAAATACAACAGCTGGCGTTCAGCATCTCAGTGGTGAATGAAAGATGAGGAGGAGAATGGAAAAAACTTTTCAAATGGAAGAAGAGCTTTTATATCAGAAATAGCGGGGCAGCAGGGACAGGGAAGGGATCTTACCCCTGGACTCGGTACTGGTGAGGCTGCACCTCGATGACTGGGTTCAGTTTTGGGCCCCTCACTACAAAAAGGACATTGAATGACTCGAGCGTGTCCAGAGAAGGGCAACGAAGCTGGTGCAGGGTCTGGAGCACAGGTCTGATGGGGAGCGGCTGAGGGAACTGGGGGGGTTTAGTCTGGAGAAGAGGAGGCTGAGGGGAGACCTCATGGCCCTCTACAACTCCCTGAAAGGAGGGTGCAGAGAGGGGGGATGAATCTCTTGAACCAAGGAACAAGCGCCAGGACAAGAGGGAATGGCCTCAAGCTGCGCCAGGGCAGGGTCAGACTGGCTCTTAGGAAGTATTTCTTTGCAGAAGGGGTTGTTGGGCGTTGGAATGGGCTGCCCAGGGCAGGGGGGGAGTCTCCATCCCTGGAGGGGTTGAAGAGTCGGGTTGACCCAGTGCTGAGGGATCTGGTGGAGTTGGGAACGGTCAGTGTGAGGTTAATGGTTGGACTGGAGGATCTTCAAGGTCTTTTCCAACCTTGATGATTCGGTGATTCTGTGAAACAGAAGATAAGGCAGCTTGTATTTGATCCAATAGACAAAGGGGACTCAAATCTCAAACTGATAGCATGTGCATTAAAAGGCCTTTAGTTTCCTGCCAAATCTTGCAAGTTCAGGTAGCGGGGCACTACATGGGTGAATAACCTGGGTCCCTGGAAGAAAAGGGAGAGACATAGGACAGTAGCCCCTTTGCTTCCTTATGCTCTCCATTAACATTTTCCTAGGCAATGTGTATGTCATGCCATGTGGCAGAGCCAAGGCTGTATATTCTTCCCTATCGCTTTACCTTAATGCTTGTCTCTTAGGGTCTACACTTCCCAGAACAGGGCCAACACCTTCATAAATTTCTGCTTGACGCTTAGCACAGCGCTTGCCAGCACGGACTGTAGCCTGCCAGGGCTGCTCTGACGTGTACAACTAGTGGATCACTGCTCACCATCACTTCTTCTAGCGAGGGGTTGTCCAGTCCCAAAAGTAAAGCTCTTCTGTTCCGGCCATATATGTAAGAGGCAACGGACAGAGATAGATCCTTTCTGATGAGGCTGTTGCGATGGCCCACTGCTTTTCTTGTTTCTAAAAGGCCCAACCTCTTCTCCTGCCCATCTTTGTCCAGCTAAAACGCATTTATTGTTGTATGTATTTAATATATTCATTCACTCCTTGTCTCTGTGTTGTCAGCTTCCCCAGCTTGCATTTCTTCTCTGTTTGTTAACCCTTTACACACTGCCAAATGGGACAGGAGCTCTCTAGAGTCTTTGTTTATCTGCTAGTGTATTACTTAGTACTAGGGGATTTAATCTCTTTTTTGAACCTTTCAGCATAATATGAGAAAATAAAGCAACAATATTTATACTTTTTTATCATGGCCAACAGCTTTGTAGCAAAAAAGGCTCTTCTAATAACATGTACTTTTTTGTAGAGTGGCTCTTATGAAATATGTCCTTGTCATTTTTCTGGGACCATTCAGCAGCAGATGCCAGACAGGTTAATTATTATCATTTATTTGTGCAGGAAAGATCATAAAAGAAGTTGTCTGCAGCAGAGAGCATACACTCCTTGTCGCCAAAAAACAGATGCTGCCTGAATAGAGGCTGGAGAAGCCACCTGCTCACCTTGCAGTGGTGCTTCTGCCTTCAGGCTAGAAGAACCACTCCTAGTAGTCAGGAGAAAATTTAGTCACCTTGCCCTGTTCTGCCCTTCCCCACTCTGGTGCAACAGCTAAAGAGGGTGCTAATTTTGGACAGTCACTGAATTCTGTGATTTTTATTCAACAAGGGTAGGACAGCCCATCAAGCCCACGTAAGCCACAGCAGAACAAGCCTCAGGAAGAAAGGATGGCATCATAGCAAGATAAAAACTCTGACCATAGTCCCAGCCTTCAAAGCTACCAGGCATCCTTGCCCTTTAATAAATCTTTAACCCAAAGCCAGTAGTGCATTTCCACTTTGTAAACGTTAACTTACAGGTCAAAGGGAACGCAGATGCGCATGGGTTAATCACACACTATTTCACTTCATGCTCCTCCTAGTCAAAAAAAAAAGACTGAACTTCAAGTTGGATTGCCCACACAGCCCAGACTTTCATTTGGTTGATCTAGTCAAGAAAGAGAGTGTGTGTTTATTTATAAGCTTGTCTTGTATTTGACATCTTTCTGAGAGGTGTCCATGGCAGTATGCTGAGAAGGAATTTCCCTGTGCAATTTCAGTAGGTATGGAACCAGAGCCTCTGTGCATTGATAAGCCCAAGGGACACAACAAGTTGTATCTCAGTGATATAATGCCAAAGCAGGAAAAAGAAAACACATTTCTGTACTTAAAATATTTGCAGCAGGAGCTGGCTAAGCAGCTGAACTGCCAAAGCTACATTTCACAGTCTCTTTGCTGCCACAGATAGCTCGGATCATCTAAACCAACTTCCTTACAAACACACTGGGGGACTTTTCCTCAAAGCTGTGCTAAAGCACATCTTTCAGAAAGCTACTAATTCTACCCTGAAAAACCCCAAACAATCACAAATCAGCTTTTCTTCCATTAACTGTTTCGGGCGTCATCACTCTCACTATTAGAGAACTACATCTAATTTCAAGATACATTTAGATTCAGGTCCTGAGAATCAGAGTTTATTGCAGCTTTGACTGCACAACTGGAAAGTCCTTACGCTGCTCATGCACCCATGGTTAGTGATGAAGACTCTTTAACTTCTCGTGTACCATAAAGAAACATATTTTCTCCGTTTAACTGATCAGATGTTGAATAAACCCACAATAGCACAAGGGGATAATACTAAGAACAATACTTTTGGCTGCATGTCAGACTCTCACTAGGTAGGAGAGCTTTTTGCTGTTGATTGGACATTTGAAATTAAAGAGAATTGGGACTGATTTTATTCTCCTTCCCCTCTTCCACCTGACACCTATGTGATGTTTTTTCCAAAACCGGTGTCTGAGGACCTGACGCACAGTGCTGCAGCAAAGCACACCCTAAGGAAAGCTTTTTCTCTGAGCACTTTCTGGTAACTTGCCAGCCAGTAACAGGTTCATCAATAATGATAATGGCTTTTTGTCAAAGAAAACTAGTGCACTAAGACACAGACTTGCTCAACCCTATAAAGGAATCAAAGTAACCGGTGTCCTCGTAAGGGAAGTGAGACAGGAACATGACTTCTAACGGGAAGAGCTGACTAACAAAAGAAATAGAAGGATTAAGCTCCCTTTGCTGAAAAGCAGAAGCACATTTTTGATCAGTAAAGTCTGTCACCTCCTTATCAACTGAGAAACGAGGATTCAAGCCCCGCCTTCACTACGCCTCACCAAAAAATCTATTGACTGCAGGCTACGACACAGCAGTTCATATCTCATTTGTGATAGATGGAGCATATTGCAGCTGCCTCTGCAAATATTATTATTAATAATGAAAATTTGTATTAAGGTTGCACCCAAAACCCCATTACTGGATAGGTTTCACATGCTTAAAGCCAGTGGCAGTTTTGCTAAAGATTGCTGCAAGGAACAGGCAATCCCATTGCTACAAGAACAAGAATTTGTACTCAAGAATTTAAGGTTACTGTACACATATGTTTCCTACTTTTCTGCATGGAAATCAAGAAGGGCAGATTTGGAGGATTTTTCATATTTAGGATATATTCATACTTCCGACCATCCCTTCAGTCATCGAACCAGTCATAAATCAACAAGAAAGGTCTGCTAAGCTCCTTGGGAACAGGGGAGGCTCATTGCTTATTTGCTACACATTTCACCTGTGTGTGCATGGGAAGTCTAACACATCTCAAATGTACCTGCATGAGCCATCTTCACTGACACCTCCGGCACACAGCATTTGGACATACTTTTCTGCCTGGGAAATAACAAGGAAAGACTGAGTAGCTCTAGTTTAAAGGAACTGGGTAATGTGAAATGTGTGTGCCTGTGGCAGACACCAGAGAGACAGACAGAAGAAGAGGAGAGATGTAGGAAAACAGAGAGACAGAGACATGTGGAGAGAAGTGAACAGAGAGAGAGAGAAATCCAGTGGCACAGCAAGAGAGACAAAGAGAAACAGAGAGAAACTGGGGAAGAAAGAGGGAACCAGAGGGTGGAGCAGGGGCTGGGCACGGACAGGTAGGACATGGGAAATGGGGAGAGAGAGGGACAGAAATTGGGAGAAAGGCAGCTGGAGGAATAGAGAATGGGGGTATGGGTGGACAGAGGCAAGACAGACAGAAGAGGGTCATAGAGGGCACGGAGGTGCGCAGAGAAAAGAAAGTGAAACGCACAGCAGGAGGAGCAAAGTTGTCTGGTGTCACAGCTCCAAGCTTGGAGGTGAACCTTTTTCGGGCAGCTGAAACAGCTGAGGTGCAAATAGCAATGCAGCTAACTCCGGCTGCTCACGTAGTCCTGGTTCTGACAAGAAGCTAGTACTTCCTTTAAAAATAAATGCAGTGTCATCAACATATATGATCAAATTATACCTAATTGTGGTTACCTGCTGAGATCTAAACGAATAAGATACTTATTCTGGACAGGAGACCTATTTGTATTAAAATAGCTAGGATGCTGGATTCATGACACTACACAAAGCGTAGTGCACACAGGTATAAGACAACCACTACACTCAAGCCTGTGATCCAAAAACCAAAAAGGGTCTGGCTGGATGATGAATATTTGTGAGAAAGATTAACACAGCTGTTTCTTTTTTAATGACAATTTAAAACTGATCTTTAGACCTTTTAATATAGAAGTAAAGCAGAAGCACGGAAGGGATGGGGCTGTGATTAAAGTCAATAAAAAGAACTGTGATGGTCATTCCACATTGCCCACTGGATCCTGACATTTGATACACACCACAGCAGGTGCGAAATACTCTTGCTCTATACACAACAACGTGGGTACAACCAAGGTATGGTGCTAAACTGGGGGCACTTGTGTATGGAACCACCAGCCCCTGTTAACATAAAGAGAAAGATGCACCTAATCCCATACTACACCTAGTCAGCAGGTTAACGGTGCCTGCAACAACTTCTGCCAATTCCCATGGCTTGCCTAATTTATAATTATCAGTTCATTCTGTCTCTGCATTATGTTTAGGAAAAAAGAAGCTACCACTGCAAACAAAAATTGCAGGGAGATATTTCAAGAGAGCTGCAGTGTGTGTCACTCATGTAAATGTAAAAAACGCCAAACAGGGACAGTGCAATTCTCCAAACACCAAGCATGGGAAACTCATGAAATTTCAGGATTATATTTAAATAACTTGAACATGCTAATAGCCTTAACTCGGCCCTGATGAAATATGAGAAGAAAAGTGGGTAAAAATGCATCAGAAAAATATATTTAAATCAAATAAATTGTATTTAAATAACTAGAACTCATGAAATTTCAGGATTATATTTAAATAACTTGAACATGCTAATAGCCTTAACACGGCCCTGATGAAATATGAGAAGAAAAGTGGGTAAAAATACATCAAAAAACCCACACAGGTGTTATACAAAGCAATCTATTCTAACCTGGGACCACAAATGCTAAAACACTGCAGTCATGGTGAGATGGGTCTGCAATAATTTTTCAGGGCTATTGTTGGAGACAGCACAGAAATTTAGCCTTTACCCTTTAGAATGACAACCAAATGACAGCTATCTAAAGGATTTCAGTGCATTAAAACTAACTACTGAAGTTAAATGATTTGTTTATGGCAGGACAGAGTTAAGGGTGGTGATATCAGAATAAATATTGTGACAACACAGTTTGGAACAACTCTGGTCCTCGTTTTCTTCAAGTTAAACATCCAGACTAAAATAAAAAGAGAGTGAACTTTTTAATTCCCAATGTACAGAAAACACTACAGTTTGATAAACAGATACATCAGAATCGTGCCTCCAGGGAGGCCTCCTTCATTTTGCAGGTAGGACAGCGAGACTGACCATGAAGCCACTTGTCAGACCACACGGGTCAGTTCAAGAGCGGATGGAGATACCCTGGGAGGAGTTTTATGGCTCACAGCTGGATGAGTGAGCCCAGGCAGACTTAGCTGAGCCTAGAGCAGGAGCCACAGCCTCAACCACACTTCTCTCTCAATCTGCTAACCTTCTACCACTTGCCTACATGCTCTACTTTTCCTCAGTACTATTCCCTTTATCTTCTCTCCCTCCTACCACAACAGTACCTCTTTCTGATTTGCTCCTGAATCCTGCTTGTCATAACCTTCAGTCCCACCGATGCACAGGACTTACACATTCTCTCCTCCTGGAGCACGAAGATCTCTCATACAAAGACTCTGTTTCTTTTTTGTAGAGCCTGAGGAGTGAAATGCACAAATACAGGTAAGCTGCAACTAGGGTTTAGGCCCCCCTGCAGCATGCTGAGCAATGTTCCTTTTTTGATTAATTGAAGAGGGCTACTTTGGAAAGTTGCATCCTCCAAATCAAAGACCTGTGCAACCATTGCTTCATGCAGCATCTTAAACTAAACAGCCTCCCTTAGTCTGCAACACTTCCAGTTCTCCTAAAGAAACCATAGGGTGAAGGAACAAATAGCCCTAGCTTACTTGCTTGTTCTGCTCTGCAGTTCCTCAGTAACCTGAGGGAGCCCAGATCTGGTTACCCCAAGACAGCACCTGCACTTGAGAAAATAATTCCAGCTTTCATTGTTAAAGGAGCAGAGAGAGACACTGGTGCTCTCCTGAGCTGCATAGCTCAGACGTGGCTTCTCAGCTGTGAGTATTTCGGGACCTTATTTGCCCTGGTTGTAAACTGAATGTAAACTAATAACCTATTTCATACAGGCATCTAAAAACTTACTGTGCTCATGTTTGCAAATGCTCCAAGACCTTTCTGGAAATGGCCTAAGGAAAAGCAAAGCATCCATATTTTTAATAAGTTTGACTGGTGCACCTAGCTGTCATTTTTGTGCCTGATTAGTGGCAATAAGGCATTTTCCCATTTATTTCCAAGCAGCTGCTAGAGAAGAGCTGCAGGCAGATGTAATCTGGAGACTGCAGAACTCTGCCTGCTGTCAATTTCACACCAGCATTTTACTTTCTTCTATTCCCATTTATTATTAATCTGTATTTATATCTAACTCCAGCTCTTAGTTAGCCTTTGCTAGAGGCTTAACCATTAGAGATGACTGTGAGGAAGGAGGGGAAAGAAGAAACTGCCATAAATCAGGCTTCTACCACTCCATATAATTCTGGGGAGGTGAGAAACTGTGCAAAGTTTGGGCTATTTAGGAAGACAGCAGCTTGCACAGTAGATCAGACCAGGTCAAGTCTCCTTTATCCTTAGTATTAAATATGAAAAGGAAACATCCCTATTACAGAACTTCCCCTCTAATCATGTTCAGTTCCTACTTTTTACAGGGCTTTTTATCCCTTTTGAATTTCTATCCATTCTAATGCAGAGGATGTTCTTACATTTCACATTTTCTGAATCCACTAAGCCCTCAGGCTCAGTAAGACCATGTCACATTTGTTCCAAATAAGCATTGTATAAACACATACTTTTTCCATCAGCTTCCAGTGCACTGCCTTTTAATTTAATAAGAAGAACAAGACCACACTCAATTATGAAAAGACAAACAGGAGTACCTGCTTCACTTCGTTCTCTCCAAAGTAAACAATTTTAATTTAAGCAGCAGAATTAATACCACTTGTTTTCTACTCATGATTTTCTTTTTAAGGCTTCAAATCTTTTTTTCATCTCTTGCCTCTTTCTTTTATCCCTTTTGAACAGGGCTGAAGGGTGCGTTCCAGGTGAGACACCACCATTCATTTAATGAAGGCATTCTATTATTTACCCGACCATTCCTTAGCCATCCTTACATCTTGCTCACTTGTTTTGTTCACTTTACCGTAAATGAGAAGCCCACTCAGTGTCATCTTTCCTGTAGAGGTAAGATGAATGTAATTCATTGCAAAGACTGTCCATAAGTTTTCCAAAATGGAGACAAAGATGTCACGTATACATGCTCTGTATAAAGTTTCCCACAGCAGTGTGAGACACATTCAATTTATTGCACACTTTCCCCAAATGTTCCCATATATCCAGATGGCCTGCAGTCCCAAGAAGCACTCTAGGCTTCAGACTAGAGGTTTTGGAAATTCTTCCCCAAGTCTTTTCCAGCAAAAGCAGCTTTAGCAGTGTACCCGGTCATCCTATCATTTTACTCTGCTTTACATAAGCATTATTGTCTTTAAGCATCCAGTCGGAATGGGAATGTCGTTAGGAACTCGGAGAAGTCATCTTCCACTTCTTCCTGTTCAATCATAATGAAGGCTCTTCAGCGTTCCTCCTCCAAACCTTTTCCTTTCAGAGAAGCCAGGAATCTAGAGACAGGAAAAAGAAGTCATCATGTCACATCAGAATCAGCATGAGCTCCCACTAGCCCGCACTGGAGCGCCTGTTACCAAGCCAACTGCAACAACGTCTTCCTCTTTCACGTGGTCTCCAGAATCAGGGCTAAAATGCTTCAGCTTACTGCTAGAGGATCACCATTAATTAAACAAGAGGCAAAACCTGAGTATGGCTCATTTGTTCTACAGAGCTCCTTAAGGCTTTTTGACAAGAGTTACAATGAAAGCCTTAATTTCTTGGGCAAATTCTAAAACAGTTAATTACAGATTTCAAAGCCTGTATTTCCCCCCAGATCCAAATGCATAAAAGAATTTCTCCTCCATTCATTTTTAAAACTATAAAATAGTATTACTGAGTCCTATTAAAGAGCTGCTGAGACTCTAGCCTTCTAACCTGAGACAGCAGCACTTCACTGGTAGTTGAAAGTACAGTTTTATCAACTGCTGAAAAAGCTTTAAGAAAACCATCAGAATAGAAATGGCTGCAACAATGCAAAGGATTAGCACTCCTGCTTTTGCAGCCAATCTGTAGATACTGCTTACACTGTGACAATGAGTGCTTACAAAGAAAATCTACTTGAGACCATCAGAAGCTTCTCTGGCTTAATGGTATTTCAAACAGATTTGCAATCCAATGCACCTGTGAATCCCCCACAGGAAAGAGATGCACTGCTTTCTATTACTGTGTAAGATGTCTGTCCTATTGGCATCATAAAAGTATCTGATTACAGTCCAGAGTAACTTTTAGATATCTGACTATAGGCAAGCAGAAGCAGCAGACCCAGTAAACACATCGTCCCAAAACAATTCCACACTCACAGAGGAAATACAGTGTATTAAAATGGAAGACATCAACCAAGCACTACAATCACCCCAGTGGAACGTGGGCTTTGGGATGAAAAACGTAATTTACAATACAAAGTAGATTGCTTAGGTTACACACTTCACTGGTAAACTGAGAAAGCTAAAGAGCTTACCCAAAATAAAAGTTCACTAAAACCCGACACAATTTAAATTTAGTTAGGGTTTTCAAGCCCCAAACTCAAACAGATATGCAAGGTATTCAATTCAGGAATTGTTTTGTTCATCTCTGAAAAGCAATCATCTCTAAGGGAAAAATCAGGCAGATTTTGCACAGAGGTTCATCTCATGAAATCTGCTTTGGGAATTCAAAAAGGAAAAATGCAATCAGAATAACTAAAAAGTAGCAGGACGCCGCAGGTGAAAACTTACCTGCTTTAGCATTTTTTATATCAAAGTCACTAATTAAGAGTAACAATTATTTACTTATCAAAGATCTGATCAAAGTCATAGCTACAAACAATTTGAAACTTATCATTCTTTTCATCCTGAAGAAGTCTATAATAGAAATACCTCAAAACACGAGTGATCGAAGAGACCTATTGTAGAAAACCCACAAACACATTTGTAAGATTTACATTAAGTAGATCATTTCAAATAACAACATTAAGAGGTTATAATGAAATCTCCAGTTCCAATTTGGACTTTCTCTCTTTAAATATGACTACTTAAGATTTGTTTAAGCTTTTAAGCTGTTTTCAGTGAGGCAGATGAAAGTAGTCATCAGAAGGCTTTAATCTTTGGCACATGGCCATAAGGAATATAGAGTTAATCCCTGGCTAGCCACTAAAAATGATCAAATAAGAAAAATAAAAATCTTACATCATGCATCAAATACAACTAGCACACAAGCAGATTTCTGCATGAAGCTATCATCCCCATGAAAGGGAGACTTCCTTTCACTAGAACGCGGGGAGGAAAAAAGGCAACATGCAGAACCGAAACAGGAAAAACCAAATTTATTTTTAAAAGGCATAAAAAACCACTCAAAGAACGTAAGCATTTTGTAGTTTGTGACTATTTTTTCCCCCCCACTAGCCCTAAGGAGCTTTCAGCATGGCCACATCTAATGATACATTCGATTTTATTTCCATGGTGCCATTCATGGTACTTTGCAAGCACATCACAGATATGAGAAGTGGAACCTCGTTACTCCCTGCATGGTAGGCTGTGCACGGGAAGGTGGGGAGCACAGAAAGTTGAAATAGCTTGCTCAAACCACGGAAGTAATTTTTCTAGTTCTTCACCAACTGTACTGAAAGCAGTTAATTCAGCCATTTAGGAATTAATTACAAGCTGGTATCATACTGTCATTTTCCTTGTGGCTCCACTGGTTCTACGAGAATTACCCATGCAAGACATTAAAATGCTACTTCCAGCTGTGCAAAAAGAGCCTTTTCATTGACCTTCAGGACAGCATTTCTGGCCTAAATCTGCAACCAAGCAGCCTGACACTGACAGATCTGAAAGACATCATATTTGCCCATTTTACCTCACTCTTGCAACTTCTACTATGTTAGCATACTTAATTATTTCACTGCCAATCACATTATGGACAAATAACTTCAGCTGACAAAAGCCAGCCATTTTTCTATCCAAAACAGCTGGCGCCCACAGATTAAAAAACTCAATTACCAGCACAGATTATCATTTAAATTGCACGAAGCCCCTGTTTCAAAGAGGACTTTGTCAGCAGTTCACATTACACAGGGAGAAACAAAACAAAAAAGGAGGTAAAATTACAAACCTGATTGCCATCTCTTAAGAAGTATCTCTTCTCTATGACCTGGGAAAACCAGAGAATGATCTTAGCTGGCACAGCATATGCATAACTTCAGATTCCAATCAACACTTCACATGTGAGCACTGAAACTCATGGCTAACTCTGATAAGGTCTAAACCCACATCCCCTGCTTCAGGCTTATTGCTTTAAGTGCAACACTCTATTACACACAGAAGGAGTTGCTACCTCCAGCCATTCTTAGTAAAGCTGTGTTATCCTTAACTTCTATACACCTAATTTAGTTATAGCCCTCTAGTAATGGAGGTCATGGTTTGGGTGTCTCCTTACTGCATCAGAGTCAGTTATTCCAATTTTTCCCTGCAAGTGCAGTGGTTCTGAGCACTAGAAAAAGCTCATTCTGCAGGTGTGTAACAATCCCAGTGGTTCTGAGTAGCCCCTGGGCATAGGTGATGCTTGAGCCTGCACTCTGATAACAATGTCTGTGCTGAAGGATACCTATGGAGGCAGTACCATCAATCTAAGAATCAAAAAGTGATTTGTATCACTCCATACAATCTACACCCTCCTCCAAAGAAAATTCAGGCCAAATTTCCTCTAAAGCATGATCTGATACAGGAGGTGATCTGCTCCATTATATCTTTGTCCAGGGGATGCTTAAACCAGAGCATTCCTCCTGTCGTTTTCACAGTAGGTCCTGATGCTCTCTTTCGCAGGAAGGGAGAGTAACATGCCAAATTTCTTAATTCCTAAAGTTAGCTTTAACCAGGATCAGCAGAGCTAACCATAGTCTTGAAACTCCCCACATTACTACCTTAGCACGCTGCAAACCCTCTGGCCTGCCAAAGGACTCCAAAAGTGTTCACAGAGTGTCTTTGTACATTACGAGTTCTTTTTCATTGCTCTACGCAGATCAATAATCAAACCTTCAAGCAGATCAGCTGCAGGTTTCCAAAAGCAGACCAATCTTTGGCCTCCTCACATCTGTCTTGAACCAACTCAAAAAGCAGAACGTGAAAGGAGCGGCTAACTGTTTTTCCACATTCAAATCACAGACAGCATTCAATACACCGAACAACAAAACATAATTTAATTGATTTGACTTACCTTATCAAAAAACCTGCTTAGTTTGACAGCATTGGATGAACCTGCAGCCAGGTAACGAGGATTGGTGCAATCCTAGAACACCCACAAGACAAACCAATGCAAGGAAATCAACGCAAGGAAGCCATACACATGGAAATCAATGTACCCTTTCCCCTGACACACCCATGTGCAATCAGCTAGGGAAAAGAGTGTATCTCCTGATTTCTGCTCCACAGCCATTGGAGAGAAAAGGCCAACTTCTGTTCTGTGAATCAACCAGAGAATTCTAAGCACCCTTCTATGCGCTCCACGTCTTCCTCTACCACCAGCTATACAGTCAGCTAATAATCTGTACAGGCTACTCATGAGGTTGTGCATGTGTGTGTATATACAAGCATTCACACAGCACATGTATCTTTTTATACATATATATACACATTTTATATGTAAAGTTATCTTGATGTTTCATCCAAAGATAGTCTGTGTCAGAACTGAGAAGAGGGAAGAGAAAACTTGACTCCCAACCATCAATTCTAAACTTCAGTGACCTTATCTAATACCCACTGTACCTCCCTTTAGTGAAACAAAGACGATAGTTTCATCAAGCAAGTGGGATGGCCAATCAAAACGTGCATAACTCCAGCATTATTGAGAAAATCTCCAAAAGCCCAATTTTTGCCACAACATCTTTACTTACTAAAAAATCGGACTCACTGCCATCTAAAAGAAAAACAACACTGGTGACATGCATACTAACCAAATTTATCTCTTCAGCATTGAAATCCTCAGCCAAGAAAGCTGTTCTGGTCAAAACTTCATTCCGCTTAGTTTCTGGGATCTGATCCAACTTAGTTCCTATCACCAGCAGTGGAATCTGGTTATCAGCAAACTGTTCACGGTCATAGTCACTGATGAGGCAAACAAATAAAAATTTAAATGAAGCGATGGTCACGTAAGTGGGCACAGAGGCGCCATCAGCTCCCCTGTGCCTTTCAAATAACGGTCATTTATTTATTAAGGGTCATTATTTGTCTGAGTGAGAATGTGCTGTATCTGTATATTAAGGAAGGGCTTCTGCATCTAAGTCACTGCACAGGGATTGAAAGGAAAGAAAAGAAACCACAAGCTGGATTTCTTCTCAGTGTAGATGAACCACAGAAGAAATGCTCACACAAGCAGGAAAGAAACAGGAATTTTAGTATTGTACCAAGCATATGCAGCCACCAGAGACAGATCAGGGAGCTGGCGTCTCTGAACATCTACACTTCCTACATACATACACTTTTAAATGAAATAAGTTGTAACTGCAAAACACTTCCCCTTTCCACGTTAGATCAAAGAGGGTTGTAGTACCAACTGTGGGGTGTCAAGTTACTAAGTCTATGTTCAAGTAAAGGTAGCCACCATAAGGTGAATTCCAACAAGCTTTCATTCAGATATGAATAATGATCAAAGACAGCCTTTATAAAATAAATAAGATTGCAATTAAATTGTCATCACAAATCCAAGCTCCAATCATTCTCCTCAGCTAGGATAACCACTTGTATTTTTACCTAAACCAAGCTTTCTAGAAAGTAATTCTACAACCAACAGCAACAACTTGACGAAGCAATTGCTAGTGGCTCAGTATCTGTCTCTGACAGGAGTTAAGCTTTTGAAAATTAAAACAATTGTGAAGAACCCGTATGTGGAAAAACTGGAGATATTTGCAGTTTATACAATGCAAATTCTCTTTCCCTTCTCCCGTGTTTCTACAAAAACACCTGTGTACCAACACAGGCAGATGAACAACTGATATTCTTCCCACAAAAAGCTGCCGCTTATTATTGCTTCCCTGCTCATGTGTGAGGTTTATCAATGACCTTAAAACCTCCTTGACTACATGTATAACAGGAACACGGAGGTAAAGGAGGACATACTTGACAAGATGTTGGAAAGCTAATTATGAACAGGCTGTTTAGGCAGAGTTTTCTAAGCTCTTTTTTAGCCACACTCCTGAAATAATTCTCCCATCGCCCCAAACAAAAAATAATGAAATGAACTTCCTCAGTCTTGGTGCATGGAGGGAAAGCCTTTTGGAACAGAGACATGCCATCCCACGACACTTTTTGTATGAGGGCTTTGCAGGTCTCAGAACAGACTGGAGCCACTCTCACAGAGGCCTCAGACAAATGATGGCCGTGGTAAACATCTTTGCCCTTAAAGCAAGGTCTCTGCCACATGTTTTGGGAATCTACTGGCAGAATGACCCGACTGGAAGTGTAAAACAAAAAGAACAGTGATTTTCTTTGATATCCCCCTTTTTTTTCTTTTTTCCTTAAAAGTCTAGCCACATCTAATTCAAGTGGACCTCAAGTAGCCTTAGGGATGAACAAAGACTTCAATAACATCTTGGAATTATTGTGTCTTAACCCTGCACGTATGTTTTCACTCACCCATTTGTCACGAGAACTCCCGTTGGAGCGACATCTCTGTTGAGTGCTTCCAAAGACCAGCGATACAAATTCTGGGATGATTTCTTGTTGGTTAAGTCATGCACTAAAATTATCCCTAAATGAAAGAGAAGACAGCAAGATACTATTTAATGATATATATTTTTTTTCTTATCTTACCAAAATGACATCTGCAGGTTCCCAGATACCTGAGAATGAAGAAAGGGATATATAACCGGTTCAGTTACAGTGAATGAATAAAGCTGAAAGTATCAGGCTGCAACAGGTTTTTTAAAGCTGCTTATCACGAATCGGATAAGAGCTAAGAGAAAAATCTCATGAAAGGAGGAAACAAACAGCCACCTCGGGGTTTAATCCGCAAGAGGCTTGCAGGCATTCCCTGCTTCTGCTCTGTCTAGTTCTAATGATACTGAAACTCTGTATTACTGCAGCAGAGAATTTAGCCTTTCTCTGTTTTATCTAACTGGCAAACATAACTATCTTTTTGTCACACCACCTAAGAAGTCTAAAGGCTGTTTCTTTGTTTCAAAGAGTTTAGAGAGCACTACTGTTTTCCTGCATTTTCAAGAACTAATGCTACATACTTGGGGAGGTATCCAACGGGGAAACAGACTGATAAACTTTCACGGTCCACCAAATGACTGGTAGAAACATCAATTAATAAGATTTCATGTATTTAAGATTAAGTTGCTCACATTTTTCATTACCATGGTCCTTTAAAATGTAAATTCTGAGATAGAAAAACAGACAGCCAAACTTCCTGGCTGTGCTATTAACAGACACCCACTGCTGATAACCACAGTTCCTAACTCAATAACCAGCCCCTGCTAGCAAACTTCTTCTATTTATTCACACCTTCTGCAACCTGTGGAATGTTCCCACTTCCTCCAGACTTCAAACCATCATTAATTCAAGGACAAAATGGAATTACACTCCTTACCTTCATCAGGATTCGTTCTCAACACACTTCACAGTCTACAGGTGGAGAAAACTTATTAATTTAATCTTTCACTTTAACTCCCAAAGGTGCCACCCACTGTACACACTACAAACAAACCACGTTTCCACATTTTCCACTACCCCACACAACTGTGCAGACTCTTCTATGAGAGTTCCCAGCATATCACAATCATGGCCTTATTTCAAAGCATTTATCTCAGTGACAGCATAAAAAGGCAACTCAACTGCATGTCCACCCCCAGTGTTGGGAAAAAAAGCCTGATACAACATAACTTGGCCTACGGCAACAGATTCAGAGGCACTGCTGCATAATCTGCGAGAAACACACTCCACCTCCAGACACTCTTCCTCAGTTATGTTTTTGATTGGTCAGTTCCTTTATCTGTTTCACCCCAAACCTACACAGTTAGTTGCAACAGCACAAAAAGATTGTGTTAACATCAAAAAAGAGCAGGCAGGGCCAATGACTACTCAAGGAAATGTTCCTCCCCCATTAAGGTCTGTAAGCCACAGCCTTACTGCCTAGTCACTGTCCCAGACTATCACAGTCCACACACCAGATGCAGGGTCACCAAAGCAGAAGATCTGCGGTCAAACCAAGAGCAAACTGTACCTAACCTCGTCAACAACCAGGTCTCCCTGACAGCCTGCACAGATGCTGACACAACCAAACGTTAACTGTCTTTTGATCTCAGGTTTTCAGACCACTGCAAGCCCAGAAAGCACAAGCAGCCAGGCAGAAGGAACACATTCATCTTCTATTCTTGAGTCAAGTCAAACAGAGGCAATTTGTGAGACAAGCTCTAATGAAGAAATTAATCTAATGAAAGAAACCAGAGCCAAGGCTACTACAAGTCAACAGTTTTCATATGAGAGCTGCCTAATAATATCTCTTGGGCAGTGGAGATAAATAACTCTATTTTAATAACATCACCAATTATAATTTAGACACATAAGTTCAAGATGTCATCTCCTAATGGGCTGTTCTAGGATACTTCCAAGTCTGACCCACACTCACTTGCATACTGTGGATTTGGTGTCAAAAAGAAATCCATTTTTTTCATACACCAAAGCAGTTTGCTTTGAGAGCACAACTCAACTCAAAGCTTATTTACAGAAGTCTGATTAACAATATAAGCAAGAGGTACCTATACACAGTCTTCTTACTAGGAAAGAAGGAAGAAATAACTAGTTAAGTAATCACAGAGCAGAAATATTTATTGTATGCCTTAACACATTACTGAATGGCCCTCAAATGACTGGGAACAAGAAAAGAGAGTCAAACAGAACATCTGAGACAGTTTTTCAGAGCAGTTGTTAATCTGGTATACACCTATTTTTAGTGAACTATCCTTGGAAGCCAAAAAGTAACAACTGAAACCCTGCAGTGTTAAGTTTATAATCTCTTATTTGCTCTTATTAGTGGTGCAGATGAACTACTAGGCCTTTAAGTCAGTATCTCAACAGAAGGCATAAAATACTACTTTCTATATACAGCAAGTTGCAAGATTCAATTATTAAAAATAATTTGCCAAATTGAGCAGAGGCAAGATGGTTATCAGCATATTGCAGTTCTATGGGAGAACAGTTCAAATTTGCCAGGGTAGGATATAACTATGGAAGTTCATATTAATTCAAATAATTATTTCCCTACTGTAGGTTTTGGAACTGAACAGACAAGAAAATATAAATCATATTTCTGCACGTCTATCAGGCCTGAAAAGGTGAAGGCAACCTTTATATCTGCAAGTGTAGCTGGAAGGGACACCACTGCAACTTCAAAGACTCCCTGCTGTGCCAGCTGCACAAGACTGAAGTGAAAGGCTGATGAAGCTTATCTGCACAGGTTTGTCAAAAATAGCTTTCCAGTTCAAAACTGAATCCATAAAATTCTCCCTACGGATTGTATCAGTTTTTTTCCTGTATAAATGTACTGGAATCAGAAAAGAGAAGAATATAGCCCTCAGCCAGACTTAAAGGAATCCTGCCCCAAAACCCAAGAGACAGCTCGTAACAGAAACAGCGATAAAACCAGATTTACACTAAACAAACTTACCATTCAGCAAGTTATAAAATACTGCTCGTGTGCTTTTCACACTAGTGGCACTACCCACTGAACCTCCAACATCCCACAGCTCAATGTAGTAGGTCTTCTCTTCTGGAGTCCCTTCTTTGTAGTCATGGATCTGATGAAAAATTCACATCATACATAACCACAGCTCCAGCTCACAGGAGTTAATCCACACAACACTTGCACATTCAGCTGAAAGGATCATTGTACTTGGATAGAAATTTGTAAATTCTCATGCTGACACCATTTCAAATCTCTCAAGCAGAAGAGAGATGGAATGAGTCAAGCAGTGGCCACTGGATACCACAGCTCTTCTACAAGATGGAACTTGGTGAGTCATCAGGGAGTATACTTTCCACCTCAGTATTAACGAACCTAACGCCTCATGATGTGCTTAGAAATAACATGTTGCTAAAGCAGAAGTAAGATCATGACTTCTTACAGTTGTTAAAACCCACATGGTAGCACTGCAAGAATATTCACATAGGTGACCACATCGGATTCTAACAGAACACATCTTTTTCCTTTCCAAATTCTCATTAACATCTCAACTGAATTAATCAATCAATCAACAGTTTTTGCCCCTGGATCTGCCAGGTAGTTTTGCTCCAAACAGGACTGCCATGTTTCTTCCCCCAAATTTTGGAAATATATTCTCAAGGCAATGCATTTCAAGGCTAACGTGGCAAAGAGTGATGGAGGAAAAAAAGCGTTTATCACTATCCCACAACTATTGTAGGTTGGGCCAAAAAACTGCTAGATTAATATCCTCACTGCTCTGATTGTGGGTCCTGCAATGAGCAGACATAAGCAACCCTATGGTCGTGGTCAGTACGCTCAAATTAAACAAGCAAATTGTTTTTCCGTGGTATGTTTGGCTAACAGTTTAGCTGTGCATTAACTGTTTCTCAGGGAAGCACGGTTTAAGCTCTGTGCCTTCTGACTTCAACCGGCCGCTCCATGACTGGTAACGCACCAGCGGCCACTGCAGTAAGGAGAGGCGCTAGGAACGACAAATATCTCGTGATTTCCACAACCTTGGAAGGTCAGAGCTTGCTCACACAAGTGCTTGGCTCACATTTAATACTATTTGCCTCAAAAGATTAAGCCCTCAGCAGAACAAAACACTGAAACACACCTCTTTCTGGGGTTGTAAGTAATGAAAAGGAAAAAACAAAAGGTCAAGGCCCTTCTCTTTACTTTAAGCTAGGGCTACCAAGAGGTCGGGCGCGTCACCTACTCGAACATCCACTGAGCAGCCCACTGTCCAGGACGGGTTTCCCAGCACCTGGTTTTGGCACAAGAGGTGAACAAGCGAAGACTTCCCGACACCTGCAAGTGTACACAGAAGACACAGCTCCTGGGAGATCACGAGCGGGCGGGCAGTCCCGGCCCCAGCGGGGAACGGGCACCGGCCAGCGCCCAACGGCCGGGGCAAAGGCGGGAGGGAGGCAAGGGGCAGAGCCCCAGGGTCGGGCTCCCGCCGGGAGGTTTCCAGGCGGGCGGGGTGGGCTGAGGGGCCGGGAACGCCGCACCGCGCATGCGCTGCCCGCCACCTCGGGGGGAGCCGCCGCCCGCCTCCACGGCGGGGAGGGAGGGGAAGGGGACGCCCCCCGCCCGCCCGCGCTGTGCGCGCGTGTATTGGGCCGGGGAGCGGGGAAGGACACTCACCGGAGTCGCCCAACACCAGCACCTTGACCCTGTCCAAAGCCGCCATCTTACTCTACCTAGCAACAACGCCGGCGACCACCCGCCCTCTCCCGGCGCCGCCAATCGCGGCGCACGCTCCTCCCGTTCCGCTCAGCCCATTGGCTGGCTGCTCGCGCTCCCAGCGCCGCTTTCGCTCTTGACTGGTTTAACTCATGGGAGGGCGGGAACGCTCAGGGGAGGGGCTCTGTGAGGACAGGATTGGCTTGTTTTCCCGTCGCTCACCGCTCAGCCCCCCCCAAGCGGGACGCGTGCCGGGCGCGGAGCGGCGTGGTGCTGCGCATGTGCGTCAAGCAGGAGCGCCATTGGGCAAGGCGCCCGGCGCCCTGATGACGTCACGGGGCGCGCGCGGCTCCTGACGTCCCCTCACGGAGCCGCCGGAAGCGCCGCCCGGAGCGGGGAGAGCTGGAAGCGGCGGCAGGTCAGTGCCGGCCCCGGGGAGCGGCGGCCGTGCCCGCCCTGCGGCGCCGGAGGGGTTTCCCCCCGCATGGGCTCCCCCTCTCGCCGGGCTGCGCCGTCCCGGGCGGGGACTCACGCGGTGCCGCCAGGGGAAACGGCCACGCGCCCCCTCCCCTGCTCCGCCTCCCCGGGGCCCTGCTGCGGGGGACGGCGGGTACCGGAGGCCCCGGCCCGGCGCTCCGTCCCCCTAGTTGTTTTGGGTGCCGCTGATGGGCCGAGCACGCCGGCACCGCCCGCGGGGGTCCGGCTGGGCCACTGCCCTGGGCCCCTGCTTCGCCTTTGGCTCTCCATACCACTGGCTGCCTCTCCTCTTGCATTGTTTGTGGGGGGTTTCTTGTTTTGGAGTGGGGGTTTTTTGGTGTTTTTTGTTTGTTTTTTTAGGAGATACTGCTGAGCCCCTCAAGTCTCTTGTCCTACAGGAGCCTACACAATCGGATGTTTAAAACTCAACACATAAAAGTGGGTAGGGAATAGGAAACCGCAGATAGCATTAAGGGCTTTTCTACTTCACTTGGCGTTAAAGCTTGGTTTCCTACCATAGTCTAGGAAGTCTATGCAATTTGTAATTTGAAGGAAACTGCAAGATTATGGGAACCTGAGGAGTAACTGGCACTGTCACAGACCCAGCTCGTTTCTTTTTGCCAGGTTTGACCGTTGGTTGAGCCCATACAGTGAAATCATTCAGTTCTCCAGGTCAGCAAGATATTTTCCTTTTGTGCATTAGTTTTCTTCTGGCTTCACGAGTTTGCTGGTTCCCTGAGAAGCAGATGAACATCGCATCTCATAATGGCACTAAGCTGTTAAACAAGTCCAACTGTCAAACTTGTATCATTACAAGTGACTCAGAATGAATAAGGAAGGTCAGCATGCTGAAAAGAGTGTTAAGCAGTGCACAGTAAAGGTGCATTTTCATGAAACAGAGGTGGTTTAGTATTTTTCAGCCATGAAAGGTAGTTTCTTCTCTCATCTACTGCACTGGCATCCTCTCACATCCGCTGGTTCAGTTTCTTGTTGGAATTTTCCCCTAGGCGGTTCACCTGATTAAACTGTTGAAAAACCTAGTAAAAGGGTTAAAAAAAAAAAAGTATTGTTCTGCCTTTTAGTGATGTAAACTGATGCACAGGCAGATCTTGTGAGTGCCAGAGCTGGCGTGGGAGAGGGCAGAGCCATGTGCTTGGGACAGGAGCTCTTCTGGCAGCAATAAGGGATGATGGGAGTTTCATTCCTACCTTCCACTTCGGTTAAGATACTATTTACAGCTCCCTTCCACACAGGATGCTTTAAGAAACTACATGAATTAAAGCTAACCCAGTATCTTGTTATTTAGTTTCTCTCTTTCTTTATTACTTGCATCCACAATACATACACTTGCTTGCTACACCCTGATGAACTAAAACTTTTCTGAACCTAATACTTTTGGAGATATTTTGTCTTCTTTCTGGAATTCTTGAAAGTCAGACAATGCCACTTGTATCATCTGTCATGATGAGAAGTGTGCTGTTCCAGATCTCGTTGAATCCAGAATATGAAAAACAATTACTGTGTTATTCCTGCCAGACACTTAACGTGGAATGCTGAGGTTAAGCCTGCTGTACATAAGTGTGATCATGACTTCTTTGGCTTGATAGTTGTGAGAAACAGTCTTACTTTTTCCCTTAAAAAAAATAAAAAAATCCAAAACCTTGCCACTTCATTATATGAGGGCTAATGCCGAGAAGTCTCCCAAATAATGGATGTGTTGGTGTATGCTCAAATTGTAAGAGTTTCTGATGTTTGTGGTTAAAATGTTCTAGCAGCTTCACATTACATTTGAGTCAATTTAACATCTTTGCCACCACTTGGGGGAAGATCACTCTTCTACATCCTTAGTCGTGCTTTCTTCTCTCCGGTTTGCGTAGGCTCTACTCTGGTAGCATAAATAATTCAGTTCTTGAACTTTTCCTCCTTGCCCTCCCTCTAAAATGCTGTGAATTTTTGGCATGTTATTATTTCACTTTTTATCAGTTTCATTCACCTTGCTAAATGGATGGGCAACTGGCAAAATTAGCCCAGAATGGGCGGGGGTTGTGGCTGAAGGCTGGGAAGGAAAAGAAAGACTTTTTTATGGGAGGGTATAATTTGAATTAAGCTGTAACAGGGAACTTGTACCTTCACTATTCTATCCACTGATATTGGCCTTCAGTAACTAGTGCGCTCCATTTTTGTCTACAGCTACAAGTGTAAACAGTTTGTGAATTCGAATGACTTCAGAGTTTTACATCTGTTAGTATACATGCACATAAGTAGTCCTTTAACTTACTGACATCTCCCTATTGTTATGTGAGGTTTGGATTACAAATATGATTGCGAATTACATCCCGAGCCTGCATCGTTCAATTTCTGCCTGGCATGGTTAGGCCTTGTGGCCTTATCATGTATTCATATATTTTCACTTGTGAAATTAGATGAAAATGTCCTAATTTCAGCCAGACCCTTCAGTCTTTCTGTGTGCATCTGCAGCACAACTTTACATCTTTAAAGAAGAAAACCCTCTGATACCTGTGGCATCCTGGTTTCAGTTTATGGAATGCCTACAAGAAGGTAGGATTTGAGTGCAAGCAGATTGTGCTTTTCTCCTTTAACACTTCTGGCCAGGCCTTGCAATGAAAATGCACAATTTCTTATCAAAATGTACAGGAGGAAGGCTGAGCAGCAGTGTTCCTGAAGTCTCCAGGGAATGGAATTCAGTAAGCTTTTGGTAAAATGCCAGAAGACTTTGGGCTTGCAACTGATGTGGGATAAAGGCATTTCTGGATAATAGGGACATATTACACAGATCATCCACTCACTACAGAGAAGGGTGAAAAAAAGGAGACTTGAAAATGAAAAATTGTATGCCATTTTCCATTTCTGGAAAGGATGAGTAGTGGCTGAGGTTACACTGTACAGACATTTAAAATCTTGATGGCATGTTTTCCCCACTGTAGTTCTGAAATTTGTGCCTTCCCTCGCTGTACTTGTGGAGATTCAGAATCGCTCCTCTCAGCTTAACCTCATCATCTTCTGGAAGACACTATTTTAAATTTTATTAGAGTGAGCGACTACAGAACTAGGATCTGGTGTTTGCAGGTGACTGCTGGAGTTGGATATAGTATGCACTGGCTCCTGGAAGCCTGTTTTGCTTTGCCACGTTTACAGGTGAGGGACTCTTCTTGTAATCTGATTTTGATTTTTGCTGAAGAAACTGCTGTCAGTGGTGTAAGCGGGTAATTTTTTTTGTCTTTTTAAAAAATCTTATGGCAGAAGCCTGCAGAAACATTTTCCAAACAAATCAGCAAACCTGGTTTCAAAGATTTAGTGAAAAAGAGCACTAACAATTTAAATTAGATGTGGGGAAAAACAGGAAGCACCTTTGCAAGTGTGAACAGTATATCTGGTAGATGTAGGTTCCCAGCCAACCCTGCAACTCCGAAGTTTTCCTTCAAAAGAGATCTGGGGTGTTGTAAAGGGTTTGCTTACACAAATGAGTCTGAAGAGTTGTCCACTTCCTTTTTGAGTATCCCACTTTTAAAAATGTTGACCTTGTCAAATAAATGAACGGTGAGACAAGTTTTTTGAGGTAAAGTTACTAGCAGAATCAATATAAGCCTCAAAGTTACAAGTTAGAACAAGGTGGTGTTCATTTGCAGTATTGGATAAAAATTCAGGTTAATTTACTGACTGACATATGTTTTCATAACTTGTAGTTCTAGTTTCATCTACATTGTGGCTTCTAGGTATCACCTTTTTAGCACCTGTCCTCTTGTCTCAGCTTCACTCAGGAAAAGCAAGAAAAAGAGCAGATCCAACATCTTTAGCACAATTCCTGTTGGAGTTCACAAAAGAATTCTTGAAATCTTTGGAGATAGAGAAGAAGAGCTCAGTAACTTTGATGCTGCAGCAGGAAAATCCTGACCAGTGGAGGTGTTTGCTCAGTTGAATTTCTGGCTTCTATATTGTCTTCAGTCCCATCATACTGAATGTTTTTTTGCGGTCACTTGCTCTCCTCTCAGTTTCCTTTCTGACATGTCTAGTTATGCTCAAGACCTATGCCTCATCCATTTTACTCAACCTGAGGTATGATCTCCATTTTGTAGACTGTACCCCCATTTTTCTTAACACAACAAAACTGATTTTATAGTGTAACTTTTAAGTCTTTCTTCCCAGTGTTGTCTTTTATAGCCATATCAATATTTATTCTGATGTTTAGAGATTTTTTTTTTTAAAAAAACCAATTTATTTAGGGTTGCTGTCCTACTGTGATAACATAATACAGCAACCCTAAATAAACCTGTAATTACCCAGAACAATTCCCCAACAGCTGTCTCTTAATAAAGCCCATATTTTGGTTTTGGAATTTTTCACTTGGTTGTTTCTGAATATCATCCTGTCCAGTGTGCGTTATTATTGGTGCTGTAGGTGCTTACTATGTAGTGCTTTATCTTGGCCATTGTTTTTCTTTTGTTTTTTCTCTGTCAATGTCCCTTGATGTTCATACATTATTAAGGTCAGTACAGACATTATTATGAAACAGATGCATGTCCATTAAAATCTTGTTAGGAGATGTTATCATATTTCTTGGCACACATAATTAATTCAGGTTTCACTTACTGCTTTGATGGAAGGTGAAATCGCTGCTCAAGGATGCAGTGGTAAAGTCCCCTGCTTTTGAATTTTAAACTGATACTCTTGTGGCACTGGATTATCATTTGTGAGCTGGTTCACTGCCTGTCTTGCCTGGTGAAACGTAGTAGGGAGCTCATATGCTGTAGCCTGGGATTCTTTGTGGCAGGGTGGCCAGATGTCAATTTCTCCTAAAAACCCAATTTGTTAGACCCTGACCCGGTCAGTTCTGGCAGTGGTATACGCTGTCTCTCATGCCTTTGTTCTGTATTGTCTAACTTACATGAGAATGTGATTATGAAGTATGATGTTGATTGACAGCCGGCTGAACAGGAGCCAGCAGTGTGCCCAGGTGGCCAAGAAGGCCAATGGCATCCTGGCTTGTATCAGCAATAGCGTGGCCAGCAGGGACAGGGAAGGGATCTTACTCCTGTACTGGGCACTGGTGAGGCCACACCTCGATGACTGGGTTCAGTTTTGGGCCCCTCACTGCAAAAAGGAGATTGAATGACTCGAGCATGTCCAGAGAAGGGCAATGAAGCTGGTGCAGGGTCTGGAGCACAGGTCTGATGGGGAGCGGCTGAGGGAACTGGGGGGGTTTAGTCTGGAGAAGAGGAGGCTGAGGGGAGACCTCATCGCCCTCTACAACTCCCTGAAAGGAGGGTGCAGAGAGGGGGGATGAGTCTCTTGAACCAAGGAACAAGCGTCAGGACAAGAGGGAATGGCCTCAAGCTGCACCAGGGCAGGGTCAGACTGGCTCTTAGGAAGTATTTCTTTCCAGAAGGGGTTGTTGGGCGTTGGAATGGGCTGCCCAGGGCAGGGGGGGAGTCCCCATCCCTGGAGGGGTTGAAGAGTCGGGTTGACCCAGCGCTGAGGGATGTGGTGGAGTTGAGAACGGTCAGTGTGAGGTTAATGGTTGGACTGGAGGATCTTCAAGGTCTTTTCCAACTGAGATGATTCTGTGATTGAAAATACGGCCTTCATCCGACCACACAGGTCTTGTTTGAGCCATTGCCGGCATTGCACCTCAATGTAGTATAAAAACTGGTGTTTGCATGTGCCCATGCTCGTTTTCAGAGCTAAGTTAGTTGTGTTCAGCATTGTTGACCTTCATGTGACAAAGTATGATGACGATGTTCTTTGGTGGCTTGCTTGCTTTTTTTTTTTTTCCCTCCATCTGACACTATTCAATTGGCTGTCTCACCCAAAGGCTGTCCTCAGCAGAATTTGAAATTTGATCCTTGTTCATCAACTTTTTGAAGTGGAGATTAATGGGAAAGAATAGTTTGTGGTGTTTTCAGAATGCTTGTTTTTCCATATAGCCATGTCTGGAAGAAAAACAGTTACACTCAAGATACCCACCATTACCTGAGGATGTAGAAGATTTGGACACTACTAAAAATCCCCAGTAGAGGAGAAGAAATAATTGTGTAAAAACTCCTGTTCCACTAGATGAAG
The DNA here is from genome assembly GCF_031877795.1 of Strix aluco. Lineage (NCBI taxonomy): Eukaryota > Metazoa > Chordata > Aves > Strigiformes > Strigidae > Strix > Strix aluco. The sequence continues at coordinate 5,889,423 of NC_133932.1, forward strand.
GAAAATATTTTCTAGTGATTGACACTAAGAAATATTGCTAAATCTCTAACTGTTGCTGAAAACCAGGGAAAAGTATATGCTCTTAGAGGTAGTTTTATTTATTGGTCCCTTACAGGTCTCAGTTTAAGCTGTTTGAGTGCATTATTCAGGAATTGTATCTTAAATCTGTTTTGAAAGTGGCTGTGGAACTCTCTAGCTGTCCTCTCAATAAGATTCTTGCAGAGAAAATGCGTTGTATCAGTTCTCAAATAAGGCATCCAGAGTGAGATGTGCTTCTTTGAAAACACTTTTTCTCCTTTTTTTGTTACAACTGATGTTCTGAAGGTCACTGTGCCCACTGCAAGTTGCATCACCAAGTTTTTCTGCAAAGAATTTTTAGGGGACCCTGAACTGGTGAGGAGAGAAGGTTTTTTTGTTTATTTTTGAGATGAGCACTTAAAAACCTGTGAGTTATAAAGTATCTTCTGGGGTGCCAGGTTTTATTTAAAATTGATCTTTACATTAATGTTATGCTGTGCTTAAACTCTGAATAAGAGTTAATCAATTTGAATAAATAAAGGCTGCCAACCAGCTTCTGCACTGACATGGTTTTGTAGTATCAGTATGTTGCTGACAGATTCTGTCAAAAGCAATATTTATCTTTAAGTGACTGAAAGACTGTAAAAATATCAACAGAACAAAATTGATTTTTAGGGACAATGTCCTGTGATGGTATTCAGATTGGGTCTGACTTAGACATGCAGTATTTTTGAATCTCTAACTCATGATGGGACATCCTTTATTGCTAATGCTTTTACCTTTAACCCAAAGCTCTGTAAAACTGTCCTTTGTGTGAAAATAAATCATTTTGTATCTGGCATTGCAAAAGAAAGCTAACTGACCCTAGTAGTACTTGTTTCGTGGCTAATTCATGCTGTGATAAACATATTTTAATTTAATTTCCTTGAAGGGAAGCTGGAGCTGGACATTCAAGCATTCGTTTCTGTAAGCTATTCTCAGCGTGCACATCAGCAGTCAAATGGATGATGTTCAGTTCGTTGCAATTTGTGCACTGTCGCCCTAAGTTAGAGGAAAAGAAAAGCTCAGGCAGGGAAACATTTATAAGACAACAATGAAAGTGGATTTTTTTCTTATCCAAAAGGCAGAAAAGAGAGGACAGTCTTAATTTACTTACTCTTAAGCTCCAGAATCCACAGCCTGATTGCTCTGCAGTTGCACTGGCCCTTGATAGGAGAGAAGTAAAGCTTCAATGGGTAATGTTGCTTGAAGTTTTTTGAGAGAGCAGTGTTTCTCATACAAAAAGAAAATAATCCAATTAGGCTACTGTGATAAATGATCACAGATTTTTGAGTAGTTTTAGCTGATGTAACCAAGCAGCTGATGACTCACGACCATGTAGAGCTTGGTGATTTCAGGGGGATGTCTTAGTGTGGGGAGCATAGAAAAGTTCTGGAATGGTGTTGTCAAAAAGGCTATTATAGGTTTTATGATAGTGATAAAGAAAATAGGATCCCATCCAGATCCCCCCTCCTGCTGTCACTCTCTCCTTTCTTTGATTCTTGAAGGCTGGGGAGGTACGTACATCTACAGTGTGTGAAACATCTAATGGAAGTGAAAACTGAGATTGACAGAGTTTTACTATTTGTAATATTAGTTCACAGATAAAAATTGCTTAGCAATGATGAACAAACAGAACTTAATGTGTGGGTTTTTCTTAAACTGAAGGAACCTTTTGCTTAATAAATGGTTATTCATAGCCATATCCAACCAGCACAGAAATCTCATATTGAAAAAGGCTATTCAAAGTTTTACTTGAAGTTAACTGGAAGTACAACCTCCTGAATGAGTATTTCAAAACTACCTGTAATACTTCATGCTTATCTAGAACCTTTCATACAGGGAAATTCAAGTGCATTAGGAGGGGAGGGGAATTTTATTATTGCCTACAGATGTGTAGACTTGAAAGAGTGGAGGGAAAATGCACAAAACCACCCTGTGAAATTATAGTAAACCTTTATTCTGTGCCTTATGGAGTTGCTTCCCTTTTTCTCTTCACTGGACAAAGCTGGCTGCTTCAGAAGGGTCACTGCTATTAGTTGTCATCTGGGGTTTGATTTTTGGCTATGTCTGTGGCTGGGGTGACAATACGAGGAATTCCTTGCATGATACGATCCTATATATGATCCTCTGTAAATCACAGAAGCATGTAATTGTCATGACCATTTGTGCCTTTTGATGTTAAGGTGAACAAAAATGAAGTGAAAATACAGTATTTCTTATTGTCACAGACAGTACGGTAAGTTGTGATTAGTAACTCAAAAGATACTTCATGGAATACTCATTTCTTTTTAAACACATAATTTGTTCATTGTTCACTAAATCTTGATTTTTTTTACTTCATTTATCATGCTATATTATCCATGGCCTTCTAAGGCCTGAATGTGAGACACTTTAAATGAAGGACCAGTCCTTTAGAAGGACCTATTTGCTCATCTAAGATCAAGGCTGAAGTAGTTAGTGGTGTAGGAGCTGGTAGTGCTAGCAATTTTCATGCTGCAGACGGTTGACTAATGTCTGTTTATCAGAAAGTAAGGAAAAAGTCTGTCTGTTCTCATTGTGCAGCTGGGAGCTTTTGCTTGAAGGCATACCAGTCTGTACTAGCAAGCTGTCCTCATAGAATATCTCTGCCCAGTGATGTCTGAGGAATAGAAGCAGGCAGGGCTACTTAGAATGTGATCAAATGGCATCAGCTGGGGCCATAAGACTCCTCCACTCTCTTGGGCTGTCTTAGGACCTTCCTTGCTGTAGCCTTTTTCAGCTTCTCCCGAGCTACAAGTCTCAGCTGATCATGAAGCTGTCTGCTGGAGCTCAGTTTCAAGACAGCTTTCTTATTCCAGCTCTGTTGGCTGTGACTGAGTAGAAATGAAATCTGCCATATGTTATGTTATCAATTTCTTGTGCGATTTTTCTTTTAAAGTTTTCTATCATTTTGTTATGAGTGAGAGGTACCATTTTCCTAATTTTACTTCTGTAGCATTGGCATTATTAACACCTTAAGGAGACAGTGGAGGGCTTGGGAAAGAGAAATGGAAAACACCCCATCCTTTTCTTAGCTCTGAGCGAGATAAATTGAAACTTCTGAAGTCAGAGGACTAGCTAAGAATCCATCTGCCTTTTTTTTCATTGCAGTATACATGAAGCTCGAGATCTGAACCTGCTATGACTGACCCAGACGTCCTCACTGAGGTCCCAGCAGCTCTCAAACGCCTTGCCAAATACGTGGTGCGTGGCTTTTATGGCATTGAACATGCTTTGGCTCTGGACATTCTCATCAGGAACCCCTGTGTGAAGGAAGAGGACATGCTAGAGCTCCTGAAGTTTGATAGGAAGCAGTTGCGGGCTGTCCTCAACACCCTCAAGGGTGACAAATTCATCAAATGCAGGATGAGGGTAGAGACAGCTCCAGATGGCAAAACCACCCGTCATAACTACTACTTCATCAACTACCGCCTTCTGGTTAACGTGGTGAAGTACAAGCTGGACCACATGAGGAGGAGGATTGAGACAGATGAAAGAGACTCCACCAATCGCGCCTCTTTTAAATGCCCCATTTGCTTCAGCACTTTCACAGACTTGGAGGCCAACCAGCTGTTTGACCCCAGGACAGGTAAGAAAGAGTACAGGTAACAGAATGCTCTTGCTCTCTCCTTTATCATGTAGGTGCTGGGCTTTAAGGAAACGGACTCTTAGGCTAATTCTTTTGAGCCTGGCCAGAGATAGGGGACACTGTTTCTGCAGGTGGTGAATATTTGAGTAAAATACAAAAGTGCTGTAAATTGTTGCTGTGACCTAAACAGTCATATTTTGCTGCCCCACTGGTAGTTGTTTTGGTAATAGATGCAGTAGTTCTTACACAGTCTGCACAGACAAATAGCAACGCTGGTAAAATGCTTGTACAGATGCTTGAGTGACAAGCAAGAGAGAAATTGAGGTCTTATCACAATCAAATTCAAGGGTGAATAAGGCAGTCTGTCCTTGTTGGAAGCTGGCAGCTTTTCAGTATAACCTGGTCTTGCCCGTAAATTCTATGACTTACTGGTAGTTTGCAGAGAGGGCATATATATATATAGTTGACTTTGGCATGCAAAAAATTTGTAATTTAGAGATGGTCGTGCTAGGAGTGAGTTGTTACTGTTTAATTTTCTTCTAGCCAGTTCATTCTACTGCACAATGGTGTTTCCCCAGTGTAAAGCAGTCTCACAAAAGTTAGAAGAAATTAATTACAGACTTTGTGGTTGGGAGTAAACAAGATTCTTTTCCAAGTGTGTGTCTCAGTGGAGTGCGTATCTCTCATGCATATGAAATAAGAATCTTTTCTGGGTGTCATTGTCTACAGGGGCAGTCCAAATACGTTGTGTCTTCTGTGCTTCTGTGCCAGGGAAGAAAAGGAAGAACACTTGCACTTGATGAGATCCTACGTTGCTAGTTTAATCTAGGATTATTCTGGGGGGAAGGCAGGGAGCAGGGCTTGGGTGTTAGGCTTCCACCTTCTGAATTAGTTTCTTTACTTTTTAATTTTTCCCTTTGAATTCTTTGTCCTGATCTTGCTTTTTCCAGAAAAATAAAAGAGCGAAAGTCAGGAGAGCTCTCAGAAATGTTGGAATGTGGTGCTTTGTGTCAGTCATCATAGTGAGAAGCTGTAGAAATTCATTGTTCAGTGGTCTTGAAGCTTTTAATCTAGGGTTACATCAGATGTCTACTCTGCTTTGGAGAAGGGCAAACACCCAACAGATGTTCAGCCTATCATTTACCCTCTGTCTTGCCTCCAAAGATCAAGAGCTGTGAAACTTTTTACTTGAACAACCATGAAAATTACATTTAGTAGTAGAGGAGCAGAATCCACCAAGGCAAATAACGATCGTTGCTGTAATTCAGCGCAGATCTCAGAGTAGAAGTTGCTCCCTCATGGAGCACCAAAACCTGCAGTGCCGGCACAGATTTTCTGTGCTCACCACTGAGTGGAAACTACACATGCTCTCTACAATTATGATCATCTGTGGCAGCTACAGTCGTGGGTGTCGGGCTGAAGGGGAATAAATCTTCTGCAGTTTGCTTCGGTAAGGAGAGAGTAGAGGACCTGTGCAGAGAACAGAGTTGGGAGTGTAAGACACTCATCCCAAGGGGACCCATAACACTTTCCAGGTGAATCCTCCCAGCCTGTGTGGGCAGTGAGTTTCAAGAGGGGAGAGCTGGCTGTCAAGGAGATGCAGAAAATATAATGCTGGGATTCGGCTTTGATAGCAAGGTCTGTGCTCCAGGAACTCATGAGGTCAACCAAGGGTTTGTCTGCAGTACAGGCACTGGCTGCCTTAATGCAAAATCATTTACTGGCACATGGAGTGTTTTGCAGTTTTGCTGATAGAGGGAAAGGTTGAGTGCTGTTTTGCCAGCAATCCCCAGCAGTTGGTTTCTGTCAGTATTAATGCAAATAACAAGATAGCCAGTTTTACCTTCACTTAACTTTCAATAAGAACGTACCTGTCTGGAATTTATGTATATTCTGTTTCTCCTTATATAACTTAAGTCAATGAGAGCTTAATGTAGGTAGTGTATTGTTGTTTCTTAAGAGCTTTTACATGGAATACCAGTTTGGATAGGGCTCTCCAGTTACTCTTTAGGAAGGGCTCAATACTGTCTCCTAACCATGAGATTGCTGATTGTTTCCATTCCAGGTAAATAAGTGGGCAATTTTGTTTTTTTTTTTTGGTGAGAATGGCTGCATTATATTGCAGTGGTTTGTGTTGTCTGCATGTGTTTCCTGCTCCTTTGGAATTCTGTATTAGAACAGAACTGTGACCCCTTTGGGTCTCTCACGGAGGGAGCTCATGAGGACAAGGCATGTAGAGGAACAAGGTTTGTTAGATAGTGAATAGCCATCCTTTTCTCCAAGCATGTCTTTAGCCCTTATCAGCTCTATGCATAAACCTCTCTCACTCACTGAAACTCATGGCAATACAACTGCTGAAGGGCAGCTGAAAGCCACATGAATTTTAGTCACGGTTGACCTGAGCTGCTCCTGGACTGCAGCCACGTTGATAAAATTCTCTGAATTAAAAGGCCTGTAGGGCCAAAGTTTGTTAGTCCATGGAGCAAGCAGAGCATGGAAGGCATCCTTTGCACTAGTCTGGACCAAGCTGCGATCTGCTGTTAAAAGACATCCTGTTTCACTATCTGCTTCTTGTCCTTATCACTCAGAGCTGGGGATGGTTTAGCTGTCCTATGTTTACTTCTGTTTTGCTTTCCTCTTCCCTAGTTAAAACTCAAATGCAAATTCTGAGCAATTGTTGTAGAATGAAAGTAGGGTTAGAAGAGGAGGTTATTGCTTTTGCCCATCCTTATCAGTGATGGTAAGGAGGTTTCCAGAATCTCTTCATGCCTGTAGTTGTGCTATCAAAATTTGTGAATTAACAGTACTTGTGTAGAGCCTGGCGATAAGTTGGATCTGTAGTGCTCTTTAATTTTTACCACAGCATCTGCATCTGTGTCTTGACTTTAGCAGAGGTCTGTTTCTTACAGGTTACCAGCTGTCAGATGGAGGCTTTTTCAGCTCTGTGCTTTACTCCGTTTGTGAATAATTTTGAAATAAACTGATGTGTTTGTTTTTTCATCAGAACATGTGATTATTGATGTTTTTGAAAGGTGGAAATGTGTCTACTGAGAGAAAATAATTGATAGTAACAAGGATATGTTTTCAGGGCACATAGGTATAGATGTGCTTTGGTTGCTGTTCATCAAATTTATTTGGAATAATATTTTTGAACAGAGTAGCAAGTTTGCCACTAAGGTAATTTTAAATGTAGATTTAAAATGGTATAAATGTGACTTCAAGAATGTGATCTCTCTGTTTTTAAAAGTATTATATGATTTTCCTCCATCCCTTTTTCTACCATTAAACATCTCAACCCAAAAAAGCTCCAAAAACTTACTGTTCTGTCAGAGGTTGAACAAATATTGTCTGGTACTTGTAGAAAGTTCAAGGACCGGAATCGTGCAATGTTAAAGAAACTGTCAGATGGTGAAAGTCAAGGTGATGAAAAAACTAGAGTTTTGCTGCTGCTTCAACTCACAAAGGGATCTTTTGAAAAGTGAAAAGAAAAGAAACACATGTTGTGTTGGAGGAGTCACTTGGTATGACTAGTGAGTGCCTGCCAGCTCTAAGCACCGTGTGCCCAGGTCATGAGTTTTAGTCCCATCTGCTCTAAATGAAGAGCTGGAACAGATCTCCAGATATCACACTTTCTCCTCAGTGGCAGTTTTTACTGTTGCCTCTAAAGAAGCAGTAACAGTAACTTCTGCTTTTACAGGCAAACAGCTTGGACACAGCATGCTTTTATATTGCAAAAGTTTGTTCCAGAAACTTGTAGCAAATCTCAAAAGAACTTTCTGATTGAAGAGGTCACAGCTTTGCCCTTTGCCTATTGACCTGGCAGCGCCTTTGACAGGAATTGGTGCAGGCTGGGTTGTTACACTGAGTGGACAGTTCTTGCCCACTTTTGTGAGTGTTTTGAGATCTACATGTTAAAGAAGTTTCTTCACCGTCCAGGTGTCTGGTATTATCCTCACAGTTTGAACCCTAGCAGAGTGTCAGACATCGAATCTTATAAAAAAAATAATTACGCAAATGGTATAGCTGGGGAAAAACCAGCTCAAGCTGGGGGCTTCTGGAGAGGGACCCCAAACAAAGAAATCCCTGGGCAAATTATAAGCTTACAATCTATGTATCCATCCTTCACGCGTTCTTCACGTGTCTTTCATATGTCTTTTGGAACAATGGTGATTCTGGTCTGAGATCTTCTAACACCTTATTGGATTCCTTCTCTGTCTCCAGGAAGGCAATGTCTTGTTGAGTAGCAGCTTCTGCTGATGGTTGTAGCCTCCTCAACTTTTAGTTTGCACTGCCTCTGGAAGCCTTTTTTTACTTAACTAGGTAAAAGTTGCAAATCTAGGTGAAAGTTCATAGCTTGCAGCCTAAGGCTTCAGCAAATCTAGCTATTCATGCTAAGTATTGCTGAACAAACATTTATCAAATCAGACAATATTATGCTGTGACCCCTCTGTCCTAATGCTGATTGACTCTGAGGGATTCATGCTATTTAAAATTATTTAAACTAAATAACTAGTATTTCTTAACATACAGGAAGAAACCCAGTAATACTGTATGAATGAAAAGTGTTACTTCTAGTCTTGTATTTCAGAGTGGATGACTGAGAAAGGAGAAGGATTGTAGTTTTCCAAGAAGATCCTAATATAAGCACTTGAAATACAGATCATTGCCTTTCACGTGTGCCATTGTCTGCTGTCTACCCCTGCTCTGATATTTCATCACTCTTTGTTCTGCATGCAAGCAATTGCATGGTGGTGCCACTGTGATGAAGCCTCACGCAGGTGGAAGGCTGCAGCCATTCCCTTAAAGAAGGTAAGGGTTATTTCTTGAGGCAGGGATGTACAAGAAAGAATTGGAGTAGCAGTAAAAAACAGATGTTAAATCCATACTGTGAATAACATTGCTGAACTCTGTCTATTCCCAGTTTGGGGCTGACGGTGGGCACTGGTATAAGGGACACTGGCTTTTCAAGTGTTTCACCTGGAGATAAGATGTTATTTCATGAGGCTTTTGCGCAGTCCTAGGGGAAGAATTCTCTTCCCTGTGCTTTTAGATGGAGGAACTACAGAAATTTGGTTTCTGTAGGCCAATTGCTGAAACTGCAGAGCCATCTAAACAACTCGATACCATCTTGTGGATTGGATTTAAAAAAAAAAAAAAATCTGGGAGAATTAAGTATGTACAAGTGTGTTCTGCGGCACATGTGGGGAAGGATGGGAGGGAACTGCGTTGTCTCACCCAGCAGAGGGAGCTGTCTTCTTTTCTCTGCATGGGCTTGGGTTGATTAATTTATTGAATGTCACAAAACTGGAAGTTATGTTTGTGGATATGTGTTCTGTAGCGTGATTAATTGGATCTGGTTGGGGAAGGTCTCTCTGATGTATCCTGTTCTCATGTCCTAATCGTATTTGTAAATCTACTGTAGTGTTGGAGTTGACTGTCATATTCAAAGGCAATTTCAAAGAAAGTATGTGACTAGAAACTGCAAAAGGGAGAGTGGGGTTGAAGTGAAGGAGTGACAGAAATAAGATCCTGCAGGGCATCATTGTTATTCAGTCCTGGATTTCCTTAGGTATTCTAAATACCAAACTCTATCAGGATACTCACCAGTGTGGCAGGTAAATTTGATGTTAAAAAGAAAATATAAGGCTAGATGAAGTAGTTTTTCCTCTGCTCTGTTCTACCTTTAGAATATACTTTTCATGCAGTCTTGTGTATCTTTCACTTCTGTTACTGTGAAGAAAAACCTTGAGGTTAACAGTAAATTGTAATTACAGTTAGTCTCTCTTACATACATCTATACATTAAGTGTCCTCACCATAACATTCAGTTAGATAAGACATGAATAATAGTGGAAAGAGGAGGATGGAAGATAAGTGGCTAATGTGAATCAGGAAGATGATGCTATTGGGATGTTCTTAATTGCAGTTGTAATATCTGGAGTCTGTTACTGTTATTGGAATTCATGGCAGCTAATTACTTGTCTACTCTTTGCCCTCCCAGAGTTTGCTCTTGGTTTGGTGAATGGTTGCTGTTCCTCAAGATGCATGGTAACAGGAACATACTGTGTCTCTGGATCCCTTTCTCATTCTGTATGCTGATATGAAATTTAATTTGGGAAGAACAGATTGAAGGTGGCAATATCAGTTTTATAGAAGGGAAGACAACACCTTGAATTTCATTTTAATCCCACTTGTTTTACTGTCAGCCTCTCACATGTCATTTGTGTACTTCATAGCAGGATTGCACGTAACATGTTCAGAGGCTGGTTTTCTGTCCCTGTCACAAGGCACCTTGTATCACGTTTAGGCAGTCTCTATGCAGCTGAGCGTTTGTATGGTTTGGGCCCTATTGCTGAGATTAGAAATTTGACCAGTCTTTGATTTTTTTGCTTTGACCTTCCGTGTTGACTTCTAGAGCTACTGCCTTTTCTTCCAAGTGCTCAGCTTCTCACTTCATCCCCAGTGAGCTATTCAGAACAAATCTGTCTTCTCATTTTGAATTTCTACTTCCTCAGGCAAGTTCTACAGTAGCTTCAAATCTTCCTCATATGATTCAAATTACTTTTGAGTCTGTTCTATTTTGTTAATTTTTTCTTATCCTTCCCCTTCTCTCTGTTTTTTGCCTTGCTTTTTTTTGTGAAGCTCTTGTGGCCATTTCTGGTACATCTCTTTTTGTGTTCTGTCCCTTCCAGCCATTAGAAAAAATAAATCACTTAGAGCTGTTTCTTCTATAAGTTCACACTATGTAGTCAATCCTATTTGATCTTTATGCTGTTGATTCTTGTCCTTTAGGTTCAGTGAGTTTCAGAACAGGCATTCTGAATAGCTTTGTCTACCATGTACTGCTGTGTATGTGCTATATGATATTACTACTACAACAATTTACAGCTTTTTACCAGCCAAAATCAGAATTTAAAAAGTCTTTTTGTAAATTGGCATACCAGAAACTTCTCTTGAAAACGAAAGGATTCAGAGCAGTTCTGTTTTGAACAACTTCAAGTTCTGTGAAGATTTTTTATTGTTGTTAGCTTTCCAAGTGTATGTAAGTGCATCAGTGTGATTTTTCTTGACTTTACAGGCACATTTTGTTTGTCTGTGCTGCCACTGAGAGCTTTTGGCAAACACCAACAGAAGGAAACTGCCCATGCTCTGCTTAGTTCCTCTGTTTCTATTCAAATGTCTGGCAAAAGCTCCAAGAGTATTTCTGTCAGCTTTACTCTGCTTCAGCTTGATAAGGCCTGGAGCCACAGGGAAGGGAAAACTGAGAAAAACATATCAGAATTAACGCATGTTTTTCTAAAAGTAAGAAAACTCTTTAGAACAACTCAAAAGGGATGTAACATCTGTAACTTGAACTCATTCCCTGTGAATTGGACACCCTGCGAATTGGACACCTCAAAGAGAACCATCTAGTCTAACTACGGATCTCTCAGGTTGGTGAAGAAATAGGTGAAAGCAGTGTTAGAGCCTGTGCTGTGCAGAACATCAGAGCAGAGGATTGTAAGTCACTGAAGTAACTCAGAAAAGCTGTTGCCTGTAGAGTGCTGGCTGGTCACTTTCCTCTATTCCACATTGACCTCTGGCTGGTGTGATGTGTCTCTTAGATTAAAAAAAAAAAAATCTGATAAACGCATGCCCTGACTTACAGTATTGCTACCATTTTTGTTTTTTGTTGGCAAAGGACATTTTATTATTAGAAGTGCAGGAAATAATTGCCCTTCAGATAAAGGTTATCACTTTAACTTTTCTCTTGGCTTTGCAAATTGAAATAGATAACAGCCAAGATCTTTGTAAAATCTGTGCATATTGCGAAGCCATTTGCAGTGATGAAAACTGGACTGCAGCATTCCTATCTTTTGCTCTAGTAACTTGCTGTTCTTTTGAAACTGCATCCTTGGTAATACCATCTGCAAAGTGTGTCATGCTGTTAGGCATGGGTATCTGTAAGTCGGATCAGGAGCTCATGGAGCATCCTGTTACTTGTGTTGCAGCCTCTGCTGTTGGATGCAGTTTAGGGTATACTGTGTTGGTTCAGTTGGTATTTTGGCGTAGTCTTCTTGGTTGAAGTTTAACAAAAAAAAAAAAAAAAGTTCTTTAATTCCTAATGAGCTTCCTTTGGATGTTCTCTCTCTCCAGTTGCATCTTTCTCTGCTTACTGTCTGGCTTCATTTATCCACAGTAGGACAGAAGGAAGAACTCTGTCAGCTCAGAGCTGCTGAGGTGGTGCATATAAGCTGGAGCAGAAGTAGCTCCTACTGAGAAGAGGAAAGGATTCTTCTTCTTTTCCAATTTTATATTGAATACATATTAAATCATCTGGCACTTCTGAAAAATCAATAATTTGATGTGTGTCTTATGCAGTTCATTTTTTGAATCTGTAATTTACCTTTTCAAGAGAAATGTCTTTGCCTGAAAATTCTGTTACAGTATTTTTAATTTACTTGGGCTAAAAATGGTCTGCACACTGAGATGAATGAGCAACTCAGTGTTCCTCTAGATAATATAAAGTGGTTCTGAAGGTGCTTCTTTTTTTTTTTTTTTTTTTTTTTTCTTTTTAAGACATTGAATGTTAAATTGCTCTGCTTCTCTAATTGCAAACCCAGGTCAGCAGGAAGGGGAAACTCTAGCATGAAATGTAGATTAATGATGTTGTGAAATGCAGAAGCAAATTTGGTTGATACCTTTTGAATTTTCTGGAGTTAGCTACCTAAACTATGCCCAAGAAATAAATACATGGGGGTAATTTCACATGCACATTGCAGGCTGAGATCCAGTTGCTATTTCACAACTGAGCTACAGCACTGCTGTGCCCTTAGAGCACCTTGCATGCCTCACTCTCCACTGATAACCTGCCTGGCAGAGCTTATTTGCTTGTATCCCATACAGTTCTCTAGAGAAGTGTATTTTAAACAGCTGACTGGGCCCCTGGACTGTCTTTGTATAGCTGTACTTGGTCCTTGGCGAGAAAAAGCTAGTATCTTTCTGTTTTTCAAATTAAGAGCAAGGTAATACAGCATGGTGTGTTTTCTCCCAAAGTGCTATCGGGGTAGAAGTTAGAGGCTCATGTGTGTCCATCCTGTACTGAAATACGTCTTCCAGCACACGCTGATGCATTGTCAGCTGCCTGATGGGTGGCGAGATGGCATAGTAATACTATAATTATGGTGGTCAAAAATGGTAAGTCACAATGAAGTAACAGTGCAATGTAACAGGCATCTGCGAATCCTTCATGAGTCTATAAGTAAGTCTTGTAAGATTGGTGGTAACAGAGGCTTTATCAGGAAATGCTTCATTAGGTAGATTCGATCAGTTTTACTTTAACTGGTCACAAGTTCTAGAGGGTGAAGTGGAAAGGCAAAGTATCAGTGGTCGTCTGGTATTTCTTCAAGAGGAAGTATTTTACTGAAAGATTTTTTTTTATTTTTTATTTCCCCCCCTCCTTTGCTGCATGTACCTTTTGGATGCACTGGAGGTGTGTCTATCTGTTGTGTGCAGGCACACAGCAGAAACTGCTTGCCCATCTGAAGGAGTCTTTTGGGACCCTTGACCAAAATGTGATTTAAACAAGTAGATGTAAAAGTCTTGAAAATATTACTAAGCTGTACACAAACTCTAGAAGACAAATGAACGGTGCCCAGAATGGTTTGCTGAAGCCAGTTCCATGGTTAAAGGAGTTCTGACTAACTTGGTTTGAGTGTTTGGATCTTTATAGTATTTCTTTCAGGATTAAAAGTAGGTCCTCTACAGACAGAAGTAGAAATTGTAACAACTTACAAGGTAAGATGTTATACTGTACCTTGCAAGGTAAAGTGTTCCAAGTTCAGCTGCTTTTGTTAAAGGAAGATGCCCTTTCAGATGGGCCTAATTTTCAGTATGTCTAGTGAAGTAATCTTTGGTTCTTTGATCTCTTTTTTGGTGCCTGAATTTGAGAATAACCTGATGAAAAGTGGTTGTGGCTGAAGAGTGAAATCTCTTACTCTTGAGGGATGGGAAAACAAGGGAAGAGAGTCTTTCTCTTGCTAGTCTGGTAAAGTGCTTTTAGGTTGGGGGTGGGATGTGCATTTTTGTTTTGGGATTTTTTTTTAGTGTGTTGGTTTTGGGTTGGTTTTTTTTTTGTTTGTTTACCATTTAGCTATTCACACTTTAAAGACATGAATGCATTGTCATGTGTTGAAAAGAAGATCAAAGTTGGTCCCTGTTGCCACTTAATTCTGTACTCAAGAGGTGTGCATTTGAACCTTGATCTGTGAGTTTGGACAAATATCACTTTCCACTAATCTGTTACATTATCTGAAAAATTAACAACTTCCCCTCTGGCAACATTCAAGCTGTTCTTTCTGTTCTCATGTCCGTTCAGACTGGTTTCCCCCCTTACCAAGAAATATCAATTGTATGAATGAGTGGTAAATACGGGGTTTCTATAATGAGCTGATCAAGTTGTGCTGCAGGGGCTCCAGTGAGGATGGTTTCTGCTAGACAGTTTTTACAATAGCTGAGTATTGTGAGGACAAAGTTGCTTGCAGGAGCATGCCAAGTGAAACTGCAGCAGGTGCTGTAATGGAAATGCTTGATAGCTGGCAGTAACGCCATCCCCTAAATGCCAAACATACACTTTTTGCAGTTGCCATCCGCACGTGCCTTGCCAGCGCACAAAATCTGCTTTCTTTCATTTACAAGAATAAGAACTGTTTGTGTCCCTGCCAGACTCAGTCTGGTTCTTAAATGTGGTGGGTGGGTTTGAGGTTACAAACAGCAGTCTTGAATTCAAAGCAATATTGAAGTTTGTTTTAATAGAAACTTGCTGGTTCCTTTTATCTTGTGTGACATTTTGGGGCAAGAAATTCAACAGCTGGTTTTCCAAAAGGTTGGCCAGCTGCTGTGAAGCTGTGTGCATGTCAGTGTTGTAGATAAAGGTAATGTCAGTATAGTATATGGAGAAATGTAGGCACAGCATTTGAGAGGCTTGTCCAGAGATTTGAGCGGATTGCAAAGTTAGGAAGAGAAGCAAATGTTCTTTGCTTCTGTTAGCCTTCTGTTGAGTTACAAGAGAGCCTGATCTTCCACTGTGTCTGAAGCTATTGCACATTTCAAAAAGGTTAGGTGTATGAATTGGAATATTGTCTCAGAAATACTCTTTCTGAACCAGGACCTATGAGACAGCCAACTCAAGGAATCTGAACTTTGGTGGTTCTACTTAAATATGGCCTGATACACATGGTTGTGGCAAAGCAACTCTTGAAAGAAGAAGGCAGGAGGAGCACAAGTGCGAATTCTTCTAGAGTCCTTCCTTGCCCACACACTGTATGTTGGTTGTCATTGCTTTCTTTCATCAAAGTGCAGACAGTCTGGTGTATACCTAAAACTTGCACAACTGAAATGGAGAACCCACGGTATCTGCCAGTGTTGAACAGATTTGTATTTAAAATATTTGAAGGGACAGAAATGTTTCACAAGCAATAGTGCTCATTCTGTTTCTTGTTAACCATGTTTTCTGAGGAATAGGCACAACTGGGAATGCGTGTAGGTAATATATTCATTGCTTGCCTTTTTTTCTGGAGTCCCGTTCCAAAATAACCAAAAATAAGGTAAGGTTTGTGTTGTTAAGCATGCTGCTGATCAGTTATCAGCTATGAACGTTAAAATTTCTGTCTGAATTTGTTGAAAGTTCGATATTAGAATCTGTAAGTTCTTACTGATACTAACCTATCATTGTTGAATAGTGTAAAATTTTTAATTTCTGTTCCTAAGATAGAGGGAAAAAAACCTCTCTGAACTACGCTCCCATCAGTATAGAGTTGCTCATATATATGTATTTTCACTGTATTTTTCAGTCCTGCTTTAACCATTCTAGCGATGCAGTATAGCCCTCATCACTGACTTCAGGAGAATATTTTGCAGTGTAGAAGATTTTATCTGCAGAACTTTATCCTGTTGCACAGAACCTTTATCTTTCACTTTTGGAAGTAATTATCTTCTTCTCTCTACATCGTCCCCCACAACTGTGGGCTGAAATTGAACCAAAAGAACAAAACTATGCTAGGAGTCTTCACGTTGATACTTTTTTGCTCCCTGGGAGGGTTGGGTTCAGTATCTTCTTTTCTCCCCTTACAGATTATTGGTCTGTGTGCTTCTTACTCATTATAATTGTACTCCTCCTTTTTAATGAAAATGCTGTCCCCCTGCCCGTGCTCTCCAAAAAAGGGGCAGAGGAAGGATTTTTCTGTTCATAACACGAAAATAAGCATTTGGGCTGAATGTTTATTCTGTTAAGGTCTCAACAGGTAACAGAAATAGTTAATATTTGAAGAAATTCTGTCAAGCCATTATTGGCTGTGCAGGTAAGAGAATTAATAATTTTGCTGCTGGAGGATCAAGCTTTTTTGCTGTCTAGAGGTAAGAAGCTTTTTTGCTTGAGAAACGTGAGATTTGGGGAGGAGGAAAGAGGAAAATGAAAATGGAGAGATTAGGGGATTGCAAGTGCAAGACACAGTATTCATTTTAGAAGAAAGTAACCACTCCACTGTTCACTGTTGCACCTAAGTTGGCTTTTCAGGCAGAGGCAACAGTAGCAAGAGGCATGAAACCTACTTGGTGAAGATTTGCATTTCAAAAGGATTGGCAAGGCTTTTAATTCCCTCCACCAGGGAAGGCCAGGAAAGGCATTTCGTCAGAACATAGCATCCTGTCTTCAATGATTAAAGGAAATCTGGGTGTAGGAAGGAAATAGGCAGCTGCTTTGGCAGAACAGGAGAAAGCTCAATAATACAAAATCGTTCTGCTAATGCCAGTCTAAAATTGCATCATGAAAGAATTTTCCCTCTTTGCAGTCAAAAATGTTCTTCCTCCTGGGCTGTTTAATAGTTTTATTCTTACTCTCCTGCTTGTTCCTGGGGACTTAACTGTGGCTGATACAAATTCTTTGGTTGTGCTTACAGGTGGAGCTAAGGCAGGCTGTCTTTTCTGGATGTCCTTTGCTGTTAGTCTGAAACAGTGTGATCCAGCTTACCGAGTTGAGGCTGAGGAGAAGGGTTAAACTACTCTGCTTTGAAAACAGTCTTATTGACAAGTAGATAAATGCATTTAGCAGTTTTACTGCACAACTTAAGTATATAAACTCTATCATTTCTGGTTATGGGAATACTTGAATCCTGTAGTTTTAAGTTGCAAAGAGAAGATTAGCAACTTCTGAATGTAATTCACTGGAGTTGAGAGAAGAGAGACCTGCTTTATAATTTCCATAATAATTGCACTGAGCTGGTGAAACTGATTAGAAAGGGGTTTGCTTGTCTGCCCTCAAGCCTAAAAAGAAGCAGGTGTAGGATCTTGCAGTGAGTGGAGGACAAGAATGTCACTTGACCATAAAAGACAAAGGTTTAGGTGATTTGTGATGCTTCACTCCAGCTGAAATGAAGAGATGGCAGTCTTGGTGGTTCTCCCTGCTTTGTGAACAAGATCACAGGAATATATGATTATTGTTGAGAACAGACCACATCAATTTTAAAAACAAACAAACCAAGCCCCACATTTTTTTCCATATGAGAAGTCAGTAACAGTCATCATTAAATTGGCTGATATGTATGTGTGTAAAAAAGATTGATGTAAAGTCTTAAAAATGTCAGAGAAACTGATGAAGGAAGAGGAAATAATCCTTACCTGCTCTATGTGATATTACATCAGCTAAACCTTTGGGCTGGTTCTGTTTGACTTGATCCTTTTTGGGATTTTAAAGTATTTAACTTGAGGAGATCTGTGTGTGCTCAACACACAATCGAGCAGCTTACTCTCACCCCAATATTTTTATGTGGTAAGTGAACATTGGGTGTCCAGACAGGAACGTTTTTGCTGAGGAATGAGTTCTTTAGTCCTGCCTGTGTAGTCCTTCCTCTCATCCAAGGGTCTTGCCACTGATAAATGCTTTGGTGTTTCATCTTATCTGCCTGGAGCTGAAAGTTAATGACCTACAAAAGCAGTAAGTTGTAAAGTGGACAGGAACTGGCTGCTTTCAAGCAATGAAGGCTGCTGTGCTGCTCAGCAGTTTAATATTTGCTTCCAAAATGTAATCCTAACATTTGAATCTCTGGCATACATTCAGGAATTTCAGTGTTAAGGATTTGCTGCCTTGTGTGTTGTCAAGACTGCAGTGGTTACAGTCTAATGCAGGGACAAACAGCTTCAGTTGTGGAACCAGAGAAGATATGGCTAAGCATGAGCTTGACCCATGCCCACATCAGCACACAACTTTTGGATCCTCCTAAATGTTCTTTGGGTTACTCTGTCACTTAGATACCACAGCAGAAACTTGCAGCTTCACATACTGGGCATGAGCTCCAGAAATCCTCCTTTTACCACATACTCTCATGGTTTTATGACTTACTTTTATGACTTAGGTTCTCCATCTTCAAAATGGGAAATGTATAACACCTTTTCTTCACACTTGCTTGAGTTGTCTGGTTAGACTGACAGCTTTAGAAGCAGAATTTTTCTTACCAAGTATTTTTTAGAGGTCTCAAATTCTGTGCAGCTCTGAGCCTCTGTATCCCATGTGAGTAGGACTGACGCCTCAGAAATACCAATGAGTCTCTGCTAGTCTTCAGCACTGTTCCAAAATTTCATCTTTGTAGTTCATATTTAACTAGAAGACAAAATTATAAACAAGTGTTCACAAATTTCTGAGGTTCTTCTGTTTTCTCCTCTTGGATTTAAGGAAACTTTGTTATCTTTGGCAAAAATGAATCTTTTATACCCTGCTTCTCCCTCTTCAGAGTACAAGTCATGAGTTATAACACAAATTCAAGTTCATTGGTGCACTGCTGCTCTTCCACCTGTGAAGGAAAGGAATAAGAGACTGTTTCTCTTAACCCCTTTTTATTTGAACTTTAATTTATTAGCTCACTTATATCAAATTTGGTAAAATGCAACTTAAATCTGTGCACAATGCATTTCTACCAGCAAGATGGCAATTTACCTTGGAGTTGTGCCAATTCTGCTTGCTCTGATGGAAGCATTTGTGGTACCAAGCATGAGTGCGTACTTAAGGAGAAGGAAAGCAAAAGCAAGTAAACAGCACGGCGGGCCTTCTATTTGAAACTCCCTGTGAGAGCTGAGAGATTTGCAATTAATGTCCGTATGCTTGTTTATAATCAGTTTTGAAAGGAGCATTAAGACCCTGTAAGCTTCTGAATGCTGAGAGACAGGAAATCGGTTTTTGAAATGTGTGTCTGAGAATTCATTTATGCTGTTGTTTTTTTCTTCTGTAGATAGATCACTGTCTGTATCAGAATTTGTGTGACAAAAAATTTCAAATATGCGATTGCTGATCTTTTTTTTTTCCTTCTTGAAGGCTTTATAAAGTCACTTTCTTTAATGTAATGGCAGTGTTTGCATGCAGGTACGCTATACAATTTCTCAGTGTCAAAATATTGATTCCTCAACTTGTGATGACTTCATTTAGGAACCGCTGTCAGCTGTGATGCAAAATCCTTTAATATATTTTGTGGTATGCTTTTTCTTTTCAGGTTATAGAAGTTAAAACTTGGCATTGGTAACTTACTCAGAAGTTACCTTGTTTGAGAATATCCCTAGTGGTATAGTCTCAAGCATAGGCACTCACTTTGATCTTGTCTGTGTAGGTCCTTGTAAGTGCCTCAATATTGTAGTGTCTGAACAGTGATACGACATCTTGTTTTCATCCCTATTCTGCCAGTCCAAAGGCGCCTTTGTAAGGCTCACAACAGCCTTCTGTGGGCAGTATAGAAGGTAAGCTGTTGGTATGGGCGAATAATGTAAAAAGCTGATGCTTTGGACTTTAGTAAACATCAGCTTGTTGATTGCTGACAATTTGTGTAGTTTATAAAACCAGTTTTTCATTCCAATTGTGTCTTTCACCAAGGATTTGCTGCCTTTTCCAATTTTATCTTATTAGTACATTACATATGCATATACAATTCTACAATCAAAATCTTTAGTTGAAAGCATGAAATAGAAGTGAACCAGGATAGACCCTTGAAACACCCTCTAAGGCTGACAGTGAACCATGACTTCTTTCTAAAAGTGCTGTTCTCCACCAGTTATGCAATCATTTTCTGATGAGTTTATCTGGCCTATGTTTCTTCAGTTTGCTGATGAGCATACAAAGCAGATAAACATCCTCCCTTCCCCCAATCAAAATAGATTGCTTCCCATTTTTCCTGTTATCCTTTAGCTTCTCCAAAACTTATGATTGGGCTCACTTTTTTTTTTTCCTGTAATAACTCATCTTACTGCTCAGTTCTCTCCGTACGAGTAAATTGTCTTCTCTGCTTGGGCCTCCACCAACTTCCAGTTTTCCTTGACTGTATCATGAAGTGTAATCCCTGATAAAATGAGCTGTGAGTTTCAGCTCTCCTCCATCCTTCCCCAAGTCCTGAACGCCAGTCACAGAGCTCGCTGCTGTCATAGTTGCTTGTCTCTGCATTAGCTCAAGGTAAATGCTGTTCCTTACTGGGCTGCAAGAGCGTCGATACTCTTCTTAGGAGTAGAAAGGAGGAAAAACAGCCATATGCAGCAGTCTCCAAAGTGGGGTGGATGCAAAACAATCCACTAGGCTGTATGAAGAAGGTATTTTTTGTACCATTAATAAACCAAAAAACTTGTAAACCAGTTTTTCATCTTTATCTCATCCTATTTCTATTTTTATTTATGTTTTATAATGTACATACTATATTAGTACAGCAGAACCTGTATATAATTTATAAGTAAATATCCTCATATTGAGGGTGTGTTCAAAAAATTTTTTACTGATGTGATGTGCAATTAAAACGTTTGGAGACCAACGATCTGGAGCTTCAAATTTCCTCCCTTCTCTTCCAAAGATAATTTTCAGTCAGTCCCTTGCCCAGTGTCCAGATCTTCGTCTTGGGTTTTTTTGTTAGGTTTTTTTTTAAATCCAGAGCATTGTCATTTTGTTACTTAAAGGTTAAATCAGACTGGGTTTGTTTATAAATTTGAAAGGCAGTGTTTTGTGCTCTTTAGAAGATTTGCGTGGATTTTAATAAAGTACCTTGATCTCTTGCTGACTGCTTTTGTCAAAAATCTGAATGTTTCTTCTTGCTTCAACTGAAATCTTTTGTCTGGCTTTCCTTGACCTTAAAGTAAATCCTTTTTAAGTACTGAATACTTTGTTGTGAAATGGAGAAAGATTTCTCTTGCATCTTTGACCTGTATCATCATGTTTTTGTGCATCTCTTTGGATGTGCATCAGGCAGACAATGAACAGATTAAATGGGGATGGCTGTGACTTTTACACGATGAACTAGCTGAAACTAGCAGAAAGGTAGTCCTTGGAGCACACAGAAGATGCCACTAACTTTGTAGTGCTGTTCTTCATTTTGTGCCCAAGGAGAATTGAGAGTATTCTAGTTTGAGATTGCAGTGATAACAAGCGATTGCTTTTGTGCCTGCTTCCTGTTAAAAGCTCTGCTTTTCTTAGTGCAGCAAGTGATCGGTTGCAGGTGCCAGCAGAGCGAGGTTATGTGGTTTGGGGATTTGCTTTTGTTTTTATTCTCTGTTTGCCTCATTTAGTCATAGCTCTAAGGCAAAACATCCCTTGGTCCCTGTCTGTTCAAATGGAACCAGAACAAATTGCTTCATTCTCTAAATTGTTGTGAATGAGGCAAAATTAATTTGAAAATATTCAGGAAAGTCAGAGTTTTTGTTAAAAGGAAAGCTGATGCAAAAGTGATAGAGAGGATCTTGGATTCTGTAAATAAGGAAAGACCCTTGATCTGAGTGGGAAGAGAAATTTTTGATGGAAACTTGCTTTGTAAAAAAGAATATTTAATACAAGAATAGAGAAGTACTCAGAATACTGTTTCTGTTAGATCTTTCAAAAATGTATACATTCCAGGAGACGAGGCAGAAAAGAAGGAAGAACACTTATTGACATTTATTGGCATCGGACTCTAGAAGTTACTGCAGTGGTGGATGTGAAAAATGTAAGCAAAACAGAGCTTTCTGGCTTTGACTGAAGAGGAGTGGATAACTGATAGTCAAACATCAGTAAATTAGCAACGTTAAGATAGATTTGCAACTTTATTTCTTACTACTGTACATACGCATCTGACACAATAGGCAAATGCCCTTCTCAAAAGAAATGTAATCTATTGTTTTTCTGCAAATGACTTTACTGCCCTGTATGGTGTGTTAGACAGTGTATGCTTGCACTAAACTATTTTCATGTATAATATTAAAATGTCAGCACTTATTGGCAGCAAAATTAATTTATTAGAACTAATAATTGTGTCAATAATAGTCTTCTCTAATGACAATAACTGACAGTGTTACAGTGAGGTCTCGAAGTTATATGCATATGTAAACATAAGTTGCATGGATATGTATATGACATGTTCCTAATTGGAAATAACTTGGTGACAAACCTAGGAAGAGACTCTGAGTTCAGACTTCCAAACTCTCATCCTCACAGAAAACCTGAGAGATGAGTATTATTTTCTTTCTCAAGTCACAGTTTGAAACTGTAAAACCTTTCATCTGCCTGTGCAGGAAAATATCAAATGTAGGGTTCCACTCTTCATTAGTTAATACTACTAAACCAAAGATAAAATGTAGCTCAGGAAACTGATGCAGATAACTTTTGTACTCTTTTGAAGACTTTGGAAAAAGCCCAAATTAGCCTTAACGCTGGTTTTGTTTAAAAGTGCATTTGTAGGACCTTAGAAAATATTCCAATAATACAACTTGATAAATAGGAGAGAGGAAGAAAGAGATTCCTCCCAAGGGTGGGCACTGATGCTGGACAAAGTATTCATG
Source organism: Strix aluco (assembly GCF_031877795.1). Taxonomy (NCBI): domain Eukaryota; kingdom Metazoa; phylum Chordata; class Aves; order Strigiformes; family Strigidae; genus Strix; species Strix aluco. Next base: position 5,911,893 of record NC_133932.1, read on the forward strand.
TTTCCTAACTTTAAGCATTTACAGACCAGACATGGACACCTGAGACAGAAGCAGTCTGTAACAGAGCTTCTTTCTCTCTGCTAGCAGTGATGGGAGCCCTGTGGACTAGTAGCCCCTAAGTTCATGGTCTGGTTTTAAGCATCTTAAGTCCAGTGGGAAGAGCCCTCTCTAGCTGTCATGTACAATATATGAATGCCAGTTTCATTCTGTGACTCTGGAAGACCTATTAAACTGGCATATATTAAGATTAAGCTCACATATGGTCTGGTACATGTTAAACTTCTCTTTTGTATAGAACAGTCCAATCAAGCAGAGACATTGAGCTGTCCTACAAAAATAATAGGTTTTTAGTTTTCATTAAGAAAATTATTCATTAGAAAAACAAACACTATCACTTGATCTTAAAATAGTTTTTATGCTAGTCATTATTATTCTACCGTGCTTTTGTTTTTATTTGTTAAAACCACCTATAGCAAACAGATCACAAATATCTTGGCTCAGATGCTGGACAGTGTTTTGGGTGTGAAGGTAGTTTTGGTAACATTCCTCATCTGTAAATTTTTGTCTTCACCCCTGAAACTGCTTAAAAGTGCAAAGGATCAAGAATGTTACTGGTTTTGATATTTTAGTGGTGATCACTTAAATGAATTCAAGGTGGATTAAGCTCTTTTCCAGCCCACTTTCAAGTCAGCAAGTTCGCTCTATGCAGAGTCTCCCAAAGGGTGAGTGTGTGCCTTCCAGCATACCATGTCAGTGGTAGAAAAAAAAGTGAGGATCAAGAATTTGTCATAGGAATCAAGCTGCAATTTTATACTCTTCGTTCAGCCTGCATGTGATGGAGACTGGGGGAACAGGACAAGAGCATCATGAGATGCTCAGTGCTGAGTCAGACATGAAATATTGTGTTAAAGTAAAAAACACTGCCGTGACTTTCACTTAAACAGGTTAGCAGATGGTCTGTGTCAGTCATATGTGTAAGGCACTGGTACAAGTGTTTGCTGTGATCCCACTAAGAAAGGCACTCAGACTTGGTGAGGTATTGATTAAAAATATCATTGGAACTAACAAGAAGGAAAGGGAGAGCGGATAATCTTACATCCCTCTCGATGCTGGGGATCCCGTGTTGTGCAGCATCATACGGACCTCCAGTCGGGGTGTGGGACAATGTGCAGAAGCCTATTTGTGGAGAGGTTTGCCAGCATGATGGTCTTCAACGTTCTTACAGGAGTTTCTTAGAAGAAAATGTTATTAATAATTTCTGCTTTTGAGCAAAAAAAAGTTTGCGTGAGAGCATGTTGCTTCACTTTAAGATAAAGACATGCTGAGGTGGTCGCCGGAGTGAGTCCTCTGGTATGGTTAACTGGCCAAGTTTCTCCTGCGGCCAGGGTATATGAGCAGCACAGGCCTGAAGGCCAAGTGCTATATGCAGCTGAGCACAGCACAGACCTGCAGTTACTGGGGCTGACTGTTGTGTGGGTCACTGGCTGTGTGCAGTAGCCTCCTGGTTAGGATCACCACAGTATGCAGCTGTTCAGCCAGGACAGCGTGTGTTGCTCCTTCCTGCAGCAAGGGAAGGGTGTATCTCACAGCTCTCAAATGACTGCTCTCCTTGCTAAAGGGCACTTGACCTGATCATTTGCAGTGATTCCAGTATCTTCTAAGAGGGCCAGATTTTCTGCCTCTATGCACACTGTTGCACAGAGTTTGCATATTGAACCAATTCTTTCAGGACACTGTTTTCATACCACTGATGGGTTAGTTTCAGTAAGAATCACAGAATCATGTCGGTTAGAAAAGACCTTGAAGCTCCTCCAGTCCAGCCATTAACCTCACACTGACCGTTCTCAACTCCACCAGATCCCTCAGCGCTGGGTCAACCCGACTCTTCAACCCCTCCAGGGATGGGGACTCCCCCCCTGCCCTGGGCAGCCCATTCCAACGCCCAACAACCCCTTCTGCAAAGAAATCCTTCCTAAGAGCCAGTCTGACCCTGCCCTGGCGCAGCTTGAGGCCATTCCTTCTTGTCCTATTGCTTGTTACTTGGTTAAAGAAACTCATCCCCACCTCTCTGCAACCTCCTTTCAAGAAGTACAGAGCTCCAGAGTTGCGTGCAGTTTGGTACTCTTCCATTACCGTGACCCTGGCCTCCTGGCTTTCAGCATAATCCTAGTGGAAAAACATACTCTGAAATTGGCAATCTGTTGATTAAAATGTACAGAAGGAAGCCTAAAACAAGAGATAAAGCATTTGTTTGTGAACCAGAATGATGATGCAGAATCAAATTTTTCAAGGAAAGCTGTTGTTAGCAACCTTATTTATTAAACAGCCCTTAGAGGTGGGAGGGAAGTTCTGTTTGAATTTTTCATGCTTAGTTGTCAATTTTATGTTTGCGGCTTTAAAAATGTTATGTTTGTTTCTGCTTTGAAAAGTAGGTACAAAGTAGGGAATGAGTATATAATAAAAGATATCTGCATTTCAGAATATGCTGAAAGATATTTTCAGATACAGTGCAGGGCTAGAAGAGATAGCCCATCATCCTATTCTGAAGCAGGATAAATTTAACCTCCATGGCTGGCATATTCCAGTGCTGCTTATCCTCAGTTTCTCTTAATACCCTAACCTAAAGTTTTTTTACCCCAAATTAAAGCTGTGAGTAATCTTTTGTGTGTATGTGTGAAATTGAAGAACAGTTTGTCACTGTTTTCATTGCTGTAACATATTAAATATCCAAAATTTGCTGTTCCCTACCACCACCTTCTTATAACTAAACAAGTCTGTCTTTCCAGTTTTTCCCTAATGAAACATGTGTTAAGCTGTGTCATTTTGTTAGTCAGTCCCCACCTTCAAGTATGGGATCTGAATCTGCACCCCATTTATCAACAGAGATGTTCGTAGGGCAGAATAAATTAGGATACCATATTATTGTTTCATGCTTTGCATGACGTTGTTATTGATATACGTAGCAGCCTGATTTCCTTTTACTTTTTTTGCAGCACAACACTGTTGGTTCCTGGTTTGTCCTCTGTTATAAACATGAGTTTTTTGCAGTGTGCTGCCGAAACAATTCTCCCGTTCTGGCTGCCATCCTAATCTTTTTTTTTTTTTTTTTTTTTTTTTTTTTTAAACTCAAGTGCAGTATTTTCTACCTGTCTCTACTGAATTTCATAATACTTACTCCAAGCGTTTCTCCATTTGGAAATGCAGTTGTTGAGCGTTTGCAACCCTTTTCTGCCCTCTAAGCTGTGAACTAAATTCACAGAATTTAGTTGTCTGCCAGTCACTAGAAAATATTAACTGGCATCAGGACCTCATTTCATAGGGCTATCCCAGCTGATACTGAATTACTTATATCTACTCGCTAAGAATATTTTTGATTTGTCCATCCTCCTTATTGTCAATTCACCTTTAGCCTTTCTCCCTGGTTTGCTTATGAGGATGTTTTGCAGGACAGTCCAGCATGTGTGGCATCTAATAGCCATCTTTCAGCACTCACAAGAGATTACCAGGAAGACAAAGCTAGGATCTTCACAGTGGTGCCTGGTGGGAGGACAAGAGGTGTATAAATCAAAACAAGATGTTCCAACCTGATACAAGACCTTTTCACCATGAGGGTGGTCAAGCAAGTGGAGCAGGTTGATCAGAGAGGTTGTGCAGTCTCCACCCTTGGAAAGTTTCAAGACATGACTGGATAAAGTCATGAGCAGTCAGGTCTGATTGCCCTGGTTTGAGCAGGAGGCTGGACTGGAGACCTGCTAAGGTCCCTTTATGTTTCTACTCTTTCTCACATCCATTAGAGCTTCTCTTTTTGCCCTCTGTGTTTGTCCTTCTGAGAGTTGGACGATTCATGTTCGTATCCCAGAGACTGCTTTCAACAGTCCCCTCTTTTCTGTGGGACAATCGTCAGATCTTGCTGACAGTATCCCAAAGATGTATATTCATTTCACCAGCTGTACAAAGCTTTAGGCTCCACCTGATTTTATCTAAGTCTGTATTACAATGTGACATCAGTTTTCAAATATGTCATCATCCACCTGCAGGAGTTTGCTGGTGCCAGTGGCACTTCTCAGCAGTGGCACAGCCGCAGTGACTCTGTAATTGTCACCTCCTGGACTGCACTACTGTGCCTGAAAGTGAGCATGAAGGCAGCGAGCAGGGCCATACAGTTACACAGTGAACCTCCTCGCTGCCTTGTGACTTTATGAAGCCCTTGCTCATGTCCTCCGCACGGCTCCCTGCTAGCTTCCCGTGCAGATGTCACATCTTGGTGCTCCTCCTCAAAGGAAGTTAATGAATCAAGTCCACGCTACACAAGGGTTGTCACAGGTTGAGACTACCTGGCACAACAGCACAGCTCTCTTGGGGCAGTATCTGTGAACGTTGTATGGTTTGAACTTTCAGAGGTGAACTGAAGTGATCAAAAAAGCTTTTCTGTTGAAATTCTGCACGGGCCTCAGTAAATGCAGGGATGCATATTCCCATCAGTAAGTGGTCAACATACATCACCTCCCCCTACTTCTCCTACCACCTTGGACCATTTAACATTATCAAACCTGCCCGAAGAACTGAAAAACAGTGGGGCACTCCCTGACTGCTGGAGGAGAATGGGCAGTTGCCTGCCCCGAGGGAGAAGCAGCAATTTTTCTTTCCTCTGCTCTTGCATTTACCCATCTGTTGTTTCCTAGCCACCGTGATGCTCAGGGGCACGTGACTGGACGTTCCCCCCTCACCCCCTGCCACCGCCTCCCAGCACACCACTTCCAGGGGGAAGCGTGCCGTTCCTGCCATGCTCACCGACTGGAGGGAGCGATGACTGGTTAAAAATAAATTTGGGAGCAGATGGTGAGGCAGATTATTGTTCATCCTAGGGCGATGATGATGATGTGCCAGCTAACTGCTGGTTGTCGATCAGAATTAATCAGGAGCTGTTGCGGCACATGATCATTGAAGCCACTGCTCCCCCTGGAAAAAGGGAAGGAAGAGCAGAGAAGTGGCTCTGTAAAACGAATTATTGGAGAAGCACTTGGTTTTGAAGATATGAGAAGTTTCTGATGGAAAAAAGACTATAAAAAAAGAAAAACAGAAATGTTTTTAAGGTTTGGGTTTTTTTTTTTTTTAACATACTCATACTCTTTTATGTATCTACAGGTATGCCTGGCTCCTAAAAAGTAACTGGGAAAACTTGATCTTCTTGATCTTCTTGCTTTTGTCTCTGCGGAATTGTAGATCATCAGAAATAAAAACATTTATAGGACCTTTATGAGCACTGTCTATATGGATAGTATGAAACACCATCCATGGATGTGCCTGGTTTGGATTTGTGGTCTGTGTCAGAGGAAGGGACTTGGCACTTGCTGTGCTCAAAACACTTCACAAACATTAATCCTCTATACACTCACAAAACAGACTAGGCAAAAGCTGACTCAACCCGTTGAGCTGAAAGGCGGTATCAGAGGTCTAACTCCAGAGTGCTGATGCTTTAGCAATCTGGAGGGTAGCTTATCCATGTTACTTTGTTATTTTTTTCTGTTTGACTAAGGAGGTTAATGAACGGTGTAAGAATTAGCAGATGTTTTGTTTGATCAAATAAAATAGGGAATACATTTTTAGTTATTGTTTTGTAGTGAAAATCAACAGTAAATTTCAACGCCTATTTTTCAGGTGATCTGATTTGGGATGTTAGCAGTAAGAAGAAATTAAAGCAGAAATAAGATAGCATGACATAAAGAGAGGTAGTCCCTCTGGACTCTCAAAACTTGCAGATGTCAAGGAGGCTTTTTATTGCTTGTCTGGCATTACTATAAGCTTCATCAATATCTCCTTAACAGTTCTGTGAGTGAGATGGCAAATCACTAGCAGGTTATCTGCAGCAGCAGTAATCTTTAGGTCAGAAACAACGTGAAAATACTTCTGATACTAACAAGTCCTTTTCTCTTGCTGGTGTTGCAAATTATGAGAATGGAAATAAGTTACTTTACTGGCTTGTTTCTTGTTATATGCATAGATCAGGCTGAACTGGAAAACTAGTCTCGCTGGCTTTATTTCTGATCAATTCTCCTGTGTGCCACTGCAGGAAGGTCTGACTTGTAGTATTTTGGATCTCTAGCACCGGAAATGTCCTGTCTTTCTTATTTTTTTAATAAGTGAAATAATCTCGGAAACCAGTTTATTTCATTGTCCTTGTCCTTCCAAACTGCTTCTTTGGGCATGCAAGTTGCTGGAGTGAGAGGATGGTTTAAAGAAAGTTATGTGCACATGGAATGGCTTGCTCTTTAAATCTTTTTAAGTGGTTGGAGGCTGGTAAGACGGCGTTATGCACAAACCCTGCAGTGCAGAGGTGCCTGGCTTCATTGATGAGCGTTACTCAGTTTTACCATGAAACCTGTGATGAGAGACTGTAGTACAGAAGGCAAATATTGCCTGTAGCTGTAGAAGGTATTTTCCCCCTAAAACGAGCAGTAATTGAAAACAGCACCTCCTTTCCAAGCAGGTAGTGGAGGAGAGAGTGCTGGGAATTTGGTCTTTGAAGGGTTGTTAGCAGAAATCTTGGTTTTTAACATGTGCCCGTGACTGTCTCACTAGGCCATGCTGTTGATTCAGTCCCTCTCACCTATGTAGGCCTATGTGATTCCCACTGCACAAGTCAGAAGAAAAGAGACAGGTAAAGTACTTCTCTGGGAAGGTAAAAAATAAATTTCCTCTGTTGCTTCTTTCTCTGAGGCAGCGTGGGAGAGAGCTACCCAAACCTCAGTCCTGGCTTCACAAGAGATCCTGCCTGGTCTCATGGGCCAGCATTTGAGCAGCCTCAGCAATTTCTCCTGCATGTTTTGCCTGGTGCCCTGTTATTCCCCCCCTAATTTCTTTTTCCAACATTTTTGCAGGCCTAGTGTGTTTTAGCTTCCCTTTCTGTTCCAGGCTACCTCCTGGCATCTGTGTGATTCTGCCACTTAGAAACTGCCAACTTTTTTCTCTCCACGGCAATTCTGGCACCTTCCCACAGTTTGGACCTCAGCTCAGTCCCGGGGAGCCTCTTTTTCCATTTGCTCTCGCTTTTCTACTTAATGAGAAAATGGGGGCCTTCCTGCCAGCCACTGCCTCAGCCACGAAGTGCTGCCCAAGCTTTCAGTGCTTCTCCCATCACTCATAATGGCTCTGGATAGACAGAGAGGGAAGGAGGGCAGTCAGGCACTGAGGGCACCGTCTTTGGAGGAAGCTTTGCCATCTCACTTCTTTTGACTTCTCTTCGCTCCCTTCTGCCAGCTCTGGCCACAGTGCTGAGCACCAGGTTATGGACAGGGGGTCCTGCGGGTGGGATCTGGCTTGGCCGTAACCCTTTCCCAGCCATGAGAGGTGGCCCTTCGTGCAACATTCCTTGGACCAGTTTGGGGGGGTCTCTCGTTTGGCATGCCCAGGTTTCACAAGGAAGGGGGGAAAGATATTTCCTTTGGGAGTAAAGAAGAAAGAACTTACGCACGAAGGAGTTTTTAAAAGGCATAGCATTAAGAGAACAGGGCGTGGCATGACTATGCAGAAGAATATCTAAACGTACAAAAAAGAATACACAGATATTCTGTTTTTCTTGATGGCAGGTAACAAGTAAGGCTTCATATGATAAAATGTGAGAAATATGAAAAGAATCAATAGATTTATAAAAATACCATGTAAGGCAGCAGTTAAAAGGTGGGACTTCCAGGCAAATGATAGGTGCACAGGTCTCAGAAGTGGATCTGTTACCTTTTGTATAGCTGAGATGCAAGTTAGTTGAGCAGAAAATGCATCATCCTTCATATTCCCAGCAAAAAATGAATTGCAGAAAGTCAATTGCAGGGCAATACCTGTTCTTATCACATGCTATTGTATATTTTTGCAGGGCTGGGGCACCTTTCAAAAACTGCAGGCTAGGAGCATGATCTCTCACACCAGTAAATAGCTGGTGAGAGTTGCCCATGAGCTATTCCAGACCTTCAGGAAGGAGGATAATGTGACATCTATTCTCATAATAGACTGTCTTTGTTCTTAAGTAACCAGCATCTGAAAAACCTGCTTTGTTCATTGTGAAGGGTCTCCAAAGCCTCATGGAAAACAAAAAGGGAAAAGTAAACTGAAGAGCAGCTTGTCCTCTTGGTGTTGGTCCATTGTGTGATACCATTGAAAATAAGGCTGGAAACAACACTTTGGAGCTCGCTGCCTTGCTTCCTCTTTCTTGCCATTGCCAGCTGCTGCCATCCCAAGGCTCGCCACTGCTTGAAGCACTGGTATGGAAATGCATGCTTCTGACATTGGCCCTGTTAGCCTTTCAAATACTGCCTTGGGACGATGGTTTAAGGATTTTGTTCTTGCTCTTTGTTCTTAAATAGATTTCTTGTGTGTACATGAGCAGATTTGCCTGAAATGTAAAGCCTCAGCATCCACGGCATATTCCCTTGGGTACCCTTCTTTTTAGCTGGAGTTTATTATAATGAGGAGAAAATGACATTTAAAAATTTTTTTATTAATCTGTATTGTTCTCTGTTGGTGGCCCTGGTAGCTTTGTGGAGGAATCTTGTACAGTAGGGAATTTTTCTTGCTACACATTAACTCTGAAGAGAATTTGAAAGTAAAGGGTTTCAGTTGTTGGTATTTCTGAGCCACCATCTATTGAATTTGAAGCCCTTTTTGACTACAAGTTGTGCCAGAGGTATAAATCTCTCTCCTCAGGGAATCTGTTGTGTGTTACTAAAGGGATTTGGTAGTGACGGCAAACATGGAGGAATAGATCTCTTCCAGAAAATCAGAAGTGCTGGTGTGGTTTAACAAATAGATCTGAGGCATGGCAAGTATTTCATATTTGCCACTGCCTGAAACAGGGGGGTCTGGAACAAGTCCCTGAAACTTTCTGTTCCACTGTCCATAAGTGCTTGAGATTTTCAGGGAAGAAAATACTTTTATGTATTCGAAGATGTTGCCAAGGGTGTCTTATCTCGGCACTTCCTACTTTTATTGTTAACAGCAGGGTTCACTTTGTGCCAAGAGGGTCCAGAACAAGTGCTGGACACTATTCTTGGCCATCTGTAATAACATTCCAGCACCACCATTTTTCTGAATTATGCCTAGGATAATGTAACTGCCTGAGTAAACTCCGCTCTGCAGCTTGACAGAGAGACCTTCTGTTTCCAGGACTGCCAGTCCCTCAATTTTTATACATTTACACACTGCTCTCAGGAAGAATAAATAATACATGAACATATGCACTGGCTAAGTGAAATTTCCTTCTGATTATAGTGAGACACTGGTTAATGGCAATTATAAAATATATTTCTTTCATCTTTCACTAATCCTGCCGTGTGTTTAAGAGTATGCCTTTATCTGTTTCTTTTTTGTTGTAAGTTGCCATCTTGTTTTTATCTTTTAAACAAATTGTTTTGATCATTTTTCATATGTTGGTGAGCTGCAGTTTTGAACCCTCTTGAACACCTTGCTGACAGAATTACCTCATCTGAATCAGAAATAGTGCTCCTGCATAAGTGCCCTTAAATGCTGTGTCTGCTACATCTAAATTACAATAATAGAAGCTTTGAAAAGAAACTGATTGACATTAATCCCAGGTGAAATGTTTACTCTCTCTTTAATACCTGGTGGGAAATTCAATACTCCGAATCTATATTAAACAATAAAAATATTTAAGAAGCATTATTAAGGCTCAAAATCAGGTACTCAAAAGTCAGAGCTATATCTTGGTGAGCATATCTTATGAAATGATGTTGAATTGTATGTCCAAATACTGGTTTTTGCACTTATTGAATTCATAGAAGAAACCTTTTTTGAAGGCTGATTTGGAAGGTAGAAGTATGTAAGACTCCTTCCCAAACCTGTTACACGTGTGAGCTAGACAGTTGAATCCTGTCCTGAAGACCTGGATTTTATCCTCCTGCCTCCACCATACAGTCCCATTTCGTATTGAACAGGTCAGTGAAAACAAGCTGTTTGCAGGTGAACAATCCTTGCTCATTCTCTAATTCACAGAAACCTGTCTTAAAACCTTATGGTCTGATAGTGAGAAGTATCGATCTCATAGCTGTTGACTCAGTAGGATTTATGCTAGAATATGTACAGACCTGGGAGAAACTGGATTTAGATTTAGGGCATGTAAAGTTAAGGGGAATTTTTTTTTCCTTCATTTTAGGGTCTTGATCCCATTTGTAAACAGTAGATAACTTTCTTAGGAATTCAGATACTGCAGAAAAATTCATAAAGAGATTAAAATCTCTCTTCGGTTAACAGTATTAGTTACATTATTTGTTCCTAGCCCCATTTCTAGCTGAACTGCTGTGCTTGACATTTTATAAACGTGCACTCCACACGCTTCCTCACTCATCTGAGGCAGAATTGTGATATAAAAGATGTTTTAGCAAATTTCAGTCTAGGATCTGATAATAGGATGCGTCAGGCAGCCGTTAGTATTGGTTGTTGCTATCCTTCCTACCCGTAATCGTAATTGTATGTACCTGGCAGTACCTCTTCAGGAAAAGAAGAGAGGGATAAAGGAGATGCTTTACTTTCTTAGCCCATTACAAAGAGAGCAGTCAGTTTTGGGAGCAGGATGCTGTATTTAGCAGTCCACGTTGATGTCTGCTCAGGCCTCATCTGGCAAGTGTCACGATTTAGTTGCAGTGCTGTTCGCAGGGGTGCTGCATACTCAGCTTCAAACTACAGCCACTGCACTGACCATCGCCTCTGGGCAGCGTTGCCCTGTGTGCTTTTCAGTTCTCTGCTTTCAGATATCACCCACATGTTCTGCCTTTGCTCTGTCACTGTCTGCCCAATGCTGTGCATCTCAGTTGCAATATACCTTATCTTCTCTACAGTTAAGATATTTTAAAGTGAGCCTTTTCAGACTGGTGGGATGAAGTCTGATGCATTTTCAGTTTCAGTGGCAAAGCTGGATGTTTTATTCCAGAAGTGGAGTTAGCAAATCTTCCTCAAATGCTCACGTTTCCTACACAGTGTTTGTTCTTGTACCCTAAGAAGCTCCGACAACAGCATCTGCTCTGGACTATCCCAAACAGGACTAATATAAAAACATACACTTTATGTGTCATGTTTCAAGATGGAGTACTGCAGTCAGCCCTGGGCTGTGGAGTGTCCTCATGAGCTTCAGATCCAGTGGACCATGAAACCTATCTCAGAAAGATGAGATGTGGCATTACATTTTATGTAACGCTCTGCTCTGTAATTGGCTCTTTTAATGCATGTGCAGAAACACTGAACTACTTGCAAGAGCGAATGGTATTGCTGTGGTGTTCAGGAGACAGATTTTATTGGTGGGTTTCTCTATTTTTTGCCTAAAACTACTGGGTTTTTGGAAGCCAAATAGAATACAAATGTACTTGGGACTAATAGTCTCCAATACGGAGGGAGAAAAGAGAGATGGGGCCGGGGAAGGTTACCTGATAAAATCGACAAAGAGACTCATCTTTCCTTGGGGCAGGAGCACATTTCCCACTCAGGCATAGTGAGTTGCCTTCTTGTGGAGATGATAAGGACAGTTTAATGAGGGCTGAGAAGTCTGTTTTGGTCTGGGAGTCACTAAAGATCAACAGCTCCTACAGTCTAATCTGCATTATCATTAATCCCGTTAACAATCAACTGTTTTACTGTTTTAACAATTAGCTCTGTTACTAGCTCTGTCCATTAAGGTCTTTAAAACTCTCTTTGCTTCAATTTAACCCCTCAGGTTGCTGCTTCTAGTAGGTGAGTATCCTTATATACTAATGCGGAGTATGTTATGGTAAATAATGATCCAGGTCTGTTGTAGCCACTCGGCCTACTATTTGTGTCTTTAATGATTCAGGAGAGAAATGCCTTTAGGTGCTGTCATAAACAGTCCTCTAAATCTTGAAAATCAATGAGAAATGAAAGGAAGTTAGTTATAATTTGTACTGACAGCACTGCCTATTACTTAGGTTGCTAAATATTTCCATTACATGAGCTTGGATTGTTTGTGGAGGGCAGGCGTAGGAATTGCTCTGTGTTTTTGGTTGTGTTTAAAACTTGTCAAACACTTACTTTATGCTGAGTTTTTCCCATTCTATGCATCTGGCTAAGTTTAAAGTGCTTAGGAAAATTCAATCAAAAAACAGTTTGGCCATATTGGCTGATAAGAAAATGGAAGAGGAGACCGGAGGAATGTATACTCCTTTGCCTGTGTTATATTGTTCTGAATGACAGGTTGTGCTGTGAAAAGATCTTCCATCTCTCTAGCTTGAAACAGGAAATTAATCTGATGAGCAGGGCTCAAATTAAGAAGCAGAATTAGCTGATCAAAGAACGTGGGGCAGAGACACACGGGAGTGGGGAAAGGCTAAGATTGGAAAAAGCAGCCCAGGAAAAGAAGGATGGACAGAGAAGTCTGAGAAGTGAGAGAAGTCCAGGCTGAGAAAGCAGGACTAGATAGACCAAGACTTGCTAGCAAGGAGAATCGGACCATCAGAGTGGGGAAAAGCCAGGAACTGGGATGGGGGCAGATAGAAAGAGCTGGGTAGGAAACTTAAGGCTTGGGGCTTGCAGGTAGGATAGCGGATTCCCACAAAGCACATCTCTTTGAAGAAGCTAGAGCAGGACGCAAGGTGTTTCCTTCTCATCCTCCCTTTGTTGCCAGGAAGCAAGCCGGCAAGGCATCCTGCTCCCCCTGCAGCACTAGCCCGTTGTCATGACAGAGTCCTGTGTGGAACTGAGGGCTCCAGGTCTGCAGATGAACCATAGGGCTGTCAGCACAACATCACACAGGGGGAGGCATTTGTCTGGCTTCCTGTTGGTAGGAACAGAGGAAATTTCTGTCCTTTCCTCAGGGCCTTAATACTCTTTTTAACATCAAATGAAGCACTCAGGTTTAGGGAGTGCTGAAATTAAAGTTGCTAATACATCCTGTAACTTTTTCTCTGCGACATAATTTCTTTTCCCCCACAAAACATGGGCTTTGCTCAGTGAGAGAGGAGCTGAGCACGTATAATACACTTTTTGTCTGACTTGCTGTAGAAGAAGCAAAAACATGCAGTGTGAGTCAGAGAATTACTTGAAGAAAATGGCTGTAGTAGCCACAGGAACATCATCTGATCCTTCAGGCCAGCTGAGTTTCTGTGTGGTGTTGGACTAGTCATTTTGAGCTAAACTCTTGTTGTACCTAACTCGTTTGAGATCCCTGATTCTAGTAGTCTGGAAGAAGATTGGTAAAAATACTGCATGCTCTTTTCTGAAACAGAAGTTTCTGAAAAGTATTTCTTAGGCATCTCCAATCAAGGTCTGCTCAAATCAGCAGATACTTCTGAAATTGTGCCATCTGTGCCTTAGCTCACTCTCCATGTAATGGTAATAATGCTACTTCTAAAAGAAGTTTGTGGGAGATTTTGAAAATGAATTAGCTTAATGTTTTGTGACACAGTCAAGAATAAAGAATTGGATGAGGATGAAGGCTGGAGGAATGAAAAGGAGCTGAAAGATTATAGTATAAAGTATAGTGTCATGCAACTTGCATCTAATGCAAATGTCTCCTATAAACGTGGAGTTCATCAACTGGAAACTACAAAGGAGGAAGAAAGAGCTGGGAGCATTGCTAGATCTTGTGATAATTGAGGCAGCACTTTCATGATCTGTTATACTGTGATCTCAAAATGCCATCAGAGAAGCACTAATGCCATTGGGCTTTGGGAGAACTCGTCTGGACACTTGTATATACTTTCAGCTTTGTAGCAGAAAGATGAGAGCAAACTGAGGAAAGTGCCCAATGAGGCTGATAGCATGGTCAGAGGAATGGGTGCCCAGTTTTAAAAGGCAAAGAAAAACGTGTGACTTACTGAGCCTTGCAAAATGAAGGTGGAAGGATGAGTAAGACAGCAGTTTGTAAATACAGCTGAAGGATTAACAGCAAGATGGAAGCTAGCTGAGCTGAGGTGCAGGTTTTGGCACAACAGTAAATAGGTTTGAAATGAATGGGAATAAGTTTAGGTTGAAAATTAAATAGTTTGTAAGTATCAGAGCAGTGCGGCTCTGGGGCAATATCCACAAGGACAGAGTGGAAGGAAGGCAACTTGTTGAGCTGGAGATGAGGCTTGAACCCTTTGAGAAGGGTGTGAACAGGACCTGGGCTCAGACTCAGGAGGATGTAGTCAGTTAGATGTGTTAATTCTAGCAGATGCGGTATGCACACTTGGGCATCGTGCGTGCAGTGCGTGTGGGTGGTTGACCTTTTCCTTCTCTCAAGTGAAATCAAGTCATTAGGAATTACCTCTAAATATCCTGGCCCTATACTTCAGAGTTTGAGCTGCTTTAATCTTATTATGCCTTGGGGAGCCACATTACCAGTGTATCTGCCCTGGGGAGTCTGAGAACAGATGAGGAGATCTCTTTCAGATGGCTGTTTTTTAACGTGCAGCCAGAGAGGTCTGTTGAGTGCCTGAGCATGTGTGGAAATGAGGGGATGTGTGTGCTCTCCATTAGTATTTCCAAGATGCAGGAAAGCCACATGTCTGTCTGCTCCAGGATATCTACTTGTCTTGGTTTATGCAGCGTATTTGAATGGAAAACTCTCAGTTGTGTAAGGGCTGAGGGAAGAAATACATCGTCGGAGTGGGAACAGTGCCATTCTGAGCCTTTGGATGGCCTCCACTTCATGTTTGTCATATGCAATTCATATCTGTAAGGAACATGTGTCACTGCTGATGTGATGTGTCATGTCATAAAAGCTCTGGTGACATTTTGTGACCTCTTAAAGTCTAACGAAAGAGGTTTGCAACATATAAATGCCATCTGCCATGGCAAAGCAACTTCCCAGTTCTCTAATCACATATGCCTCTTGTGAAATGCTGCATCACCTCGAAAAAAACCGGCATATTAATGGAGGAAGCTTGTCATTTCACTCATTGCCAGATTCTTTACATAATTCATCTATTAACTTTTTTTTTGCTTATTAAGAACCCTGAGGGGTGGAAGTTGCAGCAAAGCCATAATAGCTTTAGGAGTTCCGTTTCATTAGAGCTGTATTTACTTTCTGATTTTTTGGTACTCTGAATTGGAACCATTCTCCCTACAATCTTAATCTTTTGCAAATACTCATGGGGTTCACAGATGGAAGCGTGAAAATTCTGAGCTGTCTCAGGAACATGTAACAGAACTTTTGGGGGGGGGGTGTAAAAAGAGGGAAGTTTTCCTCATTAACCTGTGTTTGTTCCTGTAGTCCACTATGGGAACTGAGATGTGCTAATTATTTTAAATTGATTCAACTCGTTTGCCAGTTTGTCACACCAGTAACCTCAGATGTGGGATAAGGAGACCAAACTTTGGCTTCAGTGTTTGCCGGGCTGACAGCTTATATAATGTGCAGTTTTTGAATCAGTAGGGGCAATTTTTACAGCCTGAAAAAATAAACAGAGTATTTCATGCTTGGATGGGAGAGAAGAGCACTTTATCCACTTATCCTTTACTTTGTATACTGCTGTTGTTGGGTGCTCTAGCTTTTACATGTAAATAAGACAAACTTTCTAAAGAGAGAGTTTATTGCAGGAAATGTGTACATATTACAGACCACATATACAACACGCTCGCATTAATTTATGAGTAACAATGAGCAAAAGCTACTTCAGATGGTGCCGAGGTAGAAAACTGCATCTCTACAGACTGTGGTGAAAGGCAACAGATCTACCTCCTGTCATAAACAGTGCTTTTGTGTGTTTTCCAAGAAGTGTGCAAGCATTGTCTAGCCCTCACAGCCATCAGCGAAGAAGTTAGGTCTGGTTTTATCGCTGTATTTCAGGCAGAGAAGGAGGTACACTGAAAAATGAAGTGACAAGACTAACAAATCTGTGTAAGCAGCAAAACAAGATACCAGAAGTGCCGGCTTGCCAGCCTGTCTCATTACCTGGTGCCTGCGTGCCCTGGGCAAACCCCATTCTTTCACTCTGTTTGGACATAGCATCGGTGATATAGCAGGCTTCACTACTGATTCTAATCCTGATTTTCAGACATAAGCTTATAATTTCCCTGATATGACCTATCCTCAGGCTTCCTATTGGTAAAAAGATCTCTTCCTTTCTTCATTGGGGTGTTGAGAGATGATTCTAGATGTGTATAGGTGTCACAGAGCGGATAAATAAAAAAATCACAGAGGGACAAAAAAACCCAAGAAGCCTATGAGCATCACTCTGGATATAAGTGTTGTGGGGAGGCAGCAGTACATTCTCAGTCCAAGGGTAAGTCATTACACCGTGCTGCTCCCCTCATAGTGGACCATAGGGTAAGGTCCTACAGTGCATATACTGCCCCAGGGGTCCTACTGGCGTCATGGAGCGATGAAACTGAAAAGCCTGCAGTGCAGGAATTCAGCAGGTTTTTGGTGACTGCATTGCCATACAACCATTTCAGTTGCCTTTATGTTTGACCTTTTTTTGTAGATCCTGATGAGGTCTGTAAAATGAGTTTATTTTTAATTGCAATTCATACAATTCTTATCTTGACATTCGTAATTTCAATCAGTTAATATGGGGGTCAGGTGGGCTAAGTTTTTGCATTTGTTGCTCTGCAGTAATGACTATTTTGCATGTTTTGGCCCTGAAACAGGAGGAGAAGCCATCTTTTTTGCATTAGTTGCATAGAGAAATGGTTATACTAGCAGTTACTGCAGGCTGGTTGGTGCAGTGTGAAACTACCCCTGTTTCATTGTGAAATTAGCCTGTTCGTGTGGCTTGGGAGATAACCCCTGCAAGCACCTGAAACAGATGATACTTGAACTCCTAAGAGTATATTGTATAGCTTTTTACCACAGCCCAGTCGTAGCTGACATTTAAAATGTGCAGCAAAAAAGAGGGAGTGAGTTTAGAAGATACCTCAGTAGAGGTATACTGCAGCCCATCTGGGCTTTTCAGAGTGAGGAACTGTACCCAACTGGGTATCACTGGATGACATCAAAATGCTTGCTTTGTTGTCTGCTTAAATAATAACCAGGTGCACTGTGTGTGGGAAGGGATTGTCAGGGGGAGAAAAACTATTTAGCATCAAGCTAAGAAAACAGCAAAGCACTGCTGTTTAAAAGGCTGTATAAAGAGCCAGACCTGTTGCTTTCCTTCCAATGCTTAGCAACTTTTTTCATTTTAGGAACTTTCCGCTGTACTTTCTGCGAGACTGAAGTGGAAGAAGATGAATCGGCAATGCCCAAAAAAGATGCAAGGACACTCGTGGCAAGATTTAATGAGCAGATCGAGCCCATCTATGCGCTGCTTCGTGAGACAGAAGACGTTAACTTAGCCTATGAAATCCTCGAGCCAGAACCCACAGAGATTCCTGCCCTGAAGCAGAGGTGGGAATACGCCTGGTCTTCTCTCACTGCGCTGCTTCCTTGTAGCACGTTCGACTACTCCGTGAGACTTTCCCAAACCTTGTGCAGCCTCTGGCTGCATTGAGGACTTAGTTGTTCAGTACCAACTATGCAAGCAACTGACAGATTCCCCAAGGAATGTGTGGTTTATAAGAAGACAAAGGGCCGTAACCATTTTTTACTAAACAAGGCAGATGACTATTTTTCTGGTCAGTCTCCTGCATGTAGTTTTCTGGGGAGTGGGGTAAGCCCTTGCCGCAGTATTTAAGAAATGCAAACTGCAGCCATTTGGCAAAGCCCTGAAGGTGCCATCTACACTCTCTTCTTTCTCTCAAACCCTTATCTTTCATCTATTCCTTTTTCTTCTACCCAACTTTTGAAACTCAGCTATCTGCGTTCTACACTTTGTGTTCTAGTTTGAAGACATTACTTGTAATAAGGGTATTTTTTCTTCTAATTTTCTCCTACTTGTTACACACCTCTTCTTTTTGGGAGGAGACCATGTTATAGTCAAAAACTCTTTTAAATGTTCCTACCCATGGGAAATGACACTTTCTTTCAGAACATTCCTAGCTGTAGAAAAACAGATGATGTTTAAATAATGCAGAAGGATGTGGGGAGCTGTCAGTTTTGTCAGCTGTGGTGAAATGTGATGCACTTCTCTGTGTTTAAAAAAAAATTAATTAAACACGCGGGGAGGGGGGGGGGGAATACCACAAGGGGAAGCATTCCCACAGTGCCTTGGGGTGCTTGGCTTTAGCTAATGGTAGAGCAAGCAGGATACTCCTTTGTTCTCTCAGGCTAACCTTGAGAAAGAATGTTCCTCATTTATTCATGCTAGACAGTTTCTAATTAATATAATAAAAAATTCTTTGTCCATGCTGTCCTGGTTTTGGCTGGGATAGAGTTAATTTTCCTTCTTACTACCTAGAATAGTGCTGTGTTTTGGCTTCAGTATGGCCAATGAAATATTCCATATCATATAAAGTCATGCTCAGTATATAGGGGAGGGTTGGCCAGGGATAAGTTCTGCCCCCCCACCTCTACAGTCCAATATCTCAGCTATTAGGAGCAAACATTTCCCTACTCAAAAGAAATGGTTAAAACCCTTTTGGTATGGAGAACAACGGTTAAAATATAGATATGGGAAGGCCCCTTCTTCCCAACTGATCCTTCTCTATCTACTGAGCATGATGTGGTATGATATGGAATATTTCACTGGCCAATTTGGGTCCAGTGCTCTGGCTGCTCCCTCCCAGCTTCTTGTGTACCTGCACACTAGCAAGACATGGGAGGTTGAAAAGTCCTTGATTTCTTAGCAACAGCTGAAAACATCCGTGTATTATCAACATTATTCTCATACCAAATGCCATACTGAAGCCAAAACACAGCACTATTCTAGGTAGTAAGAAGGAAAATTAACTCTATCCCAGCCAAAACCAGGACATATGCATAGTCTTTTTCTAGCCAGGAAGGTAGCTGATTTTCCTCATCATTCTGATACATAAACAGAAGCAATATAGAGAGGGGAAGAGATTTTTACAAGGTCACTCAACATGACTTTGGTGATATGGGAAGTCTTTGAAGCCTTTATGCTCAAGCTGAATCACTAACCTATGCTTTAAAACCCCTTTTCTGTAGTTTGAGTAGTAGAACTGGGATAACCTCACTAAAAAGAGTAATTTCTCAGTCTTCCCCTTCTGTGCACAGGAAGTTATGACAGCAGAAGCCTGGTGCAGTCCCATGATTAAATAGCAGCACCCACTTACTTGACTCTTGAATACTTAAAAAACATTGTAAATGATTAATTACTTTGTGCGAGGAATGACAAAACAAATAGCTGGCTTTTTAAATGCTTACTTGAACACAGTTTGCTTCAGCACATACAATGATTTAATTATTTATTAACTCTTATTAATTCAAAGCAGCTAATTGCATGAAAGCGCTGCTGTGAGATTTTTTTTTAAAAGTGTCAAACCCTGGGTTAATTATTCCGTCTGTTTTTATGGAGCCTTGAGTGTCTGAAATCATTGACAAAACTGACATTTTGTGATTCTGAAACAAACAGAAAAGGTCACAAAGTCCCTGCATCATCTCTTTGCACTGACGCAGGCAACTTCATGTGTTTTCAGGAGAGTTACAGCTCTAAGCGACCACTCTGACATTGCATAACTGTCATTCACCTGCCGTGGGAGACTGGGCAGATCTTCATTTATATCTTTCTAGGAGGCCATTAATTTTCTTAACCTTGGCAGAGCATGAATTAGCCCCACAGATTTCAAAATAAACCTGCTTTGCCTAAGCCCTTCTCTGGTTTTCTAAAACAGATGGATTTTAATATCCCCTCCATTTTCTTATGTCAAAATTGCATGTTCTTATATAACAAAAATCTTCACAGAATTAGTTTTCTGTGGTCATGTTATCAAGGACCATGGGTTGTCTGTTATGAAGTTGAAGCTCTTAAGAGCAGCTAAGTGAAAAACTGCCTTATTTCAAACATGGCACAGAAAGAGTTATCCCCATTATGCAAGGTCTTTTCTTAATAGTCTGGGCAGGATTCAGATGAATATTTCAAGTTATTTCCCCATTGCACAGTGTGGTTTCTGTGGGCCATACCTCGACTACGTCAAGGATTATTTATGTCACCTTTAACGGCAGCTAACCACTCACTAAGGGATTTCCATCAGGGTAAAACAACCGATGGGTCACAAAGAAAACGTAGCCACGTCTGGGCCACTGAGCTGCCACAATTCCTGGTTGCAGGACAGCCATGCAAAGTCTAGACCTAGGTGGGGAAAAAGCAGATCTTTGATCTAAGAGAGAGAGAGAGATGTGTTTAAGAGCACACTCCCTTCATCTGCTCTGCGCTGCCCATAAGGCAGCTCGCACCTCTGACCTTTTGCTGGTGCCTGATCCATGGTGTTTAATCCTGTACTTCGGATTGGGGTTGCTGAACAGTAAGACTTCTGGCAGTAAGCAGTATTTCCCTGGTCACGCAGTCTTGAGGGGCTGCTGACTCCTACCAACAGTGTCATTGAAGATGCAGTTCCACAGACAAGGAAGTAAATTGAGACACATTTTCAAAACTCACCAGGGTCTGAAAGTAGACAGCAAGTGTCTACATGGTTCCACCTAAGCGTGGGACATTGCAGTAGATGGCTTGAAGTAATTAGTACTGTAGGTGTCTCTAGGAGTTGTTACTTTCATTTTTGAAATGTTCCTGACGTCATGGAATAAGTGCTTTGCTGCTAAATGATACCGCGTAGGAAAAAAAAGTCCATTCAGGCACACTTATGGGGACCTCTGTGCAAAAGTATTATTAGGCAGTTCCTGGCACTCCTGAGTATTTAGCTGTCACGCTGCAGTCGTGGGGAGGGAGAGCTTGGGGGAGAGCTGCATTGTGTATCTTGTGAGGAAAGTGGATTACATAAAATCGTCAGGGAAACGCTGGTTAGAGATTTCTATTGTGTGGGAAGCAGAGTGGTGCTTTTCACAGAACACATGCCTGTCTTGGAGAGCTGAAAGGTACCAACACTTGAAATAACGCATTGGGAAGAAGGTCTCTGTGTGGTTCCTTAGGTTATATAAGCAATACATGTGCATGAGTCTTCTGCCCCAAAATTCAAGGCTGCTGTGAAGCTCTGCTGGTGGGGCTGGCTGCAGGAGAGAACCAGTTAGTGTGTGGACACGTGCTAACATGGATGCTGTAAAGTATTTTGCTAACAGACCCCAGAAAACTCACTATTGGGAGGCTGTGAGTAACCCTCAATCCAAACTGCGGCTGAACCCCGGTATTTTTTATCTGGGAAAGAAAAATGATCACTGACCTGCATATTTTCCCCTCACTATTTACCCCTAAAAATCCAGCAGAATTAGCTCATCAAGCAGTGGTTAAGTCTTTGCTGAATTAAAAAATTGCATATTACTCAGGTCTTTTCCAACTGCAACCTTATTTTAAGCTTCTCGGTTGGAGGAAGGGTTGTTGGGGAGGTAGCAGTGACTGAACCATGCTCACCGACAACTTCTGTCAGCTCAGCTGGCAGCAGAGCAGGGGCACTCCGAGTACCCCTGGGGGATTTGCTCTGGACAAGAGGAGGAGTCCAGCAGGTCTGATACCTGTGAAAAGCCTGAGGCAGCACTGGCAGTCAGATGACTGAAATTATGTGGCTGAGGGTGGGCGCAGTCTGCAGTCGATCTGTTCCTCTGAGAAGATGAAACATGATTCTGAAGTAGAGGAACGGTCATGTTTGGCTTCCCCCACCCAGACGGCAGTGAGTTTCCATTCAGCTGCTTTCCCTGATTAATGCATATGTAGCAGCACAGGCCAGAGAGAGTATTTTAGGCTTATTGCCATCACTATGCAGAAAATACTCCACCTGATGTCCTCTTTTCATCAGATCCAAGCAGGAAGGTTTCTTTTCTCCATCAGTCTCCTGAGCTAGAAAGGAGCCTAGAGGAAAATGTGCTGGCTGCATCTTCTCTCAGAAAGCAAAGGAGGGCTTAGGCTTTGACTGCCGTACCCTTCCCATCAGTCAGCATCTTTCTCCAGCTTTTCCATGATGGAGACAGTTCTGTCTTGCCTTCTCCCACACACCATGACCACACAAAGCCCTTTGCCCAGCCCTAGTCCTCTGCTTTGAAGGTGCCCTCTGATCTTTTCTTCTCTTCTCCCTCGACTCCCCAGTCCTCCTGAGGCCGTGTCTGTGGATAGTACAGATCTTCTGTGTAACACAGGAGATGTGACTTGCCACGGGCCTTGTCACTCACAATTCAGCAAAGGTTTGAACTATGCTTTTCATGGTGAGTTAACTTCGTTATGAATCCCGTGATTAATAATTGTTCACAGATCTGAGCATGCTGGGTCTCTGAGCCTATCGTCTGACTTGTTTAGTGCTTTTTATCAATGCAGTATAGGGTTGCTGTAAAAAGGCCAAAAAGAGACTTTTCTAAATACCAGATTACTGTTCAACTATGTTTTGCTGCCGTTTTATTTCAGGGTATTCTGGGATTTTATGTTTGTTTTTACATGACTACATCAGCAGCTGTAGTGCTGTCTCTTCTTCTCAGTGTCTGTTGCGAGAGTTGCCATGGCCTCATTTAGGGTTTCCCATTAGAGACCCCCAAGTTCCCCAAACCAGCAAGCTGGTGTAGAAATTCCTGGCACCATGTGTTAGAAATCAGACTGCAAGTTCTCGGGGCAGATCATGGGAGATAACTAATCATAGTTTAAGTGTTGCAGTGCTGGCTGAGGAAGGGCTTGTTCTGAGTGCTCTGTTTTTATCTCTTTGGCTTTTCTATAGCAAGGAGCGTGCAGCTGGTACTGGTTCAGGGGCAGCAACTGGCCTTGCAGGTGGACACCATCGGGAAGCGTGGACTACAAAAGGACCATCATATGAGGACTTGTATACCCAGAACGTTGTCATCAGCATGGAGGACCAGGAGGATCTTAACCGGTCTGCAGCTGAAGGAAAGCCAGCCAGAGAGAGACCGATTTGGCTACGGGAGAGCACGGTGCAGGGGGCTTATGACCCTGATGAAATCAAAGATGGTAAGAAAATTCACAGAGCAGAAGTACTGCTCTGCTTATGAGATGCTCTTAGAGTGCTGTCAAAAATATGTTCCCCTGTGTGTGTGCAGCTGCTGCTCCTACACTCCAGATTTTGTCTGCTCCCCTCTGCTGTGCAAAGCACCTGTGTGTAGGTAGATGTAAAAAAATCCTGATTTATTAGCTCCAGGATTGAGATGTATGTCAGCATAGCTGAGTTACCCACAAAATCGTTTGTGCTTCTAATTATCGACGTTGAGATTTTATTGCTTTTGGACAAAGGTCTTTCAGTCTCATCTAGAAAGCTGCCCCCCTAATAGGTCACTGCTGAAAACCAGCATTTATTAACATCCAGTCACTCTGAAGCCTACCAAATCTACCAGCAGTGGTTTTGTGCTCCCAGCCACCTTCTTGCCAATTATTTTTCAAAATGTGTTTTATATGAAGAATATGTCAGGCATAAAGCTTCTGAGAGTGGGAAGATCTGTCACCATGGCAGGTAAGTCCTTATTACTTTCCATTTGTTTGTCGTTACCTTTGCTTTTGTTTTCATTCATGTTGGGGTCAGGTTGTCTATAGACAATAGGCAAGATCTTGTAACCACTAGTAGAAACATTCTGTTTTGGTAAGTGTGCTATTTAAACTTACACACTAAAAATAGGAAATAGAGATCTCCTATGATTTTTACAAGAGTGAATCAATAGATGCAATCTTCCAAGTCATTTGAGGATTACAGAATGAAACTGTTGATGCCTAAGGAAGAGAAGATGCCTAAAGGGAACCACACGTGTAAGCATGGAACCTAAAACGAGTGCAGTGCTCAGGAGGGGAGTGGAGTGAAGAAAATGGATGTGAAACTGTGGTCAGAAGATCTCTAATGATCTTCTTTGTGTGTTAACACCTTTCAAGCATACGGATGCCAAAACTTTTTCCAAATCGATTAAAGGAAGTGAGATGATCGAAACAACCTCCTCTTGCCGTCTGTAGCAATGTTGTTGCTACTCACTAGCCATGGTGAGTTTTCACCCCATTCTTCTGCTAGATACTCAATTCACCTGTAGTTTTAAATTGGCTCCTTGAGTTGACTTTCGGTGTACACAGCATAAATGTTTCTGAGATGCCACTGAAGGACATGGAAGGGGAGTATATGTCCTTACAGCATGATGGCCTCACTGCTTAACCTCCACCACTGCTGGAGATCGAAGAGGGGACTTGTGGAACTAGCCTGAAATTGCTGCTGCAGCACGTTTCTGTAGCTCTTGGATGACATAAACAGGGAGGAAGGAAACTTGGGACTGTTGGCAGAAAAGAATTGCTGCTTGGATCTGAAAGGAACAGTTCTCGCAAGCAAGAGACAGCCCCACTCCTGACTTCATGGCTCAGACTTTGCGGAGCTACCCCAGGCTGTGGTTGCCTCACAGCTCTCAATGTGATGAGCTCTACAATATTATCTCACAGAGATGCCCTCCAACAGCCTCTTATTCTCTACAGTCACAACCAACAGGCTGAGCACAAGACCTTCATTCTT
Organism: Strix aluco; assembly: GCF_031877795.1. Classification (NCBI taxonomy): domain Eukaryota; kingdom Metazoa; phylum Chordata; class Aves; order Strigiformes; family Strigidae; genus Strix; species Strix aluco. The sequence continues at coordinate 5,936,304 of NC_133932.1, forward strand.
CCTTTCTTTCAAGAATGTTGCCAGTGTGTTAATAATAGTAGTTGCAGTCGTCATCCATTACTACAGCTTCATTTACAATGAAAACATGAATCCCATGAAGTTAGGGGTGGGTCTTTTGGCCTTTATTTTACCACAGGAAAGGAGTGACCCCAAACTCCCCTGGCTTTTAGTGCTAAATGCAGAACTTACTGTTTCTCAGTGGTTTTTTTCATCTCAAGCTGAAAAAAGTAAGCAGTGAATTTTTGACCCTGGGGGAAAGACTTGGGTGCCAACTGCCTGGATGTGGTGCTGAAACCATGAGGATCCAGGTCTTGGAGAAGCAGGCAATGTATGAAGGCAGAATGTTGTCACCTCAGCTCTAGCAGTTGTTCATAGGCAGCGACTTTAGGTGCAGGAGAGAAAGTTTGCCACGGGGAGCCTGTCCTACTTTTGAGGCCTTGTTTTTACATAACGTTCTCTGTATTTCATTTTTTGTTCTGGGGTTTTTTCTTTTTTTTTTTTTTCATACTGCCTGTAGGTTTATTGGTGCTGGGGGGACTCACAGTCCTCTCATCAAAAGTAGGATTAGGGGAAGTTTTCTGCAGAATGCAACTTTTTGAACAGAATTCTACCTTTTGAATCTGTGAACTGCAGACACCCTGCCTACCTAAGCCATGTCAAACTCTCCCAGCTATTGTACAGCCAAGCTTACTGAAAGAGGAGCACAGGCCGTGTGTCTGTCAGCTGGGAAACTGCAGTCCCCTTCAAATAAGAGGTCCAGGTAGGGAGCCAGAGAGACCGGCTGGGCTGCGTTTCAGCCTGGAGAGCCGGAGCTGTTTTAACACAGCCTTCCACGCTGTGCTGCGCAGCTTGGCTGCAGGCTGGAAGCTGCATCTGCTTCATGAGAGAGATCCTGCTCAATACCACCACGACGTTCCTGTAATGAGCTTTTCCTCTTCCTGCCTCATAGGTGCACCTCTGAGCTTACCAGACACAGCTACTTTGAATGTTGTTTTATTACACATGGTTTCCGCATGCTGCCTGAATTCATCTGCCTCTCTGTCTTAATCCTTATAGGTGGGGAGCTTGGCAGGGCAAGGCCTGGTTTTGGGTCTGTATTTATGGTCTGTGCCCCATGGTCTTGGTCATCACGGCAAGTCCTCCAGGCTGTGGTCATAGAACCTGGGAAAAAAGGGACAAAAAGGAAGCAGCCTGTGCTTGTTCACCTCTGAAACAGCACTGAGATACTTGCTGTATCTCTGACGAGTGGCATCATTTGGAGTGTAGTCGGGGTGTCTGTATCTGTCGTGGTTTGAGCTCAGAAAGTGACTGAGCACCACGCAGCCGTTCACTCACTCCTTCCCCCCCAACGCTGAGAAGGAGAAGAATGAATCAAAGAGCTCAGGAATGGACATAAGGACAGAAAGGGGTGGCTTACCCCTTACGGTCACAGGCAAAAGACAGGCTCCTTAGGGGAGGAAAAGAAAGACATCACCTTCATTCAAAACACTAACAACGATGACACTTAACAGACAGAATGGGACAGTGAGAAGCGTTACCAAATCTTAAAACACCTCCCCCCACCCCTCCCCTTCTTCCCAGGCCCAGCTTTCTTCCTGATGTTTCTACCTCCTCCCCCAGTGGCACAGGGGCAGGGGATGGGGGGTGCAGGCAGTCCTGCTGCTTCTTCCTCCAAGGAGGGGGCAGCACTCTTCTGCATTCCCCCCTGCTCCGCGGAGTGTCCCACCCACAGCAGACAGTCCTCCACAGACTCTCTGCCGTGAGTCCTCCCTACAGGATGCATCTTCTCGAGATGCTCTAGCATGGGTCACCTCTGCGTGTTGCTACTCCCAGCACCAAACTACAAGAACAGGGGCTGCTTCTTCCCACAGGGTCCTGGGGGTCCCCCACAGGTGGGTCTCTGCTCCTCCAGTGACCTCCATGGTGGCAGGGGGGGCCCTGCCATCTCACCATGGGATACAGGGGAGCTCCATGCTCTGGCGCATCTGCCCCCCTTCCTCCTCCTTCCTTCCCCTGACCTCGGTGCTCGCACAGGTGCCCTTCTTGTAACTCCTCCTCACCAGTCCCAACCCCCTCTTAGATCCCCCTTCTTAAATACGTTATCACAGAGGTGCAGCCACCATCGCTAACTGGCTCGGCCATGGCCAGCAGCAGGTCTGACTTGAAGCCAGGGGAACTTCTAGAAGCTTCTCACAGGGGCCACCTCCATAGCCCCCTCCCCTGACACCAAAAACCCCACCACACGCACAAACCCAGCACAGTATCTCAGAGAAGTGTCATCATTAGGTGCATAGTCTGGGTATCTGGAAGCCCAGATTTAGGTCCCAGGGACTGCTTTCTGCTCCACAGTGAGGCAAGTGCGTCAGCCCGGCTGAGGGGCACCTCCCCACTGAGTTGGACATCTCCCTGAGGGGGGTCTTTTCCAGGTACCTGCCCATCATGCATTCGTTGCCTTCTCTTGCAATGTTCTTCTGGCCAGGGCTCCCAGCTGGGAGCCTCAGTGACTCCAGGCCTCCCAGCTCGTAGGAAATCACAGAATCACGGAATCATCGAGGTTGGAAAAGCCCTTGAAGATCCTCCAGTCCAACCATTAACCTCACACTGACCATTCTCAACTCCACCAGATCCTTCAGCGCTATGTCAATGCGACTCTTAAATGTCAAAACTTGCTCTGCTGTTATGAAAAAAAACATAACTATCTCTATCTTTTAAGGGAGAGAGGGAGCTGGCATGGAGAAAGGGTGTGACTTGGCCAGGCGTGCTCAGCAGCAGTAATGAATACAGGTCCAGAAAGCCTTCAGGGCCATCCCCCAAATCTCTGTGAGGAAATGATAACTCCCTTCTGTCTCTTTGCAGGGGGCCGGGATCTGGATGCCTTCCAGGAGCGCGAGGAGGGCCGGGCAGCTCTGGATGATAACGAGGAGGTGATGCGTGCCCTGCTTATCCACGAGAAGAAGACACCTTCTGCTTCAACAGTCACCGTCGGAGGTGCCGCTCCTCTCTCCGGTGCCAACGCTAGTGACTCCGAGAGCGAGACAAGCGAGTCGGAGGAGGAATCTCCTCCCCGCCCTCCCGCCACAGCCACCACAACATATGGGCTGGAGGATGAGGAGGAGGATGAAGAGTTTGAGGTGGTGGCAGAAGACCCCACTGTCACGGTGGCTGGGCGTCCACACTCCTACAGCCAAGTGAGCCAACGGCCTGAGCTGGTGGCCCAGATGACGCCAGAGGAAAAAGAGGTTTACATAGCCATGGGGCAACGCATGTTTGAGGACATGTTTGATTAACTGCTTCGTGCCATGGCATTTTTTAAAAAGGGACTTTTTAAGCCAGAGACTCCCTAGTAAAACAGAAGATTGAAGTGCATCTTTCCTCCCCTGTGCATGGGGACACTGGGGCTCAGGACTGCTAATCTCAGGCATGTTGCTCACCAGAGCAGGGGCGCTGGAAGGCTGCATGTGCCAAAACAGGGAGGGGAGGACAAGTCTCAGAAGTGAGGATGCTTGCAAGGTAAAAATCTGCTTCAGGGTGCCCCCCCAGGCACTGCTTTAATCTTCTCCAAGGCCCCAGCAGCTGCCCACCCCCCCCCCCACCCCCCCGATTGCTTTGAGTTGATCTTTGTTTCAGATCCTACAGATGCAGGTGAAGTCCACATCCCCGCCCTCAGAGGACTAAAGGCTCCGCAGCCTGATCAGAGTGCTCCGCAGAGGAGGGAATAAGTAACATCAGAGCTGCCTGTGCTCAGTGAGGGGAGAGGGAAGTACTTGTCTGCTGGTGGCAGGCTCAGGCAGGGCTTGTAGCTGACCTCCTGCCAGCAGCCACTGGCCACCAGAGTGGCTTTTTCTACGCAGGCCTGTAGGCAGCAACTTTTTCTTGCTTCCATTCGCTCCTTACTCAGTCTCAGCACCTCAAGGTCAGGTGTAACTTGAAACACACAGAATAAAAGCCTTGGCAAGCACACGCAGTCACTCTTTGTCTATGTAATGAAAGCCCTCCCTGGATCTGAGCTGTCAGAGCGCTCCGATTTATCAGGAGATACCTTCATTTTCCAGTATTGCTGCCTGTGGCTGCTGCCTAGCCCTGTCCAAGCCCCACTGTTGCAGACTGTTTGTAGTGGGCAGGGCTGCAGCCAGGCAGAGAAATAGCATAGGTAGTTCTATTTGCAGTCAGACCAGGGCTGTATCATTTTAAGAGGAGTTATGCAATTTTGAATTCTGCTTGGGCACACTCTTTTACCATAGAAAAACATTTATCAGTGCCTACAGAGCAATATGATATTTTTAATGCTTTTCTCTTTCAATTGAAAATGTTGTTTTTTAAAATTGTTGTGTTTTCCTATCCAGTACTACAATAAAACAAAATGAGAAAAGAATTTTGTGTTCCAGAGGGTAGGGGTGGTATTATGTGCTGTTCCATTTACATGGGCGGCATGAATTTGCTGTTCACTGAGACTGTAAATCTGTTTTATACTAACTATGCTTTCTATGTTCTGCTAACCTTGTAATGCCTCCTTTGTGGTTTTATTTTCAGCTTCTTGATATTTTGAATCCCCTCTTTTTTTTTAAATAGTGTTTTAAATTTGCTTTTAAGTCAATTTGAAGAGGAATAAATAAACAGAAACTTCTCCCCTTTGTCATCTTTCAATTTGTCATGTGCCTAGTTGGGAATGTTGTTTGCTTATCATTTTGATTTACTCGATTCAAGAAAAAAAACCAATTTGAGGCTCTCCTTTGACGGAAGGACTATTTGAAATCCCACTGCACACTGTTTCTCCTCAACAGAGCTTCCTTGAATGCCTCCTGGAACCTCCTGCACTTCCAGGAAGGATGTTTCCAGGAAGGATGTTTCATTACACTGGTGCTGTGGGAGGCCTTTTTTGATTTTTTGCACTTCGATTCCTTTCCTCCTTCCTTGAGGGAAACGTAGGCTGATGGTGGAGGTCTCACAGACATCATATTACTAGCCAAAATGGTACTCTTGTGTAGATAGACTTCCAAGATCTGGTATCAAGCTTCTAGATATCAAGCCACAGAGCTGGTAAGTCAGACTCGGTCATCAGCTAACAGAAAAAAAGTGCTGTACCAATTCTGTCTAGATTTAGTCTGGTTGAATTCAAGGTTAACACTGGAGAAATGCAGGTAGATTTACAAGGAGTTGAAGATGGAAACTGAGAACTAATCCTGAATACAGAAGAACTACTCATACTGAGTGTTTAGTCTGCAGAATCACAGAATCATCTCAGTTGGAAAAGACCTTGAAGATCCTCCAGTCCAACCATTAACCTCACACTGACCGTTCCCAACTCCACCAGATCCCTCAGCGCTGGGTCAACCCGACTCTTCAACCCCTCCAGGGACGGGGACTCCCCCCCTGCCCTGGGCAGCCCATTCCAACGCCCAACAACCCCTTCTGCAAAGAAATACTTCCTAAGAGCCAGTCTGACCCTGCCCTGGCGCAGCTTGAGGCCATTCCCTCTTGTCCTGGCGCTTGTTCCTTGGTTCAAGAGACTCATCCCCCCTCTCTGCACCCTCCTTTCAGGGAGTTGTAGAGGGTGATGAGGTCTCCCCTCAGCCTCCTCTTCTCCAGACTAAACCCCCCCAGTTCCCTCAGCCGCTCCCCATCAGACCTGTGCTCCAGACCCTGCACCAGCTCCGTTGCCCTTCTCTGGACACACTCGAGTCATTCAATGGCCTTTTTGGAGTGAGGGGCCCAAAACTGAACCCAGTCATCGAGGTGCGGCCTCACCAGTGCCGAGTCCAGGGGTAAGATCCCTTCCCTGTCCCTGCTGGCCATGCTAGTGCTGATACAAACTAGGTTTATTAAAGCTTAAGTGAAAAAATACTGGGGTTTACTGTAAGAGCTCTGATACTACTTCTATATCCAGTATAATAATCTATAAAGTAGTGAGTTTCCTTAAACTCATTTAATTACGGTTTGTGTGGCAGTTGTCATTTTTGTCACTCGGCAAGGCCTGTCCTGCAGATGAGGGAGTCGCTGCGGTGGTTTGTAGGGCACGCCGTCCGCCTCTCATCCACCACATGCAGCCCTCGGGAGGACTGGTGAGGTCAGGATACACGAGCAGATGCTGTGATTGTTTCCTGCCCTCTCTAACAGCTTCTGGCTCTCGGAAAGGATGGCTGCTCTGCTCTCTTCCAGCCAGTTAGGGCTGTTGTCGAAGGACAACTATACGCAGCTACTGCCCTGTCATGACAAGGGCTGCTTGAATGAACAGGAGCACGTACAGTTGAAAGTGCCTTTTTTTCCTTTTTTTTTTTTGCAATTGAAGCAGGGCTCTGCACGTGTGCCAGAAGAGGAAGAACAGCTGCTGCTGCAAGCAAAGCCAGCCACCGCCAGCAGGTTGGTGCTAAGGCAGGGGATGAAGCCATCAATTCTGAGGAAGGCCCCAGCCACTTCCTCTGGCTGCTGGACCCCATGTGCTGCATTAACACTAACCCAGTAACACCATGAGCGCTCGAGCGCTGAAGCCTTCCTGGGCAAATGTTCTGTCTAACCCCATTCAAACCAGTTTCTGTGACTGCTTTCAGCCTGAAGTGCATTTTCACAGAATCACAGAATCATCTAGGTTGGAAAGGACCTTGAAGATCATCTAGTCCAACCGTTTTATCTGATGAGCACGCTTGAGGCCAGGGCACTGCAACTCAGGCTGGAAAGAAAAATGCAGTTCTCAAGCTGCTCGTGCTCCTCTCCCCAAAGGTCAGAGGTGCCGGGTGCCTCTCCCAGCTGGGCAAGAGCTGCCTCTGTCCCTGCTCCCATTGCGGGTCAGGGAAACCACAGTAGAGTGATGATGTCCTCCCTGGCCCGGCACAGAGCAGGCCAAGGCAGATCAGTGAAGCTGCTGATGGAGGGGAAGATCACCATCAACACTGGAAAACAGGAATGTTTTAATCTTTTCTACTAAGCTCTCAAAAATTGACTTCCTCCATCCAACTCTTCTTTTCCTGTGTTGCTGCCTCCTTCAAACAGACTCAGATTAAACACTGTTGCTCTGTGAGGGTCAAGGGATTTGAAGATCCCCTGGAGGAAGGGCAGAAAAACAGCATCACCTCCTCCCCGGGACATCAAAGGAGCCCTGCCTCGGTGATGCCTGCAGCGCCAGGGCGTGCTGCAGGGAAGTTTGACAGGGCCTGGGAGGGGGGAAGCAGCCAGCTGTGCTTGGGTCTCCTGCCATGCCCTCATAGGAGGAGAGAGAAAATTGTCTCAGGAATCAAATGCAAGATGAAGCCTTTATGGAAATGGAAAGTTTACGAGGAGGTGGAAGGACTTGTCAGCAGCAGAGCAAGCCAGCGGGCTGTCCGGTGTGCTCTCCTGGGCAGGTTGCAGAGGAGAAGCAGCAGCAGCCCCGTTCCTCTGCTCTGGTACGTCGTGGCGTAAACAAATGAGGCTGTGGGCTTGGTCCCTTGGAGAAGGGAGGTGTCACGCAGTGCTGCAAAAAATTGCTCTGGGCTGTTCTAGGACTGGTATTGCCTAATCCCACTGGAAACCGTGTTCCTGGCTTGTTCACAGGAGGCTCTGGGGCATTGATCTAAGCATGGACAGCCAAGGATCCCTAAGCATCACAATACACTCCAGTTTAAAATGTATTGACTGTGAGTCAACAGAGCTTCTTCTCCAGGAGCGGGGGAGCTGGGGCTGAAGAGTAGCTTCTGTCTGCTGAGCTGCTTCCAGAATAATGATCAATGTTTATAAAGTCCAAGGAGATCATCACTCATACAGTCCTGACAGGAGGCGTAGCCAGATGCTTGAAGCTGTTTAAGAGGTGATTGCAGAGAGTCATGGAGAGGCCACTGCCTAAAAGGAGCGGCAGCCCAAAGCTTGGGGAGTGATGTCTGACTGCTGGTGCTCCTGGAAAGCTGCCTGCCTGCCTGCCTGCCTGCTTGCCTGCCTGCCCGCCTGCCTGCCTGCTCCCTCCTAGCAGAGAGCAGAGCACCGGCAGCACCGGGCTGTTGGGGACTACAGTCCCATCACTCTCTATGGCAGAGCTATTTTCTCTCTCTTTCAAAGTTATCCAGGGAAATCTGGGCTTTTGCCTGTTTGGGATACCTAAATAAGCTGCCAGAAAGTGGTTTCTTATTTACCATCATTAATTAGATTGAGAGAGAATGAACCTAATTTATATTTAAACAAAAATCAGATTCTGGAAGCGCCTGCTGTATCATTAAAAAACATTCAGGACAGCACATATTTGTGCAACCATCCTGGAAGCAGCAGACAGAGAGTCTCTGAAAAAGGTACTTTAAATATAATAGGTATTTTTGCTTAAAATATGTTTCTGACCTAAATATAATTTCATTTCCATCCCTTTGAACAGTTTGATGCTAATGAACCAGCTAGGGATGGCAGAGAGGAGGCTGAGCCAGCCGCATCGGAAGCCACTCGGCTCCACTGCAGTGCGTTAGAGACCCTGCGTGTGCTTCACCCCGGCTGCACGCAGCGCCAAATGCGCAAATCCTGCTGAGAGCTGCCCACAGCAGCAGGAGGAAACCTTGGGCTGCTCAGCCAGAGAAACGGGCAGGGATCTAGCCTGAAAATTAAGGCTGATCAAATATTGTTCCACAAGCATTAATGCCTGTGTACAAAAAAAGGTACGTCTGGCAAGGAGGAAAAAATCACATCTCATACAGATGTGATTAAAGCCCTGACATATTGCTTCTGCTTATTTTTCGCCTGGAATCCATATCGCCAGCCTCTGCCATCCCTTTACTTGCTGGAAGAAGGAGGGTGAGCAGTGGTAATTTTGCAGCGAGCTAAAATTGTGTGTAGAGCTGAGAAGCCTGGCTCAGTTCCAGCTGGTAAAGGGATCGTCCCTAGTCTTAAACATTTTTTCCTGCGCTTCTGACAATGGAAATTTGCCCGATCCAATGCCAAATTTGCCAGGCACTGTTAGCAGAGTCCACGGTTTTTCTATGTCCTCTTAACATACGTTATGGGGGGACAGGTATGCCCAAAACCATTTAATGGTTGCTACCAGCTGACCTGGGTAAGCTCAGGTTGCACTGTCTGTCCCATATGGGGGAATGACAGGTTGGGTCGTTTTGGTCGGTTAATCCATACCTGCTCTTTACAAAGGTGCTGGTTATTCTCCCAGCCAGTGCTGATGGCCTCTGATAAACTCAAGCCCTCTGCAATCACACCCCGGCCTCAATTTAAAACACAGTTTTAGTCCTTTCTTCAACATCCCCACCACCAAGCAGCTCTGGCTCGTGCCACGGCCACCCTTGGGTCACATGGCAGTGTCACGCTGAGGTCCACCATGCAGGGCTTGGCCATGACTGCCTCGGGCTGTACCACGGCCGCCAGGGAGGTTTAATGAATGGCAGGTCTCTGCTTTCTCCAGCTGTGAGGCCTTGGCTGGGCTCCGGGGCAATGCCTGCTAGGCTCCCTAATTTCCTCCAGTGGGGAGGGAACTGCCATCAGCACCAGGCTGGTCACTCCCTTACATGCAATCTTGGCTGCTGGAACTAGATATGATCTGGTAGGACTGAATTTGATTTTTTTTCTTGTTTTTTAACCCTTGTTCTTTTTGTCCCTCGGGAATGTTTTGAGTTGCTGAATTTTTCATGTTTCCCTGCTGCTTCTAACAAAAAAACCCAAACCCTCTTTTTTTTTTTTTAATGCAAATGAGGCTGTAAAATCTTTTTAGGGAGACGTATCTGCTCTCCCTGTGCTGTCACCACAATTATTCTTCCTTTGCCATGCAATGCTTTCTTCCAAGAAGAAGTGCTTTCAACATCTCTCAGCCTTTCTAGTGATGTCAGGAGATGAAAACTATCCCCATTACAACAGGGGAGAGTAGAGAGAAATGGGGTTAGAGGGAAATATGGCCTTTAGACAATGATGCATCTTGAGAGAAATTTCACTTTCGCATACTCTCCTAGGCCACATGGGTGCCATATTCAAGCAAAGAAAGAACAATATGCTGAAGAGGGACTTGGCTCACGGTGAATTTATCCTGGTATATTCCCTTGCCTCAGAGCCCATTAGGAAGGGTAATATTCTCCGAGTGTGCCAACCTCTTGGAAGTTATACAAAGGCATCAGGAAGGTCCCAAGTTAGCAATCAACTTCAGCAGGAGCCTGCAGGTCCGTTTGAATGATCTGATTCCTACTTTCACCATGCTGGGTTTGGTGCAAGAATACCTCACAGCAATGAGCTGCTAAAATGAGTTCAGTGTCACATTAGAAAGTACTTTTTCCTTTGAACATTTCATCTGAGTGTGCTGTTACGTCTGTGTGTGAGAAACAAGTGCATAAAGTCATATAGGGTCTGCCCCAACCTCCTGAGACATGTCTCCCTTTGGGAGTGTTACCACATGAGGAATTTTGTACGGTTTAGATAGGAGCTACTGCCAAGAGCAGCAAATAATAGTTGAAGTTTTTGTTCTGTTGACAGTGACGTCATTGCAGCCTGTCTGAAGTCCGGAATAAAAGAGCTTTTTTCCATAGATGGCAGACATGGATTCTTCCAGTTGGACAGGTATCAAAACGCCACATTTTCAGTCCTTTCAGTGTTTTTTTAACTCTTTGCATTTTTTGCTCCTCGTGCAGCAGGCACTAGCATCTTTGGTGCACCAATGGACCAGGTGCTACCATAAACTAAAGACCCCTGGCTCAGCACTGTACTAATGAGTTCCTCAGGGGATTGCTAATTCCCATGCTAACGGAGTCTGCCCCTGGAAAGGTGTGAGTCAAGCCTTTAGAAATACCCAAAACAAATGAATACTGTGTGTGGAAGCACATTTGTTCAGGTGGTTGAAACCAATGAACAGGAGATGAACAGCTCCCTGTTTGCAGAAAGTGTCTAGTGCGCTTCAAGTCCGCAGTGGATGTAAAAACTGCTTCATGTCTAACTCAGTAATAAGAGCATCAAGACTGGAAATCCACGTTGGAAAGGAAATAAATCATGCATTACTAAGGTTTTATTTATAATGTTTGTTGAGTAGAAAGGGGCAGTGAACCAGAACCTTTCTCTGTCCCATATGAAACACCCTTTGGCACCTGGGGAAGTTACAACGAAGCAGAAATGGGAACAGCTCTGACCTCACGGCCGCCGATGGATTGCTCTGAACGGGAAATCCGGCATTTTTTAGCACTAGAAGGAGCCAAATGTTCAGTGAGACCGGTGCAGTCTGTGCCATAGCAGCGACAGCTGCAGAAGCACAGAGAGAGCTGTTGTGATTCAGATACTCGTGCTCGTCCTCTCTGGTTTTTATAGGAGCCATGGCCGCGCTGCAGGATTCATGGAGCACATTAGTGGAAAAATCTATACACGGAGCTCAGTCCGCTGCAGATGGTTACTCTCATTTCTTGCTGGCCTGTCCACTTCCCCTCCCTTCCCCCAGCCCTCACCTTGTATTTTGAAAAGGGAAAATATGAAAAAAATGGATTTGCCCTTTAAACTAGGAGAACAAAACAGACGATACCCAAGCCTATAGCTTAATGGCAAGAAATCAAGGAGAATGGGTGGTAGCAGGTGGCTCTTGGTCCATCTTGCTGATAACTTTTCCTCACACCAAGGGCTGTAACAATACAAAATCACAGAATCACAGAATGGCTGAGGTTGGGAGGGACCTCTGGAGGTCGTCTGGTCCAAACCTCCTGCTCAAGTAGGGCTACCTTGAGCAGGCTGCACCCAGGACCATGTCCAGATGGCTTTTGAGTATCTCCAAGGAGGGAGACTCCCGGGGCAACCTTTGCCAGTGCTTGGTCACCCTCACAGTAAAAAAGCATTTCCTGATGTTCAGACGGAACCTTTTGTGTTCCAATTTGTGCCCATTGCCTCTTTTCCTGCCACTGAGAACAGCCTGGCTCCATCCTCTTCACACCCTTCCTTCAGGTGTTTATATACATTAATAAGATCCCCCCTTGAGCCTTGTCTGCTCCAGGCTGAACAGTCCCAGCTCCCTCAGCCTCTCCTAAGATGAAAGATCCTCCAGTCACTTCATCATCTTTGTAGCTCTTTGTTGGACTCTCTCCAGTATGTCCATGTCTCTTGTACTGGGGAGCCCAGAACTGGACACAGGACTCCAAGTGTGGCTTCCCCAGTGCTAAATAAAGGGGAAGGATCACCTCCCTTGACCTGCTGGCAATACTTTACCTCACACAGCCCAGGATACCATTAGCTTTCCTTGCCACAAGGGCACATTGCTGGCTCATGTTCAACTTGCTGTCCACCAGGACCCCTCAGGTCCCTTTCTGCCAAGCTGCTTCCCAGCTGGGTGGCCCCCAGCATATATTGGTGCACTGAGTTGTTCTTCTCCACGTCCAGGACTTTTCCCTTACCCTTGTTGAATTGCTTGAGGTTCCCGTCAGCCCATTTCTCCAGCTTGTTGAGGTCCCACTGGATGGCAGCACGACCGTCTGGCATATGAGCCACTCCTCCCAGTTTGGTGTCATCAGCAAACATGCCAAAGACACACTCTGCCTCATCATCCAGATCATTAATGAAGATGTTCAACAGGTTTGGACCTAGTATTGGCCCCCTGGGTTACACCACTAGTTACTGGCCTCCTAGTACACTCTGTGGTGCTGATAACCACCCTCTGGGCCTGGCCCTTCAGCGACTTTTCAGTTCATCTCACTGTCTGCTCATCCAGCCTGTATTTCATGAGCTTCTCAGTGGGGATCTTATGAGAGACAGTGTCAAAGCCCTTCGTGAAGGCCAGGTAGACAATATCCACTGTTGTCCCCTCATCTGTCAGGCCAGTCCCTTTTTCACAGAAGGTTATCAGGTTGGTCCAGCATGACTTCCCCTTGGTGAATCCATGCTGGCTACTCCTGATGATACAGATGTCTGCTCAAAGGTATGGATGCTTGGAGCAAGGGGTTTTCTCCTGGCTCTGCTCCCTTTACCGCCCAGCAGCGCTGCCTGTGAAGCTCCCCTCTCTATGACAAGCGGAGCATCTTACTCTGATACAGTCACAGGAGAGTGAGAGCTGCATTCCTGGAGCTGAGGGGGTCTCTCCTCTTCAACCCATCCCAAGGGGACAGGGCAGGGGGGACCCATGCACATTTCCGAGGCAGTGCACAACCGCCCGTGGAAGTGGAGAGGAAAGTGGAGAAGTATCAGGAGAGCAATAAACAGGGCACTTATATCCTCCTTAATCACAGCCCAGCCTTCAGAAGGTCTGCTGGGAGACCTAATGGATTAAATACAGGTATTAAATGAAATCTTGGAAACGTTTCCCTCACCTGGCAGGACCAAGAAGCTGATGATAAAGGGAGCGCTCCCAGCACGTCTGGGCTGTAAGAGGCAGCCAAGGGAGTGAGGGCTGTGGTCACTTGTAGCCAGCTGTGGGATTTAATAACCTGGGTTTGCCCTGTTGGTGCCAAGGCCAATCCTGAAATTTCCCGAGTATGTCCTTCAGCAATTCCAGATGGACCTAAGAGGGTGCTCCTTCTCGAGTTGCTTTTAGCTCGAGGAGGAGGTTGGTCTGTGTTTTATCTCACTACGGGTACTTGCTGCAGTGCTTGACCATCTCCAGGGCTGGGCCCCACACATGAGGCACATGAGCAAAGAGCTGCAGCTCTTTTGCAGCCAAAGACTACAGCAACACCCTAAGAGATGCCTTGGTCAGTTATTGATATGACCTGCACCAAATCTTGCAAGTGTGTCCTTAAAATGCTTGTTTGGGTCTCTAGGTGCCCCTTCATCAGAAGGAAGGCTCCAAAATGTGTGGTTGAAGATGAGGGGTGATCTCTGTCCTGGTGTCATGGGCGGCTGAGCACAGATGGGAGCTCACCAGGAAGGCTTCAGTGAGTAAAAGCTCTGTTCTCAACTGGGAAGTGGAGGTGGAACAATGTATTGTTAATCACACACCCTAGTGCAATGGGGTTTAATGCTGGCTACATTCTTGGGCCATAGGATCTCACCTTTGGTGGTGCTTTTAGCAAGGAGGCAGTAAGCTTTCCTCTTCCTTCCTCTCCTGGGAACTCCTCCTTAAAAACACGAGGAAAAGCAGTGCTTTTCATCATTTCAGGGGTTTGTCCAGAATGTGTGAACTAGCCCTGCCCCTCAGGTGACTGTAGTAGAGCTGGGTACAAGGGGTTATCTGCTTTGTCCTTTACTACGTGGATGGGATGGTTGGAGTCCCTTCACGACCAGGTGGCTTGCAAGTGTTCATGGAGAGGTCAGCTCTGTCTGCAGCCGAAACTAACGATGTGAACTCATCTCCAAAAACTAAGCTTCCAGTGCTGTGGGCAAAGCTAACACATCTGTTGGGAGAAAGCAAATCACGTTAATAAATGGCATTATAATTCAAAGTATTTTCTCAATATAAGGCTAAATTAATGTAATTCACTTCTTAGGGACAAATCAACAGCAATCAGGGTAATCAAATTGATCTTTAAAATAATCTGACACAAGTAGAAAAGCCTATTTAGCTAAGTAATGATGCCAGTCATTTTATTCAGTTGCTTTCAGAGTATAAAGAGAATCCTTCATCTTTGGAGTCAGTGACATTAGTTTCTCCAGCTCCTCCCTTCCATAGCACAACTCCGCTTGCTTTCAAAGAGTCACTGGCTAGGATGTCTGCCTCCCACAATCCTCATGCCATCATCACCTAAATAAAACCTCAGCAGAAGCCATGTTTCATTAATAGAGACCATTAACACCCTCTGGGTGTGTTATACAAGCACTGGGTGCTGAATTGTCATTAGAGGTTGCTTGAGCATTACCAGGAGTACAGACACCCCCCCCCACCCCCTTACATTTTAAACAAAACCACGCTCTGCTCACTGCTGCTGCTGTATTGGCAGTGGGGAAAGGCCAGGCTGATGACGTGTAGCCAAGATCAAGGTCAAAATCAGGTCTGAAAGGAGCCGTGCTGGGAGCTGTTGTGGGACCGTGGGAGGTGCGACAGCACAGCAAAGCTGACCCCACCAGTTGGACCTAATGTCATAATTCAAGCAACAGTAATTAAAACAAAGCAGCAGGGTATTATTTGGATAATAAACTTGCCTTAAAAGAATGTCTGTTCTCAGACCCCTGAGCTAACTCAGCCCACTGGTCCCACTGACAAGGCTGTATCATTACCATGCCTGCTCAAGAGGCAGCCCCAGGTGAAAACGGGATGGAAGGAGATAGGCATGGAAATATAAGAACAGCTAAATCATCCACCAGATACATGCAGGATTTCCCACCTCTTCATTAGGTTGTATTACACACAGGCCCACCATTGCACTCACTATGCAATTGAAGGTCCTTGGCTTCTTCTGAATGCAAGTAACATTTAACTCACTACTAATTTGCCTCCTGTCATCATTTTAGTTCTGAAATTAAGAATTATCATTTCCTTCTCTTTGTGCTCCTGAGAAGCAGTTATGCCTTTGTATAGCTGTGCTACTCAGCATGTGCAAAGGTACCTAATACAGACAGGTGCTTAGTGTCATCTTCTTCCTCACCCTGGTTACTGTTTGGGCTTTTCTAACCATCTCATAGTTTTGTGGGTAGGTGATCTACCTGCTTTGACCCTGGAACCATCTTCTTCCTGCCCAGGAGTCTCCAAGCTCCAACAATGTTTTTGACCCACTACTTTTGTTCTGTACTGTTTTTACCCCCAGAGCCCCAGCAGGGAATTAGCCCTTTAATTTGGTCCTTGGCTGTGCCACCACCTCCACTGCCATGGTGTCAGGGAGAAGTTCACAGGCAGGAATTTTCTTCAGAAAGTCTCCATTGATCAGGGCTGCTCTTCCCCAGCTCTGAAGAGAAACGACAATGAAGTTGCTCATCTGTTATGTGATCTGCCATCTGGAGAGACTATCCCACACACAGAAGGGAGTTAACATGTGCCGAGGGACTCAAGCACATCTCAACGGTTTGAATATATGTGAACTTTCAAAGAGTATTAGCTGCAAAAAATATGACAGTGACATTCCAGCACCAGAGGCACTGGAGATGTAAATTTAAGGATGTAGCCAATGCAACTACCTGAGCTATGGCTTCCTAGGGACATCATGTCTCCTCTCTCTTTCCTCAGTCTGGACACTAGAAGATGGATATGTGCAATCAACTCTCTGCTCTCCAAGCTTCTGGAGACCATCCAAGGTGAGCAGAAAAACATTAATAACATGGAGGTAGCAGGTGTGCCATTAAACCAGATGCCTTTGGAGTCCATCTGGCTTTACACAGAGAATTGTTTCACAAAGCATCCTCGTGTGCACCCTGTGCAGAGCCCACTGGCCCCATGGTTTAATCGCTGTGGCTCCATGCTGTGCAAAAGCTGCCAAAGTGCTTCTGGACTGCAGCTGGTAATAGCAGCGATGGCTGGGCTTGCAGAGTAGGGTGTCCAAGCCATAATACCACATTGGACTTGAAATGGAACTACAAGAGCCAGCTCCCATGTCTCCATCTGCAGCACAGCAAACCCACAGCCTGGACAAACGACCTGTGAGAAGCTGGGATTTTATTATAATTTCAAGTGTGTGTGTCTCCACGACAGTGTCCAGCACCTGATGGGCACCGTGGCACACTCGGTCACCCATCAGGGAGGAAAAGGGCTGACGCAGGCTGCTCCACGGGGACGGCGATGCTGTGAGCCCAGGGGAGGAGCTGGGCCTTAGGGAAGAATGGGAAATAAGGAAATAGAAGGCCTTATGGCAGCCTTCCAGTACTTAAAGGGGGTCTACAGGAAATATGGGGAGGGACTCTTTATCAGGGAGTGTAGGGATAGGACGAGGGGTAATGGTTTTAAACTGAAAGAGGGTAGATTTAGATTAGATACGAGGAAGAAATTCTTTCCTGTGAGAGTGGTGAGACACTGGAACAGTTTGCCCAGAGAGACTGTGGCTGCCTCCTCCCTGGCAGTGTTCAAGGCCAGGTTGGATGGGGCTTTGAGTCATCTGGGCTAGTGGAAGGTGTCCCTGCCCATGGCAGGGGGGGTGGAACAGGATGACCTTTAAGGTCCCTTCCAACCCAAACTGTTCTATGATAAGAGAGAAATCATCACTCAAAGCTGTTGCATGAGCTCTGGAGCTGCACAATCAAGTGAACCAAACCCCCTTCCTGTATCGCAGACTTTCTTCTTCATGCAGCCACCAAGAATCTCAGCTGTGATTATTTTCCAGCCTGTGCTGGTGGCAGATGCCTGTGGGGGGACTTTGAACTGAAGGGTTTAGCTGCATCAGTGCAAAATCCCTGCTGTAAACTAGGCTGACGTCTGCATCTGCCTTTCATTCCTACAGCAGCCCTTTTCCCTCTCCCCTTTCTCCTCTCTAATAAAGACATCCTGGCATGCATCATGTTTTTCAAGAAGGCTCATAGTTGCCAGTTGCCCTGGCTTTGGCTTCGCGTGGGCCTGGAAAAGAAAAGGCAGCCTCTTCCTCTGCCCCCATTAATTCCCCTATAAATTGGATCACAATGAAAGGGAAGCGGCAGTGTAATTGAATTGTCCTCCGAGCACAGCGAGGTGGAGAGGGATGCTGGCGAGGAGGAGACCTGCCCACGAGATGGCTTCTTTATTCCTTTGTATTTTACTTTCCGGGGGGGTCTCAGCATTAGCTTCCTCTCTCCAGGTCCCTTCTTGTGCTGACCGGGAGCGAATCGCTGAAGTTTGCCGTGCTGCAGGTTCCCACATTGGGAGAATGAGAAAATCAAGATGCTCTCCCTCTGTACTGGATTTAGGGGTGGGGGATGGGGATTAATTAGGCAATTGTTGTGCAGAGCTCTGAAATATAAAGTGCTCCCTCATTGTGGCTGTCAGGCAGCCCCTGTAACTTGGCAGAGTACCGTTGGATCCCGTCCTGTCTCCAGCGAGTGGGAGTTGGGGAGGAGGAGGGATGAGGAGTGGAGAGATCTGTGTAAGGAGTATTTCCCACTGAGAGACAAGCTCGTTAACAAAGAGAGCAGGGGCAGCAGCCAGAGTCGCCACAGCTGATGTGGGTTGTGAAATGGCTCTGGAGCTCAATTTAAAAGCACTGGAGTCTCAGGCACACAAACAAACCGCCTTGGGTAGGAAGGCACCTCACATGAACCAAGCACCAGTGCCTCTGTGTAACTGTGCTTTTTCCCCCAGGCAAACTCATGGTAATACAGATTTGGTACAATTTTTCCATCAGGGCTTGCAGCTTTGCTGGGATACCTGCTTTCCTACACAGGGTAGTAGCAGGCAGATGGACAGGTGCTCTTCTCCAGCTGATGCACGGTAACGAGTTTGCTATCTCCTTTTTCCTTGAGCTTTTCTTGAATAGTGTTGGCTCTTTTCTTCCTCTTAAATTCTTTGCATTCCACTAAAACTTACTCCAGTTTCTAACCTTTCAGGAAATAGTTACCAACAACTGGGAAATTGCATTAAAGCGATGTTTTACTGGGGAGCTGCTAGCTGGTATGGTAGGAAAGCTCAAGGAAGGTGGTGAGCTGGAGTCAAGGGACACTGGGACTTCATTTCCACGTTGATCTCAGCTGAATTTATTCTCAGAGACTCTGACACATGTGAGCTTATATACGATGGAGAGATCAGTGGCAGGGGCTTCCTGCACAGAGATTGGAGGACACTGCACAGCTCTCCTTGCCTTGAGCCTCTCTGCAGGAGGTGAGATGGGGGGATCAGATCTCTATTCAGCAATGATCCACTGGAAATGAAGAAAAGGCAGCAGGTGACACAGCTAGGGAACAGGCTTGGCAGAGGGAATCCTGGCCAATATACTGGAAAATCCTCATGGATAGATGGCACCAACCCAGCTTGCTATGAGCCACGAAGGAAGGGAGAATAAGCAGTGGTGGTCTGCCGAAATGCTGCCAGCCTGTCACTGAGATACCAAAGCCTCCTTCCACTCAGTGTTGGCCTGACTGTCATCCAGTGCCCTGCGTAGGCTGTAGGTGCTGGATTTCCCATCTTGCCTTGCAGGGAGATGTGCAAGGCAAGCTCTTGCTTCTCCAGCACCTCTGCAGCCTTCCCTCTTTGGGCGTGGTGTGTGGAGGTCCCCAGCTGGCTGCTGCAAGGGGGTCATTTCGTTCTCCTGCAACCAGGTGAGAAAGAGAGTTAAAGCAATGCTGTGCTTTGGGCAGCTCCACATGGGGCCACAGCTGCCAGACACAGTCCAACCAGAGAGAATTGTCAAGGAGAAATCAGGGGCTACTGGTCCATCCTCAGCTCTCTGGGAGATACTGGAGGAAGGGTGGTGACTGCTTGTAAGAGATGCAGCTTATCTGTCAGAGGAGGGAGGCTTGAATACATGCCAGCACTGAGGAAAATGCTGTGGCGGCTCTGCAGGGAAGGACGCATTCCTGTGCCTGGATGCCTCCTGTACAGTATACTGAAGGAAAGGGCTGGAGGTAGAAGGAGCCCAGGGCCTGGCTGTAGCATCTCCAAGCAATATCTATGGCTAACAACTCCTAGAGTTTTGATCCACACACTTGCTACTGCAATCCCCAGCTCCATTCCCCATCTTTCACCAGCTCCCTTGCATAATCAGGTATTTATTCCCCTGGTTGCCCAGCATCTATTTCCTTACATCTTCTTGAGTTCATCCCATCATCTCGCCCAGTCTGTCTGTGCTTTTTCAGTCCTAGCCTTCCTTTCTCCAGTGACGCCTGACCTCTCACTGCAGTGGCAGGGGGTGAAACGCTGCAGCCTAGGTACTCATGATGAATTGGAAGCAACTGAAAGCAGGGTCACTCTAATTGCTGCCATCGCCAGACTTGTCACTAAAAGGGGTCTGCTGTTGATTTATAGGTAATCTGAATTTAAATAGTCACATGCACAGCATGCAGCACCTGTGGGAACCTCTCACTAGCCCTTCAACTGCTGCTGGACACTAGAGACCATTAGCTGCATGAGGTTGTAGCTACAATTACAAGCACGTACATTTTCATGGTTTGGGTTGTTCTGTGCTCTCTGTCCTGAAATTCCCAAGCTGGTCTTCAGTTCCTCTTCCCCATCAAGACCAAAAGGTCTTGTTGGTAAAATATTTCTCTTCCCTCGCTTTAAAATGTCTGGAGTAGAAAATGTACATGTTTTTGACTTCCCCTCCAGGTGTCTTGTGATTTAATTAATCCCAAGTCACATTTGAATATCTTATGAGATCGAGGCATGATACTAATCCACTTGCATAGGAAAAGACATATGAAGATAATTGTTTCTGTGTCTCTTTTAATATGGGAAGAATGTCTATCGGGTGGAGAGTCACTGCCTTACATATTTCTGATAAATTACTGTTTTCATTTAAATCCTATAAAACAATTATGTATGTTGATGTGCTTTTCAGAATTTTGGCCCCTGAATTATTGCTGGATCAGATACTTACTGCTGACCAGTGTTCAGGCTACTGCAGGTTGCATGGCTCTGCAACATCAGTCTGAGATGGACTGGTAAAGATCTCCCATGTGAAGAGTGGCCCTCAGCTGCCTGGCTGTACTTCTGACCAAAAGTGGTAGGAAATGCTTTGCAGGAACATGGCCATTCAGAAATCCTGCCGGAAGTAGATGGGAGCAAGGATGTATCTGGTTCATCAAGTCACTTCTTTTGCTGTGGGACTGAGCCATGGTTCCCAGCCCTGTGTCTCCTCAGCAGCCATGTGCTTGTGGCCTCGAGGTCCCCCGCTCCTTGCCAGCCCTTCTGGAGTAGTTTTTTCTGGTTTGGAGCTGAATATTCATCTTCCAGCCAGCAGTATTTACTGGTTAATACTCAACCTGTGTCTAAATCAGATTCCAGGTTCAAACGCAGTCGTCACCAAGGACACAGCTGCTGAACAGTCAGAATAAGAAAGAGATGCAAACCAGAATGGCAAGCAAACACACTCAGACTTTGACACTTGAGATGTTTATAACCCAGACTATTTACAGTGAAATGTCAAACATCATTTGAAGATGAACAAATAGTCTTGCAACTAAACAAGCAGGAGAAATAAAGGCAGCTAAAAACATGCATGAGATACCACTGAGCCTGGGAGGATGGCTTAGAAAGGGTGACATAAGTCTGACAAACCCAGTCCCTTCATTTCCCATGTCGTAAGGAACTGCAATATCAGACAACCTAAAAAATGCAATCTGATTTCTCTTCTGGTGCGCATAAGACTAAATCGCACTGCCTCACCTCCGCCTGACTGCAGGATATCCTGGCCTGAAACTGCTTCTGATGGGTTTTTCTTCGAAGTAAGCTCTGTAGAGAACTTGCCACACAGAAGTCCCTGCTGGGAAAAGCTAGATATTGACAGCAATCACCGCAACCTTGAAAGCTTAAGGAGTAACTCTTTGTTTATATCCTACACATAGAGGATATCTTTGAGTAGACCAAATTGAAAATACCATGTCTCATTTTGTTTGCACTCACAGCACTATTCTCTAGTGCTGTGTGAATGGCAAATCCCAGGAAAAACACTCTCAAGGTGAAGGGGAGGCTGTAAGTATGTGTGCCTGTGCTTGTGTGTATACACATTTATATATATAGACTATTAAATTACTTGTACCAGAAAGAAACACATGGCTTGCCTCTAAGATGTTCTCCTCTGCATGAGAGGCAACGTGTGGAATACAGTGCCCTTATGTGAGGTTGTCTTAGCTCCTGTATTTATGTATAACTAAGTTAACTCAAGGCTTACCTGATTTTAAATCTTGTACAAAGCTGTCAGGCACAATACTACAGCTTTGTAACTGTGACTTGGTGGCACTGGAATCTATGTGCCATCTTGAGTCTTTTACTGGGCTTTGATGCTAAAATGTATGGTGTTGCTAGTACTTGCTGGTGGAAGTGGTTTATCTATTCTGCTCTGAAATATGCACATTTTAATTTCTTGTCTTCATTGCTTGATCAATGGGCAACCTCGGAAGGCGGTCAGAGCATTTCTGTTTGGTGCAGCTCTCTGCCTGCATAGTCTGAAGGTGGAGGTGGGGAGCAGAAGTGAGCCTGCGATCATGCTCTTGGCAACGTACCACTGACTCACAGCCTGGGTACTAGAGCAGCAGCAGGAGGCAAGTGTGTCCAATTTCTTTACAGGATGTGATTTCCATGCTCATCAGATAGTGCAAACTGGAATAAATAGAATTAATGAGCTCTTGGGACCATTGCAGACAGCATCAGTAGAAGCTCTTAGGCAGAAGCTGCACTTTCCCACTCTAAGTGCTCTTAAAGGAGTCACCAAGTGGGCAAAGAAGGGAAATCCTGCTGGTATCCCACACTTTCTTCAACCATCTCCTACATTAAATGCTCACAAATGACTGAAGGATGAGACTGGAAGCGAAGGTGGGAAGAAAAGTTCAGGTCTCCCGTTGGAGAGAGGATGCTCTGGCAGAATCACTGCTGAGCCTGGTGCTGCCCCAGGAAGACTGCACAAAATTCAGAAGTGATCATAAGGGGACACAGAAGTCTGGCAATTACCTGGAGAGGAGCAAGATGCAGAGCAGGACCCTGTAATAGCTGGGTATACCTGTATCTTGGAATACAGGCTGCTGTCTTCCAAGTTATATTGTCCTCAAAAGGATATATTAACACTATAGGGTGACAAAAGCCACAAGACTACTGTCACTTCAGTGTCTTGTTTCCCTGATTCTCACACACAGACCTGCTCAGTCCATTTCCAGCCTCCAAACCCCGGACATTTTAGGGGAGTGGTATGTGCTGAGGTCACTCTGCTTCCTTGCTGAGGGGCAGTGATGGAGTTGGGAGGACCCAGACCTGGGAGCTCAGCAGCATGGCAAGGTCCTAGAGTTAGACAGAGGGAAGATACAGAACAGTCCCTCTAGGAGGAGAGATGAAATAGATTAAGCCTGTTGCCCAAAAAAAAGGATGCTGAAGCCCCCAGAGGAGGCATTATTCACTTGCTTATGTGATTTCACTGGATGTCTCTAGTTCTCGGGTTATTTGGCAGCATCTTTGGAACCACCAGGAAGGGCTTTTTCCACAACGCACCCCATGCGCTGTGGAACTAATCACCGTGCGATGTTGTGAGGGCAGAAACCATGAACATGTTCAAAGAGACTTGAAAAAGATCAGCAGATGAAGTCTGATGTTAGAGAAGACGCAATTTCTGATAAAGCAACTGGCTATTTAGGAATGTCTCCTTCCCTGTGGCCCTGGTTTTTCACTCCCTCCTAAGCTTCTTCCACTGATTAGATTGGCAGTTGGCCCCAGTGGCCTCTTGCTTTCACACAATATTTTTTAATTTTTTAAGTTTAAATTTTCAAGTTTAAAATGAGGAGATATGAGGCTTTGTCTTTTCAGTCTTCTCTTCTTGGGAGCTAGTAAGATCCTTCGTGAAGTAGCTTTGAGCACTGGACTGCTCCTGGGACTGTGGACCATGACTTACAACAAGGTCTGGTTTTCCCCAACATGAAGTGGGGGATTTTTCTCTGCTGGTTACAGAGCTTTTGTAACTCTGACACCACCATGCCCCTCTCCTCAAAAGCCAAGATATGGATTTCATCCCACCAATTCCAGCCCTGATTCTGGAAGGACCCACTACTGAGATGACAGCTATTCAATTATTTCACTTAAAGATCAGTCTTCATAGTGAAAGAAGGAGTGGGGGAAAAAAAAAAAAAAAAAAGACTATTTTAATTAATGCTACTGATGGTTTATGGAAGAAATGTAGTAAGAAACACCTCTGGTGTGAGACTGATATTAAACCAATTTAAAAATTACTTTTCCCCCTTTGAAAGCAAAAATTCATTGACTCTGAAGTGCTGGCAATATAATACCAACTCTGAGTGGCAGTGTGTATATTTAGTACTTCAGTTGTCCAGTTCTGAGAGATGCTAGGAGATAGGGTTTATAACAAGTATATTATCTCCACATCAAAGAGGTGTTTTTTTCCATTTTAGAAAGAGTTCACGGTCACAGAAAAGTCAAGCTCTGCACAAGCCATAATTAACAGCAAGAATGGCTACTGGGCAAAACAAATCTTTGGAAATGGACAGATGTTTATTTCCCTGGATGTTTAGGAAAAGATTTTGGGGAGTTGCATTTGCTGAGATCAATCCCAAATTCTTGTCCTGGTCTCAAAGACTGCCGGTGGGAATACTGAGCAAACAGGACTATTCTCCCTGATCAAAAATCATTAAAAGCACAATCTCACTGTGCTTCTGTTATGTTTTGTCAGTCACTTTCAGGCTTCAAGGCTCAGTATATTCCCAGATAAAAATTCTTGGTCTTCAGTGCTTTGGGAAGACTCACTGGATCTCTTATACAATTCTCTGTTCTAAGCCAGGTGAAAATGAAGTTTAACTGTGTGACTATTCATCAGAGGCATGCCGTATACCATGCTGTATGCCATGCTGTATACCATCCCCGAATAAAGACGTGATAAAATGCACAGATCTGCTCAGTACAATGGGATGAAAACAGTTTTCAACCTCTGCTCTGTGGTGATAAAGCCACATCTTCCCAAATCACAGCAAACAGAAATGGGGCTGGGCTTGGCTAACAGAAGCCACACAGGGGAAGAAAAAGCATAGCTCAATAAATGAAGTTCACAAAATCACCAACTAATTGAAGTCGTGAAGTTGCTCCAGAGGCCATCCAGTCCAAACTCCTGCAGGCCCAATTAAAGCAGGTTATTTATGGCTTTGTCCAGCTGAGCTCTAAATAGCTCCAAGAAGGGAGATTTCATAATTTCTTTGGGCACCATTTCAATCTTGGATGACCATTATGATAAAGAAGCTTTCCCCATACCACATCCAAATGACATTCCACCTTGTGCCTGCTGCCTCTTCTCCTGCTACAGCACATCTGTGAGAAAAGTCTGGCCCCATCTTCTCCGTGCCTTCCCATTGCAGACAGCAGTAAGATCTCCCCATACCTTCTCATCCTACAGATCAAAAACCCAGTTCTCTCAGCATCCCCCATATGTCACAAGCTGCTTTACCTAACCATCTTAGTGACCCGCTACTAAACTCTATGCTAATATCTTTCTTTACTGGGGAGCCCCAAACTGGACATGATATTCCAGGTGCATTGTTAGGATGGGTGAAAAAACTGATTCTGCACCTGGAAATCCCAGATTTGGTGTTAGCAACATTCCCCCAGTGTCACGATAAGATGTTTCCACTTCCCTTGCTGGCAACACATGCCCATGACCAGACTGGGGATTTTGCACAGGAATGCCGTAAGAAAAAAAAAAAACAGTTTTGGCAGATAATTAAAAATAAAAATAGGTGTAGGCATCAGATCAGCCATGAGTCCAAACTGCCACAGGTCCAGGCTCTGAATATCCTTCGGAATGCAAGTGTTTCTGCACACCATGGCAAAGGCAGCAGTTGAGTGCGAGGTTCGGGTGCAGCCCGGTTGTAAGCAGCCCTGCCAGCGTCGGAGTACAGCCCATCCCCTTGCTGCGGGATGACCATGGTGGCAGCAGATCATGGCATGGGACGAGGAGTGGGTGATGGGACTGCAACAGCACTCAAGGCACGACAGGGTTGTTGAGGTAAAGGTGCCTGGAGAAATTACATCAAAGAAGAGCTTAGAGGCTATAAATGCACAACGTTTGGTGCTCTGTGGCTCTTGCAAGTTGGAGGAGAAAGGCGTGAGGATGGATGCACCGGGGGGCCAGGAGCTGCGGGGGATCTGTTTTTCCTCTGGGCTGATGGTTTGCTTGGCGATTGTGGAAGTTCAGCAGATCCCTTCTCTGGCGCCGAGTGGATGGGTGGCGGGGGAGGGAGTAATGGAGCTAGCCTGGTGGGTTTTAAGAAGCATCTGCTGAGTGCATCGGCTTGGAGGCAGAAAGCAGCGCCAAAGGAAAAGCGAGGGACTGCAGAGCCCTCCCTCCCACCCGCCATGCTGCCGTGCTGCTGTTACTGGCAAGCGGCAGGGTAATGTCTTCACGTGGCTTGAAACAGCTTGTTAAATATTGTTAAATGACTTAAAATTCTCACGGGGATTTAGATTAAAGTACAGACTTTCAGTACTTTTACTATTTATATTTGGGACTGATGGGTTTTTTTCCCCTTTGTTATCAGGCTGTGACTTTCCATGTATTTCTGTGATAAATCACTCACCCTAATTATTGTGCCATTTAGAAAAAAGCAATGGGCTGGCAGTGAGAGAAGATTTTGCTATATTAGCATGTATATATACATATTCTATTTTATTCTAATGGCCTGTTCCAGGCATGTGAAACGCCCAGGTCACCTAGAGGCAGATGCCAACGTAGAAAATGTTTTTTAACAACAAAACCTGTGTTAAAGCCAAGTCCCTGTGTCCAGAAGGCTGAATTATTAGGAGCAATTCCCATCCCATTGCTCACAACACGTGCATGTAGGATGCTTCTCTTCATAGCCATCTCTCATACTCCAGTATTCACTCACTCAAGAGTTACAGGTCTGTCATTTTGCCACATCAGAAATCCTCCTGAGAAGCTATTTTCAATGCATATGAGTGGTTTTTAATTTAACATTTGTTTTCAGAAGCAAATAGGTGATTGCCTCAAAAGAGGAGAATGAATGAACCTCACAAAACTCACATGGGCTCACATAAGTCATTAATGCTAAAAGACTTTCCGCACTGTGCCGCCAGCGTTGTTAAAACG
The DNA here is from genome assembly GCF_031877795.1 of Strix aluco. Classification (NCBI taxonomy): domain Eukaryota; kingdom Metazoa; phylum Chordata; class Aves; order Strigiformes; family Strigidae; genus Strix; species Strix aluco. Next base: position 5,962,775 of record NC_133932.1, read on the forward strand.
TCACCTGTTATTTATACCGCCACAGCCAAACGTTTCCTTTATGACTGTAAATGAGCAGCAAGCTTGACAAACAAATGAAGACACCGAGTCCCAACCCGTGTAGTCCCGTGCCCGTCACTGCCCTTGGGTGTTGCACTGGCAGCTGCGGCCGGGCACAGGGAGACCTGGGCTGTACTTGCTGCAGGGCTGTGCTTCATGGCAGCTTTCACACCGCTGCCGCAGTTTCACGTTTCATAAAGTTCGACGCTAATTGAAAAGTGCTTACTCCTGTTTAACTCAAGTGCTTAGTGCTGCCTGTGTGGTTTTCGTTGGGAGGAATCGCCAGCGTCCCCACTGCTAATGAAGAATTGAAGTTCAAGCATAAAATAGCGATTCGCTGTAGGTCATGTATGAAAAATGCCTTTGCCTGTCTGGAGCTGTTGTATTTCTTCAGTGCACAGGGGATTTTTCTGACACTCCTGAAGCAAAGTTGCCAGCAGGTTATAAACCAAAAGACATTCAATTAGAGTCTGTCTATTCTTCACCAGGGGTGCCTAGGCCTCCCCGCCTGCAAGCCATGTATCAAGCCCCCTGCACAGTGAGAAGCCCCACACTGCTCTACCTAAAACTGCTGAGGAGATCCCTGGGAGCTGTTTCCTGGTGCAAAATGACCCATCTGTGTATCTCGCCTCACCTCCCAGCCCTCCACCGGCACTTCCAGGCTGGGAGGCAGCTACTGGGTTCCAGGCTACTCGGGGCCCTTGGACCTGGCAGCTCACCCCTGTAGCTGGGGCTTGCGTGAACAGCAACGTCCCAACAGAGGAGCTGGATGCTACAGGTTTGGAGCTGGCTCTAGTGAAACAATCTTGTACTTGCTGGGGATGAGAGAGAGATTTTCTTTTAGAAAGGGTAAAAATGAATCACTCAGAGAGCTGGAAACTGGTGGCTCCCTCTGTGGAAATGCTGACAAACTCCTCTGTGCACAGACAGACCGCTTCTCAAGCCAGCAATAGTCTATTTGGTACTTTCCCAAGACAATTTCCAGAGGTCAGCTACAGTCAAATAACTGTTACAAGGAAAAATGTTAGCATAAAATTAAGAATATTATTTTTGAGAAATCATAATTAGATTCCCCCAAACCCACAACCTGTCATTCTGTGAGAGATTTTTTTGTCTCAAATCCATTTTAGTAAAGACAGGAAGTGAAAGTGGCAACCAGTAATGATCATTACAAACCTTATTATATGTAACAAATGTGAATAACAGAAAGTCTGATAGCTGTGTAAACAAGTCACCAGCTAGGAAAGATCCAGCTGATGGAGGAAGATAAAACATTAATGAAAAAATCCTGGCTTTAAAGATTAAGGGCAAGAAGGCATTATTTAAATATACTATGACCTAATGAAATCCTTCCTATCGTACAGGAGGATTCAAAGGGACCTCTTGGAACGTCAAAGCCTCATGCTATCTGTCATGCCATATCAAATAATCCTCTTCATGGAAATAGTGATACTGATCTTAAAGTAGTCCTTTTTGCCCCCAGATCCCAAGGGGTGGAGGGGAATGTAGAAACCATTTTAGAACCTGATAATTCGGTTGGTTATAACCTCTTTGTGATTTCATACTTAAATTTGTTTGTTGGCATTTCACACCTATTTTCTCTGACAAAACCTTCACTCATCAAGTTCAGTAATGTCTCTTCCCTTTGTTAGTCCCTGTAGATCCTGTGTTAAAGAAAGCAGAGTTGCCAATTGTGATACACAAAAAGAAGACATATTAATTGAATATTTATGTTCTGTATTTGGAAAGAAATGGAATGTTCTTATTTCACAGGAAAGAAGAAATACTTTCTATCTCATCAGTAGCAACGGAGGATGTCAAATAGCAACCATTATAGCAATGTACAGTAGCACTACCAGAAATTTGCGACCAAGAGTATTGAAAGAAGTGTCTGAGGAGCTTCCTGAATCACTGGCAGTGATTTGTAAAAAATATTGAAAGACAAGAGAAGACAATTGAAGGATCAGAGAAGTGCTGAAGTTACACTGTTGATTAAACAGCATGAACCAGGGTTGACCTCAGAAATCATGACATCCTGGGCACTGCTCCTCTGCATGTACAGAAGGCTTGATTGTATGTCTGTCTGATCCCTCCCGCAGACAGACTGGGCACCTATGCAGCTGGTGCAGCATGCCTGGTGTCATGCTGATCATGTGCTAGCCAGCAGCATGCCAGCCCCCTCAAACTGTGAGTCCATAATTAAAAACAGTATTGCAATGACCTGGATTTCCCAAGCCCAATTAGTCTGACACTAGTCCCAGGCAAAATTATGGCTAAGCAGATATGGGAGGCGAATAAAGCGTTAATGAATGGTAGCACAGTCGATGCCAGCCAATGCCAAAACCTATTTTCTTAAAAGCAATCAATGAAACCTCTTATAAAAATGAGATTTCATATTTATCTGATTAAAGCTATCTTTATAGATTGCTGGATATCAGAGATGTCTATTTGACAGTTTCATGTGTCCTTCTGATTAAAAAAAAAGCAATAAAAAGTCAGTGTAGCCTGTACTACACTGGTGAGATTAAAGACTGGTTCAGAGATGTCCAAGTAATTGTCAAAGAGAAAGAGCTCAGTAAGTAGTTTTCATGAGAGCCTCAAGTTCAGCCCAGAGAAGATCAAAAACTGACTTTGTGTTCTATAAATACATGCAAGGGTGACAATTTCTGGCAGTAGATAGATAGCTCTATCATCTAGCTAAGCTAGATTTGTAAAATAGTGTAGCTAAGACCAATGCTACACAAGTTCTGGGTAGGAAGAGGAAAAGATTTTGAACAGGGAGAAGTTCACCATTAGACCAGCTCATTAGGCAAGTCGTGGATTCACCGCTGTTTGAAACCTTTGACTGCTACTTGCCCAGACAAACTCTGTGCAGGCAGCCCCTGTGAGAGCTGGTGGCCAGCGCTAGGCAGCAAGTCCGACACTGGGGAACTCCATGTGCCTTACCATTTCGGAAAGGGGCATGGGTGTCTTTCCATGTTAATTTTACTTCAGTCTAATCCCACAGTGCGCAGTAGCTGTCAGCTCACACCACAGGACGTGCATCGTTACGAGCTCCCCAGCTTGTAATCGGGTCTGTATTTCAGAGTGCCCATCACTGCACCTAAGCTTTGTCTCTCTGTCTTTTTCTCGGTGGTGTGCATGGAGCAGCCACCAAACCCGGGGCAGATATAACACACATTCATGACACCTTTTGCAATAGAGATCATCTGATTGTTGCCTGCGTGCACGGTTTTCAAACAGCCACCTGGGCTATTTTCAAGCAGGTGCTTGCAAACATTGCAGATAGACACTTGAATTTCATTATCTGATCTGTTGCACAGGAATCACTTGGCTAGATATTTGAGGTCATATCACATTACTCCTGGAACTGCAATTTCTGTGAAGTTACCTTGGGAAGGGAGGAATCTGCAGAACCAGCTCCCAAAGCCTCTAAGCTCAGTAAAAGACCACTTCTGGGACAATCTGAAAAGCATGAAATGATGGGTCAAGGGGAATAAACTGACAGTCTTGGCTGACCAGCAATGCCCACAGGACTCCTGAATGAGAACAAACACTCTTCTGGTAGGAAGATCATCTTGGCCCTGCCAAAGACACCAATGCCATCTGGGATCTCGCTGCACCACATGGTTGCTGCTTAGCAGATAAGCAAGTCTCCACTTTTAAAACAAAAAGATGCACAAAGGGCAAACTTGGGGTACTCGTGGTAATGGTATCTCAGGCATTTTTCCATAAGCCAGTGGTGAAGTAGCATCAGAGAAGACCTGTGGAGTGAAACGGTGTTTGGGGTGGGGAGACTGGTTCAGACTCGCTCTGGTTTGAACCCATGGAGTGTGTTAGGGGTGTTTCTGGAGCATGCCTTTGGCTTCCATTTCACATGAAAGGAATCTGCTTGTCTGCTCCAAGGCTGCTCCACTCTGCAAGCCAGAGTAGGGGATGGGGGACAACCCAGAAAGTCTCATCAAAAGCGCTCCCTTAATCCGAACTAAAATGCTGATGTTGAGACACCTGCAGATGCTCACACTGCAGTATGCAGGAGACTAATGGAGCTGAATATTCGGGGTTACCAAACTGTGATAAAAATTGCTACCATTGGCACATCTTTTTCTTATGGGGAAGTTGCTTAACAGGGAAAGCTTTTTTTTCCTTCAAGTCATCACAGATGGTCATCCGACTTTGTAAGGGTGCCAGACTCTTGCTTCTGCTGTTAAAGTGATGGAACTTCTATTCCTAATCACGTCATGGCAGATGACACAGGAAGGACAATCTTGCTCATTCTCTTTTTCTCCCCCCACTTAAATAGGTAGCTTGAACAAAATGCATATATATACTACATGGTTTCTTCATATGTCGTTGGAAAGACATATAAATGCCACAAGTAAACTCTTTCTTGTATAGCTGACCCTCTCTGAAAATGCTGAATCTTAGCATATAGAAGTGTCTGCTTTTAATGCAAAATCAGTTTGGGGCATATTCTGCAGAATCTGATCCAAAGCCTGTTGAAGTCCATGGAAAATTCTTTTATCTTTGACGGGGCTCTGAACAGACTCACAGAGCTGTTTCCCACAATGTGAAGTGGACTGGCTTAGATGTATCGTGATAGTAGGCTTTTCTAAAATGTCCACAAAATTAAGGCATACAGAGTGAGAGACAGACAGCAGGTAGGAGAGATCTACCTACCTGTCCTACATATTTCAGCAAAACAAACCAAAACATCTGTCAAGACATACAGGATTGAGTCTACAAAGCTCTAAGCACTCTTTGAGGTGATGAAAGCCCTTACCTGTCATCAACCTCTTTGGAGAATCAAGTACTGTAAGTGTCAAATTCCAAGATTTAGCGAGGTGGAAAGTATTTTTTTCTACTCCTTTTCCTCTGGACATCAGTGGCTTCGTTTTGCTTTCCTCTGTTCTGGTTTTCTGAGCAGTGTGTTGCAGGCAGGGAAGGAGAATGAAGTATGTATGCCCAGACATTTTCAGTTGGCTTATGACATGGCATGAATATACTGTAATGGCAGGAGTTTGTATTTATCTTCAGAATTTCATTTCAATTCTTGTTCTTTATCTCCCTGTCTCTTCTAATATTGACTGGATACAAGGAAATGACATTGCAAGAGCCGTTGATATATTAGGTAGAGGATAGTTACTGGCAAGGTAGTGATGATCAAAGGATGACAGACTTCTCTTTATGTGTATGAAAAGACATTTTAGTTATTCAGAAGCAGCACTGAAAAATCTACATCCCAATTAAGGTGTAAACTTTGTGGCTTGCAAGGTGCAGGGAAATTGTTGCAAGGCTCCTCTGCAGAGTCTGCTTGAGAAGTGGCACCAAAGGTTCCTGTAACAGTAGCAGAGGGAGAAAACATCACAAATGAATGTGATGGGGATAAGTGATCCCATCATCGCCCATCTGTGCGAGCTTGTCTGTGGCTGTAGGGGTGACAGTAGTAAAAAGCTCCTGGTTTTTCTGATGCTGTGAGCATGGATTGCTGCTAACCATCCACGTGCATGCTAGGTAGCATGACTATGTCCCCTTGCTGTAGCTGGCTCCCCATGTGCTGTGGGGTACAAAGCAAAAATCTGATCCCTCTTCCCTTTAAAAGGTTTTTTCCTTACTTAACATCAGCTAGCAGCTTCATGGGCCTTCTCTTCTAGCGGGTCAGTCACATGTGTCCATCTCCCCCTCCATCTTTTCCTAATCTCAGCTGAAAATGTCACTGGTTTTCGTTTCCTGCGGTCTCTTAACATCCTTTTTTTTGTACACTACTATTTATTATTTAAAGCAGTGCCTGTATTATTTAACTCACTGAGCATTTTTGGGATATGGTTTCCATGAAAGAGGCTGTGCAGCATCACTGTGCTGAACTGTGAAATAACACCAAGGGTGCCTCCCTTCTCTATTGGAACAGCTTTCTACTGCTAAACTGTTCACAGGTTTAGAAACACCACATCTAGTTATTCTCAGCTGGTTTTGAAGTCCATAAACATAGACATACATGCATACATATGTGTCTGTGCGTATACTTCCATGTATCTGTGCTATGTGGCAGGAGGAGGCAATAACCTGCCAGATAATCTGTAGAGCCTTTGCTCAGCTGCAGCTTTCTGCACCCTGTGCTGTTTATCATGCATCCTTGGCTGCTCCACCAGCACACCAGACTATTTCTCAAAGACCTTTTGTCTGTAGCTCTGCATCTCAGAGTCCAGCCACGGCTTTTCTCCCCTCCACACCCAAACTGGCCACTTCCTCCTGCGGATCAAGCTACAGGTTTGTGATAGCACATGTGTCCAAAGGATGAAACAAACTGTCTAACCATTTCACAAATCCTGACTCTTTTCTTCAGCCCCAAAGACATTTGTTTTTCTTTATTTTGGGGAGAGCCTGTCTCTTATTCCTACACGCTGACTGTTCTTTCTGCTGATCCACCACGGGACTATTTAGAGACTTCAGCTGAATTTTCAGTCTCAGGGATCAAGGGCTGTTGTGTGATTTATTTATTTTTCGCCTGTGATTTTTTAGTCTTGCTCTGACTTCTCCCCATGCCACTCCTCTTCCTCTCATTCAGCCACAGGTTTGCAGAGCCTTGGGCTATGCGGGCTCTGTGGATCTGTTTTAGTTCCCTGTCAATTATTCCTCCTTGTTTACGGTAACGGCTCATATCACATTTTATTACTGTGGCTCATGTGCCTTTCACATCATTGCTTTCGAAACACTGAATTTATTTTGAAATGCATCTGGTTTTCAGTCTAGCTCCTCACTGTTTCCTAAACCCAGGGGGTTTTTGTTGTTGGTTTTGCATCTTTTTTGCTGGCTGCAGCTGTGTCCGTGTTCCAGGATTATTGCTCAAGTTTCCGTGAGAAACATGGACATTTTTTTCCTTCTCTTCTCTGACTTCCAAGCCTTTTAGCCACCTCTGCCCCTACTTTCTCTCCCTTCTGAGCCTTAAGTGCTGTGCTCCCTTGCTGGCCATTGTGTTTTTCACAAAGACGAAATGACCGGGGTGTGTGAAAGCGCTTGCCGACACTTCAATATTATCTTCTCCTGCAGGATATCACAGTTAACCCTGCATCTCCTCTGCCCTTTACAACCACCTTATTTTCATTTTGAGAGAGCTCTGTGCTCGCAGCAGCATGGGATTAATACCTCAGCTGCTGCTGTGTACAGGCAGAGAGCCAGCTTCCTCTCCCACCGCGTCGCCCAAGTGTCTCGCACTTGACCACCTGTATCACTGCATGATTAAAGGCAGCACTGAGCTCTTTATCCCTCTTGCAGTTCCTCCAAGTCAGTATCCCCTTCCGTCAGGGCCCGATTTCACCTGTGAAGCTGAATTTTCTAGAGGGCATATGTGATAATTTTAGAGGAGCTCCTGATACCCCCTTTATCAGGAGTGAAGCTCTTCTTTCTGATAGGCACTTTTTAAAACCCACTATAGCTGATCTTGGGGGGAGAATGGGAGCAATGTACTCTGTCTATAATGTAAACGGATTTAAGACTTCCCCAGATGCTTATACTTTTGCCAACTCCAAATGATAAAAAAGCATGTGTCAGGTCTCAAAACACAAGATTGTCTTTAAAATTCATGACATTTAAGAATATAAATTTTGAATGTTTATTCACCCTCCACATTCTGGGCCTGGAAGCATATTTAATAGAACCTTCCTTTTTCTTTAAGAAAGGAAGATTTTACCTCAGATGCTGGGCATGGAAAACATGGACTGCCCACAGAGGTTATAGCTCAGGAACAGCTCAGTGCTCCAGTGACTTAGGCAAAACTGAATCTTACTATTCCAGGGCTGAAGGTCTTGGGAAAAGGAGAGAGAAAAAAGGGTAGACCTGGATGGAAGAAGCAGGAGAAACCCCTGGAGAGATAAATTTGTTGCTGGTGATAAGAGAGGGTGGCTACTTCTGCCTCCAAGACTTGCTGTCCCTCACCAATTCCAAAGACTCAGGCTCTTCTTTCAGCAACACCATGTAACTGGCTTTCCATGGATTAGGGAAAGCAGGCTGAAAAAATATGATGATTTTGCTACCCCTGAGAGTCTATTGTCCTAGGTCACAGTGTCTTCTCTACCTCTAGAGCCCCCTCCATCTTACCTCCTGGCAGAAGTCTCTCTGGAAAATGATTTTAAGAAGATCAGGCTACAGGGTGCATCCGTAAGGTGGGGGAGACTGCCAGACCCACCTTTTTTCCTCTGACTGGCAAAAACTTGGAGAAATTTGGGGAGCATTTCACCCTAAGTATTGTATCTGGCTACTGCAAGAAGAGGAAGCATCAAGATTGGGTAAGAAAGGTGTTTCAAAACCTTCTTTGTGTTTCTGAAGATGAAGGGCAGATGCTCATATGAATATGTTGTTGTACAAAACAGACAATTAGACATAGATAACTAGACAGAAGTTCGATCAGTCAGGTGGTCTTAAGTAGGGACAAAGGAAAACTCTGGGTAGGAGCTTGTAACTATGGTGAATCCTCTGCGCAACAGCAGGTTAATAGATGTTATCTGCTAACAGCAGATAAGAGATCTCAAAAGGAAGAATCTGTGACACTGAACAACTGATGGAGTCAGACCAGAACAACCCGTTTCCCACTTTAATTGATGTAAGGCAACTGTTGCATAGTGTCTGCTGCTGTACAGCTCCACCAAAAGCATGATACTGGCCCGTGACTTGGGTTGGAGGGATTTCTAGCACTCTGCAGGATCTCACCAGTTGTCAGTGTCTTACAGAGCTGAGAAAGTTGATTCCGGGGGGCTTTTGTACTATATATGCCAGTGTCTAAGCCAGGTCTTACAGATTTCAATCACAGCTTGCAGCTTGGAACAATTGTACAGCCTTTCTGTGTCTCAGTTTAGCTTGTCTAAGAGATAGCAATAATGATATTCTCTTCGGACAGAGGGGCTGTTGAGAACATATTAGTTCATGTTAATAAATCAGTTGGAGACCCTTCAGTTATGACAGGAAAGACACGCACAGTATTTAGTTTTACTGTAGTTGTATGAAGATTGAAACACAACTACTTTCCACTGAAAAGGAGAATACCTTTAGAGAACCTTACCGGATAGCAGCTAGGAAGCAACAAGACAAATCACAAAACAAATCTATGAAGCAAGATGCAGACAGAGAAAACTTGAATATAGACTATTACTCAATGTAGCACAACAAAATGTAAGCTGGGTAACCAGCTGAATAAACACCACTGCTGGTGATTACTTGTGAGCATTCCCAAGAGGGATGTGTGACCCTAAATGTTATCTGTTGGGAAAGAGTATAAAACAACATTTCCTGTCAAGAAAAGAGATTACTTCCTCTTTATACAGGTAATGGAGGACAGGGAACTAGAACATGAAGAACACTACATCAATAGCTAACAAATAGGTAGAAAAATTAATAAAGTAGTTGTTGTGTAAGCAGCTATGGCAAAATAAGGTGATAAATAATGGGCAACTGGGGCTTACAATGCGTCTGGCAAATCAACTTGATTATATTCTTTGACAGGATAACAAGCCTAATGGACAAAAAATACTCCACGGTAGCTTTTTGTATAGTTCCCTGAGATGTCCTTGTATGTGGATTACTGAAATCTGAATGGTACTTCTCAAAATCCAGCTCTTCCAGTGTGTGCCAAATGCAGGGAAGTGTGTCACACCATGCAGTGTTTCGCAGCCAACACACAGTCATTTTAAACTACACGACTGTTTTAAGGATGTTTTCTCAACCTACAAATCTACAAAAGCCAGTGAATGAAAAGTGGATTACACCATATCCTCTTTCATCTGAAGTATTTGAATCTTAAACTTCAATATTCCAGAGGGGCTCAAAACCACAGCTATGCAGATGTTTTGCTATTAGAGCAGCTAGTAGAGGTGATGCACATAATCTTGGTCTATTTTGCCATGAGATGGTAGTTGGCAGTTTGTTGGAGGTGGAAAAATTTTTGGAGCTGTGAACAGATACCCTCTTCCAAATTAATCAAGAAGGTTATTGCCCAAAGGTGCATACTTCTCCTTGCTGTCCATGACACCACTTACCTGCCTGATCTCTCATGCTGGGAGGTAGAATTGATCATGCACCCTTACTTGTTTCAGCCAGGAGATCTTTCCCTGGCCTTCTCTATAATGCATTTTCAGGCAACTAACAAGGGGACTAGGAGAGGTGTAAATGGTGTAAATCTAAGTAATGCCATGCCATGCCTCTCTGAAGAGGTTACAGAGCCCCATTTGAAACACTAGCCATGGTCAGTATAGAGGCATTCCCACAGTAAAAGGTATTTGTTCCCTGTGTCCTGTCCTTGGCTCTGTAAACACTGTGGGATCCAGTGGTTAAAAACTGCATAGCTAGCACAAGGACTTTTGTTAGTATCGCTGCTAGGAGCTAAAACCACGAGCCAGGTGCAGCATGGATGACATGGAGCAGATCTGCTAATACAGGGGTACTAGAAAATTCATGAAACTCTCTGTGGTCTTGCTACAGGAGTGGGACAAAAAGCCATATTCTCAGGAGCGGTCATACAAGAACAGAATTTGGTTCATTCCTCCTGAGAAGGTGTGGGGCAAGAGTTTGGATTCTCTATCTTCTAGTGGTTTCTGCTCTCAGTTGCATGCTATATGATTCTGTACTCTATGAGTCTTATCTTTAGGGTGAATAACAAGAAAACAAGAAAAGCTATTTCTTTGGGAGATGACAACAGGAGTATCAAGTGGGTTGCAAAACTGAGGATACGCCTGCCTTGTACAAAGCCTGGTGAAAACCAGCCAAACACCCAGGATAAATGTTAGCAGTGGAGGATTAAGCAAGGAGGTCTCCAGTCATGCCCAAGCAACCCCTCTCAACTTAAGAACAGACTGTGCAGAGCCTAACCATGCCTGCAGGATAGAAAGATGGCAGCACGTACATAACTCCGGAGGGTGAGAATACACAAAGTGCGAGTTAGAGGAATGAGCTGAAATCAATAAATTGAAGTTCAACCCCAATAAATGTAAAGGAAGAGATGAATAAACATGAGTACAGAGAAATGAAGAGAGCACAGAAAAGAGTCATAGGGTTAATGAGAACATATTCAAGGGGGAATTGCTAGATGTGGCTGGCACAAATGCACAAAATGCTATATCAGATGGATATTGGGATTAATAGGTGTCATGACTTTAAGCAAGTAATGCAGCTGCAGAGTATTGAAGCATGTTTTGGTCAGCACAATTCAAAAAATACCTAAGCCAAATGGGTAGAAATGAGGTGGAAGAATAGAAGAATCAGTGAATCTGGGCCCATTTTGTTTGAAAAAAAAACAAAACCAAAACCAAAACAAAAACTCAGTGTAAGGTTTTCTTAATGCTGATATAAGTAAGTCTCCTAACTATGGAGCTTAGAGGAATAGGGCCTCAGTTCTCTCCACGAGGGAAAATAGAATCAGCCATTTCTAACTAGCCACATTTGCAGGAATTACAGTTTTGTTCACTCATGGCTTCCCATACCATGTTCTTTTGCTTTGTTTATGAACAAAACAACCCTTAACTAATAAAACGCTATTGCTGTGACTGTGCCTGTTGAAAGGCACAGGGAATGTACATATAGGATTTAGAGAGGGTGAACTGCAGTTATGCAAGAATTTTCTGGACTGGTCACATGGATGCAAAAGTATTAAGAAAGGGAAGAGAGCTCTGCCTACAAGCCTCTAAATCACTGTCAGGAAGCCCACACTTTCCAGACTCAGACCCCACCCTGGGATGATCCTTGCACCTCCCAAGGCTGGGCTGGTGATGGTAAAGGTGACTTCACAGCAAAGACCAAGTCAGACCATTTGCAAAGGTGCACAGCTGACATGTGCGATACCTGACAGAACCAGCACCAGCGGTGTGAGTTCAACTTTTAAGACAGGTGTTGCCAAACTTAGAGGGCAGACCAAACCAAAAGTGATGAGTCGCATCAGAAGGCACAGATTTACCTGAACTGGCGAAGACAGAGAAAAGTCTATGTGCCCCTGACACCCGTAACTGTGAGTAAGCAGCAACAACTGTCTCTGTTCTTCCATTTATACTGCAGTAGCTGCTATACAATGTCAAGATACCCAATACAGTTTCAGATTAGGGTGGAGGTGAGCATGGGCTGCCACCTTGCTGAGAAACAGAATGGGATGGCAGAGGAAAGAAAAAATCCCAAGGGACAAATAAAGTTAAATAAGTTTAAAGTTAAAACATAACCAGGATACCCTACAGGTAAGGATAGACACTGTAAACATGATGGTGAACTTTTAATCTTTACTTATTTTAAAATTATTTTGCTACATTGGTCATTGAAGAAAAACCTTCTGAACACAAGCTAGACGCAAATCCCTGGCTTCTCATTCTGAAACAGATCTAACAGCAACAGCCCAAAGCAAAGTTGACTCTGGAAGCAAATTATAACTGGGGTCTGGTTAACTTCAGCTCTTGGGAACTTGTTGACTCTTTCACTGATGGTAGTGACTGGAGAAATACCCAGTTATAGTTACATCTACAGTGCTAAAGGCCATCCACCCTGAGAGACACTTGCCCTGATCTCCAAGCCAAATCATGAAGTGGATCAGTCCCCTTGGTTGGGGCTAGTTCCCTCTAGAGAATGGCCTCGTGCTTGCTCTGGGCACCCTCTGAGTTCCCCATGGAGATCCTGTGGCCCTGAGACACAACTCTTTCTGGTGTTTTTCTTTCTTTCTCCATTCAGACCTGTGCTGCAGCCCCACCTGCTTTTAAGTGGGTATGTGCCATAAAGGTTCATGGAGGTATTTCCTTCTCCAGTCCCAGCTCTGTTGGCCTAGATAGTGACTCACCTCACATGTTTCAGATCAGCTTTTGTGGAGACGAGGTGTGATATAGGTCCCACAGCTATGCAGAAGATGAGAGTCTGTTATGCTTGCAAGACAGGTCTTAATTACTAAGTGCAAACTGTTATTTGGTGTTAAAGTGCTGGGAGAATATAAATGAAAGCAGAGGAAAAATTCAGTAACTGCTGAAAAGGCCCTACAACACCCAGACACAAGGAGATATCTCATTAATTACTTGCTTTAGTCCCCTTTGGGCTCAGAAGACAGCAGCAATGGCGTTACTTTTGTCTGCAGCTGTGGGTTTTGTTTTGACTGAGATATGTTTTCTATTTATACCTTAATGTTTTTTGATGCATTTCTTTTTGGTGTGGGAATTGATTGCCTACAATTTACCTAGACCCTGCACTTCAATCCACATGTCACTCATTCTCGTTTCATAGTGTCTGAAAGACAGCAGCAGAAATAAGGACTACTAAGAACGGAGCAATCTTTCCAGCAGAGACCGAGCCATTCAGGACTACAGTCGTTAAATGCCAGCACAAGTAGGTATGTGATATTCAGCATTTGAATTCTACCCAAAAAAGTACACTGAAGTAGCATTAGCTGTCGATGGACTGAATTCCAGAGAAAATCTATCCTCCTAGAGACCAGCTCTGTCATTCTGTTTCACTTGTCCAATATTTTCTATTGCAATTCTTGAAGAAATCTCAGAGAAAAAAAATAGAAATTAGTGAGGGACTAAGTTACTAAGTAGTAAAGTAAACCAGTATCTTTTCCACGGATAAAGCATAGCCACTTCAGACTGGCAAGGGGCCCTAACTTGTGATATCACCACCTAACCCCAGTCAAAATGTCTGACCAGGGCTGTCAGGTGGTGCCTTATGAGAGCAGGACAGCGTTGAAGTTTGAACTTAGGCCTGAGTTTCCTGAAATTTGAAAGATACCGTGGGCCTAGGGACTCGTTTCAGAACTGCTCCTTGTTAAATGGAGTTTGTTACTCTCTTAAAAACAACTCAGTGCTAAGAATCATCCACATCCATACCTGTTTGCCAGGGCGGGAGGGTCAGGAGGGAGCATCAGTAATTGCAGCCACTCAAGCTAGGACCCAGAAAGCAGGTCTGCCTGCGCTGTCCTTCTTGCTCCTTCCCACCTCATCCCCAAAAATAAAGGAACACGTGACAGAGTATTTGGTCACCTCTCCATCATGCTTTGTCACCGCTACCCATGATCTTGGCAGTTTATATTTATCCAGGGAGAGAGGAGGCGAAAGAAAAAAACAGAAGGAAAGATGGAGGAGTGGATGAGAAAATAACAATTTCTAAAACTGTAAAACCTGGCAGGCTTTGGTTTTATGGCATCACGGTGGATGGTTGCACAATGAAGAGCTAGGTTCTGTTGTTAGCAATACTATCAGCGATTTCCCATCCAGCTGGGAAAGATTTTTCATTAATACACATCATGATTTTAATAGCATGTGTGTAGGTGGTGAAGAATTGGATTTTTTAAAACTTTATAATCAAGGTGAGAGGAGGCAGGCACAGTGCATGAGAGAAACATGCAGTGTCAAAATACTCTCATCTATTATCCCCCAGGTCACACTGGCAGATCCTTCCCACCTCCCACCCACTGACTGGTCTTAAAGTTGAGAACTGTACCCTGCTCTGAGCACTTGGCTTTTTTGATTTATTTATTGTAAAACCTGAGCTAAAGATGGAGGAGAAGTACTGCTGAGTACATCTGTTAATCTCAAGGGTTAAAAGTGATTGCTCACGCTTGGTATCCAAAAAATGTCTATGTGCAGACCTCTATGTAAACTGTGCCTATAGAAGGGAATCTAAACAGCGTTTGCTTAGTACAAAATGAAGAGGAATGTGCAAAAAAAAGCAAAACCCATCAAAGACAATGCAATCAGTAGTTTTACTGCTAACACAGGTAAATGTAATAGAAAACTGGAGCTTTTAGTAACTTGGGTTTAAAGCACAGCCTGCTTCATCTTCACAAGAATGTTTTCACTCTACCCTAAAGACAGGGAGACCAGCTCCAGTGCTGCTTTTGGTTGCACTTTGCCCAGTGGCTGCTGAAAGGGGCTACAGTCTCCCCTGTCCCAGCCATGCACTCCTGCAACTTTTCTTGCATTAGCTCTAAGTTCTGAGCTGAGTGAACAAGCTGACCTGTCAGAAAGCTGGCACAGCCAAAAAGCAAATAAGTTTCAGCATCTTGATCTGACTTACACCCGTGACCTTGCAAGATCTGATACAAGGGATGGAGCACAAGGCAAGGGAGAGATGGCTGGTGTAATGTCAGATTAAGTGAGGCCAGGACTGCCCTATCATCATCAACAAAGCCCAACTGAGTGGTCATGCATGATTCAACTTAGAGACACTCAGACCAGTAGCCTTGGTTGGGGTTTTTTGCCTCTTTATAAAGTAAGGGGAAGACTGATTGAAAACTCAGGTGCTTAGCCTGGTGCCACTCCCATAAATAATTTAAAAACGGCCCTGTGCTAAGTTTACTGGCCCACAGACATAAGGACTCCCCTTCACTCACTACTGGGAAGGACAGGGAGCCACTCATCCTTCTGAGTGTCCACTGTATTTCTTCAAATACAGCATGGCATACGCTGACTCTAAGGATGGCGTGGCATCCTGGTTTCTCTGCTTCTGTGTCCGCTGCATTTGGTTAGGACGACATAAGCTTTCCAGCCCCTCCAATGTGGCTCTTATGTCTGATATGTTTTGTGGTGGTTCCATAGCCTTGGCCCTGAAACTCTTTTTTTCCCTCTGCAGGCTGCCTGGGGGTAATTTCATCCACAAACACAGATTCAATAACCATTGCTATACTGACAAACACAGTACTGACTGGTGTCAGTCTCCTGTCTAAACGAACATCTCAGCCTTTGTATGACATAATTTTGGAGCTAGCTAGCTGATAACTTAAATTCAGTATGGCCAAAACAGAAAGGTGATTTTGATTTTTCCCCTCCTTTCCCCTCCAATTCTGTTTTTTCCCCTCCTTCTCTATTACTCCCTCTTCTCTTCCCAAAAACATTGAAGACCCATGCCCTCCTCCTAACAACAGTATCTATTCTGTATCAGCTTTCTCCCAAGTCTCGCACTCTGGTTCCGTTTAAGTCTTGCTGTCTCCCCTTATATATTATTCTAAAATCCAGCCTGTCCTGTTCATTGACCTAACTACATCTCTCATATGCTGTCGGTTTATCAGCTCCTGCTTCTAATCAGGCAGTGAGAACAGAGATTTTACTACGTTATTACCACACTGGTATCTTTTCACTTACCAGCCAGAGCAGGTTGCATGGCAAAAGAAGAAAGTGAGGCCCAAACAAGATGTTTCAAAAACCATTTGTATTGCAGCCAGAAAAAGCATAAGAGCATCTTGCTTCATGAATTCTATATCTGTGAGTTACGCCAGGCAAAAAACTGAGACTCAGTATGTTTTTATACTTCATCTTGTCAAAGCTCCTTTAAAATTAAGACAAGTGATATTTTTATCTCAGCACGATAGCAAGGGGTTGTAAACATGGTATTTTGAACTCAAAAGTGATTTTAATGTAGTATCAGAAAGACTGTGCCTTACCTATCTCCCAGTATTTTATGTGTAACTGTTCCTAGAAGTTGGAAAAACTTCAATAGCAAGTTGAGGTCAGCTAAATTCAGCTACTTTTCCTGAGATAAAAGAGCATCTGAATAAAATATAATGACCACTCTCTTCCAGGAACGATTTTGTGAGGTAGGATTCTCCCAGAGCTCAGTGAACACTCTTACGGGATTTCCTTGCTGGATGAGTCTAGTGTGGAGGCTGTGTGAGCAAATGCCTTAGAGCAGCAGAACAACAGAACAACTGCTTAAGAAGATTAATGACTGGATTCCTTAAAAGCTACTTAACGGGAGAGGTGATCTTCTATGTGTGAGCCAAAGACAATTAATTAAAATCGGTCAATTAGCCTGTCAAATACAACATGTATCCTGAGTTCAAGCTTTTATGTATTCACACCAGAAATTGTAAAATAAAGGCAGGGGAAGACCCACCTGAACTATACAGGGCAGATGAAGAATATGAGTTGGTGAAGAAGTAGTGCACTTCCTTCAGCTTCCATGAGCCTCACACTCGTGAATAGGTAAATGGTGATGTGTTGGGTCCTGTCATGGGTTTACATCACAGCAACTGTCCGCATCTGCAGTGTCCTTCAGTGTAACAGAGTCAGGACAAACTACAGAGACAATAAAACCATTTCTTGAGTGGAGGAATCAAATCCCAACTATGCGAGCAAAGAGGTAATCACAAGGAACTTGACTCTTTTTTTCTTCTAAATAAACATAGTGGCATCAGAATAGAAAAACCTTTAGACATTGAGGTTTTTGTCCTAAGGATGCAGCACAGACTGAATTTTAGCACAAATTCCTGGAAAGAAAAGACAATCCCACCTTGATAGGATCAGTTTTGGTGAGCCTAAACCAAACGCAGTGATACACTAAGTCAGTCAGTTATGTGATACCTTTTAAAGAATAGATTGATGAGAACTAGAAACCTTCTTTGTTCTCTCAGTCACTTGAAATGCATTTCCTTCCAGATGTGTCTAGAATCTGCACAAGCATCAGTGTATGTAAATTCAGAGATGAAAGCAATAATTCATACTGGTAGGAAAGCATAATGCATTTCTAGTATGAATGCCAATCATCCTCCATAGGTTACATTGCTGAGCAATGAATAGGAAGTCTATGTGCACCTGATCAAAACTGAACGTTTCAGAAGGCACACAACCCATAAAATGTCTGGGGATCTTAATGTTCAAAATTAGTGAGAACATCGGGTTTACAACAGGGCAGATGCAAAGCAAGGCTGGGATGCTGTGTTCCTGTTAACCAAGAATGGAAAGTTTAGACACGCCTCCTCTTGATTTTTCAAGAAATGCTGGGCTTATAAGGAAAAGGTCAGAGTCTGTAGTGTCTGGGGGACAAGAGTAAGGAGCCTTTGATGAATCACCTGAACTCCTACCGTCCAGGCACCACTATGCAAACTTAAATACCAAATAAATTAGTATTTCTATCTGTTATACCTATTCACCTTCAAACCTGCCAACAGGTGAAACAAATGACTAAAATACGTGACAAACGAGTGAAAGGTAGTGTACTTAGGTTTGGGTGCATGTTATTTAATAACTGCCAGATTC
This sequence comes from Strix aluco, assembly GCF_031877795.1. Lineage (NCBI taxonomy): Eukaryota > Metazoa > Chordata > Aves > Strigiformes > Strigidae > Strix > Strix aluco. The sequence goes on from NC_133932.1 coordinate 5,980,792, forward strand.
TCAGTGTTATCCTTTAGACCAGGATTTATAGTTTGATTTACTTTACAGAAATGAGAAAATAATTCTCAAAAATACAGAAAACTGAATTCTATTAGATAGAAACTATCAAGCTACTCCGTATGATTTATCAGTTTGAACACTTTCTTAACACTGGAGCGAAAGATTAAATGTGATTTTCCTTGTGGATAGAGATGAGCGTGATGTGACATACATGAGTGGGCTATGCAAGTATTTGCTAGTCACTTAGAAGAAAAATAGAGAGAAAGATTTTTTAATTCTTTTCCTGGATTTGGGCAATAAAGCACGGCTTTATGACACAGATGGGATAAGCAAGCACATCGGCCTGGTATATCCTACCTAGAAGGCAGTGGGTCTGCCTGATACTTGAATCTGCAATGTGGGAGCACAGTCTCTACCAGATATTTCAGAAAATTCCTCCTGCAGCTTCCCGGGGAACTCATTTGGTTCCATGGTCATCACACAAAGTTTGAGACATAGGACAGCTGCATTTAATTCTCCACTGACAAAGGCATCAAACTGGCCAAGGTTAGGACAGACTTTCACTGATAGTCTGACCAAGATTAAGCTCTTCCTCGCACACAGACTTGCTAACCCACTAAGCGTAATATCCCAGCCCAACCAAGTGGCCACAGCTCCTGCCCAAGCTTAAGAACCTGCTTCACATCAGGTTCAGAGGTGGAGCTTGGTGGCCACCTTGTCCCTTTCCTGCCAAGAGCATGGGACTTTCCTGGTGCTTCAGTTCTGCAGGGCAGCTGCATCTCCCAAGACCTGTGCCACAGCCCTCTGCCTCCTGGGCTCCGCTTCTCCCCTCTGCCACTCAGATTGAGAGGCCCTTGTGCTCATCCCTAAATGTCAGTTCAAACAGACCCTTCCTCATGTTCAGATTCAAAAACCAATGGATCACATTTCCCTCACTCAATCGTGTGGTCTAGAGATACATGGTATATATGATAGGCTGGACAGGAATTAGGGGAACAGAAACAACATGATCACCATCAGCAGGTGAGGCGAGGAGAACAGATATCCTTTCCTATAGCAGAAATGAACAGCCTTGCTCAGTAAGAAGAAATGGAAACAGCCACCAGTGTGATGAGACAAGCAATCAGGGCATCCTGGCTCTTACTCTGATTTTCCTTAGAAGTTAATATTCCTCGGTCATTTTTTGCTTCATGCCTTACTGTGGAGCACAGTGGAACAGGGAGCCTGGCACAACTGAGCTGCAGACTGTCCCTCAAAATGTAATACAAGAGTTCTCTGGGGTTTTTTAAATTAAAGAAGTGAAGCTAGAGTTGGACAGACCTGAGTCACTGACAAATCCTTTATAAAGGACAGGAGTGGAGGTCAGTGACAGATATTCTGGACTAGTTTGAGTCAACAGCAAGACTGAATGAGTATGTCAGGTTTAAAAGCTGGTTCTAGTACAAATGAAATGCAGGCAACATTTTGAAAAAATGTTTCAAAGCAAACATTTCCTATTTTAATTTACATTTAGACATTTATTACAATATATTTACAAATATTTGAACACTGTTTTGGGCTTCTGAACTGGAAAACAAATTATTCCTGTCACCCTAAAGAAAATATCCTGATTATACACTGAGGAGTTAAGCTTTAATCTTGCCTGAGGTAGATAGTGGGCATTCTCATTTCCTTCAGCACTCGAAGAAATGGCCATTTATAGGATTACATGCAGCACACAAATTGCAGAGGGACGGGCTTTATGTTCAGCATTGTGCTGCAGGTCAGCACCGCACTACTTCTTAGCTTGAAAAGCACCCTGCAAATATCCACTACCTGAAGAATGTGGATGGGACAGCAGGGATTCAAAGACCCTGAGACAACTCTATCCAAACCAATACAGGCACTACATACCAAATTCCTATTTGATATATCACATTGGCATAAAGAAAATCCCTGACTGAGAGACAGAACAAGGGCTGAGGAATAATACAGCTGTCATTCCTGGCATGAAGAAACATTTTTTTTAACTTCTAGGACTGATTGGATTTTCACTGCTAACATTTCTGCCAGACTTCCTTCCAATAAAGCGTTGAGACTAGGATGGAATATTTCAGAGGATACTTGCAGAGGAGACAGAATGGTCCAATCTGCCTTCAATTTGTTCTTAAATTAAGATTAAAAGGGAAAAAAAGGCATGATGGAGGGAGGGGGAAAGGGAGGCATGAGAGCCATTGCAGTGATCAAATTCACCCATGGACTAGCTCAGCCTGATGTAATCCTTAGACAGCTGATCAGGTGGTTTGCAGTCCTTCTGCGATGAAGGACCAAGGCATGGCTGTGGTCAGGATGTGGCCCTGGTTTGGGGGGTGATGCTATAGAGTATTAGCCATCTTTTCTTCAGAGACTTCATAAAGGGTTGAAAGTCAGACTGCAGGTAGCATTTCTTCCCTGGAGTCTTTTGATGAGGCTGTTTATTATTAAGTATTGCTTAGTCTAGAAGAGACAAGCATATTGGTCTTGCAGGTCAATAGTAATGTATTTACAGAACATCTCAATTGTTAAAAATGAAAGATGTAGACATAAAAGTGAATGCTCTTAATGACAGAAGGATTGAAATACTGGAATGTGGGCTCCGTTTTCCCTTTGCTCTTCTCCTTTTCTCTCTCTGCCTTCATCTTTCCAACTCTTCTTTTAATGCAAATATCTACGCTAAAATTTAAGGCTATCTATATGAAATGCCAGTCACCTGTTTTTGGACCAAGGTTATAGCAGGTCTAGACTTTTCTATGAAGATTTTTTTTGCACAGAGACCAAGGATGTGATATCTGTTTTGTGAACTGACACATTATATTTTTGGTTCCTATGATTCATCAAACTAGTTTGAGTGAATGGACCTTTTTACCCTACAATTTAAACTGAAGGATATTGAAGGGCAGCTGAAATTTTCCCCAACTAAAGTCTCTTTTCTGTGAGTATTGGAAGAAATCCCCCAAAAATGCAAACTGTGCTGATGGCTTTTCGATAGAGCAAGTGTAGACTCATTAAATGTTGGGGCTTTTTTTTCTTTCTAACTCCTTATGCTCTTATTTTATAGTCTCCTGTAAATGGAATATGAATTCAAAGATTATGTTTCAAACTTGCAAGACTGTGTGGGTTTGAAAGCAACCAAGACAAGTAGCCCAGTCCTAATTGAGAGCTTTGTTAGTGCAGAATCTAGTAAAATGAACCAACAATTTGGAATACATTAGCTGTCACTTCAAATGCCAGTGATAATTTGCAAAACACTCAGAGCAATAACGGGAAAAGGCATAAAAAGTCAAATTTGTAGCAACGCTGACAACAAAAAGAATATTCACTCTGAATTACAGTCTTCCTGATTTGCTAAAGCTCTTACTGATTTTGCTTTAATAAAGGATCTTTTTCTCTCAAGGGATTTAAATACAGTAGATTATCTAACATGCTTAGCAAATGCTTTAAGTTCCTTATCTGAAAGCTTATCCTTGATGACTTGGAAATCTGTGATCTCTTGCAAATGTGTTTGGGAGTATGACTGGTCAGTTTGGTCATCTGGCTATATATGACCTGGATAGGTACACACTTGGTCAAGGACCACTAGCCTTTCCTTCTATTGAAAGACTAGTGGTTATCCCATTTTCATAGTCATCTTTTTTTGGAAAGCTGTTCTGAGAACTAATAACAGCTGACTTTGAAAAGGCATCAGCTCCTGCTGGTTTGCAGCTACTAGAGAAGATGAAAATGTTCAGAATGGAAAAAGCATCAATGAAAATATTTTGAAAAAAAATCAGAAAAGGTATATATTGATCAAAAGTCAGACATATGCTTGGTGGAAATTAAAACTTCAGGGTAAGAAAATAACAACTCTGCTTTCTGACAATCTGTGCCAGTTACTAAAAATATTTTAATGAACCATTACACCTTTAGATACATCAGATGTGCACAGGCTGGATGGCAAACCTGGGTCATTAGAAGTTCAAACAGCCTGGCTCACAGCAGGACCTGCGAAAGCCAGACAGTTTTGTCTAATCCTTATGGAAGGGGTAAGAGGGGAAAGAGGTAGCTAAGCTATGTGACAGCCAGTGATCTATAAAATGAAGTGTTAAGGAAAGGGCTTAAGAGGAAGAACTAGAAAACTGTGCATGGAGTACAATGGAAGCTGGCTGCAGAGGGAAGACCAAAACATCAGCCTGAGAACTACCATAAAGGCTGATAAGAAATCTGTGGCAACATGGTATATGGCATATATTAACTACCCTAGTATTGATCCAGCCTCTCAGACCAGTTTTATGTCCCAGGCAAGGCCCCACATTGTCATGACTAGAACCCAAGTTATCTTGATTAGACATCCCAGAGTCTTCCATATTTGCTATGGTAAAGATACAGCAAGTAACTGCTGTGCAGATAATAATTGCTGAGGCTTTAACTCCTCCATGGCTTCTGTTACAGCCTGAACTCCACAATCTGTTAGAAGAAGACCCCTGCTTCCAGAGCAACCAAATGTAGGCTGAGTCCCACCTTCCACTGCAAGAAATACGTGGCTCTACTGCAACAGGATGGTCTGTAAAAACTAGTCAAAATTTTATGCCCCTGACTGCAGTTTAGGTGGCCTGTGATAGTTCTTCACTGAGATATGCAGCCCTTCCTGGGTAGGGCATATATTTAGAATAGAACTCAACAGGTCACCGCCGCGATGAATTTATACTGTATGCCTGAGCCGAACTAAGTTTAACAAAAGGGAGACTACCCTCATCTTTCTGTGCAGGCCTATACCTCTGCCTTTCTTTGAGCTGGCTCTGGTGCTTGTCTGACTCTGCACAGAGCTAATCCAGCTCATTAACCCCAAAAGAAAACGATTGACTTTCCTAGCAAATTAATTTATTGCTGAAGGGGCAAAAAGCCAAGGGCTCAAGTTGGATGCAGGACTTCCCTTTCAACAGCAACGAGAAAGGATCACCTCAAGCTGTAACAGTTAACTCTACGCATGGGCTAATTTACACCTCTACTTGGCCCAATGTGCAAAATGGAGTTCTTATTACAAAATTACATTCTCAGTTTTGTACAGACACATCCCACCTTGTCACAGCTTCTTCATTAAGAAATCTGGTCTCTGAGCATGCATAAAAGATCTAATTTTTATGGTAAATACTTCTATCCTTGTGAAGGAAAAAAAAAAGGATAATGTATTAATATTACATGAGGATGATGAATTATTTTTCTATCCATTGACACCTATGGAGGATGAAAATGGCACTGCTGTTTTTCAATCAGCAGTCTCTGTGGCACCTGAGTACCCAAAGATCCTAAAATAGTAGGAGACTTCCAGCCTTCTAATGTTAATTTTAACAGCTCTCTGTACAGCTACAAATTCAAAGGGCCAAAGGAAATCTCATGGTATTCCAAGAATCAAGCAGAATGACCAAGGTAAGAATAGACCTGGCATCCTAAGTAATCCTAGACAAAAGAGTGATGTTATGTGAGTTAAAGCAGTCATGCTATGTGTGATGCAATCAATAAAGAGTTAAAGGGTAGGAATATAATGAAAGCAAGTCCTCATGGCTTTATGGAAACAAGTCTTGACAAGCAGGCCTGACTTCACTTTTTGATGAGATTACAGGTTTGTTTGATCAAGGTAACCACACGGATGTGATAGACTTGGACCTTCCTAATGAATTTGATTTAGTACTGCTTGACATTTTGATTAAAACATTAGCATTATATAGCCTTAATAAAACACATTAAATAGATTAAGATCTGGCTAATTGATAGAGTTCAGCAAGCTGTTCTAACCAGATACTCAGCACTGACTGGGGATATTTTTAGTGGGGCTCTGCAGGCAGGAACACTACGCTTGCTGCCATTTGATGTTCTGGAATTACACAGAAATGTGGATAATATTGGCAAATGTCCTGAAGTCTAATGAGGAATGGGCAGCTATGGAAAGTCACAGTTTTGCCTGCACTGGCATAGATGTGTTCCTGGTATTTGATTACATCCTTCCTCTTCAGTTCTGCAGAAACACAGAGGTCTGCTTACAGGGTAGAGTTGCAAGGCTGTGGTCTAGTCAGCTGCTGATGGACACACAGTGATTTCTCTCAAGGGTCATTGATTTTAACTACTAATTCATGTATTATCAAAAGGAGTAGTAGATGAATCATTTAAAAAGTGTGAACTGTGAAACCACCACTTACTACACACTTCCACTTGTCTTTATTTAATCTATCACTAATATAAACCAGAGATTAAAATGTTTGCAGCTTTACAAAGTCAGGGAATTCTAGCCCACTGGCTGAAGCAGAGTTTGCTATCAAAAAATAAAACAAGAAAGCCAGATGAGGTAAGCAAAAATATCCAGAAGAGATCTGACCAGAACATTAATAATTAGTCATATACAAATCATGCACAGGCTCTATTACTATCACTTTCTGGTCAGCTGATCTAAGCACATCTTTCCTGATTCTCCATTTTCTTGGTCAGCTCTTGAATCAGACCGAGGTTAGATAATGCTGAATTAATATTAGGCTCCTTTGTTAGGTTTGATTCTGACCAATCCTTTTATATTACTTCATGTAGTCACAAGATTACCTAAGCAAAAGTCAAAAGGAGTGTTCATACTAATTTTGATGATGTAGACTGTTAAAAATGTTCTCTTTCTCAGCAAAATCTTGCTAGCAAACTGTTGCCCTTTTAACATTTGGTTTCTGTTTGACCTTGCAGAACAAGATGACTGATAAATGTAAAAGGTACTATCCAGAAGAAAACACTGAAGAATATACTCTCTCCCCTTACTATCTAAAATACAGATTCAGATACATATATCCCACAGTGCATTGGGATGTCTTATTTCATTTGTTATATATCAATTGAACATCAAAAATCTTTCCACATTTTCATAATTTTACGAACCTATTATAAAACTCTTGGTGTCAAAACTATGCAACCTCAGAAGTGTCCTACTAAACATCAATACCATCTAAACACAGTGCAAAACAGCAACTGAATGCCTGACCTGTCTACTGATTTTTTCTCCACTAAACAAAAAGCAAATGTATTTTTCTGTGTCAAAACCAAATTGGTCCTTTTTTTTAATTATCATTACAACAAAACTCCTCACCATTCATGTCATCGCTACTACTGATGTAGTTCCTATGTATGTCCTGCACTGTCCTGTCTCCCTTTGCACCTCCCTCCAACTATCACTTCCATTGTTCTGCCTCAACTTCTGGATTTGTGTCCGCCTTAGAGCAAAATTTTCAAAAGGGACCTACATGCCTTACATACACAAGTAGTCAACCAAAGTATTTTTCTCAGTTGGTGTTTTTAAACAGGACTGCTCAATATTTTGTTGGGCAGTATCTGGTTTTGGGTTTTTTTTCTACAAGTCTGTTTTCCTAACAGCACACTGCCAGTATGAAGATCCTTGCCCTTTTGGATACCCTGAGGTAATATCTACTCATCAATATCCAGCTCTTCATGCCAATTCTCTGAAAGACAAATGTTGTTGGTATTCCAAAACTGTATGCATCTTATTCCACTTGCAAAGGCTTTTTAACATTCTTTAATTTTGGTCCTTCCTTTTCTTCACTTAAAACTAACCATCTTATCGCTGTCTTCCCTAAAACTGTGAGAGCATTACATTGTCAGATTTTCTTCCTCTAGCACCCCCTGACTCCCAGTCTATTCTCTGTTTTTTGCAAGTCTATGACATTTTCTTCATCCTAATTATTTCATTTTTAACCTTATCTTTCCCTTTCCTACTTACAATGCATGTTGTTATCTTTCTTTTGGGTTTTGTTAGCTCTTTTTTTTTCACTTGCACTGCCTGTGGTGAACATAATATCAGTAGGACATGACATTCGTCAAATAGCTTCAATCGAGGTTTGACTTTTCCTTATTCTCCAAACTCCTGCAAATCTTTAGATTTGCTTACTCAGTTCCATCCTCTTTTCCATTTCTGTCTCATAGCCATAGTCCTCATATATTTTGTTTCCCAAAGTTCTGTTCCTTTTTTTCTGGCTGCAGAAAACTACCAACCTTTCCAGTTTCATCAGCAATATATCCTTTATTTTTCATGAGCACATAAGTGAAGCTACCGTTACTCTTTGAACTTCACTGGAATAATTTTGTCATTCAGTTGGGGAGTACCTGTGAACACAGAGAGGAGCCGGAGCGGAAAAAAAATAATGTATGGAGTTCAGTGTAAGAAGCTGAAATAAACACTATTACCTTGCTTCAGAGAGCTCTAAGATTTACAAAAAAGAGATTAGGTAGTAAGAGTGGGTATCAGAACTATACTAAGTGCTGCTGGAGAATCTGCAAAATGAGGTGACCAATGTGCATCACTTGTATGGTTTTATTATACAAGAGGTGCTATATATTTAGTGCTGTACAGAACAAGTTTGGTCCTTACACCATTTCAGTCAGTTCCCAGCTTCCAACCATGTTGACCGCGCTGTGCCGTGAGTCACTTTCAATTGCTACCTCATTTATTTCTGACCTGAATAACCTTTTGACAGCGTCTGGCGCACAGTATAGTGCTCCTTGGCCTGCATCGCGCTTCAGAGGCCGGAGCGCCGTCCCACGACACTTCCACGACTTTGGGCCAAGCCTCGGAGAACCACCGACCCTTCACGCGCCTGCAAGGGCAACCGGGGGTTATGTTGTTCCTCTCGGAAAGAAAAACGAGAGGATTTGTACCGGAGGTGCCGGGGGTATCAGCAGATGGGCTGGACACCGAGCGGCACAGCGCCACGGCAGGGAACGGGAGGCTCCCGCGCGCTCAGGGCCTCGCTCCGTCACCGCCGGGACCGTCAGTCACCGCCCGCGGCATTTTGGGCTGCTTTGGCCTTCCGCGCGCCGCTGAGGGCTGAGAAACCGACTGCCGCTCTCTCCGCTGACACGAGCCGAAGCTCTGTCCCCACCGCCAGCCCCGCTCCCCCGCCAGCCCGGCCCTCGGGCCTCCGCCGCGGGCAGCTCGTTGACCTCAGGGCGGCCGCAGACGCTCTCGCCGCAGTGGGGCGTGGCCGGAGGGGGGACGGCCCCGCCCCAGAACCCGCCCCCCCGGCTGGGCCCGGGGGCGGAGCGTCGCGGAGGGAAAGGCGCCTTCGGGAGGGGGGAGGGAAACTTGCGGTGCAGCCTTTCCCATTGGCGGGAGCCAGTGCCCATCTTTGCAGAGCCCCAATCAGATGCCGCGGATCGCAGCGGCGGCCAGCCATGCCGTCCCCACCGTTGTCGGCCTGGAGCCGACCTGACCGCCGAGCAGCGGCGAGCAGTCCCCGCCCTCCTCTCCTCTCCGCCACTCACATTCACCCGACTTGCCTGCAGCAGCCAATCGGAGGCTGCCGCTGCTGTCATTCACCAACCTTTGCCCCGCCCTCCCGCTCTCCCCTCAGCGGGGCTGGGCGCCGCGGGAGGATGAGGGGAGGGGAGGGGAGAGGTGGGGTGCAGGCGCCCGGTTGCGCGCCGGTGCGGCGGGCGGGGCCTGGGGAAGGGAGGGAGGTGGAGGAGGAGAAGGAGGAGGAGCTGCCGCCGCCGCCGCCAGAGGAGGTTTCAGTACCTCGGAGAACGGCTGCGAGCGCGCTGGGCGGGCGGGAGCTGCCGCCGCCGCCGCCTCTGCTGCCGCCGCCAGCTCCCCTGCCCCGCTCCTCTCCCGCCCCGCGCCCCCGGGGAGCGTTAGGAAGCGTCGCCTCAGGGCGAGCGGCCGCGCCAGGCGAGTCGCCCCGCTTACACCTTCCCCCCCCCCCCCTCCCCGGCGCCGAGGGAGTCCGTTCCCCCGTGGAAGCGTCCCCGGGGGAACGGCGACGGCACGGACTCGGTGACCGGGACGGGCGGGAGGGCTGAGGGGAGTCCGTCACCTCAGGGACGGGGCAGGCGGTCAGCCCGGGACGGCCGGGCTGCCTGAGGGGGTCGCTTGTTACTGTCGCTTGGTCCTGACGGAGCGGCGGGTGGCTGGCGAGGAGAGTGAGGGGCTCCCACCCCACCCTACCCCACCGCACCCCGGCGTGGGGCGGCCGCGCACCCTCCCGGCCCGGAGCCGAGGGGGACAGGAGGGTCCCGGGCAGCAGCGGCTGCCGGCACTTGCTGGGGAGGACAGAGAAGTAGATAGCGGGAGCCGCGGCTGTGGGGGGGAGAGGGAATCCGCTCCTCCGAAACCCTGGAGGCAAAGGTACCCCTGACTGGAAGGGTTTGGAGGGGAGAGGAAAGCGAACGTAGCCGAATTTTTGTAGTTCTGTTAAAATAGTAAGTGCTGACGGCAAATCTTAGGCAGAAAAGATAGAGAGAGATGGAGCCTACTGTTTTGGATGCCGGCTTGAATTTTTTGTTTACTTCTCGGTTTTAACCACTGCTAAATGTGGATTTTGTGAGAGAACCCGATGGCGGTTGTTCCATTGTTCCTTGTTTGAACGTAAATCTTAGTTCTGCTGCTTGTGGAAATTTTTTTATTTTTTAAAAGGACCTTTCCAGGTAGCTTTTACGCCTGACAAAATGAAGCCTTTGTATTTTTCAATCAATTATACCTAATATTGACATTCTGTTTGGTACAAGAGACTTAAAGTGCTGCCTCACTCAGAGGACCATTAAAGACTTTCTCTTTCGCTACATGTAGCTGAATGTGTTACTGCACATCCTTTCTCCCCCCCCAAATCTTCCGAAAGATTTTTCCAAAATGAAGAAATTTAATTTTCGCAAAGTTTTGGATGGTTTAACTGCCTCATCCCCTGGTGGAAGCAGTGGTGGTGGCAGTGGTGGTGGAAGTGGGGCTGGTGGTGGCTCCATGCACCCAGGAGGGACTGCAGGAGCTGCAGGGACACCCAGAGATGAGATCCAGGAGACGCTCACTTCAGATTATTTTCAAATTTGTAAGGTAAGGGCTGTATTTTTTTTTACTATGGCAATAATAAAAGCTACGATGTGTGTGTGGAGGCAGTAAATTGATTCCAGTCAGCCTTTTACTTGAGAACTGCAGTGGTTGTATAAGGACTTTGGAATGAAAAGACAGAGATCTCGTTGGTGCTTTTTTTCTTCCTGCTGCAGAGTTGGGGTGGTCAGTAAATTCATAAAAATCTTGATTTCAGCCTTCAGGGCCAAATCCTAAGTTCACACTTGGATCTCAAACTAGTAACAAGATTGCAGGCAGGAAAGCAAATCAATTGGTGCTAGTACAGACAACATTTACAAGTCATTAGAAATTCAAAATTGTATACATCTACTTCCCCTCCTCACTCTTCTCAGCCTCTCTTCCTTCCCTTTTTTAAGAAAAAGGCACAAGCTAGAAAAGAAAGACAGTGCAGTGATTACTGAACCTAGCACTTCAGTTGTTTGTGAGGGTTTGGATGTAAATTCAGGGTGTTTTTTTAGCATTAGTACTGAAGAATGTGATTGTATGACAATAAACTTAGTAGGACAGCATAAATACCAAAAGTTGCCAAATTTGTTTGGCATTGGTTTTTATGTGTTGGTTAGATCCTTAAGTGGGAATTTTCTTTGAGTAGAAAGCATAAAATATCCCAGTGTGTTTTGTGTTTTGTATCTGTTTTCTGCAACTAAGCTTTCAGTGGTGTTCTTAAATGCACAAGTAAAATCAGTATAAACTATTTGGTACTTCTGACCAGCCCTGGAATATGAAAATCATACTTTTGTAATGAGGACCAAAACCAAAAGGAGAGATTATATTATGATCCTCTGTTGTTATCTTTAACTTTGACATTAATTCTGTTGGCTTTACTAGAAGTTTTGTTTGCTTATTTGTTTTGCTGAGAAGCTTCAAAACCAGAATTTTTAATTGGTGCAATTTACATTATTAAGATGAACTTTACCTATTAAGTATACTTTTATTAACCAGATACCAGTTGATTTGAAATTTAGGTTATGACCAACTTCAGCACATTCTCATTTCTTTCTGTGTTTTGGGAAGAAGGAAGTAATACAAACAAACAAGACAAGCCTGTAAGACAGTTTGTGCACAGATGTGGTCCTTGTGAAACACACAGCTTTCCTGATCTCAGATATCATGATTCTAATTTCAACTGGTTTTCAGCTACAGCTGGTGTCAAAACTCTTACAGAGTTAAGGGGAAGAAAGATGAGCCCCCATGACTTTAAGAGTCAAAGACCTTTGGGAATGGGTTCTACGTAATTCTAATTTCTGGAGGTTTTATAGTTCTTTGCCATCCGGAACCAAAACAGGTTCAGGCCTTTTGCGTCAAATTATTCTGTAGTTTAATAGACTGTCAGTGATCAGTGCAGTAGAAGCATACCTGTTTTCCAGGGTTGAATTTGACTCCTTTTGCTTATGTACACAGTAATTTAGCATTTTGTGAAACTCCAGGTATTCAGAACAGCAATTTCCCATTTTTGTCACTTCAGTAAAAAGATAATGCAAATAATCAAGATACATTAAAATATCATTAGAAGGTCTGACATTGTGAGACTTCTAAGTAAGGCTGAAAGTGAACATGGTTCTTCATGTTTAAGTCATTCGATTGGGACAGAGATCTGTATTTAGCATGATAGGTTTTTATTTTGTATGGTATATTTGCAAAAATAGGCAACATAAGATGCAAGAAATTATTTTTCTGCCTAATCGTCATTATTTCCCTTCTTTGGCTTCATATTACTTGAAGACAGTTGGTGATATGTTCTGATAGATCTACTTGGAAATAGATCTGATAGATCTACTTGGAAACAGATCTCCTTGGTGTATAGGGATATGTCATTTTGAGAAGAATTCGTTAGGCAGTATTTGCCTGTCTCAGCTCTCAGGTTAAAATGTTCTCAACAAAGTAAATATTTGTATAGGAAGGCTTTTGGCTGCTTGCAGCAGCACTTGCTTATGAATGCATGGTACTGCAGAAGTCTACTTTCTAGTATACAAAATACCAGCTTCCTTTTTTTCAAGATAAAAGAGTATGCTAAAAGCAAGCTTCCAAAATGCTCGATTTCTATGTGCGCACAAGATACTGCAATGTTTATTCAACAGGCTCCACTTAATCAGCTGGATTACAGTTTGGGAACATTACAAGCATGTTTGAGGGAACCAACAAAACCCCACAGGCCCCAGTCCTGCATTCTGTACCATGCAAGTGTACCGAAGGCAGGGGGACTTGATGCAGGCACAGCTTTCATCCTGCATGCATCAGGGTGCAGGATCCAAGCCATAATTTGTTACCTCAATCAGTTTGAATTATATTAAAAATACAGTAAGACACATATAATGCAACCTTTCTCTTCCCCGAGCTTTTGTTGTGTAGAACTTGTGGTATTTCAATTGTGTATTTTCTTGTTAAGTTACATAAGTTATATAGGCTGCATATTTAAGGATCCATGATCTGTGATCCTGCTGCACGCAGAACTGAGTAAAGCTAATGGCAGTTTTGGTTTGTTATGATCTGCAGGATCGAGGCAGATGGGCTTAGAGTCTAAGTAGCACCTCAAACTGGTTTTCCTTTCTTTGCTGATTATAAAATCTGCATTTAGATATGAAACATAAAAGCTGACTCATACTTAAGAATTAAAGGGCCTTACCCTGCAGTTTTTATTTAAATAAATTGTCTTTCTGAAGTTTGTGGGAGGTCTGCTTGACTAAAACCACAGATCCAATCCTCTACCAGAAACACTCTTTTTATTGGTAATGCACCTGATTTCATTAGTAACACACCTGAAAGCTCTCTCTCCATTTTGTGACATTTTTAGGATGCTTATTTCCACAGTGTCTTTTTGAGACATAGACTAGAACTTCATAGAAGTAAATTGAATATTTCACTTTATACTGACACATTCACAATGAGTTACTTTTGGCATTTATATTTAAATCATTAATGTAATCTTCTGTATTGAAAGACTAAAAATGAAATAGTCTTGAAACTATTACATATGAAATAGCTACAGCCTTTTTTAAACATGATAAATTTATATGTTGGTAGCTGTACTGATGTATCAGTGGCACCCTTTTCAAAGTACTCATGTAATGTGAAATTTTGTCAGAACTGTATTTTGTGACAACAGGAAGCTGAGGTATAGTTTATAGTATATCTAGGGCTGCTCTTGGGATTTGGGTATCCAAATGGAAATCATGAAAATACCGATTATAGTTCACATTCATTGAATTGAGTGTGTGAGATAGCACCATCATGCCAAAAGCTAGGCATGATCCCGTAGAATATGTTAGTAAAGTCTATATTAATTTTAATGGGGATAGACCCAGTTTCCTCATTTTTGCTTCTTTATATTTTCCCTCTGTATATATGGGTTTTTTCTGGCAAGGATTTTTTAGGCTTGCCTATGTTTGTCCATAACATATAGAAACTAAAAATACAGCACTGGGGAGAGATCTGCTATTGATACAGGAAGCGAGAAAATCTGTTAGGATGTTGTAAATCGTTTGAGTAGAACTTTGAGCAGATAGAACATAAAAGGACAAAACAGTGATTTTATTACTTTTGCAGAAGGTTGATTGTTAGGGGATGACGCAGCTGGGAAAAACTGAATAAGAATGAAGATGTACATTTTTGGAACACAGAGTACATATTCTTCATGAAAATAAGTCTCCCACAGAGAACTACTTGAGCTTTTCTTGAAGAACAATCATAGGGTTGAATTTGTAGAGCATGATGTTAATAACTTTATGCAGAAAATGTTTGAAATCAACACCTCAGTTAAGAGCATAGTAACAGTTGCCCTTTACTAGACATAGAATTAATCTAGTCCAGTATGTTTTCTTTAGCTACAGGCAGCAATTAGATACCCTAGAAAATGTTCAAGAACCAACAAAATTAGTCATCTCACAGAATTATTCCCCAAATGCTGATGGTTATGAACTGCCTTTAAACCTCCAAGCACGAGATTTCTGTTCTTTCCAAAAGTGTTATTCAGTGTTATTACTGGGTAGTCTTGCTATCTAATAAACATCCCTCTTCATCTTGCTGTATTATTCATATTGATAGTATAGTCATAGTTCCAGTATGCGCATTACCCAGTCTTTATACAAAACCCATGGAGGCCAGAATAGTGTCAGGCTTTTGTTGAAAATGGTATGGAAGCCCATGGCCAATTACAGTTGTGCCTTTCTAACCCTACTTTTCTTATGACAAAATCAGGCCTTCAAGATGCATTCAATCAGTAGCCAATTTAAATACCTTAATTATCTGGATTTCCTATAAGGTGGTCTTATACTTTAATTCCCAGAGTTTATAGAGAGTAGTACTTTATTTTGTCAACCTATGAAGATGAGCATTTAGTCCCTCTGACAGCAGTCAAGTAGGCACTTAAACTGCAAATGCAACATGACGCTACAGTTCAGTGATAATAGAGATGAATTTTTGGAATGGCAGTTTAAGAACAATTCTACAGTAGCACATAGTTCTATCTTTGATTATGAAAAATAAAAAAAATAAAAATCTTTGCTATAAGCTATCCATAGTGTTTTAGTTAGTTTGAGCTGTTGGGTTAATCTGTGTTGTTTCCTTAGTAAGGTTATTCAGGGTAGGAAAAAAAAAAAAAGTGTGAAGTGCTACATTTCAGAGAAAACCCATTTTGAAGTAAGTATTAACCCTTACTTGTAAGTACTCAGAGCTCATTTGATACTTAAATGGTAAATAAGAATGTTGGGAAGAATTTTTCCAGTTTGGATCTAATGTTAGATGCAAACCCTTATTCTGTTTAAAACTACAGAGTCATAAATGACACTTCTGTAATTAGATGATGGAAACTTTATGAAATGATGAGCATAACGTGTGATAAGCATAGCGTGGTTTTCTTTTTTAAATGTTTGTATTAATTAAAAATAGGATTCATCAGTGATAAAGAGCATGGCACATTAAAAGCTTCTTTTTTTAAGAACTCCGAAGATTTAAAACTACCTATAGTAGTATAACTGGACTCTCTTGTTTTGTTTTGTTTTGTTTTTCAAACACCTGTCTTTTCACCTCACTATATTTGATTCTTAATCAAATATTAATCCTAAATGCATTAATGCGGACCCTTCATGGCCAACACTTGCAATTACAGCTTCAAAACCATTTACAGACTTTTAAGGTTGCAAAACAAAACACTTGAAAGTTCCAAATTTCTTTAATTACATGATCCCATATTTCTTCTATAGGTCTAATTTAGTAAAACAAATAATGTTTGCTCAACAGAAAGCACTTCAATATTTCTTTGCATACTTAGAACTCGGAGCATACCTGAATATTAAGTTCCCCATGGACAGAAGTGCTCACCACTGTAGTTTTGAAAGCTTTATAAACATTAATGAATTGACCTTCATAATATTTCTGTGAGATGGAGATATTATTATTCCTGCTGTATAGATGAGGAACCAAGGCACAGAAAATCCCAAATGCCAGATTGTTTAGTGTCCACTGTTCTGAGCTTCCAGCCTGGCCTGCTATGAATCTGATTTTTTTTTTTTAGCATATTTAATGTTTTTATATGACTTACGTCTTCCCTTTATGCCTCCCATTGTTTTCACATTCTGTTGCAAGTATTGTGCACAATTACAGAGTAGTCTTTAGGCTAGTTATTCATACTGTTAATGTATATGTCCACCTTAGAACAGCTCTGAATTTCTTTCCTGTCTCAAATGACTACAGGTGGAATGCTGGCTCTGCATTGGACCTGTGAATTGTACCTAAGATGTATGAATATCATCAATCTCCATTATCTCAAATTGGTCAATCACAAAATGGAAACATGATTAGCAGCCACATGTGAAAAGCTTAATTCATGGCCATTGGCTTGATGATTTATAAAACTAAGTGATAAGAGCACCGATAGAATTTAATTTCTGCAATTTTCTATCTGAATTGTACCTTGCACCTTCCTATTTTGAACCAAATAGACAAGTTTGGCAGACATCAGCTCTTTAATTGTTTACTTCTGATTTGTCCACAGGACTGACCAGACTGTACTATGCATGGACTGAGGCAAAAGTTCTATGGCAGAAAAAGATAATTTAATTAATCCCTACAAGAGGGGAACAAATTCATGTTGCATAGATTCTCTTAGTTTGTGTATATTCTAATTTTTCTGCTTTTTATGGTTGACCTTGTATTTTTAGCAATAGAAGAGTGATAGAATATCCTGAGTTGGAAGGGACCCATGAGAATCACTGAGTTCAACTCCTGACTGCACACAGGGCAACTGGAAAGTTAAACTATTTACTGTAATTTTGTGTGCTATTTCAAGTATATTGGGGGGGGGGGTGGGTTTTTTTAACCCAAGGGTTCATTAATTTCAATCATGTGGAGTCTTTGAATAAAGAATGGAAATTCAGGATATACTTTTTCCTCACGAGAAAGAGAGAATGTTCCTCCTCACTGAAAATATATATTAAGGATAGCTTAATATTCCTCTCTGTTCAGGGGTCACTTTTTCACAGGCCATCATAACAGAACTCCAGTCTTCCTTCTTTGAGCTGATGATGGGACTGGGAAATCCCTGGATATCCTGGAAATGGTGAAGAAACCATGGAACATAGTGAGGAATGCAGTATCTTCACATTTATATAGCACAGGCCTCATTCAACCTCAACCTGGTGTTTCTCATTCCTGTGAGAACTCCACTGAGTTTATACCTGGGACACAGGGCTTTTCTCACAAAGTTAATTCCCATTCCCAAGTTTTCTCGTGTTGTCTCTCCTTTATTTTGTGTTCCATCATTTTTATCCTCTTAACTGTTACTCCCTGCTAGTGGGAACTGGACACACTGGATATACTGTATCTTACCTGTGGGCTACCAGTGAGTTAATGAGAAATTAAATTCCCATTGCAGTGGGAAAAGCGATTTTGAATCTTTTCTGGGAGGATGGAGGAAATTCAGCCTGGTTGGCCCATATCTCAGGGAGTGTTCTGATCATAGAGCTGTCATGTAAAACATCGGTTGTATAAGCAACTATTTTCTCCAACGTATTTCTGAAAGAAAAAGACTTCATTTTTTAAAGAAATCACTGAGAAATTACTTTCAATTTCAATAAGAACTAAGAATAACCTTCGATGAGAACTTACTTAGGTTCATGATGAAAATATGAAGTAGTGGAAGATTTTTTTTCTTCCAAGTAGAAGTACATATACTACATAAAATATGCAACTGTCTTCAGTGGAGGTGGACTAAATCTAAGACAGACCCCATTCTCACTTGGTTAGTTTAGATGAATCTCCATTCATAGCTGATTCTTATTCTGAGACATCTGATACTCCCTGGTGTATGGTATATGCCCAAATCCCTTTTTGAGGTCTGTGTGAAAATACTGTGAAAAGTTAGTATTAGTACATTCACTTTATAAACAGAGAAAAGGAAGCATTAGAGAAGTGAACTAATATACCCCAAGCTGTATGAATGTATTGGTCTATTGGCTATTCTAAGAAAAAGGGTTTATAAAAGCTGCTTATAGGGATATATTAATTTGTCACAATGTATGTTAGAGTCATTATAGGGGAAAGTTAGAGGACTGTATGATTAGAAGTATAAGTAATGTGCATCTGTGGAGAGAAGAGAAAGCAATATTGTTAGGTACAGATGGCTGGTAAATACACTCAAATGCAATAAGATGTTATCTTTGTGCTGTGTCCATTCCTAACAGATCACCAGCAAAGGCTATGAATAGTAAAAAATACTAGAGACAATCTGTTGCCTGTAGCTAGGGTCAAAGTCTGATGAGGTACACTTTTTATGGTTCCTTTGAAGTTAAGTTGTATACAGTACTGAAAAAAAAAAAGACCCTTACTATTTAAGGCTTTGAGTTGATGAATGCATATATTCAAAAGTAGCCTTACCGAATTCAGTGGTATATGTGCAGATACAGGTAGCGTGTCTTTCTGCAGAATTTGAATCCAATCAATCAAAAATAATTGCTTATATTTAATATAAAAATCTGTTATATAAGAATGCTGTGAGGTCAAACACTCAGAAGTCAGGTCCCTTATTCAGCTAGTGTTCAGTTACGTCTATATGTGTGGCAATCTGGTCTTTATTGCATCTTTTTATTTTCTTGAAGTGTCTGCTTATATTTTGTTCCAGTCCTCCATCACATTTGGTTTGAACAGTACACAACATATGGGAAGGACGGATGCTATTCTGTGTGTGTTCTTTGCAACGGTTCCTGTGAGAAAATCTCTGCATTATCCAGTGGACGTCACAAAAAGTCGTACTAAATAAATTACAAATGCTCATCTCAGCATCGTTCATCCCATTTCATCTATTGTATCCCTTAAGGCTGGATGTGTGCTTTCAGTTACACCTGTCTGGCATCAGTTGTATTACAGATACATTCTGTTGTAGCTGTGGATGAAAGCTAAGTGTAGTGGGTCCAAAGAACCCTAGTTTGTTCATTGTTTATCCCTACATGTATTTTTAAATGCTTACTGAATGAGGCAAAGGCAGGAAAACTGGCATGTGGTTATGTAAACAGAGATCTGATTCTTATGATCTTTGGATATAGTGTCTTCATTTGTGCCCGTGAGCTATGCCTTTGGTAGTGTTACAGACAATGCAGCGGGGGATAGTAATGTGCAAGATCTGCTGGATTTCACTGCTGTTAGAGGGCAAAAAGCTGCCATAAAGCATCTCAATTTCATTTGGAATATATCTTCACCATATGTGAGATGAGATGCTGGCCAATATCTCCCGATTAAATTCTCAATTCAACATCAGAAAAAAAAGGCCTTAAATTGCATGCAATATGCATACAGAAAGAAGGTAGGAGAAGACTAATTATTAATTAGTAATAAATAGTAAACAATGTTGTAAATGCTAGTAATGAAATCTGGTAATAGCATTTGTATTCAGGAATGCCAAATTATGTTACAAAATAAAAGATTTCCACAGGAATACACCAATACCGATTATCTCTAAGTAGGGTTTTAACTCTGTTTCTATAGCTTTTTTTTAAAAAAAAAAAATCTTCAGTAACTTTTATCATAGTGGCAAAATTTTCTTATATCATAGTAGCATGGATATTTTTTTTGCAAGATTTTTTTAATTACCCAATATGGCTGATTTTTTTTGATTATTATTTTTTTTTTAAAATTAAAATATTCTGAAAGGAGCAAACAAAACATCTGCTTCAGAATAGTAACCACAGCCAGCCAAAACAGAACAGGATATAATCAGCCTAAAGTAGCAAAGTTCTAGAAAATCCAAAGATGGGAAGACATGCAAAATTAATTAATGCTATGTTGGTCTGGTGTCACTTTAATAAAAACAGAAGGTTTTTTTATTTCTCATTAAAGTTTTGAAATTATGTTTGGACTGGACTGCATGTCCAGTCATAGTGAAGACAAAAATATTTTCCTTTCAGGGCTGTCAGATATGTGGAATGATATTACAGTTCTTGTAAATACCCATAAAACAGATCTCCATCAGACAGTTTTTATTCTGAACAAAACTATTTCAAATTCTAGAGTAATATGGTTAAATGATGCAGCAACAACAACAAAATCAGTATGAACTACTATTTGAATTACACTGACTATAATGATTCCCCATTTGGACAGAAGTCTTGCTTAAGTAGGTAGGCCAAATTGAGTTTTTAAATCAGTGGTTTAAGGTTGGGTATTTTTGTTATTTTACATTAAAGCCAAGGCCAAAGTTTTATTAAAGTCTGTGTCATTTTTCTATAGATTGATGCCCTGTTTCTTCTTGCTAGTTTAACTGGTAAGAGTGGGAAGTTCATTATAGCATATTTACTTAACAATGGATGCAATTCCTTCATTGTGTTCTCCATTTTCCTCCCTTTTAAAATATTTGTCTTGTTTTAACTTGGTAGAGTTCTTTCAGAAAGAATGGGAAGGAAAGAGGGGAAATCATTTTGCATACAATGTCTTTTCTTGAATTTAGGATTTCTCCAAACGGGATAATACATACCTTGGGATGATTATATTCATGTATTACCCTGTAACTTATTTTATTAACTTATTACACTGTAACTCAGTGCTGTGGTAGATGTGGCAACATGGTGTAGTTGTCGAGCAGTTGCTTGGCCACAGCAACACTGACTTAAATAGACCAAACAAGTAAGATTAAAATCCAATCGCTCTGCTTTGAGCAGGGGAGGTTGGATAGGCAGTCTGCAGAATTCCCTTCCAACCTCACCTGTGCTGTGAACTGGGAATAATGCAGTTCAAGGATCAATGTAATTTTATTTGTGTGGAATTTTCTGTCTGAATTATATTAATTTTTGTATTTTTGATACACTACAGTATATTTCAAAGAACAAGCATGAGAAGAATGCTTTTTGAAATTCAGAAGGCCTTATTTTTCTCCTGTGGTTCACTTAACTTGGCTATTTGTATCAATATGAATCATATGCAAATAGGATCATCCGTATTTGATAGTCTTTAACATCCAGTTTGCAGATCTGAAAGTGACAGTGGAAAAACACATGCCTGAAGTTTCTGCAGAGATTTTTGCCATGAAAAGAACTTCAGTGGGGACTGCAAAATTTCTTCTTCATTTTAATTATTTTTTAAACTCATTTTAATTATTTTTTTAAACTCATTGTCTTAAAGATACCTTTTTCAGGGCCAAACAATATGAGGAAATTGAAAAATTATGTAATGTATGGTAGAACTAACATGCCATAAAAAAGTCATATGGTCTGCATACAGACTTTTTAAAAACTAGTAGAGTAAAAACAATACATATTAAAAATGTAGACTTGATACTAATTTTTGCAACCTTATGTTTTAGGGTTTTTTTAAGTACATTAAGCTCCTTCCAAAGGAAAAAAAGTTTCATGTTCATAGTACAAAAATGTATAATATACAAGTCAGTTCATTTCAAATAGTCCAATATGTATATCTGTTTTTTTCATATAATTATCAGTGTACAATATTTGTGTTAACTGTTAAAATTCAGGTGTTTATTTTGGCTGAGGGTTCCTGATGTACAGCCATCTTTTTTTAGAATGATCTTTTGTGAAAGAAAAATATTGTAGTTGAAACTATTACTCTTCTATGCTAGAAGTTGTGTATGTAAATACTATGAGACTTTTTTACTAATCTGGTTGTTTTCTGTGGATATCCTTTCTTCCTGCCCCTGTATTCCCTATTTCAGTAACAATTCTCTTTTTCCCTTGTGTACCTGCATTTTCCACGCTTTTTCTCTACTGTGTTTTTCTCCACCAATACCGACCTCCTTTTTCTCCATCTCTCAGATGCACTGCTGCTGGTGAAGATAAGAAGCTCATAAGAATTACCCTGCTGAGACAAACCAATGGTCCATATCACCCAGCAGTCAGTCTCTGACAGGGGCAATAGAATATGTCATTTAGGGAGAGTAATAAGTTAGATCACTTTCTGCAGTCCATTCCCTTTCTAATCTCTCATCATCCACAATCACTGGATTGGAGATGTCAGAGAGTGTGTCCTTAGCCAGTCCTTTTGGAATCCATTTATCAATAACGTCCGTGAATTTGTCTAATGCCTTTTGAACCTGCTAATACTCAGCCTTCACAACCTCCTATGGTGGCAAGTTTCAGAAGTTCATTACCTGTTGCGTAAAGAAGTATTTTCTTTTTTTCTCTTTTAAACTAATCTTTCATTTGTTTTGAATGGCTCTGTGGTTTTGCTGAATAGCAGTTCCACATTTAACTTTCCCGTTCTCTTGATTATGTAGATCTCAGTCATATCCCTCCACAGCTTTCTCATCTCCAAACTGAAGTTGCAGCACTTTTAGTTTTTCCTGATAGAGCATGTGTCCGTCACCTCGAGCATTAGTTGCCTTCCCTGTATCAGCTCTGGCTTGACTATTTCTTCAGATGTGGAGATGAGAGCTGCATACAGTACTCAAGTAATCACAGAATCGCAGAATCATCTAGGTTGGAAAATACCTTGAAGATCATCTAGTCCAACCATGAACCTCACACTGACCGTTCTCAACTCCACCAGATCCCTCAGCGCTGGGTCAACCCGACTCTTCAACCCCTTCAGGGATGGGGACTCCACCACTGCCCTGGGCAGCCCATTCCAACGCCCAACAACCCCTTCTGCAAAGAAATACTTCCTAAGAGCCAGTCTGACCCTGCCCTGGCACAGCTTGAGGCCATTCCCTCTTGTCCTGTCGCTTGTTCCTTGGTTCAAGAGACTCATCCCCCCTCTCTGCACCCTCCTTTCAGGGAGTTGTAGAGGGCGATGAGGTCTCCCCTCAGCCTCCTCTTCTCCAGACTAAACCCCCCCAGTTCCCTCAGCCGCTCCCCATCAGACCTGTGCTCCAGACCCTGCACCAGCTTCGTTGCCCTTCTCTGGACACGCTCGAGTCATTCAATGGCCTTTTTGTAGTGAGGGGCCCAAAATTGAATGGGTTCACAGAGGTTTTATATAGCAGTAAAATGATGCCCTCTGTGTTATTCTTTATACACTTTCTGATGATGTCCAGCATTACTTGACTTTTTGGGTTGCTGCTGTACATTAAACCAAAGACTTCAGAGGAATGCCAACCGTGCCCACAAAATCACTTTCCTGAGTTGTAAATGCTACTTCCAAATTCAACATTGTGTAAGTCTAGTTAAGATTCTTTTTTTTTTCCCTCCAGGTGCCTCATCTTACATTTATCCACACTGAAGCTAATTTATCACCTTCTTGCCCACTTATTCAGGCTAATGAGGTCTTTCAGGAATTGGTCACCATTGGTACTGAATTTCACTATCCAAATGACCTTACTATCAGCTATGAACTTGGACAGTTCAGTGTTCACTACCTTTTATAGATCATTAAAGATGATGAATAAAATTGGTCCAAGCACTCATCCATAGAGCACCCAACTTTTGAGCGTTCTCATGGTAAAAATACATTAAACGCTATCCTTAGTTTTTTGTAATCTAACCACCTTTCAGTCCACAAAAAAACCTTTTCTTCAGTCCCATGACAACTTTGTTTAGTAACATTGCTATGGAACGTTATTAGAAGGCTTTTGGAGAACTTACATATATTCATATTCTCTTTATTTACATGCATGCTGACAGCTTAATGGATTAGAGAAAATTAATCAGACAGGATTTCCCATTGTAGGAACTCTGCTGGCTTCTGCAATGATCTTTATCTGTGTGCTCAGTTAGTCTTCATTTTGCCATCTTGCCGGAGACAGCAATCAGCCTTTCCAGTCTATAGCTCCCGAGACCCTTTTGTAGAACTATCTATGGGTATCTTTATCTAAGAAAAAAAAAGGTAGTTTTTAGAATATATCCTGTGAACATGCTCAGAAGTCCTGGTTCTTAATGTAGGTTAAGAGCTAAATGGAATCCATGGCTTGGGTTTGAAAGTTTGGAAAGTTTTAACTGCACTGGGACTTTTACAAAAAATATTCCTTTGAAAATTTAAAATTTAACTAATAAAAAATATACCCCTCCTGTATTGTTTTCTTAGGTTGGAAATCTACTGATATCTTGTCCTCTCTCCATCTTTCATGAGCAGGGAGCACTCTTACCAATCAGATTGCAGGCACAGAAGCCTATAAATGAGGGATATCATAGTCTTAAAGCAATATAATACATGGCAGCTCATCTTTATAAGCACCCATTTTCACCACTACAACCTTGGTGAAAGCTGTAATCGTTGACATTTTTTAATTTCCTACATAGCTGAGTAAGAGGCTATAAAGGTTTCAGTCAACACTTCATCCTCTATTCCGTAAACCAATCAATTACTTGCTTCAATGAGATTTTTGCATGTGGCATGTTGGTTGCAATTTGGAAGTAGATTCTACATCCTGAGTCACAGGCTTAGACTACATAGTTCAGTTGTAACAAATAGACATCTTCTCAAAAATTATTTACCTAAGTAAATCGGTTTTGCTGTCAGGTGTTACACAAAACAGGGTATCTGTAAAATATTAGTAGAAAAGTTACAAATTTTAAGTTTGTGCAAATTAGCAGGAACTGTTTTGACTATAAACCCTATTACTTAATTGATACAGTTTAAAATTGAGTTTAGTCCTGTATTTTATGGAGCTCTCTAGAGAGTATAAAAATCACTTTGAAAAAAATGGTGCCTTTGCAGTCTAATACAAACTACCATAAAACAAAAGTTAAGAAAACCTGTTATACTAAAAAACTGCATTATACGCATGTGAACAATTATACCGGATATTGCATATTATTACTAGTGAAATTTTCTTTTTTTCAGCTAATGAAATATATCATGGTAGCTTAGACAGAAAGAGATTGTTGTTACGTTCCATACAGCATATTGAAAAGTTCATTGGTAGAACACTAGAAAGCCCAAATAATCACTTTCCTATATTCATTTAGGTAAATTTGTTGTGTAAAGATTATTTTAATGATATATATATGCAATTCACCATAAGAATAGTTGCTTAAAATTATTTAAAAGAGAATAACAAACCTAAACAAAGATGTATGCTGAAATTGTAACTGCATTTGTAATTGTTCTGTTTCAAATAAATTATTTCACATATTGCACATAAACTGTATGTCCTAGGGAGCACAGACTGCCTCTAGAGACAGTATGCCAAAAAAGGAGACATAAAAGAAAGCTGGATAATGTGGAGAGAAGCAGTCCTGGCTCCATCTGCTGTCTGCTTTCTCTCTCCCTTATTTGGTTGTTGGGTTTTTTTTCACCTTTTTTATTAGGGCATTCATGGTAGGTAGGTCCTGTACTTCCTTGAACACAGACTGACGTTTCAGGATACTTTTTTCTACTTTTGCCTGTTAATGAGATAGTTTAATTTTGGAAAAAAGATCTACTTTGTTTTGCATATTCTGCTCACCACTGATAGTTCTGATCTATATTGTTCATATTAGACAGAGCTCAGTTAAGTAGGAACACACTTTTTTTTGTCACCCTAGGATCAAGTCAATTTTGTGACCTTCCCCTCTTCTTCATCTGTATTAGTAAATGCTGTAAAGAAGCCCAGGCACAGTTCTGGAATCATTACTCATTCTTACATGTATGCTCACACTAGCTTTATCAATGCGTAATTGAAAAATCTACTTCAAGTGCTAGCTTTTCATGCCAATTTTTCTCACGGTCCTTGGAAATAGAAGGGTTGTTGGGCCAAGGCTGGAGGTCTGAAGTGTTGCAGCGTGTCCCTGTTCTGTTGAATAGACTTGATCTTCAGAATCACTTCTGAGGCTGCTTTAATTTGTGCCAAAATCTCAATCATAAAGACATCTTCTGCCTTAACTGAGTGCAGTATAGCTTGGCTCTCCTTCCAAGCTGGTTTCATCCTTTATTTAGAGTCCTAGTAAATATAAATATTTTACTTGAAAATTGTCATTTACTTGGATGTTCAATAGACTTCAATAATATTTTTTTTTTATTCTACAAATAGCAGAATTGCATTCACAAGAACTTCCCAATTGGAATTAGTGTAAACACTCAAATTTGGAAAATGGCTGCAAAATAGAAATAACATTTTTAAGTCAATCATAGAGTTCAAGAATTTTTACCGAATTATGATCCTGGAAAGTTGTACATCACTGTGCTTCCAAAACATAGTTCTGTCTCAATAACAGGACCCAGTTAAAATTTCCAAATGAAAAGTCTGACTGTAGACAGCAAAAAATACTGAAAATACAAAGCAGATGCTAAATACATAGGCAGGAATGCAAATACCTCTTTAAAAATATTGATCTTTGCATTGTTAGATCTAAAAAATAGTGTTGAAATCTCCAGTCATAGCTAAACATCAGAAAAACTTACCGTGACTGGAATTGCTAAAAATTCAAACTTTATTACAGAAGGGTTTCTAAAAATGAATAAAAAAAGATCATTTGTGAAATGTGTTTTTTCAGATAAGGAAGAACATTTATTCACAAGAATACAGATATCTCAAATATAATAGAAAATTAGTAATCCAGTTAGGCCAAACATTCAACACACTAGAAAATACTACACTTCATAATTCCTGATGTTTTTGTGACTTGAGAGGTAAAACCTTTTTTATAATATGTAAGTCTAGTTCCAGCTTTGATGTCAGAATTAAAAAAAAATTATATTTGAGTAATCCTACTACTTGAGAAGTTGAGGTTAAAAAAAACCACACACCAAACCAGAAGCAACGTTGTGGAGATCTTTGATAAATGTCTACACTGACAGAAAAAGTGAGTTACTTTTCTACAGCTTACTGAAGTAGCATGTTTCTGGATCTTTGCAGTCTAGAAACTAATAATTAGACATTCTTTTAAAAGATATCCCTTATCAGCAATAATTAAGATATGAGATGAGTAAGATTTCTGTTAAGGAAGTGGTTATTTGCTGAAAAACATACATTTGGTTGTTCCCAAACTACTTGTGAATATCACTTCAAGTGTTTCCAGCTGTAATGGAAGAGTTGGAGTGGTACAGCTGTAGAAATCATCAGCTGCTTTTACTCAACAGGTCTGCCATTAAGGAATTCCTTTTGTTGAAGTTGTTCCACAGAGACTGCTGAATACTTCAGCAGACACAGTTCATGAACAAGATAATTTCAAAGGTAGAAAAAAAATCTTAAAAATTTAAATTTCATTCACTTCAAAGTACTTCCTCTCCAATCCCAATCATATACGAAAAAAAGAGTCAATCCTAGAGTTCAATATTATATTAAATATTATGAAACATTATTATTATACTACTAAAACAATATATTATTTGTTACCCAATCTTAGGTAAGCAGTCACACACACAAAATTAATTACAGTTCATTTTTATGTGTGTTTGTATAGTCTAGTCTAGTTATTTTCAATTTTTTTCTTATGTTAGCATTCTCCCTCATCAGATTCTTCTTCTTAAGAATCAGGCAGGTCATATTGGCCATAACCTCCAGGTTAAGATAACTTAAAATATTATTTGAGGCAGTCTTCAAACTCAAGGATGCATTGCATCATGCTCTGTTCATTTATTCCCCAAGGTATCTCTGCAAAAATTAGAATTAAAAGCATAGAATTCTAAATAAAGATTAAGAAAGGGTGAGTGGTTCAGTTGCTCATTTTGAGAACCTCTACTCTGGCATCTTTGTTTTTTAAATTGATATTAAGGATTTTTGCCTCATAGACTCAATTCAGTTTATTGGTTTATTGGACCTCTTTCCCTGGATACGTTCCATTTCTTTCTGCTGAAGCTGTTCTGTTGAGGCTGAGGTTATTTGTGACAGTGTTTTAAGAGCATTTTATTTTTTCAATTTGCAGTTCAGCTGCTTTGCATGTTGATGTTATCTCCTGGTATACCATATAAGCAATATATACCAGTTGTATATTGGCATATACTTTGCAATCTACTTTGTTACAACAAAATAATTTAAAATATTACTGAGTAAAGAGCAAATCTAGAAATTGACGTAAGTGAAATTCACCTCTGTATTCAAAATACTATATCTTTTAAAATACTTTTCTTGAAATGTATTGCAAATACTACAGCATTAGCAAAATATAGATTCTCTTCCTATACACATAACATAAAACATACATGGCTGTTATCTGTGGTTACAGTTCAATCACTTTGCTCATTTGTTCTGTTTCAGACGGTTCGCCATGGTTTTCCTTATCTACCCACTGCCTTAGCTTTTGACCCAGTTCAGAAAATTCTGGCAATTGGAACAAGAACAGGAGCCATACGAATGTATCCTTTCTCATTCAGAATTTACACCATTTCTATGTATTTGTAATACATTGATGTGAATCATCATCTACAAGCACTCAGGTAAGGTTACAGTTTATGTTGTTATGTTCTACTTCATCTTGCTTTACTAAATGGACTGGAAAAGGATGTGCTGTTGAGGAATTACCATTAGGTCCTTATAGTGTCCAAAGAAAAATTTTTGGTTGTCTTTTTGACATAAGGTTTTGGCATACATTGGTTAATATAAAGCAGAATTAATGTTTGGTTTTCAGCATGAAATATACTTCTAGTATATAAAGATAGACTACAAAGTGGTAATGAACAAGTTGTGAATGTTGTGCTAGCAATAAATAAATTCATTGCTGCAATGCAGCTAGCCATCTGTAGACATCTTCACTGTAGATATCTAGATATGAGATATTGTTTAGACTCTTCCAATGGGGGGAAATAAGGGATTTCAGGTCAAAATTCATCTCTTCCTGGAGGAGAAGGTGAAACCCTCCAAAAGTGACTCTTTC
Organism: Strix aluco; assembly: GCF_031877795.1. NCBI lineage: Eukaryota > Metazoa > Chordata > Aves > Strigiformes > Strigidae > Strix > Strix aluco. The sequence continues at coordinate 6,009,853 of NC_133932.1, forward strand.
TCTTAATTAATTATAAAAGTACATCAGTGCCAGCACTTTATGTATTTTTTTATACAGTAGGAATTTTAAGTTAGAAGTCTACACAGAATAAATTGAATATAAATGTAAGGAAAACTTGAAAACTTTGACAAAAAAAGGATAATATTTAAATGTGAAGATAATATTTAAATGTGATGTATTTCAAATTGTTTCCCTGCATAATTTTGTTAGTTTGTCATGGTTCAAATGTATTCTAATTTGTTGAAAAAGACATATAAAGTATGGGAAAAAAGAAAGTATGACAGGAAGGTTTAAAAATTACAAGATATAGAAGTAATAAACCAACATTTTTTACAACATTTTTGTAGCTAAAAAAATTCTGGGTTTAAAGTAGGGATCAATGCTGTATGAAATACCAATCTAGTATTTTCTGGTTCTTTTGTTACCATATTCCCAAGGTAACTATAAAGCTAATGAACCCAAAGGCAGGTGACAAAGTAAAGAAAAATCTCCTCCTGGAGAACCAGTCTGTGCTTCATGTAACATGAATAGAGCTTTGTTTCCTCCTTTTTTGAGTGCTCTTGTTATGAACAGTTGCATTTTCATAAGCCTTATTTTCTATCTGATCCAGAACTTCTCACAACACTTAACTAAACCTCAAGTTATGGCAATAAGCTTTGGTTTGATAGTTCTTAATATTTACCTATATGAAGTAGATTGAATATATTCTGTTCAATTATAAAGAAGAAAATCCCCTTGAATTTGTGCACTTCTGGGAAAGTGCAAGTCTAGTAGTCATGCTTTCTTCTTTTGGGAGGTATGCAAGGTTAAAAAGCTGGAGCTTTGTCTCTGGAAACTTCACTGATATATTCTATGAGGGGGTATTGGGAATTTCATGGGTAGTGTAGATGTAGGAAGAAGACCTTGCAGAAGATTGATTCTCGAGCCCACCTCTTCTTTTGATCTCAGCAACCTGGCTTTTGTGGAAGAAGTGCTGTTACTGGCTAGGCATCCTATACCTTCATAAATTCCTCCTTTGAGCAAAATGCAGGTACAGGTTCCTGTAGAATTAATTTAGACCTGCATGTCCCCTGCCACAGGAATGGAACATGAAGTGGAAAATTAGCTGACTAGGAAAATATCCCTAACCTTATATAAAATTCTCTCTATATATTCTATGGAAATGGATTATAAAGGGTGAGAGGAAGAAGGGAGAAGAACATTTTTCAAAACACCCTTCCCTTTAATATCTGTTCTGCAGTTTTGCTACCAAACTCCTACCTCTTCCACATAAAATCTTCTACCAGTTCTAGTATCTGAATCAAACAAGAGCATCAAGATTGCCGGGGAATTTGATTTTTATTTATTTTTTAAAGATGTCATCTCATAACATAAATGCTTCTCAGCTAGGCACACAGAGCCTGGTTTGCTTAATTGGGCACTGAATGGAAACTGTGCTCTGAAGACAGGGGGTGCCATAAAAAGAATTATTTATTCATTTTAACTGAGGCTTCTCCACTTGGCTCTCAAAGGTTCACAGAACATATTACATAAAAAAGCCTAGTTCTGGACTAGTAACTTTGCATTTGTACACAGGGCTGAACAGTAATCAGTGAAACAGGGCCTGGGACCACACACAGAACACCACTCATTTAAGCCAGTCTTGCTGCATCCATTTATAATTGTTGAAATTAGGCAAAATTCAAGTCAAGATGTAATAGATTTAGTATTACATCTGAAAATACAATTCATAATGGAATTTTTTTAAGCAAACTGGAAAAAAGTATAGATTGTAATGTCTACTATAAAAAAGTATAGATTGTTAAATGCAGTTGGTGGCCGGTCACGAGTGATGTCCCCCAGGGCTCGGTTTTGGGGCCACTCCTGTTTAACATCTTTATTGATGATCTAGACGAGGGGATCGAGTGCACCCTCAGTAAATTTGCAGATGACACCAAGTTGGGTGGGAGTGTTAATCTGCTCGAGGGTAGGGAGGCTCTGCAGAGAGATCTGGACAGGCTGGAGCGATGGGCTGAGGCCAACTGGAGGAGTTTCAATAAGGCCAAATGCCGGGTGCTGCACTTGGGCCACAACAACCCCCAGCAGCGCTACAGGCTTGGGGAGGAGTGGCTGGAGAGCTGCCAGTCAGAGAGGGACCTGGGGGTGTTGATTGACAGCCAGCTGAACAGGAGCCAGCAGTGTGCCCAGGTGGCCAAGAAGGCCAATGGCATCCTGGCTTGTATCAGCAATAGCGTGGCCAGCAGGGACAGGGAAGGGATCTTACCCCTGGACTCGGCACTGGTGAGGCCGCACCTCGATTACTAGGTTCAGTTTTGGGCCCCTCACTCCAAAAAGGGCATTGAATGACTCGAGTGTGTCCAGAGAAGGGCAACGAAGCTGGTGCAGGGTCTGGAGCACAGGTCTGATGGGGAGCGGCTGAGGGAACTGGGGGGGTTTAGTCTGGAGAAGAGGAGGCTGAGGGGAGACCTCATCGTCCTCTACAACTCCCTGAAAGGAGGGTGCAGAGAGCTGGGGATGAGTCTCTTGAACCAAGTAATAAGCGATAGAACAAAAGGTAATGGCCTCAAGTTGCACCAGGGAAGGTTTAGACTAGATAATGGGAAGCATTTCTTTCCAGAAGGGGTTGTTGGGCGTTGGAATGGGCTGCCCAGGGAGGTGGTGGAGTCCCCATCCCTGGAGGGGTTGAAGAGTCGGGTTGACCCAGCGCTGAGGGATCTGGTGGAGTTGAGAACGATCAGTGTGAGGTTAATGGTTGGTCTAGATGATCTTCAAGGTCTTTTCGAACCTAGACAGTTCTGTGATTCTGTGATTCTATGATTCTGTCTCCGAGTCTTCCACAGTATCCTGTAAAAATACTTTTTAACAGAGCTGCACAATTCCATTCTGCCAGGAATGTGTTAGGTAACAGAAAGAGAGAATTCATTCCACACATGCTGTGTTTGGCTGGTGCTTCTAAACAGTACTGTGCGTAGTGGGAAAGGACAGACTATTTGGCTACCACCAGAGAAATGCACCCAATTATTTATTTGTTTATTTATTGGTGGCACCAAAGGGCCTAGTTTGGGTCAGACTCTGTTGTGCTGGGCAACACAGAGGCATAGCAAGACCAAATTTGTGTTTAGTATTCATATAATGATGTAGAACAAGTTTTCCTGTGACCAGTGTAAGTCACCTAATGATATTGTTGCTTCCCTGTCTTTCTGAAAGATTCACAAAGTCTTTGTATTTCTATTGGTCACAAGTTAACAGGTCTCAAAAGACAAGCTGTTTCCAAAGAAAATGAAATGTGTATCTCTGTGTTGTGAATTAATGTTTAACAGTATGCCTTCAGGTGATCATTTCAAATGATCCAGCAGCAGTACTGGAATTGGCTATGCTAAATTGGCCTGAAATAGAGTGTATTATTCATAAGTTGCCATTAGAGTGCAGAGATAAATGAAAGTTCATTTTGTTATGACAGTCAATTTGTCTTCTCCTAGATTTCTTTTCAGACTGCTTTAGATGCAACTGCTGTAGCTTCTATAGCAATGGGAATTGCTGTTGCTATGCTCTGCTGATCCCAGCAGTCTCTGTGGGATTCTCAAGGAACTTCAAACAACAATGTAGGTTTTACCTACACTGATGACTGCTGGGTACTGGATCCTCATAGGGACAGCTATGTTCCAGCCCACAGAATGAGAGTGTCCTGCAAATCATCGATGAAAGTATCTTCCTATTACCAACACAAGATAACAAAATATGCAAATAAAGGGAAAAAAACCCACTCTTGAAACAATTGCTATGCCATCTGGTCATTCTTTTCCTTTGGCCTATACACAGCAAATTTTATCTCCCCTCTGAGGAATTTTTTTTCCTATTTGAAACGTGTTCTCAGCTCCCATACTTTTGATTATTGCTCAGATCATTGCTTGATACCACTCTACCTGGACTATCCTTGCTTCAGACAAGCACAATCAGATGAAGAGGGGCTATGAAATTGAATTCCTTTTCTTATCATCTCCACATCCTCCTTCTGGAGAACCTTCTGACATTATACACAATAAAACAAAGTGTGGAGTCTTGGGTTACTATCAGAGAAGGTTCTGTATCACCATACAAGGGGGCAAGAAATTAAGAGACTTGGTCAAACTTAAGTCTCTTCTTCAAGAGGAAAAAGAGGAGTCTAGGGGGTTGTCACATTCTTGATCTGAATACATAGATTAAAATCAGTGTTGTTTGCAATGATTATTCCAGTATCAGATCTGAAGAAGTGGCGTGTTGCTCTCAGACTTCAGGATGCTTATTTTTATATTGTCATTTATTCACCTCACAAATACTTCTTAAAATTCATTATAGGCACTTTCTGGAGTCACTGAGTCCTTTCCTTTGGACTTCTTCCATCACATCAAAGATGTGCTTAGCCAGTACAGACACCTACTTCAAACATAAAGAATAGAGCATATATATATATTTTTGCATTGAGTTGCTGATTATTTGGTGGTCAGCTGCAGTAAGAAATTCTGAAAGAGACTCTTCTATAGCTATTATCGTCTTTACTTATTAAGAAATGAGAGAAATTTTGTATTAAATGGAAAGAAAACAACTTACTGGGTCCAGAATGGCCTCCACACCACTGAAAGCTTATCCATCATCAGATAGGCTTAAATTAGTGATATGTCTTTGGAAATGTTTTAGTCTTGTGTACTGTCATTAATACATATTCTTTAGACTTATGGGCTTCATGTTGTCATGGATGCAGGTTATGGGACATGTAAATCTTCATTTTCACTGTTTGTTGCTTGAGCAAAAAAGTAAGCCATCCACAACACATGCAAGGCCTTTTTAATAGACACAACAGCTTGATGTAGTCCAATGTTATCAGACAATATAGTAGCCATTTTATACCTAAGCAAACAATATTCTGACTCACTAGTATATGAAAGTGCAAGTGTTGCTCTGCCTCCACCTTTAGCTTAGCTACATGGTCCTGACACTTTCCTTGCTTTGACTCTGGTGCTCATCAGGTATTTCCATAAGCAATCCCTTTCGCTAACCTGGTAAAATACTAGCTCTTTTTTTCTGTGTTACTTTTTTGCCAGATTAGTGAACTCTGGAGCTAGTCAGAATGATGCATAAGGAAACTGGAAGGAGTGCATAGTTGGGACTGGACAGAGTGGGAGATAGAGGATAAATAGAAATTTTGGCAGTAAGAAGCAGGTTATTAGATTGACTTGTCTTACTATGTGAAATTGCATCCCAGAAATCCAGCTATGGCAGAATGCAGTTGTCTCTGAAATTTGCTACAAAATGTAGAAATAGCCTTTCAGTTCTGAGTTTTTTTTTTTTCCAGAGTTACTATCCCAAGTAAAGGGGGAGGTGAAATCTAAACCTAAGATAGCTCTATTGAACAGCATGGATTCTCAGCAGCTGATGTACACAGAGAGATTGTATTACCAGGAGGTAAAACTGAGGCTGTTTGTGCACTCTAGAAAAAAATCAGGCAAAGAAAACAAATAGCACTAATTAAATCATCCCCTGCAGAGTTCTGAGAAGGCATGGAATTTTACAGTAGTTAAAGGAAGTGTGGTAAAGAATGTTTGACATCAGGTCGGATGTACTTTAAAAGAAAAGAAGAGAATATAACTTGAGGTTTTGGTCTGTTAGAAGGATAGCATAACATCTAAATATAAAGTGTGACAGATTTACTCTCCCTGGAACTGCTGTCTCTTAATCTAAACAAGGTTTCAGTAGATCTTTATCCTTAAAATAAGCCAACTGTGTTCCGTGCTGTTTACTCTATGTGATTTATTGGGCAGATGGAATGGGGGAAGCACAGACAAGATCATAAAACCAAAGTTCTGTTGTTTGACTTGGAAGAATCATTGATGCATTTCATCTTTCTCTCATTGTGGAATATATTTGGGATTTTTCCAGAGCACTTGAGTGATTCAGGAACACAAACCTCACAGAGAGTCAGTACTCCTAAGAAGTTCTTTTAACAATCTCCCTGGGAATCAACACATACATATATGTATTTTTATATGCATAGATACCTAAATAGATTATTACAGAAATGAATTTATTGTCAATCTACAAGCATAAAAAATTATTATAAAGGATATAAAAATAAACAAATTTTCCTGTATGATTAAATCTGACAGAATCAGAGTTTGTGGAATTTTAAATCTATACTGAGATTACTATGCATCTGGTTACGTGTCCTCTCATATATATATATACATATTAGGTCTCTGCTTATATGCATAAATTTGGGTCCATTGGTCTCTGAAGCCTCTTTCATGCTTTTTAAGTAAGCAGGTTAAATATGTCACATTTAAATGTACTGGGCTTCCTTCACTTTCAATTGGTGTTTATCCAGGAAGTAAAAACAGAATTGGACATCTTTAAACAAATCTACTAAGAAAAGATAGATTTTCATATATTTGGAGAGGCACATAAAAATAGCATACAGGTGGATGAATCTGGCAGCATTTTAACTGGAGCTGATGACTGCATTTATGATCACTGTCTGAAAAAAATGCTTTCTGGATGTTTGTTGCAAGAATTTTATTGAGTTTAATAAAAAACCCAACTTACTGTGATATTGAAACGATGACTAGTGGTAATAGTCAACCATTTCAAAGAAGTGATGTGTCTTAATTAGACTTTGTGTGAGCTTTAGTGCTTTCCTTACCTTTTTTCTTCAAAACTTTGCTTTTTTTTTTTAATTGCTTTTATCTGGCAAATACTCTTGGTGGGAGCAAGAATTGATATTTCTCCAAATAACTTAGGAAATCTAATATCTAGCAAAAAGGCAAACCCAAATTACATAAGTACATGCATACGCTGGGAGTCTTATAGTGTTGAGAAGAGAGACATATTTCTGTCTAGCTACAGGCACTCATTCCATTTAAATTCTTGACGACTTCTTAAAGTTGCGCATATGTTGTTTATGGAGGGAGGCTATGGACAAAAGGGAGCTGTGGGGACTTGAATGCCCGTCATGACGTAGAAAGGTGACAATGACTCTGAATAATTGTCTCTGCATTGGGAATACCAGTGTAGAAGATCTTTGGAAGTTTCTGGAACCAAAGAGATCCATCTGTGAGGATCTTCTGCAGCAAGGAACATCAACCGCATGTTGGTGATTCATTATGAGATGGGACAGATGTAGTCACACACTATTTCGACCAAAAGCTTAGGTATGGGTGTTGGACAAATGCATAATTATTCCTGAGGTCTGAAAATGGGGAGATTGACAAAACAGAAAATATGATCTCATTCAGAAGAGCAGGAGGGAAAGGTTTCCTTGAAGAGGTTCTTTGCCCTCATCTGTGGCCAGCTCAGTCCCTCTTTCCCTAACTGTGACTTAGTTTCACTCCAGTTCTCAATAGTACTTACATTTCTATTCCTCAGCCCTGACCTGTCTTTTCTAAGTGGCAACAAACAAGCAACATTCTTTCAAACTCCACCTTTCTCCTGACCTATACAAAGCAGCCTCTGAATGACATATTTTTTTAAAGGAAACTGTAGAAAGTCAAGAACCAAGATGTTTCCTGAGTGCTTCAGATACAGCATTCAAAGCCACACATGAGTACAAAAAGAGGAATCAAAAAAGAGCATCACAGCAGAAACCAAGCTTGTCCAAAAGAGATTGTGGATCAAGAGCTATCAGAAAGTGAATAGCTGAAGCAGCCAAGTCTTAGGGGGCATCTAAGAATGTAAGCATAGCATCAATCTCCTCATCCAGAGGGAGCACAGGAAGGGGAAATTACACAGAAATGTTGGGAGCCTCTTCCTTGTTAGTGTTGTTGTGAAAGAGATCAAAGGTAGTTTAGAAATTTATATGTAGAAGTGACCACATTTAACAGAAGCTAAGCACATTTCTACTAACCTACTCAATCCCCTTATGGACACACAGTAAGTTCATAACCCTCCTCAATCATGTACATGAGTAATATCCTCAGTGCCTGGATCATTTGGAGAATGTGGGAGGTAGTGCTTCAAAAAGAACTGGTCCTTACTATTCCTTTCCGAATGGAAAGACTGCCCTGCGTCATTGCAGAGATTTTACAAGGGACAGCAGGGACCTATGATTTAGAGAGAACTAGAAACAATAGCCCCCAGTCTCTTTCATAACCCCTTGCACTCAGAAAAGCTCTTTTGACTTCATGCCTACATGTCCTAAGGGCCAGTCAAACCAGAAATGGGCTCCATCATTGTCAGGGCATATTCTCATGACTCAGCAGCATGCAACATCTATTCTGGTGTAGACAAGCACCAAAACAGTGCTGAAGATCCTGTACCTGATGGTAAATAAGGTATTAGTCTTCATCAGCTCTTAGGCCAGAGTTAAGTAAGGCACAGACACTATGCCTTCTGGTGAAGCCTGTTAAGATGCTTATAAGTCTACACTGGTGGGCTTCCAGGGCTCGCATAGCATGGGGTGGTAGTTCACAAGGTATAGGTAGTTACAGCAACCCTTAGTTGTACATTAGATGGAAATGTGGATTCCATGAACTGGCTCTCCCCTTCATAGTTCAAGTACCCACAGAGATCATAGACTTGGAAGATTTTGTTGGTGTCTCCTGCTATTAGTATTTGAAGGAAGATAGATTGAAGGATGGTATTTGAGGCAATCAATCACCACTGGTGGGCTTACATGTTGCAAACTAGTTGCTAACTAAAAAGTAAGAGTTGGAGTTTCAAGGCTTCACAAGGTGTTTGACACACTTGAAAAGAGGCATGGACTTCTGAAACCATATGAAAGGTTGATGACCTCATGGTACTAGCCTACAGGAGAGGGTCTCTGCAACTTGGCTCCACATCTGAAAGTTTTGCATCAACTGCTGATCATTTCACATCCAGAGGATAATGCTGTCCCACAAATCTAAGCTTTTTTTCTGGGATCAGAATCTCAAGTCAATCATACATGAAGCAATCATGGTGGAAAAGACTCCCAAAAAAATCATTCTGCCTATCTTCTTCCACAGAAAAGGAGGTCCAGGAGGATGGTCTCACTAAAATATACTTCCAACATAGCTTCTGCAGATGCAAGATAAAATTGCATTCCTCTTCTGAAGCACCTCACAGAGTGTATTGTCCAAACCTGTACTGGGGAGGTAGGCCAGGAAGCAGGTACCATTGTGCTGCTCAGAAATGGTACAAGCAGGAACAAGAAAATTAGAAATAAGAAAGACGTTACCTGGACAGTGGTGACACGTGCAGTCACAGGGGCAATGAAGTGCTAATGTCATCTGTGAGAGAGACACTGAAGGCCAGCGTAATGCTCCCTAGATAGCCTGTAACTAAGTAAGCAAAGGTTAGTGGGATAAGTCTCTCTTGAGCTGATGTTCAAATGAGATGTCAAATTTGAATGAAAATGCCTGAAACAAGTAAACTGAAAATGTCACAAGTGTCAGCACAAACTTCTTCTCCTGTTATAATGTAGATAGAACCAATGTTTATGGGGATTTCTTGAGGAACAAGCCATGAGTGATGCAAGATGGTGAGTCTTACATACCTGTTTTGATTTAAGATCCACTGTATCAGCTCGAATGATCCTATGGCCAGATAGTAAACAACCAATATTGGTATCACATTTCATGATTTCATATACAGGTGCCAGATTTATCAGTCACCTCTTAAAGTAATGGAAGAAACTCTGAAACAAAATCAGACAGGAAGCACGCCTTCAGTGTGAAATTACCAGGAAGTCAGCTTCAGTAGTTTGGGAAAGCGACTTTATTTGTGAAGCACATGGGTAGTTGTATCTTTTCATCTAATGTTTTTGGGAACTTCAGTGTGTCTTTTTAATGGGTTAGGTGCATCAGAGGTGATACTATGACAGGGGAGAAATAACTAAAAATAAGAAGAAAACCAACAGCGATGTGCAGAAAGTTACTAGTTTTCACTTGGCAAAAGAGAAAAAAAATATTTTTGTAAACAATTTCTTCCATATAGCTAGTCTAAATCTATCCTCTTTTAGTTTAAAACTATTGGCCCTTGTCCTATTGCAACAGATCCTGCTAAAAAGTTTGTCCCCATCTTTTTTATATGCCCCCTTTAAGTATTGAAAGACTGCAATAAGGTCTCCCTGGAGCCTTCTCCAGGCTGAACAGCCCCAACTCCCTTTCTCCACAGGAGAGGTGTTCCATCCCTCTGATCATTTTTGTGGCCTCCTCTGGACCCACTCCAACAGGTCCATGTCTTTCCTGTGCTGAGGATCCCAGAGCTGGATGCAGTACTCCAGGTTGAGTCTCACCAGAGTGGAGTAGAGGGGCAGAATCCCCTCCCTCGACCTGCTGGCCACACTTCTCTTGATGCAGCCCAGGATACAGTTGGCTTTCTGGGTTGCAAGGGCATGTTGTTGGCTCATGTCCAGCTTTTCATCCACCAGTACCCCCAAGTCCTTCTCCCCAGGGCTGCTCTCAATCCCTTCATCCCCCAGCCTGTATTGATACTGGAAGTTGCCCTGACCCACGTGCAGGACCTTGCACTTGGCCTTCTTGAACCTCACGAGGTTCACATGGGCCCACTTCTTGAGCTTGTCCAGGTCCCTCTGGATGGCACATCCCATCCCTCAGGCGTGTCAACCACACCACTCAGCTTGGTGTCATTGGCAAACTTGCTGAGGGTGCGCTCAATCCCACTGTCTGTGTCACTGATGAAGATATCAAACAGCACTGGTCCCAGTACAGACCCCCGAGGGGTCAGGGGCCACTTGTCACCAGTCTCCATCTGGACGTTGAGCCGTTGACCACTACCCTCTGGATGTGACCATCCAACCAATTTCTAATCCACCAAAGAGTCCACCTATCAAATGCATATCTCTCCAATTTAGAGAGGAGGATGTTGGGGAGACGGTGTCAAAGGCCTTAGAGGAGTCGAGAGAGACTAACTATAATAAAGTACACATTATTTAAAGAATGGTCTGTCAGCCATTGTGCTAACATTGTACTAATATACTCGTAAGACAAGGCAGACTTAACAAACGAGCTCTCAGTGACGCTAGGTTTTGATAGGAGTCCCTTCCTTTATATTCTGTCTTTCTTACTCTGTGAATGTTTCCTTTACAGGCATGCTGGATTAGACATTACATTGCAGATTTTGCAGTTACAGTGTCTTTCCTTGACTGTTTCTTCTGGTGGGTTGGCCTAGCCAGCAGCTAAGCAGCACACAGCCATTCACTCACTCCCCCCAGCAGGACAGGGGAGAGAATTGGAAAAGCAAAAGTGAGAAAACTCATGAGTTCAAATAGAGACAGTTTAATATGGGAAGCAAAACTGTGTCCACAAGCAAAGCAAAATAAGGAATTCACTCACTACTTCCCATCGGCATGCAGATGTCCAGCCACTTCCTGGGAAGCAGGGCCTCAGCACGTGGAACAGTTAGCCACTTGGGAAGACAAATGCCATATCCACAAACATCCCCACTTCCTCCTGCTTTCCCTGAGCATTGTACTGACCACAATGGTATGGAATATCCTTTTGGTCACTTAGGGTCAGCTCTCCTGTCTGTGTCCCCTCCCAGACTCTTGTGTACCCCGGCCTACTCACTGCAGTGGCAGAGTGGGCAAAATAGAAAAACTCGATGCTGTGCAAACACTGCTCCACAATAGTAAAAACTCTGGTGCGCTATCAATTCTGTTTTAGTCATGTATCCAAAACACAACATCATACAGGCTGCCGTGAAGAAAATCAGTTCCATCCCAGCCAGACTCAGTACACTTCTCAAAAATTCTCCAGTAATGTTTGTTTGAACAGTTGTGGCTTTCAAACAACGATGACTGGAAATCTAGCAATCTTAAGATGCTTTCATTGCAAAACTGCTGACTTGAGCAGAAACAGGATTTCACAATCTTCTTTCTAATTATTGATAATAACTGTGCTTTCCAGTAAACAGTATATGGGATTTTTTTCATTATACTAAATAAATATTAGCAAGTCTCCGGGAATATTCAGGTGTTGCTATTATACATTAGCTCTAAAAATGCTCACAGACAGAAGGAAATATTGGAATTTGATTTTAGTGGACTGTGGTTGATTTCTGGGTTTTTTTTGTGATTGCTCCAAGAAAGCTAAAGCCCTAATCACCCATTACACTGCTAGATTTTAAGCAGCTACAGCAGGTGCATTTTAAATGCTAAGACTTTTAGAGGAGTTTGAGTTTCTGTTTTGTTGTTTAGCTTTATTTTCTACAATGCAAAATTGATAGCTCTGTGACAATATATTTACATATTTCAATTGCTTCAGTAAATAAATAAGGATTGGCTGAATTATGAAGTTTGATCTGCGACACACCAATTTCAAATGCTCTGTGCTTTTATTATGAGATGAATCAATGTGATGTGTGGTAGAAGTTTACTAACATTTGAGGAAATTCATGAAGTAGGCATGCCCATGTATAACTTTACTCAACTATATAGTCTCCCAGAAGCCTATGATTAGAACTGAACAACCTAGTCTTTTAAGGTAATTATCCTTAATTTGTTGGGTTTTTTTCCAATTCACAGGTTGAAATAATTTCTTGATTCAGATGTGGATAGATGTTTGCCCCAGCTCCTGTTATAACAGTAGTGCTTTGTTTTTCACAACAGTTTTATTAATATTAATTTGTAGAGTTTGAGAGATTTCACTTTAAGTTAAATGCTTAGAGCTAAGGAGTGGCTGACACAATGCACCAATACTTTATCTGTTGAGGAACTTGATTTAAAATATGTGATTTGGTTAGGGGAAGTGTCCTATATTCCTTCCACAGATGTCATACACTCTAATCAGTAGATTATTTGCATAGTTTTAATGCCTATTCATTTTATCTTACTACTCAAATTCATGAGAGGGACATAATTTTGAAACATAAGAATACAGTCTTTTAGATAAAAACTAAATTAAAACTTAACTTTTAACTTGGCCATTTTTAAAAACAGAAAATGGAGTAAGTGCTAGAATGAGAAGTGTTTAGGTGCCATTCATGAAACCAAACAAGCAAAGCAATGTTTATTTCCCTGTAGTATATTGATAAGAGGCACCTGGAAGATAAGAGTGACTTCAGGGTAATGCAGAGAAGAAATTCTTTACCTATGTTTCATTCCACTGTGGAGAGTAACCTAGCCACTAGTACACCATCTAAGGAACCTGAAGGTGCACAAGTCCATGGGACCTGATGAGATGCATCTGCGGGTCCTGAGGGAACTGGTGGATGGAGTGGCTGAGCCACTATCCATCATATTTGAGAAGTCATGGCAGTCCGGTGAAGTTCCCACGGACTGGAAAAGGGGTGACATAACCCCATTTTTAAAAAGGGAAAAATGAAAGACCCAGTCAGTCTCACCTCTGTGCCCAGCAAGATCATGGAGCAGATCCTCCTGGAAACTATGCTAGGGCACATGGAAAATAAAGAAGTGATTGGTGACAACCAACATGGCTTCACTAAGAGCAAATCGTGCCTGACAGATTTGATGGCCTTCTGTGATGGGGTTACAGCACTGGTGGATAAGAGAACAGCAATTTATATGACCTACCTGGACTTGTGCAAAACATTTGGCACTGTCCCACATGACATCCTGCTCTCTAAATTGGAGAGACATGGATTTGATGGATGGTCCATTCGGTGGATAAGGAATTGTCTGGATGGTCACACTCAAAGAGTTGTGGTCAACGGCTCAATGTCCAAGTGGAGAGCAGTGACAAGTGCCGTTCCTCAGGGGTTGGTGTTGGGACTGGTGCTGTTTAACATCTTTGTTGGAGACATGGACAGTGGGATCGAGGCACCCTCAGCAGTTTGCCAATGACACCAAGATGTGTGGTGCGGTCACACGCTGGAGGGAAGGGATGGGCCAATCAGAGGGACCTGGACAGGCTGGAGCGGTGGGCCCATGCAAACCTTGTGAATTACGACAAGGCCGAGTGCAAGGTCCTGAACATGTGTCAGAGCAATCCCAAACATAAACACAGATTGGGCAATGAGTGGACTGAGAGTAGCCCTGTGGAGAAGGACTTAGAGGTATTAGTGGATGGAAAACAGAGTGTGAAACAGCAATGTTCGCTCACAGCCCAGAAAGCCAACCGTGTCCTGGGCTGCATCAAGAGAAGTGTGGCCAGCAGGTCGAGGAAGGGGATTCTCCCTCTCTACTCCACTCTCGTGAGACCCCACCCCAGTGCTGTGTCCAGCTCTGAGGCCCCCAACACAAGAAGGACACGGACCTGCTCAAGCAGGTCCAGAGGAGGCCACAAAGATGATCAGGGGCTGGAGCATCTCCCCTGTGAGGACAGGCTGAGAGAGTTGGGGGTGTTCAGCCTGGAGAAGAGAAGGCTCCGGGGAGACCTTAGAGCGGCCTCCCAGTACTTAAAGGGGGCTACAGAAAAGCTGGGGAGGGACTCGTCATCAGGGAGTACAGTGATAGGGTGACAGGTAACAGCTTTAAACTGGAAGAGGACAAATTTAGATTAGATATAAGGAAGAAATTCTTTACTGTGAGAGTGGTGAGACACTGGCACAGGTTGCCCAGAGAAGCTGTGGCTGCCTCCTCCCTGGCAGTGTTCAGGGCCAGGTTGGACAGGGCTTTGAGCAACCTGGTCTAGTGGAAGGTGTCCTTGCCCGTGGCAGGGGGGTTGGAACAGGATGACCTTTAAGGTCCCTTCCAACCCAAACCATCCTATGGTTCTATGATAAATAGGGCATAAGTAGCACTGTCTTTCTTTCCTAGTTTTTGAGAGTTATCCAACTGGTATGAATTGAACCACTAAACTTCTAATAAATTATAGGTTGTACATGTCAACATTTTTTCCCCAATATTTTCAAGCCAAAATGATTTGACAAATTTACGATTCTTTCACATTTTCATTTTGTCCTTTTATTCCTTGTCCTCTGCAATATTTGAGCAATTTCTCATGTTACTTATTCATTAAGACTGCAGAATATTTTCTTTGCATTATGCTAGTGTTATAGACCACTTGTTTGTTCTCTGATTTCAGTTTAGTGAGGGTTGTTTATCTTCTCATTCAAGGTGTGGGAGATTTTGTTTATTTACTTCCTGAAGGAACAAGTCATCCAATTTATGTGTGAGATAGTTTTGTTAAATCATGTGAGCATTTGAGATATACAAGTATACACTCTTAGCAATACATCTGCTTACATGGAGAACTTAAAAAGTTAAGGGAGGGACTCCTATAAAACCACTATATGGAGATAACAGCACATGAAGCCAGTATATTGCTTTACTCACAAGAACAGCCCCATTGAAATCTGTATATCAAAACCAGCACTGACGTACCTAAGCAAGATTTAAGTGGAAGTCAGGCATCTGAAACTGAAGCTGAACTTCTGAACGTCTCTGCTTAGTTTCCTAACCTGGGAAATACCAAGCCTCTTCACATGCTTTAGGTGTTGTTTGTGTAGACAACCACAAGTGCCTTTGTTTTAAGAGGGTCAAGTAGCTCAGCATTTGTCTCATGATAGAACACTAATATGATTAATCAACTAGACACTTCTCCAGCAACCTCTGTTAAAGGATTAAGATCTGGCAGGCTTTCTCAGAGCAAGTGTACAAGATCAGACTGAACATAAAATGCAGTGGTGGATGCTGCTTCTAAGAGTTGGTGCTCATCCTGTATCCACTGACTTGTACTGTGGATGTACTGACTTGAGATATGGGACTGTCAGTTAAATTTTCTTTGCAAAAAATTTAAACCATCCCATTACAGACAATATCTTTACTACTAGACCATATATACCTGTGAGGTATTTTTCACCTTAAAGTGTTCCACTTTGCAGGAAAAACAAGTACAACTGTATCTTTATAGATTAATGATTTAGTCACATATTTTAAAGCAGGTATCTTACACTCCAGTCTGTGGATAAAGTCTATTTATAAATTTGATTTCGAACAGTGCTTAGATGCAATAATGATAACATGTAAAGTTATTTTCATTTTTGTAGATCATGTTATCTTAGCAAGGAAGATTGAATATCTAATTCATAATGGCTTCAAGTGTTTGTTTCACACAAGTTTTTCATGAAATAGTTTATATTGGAAGATCAAATGGTACCTGATAGATTTGGTAATTTCAAAGTAGCTCTTAAATTCCAAGCTGCCTGTCTGGGCCCATAGTTCTTGTCTTTAGTGCATGTATTTATTTTATATTAACAGATCATTGGATAACATACACAGATTATAGTAGGGGCTGGAACCTAAGACCTCTCCATCCCAGGTGAAAACCTGCTAGCCGTGATTTCTTGTTCCATCTCTCTTTATTAATAAGTCTTGCCTTCTCCCCCAGACCTCCACATCCTGCCCCTCTGAACTGAAAGAATCAAGAGTTACTGTAGTTCCAAGAAGGGTCTGGTCAGGATATTGTGCTCATAGCACTTTTATTTTAAGCAGAGTAACTGTTCTGTTTTGTTTCCTCATTATTTTTAGATGCAAGAAATGCTGAACTGTTAATGGGGCAGTTTTTGCGTGCTCTGTAAGTACACCTACACCTTTGCATTTGTACAAGAAAGCGTCTGATAGAGGCACCTGCAGACTTAGAACTGGCTAAACAGAATCTTTGGAGATAAAAGTTTTCATCTTTAGCAAGGCCTGAGACTTGCCTTTTCAAATCCTTTAGCCTTTAATAAACAGAGCCTTTAACTTTGTGACTGCTGTTCATGTCTGTAAAATGGAAAAGCATCTACCAGTGTCAAGAAGCCTTATAAAATGTAATGCATGGCTGTAATTTCTTTTAAGCTTAAGAATACCAGTATTATATTTTCCAGAGCTATAGAAAAAGGAGGTCCTTAAATCCATTCACAGTAGTGATGAGCACTCTTACAAACATCTGTGAACTATCCTGTGCATTTTGATCAGTGTGAGGTTTGTATAAAGTGAAGGGGTAGCCGTTCTTGAACACATATTTATCAATTAAAATAAAATTTCATATAAAAATGGACATAAAATTCATTTAAAGATAACTAACCTAAATTAAGTCACCATCTGGGCCATAAACTTTTCAAGCTGTCAACTTCCTCAAGTAGGGTATCCCCAGCTAAAAAGAAAACAAGAATAGAAACTCCAGTCTTTTTGGAAACAACAGCAGAAGCAAGTTCTCCTGTGAGAATCATCCCTAAAAATGTCTTCTCCTATGCACCGAAAGTTTGTAGCTTAGGGTTGCTAGCATTGCAACTCTCAAATGAAAGGAAATACCAATGAAAAACTGTTTCATTTTATAGGTTCCTTCGGTTTTAATTGAGAGATCATTCTTTTGTACTTGAAAGTAAAAGAATCACTTCATCAGGCTGACAGTTTTTACTACAGCAAGGAAGCTTTCTCAATTTATTTTAAGAGTAAATTAAATCACAGGGAAATTAATATCTGTAATAAGAAAACAGTGTGATTTTCAGGGCTGCTGAACAACTTAAGGACTTGAGACATTTTCCAGTTGTTTAAAGAAAATGTTTGAATTATTTTTAAAGGTATATAAATAATGTGATATGCTGCATGTTCCTAGAATTAGGCTACAACATGTGCTACAAGAGAGGACAGAAAAACCACTAAAAGTCCTTACTAATTTTGCTTATATAATTCTCTCCTGACTTCAAATCTGTTAGTTAATTTAATTCTGAACAGGCAGGTAGAATGTTGTACCTTACTTCACTATTTTAGTTAGCCAATGCCATTTCTAGGGCTTCACAGAAAAATACTAAGAGACATTATATTAAGAGTGAATATTTTCCTTCTTAAGTTCCTACCCTAACCAATGAAACTCTGAAAAATAGAGTTAATAGAAATACGGTACAACTAGGTCTGCACATTCAATTCATTCATTTCCCAGTAGTCCTGCATCAGTTCTGTCCTCACATCTCTCCAACTTTGCTTCTACTACTGTCAGGATTCTTTACCAACCTTACACTTCTGGGCCTGATGGGGAAGAGCTGTACCAGGGTCCTTGTCTCCTTTGCCATGCTGTGTGCTATAGAGAAAGGAAGAGGCACAGACATTCCACTTAGAGGAAATGAGGATGAAAGAATGAAGTGCAGCCTCTTTGAACTACTGCATTCTTTGTATTTGTTTTTCTGTCTTCTAACCTGTGAGATTGATGTTGTATCATGAGGAGAAAAAGAAAATTTTGGTGGTTTCCTGAAACAGTCTAGTTGGTTGCCTGCTCCCAAAGTAGAAGAATCAAAGTGTCTGGTCTGGTTCCCCTAGCATGTTTGAAACTTCTGAGAGGGACTGAAAATTCTTCTGTTGTCCCTAGAGGGGTATGTGGTGCAGCTAAATTTATTTGTGAGGGGAAAAGCTACCAAAACTGCTGCCACTGAGTCCATTGATACTGACTAGTTGGAAGATCTCTTCTACTTCCCTAGTTTAGAATAGGATCCTGAAAGTTGGCAACCGAGAAACCATAAAAGCCCTCTTCCAGCAGTTCTG
The DNA here is from genome assembly GCF_031877795.1 of Strix aluco. Lineage (NCBI taxonomy): Eukaryota > Metazoa > Chordata > Aves > Strigiformes > Strigidae > Strix > Strix aluco. Next base: position 6,028,241 of record NC_133932.1, read on the forward strand.
ATAATGTGGTGCAGTTTCTAACAGGACAGGTGAAACTTGTGAATGATGGAGATTGTCAGAGAGAATGTTCACAGTCTGTGTGCTTGGTGTCATCTTTGCTATCCAGAAACAAGACTTCCACTGGTGCCTAACGGTTGTCTGGTTACTGATTTGTCTTTAAGCACAACTAGATGAGGTTCATGCTATAGACCTGTATAAACAGATCTCTGAGTTTGAAAAGATAAGAAATCAGTAGTTAAGTAAGGGTACGTTATCTGCCTTTGCTTCTGGTATTTTCCATATTTAAAACTTCACCTGTGTGATCATCAGCTCTTAGTTTTACAAAGTCTGTGCTTTGACAGAGGACAGGCAGTAAAAGACAATTACCTTGTGTTTTAGAGCTCGGTGAATATATTGCACTTCTGGACTCTCTGATATGATGTTGGCATCATAATCATAATTAATACACAATGTAATAACAAATCAAGGTTGTACATGCAATTTTAACTCTTGCAGTTGATAATATTTTTGAATCCTCAGCTTTAATATGCAGTCTTCAACATTCCTTTAACACTTCAGTGTGATCATATAGTAAATAATTCTCTAAGAACTAGAGTTAGTTTTGCACTAGTGTAGAAACCATAACTTATTTTCTTGATTTACATGTATTTAAATGTATTTTAAAACATGAGTGCAAATATTGAATAATCGTTATGTAAAATTAGCTGAATTTCAGAAAAAAATAGATTATATAAAGTCTCTCTGAAATAAAATCTGAATTAGAAATAGCCAAACCTATTAAAACCATCAGTTTATTTGCCTTTTAATTAGCAGCTTTATGTTCCTAATTAAAACTATAATTGGTTATCAACCTGCTTGCTAGAGATACTTTTAGAGTCCAAGTTTCAATTCAGTATTTCTCATTTTTACTTTCTCTTCTTCCTTCGTAGGGAGTAGAAAGAACTGATATTGTCTATAGTTCCAGCAATGATTATAAGGGAAAGTCTGTCAGTATGTCGTGAAGCTGTGAATGGCAATTATGAATGAAGTTAAGCTTGGTATCAAAGTCATAGAAGATCAAGTTTAATCTGCCCATGTTGCTGCTTGTAAAATAATTAAGTATCTTAGATGATACCAAAAAAAGCTTACCTAAACTAGATAGTTTGAGAATTTAATACTAAGTATTTTCAAGCTGCTTGAAGAATCAGCAGAGCCTTTTGGGAGGAGTAGACTCATGCAAGCATCTTTCATTTTTTAAAAAATAGGAAAACCTTTCGGTTCTCACTTACAAACATTCTTAAATGCATATTTAGAGAATTTCTTATTCATCAACAAACTACAAGACCAACTACAACACTATCAAGTGTTATTTAAGTGAGTATTTTTATACTGTCCATGGAAACGATGCTTTTTTTTTAGTTCTAGTCAATCTATGGTTATATAATCATAGTACATATACCCTGGAGCCTTGTTGTCACTGCTCATTGCAGTTATTATCCAGACATGATTTGGGAAAGTTAAGCAGGGTTTTTTTTCAACAGAATCTTGTAAGGTTATCTTTCAAAGAGAAATTGAGCTGTGAATCTTCATGTCAGATTCATGCTCATAAGAATATAAGATCTCTCATGGGGCTTTTTATTGCAACAATTGTATTCATCAACAATCTGTATACAGTTAGTTGTAGAGATTCACAGATCTCTTCTTAGAATTCCTGCTGTAAGTTTAGATTCTCCTAATGTGCATAAGCAGCTATACATATTTTTTCTTCTAGTGGAAATTACATTGAATTCGTCAACTGCACTTATTTTTTCCTCTATTGAAAATTACATTGAATTTGGCAACCATCTTGCTCTTTCACCAAGTTTGTTTAGGTCTGGTCTGAAGATCCTTGCTAAACTTGTTAAACCAAATGACTTTGTCACATGTTTAAATCTTTAGGTCTTTAACAGATTAAGAAATATAGTAAACTCTATCAGATGTACACTGAAATATTATGACTTTAGCCTAAGTGCCATCGCTTTTGGTGACACTGTCTTCAGAATGTCAAAATCACTATCAAAAGTTGACTCTGCTCCCCTATCTCACATCCTTTTTTTAAATGCTTTTCAATTGCTTGAAGATCCTACTGGGAATTTTTGAAGTCTGTTAGAATTCAGTTTTTCAGTTTGTTGACAGTTGATCATACCCTTTTTTTCCCTACCATAATTTTTAATCAGTGGAGGTATTTTCTCTTATTCTGTGTCTTTTCAGTTTCTGCATTTTATTCTGGTTAAGGACACTATGTGCAGCCTTTTGACAACTGTGGAAATTGTTGTCCAGCTTTTAGAAGGCCAAGCAGTACCATACCAAAAGATCAATATCACATGAACTTTTTGGGAGGAATTGTTGTTATTTTTTAGGAATAATGATTACACTAAATTCTTTATTGTTGTAATTCTTATTTCAATTTAAAGAAGTTTGTAAGGTGCCAGTGTAAGATTTACTGGTTTGTAATTCCCAGATTTTCTCAAGTAGCTTTTAAAAGTATCCATTATTGTCCATACAGTTTTTGGTGGGGAAGGGTTTGCTAGCATCCATTCTACTTCATTCCTATGCTCTTTCCAAAACATGACATAAATATCATCTAAACTTACTACTAATCTACTTAGGACATCAACTGCTGATTTCTGAACCTGTGTTTCTGATATCCTCATCTTTAATAGTATTACCAAACACACCCACACACAAAGAAGAGTGTACATAAAGGATCCTTTACCAATACACTTTGTTAAAAGCTGAATCAAAGAAATAATTACGTTTTTTAATATTCCTGTTTGATTGCTTCCTTTAGCCCTGGGTAACCAGGAGATTCATCAGGTTTTGTTGTAGTTGTTATTGTTTTGTAAGCTTGCCATTTCCAGTGTGATCGAAACATTTCACATTTGTTTTTTTCCTTTACCTCTTTTAATACTCGGGACATCAGTGTAAATCTAGAGCAACTCTTCTGAGCTGGATGTGGTTATTCCAGAAGGATGTTGTGCATTCCACCTCCACATAGCTTGACTGCATTTTCCCCCAGGTTTTATTCTCCTCGTTAAGATAAAATAAAATGTTTGAACAAGAACATATATTTACTTTTTATGATAACGGGCCAAGGGTTGTATTAAAAATTGGTTTTGCATAAAGAAATTTGCACTGTTAGCCCAACTACTGTTCTTAGAATCATAAAATCTCCACTGTAAACATTTTCTTCTACCTTTTTCAGGAAAAATGGCACCCATATTTGTTCCATCATGTTTAATAGGTAACATAGCCTTTACTTGAAGTGAATTTGGGCTTCCAGGGACTTATAAAATTAAGGAAATATCTCTTATTAACCAATGCTTATGGGTGTAACACCAAGCAAAGTGAAGGGAGTCATATAGTTTGGTTGGATCTCAGTCAGTTTTTTTAAAAGGGAAATATGAACACTGTTGAGATATCCATTTTAATAATTTTGACACTTGGTGATTAAAGGTCTCCCTAAGAGATACCGCTTTTTCCCCATTCTATAGAGCTGCTTTTTGTAGTTCTAATTCATATTGGTATAATTATAAAATAGTGATTTAGAACTGTTTGATTTGAAAGTCAGTGCAAACCTGCAAATGCAAAACAGAATCATTAAAACCTAATGAATTCTGTCTTCCTTTACATACAAAGCTTCTCAACTAAGGCACTGGATGGTAAAGTGATTTGACCCAATCTTTAATGATAGATGGTTAAAGAGCATAGATTCTTTGATTTCCAGGCTGGCACTTCAGCCACAAGCTGTTGCATTTAGGCTGAAAGCTTGTGTGCATGTTTCTGAAGATACTCTTACGTGTTGTCTTCCAGATCATAAGCAATTCAGGACTGATTCCCTTAGTCTCTTGCACTGTGCTGCTGTAATAGCAATGTAACAGTGTAATATCTCAAGTCAAGTACATTCTATATCTTATTTTCCCCATATACTTTATTGTTGATGAGGCTTGATCCATAAGTTTTAGATTACATATTACAGTCATTGAATGGCGTATGTAACATACATGGAAATTGTTCTCAGAGTCAAGTTTTGAGCGCTCTGACGCTCAAACAGGCATCTGTTTAATGTTCTGCTACACACAGAAATGCTATATAAAATCCTGGGATAAATAGATTCAGTGTGCACGTTCTTCAAATGTAAGAAGAGGCTGTAAAAATTTCATTGCCCAAATGTGCGTCATTGTGTGTTATTTTAGTTCCTATCTGAAGTGAGGGAAAAGGAAACAGTACACAAAGATAAAAGAAAAGGAGATATTCTTGGCAGTTGTATACTTCCAGATTGCATTTGCATTTGGGAGGGGGGGATCTGGGAAAATGCTGTGTAACGTGGCCACCTGTCAGGAAAATTACCACCTGTCTCCAGTCTTGATCTTAGTTGTTCAGAACATTAACAGAACAGAAAAACAGTGGTATCCCTATAAGTGAAAACAGTTGATGGGTTGATCTTTTTGATAGTTACAAACTATTTATTACTCAGGTAATAAAAGGCTGAATAAATTGTACCGTGTATCAGAATATCAAAGTCTCAGGCAGACAGAACTGGATCTTGATATCTATCTGTATGTTAGTTTTTGGGCTCTGTGAGCCTACATATTAAAAACTTCTGTTCAAATTTCTCTTTTTTCTCACTAACACTCCTTTCATTTCAGTCAGTCACAGTGACAGATTCAATCATTATTGCTTATGGGTTCGAGCAATCACCAACCTTATCATCCATACTGTAGAACCCCATTGTTGGTTTCTTTAACCACCTTTCTCTCAAAAAGGGAATGGGAAGCCTCCAGGTTCTCGTTTGTCGCTTCTTCCCTGTCTTTTTTCTCTGAAGGATGAGGCAGAGTTAACCATTGAACATTCACTGAAATTATGAATGCATATACAAAGACCTCAGCCTTCAGTAGCACATTGCTACTACTACCATAGACAGCCTAGAGTCCTCAAGCTACTCAGTGTGAATTATATCTTAAAGGAAAAACTTTCACAGGCAAGTCCTCTTCCTCTTTCTTGTCTCCAACTGTGTTTTGCTACTAATTTAAATCACTTGGGCAACCACCCCTGCCGCTGAATCACATAAAGGTATCAGGTACTTTACATCTTGCAACCCTGAAATGCTACTTCTGTTCTGCTGCACTCTCATGTTCTGTAAAACTTTAGGAAACCAGTAGGTGTTTTTCTGGAGCTCTGCAAATGTAATGTTTGTTATACATCCTGAACTGGAAGCCTGGCATTTTCCATCTGGCTATTCTGCTGAGATCTAAGAAAAGAAGATAACTAGGAGAGAGGAAATCTGAAACAACATCATCTCAGGGTGAGGACGTGGTCTTCCCAAAGTCTTCTACTGTAGAATACTGTCCTGCTATTGCAAGAAAATCTAATATTGAGTTCCAGCATCTTCAGACTACTTATTCCCCATATAATGAGGTATTTCTGCTATTTCACAAATCTGCAGGCACTTACCTGCATCTTCTCAGTATCAGCAAATACCCACATTAAAGCTGTCTTAGCAAACCCAGGAGTCCTTTGCTACTACCTGCCTAGCACTCCCCTGCATATCACTATGCCTCTGCAAGTTTCTCAGGTCTGATAATTGCCTTTCATTTTACAGTGTCTCAGAATTTCTCAGTATACCCAGTGAGACTTATCCTTTTTGTTCGTCTGCAAGAGTTGCCAGGTTTTGCAGAGGTGTGACCTTCTTTTGCTACTGTTCACAGCAGGATATATTGACCGTATACATTGATATTTGTAGCTGAACAAAAAGTATTTGCAAGTATACAAAATAACTCAAAACTTTGTGTTAAATATAGAACTTGAAGATTTGGCGGTCATAAAGGAAGGGGAAAATTTCTTCTTCCTTGCAACTGAAGAGTATTCCAGTGACAGCTATAGCAATTGCTAACTACTGGTTTTAACTTCTTTTAATTCAGTTGGATCGGTTGAAAGGAGGAGGAGAATAGATATCATCTGATTTGGACAGTTCTCTGAATTAATCAGCCAATCTCCAGAGATTGTTTGAATACTCTTGCATTTTCAAGTATGCTTTTTTCTAGTCTTTATTAAAACTTTGAAACTTCTTGGGGTGTGGCACCACTGCAGGCTCCACCAGCTGTGGGCATACCTAAGCTGGGTGCCTGGAGTACAGTTGCAGTAGGAAAGAACTCAGTGAATGAATTCACATTCTACCTGTGAATGTGTTGGGAGGTCAGCCCATACTGATCGTCGTGCTGCTGTAGCTAATATTATTACAATACCTGAGCTTTGTGAGCTCATTGTGAATTACTAGCCTGTAGTCACATCTTTGCTGGCTGTATGATTGTCTTTTTGTAACTAGAGGCTGTACCCTTTTCATACTTTACAGTAACTCATAAATGTTTAAGACAGCTTTTGAGCAATTAGAGCTACTTCTGCTATGGAAGTTATGAATTTGTTATGTGCAATGATTTTCATAATGTGTCACCTTAATTGATTTCAGTCAGTTTGGCAAAGAAAAGCAGTAAAACTGAAAACATGTAAGACTGCAGTTTTCTAGTTGCATGAATAATGTGCAATATGAATTCCAATCTATTTTCATGAAAAAAATAACAAATGGCTTATTCCACTCTATTCTTAGCCTGGAAATATGCTGACACATCTAATGCATCATAAAAGGTACTTTACACGTGAGTTATCCTGGTTAGCGGCTGACTGGGTCCCCATGCTTGTGCTTCCTATTTATGAAGTGAATTTACACTTAAATGCAACTTGTTCCGTAATGCTTAAAGACAAATAACCCTTTACAGCTATTAAAACGTGAAAAAATTTGTTGGGCTAGAAATCTCTTTTTCTATAAGTATGGTTTTTTCCCTCCAAAGATATAACCATCGTGTGTTTCTTATTCATCCCTTGTGTATGACATATCAGACTTGTGGAGAGGAAAAGCAGTCCCAAGATAAAATACTAGGAGCAGCACTAGAAGAATTCTGATGCAGATTTATTTTTAAAAATCCACATCAAAAAGCCATTTAAGAAAATGATTTCTTGACTTGTGACCATGGGCAAACATTTTTTTAATAACAAGTTGGAAAATACATCTTCTTGTTTATCTGTAGTCATTCTCATCTCAGAATGTGGTCATATGTACTTGATCTACTTCCTGGAAATCTTGAGGATTCATTCATGCATTAGTGAGTGCTTGGGTTGCAGCTGAGGTTGGTTATTTGACCTGCCAAGGCTGGGAGCCACCTGGGTAACTGGAAATGGTGAGCTGTGCTGCATACATGAACTGGATAAGGAAGTACTAAGGAAGAGCAGTGCTGCAATTCCTGGAACTGTCCTTTCCACCACCACTTTCTCTCATTAGATCTTCTCTATTTGCCTCCTTTTATCTTTTGTTTTTATCCTGGTGTGCTGGGTGGAAGCTTAAGAGGGATCTCCTTCTAACACATCCACAGGGAAAGTCGGAAAAAAGCCCTGAAATCAGGAAATTGTTTCACTTTAGTAGGTTGCTAAGAATATGCATATCTAGTTCTTTTGTCCTGTAATTTGATTTCCCTTACAATGCCTATTTCAGCATTCAGGATCAAAATAGCAATTTTGAAAGGTAATCCACAACATACTATGCCACAATCAATATTCAAATTTTAAAATGTTCTCTTAGATATCTACTTGATACACCTGATACAATTTTTGAATTCCAGTTGTTTGGATTAATTTAAACTGAAAGTTGTGGAAGAAAATAAAACCTTGCAGTAAAACCCATGTTCTCGTCTTTGCTGCTTTAATGTGTTCAGAGCCAACTCACACATTAAATAAAGTCACTTTAGATTTAAACACTTCAAGATATTTTTTTCATTTCTAAGATTCTTCAGCCATTAAATTTTGTGTGACTTGTTATATATTTGCCTAAAGCTTCAGATCTCTCTCCATCATCCATAAGCTCGGTGAAAGCTTTGCTTGAGGTTCTAATCACATCATTAGTTTTATTCTGTTGGTAGGGTGAATAACTGGAAACCTCTTTGTTGAAAATGTTCACCAAAAAACCATTTTTCTGTACTGATGCAAATAGTGCGAGGAATAAGAAAAAATAAAAGGTTGTTTTTCTGTTTGCATACTCTCCCTTTAGACAAGTCATTAATTTACAGTCTTTTCCTTTGTAAAATGCCGTTAGAAACAGGAAATAAGATTAATATAGAATCACTTGATGGTTGCTTTTACTTGCTGACTTTTTGCTTTTTAATATACACTGATACGACAGTTTCACTTTTGATTGTCACATAGTAATATAATACTGTAGTTCCAAAATCTACAGAAATAAATTTGAATTAGAAGCAAAAATATGAAAGAGAAGTTAAATATACCAAAGAAACTAGTGGGAAAACCCACCAAAGTATTGTAAGCTCTAACAATATTTTAAAACCTGGATAACTTGTCTTAGGTTTCTAGTCTATTTAGGCAGGTGAGAATGGGTTGGGTTTTTTTTGGAAGTAACAAAACAACAAATCCAATATAATGTAATTTAATAAGATTTTTTTTTTATAATTAACACCCAGCAAAATCAAGAATTTTCTCCCTTTTTTTTAAAAAAAAATCTATTTTTGGATTTGAGGAGTTCAGGACTAAAAGATGAAAAAAGTTGGAATATAATATTTAACATTGTCTCAAAGGGTGCAGTTGCACAATTGATTTAAAGTAATTTGCATGTGTGTTCCTACTCTGAGGACTGATTCCATTCAATACCCTTCACCACCAACCAGTATTCTCACCCCTCCCTCTTGCTGCCTGGTGAGCCAGATCTGGGGAGAAGGAGTTGTTTTGTCTTTTGTTGTGGAGCTGCTTTCATAGAATCACAGGATGGTTTGGGTTGGAAGGGTCCTTAAAGGTCATCTAGTTCCAACCCCCCTGCCATGGGCAGGGACACCTTCCACTAGACCAGGTTGCTCAAAGCCCCATCCAACCTGGCCTTGAACACTGCCAGGGAGGGGGCAGCCACAGCTTCTCTGGGCAACCTGTTCCAGTGTCTCACCACTCTCACAGTTAAAAATATCTTCCTTATATCTAATTTGAATCTACCCTCTTTCAGTTTAAAACTGTTACCCCTTGTCCTATCGCTATGCTCCCCGATCAAGAGTCCCTCCCCAGCTTTCCTGTAGCCCCTTTAAGTACTGTGAGGCCGGTCTAAGGTCTCCCCGGAGCCTTCTCTTCTCCAGCTGAACACCCCCAACTCTCTCAGCCTGTCCTCACAGGGGAGGTGCTCCAACCCCCCGATCATCTTTGTGGCCTCCTCTGGACCTGTTCGAGCAGGTCCATGTCCTTCTTATGCTGGACGCCCCAGAGCTGGACACAGCACTGCAGGGTGGGTCTCATGAGAGTGGAGTAGAGGGGGAGAATCCCCCCCCCTCGACCTGCTGGCCACACTGCTCTGGATGCAGCCCAAGACACGGTTGGCTTTCTGAGCTGTGAGTGCACATTGCTGGCTCATAAGCCAGCTTTTCCGCAGGGCTGCTCTCGATCCCTTCACCTCCCAGCCTGTATTTCTGCGTGGGATTGCCCCGACCCATGTTCAGGACCTTGCACTTGGCCTTGTTGAATTTCATGAGGTCCCAGCACAAATAGTCCCCTGTTGTGCTTGTGTAGCAGTGGACTGAGCCATAGTGTCAGCACAAGGAAGATGGGACTGTTCAGCCAAGGGCAGCAGTGAGAAAGTTAGGAGCATCACTTTTGTTGCTAATGTGGACTTAAATTTGTTTAGACCAATTGTGAAACCACACAATAGGATTTTTCCCTTTTCTGTTTATTAACATTTGATGTTATGGATGAACTGAAGGTATAAAGCTGGATAGATTTTCAGTTTGTCAGGCATCTTGCAAGTATGGTTTACCATCAAAAAGACAAGGTAAACAGAAAGATCAGACAAACAAGCAGGAGGGAGTCAGGTCACAGAGTTCCAAATATAATATGTTTCAAAAGATTGTCTGCAATTATATAACTAGCAATCTAGATTTTATTAACATGTCTGTGGTCACTGAAAACTCCACAATTCAATGTGGAACATCTCTTTTTATAGTAGCTTCTCTTGGGATGTTATATATATAATATAACTATATATATAATATAATATAATTATATATATAATATAATTACATATAATATAATATCACATATAATATATGATATATAATATATAACATATTATATATATATGTTATGTATATATAATGCTATTCTTTAATCAAAATTTCCACACATAAGGCCTTGCCTCATCAATTTTTTTTTAAATTTCAGAAGGATACCTATACAAGTAGTACAAAATTCCAAATAGCTTTTTGCCATCATCTTCAAAAGAGTGATATCTACATGAGCTACATAGTTAATTAGCTTTAAATGATACCATAGTTGTAAGCTTTAACTTTCTCATTTAGATTTTATAGGAGAATGTGACTATCCCCTTTCTAACTTTATTTATATAAATATTTTTAATCACATTTTTGCTTTGTATTGTTTTAGCTCCATCAGATAATACAGGTGATCTGAAAACTCTAATGTAACTCTTACTCCATAATTTTAACGTTTGCCTGAGTCTCTAATTTCCATCCTCCATTCCCTTTACCCTTTTATTTCCTAGTATTTTGAGGAATTGTCATGGACAGTGAATCATCAGCATTTTGCAGTCTACTACCAGAAGTGAACTACTGTTGACATCATTCCTGAATCAGTTAAAAGCAGATTCCCACAGGGCAAATATTGCATGTGTACAAATTGTTTACAGCTTCTGTGTGGTCACTGTTGATAATAAAAGCAGAAAAAAGGTCCTGGGAAGTAACCCATACAGAGATTTACTCTTTAATTTTGACAGTATATTGGCTGCTGCATGATCTTCATGAAGGCTAGAAATATAAAGTGCAGTTCTTTTTAAAAAATCACCATCAGTGGCTGAGACGGATGCCCTTTAGAATGAAATTTAATGATATGCAGCATTCAAATAGTCTAAATGTTTTTTCACTTCTCAGCCTATTCCTTATCTTATTCTATTTAGCTAATTTTGTCAAATCTTATTGTATTACTAACTGATAGCTTGTCATGGAATAGTGAAGAATGTTATGACTCTGTCTTTGCTCTGTCCCTTTTCCTTTTCTTTTACTGTTTTCTATCTCTAAGTGAACACCTACCTCTTGCTAGCACAATTTTATGCATACGAATCTGTTCTTCCTTGAGTGGCTGAGTTTTAAAATGTTTTATAACATCCAGATATCACTCTTCAGGTTTCTGTTCCTTTTATTTCTATGTCACAGTTTTATTATTGCTGATGGAAATCTTTTATATGTAGGTATTTTTTTTGAGTTCTCAATCAAAATATTTTTTTAAATTTATATAAAAGTAGGCGTGTTTCTTCAGTCAGGCATAATTTCACAGTTTAACAAATACTAGAAATTAAACAATATGCGCATAACAGTTGTACAATATACATGTACATTATACAAAACAATATACCTGGAAAAATACACGTGGAACAGAACAAATACTATGAGACCTTAACTTTCAAATTGGCTTAAATTAAAAAATGCTGTATGTTGAAGCAATATTCAAGTCTTGTTTCTTAAGCATTAAAAAGTTGCTGAAGTCAAATAGTTGAAAGGTATTAAATTACCTCTGTTATGCTTATATTTGATGCTTCAAGTGACTGTGCCAGGGAGCTTGCTGAGTACATGTGTAGCTAAGGCAGCAGTTTCCTGTTGCACAAGCAGAAAAGACTTTAGCCAATTTTTATGCTGGATGTCGCCCTCTAGACTGTAAAGATAGAAGAGATATATGGGGGTGAATCAGAACATGTTCAGGATAGACATCTGTCATGCTTCAGGATTTTCCTGGAGCCAGGGAAAGTTTTTGCCATCTATGCTTATTTTCAAAAAACTTGAGCAAGCTACATAGTTCCCCCACTGACTTTTTGCAGTCTTGGAAAATGATTCCACAACCCTTAGATTCTTAAACAATTTTTTTAACATTCATAGAAACAAATCCTTCAGAATTAATTTTAAAATTTAGAGGCAGAGCATTCTTAGCTTGCCATTTTTTTACCATAGTTCATCTTGCTTTTCATCACTCTACAGGCTTTAATAGTAAAGAAGAGATTTTAGTTAGCTGGACTTAAGTTCAGGATTGTATGAACAAGATTGCATTTTACACCTCATTATTTGTTGTCTTTTTTTCCCCATCACTATTTACGACAGAATCTCTTCACCTGTTTCAAATTTTTCCCATCTAAATTTTTTTTACTTTTTTCTTTTAGTTGTGAGTACTGGTGACTCAGAGGATGTACGGGCAATGCAAAAATGTCCATCAGAGGGAATGCTTGTTGAACTCCACGGAATGGAGTGTCTTGCCTCAAAACTACGTAGGTCTTTCTGTTTCCTGAGATGTCACCCAGCATAACGCTTGACCGGGGTCCATTGTAGGCCTAAGATTTTTTTTTTTTGTTTTCTCCTTTCACTTCAAAGCCTCTGAAAAAATGTGAGGGCTATGTTTCAGCCCTACAGCACAGTGTTTTTATAACACCAGACAAAGAATGTGTCTTACAAGCTCCAGAATACAGTACAAACATATGTAGTGGTATGTGAGGATGAAAAACCTTTGGGGATAGAGCTGAAAGAGTGTATAAGGCAGAAGAAGGCAAACCAGGCACAGCCTTTTCACATTGTCTAGGGAGAGTGCTCCTTGGAATATTCCTCCCTCTGAACCACTCCCTGGTTAGGTCTCAGAGTGAGCTAAATGCATCCCTTCAAAATGGAGCCTGGGAGCTAAGTAACAATTATGTCACAATCAGAGAATCTACTCCTAGCTTTGCTCCTGGGTATTATTTTACTTAGCAGAGAAGATGCAGTAATCTGCCTTCCAAGTGCTTCTTACATTGTGGACTACTTCCACATTCATCTCTTACATTTATATTCCCTTGGATTTAAACAGTAGATGCAAATGCATTTGATGACAGTTGTCAGAATCAGGCAGTCTGACTACTTAAAGATACCTACCTAATTAACCAGGAGTTGTATCAACTATGGCAAAGTCACTGAGGTCTTTTCCTGGGACCAGGCACCTTAGTTAAAGACTGTGTTCCTCTGGTTTGTCGGCCAGCTGCTGTTGTCCAGCATGAATTTTTTATTTTATAGTCATTGAATTACTAAAGCCACCAATACATTAATTTTAAATATTACACAAGACATCTGTTATACACACATTTCACAATCTTGGTACCCTTCCTACCTTCCCATGTTGTTGATGAAGTATCATATTAATAAAAGAACATATGATACTTTATTATTTATTTATTATTACCTTATCAGGAAGACATAAGATTTGATGTAAAGGCATAAAGTGCACAATTCACCCTTTTTCACTGGTTTCCTATATTACCCTCATTATTAAAAAAAAAAACCAAACAACAACTTCATTCTGTATTTCCAATTTCAAATTTGGCTTTCAGGAATTGCTTCTTCTTATGGCTTTCTTAGATTAAAGAGCTCTTTAGTAGTAATTTTTTTCTTCTTGAAGCAGATTTATAGACAATAAACAAATCATCTCAGCCTTATTTTTGATAAACTGTACCGATAGCTTATATACTCTCTTTTTCCTTGATTCTTTTCCATTGATCTTCCCTTTTTGTCTGTGAATATCACGATATTCCATTAGCTCTTTTAACACTATGTCTAATTTCATTGTCACATATCCAAAGGCTATGGTAGTCTTTGTTTTTAGAAGTAGTTCATAATGAGTTGCTTTTGTGTTATGATTCCCGAATCCTACATAGTCACTACTTTTCAGGATTCAGTCCTGCATTTAGTTCGCCTGGGCCACAGGCTCTGGAATTCAGCAGGGCTAACTTTCCTCCTTTTTATTTTTCCTCAAAGAATACCCTTTGTGTTGCTTGCAGATTTTACCAGCACTGGTTTAACTTTCAAGTCAGTAGTGAAATGTATGACTAAGCTTGATCTACTCAGCAATTCCATGGAGCCTCACTAGAAGCATTATCTCTATGACAACAGAAAGGACCTCATGAAATTATCTGATAACTTTGTTTCTGACAGGTTAGCAATGCATATTATTAAAGGCATTTTGGGACCACCCAGTGATCTCTGAGGAATGGGCTTTGGCAGCCTTGCCTCACATCTGTTTAGCAAGGTCATCTTCACTGGTTAGAAAGATTTGCCGTGTTAGTGATCTGTATTATGGTTTAGGTACATTTCTCAATACATGCTGGTGATATGCAATACATCGCTCTAAAGGACTGTATAAATTTTCCAGTATATTCCACTTCTTGGTTTGGAAGGTTCATCCAGTAGTCATCTCATTCATTTTTAACTGTAATCTATTCCCCCCCCCCCCCCAAATATTTATCTGATTAAATACTGTTGGCTAGTTTTCCATAAGCAAAAATGCAGAGAAACCTCTAGAAGGAAACAAATAATTTGTCTGTAGGTGTTTTGTGTTTGAGGAAGTGACTTCAGGTTTACAAAGCTATCCACCTTCCATGTTAAAGTTTTGTATGACAGCAGGATCTGTGGTTTGGGAAGAGGAAAGAGTCAGTAGAAGCATGTATTTCTCTGTATCAAGTAGGAGAATGATACCATCTTCATGCAAGGCTCTTGTCTGAATACAGCTTTGTAAGACAGTTCTGTGGCTCAGTCTAAGAAGGGAAAATGTCCAATCTGCACTGTTGAACAGCGCTTACTGTTGACATCTTTAAAGTAATATTCAGTCTCTTTCTAACTTACATATACCTGTTGAAACAAAATCACAATAATGCAAGAACCACATAGCAAAAACCTGTGTCCTGTATTATGTGAAAGATAAAATTATTTCATTGTAATAATCACCTTATGCCTTAAAAGCTCATTATGAATCACTTTCTTTTTAATATAAACATTAACAAATCATCACACACAAAATCAGGAAGGCTATTCCACTTTCCAATAATTTGTTCATATGCCTTTTGAAGATATTCCAAAGATTCTGCTAGCAAATAATTTAATTAGGTGAAACTATTTCCTTTGCTGTTTCCGAGCAAGATATTATCAAATTTAATAGCACCAAAAATATACTCCATGACTTGATATTTATAAATTGCCACAGTCCAAAATGAAGCTGGATTATTTTTACTCCTAGTTCCAAAATGGCTTTTTGAGATTGTTTAGACCTTTCCCTTTTCTGTAGCCCAGAAAGTTCAGAGTTTAAAACTAGTATCATTCCTTGAGGTTCCTAGATTTTAAGAGTGAAATCTATCACACAATTGCTGAATGCAAACTTGTAGGCAAGCTGCAATAAATCAGTGCATCACTCAGAATTATACTGACTCAAGGGAACATTTAAAGGTTCTCTCAAGGAGTTTATGTACAATGAATTGACCATTGTTCATGTGTCTGTTACCTAATGGCAATATTATATCCAGTAAAGTATTTATTTTAAGTTAGACTGGAAAAAGAATTTTTATTATGATAATAAGAACAGAATATAACTCAGGAAGCCAGGTGTTTAAAATAAAAGATTGTCATGCTTATATCTGCCATTATAATTTTAATTCTTTCTCTTGGAAATACTCTAGAGGTGATCTTTAATTACCTGAATACATGGTATTTTTTTCACAGGATCCTTAACACCATTAGAATTAGCTGATGGATTATGTCTGGGATAAAGCTATATGTTCAGTAGTTTTATGAACATTATTTGGTTGCTTGCCTCTATCATAGTTATTCTCCTGTGTTCAGAAGTTGCAAAGAATGCACTGGTGGGGGGGTTTTTGTGTTTCTTTTTAGAGTACTCCTTGTTGTTAGCACAAGCTTGCTGCTATTGTAATGCTACTACATGGCTTCCAAGGCGTGTATGTGACATGTATTTGGTCTAGTAGCAGCCCAAGAAAACTTGGATGTTACTGCAGTTTTCTGTCTAGGTAGACTTAACTAGCAGTACCTTCTGACTGATGTTTGGACATCTTAAAAGAGGAGACAAGAAGGGTATTGGTGACATCTGTTAAAGAATAAAGAGTGAAACAATCTGCTCACGTTCAGACCAGCATCTGGACAGGAGCAAGGGAAGCTGCTAAGTCTCACTTGTGTACCTGTCATGACCCAGTTTGATATCCCCAGCAGTTATGCTCTAGGAAGCCAGCAGAGGAAATGAGTTGAGGCTTTACGCAGAGAAGCAGAACAGGAGTAACTTAAATCAGTAGCCACCCACAGCTGTGAAAGAAACTCTGACCCAGACTTCTGATGGCATTATTTTGGGAGAGTGGTAATCTTAATTACTCAGATATCCCTGAGTTCTTGTCCTATTCTATTTGTCTTTTTAATTCAGTAGGCATTTGTCTGCTTAAATCTCTTTGATTCCCACTTCCCCACCCTACCATCCCCAGTGAGGGGCAAGTATTGCTCCCCCTCACAGTTTCTGAAATTTCTGGGCAGGACATTGAACTAATGTAATTTCAGTGGTTTTAGTAAGAACTCTTATGAGATCTTCAGACTCTTAATATTGCCAGTTAAGTAAGTATGCTGCCTCTGTATAATCTAGTCACTGGATCTCTTCTTTTTTTAACTCCTGAGAGAAAATAGAAGAAAAAATGGCTGCTCCACTGAGTTTTTGTATGCTTTGAGGCATATTCTAAGAAGCTCTGGTAGCACAGCTCCTGCATATGGACCACCTTGTCCATAGGGGAAGGCACTATCAAGGCTTGTATACAAATGAACATTCTTGACTCAAGCATCCTTGAATATTAGTGTTTGCAGGGATATGACATGGTATCGTGTGCCTGTGTATCCTCCAATCTATTCCATGCAAAACCACCATAAATTCAAACTTCTGCATTTTTCATTTCAAAATGTAGTTACCCGTGCAAAAGGCACCCTGTTATAATATTCTGTAATGATAACCTTAACGTTTAGATACCCATTTATTGCAAGGGATATCCTAAAAGAATGAGAGGGGAAAAAACAACCCCATTCAAATGGAAACAATAGCAGAATAGAACTAGCAGAGTTATTTAGAAGTAACTTCACCTCTCTGAAGTATGAGGATAAATCATCATTTTGGAAAGGTATGTGAATGAAATTTAAAATAGATATTCTCACAGTTTTACAAAATGTAAAGGTAGTACTGCATATTTCTTTTCAAGGCATGAAATTGTTCTCACCGGTCTTTCTCCTTAAAGCAGTGAAATGAGAAAGGGCAGTGACAGTTCCAAAGATAGGCAACATGATTAAAAAACACTGACTAATGCTTTACACAAATGCAGAAATGGCAAATGGGCATTTTGACTGCAATCTACTGCCTGAATTATTAAATAGCTGAGGAATGAAAATGAGCGGAATTTTGGCAGGCTTCTTAAAAATCTCATGCAGAGTTTGCCTTTTCCTTAATTGCTGCTCTTTCTAGGGGAAAAATGCATAGATTTTATTAGTTTGTTTCATCTATTTAGGTTAACTCATTGATATTATTAGAATGAGCTCTCAAACCACAACATTTCAGGAATCCCAGAATCTGTAGAATGGTCTGCCCTCTGCTGCTTTCCTTAACAAACCAGAAATCAAGAAGGCCCAGATTCTCATCTCCTTTCTTCCTTTGATTTGTTCTTGTCATTTCCTTACGCTTCACAGCCCTAATCTTTGTTGATCAAATGTAATTACCCTGTCTCAAAGGTCACATTGTTGGGGCTTAAAATGTCTGCCTACAGTAGTGTTGTAATGTTGAACCCTTTAGCACACCAGCAACAGAAATGGGTCTATAGACAATGTTTCCACTTCTATTCAGATATTCACATGACCATGATGAGTACACAGGAGATAGTTTCACCAATGGTAACGTTATACACCACACAAGCAGGATGCTGCAGTGGGACAAAACAGGTAAAAAGACATGGTAACATGGAAAAGGAAGATCCATTGTAAGTTTCCAGAACCTTGAAAGTCTAGAAAATTAAGCTACTGCTTTTAAATAGTTTATTTCTTTACTGCTTCAAATGGAGAAAAAATGGAAAACAGGCAGATATCCAAAGAAAATAAATGGCAAAATAAGGTTTTGTAAGGACATCAAAAAATTCTAATTAGTGATTTTTTGACATCAGTTAGACCAGTGCAGGATAAGGGGATGGACCAGATGACTTTTTAAAGTCTCTTGACCTGTTTTCTCCTTTAAAGAGTTTTACCCTTTTTTTTTTTAATTACAAAGAATATCTTGGCTGCATACAATTTGAAAAAAATTCGTAAAATATATTCTCCTACAACCTTCCCTATAAATATGTGCTACTTTTCTATGCTGTGTAGCCATTTATAACAAAAATCTTACTTTATCTGTGTGTGGTTTTACTACTTTAATACATTAATTGATACATACTTTAATGCATTTTTCTCTCCTACATGCATGGTGTATGCAATTAGACATTAGAAACTTATATCTAGCATCAGTATAGTCAGCATTGTTAGTAGTATCTTTGCTTTCCAAGTTAAAAAATAATTTAAAAAAATCATTCTATTTTGCCAACTTTTGGACATTTTACTTAAATAAGAATTTGACACATTTTTGCTGGGTGCATCAATAGGATGACCAAATAATACATGTGCATTAGGATGAAATTCACTAAACTTGGATTCCTGTTACCATACTTACACTCAGGTTTTTAATTTTACAAACTGTGAAAGCTATAACAGTGTGTCATTTAGAGATAGATGATTTGGTCTATAAATTATTATTGCTGCAATAACTGAGTACACACAATTTCTGACTACAGAAATTCTTAGGTCAGTAGACAAAGGAAACTGAGCTTGCTTAGCTCTAAAAAATCAGATTACTTTTTAAATTGTCTAGGCACATAACTTGAGGTGTATTATCTTAGGCTCATAATTTGAGAGTTGGGGCCATTCTTGCTTTCTTGGCTTAGCAAAGGACAGAAAGGAAATAAATGCTTCAGCAAGGATTAGTTCATGTTGATACTATTGATCTGGTTCCTCTTGTGACCAAAGGTCATACTGACTGCTAAAAAGAGAAAGTGGTTGAGCAAAAGGCCACTGACTTAGAGCGAGGTTATTATTAGAGGTGGCTCAGTAAATATTGTCCTTTCAGCTGCAAGCTGAGCTGGGATTTCTGCAGAAATTGTTGCTTCTGTTTTATTTCACCGAGTTCAAGAGGCCAATTCTGTGTGCTGAACCAAATAATACGAATAACGTAAGGTTTAGGAAGAGTACAGATTTCCGGTATAGCAGTCATATTCTGTCAGTTGAATTTTATATATATATATTTATATATATATAAGTGTGTCTATGTATATTTGTATATGTATAGACATAGTTATATATATCGGTAATCCCAAGGGGTTTTTTTTTATTCCAAGAATTTGGCAGCAATTGAAAAGGGTTTAAGGAGATATAAAGTGAGAACAACTTCCTTCAAAGCTTGTTTTAGTTTATGGGCTGGGATCTGAAAACTAGAACCAGGGCAATATTTATTTTGTCTGTTTTCTTCAGGCTATCTACACAGCTTAGTTTTTCAAGGTTATTGCCCCAGGTTAGTTTCTATCTCCACGTGTTGCAAGAGGAAAAAAAAAAGATGCATAGACAATGTTTGCTAGATTCTGATAAATGAAGTGTTGTGCATCCACGGATTCCTCAGAAGTCTTTTGACTTACTTTGTCCTCCTTTAGGATCTTCTGGTGTCTTCTGTTTGTACTTCCATCTTGTTTCCAAGGTCTCAAGGACATAAGTGGAAGGATTTTCACTGTAAAATTCCTCTATATGCTAGGAACATATATGTACGTATCTGTCTGACATGGTTTCTGTAGTTCAGAAATACAGTTTCATAAACTGGGTATTGTTTGTCCCTGGCCGTTCTCCAGGTTGAAGTATTTTCTTTCTGCTTTTCTAGGTTCGTTGGTCAGCATTCTGGTCACTCTGCTTTTAAGTGGTTCAGGCAAATGCACACACACTGACTACATAGAGGGCTGCAGTCTACTTTCATATTATCCCTATCTTTCTGATTTTTAGCTTGCTTTTTTAAGGAAGTTTCTTGCATTTTCTCAGTATTTTGTGCAGTCCAGCTTTTACCAGAATTTACATTATTGGTTTCCCCACCCATTACTGAGTTCATAGTTCATAAGGGGAGGTGACCATGTCAGCACTGTAGTTTTATAATATGGATTCTGCTAGTTAAACACTGAGTCTCCAGAGCTTTCACAGCGGCCTGTGAAAAATCCAGGGACTACTGCATCTGAAGAGTGGAGAAGCAGCACTGAAAATTTACTGCAGGGTGAGTCAGATGAAAAGCAATGAAAGAACATTTTAGGGATTTCTATAGTTTCTGCAGTCATTGGGAGTGACACTGACATTTCTCAAAGTAAATTTTTTGTCTCTGGAGATTGCCTATACAAGCATTATGCATCATGCAGCCTCACTTAAGCTCTTTGAAAGCTTTAAATGTTCCATGGTCTTCATTTGTCCTCTACAAAAGAACAAATTTCACTGTGGCTGAGGCAGTGTCTTCACTCGTTGAGCAGTCGTTGACTGTGTGCCAAATGCAGTAGTGGACAAGTTGACTTTGGTTTGCTTACCTGGAGATTTTTTTCCAGGCTGGATGGCTTTTAGTTTTGTTTTCTGTAACTGCAGAAGAAACACCCTCTGAAGAGCAAATCCATGAGAAAATGAAATGGAGAGGTATAGGGTGTAGGGTTCACTACCTGTTTGGGGGGAACAAGTTAGCATATGAGGTCTCAGTTTGTCAGCTCTGTTTACATGTGACTCAGGGAGTCACAGTGCATGACAGTGTGTCTGACAAAACAGGATGATCCTCTTACATAGACAGAACAGGATGAGAAAGTGGGGAGTGTGCAGTGAGGGCTCTCATTTTGGCAGCAGTGTATGGGCTTATGGCTGAAGAATGGAGCCTGCAGGTGCTGGGTGTGGTAGCTTTCACAGTTAAATGGAGATTTTTGTATGTGCCTTATAAAGAAAGGAAGTATTGTATATTTATTTTGTCAATGCTGCATTCTTCAGATTGGAGACTGATGTTCAGACTGGACACTAATGTCCTTAAATAGGATGAAGTGAAAGATATTTTTCATTAACAACTCAGACATCTGTGTAGTTCATGGATTTTAAATATTTTCAAAAATCAGTTTATGTTTATATGTAACACTGTTTAACACTTCTGAAAAGATAACCCCCTCATACACGTTAGTAGATGATTTCTGGAGCTGGGTTAAGAAAGGATCGTGATCAGCAGAATTCTCTCAGCCTTTAGCCTAGAGCTGTGGAAAGATACTACAAATTGACTTTTTCGTAGTTAGTAGGGCTAATGTCTTTAGGGAGGTTAAGCCTAAAGTGAAACTAGACTATTTTCTGTTGCTTCTCTCATTATGTTACCTTACATTGTTCTGTGGGCTGCAAATGTCTGAATACTCTGTTTTCCTCTTCCCTCTACTGCAGTCTTTCCACTTCCCATTTAGGGATCCATGGGAGTTTTCACACAGTGTAAGAGTAACTTCTGTTTAATTATCACTTTTTCATTATGAAGAAATGAGCATAGCGAACTATTTTACTGAAACTGAAATAAAAAGGAATTACAAGTTAATAGTGAAAGATAAATTACAGCCTTTGCTAGTTTAGTAAGTAGTATTTATTCAGTTACAGAACCGCATGAATATTTTCTGTGATTATATAAATTACAAGATAACCCACATTTTAAAGTACAAATAGGAACAGTAGCAACCATGTAAAATTTATAACTAAATAACTTATAGATTATTACTGTGGACCAAACTATAAAAGATCACAACTGATTCGTAGCAGTAAACCACCACTGTATTTTCCTTTTATAGATTTACATATCTTTTAGTAAAATAGTCTTGCATTTTCAAAATATTACTGTTTTTACTACCTTGTTTATGTAACATACTATGTATAGTTTTCATGTGTCAGACCTTGTTCTACTGATTTTGGGTACCTCAAAGGGAATGAGAGTTTAGCCTTTCATAGGAATCTGGCCACAAATCATCTGCCACTGAAAACTGGAGGTTCTAACGTATATACATATTATACCATAAGTGTATGTATGTATTTTATTTATTTGTATGTGTTGTATTTTTATGTGTGTGTATATATTACACCAGCAATGTCTAAGAGACATCCTAAGCCAACAAATGTCATTGTAACAGACGGCATCACTTTTGCTTGCTTGGTTGTGTTTTGGCAGATGGTTGTATTGGACAGCTGAAAAAGAGGTCTTCCATTTACCTTGGGGTGGTTCCATCTACCTTCCTTGCTTTCTGGCTGGATCCCTGGGGGAAAGGTTGTGTCCCTGCTATGCTGCTGAGTCCTCTCAGCTAGGGGAAGTTTCCAGCTGCGAGGGGTGGAAGAGTAGGGAGTGGGAGATAACACTGCCAGGAGCTTGGTGCACAGGTGGCTGTGGTGGAAGACAAAAAAGAGGTCTTTTGTAGGTGCCAAAGAGGGACTGTATAGGGTTAATGTGCCACTTTTCATGTGTACAGTGTGGAGGTTTCTTCCCATTAACTTGTATTTGGAGCTACCTCACTCCCAACAGCTCTGAGTTTTCTTCCTTTCCCTTGTTTTGGTTTGTGCCTTGAGAAGAACTAATGTCAGAAATTCTGAGCCCCCAGGGAGCTCTGGCAGTTGCCCACTTGGAAGGAAAGGAGTAGGCGATTCCGCTGTAATGTGTGATCATGGCGGGGCCAAGGGGCAGTGCTCCTCCTGTGTTCAGGATGGGATATTTGCAGGAAGAGCAGAGGCAAGACTGTGTTGTGTTCTCTCCCTCCACTCTGGGGAAACGTCTGAAGCAGTGTTTTGTGCTTTCCACAAATGTAAGCCTTTTTCTTCTGCAGTCTTAGGGTAGCTTTGCACTATTTAATAATTTCCTCATCCTACTCAGTGGCTACCTCCTTCTGTTTCCTTATCTTCTTGCTTAAGGCAAATGTGGCCTGAAGGATCGGAAGAACTCCTGCTCTTCCTTATCTTTCATGATTAGAAAATTGTCTTCAGGCTCGTCCTGAGTTCCCTGCAGTTCCAGACTTTTAAACAAAGTAGTCTCTTAGTCTAGCAGTATTTGTCAACAAGCAGAGTCTTCGCAGATTGTGCCAATTACTGCTTCAGTGACCTTTTTATTATGCACACCTGGAACAGCTTCTGGATCAGATCTGGATCAGACATCAGCATTTAGAAAACTAATTTAAGTGTGAAGTAACAAGCTTTCCTACCCATGTTGTTTCAAAGGTACTTTTTCATAAGTTATTACAAGGACTAGTTATTGGGTTAAGAGTGTTTTACTCTGAAAAAGTGATCTTGCTTGATCACCATGTGCTTTTTTTTTAAAAAAAAAAAGCAGCCAATGGCAATGTATACTATGAAAAATGTTTTTTAGTCTTCTCTGCTGTGTTAGTGCTGCTCAACAATCAAATGACATTAACTTTCAGAATGCATACATGCTTTCATGCTATATGAGGGGTGATGATAATTAGCAGGAATACGGAAAATACGCTAATTTCAAAATATCAGGCAGATCTTGTATGCTGTTGTTTACCTGACATGATCTGTGTTATTTTTTGTTCACCTGAAATTTTCCTCAGGTTTTTTTTTTTTTTTAATAATGCAGTTTATATAGTTAGAGAATCAAAAGCATTTTGTCTGAAGTCCAAGAAATTATTTCTCTCTTATTTTATATGTTATCTTAATTTGTTAGTGAAAGCCAGGGAATTAGCAGCACTAGGTGAGAACTCTGCATCTAATGAAAAATCAATCACAGTTGTTAATGGTTGCTAATGTCTCACTTCTTGAAAAGTCACACAGGTGTGCTTCGGAGATATTAATTTTTTAGTGTGTAGCAAAATGTTTATTTTTAAAGGTTTAGGTGCTTTCTTTGAAGCAAAAGGAATTTTATATTGTTTTCTAATGACACAATAATAATTGTGGGTTTTGTTCTTTCTCAGTAATAAGAAAAAAAAGGGGAACTACTAAACCACAATCACGTTTGTGAACTAGGTAAAGATTAACCCTCAAAATGAGAGGTACTATTGGAGTTGAGGAAAATATTCCTCAACTTCTTCTTGGTGCTTGACTACACTATAAGGTTAAAGGATTTTCATTAATTAGTTTTCGGATTAGCCAAGTTTTATAGGTTGAGTACAATACCTTAAATGATGCCATCAATTTAGTAGATCTCTGTAGCTAATAGAGTAATTCTATAGCTAATGAACATACTCTGAGAACGTGCTTTAGGACTGGGTAAATGTTCTTTGTTACCTTCAGTCTGGAGATGATACTGGGATTCTTCTCTAACTAGAAGTCCAGTTTTGAATATGATAGAAGTCCCAACAGCTGATATAACTGCTATTTTGAGCCACAGAGTGCACAAGAATAGTCTATAATTTAGAAAAGTCTACCTGTCTTTTAAATCAGAGGCTTTTAGAAGCCAGGACAGGGGAGAGGAGGAAGAGACAGCAAAATAATTAACATTGAGAAATCTGTTACTTGGACAGAAATGTTCCCAAAGTGTCCTAAAAATTTATCTGGCAGTCTCTCTCTCCCTGCTGTACAATAGCAGAGACTTTGATTATACCAACTAGCTACAGACCATTACTTTTCTGGCAGCCTTCCTGGTTAGGAAGTACACAAGTCTGATTATAGGTGGCAGCCCAAACCATCCCAGAAGCTCCAGCACTTTTGAGAATAGCAGCAGCTGTGATCTACGTACTGAAGACTCCACACCTGCTATACCACGTCACAACTCAGTCTAATCTTTACCTGAAAAGAAGGTGGAAAGAGAAAGAGTTTGTATTTAATTTCTCTGATCTGGGGCATACTCACTGCCCCGGGACTTAATGATGACAATATTGGGAGATCTCTCTTCAGCAGCTGCAAAAAAGGCCAGGAGATTACTTCAGAGAAAAGGCTGTCTTCTCATGAAGCAGTTGGTAATTTAGATAAAGATAATAGATTAATAAATTTGTTTCCCATGAAGAAGCAGAATACATGCCTCATTTTCTTGAGAATTGAATACATGAGATACCTCTCTATTTTTTATTTTGTAAGGGTTTTATTATTTAGAGAATTGGTTAACTGGCTTACCAACAGGAGTGTGTGTTAGTGGTGCTGAAGTTTAACAGTTGACTGCTACATTACTAGTTTAATTCTACACTCCTTGTAGTGGAGATAGATATAAATTACCAGTCTGTGAAATCTAGATAAGGGCTATGTAACCTGAAGGTAGTGCTTATTAGGGAAGCTTTCACTGTTTTCTTTCTCTTTTGCTTGCCTTGTCTTTTTGTTTTTGTGAATGTGGAGGACAACTGTAGAAATCTTGATAGATTTACAGAAGAGATACAAAAATGATTTGGCTGGAAGTATGTTATAATGAGAGACTTGAGGATCTCAGTCTGATTTAGTTTATTAAAAAGAAGACCAAGTGATGGTTTTACTGCTTTGTACATGTCCTTTCATAGGAATAAAATGGCTACTCAAAAATTTTTCTAAGCTAACAGAGAAATGTGTTAGTGGCTTGAAATTAAAGTCTGACAAATTGCCTTAATATTTTTAGCAATATCTGCAGTTAGTCTTTGAGGTGAATTACCAAGGAAAGCCATAGGGTTTTCATTTCTTGAAATCTTAAACTTTATTGCCTTTCTGGAAGACAGACTTCTGTTAAACAAACAGTCTTGCGTTCATTGAGGTAATATAAGAGGTCAGACTAGATGTTTTCATGCTCCAACAACCAAGAAAATTTACTTTTTCTCCATTAACTATTAGAGAATTTTAGTTCTAAAAATTTAATAGCAGCCAAAGAAATCTTTCTAGTGGTTTCTTCGTCTAGTGGGTTTTTTTCTCCTTATAGTTTGTTTTAATGCTAATCCAGTGATTCTAGTATGATTGGTAAAATTGGAGCTGGAAAAAGAAGAGAGCTAATGATGAAAGGATATTATAGTAAGAGCTTTGGTTAGACAATCAGCAACTGACTACTCATACCTTTTATAATAACATCGTATGTTACACAGTGATCTGAAATAAATTCAGCGCTAGAAAAAGTGAGAGAATCTTGGCAAATTAAGTACAAATCTGGTTTAGGTTTCATAATCTGTCTTGCAAAAAGATGTCAAAACATACCTAAATTAATGCAGGACACTTTGACATGTAAAGCGCCTTGGTGCAGAGCTTGGAATTTGTGGATTTTAACTCAAACAAGGCTTAAAACAAAGGAGGAGTTGTCCTGATTTATGCTTTGCCACCTGTATGCCTACAAGGCCTTTGCTAGTAAACAATTGAAGTAGTTTTGCTCTTCACCATTTCGTTTGAAGAATTTATTCTCTTCAGCAGGCTGCAGAGCAGTGAAACCAGGGTCCCACTGTGGCACCTGCATTATGCTAGAGGAACAGTATTGCTGGGGATATCATTGTGGGACAAATATAGCCAGCATCTGAGTATTTTGTGTCCAAAGATAATGTCTGTTACAGGAAACAGGATTTTAAAAACGCTGCAGTAGCATACATTAAAGCTGGTGTCATTGTCCTGGACTCTGTTAGGTAAAACAGGATGCATAATGCATTGGTCATCCACAAGCATGAAAATTTGGGGTATTACCTGTATTACTTAAAAACAATCCCTTCTCCAAACCACAAGGTACAACAACCAAAAGAAACCTTTCCCCATGAATCTCTAAGTACCAAGAGCTATTTTCCTCTTTCAGCCACTATAGACTATAGTAGTACTGGGGCAGAATAGCCAGAATCGAGGGAATATGAAATTTAGCATTGTAAATTAATTTCTTACCACATTTCTATTTCTGGATCCTATACATTAACAAACAAATATAGCAGGGAAATAATGTGCAACATGTATATTCAATGACCAGAAGAAGTGCTTGTACCTTCCAGATGAAACAAAGTCACTGTAGCAGTTGGAGGCAGTGGATAGATTGTATGTGCCTTCATTGCAGAGTTGTAATTTGGAAGAAATGAAAGAAAATTACAAGTATTTACTGTCATGAGGTAGTAAAGGAAAAGAATATCTTGACTAGTAACTCTTCTAACGTGCTGTGGATTGCCAGTGCAAAAATTAATCCTCCTAAAGCTGGTAGACAACCTTTTCTATTGTCTACAGCAAGCTCAACTTTAAATTTTGAGACTTTAATGTTTTACTGATTTGCAATAAATAAATAAATAAATCTATGTTTGAGTTATTAGGTAGATAATATTCAGAGACTTTAACTGCTGTTTGATAAGTATTGTTGAATGTATTCTTTTTTGATGTCAGAGGGACCACTTAATTTTGATATTATCACTATCATTTTACAGTACCATTAATAATAATTCTGTCAGATGATTAGTGTGCAATGAATATGAATGCTGAAGATTAGAACAGTCTGTGGGACATATAAATGTCTGTGAATTGGATTTAAAATCTGCTTTGGGGTGCATGCCTTAATTTAAAAAAACAAAAAATCACAATTTTGTTGTGGGATCATAGAAATCATGTTGAGCAATCAGTGCCATCTTACTCTTTTTAGTCAGGGAAATGCAGATATTAGTCCCAGGGAAAGCTTTGGTGTGGTAAATTTACAGTTCTCTTATTCCTGACAGGATCGGCATGGGAAATGTTTCTTTATAGGCTAGAGCTAGGGCTCTTTCTCAACAGCTGATTGTTTTAAAACAAACAAAATTGAAATCAAGCCACAAGAAAAATGGGACATCGAGTTGGATAGCAAAGGTCTGGTTTAAGAATTAACCTCTCTTATGTGTATAGAGCTGAACTCACTGGCAAATCTGAATCTGGGAAAGAATGTTTCACTGGGGGGTACAACAGCAGAGAACTTTTTGTGAGGTTTCATTGTTCTTGTGGAAAAATGAGTATAGATATTGAATGTACATATTCTACATAATCATAGCTTAACTTGCAGGAAAGTAGCTGTTCTAGATACCAACCAGTTTCAAGTTCTGATGCCTATCTTTGGCGGAGAGGAGCAGAGAGACACAGTAAGAATAAAGATTTGCCTTTAAACATGGTCAGTTTGACATCATCCCTTTCAGAGGCATTTCCTCTCTTTCCGTTTGCTTACTAATCAGTTCAGCTTTTCATGTTACACATTAGTGTTATAATGTAACTATGTAACTTTATCCAAGCGATGATCTTACATTTTTATCATGTATTAGGATGTGAGTATATCTCATCTTTAAGAGTGATCCATCAGCAAATTTGGACAAGAAAGCCTCCAAGCATTGTCAGTAGCTGTGAGTACATCTTGTCAATGCTTGTTCTAATACATCAGTATTCTCAGAAGACCTTCTTGTACAGCTCCTGCTTTATCTATACAGATACTGGCATTTCCTTGTGCAAACCTAAACTCTGAATATGTTTACCTACTCTTTGAAGATTCCAAGTCCTTCAAAAGTATAAAAATCAACATGAGAAATCTGTGTTGAAGAGAACTGGGGGTTTTATTTTTGTTTAGGGTTTTTCCTTTTTTTTTCCCTTTTTTGGGTGATGTCAGAAAGTAAACTTCTCAAATATATATTCCTCTAGAAAGCTGATAGACTCGAGCTTCAGGTATTGGAAATCTCCTGCATGTTTTGGTAAGTTAAGCCACAGGGCAGGGGTTGACAATTGAAAGTGGGCAGTCCAATTTCCAAATTCAAAATCATCCCAATGTTTTCCTAGACAGACATCCTAAGCAATGTGGTGCTTACGTACATTGAAGTGAAATGGAGATAAATATCTCTCTTCCCCTAGACTTTACTCCATATCAACCTTTCTTATTTATATTCTTTTATCTACCTTAAAATTAATCTAGGTGCTAGTTTTTATACTGAATTTGAAACAACAGTGCTAGGAAAAATAAAACAAACTTTTTCTCAGTTAGGTTATTAAATTTGCATTAGTAAAAAAGCAAATCAGGAACGTAGAGGTGCAGAAACAGTGTCTGTGCAGAGGTGCTCTTTATATTTTAATCTGCTTTTCAAGTCTTGCAGGCTTAAAGAAATGCAATTTTTGTGATTTTGTTTGTGGGATGGAATAGAATAGATGTAGCTTTTTTGTTACTGAATGTTCAGTAATGTTTGTTACAGTTTAACAAAATGAAAGCTAACAGGACATCTCCATGTTTAGTCACCCTTCCTCATCCTACCTACAGTTTATATACTAGAAGTTCAATATGGCTATGCAAGTGTACACTGTCAAACTGAATTCCTCCCTGGTTTGCTCCAGGTTTTATTCTCTTTTGCTCATGCTACATGTATGACAAAATGCTCTTAGGATTCTGTTTAGACTGTAAAAGCTGTCCCTAGATGAAACCTAGCTTAATAATTAAAATTAATATGGGGACTTCTCCAGTAGCCGGTATGGATAGCCTACACCATGTCTTGCTTCCTCTGCCCAGTTTGTTGCCCTGCAGACTTCCTTCCTCGCATCACACTCTAGAAACACAAGTTAGGTGGGTTTAAGGCATTTTTCTCATTGTCTTGAGTAGAGACCAGGGCCCTGGTGGTGTTTCATATTGTGCTATGCTGGATCTGCAGCTATTACTGCAGATCTTCTTCCTGAAGGAGATAAGAAAACCTGTAGATCTTGCCAAAGATTATAGCAACGATAAAACAGGGCTGGACTGATAGTCATCCAGCCTCAACAGGCTCTGCTGGCTCTCTTCATTCTGTAGAGAGGGATTTGGATTATTGGAAGCCACCACCCCCACTAGCACCATCTTGCTGTCAGTTACCTGGCAGAGCCTCAGCATGAGAGCTATGCTTCAGCTATGGCAGTGTTTCAGTTCTCTCAAATTCTGCAAAGAATAATCCCTTGGAGGGAGGCAGGGCTCTCGGTCTTTTCAATTTGCATTGCCGAGGAAGTGTAAAAGTAGTTTTGATCCCTTTCGATTCTTATCCAACAAGATCTAGAATTGGGTTATTCTGAAATAATACCATATTAATATAGTAAGTTCTGAAACAGTGTCCTGCTTCACTGAAACATCCAGACTTCAGTAATTGGCATGGAAAAACTGGGGTCCTGAGAGATTTCTGCTACATCTTGTTTGATTCCCAGAAGTAGTCAGTCTTTTCTTAAAATGTAAATGCTCTTTGGAAGTTATTCAATATTCACCAAGTATGCTTTCAAACCTTTACTCATGTTTTAACCCCTGTTAACTAATGTGATTATAAATTTTAATTCAAATAAATAATGAATACACGAACGTAGTTTGTATAACGCAATCTACAAGTGTCTGTTTAAAGTGGCAAAATCATAGTTCATACTCATTTACACCAAAAGGGCTTCCTGAAATACATTTTAACTAGCTGCTGGATACTTATTTCATGTAAATTAAATGGAAGGGATGATTAACTCTGGTCTGTAGTGTACTTTATTTCAAAATCTGATAGAATAATTATGTGGCTCAGGAGGATTATAAGAGTGATGAAACGTAGATAACATTTAACCTGTGTCTTGAACTAGAAAAAAAGTAATGACTCTTCCATGTAATTTGTTGCTGAAAACATTTCTTAAAAAAACATGAGTTTTACAATAATAGACGACCAAACTATTTAAGGTTGACTGTCTGATATTTGGAATGTCTTTTAACACAGGCACTTTTATAGTATAATTTATTTTGAACTAAACGTAAGAAAAAAGCCCTACCAGATAGTTCATTGAAATTTTGTCAAACTCTAAATTAAATTTTTTTCAATTAAATTCTTAAATTTTTCAAATTTTGTTTATTCAGACTCGGATAGCTTCATTACCAGTTTTGACTTCTCTTGACAGCATGTGGTTCTTGCTTAACAAATGAAATTCTAGATGAGCATGTTTCTTTATTAAGTGTCAAAAAGAAGTACATTGATTCACAAAAGTGCTGAGTATTAATACAGCTTAACTGAAATTTATAGAAATGTCATTTGTCTGTTTTTCTGGCACAGGAATGAAATTACTGCCTAATTTAACATATTGAACCTCCTTTTAATAAGTTTTTGAATGTGAAGTATTTTCTGTGTTGTACCAGAGACCTCCTGGAATCATCCAATACTAAACGGATGATAATAGAGCTGATGCAGTTGATGAATTTGAGGAATTGCTCATAAACTGACTAACAAGCTGTGAGCAGTTTCCTGTTAAGTAATTAAATTATTTAATATTTTAGGCAGCATTGCTCTGCCTAAAGAGAATGTGGTGTATGACCTCAGCATCTGTATTATCTTGTAGTTGGATAAACACTGAAATGTCTGAATGAAAGTATTTCTTCTGGCATATTGATGTTATAGAGCACGTTCCTTGGAACAATGGAAATGTTCAAACAATCAAGCAAATGAACCTCTAAACCACTTACAAAGCCTGAGTCAAGATCAGGTACTTACACAATACATTAGTACCTGTGTGTTAGTGCAATTTTTTCTGACTATAGTGCCCTTGCACAATATATCTCTCAAAGAATACACATAATTATAGATCTGCCATTTAAACAAAAGTGTTCTGTGATGTTATGCATGGAATATTTCTGACATATTAGTGAATAAGACTGCAAATATATCATCCCTGGGCGTCATCAAACAGTCCACTTTTGGTGCCTTAGGGTTGCATTTGCACAGTATACCTTGCTGCTTATTCCAGTACAATCAGAAAACTTAACAGGATGATGATTTAATTTGATTTATAAAGTTGGGTTCTTACAGTAAATATGTGAATCATAATACAAGCTCTACTAACGATTTGTTATTGGACAATCACCTCACTTTCATAACCAATTAACTGTCTTCATAGGTAGTGGTCTGGAGATTTTCAGGGACTAAATTTCTTAAAATCTGGGCTTTTTTATTTTTGTTTTAGCAGGTTGATTTATTAGGCTCTGCATGTAATTGTGAATTTAACTTTGAAAGAAAACGAGTTGATTATAGAAAGTCTTTATTCTGTGCTTAAAGGACTTTCTTTTGAATGCCTCATTGTTAAGTTTCTCATAATTTTTTTTGAGAAGTATGGAATTATCTCACTGTTTCAGTAGAAATTTTTCATTCTTTTTTTCAATTCTATGTTGATTTGTTGATAAGCTTAAGCAAAGTAGGTTTGGGGGGATCTTAGCACCTGATAAGAGAACATTCTTATTGCAGGACTGAGCACAAAATGGCCCATGTTAAGTAGTTATATAGGTGCTCCTGATTGCTTCTGCTTTGACCAAATTTGGAGTAAGACAACAGTGTGCACAGCAGAGCTCATCTTAAAGCTCCATAATTGCTCGTGAGACACAGAACTGCAGTTGTGTGGGACTCATTGTTGTGAAGTACCTGGCATGAAGAATTAGCCAGAAGTAATCAGGGTGACTGGTAATTATTCTAACACCACTGAACAAAGAAGTTTTTCTTCCCCCTATCTGTATTAGCCAAAATAGATAGTGAAACATTTTCAGATAAGAATTTTTATTTAGTTATCTGTTCTCATCTCCTACAGACTACAGAATTTGCCATAGGACCTTCATCACTGTATTCCAAGTCCAGTGGTTGGGGCTGGGAGTAGCATTTGGGAAAACATGCAGCCTTGTTTTAAAGATTTCCAGTAACAGCTAATTGCTATCTCTGTTTAAAAGAGAAAGTGCAATGTGTATTCTCAAGCTCTGTCATGACATGGATGAAGGTTTAATGTATTCTTTTTGTTATATAACTTTTCCATAACAACTACAGGAGGAATTAATATTTTGGAAAATGTCTTTTTATTTTTAGATACATTTAGTTTGACAGGTCTTTTGACCTTTTTAAAAAAGACTTATTATGTGATCACTTTTCACTCCATCTTTTGTTGTCACTGACAGCTGTGAAGAAAATCAGCACCTTGTGATTACCGTTACAAATTGCTAAAAATTCAACGGCCACTTAAAAATCTCTGCTGCAGGAAAATATGAGGAATCTTAAGTTTTGATCTTATGTAGAGTTTATATAGATAGTCTTCCATTTTTTTTGCCTGAAGAGCACAAACAAAACTCCCTAAAACCTTCTCTAAACCTGATATCAACAAATCCAGTGGTAGAGTGTACAAGCAGAGATAACACAAATACTAACATAACTTTCGCACTTAACTTTTAAATGCAGTGGGTTTTAGTATAAAATCATTGTTGATGGTTGCATTTGTCATCAGTGACTGCACATGCGGTAACTGTGACTGCATGTGTTATGTGTGTTCTGGGTGTACAGATATACATGGAGCAAATACTGTGTTAAATAATAACATCTGAAGGCTGAGAAAAAAAAGAGATTAAAAATGGCTGAGTTAAAGCTACTTGCTTAGTTGCTTTTGTACGAGAGAGTATGTTAGACTACCATCTGTGCCCAGTGCATACAGATGGCCAGCAAATGGTATAATTTGCATAGTCCTTTGAAAAGGCAGTAAATTTAATAAAATGCAGTTGTGTTATTGGTTTTTTTTTAATCTAAATCTCTATATTTTGTTGTGCCGGCTCTTGGTTATGTTAAAGTGACTTTCTGACTTTCGGATGTTCCAAAATACACAGCCCTCTCATTTGTGGCTCAGATTAGTTTTCCATAACCTCCAGTATACATTAGGACAAGAGTATTATTCTGTCCCAGCTTATTCTCTGCAGCTTTTTACCAGATGTGTTTCTAAATAAGCTTTACAGATATGCTTCTCCTTCTATTCCCATATTTATCATGCTTTTGACTAAACTTGTGTCTGCAGCTGTAAATTTCTCTGAAACAGCCCCTGTGAATATAATCAATACACTCTTCACTCACTCCTACAGGTTTCAGTTTTCACTCGTTGCCTTTCTTGGTTTTATTTGTATGTGTCAGTGAGCTTGCTGAGGTTTAGGACTACCCCAAAAAAAAGAGGAAGCCCACTGTAAATGCAAACTCTTAATGTTGTTTGTTACTACCACAAGAAGTACAACCTCAAAATACAGGTCTTTCAGGGACCTTTTACAGACTAGTAACTGTCTCCTTTTTTGGAGGTGAATTTAGAGCTAGGTGGTTTCTGTTAATTATTATATATGTGTGTGTGTGTGCATATGCAAATGGAAATTGAAAATAATTGATATTCCACAAATAGAATATGAAATTATTCACCTACGTGTTATTTGTGAAACATTGCTAGAGTCATTACCTCTGAGTATCTGCTTTTCACAATTTGTTATTTCAGGTTTAGGGTTGATTGAGTTCAATCACATGGTGATTGTATTTGCATTCTGTTTCTGGAACAGATGATTCCCAAAATGACAAAGATCTTGGAAGGCAGGCTCACAAAGAGATGAAAATATATAACCCTGTGAGCGCTGGTAATGCTTGTGGTATCTACAAATATTTTGGGAAATAAAATAGCTTCTAAATTCATAGGAATAAAAAAAAAATGTGAATAGTGTTGATATGAATTTGCATTTTACTTGAATAAATGGTCATGTTTTTCAAGCATTCATTCAGCTATCCAGATGTAGTCTATATATATAGAGACTTGCCATTAAATACAAGCTATCTCTAAGTGCTTTAACCTAGAAGAAATCAAAGTTGCCAAAAGCAGATTTTTCAGCCTATATATATCATAATGGATATTTAGTTGTTCCTGAGATTAACTCTTATATAATTTATATGCATGAACAGAGAAATCTATGTCAAGAAAAAGAAACAAGGCAAAGGTCATTGTAGATTGAAAGCTCATGCTTATCAGTGCCAAAAAAGTTCATCTGTATCTATAAACCACATCACATTTATCATCCTAAGAGAGCAGCCAAGCACAGCAGTATTTCACCTTCTCATAGTGGAGGGGAAAAAAGGAAGAGCTCTTTATATAAACAGCTGAATGAACTCCACACATAATCAGCTCGTTGTAAAACTGAATCCTTCTATGTTTAAAACAAAACCCACTAAGGTATGTTTAATGAAGCAGAGTCCAGTGAATCCACAGCAAACAGAAGGCCATAAAGCTAGGATTAATTTGCATGTACTTTTTAAGGAATTTGGTGAGCTCAACTACATATAGTTAACAGAATGAGGCTTGGTAGGGGGAGTTTATTTTTTGCAAAGCAATGGAAAAGTCTCAAAAAACATAAAACAATATGATTTCCCTATTTGTTAAGGTAATTATGAGGTGTACACACACATGTATTAAAAAACTATATTGAATTTAAGGAATAATGAAATGCTGTATACATTTTTACATTGTATTAAAGAAACCATTACCAAGATGATGTGTAGCTCCATTCTTGATATTGAAAGAAGTTGAGCACACATTCTAGAACATGTATAAAAAAACCAGAACTATTCAAGAGCTAACAAAATTGCTGTGTGACATGAAAATAAAGGACCTCAGGTTATTTTGGTTTTATTTAGGCAGAAGATGGATAAGATACATCTCAATAAGTTTCAAAACAGGAAATTTCTGCTAATAGAATGATATTTAATTTAGCACAGAAAGACACAATGAGATCCAAAGGCTTAAAACTGAAGCTAAATGTATTGATTCTACATGTAGTATGACATTCTTAATAGTGAAGATAACTAAACACTGGAGCAATATACTTCACAAATCATGAAGATACAATATCCCATGGAAAGAGAGAAAAAACCAGTTTGAAGCCCATTTGATGTACAAAACCGAAAACTGTGGCATTTATTTGTACCAGAATATGCATTCTCCTTAGTAGACAGAAAATTAGTGTGTGTGAGACTTACAGAAATTCCACAAAGGAACTGTAAAACTATGTATTCCAGGAACTGAAAGTGGCTATGTTCAGAATATGCAAATCTAGGTGATAAAGATGATGTTTTCATAATTGTTATCTTTTGATAAAATCCATCCTGTGACACAGATACAACTGACTAACCTTCTGGTTGGTTTAGCTGGTTAGTGGTGTGGTTGAATTCTTCAACCATTCTATTACTTAATTATTTTGTTAAATGCACTGGTGCTTTTTTAACTGATAAATCACTTGACTCAGTGGAATAGGTCTTCTGCAAGAAAAAGCTGTCCTATATTCAAGTTACACACTAAATCAGTTTTACAGTTGGTTTATATAATGGAGTAACACCAGCCCACAAGCATCTGCTCTTAGGGTGCTGCATATTCCTACTCAAACATGTACCAGCCAGTGTAGATCAGATGACAGGACTCCTTCAAGCAGCAATGCTACTCCTGCAGCAC
Organism: Strix aluco; assembly: GCF_031877795.1. Lineage (NCBI taxonomy): Eukaryota > Metazoa > Chordata > Aves > Strigiformes > Strigidae > Strix > Strix aluco. The sequence continues at coordinate 6,064,369 of NC_133932.1, forward strand.
CCCACAATTCCCAAATATTTTAAAGGAGAGGCTATAAATGAGGATTGCCCATTTCTATGTGTGTCTTTTAATAAAACAGTGGATGCGAGACCATGATTCCTGCTTAATATATAACCCCATACTTGAGTGTTCATTTCTGAACATGGATTTCTTTTAGTCATGGAAGAAGTTATTTAAGTAGTCAAAAAAATTTAGAGCTGCCGATTTACATAGCTGGGTGTCATTTTCTTCCATGTAAGAGTTTTGGTTTTGAAAAAGGTGCCATATGTAATTTAACAGTTTTTACTTGTCGGGGGATATTTGTTAGCTGCTTGGCATGCCTTGGCAGGAGGTCTTTTATGATACCGTGTCTTCAGTTACTCTGCCTTGCAAGGAGGAACAAATCAGACTGCAGTCCTTGTTATTGCAAAAAGATTTAATCTGACACTACTAAAGAATCACCCATCTTAATGAAGAAAAACATGTCTTATCTCTGGACCTTCTGGTCCTAAGAAATTAAATACCTGTCCAGGAATCAGCTCTAAAGTATCTGCACTTCTCAGTGAACACACAATACTTTCAAGTCTTTGAATTCCACTAGTACTAACCTCTGAGAAGAACGAGAGACATCAGGTCTATATGTATCATATAGTTAAAATGAGTCATGAAATAAGAAAGGTGGCGGATGCTGTGGAAAGTTTGGTCATAGATCAGGCTTATGAGAAGCTTTGCCCGTACCTCTCCTACGTATGTAATCATTCACTGGCAGCTTTGGTTTCCAGTAAAGCATGCACATATGCATGTGCTCTGACATCAGGCTTTCAAAATACAGTGAGTATGGATATGACATGAGAATATCAGATATATACTAACTGAGCAAAAGGATTTGGGGGAACAATCTGAATCAGGTTGTAATCTTGGGAAATAGAAATTTTCTTCAACTTGTGATGGAATGGCCCAAGACATGAGAGTGTAAATTCTTTATTAATAGTGTATTATGCTGTTGTGGAAGTCCGCATCTTGGAAGCTGAGTTCAGGTACTTAAAATTAGACATCATAACAAATGGTAAGCTTTGGAATAACAGTATGTTGAAATACTCTATGAAAAATTGTTACATACAAGTGAATACAGAGCAAAATATCCTATTTCACACATACAGATCTTAAAACCAGAATTAAATGTTTTCAGAAAGAACATTTTTCTGCTAGAATGTTATTACTGTCACACTTTCACTGCTTGATGCACATAATTCTGATTCTACTTGTCTCACTCTAGATCCCAACAGACATCCAGACTTAGTTTTCATCTTTTTCCCTTTTATGTATAAATTAGGATCATCTGGCATGTCTGTGAAGGCCCCTGAGAGATCCAACATACTGGTAAGAGAGAGAAGATAGTGACTGGCTTTTATCCTTGAAACCCATGTTGTCTACTTTGAGGTATTCAGATGTATCTGTATTAGTGCTCCCTTTTAATATCTTCAGAGATATTCTGCTCTCCCTAACAGCAGAGTCATTATATAATAAAAAGGCAAAAGTAAAAGAATAAATTCAGTCCAAAGCCTGTACTATAGCTGCTTCTCCTGTATGTCCTGGTAGAGTACACTGGTATGAAAAGATTTGATGAGGAAAGATTGTACTCCTCCATGCTTGGCAGCAAAGCACAGAATTTGCAGAAGATGGGCTAAGGTGCCAAGAACATGTGCCAAGTCATCATATCTCTTCAGCTCCTTCTGCTGGAAGGACCTCACCGCAGCTCCCAGAATGCTTGAAATCCACCATCAGTCAGTGATAATGCAGCTATTTAAACACCAGTCCTTACTTCAGGGCAACTGGCCAGACTGAAGCAGACGGCACAATTTCTCTCTTATTTTAGTAATTTGTGAAGTATTTCAGGGTGAACACTTATGCAAATAAATGTGAATTATTGGAGAGTGCTTTGATTGTTGGGGATACGCTGAATGAAATCATCTACTTTGTTAGGGTGTTTCCTAGAAAACTGACTTAGCATGATATTGATGCTGAAGGGTGACAGACGCTTAATTCAGGGCAATGTTAGTGTAATTTTCATTAGGGACAATCATTAGATAGTGCCATGTATTTATACTGAACATAAAGCTCAAGTTAAAGGTAAAGCACTGATCCGTTAAAGTTTGTTATCAATTTGAAATCCCCAGTGGGTGGGTTGGTTGGTTGGTTGGTTGGTTTGGGCACTAGTTTTGCTTCCTCTCACCTTACAACAAGTAGTGGGAAACAATATAAAAAAAAGAGTGCCACAGAGCAGTTATTCAAAATGGTCAGAGGATTACCATCAACCCTTAAAAAGTATCCTGGACTACCATATATCTTTATTGTCCATTTTAAACAGGTTGTTTAAATGATGCAAAATTTTTTAGTATTTTATTGGTTATGATCGTGCTCAGGACTACAGTTTGGGAACAAGTGCAGGTTTTTTTCTCTACCTTGCTGTCCTGTAATGTAGTTATGATGTTTTATACACAGCTTTTCATCTGTAGATACCAGTACACTGAGCTCACTGTCAAAGGAGGTATTGTATTCTTTTGTACACCATCTCCAGCTTACAAATAGGGAAATGGAGGCACAGGGAAGAAAAAATACTTTTGTTTTCCCTAAGGCTATCCAGTAGACCAGTTGGAAAAATCAGGAGTAGAGTTCAGGTCTCTCAAGGTCAGTGTCTCCATTAAACTGCTTGTTTAACGATTGGAAAAGTTGTAATCCTCAAATTTGCTGATCTATGGACTTTACTTCCCTGAGGCCAATTTTAGAATAGTTCACTGCAAGCCTCTTCACCTGTGAAAGGGGAAGTAACGATTCTGACATTTGCCTGCAGTATAGGTGGACAGTTGTCATTTTTGTTCAGGGTTTTACAGTTTGCTAATACGATCATATATGACAAGTAGATAGGGCCCTATGTTGTAAAATCTTGTTTCTGATCATAATCTTGATGTTTTGAATACATATGAAGGTATTTCACCTGTTTCATACAACATGGTTGTTAATAATATATTTCATCTTCCTGTCTTCTTTTGTTTTACTTTTTATCTTTGGTAATTTTTGGGAACAGCAGTTTCTTGTTGAAGTCTCTGACTCAGATGGGAAAGACCATCATCTCAGTTAGGGAGATGGCAATTC